>NW_026622919.1:18815546-21753879 GCF_023065955.2 Ursus arctos | reverse complement strand
CAGAGCTTGTACGGCCACAGATGGCGAGGACTGGGGCACTTGCCACCGGCGGGATGAGCTTCCGGGCTCTCAGGCGTGGGGCTATGTTTCTCCCACCTCTTGTTCTCAGTCCGCGGGCCCATGGTCATAACTGGACTGCCCTCTGTATGCCTCAGGATCTGAACCCTGGAGCCTCGATCCTAGAGACGCAGCAGTGGTTGCACCAGCACCGGTTCTCCAGCTACTGCCGGCTGCTGGCCAACTTCACTGGTGAGGCTGGAATCTGGCAGGGGCCCTACCTGGAGGGGACTGAGGGGAGAACACTCAGGCAGGAAGTCTGCCTGTGGCCTGGCTTGCTGTGTGTTCTTCAGCTAACTTCTGTTTAGGACTAAGAGTTGCCAGGCACTATGCCTGCTTGGCTTTCTTCTCCTTATCATCCCATATAATTTATATACTACCCATGAGGCTAGGGCTCAGAGAGGTTAAATAACTTGCTCAAAGACACACAGCTAACAAGCAAGGGGCAGAACTGGGACTGGAATCCAAGTTTGATCCCCATGTCTGGACATATGAGGGCCATTTGTAGACTAATGTTGGATTGTGTCCCTTGCCACCCTCCATCCCAGGCCTCTTCCCCCAGTCTGGCCCTGTCTCACTCTGCAGGCACTGATCTGCTGAAGCTTACCCGCCAGGACCTTATCCAGATCTGCGGGGCTGCCGATGGGATCCGCCTTTGCAATGCTCTTAGAGCCAGGTGCTGGGCACTGCCAACCAGGACCCCCTTCCCTCTGTAGTGGTGCTTATCAATTCAGCTAATGGTTGTGTCTCGTGCATGTTCAAGCTGGAAGGTATCTTGAAGACCGCTTAGTCCCACACCCTCTTTTTACAGAGGAAGAAACTCAGGCCCAAGGACAGTGACCTGCCTGCTTGAGGTCACAGAGCTAAGCTGGCAGGGATGGGCTAAAGAGTTAGGCTCCTGCGATCTTTTTCTGTAGCCATCCCACCCACATCACTCCATTTCTGAGGACAGAGATGGATTTTTCTCCTCTTCCCTCACCCCCACGGTCCAGCATTCATTAAATGTCTGAGAAATGCCTGGTGACCTCCCTCCCTGGAGACGTGGGAGGAGGTGGGATCCTTCCCAGGGAGGGGGCTGTTAATTTAGGTATGAAGTATTGATACATAAACTGTTTTCCTGGCCCAGGCCCATTCGTCACCGGCTGACTTTGTATGTGGCTCCGGAGGCCTCTAGGCATGAGAACGACGGTCCTAAGAACCCTGACTCGGGTGAGGTTCTGGCCGCTCTCTCCAGGCGAGATTCAGGTGTGGCTGCACAAAACCTCTCCTTGCCTTCTCCTCAGTCTCTGGGGCTCCCTCAGCTCCACCCCCCCATACACACACTGAAATCTGTCTTGTGCTGCCCACAGCCCCAGGCTTTTATCAAGAGATCTCTCTAGATGAACTCAGTGCAGTCGAGCTGATGGGGAAACTGGCTGAGCTCTTGGCCCTCCCAGCCAATCAGATCCGCCGCCTCTTCCACCAGGGGCCCGGGGGCATACTTATCCTCCTCAGTGACCAGGTAAGTGAGCCCTGCCAGGCCCCACAAGGGCCTCGATCACTCTTTCACCTCAGGCCCCGTGTCCTTCTCTCTGCCCTGACTACTTCTGTTTGGCTCTAAGGACAGAATTGTCTTAGTGACCCCTTCTCCCTTGCAGGTGGTTCAGAATCTTAAGGATGAATCATACTTTGTGGCTGTGGTGAAAAAAGGTAGGGGTTTTAGAGGGGAGAGGTGTGTGTCCGGCAAGCCCTAGAAAGGGCAAGATTGGGTTTATATTGTCTCCTAAACGAGATTAAAAGATTCCTTGAAGGTGTGTGTATGCTGGGGGTGGGGCGGAGTGTGTGCTGTGTTCCAATCAACTGGTGAACATCTGAATGCCAGCTTTGTTGGCGTGTGAGGGACAGATTTGTAGGGCTGCAAGGCTGCTATTCACCACTCAGGGAAGAAAATGTCCCAGTTTCTAGGTTCGGGAATTTAATAGAGGGCAAGGTAAGGCCCCTCTCTCTTCTGTCCCACCCCCACCATCCTACAAGGCAGAAGATGCTTGCTGGACATCACCAGGCACAGAACACCTCTGACCAGCCGGCTTGTGGTTCTAGTTATGCAGATGCCTGTCCTCTGTCCTTCCTGCGGGACAGAGGGAGGCTTCCCCAAGTTGGGGTAGGAAGACCACTCGCGTGTGGCAGACGTGCTGCCAGCTGCTTGGTTGGGGAGCAGCACAAAAGCAGTGGTTGGCTTGTCTCATCCCAGTGGTGCCCTTTCCACTGCTTTCAGTGCAGGATCCAGACGGCTACTACCTGGTTCTCACCTAGACCCAGGGACACCCCGCTGCAAGAGTTGGAGACTGACGCCAGCCTGGTTCTCTGGGGGCCCCACGTTCACCAGAAGCCTTGCTGAAATCCTCAGCTCCTTCATCGGGCTCCAGGTGAAGCGTCATGTCCGACCCCTAGAGAGGAGGGAGCAGCTCCAGGCTCCCATCTCTGCTCAGCAGCCGCTGCTGGCACCTGGCTGGGCACAGCCTCCCAAGCTCAGCCCAGCTGGCCAAGCCTGTGAGGCACAGCACCTTCCGATATGGGTAAGGTGCCTCTGCCCCAAGCAGTGCTGCCTGAACACGGGGTGCGCTGATTCACATTTATTTAAAATTGTATTCACCCTTTCCTTTTTTTAAAATTAAAAGTTAATTTGAAAAAGCGTATGTAATGTGTTGTTCTATGCCTGTCCAATTTTCTTAGTGTTTTGGTCCTCTTGGGGAAACGTTCTCTCCTTAAACTACAGACTAGGGCAAGGGATGCAGTCTGAGACAGAGGAATAAATAAAGCTGGTTGGAATTTTTTTTCCAACTAGTCCGGTCAAAAACTAATCACTAAAGCCTCTAAAAGACCATTCAACTATCAAATCGCTACGCTTATTTAAAACTTCCAGAGATGTAGGACGCCTGGGTGGCTTAGTTAATCGCCTGCCTGCAGCTCAGGTCAGGATCCTGGAGTCCTGAGATTGAGCCTGTCGTGCTGGGCTCTCTGCTCAGCGGGGAGTCTGCTTCTTCCTCTCCCTCTCCCCCTATGCTCTCATTCTCAAATAAAATCTAAACAAAAAACACACCTTCTAGGGGCACCTGGGTGGCTCAGTCAGTTAAGCGTCTGCCTTCGCCTCAGGTCATGATCTCCGGGTCCTGGGATTGGGCCCCGAGTCAGGTTCCCTACTTGATGGGAAATCTGCTTCTCTCTCTCTCCCCCTGCCTCTCCCCTTGCTCATGCTCTCTCTCTCAAATAAAATCTTAAAAAAAAAATTTTTTTTTAAGGAATGAAGAGAAAACTGTTAAGGGCAGGGAATTTTACTTATTTTTTATTATTTTATTTATTTGAAAGACGGAGAGCATGAGCAGGGGGAGGGGCAGAGGGAGAAGCAGGCTCCCCACTGAGCAGGGAGTCAAACACTGAGGGGTGCCTGGGTGGCTCAGTCGGTTGAGCCTCCAAATCTTGATTTTGGCTCAGGTCATGATCTTGGGGTTGTGAGACCGAGCCCCACGTTGGCGATACGTGCTCAACAAGGAGTCTGCTGGAGATTCTTTGTCCCTCCCCCTGCTCGCGCTCTCTCAAAAAAAAAAAAAAAAAAAAAAGTAAAATCTTAAAAAAAAAGAAATTTCAAACACTGAAAAGAGAAAACCCCCATATGCATGGAGTGGAAGAGAGGCCAAGATACCCTCTTAAAAATATCTACTTAATTCCTTATTCGTCATTTACCTCAGTTATCACTGATCATGTGAGGCCTGTAACTCCACAGGGCTCCCCAACAGTGTTTTTGCAACAGGGTAGATAACTTGAGATGGAAATTCAGGTTGCTGACTTGGCTCCGCTGCTCATTTCCACCAAAAGGACAGGGACCCCATCCATTAACCTTTGTCTCTCTCAACCTCGGAGCCTCTAGCACAGACTAGATACTGAAATATTTGACATGAAGGGAGTAAAAGCAGGTAGCTAGTATCTACCATGTGTCATTATTATCTTTTTAATCTTCACACTCTAAAGCAGATACTGTCATCCCCACTTTACCAGTGAAGAACGGAGAAGGAAGGGTCGACTAGCTGAGGTCATGCGGGTGGAAGTCAGGCACTTGGGCTTGGAGCCTGTATATCCAGGATACTATTTAATCATTCCTTCCTAGTCGGGGTGAGGGCAATGCTCTGCACAGAGAAGGGACTCAGGCTGACCTGCTGCCATCAAATGAATTAAAACAAAGGTTTTTTAGAAACTCTGATTTATATTACGTCTTCTGTTTTTCTCAGAGACAGGTGGAGCTCAGGGTATTAAATAAAGGCTATTAAAAAGGTATTAAGCCTATTAAAATAATAAATAAAGGGTATTAATTAAAGAATACTAAAAAATATATATAAGGATGCCAAAAAGAAGCCCCTTCATTCAGCCTCGGGAGCCTTTGCAGTTCTAAGGTTCAAGGAAGTTAAGAATCACAGCTCCGAGTCAGATTATTTCCGCAGCAAAATGAAAAGTCTTCACAGCTTATTTCCTTTAATTACATCATAAAACAAAATTAGAACATACAGGAAACAGTAATAGTTACATAACAATTTACTTTATATATTTATATATAAAAAACATTTTTCTTTTAGTCCAAAGATTTTAAAGCAAAAGGAATCCTCTACTGCCACCGTGGATTTTATTTTAAATACCCCCCCCTCCCCCCATCCTCAAGCGCCAAAAGTACTGGGTGGAAGCAGTCACTGGGACAGCTAATGGAGCCTGGTGTTCAGTCGCCCAGCCGGGGACTGTCAGCCGCACGGGGCGGCCGAGCGCTGGGGCAGGCCTGCTGGAGAAACAGGCAAGCAGCAGCTCCCGCCCGGGAAGCACGCTGGGCAGGCCCGATGGCTGCAGGAGGCTTCGCCACAGCAAGGTTTGGGACCAGACCCTGCCGGTCAACCACCCTCTCTGCCTTCTGTCTCCTCAGGGGGAGAGGGGTCAGAAGGGCTTAGTGCAGGGATGGAACAGCCTGGTTTGAAGGTAAAAACGTCTCCCGCAGCACCATTTGCCCACCTATGTCTGTCCTCGGGCAGAGTCTGACAGGCGGGGGTGGTCCTCCCAGCTGTCGGAGCTCTGCGCTGGTCTGTGCTCTCAGGGTCACCGGGTCTCAGGGTCACAGCAAGGCTGAGGAGAGCAGCCGGGAACCGCCTGAGGCAGGTTACCTGGAAACAGTTCCTGGTAGGAAAAAGGAGGCGGCCAGGGTGGGAGGCAGCTGAAGGCTGAGTCGCTACACAGGAATGGAGAAAGGCAAAATGCAGAAGAGACCTTTCTCCCCCCCGACGGACCAACCAATCGACCGACCAACCAACCGTAACCCTTCTAATAACCCTCCTAACCCTTGGGCCTGGGCAGTCACAGATCCTCAGGGGCCAGCTCCGAGCCGCAGCCTGGTGAGAAAACACCCAGCACGGAGCTTCTGCTGAGCCCCACCCCGCGGCTCTTGCCTGTGTTAGAGGTTAGCATGGAGTTTGGGGGTAGGGTGAGGAGGAGAGTAAGAGAAGAAATCTCAGGCTCACCTCCTTCCTCACAATAAGAAAGTAACAGTCATCAGAGAAGCACAGGTAAGAAATTATTCTTAAGGGCAGGAAAAAACATGTAAACCCAGAAAAGCAGCAGCAAAGGTTTCACTTTTTACAGGTCTATTATATAGCACTAGGAAAGAAAATCATTCAAGTCTCTGGAGGGCGAGGAGGGGGGAGGTAAAGTAATTAATCAAACCATGCCAGTTAGAGACTCCTTTTTCAAGTTAGGATTTTCTAAGACTTTCGGTTGTCGTTCACTAGTGCCATAAGAAAAAAAGGAAGGAAGGAAAGAAGGAAAGAAGGAAAGAAGGAAAGAAGAAAGAAAGAAAGAAAGAAAGAGAAAGAAAGAAAGAAAGAAAGAAAGAAAGAAAGAAAGAAGAAAAGAAAGAAAAGGAGAGAAAGAAAAGGAGAGAAGGAAAGAGAGAGAAAGAAAGACAGACAACACAGAAATAATGACTTCAGGGGCTGAGAAGGGTTAGGCTAAGGTAAGAAACGTGTGAGAGCAGCAGTGTGACAGATGTGAATTAGTGAAAGTAAATAGTAAGCAACAGTGACAAGCGAAACTTGGTGGGGCAAAGATTTCTTCTTCCACTTTAATAAAAAAGACATCACTTCCAAGATTTCCCTGGGTTCTTGGGGTGTGACGGAAGAGAAAAGGTCTGTGTCTGGACACCTCTCTTCTCCCGTCTCTTCTTGGGGTGGGGATTCTCACTCACTGCCTACTTGCTCCTGCCCTGAGGAAAGCCACGCCCAGAAGCACTGGGGGTTCTTTCGAGGGTGCCAATCCCCATCTGGGTGACTCTGGTCGGCTGCGTGGTAGGCAGAAGCCCTCCGTGCTGGTGAGAAGGGCATGGAGTTCACTGGATGGAGAGGAAAGCAAATCTACTCCCATGTGTGAGGCAGGTGTTTCTACATATTCGGGACAGACACCTGTACCTGAAGCAAAGTGCCCCAGTTCCAGAACTGACTCTCTCCTTTACTTTGAATCTGATCTACCATTTTCCCACCCCAATTCTTCAAGACAAGACACTGAAAAACAGAAAACAGAGTCCATTGACACAGTTCTGGTTGCTCATGGTTCTTTTTCCTAAAAGGGCAGCGAAACACCTTGGCTGAGGAGGCGCAGACACTCAATACCTTCAAACCAGACTCCCCCGGGGGCTTACTCAAAAAACGCACGAGGCAGAGCCGGAAGAAGCACATTACAGAATCTCTCTTACTATCCCACGTGTGAGCTTGTCCAAGACATTTTTTTTCTGCTGAAAATTAAGTGTAACTCTGTTGGGCTCCAAAGATTCACTCAAGACTCAGCTGAGAGGTTCTTACTGACTTTCCTAAGGGTCAAAGCCTTCAGAGACGTAGATCTGATGTTCTTAAGAGTAATGGACAAACAGAGAGACTTGCTTTGTGAGGGAGAGCTGCAGAAACCCTTCATGCAGAAAAAACACTTGCCTCAAATGGTAGTTTCTGGCAAGCGGAGTTTTTCTCAAGTGAGAGGGCAAGCTTAGGGCAGCGTGTTCTTTGCTGGGGAGCCAAGCTGTTCAGTTAGGGCACCTGGATATAGCAAATAGAGCCAAATGTTATTCCCAAATTACCTGGGTTAATTATAGACTACCGACATGGTCTTCTATAGTTTTCTGTACCTTTCAATATTATGATTAAAATTTATGATAGAAATAAAGGTGACGAGAGGCGTAGGCTCCATATTTCCCCTCACCCTCCTACTGCTTTACGGTGCTTTGGGCCAAGATCATTGTAAGGGGGAGGGTCTGCCTCAAGACCTACAAACAAACATCCTCCCCCTCTTCTCAAACAAGTCTCGGCTCATTCACTCTGCCTGGGTTTGAGGTGGTTAAAGATCCTAGAACAGTGGGCAGATAGGAAGGCAATCTTTAAAAAAAAAAAAAAAGTTCTGGAAGCTCAAAGAGTACCACTGAGTCCCTCAGCCAGGACGCACATGGGGATGGAAACCTTATCTTAAACCATGCACACAAGGAGGGAAAGGCAGAATAGACCCATTTCCTTTAAACCCCTCCTCTCACCCCGGTAGCACCTGTCATAAGCAGACATGACTTTCAGCACAATAAACATTAAACGGCCAACGGTCAACCATGATCCACAAGTGTTCCTTTTCTTCAAAACCACAGTCACCTAAAGATATGCTGTCCACACAGGCAGGCAGCCCCCTCTTCCTTCCGGTGCCACTCTCACACTTCCCTACAACTTCAGACCAGGACAAGTTCCCGCACACCTTGTTTACCCCCCACGGTATGAGTGGGCTATCAAACCGGTAACAAAGCATTTACAAGGCAATTAGAAATAAAGGAACCCAACTGCTGTAGTATTAGAGCTGTATTGAACAGTTCAAATGGTTTGGAAAGCCCAAAATAAAGCATCATAAAAATATTTGCCAGGTGTCCCTCTAAAACATGTGCTGTAAGGAATATGTAAAATTTCTGACTTATAGGTCTGCCACATCAACCTAATGGACGTGGAAATTTACAAAAACCATTTAAGAAATAGTCTTATATCCACTAAAGAGCAGAACAGAAGGAGAAAACTTTTTTTTTTTACATAGAGCACAATGCGCTTTCATATTCCAAATACTGGGGGGGGGGGGATAAAGCCAGATCCCCTTATTCCTCATATTCAACAGTGTGATTTCAACTTTGGTAAGCAAACATCCAAGACCACCCAGTGAAAAATGGCCTGAACCATACAAGAGCTACTGTAATCAAGGCTGCCCAGAGACCTTGCTTAGATCAAGACAAGGACCTAAAGAGAACGCTAGACTGGAGACATCGAGAATAAATCAGCAGCATCACTGGGAGTGAGATGGAGGCTTTAAATAGAAGGCAAGGATGAGTACAGGAAGAAAATGGGAGCAGTGGGGGAAAAAAGAAAGAAAGAACAAGAAACTAGGATCACCTTGATGGAGCCAGTGCAGAGGCCAGAAAAGACACTGATGTAGCAAATGACGCTGGAAAATGCAGGGGAAAGGCCGCTCGGAAAAGAGGTGATCCGGGTGTTTAATGTTCCCCACAGACACAACAATAACCCCTCCCGGCTACCTGCAGGTCTATGCAATAGCTCTGAGGGTACCTTCTGACTTATCCCAAATCTCTCCATTCACTGTATTCATCATGGAAGGCATAGAGGGCCAGGGCTCTGGAGTCAGACGAATGGGCCAAGAAGCTTTTCCTAAACCTCGGAAGCCTTACTGAATTTTCAAAAGTGTCCCTGATATTAAAGACAGGATGAGGGCCCTTTCCACCTGACCAAACTTACCATGTTCTGGGTTCTTACATTCCTTGTACATTTCATCAGCTGGCGTACATTGCAGATTGGCATAAAAAATCTATTTCTTTCCAAGCTTGATGGGCCTGAAGTTTTCTTGCGAAAGGAACAAGGCCTGACCACACACAAGCCAGTGCTGCACACTCCTTTCTTCTCTCACTAGACTCTGCTCCTGGCCAGACAGGTAGGGACTGCCTGAGCAAGTCCACAGGGACCCGCACGTGGATACACTCTTTGAGTTGAGATTCCAAGATGTTCATGTCCTGGTGAATAGGGTCTTTTACATTTATGTACTTTTTTAAGTAAAGAAGTACCTTAATCACTTCAACTGGTGGGCAATTTAAATCCATACTCACTAATCAATCAGGACTTTATGGTCAATTTGTTCAGGCAATACTAAAAAAAAACCCTTAATATGTTAGAGCAGATGGCCCCTAAATATCTCTCTTCTTACTTTTGTTTGAATGAGTGACCTGGGGATCTGAATATTATTAACCACATCTGGAAGGTGTGTGTGCATGTGCGTGTTATCTGTACATGTGGGATATAACCAGGAGAATGAGTCTCACTTTAAAAAGTCTATCCCTATGCCAACTAAACTCAAATAAAAAAAATTAAGTATATTCTTCATATGATAATTGGAAAAGAGGATAAGGGGAAGGGGGAATGAAAAATAAAAGTAATTTGAGCTTTTAAAAGGGCGTAATAAAAAACAGAATTTAAAATAAATTTAACATGCGAAATAATGGTGGACAGTACAGATTTCTAGCACCCTTTCATCGAACTGCTTGCGGAGAAATAAGTCACACTTCATTCCTACATATGCTGGTAGAGCCAGCGCCTGCAGCATTATAACAAGCCTTTCGACAGCCTAGATCACGCAGAAGATGATCTAAGATCATGGCAGATGGCACAATAATGTCCTAAAAGACCCCCCCCCCCAAAAAAAAAGTTGTCCTGTTAGAAACCACATAGGTTTCTAACTTTGGGGTTTATAAATCTACTTATACTTTAGAAACTCATTTTAGTTCCCTCATGCTTTATGACATTTCTGGGGAAAGGAAGGAAGCCTCTTCTTTGACTCTGAGTCATGGGCACTAGGACCTGCCTTCAGCTCTGCTGACCATGCTGGGCAGAGACACTGAACCCTCTGCTTCCTCTCAAAGCCTTCACCTGGTTACGCCTGTATCTCATTCATGGCAAGTCTGGAGCACGAGAGAGAGAGGGCTGACAGGTTTTGAAATGGTTCGGGTCCTTCGAGGTGCCAACATTCAAGATATATCATCAACACTGACATACAGTTGACCAACTGTCCTAGGGTCATTCTTGTATCCCTGACAGGCTGGAACAGGGGGGAAAAGAGAGAAACTGACCAGATGGACTGCACAGCAACTCCAGCAGCACGCTTACTAAAGCAAAACCACCTCACAGACACAAATCAGGGATGCTACTGCTCACACCCAGGTCTCGGTGAACATCCGGCATGTCCAAGCTTGGGGGCGGGGGGCTTTCGGCCTCAGTCTGGGGATTTGCCATTCCACTCTTTACTAGTAATGCATTTCTCTCTTCTTATTAAGAAGTTAGTGGAGTCTGATGGGAGGAAAAATGTGCAGGGAGAATACTGGGCACATCATGCGTATTATTACATATCACAAGGTATAACAGAAACCAAAAGGCAAAGTTTGTTTTTGTCAAAATAGTTTTAGCTCAATTTCTTCTCATACCATTTCTTGGTTTTGTGTGAGTTTCCCTTCAGACTGGCAAAGACTCAGGCAGGGTCCCCTAATGGTAAAATTTAGAATTAAAAAAATATTTATTGATAATGTCTCTTTTAAAAATGTCTGGTAACCCCAACTAATCATCCAAAATGCACACTGTAAACACAACAACAGCAAAAGAGTAACAACTGAGTGTGAGTAAGCAGACAATGAACAGGTGACAGACTGAGCAAGAGTGCAGGATGGAGCAACAAAGAACGGAAGACAGGTGCACAGTGTGCTACAGAGAGTGACAATGTGAGTGAGTAAGTAATCACATTTGGACCACAGCGATTTCAGTGCAACCATTTAGGAAACCTCTGGGCCAAATACTTAAAACACAGGAGGAGGAATGGATGAGCCTTCTCGTGAGCATGCTCAGCATGTTGGCATGGGAACAAGGAAGCACAGAAGCTCCGCAGTCATCTCGTGATGGATGGCTACCATTTAGAGGATGCAAAGAAATTTTCTTTCTGGTCCCTGGATACAACATGTATTGTTTTTCTATGCTTTCCTTGACCCTGGAGGACTGCAGTTGCTGTTCCAAAATCACCAAAGAAACCCCTTCACAAAATGAAGAAACTGCAGGAGCAGTAACACTGGGTTTGCTGGAATGCCCCCTTCCCTCCACCTTGCCTTTGATCTTCTTCTTGTCATGTCCAACAGGAATGGTTAAGTTTTACCAATCCACGTGATAAAGCCAGCATGGGCTTCAGTCCCCTGGTCACAGAACTAGAGTGGGTGGGGGTGAGGGTGGGTATGCATGTTATGTGTGGCTCTGGGGATCTGGACGCTGCCCTCACTTGGTAACCCTTGCCCAGAACACTGGGGTTGCTTCCACTGGAGACTCCATTGTAACTCTAGAAGTGTCATTAAATACTCAGTTCACCAAGGTTGACCACCTCCATTGTCATAGGATGATGCAGCATCTGCAGAATCGCTGTCTGCTGCCCCCTACTGATGGGGGTGGAGTGACAGGTGCGAAGTAGGCGTGGACTTTAATATTGGGCAAATGGGTCTGAAACAAGACAGAAACATTACTAAGACAGAGGGCTTAAAACAGCAACATTGCTTTTCAGAAAAAACACAGGGGCTGAGTGAACATAAAAGCAAGGCAGAGGCTAAGTACCAGTCAGGATGTTGAGAGGCCTGGGTTCTGCTTTGTAGTATTCCAGATTATTCTAAACGACTAACTAGCTCACATAACTTTGGTATCTGCTTCTTAATAATAAAACTGGGGAGGGGCGCCTGGGTGGCACAGCGGTTAGGCGTCTGCCTTCGGCTCAGGGCGTGATCCCGGCGTTATGGGATCGAGCCCCACATCAGGCTCCTCCGCTATGAGCCTGCTTCTTCCTCTTCCACTCCCCCTGCTTGTGTTCCCTCTCTCGCTGGCTGTCTCTATCTCTGTCGAATAAATAAATAAAATCTTTAAAAAATAATAATAATAATAATAAAACTGGGGGAAAACTTCATATTAATCTCTTAACCTGGCCTAAAGGGATTGCTAGTTGGATTCCCAAAGTTGAAAGAAACTATACGTGCTTAAAATAATTTTTTCCAAGTCACTGTGGACAATGTTTCTTCTGATATTTTCTTAAAAACCTCATTATCCTCTTTTAACAACACACTGCTAGTTTTTACTACATAAATAGTTTCTGAATTCCTACCACACTCAAGGAACTGTGCTAGTTACATAGGGGAACAAAGACGGTCAACACGTAGACCCTGCTCTTAGGGAACTTAACAGTCTTGACATAAATAGCTAACTGAAAACGGAAAAGTGCTAAGTGATGATTTGAGAACAGATAAAAAGTCTTGAAGACTCAGAGATGGAAGAGATTCTGGATAGCCAGGCAGGTCTAGGCAGCCTACTGCAAGGAGGCCATAGAGGAGGCTCTGACTGGTCTGTGGCTCTCCTCTTTTGATGTAGAACGAATACAGCTGCAAGGCTTCCCCGTTGCAGTTATGCTCTCAGTCTGCTGGGTCAGAAGGGAGAGGGAGAACTAAGGCCAACTGGAACTCAAGATGAGGTTTGGTGCTCCTTTATGCACTCAGATGCCATATGGCCAACATGGATGCTTTTAGACATTGGTTGTAAGGGCCTAACTAGGCACAGTGCCTCTCCCACAGCAGGTGTGAAGCAGATGTTCCAATAAATGTCTGTTGAGCTGAATAACCTAACATATAGATTCATCCATCCTTTTATAACCTTCTTGCCGGCAACCTGTCTTCCAGTCATTTGACTATGCATGGGTCTTTTTAGTATGGAGGATGGGGCTAAAAGAAAAGATAAAAAAACCCCACAAAACTACTTAATCCATTTGTTGTCTTAAAAAATAAGAACCACAGCAAAAGGGTCTGATGTGAAAGGAAATACAAATTAAACTCTTAAATCCCATTTAACTATGTATTTTCTTTATGTTATTTCGTTCTTTCCTGAATCTGGCATGTGTTTCTGACTCTGGGCATGTTATTAAGCCCTGGACATTACCGGAGAGACTCTGCTGGGAGGAGACCTACATTCTTCCCCTCAGTGGGTATTTTCCCACTAAATTTCCATCTGGAACAACAAGTAAAAACTATCTACCTTTAGGTTTGCTCATTTTTTTCTCTTTGCTAAATGTCCAAGTAAATATAAAATCACAGAAATCTAAATCTAAAACAAAAACAAACACACACACACACAGGAAATGGAGGAGGGACAAAAAGAAAGAAGGAAAGGTGCCGAGAGCACCAGAGCTGAAGAGTGTGCAGCCATCTTTACCCTGAGTCTCTTGATCCCAGCCCGCGTGATTTGCTGGCAGTCATAGAGTTCTATCCGCTCGAGGCTGTGACAACTCTTCAAGTGCTCCAGGGAAGCATCTGTGATTAGTGGGCAGTTGTCCAGTTCAATCACCTCCAGCTGGTCATGGGCGCAGGCCCCATTCCCCAGGTGACGAATTCCATCATCTGTGATCAGCTCACAGTGAGACAGACTCTGCAGCCAAATAGAGCAAGGAAGGACACTGAAACATCTCATGGCATTCTTCTAGCTACTGGCCTGTGGACAGCCAAGAAAGGAAACCTTCTGGGCTGGACTGTGATGTATATGGAGCCATCACCAGATCCATGTGGTGAAAGGAAGAAAGCAAACTAGAGTTGCTGGGGTCCTGCTTTTGACTATCATTGACTGAAGTTTCTGCATGCAATTCTTTTTTTGGGTGGGGAGGAGGAGAGAGTGAATCTTAAGCAGGCTCCCTGCCCAGCATGCGGCTGGATCTCACAACTCTGAGATCATGACCTAAGCCAAAATCAAGAGTTGGATGCTTAACCAACTGAGCCACCCAGATGTCCCTCTGTGTGTGATTCTAAATATACTGTGTGAATTCATGCAATGACTATGAAATAGTTCATGAACAAAACACGATACCCACCCCCACATACAAATTAACACTTTTCTACAGGTACAAGAGGGACTCAATTTTTCTTGAACGAAACATTCTGGAATTTGGACTAAATACTGAATACCTGGTACAGGGGAATGTCCAAACAGGCAACTAACTGAAGATGATTCCTACACCCGTCAGGTGTGGTCATCTCTTCACACAATTCCTTTATCAATTTTCCTTAAATCCCTGGCTCCTCCATGTCAGAACCCCCCGTCCCAATTCTGGATGGTAACATACCACCAAACACATACAAAAGATGAGTCTGGACACAAAATAGTTAAGCAGAATGCTTTCCCACAGTGTTACTGGAAACAGCAGCAGAGGACACCCCTAGTAAAGCCTTGATTAGTTCTGTTTTACAGGACCATTTAGTCTCAAGGTGAGGCAAACTGTATTTTGGGCCATCTTGTCTCCCAGACCCCTGAAATTAAAACATTATTCAGGTTGAAGTGTAACTAACGTGGGAGGGAGAACTCATACTCTCCATGTCACTTTTCAATCACCCAGTACTCATACATAATCCCTGGGTCCTCTGCAAGTTGGCAATTTGCAGAAATATGCTTTCCTAAAATGGCAGCCAAACACCAAGAAGAAAGTAAGAGGTAGGTTTTGATTAAATCCAATGAATACATAAAACTTCTAAAAAGTCAAACTTACCAATACTTGAAGTCGAGGACAGTGTATAGAAAGTTGGATTAACGTGCTATCTGTTATCTGAAAGAAATACTTAAGTTTATTACAGGTAGAATTCCAAAAAAGCTTCATGGCTGTACTCATTCTTGAGTATACCTGTGTTCTAAACTGATACCCTGATATTAATCATAAAGTAACAGAACCTTAAGACTGAAATCCCATCAGCTACTTGAACCTGTTCCTTGAGAACCTATCCAGGCAGGTTTGAACACATGTAGTCATCTGTAGTTGTCATCTTTGAACAAGTCTGTTGAAAATTCTGTTGTTTTTGAAATGAATGAAAATCTGTCCACTTGTAATTTCCACCCACTGGACTTTGTTTCACCTCCTTAGGACCACCAGAGAAAAGAATCAGAAGTTGCTGCTCCATTAAAAAAAAAAAAAAAAAAAAAAAGTGGGAATATCCTCAAATTTTTAAGTATCTATGGCCTACATTTTATAAGCCATGCAACAACTCTGATTTGATAACTTGGGTGTCAGGTATTTTCCCAAAGGTGGCAGCAAAGGGGCTGCTGGAATCTGGGTTACCTATGAACATTCAAGAAGGAGGAAATCTTGAAGGAAGAACAGTCTTTTATAGATATCTTAGGCTGGAAAGTAAATCAGTTGTTCTTTTCAAAAGCTCCTCCAACTCTGAAATGACGATGAGGATTATCACATACGCAGCTTCACTGGGGCTAAGAAATGGTGGGGGACGAAAGGCTGGGGAGGGCATGTGTGTGCCCATCACTGAGAAGGAGAAACACTGGAGAGGACACACAGGACACTCAGGCATATGCAAGACATAGACTGATGTGAACAAGTTTTAGTTTAGTAAGAACAGTTGCTAAGGAGTGTCTGGGTAACAAGTAATTTAGAAAAAACTGACCACTACAGTTACTAGAAGTATCTTTATTTTTACCATTAAAAAAATTTATTAATCTATCTTCTTTTTAGGAGTCCCCTTTCAAAATTTCCCTCTGATCAACTAGTAATGTTAAAGCTCTTATAATTGGTAATAAAGGAAATTGTTGTTAAGGCAGTATTTGGTCAGTCTGTCTGCCCAAAGGGCAGAGTGGGATCTCCAGGGCTAATGATGTAAGAGGTCCAGGGTTTCATTAAACTAAAAAAAAAAAAAAAAAAAAAAAAAAAAAAAAAAAAAGGCAGTGCTATATTGTCCACGTGATGGGGCTTTATTTACTAGTATTATAACCCTATAGGTCTAAGGAAACATTTTAACATCTTTATGGCCTGAATGCTTGGGCCTTCTTTCTTTCCACTGGTAACCTTATTGATGGCATGTATTTTCCCCGTTCCTTACCACACATACCTGAGTACTTCTGCCTGGGATGCCTGGAGGACACCTCGATAAAGGAAGAATCAGCAATGGCGCCAGGCGCTCAACTACATTAGGATAGGGCACTGAATGTTTTGATGTGCATGTATTATATAAGTTTCATTTTCTCTGTCCTAAGTTTCTATCATACTGTATTTCTTTCTTCCTTTTTTTTTTTTTTTAAGATTTATCTATTTTAGAGAGGTGGGAGAGGTCGAGGGGCAAAATCTCAAGCAAACGCCCCACTGAGTTTGATCCCATAACTCTGAGATCATGACCCAAGCCAAAATCAAGAGTCAGACGCCTAACCGACTGAGCCACCCAGGCGCCCCTATGACGCTGTATTTCTGAGCAAAAATTCACACTCTTACCTGAACACACTCTTCCAGGTCCATTTTTTCAAGCTCATGGCAATTCTACAGAATACAAAACCAAACATTATAACACCAACATTTAAAACATGGGAAAATTTAAAGCCAGAAAGCTAAGTAGTAGTATTAAATACACTGACAAAATCTTCCAAGTTTCAGAGCTGATGTCATTCCAATGTCACTTTCTGCCTTAATTAATCACACATTTTAAAAGGCCTTGATCACAGTGGAAATTTCTCAATTATTCTACATTTGAAGTATCTAACATCTCGTCAGTCCAAGGGAATAAATTTTCTGAACATTAATACCAAGCTAACACAGATCCTTCCAACCATAAATAATTTAATGAAAATTACTTCTCTGGAAGAATGGAAGGTAAACTTTGCACCCTCATTGAGTTATGTTATGCCATGTGCTGTCCCCCACCCGTTCGTCTTCCATCAGTCTGCCTGAAAGCAAATGTTCCTCTCCATATTCCATTATATACTAGTTAAAGGCAGTATAATTTTAAATACTATCATTATACAGTGATTTATAAAACCATTCTAAGTATTTATTCTAGAGAACACAATAAATCTCTTAAACTGTCTCCATTTAAAATCAGGCCTATATGTTTCTTTCAACATTACTCTGACTCACCAGTCACATACCAAATAACCAAGAAAGTTTTTTTTCACGAAGCACTAGAAAGACCCTGCCTAGTTTACCATCTCATGAAAACATGGCAAATCAAGTCTCAAGAAGGAGCATCATGTTCTCTAACGCACGTCTGTCTTTCCAGAGGTCTTTCCTGGGTTCTACGGCCTATGGCTGCAGCATGAGAACGCTCGGGCACACCAGCCACAGAGAAGTTCCCTCACACCCCACACCCTCAAATCTGCTGCCATTCCACTTCTCCCTCATTGCTCACTATTCTGAAAGAAAAAAGAAAAAAAAAAATCCCAAACCAAACCTACAGAACCTGGAGAAAATACTTACCCTGGCCAGAGTGGTAAAGCCTACATCTGTTAATTGAGAACACCTTGCCACTTCTAATATTCTGTTAAAAAAAAAAAAAAAAAAAGTGAACGTCAAGCCCTTGTTCCCTGAAAACTGGGTTTATTAAAACAGGAAGAATTTAAGAAAACAACCGCCTATTCCCTAAGCACTGCGTGATATAGTGACCTTAACAGCTAAGCAAGTCTGTATACAGATCTTGCCATTCATTTTCATGGAGTCATCATAAAGTGGTCCTGTAAATACCACATTTCAGGGTGATGCAATCAGAAGAATATAATAGAAGCTTGTAGTTCATGCCAAAATGCATGAAAAAATGCATTTAAAAGCCTTCTTGATGGCATACTGCTTACCCCCAGAGGGCAGCCTGCTCCTAGAAAACAAAGGAAATGGAGATAAATACTCTGTTTCAATCAATCTGTTGCTCAAGAAAATTATTCTCTTTCCCTATTTTACATGTAGGTTCACTCAGATTTAAATAGCTTTTAAAAATGCTATGAAGGGACTGGTTAATTACAGGCCTGTCCCAAGTATGAAATTCCATACTTATGAAAAAATGCCCTTAAGCTTCCTGCCTCCTCCCACAGGCTCCCAGGGAGGCCCAGTGCAGAGCGGGGCTGAGCTGGCAGCCACTCTCATACTCAGGAACTGCTGAACACCAACCGAAACACTAACCACAGGACCGGGGAATCAAAGGTAGCACTTTTCTGTGAAAAGTTTAGTGGCGTCTGCATGACAGTACCAAGTAACATCTTTATGTTTGCTTACAAATTACTTACTACATAAGCTGAAACACATAAAGCTACAGAGGAAATTATTATCAACTAACAATCAATTAGAAATGAATGTCTAATGGGAACGCATGATCTGACTGAATACAACTTTTTTTTAAATTTTATTTATTTATTTGACAGAGAGAGACAGCCAGCGAGAGAGGGAACACAACCAGGGGGAGTGGGAGAGGAAGAAGCAGGCTCCTAGCAGAGAAGCCTGAAGTGGGGCTCGATCCCAGAACGCCGGGATCACGCCCTGAGCCCAAGGCAGACGCTTAATGACTGCGCCACCCAGGTGCCCCTGAATCCAACTTTTGATTATCATATTTGAGAGCCTTTCTGTTTGAACAATAAAATAAACCATGAAGGAGTAAGGAGCTGAACACTCTTCCCTTTAAAAGAGAAAAAGGTAATGTGTAAGATTTTTAGGGAGGAGTCTGGCTACCTCCTTAGCCCCAGGCCTCTGATATTATTAATTTTGACCAAGTCTATGATCTATCAAGGAATTCTGATAATCTAGGCAACTTTTAATAATTATGGTTAGGCCCCTGGCCAGGTGATAACAAAAAGCTTTAATAAAGTTATATGGGTTTATAATGATTATTATATGTGGTTTCCTGGGTTCTGGAGCCAGACTGCCTGAGTCTGAATCCTTGCTCCTGAACTCACTAGCTGTGAGACCTTGAACAGATTACCTGACCTCTCTGTGCTTCAGTTTTCTCATCTGTAATATGGAGATAATGACAGTACTTATATGCTATTATGAGGACTGAATGAATTAAAATTTGCAAATCACTTAAAACAAAGGTTAACATATCTAATATATAAGTACAATAAAAAGTTCTGTTTTAAAAACAAAATAGGTACATGGGGATTGGCCCTATTTATTACAAAATAGCACACTGTGTTTTACAGAACCAATATGGGTTTGAAACCATGTGCATGCTAACATGGCATTCTTAGTAAAATATTCAGCCAATCCTATATTTAGGCAAAGAGGAGGAACCATAAAGAAATCAGCCTTGCTCTAAAAGACCATTAGCACAAAGGAAGTTTTCCTGCAGGGCTGTTTTTTCTTTTTAAATACTTACTGCTAAGTACCTGGCATCATTACCACAAGGTAAATAACCACAGGACAGGCCTTTAAAAATTTTCTTCAGAAAGGAATTACATGAAAGTATTAATAAGAGAAAAATGCCTTTATTTCATTTCTCAAGTAATGAAATAAAATGTTAATTTTTTTCCTAGTATGGATAGCAAGAAGTCGGAAACGGGGACTACCACCCCTTGGTTTAAGCCAATTACATGTAATCAAATGAGGTACAAAGCAAGTAGGTTAGCATCTAAAAGGGTAGTAGCCTTATAGGGTCTACCTTAAAAATCTCAAAGTTCCAAGGAATAAATTCGGGTGAAGAAGACCTTTGTTCCTTTCCCCTGATTTTTTCAGCTAAACAAGAAATGTTTACCTAAGCCGCGGGCAGTTCTGACCTAGAGCATTCAGGATGGCATCTGTGATGTTGGAGCAGCCGGAGGCACAGAGGGACTGTAACTTATGGCACCCTCTGCATATAGTAATGAGACCTTCATCTGTGATTTGCTAAAAAATAAGAGCAAAAAGCCCCCATTGATATTAGTAACCTAGCAGAAGAAAAAGAAGGAAAAAATGTTACCTCTGAAAATAAGCACCAAAAAGAAATAAAATCGATTTATTATCAATCAGGTAGCAGACCTAAAAGAAAACGAACATATTGTTTCTCCTTTTCAGTTCCTTTTAATTTACTGTGCTCATTTCTTTTTTTTTTTTCTCTTTAAGTCGGCTCCATGCCCAACACGGGGCTTGAACTCACGACCCTGAGATCAGAGTCATATGACTAAGCCAGCTAGGCACCCCTGTGCTCATTTTTGGTGTAAAGGAAAGAAGCTATAATGGGATTCTTTTAACATAATGGGACTGGGAACAGCATGAGGTGCATCATGGGGTAGATTCAATTAAATTACTTTAAAAAACCTAGAAAACAGATAGAAGAGCAGTATAAACATATTTACAAGTTCAAAATTGACACTGACATTAAGTTACCGAAAAAATAAAAACAACCTGTGGATGACAGTTGCAACTTCATATCAACCACAGATCTATTTCTCTTTTTTTCCATTTAGTTCTTTAATTGTATAATATAAAGAATATTCTAATTTATGGAGATAAACAGCTGTATCCAACTCAAATATAATTTTGTATGTTTTAAATTATCTTAAAATAAAAAAAAAAGGTCACACCAAAATGTCAGCTGAGGGAAAAAAAAAAGATGCCACGTATAAACATCTTAACACGTTGGATGTGATTAGCACTTCAATTTGTCCTGCTAGATTCACAAATTTTGTGTAAGCCTCAGAATAAAGCTCTCCTGTCATCTCTGTTCAGTCAGTGTCCTTAGGTTGCCAGGACAATTGGGGGAAAAAAAAAAATCAAGCTTTAAATATTCACTGCTTAAATCAGTATATTCTCAATATTGTATAACTGAAGCAAGATACAGGTAAAAAAAATGGACACTAAGGCAGATACAAGATGTATTGTGAGGATAAATTAACGAGGATCAACACATGTGGGAAATAACTAAGTAAGTGCCATGCAAGTGTGATGTGTAGTTATTACTAAACGAGGATAACTGAAACGTAAAGGGGGAAGCAGCAATCATCAAACATGCATATGTATCAGGCCAATGAGAATTTGTGTCACAGAATAATTAGGAAAGTATTGCAGGGCTGTGCTGCATTTTCCTTCTTAATGTTTTCAAGTCTATAAGGGATTATTGAGGAAGAATGATGAGGAAGTCGTATGTAACAATTCTTCAAAGTTTAAAAAGAATAAAATTTGCTAAACTTTTATGTTTTCAACTTAGTCAAGAAACAAAGAATGGATCAAGAATGTACTTTGGTCACGTCAACAGTTTTGGGGCAGAAACGTGAAGTCTTAGGAATGAGAATCATTGCATCACATTCTACAGAAGGAATGACTTATGCCCTAAGATCTGGGTGAAGGGAAAGAGTGAAATAAACAGATGATAGAACTGGTTCTTTGTGCTTACCGGCTGTGATTTCTGTCTGCTGGAGGGGCCAACGGAAAGAAACTAAAACAGCAGACGGTAGGTATGGTATATATGTGTACGTAACATATATCCACACACATATATCCCGAGTGTATCTGTGTGTATATATATATGTACGTAAGATCCAAAGATACCCGAGAATAGTTTTTTCCTATCACTGTTAAGATGCTGGTTTCATGTTTACACAGTTGTGTAAGCTCTTCCTGTCAGGCCAAATATTTCGGTTTCATAAATGAAATTAGGCCAATTCTGAGAGTTAGCAACTATGGCAATCAGAATTAAAAGGAAGTGGTGATCAGACTTAAAAGGAATCTCATTCCTTCAACTCAGTCTTCAGGAGCCTCCCAAGCAGATCATTATCAGCACCATCCCTTAAGGGCTGGAAGGGGAGGTTGCTTCAATTGCACAAAATGTGGCCCTTTATATGTCACCTTCAAACAACTGCAGTCTCAAGTTTCAGGTGATCATACAAGAAAGGGAGTGGATAATGAGCAGAAGTTTCAGCAAAAACAAGGCAAACCCTCATCAACTCTTTCATTGCCACCAGAGACTCTCACTCCAAGGCAACACGTATTTGTAATTTTCAAGGCAAGAGCGAAAAGCTGAAAGTGTATTGTCAATGTTCTAGGACCCTGAATAGTTTCAGCAAACTCTCTGAGCAAAATGCAGGGGTTCGGGGATAGACGCAAGAAAAGCGGACAGTCTAAGCAAGCGGAATGTGGATTACAACTACTACCTGGAAATGATTCAGAGGGTACATTTTGCCCGTCGTTTGTTTAGATCAGTGGTTCCCAATAGTTAGACTCACTGACAGATCTTAACTGGCATGACTGAAATTTAATTAAGCAAGAATATTCTAAGTACTAAAGTCTGTGAATAATTCACTTCTACAAGTAGAAAAGAAAAGGGGTGGAGTTTTACTTAGCTTACTTGGAATCCTGCATGAGCTATCTTCTATATGACCTAGATCGAAACCCTCAGGAGGGAGGGAGTGTTGTTAAGCATGCCAAGAATCATCTGTGTGTTTCCTGTGTCCCCAGGGTTGAGGTGGAAAAACCACTGGTCTTGATGACTGAAGCTCGTACAATATTACTGAAATGAATTACTAATACGAAAGAGTTGTGGGAAGGACTGCTTACTAAGCAAGTCTGCAAGTTCAAAGTCACCAGTTCAGGACAGTGTGCACCTATGTACTTGAGAGCTTCATCTTCTAGCTAGAAAAATTAAAAAGACAGAAAAAAATGATTACTAACATTGTTTCAAGGGATAAAGATTTAGGAGTATACATATTCATCCATACATTCTAAAAACAGCCAACCAAGTTTCAAAGGAACAATGAACCAGAAACAATGACCCATGATCACATAAAGGTGTAATTCATGTCACTGGTATGGTCATCAGTACTTTTCACCAGTTCCAACCACGTCAAATTCATATGATCACCAAATCAAGGAAAAGATAAAATAAACACTGCCTAATGTTTATGGATTTTTTCTTCTGATAAAATTAAGTACGCCTCACAGCATTTTGCTCAGGGATTATGAAGCTAAAATAATTTTCACACTTCTATACTTCCTATATAAAGTTTTTTTAAAAACAAACTTTTGGGAGCAGAAGCTGAGAAAGGAATCCGGTTTATCTGCTGCTGGAAGATCAGTGCCATGAGTACAGCGCTGAGAACAGATGGCAAGTAATTGATTATAATGGTGCATTCCAATCAATATTTTTCAGGATTCCATAAATAACCAGAAGCTCAAGCTGTTGTTTTAAGGCAGTCTTACTTCCAGAGCTCTGTTTCGAACAATGGAACTCCTCCCATCATGGTGAAGAAGTAAGGGCATTTTTAACAAAATCCACGGGATGGTTTCAGTCACCATTAATAAAATAATGTCACAAGAGCCTAGCCCTACTTTGTCCGTCACTTCTAAACTCACTTTTGTTATTTCCTTCGAGATGCTGCCATGTCAACTCCTTTTTTTAGTCACAGTAAAACACAAAGATAGTAAAATTTTGACAGAATATGCTGGGATTCGTAATGTGACTTGCAGGAAGTAAACACCAACACTATAAAATGTAGGTTCTGTATATTTGGCACATTTAACCTGGTAGTTAAACTACTAGTGAAAACTGCTAACTAAGACTGCCTTCCTTGCCTCTCCAGTTCAAGGTCTCAGGCAGTGACAACATGGCAAGTTCTCTTCTCAGATTAAACTGCGAAACTTCCTGCCTATGGTGCAGGCTCAGTGTGATTTTGTCTCCCCATCCTGCCTCCCCTCAAAAATTGTATCTTCGGTCAGATGTTAATTATTTTCATATTTTTTTTACTCTAAGGAAGACGCTTTAATTTTTGGTAAGCATGTACCTTTGGTCATTAATATACAACTACGTATTCCTCCAGCCAATGTATCTGGGCTGCTTACAAAGTTCACGGTTCTTCTAAAATTCACAAGCACTACATGGAGTATTACCTGTGTGCAGCCTTTTAAGAATAAGGCCTTGAGACCCCCACAGCCTCTCACTAGTGCTTGGATGCCATCCTTGGTTACTTGGTCACACCAGGAAATGTTTAATTGCTCCAACAGTGGACATCCCTCACTTAGGACAAAACAAAATGAAACAGATATATGACTAAATCCAATTCCAAAGGCACCAAAGTCTCATTTCACTGGCTATTTAGTCAGGGAATGGCTACAGCCCCATGCTTTCCCACAAGAATATACTCATTTACTTAACACAGACTTAGAATACAGGCAATCTCACAACAACAACAAAGCATATTTATCAATGTTGGTTGAGTTCATGTGGGACTGTAGCACTAGGAGGGCTATCTCTAATCCAGCTAAACTAACACGCACAAAGCACAATACTGTTTTCCAGATATATCAGATTGTTATGGAGGTTTACCCTTTCCAAATATATTCTTTTTGCACTTATCACATGTTTAAAAGGCCTCTGGAAATGGGAACTAAGTGACCTGTTCAAGTTAACAGAGTAATTAGTGAAGAGTTTAGATTAAGATTCTTTATCAAATAATTCTATTACTTATCAAAATAATAATGAAGAGGTTTTAATTTTTATTTAAAAAATTACAAAGGATCTACAAATTTTCCTGATCTGTGAAGTCTCTAGAGTACGGTCTCCAAAGGCTAAATTTAGGCTATCCTGTGTTTGATCTCTGCCCTATCAAATATCAGTTTCATCTTTGATTTCGCATTTGAACTATGCAAGAATCCCAAGCTCTGTGATATTCTTTGGAAAATATTGCTTTAATTGTTTTAGAAGATGAAGGCAGGGGATCTTGGTTCAAGTCCATTCTTCAACATTAATAGTATGAGTTCAGACAAGTCACTTTAGGAAACGCGACTGAACTTCTCTTAATCTAAGGTCAGCCCTTGCCTATGTTCTCCCCATATGGAAGCACTCACGTCTACAACAGCACTTATCACACTGTAATATGACAACATGTTCATTATTTTTTCTCCCACTAGACTCTGAGCAGCTACAGGGCAGCAACAATACCTTATTTAGTGAAGTTAAATCACAGTCCCTGGCATTCAAAAATGTTTTAGATTTTCTTATCTGTGTCTGTCCTTCCTATCTGCTTCATGTGGTTTTCAAATAAATGAAATCATTTGTGAAAATATTTTATAAACCATAAATGTTATATCACCCTACTTATTATCCCACATGGCAAATAACCTTAGATACATATGTACTCAGTACTCGTAAGGGAGGTCTAGAAGCCCTTTTTAGATTACTTATACTCAACTAAATCTGCATTTCTTTTAATAGCTTAATTTTTACTATTTACAAACATAACCAATACATGGGACCATAATTACCTGTAAAAGACTGATAAAAAAGTAAAGATAAAATGAGAACAGACATTTCACCCTCCTTTTTAAGGTACACCTTCTGGTAATGTACTTTAAAAAATACATTAATATTAAAACAAACTTACTGAGTGCTTATTATATGCCAGAAACTCTCCTAAGCACTTTATATATATTAGGTTGAACCACATGAAGTGTCATTTTTATATGACAATGTTGTTAAATACTGGCAACTTTGTATGGTTTGGCCTAATATTATCAAACAATGATAATACTGTTTAATCCTAACAACAGCACTATGAGATGATAAGGAAAAGCTCACAAGGGTTATATTTGTTCAAGGTACCTGGTTAATCACCTGACTCCAGAGTGCTGCTCTGATCACTAAGCTATAACGATATGTGGCGTTTAGGGGAGTGGGGGCAACCCAGCCTTCACAGAAATCTAATCATTCGTGCATGCGCTGTACCAGTCTGTTCAGAAATCCTAGTTGCCTCTAGTCATTTCACCTGTGACTTGTGTCCTGTGATTCGGGCAAATGATAAAACAAAAGATCTATTCTGAACTACAGTACATATCCATAAAACATAGTTTCCCTCAATTCCAACTTTATTTCAGTTATTTGAAATTTTTAAAAAATCAGTATTTGTTCCAATTATCGGATATTCTTGTTATAAGACATTTACCTCAGAGCTTTTAGAGACATGTTTGTTATTGATGTACAGGAAGCCAAGTCAAGGTGCCTGAGTTTGGAACAGAACTTGCTAAGGCTAGTACATGTACTGAAAAGTGGAAAAAGGAGAAAATGAATAAATAAACAGGAACACATCTTTAGTAAATCATACACAATTCTCATTAAACACGTGTGTATACATAAGAACTGTAAAGTTTCCATACCCCAAGTAAGAGCAGTCATAAATCCTCGGACCTTTCACACTGAGGTGCCATTCACAAAGAAGAAAGGCTGTGTTGTGTATGAGAATTAGCATGAGGGGATGATGCTTCATTCGCATTTGGAAACGTTTAACAGCAAACTACCTATGTGCTCCTAGGAGACCTATATGCATTTTGCAAATACAGAAATACCAGAAAGCTAGCTTAGAACTTGCTGGCAAGTGGTGCAACATGAAGACTGAAAGCTCTGTCTCTGCTCTTTCATTTAAATCTCTGCTCAAGATAACCTTTTGCGTGGCAGTAATGAAATGGTTGGATTTTTGCAAGGTATACTGAGGTTGGACGGGTACCAGGCTTGAATAAGCTAAGTGATGTAATATTACTACCTACTTGTCTTTATGACTTTTTTGAAAAAAGATTTATTTATTTATTTCTGAGAGAGCAAGCGAGCAAGCATGAGTAGGGAGAGGGGCAGGAGAGGGAGAGAGAGAATCCTCAAGCAGACTCCGTTAAGCGCGGAGCCTGACACGGGACTCTATCCCAGGACCCTGAGATCATGACCTGAGCTGAAATCAAGAGTTGGCCACTTAACCAACTAAGCCTCCCAGGCGCCCCCCCGCCAAGTAATCTCTACCCCCAACGTGGGGCTTAAACGCATGATCCCGAGACCAAGAGTTGCGTGCTCCACAAACTAAACCAGCCAGGTACCCCTTTATGAATTTCTTAAAGGTTCTTTTTTTTTTTTTTAAGATTTTATTTATTTCAGAGAGAGAGAGCACAAGTTGGGGGGACAGGCAGAGGAAGAGGGAGAAGCAGACTCTAAGCTGAGCAGGGAGTCTGATGTGGGGCTCGATCCCAGGATCCCAAAATCACAACCCGAGCTGAAGACAGATGCTTAACTGAGCCACCCAGGTGCCCCTAAAGGCTCTTTTTCCACAGTGGTCATGTTCTCGGTTTAATTTTTTTAACTTACGATAGAAAATTTCAAATACACGTAAGAGTGAGTAACAGAGAATGCACAAGTACCATCATTACACTTTGACATTAATATTCTACTTGTATTTCATCTATTTCCCTCTGCTTTTTGTTCCAGTATTTTAAAGAAAATCCCAGATATATTATTTCACCTATAAATATTTCAAGACATATTTCTAATAGATAAGGACTTCGATTCCTTAATATCTGATAACCCATCTGTGTTCAAGTTTCCCCAATTGTCTTATAAATGCCTTTGTCAAGTTGATTTGTTCAAACAGGATCCAAAAGCCATACATTCTATTTGGCTGATATGTGTCTTAGGTCTTTGTGTGGACCTGTTTCCATTTCTTCTGGGTAGATGCCTAGGATTAGCATTGTTAGGTCCTACACTATGTTTATGTTTGACTTTTTAAGAAACTACTGAACTGCTTTCCAAAGTGGCTGTACTAGTTTACGTTCCCACCAGCAATGCATGAAAGTCTCTGTTTCTCTACATTCTTGCCAATACTTGGCACTCTTGTTTTGATTATAGCCATGCTGGACGGTAATCCTACTGTGATTTTATTCTGCAATTCTGTAATGAACACCCTTTCTTGTACTTATTAGCCATTCATCTCTTTCCTTGGTGAAATATCTAAGTGTTTAGCCCAATTTTTAATTGGATTACCTTATTATTGATTTTAAGAGTTCTCTATATACTCTTAATGCAAGTCTTTAATTTCTTTCACTAATGTTTTATCATTTTCAGGTACTTCTTTTAGAATTATGTCATCTGAGAATAAAGACAGTTCTACTTCTCTCCTGTAGGTATGTCCCCCACCCCTTTTTGCTTATTGCATTTGGCTAGAATCTCCAACAGAATGTTGATAGAAGTGGTAACACTTACGCCCTCACCTTGCTCCTGATCTTAGGGTAAAGGATTTAGTCTTTCATCCATAAGTATGATGTTAGCAGTAGGTTTTTCATAGATGCTTCTGATCAGATTGAGTGAACAATCTCCCTCCTATTTCTAGTTTGTTGAGAACTTTTTCTTATTATGAATGGGTGTTGGATTTTGTCACGGGTTTTTTCTGTATCTGATGATGTATTGATGATCTACTGTTATTTAACAAATTACCCCAAAACTGAGCAGCTTAAAACAACAAACATTACTCTCGCACGGTTTTGTGGGACAGGAACACAGGCACAGGCAACTTCAGCGGGGTGCCTCTACTCAGGATCCCTCCCAAGGCTGTAATCAAGGTACTGGACACAGCTGCATTCATCTCAAAGGTTAACTGGGTGCAAATTCCCTTCCAAGCTTATGTAGGTGGCTGCTGGCAGGCCTCAGAAGATCCAATTCCAAGCTTACTCATTTGGTTTTTGGTAGGTGTCAGGTCCTTGCGGGCTGTTGGCCAGCCCGCAGTTCCTTGCCACATGGACCTATTCACAGAACTACTCACAACAGGACAGCTTGCTCCCCCCAGAGCCAGAGCCCGGAGGGAAAGCAGAGCAAGATAAAATCACAGTCTTTTGGTAACCTAATCTCCAAAGTGACATCCAATCTCTTTTGCAGTATTCTATTGTTAGAAATGAGTCACTAGGTCCAGTGTTCAAGGGAAAAGATTACACAAGGGTGTGAGTACTAGGAGGTAGGGGTTACTTGGGGGCCATTTTAGAGGCCACCAAGCGCACTGAGATGATCATGTGGTTTTTGTCCTTTATTCCAGGCGGCAATAAATCTTAACAGCTGCCTATTTTTATATGGCTCCCAAGTCAAGAATGGTTTTCATGTTTTTAAATGGTTGGGAAAAAAATTTTTTTTAAAGATATAGCTTGCAACATGTGAAAATCATATGAAATTCAAATCTCATTGCCCAGAAACAAAGTTTTATTGGAGCAGTTCTGCCTGTTTCTGTATAGGCTATGGCTGCCTTTGGAAAACACTGGCAGGGTTGAGCAGCTGTGACAGATAACTACATGGCCAGTGAAGTCCTAAAAATATTTACTTTTCTGGCCCCGTACAGAAAGTCTGCTGACTTCTACTTTATCCTACTAATTATTATGAGATATTATATTAACTGATTTTCAGATATTAAGCCACACTTGTATTTCTGGGATAAATCCCACTTGGTTATGATCCAAAATCCTTTCATATGTTGCTGGATTCAGTTTGCTAACACTTTGTCAAGTATTTTTGCAGCTCTGTTTCTAAGGGATCACAATCAGTAGATTACCTTTTACTGTGATGTCTTCGGTAGCAGAAAAACACTGGCCTCATAGAATGAGTTATAAAGTACTTATTCCATTTTATGAACCAGTTTGAAGATTAGTATTCTCTCTTCTTTAAATATTTGATGGGATTCAGCATGTGGACCTGGGGTTTTCTTTATGGGATGCTTTTGAATTATTCACTGAACTTAGTTGTTATACATCTATTCAGATTGTCTTTTTTTTTTTTTTAAGTCTAATTTGGTAATTCTCTGCCTTCCCAGGTTTTTGTCCATTTCATCTAGATTGTCTAATTTGTTAGTATAAAATCATTTATGATATTTCCTGATAATCCCTTTAATCTCTGTCTTTTGGGTAAAGTATTTAGTCCTTCATTCCTGCTTTTGATAATTTATGTCTTTTATTTTTAGTCTGGGCTTGTCATTTTTTTTCCCAAAAAACTTGCTTTTGGTTTCATTACTGTTTTCCTGTTTCCTATTTTATTGATATTCAACGTAATCTTTTTTTTAAAGTAATCTTCTCACCCAAAATGGAACTCGAACTCACCACCAGGAGGTCAAGGGTCACATGCTCTACACACTTAGCCAGTCAGGCACTCCCTAGATCCTTGATTTTAAACCTTTCTTTTTTTTTTTTTTAAGATTTTATTTATTTATTTGACAGAGAGAGACAGCCAGCGAGAGAGGGAACACAAGCAGGGGGAGTGGGAGAGGAAGAAGCAGGCTCCCAGCAGAGGAGCCTGATGCGGGGCTTGATCCCAGAACACCGGGATCACAACCTGAGCTGAAGGCAGATGCTTAACGACTGAGCCACCCAGGCGCCCCTAAAATATTACGTTTCTAAAGTCAGTAGAACAAGGAAAAAATCTGAACTGACCAGTGGTTATTTGATGATTTTAAGATAGTAAGTTGTTGTTGTTGTTGTTGTTTTATAAGAGTAATAAACTTAACGTGCTTATGTTAAAAGCTTTTACCTTTTAGAAATATATACTTACAGGTTAAATAATATGATGTCTAGGACTTTTTTCAAAATAAGAAAAATTTGGGGATATAGATTAAACAAGACTGGCCCTAAAGTGATTAATTCCTCAATTATCAATTTCAAGCTGGTGATGGGTTCATTATACTATTTTGTCTACCTTGGTATATATTTAAAACTTTTTGTAAGAAATCAAAAGTCAGTAGAAGTTACTTCTCTCTGTGTGGTTATAGCTCCAACTTGAAATGATTGGGTTCACATGTTTTATTTTGTTCTCAATTTTTAGGGACTGCTTTGATTTCTTTTTTACTTAATTCATATTTTAATTATGTAAAACATTTACATAGCTAGCTATTAGAGTAAAACTATAGAACATGATACTTCAGAGTCTCCCTTTCATCCCTGTGTTTTCTCTCACCCATAAATCACCATTTTGATTATTATCTTCCCACTGTTTCTTTTTAAAAATATAAAGAGCAGTAATTATTTATATTGTCTCCAGGCCCTACAAAAGTATCTTTTTTTAAAAGATTTTATTTACTTATTTATTTGAGAGAGAGAGCCCACGTCCAAGTGTGCACGTGAGCTGCGGGGGGAGGGGAGCAGAGGGAGAGGGAGAAGCAGACTCCCCACTGAGCAGAGAGCCCGATACAGGGCTCGATCCCAGGACCCCAAGATCATAACCTGAGCCAAAGGTAGACACTTAATCTACTGAGCCACCCTGGCACCCCTACAAAAAGTTATCTTGCACAAACTCCTTTGCAGTTTGCTTTCGTAACAGTATGTCCTGGAGATCACTGAAGAATACTATATATCTCCTCATTTATTTTATTTAACAGTCCTCTACGGAATGACATTTGGATCGTTTCCCGTCTTTTGCTATTAAAAATACTGCAGTATTGGGGCGCCTGGGTGGCACAGCGGTTAAGCGTCTGCCTTCAGCTCAGGGCGTGATCCCGGTGTTCCGGGATCGAGCCCCACATCAGGCTCTTCCGCTATGAGCCTGCTTCTTCCTCTCCCACTCCCCCTGCTTGTGTTCCCTCTCTCGCTGGCTGTCTCTATCGCTGTCAAATAAATAAATAAACTCTTAAAAAAAAAAAAAAAGAATGCTTTAAAAAAAAATACTGGAGTATTTGTTATTACAAACAGTAAAAATCAATAGCCTTGTACATAAATTATACTACATTTTTGTCAGTTTATCTTTGGCATATAGGATAGATTCCTAGAAAAAAGTGTAAACTGTATGTCACTTTTCTAGATACCAAACTGGTCAAATTCTTAATCTCTATAACATTAAGTATTCAAAAGAAAAAAATAAACGGGTAATTAAATGTAGGCTATTGGTGGGGCGCCTGGGTGGCACAGCGGTTAAGCGTCTGCCTTCGGCTCAGGGCGTGATCCCGGCGTTCTGGGTTCGAGCCCCACATCAGGCTCCTCTGCTATGAGCCTGCTTCTTCCTCTCCCACTCCCCCTGCTTGTGTTCCCTCTCTCGCTGACTGTCTCTATCTCTGTCGAATAAATAAATAAAATCTTTAAAAAAAATAAAAATAAAAATAAATGTAGGCTATTGGTATAAAGTCATGGTTAGGGAGGGGTTAGATTTATTTCTCATGTTAAAGGGTCAAGTCAATCTACAGAAATAATGTTTATTATTGCAGGTATTCTTGTATTCTACCATAGTAGAATTAATAACCATAGTTCTTGTCTTACAGACACTTTCTTGTATTAAAAGTTAACAATGTTGTAGGGGCGCCTGGGTGGCACAGCGGTTAAGCGTCTGCCTTCGGCTCAGGGCGTGATCCCAGCGTTCTGGGATCGAGCCCCACGTCAGGCTCCTCCGCTATGAGCCTGCTTCTTCCTCTCCCACTCCCCCTGCTTGTGTTCCCTCTCTCGCTGGCTGTCTCTATCTCTGTCGAATAAATAAATAAAATCTTTAAAAAAAAAATAAAAGTTAACAATGTTGTGACGTCAAAGAATGAAAGGAATGAAGTAAACTGTACCCTGTGTCTGGAGTGTCTTCTACTTTTCCTTCAGTAAAGCAATTCTGAAGACCCCATCTCCTTCACGAAGCCTTTTTGAACAGGAACGTTCACTGAATAATCCTGGCCCCACCCTGCATAAACATGCTTCCTCAATGGCTTCATTTTACTTCACAATAGGAAATAATTTCCCTATGTAATTTTAAACGTTATTTGGTACCTATTATTACCAATCGATACCCTGGAACTGAACTTTTTTTGAGGGGGTACCGAATGTTTTTTATGTCTACCTTCCATGTCTATTATGTCTGTGAGAGTAAGATCTCAAGGATGAAGGATTACTTTATTTCACTTATATTGTAACTGACACAGACACAGTACATTTAAAGGGTCATTTAATAAATGCTCTCTATATAATAAGTCGTTTAGTTATGTAAGACTTTTTTATAGAATTATCTATTTACCATGTTTTTTTTGTTTTGTTTTTTAAGATTTTGTTTATTTATTTGAGACAGTGAGAGTGCACGGGCAGGGAGGAGGGGCAGAGGGAGAAGCAGACACGCCACTGAGCACAGAGCCCAACAACGGGGGTAGAGAAGTGGGGGGTAGGGGTGGTGGTGCCTCGATCCCAGGACGCTGAGATCAGATTGGAGGCAAAGTCAATGCTCAAATGACTGAGCCACCCAGGCACCTGTGTTTACCCTGTCTTTTGAATGAAAGTACTAGTATCCTCTTGAAATATAAGTAGCCCTAGTAATTTATATTATTAATATCCCTACTGCATACCCATGGTCTATAATTTTTAAGTTTCACTTTAAAATATCAAGATAGAATTTGGGCCAGATTCCAAAACAAGTTTCTCATGCCATTTCTTTTTTTTTTTTTTTTTAATAGACTCGCTTCTCAGTCTTTGATTTTTTTTTTTTTAAGATTTTATTTATTTATTTGACACAGAGAGAGAGCCAGCAAGAGAGGGAACACAAGCAAGGGGAGTGGAGAGAGAGAAGCACGTTTCCTGCCAAGCAGGGAGCCCGATGTGGGGCTCGATCCCAGGACCCTGGGATCATGACCTGAGCCGAAGGCAGATGCTTAATGGCTGAGCCACCCAGGCACCCCGCCATTTCTATTTTAATGTTGTTTTCTCCTTTTAATATTATCTTTCCTCTGTAAGACCAAAATGAAATTTACTAAATATCTTTAATAGCCCATATTTAAAGCTAGTATAGGCAAGACACAGGGGCTATGACTCAGACCCTTCTAAAACAAAATACTTACGCATCTGTTGTCTTTGTACATCCATTTAGATTCAGTACTTCAATGTTCCTACAATTTTGTGCAAAGGTCCTTTACAGGAAAGAAAGTTAAAGGTTTGAAAAGAAATGGGCACAATTCTAGGCATTACAAAAAATAATAAAAGATATTATTATTGATAATATTGGATATTTGTACAAAACCAGCTCACATTTACAAATAAATTCATTTTCAACCACGAACTTTTAAAGGTTGATCTCTCTGTCAACCAGCGTTAAGATTACCCTAACTCTGAGTAGACAAATTAAAAAAAAATTTACTCAAGGCTCCAAAAGAGCCATTTATGATATGAGGATCGGGCTTTTGGTGGGGAGTACTTATTCTTGTTTTATTCTCAAAACCATACATCCCAGTACTGGATATTTTTATGTTATAAGCAATGTATGTGTGTTTGGGTTCCGAGAGCTTAAGAATATAAAAATTATTTTAGCTTTTTCTGGGTGAGATGATGCTGTTCTTTATTTCAGCCAAGAAGATCAATTAATCAATAGTTATGTTCTTACCTTAATGCATTGTCTCCTACTCCAAGACACCCACGAAGGCTTAACTTTCGTAAAAAGCCCCCACATCTTTTTGAAATATTTTCCACTACCCGGCCCTGTAAAAAAGAGACAGGTAAACAAAACAGAAAAATAAGGCACCACATTGCTTTTGAAGAGAACACATCCTCATTTTTAAATAATTTATAAACAAAGAAGAGGCTTCTACTTGTTTTCAAAACCGAATTAATTCAAGAAAGAAATTTCACCTTACTTTGAGAAAGCTTTCCTGGTCAACTCATCTATCTGACACAGGCTTACACCCTGTCTTATTTTGTTCAATTTGTGAGATACTCTGCAGTTGAGGACATGGTGCTCTGTAGGTTCTTGTGCCACTGTATTAATGCAGACGGCCCTCCTGGCTGAACTGCAGCTACTGAAGGACACTGGTTATCTTTATTACTTCTGAATCCTTTCCAAAGTGTTTACTATAGCGCTCTAAATACAGCAGAGACTCGACGGACACTTAACAGAAGCTTGCTGAATGACTTTTGTGGGTCATGTTGCTTTAAACATTTATATCCATGAAGATTAGACAATTGTGAAAAACACAAAAATCCAGCATAATGTCAGTGGGTATTATTTTAAAAGCACTTTCTGTTAGAAATGGAGAGTTCCATTTCTAACAGAAAGTTCATGTGAGGCTTTTGAAAAACTTCTTATAAGGATCCTCCACACAAGTTCCCCCGGAACTTAAAATTTTTTAAATCTAAATCTAAACCTCATTTTATCCTTGTAATACGATGAAGAACCTATTGTTTCCACTCTCCTGACAAGAAAACCAGGACCACAGAATTCAGTTTCATGTTAAAATAATTTAAGCTTAAGCCATTATCCTTCTCCGTTTTAGAGATAATAGGCTATACTGAGAGATGGAATATGAGGAAGAAGTGAGAAGAGAAAAAAAAAAATCTCTCCCCAGCAAAAATAATGCATTAAATGACTTTGGCTTTATTCTTTTTTTATTCTCCACAAAAACTGTCTATAGGCTCCCAAAGACCGAATGCTCATCCCAGTTAGAATTTATGCAAATATAATCCCCCGACAAACTGTTAACTCTATTCATTCTTCAATAAGCAAATATAAAAAGACTTCCTTAAAATGAGCAAACACATGTTCACATTTCTACCACAAAAACAAAAACAAAAATTTTTAGCCTTATTAATACTAAATAATTTAGTATTCCATCAGTAAAATAGTTCTGCTTATTCTCAAAACCTGAGCAAGCTGTTGGGAACATTGCAGGTTCCCAGGAAGTTCAGATGCACTGAAATTAATAGTTTCTCTCTCCAGGGAAAGGAGATTTCTATGGTTTGGGCTAATCTGTTCCATGCTGTAATTACATTCTAACATGAGAAATGGGGCCACACACCACATAATTATACCTCAATATCCCTCTGGAAATCAAACAGGTCAATTCGCTGCCAGTTACTGCCATCCAGAGCCAGAACATTCCAGGCCTGTTTTGAAGAAATGGAGACAAAATGAGCAGAAGCTCAAGGGGGTAGACCAGCAATATTCAAGTTCACAATTCAAACTAATTATTGAAATTGACCAAAAAATTTCTCAGCCCCCCACCATAAACTCTCAAAAGGTCTGCCTTATTGCTGATTCATATTTTATTCAATTAGATTATCTCATAAATGAGTGGATACAGAAACTAGCAGCTGGGGGGGGGGGTCGGGAGAGGACAGGTTGTAGTAAGTATCCCAGCCAGAAACTCGTTCCTAACCGGAAGATTTAGTTTCTTTCTTTCTTTCTTTCTTTTTTTTTTTTTTTAAGATTTTATTTATTTATTTGACAGAGAGACAGCCAGTGAGAGAGGGAACACAGCAGGGGGAGTGTGAGAGGAAGAAGCAGGCTCCCAGCGGAGGAGCCTGATGTGGGGCTCGATCCCAGAACGCCGGGATCACGCCCTGAGCCGAAGGCAGACGCCTAACGACTGTGCCACCCAGGCGCCCCTGGAAGATTTAGTTTCTAATCTCCAAATGAGATACTTCTGCTAATGAAAAACAAGTCTCTTACTCCATCCTTCAACTAGGAGCAAGATGAGGTGAAACCAAAGAAAGAGTCAAGTACTCTGAATATGGCTATGTTCAATATACATATCTGCTGCCCATAATCAGCTGGTCAGACATGAAACTGATACAGTGACCTGGGACTTAGAAAAGACACTCATTTCTCCATTTACACAACAGAATCTTATTGCCTCCCTCATTACCAATTTGCTCACTGACGCATGTTTTTCAAGGATTGGTCAGCCTTCCTTCTAACTTGAATAAGTGGAAATTTTAAAGCAGTGAACGTTTCAGACTTCTTATACATTTCTTCAATTAAGCTAAAGAGAGGCAAGAATTTCAGCTTTTCAGGATTAGAAAAAATGAGTCCAATAAGACTTAACTTGTTGTGTATCATATTTTAGTAAGAAAGCCTTTAAAAGTTTTCTATATTAAAGTGTAAACAAAAGTCTTAATATTGTTGAGGTATAAACTTAGAATATTATCTCTTACTACAACACATCAAAACGGAGTCAATACTGAGACACTAAAAAGGAAACTGTGGACACACTTCCAAGCCCCAGGGTGTTACACCATCAGCCAGAAATATGTGAGGGGTATGAGGGGAAGTAAAGTTATTACTCTGGAAATCTTTAAGGTTTTTTCCGGAGTTCAATGTTGCTTTTCTTTTTGTGGTCTCATGGTTTCTTAAATGGCTAGCCATGGGAGACAAAAGATAAAACTTCTAAAGACCATATGTTTACTAGATTCTTAGGCTAAATATACTTCTGGTTTGATTTGATATTTCTCATTTCCTTACTTTCTCCAATAAGAAGGAAACATGACAAACTGAGACTAAAATTAGGAATCATAGGTTCCTTTCTAGAGTCTTTAAAAAAAAAAAAAAACAAACCTAATTCATTAAGTACTTCAAGTACAGAGAACAATAGCATGTACTGATGTACCAATTCTCCAGATTTAATGAAAACTGGTGGTGTGCTTTCCTTTAAGTTAAAACATTGATAGGGAAGAGGAATCTGCAAATGAAAACAATTAAAATTCACTCAAATCAACACCCATGAGATGAGACTGCAACTAAACTAAAAGGTTTAGACATTAGTCTGGGTATTTTTTTCTCAATGATGGCCTCAGCTTCATACGGAGATATTAAGGAAACCCTATTGATTTGTACCAGCCATGTCCACAGCACAAATACAAGGCACAAAAAAGTTGTGAAGAAAAATCATCAAAATACTACTGACTGTTTCCAAAGTAGCTGATACACCGACTGAGTATGGCTTTTGGGATACAGAAATTACATCAAAGTTAGCAAGACACGGTGAATTTCCTATGGCAAGTTTTGTGGGGTTTTTTTGAGGGGAGTAGTGTCGGTTATTTGAAAACCTGTGTGCACCTACAAAGTTAAACACAATATGGTATAACCCTGTTCCATATCCAGCACTTAGGACTGTATCTCGTACACAGTAGTTTGTCAATAAATGTTTACTAAATGAACGAGCCAAAAGCCACTGTCCAGTTTATGAAAAAATGATGACTGCATGTGCTCATTCACTCTAAGTTAATCATTATAGATCTGTATTACAAAAGAGAAAGCAATTTTCCCACAGCACAGAATCTATTCTCTGTATTACTGGCAGCCAATAAGATTATGATGTTTCAGTTTTGTCACAACAATGTCAACCGACAAAAACAGATAATTAAGTGAAATTAAAAACGGACTTTAAGAATGGAATCTGTTTTGCCCTACAATTTTTAAATAAATTAAATTCTAGCTATTATCTTTTGAGGAAGCAATATGGGGAAGTAACATGAGAATTAGCGCCTTGAGCCTTCCGTGTGTGTGGGCGTGTGTGCCTGTGTGTGTGCGCGCATATAAAATGAACTAGAAGAACATAACGAAACACTATTTTATTAACAATTCTGAGTAGAGCCTAACTTTTTGATTTGGATGTTTAATACCTTTTCCTTGAAAATGTTTCCTCTATTTGCATTACACAAATAATTAAGATTCCCAAAAAATTAAAGTTAGAGACAGCACATATTGCAGAATCCCACTGTAGAATTACACGGGTTTGGGAATGCCATGCATGAAATACCATCCTCTGAAATGTAACATACAACTAACATCTGAAGTAAAGGGTTTGCCTACTACAGAGGCTGGTATCCTCAGCATCAGGAAGGGGTACCCTTAAAATCATCTCAACCATTCTTACCCTGGACACCTGAGCACAGCGACACAGAGTAACAACATCCAGAAAAGAAAATATCCTAAAAGAGAGGGAGACAAACTTTATTAGATGATAAAGTACTTTCTCTTGATTTTTACCTACAAATACCTATGTTAATACATGCACGAAAACGGAGAACTTCCTTTGAGCAAACACAAAAAGCAGGAGTAACTTACAACATAACACTGCCCATATAAAACACTGGGGGAGAAAGTAATCTTGAGAATGTATGTGTAAGTACCACACAAGTTCAATTACTTATATCAAGGGATAAAAAAATATTTCTAACTGATACAATTTGTTAAAAGTAAAAAAAACAATTTTCACACTTCTGGTTATCAAAAGAAGACAAGGGAAGGGTAACTTTATAAAGAATTTTACAGTTATGAAGGAAAAAAGATTAATATAATAATACCTAAAAATTAGTAACTATGCTAAATCTCTATATATTTAATTCTAATTTAGGAAATTACAAAACTCATCTAATCATTGTCAGGAAACACTGCCTAGAATTCTTCTCAGTCTTACAGAAGTTAAATATTTATTTTGAAGCATTATTTGAAGTAATTGATTTGCTTACAGTGTGATAACTCTCTACACTATAAGCCACCTGTAAAAACAGGTCAGAGCATCCTGGCAAATAAGTGAATGGGTCACATCTGTTTAAAGCCCTCTTTACTCATGAACACCCTTTAAAGGTCATTGTGATTTGAATAATACGCTAAACTCTTCTGCAAGAGGCAACAAGTGTAATATAGCATGTGTTTCAAAGATTTAAGTAAATTAAAGTTAATTTTGCCTTAAGAATTTTACAAATTCCCTGAGATAACTGGAGATACCCAGAATGTTACAAAAGGGAGGTCAGGAAACATTAATTTGGAGAAGAATGAATGCCAGATTTTTTTCTTCCATAATTACTTTAAGTGTAAAAACCTTCTGAATTAGCTTAAAAGAACAAAATTTTGTTGCTTAGTCATCAGAGACTATCAGTCACATTTTGGAACTTGGAATAAACTCAGTTAACAATTACGTCAGACAAGGGGCGCCTAGGTGAGTCAGTTGGTTAAGCAGCCCACTCCCGATTTTGGCTAAGGTCATGATCTCAGGGTCATGAGACTGAGTCCCACACTGGGCTCCACGCTGGATGTGGAGCCTACTTAAGATTCTCTCTGCTCCCCACCCACTCATATGTTCTCTCTCTAAAAAAAATAAAAGTAAATTAAAATAAAAAACTTTTAAAAATTAATTACATCAGACAAAAAGTAATGTGTTGTGAATATCTAGCTTTTTAAAACCTTTTTGCTATTTGGATAAAATACACATAACATAAAATTTGCCATTTTAATCATTCTTAAGTATATAGTTCAGCGGCATTAAGTACGTTCACACTGTTGTGCAACCATAACCATCACCCATCTCCAAAACTTTTTCATCTTCCAAAACTGAAATGCCACACTTATTAAACAACAACTCCTCATTCCCCTTTCCCCTAACTCCTGGCAACCACCACTCTACTTCCTCTATGAACTTGGCTACTCTAGGTGCTTCCTATGAGAGGAATCATATGGTATTTGTCCTTCTGTGTTTTTTTCTTAAAGATTTATGGCAGCAGCTCTTTCTGCCCATGGGTCCTGTCCCCATGCTTTAATAAAATCACCATTTTGGGGAAAAAAAAGAAAGATTTATTTATATGAGAGAGAAAGAGAGTGAGAGAGCAGACGGAGGAGCAGAAGGAGAGGGAGACAGAGAATCTGAAGCAGACTCCACGTTGATTGAGGAACCTGCAGGGCTCGATCTCACCATCCCAAGATCATGAACTGAGCCAGAATCAAGTCAGACACCCAAAAGACTAAGCCATCCAGGCGCTCCAGTATTGGTCCTTTTGTAACTGTCTTATTTCACTTAGCATAATGTCTTTAAGGTTCATCGATGTAACATGTCTCAGAATTTCCTTCCTAATGCTGCATAATATTCTGCTGTAGGGGCGCCTGGGTGGCTGTCTGTTAAGCAACCGACTCTCAGTTTTGGCTCAGGTCATGATATCAGGGTCATGGGATGGAGCCCCCCATCCGGCTCCATGCTCAGAGCAAGGCTGTTTGGGATTCTCTCCCTCCCCCTTTGCCCTCACCCAACTCGTGCCCCCTCCCCCATCTCTAAAATATATCTTGGGGCACCCGGGTGGCACAGTCGGTTAAGCAGCCAACTCTGGTTTCAGCTCAGGTGGTGATCTTGGGTCGTGGGATCGAGCCGCACCTCAGGCTCCAAGTTAGGTGGAGGGTCCGCTTGAGATTCTCTCTCCCTCTGCACCCCTCATGCTCTCTCTCCAAAAGAAATAAACAAATCTTTAAAATAAATAAAATCTTCAAAAAAATATTCCACTGTATGTGTATATCACATTTTGTACATCCGTCCATACAGGGAAAGGCTGGATGCCTTTCTTGTTCCCTTGAGGTGGCCCTGCTACCATCCTGATGACTGTTTTTTATAGAATAAATCTCCCATCTTCTTCAATACAGATTACTAACCACTCACAATATAGATATCCCCAACTTAGGCACCTCAATTCCTAAAACAGTAAGTTTTTCTAATGCAACAAACATTCCTGAATTGCTGAAATGCCCCTGCCTTTTCCTGTCTTCTGCTATATGGCACCTTTAAGTAGAATATCATAATCTAAAGATCCTGTTTCTGCAAAGTCATCACTAATCCCTGAGCAATTTATATAGATACAGTGTATTATACCTGGGGGGGGGGACACACACAGGTGAGCAGCTTTACAGGTAACGATCCTAGTTCGACTATAGTAACCTTTTCTCCACAAAAGGAAGCACTATAGGCAGACATGAAACATTAGGCTAGAGGCCAAATGCAGACCCGGGAGACTCTTGGAAGCACATACCTCAGCAATCCTCATTCCATTCTTGGAATGTACTGACTGGGGTTCTGAATATCAAGATCCCAAATGAGTTAGGTTTTCACCTGGATTTTGACATTACAGTACATTAAAAAGAAAGAGGGAAGACAAATATAGCCACTGTGCTCCTGTATTCAATTCATGTAAAAAGAGCCTGGTCTTTCCAGTCCTGATTTGGCTCCCTAGTTAGAGGAATGATAAGCCTCAGTGCTTAAGTCCTTTCTACCACTCCATACTAAGTCCAACTACATGTCTGCTATTGTTTTGTAAACTCTGATTTCTACTTATTTTACATACTTGACAGGGGAGGTAATTATCTTTAGAAACCCAAATACAAGAACTGATGGGCTAGGCTTCCAGGGTTTTAGCCAGAGAGATGTTTTTTTGTTGGGGTGGGGGGCTCACGATGAGCATTTATTCTTCCAAATATCATAAAGTTAACTTAAATTTTTTAAAAAAATCAGTACATGTATAAATATATATCTACAACATCTACAGAATAAGGCAGCATAATAAACTACATTATACTGAGCACCTTCCTGCTTTTCACAATCTTCAGGGTAAGTACCTTAGATCGTGTCCACAGTGGTCCTTTTCTCCACACTTTAACCCTTTACATAATTCCTCCTGAGATACCTATGTCCATAACCAGAATGGTTAAGTGATGCGTGATAACAACACTTACTGTGGTAGGCATTTCATAATGTAAGCAATTGTCAAATCACTATGTTGTACTTTTTTCTTTTTTCAAAGGCGTCTCCAGGTCCAACGTGGGGCTCCAACTCTTGACCCTGAGATCAAGATTTGCATGCTCTACCAACTGAGCCAGCCAGGGGCCCTTCCCTGACAATCAGAATGGTTAAAATCAAAGAGATAAGAAAACTGAAATGGAATGAAGGGTCTGCTAGTGTCTAAGGATCCTCTTGATTGCTTCAATAAAAGTCTTTCCCCATCTCTTATCAACAGACTGCTGAAAAACTGGACTGGCTTTAGGTTGCCCAGGTTTAAGCAAAGTAGACCTCGCCTTCCCTACCCTTGATAAAGAATACCAGGAAGCAAAAAGATGCTAAGACATCATGTGGAAGAAAACAGGGTCTAATTATACATAAAACTCACTGCTATACAAAAAAAGAAAAAAAACAAACAAACCCAAACCCTTAATACTAAATTCCTGGAGGAGAACATGGGGGCTGGCTGTTAAAATCAATAGTGAAAGTAGATTTTGGGATATGGTTACCTATAGTATGGTTCTCTGAAAAGGATTTATTCCCAACTTCCTTTGGCTTCGAAGTCTTATGACAGATATCCCAAACCCTCCTGAGCAACACCTCCTAATATAATTCTATTTAAAAAGTTAAAAAACGGGGCGCCTGTGTGGCTCAGTCGGTTAAGCATCTGCCTTCAGCTAGGTCATGATCCCAAGGGTCTGGGATGGAGTCCCAAGTCGAGTTGGGCTCCCTGCTCAACGGGGAGCCTGCTTCTCCCTCTCCCTCTGCCATTCCCCCATCTTGTGCTCTCAGGCTATATCTGTCAAATAAATAAATAAAATTTAAAAATAATAAACAGGTAAAAAGCATAGGGGCACCTGGGTGACTCCGTTAAGTGTACGACTCTTGATTTCGGCTTAGGTCTTAATCTCAGGGTTCTGAGACTGAGCCCCATGTCGAGCTCTGCACTGGGCATGGAGCCTGCTTAAGATTTCTCTCTCCCTTTTGCACTCTTCCCTCTCTTAAAAAAAAAGCTAAAAAGCACAGAGTGGTCCTGGAGAGGTTAAGACAGGATAATTCCATTCATATAATGGGGATATGTATAGGTACAATTTTTTTGGAGAATAATTTGACAGTGTCCATTAAAATAAAAGATATACGTATTACAACCTGCAGAAGCAAAAGCGGGAGTAAAAATGGTTTACAGAATGTTCATGGCAGCATTACTGAAATAATGAAAAGTTAGAAACAATCTTGATATATGTAAATAAAAATGCTTAAATACGGTACATTCGATTGATGAACTAGTCCACGTAGCTGTCTTTTAAAAGAATGAGGTAGAGCTGCATGAACTGACCTAAAAAGAGGTCAATGATTATTAAATGACAGAAACAAAAACAAGTTGTGGGAGAGTATTTATATCATGTTTTCATTTTTAAAAAATATAAAATATGAATACATGAAGACATGCATTTATATATTGCAAATATATCTAGATATAAGTGGATACATCTGCTACCTTTGGAGGGGAGAATGGGTTTTTCTGTGGGGAGAGGGGGGGAGGGGTGGACACTGAAAGAGCAGGGATTAAGGAAACCAGTTGTTTACTCCTTTGTATTTCTCAAAGTGTTGGGCTAATGAGTAATTTATATATTATTTGTTAAAAAAATTTTTAAAGGCACTAGATGAAGATCTTTGGCCATATGACATGTTAAGGACTGCTCTGAATTTTGGGTTCTTTTTTTTTTTTTTTAAGATTTTATTTATTTGAGAGAGAGAGAGCATGTGAGAGCATGAGAGATCACAAGCAGGGGGAGCAGCAGAGGAGAGGGAGAAGCAGACTCTCCACTGAGCAGGGAGCCCAATGTGGGGCTCGATCCTAGGACCCTGAGATCATGACCCGAGCCAAAGGTAGACACTTAACAAACTGAACCACCCAGGAGCCCCTGAATTTACGGTTCTGAAACTTGCCTGCTGACAGAAACTACACCACATTTTCAAAAAAAAAAGAATTTTGAAATGCAAAAAAAAAAAAAAAAAAAATCAAAATTGGAAGCTTCTTATTCCTCACAAGAGACTATCAGTTTGCAGGAACTGTTCATTAAAACTGTATGCTAATGTCTTTATTATCAAACCAGAGACACAGGTTTACTAGGCCCCTGTTTTTGTTTTTTTTTTTAAGATTTATTTATTTATTTATTTGACAGAGATAGAGACAGCCAGTGAGAGAGGGAACACAAGCAGGGGGAGTGGGAGAGGAAGAAGCAGGCTCACAGCGGAAGAGCCTGATATGGGGCTCGATCCCACAACGCCGGGATCACGCCCTGAGCTGAAGGCAGACGCTTAACTGCTGTGCCACCCAGGCGCCCCTAGGCCCCTGTTTTAAGTGAGAGGACTTCAGGTATAATTATAACATTATGGTTATTATCCATCATCTCGTGGACAAATCTGCTAAAAGCAATGTATGTTACCCGTAGCTATCACGGACAAGAAGAGCTTTGACTGTTTAGACAAGAATCTGTTACAGATTAAATTATAAGAGCTCTCTATACATACTTGGTTATTAATGTGAACATAAAGACCACATCTTCCATATTAGAAGTGAATCAGAGTTGGCAGACATAACCACCATGAGATCAGATCATCTTCAGCATCTTAAAATTAGGGCTGTGCTTTTGGCTCCTTTTTAACCCGAATCTCAATGCAGAACTGCTCCTAAATAAACCAGATGCATACCCCTGGCCACAAAGAATAGAAAAATAAGTATCCTGGGTGTTTTTAAATGATCTTATTGTTACAGATCTGGAGAGTACACATCAGACAGCTGGTCTTCTAGCCAGCTACTTACAGTTAACTAACCAAGATTATACTGATCAGAAATTATGCAAACCTAATCTACTCATATCTGGTAATCCCATGTATCACACTAAATCATTTAGTTTCTCAGGTGTACAAGTAACAACTACTTAAATTATTAACTAGACCGAGTTGACAGGGAAGTTCTGTCTAAATGAAAAGCTCTATAGGAATGTTAATGTGGTTTTGTGTGTGTGTGTGAGACTACGTTGAGCAACGGGCAATATCACCTTTTATGAACACTTTCTAGACAAATATCATCTTAGCTATGCTCTGTGGTACAGAATGAGCACTTCATTAACCATTTATTTTATTTTATTTTTTTAAAGATTTATTTATTTATTAGACAGAGAGAGACAGCCAGCGAGAGAAGGAACACAAGAAGGGGGAGTGGGAGAGGAAGAAGCAGGCTCCTAGCGGAGAAGCCTGATGTGGGGCTCGATCCCACAACGCCAGGATCACACCCTGAGCCGAAGGCAGACGCTTAACCGCTGTGCCACCCAGGCGCCCCTCATTAACCATTTATTAACACGCTGGGAACAGTTTATAATTTTCTCTTGAGGAAATAAAACTCAATGCAAAAGTAGGGTAGTGCTTTATCGGGGTGAAGTAATGGTTAGGCCCTTTATTTCCCATCAAAGGATGACAAATCTACTTGTTCACCTGGTTTGAAGTACAGGAATCAGTCATCAGTCCACAACTAAGGATATTTTGACTCCAGGACCTGGAAAGAAATATAATCCTTGCACTACCCTAATTTTAAGAAAATCCCAGCTAAGATAAATGAGATTTATAGAAGACTGAAGGACATTCATGATTCCTTAAAGTATGCTATATTCTATCTGTGGCAGGCACTGTAATTGACTCTCCAACATCCACTTCAGCCCAGTTAGTGTCTAAACCTGTCACAGTGATTGGTTCAGGCCTAAGCCAATTTGGGCTAATGAGATCTGAGAAGAGGCTTTATTGGAGCATAAATGGCCACGTATCTCTCCCCTCAGAGTGAACAAAAACACATGCTGATCCAATATTTGCTGGCATCCATCCCGTGCCCATGAAGAAAAGGGCTTTTAGGACCAAGCTGATGCTGTTTCTAGCAGAACAGACAGAAAATTGCTGATGACATTGTGGATCTCCTAAATCAATTAACCGTGGGATGCAGGCAGCCTGATCTTTGTATTTCCTTTTGTATGAAACAACCTCCCTTACTGTTTAAGCCTATCTCAGAGTTTCTATTACTTGCAGCCAAAAGCAACCTTGGATCAACTGGACTGTCAGAAAGCATGCATTCATTTTTACGTGTTATTATTTTGTTTTTAACTATTACAAAGGTGCTACAAGACGTGACCATATGAAATCTGTGACAGAATCTGCTACAGAACTTTATCGACAAAGTGTAAGTAGACTCTCATTTGAGAAATTTCTCTTAGAAAGTAGTGCTAGAAAGAGCTGACTTTATGGTATAATATATATATTTCTTCTTTGCTGTTAAGAATATTATTTCATTTATGCTACCAAGAAATTTAAAGCTAAATGTGAGACCCATCTATAGCAACTGTGTAAGTTCTTACAAGGGTACATGCATTTCCTTTATGGCTTTGGTTTTCTACTTTAAAAAGTATTTGACATGGTCCTCATAGTTTATTTGTATTTATTATTCTTGCTCTTGATCCAAGCCATCTCAAGTACTCTGGAGACAAATTAAATTAATAAATAAAAATAAAATGGAATCCAGAGTTTATAGCTGACATACTGATTTACACATATACTAGATTAAGATATGCATGAAATATTGCTAACTCATAAGACTTCAACTACCTTAATATAGAACATTTACACCAAGAGAGAATGTACAAGAGTACAATTATCTGGACATACTGCTAAACCTCAACATCTGCCATACACAGCTCTTTTCTAAAGTTCTTACCACATCAACCAGCAGGTAATGACATCAAGTTGGTGTCTGACTGAGGCTGGTTGGAAACCTGACCTAAAGGCTGCCAATCTAGAGGATACCCACTAGGCTATATGATGTTTTGGCCCCAAAGCTCTTCATTTCAGTGTCTGAGAGGTCTTGTATTTCTTCCTATTTTCTTTATTTCCCATGGGTACTAGTAAATCCAAAAAGAGCTAAATGTATACAATTTCTTACTCTATCATGTATATGTATGTGTGTGTGTGTATATATATATATATATATATATATACATATATATATATATATATTTAAGATTTTATTTACTTATTTGACAGAGAGAGAGAGACAGCGAGACAGGGAACACAAGCAGGGGGAGAGGGAGAGGGAGAGGGAGAAGCAGCCTTCCCACCTAGCACAGAGCCCGATGTGGGGCTTGATCCCAATCATGACCTGAGCCGAAGGCAGATGCTTAACGACTGAGCCATCTAAGTGCCCTTGCATTTTTTATTTTAAATTAATTAATACATAAAAATTTACTTATAATTGTATATTTTATTACAACTGTATTATTGAAAAAATTATTATAAATTAAAAATATATACAAATTATATATATATATATATATATATATATATATGAAGGAATTCACATTCCATGTTTATTCTTTTTTTTTTTTTTTTAAGATTTTATTTATTTGACAGAGATAGAGACAGCCAGCGAGAGAGGGAACACAAGCAGGGGAAGTGGGAGAGGAAGAAGCAGGCTCCCAGCCGAGGAGCCTGATGTGGGGCTCGATCCCAGAACGCTGGCATCACGCCCTGAGCCGAAGGCAGACGCTCAACCGCTGTGCCACCCAGGCGCCCCCCATGTTTATTCTTTTAAAGTACACAATTCAGTAATTTTTAGTATATTCACAATGTTGTGCAGCCATAATCATTAATTTCAGAACATTCCATCACTCCCAAAAGAAATCGCATACCCATTAGCTGTCACTCCCTATCACCCCTCCCCACAGCCCTTGTCGACCCCTATCTCCATGGATCTGCCTATCCTGGATATTTCATGTAAGTGGAATTATACAGTATGTGGCCTTTATGTCTGTCTTCCATGGAGAAAAACTCTAATAAAATATAAAAATGTAAACCATAACAGGGTGCAGCTAATTACCAAAGAATCAAATAATTTCCCTGAATCTTACTTACTGAGTCTTTAGGTAAACTGCTATAGAACAAATTAATGCCATTATAAAAAAAAAAAAAACTGAAGTATGTCTTAGTGTAATCAGTTTATACTAACACTAAAGAACATAACCCATTTAAGAATATTTCTCCTTAAGATGGCTAAAATTTTGCTGACATTTGAAGGATATTCAATATATCCAGGATACATTCTCCAATAGCCCTGGGTACCTTATATTATTTCAACTACAGTCAACAGCATGTACTAAAGCATTGCTTCCGTGAAAACAATCCATTCCAAGTTCAATTCTGTTATTTTTTTCTTAGTATCTCCAAAGTATAAGTATTACATAAAGATTTGTAAGAAAAGTCCCTGCTTGCAAGGTACTTGCAATATAGTGAAGGACTCAGATGTGCAAATCCTTAAGAAATACCAGGAATACTCGTCTTCACCAGCACTAGTGTGAGATTATTTTTCCACCTTGAGCAGAGGATTGGGCTGGTTATGGGCTGGGGCAGTAGCTGCTAAGAGCAAGAGGCAGATGTCCCTCAGTAGAACCTGTTAGCTTCTAACATTTGCATAAGAGAATGTATCTTTCATTCTATGTCATGATATTCTACATCAGTGAACAAAGAATAGCACTGATTAAGTGCCCAAACAGGGGCGCCTGGGTGGCTCAGTCAGTTAAGCATCTGACTTTGACTCAGGTCATGATCTCAGGGTCCTAGGATCGAGCCCCGCATTGCGCTCTGTGCTCAGTGGGGAGTCTGCTTGTCCCTCTGCCTCTCCCCCAACTTGTGCTCTCGCTCACTTGCCACTTGCTCTCAAATAAATAAATAAATAAATAGAATCTTTTAAAAAATTATGGGCACTGAAAATAACTCCCCTAGTATTTTCCTAGGCAATTCCTAGGTCAGATGTATATAATTGGGGCCTGTGGGTTTTATGTTGTGGGTGATCCCAAATGTAATTTCTACATGTTAAAAATGAGGAGGATAAAACTGTAACTGTAATACAAGAAAGAGCTTCAAATAACTTTTACCTTTTTATCTTTTTTTTTTTTTAAGATATTATTTTTAAGTATACCCAACATGGGGCTTGGACTTACAACTCTGACATCAAGAGCCTTCTGCTCCACCAACTGAGCCAGTCATGTGTCCCTACCTTTTCACCCTTAAAGTAAAGGGCTGTGACTCTTCCATACAGTGCCTCAATATATATGATATCTTGTCGCAAATACAAGTCACTTCATGGACATATTTGATATTGGGAATGGGAAGTGGGGCGAAGGGATGGATTAGAATCACTTCAAAAAAAATCAGCATTATAATAAAATAAAATATATTATCTCTTTCACATTATATACAAGAATAGAACAAGGGAAAACTAGTAAACAAAATCACTTATAGGTACAAATCAGGTAGGAGAAAACTGTTTTTAAATTAAACATTTAAAATTTTGATTCATATCTAGAAAATACAGAATCAAGACTGTTTAACAAAAGAATCAATAAATTTACAAATTCAGATAATCCAGTTCCTATACATACACGAAAAAAATTAGCAATAAGCCTAAAAATTTTTAAATAGGCAAATATACACATACACACACACAACCAAACTAAAATTAGCATTCAGACTTACCGTAATAGGAGTTCTTTGGGAAGTTTTTTATTGATTACAGCTTCATCACTATTTGAGAACATCTGCAAAAACAAAATCATTTAGTGTTACTTAACATTTTATTACATTCAACTCAAAGTTTAGAGGCAATCCTCTAAAGAGAGGTGAATAAGTATAGTGGGGATTATAAGACAAAGTCATATTTTTAGGGACTCTAGGCTGAAAAACATCTTTGAGACATTTAATTTGTTCCTTGTCTTCAGAAAAAATTAACAGCAATCAGAAGGATGACATTATGTGGCAGGTATCGTTTTAAGTGTTTTTCATGTAGTAATGTACTGAATCTTCATACTATCCTTAATCTTCACTTTCTTGTAAGGAAACGGCATCGTAGAAGATTTATTTGCTTAAAATCACATCACTGCACAGTGACTATTTAAAAATGCCATTAAGATAAAATTGATTCTCCAAATCTAAGTCACATTTACTTGTTCAAGGTGGCGCTCAGAAACCTAGGATAGGGGACATTCTGAGTTTTATACAAATGCAGAAAACTGCTAATGCTTCATAACCACCACCACGTGCATTCTTGATGCACACAAGTGATCATTTAACAAATTAATCAAATAGAACACAACGGGGACTTTTAAACAGTCACCATTTCTTCCATAAAGGAGATCAAGACTATAGGCTTCTATAGTAATTTACATAAAAAAACAAATACCTACACTCAATAAAAAGCAGAGCAAAAACAGCAAACACACATGTCATTGAAGCCGAGGGAAAAATGTTCAGTCCCTGCTATTATGTATTACAGAGATGCCTCTTGACTTTATGCAACGAACACTGGCTGAACACCCTCTCAAGTCAGGCACTCTTACAGGCAATGAGATACAAAGAAAAGATGTTCTCTCTGTACTTCAGGAGCTCGTCCTCTACAACGAACACAAACAAGTAAATACTTTATTATTACAGATAAATGACAACTGGTATATGAGAACAAAGGAAGAAATAACGAATTCTGCCCACACCTGACATTTATTTTTTTTTTTTTTTTTTTTTTTTTAAAGATTTTATTTATTTCTGTGACAGAGAGACAGCCAGAGAGAGAGGGAACACAGCAGGGGGAGTGGGAGAGGAAGAAGCAGGCTCACAGCGGAGGAGCCTGATGTGGGACTCGATCCCGGTACGCCGGGATCACGCCCTGAGCCGAAGGCAGACGCTTTAACGACTGCGCTACCCAGGCGCCCCACACCTGACATTTAAACTGGGTCTTAAAGGAAGGCCAGAAGTTAATTAACTAGGAAAAAAGGGGGAGATAAGATGTATAAAAGTATGGAGTCATACATGAAGGCCTTAGCATTTCATGATTCAAAGTAGACAAAGTAATGGAAGGGAAGCAAAGGGATAGGAAAGTAGTGGACAGAATGTACTTCCCCCTCAAACTCAGACATTCAAAGAGTAATTACAATAGATATTTTCTAATAACTGTAACAACCTACCCTCCAGCTAAATGGAAAGCTCTGTGAGGGCAGGGACCATGGCTTTCATATTCGCCAACATATTTCCAGGACTGAGCACAGAGCCTGAGACATGGTAGGAACTTAATAAATTGAACTGTTATGTGGATAGTAGGGTTTGGTCATGAAGGAAACTTGTACATCAGGCTAGAAATTTGAAATAATCCCATAGAGAAGAGAAACCTAAAGAAATTAAACTCTGGGTTGGAAGTAAGGACATAAGCTAAGAATACACTGAAATTATAGTTCAAGTAAAAGATGACGCAGGTTTCTGAGATTACAGGGTTGGTGAAAATTAAAAAAAGAAAATGGAGAAAAGGACTTTTGAAGAAGCAAAAGGACTTAGTGATGGAAAGGTGGCCTATCTATCAAGTTGCAGTGCAACAGAAATCTTATAATAAAAGTAATGCTGTTGACTGACAATGACATGTTTTAGGAAATTATATGACATCAAAGAGTAATCTGCTTCCCTATAATTTCTACCCATTAGTGGAAGCTATTAAAAAATCATATCCTTCTTCTATAAGACAGTCTTTCAAAATGAAGCCATCATATTTCCTCCTAAACAAGTTTAAGTTCTTCTCAAATGATACGGTTTCTAAGATGCCACGCCACGATGGTAACTCCTCTCTGGGTACACTTACAGAAAAGAACACGTGCGGGAATTATAACCCATTTAAAAAGCTGGATAATCAAGGGTTGATGACATAAAATACAATGTCTTGCAAAGAAAACTAAAGCATAAAAAACAGACCTGGGAGACTTTTCAGAGTTAGATAGCATATATATTAAGCTTAAGATCTGGGGGGAAAAAAAGACCTTAAGTACAAAACAGACTCATTCAACACCCAATCTACTAGACTCTGCCCAACTCAAATTCACAAAAGGACAATCACTTATATATTAGAAATGCTAAGCTCTTTATCTTGCATACTCAAAGTATATTTGTTAAATGCTACAAATCTTACCTCATAAGGTGCTTTTGCTCCCTTGAATATATACAGTAATTAAATTGTTAAAAAATATAAACCTGCCATACGTCATTCACGAGACTTCTACAACTCTAGATATAAAAAGGAACAGAAATCACACCCAACAACTAATTTCTTTCCTTGCATCAGTCTATATAGACTGAATGGTGTTACTTCAGCTCAGGTCATGATCCCTAGGTCTTGGGATCAAACCCAGCACGGGCTCCCTGTGGGGTCTGCTTGTCTGCCCCTCCCTCACTGTGCATGTGAGCACATGCTCTCTCTCAAATGAATAAATCCTTAAAAAAAATGAAGAATTAAAAAAAAAAGACTGAATGGTGTTGTGTCTGTAGGAGCATAATGCAAGTGAAGGGAAAAAGGAACAGACAGTGTCCCGGGAGGATTTGGGAAACACCAGGCTTAAAGGACATCTGTCCAGACATACATATCCCTCTTCTCCCTTCTGCACATATATATTCTACTCTAACGTTCCAAGAAAGGATAAAATCAGTGGTTGAAAACCTGTGGTCATCTGACCAAAAGCACCAGCATCAAGTGGGACTTTGTTAGAAGTGCAAATTCTTGGGCTTACCCAAGACCTATAGTATCAAAAATGGGGTGAGGAGGAGGTGGAGAGAAAGAAGGGCAATCTGTATTTTAAGAAGCCCTTCAGGTGACACCAATGCTTCCTGAAGTTTGAGAACCAACGGACCAGAGGAAGCAGATTGTAAATCTCAGGATTTAAGAAATTACAGTTCTGGGGTGCCTGGGTGGCTCAGTTGGTTAAACATCCGACTTGGTGTTTCAGCTCGGGTCTTGATCTCAGGGTCGTGAGATTGAGCCCTACATTGGGCTCCATGATGGGTGTGGAGCCCGCGTTAAAAAAAAAAAAAAAAGAAAAGAAAAAGAAAGGAACGATTACAGTTCTATAAAATAATCAGAGTATTTCATTATTTGAAGTAACATAAGAATGGAGGTTGGAAATCCTAGAGGTAGACACAATAATTCTAAATGTTTTCTAGGAAACCCATATGGCTTCTGCTCCAATTCATGGCATTGCTGGTAAAATAAATGTTTCCTAGAAGCAACAGAATATATGTTTTAGGTATTTTACTATTTCAGCTGAATCCAAACTTTGGTTTTTCATGCAAAATATAAAGATTATCAAAACCAATCAGATCCAGGATATAATGAATTACAACAAATCTTTGAAAGATTTCAGATATAATTGTTGTAGAGGAAGTGACTGTTCAAATGTGACATTCTCAGGTAATCTAGTTTTATATTAACACAGGAATATATCATTGCATATTTTTTGTAATCTATCCACAAACAATTACAAGGACGTGATCATGGGAAAAACATGAGAGCAACCAGATTGTTCTCTATTAACTCTTTCAAGGGAGGATACCATCCCCTGAACAAGCAAACACAATGCAAAAGCATTTATCTAGGGAATAGGACATGCTTAAATATTTGGGTTTTAAAAAAATCTAAGTGACATGTTTTGTCATACACTAGCATTTATTGTTGCTTTGTATAAAACTATAATTGTTTTTCTATAAATTCTATTGCTGAGAAATGTAGTAGCAGATAGGTTTAACAAAGGAAATAACAAAGACCGTACTTGCTCAACAGTGACCCCTGCTGGTTCAATTGGAGTATAGTTCCTGACTTCAAAAATTAAAAGATCTGATTCAGCATTATAGAAGAAAAGAAAGTTTAATGACTACTTTGGCAGAGAAAATTAATTATCCATTCTCCTAGAGTAACAGAATTCCCAACTTTGAGCTAGCACATGGCTGTATGGAAAGACAACTTTATTTCTCTTGCAGCTAGATAAAGCCAAGTCACTAAGTTCTGGCCAATGGGAGGAAAGAAAAAGTGATGTGTGCAATTTCAGGAGTATCCTTAAAGAGAGAAGGTGTGCCCCTTCTTACTCCTTCTTTACTCCTGCTGCTTGAAATGTGGTTAGGATGACCGAACTCCATCTTGTATCACGAAGTTGAAGGCCACAGTTTTAAAGATAAGCAGAAAACTAGAAAAAGCCTGTAGATGACTGCAGAGACATACCAGGCCTTTGGACTTTATATGACAGAGAAAGAAACTTGTATCATATTTGAGCCACTTTTAATTTGGGTCTCTGATACATGTGGCTAAATTTACTCACATTATTTTATATTTTAAGAGGCATTTTTTGTTTTGCAAGATGAAGAGTCCTGGAGATTACACAAACATTGTGAGTGTACTGTACACTTAAAAATGATTAAGATGGCAAATTTTATATGTGTCTTTCCACAATTAAAAAAATTAAGTTTTTTTTGTTTTGGTTTTGTTTCTACATTTTAATACTTCTAAATTTAGGACAGTTAAAATTAATTTTAATTTTTAATTTACAATTAAAATCAAAAGCATCTTTTGTGGTTTATAATGATACATTTTATAATTTCAAAGCAAGTTTTAACTATATATAGTAAAGTACAACCAATGGAGGAAAACAAAATAGAACTTAAAAACCTATTTGCTTCTCTTCAAGCGGGCTCTGTGCTTTTGTTTATACTATATTCTCTAAAGCACCCACAGAACCAAACTTGCCTATTCTATCAGCAGAAATAGACTTATGTCCACTGGACACGCTATCTATGCCATGAAGGCTTTCCCAATCTCCCTAACGGGATGGGATTGTTTCTTCCCCTATGAAACCACGAACGCCAGTTCTGAGTTGCTGTAGGACTCCTTATAAGACTTCACGATCGGAGAGGAAAGCGCCTCGTCTATTTAGTTCACCACTGTGTAGTCAGCAACCGACACAGTGCCTAGAAATTGGTGAACCAAAGAATGTTATTTGTACTGCAGGGATCTGGTAAGACTCTACTGATTATAAATTCCCAGCAGGTTTCCATGATTTTTAACACTTTGTATCTCTACGGTAGAGCGCTTTGCCAAAATTTTTTTAAAAATAAAAATGCTTAATAAATTGAATGTGACCCTAAATTTGGTAATTAGATACAAATGACATCAGCACAGTCACAGACTGATTATCATTACAACAAATGACTTCATTAAAACATCTGAAGAAACAAAAGTTTGGAGACTCAGCTTATAGCCCATTTATTCTAAGGGATATGAGCTACATTAAATTTCTTGTTAAAGAAAAGTTGTAATTACTGAGTTTTCACCACCATGCAATTTTATCTGTATCTAGTATTTTTTAACAGCTTTAAATGGTATAATTCACATACCATAAAATTCACCAGTTTTAAGCGTACATTCAATAATTTTCAGTAAATCTGTAAGGCTGTGCAACCATCACCACACTGTTGATGAATTGCCATCACCCCAAAATTATCTCTCACGCCTGTTTGCAATCCATCCACTTGCTTATACCCAACCTCAAGCAACCACTAACTGACTTTCTGTTTCTACAGATTTTCTGGAGATCTACAAAGATGGAAACATAAAACATGTCATCTTTTGCATCTAGCTTCCTTTATCCTGCATATTTTTGAAGCCCATCCATGTTGTAGCATGTACCAGTGGTTCATTCCTTTTATGCTGCTGAACAGTATTCCAGTTTACGAACTGCCTTGTTTATTCATTCCTGGCTGACAAGCATCTAGATTGCTACAATATTTTTACTATTATGAATAATGCTTCTATAATTATTCAAATATAAGTCTTGGTTGAAATAGGTTTTCATTTCTTATGTATAGAATCTAACATGGAGAAGTGCTGAGGTGTATGTTTTTATACGTTTTTTTTTTTAAGATTTGTTATTTATTTATTTGACAGAGATAGAGACAGCCAGTGAGAGAGGGAACACAAGCAAGGGGAGTGGGAGAGGAAGAAGCAGGCTCATAGCAGAGGAGCCTGATGTGGGGCTCGATCCCATAACGCTGGGATCACTCCGAGCCGAAGGCAGACGCTTAACCGCTGTGCCACCCAGGCGCCCCTGTTTCTATACTTTTTAATTTTTTTAAAAAAAGATTTTATTTATTTGAGAGAGCCTGCGCACATGTGAGCAGGGGCGGGGGGAAGAGGAAGGGGGAAGGGAGAGGGAGAGAGACTCTCCAGCAGACTCTGGGCTGAGCGCAGAAATGCTGAGCTCAATCTCACAACCCTGAGATCATGAGTCAGACACTTAACCAACTGTCAAAACCAAGAGTCAGACACTTAACCAACTGAACCACCCAGGCGCCCCAAGACTTTTTTTTTTTTTAATTTTTAAGTAAATTCTACACTCAATGTAGGGCTTGAACTCACAACGCACAACCCTGAGGTCAGAAGTTCCGTGATCTAGCAACTGAGCCAGCCAGGTGCTGCAGTTTATTTTAAACTTTTAAAGAAACCGCTAAATTGTTTTCCAAAGTGGCTATACCATTTTACATTCCCACCAGCAATGTACGAGGGTTCCAGTGTGTCCATAGTTTACTATCACTTGTTGTTGTCTATATTTTTAACTTTAGCCAGCTGGTATATCATGGTTTCAATTTGCTTTTCCGTAATTACTAATGTTAATGAGCATCTTTTCATGTTACCCAAATGACTTGTTTCATGAAATATAAATTCAAATGACTTGTCCATTTACTTGGGTTTTCTCACCATTGAGATTTAACTGTTCTTTATGTATTTAAGGACTTTGTATATATACAGGCCCTTTACGGACTCTATGATCTGCAAATATTTTCTCCAATTCTGTGGGTTGTGTCTTGTACTTCTTGATGGTATCTTCCGAAGGACAAATGTTCCTAATTTTGATTAAGTTCAATTTACCTTTTTTAAAAAAAATGGATCATGCTTTTGATGTCACATACAAGTATTCTCTACTTTTTGAAAGACTGTGTTATGCCACTTTGCTTTTATGAAAGACCTATAGTTGTAGCTGTTTTTAACTAATACACCAATACTGTTTTTTAACTGATAACCAAAAGATATCTGAAGAGGATTTTCACTTTTGTGAAAAAAGGTAAAAAGCAATAACAGTGTTCAGGGTTTTACAGTGAGCCATTCGAGAGGCAGAGTGAACCTAGAGCAGCGAGAGTAGTACTGCCAAGCTCCTTCCCCAAGAACCAGGCTCAGCATCCCAGTATCAAGCTACCACAGCTCTGAACTGTATCTGTGAGCATCTGTGCTTTATCTGATTTATTGGGAGCATCTATTAGCAAGATGTATCCTAAGGTATAAGAAAAGCTGAAGGGACATTATTTTTTGGGTCTAGGAATGTTCAAAAATTTGTCCACATAGATAAGTGGTAACTGCTTCTTCTCTTCGTACCGTTCCAGCTTACAAAAGGTTTCACAGGAACGCTATACTTTCAGATAGCAGGGAAAACCTGTACATGAACTCTGCCTAACCAAAGGTCATAAAGATTATCTACTATGTTTTATTCTAGAAGTTTTATAGTTTTAGTTCTTACATATCAGTGTATGATCCATTTGGAGTTATTTTTCATATATGCTTGGAGATGAAGACCCAAGTTCATCTTTAACCATGCAGATACCCAATTGTTTCAACACCGTTTGTTTAAAAGACCATTCTTTTCCCACTGAATTGCCTTTATTGAAATCTTTATTGAAAACCATGTGACCACAAATGTAAACATTTAAGAGAGTCTCAATACTGTTCCATTACTTTATAGGTCTATCTTTACACCAATAGCTATCCTGATTATCACAGCTTTAGACTATTTTGAAATCAGGAAGTGTAACTCCTCTTACTCTGTTCATCATTTTGCAGCATCTCCATACAAATTTTAGAACCAACTTGCCAATTTCTTCAAAAAAGCCTGCTGGATTTTGACAGAGATTGCACTGATTCCACAGATCAATTTGGAGAAAACTGCCATCTCAACAATACTGAGTCTTCCAAACCATAACTTGGATGTCTGTTTATTTTTTTAGGTCTTCCTTAATTTCTCTTGGCAATATTTCATAATCTTCAGTGTATAAGTTTTTGTTATATTTATTCCCAAGTATTTTATTCCTTTAGATGCTATTGTGAATAAAAAAAATTTTTTTTAAAGATTTATTTATTTTAGAGAGAGAGCACAAGAGAGCGCGAGCAGGGGGAGGGGCAGAGGGAGAGGCTCTCAAACCCACTCTGGAGCTCTATGCCAGGCTTGATCCCAGGCCCGAGACCATGACTGGAGCTGAAACCAAGAGTCTGACACTTAACGGACTAAGCCACTCAGGTGCCCCAAACTGTATTAATTTCATTCTAAGATTGCTCAAGGCTAGTACATATGTAGTATACCTTCTATTCATTTATGTTCAACCTATGTGTGGCTTTGAATCTAAAGTGTGCTTCTTCTACACAATATAAAGTTGAATCTTTTTTAAAAAATCCAGTCTGACAAGCTATGCCTTTTAAGTATACAAGCCATTCACATTTCGTGTAATTATTGATTTAGTTGGATATGTCTCATTTTGCTATTTGTTTTCTATATGTCTCTTGTCTTTCGTTCTTCCTTTACTATCTTCTTTAAAGCTGGTATCTTCTAGCATATCATCGTAATTTCTCTGTTGTTTAAAAAAGGTATCTTATCACAATCTATTTTAGATTATTACTAATTTAATTCTGGTAAAATAAAAAATCCTTGCTCCAAAATAAATCTATTCCCCCCTCTTTCTTTTTGCTATTATCATGTTACATATTTATTTTTTAAAATTAACTAATTTATTTGAGAGACAGAGAGAGCACATGGGGAGAAGCGTAAGAAAAGGGAGAGAGAAACTTTAGCAGACTCTTTGCTGAGTTCAGAGCCTGATGCAGGGCTTGAGCTCATGACCCTGAGTTCATGACCTAAGCTGAAACCAAGAGTCGGACGCTTAACCAACTGCGCCACCCAGGGGCTCCTACATATTTATCTTAAAAGCCCAATAATGCAGTTTTATAATTACTGTGTCACACATGTGTCTTTTAATTCAGTTGAACTAATATAAGAGAAAAATTTATTTACAGCCTTCTATATTTACTCCTGTAATTAACTTTTACAGTGCTTTTCCTTCAAGTTACCATCTGGAACCATATCCTTTCAGCTTGAAGGACTTCCTTTAGTATTTCATGTAAAGCAGTATTTCATGTCTGCTAACAACAAATTCTCTGTGTTTGCTATTCTGGGAATGTCTCTGTCTATTTTGCCTATATTTTTCAGTAATAGCTTTCTTTGCTGGATATAGAATTCACTTAAATTATTTCTGAAGGGAAATTCACATAAAATACACCATTTTAAAGTACAATTCAATGGCATTTAGTATTTACAATGTTACGCAACTGCCACATCTCTCTAGTTCCAAAGTTTTCATTCCCCCAATTGGGTGTTCTCATTAAGTAATCACTCTCAAGACCTACCACCCCATATCCTCCAACTCCCAGACCTAGCCAACCACTATTCTCCTTCCTATCACTATAGATTTCCCTACTCTAGATATTTCACATAAGTGGAATCATTCAATGTGATCTTTTATGTCTGGCTTATTTAATTTTTTATAAAATTTTTGAGGTTTACCCATATAGTACCGTATCTCAGTAATCCATTCCATTTTATGGCTGAAAAATCTTCCATTCTATGGATATACCAAATGTTTATCCATTCATCTGTCAATGGACACTTGGATTGCTTCTACCTTTTGACTACTGTGAATATTACTGCTATGAACATCTGTGCACAAGTACTTTTATGAATATTTCTTTTCAATTCTTTTGGTATCTATCTAGGAGTGGAATTTCTGGGTTGTTTGGTACTTATAACTTTTTAAGGAACTACCAAAGTGTTTTCCACAGTAACCGTACCAATTTACACTGCCACCAAAAGTTTTAAATTTCTCTACATTGGGGGCGCCTAGCTGGCTCAGTCAGTGAGAGCATGTGACTCTTGATCTCAGGCTCATGAGTGTGAGCCCCATGCTAAGTGGAGTTTACTACTTAAAAAGAAAACAAATTTCTCCACATCATAGTCAATACTTCTTATTTTCCCATTTTTTCTATTCTTAATTATATTCATCCTCGTGGTATAAAGTGCTATTTCATTATAGTTTTGATTTGCCTTTCCCTAATGACTAGTGATATTGAACATATTTTCCTGTTTGTTTGCATTTCATACATCTTCTTCGAGGAAATGTCTATTCAAGTCCTTTGACCTTTATAAAACTGGGTTGTTTTAACTGCTTTGTAAGGGTTCTTTAAATACTGTGGATATAAGACCCTTACCACATATATGATTTACAAATAATTTCTCCCATTCTTTCGGTTGTCTTTTAATTTCTTGAGTGTTCTTTGATATGTGAATATAGAATTCTTAATTAACAATTTTAACTTTCTACACTTTGACTTGTTACTCAGCTGCTTTCTGGCTTCCATTGTTTCTGGTGAAAAGTCAACTGTCAATCATATTGCTGTTCTCGTGTATATCATGAATTCTTTCTGTCTTGTTTTCCAAAATTTTTCTTTGTATCTGGATTTAAACAATTCAATGAGAGGTGTAGACCTCTTTGTGTTAGTCCTATTCGATTTTTGGACGTGTAGATACACGTTTTTCATCAAATTTGGGGAATTTTCAGCTATTATTTCTTCAAATATTTTTTTCTGACTCTCTCTCCTATCTCCAACTGTCTGTATTGTTGGTATAGTTGATGTCCCACGGATTCCCAAGGTTCTGTTAATTTTGTTTCATTCTTTTCTTCAAACTGGATTATTTTACTGTTGTCTTCAAGTCCATGGATTCTTTCTGTGTGATCTCCAATTTGACTTCTGAGTTCCTCTGCTAGTGATTTTGTCATTTATTCTACTTTTCAACTTCAGAATTTCCATTTGAGTCTTTTTTATTTATATTTCTTTACTGACATTCTCTATTTGAGTCACTGTCACCACACTCTCCTTTAATTATTTAAACCTGGTTTCCTCTAGCCTTTTTTTTTTTTCTTAAGTAGGCTCCACACCCAGTGCAGAGCCCAACGCAGGGCTTGAACTCACAACCCTGAGATTAAGACCTGAGGTGAGACCAGGAGTCAGACGCTTAACTGATGGATCCACCCAGGCACTGCTCCTTTAGTCTTTAAACATGTTTATATTAGCTGCTTTGAAAGTGGTAAGTAGTCTTTTAGCCGCAAATAATAAAGTATGGTAAGAAATACACTAAAGAGAGAACTGTGCAGTTTGCAAGAAAAAAAAAATTAGAAGACATATAGAGGGTCTAGATCTTGCTATACTGGAAAATAAAACCATTCCTCATCTTCTGTCTCTCAAGCCATAAGTTTCTCAAAAAGAGAACTACCCACAGGGTAAAATATCAGATAAAAGATGTGGCTATAAGTTCCTTTTAAAAACCTCAGAAAATTTTAAAGCCATGCCTAGTTGACTCTCTCAACTAGACAAGAAGTCCTCTAAGAAGCTTAAGGGAATTATCACACAACAGCCTGACACAACCAAACTAGAGACAGGCCTGTCTTAAAATGAGTTATAATGTTGTAGCTTTTGGGACACAGAATAACAGAAATCAAATTCCTAGAAAATCCTAGACATTTTTTTATTATTTTTTAAGATTTTATTTATTTGAGAGAAAGAGAATGTGAGCACGAGTGGGGGGAAGAGTAGAGGGGGTGGGGCAAGCTGACTCTGCGCTGAGTGTAGAGCCCAACACAGGACTCAATCTCACGATCCTGACACAACGACCTGAGCTGAAATCAAGAGTCAGACGCCCAACCAACTGAGCCCCTGGGGCCCTAAAGATCCTAGAAATTTTAAAGGAACACGTACCAGTTGGATTAAAAGGGACAGAGAGATTATTCAAAATGAAAAGAGGCCCCTGGGATCCCAACTTTCTATAGGAAGGAAGTCACTGAGAAAGATATTCAGCTTCGTAAGACATTTCTTATGTAGAAGGAGACACCTCCCAGAAAGCAGCATTAAGAGGCCAGAAGAATCACGGAGAACAAAAGATTAGGGAACCATTCCCAGGAAAACAGAACTGGGCCCCAGTCAAGGCACTTTTCCTGCTCCTGGAGTAGAGGACCCTGACAACATGTGCCCAGCTAGATTTCAGAACTGATAAGAACCAACAATTGCCATGTGCCTCCTGTTATCTCCCCATTTTCTAGAAGGAATGTCTATTGCCATTATTCTATCCCTGTGACAACAGTGTATATTGTGTGTTTGGGGCAGACAACTTTTCTTTTTCGTTTACAAGTCTCTGGATCAAGAGAAACTGCATAAGAGGACACCTGAAGTGGATATTTTGCATGTGATACGAATATGAATCCCTAGGGCGCCTGGGTGGCACAGTCATTGGGCATCTGCCTTTGGCTCAGGGCGTGATCCCAGCGTTCTGGAATCGAACCCACATCGGGCTCCTCTGCTGGGAGCCTGCTTCTTCCTCTCTCACTCCCCCTGCTTGTGTTCCCTCTCTCGCTGGCTGCCTCTCTCTCTCTCTGTCAAATAAATAAATAAATAAATAAATAAATAAATAAATAAATAAATAAATAAAATCTTTTAAAAAAAAATGAATGAATGAAATTTTAGGGTGCCTGGCTGGCTCAGTCAGTAAAGCATGCGACTCCTGATCTTGGGGTCATGAGTTTGAGCTCCATGTTGGGAGTAGAGATTACTTAAAAATAAATTTTAAAAAATAATAATAAAGAGCTCTTCCTCTCCTCTAAGGAAAAAAAAAGAATTAATTTTCCTAAAGAAATCCAGAGTTAAAGCTACATAAGATTTTCTTTTCACTATTTTTTTCCTATAAGTAATTTTTACTGATTATGCCATTCCTTCATTCAACTAACACCAGATGTTTTTCCGATTGGCTGATTTTCTTGCCAAAATCTAAGAGGAAAAACATTTTTGTATGGCTAAATAAACCTAAAACAAAGTAAGTTTGTAATTCCTCTGCCCAACATCTTGTCCCTAGTAGAAATATAATTGTATTTTAAATATAAACTACTGTCAGTGCATCATCATCTCATGAGTAAATTTATCCCAAGAAAGAAATTCTTAGATTAAAAATACCAAGGAAGGGATACACTTAGAAAACAGACACATTATTTAATAGGTCAAACTTTCTGCTTTGGACGCCTTCTAACATCTGACTCGACATTCTGAGCTTTCTTTTATCCTGACTTCTGTTTACCAACCAAAATCTATATCCACTACCAATTCACTGCTCTCAGTATAAAATAAGTATACACCTTTATTTTGCTTTCTGTTGATTATTTCTTTCAATTATTCAGTTTTAACTATCGCCAGCAACATTTTAGGGCCCTGAGGACTCCATGAACTTTGATGATCTACTGGGTATGACTGGAACTCATTTCGGATGCTGCTCAATCCAGGAAATCTCCCATGCCCTACTGAAAATTTCTTTTGAGGTTATGAAGTGAAAGGAAAGAACTGAAAACTCAAAGTAGCAATATAATTACTTGTCCTCTCTCCTCCTCCTTCACGTCCTCTAGCCCTACCCCATCTATATAAACATTAAAGAACTAAGAGTAGATACAGCCAGGCAACAATGGGATTTGACTCCGGATTAGCAAATATTTAACCCGTAATCTCATATTCCAAACGCCACAGGGGTTGGTAAATCAAGGGAAAGTAGAGTTTGATTTCCTCATGTACAAATTCTAGCCAATGTGCCAGAAACTGAAAACTGGCAGAAGCTGTGGAATTTTCCAAGACATATGTCAGATAGTAATTTTACAATTCACTCACAAACACACATTCTAAATCATCTTACGGTTATGGAAATATTTCCAAAGCAATAGTATTTTAACACAGCCATGGCATTTATTTGTAGAAAAAGCATTCTCCTGCTTTAGATAACATAAGAAACAAAGTACACAGCACCCTAGATATCCTAACTGCATGTCAGAAATTATATTTAAATTTAAAAGGAACCAAAAGAAACAGTGTTAAATTAGAACAAAGACTCTTTAAACCAGAAGCGAAGAAAAAACTTTATAAGAAAGTCATTAAGGTAAAGTGATACCAAGTTAAGAGAACAAGGAAATCTATTAGACTTCTTAGGCCATGGTATGGGTCAGACAATGGTGCTATTATGAACAAGACAACTAAACAAAGGATGCAAGATATAGCTAGATATTTGGCTGGTATTAACTGATAAATATCTGGAAAGAGGTCTCTACAATATGCCATAAAATTTCACTGAATTTTTATATAAAAAAATCAACCAAGACAAAAGGACTGGAAAAACAGCAGAGTCCTCCTTATCCCCACATTCTATAGAATCTTCTAGGAGGTTCTGGTTGCCTCTTTCTTTCTTTCTCTTTTTTTTTTTTTGCCTTTCTTTTTCTAAATATGCTTGACTTGTCAAATTTAGATTTATCTACTGACATCCTGCCATGGAAAGTAAGTATTTAGTTTTAACTTCTATCCCCATCCTCCACATCCCATTAATTTTGTCAGTCTTTGTTTAAATCAAGAGTCAGTGTGAAAGGATTGAGATACTAGTCAGTACTCAGCCAACTCAGCCAAGGAGAACAGTAAGACCACACACTTCTCTCTACAAATTAATGACTACCTCATTTTTTTTCCTGTTTTCTATGTATTTTTAGCTTTTCCTCAAAAGCTCCAACATCTGTCACATGTCTATCAGTACTTTCCATTTGCTCATATACATCAGATACTTTTTCCTGCAGCTGTACCTTCCCAAAACCCTTTTTTCTTTCTTCTGCTTCACTCTCTGTTGGGGGACGCTCTGGACTGGCTACACAGCTGTCATCTTGGGCTCTTCTCTCTGAATTCTGCTTCTTGAACCTGATTTCTTCTCCCTTGCTATTTAGGGGCAACTTACGAACAAAAAAAGCTCATAAGAACTGGAATGTTGGAGTCACTTGCACATCTAAAAACATCTTTATTCTAGACTCACATTTGACTGATAATTTGGCTGGGAATAAAATTATAGGTAGGAAATCTTTCCCATTGAAGATATATGAAGACACAGCTTGATGCATTTCTATCTCCCTTTGTTACTACTGTGATGGGTAATGCCATTCTGATTGGTCCTTTGAATGTAACCTCTAGTTACGCCTTCTGGAAGCTTTTAGTAAAGTCCCTGTATCTCCAGTTTACTCAATTTCATAATCACACCTTTGGGTCTTTGTCTTTTTTACTATTCATTCAGCTTCTTCAATTTACAAATCTATGACTTGGAAAATGCTTTGGAGATTTTTTTGGACATCATTTCTATTTTCTCTGTCCTCTCATATTTGAATTTATATTAGTTAATTATTGGACCTCTTGGTCTATCTTTAATTAAAAAAAATTTTTTTTTTCCTCTGGGGGGTGCCTGGGTGGCTCAGTTAGTTAAGCATCTGCCTTTGGCTCAGGTCATGATCCCAGGATCCGTCCGGCTCCCTGTTCAGCAGGTAGCCTGCTTCTCCCTCTGCCCCTCCCCCTCCCCCTGCTCCTGTTTTTTTTTTTCCCCCTCTCTCTCTCTCATGCTCTCTTTCTGCCTCAAATAAAATCTTTAAAAAAATTATTTTCCCCTATTTCCCTCCTTTAATCTTTTTGTTCTAATTCCTAGGAAACTGCTTCAACTTTATCTACAATCCTTCCACTATTTGGAAGGGGGCATAATTATAATTTTTTTTTTATTTGTAAAGGTTATTTCTTATTTGTTGAAGGATTTTCAAAATAACATCCTGTTCTTTTGAAGATGCAACATTTCATTTCTTAGAGATTAAAACCCTCTTCCCCCTCCACCCCAGTGTTCTCCCCTTTGCTCTTGCCTTGTCCCTTATTTGTTTGGCCTCTCATTTTATTTTAAAATATTTATTTATTTATTTTGAAAGAAAGAGAGAGAGACAGCACCTCTGAGGGGAGTGGCAGAGGGAGAGAGAGTCTTAAGCAGACCCTGTGCTAATCTTATGACGCTGAGATCACAACCTGAGCCAAAAACCAAGAGTCAGCCACTCAGCTGACTGTGCCACGCAGGTACCCCTGGCCTCTTATTTTAGAGGCTTTCCTCAACTATCTGGTTATTCCTTGGCTGTCCACTCCTATTCATGACATTAAGCTAAATGGAAGCTCATTTTTATTTCAAAGACCCACCAGTCTGTATGCAGATTTTCATTTAATTCCTTGGCTCCAAACCCCTATCCTCTTCATGCATCTGATGTTCCTGGATCCAGAACCCTCAGCTTCCATTTTCTTGGAGAAAAAAAATCTCCAGTTTCCTAAAGGAGGAAGAAGTAGTTTGCATGATTCAACCACTTCATATAAGACTTTTAAATACTACCAATTTTTTTTTTTTTTTAACATTACCTACTTTTAATCCCAAGCCTCATCCTTGTCTTTTCAGAGACATTTTGCCAACCTCTGGGGAGGTTCTGTTGGGTAAACCCATTTGCTTGCCTTTGCAGACAGCCCAGGGTGTACCTTCCTCCATTCGGTTAAATCACTTAACATTCTTCTATCCATTTTTTATCTTCTAAAAAATAGTTGATATTTTGCATCTATGGTGACTTCTTCTTCCACTCATTTTTGTCCCTGGGGTCTTATGCCTCCTTTGATTCCTTTATTGCAATTTTAGTACTATTTGAAGAGGAAAGGAAATACATGTACTCTCAGTCAAACCCGCATGTTTGATCAAAATTCTCATGCACTATTTTTAGATGTCTTGGATAAAATCATTAAGTATACTTACTAAACTTATGGAGACTACAAAACCCATTAGGATAAATAATATCTTTGTTAACAGAATCAAGATTCAATATGATTTCTAAAGGACAGTATCAAGAGGAAACTAAATAGGGATAAGTTAAAAAATCTTTCATTTAGATGAAGCAATTACCAGTTACATAAATACAAAGCAGGAAACCTGGTTTCACAAAAAAACTTAGACAATTTTAGTTTATTATGAGTCATTCATGTGACTTGGTGGAACAAATTTTAAAAGGAAAGAAAAACTATAATCTTAGGTTACGTTAATGGGAAGCATAAGGACTAGATCAAGCAAGAAAACTACTCTACTGTACATTTTGAATGGTTGTCAAGAACTAATGTCACCTTTGAAAAAGGGAACTGACTAAATATAATTTAGAAGATGGATCCTAGGATATTGAGACATTCCAAACTAAGTCTTAGGGAAAATGGTAACGATAAGAGGAATATTCAGAGTCTTGAATGGAAGAACATTACAGTTGCTATCAAATATCTGAAGACTTGTCCTTTAGAATCACGCAGGTCTCTATTATTCCAGATAGCCAACCTAGAAGAATGAAGGCAATCTGTATTAAGACAAATATGGCTTGCGGCGTTAAGCGTCTGCCTTCAGCTCAGGTCATGGTCCCTGCATCCTGGGATCGAACCCCACAACAGGCTCCCTGCACAGCAGGGAGTCTGCGTTTCCCTCTCCCTCTCACCCTCCCCCCAGTCATGCTCTCTTTCTCTCTCTCAAATAAATGAATAAAATAAAATCTTCAAAAAAAGACAAATATGGCTTAAGTGGTGCCTGGGTGGCTCAGTCGGTTAAGCGTCTGCCTTCAGCTCAAGTCATGATCTCAGGGTCCTGGGATCGAACCCCGCTGTCAGGCTCCCTGCTTAGCAGGGACTCTGTTTCTCCCTCTCCCTCTGCCCTTCCACATCCACTCATGCTCTGTCAAATAAATAAATAAAATCTTTTAAAAAAGACAAATACAGCTTACATAAATTTATGAAGCTGTGAGCTCTCTCCATTACTGGTCAGCCAGTCTACCCATTAACAGGAATGTCACAGAGTAGATTCTTTCACTGAAAAGGAGCTTGAACTAGATGAAATTAAGTTTTGTATCACTAAAAGAACCACTGGAAAGAAACTGGGGCACCTGGCTGGCTCAGTCGGAAGAGCAAGCCACTCTTGATCTTGGGGTGGTGGGTTTGTGATGATTAGTTTAAAAAATTAATAATGGGATGCCTGGGTGGCTCAGTCAGTTAAGCATCTGCCTTTGGTTCAGGTCATGATCCCAGGACCCTGGGCTCAAGTCCCATACAGGGCTTTTTGCTCAGCGGGGAGCCCGCATCTCCCTCTGCCTGCTGTTGCCCCTGCTTGTGTGTGCTCGCTCTCTCTCTCTGACAAATACATAAAATCTTAAAATAATAATAATAATAATAATAATAAAATCTTTAAAAAAATAAAGAAACCAAGAGATGAAGAAGGTATTATATATCATTACAATATAATATTATATATATATTATATAATGATAAAAGGGGTCAATTCATCAAGAGGATATAACAATTGTAAATATTTATGCACCTAAATATATAAAACAAATAGTAACAGAACTAAAGGGAGAAATAAATAGAAGTTTTATTTCTACTCTCAATAACAGAACTGCCAGACAGGGAATCAATAAGGAAACAGAAGATCGGAACAACAGTGTAGACCTAACAGACATATACAGAACATTCCATCCAACAGCAGCAGAATACACATTCTTCTCAAGTGCACACAAAAACATTCCCCAGGACAGGAGCACCTGGGTGGCTCAGTCAGTTAGGCATCAGACTCTGATTTCAGCTCAGATCATGATCTCTGGGTCTTGAGATTCAGTATCCCCCCTTTTGGGCTCTGCCCTCAGCAAAAGAGTCTGCCTAAGATTCTCTCCGTCTCCCTCTCCCCTTCCCCACACATGCTGCATGCTCACACACACACTCTCTCTCAAAAAAATAAAGAATTAATTAAAGAAAAAAAGACATTCTCCAGAACAGAACATATTAGGGCACAAAACAAATCTCAACAAATTCAGTAAGACAGACATTATATCAAGTATCTTTCTTGATCACAATGGTATTCCAATATGTTTTCCAACACCACCAATTCTCCAATCTGTAGCAGACACTAACTGGTTATCCTACAAATTTAACTCAATGCCAACACTATCGACAGGAGACCAAATCATATCCCACAGGTTGAGGGCTTAGTCTCACACAATTCCCCACTTGAGATCCCAACTGCAAACCTAGGTTGCTACCTGTGCTTCAGACTAACTGGCTATAAATTGGTGGTTCCCATGATCCCCTCCTCAGGTTCAATTTATTCACTCGAGAGGCTCATAGAACCCAGAGAAATACATTAACTTGCACTTGCCAGCTTATTATATAGATACAGATGAACAGCCAGGTGAAGAGGTACATAGGATGAGGTCCAAAATGTTCTGAGCACAGGAGCTACTGTCCCCGTAAGAACTGGGGTGGGCTACCCTCCTGGTATGTGATGCCACCAACACGGAAGATCTCTGAACCTCATCATTTTGAGTTTTTAATGAGGCTTCATTATATACGCATGATTGTTTAAATCACTGGCCATCTGCAAGTGATTCAACTCCCGGCCCCTCTATCTTCTTGGGGTTGGAGGAGTAGAGGAATGGGACTGAAAGTTCCAACCCTCTAGTCGTGGTTGGTTTCCTTGGCAACCAGCCTCCATCCTTTGAGGCTTACAAGACAGAGGCTTTCCAAAAGTCACTTTATTAACATAAACGCAGCTGTGGTTCAAAGGGGCTTGTTATGAGTAACAAGATGCCATTTCACCTTTATGACTCTAAACTGAGGACAAAAGATCGATTATAACAATAAAAGAAGTTTCCATTGCTCTTATCATTTAGGAATTTCAAGGGTTTAAGGAGTTGTGAGCCAAGAATTGTGGACAAAGACCAACATACGTATTTATTACTGATAAGTCAGCCTCCATCTGTGGTATACAACACTTCATGCTCTGAGTTTCTCAGGCAGATGTCCTGCAGACAAATCGTGATCTGCCTCTTGCCAATATTCTCCTCTATGGGCACTTCTGTTTGACCTTCCCATATAAGCAGGATTGCAGATGTCCCATAGTTTCAAAGATGGGAGTTTATATTCCTGTTTTATTTGATTTTTCAAATGAGCCTGGAAATAATTTTACTTTCCCGTCTTAAAACCAGAAAGAGGCGATGTCTGTAATCTTTCAAGTCCGATAACCTTGAAAATGAGCCAACTACTGTTCAAGGGCTAAATGTTTACGTTTGATAATTAACTCCCAAAGGATAACACAATTGAATTCAAGAACTCAAATGCTCAAACTACTTCTTGTTTTCAAAGAGAGCCTACAGTTTCTCATCTCTATGGCTTTTTATCTTCTACCTAGAAATCTACCCATTTTTAATGCTCTGCTCCAGGGGCGACTGGGTGGCACAGTAGGCTAACGTCTGACTCTTGGTTTCAATTCAGGCCGTGATCTCAAGGTCATGAGATCTAGCCCCACAACGTGCTCCATGCTCAGTACGGAGTCTGCTTAAGATGATCTCTCCTTCTCCCTCGGCCCTTCCCCTGCTGATGCTCGTTCTCTCTCTCTAAAATAAATAAAGAAATCTTAAAAAAATACTCTACTCCAATTTCATATCCTTCATGAAAGCATCTCTGATCCTCTCTGTTACAGAGGAATGTCTCCCACTTCAGGTTTCCATGAGGAAGAACTTTTTTCTTTTTTGTTTCTTTTTTCTTTTTTTTTTTTAAGATTTTATTTATTTATTTGACAGAGATAGAGACAGCCAGCAAGAGAGGGACCACAAGCAGGTGGAGTGAGAGAGGAAGAAGCAGGCTCATAGCAGAGGAGCCTGATGTGGGGCTCGATCCCATAACGCCAGGATCACGCCCTGAGCCAAAGGCAGATGCTTAACCGCTGTGCCATCCAGGCACCCCATCCATGAGGAAGAACTTTTTTCTAAACCCACCCCTGGCTTTTCTGTACTTCTTTATTGATAGAGATGGAATATCTTATCTGAACCTACCTGACTAGTTAATCTTAGAAGCAAGAAGAGCAAACTTGGCTCATCTGTGTTTCTACCTTTTCAAGGTCTGGAGCTAACATTCTCAATTTCTTTAGGGACAGACTCTCCCCTGTGCAGGAAGGTTCAATCCAGTACAGCCCTGCTTGGAACCAGGAGGGTCTACCTAAAGAACTTAGGCTAAAAAGCAAAATTTGATTCACACACTGAAAGCTGTATCCTCCAACCTAGTCTCTTATTAATATAAGTGATTATTTTGGCCCCTATCTGCCACTCCTGTTTTCTGCATTTGTCTAGAACTTTGGAAAGGATAAGCGGGATGCTTTATTTGAGACTACTTCAGAAATCCCAATATTCTATAGGTAGAGAAGTTCTCTTGCTTCCCTATAATCCATAGCACATTGTTTATAGTTCTGTTATAGAGTTTAAATTTTGTTTACTGTGTTGACTGTTTTCTAACTCACTAGGCTAGTGTTGCAATTATTTGTCTTGACCTGTCTTGTCACTCCCTGGAAGACTGGCTCAAAAGGTTTGGCTTTATTTTGCTGGACTCGAAAGGAACGTAGTACTAAAGATACTGCCCTACTTTGTCCAAAACATTTACAGGCAAATGTTTTAGTCACTGCTATCTGTGGGACAGATAACAGAGCAAACAACAGACTAACCAAAGAGCTAGGGAGGAAAGGACCAGAGAAAGAGATGTCCATAAGGGTGTTGAAAAGTCCCAACATATTCCTGGGAATCTAAAGGCCCCATGCATGCCCAGGGTTGTACACATGCTCAGGAAAGACCTGAGAATCCCTAAGCTGTCGCTTCTGGCTGATCTTAAGGGTGTGTAAAAGCAGGAAGTGAAGGCTAAGGCATATGTGAACTGACTGGCTGAGTGCTGAAGGCATGTTCCAACATGTACATAGAGCCTCTCAGCAAAGACTGACAATTTTTGGTTGCAAGTGTTTAAGGAAATCTCTGTAAAATCCTTAGCTGACTACTACACTAATGGAACAGACATTTCAGTGATTACATACGACAAAGAATGCAGACTTGACAGAACTAGTTCAGAAAAGATACTCAACAAACAATACTACAATAAGCAGGATCAACAAACCCTGGAGGGGAGAGAATGTGATTTCTAGAGTTGCCACATTTTAATATTCAAGATGCTCTGTTTTCAATCAAAAACTACAAAGCATGCAAAGAAAGTATTTGCAAACCATATATATGATAAAGGTTTAGTATCCAAAATAAAGAACTCTTGGGGTGCTTGGGTGGCTTAGTCAGTTAAGTATCTGACTCTTGATCTCAGCTCAGGTCTTTATCTCAGGGTCGTGAGTTCAACCCCTGCACTGGGCATGGAGCCTACAAGAAAGAAAGACAGAAAGCAGATGGATGGGTAGATGGATGGACAGACAGAAAGAAGGAAGGAAAAACGAAAGAAGAAAGAAAGAAAGAAAGAAAGAAAGAAAGAAAGAAAGAAAGAAAGAGAAGAAAGAAAAGGAAGAAAAGAAAGAAAAGAAAGAAAGACGGGGCGCCTGGGTGGCACAGTGGTTAAGCGTCTGCCTTCGGCTCAGGGCGTGATCCCGGCATTATGGGATCGAGCCCCACATCGGGCTCCTCCGCTATGAGCCTGCTTCTTCCTCTCCCACTCCCCCTGCTTGTGTTCCCTCTCTCGCTGGCTGTCTCTATCTCTGTCAAATAAATAATAAAATAAATCTTTAAATAAAAAAAGAAAGAAAGAAAATTCTTTTAACTCAACAATAAAACAAATAACCCAATTAAAAAATGTGCAAATAATTTGAATAATACACAAATGGTCAAAAGCACATGAAAAGATGCTCAACATCATTAGTCATAAGGGAAATATAAAACAAAACCACAATGAGATACTACTTCACACTCACTAGGATGTCATAAACAAAAATGGGAGGGGGTTGGAAAAAGAAAAGAACAACTGTCAGTAAAGATATGGAGAAGTCTGAACCACTCTACATGGTTGGTGGGAATGTAAAATGGTGCGGCTGCTGTGGAAAAGTTTGGCAGTTCCTCAATATGTTAAAGATAAAATTACCACACGATCGAGCAATTCCACTCCTAGGTACATACACATAAGAACTGAAAACAGATTTTAAACACATATTTGTTCATAAGAATATTCATAGCAGCTGGGGTGCCTGGGTGGCTCAGTTGGTTAAGTGACCAACTCTTGATTTTGGACCAGGTCATGATGTCAGGGTTGTGAGATGAAGCCCCATGTTAAGCTCCACGCTCAGCAGGAAGTCAGCTTGAGATTCTCTCCCTCAGCTCCTCCCCTGCTCACACAAGCTCGCGCGCGCCCGCACACACACACTCGCTCTCTCTCTCTCAGAAAGAATATTCAGAGCAGCACTCTTTGCGATAGCCAAAAGGTGGAAACAACCCAGATATAAGTTAACACATGAATGGATAAACAATATGTGGTATATCAATACAATTAATTATTCCATCATAAAAAGGAATGAAGTACCGATACGTGCTACAACATTAACCTTGAAATTATCATGCTAAGAAGCCAGTCACCGAAGACTATATACTATACGATTCGATTCATATAAACTTCAGAAAAGAAAAATCTACAGAGACAGAAAATAGATTAGTGGTTGCTTGGAACAAAGGGGTTGTGGGAGGATAGACAAAGAGTACAAGTTTTTAAGGTATAGAAAATGGGGTGCCTGGGTGGCTCAATCAGTTAAGTGGCTGACTCTTGATCTCAGCTCAGGTCTTGACCTCAGGGTTGTGAGTTCAAGACCCGCATTGGGCTCCATGTCCAATTTACTTAAAATTAAAAATATATATATATAATTAATAAATAAATATATATATATAGTATATTGTATATACATATACAATATATGTTGTATATACATATACATAATATGTATATACAATTACATATTATGTATATGTATATACATAATATATATATATAATATATACATATTATGTATATATGTATATATTTGTATATATGTGTATATATGTATTATACATATAATATATACATATACATAGTATATATATAAAATGTTCCAGAATATACATTATATATATAATATACACATATAATGTATATATGTATATATGTATATTATGTATATATATGTATAATACATATACATATAATATATACACATACATAATATATATATATAAAATGTTCCAGAATTAACTGTAGTGATGGTTTGCACATATCTGTGAATACACTAAAAGCCACAACATTCTATACTAGAAAAGGGTAAACTTTTTATAATGTGAATATCTCAATAAAAAAATTAAAATGTGTGCTCAAAGAGCTCTTTGAAGAAAGAAAAATAAATTCATAGTAGACTTCTGAGTTACAGTAGGGTTCAAAAGAAAAAAATAGGGTTCAAAAGATAACAGAGGAGGGGTGACTGGATGGCTCAGTCATTTAAGCATCTGCCTTTGGCTCAGGTCATGATATCGGGGTCCTGGGATCAAGCCCTACTCAGCAGGGAGTCTGTTTCTCCCTCTCCCTCTGGCCCTCCACCCTGTTCATGCTTTCTCTCTCACCCTCTCTCAAATAAATAAAATCTTAAAAAAAAAAAAAGATAACAAAGGAATATCTTTAGGGTGCTGAGGGAAAATAAATGCCAACTCAGAGTTCTGTACCAGGTTAACCTAGAGGGACCCCAGTAATGAAGAGAAAAGAAAGATGTCCCCACATATATAATAACTGAGTTTGTCACCCATAAGTCCACACTAACTTTTAAGAAGGACCTACCTTCAAAGAAGAAAAGTGTACCAGGTACTTCTGCCTCTGCTTACAGTAGTGATGAAATAGATCATTCTCATGAACCCCCCAACCAAGGACCACTAAAAAGTTGGATGAAGTATTAAAAATGACAATAATAATAGACTTTTTTAAAGCAGGGATTAGGAAAAAATAGTATGAAGAACTATCAATCCAAAATCTAGAATCTGAGAGCCCAAAGAAGCAAGCCCAGAACAAGAATAAAACTTAATGTCAATACTATTAGATAAAATTTAATTCAATGCAGAATCATTAAGGGTCAAAAAGAGGTTTTCCTTATAGAAACAATTCACAAAGAAAATTTAACATTCTTTGAAGTTTATATATATAACAACACAGCTTCAAAATATATGAAGCAAGAACAGCACTATAAGAAGAAATAAAGAGGGGTGTCTGGGTGGCATAGTCGGTTAAGCAGCCAAGGCTTGGTTTCAGCTCAGGTCATGATCTCAGGGTCCCGGGATCAAGCCCCAAGCTGGGCTCAGGGCTTAGTGCTCATCACGGAGTCTACTTGTCTCTCTCTCTCTCCCTCTTCCTCTGCCCCTCACCCCCAACTCACTCGCATGCTCTCTCTCAAATAAATAAATACATTTTTAAAACAAAAGAAGAAATAAATTTCAACACGGCTGGAGAATTTTACTATTCTTAAACCAACAGACAAAACAGGTAAAAAGTTAATAGAGACTTACAGGATCTGAATAACACATATAATAAGCTTGATTGAAGAGATGTTTGATGAACTCGGCCAAGTAACAACTTAAAACACATCCAGAATCCAATTACTTCTTAAACTTCCACCACAATCAACTTCATACAAGATACAACTATCACGTTTCTGAATTACTGCAAGAATCTTAAACACCAGTTACATACTACTTCTCCACAAAACAAGAATGATCCTTTCAAAACCTGAATTATATCACATTCCTCTTCTGCCCCAAAATCCCTCAGGCTTCCCTTGTCAGAATAAAATGCAGGGCTTAAAATGGGCAACGGGGCCATTCAAGATCTTCCCTGCTCTCCATCAACCCCCTCTCCATTCTCACTCCTAACTCTCTGACCTCCTTCCCTCCTCCCACAGCAACCCAACTTCACCATGATCTGGCCACAGTGATCTACCTGGTGGCCATTCCTGGAACACATCAAGCACACTCCCACCTTCATTTTTGCATTCCTTTGCCTGTAATGGTCCTTCCTTGCTCCATCATTTCTTTCTTTTTCTTTTTCTTTTTTTTAAGATTTTTTTCCCTTAAGTAATCTCTACACCCAACACGGGGCTCAAATTCATAAACCTGAGATAGAGTCACGTGCTTCACCAACTGAGCACGAGGTGCTGCTCTCCATGATTTCAGTCTTCACACATTTTTAGCAGTGAAGTCTTCCTTAACCATTCTATGTAACTATGAACCATGCCCAGCTCCCTTCCTCTTTTTCTTGTCCTTTTTTTCCACAGTACTTACCAGCATCAGACATATTATGTAATCATTTTTTTAAAAAGATTTTATTTATTTATTTGACAGAGACAGCCAGCGAGAGAGGGAACACAAACAGGGGGAGTGGGAGAGGAAGAAGCAGGCTCCCAGCAGAGGAGCCCGATGGGGGACTCGATCCCCGAACGCTGGGATCACGCCCTGAGCCGAAGGCAGACGCTTTAAGGACTGCGCCACCCAAGCGCCCCTATTTTTTTAAATCGGTTTTATGTCAAATTCCCTTCACTAAATTTTTTTTTTTTTAAAGATTTTATTTATTTATGTGACAGAGAGACAGCCAGCGAGAGAGGGAACACAGCAGGGGAGTGGGAGAGGAAGAAGCAGGCTCCCAGCAGAGGAGCCCGATGTGGGACTCGATCCCGGAAAGCTGGGATCACGCCCTGAGCCGAAGGCAGACGCTTAACGACTACGCTACCCAGGCGCCCCCCTTCACTAAATTTTAAACTCCCATAGGGCAATTCTTGTGTCTTGTCCACTTTTATACCCTCAGCATTAATAACAATCTCAGGCACGTAGAAAGTACTCAACAAATATTTGCTGACTGAATTAGTGATTAGAAAATGTAACAGAAAAAAAAAAGGTCCATTTATGATAATATTAAAAACTATAAAGTATGTAGAAATCAAACTAACAAAAACTGTAAAATCTTAAAGGAAGAACTCTATACAAATGTGCTGAAAAAAGCTAAATATGTACAATGTTCATGAATGGGAAAGAAAATATTATAAAGTTATGAATTTCCCCAATTTAATATATAAGGCCAATTAACCAGAATTGTGGTACTGGCAATAAAAAATAGACAAAAGAAACAGAGGACAATTCAGAAACAGACCTCTGAGTTCATTTAATGAGTTTTATGTTAGAAATGGCATTTTAAAACCAGTGGAGCAAAGATGGGCTAAACCATATTAGGACAACTGAGTATCCATATGGGGGGAAAGTTCACTTAAAACCCTATCTTAACAAAATAAACTTCAAGGAGATTAAAAACTTGAATTAAAAAAAATTTTAACATGACAAAATATGGAAGAATATTTATAATCTTGGGATAAGGGACACATTTTCTATATAAACACAAATAGCAAATATAAAGAGACAAAGCCCATTCAATGAAAAATCTTTGTAAATACATGAGGAGATAAAGGGCTAGTATTCAATATCAGGAATGCCTAGGGGGATTAAAAAAAAAGATACAACCCAATTTTTAACACTTGACAAAGGATAAAATAGGCAATCTATGGAAGAAATAAAAGTGATCAATATAAAACATCAAGACTAAAACATAAAACAGGAAGACACTCAATTTCAGTAGTAATAAGAAGAATACAAAATACAACTTTTCCTCTGTCACCAAAAAATTTTAAAGTTGGGAAACATCGAATGGGGGGATGGGTCAGTCCAGTGACGGGTATTAAGGAGGGCACGTATTGCAATGAGCACTGGGAGTTATAGGCAAACAATGAATCATAGAACACTACATCAAAAACTAATGAAGTACTGTATGGTGACTAACATAACGTAATAAAAATATAAAAGTTAAAAAAAAATAAAGTTGGGAAACATCATGTGTTAGTGAAGATATGATGAAACAAGTTCACTCATATACTATGGACCAAAACATAAATTTGGAAGGCAATCTGACAATATCTATTAAACCTAAAAATCATATATTCCCTATGATCCCAAAACCACTCTCCTTGCTATTTGCCATAAAGGAACACTTGCACATATACACCAGAACGCATATATGCGTACCAGAACATTTCTTGCATCGATGTTTATAATGCCAAGGAGAAAATCTAAAGGTCCATTAACAGTTAGCTTTATAAACTAGAATATTCACAGAATACTATGTAGCTGCTGAAAGAAATATACCTACAGATCTCTAAGACATACTGTAGTTAAAATTACAGAACGACAGACACAGTATGAAACTAATTATGTAAACACACACACAGAAAACTAATGCTATATAAAAACATAATAGAAGCGGCACCTGGGTGGCTCAGTCTGTTAAACGTCTGCCTTCGGCTCAGGTCATGATCCCAGAGTCCCAAGATTGATCCTCATGGTGGGCTCCCTGCTCATTGGGGAGTTCGCTTCTCCCTCTGCCCCTCTACCTGCTTATGCTCTGTCTCTCTCTCTCTCTCTCAAATAAACAAATCTTAAAAAAAAAAAAAAAAGCGCACAATAAAAGACTTATAAAGATATTCACAAGGTTTAAAACTGGTTCTTATCTCTTTAGGTAGACAGGATCAGGATTATGGGCAATATAAGGGGGAATTTTTATCATACTCAAAATGTTTTAATATTTTAAATAAGAATGTCTTCATGTATTGCTTATATAAATTATGTAAAACATATTAATTTAAAAAAGAGGGGAAGGGGCGCCTGGGTGGCACAGCAGTTGAGCGTCTGCCTTCGGCTCAGAGCGTGATCCCGGCGTTATGGGATCAAGCCCCACATCAGGCTCCTCCGCTATAAACCTGCTTCTTCCTCTCCCACTCCCCCTGCTTGTGTTCCCTCTCTCACTGGCTGTCTCTATCTCTGTTAAATAAATAAATAAAATCTTTTAAAAAATAAATAAATAAATAAAATGAAAAAATAAAAAAGAGGGGAAAAGATGCTAAAAACCTTATGTCCGGTATAATCTTGTTTGTTCATAAAACATGAACATAACCATGCATAACAGATGCATAATTTATGAAAGTATGTAATAAACAGTTAACAATGATTACTCTGGAGATAGGGGGATAGAGGAATTACTTTTCACTTGAAACTCACTTTAAGTTAAATAGAAAATTATACTTTTATTTCTCTTCCAGGAATAAATAATTTAATTTAACCTCCATTTTCTGTCCCAAATTAGACCACAGGCCTATAAGATAGAAGTGGGCAGAAAAACACGTCCCTGAAACACAGTGAACTGAGGGACCTGAAGCTAGTTTAGGACAGCCAAAGAGGCTGATGCTAATTTCCCTTAGCTAAAATAATGGTAACTTTTTTTTTTTAAGATTTTATTTATTTATTTGACAGACAGAGGCAGTGAGAGAGGGAACACAAGCAGGGGGAATGGGAGAGGGAGAAGCAGGCTTCCCGCTGAGGGGTTTAATCCCAGAATGCCAGGATCATGACCTGAGCCCAAGGCAGCCGCTTAACGACTGAGCCACCCAGGCGCCCCAATAATGGTAACATTTCACACAGCACACCACTTAATCAGCCATGGTCCAACTCCGACACAATAAATAAAAGCTACAAGAAAGTTTACTGAGCTAGATTTCGTTAAATTTTACTTAGACTTCCATTTTATTTGAGAGTACTACTGGCATTAAGCGAAACAACTACCTACAAATACTATTTTTTTTTTAAAGATCTTCTTTATTTGTCAGAGAGAAAGAGTGCGCGCATGAGCACAAGTAGGGGGAGCAGCAGGCAGAGGGAGAAGCAGGCTCCCTGCTGAGCAAGGAGCCTGATGCTGGACTCCATCCCAGAACCCTGGGACCATGCCCTGAGCCGAAGGCAAATGCTTAACTGACTGAGCCACCCAGGTGTCCATACAAATACTATTTGACTAGCTGCACCTTCAACCTGAATGTGTATCCAGGCTTAATTCCACAGAAGAAAAACAGTCCAATTACGATAACGTGGAGCATATATATTCTCCCCTAGTTCCTGGACTAATGCTGCATTGACCCTGTGGTTTATCACTCTCATGTTATTTCAACTCTGAAACAATACTGTTACTGGCAATACCAACAGAACCCTAGCCACCTGACTACAGCCAGAGCATGTAAAACATAGAAGAACAAAACTGGATCCTAGGTAGGTATGTAGTATTGTCAAGACTAAAAAGGTAGGGGGTGGCTAGCTGGCTGGGTCAGTAGACCATGCAACTCAGGGTCATATGAGTTCAAGCCCCACAATAGGCCTAGAGTTGACTTTCAAAAAAAAAAAAAAGACTAAAATGAGTTAATTACACAATTCATTTTAACATGTATTTGATAGTGGTTAAAACGGTCAGATAGCTCCTGGCCATAATTCTAAAACACCTTTTATTTTTATGGATGGGATTTTTTTTTTTTAAGATTTTATTTATTTGTCAGAGAAAGAGAGGGAGCACAAGCAGGGGGAGCAGCAGGCCGAGGGAGAAGCAGGCTCCCCGCTGAGCAGGGAGCCTGATGCAGGCATCGATCCCAGGGTCCTGGGATCATGACCTGAGCCAAAGGCAGACACTTAACAAACTGAGGCACCGAGGCTTCCCTGGATGGGATCATTTTTAATGCAAATTTTACATTACTGAAATAAGTAGGGGCACCTGAGTGGTTCAGGTCATGATCCCAGGAGCCTGGGATTGAGCCCCGAGTGGGGCTCCCTGCTCAGTGGGGGATCTGCTTATCCCTCCCCCTCTGCCCTCCCCCTGTTTGTGCTCTCTCTCTCTCAAGTAAATAAATAAATAAAATCTTTAGAAAGGGGGGGAGAAATAAGTAATATAAATACTTTAAAAATGATAAGTTTGTTTCTTAGTACTTTCTGATATTAAAAACATTTTATTATACTAGACCTACCTGATCTTTTATCTAGAAATGTTTGTTCATAAAATACTATATCCAAAATTGTTATTATTTTAACTCAATGGTAGCATATTGCTACTTTTCATCTTTAATAATATATTATGTGAAATTGATAAAATGCTGCCCAGACTTTGAAGTCAAACCGAAGAACAAAACTTGCAAAAAGCCTTAATATGAAGCTTCACAAACTTACAGTCAAGATTCTACAAATATTTACTAAACTGTTTTAATATCTCATTCCTAGTCTTCACGAAGAATTATAGTAAAGAAAGTAATCAGATCTAGACCATTATGGATTATATACTAACAGCTTTTGGTCCAACTATAATTTACACAGGTACCTTGGTATTCTTTACACAGAATATTTGTTCATGGCTGTTTAAGAGAGTTATTTAAGTTGGTTAGTAAGTATGGCTAATAAGCCAAAGTATAGGTTCTATTCCCATACTCTACAATCCCCCCACACAATTAACTTTGCTCAATTCTGTGGCCACAAACTCAAGTGTTAAATCAGTTCTAACCAACATCTTATAAATGCCTGTTATGGATCAAAAGAGGAATAATGAATAAATTGTTGAAAACAACTCATTCTTAGCATACACTAGAGACAAGTATAGCAGACTTCAAGTCAACTGGATTAAAGTTCTGGCTTTTATACTTAGCTATTTAATGTTGGGAAAATAACAGCCTTTTGGAGCATCTGCTTTCTTATCTATAAAATAGCAGAGAAATATCCTCCAACACATAAGATTTTTTTAAAGTTCAAATGAAATCATAAACGGGAACATGTTCTTTAATATGTAAAACACTATATTAATTTGTTACTTGAGAAGTTCAAATCTCTCTCCTACTAAAGGGGCAGGTGAGCAGGATACCCTATGTACATGACGGTCAGCACTATGCAGAGTCATTCATAAATTCCTTAACGAGACTTAACTGCATGAAAAACAAATGGAGCACCAGTGTATAACTACAAACTATATCATGAATTCCTGGAACTACCAAAGAGTTACTTTCCTGTTACTCTTTCTCTAACCTCATTTAATTTGTTTAAATCTCAGAGGAATGTCCGGCTTTAGTGAGGAGCAGTTACTCTGATTAGCTCTACCATTAGTGGTGTTACTGTTTTGTTTTCCTAAAGATGGGTCAGCAGACCCAAAGCAATTACTAATAAAAAAACCTGCCTATCTTTTCCCTTTGTCCTGTCTTGTAAATATGCAGAGAATGTCACAGAGAAGGGTAATTCATACTTGCATTTTTAAGAGTTTATACCTGACAGTAAAGTGCTACTATTTTTAAAAGCAGGGTCAGTGGGTTTTGTTTTCTTTTAAAAGCACTGTGAATACTTTTCATAAAATTGGTTCTTATCACTTTCCCATACTTCTAACACTGCATTTACCAGAACCCACTAATTATCCTTCTTCCTAACTAGACTACAAACTCACTGACGCAGAGACAATGTTTTAGAGCAGCTTTGTACCGTTAACACCTATCAATATCTGACACACAGTTGGTAGTTAAGTAAATTTTGAATAGTACTGAACTCCTACCCACAGTATATCTTGGTTTTCTATACCGAGCTTTTCTGAGCCCTAGACAGTCAGATAAGCTCTCCTGAGCTCCCAGATGTTTTTCGTAGCTTGAGAGGATGGATAGTGTGTTCTGGTGGTTTCACTGGTGAAACTGAATGTATCTGATCATGTACAACATACAAGTTAGAAAATAATTGTATTTTAGGTGCTGTATATTAGATAATGCATCTTGTTTCTAGGATTAAAACATCTAGGATAGGATAGAAACTTGAGAGAAGGCGTACTGATTTTAACATGTCAAATTCTTGGTAGGTAAATCTATTTCTCCATGGAGTTCACGTTGCAAATCCAAGTTACCTTTGTATCCCTTATCCCAGTATTTCTTTAACAGAAATTTACATCATTATCTCCAAGCGACCTTCTGAAACCTGCATACCAGATCCAACAGTTTTAAGGGATCAGTATGGGGCAAAAACTTCACTGGTGATTTTTTTTTTTTTTAAGATTTTATTTATTTATTTGACAGAGACAGAGACAGCCAGCGAGAGAGGGAACACAAGCAGGGGGAGTGGGAGAGGAAGAGGCAGGCTCCTAGTGGAGAAGCCTGACGTGGGGCTCGATCCCAGAACGCCGGGATCACGCCCTGAGCCGAAGGCAGATGCTTAACGACTGCGCCACCCAGGCGCCCCTTCACTGGTGATTCTAATAGACACTCAGGTCCTTCCTTATTTATTTCTACTATGACATTCTGTTTCTATAAATGAAATTTAGTTTCACTTCTTCCTCCTTAATAATGTCCACTTAATTCGGGGAGTACTATTAGAAAGAGCTTTAGGTTTATCTTTTTTTTTAACTGAGCTATAACTGACAACATTACATTAGGTTTCATCTTTAACATTAATCTGGTTTGTATTAAATTAGGGAAATACACATTGGAAATCTTATTTTAGAGCTCTAAAGACAAAGAGAGGTAAGTGGTTTTTCCCAGGGCTCAGTGTAAGTTCACAATAGTGCCAACATTAGGTCCCTTGAGATTTTGATTCCTATATTTGGCCAAACTTTACTGTCTAGACCAGAGACTGATGAGCTCAGATGTAATTTATGTCACTTAGGGCATACAATCCACCTTTTGAGGCATATAATCTAAATACAATTATTCTTTCTTAAGGAATGTTTTGACCTCGGTGAGACTGCCTTTTTTGTCCTTGTAGATATCTAGATTTGGGAAACTTCTTCTGTGTACCAGTCAGCTGTGACTAAGAATACTGACTATTAAGTCCCGTATCTTCCTGAAGTTACCATTCATGAGAATACGTTAGGAAAATTATACTATTATATAAATGTTTTAACTTATCCAAGGAGAATTCCAAAACAGGTCAGGTTTCTTTCCCACAAATGGGATGCAGAAATAAGTTAGGACAGAAATAAATTAGGACGTGATTTTTTTCAACATGGGCTTCTTTACATGAAGGACATGTAAACAGTTTTCAAAAAGCTGATAAGGATGAGTGTGTGGAAACGGTATTAGCAATGCAGAGTTCTTTTTCAAAAATAAATACATCTCTACTTGTCCATGTTCGGTCATGCCATAGCTTTATTTTCTACAAATCAGGGAAGGAAGAATGACCTGTTTCTGGGTAAAAGCTGACTGATCTAGTGTTTTAAATGTCAACTTACAATTTGGTGCCAGATTCTCATCCTAGGAGGCATTTACCCACATTTGCCTAACAATGAATACAATAACGGTTGCAGTATAAACTCCAGATTGAAACACTGCTAAATTACTACTCTTCAACTACACTGATTAAAATTCATAGGTGTTCCTGTTTAATAAACCCAATATATAAAACTGAATCAGATGAACAAAGAGATAATTAGTTACACTCTTTCCTTTGTAATAGAATTTTTCTTTTAAATAGTAAATTCCTTTAAAACATTTAAAATGATGATTTACAAAAAGTCTAATTAAAAACACTTTTACTCCACAAAGTAATATAATAAGAGTCATCACTTACTGAGTGCTTATTGTGTGGAAGATTCCACAGGGTAATAATAGGCTTTATTTATTGAGCCCTTATTGTTCAGTAGACAACTTGTTAAGTGCTATGCAAACATTACAGAATTAAATCCTTACAATCCAGTGAAGTAGGCATTATACCCATTTTAGATACTTAAAATTTGAGCCTCAGATTAAATAACTTGCCCAAGCTCACACAGATGGTAGGTGGCAAAGCCAGGGTTCAAACTCAGACTTCAGAGTTCGACACAGAGCTCAGACAAAGCTAATGCTCTTAAATAGATTCTCATTATATAAATATATGAATTCCATACATCCTAAGAAACTGAACCACAGCACACTGCACTCCAGGATATCATACAATCATTATATTCATTCCTCAACTCCTTTGGCAAAAGTGCTCATTTGGACAGATACACACCAGTTAATCTGTTTGTTTGTTTTCCTTTAAGTGTCCACCTCCACTTCTATCAGAATTTGGAGCAAAAACAAGCAAGAATCCAAAGCAGAATATGGGTTAAGATCACACAGGCTGTTGTAAGCAAAGAAATATAAGAACACTGGCAATAAACTGAATACCTAGTCTCTAATCTGCAGCAAATTGGGGGATTTATTTATAGAGAATCACAGAATTTCTTTTTTTTTTTTAAGATTTTATTTATTTATTTATTTGACAGAGATAGAGACAGCCAGCGAGAGAGGGAACACAAGCAGGGGGAAGGAATGGGAGAGCAAGAAGCAGGCTTCCAGAGGAGGAGCTCGATCCCAGAACGCTGGGATCATGCCCTGAGCCGAAGGCAGACGCTTAGTGACTGAGCCACACAGGTGCCCCGAGAATCACAGAATTTCTGTGCTAGAAAAGAACTTACAGTTGCAGGATCGAGGTCCAGAAAGGTCATACAGATACCAGTACACACATACACATTATTATATGATTATCATTATATATACATATAATGCATATTTTTAAAATACATGTATGTGAATACTTATTTCATAGTTCAGACCTGTATTATTTCCGTTTGTAAAATCCTTAAGACACCACCTTAACACTTTCATCCTTTTACTCAAATTAACTTTAAAATTATAACATTAGGGGCACCTGGGTGGCACAGCGGTTAAGCGTCTGCCTTCGGCTCAGGGCGTGATCCCGGCATTATGGGATCGAGCCCCACATCGGGCTCCTCCGCTATGAGCCTGTTTCTTCCTCTCCCACTCCCCCTGCTTGTGTTCCCTCTCTCGCTGGCTGTCTCTGTCTCTGTCAAATAAATAAATAAAATCTTTAAAAAAAATAAAAGAAATAGAATTATAACATTAAAATATATAAATAACCTGGTTCAAAAAAGATGACAAAGAATGATTTAAAAACAAAACAAAAATAACATGACAAAAAAAGGATGATATTCTAACAGAGAACTCTGGAAAACTTTGCAGCTAACATTTACAGTTAACATTAAAATGTTAATTTGCAGGCAATTGCAAATCCTTTCTTTTTCTTCTCCCCACCCACCTTGAAAGAGGAAAAAAGGAAACAAAGAATGTAACAAAACCAACTAGCTCTTTGTTGGTAAACTGCAATTTAGTATACACAGAGTTGGCAAAGACCTTCCCTGGGCCTAAACTGTCAGCCAAGGGTGACATATGCATAAGAATAGGTACTCTATATTTAAAAACCTGCCCTAATCTAGAAATTTTACTGTTTTCTTTTTGCCTTTCTTCCCTGCCACATAAATCACCTCACTCTGCAGACAGTAAAGCAAACTCGAAGCATCCACAATAGCTATACCTAGGGCTTCTTCTTATTGCAAGTATAAGTAAAACTGAAAATGCTTTCCCATTTTTTACTTTTAAACAATTATGAAATTATATCTGCCTGCATCCTCTAGTTGATCAGGAAGTCACGCTAACCAACAAATACCATAATAGTTGGTATATCTGATTACATAAAATTGGGCAGGCATTTGATTTATTGCTAACCTTCACCCCATGTTGTTAGATATGATTTCTGTCTTAGCGCCAACGTAATGCATAAGATCAATTTGCTCCTTGCTTACACGGTATTCTACTTCCTTTTTAGTTTTTACTAGAAATTCCTGGGACAAGATTCAAGGACAAAAATGGAAGAAGGCATTGCCAATATATGTTTCATAATTGACTAAATTTTTGTCTACCATGATTTAATTGGTGACTTTAATGTCATAGCAACTTAAGAGACTGAGCAAAAATTACTGAAATTACATTTCCATCTGATTACGACCATCAGATATGAGGCTTATTAAATCCAAGAGAATATCGTAGAACCAAATTGGAGGAAAAATGATTAGGGAATACTAGTTACTTAACCTATAGCTGTAACTATTATGCCTGATGGTTATTAGATACATGCTGAAAATCACTACCCAGCAAAGCCATTCTTTCAACAGAAAGTCTTCAAAAGCTAATGCAAGTATGTTCTGGGTTTATTTACGTTTGAATACATATCTTCATTTTTAAAAGTTATAAAATTAAGCAAAATGAATCAAGAACAAGTACCATTACACAGTTCAATACCACCACCTATTGTTAGTTGCTATTAAGTTAAAAATCTTTTATCAAATGGGTCCAAATGCACTAAGACATAAAATTGTAAAACCAAGTTGTATGCCTTCATTTTTCTGAGTCAATTTTCAGGTAGGGGTCTGATCTAAGAATCTACCAAGTCTGGAAGACCAAGTAGGAAAAAGACAACTATGCACAAGCAGCTAAATTTGGTCAGTTGAAGGGCATTCTTTCTTCTTCCTCCCTCCCTTGGATTTTCCTGGTGTAACGGAATATTTTATTTTGAACATCTAAAAATACCCTTCCAAACCGCAGTACTAGTTAGATTACTGAAAATTTTAATTCAGTTCCCAATCTGTCACCAGTTGGGAAACTGTAATCTAAGGGCTGGGAATGGAATCCTTGGCCTGTAACAAAAGTACTTAATAATTTGCAAGAAAAATGAGACCAAGATTTGAAAAGAGACACTTAGGAGATAAAAATAGAAGGATTTTAGAAATTAAGATTAAAAAGTGACATCAACACTAACAGCTAAAACTGACAAATAACCTAAAACATAATATAAAAATTTAAAAGTGTAAATACTTCTAAACACTCCTAATACTGATTCAATGAATGAAAATTTTCGATGCAGAAATAGATTACAGCTAAGAAGAATGTATGACTTAAATATCAAGAACACACTTTGTAAAGTTTTTGCCAAGTTAAAAATTTTTAACGACGGAAAACATAATTTCCAATGTGTAATGATTTATCTTATGTACAGTGTAGAAAGAAACAAACATATATTGATTTTTAAATAATGAATTACTAAAGTACATGATACAACATACCGTGCTTCAAAAAGCGAAAAGGAGGGACACCTGAGTGACTCGGTTAGTTACGGACTGCCTTCGGCCCAGGTCATGATCCCAGGGGGCTGGAACAGAGCCCCACCCAACCACCCGCCTTTGGTTCCCTGCTCAGCAAGGAGCTTGCTTCCCCCTCTCCCTCTGCTGCTCCCCCTGCTTCTGCTCTCTCTCTCTCGAATAAATAAAACCTTTAAAAAAAGAAAAAAGGTAAAAAGGGCCCATAATTATACAATAAACATCAATAACACTATTTTTAAAAAACACAGATTGTCTTAATTGGCCCAAAAAGCCTAGACCTCTAATTTGTACCTTGTATAATATTAGATAACTGCTTTCAAACTAATCTCTAAACGTTAAAAACAAAATTCCTTACTTTTACTAGTATTCCTTCCCATTGCAAGGCTTTTCAAATAGAATGAAACAAATGGCTGTCACCCACTGGGAAAATGTGTAACATTTTCCACGTGCACCAATTAGGAAAAGATGATCATTTACCACACAGAATGTTCTTTAGATTAAAAGATAAAACCTTACGGGAGAAAAAAGGTCATTACTGAAGCCTTAGCAGTACTGTGCAACTCTGCCTACAAACTTTAGCAATACTGGAGTGGCTGTTCTAGAAGAAACAGCCAAGGAAATGTGGTCCTCTGCTTTTATTTTAAAAATTACAGATTCATAGGATTTTGGAACAAAAGGAACCGTAACAATTGATTCTAAATTCTTTGTTTTGCAAAGGAGGGAAAGGACCAAACTGGAGAAGCAAAAAGAAATGACCAAAGTTATAGTTAATTGGTCACAAAAATCAAGATTAACTAACATCCAGTTCTTTCAACTCCCAATGCAGTATATTCTCTCTGCCATACCACATTTTATGATTTTTCTTATTTTGGACAAACTGACTTAATAAAATGAAGCAGGCAAATAAGTATTACAATTTAATTTTACAGGCTGTAATATTATACATTTTTCAAGGCAGCAGTTAGGTGTAAAGAAAAATACAGTAATGAACAGGGATTCAAAGTATCCAAATTGGAACTTACCATATCCTAACTATGTGAGTCTTAACATTTCCAGGCACTGATTAAACTGTAAATAGTATCTGTGATGTTGGTTAATGTTTTAACAATAGATAATGCCAGACTTTTTAACGAACCCAAATAAGACAGAAATTTTCCTCCAATAGTACTATCATCTTACAATGGAGCTACTAAAGGAATGATGAAATGGAGAGGCTTTACTGAAAAAAAATCTAAACTTATATTCAAAGGCTAGCTTAGATATTTATACATGTCTGTCACTAACCTCACTGAGGGATAAGATAACACACATAGGGGTGCCTGGGTGGCTCAGCTGGTTAAGCATCCAACTCTTGATTTTAGCTCAGATCATGATCCCAGGGTTGTGAGATCGGTCCCAGAGTCCAGCTCCACACTGGGCATGGAGCCTGCTCCTGCTTAAGATTCTCTCTCTGCCCCTCCCCCCATTTTTTTTTTTTTAAAGTAACACACATTATAGTACTTTAAAGTAACACACATTATAGTACTTCAAAAGAAGTACTTCATTCTTGATAGCAAAGACAAAATAAAATATACTGGATGAAGAAATTTAGGAAAGTTCTTATCCACACACTTTTATGGGCTTTTTGGCTATGTTATGCTAAAAACAGAGCAGAACAACAGAGTGAAGTTAAAAAAAAAAAAATGCAGGTTGGAATCCTGGCTCCCCCACTTACTAGCTGTGCAACTTAAGCACTTGTTAGGCCCTAGCTTTCCTCAACTGTAAAACAGCATTGTAAGAATTAGAAGTAACTGAGGTAAAACATCTAGCTCAGTGCCTGGTAGGCAGGATTCAATAACAATTATTAAGTCTGAAAGGAAATTATCAAAATTTGCCACAAAACAATGTATACTATAAGTAACGTAATAAAACGTACTTAGATGAATTCCAATTGAGAGAGACGTTAGTCAGCACTCATTATGTTAGCTTATAAGGGTTATTTTTGTAGAAAGTTAATGCCAAAGTGATACAGCAAAGGACAACAATAATTTTCACATCTCTGCATCTCTTTAACTCTTTTACCCAACTGTCATCTACTTTGGCTATTCTACAGGATGCTACATATCTGACTAACAAGTACTCTACTCCCTTTATTTTAACTTAAAATTTTTTTCTACAGCTCCAGCCCTGAGTGTGAGAGTTAAAGTGTGTGGCCTGCACTTACAACATCCAAAAGCATAATGCACATAATATTCCTTATAAGATTTTGAAGAATCAACTATAAAAAGATGAATTTTATCTTCCACCCAGAAAAAAAAAATGTGACCAAGAAAAAGAAAACTACCTTTCACTTTCTGTATTAACCGTAACTAATTTGAAATGAGTTAGTATTTGCTAAAAAAAATTTCCTTCCCTCACAAAAATTCTCAGGGATCGGCTATCTACTTACAATCATAAAATTATCAGTCCTTCAAAAACCATTCTGTAATTTTGAGAATTAAAAAAATAACATGATGTAAATGTTTTAGGAATGAAAAGACTGCTTTATTTTGTCTACATGTTTTATCCATTGAAACTAAATATTTAAAATGTTTTCAATCAATTAGCAATAAATTTACTACTTCATAAGAGACCTAACAGTTTATTATTTTACTACTTGTAAACTAGGTCAGTGAAGAGGTAAATGGAAAAAAAAAAAAAAAAAAGAGGTATATGACTTTAAGAAATACTCAGATAATTAAACTCATTAACACATATCATTTCCAGCCTTTCCCATTTGTGTTCTGGCATGGACCACTTCATATCATAATAAAAGACTAAAATGTTTATTTATCAACCAAAAGCTAATCATGAATACTGTAGAAGGAGGGTTTTTTAATCCTCTCTTATTCTTTATCTTATGACACCTTTAGAAAGCTTCAACTGGTTTAGTTTAACGTAAATAGACAACAAAGCAATAAATTTTATTATGATAGTACCACCATTACAGGTAAACTACAAATTAAAATATAAGATAATTACAAAAATAGGATGCAGCAATGCAATTTTAAAACACATACTACAAAAAGAACTCCTTCCAACAGTAACTCAATCTAAAAGAAAATAGCAAAATAATAAAGAGCAGACTTCAATGGCAAAAGGCTATCCCCCACTAAGGATCTTCAGTATTTGGGTTTCTCTTTCAAGATTCCTGTTAACTGCTGAAAGTTTACTCAGTAATTTTAATGACGATCTGGACTTTTATAGGACAGTAGTACTGAATATGAAAGCTCCCTAAATTAAGCTTATTGGCTCTCTCTACTTTAAGGCAACCTAAAGTTCTGTTAAACACCAAATCACATCTACTGTAGTATTTTCTTCCTACAATTACATTAAATATGAAGACTCTGAAGAGGCCAATTTCTAGATTTTCTCTACTCCTCACCTCCAACAATAATATCGTAGAGCTCTGAATTTACACTTTTCCCCAACACCTTCTGGCTAGATTTTTGTGGATAAATTAAAATATTTTCCCCATAAGCATAAAAAGAAACCAAGGAATAGACTAAACTGAAGACCTTTAGGTAACAATTTCACCCTCGGCACCTAGTGGGCAAGTTTCCTGAAACTTCTGTCTCACCGTCTTACAATTTCATGCCTTCAAATGGAAATGAAGAAAACACCAAATGAGACGTACACTGAGCTGTGAGTGATCCCAGGTCAGTCTGATTCTCTGCCAGAAAGGGCCAGGTAACGTTTACTCTAACTGTTGTAGAAGTTTCTTTCTCTTATCCCCTCAGTAAACCCTGGGGGTATTATTTCCACACTACTGCAATTCATCCGTAGTTAGAGTACTTCACTTCCCAAAGGAATCACTTCCTTAACACGGTTGACTACTCACTGAAGACGCTTTCAGGTGTTTTCCTATTTCCTCATCCATTCCTCAATTCCATTAGCTTATAAACCTCGCCAGAGGAAAAAAAAGTTCTTAAAGAATGGGTTTTCTGAAGTCTCCCCGACCTTCGTCCCAACCTCAAAGACCGTACACATCTAAGAGTTCCCAGAAACAATGAGCTACAAAAGTACAGACTAAACGGGAAAGAAGAGGAAGTATCAGAACAATACCCAAACCAAACACAGCACTGAAAACTCGTGGTCGTCTCTAACATCCCAGTCTACTACCCCCACTTCCCTAGATTAACCAAGGTCTCGCAAACTCAGAGAAAAGGCCCCCTGGCCCATAATTTCCCTTTCGCTTCACGAAGAAAGTGGCAGACAGAAAAGAAGCCAGCTCCGGTTGATCGGAGCTGTGATGCTTTTTCTGCCGGGTGGAGGGAGGCAAGCCAAGGGTTGTGTAAAGAATGGAAAGCTGAGTGATACTGGGGGGAGGGGGGAATTAGGGCGCCAGAGCTAATCCCTTGCCGGGGCCCGCCGGCGGAACAGGCTGGAGGCGACCAGCCCGGAGGACTAGGGAAGCTGGGCTGCATCGGGCTTTCGGCTCGCGAGAAAGGGGAAAGAAGTCTGGCAGCCCCAGCGGTCAGTGGGTGACGGCGCCAGGCAAGGGAGGAGGCTCCGTGCGGAGCGAAATTTTCGGGGCACAAGAGCGGGAATCGCCTTGCTCACGCCGCCCCAGCCCCCCCCCCCCAGGCTCACACCTCAAACCTGCTCTTGGTCACTCCGTTCACGTCCCTCCTCATGGGGCCGGCGGGTGCGGCCGGGGCCGGGCGCTGCGGCGTGCGGAGTGCAAAGACTGGGGGCCCGGGGCAGGCCCCGGAGTTCCGGGACGGGGAGGAGGTAGAGGAACGGCGGGCAGGGGCCGTCGGCGGGGAGGGGAAACCTCTCGGCTCCGGCCGGGCCTCCTCCACCTCCCGCAGAGCCGGCGGCGGCGACGACTGCTCGTCGCTAGCTCTTCTCTCCCCTCAGCCTCAACTTCAACCCAAAACAAAAACACTCCCCACCTGCCAGCAACGCCGCTCCTCATTGGGCAGAACCGCCCGGGCCTCGGAACGCCGTGGGGAGGGGAGGAGGAGGAGCGCGCGGCGGCGGCGGCGCGGGACCACCCCTCCCCCACTCCCGGGCGCAGCCTGCGACGGTCCGCCCGGGAGCAGCCGGAGCGCGGCGGCGGCGGCGGCGCGAGCCCGCTCTTGCCTCCGAAGCACGCAAGCCCACCGCGAGAAGGAGAGGCAGGGAAGTGCCTATCTATTTGTGTGTATTTGTGTATGGGAGGGGCTGTGGGGAGGGCGTGAGTGCGCGCGTGCTCGCGGACTCGCGAGTGAGGAAAGCAGGACAACTGCACACAGTACCGGAGCCCATCTAATCCCCTTCGCTGGCAGACAGCACGCACCCACCCAGCAAGCACTTGAGCTTTCTGTCAAGTCCTCCCAGCCCCCCTAAGTCTTGTCGCTTCTTCCCCGGTAGCCTGTGTAGCCACATATGTCCTTCCCGGCCCCCCAACTCCCTTCCCCTATCACTCACTGTCGCCTTGAACCCAAAGTGCAGCAGGCGGTCCCTGCTCGGAGCCATTTTCCTCCTCTTTCTGGTTGTTTCTAGATTGAGGCAGTGCTGCTGCTGCTGCTGCTGCCGCCGCCGCCGCCGTCGTTGCTGTCGCTGCCGCCGCCTCCCCCGCCCCCGTGGATTGCATTACCGGGTGTTGCAGGGAGGCCTGGGGGGCCGCCGCAGGGCGTGGGTCTCCCTGTGCATGGATCAGGAGGACAGGGGGTTGGGTAATTGCGCTACCCTCTGCTCCAGGAATATGCAGCGAGGCCGCACCTCGCGCCTTGGGGTCAGGGGGTGTAGCGCAGGAGCTGGGCGACCATTCCTTTTAGCTGGGGGAGGGGCACGCTTTGGTGGTTGGGGGGGCCGGCGAGGCTGAAGTGCCTTTGGCTTCCCCCGCCCCTCCGCCACCAGACTGCCGCTGGCACCCAATGGGCTCTAGTGCCTGCCCGTCCTCCAATCAGGGCTCTGGTTGATGAGAACCTGATCCTGACGCCACTTTGGCGGGAGAAACAAGCGTGTCTTAACGAGTAGGCGGGGGAGCTGGCCCAGTGGAAATTACGACATTCATCTGACTGCTTGGCTCCTTCCATAGAAGCTAGTTTGTGTCATCGTATTATTATACTTTAGCAACACCAGCCCTCAAGGTGTTGAAATTTATGATCGAATTTCCATGGATTAAGGAATAAGTTTACCCTCTTATAGAGCGACAAACTACATAAGCATGTACCAAAGATGAAGGATTAAAAGTTGTATCATAAGTTACAGCAGTCCTGGCAGGATCACTGCCCCTAATTGTATTCCAGAGTATGTTTGTCTTCATACCTCTTTTAATTCATTTTAGTGACTGGCTTGTTATGAATCTGATTTAAGAGAGGAGCTTATTGGGGCACCTGGCTGGCTGAGTTGGTGGAACCTACCAGTCTTGATCTCAGGTTGTGGGTTCAAGCCCCGTTGGGTGTAGAGATTACTTTAAAATATTTATAAAACAGAGAGGAGCTTATTTAAGAGCAACTTGTGCTGGAGATTTTTTAAAAATAGGCATATTCTGAGGCGCCTGGATGGCTCAGTGGGTTAAGCATCCAACTCTTGATTTCAGCTCAGGTCATGATCTCAAGGTGGTGAGATCCAGCCCCCTCTTGAGCTCCTAGCCGGCCTGGAGCCTGCTTAAGATTCTCTCTCCCTCTGCCCCTCCCCACCCGCCAGCCCCACCCCTGCTCCTGCTCTAAAAAAAAAAAAAAAAAAAAAAAAAAAAAAAAAAAAAAAGGAAAAGTTATTAAAATAAAATAAAATAGGCATATTCAGGCTGGAAGCTTTATTACCCAACTCTTCAAGCACTTTTTTTTTTCCTTAACTTTCTCATGTTTGTCCTAGAAAGGGCTTCTTAGCAAGGAACCTAGCTTCAGAAACTCATTCTCAGGCCCACAAACTCTAGATGTTATATTCTAGATGTTATATTCTCTCCTGCCTGCTACTTTTAATGATTTTTCACTTCAGCCATATAAACACAGCTTTTTAGTCCCATCTGATCTAGGAGCAATTTTCTCCCAACTATTGAATTTGGTGACTAAGGCAGGCAAAACATAGTAAAACTGGCTCAAGCAGAGAAATCAAATGAAAAACTTTCATAGGTCGTTTTCCAGATTTCAATTATCCCTTCCAGTTAACCTATTTTGAGTAATACTCAGGGAAGACTTTTACTTCCTGATTGAATATTTCTGGTTGGTGGACTTTTAAAAAGCTGAATAGGGGCACCTGGGTGGCTCAGTAAATTGCGCTGCTCTTGATTTTGCTGACTCTTGATTGGCTCAGGTTATGATCTCAGGGTTGAGCCACCCCTCCGGTTCCTCGCTCAGCAGGGAGTCTGCTTGTCCCTTGCTCTCTGCCCCTCGCCCCACTCCTCCCTCTCTAAAAACAAATAAAATCCTTTTTTTAAAAAAGCTGAGGGGCGCCTGGGTAGCGCAGTTGTTAAGCGTCTGCCTTCGGCCTAGGGCGTGATCCCCGCGTTCCGGATGGAGTCCCACGTCGGGCTCCTCCGCTGGGAGCCTGCTTCTTCCTCTCCCGCTCCCCTGCTGTGTTCCCTCTCTCGCTGTCTGTCACATAAATAAATAAAATCTTTTAAAAAAATAAAAAATAAAAAGCTAAATAAGGGGTGCCTGGGTGGCGCAGTCGTTAAGCGTCTGCCTTTGGCTCAGGGCGTGATCCCTGCATTCTGGGATCAAGTCCCACATCAGGCTCCTCCACTAGAAGCCTGCTTCTTCCTCTCCCACTCCCCCTGCTTGTGTTCCCTGTCTCGCTGGCTGTCTCTGTCTCTGTCAAATAAATAAATAAAATCTTTAAAAAAAATAAAAAAATAAAAAGCTTAATAAATGAAAATTACTCAAAGGTTAAAAATTTACTACACAAAGGCATATTACTTTTTATCAAAGAAATTTATTTGCATGTAAATAAACAGGTTCTTTTGTAATGTTTCGGGGGGGGAAATCCCAGATTTTGTCTACTTTCAAAAAAATGAAAAACCCCAAAGTATTTACAGAACGGCCATACGCACAGAAAATCAAATTTGAAAGATTTTTTTAGAAAAGACCCTCCCCAACTGCTCCTGATGTACATTTCTAAAACACAAAATTAATAAAGCCCAGCTTTTACAGCTGAGCATATTTCCCAACCTAGCTTCTGAGATGTTAGGTACTTCCTACCCCTCAAAAAACTAACTCAAGGGTAGAAATAAGGGGGTAAAGGGATTGAAAAGGAAAAAAGGGGGGGGGGGGAGAAAATTAGATTGCCCAGGGATTGTGAAAGTTTTCTTATACTGTCATCTGTCTTTAAGTGACTTGACTGGATACTGTATGACTCACTGGCTCCCTTGAAAGGGTTGCTTCTGAGAATTCATGCTATTGCTGCACTAAATTTTCAGACCTAGGCCTTAAGGAAAATCTTTCCAAGAGTCACTAACCTTAAGGCCAGTTTTGGCAATTACATCCTGCTTCATTTCTCCCCCGTGTATAAAATACCTGTTTTAAAACACATGGATTTTGAACTTGAAATCTTCATGTACATCAGAGCAGATTTTGACCAAGAACCCCTAACATGAAGCCAAAAGACAGAAGAGGAATCAGGTCAAACTAAGAATACATAAGACACCAGCAGCAGAAGACAGGTAGAGTTGACTTCATGTCCTTGCAGTCTTTTGAAACAGGAGAATGAGTACACCTAGACAGGAGGGAGGTGTCCCAGGCTTGGTTTATTCTGCCTCTTCTCCTCCACCCTGTGGAGAAATGCAGTGCTCCCTGGTTCTCAGGCAGGGTGAAGCAGGTTAGCCCCGGCTCCCTGTTAAGCAAGTTCAGATGCTGGGTCAGTGTGTGGGGTGTGCCCATCGACAATTCAGGGGCTTATCCTTCATCCAGATCCTAACTCGGGATTCTTTGATCTGGGATGAAGACAGAAAGAGAGAAAAAGCTTCCCAGTTTACTCATTTTGGTATCTCTTGGCTCTGCTTGGGGAAGCTGAGCCCCTGATATGTAGTACATTCCCCATAAGATTTTCCCCACCCAGAACAAACTTAAAAACCACATAACTTTTTTTTTTTCTCTGCAGAAACCAATGGGGTAGGATTCAAAACTAGGTGAGAAACTTGTGAGAAATCCAACCTGGTTATATGTCTGAGAGGCTGCTACTGTATCAGCATCACAAGATAAAAGCACTCTGGTATCACCTTGCCCATGTCCTCCTTAGTGTCACCCAAGACATTTGACTCTGATACGGTAACCGATAACTTTTCTTGCTCCACTTTGCAATGTTTCGTTTCCTACTTCTTATTACCTTGGGACACAAAAGTGGCAGAGTTGTTGAGAGCTGATGACCAGAAAAGGGAGAACACTAGAGGAAATCAGAGACAGTCAGGAAAGAACGCCAAAGCTGATTTTCCAACTCTATGCTAACTCCAACCTGCAGAAAGAGCTGAATATAGAAATCTTCTTCAATATCTGATGAAGTCACTCCATTTATCACACACACACACAAATGAATCACCTGGCTTTTTTTTTTTTTTTTTTTTTTTTTTAATCCAGAAGAGTTGTGCTGGGGACTGTGCCCCGTCCTGCTGATACAGATCCTGAATGGAATCATCAGGAATGGCACAGTGCAGGTGTCAAAATCAAAGTAAGGCCGCAGAATTTTGAGAGGACCCTCCAAATACTGAGAACTTGTGTTGCACTCAAATGGTCTCCTGGATTTCTATATTTATGAGAAGGGCTTCTTATTGATGTCCCCCAGAATCCAGACTCAGACCTATTCCTCCAAAAAGGTCCAATTGGGTTGCTACATAGTAGCAAGGGTTTATCTTCATGCCCACCTAGCATTCCAGGCCCCCATTACTTCAAGTGAGCTTGAAATTGTTTTAAGTGAACTATGGCTGCAAATTTTTTACTGTTTTATCTAAGGGAACATACAGTGGAGAGATTGAAGTCTGGACTCCTTCTCCATGTGATGCAGAGAAACAAGGAGCCCAGCTCTCAGGAATGGCATCAGTTCTCCTACAAACAAAATGCTGGGATGTGGACTTTTGGCACATTGTGGAAATAGGAGAACTATTAATTCTGTAATGGTTTTCATGCCACTGGATCAGGGAGGCTGTACATTAAACCTTACTGCATCTGAAAACATGTTTACATCCCAAAAAGCCAGCCCAGCCTTTATTAAAGGACAAAGAGACTATAAATCAGTACCTCCACAGAGAGGTAAGTCCTAATATTCCTATGATGTCTGAACCCTATGATAAACCTCCTAAAACAAAAATACCATTTTGGTTTTCCTACTTAACTCCAAAGGTGGACTCTGACTAATCTGCTTGGGCTTAATGCTACAGTACCAGCACAAGCTACAGGCTCCCTACCACCAAATAAGCCTTGCTCTTCCACCTCCCATCGCTTTGAACCCTGAACCTCATAGAATTAGAAACACTGTATAAAGACAAACAGATAAAGGGTTAAAATATTACAAATAAATAGCTAAAATTATCTTGCCTCCCCCAATCACTCCTAAGAAACAGACACCAAACATTACTTGTGTCCAAAATGACCAAAGTCCTTCATTTGCCCATGCCTCAAATGGACAACTATCCAAACAAAGTGAACAACCTTCATGCAAATGCATCAAGGAATGTATTGCTTTTTCATTTGCTGCCCAGCCCTTCAAATACATGCACTAAAATGAGTTAAAACATGGCCTAAAAATGGAAAAAGGGAGAAAAAATATATATGAATATTTCCCACAAAACTGCTTCCCACCCTTCCCTCTCCCTATGCCCCCCCACCCCCTCCCTTTCATATGCAAGTATTTTAACTTTTTTTTTTTTTCTCTTTTTTTCTCTGGCAAAGGAAAAAGTGATTCTTGGTAACCAGAATCAAACCCTATGGTCTCTTTAGTAGGGTCTGGCTATGCCTTTCTAAGTTCACCCAGCTCGGTGTCAAAAGCCATGCCATTTAAGATTCTCGAACACAAAATCAGACCTGTCTGACTCACCCCTTACGGTGGTTTGCCTATACACTTATTAGTTTTTCTCTGGCCATTTTTGTCTTAAAAAGTGAGGTTCCTAATTGCCAATCAGGGCCACATCCATAAGATCGTCATCTTCCTCCCCAATCATAAAGTCAGGGCTGAGCCTTGAGGGCCTGTCTGTAGATAAAATTGTGTTGCTTGTCATAGACAAGGACTGGTCTGAAGAGATGGGTGATTTAGACCAACTCTCTGGCTTGATGCTGTGAGATTTTTTCTTGTCCCGGTCTTTGTCCCGGTCCCGGTCTCGATCTTTGTCTTTCACTTTCTTCTTTTCTTTTTTGTGCTTCTTATGCTTTTCTGTGCTATATTCTGGAAGAGGTCGAATACCATCATCTGAGCTGGGACTGTTCTGATAAGATTTCTCTGCTATGGAGGAGCCTGACTCACTTTCACTGTCCAGATTCTGGGGGGTATATGCTGGTGACTTACTATGGCTAGGAGAGCCACGCTCATGCTTTGGAGTGGAACCACTGATGAGTGGAGAGCCATAGTTTTTGGAAGAGGCCATCTGAGGCCTGAGCCCTTCTCCACTACCTTCCCCAGGTTTCTGCAAAGTCACTTTGGCTTTAATGCTGGGAGAACCCCCATCATGCTTGCTGATGATAATTTTTGCCACACCTGTGCTCCCCACATTTTTTGACTCTGAGGTCTTCTTAGATGAATCCACTGAACCCCCTGAGGTGGAAACCTTGGATTTTTCTTTATCACTTTTCTCACGCTTACTCTGGAACTCTCCTCCTGACATATTATGTTTGGAGGACATAGGATGGCTAGAAGAATTTGTGCTCACCCCCATCTGGCCATCCATTGGGTCTTCACCTCCAGGGCCACTGGTGACGACCCCATGCTTCAGTTTATCTATGACGGCTGTTAAGGACGGCTTCTTATTTCTGCTGGGAGATTTCCCTTTGGAACTCCCATGCTGGTTCTGAGAGGATGACATGGAAGAGCCACTTGAGGAAAAGGAAGAGGAAGATGCTGTACAAGAATTAGATGATGGGGGAGTTTTCTGAGACAACGAGCCTGAGGATCCTAACCCTGAAGATGACTTCATGCCAGTGCTTGAACTAGTTCCAGACATATGAGAACCACCAGAACCTGAACTGATGGGGGACTTAGCTTTAGAGGATGGGGGAGTCCCAGGAACAGGCTTCATTGGAGAGGCAAGCTTATCAGAGCCTCCAGGTGGCCTTGAATGAGAAGGGGATATGTTTGGTTTACTTAAAGAAGGATTCATAAGTGATGATGGCTTCCCTTGAGGTTTCATCTTAGTGCTGCTAGAGCCACTGCTCAGTCCATGCTTGGTAATGGGAGAGGAGCCTGGCTTCCCCCCAGACTGTGATGAATTTTTGGACTGGCTAGATCCAGAAGACCCTTGGCTAGAATATACACTGCTGCTTAACTTGGAACTTGACGAACCTTCTGATTTACTGCTTTTCATCTTGCCTGAGTTGGAAGCAGAAGATGAGGAAGAAGAGGAGGAAGAATGGCTATGGTGGCTTTTACTGCCTGAGGAAGACACAGAACCACTGCTGGTATACTGACTGTGGGAGGAGGGCTTGCCCACCATCACAGTGCCTTTAGGAATCTGAATAGTGATTTTGGGAATAGGTGGTGTAGCAACACCTGGGGGAGTCTGTGATCTTCCTGAACTGCCTGGAGATTTGGATCCACCTGTACTGGTAGGTGGGGTGAAAGGTCGGTTAGAAGAACTGTGAGACGGAGACTTCCCTTCTGTGTCTGCCTTCTTCCGCTTTGGAGGTTTATCTTTGCTTTTACCATCATTAGAAGGGGTCCGACTGCGCTTCCCTGGTTTGCTATCTAATCCTGGCCCTGACAGACTACTGTTACTGGTGCCGTTGCCTTCCTTTACTCGCTTTTGAGTCTTTTCTTTCCCTAAGTCCCCAGTAGTCAATAAAGGACTCTGGCTACCACTGTGATGCTCCATGAGATCTGCAGGACCCAAAGCCTTCCCAGCCACTGATATAATACTGAAATCAACTGTGTCAGCTTGGCTATTGCCTTTAAACTTAGTCTCCCCATTATCACCTCCAAGCATTGGCACCCCCAAAGTATTTAGTGCCTGAGATGCAAATCCTTTGAAGTCATCATTATCTCCACTTTGGCTGCTTTCATCAAAATATTCTTCTCCAAAACCACCTTGGCTCTGGCTGTTCAACAAATCAGGATTAAAATCTACTCCATCAGGAAAAAAGTGATTGGTAGGAGAGTCACTACTAGGGCTTCCAGCAGCATCTGCAATTAGGTCAGCTGGATCTGTGTATGGATTTTCATTATTATTGGTTTGAAAGACATCAGGGTCAAACAGGGCACTCTGAGAATGCCCAGAACTTGAAGAATCTCGAACAGGGGTACCAATGGGTGGGCAATCGTCACTAGTGCTGGGAAGCTTAGAGGCTTCTTCTGCAATGTCTGAAAGGATATCAGTTACATCTGGGCCAATGCTGTCTGAACTGGATAGTCGGACCATCCTTTGAATACTGGGTTGGGGGTGAGGTACTGGTTGTGGGTAAGTTGTTGGGGGAGTACTACACTGGCTTGGAGCTGGAGTGATGTGTGGCGTATCCAGCGTATCTGCTGTCATGTTGACATCAAAGATAGGGTTCTGTGAGTCAACATCCATTGAAAATAGCTCCCTCTGAAAGTCATCTTCAGTCTGATGCTTGGGTTTGTCAGGTGGTAATCTTGATGACTTCTTCTTCTTTGTCTTGTTGCTTCCCGGGCATATTTCCATCCGGGGTGAGCCGGAAGAAGAGTTCTGCCTTTCTAAAGGACTGCTTCCATAAAGGGTTGAGAAATCCTGAGCAGGGTTATCTTTAAGAAGGTTCATGAGCATCGGGTGGTTCTTGGTGTTGCCGGCCATCGAAGAGACAGGTGGCGGCGTGTGATGAGGAGGGGTCGGACTCGAGCCAATGGTAGACCCCCCGTTCCCTGTGATTTGCAACAAACTGGTAAGAATTGGGTTCTGAGACACCTTGCTGAAGTCCTCCCCATGGCCCACCGACTCATGCCGATCTTTGATGCTCATGCTCATATTAAACAAGGTGGTAATGGGACCCCCCGGAAAGGTGTTGGTTGGTGTAGTGGTACCACTCATTGGGTTGTTGCCTGTGGTCATGCCATACCCTGGGCTGCTAGCCGGGGGCAGGTTCTTTTTCACCATGTCTTCAACTGTCTCTGCAATGAGGGACAGTGCTGGGGTGTCGGCCTGAATGGTTTCAGCTTTCCTCCGAATAGCCCTCATCGTCACAGGGATGGACATACATCTGTAAGATAAGATAGGAAAAACAAAGTTAGCAGTGTATTAGCTGCTGAATGAAAACAATTTTTATTTGGGAAAACAGGCTTTAATTCTACCTGAGATACAGATATGCCCTCAGAGGTTTACAGTAGGCAAATTTCAGGTAAGGCAAATAACCCAAGAGGCAGAGATAGTTCTATAAAATGCCAGACCTTTGGGCAAATTCATTCTAAAAAGAATCTGCTCCAGCAGGCAATCTCAACCTCTTTGGAAGCACTACCAAAAACCAACCACAAACATAAACAAGAGTCCAAATTAGATGTTATATTACTGAACTAAAAGAAAACTGGTAATAATGAACTCAGTAAGAAAATGCCTTTCTTTTGGGGCTTCACATGTGATTAATGGGATATGCTATTTATCTTAATTAATGAACCACTACAATAATATCTTGAACCATCAAATTCTAAACTTTAATGGCTTAGATCATCCCAAAGCTATACTGTGAAAGATGCTATTATTGATATAAAATCTTGATTATTTTAAAGCAAAGTACTTTTTATCTTACAGACAAATTTAACAATATTATTTTCGAAAACACTTTGCTCTAGAACATTTTAGCAACCTTTCTTAAAAGACCAAATAGTAATATTTTAGGCTTTTGAAGATACATGATTTCTGTCCAACTATTCTGCCATCTTAGCTCAAAAGGCACCACAGACAATATATAGGGGCACCTGGGTGTCTCAGTCGGTTGACATGATTTCACCTCAGGTCATGATCTCAGAATCCTGAGATCAAGCCCTACATCAGGCTCCCCACGCAGCAGGGCGTCTGCTTGAGATTCTCTCTCTCTCCCTCTGCCCCTCCCCACCCCACATACTCTCTTGCTCTAAAAATATAAATTAAAAAAAAAAATGGCACAGATAATATATAAATGAAGAGACATGGCTGTGTTCCAATAATATTTATTTACAATACAGGCCACAAGCACCTAGAAAAATCTAGAAATTACATATTAGAAAAATCTAGAAAAATCTCAAAATTACATGTTAATGTTTCTGGGAAGCTAACTGGCTTAAGTATCTTCCCACATGCCACCATTTGACATATTACATATGTTAAAAAGTGATGCAAAGTAAAAAAAATAATAAAATCTACATCTTATTTCAGCTGTCTCCCTCCTAAAAGAACCCTAATACTAGACCTAAAGTTACCTACCTTATTTCCTATTACTCTCATAATGATATTTAAAAAACCAAAGCCCACATTGCTTTTGAATCCCAAAGCAGAGAAAGGTGAATTCAAAGCAGTGACTAAATGCTTTCCTCCTAAATTTCCATTCACTGTAACACTGAAAACAGTGTTCCTTATACACCTCTTAATGGGACTCTGATGGAAAAGGGCCAGTGCTACCTTTGAACAACTTTGGCAATGAAGTCATCTGTGCAGATGAGTGCATCTGACAGCCCCTTGTACAGTTTACAGCTCACATGTGTTGAGTCCTGCACATCCATTACCACTGAAAGACAAAATGTATAGGAGTTGAAAGAAAAGCAGCTTCTGACTTCAAAAAGAAGATAAAGGGACCAAATCACTGCCCTGAGAAAACTGCTAGCCCCCTCACAACTCACCACACACCAGGGAGTCGTTCACAGGGTGCTGAAAAGATACGCTGAAACGGGATTCTGAGAGAGGACACACTTCAAATTGGAGGAGGCCAGGAGAATCTAAAAGGCAAAGAAAAGGATCATAAAATAATCAACCAACTATAAGACTAGACACTAGTAAATAATAATCCCGAAGTAAACAGAATGAAATTCTCTGTCTCCTTAGAAACTAAATCCCACACATTTTTTTTTTAGGTAAGTCAACTTTTATTTATTTTTTAAAAGATATTTATTTATTTGACAGAGTGTGAAAGAGCACAAACGGGGAGGGGCAGACAGAGAGGGAGAAGCAGACTCCCTGCTGAGCAGAGAGTCTGAGGTAGGGCTTGATCCCAGGAGCCTAGGATCATGACCTGAGCTGAAGGCACACGATGGGGCCACCCAGGCACCCCAATCCCACACATTTTTTACACGTAAAACCTACTATATCATTCACGGGTGACAAAAGGAATCAAATTCCAAAAAATATGTCAGCTTATGTTATAAATACTCCAAAACAAAGAAGTAACTAAACTTCCACTTTCTAAAATGAAGACCATTTAATCCCTAAATTGTTAAAGATTTTGACAGATACAAATGCCTTGCCTTGAAAGGGAATTCTGAAAATAAATGTGGCCAAGAGTTTTTCATTCTATTTGATAAGAAGACATCCAGAACCACTGCCATAAACCCTGCTTTCTATCAGTGTTTGCAGATGTTAGCTATGTGGCCCATAGCTTGGTAAGCGTGGATGTAGGGGCTATAATCTAAAATTATATCCTTGGGGTGGCACCTGGGTGGCTCAGTTAGTTCAATGTCTGCTTCAGCTCAGGTCATGATCCCAGAGTCCTGGGACCGAGCCCTGTATCAGGCTCCCTGCTCCACGGGGAGCCAGCTTCTCTCTCTCCCTGCTGTTTCCCGGGCTTGTGCTCTCTGTCAAATAAATAAATAAAATCTTTTTTAAAAATAAAATAAAATCATATCCTTGGGGTGCCTGGGTGGCTCAGTTGGTTAAGCGGCCAACTCTTGATTTCAGCTCAGGTCATGATCTCAAGGTCCTGCAGGGAGTCTGCTTGAGGATTCTTTCTCCCTCTCCCTCCCTCTGCCCATCCCCCTGCTTGCGCCCTCTCTAAAATAAAAAAATAAATCTGTAAAATAAGTAAATAAATAAATAAAATGATATTATGCCAAATACACATATAATATCTAACTATCATCATAGGTTCCTAAGCCAAACATGCTGGCAGCCCAGAGACAAGGATCACACACTTTCTTGGGAAAAATCACACATCTCTCGCAGGACTAACTTTGTAACTATCTTACAAAAACTAATTTCCAGATGCCCTGAAACTACTTGGAGAATTCTTCCAGGATTCAAATACATGAAATAGAAGGGCCATAAGCACACTGGCACACGATCAGTGTCATTACTCTCTCTAAAATTTCTCATTTCTGAAGCATTTTTTTTTTTTAAAGATTTTACTATTTATTTGAGAGACTGAGCAAGAGAGAGAACACAGCGGAAAGGGGTAGGGGGGACGGAGAAGCAGGCTCCCGGGGGGAGCCCAACATGGAGCTGGATCCCGAGACTCCAGGATCATGACCTGAGTTGAAGGCAGACACTTAACCAACTGAGCCACCCAGGCGCCCCTCTAAAGCAATTCTTATTCTCAAAACAGAGATCTCCTGATTTGCCTTCCTTGTTTCTTTTTGCCTGCCATTCGCACTAATACATCTCTATTACTGAAGTGCTTTACAACTAAGGTAAAAAATTAACTACAGTTAATTAGAGCAGCCAAAAGTCTCATCAGGGATTCTAGCAGCAAACTGTGTTTGAAAAATATCAGCATTCCAGAATCTAGGGAGAAAAAGAAAAGGGCATGGGTCTTACCCCTTTTTAAGCTTAAGATCCCCCCAAAGAATGGGGACAGGAAACATACTCAGGCAAGACTAAAAGCTGGGAAGCACTGTCCTAACCACCCCAAATTTAAATCTCAAGAAATCGTCTCTGGGGCACCTGGCAGAGCATGCAACTCCTGATCTCAGGGTTATGAATTAGAGCCCCACATTGGGTGTAGAGATTAAGAAAGACAGACAAGAAAGGAAAGAAAGGAGGAAAGGGAGGAAGAAAGAAAAGGAAAGAAAGGGAAGGAAGGAAGGAGGGAGGGAAGGAAAGAAAGAAAAGGAAAGGAAGAAAAGGAAAGGAAGGAAGGAGGAGAGAAAAGGAAGGGAGGGAGTAAAGAAAAGGGAGGGAAGGAGGAAGGAAAGAAAAGGGAGGGAGGGAGGAAGGAAGGAAAGAAGGAAAAGGAAGGAAGGAAGGAAATTATCTCTTCCCACAGCATCCCAAGTTCTACCTTCTATACCTGCTGTAAGGTTCAGGCCTGTAGGTACCTAATTATATCACTGTACGTAGAAAAAAAGTCCATTGCAAAAAACCAGTGGTTTCCAAATGCCAATTTATGGATTAGTTCCATCATAATTATATGTGGAGCTTAAACTAGATTCCCAACTCCTCCCACTGAGGTTCTAATTCAGTTCACTTGCAAATGGAAACCAGTTATAAAAGCTCCACAGGAGATATGATAAGCCAACAAATTAGAGAACCATGAGAGCAAACAGGTTCCCTTTGCCAGTAAGTATATCAAAAGGAAAGGCAGTACCTTCTTTCAGAATAGTTCTTTTGACACAACTTCCTATTAGGGTGTTATAAGCCACTTGATGTCTGATCAGATTTAGGATAAGAGGAACTCGGCCAGGGTGCTGAAAGGTGATCTTGCTAACGAGGGTTCCCTGTAGACTTCTGCCATCTGGAAGAGGAGCATCCTTGTTGAGGAAATAGCAATGCTGCTGACCTGGAAGCGCCTGGGCAAAAAGAACAAAGGAAATGAACACTATTTACTAACCCATCACGCTCCAACCACAAAATATCCAGGGAAAAACCCTTACTCCCCAAAAATCAGCAGCAGTTTCTCAGTGAATAATTAAACTCCACAGTGAATTCTTCGGTCAGCCGATGTTATAAATGCCAATTACTCACTTCGCTGAAAAAAAACCCTTTTCTATAAATGTTCTATTAGTGGTTTCCTAACCTAATGAACAAAAATTACCTCAGAAATCTGTATAAAAGCAGCACCTAAACTATAAGGGCAAAATCTGTATTTTTAATAAAACACCTTGTGTAATATAACTGCAACAGTCAGAATTTGGGAACTTCTACTTTAGTCTAGACTATCCTCAAACATTCAAATAAATTCAAGTCCAGATGAGGTTTTGGAACCTTCCTTAATTTATTCATTCTAGCACTTTCTTCTCTGTATGTACTTGAAGGATCTTTTCAGATTATAAGCTCATGACACTTGAAAGACTTCAACATTAAGAATTCTTAACATCTACTTACAAACTTATAAAAGTTCAGGATACCGTTAAGAGACTTTCATCTGAAAATTTGGCCATGAAATGTACATTGTTATTTCCTGACTTGGAACCTCATGCTCTTTTTCTGAAGTATGTTTCAGAAATTTGTGTAATTTCCTGACTGAATGAGGAACTAGGATATGATCCAGTAGTCCAAAAGAATGTTTCTGACCTCAGTAATCCTATGAAGGAAGATTCTGATCTTGGGTTCAAATATAACCTACAACAATCTATGGAGCCTTACTTACAGCATAAAATCTCATGTTGTGATTCAAAGGTATGGGGTCAGGGTCCTTTGACAGCTCAAACTGAGTAATCAGTTCATAGAGGGGTACGTAAGTTGGTTGAGTTTCAAACAATGGAATTCCTGGAAAAAGAAGAATGAACATAATGATCAAAATAACATCAAAATATTGACAGCTCTGTTTTCTCTTCATGACTTCTATTTCATTCATCCATTTATTGAAAAAGAATACTTACTAAGCATTTACTAGTACAAAGCACCATGACATTTATACCCATCAGTACTTTTTTGAAGCCAAGACTGAAAGAGGTCTAAGATCATCTGAATTTGAAGTTTGTTTTTCACATTTTTAACAAGAATTAGCTCTTAATGCTTAAAACTCACCTGTGCAGTTCTGAAGTTTCTGAACAAATGCTCTAGATACTGGGATTGGCTGGGGAAATTTCAAGAAGAAACAGGCAGGAAGATCAACACTGTTGGCACTGGTGATGGAGGAGAAGGAGGGGGTCCTTCAAAAAAAAGAAGGGGGTGGGTTGGATTTTGACTTGATATAAAAATGAAAAATCTAAACACCCATTCTTAGGCATGTCTGTATCATTTAACAAAAGCCTATCAAAGTTCACTCTTTTGGGGCACGTGGCTAGTTCAGTCAGTAGAGCATGCAATTCTTGATCTTGCGGCCATGAGTCTGAGCCCCACATTGGGTGTAGAGATTACTTAAAACAAATAAATAAATAAATACAATGTTTAAAAGAAAGTTCACTTTGTGGCACTTTGGTTAAGTATCCAACTTCCGATTTCGGCTCAGGTCATGATCTCAGGGCTGTGGATCAAGCTCCGCATGGAGCCCAGCGTCAGGCTCCGTGCTCAGTGTAGAGTCTACTTGTCCCTCTCCCCCTGTTCGAGTGCGTGCACGCATGCTCTCTCAAATAAATAAACGATAAATAAATAATCTTAAAAAGTTTACTCTTTCAACTTTCTTCCCCTAGTTCCAAAACATTCTATTTATTAACCCTAAAGTATTTAATCAAGCATCTATCTTGAGTCTCTAGTTATTACTCCAGTCAACAGAAGCCCCATGATCAACATAAGAAAAAAAGAAGCAGTCATTAAACCAGTGGAATTAGTACAGTTCTTCTCTTTCTCTCAGGACAATTTGTTCTATAAGGAGACTTCAGAGAGGAACATTCAAAATAGATATTGAAAAGAGAAATTAAATGGATAAAATAAAATAAAAAGCCAATCCCTAGAAAGTCTAGTGAGGAAAGAAGCAAGTCAAAGTAATACTTGTTTCATACTGGGCTTGAAGTTGAAAAAATGAACTTTGCTAGAATTATACTTAACTTACCATTTGTTGTCAACTGGATGTGACCCCATAATTAACGGTGCAATTGGGAGTTTATACATAGCAGACGTTCCTTCAATTGTCACTGATGCGTTCATGCCCAATGATCGAGGAACTGAGAATAGGAAAGAAAAACGATATTCTCCAAAATAACACAAATTACAGGGATCTTAACCTTTAAAAACAAAAAGCAGGCTAAATTCTGCATAATTTGTCAGCCCTCATTTATCAGATACTCTAATACCTCTATCACTTAGAAAAAGTTCAAGAAGCTACCTTCTACAACCAATATTTCTGTCAGTAAGTAAAACAAAATACAGGAAGCAATGCAGTCCAAAGAAAAAAAATTCTTAAAGACTCATTACCAACACTTAATTATTTTCTCCAATTCCAGAATGCACTTAAATAGATTTATGATTATAGGATAGTCAAGGACTAAAGTTACGAGGGGACCAAATGAGGTATTAGGCCATTTCTCATTGTTTTAGTGTATTAAAATGCAAATAGAGGGGCGCCTGGGTGGCACAGCGGTTAAGCGTCTGCCTTTGGCTCAGGGCGTGATCCCGGCGATCTGGGATCGAGCCCCACATCAGGCTCTTCTGCTATGGGCCTGCTTCTTCCTCTCCCACTCCCCCTGCTTGTGTTCCCTCTCTCGCTGGCTGTCTCTATCTCTGTCAAATAAATAAAATCTTTTAAAAAAAAAAAAAAAAAAAAAAATAAAATGCAAATAGAGGAGCGCCTCAGTTGGTAAAGCATCCGACTCTTGATTTCATCTTCGGTCTTGATCTCAGGGTTGTGAGTTCAAGCCTTACATTGGGCTTTCTCATTCTTCAAATGAGAAATAAAATTTTAACAATGCAAATAGTAACAATTCATTATTGTAAATTGGCTAATCTCTTCACCTTTGAAGTAATGATTAAAGGGGATTATTTCAATCAAATGGTTTATACCTTTTCATTCATTCACTTGTTCCAAAGCACCTGTTAAGCTTTTATTATTATGTATGTGTACACATACATGTGTATATACTTAAGAGAGAGTGTGTGTGTGTGAGAGAGAGAGAGAGAGAATCAGATGTAAAATCTGATAGGAACAGCAGCAAATTTATTAGGAAGTAGCAAATCAGGAAATACACAACCAGGTCAGACATTCAAATTATTTTAAGTATTTTTAAAACACTGAACAAAAACCTTCAGTTGCTTTTCAGTTAGAGTCTTACCATTATTCTCATGCAAAATGATGGGAGATGTAGTCTTATCATCCAGCAGGTCAGAAGGAGAGGCATAGTACTTCAGGTTCATTAAATGACCTATGCAAAATGAAACTTATCACTATTTTTATCAGGTAAATTGCAAATAAAAACGTTCCCATTTTTATGAGAAAATAATTTCGTAGGTAAGAGGACTCATGCTCCAAAACAACTTATGAAATATGATGGAAGCATAAGTATTGAGTCTAGTGCAATAATTTACTTCATAATTTAAAAATGTAACAGGGGGAAGGCAGGTATTAACACCTTAGAAACAAATTAAAAATACACAAGTGACTGGTAACTTTCTCCCTCTGCTTATAAACCCAAGGTAAAAATGTAATGACCCGTTAACTAACACAAAACATTTTTACATTTTTTAGGGTGCCTAGGTGGCTCAGTGGGTTAAGCGACAGACTCTTGATTTTGGTTCAGGTCATGATCTCGGCTCCGTGCTCAGTGGGGAGTCTGCTGGAGATTGTCTCTACCTCTCCCTCTGCCCCTTCCCCTGAACACGCACTCGTGTGCTCTGTCTCTCTCTCAAATCAATCAATCAATCAATCTTAAAAAAAAAAAAAAAAAAAAAAAGGGATGCCTGGGTGGCTCAGTTGGTTAAGCGTCTGCCTTCGTCTCTGGTCACAATCCTAGGACCCTTGGATCGAGTCCTGCATCGGGTTCTTTGCTCAGCAGGGAGCCTGCTTCTCCCTCTGCCTGCTCTGCCTGCTGTTCCCCCTACTTGTACTCTCTATCTCTCTGACAAATAAAATCTTTTTAAAAATAAATAAATGGATAAAAAATTTTCAAAGTAAGCAAAGTAGGATCACATACCCCCACTTCTTGGAGTAAGATAGCCAACACTTCCATGAAGAATCTTATCCAAGGGACCAGCATTGGTTGCTTTCCTGTGGGACAAATGATCTATGTTTGCTTGTATTAAAGCCCTGAAGGTACTAGTGTACAATGTGCTAATGAGAAGCCGTTAAAAGATTTGGAATACTATCTTAATAACTTGTCCTGTAACTGGATATGTAGCAATTGTATTTCACTTTCAAGGTAAAGAGATTATTTACAAGTATAAGCCAGTTTGTAATATGGTGAACAAAAATTACAACTATACTGTTATTTATCATATGTGAGGCCAGTTTTGACAAGTCTTCAAATAAAACTGATGAAATATCAACCAACTTAGACATACCGAGAAAATGGAATGCAATCATTTGGGAAGTAAAAGGAGATGGACAAGATATATGATATAGATAAAATACATAATAATATGCATCTGTAATATAATATAGGACCCTAGGAACCCCCTAGATAAAAAACTTTAAGAACAAAGTATCCAGAGGATCATACAGAATTGACACCTTAGCCAGTCTTACCAATACATAACTGCCATTTTAGATAGATCCTGTTCTAAGGACTGGAGAGCCAAGTACATTTTAGTCTTCAGTTTGCTAGAAAGTAGATGAAGAGAACAAGAGTTAAATAGTTGAAACACACACACACATACAAACATTAACATAGCATAGAGGGCAATTCTGTTTAAGCTAGTTAACAGAATCCCAGGTAGGTTAAAAATAAAAATGATGAGCCAGTTCCACAACAAGTAATTTCTTTTCAACTTAAAAATCGATATATTGAAGACATCTCAAGGATTATAGTCTCTTTTAGTATTATATCCATTAATACAGAAATATTTATTTCAAATACCTTCAAAAGATATAAAGTTGGGAAGCTATAGGTTGTCAATATGAGAAGAAATCAAAACTAAGACAGGGCAAAAGACTTAGCAAATTTCTAAGCACAAAATGGTTTTTACATCTATACTGATTTTCCCAACAAAAGCAAAAAAAATTTAAAAAATACTTACTTGTCCCCTGGAAGGTTATAAAGATTAACAAGACCTTTAAGGTGCTTAGAAAATTCATCAAAATTTTTTTCCCTATAAGGAGTTCAGGGGAGAGGGAGGAGAATAAAACATACAATTACTATTCAATCTTAATGCAAAGTGCCCAAAATCATGGCTACATAAAACTAATTTTAATAATGTGCTTTACTCTTTTCCCCCAAAGTTTTCTAGAATCAATCAAAAGTAGCAAAAGAATATGAAATGTTTTCCTTTCTCTATCCCATTTATCTAGAGAAAGTGCTTGTAAGCACTATAAAAGATAGTCAAAAAGACCTAATAATTCATATACTCCAATAATTCCATCCTAAGTAATGAGACTTGGTTTAAATAAATAATTTTCTTTTCTTCTTAATATGTAACTCAGATGATTGGATGTCGTGAGGAAAACAAACTTTTGATTGGAGAAGAAATGGAAATAAATAAATTGGGAAGACAGAACACTTGCATGTATGTATTTGGCAACCTAGAAGCAGAGAGGAAAATGAACATCCGGAGAGAGAAAGAGAGGAGACCTAGAGAAAAGGAGATGAGTACTGTGGAGGCAAACCACAAATTCTACAATGTTCTTATGACTAGACCTGCCTAAGGAAAAAGAAACTACTACCCAGACCCCTCGCCTCCTAGAACCCAATATTCAGGCTTGGATTCTTGGTCAATTGGGTTCTGTGGGCAGGCTCAGGAATCCAACACAACTCAACAATTCTAATTCTCTGTTATCTTTTTTCAAACATAAAAAAAAAGAAAAAAAAAAGTCTCTTGAAAGCTAAATTGCCCTAACAATATCGGATATTTGGTCAGGCATTTACTGAGCATATATTGAACACTTACTGCCCAAAATGCCACGAAGACAGTAAAACAAAACAAGAGCAGCAGCAAAAATACCCCCTACCTTAAAATCACCATCTATACAAAGTGACTAAAAATAGCATAAAAAGGCTAATATTACTTCTGAGCTTCCCACTTCAAAACATCCTTACAAATTGACTGTAAAACACCAGCAGTCCATAAATTGGTGCAGTTTCCTACTCAATTAGAACCACAAATATTGGCTTTCTGGACTACTCTGGCAACACATGTTTGCTAGACTTAACTGATGCAATGAACTCATAAAAAGGCTGTTTTTATGTTGCATTGCAATTTTTAAAAGGTGGTTCAAATTTGGTGCATTTGGCTAGGAACACATTAAAATGATCACTGCAAAGACCAAGTATAAAACTTATTTCCTCAATATTAACATCTTAAGACATCTCCACGTAGTATCTGAGAACTTTGCTATATTTAAGACATAAAATTGATGTAATGACTTTCTCAAAATCCCAGAAAGTAAATTTCCACTCAATTTAAAAGGAAAGGATAATCCAGGGGGAAATGTCATCAACTGCTAAGAAACTCTTCAAGTCTAGCACTTCTACTACGATGGGAATTTATCACACATATACCTTAAATGTAAAACAAATTTTCTCAAAGTGAAAAAAAGTTCTTTGCACGGTATAGACTCAATTTTCTCAAGTCTTCTCTGATTCAATAATTAGTTTCTATTTATTTTTGTTGCACACAGAATTTTTGAGGCTAGATCGGTAGTTTTCAACCAGAAGTGATTTCGCCCTCCAGGGAACATATGACAGTATCGAGAAAGATTTTTGATTGTCATGGGTCAGGAGATACTACTGGCAACTAGAGGGGAGAGACCAAGGATCCAGTTAAATATCCTACAATGCACGGGGCAGCCCCCTAGAGCAAAGAATTTTCCAATCCAAACTGTCAATGCTACCAAAGTTGAGAAACCCTGGGATAGATAGAGTAGGTTAAGAAACCAAGCTAAGTCAATTCTGAAAGTGAACAAATACAGACTCTGAAAAATCTTGATCCAAGAAAATTAATACATTCCTCAGGAGAGTAACTTCTGACCACCCTCAAGACTAGCTATAAAGAACAGCACTGTCTGCCAATACCAAGGAATATAAATGTCATTTGCTTACCTTAGCTGCTGTACAAGTTCTGGACAGCTCTGAAATTAAAGAAATCACATTAAAACTTTAAACTACTTTAAGGCCTCTGAAGACATCAAAAATTTTTCTCTTTTGTTAACTGCACATGCTTTATAACAAAAACATTAAAACTACAGAAAATCCTTATGTTAAGATATCAAAAAGCATCTTCTTCCTACTTAGTAAACCATGGGGTTGGGGTGGAAAATTAAAGATTAAAATATATGAACTAGTTTATAAAGGAATCAACTTTGAGTAGCTTGCCTAAAACATTAGGACCTCCCTTTAATGCCATCCTTGGAGTCCATATTCAGCTATCTGGTTACACGCATTAAATATTCATCTCTATTACAGGCTTTTTCAGAGACATTAGCTATGTATAAGATTATCTGTCCTTGATTATTAGCTCTTTGAGGATAGGAACTTTAAGGAACTCTGTCTCCCCAGCACCTATTGTTCAATTGCGGCTCATGTTTGTTGATATGAAATGGAAAGCGTTCCTCTAGTGTCTCCACTTGTCAAAGCCTTTGGATGATGTCAGAGATGGACCCATGTTATTCTAAATTCTGAAGTTATTGATGTTATAGCCCATCACATCATCTCTACAGTGGCTCATGAAAAAACCTAAACCCAAGCTCTTTCAAACCCCAACAATTCATTTTAAAATTAATGTCCCTAAGTAAACCCCACAGATTCCAGTGAAATATCAACAACACATACCACAGGATTCTCCCCATGGTGAGCCACTTTTACATCACAAAGCTGTCCTGCAGGATCTAACTGCACTTCCACATAGAACATATCTGACGTGATGTAACATTCAGTGCCACTGGCACTGAGATGAGAGCCCAGTCTAGCAGGAACAAATCAAAACAAAAATTAATAGAAGACACATAAATAAAGCCACCCAAAGTCAACACTAAGTTAAATATTTCTGCCTGAGATAGACTACTTACCCGTTCTGTCTTGCTATAGACTCCAAGCGGTCAGTCATTGCTGGTAAAGATGTTACTAGGAAAGGGTAAAAAAGGGAAATCACAAAATGCTCCAAATAACTTAAATTTTATTCTTGAAGGACCAAAACATCCTAAGGAGTATATCCATCCTTCCAAGCCATTACATTCAATAGTTAAATTCTTATAATTTCTACAAGTTCTTCAGTAAGACTTAGCTGTGACCTAGGCAGTAGTAAGGGTCAAAAAAAAGATCTATATGAGGGGCGCCCGGCTGGCTCAGTCAGTAGAGTATGCGGCTGTTGACCTTGGGGTCCTGAGTTCGAGCCCCATGTTGGGGGGGCTTACTTAAAAAAGATCTATTTGAAAAAATTATTGAACCTTTCTCCTCTCCCTTTTGCATTGCTCACTTGGGATAAGTTATCTTTAACTTCAAAAAGACACACGTTATCTTCTAATGCTAGAATAAGGAAGATTAACATCAAAACCAAGCCAACATAAAAACAAATATTCAAGGGATGCCTAGGTGGCTCAGTCAGTTAAGCATCTGCCTTGAGCTCAGGTCATGATCCTGGGGTCCCGGGATCGAGTCCTACTCAGCGGGGAGCCTGCTTCTTCCTCTGCCTGACGCTCCCCGCTGCTTGTGCTCCTGCTCTCTCTCTGATAAATAAATAAAATCTTTTAAAAAAATTAAATATTCATAGCATTATTCACTAGAGCCAAAAGGTGGAAACAAACCAATGTCCATTCATGGATGAATGTAGAAATTAAATGTGGTATATACATACAAAATATTATTTAGTTTTAAAGAACAGGGAAATTCTGATACATGCCACAACATGGATGAACACTGAAGACAGTATGCTAAGAGAAAAGCCAGTCACAAAAGGACAGATACTGTTTGATTCCACTTATATGAGGTATCTAGAGTAGACAAATTCTTACAGAAAGTAGAATGATGGTTACCTACAGCTGAGGAGAGGGAGAAAGAAGTTACTGTTAAATGAGTATAGAGTTTCAGCTTGGGAAGATGAAAAAGTTCTAAAGATGGATAGTGGTGGTGATGGCTACACACAATGTGAATGTACTTAATGCCACTCAACTATAATTTAAAATGGTCTGGGGCACCTGGGTGGCTCAGTTGTTAAGCAACTGCCTTTGGCTCAGGTCACGATCCCAGGGTCCTGGAATCGAGCCCTGCATCAGGCTCCCTGCTCAGCGGGAAGCTGCTTCTCCCTCTCCCACTCCCCCTGCTTGTGTTCCCTCTCTCACTGTCTGTCAAATAAATAAATAAATAAAATCCTTATTTAAGATTTATTTATTTGAGAGAGAGAGAGAGCGTGCGCGCGCACAAGCAGGGAGCAGCAGAGGCAGAGGGAGAAGCACGCTTCCCGCTGAGCAGGGAGCCAGATGTGGGACTCGATCCCAGGACCCTGAGATCATGACCCGAGCTGAAGGCAGTCACTTAACTGACTGAGCCACCCAGGCGCCCTAAATAAAATCTTTAAAAAATAAAACGAAATAGGGGGGGTGCCTGGGTAGCGCAGTTGTTAAGCGTCTGCCTTTGGCTCAGGGCGTGATCCCGGCATTCCGGGATCGAGTCCCACATCAGGCTCCTCTGCTGGGAGCCTGCGTCTTCCTCTCCCACTCCCCCTGCTGTGTTCCCTCTCTCGCTGGCTGTCTCTCTGTCACATAAATAAATAAAAATCTTTAAAAAAATAAATAAATAAAATAAAACGAAATAAAATGAAATAAAATAAAATGGTTAAAATGGTAACATTTATGTTATGTATATTTTACCACAATTTTTTTTAAAAGTACCAGCTTCTGCCTCCACATACTATGGTTATTTCCACAGGTTGAGAAGGGCTACCAGAGTTTTTCAACATTGAGGCTCTGTGTTGAGTTGGAAGAAAGAAAAGTGGGATCCTCTACATTTTGATAAACTAAACAAGAATTCTTAACCATGAGAGAAGGAAATGTTAGAAGGGGCGATGAAGGCTGTAGGAACCCACTCTCAAACTTGAGATTTCAAAGGAAACCCAAGGGGGAAAAAAGCAATATTCAGCTGAATCAGGTTCATTTGTGATGGATCAGAGTAAAATCTGTTTTTACTATAATTTTCCCCCCAAAATACACAGAACTAGTATTTATGAGCATGAATATTTAAGCTCATGATTTAATTTCTATTTGCTTTCCTGAAAACACTGTCCATAAACGATGTAAAAATCTTTTATTAGAGTGAAAATGTCCATCTTCTTATTGTGAGTTAATTAGAAGAGAACATGTGAAGAAAAAAAAAGAACTTTCCCCTGCTCCCTTATGGTTATTCTCCATAAATTATCTTTTGAATCTCTAGCAGCCTCCAAAATAGATAAAAAAATAAATGTTTCAGAAGTTCAGGTAAGAGCTCATCTCAACTCCATAGTGAAAGCAAGAGCAACACCTAGCACAGAAAGTTGATCTATCTCAATTTACATTTCTTGGGTAAGTATAAAACAATCTTTTTAAAATTGGGTGTTTTAAGAAAGCATATTTCAAACATGTTCACAAACCTTTGAGAGCTTTCTGCAAAGTCTCCAAACAGCTGACCAAATGTTGGTGCCCTCCAGAACTCATCACAACCCTCTTCTCCTGTATTAAGTAGGAAAACATTTAAGGTAGAAATTAACCAAGCCAACAGTGTTTCAGGTAAATGTACTTCTCCTAGTAGTAATATTTCAGGATAATCTAGAGACCAAATGCTATAGTCTATGTAATCTATATTCGCTATATACTCAAGATAATCTATAGACTCCTATTACTCTGTCCATTCATCCACAAGAGGAAAAGTTCATAAACATGGATACTTCCCTATCCATATACATCCATATCCATATACATCCATATACCTAGAAAAAGGTATGCCCAGACCTTATTTTAGATTAGGAAGAATCAAAAATTAGGGAAGAATCAAATATAATAAATGAGATCAGCCTCCTGCAGAAGTAACTACATCCTAAGTTTAGCCAGTTAAATGAGGTGGCTCAGGAGATTTAGCAGTTCCCAAATCTAACAAGGTGACTTGCATGTAATCTAAGAAATAAAACCAAACCTTAGTAAAATCAGATTGCTTCTAAGAAACAGAATATGTAGTCCAGAAAAAGGGACTCCCAAAGAGCAAAAGCTTTGACAGTTTTTCTAATCCTATCCAAAGAAGTTTCTCTCTGTGCAACATTCCAGTCCCTAGAAATGTGAAAAGTTTTATGATACAAGGATAGTTTTCAGGCTTTTCCATGCCCTAAATCCATCTCTTTGTTCTAATTCTACCTACACAAAACAAACATCTGATTAATTAATAATCAGGCTTCCCTTATACCTTGATCAGATAAGGGGTTGCTCTGAACAGTGGATACCAATATTTTGGTAATTGGAAAGATAAACCCTCTGTGGTAAATTAATAAATTGGCAGTCTGATTTACATTTTAGTCTACTGAGATTTTGTTAATATGTCAGTTGTTGAAAACTTTCAAAGTCTTAATACACCAATAAAATTAGGTTTCTGAATATGCAAAGTGAGAAGTAGACCGTGGAAGCTGTGATAACCAAACCAAGACACTGGTTCCCCAAGAGAGGGTCTTAATAGCCACCTGGAGGGGCGCCTGGGTGGCACAGCGGTTAAGCGTCTGCCTTCGGCTCAGGGTGTGATCCTGGCGTTATGGGATCGAGCCCCACATCAGGCTCTTCCGCTATGAGCCTGCTTCTTCCTCTCCCACTCCCCATGCTTGTGTTCCCTCTCTCGCTGGCTATCTCTATCTCTGTCGAATAAATAAATAAAATCTTAAAAAAAAAAAAAAATAGCCACCTGGAATTCCTCTATTTCATGATGTCTCTCTAATGACAATATCATTTACAGAACATATTTCAAACTAAATTATGGCTCCCTGGTAACAACTTCTGAATCCCCAGACTGGAAAAACTGCCATTCTTTTATTTAATACATTAAACAAAACAACACAAAAGAAAAAACCACATTCTATGTACATAATCCTCAACCAGAAGACAGACATGCATTTGTCGAATTTACAGTTACAGAAATCTTTTATATTTTTTTAAAGATTTTATTTATTCATTTGACAGAGAGAGAGAGCACAAGCAGGGGGAGCAGCAGGCAGAGAGGGAGGGAGAAGCGGCTCCCTGACACGGGGCTCGATCCCAGGACCCCGGGATCATGACCTGAGCTGAAGGCAGACGCTCATCCCACTGAGCCACCTACGCACCCCTACAGAAATCTTTTAGCAACACAACACTATAATATCCATTATCTCACTTGATTCTTACAACGAAACTATGTGGAAAAGCAAACTGATATTGTGTGCCTCTACTTTCCAGATGAGGAAACTCAGAGAGTCAGTAATTTGTCCAAAGTCACATAGATAGTAAGTACCTCAAATACAAGTCTTTTGACAGCAAATTTAGTTCTTTTGCTAGGGCTATACTGATATGTTCATTTTAAACACTAATAAATCTACTAAAGTGAACTTACTCTGGACCCAAAGTAAGATTTGGTGGGGAGGAGGGGGCACTTTCATTGAAGTATAACATATATACAAAAAAGTATATGAATCTTTAGTGAAGAGATCCATGAATTATCACAAAGTGAACACATCCATATAACCACTGCCCAGGTCAAATCACAGAAGTAAAGTTTTCCTACATCATGTGACTACCACTGGAATCATATGGATGAAATTTTAACAGCCAGTCCCTACCCACCCCCAAGCCCCCCCCACCACCGGTCTTCCATTTAACTTTCACTTAAGGGCTCCCCATATTGGTAAATGACTCAAGAAGTAGTACTACAGAGGAAAAGGTAGACAGAGTGAACAGGTAAAGCTAATTAAGAATCAACTACAAACTCTAGGGGTGCCTGGGTGGTGCAGTCAGTTAAGCATCCAACTCTTGGTTTTAGCTCAGGTCATGATCTCAGTGAGAGAGAGCCCGGCACAGAGCCTGCCTGAGACTCTCTCTCCCTTTCCCTTTGCCCCTCCCCTCATGCTCCCAAGCCCTCTCTCTAAAATAAATAAATAAATATTTTTAAAAAATCAATTGCAGGGCACCTGGGTGGCTCAGTTGGTTAAGCATCTGCCTTCAGCTTAGGTCATGATCCCAGGGTCCTGGGATCAAGGCCCACATTGGACTCCCTGCTCAGCAGAGAGCCTGCTTCTCCCTCTCCCTCTGCTGCTTTCCCTGCTTGTGTGCTCTCTCTCTCTCCCTTTCAAAAAACAAAATCTTTAAAAAAAAATCAACTGCAAACTCTATTAGTAGTATAGATACAATGAAAATACTATTTCATTGGAATCAAGTGGCTGAGGGCACCTGGATGGCTCAGTCAGTTAAGGGTCTGACTCCTGATTTGGGCTCAGGTCATGATCTCAGGGTCATAAGATAGAGCCCCACATCCAGCTCTGTGCTGGTCATGGAGCCTGCTTAAGATTCTCTCTTTCCCTCTCTCTCCGAACGTCCCCCCTCACCCCCCTGCCCGCTTGTGCTCTCACACTCTCTCTTAAACAAACAGGGCCACCTGGGTGGCTCAGGCGTTAAGCGTCTGCCTTTGGCTCAGGTCATAATCCCAGGGTCCTGGGATTGAGCCCCGCATCGGGCTCCCTGCTTGGTAGGAAAGCCTGCTTCTCCCTCTCACACTCCCCTTGCTTGTGTTCCCTCTCTCACTGTCTCTCTCTGTCAAATAAATAAATAAAATCTTTTAAAATAAATAAATAAATAAATAATAAAATAAACAAACAAAAAACTGAGGACACACTATAGTAACTAGTTTGAAAAAATCTACACAGGGAGCTTAGCTTATTAAATAATTATCTAAGCACAACACTTTATCCACCAGCATAATCCTCACCATGACTTGACGCACAAGCTTAATGGTTTCACTCCAAGGTCTATTTTGGTTAAATTTTGCATGGAGCCGTTCCAAGAGAGAACTCATCTTACTCAGCTTCTCCGACTCTATGATATAAATCAAAAAACATCATTAGAAACTCTTCTTTCAAGACCCTCCAGTTTTTCTTGCAAAAGAAATCCCCATACTTTATCCTGGTAACAACTCAGTTAAAATATTTTTCAATACCATTTACTTCAAAATATACAAATAATTTACTTTTAATAACAGTAAGACACAGAAATTGGGGTCTAATCAAATGAACACCATAGAACATAAATGATTTCTATTCAGTCTTTTAATGAAAACCAAAAAAAGAACCACCTCTAATTATGTTTCAGGATCAAGACTACGTTTAGTGACAAAATCATTTCATGATATGTATAAATCCCTTGCATGATATATGCAGAGCATACGTTTGAACATGGCCTTACCATAGTTAGTTGGTTTTCAATGTGAAATACAGACTTTCTTAATTTTTTGACATAATTCTAAGAGATCAATGTGTAAGTATTATCAAGAAAACAGGCTGTGTTTGCCATTTTAATTTTTCCTGTTTGAATTCAAACTAAAACTACATGGATAGAGAATATGTCAATGACTAAAGGATGAGTTTCCAGCGGAGGTAAGAGAAAGGTAGAAAAGTCCTCAGTTTCCTGGACTGAACAACTCTTATGCTCTCCAGCCCTCTTAATTTTTATTACTGAATTATAATCTTTATTACTGAAATTTAGTTTTTTATTTTTTATTTCTGAATTTTTATTACTTTTATTATTGAATTATAGTTTCATTTTTATTAAAATTTTTACTTTTGAAATATAGCTGATCCTTCCTCTAATTCTTATGCTTCTTAGTATGAGCGAGGACCTGCTCTAGAGACCACTGACGATGCAAAAACACACAATACGTCTGAGATGATATCTGTGACGGGGTGTGCGTAAGTTAAAGTGGAAATAACCATCACAGAAAGCAAAATGAGATATACTGTTAAAAACAGAGACACATGACAACTGAAAAGCAAAAAAGAAGTTCAATATTAGTCCTGGGAATGTTACAGAAAAGGTTGACAGTTGATGTTGGCATTGAAAGATGAATAGAATGTCAGCAATCAGAGTTAAGGCAGTGACATTTCCTAAATCAAGATTCAAATTCCCTCCTCCAATGTTCTCATCTTCTGGAAAACCGGTTTTGGGGCTGTTTCAGCCAGCTTACAGTTCTGGACACATTGTTGACAATTCCACTTTCAAGACTCACTCACTCAAGCATTATTTTATGTGCTGGGGATACAGTAATGAGCAAACTAGTCAAAATTCTTGCCTCATCGAATTTCCATTTTACACTCACCAGTCACCCAAGGAGTAAATCTTTCTTCTTCCTCTCCTTTAAAATACACTCCCCATCCCCCCCTTTCCTCGAGAAGCCTGATAAGTACTTTACACGAATGCTCAAACACTTTTTGTGCCAGGGACTACACAATGATGAGTAAGACAAGGTCCCTGATCTAACAAAGCTCAAAGTGGAGAAGATGGATGGGTAAAAGTTAATACAGTGATCTTTATTAACAGAACTATATCCAAAATGCTAAGGAAGCATTTAAGAGTGTAGAACTTTAGAGAATCTAAGTAAGGTTCCACAGAAAAGTTGTTTTTCAGCAGCTGTTAGTCCAGCCGTTGAAAGGGTGAAATTTAACGCACTTTACAAATATACAATAGTACAAAATCTGAACATTGTGACATTCTATGAAACTACTGGCTTTTCAAATCATAAGGTCCTAATCATTTCACTCACACCAAAATATCCTCCAATACTTGACACGTGGCTCTATATTATTATTTTTTAATATCATTATTTAGTCATCTCTTCTGAAACGAGGTGTAAGCAGGTTTTAGATTCACTCGCCTGGTCTTCCTTTAACTTTAGGCTAAAAATGTCCTGAGGCCCAACTGATTGTCCCTAGCTAAGCAGGAAACCTTCACAGAAGTTGAGAACCCCCATCACCCCAGAGTCAGAGCCCTCCATCACCAAGGAAGGCAGTCAGAAGCTATCCCGCCTCCTGGACTCCAAGACCTCGGGAGCGTTGCCCCCGCGGAGGCATCGGCCCCCCAGCTCCTTTCACAGATTGGCTCCCCCAAACTGTGTCCCGCCCCCTGCATTCCCCCTCAAGTCACTCACCCTCGGTTTCCCCCTGAGCCTTCATCCTGACGGTGGGGAGGTCCTGAGTCCTACACAAGAGGATAAGCCCTTCCCCACCACTAATGAGGGAACCAAGCTGGTTCGGGCTCCCGGGACGCAGGGCACCAACCGTGCCCCCTCTTCCCGGGAAGGCTCAGTCTGAAGTCCCCGGCGGCAAGAAGAGAAGGGTGCTCCCGGCCGCCGCCATCTTCCCAACGGAACTTCCCAAATATCGCGAGATTAACCGTGATCCTGCGAGAGATAGGAAAAAGGCTGGGCACCAAAATATCGCGAAAAATAGTGAATGCGGTGCTTCTCGCGAGATTTTTCCAATCACGCCTTCCCTTAGCTCTCGGTTGTCTCAAGACTTACTGCTGCTTCTAGGTATGGTGTTTGCTGTCTCTCGGCGTTTGACTCCAGTTCGGAATGTCAAAGGCCTTCGTAAATTAAAATCCCGGGATCTCTTTACTGAAAGACTAGTATTTCAAGGAATATTGGTATCAGAAATATTTTATTAAAGATAATACGCTTTCTTGAGATACTAGATGGAAAAATTAAAATGATACTGGCTGTTTGTAATACGACGTTCTTAGCCCAATTCACTTCATTCCCATTTCCCAATTTTTTCTCAAATTCCAGAAATATTTCTCACGCAATTCCTTTTTTTTTTTTTTTTGAAGATCTGGGAGATTTGGTATTAGGACTTGGTATTAGGATTACCTTTGGATTAAGATAGACTTGTAGCAGTTCAGAGCATCAGATGCTTTTAATTATATACCAAAGTGTATTACAATTGGTAGTGTCCCTGTTTTGTAATCATAGTAAAAACAAGCAGTTTAGCTTGTACTCCACCCTACAAAGTAGTCATGTCTCTTCTATCAGTAAATCTACACAAGGAGAAATTTAGAGTAATGCTGAGAAGTTTGTGGCCACTGGAACTGAAGAACCAGGCTAAAATACAAAGCTAGTATTGGGTGAAAGTTCTTAACCTAGTCAGGGCTTGTGTCTTGTTTTGTTTTTCTGTTTTTGTTTTAATATTCTTTTTCCAAGCATATCTTTGATAATAACTGCTATAACGTTGGATTTTACCTAGTTCACTGCAAGGATATTAAGTAGTGTATTTCTACTGGCTTTTCAGTCTCAGACTTGCCACATTTCAAAAATGCTATTCAAACATCCTCCAAAACCATTCCAGCAGATAACTACAGTCCGTGTGAGCAGGGACAGCAGTGTAAGTTTAATAACAAATCTTTGGAAGTGTCTGGGAATACATTTACTACCACAAAGATATCTATAATCATGCTCCTTAAAGCAGGATTCAATTTTTTTTTCTTACCTTTTCCTCTTTATCCTCATTCCTTTGAATCATTACGTAGTGAGTTTCTTAGGGTAGGACTTGACCTTCATTTCTGAATCCCCACTGCTTACCTACAACTGTACTTGGGCCAAGTAGGCAAATATTTTACTGGACCTACAAAACCTTGCTAGACCCACCTCCTCTCCCCTTGCCAATCCTTAGCCATGCTAGCCTTCTTTCTCATGCAGAAAATTCCAGCACTCAGGGCACTTGGCTGGCTCAGTTGGTTAAGCATCTGCCTTAGGCTGAGGTCATCATCTCAGGATCCTGTGATCAAGCCCCGCACTGGTTTCCCTGCCCAGTGGGGAGTCTGCTTCTCCCTCTCCTTTTGCTGCTCCCCCTGCTTATGCTCTCTTGCTCTCTTTCTGTCAAATAAATAAAATCTTAAAAAAAAAAAAAGAAAGAAAGAAAGAAAGAAAAGAAAATTCCTGCAGTCTTTCCTCTCCCAACGTCCTTGAACAGGCATTTTTAACTGCTGGGAAAGGCCCTCCTCCACCTGACCTCTTCACCTCACTAAGGCCTTCTTATTCAGATGTTGATTTAATTGTCTTCCTCTAGACTAGAGGGGCCTTCTCTAGCCCATGACTTGGTCAGGTCCTCTGTTACATTACTTCAAACTTCTCTTTTTTTAAGATTGTATTTATTCATATGACAGAGTATATGCCTATGTGTGCGTGAGGCTGGGGGAGAGGCAGAGAAAGAGGGAGAGAGAATTTCCAGCAGACCCCAAGCTGAGTGCAGAGCCCAACATAGGGCTGGATCTCACAACCCTGAGATCATGACCTGAGCCAAAACCAAGAGTCCAACACTTAACCGACTGAGCCACCCAGGTGCCGCTCAAACTTCTCTTTAATAGCGCTTTCTTTCGCCATTGAAATGTATTAAGTACATGATGGTTCAATGCCTGTCTTCCCTGTTAGACTGCTACCTCCAGGAAGGTTTTAACCCATCTACTTCTTTCACTACTGTCTAGTAACATTGCCTAGCCCATCCCCTGACATATGTCAGAGACTCAATGCATATTGTTGGGATAAATTGATAGACTTGCCAGATAAAATACAGAACACTCAGTTAAATTTGAATTTCAGATAATCAATGAATATTTTTAATATAAAAATGTGTTCCAGGGGCACTTGGATGGCTCAGCCAGGGCTGAGCGTCCTTTGGCTCAGGTCATGATCCTGGGGTCCTGGGATGGAGCCCCACATCGGGCTTCCTGCTTAGCGGGGAGCCTCCTTCTCCTTCTGCCTCTGCCCCTCCCCCCCCCCACTTGGGCTCTTGGCTCCCTCACTCTCGCTCTCTCTCATTTGCTCTCACTCTCAAATAAATGAATAAAATCTTTAAAAAAGTGTGTTCCAAATATTATATAATGTAAATCTAGCAACCTTAAAATTGATGAGGTACAGAGAACATTTTATCCAAGTGAGAATATTCAAAGATAATTCATATTTATTTTTTAAAGATTTATTTATTTATTTGAGAGAAAAAGAACAAGAGTGCACAAGTGAGTGAGGGGCAGAGGGAAAGGAAGAGAGAGAATCCTCAAGCCGACTGTCCGCTGAGTGCAGAGCCCACCTCGGAGCTCGATCCCACAAGCCTGGGTTCATGACCCAAGCTGAAACCAAGAGCCAGACGCTCAACCGATTGAGCCACCCAGGCACCCCTCAAAGATAATTCATATTTAAAATGCTGACAAACATCTATGGAATCCTAATACTTATGTATTAGGTAGGAGCTGGTAATATAAACAAGAAAACACAGCTCCAAATTTTGATGGACTCACCTGATTTAGAGTTCTGAAAATATGATTGGTCACAATAATCAGTTACTCAAAAAATTTTTGTTAATTTATTTGTGCCGAAAATATCAATATTAGATACACAGCTACATTTCCTCATGGAAACTGTACACAATAATGTCTATACTAAGTGTAGCTAGGTAATTTTAAACCTTATAAGCTTGAAAATAAAGTAAACTTTACCAAATTTTGGCTGAAAATGCAGATAAAATAACATTATTGAAAAATTTGTACTCCAAAATTAAAGATAGGAGAGGCATGTTATTAAACAAGAAAATCATCCAAGGTGCATGTAGGAGCAATCTTTGTATATGGCAAAAAGGTGACAATGGTCAAATTTTAAATGACTAAGCTTTGAGGGAGATTTCAGAGAACTCTTTAAACCTAAAATCTAAACTAATAAATTGATCCAGGATGTGGTTGGGGGAGTTATTGACTTTAGTTAAATATTTCCTCTTGAGTACAGCCTAAAGAGCAGCTTTCTGACTTATTCCAAGGGATTTATAGGGAAAGTATAGTCTTCATCTGACTGATTACCTTGGGGTTCATAGAGTTGCCCTGACTCCCTGCCCTGGGAGGTCATGCAAATAAAGCAAATTGTGCAGTCCTGGAATTTCTGAGTTCAAAGTTTTTCTGTAGAGTGAAGCAACCCTTATTTTATAAAAGCACTATTTTCACACACTGCTGGACAAATTTCTGCAGTTTATACTTGATTTTGTATTTAAACACTTGGACAAAATATATTTACTAGAGTAAAAATTTTTTTCCAGCTTTATTGAGAGATTATTGACATTAGAATTATATCCACCAAAAAGAGAAAGTGTACTGCAATAGAAAGAGTACTGGTCTAAGATTAAAGAAAGAGCTGTCCCTGCTCCTGGCACTTCCTACACTTAGTGGAAACATACTCCAACTCCTGAGTCTCAGTTTCACCTTTAGTAGATACATGTAGTAATACCCATCTTGGCCACCTCACTGGATTATTTGTTCAACTGATGTCTATTGACAGACTTAAAAGAGTTGTGTGGAAAATTGAACAGTGCTATAGAAATATATGATAAAAATTCAGTAAAATCTTCATTCATTCATTCATTGGGAGTCTCTAGTCTCAATAGACAACCAATAGATAATTAGGAAAGTTTCAACCACTGTTTAATTTAGATGATAAATTTTATTCAAGATTTTATTTGACACATTACCATAATTCCTTCTGCTCTCCCCATTGTTACATTTTACCGTGGGTGTGGGCGCATCCTGGGTCAAAAACTTAATCTCATTTAAAAGGTATAAAAAATCAGAGTAATTTTGCTGAACTCATGCCAGCGTTTGATAAGATGGCTCAGTCATTTCCTTTAGTCAGCCACTAAGTCTCATGCCGTTGGCCATCATGTCAGACACTGGTGGGGACTTTTACGTCCAGGCTCTATTGCAGCAATGAATGAGGAGTTACTATACCTGAGTTCCAGTACTTAAGTCTATCCTTTTTTTCTTGATGGCATTAAATTTTCTTCCATAGTTAATTAAAAAGTTTACCTTTTTAATGTTTAGCCAATATTTATGGACTCAAACATTTAGGTAAAAATTTTTCTTTTTGGTACCCACGTGACCAAAAGCAACCAGAACATTTTCAGGGAATGATTTTGAGAGTGGATTCTTTTGCCTACATTCAGGGTGTTTTCTGGCCCCTAATTTACTGGTTGATCTTCCCTTTTTTTTTTTTTTAAGATTTTATTTATTTACTCATCGGGGGGGGGGGAGAGAGAGAGAGAGTGAGCAAGCACGTACTAGCATAGCAGGGGGAGTGGCAGGCAGAGGGAGAAGCAGGTTTCCTGCTGAGCAAGGAGCTGGATGCAGGACTCAATCCCAGGACCCTGGGATCATGCCCCCAGCGGAAGGCAGGTGAACTTAACTGACTGAGCCACCCAGGTGTCTCTGATCTTCCCATCTTTGAATATACATATCCTATTTAATCTTCGTGATCCAATTCAAATGCCCTACATTTATAAAGCTTTTCCTTAACATTCCTAACCTCCTTTAGAACCTTTGCAGGGCTCTGTATCATTCTTATGACATTTATCTTATATCTTGTGGTATGAATATTTTCTCTATGTTTTGCTTGATGGCCTTATGAGAAAGGACACTATTTCACAGAGGAGGGCCTTAAAGTCTCATGAATTTGATGAAGAAAAGAATGAAGAATTTTGGATAAGTCATTTAATTTCTCGGTGCCTTAGTTTACGCACTTATACAATCCCATTTGAGATGATTTTTGTGACGATGGAATGAGCTAATGTGTGCAAAGTTCTAACAAGTAAAAAATGAAGGGCAGGATATTATTTTTTCTTGCTCATGAATACCATGTTCTACTTGTTCATAATTATAATCTTCTGCGCGAGGATAAAAGGCTAAATGATTCCAGAAAAGCCACAGATGATCCCTAGAGGTGATGAGTTTTCAGGTTAAGATTTTAAATAGAGTGGAGAGAGGAAGTGCCACGCTATACAAGAGCTGTCCTTTGGTGTTAGACATGAATCTGAATCACGTTTTTGGCACTTACTGGACTAGCTTTGTTACCCTGAGTAAGTTTTTTAACATTTGTGACTCTGAATTTCCTTATCTGTAAAATAGGGAAGAGGATATCGTGTTTTGCAGGGTAGCATGAGAATTAGAGATAATGTGCATTAGTATACGCTCTGTAGGTGGGAAGCATTGTTAATACTTAAGGAATTGGGTTGAAATGTCCCCACACTCGCCCTTTGTCCTGTTGACAATATTTTTACCCTGGTAGTGAAAAGAGTTCTTATAAAGTATGCAAAATTAGTTTTGTGCCGGAGCCTGGGAGTATTTGTTCAATAAATTATCAATAAAGTTTTGACTAAAAAAAAAATTCTACCGCCGTTTCAATAAAGCTTTGCTCAAATAGAGAGCGCGGAGCTTATCGCGAGAATCTGGCGGAACGCGTTTCTTGTTCAGGACCTACTCTCGCGTTGTTTGAGCAGGCCGTCGCGAGAGGTCAAAGGGAAGCGCGAAATACCGCGAGAGTTCACAGGATTCTCGCGGTATTTCCTGGGATTGCCCCCTCCCCCCCTCCTCTAAGTGCCGTTTCGGTTTAACCTAGTGTGTGACTGAGTCTGTGTGAGGGAGCGAGTGAGTGTGTGAGGTATTGAGGTGAGGCGGAGGCAAGAAGAGGGGCTCCCTCAGGAGCGAGGGACAAAGGGGGCGTGAGGCACCTAGGCCGCGGGACCCCAGCGACAGGAAGCCGCCCCGAGCCGGGCTACCGGGTAGGGGAAGGGCCCGCGCAGTCTTCACAGGGCCCCAGAGCCGAAGTCGGCCCCACAGCCCCGGGCCGTCGGCTTCCTACTTCCTCGACCTCCCCGGCGCCCGGGCCTGGGGATTGGCTCGGCGGGGGGAGGAGGGGAAGCAGACTTGAGCAGCTACCCGTTGTCTCGCAACTCCATTGCTGAGGAACTCTCGTTTCTTTTCTGGCTCCTTCACCCCCCACCTCATGTAGGAGGGTGCCGAGGAGTCGGGAGGGAGGAGGAGCCTGGGCTACCGTCCCTTCCCTCCCCACCCCCTTCTAGGGGCGCTTTGGTAGGCGTGGGGTTGGGGGGGAGGGTGGGGGTTACTTTTTGGAGTGCTGGGGAACTTTTTCCCCTTTTTGAGGCTAGGGGAAAGGGAATGCCCAATCCAGAGAGACATGGGGGCAAGAAGGACGGGAGTGGAGGAGCTTCTGGAACTTTGCAGCCGTCATCGGGAGGTGGCAGCTCCAACAGCAGAGAGCGTCACCGCTTGGTGTCGAAGCACAAGCGGCATAAATCCAAGCACTCCAAAGACATGGGGTTGGTGACCCCCGAAGCAGCACCTTTGGGTACAATTATCAAACCTTTGGTGGAGTATGATGACATCAGCTCTGATTCAGATACCTTCTCTGACGACATGGCCTTCAAACTAGACAGGAGGGAGAATGATGAACGTCGTGGAACTGATCGGAGTGACCGCCTGCACAAGCATCGTCACCACCAGCACAGACGTTCCCGGGACTTACTAAAAACTAAACAAACAGAAAAAGAAAAAAACCAGGAAGTCTCCAGCAAATCGGGATCGATGAAGGACCGGATATCAGGAAGTTCAAAGCGTTCAAATGAGGAGAATGAGGACTATGGGAAGGCACAGATATCCAAAAGCAGCAGCAACAAGGAATCCAGGTCATCCAAACTCCATAAGGAGAAGACCCGGAAAGAACGTGAGTTGAAGTCTGGGCACAAAGACCGGAGTAAAAGTCATCGGAAAAGGGAAACACCCAAAAGCTACAAAACAGTCGACAGCCCCAAACGGAGATCCAGGAGTCCCCATAGGAAATGGTCTGACAGCCCCAAGCAAGATGATAGCCCCTCAGGAGCTTCTTATGGCCAAGATTATGACCTTAGTCCCCCAAGATCTCACACCTCTAGCAATTATGACTCCTACAAGAAGAGTCCTGGAAGTACCTCAAGAAGGCAGTCAATTAGCCCTCCTTACAAGGAGCCTTCGGCCTACCAGTCCAGCACCCGGTCACCCAGTCCCTACAGTAGACGGCAAAGATCTGTGAGTCCCTATAGTCGGAGACGTTCTTCCAGCTATGAAAGGAGTGGCTCTTACAGTGGGAGATCGCCCAGTCCCTATGGGCGAAGACGGTCCAGCAGCCCTTTCATGAGCAAACGGTCTCTGAGTCGGAGTCCACTCCCCAGGTGAGCTATTTGTCTAACAGCCCTTTCTTAGGCTGGGTCATGAGGAACCCGAAATTAGTCAAGTTAACCTTTTTGTGGAAGACCCAGTCTTATGGACTAGAACACTTTGCTATTGGCTAGTTACTCAAGTAGGTGAATCTAGTCTCTTAATCCAGAATTTGAGAAGTGGAGAGTACATATGCCTAAAACTGCTAAAGGTAGGTACTTCCAGTGGTGAGACCTTCAGTTGTAAGCTCCTGTGAGAAAAATCATAGGCTCCTGCTTATTGAGTACACAGAGTTGATAACTGAGCTTATCCCAGAGCTTATCTAGCAATTTCTGTTGCATTGTCTTAAATGTTTTAAAAAATCACCTTGGTATACGTGCTTTAGACCTCACTGGACCTGACTAGAGATGTAAGAAATTATAAATTTTCATTTGTATTATCTTGAAGCTATTTGCCTAGGTCATCTCTCATTTGTGCATGTGCTGTCCACTGGGTCTCCAAAGCTGTAAGTTTATTTCCTAATTGACAATGTTTTGGTAACTCCTGTCTTTCAACTGATGTTTCTAGTGGAAATTCGGCTGTTTAGTCCTTTTTCCTTTTGTTGATATGTAGCTTTGCAGAAATTGGTTCCAAGGATAATTTGATTTTCTTTACAGCATCACCGTTGACCTACCCTGGGACCACCGGCAATTTTCAAAATCTTTCTCTAAAATAAGGGTAATAGTGCCTTTACCATATTTTAGCAAGAAAGGCCTGTTAGTTTGAAATTGTTAAAATGAATTACTACTGAAAACTTTTCTTATTCCTAGATGATGAGATGTACCTCCCTCTTTGTGAACTCACCTTTGTCCACAAAAGAACATGGGCTTTGGAGTTATACCTGAGTAGAATCCTAGTCTTGCTTTGTGAACTTTGGCAAATAATTTAATTTCTCCTTGCCCATGTTTCTTCATATGTAAAAAGGGAATAATATCTACCTACTTCTAGAGTAGTTGTGAGGATTAGCTAGTAAACATGAAGTGTATAGGACAGTTCCTGGTTACCTGGAGCAAGTCAGTAAATTCTGTCTTATGAGCGAGGAAACGTTGAATGCTAAGGGAGAAATTATGCTAATTTGTAAAAATCCATGCATGTCTTTTATATGTCAATATGAGTAATTTTTGCTGACTTAAAGTTATAATTAGTTATATATTAGTTTGAATTAATCAAACTGCAGAGTTCTCAGCTGTCAGTGTCTTAAAGTTCCTTAGTTCCCCCCCCCAAGCCCTCCCATTTTATCACAATTTTTCAAACACAGAAAAGTTGAAAGAATTATAGTGAGGATCCATATATGTACTACATACATTCTACAATTAATGTATGCTGTATATTTTATCATATCCATCCATCTCTCCAATCCATCTTTTGTTTTGATTCATCTCAAAGTTGCAGACATCAGTATACTTCACTGTAAGCATTTTAGTGTGTTGTGTATAGCATTAGCTAGAGTTGAATTTTTTTGAAGGGGTGAGAGTAAAATTTATATACAGTGAAATGGATGTCTTACGTGTACCGTTTATAAAATAGATTAGTTGTTTAAGGAAACATAAGAAATACTCTCAGAATACTTGTTTTCTTGAGGGAGTAGTTTCATTAAGGCTGTTTTTTGTTTTAAAGATTTATTTATTTGTCAGAAAGAGAGAGAGAGCACAAGCAGGGGGAGCAGGAGGCAGAGGAGAAGCAGGCTCCCTGCTGAGCGAGGAGCCTGATGCGGCACTGTATCCCAGGACTCTGGGATCACGACCTGAGCCCAAGGCAGACGCTTCACCGACTGAGCCACCCAGGCGTCCCACATTAAGGCTGTTTTGAGAATTTTTATTGTCTTGAGTTTTGGGAATATGGAAGTGCACTTGAGACTAAAACACTAAAACTGCTTTCAGAAAGAACTTGCTTTTCAGTGATTCGTTTTGGATTCATATCTCAAGTTCTCTCTTCCTTTACTCAGTTAATTGGAATTCATGCAGTAATTGTAAAAAATAAATCAGGAAAGAATTGGAGACACAATATGATAGCATAGGACACAATATATAAACATAATATAATTTTGGAGTGATATACATATTTTTAGTTGGGTTTTAGAGAGCATTACATGTTTGTATGTGTGCACTACAGCTTTTTCCTCATTCGTTGGCATTCCAGACAGTAAGTACAAAAATTTCTTAGAGTAGAGCATACAGATCCCTTCTGTGATTATCTCTGTATTTTTTCCTTGGGAGACACAGTCAAAATTAAACAACGTTGTTTTAAAAGACTGAAAATGCTTTGCCAGAAATGTAATGTCTTTGCATCCTCCAAATTAATAGTGATTAATAGTAGCAATTTCATTTCAGATGGGTAAAACCTAACTGAACTCAGGGGGAAAATATATTTGTTTTTGAGAACAGTTTTTATTATTGCCTGCATTTGCCTATTGGTTGTCTCTTCTCACCACCCCCTTCCCCCATCACTTTTTTTCTTGAAGAGTGGATCTTGAACTCAAATACAGCATTCGTATCACTAAAAATGCCATAAGTATATGGCCATCAGAATGTTTTATTAACAGTAGGCTTCTGTTGAGAAATTGAAGGGCTTGTAGCAGAGTTCGTTAGGAAGATTTTAGTAATGCTGAATGATTAAAGAAACTAGTTTTTAGAGCATGTAGTTCTGGTATTACTTAGTGTTTGGGACTTTAGAAGTTTATCCTAGGATAATAGAGATGGTAGTTTTATCACAGCTCCAATTCAGTGAGAGAAAACCTCTGGTTTCATCCAGTTATTTACAAGAGAAGTATTTTCTAAAGAATAAGTGGATGTTTGGTAAATTCACTTAACCACTTTCAGTATTTTATATCCTCATGTTCATATATATGTTGTTATTGCTGTTTTGAGTACTTCTATTCCAATAATGACTTGCATTTTAACTTAACTTTTTGGAACAGACTTCCAAAAAGCAGTGTAGGTATAAGAAAATGATGGCTAATATCATGTGAGTGATTTCGCCTACACATATATTACTATTTGTTTTGAAACATTTTGAATTATGTTAGTATTACTAATGACCAAAGATAAAGGGAGATATTGAAGATCTGGAATGGGAGCAATTTATTTTGAACTACTGGGCAATTTGTTTTGTTCAGTCACATTTTTAGTGCTATTACCCCTCCCCCCCCATTGAGGCCTGAGCACATTAGGCTTTATGAAAAGGCAAAAAGAATTAATGAGGGTTGGGTTTCAATGTGGAATAATCTGCCTCATGGATTTCCAAATTCTTGATAATGAAGAAAGTAAATCTAATATGCAACAGTACCTTGCTTTATGAGTTCCTAAAAAGTTGATTGGAAATCATTTTATATATGAAAGTACCAGAAGTCATTATAGTTTTGAGAACTTCTGATAAATATTTGGTAAGACAACTTTTTCAGCTTATTTATTTTGCAAATCCTAATAACTCTTGTATCTTAGGGGTTGTTTAGCATAGGTACAACTTAATTATCGACTGAAGATACAAGGAACAAAATCTTCCTGGGATCTGTCAATTAAATAGCTCTCTTGTTGAAACAATTAGGGTTTGGTGAAGCATGCTATTTACTTTTAACTTGCTGATTGGTATAACCCACCTTTAGTATATAAAGTATGACTTTTTTTTTTTAATCATCTTTTCACTTTATCAGAGATTTAAACCAAAATTCCAAAAAAGTGATCATTGTGAATATGGGTGTTTTCCAACATGGGAAAAAAATACTCATCATCTTGAGTTGGATAAGTAATGCATAATTTTAGTGTTATATGATTGAAATACATTGTCCTGCAGGAATTAGTTCCTTGTAATCTATTTTTTAAGTAAACTTTATTTTTTAGACCAGTTTTAGATTCATAAGAAAAATTGAGAAGATAGTACAAAGAATTATTATATGTCCTTGCACCCAATTTCGCCTGTTATTAACATTTTACATCAATCTGGTATATTTGTTGCAGTTAATGAACCGATACTGGTATATTATTATTATTATTGTTATTTGATGGTACCCAATTCATTTTTAAGATTGCTAAATTACTCAAAGTAGGTTGTTACCATGTTCCGTAGTTTAACTGGTGTATTTTCCTCCATATTGCTGTCAGCTATCCATTTTAAACTGCCTTTTTTTTTTTCCAGTAGGAAATCCATGAAGTCTAGAAGTAGAAGTCCCACATATTCAAGACACTCATCTTCTCATAGTAAAAAGAAGCGATCCGGGTCACGCAGTCGACATTCCAGCATCTCACCTGTCAGGCTTCCATTGAACTCCAGCTTGGGAGCTGAACTCAGTAGGAAAAAGAAGGAAAGAGCAGCAGCTGCTGCTGCAGCAAAAATGGATGGGAAGGAATCCAAGGGTTCACCTATATTTTTGCCTAGAAAAGAGAACAGTTTAGTAGAGGCTAAGGATTCAGGCTTGGAGTCTAAAAAGTTAACCAGAGGTGTAAAATTGGAAAAATCTGCCCCAGATACTGAACTGGTGAATATACCACATCTAAACACAGAAGTCAAAAATTCTTTAGATACAGGGAAAGTAAAGTTGGATGAGAACTCTGAGAAGCATCCTATTAAAGATTTGAAAGCACAGGGATCAAGAGACTCTAAACCCATAGCGTTGAAAGAGGAGATTGTTACTCCAAAAGAGACAGAGACATCAGAAAAAGAGACCCCTCCACCTGTCCCCGCAGTTACTTCTCCTCCACCTCCTTTACCAACTACTAGCCCTCCACCTCAGACACCCCCTTTGCCACCTTTGCCTCCACTACCAGCTATTCCACAGCAACCACCTCTGCCTCCTCCCCAGCCAGCATTTAGTCAGGTTCTTGCCTCTAGTACTTCAACTTTGCCCCCTTCTACTCACCCAAGGACATCTACTTTGTCCTCTCAGGCAAATTCTCAGCCCCTTGCACAGGTTTCTGTGAAGACTCAAATATCTGTAACAGCTGCTATTCCACACCTAAAAACTTCAACGTTGCCTCCTCTGCCCCTCCCACCCTTATTACCAGGAGACGATGACATGGATAGGTAAGTCGTATAGTTAACTGGGAAAACTTTACCCTCTTGTTGTAAATGCAATGCATTTTCTATTCTCAGACTGTCAAAACTGCTCTAATACATGGCTGTTTAAAATGCTTTCATGAGTAGGAAATGCTTTTGGTATTTGGTTTTCAGTGGAAAAGTTCTTATTTATAACATTATTACTTAGGAGGAGAAAATTACAATTTGAGGCCTAGTAACCCTTTTTGTTCATGAGTTTATTTGATAAGGTAACTTTTGGGTCAAGTTTTTAAAAATCAGTGGTGTTTTTCCTCCGTAAAGTTTTATGTTGAAAACTTCTTTTTTTTCTTTTTCTTTTTAGATTTTTTCTTTTTTCTTTTTTTAAGATTTTATTTATTTGAGAGACAGAAAGCACAAGCAGGGGAGGGGCAGAGGGAGAGGGAAAAGCAGACTCCTTGCTGAGCAGGGAGTCCACTGTAGGCCTCAATCCCAGGGCCCTGAGGTCATGGCCTGAGTCAAAGGCAGCTGCTTAACTGGCTGAGCCAGCCAGGCAAAATGTTGACAATTTTAATCGCCATAGAAAAATTGAAAGAATAATACAATTAACTCCTTTATACTCTTCACCAGGATTCACCAGTTAACTTTTTGCCACATTTGCTTTAACTTTAGGTATCATGACACTTTACTTCTGAATACTTTAGCATGTCTCTTCTAACACTAAAACATTTTCCCAAAGAATCACAATACCTTAATCACCCAAAAAACTTCTTACTGATTTAATAATATAATGTCATTAATAACAATATCAAATAACCTTAGTGGTCCTCCAAAATGTCTTTTATAGCTGTTTTTTTGTCTCCTAATCCAGGAAAAGAATAAACCAGATTTATCTTGAGAGGCACTGCTTAAAAAAAAAAAGTTACCCTATAAGAAGCAAAAGAACAGTATGCAGAATCTTTACTAATTAGAATACAGATTCACAATGGGATGATGGGAAGAGCTCTAATTTTCATGAGTCCTCTGAATATTGAGAAGTGAAATGATTATGAAACATGAATCTGATTTTATGGAGGCATTAGGAAATATATTTATTCTATATCTTGGCAGGACTAGCTAGGCAAATGCCATCAAACAGGTGCTGATTTAGTGGTGACGTATGCCATGGTAGTCTGTGTTACTGGTTTTTTCGAAGGAGATCCTACCCTCTTGTTCTCTAGGATATGAGTTTAATTTATTGCAACAAACTTTCATTGTAATCATAAAAGTAAGTACCACTGATCTTACATCCCAGAGCAATTCCCAAGCCTCCATTATTTTCCAAGTGACATCAGTAATTTGAATGGTGATATATTTCAGCTCTTTACATCTGTATTTTTCCAGACTATGCTCTGTGCCTTTTTTTTTTTTTTTTAAAGATTTTATTTATTTATTTGACAGAGAGACAGCCAGCCAGATAGGGAACACAAGCAGGGGGAGTGGGAGAGGAAGAAGCAGGCTTCCAGCGGAGGAGCCTGATGTGGGGCTCGATCCCATAACACTGGGATCATGCCCTGAGCCGAAGGCAGACACTTAACCGCTGTGCCACCCAGGAGCCCCTGCTCTGTGCCTTTTAAGAAGATACAAATGCAATTAAAAAAATTTTTTTAAGAATGAGTCCATTACTATTCATAGTGGTAAATCTTATTTTAAGGAAAATTCCACATGCTTTTTCTAATAATTATTTTGTCAGTTCTGCTGTATCCTGAGAATTGCAAAAGGGAAGGATAAAACCTGAAATTTATGTTAAAAAATCTGTTTAGGTGCACAGTATACTTCTCATAGATACAAGCTACGTGTTTCTGTGGTTTTTGTTGGAAAAGGAAATATCAGTTGAGCATTATCCAGTGGGACTCTAGGCCATGATCTAGCTACAGGAACCTTGTTTAAATATTAGTTTACATGGTGGCTAGAACAATATCGATGTGGCTGAAAATCTTCATTTTGAAATGTTTTCTTGGCTAACCAAATAATTATTGAACTTACCTACCATGTGTCAGTGTAGAGTGCAGATTTCCAGAGGTGGAATAATTTTGGTAGGCACATAGGGATTTCTATCTTTTAGAATGGGATGAAAGGTAAAGTAAGACCATTCAGTGCTTATTTGAGTATGTGTGGCTATCTTTAAGAATGTGTATGAGAAAATGAAGGGAACAGAAGTATTTTTTGTTATGTATCAGTTCTGATTGTGAAAGTATAACTGTCATTTCATAGTCCAGTGTAATTAATTTTTAATAGTGTGATAATTATGTAAAAACCCTTACGTAATAAAAACAAAACGTCTGTTTTCTATGGATACATATATTCATATATATATGGATACATATATTCATATTTATATATATGAATATATATAAATTCACACCAAAAAAGATCCAGGGGTGCCTGAGTGTGGCTCAGTCGTTAAGTGTCTGCCTTCAGCTCAGGGCATGATCCTAAAGTCCTGGGATCGAGCCCTGCATCGGGCTCCTCCGCTGGGAGCCTGCTTCTTCCTCTCCCACTCCCCCTGCTTGTGTTCCCTCTTTCGCCGGCTGTCTTTCTGTCAAATAAATAAATAAGATCTTAAAAAAAAAATCCAGAAAGATATATATTAAGCTGATGATAATGGTTATCTCTGTGGATGGGATTTAGGATGAGGATCAAAGTTAAAGGACCTTATCTGCAAAATTTTAATATTTTAAAAATATGGGATGCTTCACAAATTTGCTTGTCATCCTCGCACAGGAGCCCTGCTAATCTTCTCTGTATTGTTCTGGTTTTAGTATCTGTGCTCCTGAAGTGAGCACAAATGTAATTATTTTTAAATGTGTGATTATTATTAGTTTTCTACATAAATATAAATAAGTTATTAAAGGTAGAAAAATGAAAACGAAGGGGCGCATGGGTGGCACAGCGGTTAAGCGTCTGCCTTCGGCTCAGGGCGTGATCCCGGCGTTATGGAATCAAGCCCCACATCAGGCTTCTCTGCTATGAGCCTGCTTCTTCCTCTCCCACTCCCCCTGCTTGTGTTCCCTCTCTCGCTGGCTGTCTCTATCTCTGTCTAAATAAAATCTTTAAAAAAAAAAAGGAAAATGAAAATGAAGGTATCTTCCACAATCCATTTTATTTTTTCACTATGTATTTTAAATTCAAGATGTTTTTTGTTTTCGTCTTTATTTTTTTGGTGCCACGCTATCCATATATCATACCAGCTGCACCTGTTTTTCACTTGAAAAATAATTTTTATGTAAGAAAACTTTTCAGGAAGAAATCTGAAAGTTGCATATGAAATTTATTTATATTCTTGATGTTCTCATGTGAGATTGCAGCAGCTTAATTGTTGAGAATGTGATTTATACATCTTTCTGTTGCCTGTAGTGCTTTAGACATAGAACACAGAATGCGATCGGTAGATATTGCTTATTTGAATCAGACTACTGAAGGAGAAAGGATCAGGACTTGTGTGAAATGACACTGGGCATGTAGTTAATTCATTTGGTACATGGATGATGTAAAGCTTGTATCAGAGGATTTGTCTTCTTTTAAAGTCCCTTTGGGAATAGAATGAAACTTTTGTTTCAATCATATATATAGGGCCAGGAGTGTATTAACCCAGGTATCAAATGCAGAAGTGAATTTAACTAATGGTATTGCAAAAGCCTTTCTGATTCATGGTCTGCAATTTTTTGTTTCAAGAAGTGAAGGCTGCTAAACTATCCATTCTTCATGATATAGTACATTATTCATGAACATAGCTATTCATGGGGATCACCTGCTTTTTTTTTTTTTTTTTTTTTTAAGATTTTATTTATTTGAGAGAGAAAGAGTGGGAGGAGGGGCATAGGTAGAGGGACAAGCAGACTTCCCGCTGAGCAGGGCTTCACCCCAGGGCCGCTGAGATCATGACCTGAGCCAAAGTCAGACACTTAATCCACTGAGCCACCCAGATGCCCTGGGGATCACCTGCTCTTTAGGAGATCATCTGTATACTTTTAAAATTTTAGTTAACTGGGGCGCCTGGCTCTGGCTCAAGTCAGTAAAGCATGCAACTCTCAATCTCTCAGTTTCAGGGTTGTGATTTCAAGCCCACGTTGGACATGGAGCCTACATAAAAAATAAATAAAATTTCAGTTAACCGCATAGGGTTTTTAAAATCTTTGTTTCCAGGGCACCTGGCTGGCTCAGTTGGTAGAGCATGCAACTTTTGATCTCGGGGTTGAGTTCAGGCCCCACTTTGGGCGTAGAGCTTACTTTAAAAAATAATAATAAAATAAAATCTTCATTTCTGATCAATTTTTTTTTTGGTGGCCTGGTTCATTTGGAGTTTATCAGACTTTAGTAGAGTCTCTATTATTCTTAAAGGCTTTATCTTTAAAGTACTAAGCTCTTACAGAAAAGAAAATCTGTGTGACCATTCAGATTTGATTTAGAATTTTGCTAATGGAATGCTTAGTTCTTATTTTTAATATATTCAATTCAAATTTTTAATAGAAGTTTGTTAAAGTAGGGTCACCTTGGTGGCTCAGTCGTTAAGCGTCTGCCTTTGGTCAGGGCGTGATCCCTGCATTCTGGGATCGAGCCCCACATCAGACTCCTCCGCTGGGAGCCTGCTTCTTCCTCTCCCACTCCCCCTGCTTGTGTTCCCTCTCTCACTCCCTCTCTCACTGTCTCTCTCTGTCAAATAAAGAAATAAAATCTTAAAAAAAAAAAAAAAAGTTTGTAAAAGTAAATCACTTTTTAAATAACCTGCTTTAAGGGGAAAGGGATAAATGATCATATTTGAAGTCATTTATGCTATTAAATTGTGAAAAATATTAGGAAATCAGTCTTTTAAAATAATTGATATGTGAATTCATATTTATTAACAATAAAGACTTCTTATTAGTGGTATTGCTATTGTAGTACAGATTAAATCCCATCATCATAAATTCCAAGAGACTTTATAATAGATTTTAAAACTTGAGCAACCGTGGAGCTTGGCAACTTTTTTGAAAGAAATTATTATACATGAGCATTTATGCAACTACTCACCGGATGTGAACCCAACTACAGGCATAAATGGGGAACCAGGAAATACTGATATTGGCAAGATCAATAGTTCCTGGTACTGAGTCTTCATAGTAATGACTTAGATGTTCAATATCTGCTCTCCAGTGTTAGACCCTCTGGACCACATCCACTGTATAGAGAGCTGTGTTTTACTGAGTGCTGTATACTGAAGGCTAAAGGCCATCATGTTAAGCATTTCAATTTTATGAGTCATCATTATTCCACGATTTTGGGTAGATTGGAATTTGTTGAAATAGGATTTGACCTATATTCAATTTGTATGCCCTGAACTGGTAGTACATAGCAAACACTCATGCTTTATGAAATAAACATGTTAAAAATGTAATTTTTCAGAAGCAATGTACATTTTCACAGTAGCAAACTGAACATGAACCTATAAGAACCTATAACCTTGGAGAAAACAAGACCTAAATATAAAACATAGATTGAACTTACATGAAGTGATGGTAAGAAAATTCAGATATTTCAGTTCTAGTGAAGGATAACCAAGAAGTAATCTATTTCTGAATCATGAAGAATTAAAATTTATAGAGTATTCCGACGTTAGTAGTTGAAAAACTGGGAATTTTCATTCCCTGAATGTCTTAAAAATTGGGAAAATTTAAAAATCTATGTTGTGTCCTGCCTGAAAAGTTTTCTGGTGACAGGCTTTGTTCCCAGGGTAGAAAAATCTTAGTGCAAATTATAATAATGTGTATTCTTCTCTATCAGTAATTGAACAGACAGTTTCAGATGATCATTTTGCACTCCATTGACTACCCTAGTTCTGGTTGGTATGCAAAAACTAATCTAGATTCTATTCTGCCTGATTTACAAGAGATTAAAATGATGAAAATTGGTAAAAAGTTATACTTTTGTGGTTGTGTTTTCACATGCAGTCTTTAAAAAGACACATTGCAAGGGATCTTTATGGTTCTATGAAAGTATTCATGAAAGAATACATGTTTTTATAACCACTTGTAAAAAAAAGTGGAGGAAGCTCCTGTGATTAGGATTCTCAGCTTCTTTTCAAGCTTCTGATACTGTGATAGAAAAGACATTATCTAGCATGGTTTTATTTGTAGGCATAAATTAATATGTTATATTTTCTGAGGACATGCACAGCACAAAATCCTTTCTTCTAAATAAATTGAGATGTTTAAAAAATTGGATCTGAACACTGACTTTCCTAATCTATTCCAGAAAAGACATCCCTTCTCCCTGCCCTCCCTTGCCCCACCATTTTGTTGATTATCATGAGACACCTGCTACCAACTGCTTTAATGATTCTGAAATAGTTTATTAGACTCTCTGTAGATTTTTAGTTTCAGAATTATTTTTCCATTTTGGCTAGTCAGATATGGTTGCCTTTTGCTTCCAAACCAAGAATAGGTCAGTATATTCACTAATTTTGATGTCCAGTTTAACTATATTTTTTTTTTACAAAACTCAAATGCTATTTCCTTTTCCAAGTTTTGTCCATATCTTTTATAACATAGTAGTGTTAAATTGTTGAACTTTCATTCCTTAATGCTGGTTAAAATATATAGAGTAGGTTTGGTGACTCCATGAATTGCAGTGGTACTTTGGGAATTTAAGGTGATTACTTCCTGTATTTTATTTCATCTCAGTAAAATTCCAATAGAATCTTAGGAAAAACATTAAAAAGTTTGTTATAGGACCTACAAGTAATATCCCAAATTTTTTATTGTTTCTTTTATGTACTATGGATTTTTATATTATAGGGTTTTAGCCCTTAAAAATAAAATCTTTATAATCTTTTGGTATACAGACATTATAAGCTTTGAAAAGTTTTATTTTCATATTTTTAAAGTAATTTTGATCTTTTTCTTCTCTTCCTCTATTGTTTAGTCCAAAAGAAACTCCACCTTCAAAACCTGTAAAGAAAGAAAAGGAACAAAGACCACGTCACTTACTCACGGACCTCCCTCTCCCTCCAGAACTTCCTGGTGGGGATCCATCTCCTCCAGACTCTCCAGAACCAAAGGCAGTTACACCACCTCAGCAACCATATAAAAAGAGACCAAAGTGAGTTTTTAGAGGGATATTTTATTTTATTTTTATTTATTTAAGAGAGAATGAGCGGGGGTGGGGGGGCAGAGGGGGAAGTAGAGGAAGAGAACCTCCAGCGGACTCTGCACTGAGTGTGGAGCCTGACTTGGGGGTCCATCCTATGACCCCTGAGATCAAAACCTGAGCAAAACCAAGTCAGACCGTAAACTGACTGAGCCACCCAGGCGCCCCTGGAGGGAGCTATTCTTAATTACAGCTTCCTTACTTACTTTTGGGCCTAAATTTCACACATTCTTCCACAACCTACACCAGTAGGATTATTTAAAATTGGGCCTAATATGTATCTTTTATATTAATGGATAAAAGCCTTTCTGGGAGACCTGTTCATCTGCGCCCTCAGATACCTAGTGTTTTTAGAAAAGCAATGATTTCCCAAATACAGCTATACCATGAACATTGATCTCATTGTATCTTTTGAGTTTGATACTTAGAATATTAAAAAAGAAAAAAGCTCTTTCATTCAGGGTGTATCAGCCATGTACACATAACTGAAAAATTAATAGATGTGGGATATTTTTTCTTAAACTACATAAATTGCCATTCTATAAATGTAGTAGAATCTGGGTTTGATCTTTCTATTGTTAGTGTTCTTTTTCTTTTTTTAAATTGGGCTTCACGCCCACCATGGGGCTTAAACTCATGACGTTGAGATAAAAAAGAGTTGCGTGCTCTACCAATTGGGCCAGCCAGGCACCCCAGCATTCCTCTCAATAATAAAAATAGTTACCATTTATTGAGTATATATTATTGCCAAAGTTTTATATTTTATTTTAATAGTAACCCTATGATTTAGGGATTCTTTTCCCATTCGATAGGTGATGAAGCCAATACTAAAGAGAGATTAGAAAGTAAGCAGCAAATGTATTATTTGATCTTATGTCTTCCTGAAGCAAAAAATCTGTCTTAGCCACTGTGAGAGACCATTTATTTCATATCATTTGATTCCTGCCTTTTTAATAAAGAAGTTCATAGAAGATTCATGGGCCAGAGAATCATCATAAAAGAATTCTGTTTTCTTCTTCGAACAGGCTTAAGTTTTTAAAATAACTTTTGTTTGTTTGTTTGGGGGGGCTCTTTTGTTTTGCCTTTTTTAGAATTTGTTGTCCTCGTTATGGAGAAAGAAGACAAACAGAAAGTGACTGGGGAAAACGCTGTGTAGACAAGTTTGACATTATTGGGATTATTGGAGAGGGAACTTATGGCCAAGTATATAAAGCCAAGGACAAAGACACAGGTAAATATTGCCACAAAATTCTAGATGTCAGAAGTTTAAAAATTTAGCAGTACTAATGCTAAAGTAGACTTAGCGAAAGTAAATTTCGAGTTCTGATTTGGTTTCCAAAAGTTACTAAAAGACTAAAATTTTCCAAAAGAATAGTATAATTATTACTGTTTAAAAAGCTTCCTCTTTATCTGTCGTCCATTGTAAATATTTTATAATCTTGCTGGGAATTTAAGAGACAGTAAAAATAAAATTTGTAAGTTGCTCTTTGTTTGGTAAGGGGTTAGTTCTTAAAGATAAAATGAAGTAGTTGGATTGTTGGCATATTTTAATAATTCAGAATTTTTAAGCCTAACTGAATACTGAATTAAGAAATGCGAGTCTTAAAAAAAATCAAAGGCAAGAAAGGGAACATGGGGTTCAGTTTGTTTTTTAAGGCATAAAAGTATCTGGCGTATAGCATTAAAGTAAGCTAAATCTGTCTTTCAGAGCAACTCTGGGCATATATTGGCTGGTTCATGATGGTGGCCAAAAAATGCTAATTGATAATGTAACAGTTTGAATTTGTTGTAACAGGAGAGCTAGTGGCCCTGAAGAAGGTGAGACTGGACAATGAGAAGGAGGGCTTCCCAATCACAGCCATTCGTGAGATCAAAATCCTTCGTCAGCTAATCCACCGAAGTGTTGTTAACATGAAGGAAATTGTTACAGATAAACAAGATGCACTGGATTTCAAGAAGGACAAAGGTACTAGCAAGGAATCATGTTTCTACAGGGTAGATTGGTACATCTTGTTTTCCCTCTCTTAGCTTGTTTGCCTGTTTGACCAACTTCTTGAATCTATACTAGAGTTACGATGTTAGTTTTAAAGTCTCTCTCTCTCTCTTTTTTTTCTTTTACAAATTATAACAATAATGGAAATTAAACCCAGATTTATCAGTTACTCTCTCTCTCTCTTTTTTTTTTTTTTTTTTTTAAGTCGGCTCCATGCCTAGCATGGAGCCCAACATGGGCCTTGAACTCATGACCCTGAGATCAAGACCTGAGCTGAGATCAGGCATGGGACAGTAAACCGACTGAGCCACACAGGCACCCACAGTTACTCTCCTTTTTACAGCATCCCTTCTGGTTATTGTTTATAGTGCATCCATATTTTTACATAGTTTTGCACTTAAACAATTTAGAATTCAAAGCAGATATTTCTAAAACAACCTTCAGGTCACATACTGGTTTGTGTTCTGGATTTGTAATTTGTGTCTCTTTGGGGGATAAAATTGTTCATTCATACTTATGTTTGAAGTAGTCTGTATATGTCATTCAACCTACTTTTATTAAAGCAAATCTGAAGATTTCTTTTGTGAAGAAATGGCATCTGTGAATATAGTGTGGAATGTTAAGGGAGAATACAATTGAAGTACCTAAAATTAGGAAGGTAATAGATAAAAGTTAAGCTAAGCTTGGCTTATTTATAGACCCTTGAAGATATTAGCACAAGGGGAATAGCACTTCTCAAGTTAAGGTAGGAGTAGTTTTTGTTTGTTTTTAATTTTACTAAGTCGTAGAAGTAGTTTTAAAGCAAATAAAAAAATGGTGCTTATGTAACGATAGTTAGATAAATTTATGGAAGTTAGATCTGAATAGAATTAAGAATACTAGGTATACTTTTGGGTGTGTCTTAACTTCTTCTGATTGTAAGAGTAGTATAATGTTTAGGTAGTTTCTCTAAGGATAAACAAGAAAATGTTAATTGGTTTCGAGTGGAGCTTACTTTTCCTCTGCCATTCTGTACTGTTTAAATAGTTTACCATGTACTGTTCAAATTCTTTCTTTAAAAAAAATCATAAAATAATGAACAAATGGATGTGATGCATACCCATTGTGGTAAAATTGAAAATATGGAAGGGTAAGAGAAAGAAAATGGCAATCATTTCTCTCCTACTCCATCCCAGTCTACCACCATCCATAGAAAACCACTATAGTATTAGCATTTTGGTGTATTTCTAAGTACTCTATATACATTATATTTATTTTAGCATAACTGAGTTCAGATTGTATTTAATGTTTTATAATTTGTCCTAAGCAATTTCCCATGTCATTAATATGTTTTAATGACTGCATAAAGGTAGATGAATCTAAATTTACTTCACCAGTCTCTTTTGAGCAATCAGTAGCCAGTTTATTTTCTTTATTATATTTTTTAAAGATTTATTTATTTTTAGTGAGAGTATGCATTCACGCAAGCAGTGGGAGAGACAGAGGGAGAGGCAGAAGAAAAGAATCTAAGCAGACTTTTTCCTGAGTGCGGAGCCCAACTCAGGGCTCAATCTCACGACCCTGAGATCATGACCTGAGCCAAAATCAAGAGTCAGATGCTTAACTAAGCCACCCTGGCGCCCCATTATTACTATTTTTTAAAGCAAGCTCTACGCCCAATGTGGGGCTTGAACTCATGATACCAAGGTCAAGAGTCACATGTTCTACCAACTGAACCAGCCAGGCGCCACAATTAGTTAGTCACCAGTTTAAAAAATATAATAGTTCTGCATTGAGCATTTTTGTTCATAAATCTTTGCATTTTGGTTTATTAATATAGTTTCTTAGAAGTAGAATTATTTGGTTAAAGGGATTTTTACGTTTAATGTTGGATTGCTTTTAAGATAGTAATTATTTATGTCTATCTGTGAGTGTCCATTCCACTTTATCCTCCCTAAAATTGGGTACATCTTTTTAAAAAATTGTCACTTTGATAGGTGAAATATGATATTATTTTGGATTGCGTTCCTTCTGTTACTTCTGAGTTCTTTTCCATGTTTATCAGTTTCACTTATTTTCTCTTCTTTGAGTTGTCCTTTTGTGTCCTGTGTCTACTTATCTTTTGCCGTTTTGGTGTTTTTCTTGTTAATTTGTATGAGCTCTTGGCTGAATCTAAGATATTCCTTTAATGCAAAGGTTCTTAATTTTGGGGGAGTTATGGACCTCTTTAAACATCTTATGGATCCGTACTTTAAAAAAATAAATTCAAAATGGTGCATATTAGGTGTTTAAAATATTGCATACTACTTCAGGGAGTTCAAAGAATCCTTGAAGCCTTCCCTCTAGATTAAGAATCCTTGCCCTTATGCTGGTAGGAGACAGAATTTTAGACTGGATAGATAATTGTCTAACCTAGGTCTAGTGCGGCTTATGTTACAATATTTGCCTTTGTCATACACCCTGCTGAAGTGGAGAGATAGCATGGATTTCAGATCTTTTACAATTCTCTTAACGTACTTATCCTTTTATTAGCTTCTAAATTTAAGGAGTTTAGTTAGATGGTTCACCTTTCTTTCAGTTCTCAAATACTATGAATTTCACCAGTAATTTATACTATATATACTGTGCTATCCCTGGCATATTATGTGAATCCTATTAAATATAACTGAGGTAAAGACTTATACAGAAGTAGCCATAGACAATAATGGCATAGTAACAAATGGTCATAGTTACAACAAATAAAACTTTATTTTACAGTGACAAACAGCAGCCTGGATTTGGCTCAAGGCCTGTAATTTGCCAACTGACTTAGATCATAGACAACTAGTAATACAACATGATCAGGGTAGTTCTCAAGAAGTAAATAGTCCAAAGAGCACTGGGTTAAGAGTCAGAAGATTAATTAAAATAGTAGTTCTGTTATTTATTATTAGAAAGGGCAAGTTATTCAAGTACTCTGAGTTTCAGTTTCTTCAGCTATAAAATTAAGTGGTTGTTTCAGAGAGCCTTATGGTCCACTCCAAAATTATATTAAAATTTGAGGCATTGTCATTTCAGCGTCCTTTTCCTCTTGTTTTTAATTTTTTCTTTCATTTTTGTGTAGGTGCCTTTTACCTTGTATTTGAATATATGGACCATGACTTAATGGGACTGCTAGAATCTGGTTTGGTGCACTTTTCTGAGGACCATATCAAGTCATTCATGAAACAGCTGATGGAAGGACTGGATTACTGTCACAAAAAGAATTTCCTGCATCGGGATATTAAGTGTTCTAACATTTTGCTGAACAACAGGTAACATAGTAACCAAATGAGGTTAAGCATTTTCTCCTTCTCTTCTGACCCAGTTATAGTTTCAGCTAGTTAGCTGGGGTTATAGGTAGACCCAATGATGCAGTTTTTTGCATTTACATACATCTGATAGTTGTACTGTAGGAACATCTTATGATAGGGGTACTCTGATGAGCAGAGTCTTCAGACTCAGTGTTGGTAAGAAATTAACAGAGGTAGGATTGTAAAGGTTTTTTAATTGCAAACATTTTAGGGAATCACTTACATCCTACAGGAATATTCAGAGCGCTTTTCGCCATAGTAAAATAAATGTTATTGTGGTCCTTGGCAGATTAAAACACACATAGAGTTCTCAGTGAAATTCTCCCTTGTTTAAGTGGGGAGAAACATGCCTGCTCTTATAGCTGTTCTTGAGACTTTCTCTGTTATCAGATTTCAGAGTAAACACAGGTGTAGCTGGTGGTTGACCTTTCAGCCAAGCACTTACTCCCAAATTTTAATAGTGTAAACAGACAGGAATTTGGTGATGAACAGTGTTAAATTTTCAGAAGTTTTTATCTGCTTTCTTCCTCTCTGGCTATTTGTCTAAACTACACTGGTGATATTAGGTGTATTATGCACACTAGTCTTTGGTAAATAGCCCTACCTATTGAGGAATAAAAAGTAAGTTTGATGCTGTTGAAGTCCTATCAGTGTTTGGTTTTTAGGTAACTGGGCTATTTATAGCCATCTTTGTCTGATTCACCCATTGTTTTATACATTTCTATTCAATTATATTTAACAAATATTACCTAGATAGAGCTATAGAATGATTATGATGTATTTCTTATCTTCGTGGAGTGAGGTAACCAACTATCCAGAGTTGCCCAGGGACTGTCCTGATTTTACTTATTTATTTTAAGGGTTTTGTTTGTTTGTTTGTTTTTAAGAGAGCAAGCAAGCAGGGAGGGGGAGGGGCAGAGAGAATCTTAAGCAGGCTCCATGCCCAGCGCTGAGCTCGATATGGGGCTCAATCTCACACACTGAGATCATGACCCGAGCTGAAGTCAAGAGTTGGGCACTTACCTGACTGAGCCACCCACGTGCCCCGAAAGATTTTTTATTTTTACATAATCTCTTCACCCAACGTGAGGCTCAAACCCAGGACCCCAAGGTCAAGAGTTACATCCTTCACCAACTTAGCCAGCTGGGTGCCCCTGTCCTGGTTTTAGCACTAGAAGTCCCACGTGGGATAGTTGGTCACTAGAAAGTTCAGAGTTTCTGAGGGGAGCTAAACAAATAAATCGCTCAATCCAGTAAATATTTATTAAGCACCTCCCACCCCCTGCACAGACACATGGTTTTTAAGTAATCTGTACACCCATCGTGGGGCCCAAACTCACAACCCGAAGATCAGGAGTTGCATGCTCTACCCACTGAGCCAGCCAAGTGCCCCTAAGCCCCACCCACCCCCGCCTTTTTTTGGGGAAGATGCAGTTTTGATGAATGGACAGAAATTTATCAGAAAGCCTGACAACAGAGGGTTAAGTTTCTAAGCAAAAGAAATTACATGGGCAAAATCACATAAATATGAAAATTAATGTGTAATATATGGGAAAATGTAAACAGGTCAGTATTGCTAAGGCAAGAAGAATGAAGCACGTAATGATGAGATGAAGCTGGACAGTTGCAAGGAGCCAGTTTAAGGATCTTGTATATCTTGCTAAGGAGCTTATTTTGTCTATAGATGACAGCCATTGAGTGGTGCTGGTTTGGTTAATTTTTTGTTTTTAAATTATAAAGTTGGGGCACCTGGGTGATTCAGTCACTTGGGCATCTGACTCTTGATTTCAGCTCAGGTCATGATCTCAGGGTTGTGAGATTGAGCTCTGCGTCCAGCTCTGTGTTCAGTGTGGAAACGGCTTGAGATTCACCCTCTGCCCCTTCCCCTGCTTGCTTGCTCTCTCTCAAAAAAATAAAAAACAAATAAATTATACAATTAATTTGTATATTTATTTTTATGTATATATAATTATGTATATATAATTTGTTATATATATAAATTATGTATATATAATTTGTAAATTTATTTTCAAATTATATAGTTAATGCATTTTTTAAATTATTTTATATGATGTGTATAATTATATATATTTCATACTTAAATACTTTTGTGAGATAAAACGTGATGTTAAAAGATTATTCCTGTCACTGTCTCCCACAATTTTCATTAAAGCTGGGCTTGGTTAATCTACATCCATAGTAATAATGCTTCAGGAACTTAATCATGGCTGTCACCTTGCCACCTAGCGTATACTTTTTTTGGTTCCTTTTGCTTCTCCAGGGGGGATGTCTCAGGGAATAAGCTATCGTCTTGCTTGGTGACCTTTCTGATGGGTCAGGCCCCTCCCTGTCCCTTCCCATATTCAGGAAGCTGATGAGGTTCTGGACTAAACTGAACTTCCTCTTTGGGTTGCTAAGCAGGATGCAGGAGTCTTATCCATCCAGCCTCCGCTTTTGCCCATTTAGCTCTGTTTACACAGAGAATTCTGGGTGAGATGGCCTGGAGAAAATGGTAAGGAGCCCTCAGCTGGACAAGGAAGTGAAAGCAATTGATAAGAGAGGGAGGAGGGCTCCCTGATGTTCATAATATCATTATATCTTCATTACACAAGTATAAATGGGACCAAGTCATTTTAGATGGTGAAGAGACACAATTAGTCTTCTCTTTTAGAAAAATCACTAAATGGTCATTTTAATAGGGTTAGGGTTAGAGGCAGGGAGACCTATTAAGAGTACTGTAAGAAATTGTCAGTGTTTAACCAAGGCATTGCTAGTAGAGACAGGATCAACTTTGTGGATCAGTAGACTTTGGTGAGTAAATGAATGGTAGAGAATGAATGAAAGTACTTTAAGATAACTCATAGGTTTCTGACTTAAGAAACTAACTAGATAGGTGGCATAATGGTCAATATAGGTAATAGAGAAGGAAAAGCAGGATAGGTGAGTGAAGAGTAAATTCCTTTTGGATATAGCTGTTGCATATCCAGCGTAGTGGTATCTAATAGGCATATGGTCACATTGAAGTTCCAAATTAGCAGTATAGTTTAGGAGTTATCAAAGCAGAGGAAAGATGTCAGAAGATGGAACCCACGAGTAAGGTCAGAAAGATAGAAAATAGGGAAGTATCATGAATGTAAAAGAAGCAGGTTAGGGGCACCTGGGTGGCTCAGTTGGTTGAGCGTCTGACTCTTGGTTTTGGCTTAGGTCATGATCTCAGGGTCCTGAGATTGAGCCCAGTGTCTGGCTCCACACTCAGTTCAGAGTCTGGTTGAGATTCTCTCCCTTTCCACCCCTCCCCCTGCTCACACTCACTCTCTCTAAACTAAATAAATCGGCTAGCCTGGTGATGGGTATTAAGGAGGGCACGTATTGCATGGAGCACTGGGTGTTATACGCAAACAATGAATCATGGAACACTACATCAAACACTAATGATGTACTCTATGGTGACTGACATAACATAGTAAAAAGTTTTTAAAAATTAAAAGTTTAAAAAAAAAAAAGAGGCAGGTTTAAGAAGGGGATGGTCATATATGTCAGGCGATGCAGACAGATTATAAGACCTCAGAAGGAATCTGAAAATTAAAAGGTCAGCATTGACAGTGTTTGGCAAGTTGGTGGGTTGTACAGTTAATGGGAAGTTGATGGTAGGTGTGTCTTTAATTTTTATTTTTTAATGATGCAGAGGTTTGAGCATATTTAAGTACTAAGGGAAAAGAAAATCAGTAGGGAGAAGTCGAAGATTCAAGAAAGAACCAAAATAATTTAAAGGAGCAAGGTTCTAGAGGAGGTGGAATCAAGGCCACAGGTGGTAGTGGCCACAATTATAGGTATTGATTGTCTTTGAACAAGAGAGATTGACACACTTTTTTCTGTAATTGAAAGAATAAAGGAAGGTTATATATATATATATATAAATATATATATTTTAAAGATTTTATTAATTTATTTGAGAGAGGGAAAGGGAGAAGCAAACTTCCTGCTGAGCAGAGAGCCCGACGTGGGGCTCGATCCCAGGACTCTGAGATCACCACCTGAGCCGAAGGCATACGCTTAACTGAGCCACCTACATGCTCCAAAAGGAAGGTTATAGATGCAATTAAGGTTATGTAGGTAAAAGATAAGGATGTTAAGTAGCTCCTACCTGATAATTTCTGGTTTTCTTTTTAATTTCCTTTTTAAAAAATTTTTTAAAGATTTTATTTATTTGAGAGAGAGACAGAGATAGCAAGAGAGAGCATGAATGGGGAGGAGATGGAGAAGCAGGCTTCCTGCTGAGCAGGGAGCCAGATGCACCGGATCCCAGGACCCTGGGATCATGACCTGAGCCAACGGCAGATGGTTTACTGACTGAGCCACCCAGGCGCCCTATGATTTCTCTTTTCAGTGAAGAAGGTCATTTACTGAGAGATAAGAGGGAAGATTAGGAAGTAGGCTAGATGCTTGGTGATGTTTAGGTCTAGCCTAATTTTCCATAACTGTGTATCTCTTGCCATTTTAACTTTCAGTCCTATGTGCCTTCAGTCTTGGATCATCTCAGGTTCTAAGAGTAAGGATGCTGAGAAATTTGAGGAACCTTTATGTCTCAGTATAGGGTTCAAGTCAGCTAGTCCTTTTCTTTTTGCTTTTTTAAGAATTTGCTTGTAAATTGAACTTAAAAATGCCATGATATTTGGGGCAAGTGGATAAGGTGCCCAATAATCTTTACTAGGAATGATAAGCGTTGATTTAATGTTAAATTGTGTTGCCAGTAGTTACTTTATTTATTTATTTATTTATTTATTTATTTATTTATTTATGATTTTATTTGAGAAAGAGAGAACACGAGTGAAGGGGAGGGGCAGAGGGAGAGGGAGAAGCAGACTCCCCGATGTAGGTTTCAGTCCCAGGACCCTGAGATCATGACCTGAGCCTAAGGCAGATGCTTAACCAACTGAGCACCAGGTGCCCCAAGTTACTTTGTTTTAATATTTTGTCCCATTGTTCATACTTTGAGGACCACCTCCTAGCATAGCCTCTTTTTTTTCCTACTGTCTCACTTTCTGTCTGATCTCAGCTATCAGGTACCTGAGATACCCTAGTATCTTAAAAAAAGAGTGAGCTGGATTTTCATTACCCAAGAAGTAAGACAAGTGGTAAACGTGAAGAATTTAGATAAATATAATTAATCCAAAATAGTTAATAGTTTAAAAGTTTTCTGACATTTTATGTTACAGTTTATTAAAATATTACTTGACATCACTGTCAAGGACAGAGTGCTTAGCAGAGTGAAACCTGGGTATGATCCCTTTAAGGGCATGGTTCTCAAAAGCGTGGTTCTCAGGGGTGCCTGGGTGGCTCAGTTGGTTAAGCACCTGCCTTCTGCTGGGGTCATGATCCCAGGGTCCTGGGATCGGGCTCCGCATCGGGCTCCCTACTCTCTGGGGAGTCTGCTTCTCCCTCTCGTGCTGCCTGTCGCTCCCCCTGCTTGTGTACTCACTCTCTGTCAAATGAATAGATAGAATTTTTTTTTAAGATTTTATTTATTTATTTATTTATTTATTTATTTATTTATTTATTTATTTAAGATAGAGCGAGAGAGTGAACACGAACAGAGGGAGAGGGAGAAGCAGACTCCCTGCTGAGCAGGAAGCCCGATGCAGGGCTTGATCCCAGGACCCTGGGATCATGACCTGAGCTGAAGGCAGACGCTTAACCAACAGAGCCACCCAGGCGCCCCTAGGTAGAATCTTTAAAAAAAAAAAAAAAGTGTTCTCAGACCAGCAGCAGTGGTATCATCTATGGGCTTGTTAGAAATGCAAGTTCAGGGGCACCTGAATGGCTCCAACTCTTTTTTATTTTTATTTTTTAATAGATTTCCTTTTTTAAAAAAGATTTTATTTATTTGACAGAGAGAGAGAGCACAAGCAGGAGGGAGCAGCAGAGGGAGAAGGAAAAGCAGGCTCCCTGCTGATCAGGGAGCCTGATGCAGGACTTGGTCCCAGGACCCTGAGATCATGACCTGAACGGAAGGCAGACGCTTAACTGACTGAGCCACCCAGGCGCCCCTAAGGGTCCGACTCCTGATATTAGCTCAGGTCTTGATTTCACAGTCGTGAGTTCAAGCCCCATGTTGGGCTCCATGCCAGGCATAGAGACTACTTAAAAAAAAAAAAAAAAAGAAAGAAAGAAAAATGCAAGTTCATGAGCCATGGCCTTCTGAATTGCATCTCTGGGAACAAGGCCCAGGAAACCTTTAATAAGCTTTCCAAGTGATTTTTATTTCATATTAAAGTTTGAGAACCAATCTAAGATCATAGTTGTATATCTTTATGGTATAGGAAGTGATAGCAATATGTTGGTAAAAGGGGCCTCATTCATCATAAAAATTGTGTACTGAGATCAAAGCCATGTTCCCTGTTTGAAAAAATCTGTTATAGGGGCGCCTGGGTGGCTCAGTCATTAAGCGTCTGCCTTTGGCTCAGGGCGTGATCCTGGCGTTCTGGGATCGAGCCCCACATCAGGCTCCTCTGCTGGGAGCCTGCTGCTTCCTCTCCCACTCCCCCTGCTTGTGTTCCCTCTCTCACTGGCTGTCTCTCTCTCTGTCAAATAAATAAAATATTTATTAAAAAAAAAAAGAAAAAAGAAAAAATCTGTTGTAGCCATGGTATTGTTGTGGTTTACTTTTTATTATGAAAAAAGTTGTAAGAAAAAATTGAGACACTAATATAATAATTAATATACAGTTAACATTTTACTATATTTGCTTCCTTTATTTTTTTCTGCTTGAGTTAAATTACAGACATCATTATGTTTGATCCTAAATGCTCCAGAAGATTACCACCTATTATCGTCTAACACTCAGTTCACATTTTATATTTTTTCACTTATGTTAAAATGTCTTTTGTCTAGCTAGTCTGTTCAAACCAGAACTAATCAAAGTTTATAAACTGGATTTGGTTGTTAGGCCCCTTAAATCTCTCTTAATCTAGAATAGTTTATTACATTTTCCCCCAATAATAAGCATTTAATCTAGCAGGTTTTAGTGACTGTTGTTTGCCAAGAAATAAAATAAATATTTATTTAAGGAGTCAAATTCAAAAGCACAGTAGTAGTCAAAAAAGAAAACCATAAGGCTTTGTAAACCAAAGTAGTCAAAAGAGGCTTAATCTGGGAGAGTGACCATTAAGAACAGAACTAAGAGAGCATAAGTTAAAATTCATTTTTGTAATTCCTTTAACTCCTAAATTCATCCATTACTGTTTAGGTATAATTAGGAGGCCGCTACTATTACTTTTATTAAAATCATTTTTTTGTTTGTTTGTTTTACAGTGGTCAGATCAAACTAGCAGATTTTGGACTTGCACGGCTCTATAACTCTGAAGAGAGGTGAGGCATTCATCAAAATTACATGTGGGAAAAAGGAATTCTTTTTTTTTTTTTTTTTAATATTTTATTTATTTATTCGACAGAGGTGGAGGCAGCCAGCGAGAGAGGGAACACAAGCAGGGGGAGTGGGAGAGGAAGAAGCAGGCTCATAGCAGAGGAGCCTGACATGGGGCTCGATCCCATAACGCCGGGATCATGCCCTGAGCCGAAGGCAGACACTTAACCGCTGTGCCACCCAGGCGCCCCGGAAGGAATTCTTTTTATTCTTAGATATTCTAGTATTCCGCAAGTTGCAATAATTATCAGAGTTTCCTAATTTTCTAAATGTGTTAATTCTGTCTAAATTCTTGAATCAGCCTTAGACTGAAATAAATTAACCCAAATTGGAATGCAAGTTATTTTTTTATCTCCTACTTCTGTCCAGTTTACTTTTGAACTCTTAGATTGCTAATGGAGCTATTTTGACTCCCGTTTTCAATTGGCAGCTATTTCTGTTTGCATTTACTTGTACAAGTATTTTTTCATTAGAACCCATTGTAAATTTATGTCATGGTTGTTTTTTACATTTCAGTCGCCCTTATACAAACAAAGTCATTACTCTGTGGTACCGACCTCCAGAACTTCTGCTGGGAGAGGAGCGTTATACACCAGCCATTGATGTTTGGAGCTGTGGGTAAGTCTCTTTGTGCTTTCTCTCTTGATTGTAATTTACATGTTGTTGAACTTGTATCTGTTTTCTGTCTGCATTGGCTTTTTGTAGCTTTTCTTTAAGTTTGAGAGGAATTCAGAGGAATCTGTTGAATATTTCCTAGTATCAGAGACATAATTTTTTAAAAAACATTTCCCCAGGTGTTTTTTTTTTTTAAGATTTTATTTATTTATTTGACAGAGAGAGACAGCCAGCGAGAGAGGGAACACAAGCAGGGGGAGTGGGAGAGGAAGAAGCCGGCTCCTAGCGGAGAAGCCTGATGTGGGGCTCAATCCCAGAATGCCCTGAGCCGAAGGCAGACGCTTAACGACTGCGCCACCCCCCCCTTTTTTTTTTTTAACTTAGTTTGAATTGAGATCCAAATACATTCAAATAAGGTCCATAGTTTACAATTGATTATCTCAAGTCTTTTAATTATAGCTTCTCCCTCCATCTCTTAGAGAGGCTCCCCATCTTATAATTTCCTTTTTTTTTTTTTTAAGATTTTATTTATTTATTTGACAGGGAGAGGGACAGCAAGAGAGGGAACACAAGCAGGGGGAGTGGGAGAGGGAGAAGCAGGCTTCCTGTGGAGGAGCCTGATGCGGGGCTCGATCCCAGAACGCCAGGATCACACCCTGAGCCGAAGGCAGATGCTTAACGACTGAGCCACCCAGGCACCCCCCATCTTATAATTTCCTTAGAAGAAACTGGATCATTTGTCTTACAGAGCTTCCCACAGTCTAGATTTTGCTGATTGCATCCTCACTGTGTTTTTTTGTTGTTGTTATTTTAGCATGGTTCTCTATCCGTTTTATTTCCTATACATTATAGGTGTATTCAGGTTTGATTTCCAATCACCCAACTGACCCTGAAACTACTTTATAGGTGGTTTTGAGTACTTCTGATAGATTATGTCAATGATATATCAAAGTTGGGGGTAAGAGGCATTGGGAGCCTCTGCCCAGAGTACAGACAATAACTAGATACATTATCTGTAGAGAATTTAAAATCAAGAGAACAATCCACTACAAATTGGTGTACTTTTTATTATCACATTATACAGGCAATTCTAAATAATGTTTGCTAAAATATTCGTCCCTAAGAGGGCAGATTTACACACGCACACGCACACCCCACTTTACATAATATACAGTTATCTCTTTTTGAAATGTTATCAGCTATTAATGATACACCTTCATTAATTCATTTGTGGTGGTTTTGTGATGGTGATATTCTAATTATATATTATTCCTTACTGGAATAAAAAGAACATCTATTTTACTAACCCTAGGTACGAGTGATACAGAAGAAAGTAGAGATAAAGCTTTAATTCTTTCATTTTATTCACCAGTTTTAAAGATAATGTGAGGTAGTTCCCTTGTATCCCTCAAAGATGACCAAAGAGAGGGTTTTAGGCTTTTGTTTTAATTTTGTTTTGTGTTTTAGTTTCATTATGAACTCATGAATTTAAACTTTTTTTTTTTTTTTTAAAGATCCCTCTAAGAGAGAGAGAGTGTGGTGGGGGGAGGGGAGGGAGGAGGAGGGAGAGAGAATCCCAAGCAGACTGTCCACTGAGTGCAGAGCCTGATGTAGGGCTCAATTCCATGACCCCAAGACCATGACCTGAGTCCAATGCTCAATTGACTGAGCCATCCAGGTGCCCAACATTTTTAATGTGTTTTAATCTTATGGTTATCATCTTACTCCTATTCACATTTTCCAGTCTTTGGCCAGTGGAAGTTTAGTGGGTCCTTCCAACACCCATAGTGTTTGGTAAATAGCCTTCCTTGTTTTTTGGTTCCAAGCTCATCCTGTTCATTTAATGCCCCACATCTGGAATCAGCTCTCTAAAGAGTCTTAGTTCTTTTTAGGAAAATGATACTTAGAGACCACAATTTGTGTTAGGAGCATAGACGTTTTTGGGGTGCTTGGATGACTCAGTGAATTAAGCATCCAACTTTTTTTTTTTTTAAGATTTTATTTATTTGACACAGAGCAGGGGGAATGGCAGGAGAGGGAGCAGGGGGAATGGCAGGAGAGGGAGAAGCAGGCTCCCTGCTGAGCAGGGAGCCTGACACAGGGCTTAATCCAGGACCCTGGGATCATGACCTGGGCCAAAGGCAGACACTTAACTGGCTGAGCCACCCAGGCGCCTGGACTTGGCCCATTCTATACGCAGATAGGGAACCTGAACTTTAGGCTTAAGAGAGCTTGCCCTGGGTCACCTGGCGGAGGAATTGTAGAGTTCACATTTGAACCCAAGTCTTTTGGGTGATTTCATTATATATCACTGTAGTATATAAGCCACCCAACACACACACAGACACACACACACACGCGCGTGCACACAATTTCCCCCTTACCTGAATGGCCTCACCAGCTGTTCCATCTCAACCACCACTGACCAAGCACCTACTATACTTCTTCCTAACACTTACATAAATGCCAGCCCTAGGAGTTAGCAATTATTGTTGCTTTTTTTTTTAACTGTGGTAAAGTACACAGACGCCTAACTGACTGAGCCATCCAGGCACCCCAGCATCTGACTCTTGATTTCTGCTAAGGTCATGATCTCAGGGTCATGAGATCGAGCCCTGTGGCGGGCTCCACATTCATCACAGTCTGCTTAAGATTCTTTCCCTCTCCCTCTGCCTCTCCCGGCACTCACATTAGCTTGCTCTCTTTCTCAAGTAAATAAATAAATAAAATATTTTTTTAAAAAAGGAACATAGATATTTTATTAAGATTTTATTTATTTGAGAGAGAGAGTGAGCAAGAGAGTGCACGAGCGAGGGGAGAGGCAGAGGGAGAGGGAGAAGCAGAGTCCCTACTGAGCAGGGAGCCCGATGCGAGGCTTGATCCCAGGAACCTGAGATCATAACCGGAGCCAAAGGCAGACACTTAACCAACTGAACCACCTGGGCGCCCTGGAAGTTGTTTTTGATACTATATGATTTATGAATGTACACTCTGTCCTTGACCTCCATACCTTAGGGTTCTGACATAGGTACTTACAAGTGGAGCGTATACTTTTTTCCCATTCATTCCCTTCTGTATTATGTCAGTCTTTAAAAGGAGCACTGCAGGGGTTTTATTTCAAAATTCAAAAGGGTGATAGATAAGGAGAGCATAATTTCTGTGGTAGCCTACCCAACTCAAATGAAGCTTTAGTTAAATTTTACTGACTCAAGCTGGGTATGTTTGTGTTCTGGACTATTTGCTTTAACAGTATTAGCATTTAAATTGTCACAACTAGGCTCTAAAGTTAACGCCCCATTAAGATACACAGGGAAAGTTCATAGCTCTGTTGGTACTATTATTTCAGTGTGTGCAGCCTGCCACCTCAGTGTATTAGCAAAGTGTTCATTACATAATAATGTCTTCCCCACCAAAGAACTAGAAACTGAAATAAAACACCAAAGCCCGACTTGGAAATTAAAACTATCGATTAGACTTTAAAGCCCAGTAACTTCTTTGAATTAAGATTTTGCTGGATGTTTGATGTGAGCTTACTACTTTGGTGATCCATGGAAGTCTCTCTGAGGGAGAAACTAGAAGGACTGGTACAACAAATTATGCCTAGATTCTGAAAACCCACCTGGGTTTGTTTTTCTTTGTCTTACGTTACCAATTATGACAACACTATTTGGAATTTGATTTCGTGGTTAATGTTAGAAGTAGAGTGAAATTTTGCTTTTACTTTTTTTCATTTTTAAAGACTTATTTATTTTAGAGTAGGGGGAGGGGCATAAGGAGAGAAACTCAAGCAGACTCTGTGTTGAGTGCGGAGCCTGAAGTGGGGCTGGATCCCACGACCCTGAGATCATGATCTGAACCAAAATTCAAAGTTGGACACTTAACCAACTGAGCCACCTAGGCACCCCTACTTTTACTTTTCTAATTTCTGGATAAGGTTTGAGTGAATATGAAGTAAGAATTTGTCATTTGAGGTTTACAAATGCTAATAGAAAGGTGGTAATAACTTTGAAAACTAGATTGGTTTTGCTTCTCTTATTTAGTCAAGCTAAAGAATTCAGAGTAAAACTATAAATATTGCTTTTGTATTTGTAAATCTGATTTCAGAGCACAGGCCAGAGAAGAGATTTTTTTTTCCATTTTCTTTTTTTTCCCACTTTTCAAAAAAATGAAATATATTGTGAATACAAAAAAGTACGGAGTATTCATGGAGTTTTTTTTTCATTTGTTTTGAAGTTATGTTGATATGGGGGGATAGGTTAATTAGGTGATAGAAATTAAGGAGTGCACTTGTGATGAGCACTGGGTGATGTATGGAACTGTTGAATTACTATATTTTACACCTGAAACTAATATAACACTATATGAAAACTTAACTAAGTAGATTAATTTTGATATAATTTCACATGTACAGAAAAGTTCCTAGAAGAGTACAAAGAATTAGTATAGCCTTCATCCATATTCACTAAAATTTTTTAACCTTTTGAGGTATATAATAAACTGCATGTTTAAAATGTACAATTTAAGTTTTGACACATTGTATACACCAGTGAAACTATCACCACAACCAAGATAATGATGACTTCTGAAAGTTTCCATATGTTCCTTTGTAATCTCTCTCCTGTCCACACTATCCCATTCCTAGGCAACCACTATTCTGCTTTCTATCACTGTAATTGATTTCCATTTCTAGAATTTTATGTAAATGGAATCATGTAGTATATATTCTTTTTCCCTCTTGCATCTTTTACTCAGCATAATTATTTTGAGATTTATTCATGTTAGATTCACTAATTGTTAACATCTTGCCACATTTGCTTTTATATTCATGTGTATGTATGTGTATGCACACCACGTCTTTTTTCCAGAACTATTTGAAAGTAGTTGTATATATCATGCTCTTTCCCATTTTAATATTAAATCTACATTTAAAAAAAAGATTTTATTTATTTATTTGACAGAGAGCACAAGCAGGGGAGCAGCAGGCAGAGGGAGAGGGAGAATCAGACTCTCCACTGAGCAGGGAGCTCGATGTGAAGCTTGATCCCAGGACCCTGGGATCATGACCTGAGCCGAAGGCAGATGCTTAACCTACTGAGCCACCTAGTTGCCCTTAATGTACATTTTTTAAGAACAAAGATATTCTTATGTATAATCACAGTACCATTATCAAATTCAGGAAGTTTAACATTGATACACTGTCTTTTAAGTTGTTTAGCTTATATTCCATGTTATTTTTTCAGTACCCTAAGAATATCCTAGAAACAGTACTTCACCTGATAGAGGATTTAATCCAGTATCATGTATTACATTTAGTTCTCATTCTTTTTTCTTTTTTTCTTTTTTTAAGATTTATTTATCTTAGAGAGAGAGTTCATGAGTGGGAGAGGGAGAGAGAATCTCAAGCAGACCCCATGCAAAGCGCACAGAGCCAGATGTGGGGCTCAATCCTAGGATCCTGAGATCATGACCTGAGCTGAAACCAAGAGTCAGATGCTAACTGACTGCGCCACACAGGCGCCCCTAGTTCTCATTCTTTACTCTGGAACAGTACTTAGCCTTCCTTTGTCTTTCATGACATTTACATTTTTTGTTTTTTGTTTTTTGTTTTTTTTGTTTTTAATATTTTATTTATTTATTTGACACAGAGAGAGAAAGAGAGATCACAAGTAGGCAGAGGGAGAGGAAGAAGCAGGCTCCCTGCTGAGCAGAGAGCCTAATGGCGGGTCTCCATCGGATCGTGACCTGAGCTGAAGGCAGACACCCAACTGTCTAAGCCACCCAGGAGCCCCTAGTTCTCATTATTTACTCTGGAACAGTCCTTAGCCTTTATCTTTCATGACATTTACATTTTTGAAGGACAGACTAGCTACTATATAGATTCAAGTTATAAAGTTTTGGCTGGAATATTCCCTAAGTGTTCCTTTTAAGTTACCACGTTTGTATTTACATGAACCCTGTTTTCCTCTTACTGATAATATTAATTTTGGGCACTTAGTTAAGGTGTTGTCTTTTTCCCCACTAAATAGTTATTAGTTTTTCTTTTGTAATTAAGTAATTTGTGGAGACATATTTGGGGACTTTGTAAATATTTCAGTATTATTTTGGAAGACATTTTTGAAGTGGGAAAGGCGTTTAAGTATAATGTGTTTGAAAGTCCTGTTGAAACTGACATCTGATGACAATAAACGTTTCTTTACAAATAACAATGCTAAGAGGGCTGTAGGATATTGCACATTCTACAGAGCAAATGAATGGAAAAGCTAATCTTTATAGGAACTGCTGAGCATTCTTGTAAAATTGAAGTATGGGTTTTTTAGTCTTTACTTCCTTAATTTATAATGGAATTGATAGAAAAAGACTGACTCATTTCTTTGCTTGTAGGCTTTATAGGTGGCAAAAGTTTGATCTCCTGGCAAATATAAATTCTATATACTATGTATTCTCACTTTGAGAAATACTTTCTTTTACAAAACTCAGACACTGCAGTTTGGGGCTTATCTACAACCTGTTATATCAGATGCAGTCAGATAGACTATAAAAGTTTGAGACACAGATTAGGCTCCAGGGATATCTCTCTTAACCTCTCAATTTTACTCTTTCTAGATGCATCCTTGGGGAACTGTTCACAAAGAAGCCTATTTTTCAAGCCAATCTGGAACTGGCTCAGCTAGAACTGATCAGGTACAGCTTTGCATGTGCTCTAGGTACCCGGGTGTGATAGGTGATCTCATCTTCTAATTTCTAATACTTTTTGTTCATTCTACTAAATGAGCTTATGCTTCTTGTGTCCAAGTAAGTTTCTCAGTCAGATTTACCACATATTTTGTCATGGGCTGTAGATGTGAAGAAGTTGTATTTCCCTTTTTTAGGTCTTACTAAAGGTCTACATTTTAGATTCCCTGTTTTTAGACATTTAAGGTCTTTGCATTTTTTTATTAGTTCTTTATATAAAAGCATACTATTTTCAGTGTGGTGATTTCATTCCTAGGTTAGATTAAGATCAAATTTATGCAGCAGACATTTATTGAGTCTGTTCTATAATAAATTCCTTTCTCTGTTAAACTTGAGGATTTAGAAATACATAAGATAGGTCCTTGCCTTCAGAGAGCTCAGAATTTAGTAAGTGATACAGCATGTAAACAGATAATTAAAGGTGGTGTATAATTCATTATTTGTTATGCATTAAATTCAGTTTTCTATCAAAATTTTAGGCTTTCTTCTTTCAGTTTTCCCTATAGGGACATTATAGGACCAGCTCATCTCTTTGAAATTAATACTAACTGAACAGAACAAAATTGATAATGAAAACCTTTATGGAGGTTTTAAAAACATGTTTTACAAAACCAAGTGTATGGATCATTTTAGACTCTTTTGCCAGGATTTTCTCTTCACTATCTTATAACCAATTATTTCTGTCCTTAAAGCAGTGAGGTCAAGGTTTACCTTTCTGCGTGCCCTCTAATTTAATAAGCCAAGATTCCCCAGACCTCAGGAGGTAATAATTTCTGCTTCTGTTATCTCCAGAATTCACAGTGCTGACTCACTCACTTCTTGTTCGGGCTTTTTTTTTGTTTTCAGTCGACTCTGTGGTAGCCCTTGTCCAGCTGTGTGGCCTGATGTTATCAAGCTGCCCTACTTCAATACCATGAAACCGAAGAAGCAATATAGAAGGCGTCTGCGAGAAGAATTCTCTTTGTGAGTTTGGCAAAAATGTACATCTGGTTTCTGTGTGTTTAGGCTTGACTTTTTCCTGGCCTAGGGAGTTACTGTTGTCCCAACTTATTATAGCAGCACCTCACAGGAAAACATTGTATCTTCGAACAGTGTATGAATTTTATCATAGTGCTGTTGTAATTTTCTCTTATGAAGGCTTTATGTTTTTTATTTATTTTTATTTTTTTATTCATTTGAGAGAGAGAGAGAGAGAGAGCACAAGCAGGGGGAGAGGTAGAGGGAGAAGCAGACTCCCTGCTGAGCTGGGAGCCAACATGGGGCTTGACCCCAGGACCCGGAGATCATGACTCAAGCTGAAGGCAGATGCTTAACCACCTGAGCCAACCAGGAGCCCCTGCTTTATTTGTTTTTAAGTTTTTTATTTAAGTAATCTCTATATCCAGCGTTGGGCTGGTACTCACAACCCCGAGATCAAGAGTTGCGTGCTTTTCCGACTGAGCCATCTAAAGCCTTTAGATGATAGAAAATCATTTTATTGTGAACAATATATAAATTTCCTCATAGTCCTTTTGATTCTCCCACGATAAAAGAGTGGAACTGCTGGCTTCATGTTTTCTACCTGTATTATAGCATTGCATAAACCCTGTATGGGAGCAAATCTGCTTGCTTATTTATCCAGCTTCTAGCTCCCTTTCCACAGTTTATTTGGAGCTGGAAATTCAGAGACCTCTGATACAAGGTTACAGGTTTAAGAACTCTGGGGTCATTGTGAATTTGTTCTTTCTACAGCATTCCTTCGGCAGCACTTGATTTACTGGACCACATGCTGACACTAGATCCTAGCAAACGTTGCACAGCTGAACAGACTTTACAGAGTGACTTCCTTAAAGATGTTGAGCTCAGCAAAATGGATCCTCCAGAGTAAGTGCTGCTAGCTAAGTAGTGACCCTAAACCTCACACTAAGCGTCAGGAGACGAAAACTCAAAATAATAGGTTTTTAGAAGGAACTGCAAATGGCTAAGTCCAGAATGGAGAGGTGCCCTTGAGTATTATGGTTGAAAAGAGGTTTGTTTTATTGCTTTTTTTCTTTTTAAACAAGGAATAGATTTAGATATGATATTTGTTCTAATTTGACTCAAGCTGTCTTTTGTCCCTGAATCCCCAGCATATTGCCCTGTAAAACTTCTTTGAAAGTATTCCTTCTGGTTTTTGCTCTTACCCATTTCATTTGCTTGAATCTCCTATGTGTGTGGTGACCACGTATATCCCAAACTTGGAAGGACAGTCCTAATTTTAAATAGTTTGCATCACTGTCAGGTCATATATCCCGAATTTTGATGTTGAAAATAGGGTCTTTGTGCCTCTCTCACACAAGAATCTTCTGTATTTTCTGTATTCTGTAGGATCTTCTGAGGTTTTACATTCATGTTTCACATTTGGCAAATAAGTCTTATATCTTTGAATTTTTCATTGACGTGTTAATAGTTTTCATATCAGAGTCTTTGGGTATTTTTTTCTTACATAAAGTATCTTAAAGAAATACACAGTATTTAAAGACTGAGTGGGTAGTAACTACAAATCTAATTGTTCCAAAGAAATGTCCAAATTCATTTACTGCACTAGAATTTTGATACATTGAGTGTGTCTTGAAATACATAAGCTTTTTACTGAAATTTGGGAGGTCTTATTATAGAGATATTTTGAGTCTGGTAATCTTTATTGTAATAAGATTTGACTTGCCAGGGCTGTTTGTATTACTGAATATGAGGAAATCTGGAAATATATTAAAATATATTAATAAACACCACAAAATATCAAGTCATGGAAATTCAGTGGGTAGAAAGAAGAAAACCCGTTTTTTGGTCCTCACAGACCAAATAATGCATAAATTGATTTTACACAAAAGTGATTTAATAATACTAAACTTCAGTGGTTCACTACCTTGCCAGGAGGGACTTTTTGTAGATACTAACAAGCCAGTCATTTCTGTCCTATTCATTCCTAATTGAAACTTGACCAAGAAAGTTCTCCTTTATTCTTGTTATACAAAGCAAGAACAGTTGTAAGACTTAACTATTTGACTGGAATGTGGGTGTTTATATAGTAGGCGTGTCTCTGGTATTAGCAAGATCCTCATTTCTCAATGTAGAAATCTCTTGGGCTTTTGGATTTTTATTTTCCTCAGACTGCCATATGCCATGACCCCTTTTACACTGCTACTATCTGTTTACTATATTTCTAGTTATTTTTATGTTATTCTTTCCATTTCCCTCTGCTCTTTGCCTTCACATTTTAATCTCTTGTCCTTCCATTCACTCACTGTTGCAGTCCCACACACATTTCCCCTTTGTTTTATCTTTTTGCAGCCTCCCCCACTGGCAGGATTGCCATGAATTGTGGAGTAAGAAACGGCGACGACAGCGACAGAGTGGTGTTGTGATAGAAGAACCACCTCCATCCAAAGCCTCTCGCAAAGAAACTACCTCAGGGACAAGTGCTGAGCCTGTGAAGAACAGCAGCCCAGCACCACCTGAGCCTGCTTCTGGCAAGGTGGAGCCTGGGACTGGGGATGCAATAGGTCAGTTCTGGGATGGAGTTTTTGTGCTTTAAGGACATTAGGGCAGGTTTTGATGGTCAAGTGCAAGGATGCTGCACGTGTGTGTTTTAGTTTTTAGCCACTGAAGCATTAATAAAGACGTGACCTCATTATGAGGAGAAGGAGCTAAACCAAGTTTTGTACATGTGGTCCAGGAAGTCTACAGTAGATTATTTTCCTTTCAAGAAAGTGGGAATACTATATCTCAAGTAGATGTACAGGATAAATCAATAAATTAGGCCAAATTTAAGGTTCCTTTACCCATGGTTCTCTAACATGTAATTTAGAGCCCTGTTTATGTTAGGTTTGTTAAGACCTTCTTAGAATCTAATAATTTAAATCACAGTTGCTATTAAATGTAGTTAGTTCTGTAGAAGGTTATTTGATCTAAATATATCCAAAACTGTGTAATAGTGAGCTATTATAATAAAGTAGTTTTGTGATACCATCAGTTTTTCTGAACTATAGGTATTCTTTCCATGGCTCATTTTCCCTTCCTTGTCCACCTACAAGAGTGGTTTTTAACACTGGCTGCACATTCGAATCATTTGGAAAGCTTGAAAAGTAAACACTCCTGAACAATTGCCAGATCTCTGGGGATGGAAACTGAGGCATCTGAATTTTACAATCTCTCCTAGTAATTCTGATGTACAATAAGGGTTGTAAGTCCCTGATCTTGTAGAATATAGGTAAAATGAAATCACTTTTACTCACAGTGCAGAGATGTTTTAGCTTGTTCCTATATTTTTAAGTGAAAATATAAAGAATAACAAATTGTCATGACAGTTTGAGGCATGAAAAACGAGATATTCAAAATGAAACTTCACACATTGAATATTGTAAGTTGCTGTTGCCAGTTGCAGAAGGCAAAGGTCCTTAACCTGCCTCATCCTCTTATATTGGCTCCACTGTCCACAGGCCTTGGTGACATCACACAGCAGTTGAATCAAAGTGAATTGGCAGTGTTACTGAATCTGCTGCAGAGCCAAACTGACCTGAGCATCCCTCAAATGGCTCAGCTGCTTAACATCCACTCCAACCCAGAGATGCAGCAGCAGCTGGAGGCCCTGAACCAATCCATCAGTGCCCTAACTGAAGCCACTTCCCAGCAGCAGGACTCAGAGCCCATGGCCCCAGAGGAGTCTTTGAAGGAGGCACCTCCTGCCCTAGTGGTCCAGCCTTCAGCAGAACAGACAACCTCTGAAGCTTCAAGCACACCAGCTGACATGCAGAATATGTTGGCAGTTCTTTTGAGTCAGCTGATGAAAACCCAGGAGCCAGCAGGCAGCCTGGAGGAAAACAACAGTGACAAGAACAGTGGGCCACAGGGGCCCCGAAGAACTCCCACAATGCCACAGGAGGAGGCAGCAGGTAAACAGACCGGTCATGAATCTCATTGAGCTCAGGTGCTGTTGATCCTCTTAAATCTCTTTAACATTTTCTTTTTCACATCAGTGGCCTCAGTTTCAGTTTTTTGTAACCTAGTCTACAGGAGAACATAGCACCCAGTGATGTATTTCTTGCCCGGCTTCTATTTAAGTCTCAGAGCTTCTCAAAGCACCTCTCATATACTGATTGTTTTTCCATTTCCTAGGAGGTGGGTAAGTAAAGCCTCTGTATTCTAACCCAAGGAAACCACAACCATAGCTAATGATATATCTTGAACCACTGTGTGAATGGTGGCCAACTAGTATAGCACTTAAAAATCTGCCTTCCAAATAAACCATCATCAGATTGTACACTCAACTTTACTCTAGTGTAGTAAATACTGATACCAGTCTTACCTGAAAGATATAGTCAAGAAAACTCTAATAAAATGCCATTGTTAATTTCCTGAGGAGTAATTTGGAGGTATTTCTAAGTAGATAACTAACACCATACATTTCCTTTCCCCCAAAATTTTAGTGTATAAAAATGCTTTTTAAAAATCTGTGTTCCTAAGAGACAATTGAATGGACCTCAAATTAGGAAGTGAGCATTACATAAAGAAAAATCTGAGAAAAGGAAGTAATGTTATACCTTGATCTGGCATGACCACAGCACACAATTTTATTAGAGGAAAGAAAGTTAAAATTTTCTAATTCTGATTCACAGTCTATTTGCAAAATGCTTACTTATCTGAAAGTGTTTTCAACTCGTTGGAAATTTTCGCTGTTCATGAAGACCCCATGAATTGGGGAATGAGAAGAGGCACAAGGGCTGAGGAGGTACACTAACCTTCAACTTTAGGTTGTCCTACATTCATATTTCATATGGGATGGTGCAGAAAGTATATGCCTTTTTTCCACTGGTATACAAATATATAAGCTATTTTTCACATGTAAAGCTTTTTAAAACGGGAAGATAACATAAATAAAATTAACCCCTTTACTTTACAGATAGGTAAACTGAAATCCAGGAGTTTAAATAATCCTGCCTATGGTCCCACTGCTGGAACCATATTATTGGCAGAGGCAGAATTAGGACTGGTATACTTCTCTTAATGTTTCTTTTTAATGTGTTTTTTAATTCACTTTGTTACCCTGTCGTACTGCTTTTAAGAGACTCTAGAACACGGAATAACAGAAAGGTAATCTAGAATTAAAGCAGGCCTTTTTGCCTCCTCTCTTATACCTTCCTTCTCCTTCCCACCCCAGCAGAAAAATTCAACTATAATCAAAATACGTGGGAGAAGTTGTTCAAATTAAATAATATAGTGATTGAAAGAAATTCACCCAGTAATTGAGCTAATAAGCTATCAGCCAAATGGTCAGATTGAACTAAAATTAAGGCCTGGCCTATGGCTAGAAATTGTTATATTTACTTTTCAGAGAAGAGTAAAAATACCGCTCCTCATTGTTAGTCATCCCTGGATTATCCAGTTTTCCCTGTCTCTCCTGTTTCTGTTTCTCCCCTGCTGCCTCTCTTTTGGCCATTTTACTGTTCATTAGCACTTCCACCAGAGGGCAGACTGAATAAGCCAGAGAAGGTGAAAATCTGTTACTTTGGCTATGTTTAGCTACTCTACTTGTGTGGGGAAAGGGTTATGATTGAATCTAATGAGTCAATTGAAATATTTAAGTTATTTGTACATTTCATTAATACCTCCCTCCATTAGTACAGACTATTAAGAATTGGCAATATTGTTAACACTAAATCTTATATAATAGTATGACTTTTAAAATGTAATCTTTATTTTTAACTCCTTTAAGACGTTTTATTTAATAGTTCTTTACAGTCTGTCTGCTTTATTACGTCGAGGTAGTTTTCATCCTCATACATGTGAATTTGAACTCAAGAATTAGTTCTGTTGAAACACTATTGGACTATTCACATAAAAGGCAGAGTTTAAGTATGAAAAGTAGTATAGCTGGAAGAATAAGTTTAGCTTTGCTCACTTTTGCAGTTAGGCATTTTTAAAGTTGTTTGCCGTTGGTATTAAAAAAAAAAAAAAACCTGGTGTTTTGTTTTATGTATAGTCCAAAAATACTTTTAAATATAACTGGTACTGAGATATTCTTATGTAGTAAGATATATAGTATTGGCAGCAAAAAGCTCTGAAATCTATAGATGTTTGTAGTCCAGTTAGCTCTCCTTTTTCAGTGTCTTCTTTCCAATTGTGAGTTTTCTATAGCTAATTTTTTTTCCTTAAATTCATTTTTACCTACCACCTAGTCAACCAGCCAATCTGTCAACAAGCAACTTGGGTGGGTACTGTATACAGGGTGACCATCTCATCTCTGTACTGTCCTGGTTTTAAAACTGAAAGTCAGCAACCTGAGAACCTGCTCAGTCCCAAGCAACTTGGGACTGGTGGCCACCCTACTTGTGTGTTACATAGAGCACCTGAACTTATCCTTCCAGGGCACAACATTACAATATGGTGTTTTCAGAGTACTTTCACCTGCATGCTAAGTGAATACATACTTACTTTACTGATTGTCTTTGCAAAATATAATTGTGGTAAATATGCTACCAAAATACTTTATAACTAAAAACTATTTTTGGCTTGTCTGAGTAATGACTTTTATATCACTTAGCTCAGATAATAAAGCATTGACTATATGGACATTTAAAAATATGGTTCCATAGGGAACAGAAAAATCAGTCATTTGGAAGATATCCCAAAACATTAAACCTTTTCTTCAGCAGGGTGACTCCCAACTCTTTAAAAGCACTGTTCTGATTGTACTTGGTTTTGTATGTCCTCAAACTCACACCATTTTACATCTCTACTCTCGGGCCTTGGCATGAGTTACCAGACAATGATTGCCATGCTTAGGCAAATTTAGCCAGCAGTGGGGTTGGGGGTGGGGGTGTGGAAATGTGTGGAGTGGTTCAAGAAAGACAAAGATCTTTGGAAAGAGAGAATGTAGTATATAAGTTCAATACATTTCTAAATACTCAGTTCTTTCACCGTTTCCAAGATAAACAGATGTTTATCAACAGCCCATTCATTCTGCATGGCATTACTATAGTGATTTTTTTCATAGCATGGAAAAAATGCAGGAGGTTGGGAAACAAAATAGAAAATTATGATAGATTAGTCTTTATAATTACTGTAACATAGAAAGCTGAATGACAAAATGGTGGTTACTATCCCTTTTTTCAGAATGTGATTATGGGGAGAGGGGACTCAAGTTTGGAGAAGCACGTGTGTATTTATACATGACGGTACTGAAAGGTTTTTACTTTATTTCATCTCTCCTGTATATTCTTTAAGTTCTATTTCAGGTGTTAACCTTATATCATCAAATGTTCTGTAAAATGTGTTAGCTAAGTCCATGCAAGGTCTCCTATTGTACAGCAAGATTATGTGCTAGAAATGTGACCACAACATGTGTATTATTTCCTCTCATCTTCCTTCTTTCTACTTTATTTTCATTAATGTTTTGATCCAACAGCAAAAAGGGGCGGGGAGGCTGCCAACAGCCTACATATTAGAACAGTTCCTTAAGGAAGGAAATGGAGGAAATCTCAGACAAAAATCAGGACAATCATTTGAGAAACATACGATCTTTTTTACACCAGCTGTTAGATTCAGAATGCAACTGTTTTATTTTAATCACTTGATTTTATTTATAAATTGCAATTTCCTGATCCCAAGATTTTATTCTTTATATATATTTGGTTACTTGTATTGATATTTGTTTATGTTGGGCAGTGTATGTATGTGTGTATGTGTGTGTGTGTGTATGTTTGTGTTTATAATCACATGTGATTTTTAAGATGGTGTTTAAAAGAAGTAACCCTTCCACAGCATGTCCTCCTCACATTCTTCCACCAGAGAAGAGGCCCCCTGAGCCCCCCGGACCTCCACCGCCGCCACCTCCACCCCCTCTGGTTGAAGGCGATCTTTCCAGCGCCCCCCAGGAGTTGAACCCAGCCGTGACAGCCGCCTTGCTGCAACTTTTATCCCAGCCTGAAGCAGAGCCTCCTGGCCACCTGCCACATGAGCACCAGGCCTTGAGACCAATGGAATACTCCACCCGACCCCATCCCAACAGGACTTACGGAAACACTGATGGGCCTGAAACAGGGTTCAGTGCCACTGACACTGATGAACGCAACTCTGGTCCAGCTTTGACAGAATCCTTGACCCAGACCCTGGTGAAGAACAGGACCTACTCAGGCTCTGTGAGCCACCTTGGGGAGTCCAGCAGTTACCAGGGCACAGGGTCAGTTCAGTTCCCAGGGGACCAGGACCTCCGTTTTGCCAGGGTCCCCTTACCATTACACTCAGTGGTCGGGCAACCATTCCTGAAGGCTGAGGGAAGCAGCAACTCTGTGGTACATGCAGAGACCAAATTGCAGAACTATGGGGAGCTGGGGCCAGGAACCACTGGGGCCAGCAGTTCAGGAGCAGGCCTTAACTGGGGGGGCTCAGCTCAGTCTTCTGCTTACGGAAAACTCTATCGGGGGCCTACAAGAGTCCCGCCAAGAGGGGGAAGAGGGAGAGGAGTTCCTTACTAACCCAGAGACTTCAGTGTCCTGAAAGATTCCTTCCCTATTCATCCTTCCATCCAGTCCTCTGAAACATTAATGAAATCATTTGCCAGAGCGAGGTAATCATCTGCATTTGGCTACCGCAAAGCTGTCTGTTGTATTCCTTGCTCACTTGCTACTAGCAGGCGACTTATAAAATAATGATCTTGGCACCAGTTCCCCCTGGATGGGCTACAGCCAGAACAATTACTTCAACTCTACCTAGTAGATATAAGTAGAGAATGTGGAGAGGGTCATTAAATTGAAAAGTAAATGTTGTTGTAGTTCATTTGCCTGCACTTCTTGAGCAGAAGAAAAGGAGAACAGTTTCAATTTTGAGATGGCTCAGGAGAGGCTCTCTTTAGGTTTTTTAAATTTGGGGATTTTTTTTTATGATTTTTTTCTTTTGAATTTTGTTTTTTGGGGTTTTTTTTTTGTTTTGTTTTGTTTTGTTTCGTTTTGATTTCCTTTAACGATAATAGTGTTCACAAAATTTGAGCTACTCTTAGGCTTTTGCTATAAGGGAAACAGAGTGACTGGCTGATTTAAATAAATGTTTCCTTCCTCTCCACCATCTCACATTTTTGCTTTCAAGTGAACTCTTTTTTTCCCCATTGAGCATCTTGAACATACCTTTTTTCCAAATAAATTACTCATCCATAAAGTTTGCTCTGCTTTGACAAAAGACATGCCCCTCTCCCTGCACATGAAGCAGGTTGTAGAAAGAGGCACTCTTGGGCATGTAGGTAGATTTACCCCATCTCTTCCCTTTTTTACCCCTTCTTTATAGAGTTTCTCATTTTCTGTCTCTCTCTGTCTCTTTTTGAGGCATTTGTTTGGAAAAAATTAATCGTTGAGATGCCCAAGAACCTGGGATAATTCTTTACTTTTTTTGAAATAAAGGAAAGGAAATTCAACCTCCTATATTGTTCTCTGTAACTTTTCAATTCTAAAATGTTTTTGTTTTTTTAAAACCATGTTCTGATGGTGAAGTTGATTTATAAATGCAGACAGCCTAGGACATTGCTGTTGAGCTGGGGTTAGAGATGATGCCTCCATAACTAGAGGGCTAGTAAGAGCAGTTAGCATACTGTTTACACATATATTTTTATGTCAAAAAAAACCTTTGAAACAGAGCATTGTAGTGTTGTCAAAGAGAAAAGAAATACATCCTGAAAATACATGAAAATGTAACTTAGTTTTTAGGGTGCATATTTTTCTGAAGATCTATCAATATCTGAGACCTTTTTTAAAAAATAATTTTAAAAGAACAGACCGTGAGAAAGAACAGTATTGACATATACACATCTCAGCATGTATATCCTGCCAATTCTTTTAGGGAGTTTCCTCTAGAGAGTTTGATTTTGGTTTTGTTTTTGGTAAAAGGGGTTAAATAATGACTTCATGGCAAGAATTTTGCCTTATTATAAACAGGAAATGGAAAAGGGAAGGGCTTTCAGGGTGGGATAACTTGGGAGGCTTCTCATTCTGGTTTCCATTTCTATGTGAATACCAGCATATAATGTGTTTTAAAAACATACACATTCATATAAATTATCTTCACAGACTTAGACCTTTGTGAAACGTAAATTAGGACCCTTTTACAAAGAAAAGGCAAATATGCTTCAGCATCTTGGAGAATAGTTTTCAGAACTCAAGTGAAGTTTTGTGTTTCAATGCCAAGTTCTTATATTAAAAAATAAAAACTACTTGTAAGAGAAAGGTGCACTAATAAAAAAAGAAAACTTTAAAAAAATGAAAGAAGAACCCTCTTCAGATACTTACATGAAGACTATTTTCCCCTGTTTACTGAAATAGGTAGATATCCGGTGTGTGTATTTCTTTTATTATTCTCTGGGTTTTGGTCTGGCCTTGCCCTCATGGGCAAACATTGATTAGAGGAAGAACCTTCTAGCCATTTTGGCATTGATGGCTTTTTATACCAGTGTGTCCAATTAGATTTACTAGGCTCACTGACATGCTATTGGAAAATTCCATTAAAGTTCATCTGAACCTTTTGTCTGTTGACTTCTTAGTCCTCAGACATGGGACTTTGTAGTTTAGAATATTTGCATTTGAGGCATTGGGCCCCACTCCCATTTTTGATTAAAGAACTTAAGCTTGAGATACTTTCAGAAGTATCTTACTCAGTGAAAATAATTGGTCTCCCATCAAATATGAATAAAATTCTCTCTATATTTTCATTACATTTTGGTTATCAGCAGTCATCAATAATGTTTTTCCTTCTCCCTTCCCACCCCTTATTTTTAATTATGCCAAATATTCTAAATAATATACTTAAGTCTCCATTCTCCCATGCCTACTACTAGGGAAGGGGGTGAGTGTATGTATGGTGTGTGTATGTGTGTGTGTGATCCCATCTCACCCCCTACCCCATTTGGGGAGTCTAGCCTTTACAATGAAAAAAGTTTGGTAATTTTGACTATTTCTAAAAGCAAAGGGGGAAAAAAACTCAAATATCCTGGAATCTATGTGGAGGAAGAAAAGGTATTTGTTAATTTTTCAGCTATGTTATCTATAAATGTGATAGAAGTAAAGTTTTGGCAGAATTTCAACTTGACTGTTAGAAAATTACAAACCCAATTATATTCAAAAGTGGTTTTGTTTTGTTTTAATTATTGTACCATGGGAGATAAGTCCATTAAATACGTTATTTTGAACAGATGAGAAATCTGATTCTGTTCGTGAATGAGAGGCAAAACTGGTTTGACCATGATCATTTTTGTGGTTTTGAAAACAATTTTGTTTGACCCAGTTTCCTTAGTTTTTTCTTCAGCTGTCCATAGGAATGATAAAATGACATCAGATCTATACTTTTCAAAGCAGGGCAGTAGCACAAATTTGTAAGTAGGACTTTTTTGTTAGCTTATGCCATAGACATCACCCAGCCACTGTGCGTGTGTGTGCGTGTGTGTGTGTGTGTGTGTGTGTAATATGCATATATAGTTACAGTACTAAAATGGTTACCAGCAGGTTTTGAGAGAGAATGCTGCACCAGAAAAGTGTCAGTTGCCACCTCATTCTCCCTGATTTAGGTTCCTGACACTGTATTCATTCTCTCTTGTTTTTGCCCCACATCGGGTGTACCTTGTCTATGTACAGATATTTTGTAATATATTAAATTTTTTTCTTTCAGTTTATAAAAATGGAAAGTGGAGATTGGAAAATTAAATATTTCCTGTTACTATACCACTTTTGCTCCATTGCATTTACTTCTTAACCTGTAGCCTCTGAGCAGATCTAATTGCGTGTGAAGGGTTTTTTCCTCCACTTTATCTTAGGAGTTCTTTGTCTCAGAATCTCTGTAGTCTCATAAAATATCCAAAAAAAAAAAGTTCTCAGGGTTTGAAGAGGTGCTTCAAAACACTAGACTAGAAACTAGAGAAGAAAAAAAGTTGGGAAACCATAAGGTGATTTTTTTTTTTAAAGTAGTAATAGTTATACAAATGATGGTGCCAGGCCATCAAAAGAGTTGAGCCTCATGTACCCCAACTCCTCCTGAAAGGAGAGGTAAGTGGGTTTGAGCTCTACTTGTCAATGGAAGTTGCTAAGAGGCTGTTTAGACCAAAGAATGGTCTCTTAAATATAACCATCCGCCACAGGTCTTATGTTACCATGAGTAAAGTAGGCATGGAGATTACTGTTCCTAGCTCTGTTGAGATTTCCTGATGTGTTGCCAATCCGGGAAATGAGTAAAGTCGTTTATAAGGGTAAAATTCCTATTACCTTCAAAATCTTTCCTATCCACCTGAGGGGAGAATTGTTTTCCCTTCTCTTTCATGGCTTAGGACACTGAGAACTAAAATTTCCCTCGTGTATGCTGCAGTACTGCTAGTTATGACATAAGTAGGCAGGCAGACAGCAGATAAAACCCATTAGAAGACTTTAGAAAGGGAGGGGAGATTAGGTTATCAGGAAGTTGTTGGTGGGGTGAGCAATCATATAAGGTTAAAGGGTACACCAGAACAAGGAAATTAGGAAGATGAATTCAAATGCTGGTGATGAGGGTTGCCAGCCTATTTTTGAGTCCCCAAAGTTTATGATGTTCCCTTGCCTGTGGGCTGTCATGTCTACACAGAAGGAGAATGGAGAGCTCAAGATTGTTGCAATTCCTGGAATCCTGTGTTCCTGGTTAGCCTCCAGAGAAAAGGAATTTGTTTTTGGTCTTTATATATTGCAGATTCATGACTAGGAGTGTGAACCTCAACCTGCTAGAGAGTATTGTTTCCACTTCATAGCAGTGCAGTCTTTTTAATTCTGAGGCTAAAGGCTGAGGACCTAACTAACATGGACTTTTTTTCTCTATCATAGCCAAGGCTATTTCTAATTAGAAGCCATACTGTTTCAGTATCTACATTTCTTAAGCACTGTCTTTTCCAAGACAGGTATCTAACTGTATGGTAAAGTTAATGCCTCAAGGAAGTTAATAGTTAATGTTCTTCGTGCTGGAATTTCCTTTGTTATTAAAGATTGCCCCATAGTTTGACTGTGTTTCAGGTATGGAGTTACTTCTGTGTTCACAACTTAGTCATCTTGAAGGGCTAGGTGGAATGGAAGTGGGGAGTTCTTCAAGTGAGTAAATACTCAACCATTCCAAGGGAGAGGTGGAACTGCTAAATCTGTCAGTTGTCCTGAGAGGCAAGGTGAGCATTTCTGGACACGGTTAATTTTACTGTCCAGGTGTGGCACTTCTCTTCTATAGGAATACTTTTAATGTTCCTGTAACCTTAAGAATACTCTCAAGAGAACATTTACTCCAAGCTAGGGTCGAAAGACTTTGGGGGAAGTATGACACCTGGAGGAATTGCTGCTGGTACTCTACCACTCCTCCCCGTATGCAGCCATCTCTCCATCTCCTGTCCACCCACTTTTCATTTCCTGTTTTTCACTCACTGCCCACCTTGCATGCATTAGGCCTACCAGAGGTATTGATTGCTTAATCCTGCAGGGTATTTAGAGTTACTGCTGCTTCATAGTTTTGAAGGGTAATGAGAGGCAACTCAGAAGACAAATGACTATTCCAGATCCTCAACTTACTGGGTAAGAGGTGAGGGAGGAAGCGAAATAACCATGCTTTCTTACTGCTAAGGAGATTGTAATTTATGTTTTGTGGGGTACAAGAGATTCCTTTACTGGTCTAGGAAGGGCAAGGAGTCTCAATACTTCACTTTATCCTCTTCCCTCATGTGCGGAGACGTGCTTTTGGTGATGACATTTCTGAGCTCAATTGCAGATGGTGTCTGTGGGAAGTAAAGTTTGATGAGTGAAAAGAGGGTCCTGCTATCCATGAGAAAGCAGATGAGGATTGCTTCGATGCCCTGGTGATTAATCACTAAAGTGCCAAAACGCTTTGGCAACTGGATTGCTCTCATACCTATCTCAAAAATTAGTAGTCCAAGGCTGAGAGAAAGGGGCTGATATGAAGTTTGTTTTTAATACTCTCTAGATGGGTGGTTGTTAGTGAAACGTACTCAATATGTAGGCCATAGCCACAGCATACTGCTCTGGAGTAAGAGAATATAGCCATAAAGCAAGTTCACTTAGACATAGGCTTCCTAGAACATGGAAATAGGTGGATTTTTAGATGTTTTGCTCTGGCATGGTTGTAAACAACAGATAATGTTGATGGTTCCAAAGGAATGAAGGGCATTTTATCCAAGCCAAACTATCTCTTGAGGGAGGCAGCGTGGAGAAACCCTACAAAGGCTATACAATGTAGCAGTCATTGCTAAGTGAAAAACAAAGCCTGGGTCTTGGATGTTTTTTTTCTTTACCTTAAGGAGCCTATTCTGTTGGCTGTCTCAGGGAGAGGATCCTTTTACCTCCTGCGTCTCAGAACTATAGCAATACCTATCTTGTTGGTGAGGTGAGGATCAGCTTCTAGACAGACAACCCTCCCCACCAAGGCTAATGCAGTTTTGAATGCTTTTGGCCCTGGAGAAAAGAGGCTGAATTCGAAGACTTAGAGGAAGCGTAGGAGCTGATCCCTTTTATAAATTCAGGAACTTCTGAGTTTGGCCTTGTTACCCAGTATTTGCATTTTATGTTAGGAAACCAAAGGTCTCATACAATATAAAGCAATATGAGGAGATGTAAATAAGGGAAGGAAGGAGAACTCTAGAGCAGTCTGTTAGCTGGGCTACAGAAAGACACTTAGGGTGTAATTGCTTTTAAAGAAGAAATAGAGATATGGGGTAGAATGAAAAATTATGGCTGGGCTAGTGAAAAAGGATAATTGCCTTTAAGGTTCACAATTCATTTTGGGAGGCCCCGTTAAAGCACCACCTTGAGTAAAGAGTTCCCCTTGATTACGGTAGTGTTACCTTTATGGTTGGAGGATGGGCCTAGAGCCCTTAGGTTGGGAGATGCTTTGAAGATGTTTTCACTTAGGGAAACTTGATTATATTAGGCAACTAGCATATAGGAAAATTTTACTTCCTACTGCTATCTACATAGTTCAAGAGAATGATTCAGAAATAAGGGATGATATGGATGCATCATTTTAAAAAGTTATTTGTATTTTTGGAGTTTTAAAACTCCTGAAGGTGGTTTTGTGTATTTTAGGCCAACCTGGAAGCTAGTGTTACTCCTCTCTCCTTTGTTTTTAGATCCAAGTGAAGGCAGTGCATAGAAGAGTAAACAACCAGAATATGTGAGTTAGAGTCACACACTGCTAGAACTACGAAAGGACGTTAGTTTGTCTAGTTCAACGCTGTCTTCAGCCAGTGAACAAATAGGCCCAGGAAGGTTGAGAGCCTGTGGTTTGGGGAAGAAGGAGGGAGAGAATAGGAACTAATGTTGTCGGGAACCTACTATGTGTCAGGCACTGTGCTAAATGCTTTGCTTTTATTATCTTGAGTGTCAAACACCTTGAGGCTAAAGGATGGAAGGAGTAAAAGGCAAATCCCTCTTACTATCCTGAGCAATAAGTAGTTGATAAAGGAGAGCGGCAGATCACTTTTTCCTGTCTAACCACATAGGGCTAAACTATAGGAAGTGAAGAGTTAGTGTTTGAGAGTGAGGTTAATTTAGGGAAGTACTCGCTAAATAGTTGAGACTCACGAATAATTTGTCTATTCCTGGGGACCTTCCAAGAATGTGATGGTCAGAGGCGGACTAGAGGCAGAGCTGGTAGAGAACAAGATTACTGTTGGCTCTGGGGTTGATTTGCATTCTAGAAAATCAGCTCATGACCTGAGAATATAGATTTATCTTAGAAAAAGGGACAAAATGGACATCTCATCCAAAGGGGTCTTCAAAGAAAATAGTGTTTACATCCTGAGAATCAAGGAGATAAACAAATGCCTTTGGTGACTGTGCTTGTTTTTGGGTTTTTGTTTTGTAACACATTTTGAAGTCATGAAACAATTTATAATTTTGGAAAGACTCAGTGCAAGTTCAATGTTGATAGGAGCAGGTGGCAGCCTGAACATGGCTATTGAGAATAAGATTTTATTCCTCGTAGTTGTTTGATATGATATCCCAAGTATTATACCATGAGGGCTGCTTCAGTGGGGAGCAGTAATATCATTAGCTGAGTCATGTCCTGAGTACAGGACAACTTCTGGGGAAGATTAAGGGAGGATCTCACTTTTTAAAGAAGCTTCTGGATCTAGTGAGATGAGTCTTATACTTGGGTGGGAAGTAGGACTCAGTATAAGTCAGCACGTTAATGCAGGCTATAAAATAAACTAGGAACCTAGTACAGAAGTAGCCATAGCCAAGAAATAATTCGAAAAGTTAAGAGTTAACCAGAAAAGATTCTTTGAAGCTGATGAAGATGGGGGAACAGAAGAGGTGTTCAGACGAAGAAAACCTACAGAAGAAGGTTTATGTGTGTTTTGTGCAGAAGGCTGTGAATGGGCTAGTTGGGGTGGTAAAGGAGAGCAATATTAAGAAATAAAGTCGAAGGAGCAGTCCTGTAGGCCTGAATGAGGAGTTCAAGTTTGATTTGGGAAGCATTAACAGGAAGCAGAGCATGGTGGGATGAATATGATGTTGAGGACTTTCACAGCCATCCTGGGTCAAGGAAGCAGGAAAGCTTGCTAGGATATTTTTGTTCTTGTCCAGATGTGTGGCCCTGAGGGCCTGCACTAGAGTGGGACAAAGAGAATGAGAAGGAAGGAAGGAGGTCCATAGGAATTAGCAAGGCTTGATGTTAGTTCAAATGTGAGAGGAGAGATGACCCCAGGACATTGTTCCTGTTGATGGTGATGAGAGCTTGGAAAGAGCTGCTTTTTTTTTAAGAAGTAGGAAGTGTTTACTTCATTAACCAATTAATGGGATGTGTCTTTGTTCAGTATTGCAGGGTCTAGGTGAGGGCAGCCCCCCTAGGAAATAGTGAAGCATGTGCTGTGTGCCCAGACGATCATCTGCACTCTGCCCTTTGCAGGTGGGAGATCCAAGTGAAAGAGAGTTTATTGCTGGGGTGTTCCCACAGACTTCAAGAATGCTAGCCCTCTCCAGATCTAGGAAAGAAAATAGTTTTTTGCCAGTTTCTTCCCCTTTAATGCTTTGAAAATGGGATATGACTAGCCTGTGGCAGCATGTGCCTGTGGATGCACAATTCTCTGGCTTGTTTCTTGGAAGGCCTTTTTCTGTCCCTCCCTGGGGGTCATTTGTATCTCTGGTTCCTGCTCCCAGAGCCATAAAGTGGGAGCCCCCATTTATTAATTGGGTTGGGATTGGGGAGGGGGTCCACGGGGGACTCTTTAGTGCAGCAGGCGGGGGTCTTCCTGAATGAGCCCATTAGCCAGCCCCAATGGCAGCTGAAACGGGGCCGCAGCCAAGTCCTCTCCGTTTCAAAAACCCTCCATCGCCTGCAGCAGATCAGAACAAGGCCTGCGGGAGCCCTTAGCTTCTGATTGCAGCTGTGAGGAAGGACAAAACAATTTATAGGAAGCCAAGTAGCTCCTGTCTCACTATCTCTTCTTTCTGACTTTGGGGAGGGACAAGACTGGGATGTGGTGCCCCCCCATCATAGCTTCTTACAAGGCAGGTATAGGCCTGAAGTAGGAGAGAACAGTAGTGAGTGATTGGACATTTATGTCAATGCTCTGGATGTGTTTACACATGTCCTTGCTTTCTCCATACACATACAGTTGAATTTGATACATGGTCCTCCCTAGGTCAAAGCCAAGTGTGTGCTCATATAGTCTCAGTTGTATGTTGGGAGCATGCTTATCACACTCTTTCCTGCCCCATACATCTGCCTTGTGTCTTCTCTGCCTTATCAAGATTCAAGGTTAGAGTTAGATCACCTTCTTAACGGTCTCTTCATAATAGAAGGAGTTTGGCACCGAAAGGAAGGCCTCCTACTGGGACTCCCTCATTTGTCCCTTTGGTTAAGCCAGCATGAGAAAAGCTGGCATCTCTAGGGGAGCTTCTTTCTGCAGTGGCCCAGAGAGAAGGTGTGACGGGCAGGAATGCCTCACTTCCTGATAAAAGGAAGTGTCTCCTTCCTCGTAGAATCATAGCCGGCCAGAGCTAGAAAGGGACCCTAGAGATCATCTACTTCACTCTTTCAGTGTACAGAGTGGGAAACAGCTTTGGGGAAGGGAAGTGCATTGTCCACTGTCTCGTAGTGAGTGAGTTGGTGGCAGCCAGCCAAAACTGGAATCCAAGAGGCCAGAATCTTACCCTACTTGAGTATAAGGTCCCCAACCTTAGGATTGCCAACCCCTGTGAGCACTGAACTTCCTCAGGAAAGGAAGGTAGGGCTGTGAGGTTTTGAGGGGGAAAGGTAGACTTGAAAAACATTAGTAGAAAAACTGAGAAAGTTTTATGTGTTTTTACTTCAAAGACTCATCTCTCCATGACCTGCAAATTGTACAAGTGTAATTTTTATGTGGTCAGGAGCTCTGGTTCATTGGGGAAGCAAGTGGCACCGCCAAAGATCTTGATGCTCCCAGAGTGACCCCCAAGTTCCAGGAGCACTTTGCCACCAGCTCTGGGGTTTGGGAAGCAGGAAAAAAACCCTCTGAGGCCCAGTGAGGAATTTACCCTGAATCTCAACTCAGGCTCTTTTGCATTACAATGCAGCTATAGAAAAGCAAAATCAGAAGGGAGGGAGAAAGAAAACACGCCTCACCTTCTGGGAAACTAAGGGGAATCTGAATGAGAGAAGGGATTATAGAACTCTGAGTAAAATGAAATATTCTTTAAGATTACTGGGAAATGGAGTTGAAGCGGGGTTGGGGGGGGACCCCTACTCCTCTCCCTTATTAAGTTTGAGTTGTCGGTTTTCTCCTTTGATGAGGCAGAAGGAAGGTGGTGTGGTGCTCCACAGTGACCTCAGCCCTAAATAGAGTGCTCAGTGAACTCACATGCACAGCCGGTTCTGAAGTCATCTCACTCTGGTGCGGAGACTACCCATCTTTGGACCTCTCCGAGATGTATCTACAGTCCCTTCCAACGCTTATTTTCTAAGCATATGAGCCTGGGAGCCAATGATGTGCATAGAGGGAAGTGTTAAAGAGTCTTTAAACTAGAATCAGAATCTTGGAGGGAGAAAGGGACCACCGGACAGTTTAGAGATAGAGTTATATGAGTCTAGGTCCGAGGGCAGTGGGTCTGCAAAATGAACCTTGTGTGCTGATGACAAAGAAGCAGGTCCTAGTGCATAATCTTTACATTTTCTCCATCACACCCCAATTGATAATACTGGGGGAACGTGAACTGGCCTCCATGCAGATTCCTCCCTACATAGGGAGTGTGTATGATATACCTTCTTGTCTAAATTGTGTCAAGTCTGCTGTCCCTTCACAAACTTCCTTTCTGTCTCATGATTTGCTTGTTTGTTTTTTTGCCTCCTAGCGTTTCTTGAAGCTGTTTTAGACAAGGTGATGATGATCTGATCTAAAAACTAGATGGACTCCTCTTAAGTCATCTTCTTGCATTAACTTTGCATTAACCTTGAACCTTCACCACCCTTTATAATTCTGAGTTTCACAGCTTTTAATTCTGTTGAATTCCTAATTTACTTCATAAGTATAGGAATCATTGTTTTTACTTTATCAGACTGGGAGGTGGTTCCCAGGAGGTAGGAGTCTTAGAGCAGTTATAACTCTCTCTGGGAGCATACTTAAGGTTCATCTTAATCCTTCTGGGCTTTGTGAATTCAGTTTTGAGGGAATTGGAAGAGTGGTGACCATCGCCATCTCTGTTACCTACTAAGGCCATACTCCCTGGCTGAAAGGCCAAATTTCTCTTTGGTGTCTAGTCCCTCGTCTCATGTCTAAAGTAACCTGTCATTTTCCCTTACAGGTGGCAGCAGCGGCAGGAAGGATGGTCCTTGAGGAATTTGGTGAAGTCCATCAGTCACCTGGCATCTGACAAGTTCAGTATTTCATAGACTCTAAAGCCAGGTAGGGACCTAAGGCCAATCAGAGGTTTCAGGCCTGCTTTTGTAAGGGATTCCCCACCCCCACCCCCACACACAACTAGTCTCAGGGAAGTTTCTTATTCCCAGGGAAGTTTCTTATTCCCAAAGATCTCCAGAAGAGTTTTCCTGGCTCTTTGTTTGTCCCTATTATGGTGTCCTACCTTCTCATTGACAATTTCTCCCCCTGGTTAGAGTAAGTGACCCTCTTTATTAACATTGACAGTCGTTTCATTCCTCTTCTTTCCTCTTGGCCCACTTTGCTAATGGATATCCCTCTTTGGTGGGATAATGATGTTGGTTACTCTTAGCCTCTCCTCTACAACACTTGTCCCACTCACCCATTACCACCACCACCACCACCACCACCATCATCACCACCACCATACACACACACACACACACACACACACTCTCACACTCACACAGCCCTGCCTTCTTCCCCAAGAAGCTATTTTCTCTCCCTTTCTTTTGAGTGGGATTGGGCATGCTGTCCGTTCTTACTACCTCTCATCAACTTCTCTACCTCCTTTCCAGATTTAATGGGAGCTCCCACCTGTTCAGACACTATATAAGACACAAGAAGTAGAAGCCTATAAGCCTGCTTCTCTCCATCCTCATTGCCCAGAACCAGGCAGGTCATGAGCTTCCAGTGCTCACCCCACCCTTCTTGCTGCCAGGTAGGTGGCCCCTTTCTCTACCCATCAACCCCAAACAGGGTCATATTTCTCTCTGGAAGTATTTCTCTCTGTTGTTAAATATCTCCAATAAGGGGAAGGCCTTAGTGACTCAGCTCTCTGCCTTGCGACTTCCAGTTTTAATCTTTAGCAGGACCTTGCTGATGTTACATATCCACCCCTTTCCTATAGTTCAGATTCCCCCCTTTTAGTGGGTGTGAGAATAAGGGACCAGTAAACATGATATTTTACCCTGGAGGGTAAGGGTCCAATGACAGGTAGCACTTCTCTTGGGGCTGGAAGTCTAAAGCCCCAGATATGCATTCTGCCCAGTGAGTGGCCTGGCATCCTTAGAGAATACCTGGATCTTTTGAGGGGAAGCTGTGTTTATTTGGTGTCTATTCCCAAGGACAAGGATCTCAGGCTCTGAGACTCTGTCTCTATTCATTCCCAGACCTCTCCGGGGAGTAAGAAAGAATTGCTGTACAGCAGAAACCCACCACCAGGGGCACCTGGGGGGCTCAGTCAGTTAAGCGTCCACCTTCAGCTCAGGTCATGATCCCAGGGTCCTGGGATCGAGTCCCGAGTCCCACATCGGGCTCCTTGCTCAGTGGGGAGCCTGCTTCTCCCTCTGCCTGCCGCTCCCCCAGCTTCTGTGCTCCCTCCCTCTCTCTCTCCAACAAATAAATAAATAAAATCTTTAAAAAAAAAAAAAGAAAGAAAAGAAAGAAAAGGAAGGAAGGAAGGAAGGAAGGAAGGAAGGAAGGAAGGAAGGAAGGAAGGAAGGAAGGAAAGAGAAAGAAAGAAAGAAAGAAAGAAAGAAAGAAAGAAAGAAAGAAAGAAAGAAAGAAAGAAAGAAAAGAAAAAGAAAGAAAGAAAGAAAGAAAGAAGAAAGGAAAGAAAGAAAGAAAGAAAGAAAGAAAGAGAAAGAAAGAAAGAAAGAAAGAAAGAAAGAAAGAAAGAAAGAAAGAAAGAAAGAAAGAAAGAAAAAGAAGAAAAGGAAACCCACCACCAGGTGATAGTGTCTGGAGTTCGGGTGGCAGGTTTTGTCTGGCACCTGTAAAAAGTTGGCAGGGGTGCCAGGGCCTCTCCTGTCATTGGATGTGACATCAACTTACCTTTTGCTCTTAGGCCTCCTCTCTCAGCAGCTCCTCTCTCACCCCTGCAGGCCAGACAGCACAAGCAGTAGCCCTAATAAGTGCCAGTTCTGGATAAGGTGATGCCTCCCATGTTGACACATACCTTGAGTTGGAGTTAGGATACAATGGATGGAAGGATAGGAAAGCAGGAAATGTCCCTAGAAGTGGTGAAGCAGTAAGTATGCATGGGCACCTTGATGACTCAGAGATCATCAACATTTATAATTCTGCCCATCCAGATGTCAACCTGGATGTCTAATCCTTCAAAGCTGCTGGGCCACTTGGACAGCTGCAGTCTTGATTTCTGCCACACGAGGGTGCTGCTGACCAATTAAAACTCCTGCCCCCTAGCAGACAAGAGTTTGGGTGACAAGGGCACCCTTTCCTCAAGATAAGGATCAGAAACAATCTGAGAGAGTCTGAGAGCCAGGCCCCAAGAAGCCAGAAGAATAATTACTACCTCTTGGTCTTCCTTAAAAATGGCCTGAGACCCTGAACACTCTGCCCTAGTGGCCCGACATCTGAGTCTGAACTCAGGAAGCCCTCAGCTCTCCGCACCAAACATCTTGCATAGGTGCTTTTCTCCCTCAGGGTGTAGCAGGTTTCAGCTGTCCCCCTCAACAGTTTCCCTGCCACTTAAACAGTCACTTTCTAGTCCAGAGGGTAGGGATACCTGTAGTTTTCAGAGGAAAAAAATCTCACAATTGTTGTGAGAGAAGTATCTTTGTTAGTGAGAGAGTGTTGCGGAGAGGACTGAGAGTGGGAAAGTTCAGCCTTCTGTGCCCCCATCACCTCCCCCAGCACAGACCTGCAGAACTCAAGACAGTCCAGTGGACATTTACAGCCTGAGTGGCTGGAGGTCACCCAAACAAAGGTGTCAGAAAGCTGGATGGGGAAGGGGATGCTTTGGCCCTTGAGCTTTAAACTGACCCCCTATGGTGTAATGGCTCTGCCAAGGATCCAAGTGGCCATGGGGCCCCTATGGGGGTGAGGTGTCCCACAATTTATCCTCAGTCTCCATGAAGCCCTTCCAGGCTGAACAGGCTAAGGGAGATGACAGAGGTTCTCCTCCTCCCCCCTACCCCCATGCCCGAGGGCCCCTCCCCAGGAGGACAGCTTGATTAAACAGTCGGTGCTGCTGGAATTACTGCACAGCTGGCGCTCCCCCCAGCACCCCGAGCAGAGCAGCAGCACAGATTAAAATCTCCAATTAGCGTTAAAGTGAAGTGAGGAGGTACTGAGGCTGCCAAGGAGGCCAGGCGGGGGCCCTGGGTCGGCAGACACCCCCACAGGCGCCTGGATTCTGAGCACCACCCTCAGTCATCCCTTCTTTCCTAGCTCCTCTCCCAACAGCTCTCAGTGCCCATTAGCTTTGCATTGCTTGGGGCCACAGGGCTTTCTGAGGGGCAGAGGGTGGAGCAGATGCCTTACCTGACAAAATGCTGGGGACACCATAAGTGTGAAGGAGAATGAGTGATCAGGGCTTGTCAGGGGAAACACCCTGCTCATGCGTGCCAGGCAGCCAGGTCGACGTGACTTCACACTGCTGCTTCTTTTTGCCTAGAGAAAGGGCAAACTGGATGGGTCCTCCGACCCCGACCCTCTTACCTAAAAAGGTGCTGGGTGTTGTGGTGCCCACACAAACCTCCATCCTTGGATATTTTATCCTGTCTGACCCATCTGCTCCCACCCGAATTATGGCTCTGTTCTTCCTCGCTCCCTCTGTTATTTTTCTCAGCTTTCCTGTGGGTAGGGGTAGGCACAGCCTAGCTTGGGAGCATCGCCATGCCCTGCCACCTGGGTCCCAGCCGGCTTCTCATTACCTTCTTTGCAGTTTGGGAAGAGCAGGGATATGCCAAGAATGGAGGCCTCAGACTCTCCCAACCTCTGAACATCACACCCCGTCCTAAGGGCCCTCTACCATTTACACTTCTGCCCTTCACCCACCAAGCCCAGAAGGAGGGCAGCACAGCTAGCCACACCCTTTGACTTCCCTCTGCCCCTTTAAGAGAAATGGAGGTGGGTACCCAGCTGACTGAACCTACTCACACCTCCAGAAATTAGACACCAGGGCACAGTGCCACCCTCCCAGGCTGGCACATGCTACCCTGGCAGAGGTTCAAATAACACCCCCCCTTCATCCTCCCACCCCTATGTCTTCCTCTTCTCTCTCCCTCTTTCTTCCTCTCTCTCTCTCTTTTTTTTTTTTCTCAGCTCAAAGCACAGCTGAGCCTTAAAAGGGGGGGGGGCGGAGACCAAGCTGGGGCAGGGGGGTGGAGAGCTCCAATAGCACGTTTTCACCTGCCATTTAATTGGATGTATTTTTAATTAATGGGACCTCAGGGACCAACATGAGACAATCTGATCTCTGAATAGGGACAGGGGAGGGATTGGGTTAGGGAGGAGGATTGGGCCACTGGGTGCGGTTACTAGGAACCCAGGCCCATCAATCACTGGCCACTTTGCGCTCTGGCATGGGGAATAGTGAGGTGGAGGAGGAGGGGAGGTGCTGGGAAGAGTTGCCAGGATTTCCCCCCCACTGCCAGGACCTCCAAAAAAAGATAAAACTATACTAGTTGACTTGGGTCTGAGGCCCAAAATTGCAGCTAGGATATTAGGTAAGGCAATTTTCTTGCTTCTAGGATTTTGTCCAGTTGGGCTTGTCCCAGTGAGTGATGTAAAACTGAAAGGAAAGTGGGGACAGAATTTTGAGGTCCTTGAAAAGAGAGGGCAAGAGCTAGAACCAGAGACTGTGTGAAAGAAAAGAGGAGGGCAGGGTTTAAAGATATTTCTGAACGTTTAGACATAAGAAAAGTGCCCTGGAGGTTACATGCAAAGCATGTGAGGCCTGAAGCCTTTGGGGTGTGAATCATAGACGTTTACTGCTGCAAGGGAGAGGACTTGGAGCTCATCTTGCTGAACGCTTCACTTTATAGGTGTGGAAACGGAGACCCAGAGAGGAAAAATCAGTTGAATCTTGTCCTGCAATTGCTTTGTGTTCCTGGCTTTGGAGAGTTCCTGGGAACCCAAGGAAAGGTAGGTAGGTAGGTAGGTAGGGCATGGGGAAGAAAGTCAAGGGAAGAGGATTGGCAGGATTATTACTAGAGTCTCATATCTCTGGCCTCCAAGTCAGAAGCAAGTGAGGGGAGTCAGGCAGGTCCATTGTTGGAGGACATTTTCCTCGTACAGCTAGTTCCAGAGGTCATCTCATCCGTTCCCTTGCTTCCAAGTAAACAGATCCCTGAGAGTCCCCCACTCTCATGGGATTTTACTATACTCTGTAAAGTCCACAGAGAAGGCAATGTACCAGCTACCCTAGTTCCTTAACCAAGAAATAAATCTCCCAAAGATGACTAAATATTGAGCTTTTTTGAGATCTTATTACAAGTTTCCTTGTCATAGTATAAACTGCTAGAGAAAATTATGCCCCAGAAATGTAGGGAGGAATGGTCTTATGCCTTCTTGTCCCATGTCTAGGCCTAAAACAGAGACAGGGTTAAAATTCAAGGCTCTAATGGCCTAGTCAGAAATGCCCTGTATTCATGCGATGCCATGGCCCCAGAGCACTCAGTTAAGCCCTATCTGGCTTTGTGCGATGTTGGTGCACAATGGAGAGAAAGGCATGTTTCCAGCGGTCCACATCCCCACTCCTCCTTCCTTTACTGTTCAGACACTAGGGTTAAAGAGGGAAAGAATGAAGGAGAAAGGGGGCTTTCCCACCAGGTTGCCAAAGGTGGCATTTCCTGGCATCTTCTTCCTTCCTTAAAAAAATTCAAGATTCTTTGTTCTGTGCTTCACGAGACTAAGTTGAAGTCAGGGCAAGGATGGGCACAGAGCTTGGAAAGCAGTGTGGATAGAAACTTCATCACATTCTCCAAGCCCCCACACCTTTCCCCCACTCCCAGAATTGTCTTCTCTCTTGGTGTCCCATTTTATATCCCTAAAGTCCCTGAGGAAGAGCAGGATGTGCCTCTTTAAGTGGCCCACATTCACCCTGCCTTATGTTTAGACCTTCAGGGTCATCTCCCTGCCTTCCGTACAAACAATAAGTGAGAAGGACCTCTCACATCCCTCCAAGACAGTCTGGAAAGAATCCATCTGCCTCTTCCCCTGCTTCCAAGGGCCTGTGGTAGTGTGAGCTGGGAGGAGAACTGTGCCAGGGAATTGAAAAGGAAAATTCTCTTGTCTGGGAAGGTCAGGGAGGAGCCTGAAAAGGGGGAGAAGATAGAGGGGGTAAATTTGGGAGCTGAGGCCTGTAGTCCCATCTGTGGGGCTGGCTGCCTAACCTAGGGTAGGCTGTTCATACTGACTATTATTCACAGGATTTATTAGAGGCTCCTGTTTACAAAGCTGCTGTTTCTCCTTTGAAATATAGGGCAGTGGAGAAGAACAGCAAAGAAGAAGGGGAGAGGGTGTCACGCTTCCGGTAGTCCCTTTCTCACCCCTTGTCCACCCCTGCTCCAACATTGGAGGCATATTGGAGGGCCCAAAAGGCCCTTAAAGTATTCAGTCTAGATTCTGGATGTTTCTCGAAGGAACAGGGCTTCCCTCCCTGAAGTCCCCACCAGCCCTGCCTTACACTCCCAAGGTTTAGGCAAGGTGCCAGATCTACAGCCCTGGAGTCGGAGCCTGGAGCCTGGAGTCCAGAAAGATTGCTGAGACTTTGCTGGGAAAGAGGAACAGACTTGAAGTAAGTGGGAGACAGAGGTCGTAGCATCCAGAATGCCCGGCACTTTGGACAAAAAGGAGCTCTGTATTGGCCCAGGGTTTAGCTTGTACTCTGATGGGACTCCTCCTTTGCTCCTTCTCCCTCAGTGTGGCCCATGGGTTGGTGAGCGATCTGGATGTCTGAGCCTCCTCCCACCTGACACCTCAAAGGTTGTTACACATATCCCCTCTCTAGCTCCCGAAGCCATGGAGGAGGGGAAAGAAGGCATCTCAGAGGTGGCACTGCTGTGATATCTATCTATCAGCACCCAAGGAGGCCAAGGAGAAGAAACAGTGACCAGAGAGGGAGCCAGGAGGAGATGCCTGCTCTTGAAATAGCCTCTTTATCCCATCCTCTCCAGCGCCCCCTCTCACATGCTGACAAGGCTGTGTGCCCAAGTGTGCCAGCTCTCCTGGCTGGCAATCCTGCACTGCCGTGCAGGCATCCGGCTCTCTGCTCCGGCACAGAGCACATGCTGGGATCTCTCACACTCCTTTGCTCACTCATCTCAACATGTCCGTGTTGCAGATTCCTAGGGATGAAAGAGGAAGCTGTGGCTCTGTGAGTAGGAAGATGGTGGGCTTGGGGCCCTTTGGGTGCATCTCTGCCTTGCTGGAGGGCAAGGAGGGAGAAGGCTGCTGGCAGCTCAGCTGAGCTCAGGGTTCTGGTGACTCATAGCAATGGGGGGCACATGAAAACATCAGAGAAGGGGGTCCAGGCTTGTTAGAGCTCTCTTTTGCCCCAATTTTCCCCAACTCTGAGTTATGTGGCTTAAGTTCTCTCATCTGGATTGTGGGGCAAGGAGAGACTCCAGCTGTGAAAGAATAGAGGGAAATGGAAGATAAGAGATTAGGGGAGCTTGAGCATTCCCAGAAAGAGGCTTCCCATTGAGGAAAGGATAGGAGAGGCCAGTAGTATTCTCTTGTATCCATTGGCTGCACAGAAGGTACTGGGCATTCACATGTGCAGGCAGACACAGCTACAGCTCCCTGAAAAGATTGCCATTGGTCTCAATACTCTCTTCCCTGGAAATAGACACCATAGAACTGCCGATTCCCTCTTCTCTTACTGGCCAGGTGGGCAGTGTGCATCTTCTCCATTCCTTCTGCATCAGGGGGATGATAGGATATTGCGTTTGAGATCCCATCAGCAGAAAGGGGCCAGAAGGTAGACCAGGAGAACCACTCATGTCTCTGACCACAGTCCCAGGGGCCTCCTTGTTTCAGCAAAGGGAAACAGGGATTTTTGGTATTAGTGTATCCAGATAACTTCAGTGAAGGATAGGCTAAGTAAATGAAGGAGAGTTCTCTGACAGAGCCCGTTTCCATCTGCCTATTTCATTGCTGGCAGCTCTGCTCTCCAGCTTGGGGGGGGTGGGGGAGCGGTGTGCTCTCTGCCGGGCTGCTTCTGGAGATCCAGAGATGGTTTGGGTTGGAGGAAGTGATAGACCGGCCACTTTTCACTCTTCACTCTTCCTCTAGGGAGACGAGACCATCTCTGCTCCCCCAGCTCTCCCTGGCAGCATTGGGAGCCCAGGGCCCCCTGCTGGAATACCGATAATAAAGCTCAGTCCTGAACTGAACCAACACATCACCTGGCTGTGGTATAAAAATGGTGCTGTGAGGGGGAGCCTGGGTGTACCAGGTGGGTATGGGCAGGTGTGGGGAGTTTAGACCCAGGAGAGATATCAGAATTACTCTTCAATACCACATGCTCCTCCTCTTTCTCAAACTTTCTCCTTGGCCTCCCTTTTCTTCTACCTTCCTTCAGCTAGCTCTGCTCCTGGCCACCTCATCCCTTCCAGTCTGAGAAGATGTGGTAAGTAGTTGTCTGTTCCCTATACTTTTCTGTCTTCCTCTCTTCCTCTACTCCCAACTCCCAGCCAAGAGTTACCCCATTTGAACTCTTTATACCAGTGAATGCCATCAGGATCTGAACCCAGAATCCCCAGCCTTTGCCACCCCTCCTGACTCTGAGAATGCCAGTCTGACTCTGAGACCGACTCTTTAGTGCTCATCCTCCCCACAAGGGTAGCCAGGCCAAGACTGGTATGTCCATTGACAGCAAGGGCCCTGACCTGAGGCAGAAGGCTGCTCTAAGGGTGCAGTGGGGCCCGGCCCCAAATGCATGTATGCCTGTGCATTGGACACACTGGTTTATTAGTGTTATTTCAGCATTGTGATGCAGAGAGAGTAAGTGTAACAGCTGCTCCTTGCTTGCAGTGTTTATTGTTACCTAGAGACAACCTCCTGGCTTTTTCCCAGCTTCCCCTCCCCCCCAGCCCAACCCCCTCCCTGCCAACAGTCCTACTCTCCCCACACTGATGGGAAATTTATAGCTTGCCCATACCATGCCTTTAACCCTCTCCTGTCCATAGGGTAGGTGGGGCGAGGGAAGCCAAAGAGAACAGTGGGCATACTTGGGCCCCAGCAGGGTAGAATGGTGAGCAGCAGAAGGGAGGGAGGGAGGACTGCCCCTCCCCAATCTGTGTGTCCAGACTCAGGCTCTGGTTGCCCTCCTGGCTCTCGTGTTGAGAGAAAAGAGCTTTGGACCCAGCATCCTCCTCACAAGATAATTCTCTTCCATGGGCATCTCTAAGCTCCCCCAGTTGGGCTGCCTGGTCCTGAGCAAGCACAGTGAGGTAGTATTGAAACAGGAATAAAAATGGAGTGGCAGAACCCCCAGCCCTCTCCTTTATGTAGAGATGTCCTATCAAGACTAACAAGAGACTGTGGCATGAGACATGCTGGCCACACCTTCCCAACTAGGTAAATGTCAAACATGAAACTGGCTGCTGAGTCAGGTGGGAAAAACTGCCCACTCTAACTTTACCCCAAGCCCAGCACTCAGGTCCCAAGAGACTCCCAGACCATTCTCCAAGCTGGTCTCCTTGGTCTAGTTAGGTTACTCCTTTCTGCTCTTCTTCCTGGCCCATTTTCTCCTGCTTATCTTTTGGTTTGATAGCTTGGATCAAATCCAGAGACCAAGAGGACTGAAACATCTTAGTCATGGCCTCAACAGAACCAGGGAAAGAGAATGTCCTCCACCCCCTCCTGATCTAGGACCTTTCATGGAAAGGTACCATGTCATATATTCAACTGTCCCCACTGGAAATAAGAGAGTTTGAAGAGGGATCGGATTTTAACAAAAAAGATAGAAGGTAGACATATGGAAAAACTTCCTCATGCGATATAAAACTTCAGAATCAGCCTACTTCAGAGATTTTTTTTTTTCTGCCCGGGATAGGTTTAAGTCTGTGCCTATCCAAGGGGAATTGAAAAAAACAAAATTACTTTTCTGTGGCTTCCCCAGATGTGGGCCTCAGTGCAATTTGTTCATTAGCTCTGGGAGTATACCCCTTCTCGGTCCTTCTAAATGTAGTAGCTGATGGTTAGATCACAAGTTTGGGAGGCAGGAAGCCTTGAGTTCCAGTACCAGGTCTGCCATTAACCAACTGTGCTACCTTGGTAAGTCACTTAACCTCCCTGAGCCCTAGTTTCCTTGTCTGTAAAATTCAGATAAACAACCTCTTAAGGTTGTGGAGAGCATTTAGTGAAGTGGTGTGGAAAGCACCTAGGACACTGCCTGATACTCAGTAGGTGCTCAGTGGTTGATACAATAAACAGTCTGTTACTTTTATGAAGTCATCAGGGCTGACATCACTTCAAAGACTCCACGAGTCCTCTGAAATTATAGGCCAAGTAAGTGAACGTATGTATGCTGGGAAGAATGTCCGTGATTGTTGTCATGATGCGGAGCAGGGAGTGCCCGTGTCCTGGAAAGGAAATAACCCCAGTCCCTTGACCCAGACTCTGCCGTTCCCATGCCTCAAACCAGGAGCACATGAGGCAGCTTTCTGCCAGGAAGTACAGCTTCACCATCTAAGATGGAGCTATGAGAGACAGCCATTAGGATAGCAACGTATAGCATTTGCCAGGCACTTTACAGTTTGTCAAGTACATTTACCTACATTAGCTCTTTTAATACCCAGCATATCCCAGTAAAGGGAAGAGAACTACCATTTATTGAGTGCCTACTATGTGCCAGGCATTGTGCTGGATGTGGTTTTTTTTTTAGGTGTGTTTAAAGTCCATGGAGTATCATCACCTGAATATGTCATCATTTACAAGGCTCATCCCCTATTTTTAATAATTTAAGTATTTTACTGTTATAAATAATACCAGAATGAACATTCTAAAGATTTTTTTATTTATTTATTTGACAGAGACAGAGTCAGCCAGCGAGAGAGGGAATACAAGCAGGGGGAGTGGGAGAGGAAGAAGCAGGCTCATAGCAGAGGAGCCTGATGTGGGGCTCGATCCCACAACGCCGGGATCACGCCCTGAGCCGAAGGCAGACGCTCAACTGCTGTGCCACCCAGGCGCCCCCAGAATGAACATTCTAACACATAAACCTTCATCCATTTTTTTTTGAAGATTTTGTTTATTTATTTCTCTCAGAGAGAGAGAGAGAGTGCAAGAAGAGGGAGAAGCAGGCTTCCTGCTGAGCAAAGAGTCCAATGCAGGACTCGATCCCAGGATCCTGGGACCATGACCTGAGTTAGAGGCAGACACTTAACCAACTGAGCTACCCAGGTGTTCCCCTTCATGCATTTTTATAGTAAATTCTAAAAAGAATTATTAGGTCAACAGATACAAATATCCCCTCTTCCCTATGGTTATGGTCATTTTATTGATATACCCTAATGAGAATAATGTTTTTTAAATCTTCCTCTTTGGAATTCTGCAATGGAAACACAAGGGCAGCCCCTTTTCTTTCCTAGGCCCAGCAGAGAGATATTAGTAATCTATCATAGCTTTTTATTATTATTATTATTATTATTATTATTATTGAGAAAATTGTAGATTCACATGCACTTTTAAGAAATAATACAGAGATCCCTTGTACGTTTTTTCTACTTTCATCCGATGCTAATATTTTGCAAAACTATAGTACCACAACCAGAATATTGACATTGATATAATCCACCAGTCTTACTCAGATTTCCCTGTTTTACTTGTTTGTTTGTGTGTGTTCCGTACAATATTATTACCTGTGTAAATTTGTATATCTACCACTAGAGTCAAGGCACTGAACAGTTCCAACACCACAAGGATTCCTCATGTTGCCCTTTTATAATCACACCTACCTCACACCCTCCTAACCCTTAGCAACCAACCACTTACTCCTCCACTTCTGAATTGTTGTCATTTCAAAAATGGAGTCATACACTGTGTAAGTTTTTAGGATTGGCTTTTTTCACTCACCAAATCCATCCAAGTTTTTGTATGTATCCTAGTTTGTTCCTTTTGTTTATTCCATGGCATACCATGGACCACATGGACTACAGTTTGTTTAACCATTCACCTGTTAAAGGACACTTTGTACTCTCACTTTGTACTCACTACCAATTAATGAAGTAGCTCATTTTACTTGGTGTGCTGTTTTATACTCAGAATTATTAAGCTTCTTTAACCCTTCAGGCATGACACTATTGTGTGTGTGTGTTTTTTTTTAAGATTTTATTTATTTATTTGACAGAGATAGAGACAGCCAGCAAGAGAGGGAACACAAGCAGGGGGAGTGGGAGAGGAAGAAGCAGGCTCACAGCGGAGGAGCCTGATGTGGGGCTTGATCCCATAACGCCGGGATCATGCCCTGAGCCAAAGGCAGATGCCCAACTGCTGTGCCACCCAGGCACCCCAGGCATGACACTATTGTTATTTTCATTTCATAGATGAGGAAAATTGAGGCTCACAGTAAATAATTTTCCCATGATCACATGTTAAATGGCAAAGAAGAGCCTGGAACCCAAGATAATAGGGCTCTTTCTACTGCACCAGGCTTTCTCAGACCTTGACTAACATTGCTGGAAATAGGGTGTGTGCAGAACCAAAAGAGAGATTTGGAGGCAGAAAGCATTGGAATAGTGTGGGTCAGTTCAGGTCCTCACAGCTAACTTTGGTTCATAGGTTAGAAGAGCAGCGGTGTCATAGAGCAGGGAGCAATATGACATGTGCCTTTGAAATTGCTTCCCCTTTGCCAGGGAAGAACAAGGCTGAAGTGGATAGAGCTCATGAGCAATCTGCCCACACACCTGGGACTTGGAATCAGAAAGGAAGCCTTTGGGTGTCTATGAGAGGATGTGTGGCTAAGGTCCTCCATGGAAGTGTGAAGCTGAATGTGTCTCTGATGAGGTCTGAGGAAACAGGCCATGATGAGTGAGTGCTCTATTCTGGAGGGGGAAGGGCAATAATAGCAATTTTTTTGGTGGTGGTGGGGGCTACAGGTTATTTGTACACACCCCTTGGGCAGGTACGGTGTCTAGGACATGGTACAAGGGGCAAGCAGAGTGGACGCAAACATGCCAGTCCAGCACTTAGTCCTCACTTTACAACTGTTCTTTACTTCCAGCTGAAGTCATGGACAGTGAAATCAGAAGGAGTTGGAGAAATCACTTGGTCTGTCCCTCAGCCTGTGGGCACCGGTTGAAGCTGACAGGTGGAAACCTAGAGTTGGCCCAGACATTATGGGTGGCAGAGATGCCAATTTGTGGGAGAGAAGGTTTGGCTCCTCTCCTGGGAGCTATGTCTGGCCAAAGGCTGCCTCTTCCCACCTCCTGCTGGAACTGGCTCTTTTATAGCTGATGTTATTGCTCCATTGGCCTATTCCAGTGGCTGTGGACTCATAACAATTTTCCCTGTGTACTTATGGCTCTAGAACCAGGCTGAGAGCACATATCACTCTTCTCCATCTCTCCTGGCCCATCAGAAATGGTCCATCTCCCAGTCACACCCGCCACCCTTGCCCAGTAGTAATTTCAGCCATGGAGGATAAACACTGAGGCCTTCAGAATGTATAGGGTCTACACTGTATCATTGAAACAACCAGAGATATCCATTCTGAACTTGTGTCTTTTGGCTGGAAGTTCTTAGACAAAGGGAGGTCACTATTGAATCTTATTCCCTCTGAGATTTCCTGACTGTCAGAGGTCCTGAATGTGGCTGGGAGACAATTCCTTTTTCTCAAAGCCAAGATGGCTTCTTACCAGGAAATCTCAGAACGCCTGCTTATTTCCTTCCCTTGGCTGCCCCTCTACTCCAGGTCCCCTTCTCTCCTGCTACCAGGCCTTCCCATTCCTTCTTTCTCTTCTCCTCTCTCTCTCTCTCTTTCTCAGCAAGTTTTTTATGTGATTACAGGCACTGCATGGTAATTAGTGCTAAACTCATTTGCACAACTACAGTTAATTGGCTACAACAATTAATTAATGTGTTGGAAATTTGGCACTGGAAAAAAAAAAGTTTGTCATCAAAAAAAGGGCAAAAAATTGTAGAGTGAGATACCCATAAAAATCGAGGACAGGCTTCAAAAGCCCAGCTGGGCCTCAAACTTCAGGCCGGCCTGAGATGCTTTCCCACTCTCAACTCCAACACATTTTCCTCTTTCCTCTTTCATTTTTTTTCCTCTTCCTTTCTTTCTCTATTTCTCTTCTTGCTCCATTTTTTTTTTTTTTTTTTACAACTTAAGCAAACTCATTTCCCTGATAAAATATAGCATGACTAATGGCTAGAGCATGTAAAAATCATTGGGAAAATGTCCTTGGAAGACGAATGCATTTTCAGCAGAATAATTAACTTAATTAACAAATTCACATGCATATTCATCAGGCTATTAATGTCTTCTCGGCTCAGCTTGATGAACATTGCGGTAATAACCATCTCATTTACATACTGCATTCTACTGCGATCCAAAACAGAGACAACATACAGGCGTATACACACACACACACACACACACGCACGAATACACACAACATGTCTGGGCTGCTTTGACTTCCAGGTTGGCTGGGAGTGTGAGTGTGTGTGTGTGTGTATGAGCACGCGCGTGTTTGGTGTGTGGCGGGGATGGGTGGTTGGGAACTCCGGCTGGGTGGCGTGATCTTTAGAGGGTCATGAGTTGAGGTGGGCTAGAGATGGCCACATGTGAATGTCTGAGAACTTTAATCCTCTGTCTCTTTCGAATCTCTCTCTCTGCCTCTCTGCTTCTTTTTCCTTGTTTCTTTTTCTCTGTGTCATTTTCTCTCTTCTTCTCTTGCCACCCCCCCACCATGTCTCTCTAGGGAAAAACTTGGTATCCGTGCCAACTTTTTCCCCCCTCCCCTCCTCCCTCTCTCTCCTCCTTCCCCTCTCCCAACTGCTGCCAGCCGGCATCAGCGCCGAATTGCCATCTCCTTGAGCTCTCTGTGGAGCAATCTCAGAGAGCAGTAAGGTGTGACGCGGGGCTCTGCCGGCTTCGCAGCACCGCCTGCGGAAAGAGCGCAGGATGGCGGAGGAAGATTAAGAGAAATCTCGAGCAGGGCTCGGCTGCCATTGGTGTGTGCAAACGCCGAGGAGGAAGGGAGAGGGAGAGCGAGGAGGGGGGGTGTAGGGGGGGGCACCAGCAGCTGTCGGCCTAATTCTCCTAACACTCTGCTTGTGGTCATATTAGAAAAACAGATTATGCCCCTCGGTGCCACTCACTTATACTTGACATACGTTAATGTTCTATATCTCCATTCTCGGGTCTTGACGACAGTGGACTTTAGGTCGAGGAGGATAGGAGTCTGGGTGGCCAAGGGGCACAAAAGACTCTGCCCTCTCCTCTCCTGACCTTCAACCCCAGCCGGTACTCGCTCTTTAGCAAGCAAACCTGGACGTAGAATTTGCAGCTGATGCCACCATTTGCCCGTGCTCTTTGCAGCCCCTTAGGAGGGGCAGAGGTCAGAGGACGCTTGAAAGCCCTTCCCCCTAAAAGTCACTCCCTCTTTAGAGTCTTAATAGGTCACTTCAGGGCCCAGTGAGACCAGCTCAGTGGCACTCCCACCCTTAATCTTTCTATGGGCCCTCCCCCTCGAATCGGAAGTTGGGGGTCAGAGAAAGGAGTCCATGATAGTCCGTGCTCCATGAGGGGTTATAGAAAAGCCCTAAGCAAAACAAGGCCAGGATTGTTTCTGGGTTGCTATGGAAACCAGGTTCCCTCCTCCTGGCAGGAAGGGAGGAGTGCCTGAGGCTTTCCTCCTTCCACCAATCCGGAAGGCTGTAAGGCGGAGTTTACTAAGGCCTGGGGGAATAGGGCTGTTCTTGGAGGACGAACCAATCAGTCCCGCAGCCCGGCGTGCCCGTCCATAGCCCTTTGACCCCCACCTTCCCTACCCTCTCACCTCAATATTTAAAAGAGGCTTTTTCCTCTGTGCCTTGTCCTCTATGGAGACCTGTTGCTTAGCAACCACTAGTGCCTTCTTCCCAATAACTTGCAGGGACTGAGAGATAAAATATCTGTCTATATTCGGTTCCCCTCCCCTGTCTATTTATATTTAATAACCCAAGCCCTGTCTTGGGTTCCCTTGGCACCTGTTTTACAGGGCTTTTAGAGGGATTAAGTTGCAGCCTGAAGAAATAAAGTTACATCTGAGGAAGAACTTCCAAACAGGGAAGAGTGGGAGAAAAGACTGGAGTAGGTAGGGAAGCTGTGGAATCATATTCTTGTAAATATAGGCAGAGGGGGGAAAAAGTATTTAGAACTTGGAATGTGGGGAGGGGATATCTGCAGGGATTCCCAAGGGTCCACTAAGGACCTGGAGTGGACCCTAAAAGGACTAACTGGGCTGGCATTTTTCATTCCCCACCCCCTGCCTTGCCCCCTTTTCCTGACCACTTCCAGTCTAGAGCCCTCTCATATTTCTGTATGTGAGAGACCCGTTCCTCTGGGGATTTCCAGTTTCCTAGTGTCTGGAAGTTGGTTTCCAGGAGTGGGGGCTGTATGGATGTATGTCCACCAGGCCTGGGTATCTCCCAAAGTTTGTCAGTCACAGGGAAGGAATTCTTTTGAGAGTCATCTACTGGAGAACCCCAACCTGACCCAGCAGTGGGGGCTGTACAGTATCACCACAAATGAGCAAGGAAGGCGTAAGGATAGCCTAGTGGCTGCCTGTCAGAACACCTGGGTTAGGGCCCCCTCTCCTTACTCTCCTGTGATCCAAGTTATTCACTTAATCTCTTAAACCCCTTGTTGGGGCGTCTGGGTGGCTCAGTTGGTTAAGCATCCAGCTAATATCATCTCAGACCATGATAGGGTGATGAGATCGCCCCGCCTTGGGCGCCACACTGGGCATGGAGCCTGCCTAAAATTCTCCCTCTCCCTCTCCCCCCCACCCCATCCCACTCATGCACACGCGTACTCTCTCTTTCTCAAAAAATAAATAAACCCCTTGTTGCTTTGTCTATAGATCAAGAATAATAATGTTTACCTCCCTAGACTTTAGCAGGATCAATTAAAGTGATATGTGAAAGGAAACACTCTGAAAACTGCCAAATATAAGTAAATATTATTTTAAGGTCTGGAAAAGTTCTGACTCCTGGTAGCAGGGGGCATCATGAATCCAGCCCAGGCCTTGGCTTAGGAGCACCAATAGTTTGTTGGCCAGAGAGGTGTGATTCTTTGTCCTGTGGTCAGTCAGGTGGGGAGCTATAAATCAAAATCAAAAACACGGGGCTCTTTAGGGAAAGTAGCATAGAGCATCCCTATCATCTTCCCCACCTCCAGTCCCAGATTCTGACCTCTAGTTCCCCCAGCCAACACCCCACCCTGACCCTCCCAGTCAGCACCTTCACTGTCGTCATGCTAGATCACAGACTGTACAATTTCACCCTCCATACCCCCCCCTTTTCGGCACCTCCTCCAACCCAAGCCTTCTGTGGGAGACAGATGGGGTGTCTGCGATGGAAAAGGCTCTGGGCTCTACGCCGCCTTGGGTGGGCAGCCCCCCTTCCCATCTCCCCACTACTCCCGCTCCCTACCTAAGACACTCAGATTCACCCCGGGCAGCTTTGGAAGCTGCTGAGGATTCCAACGCTCTTCCCTTCTCAGACTCAGCCCAGAAGCAGAGCCAGAATGACATCTTTATCTGAGACCTAGACCCCAGCCCCACTTCATGGAAAACCAATGCAAAGGAGGAATTACGTTAGGGAATGGTAGGCTCCATGTGAAGGGACTATGTGGAGAGGCAGGGAGGGGGCGCCCAGAGTTCCTCACTGAGGACTGGATGGCTGGGGTTTGGGGCCTGAATTGACAGAGGAGGCTGAGACTAGGCAGCTCCTTTGTTCCAGAAATCTGGGGTCCCTGGAGGGAGGCTCAGCTTGGGGAGGGGGGGAAAAGGGAGCTGACATTACAGAGCACCAACTGTGAGCCAGGCACAGTGCCAGAGCCTCTCCATACCTGGACTCACAACTAGCAGGTGAGGAGTCGGAGTGAATAGGTGTCTCATGAGCTCTCAGCATTTCTCGGCACAGTTGACCAACTTCTCCTTTGATTCTATGATTTCACTGCCAATTCTCCTACCACCCTGGCTGCTCTTTCTCTGTCTCCTTTGCAAGCTCATCCTCAACTCCTTGGACTCAGCCAAGTCCCCCGATTATACACTTTCACGGTACTATATATTCTTTCAGAGCACTTAGCACAGTGATTTCACACTTATTTGTGCAGTCATTTGAATAATAATCCTATTTCCCCCACCAGATGGAAAGTTCCATGAGGACAGTGACCACGTCTGTCTGTATTCACCAGTGTGCTCCCAGTGCCCAGCACAGTGCCTAGCATAAAGCAGCTGTTTGGTAAATATTTGTTGAATGAATGAATAAATGACAAAAGGACATCACTCTGGCCTAAACTCAGTTTCTTAGCCACTTCCTCACTCCAGAGCGGACCTACCCCTGATGTATGGACCAGAGAACAGGGTGCCTGGGAGGTTGGGCCACCTCATTCTCCTTGGGGATAAAAACTAAAACATCAGGACAGGAATAAACCAAGTTCCGGGATAGGGGCCCCCTGCCTTACCAGCACCTGGACCTGCCTATATGCTCCCCAGCTTCTCCAGGGATGGAGAGAATTCAAAGTCCTAATAACTTCGCTCCATTTGGGGCCTGAAATCACTCGTGAGCTGGAGGCGAGGACTTCCACCGGAAAAGGGTGTTGTGCAGAAAAACCCCTCTTTTCTGCCTTAGCTGAGACTGCAGAGACCATCTGTTGCCACTCCTCTGTTAGCTTCTGTCCTCTTCCCGTGGACTTCAGGGAAGGAGATCATTTGACCAAGTGGGAGGGATAGAAGGTGAGAGCAAGACAATCTGCTTGTTCCTTGAAGCGTCTGGGGCGATGTTGATGAGCTCAGACCAGGTGATTGGAGCAGAGGGACACAGGAGCCAGCAGCCTCAAGTCCTCTGGGGCTGTACTCTCTACACCCTGGGAAGCAGGGAGTGGACAAAATGACTTCTGGGAGGTGCCCAGTGTTCAGCCCAGGGACTTTATCTCCAGGGACTTTATCTGACCTCTTTGCTGCCTTGCCATCTGACCTCAAACAAAATCTGCAGAAAGTTAATGTTAGGCCAGAGGTGGCAGCTCCTTGCTCTCCCTGGCCATTTCCCATTCTAGCCAACTGCCCATCCTAGAGCATCTCTCCCGCCCAGCTCAGCTTCAGGACCCAGTTCTCACAGCGTCTTCTTACCCAGTCCCCTTGTCCTGACAGTGCTCCTCTGCACCCAGGTACTTGGGGTCATGGATCTGGAAGCCACTCTAGGCAGTGTTGCTCTCTCTGACCCCACCTGTTCTTTGAGCCCCTAATGAAGTAGGACAACTCAGGCTCTGGGCCAAGTCCCTATGTCCTCTTCAAAGGCAACATCTGTCTCCTCGAAGAAGATAAGGCTGGAGGGAGGGAGGTGAGACAGGCACAGGGGAGAAACCCCAATCCTGCCTGGGCCCTCACCCCAGATTCCACTGCAGGCACAAACAGGGTGAGGGGGCAAGACAGCCACAGAGACCCACCCTCACGTATGCCCCTGCACAAGTCTTCATGCCTCTGAGCCCCCAAATACGAGGGCCTCTCCTGGGCTCACCCGGCTACCTGGGCTGCTGCTGCTGCTGCCAAGCCAGCCTTCTTTTATTCATGCGTTGTTTTATTGCTGGCAAATGCTGCTGCTTGCTGCTGTTGGAGGCGTTCCTGCCAAATCCATCCCAACATCTTGGCCTGGCATCAGGGCGGCATGCTAATGTGGAAATTTAAAGAGCCGCTCGGCTTTAAATCGGAATTTTAAATGAGCAGCAGTGCTCCAGAGGGACCCAGGCAAAATCGAGCAGTATGTGATCCACCCTTCCTACTCCCACTCCCGTAGCATCACCCTACCTCCTCTCACCTCTCCGCTTGAGTTGGACATTAGATGAGGGAGAAGCATGGGACATACTAGGGGATGAGGAAGTTACCAGGGCAGAGGATTTGATACAAGATGGCCATCTAAGCCAATAAGGAGCTGGGATCCCTCAACTCAGGACCAAGAAGGAAGCCACCAGTTGCTGTCATGGACAAATGGAGGCAGGGACCTTCAACACAAGGGAGCAGGGCTGCGGATAGTGAAACTGACATTCCTACCCCACTTCCCATTTTACCAGGAAACAAGAAGAGAAGACTCAGAGCAGAGAAGAGGGAAGGTAGAATTCCATAAAGACACTGACGTGCAGGATACGCTTGCGCACACCAGGATATGTGCACACAGCTGTGCACGCAGGTCAGGATGCTTGCTGAGGCCCCTGGAGCACGTGTACACATGGCTCACTTATCACCCATGCGTGGAGAAGAATGATTCACACAGGCAGGGCAGTCTTCCCACATCCAGACCCCTGTCCTAATCAGGTTGGTTTCTGCAAGTTGTTAGCCTGAGCTGTGCCCCAGCTTTTTCCATGAATCCTAATGCACCAATGTTCCCCAGCTCCTGGCAGCTACCTTGAGTCAGCCACGGTGATGACAGAGCCCCACAGCAGCTCTGCCAGGATAGGGGTTGGGGATACCTGCGCTCCTCCTATGCACCTGTCCTGGCTGCAGTGTGGTGCCTTCTCTGGTGGCCATCAGAGGACAGGCTCGGACATCTCACTTGGGAGAAGCGCTGGGCATAGACTCAATTTCAGAGGGAAGAGGAGGCTAATGGGAGGTGAGAGAGGCAGTATCTGTGCCTCTCTGTGACCCACTTTCTTCCTTACCTGTTTCCAGGAGACAGGTGGCCCCTCATTATCAGAAAACATTTGTTGAGTGCCTACCCTCAAGGAGACACTGTTTGGTTTAGCACAGTGCCCCACAATCTTTGGAGCTGGGTTGATGACACCCGCAAGAATCTGGATGTGCTGTCCCCATTGGAGAGTCCACAGTAACTCTCATTGTAACCTCAGCTTTCCCCATGTTAGACTGCCAGGCCAAGAGATGCTTCCTGACCTTCCCCAGGAAGCCCCTCCCTCAAAGAAGCCAGCTCCTTCACCGACTGGTGTGGCTGCCAGCCAAGAGGCTTGGGGCAGGCCTGGGGCATGCAGCTGGCACCTGCCCACCAGATCCCCAAGGAGGACCCTCCTCCCCCACTCCATAGGCCCGTTCAGATGGCCCCTGGGCTACAGGGAGACAGGGCTCACTGTTCCCCGCTCCCAGAGAAAACCTCAAGCTGGAATACCCACCACCTCCTTTTCCACCGTAACCTGCTCCGAGATCCTCTACCCAGACAAGATATACCAAAGAAGCACCAGGTACTTTTTCCAGGCAGGATCAAACACTTAATACAGTAGGAGTTGTGCGGGGGCTGGGTAAGAGGCCTTGAGGGGTGAGGCTTGGGCTGGAATTACGGGAGAAATTGCTGACGTCAAGAGATGGATGAGGAAGGCCCGGGGCATCTGGGTGGCTCAGTCAGTGGAGCATCTGACTCTTGATCTCAGCTCAGGTCTTGATCTCAGGGTTGTGAGTTCAAGCTCCCCATTGGCTCCATGCTAGGCGTGAAACCTACTTTAAAAGAGAGAGAGAGAGAGAGAGAGAGAGAGAGAGATGGATGAGGAAGAAGAACTCAATGAGAGTGACATAGGACAGGGGAACATGAAGGGAGGAGGCTAAGTGAATCTGCCTCTCTCATCTAATTAGCAAATGCAAATAATATGCAAATCACCCCCTCTTTGTTTAGAGACCACTGGGGTTTTGGATGTGGGCTACAGAGGGACCACCAGGCAGCATCTCTGAGACCCTCAGACATAGAACACCCAGGCTCAAGAGAGAGGCCAGAGTGCAGCCATCTTGTAGCTTATTCCCTGGATGGACTCAATCTCTATGGGCCTCAATTTCCCTTTGTGTGAAATGGGAGGACTGGCCTGGATGGTCCTAAGGCCTCTGACCAGTACTAACCATCTAGAGTTCTCTGATTTGGGGCCCAGTGCTGCATGAGTTGGAGGGGTGGATTCTATTCTGGGGTGGAAGCTGCTTGGCCCTCTTGCCCTTGCCACCTGCCTCAGCAGTTCTGCCATGCCATGCCCCTCATGCCCTTGCACCTCCCATCCCAAACTCAGGCAGTCTCCTGCAGGCAGTGTTCTCTCCTGCTCCTTTACCCACACTGTTTCCTCTGCTTGGAATGGCCTTCCTGCTTTAGCCCCTCACCTGACTAACTCCTCCACCAACTCTAACAGCCTTACCCACCTTCCTCTTCCACCTTCTGGGCATCCCTATGCACTGTTTATTTCTCTCATTTCCCATTAGACTGGGAACTCCTAGAGGGAAGGTACCAGGTTGTGTTCAAGATGGAATCTCCAGTGTGAACGTATTCGTTTTCCAAGGCTGCTGTAACAGATCACCACAACCTTGGTTGCTTAAAAAAACAGAAATGTATTCTCTTACACTTCTGGAACCCAGTAGTTCAACATCAGTTTCACTGGGTCAAAATCAAGGTGTCGGCAGGACTGTGCTCTCTCTGGAGGCCCTAAGGGAGAATCTGTTCTTTCAGCTTCTAGTGGCTGTGTTGGCATTTGGGGGGGTGGGGTGGGGCTTATGACTGTGTCATTCCAATTTCTGCCTCTGTCTTCACATCACCTTCTACTCTTCTCTGCGTTTATAATCTCCCTTGGCCTTCTCTTAAAAGGACACTCGTGGTGGCAGGTAGAGCCCACCCAGCTGATCCAGGATAATCTCCGCATCTCAAGATTCTTAATCACATCTGCAAAGATTTTTTTTTTTTTTCAGATAAGGTAACATTCACTGGTTCCAGGGATTAAGAGGTGGATATATCTTTGGAAGCCATTCTCAGACTATCAAGATAAACAAAGACATCTTTAAATTTCCATTTGTTAAGCATCTACCATGCGCTAGACACCATGCATTCATTTTTCTCAATCTTGCAATAGCCCTGAAAAGTCGATTTTTTAGAAAGACTTATTTATTTATTATTTATTTAAGAGAGAGCGAGCGAGTGGGGAAGGGGCAGAGGGAGAGAATATCCAAGCAGACTCCCACTGAGTACAGAGCCCAACACAGGGCTCAATCTCACGACCCATGAGATCAGGACCTGAGCCGAAACCAAGAGTTGGATGCTTAACTGACTGAGCCACCCAGACACCCTGAAATGTAGGTATTTTTTTTTAAGATTTTATTTATTTATTTGACAGAGAGAGACAGCCAGCGAGAGAGGGAACACAAGCAGGGGGAGTGGGAGAGGAAGAAGCAGGCTCCCAGTGGAGGAGCCTGATGCGGGGCTCGATCCCAGATCGCCGGGACCACGCCCTGAGCCGAAGGCAGACGCTCAATGACTGAGCCACCCAGGCGCCCCGTGAAATGTAGGTATTAATGCCTCTACTCTACAGATGAGGAAACTGAATAAGGCTCAGGGAGATTGAACCACTTGGCCAAGCTCACATAGCTGATAAGTGACAGAGCCAGGATTTGAAACCACATGAGTCTAGCTAGAAAGCCAGCATGATTTTTGCCTTCCCAGTGGTCTCTGAGCCTACCCCAGGCCGTGGCACAAATTTCTCACCTGAATTGATGTGCAGAAAGAGAAAGGTGGACAACAGAAGGGAAGATGAATCCCAGTCTTCCTAATGATATTGACTCAGGCTTTCTTTTGCCAAAGCCCTTTCCCACCCTTTTAATCCTCCCCATCACCCCTGACCCCTTGTTTCAGAAGCCTGGAATCTCCCCCAGTTTGCAGCCCCCTGCCAACTACAGCTTCCCAGAAGGGTGGCACAGTGCCTGCACTTCAGACAGGAGACATCAAATTGCAGAACCAGAGGGGCCTCTGGAGGTCACCTCTTCTATCTGTCTCTGCTCACATATAGGTAGGTCTGCCTGTGGGGACAGAGCAGACAAGGTTGGGCTAGTGGGCACCAGAAGAGGGAAGGAACCATCTCTTCCTTCAGCTACCCTTTCTCCTCACTTCCTACATGATTTGTATTGAGAAGTCCTCATTCAGGTCTAACCCTCAGATATCATGTTGTAATGAAAGCTGGCCAGAGTCAGAGTCCTAGATTGTCCAAAGGATTTGGGGTAAGTCCCTTTACCTCTCTGAGGCTCTGGTTCTTCATCTTTAAAATGGGATTGAAGGGGCCCCTCGCTGGCTCAGTTAGTTAAGCTCTGCCTTCAGCTCAGGACCTCACTGGGAACCTGCTTTTCCCTCTCCACCCGGCTTAGTGCTCTCTCTCGCTATCTCTGTCTCTGTCTACCTCCCTCTCGCAAATAAATAAATAAATAAATAAATAAATAAATAAATAAATAAAATATTTAAAAAATAAAATAAAATGGGGTTGAGAATAATGGTAATGGCAGTAGTATCCATCTCACAGGGCTGTTGGGGGGATAATAGCACAGTCCACGCCTAGATTAAAGCAGGCGCCGCAGGACTATTTTGTAACAGCCCCTCGGCCCTCCAGCCGAAGCCCCTTCATCCTGGGTAATACAGGGTTTTGCTCACCTCACCCCGTCTGGTCTGCCTTGCGCGCTAGACTGTGAACTCCTCTTGGCAGGACTTTGTTCATTTTTTATCACAGCCCGTTCTCCTCCCCAGTGTCTAGCCCTGTGCTTGGGCATGTAGGCTCAATCTACATTTAATAAATGTAAAGTGAGGGTATGAGTTGGACCCCCAAGTCCCGAGAGCCACAGAGCCTGACTCCCACCACTGACCCTCTGGGCACGACCCTCCCCCTCCCCGCCCCGCCCCCGAGGTCCAAGAGGTGGCGGCGGCGGCGGCGGCGGCGGCGGCGGCGGCGAGGGAAGGAGGCGCTGCAGCTTTAAGATTTCCTCCTGGGCGTCCCGGTTGCCAAGGCGCGGTTGCCAAGGACCTGCGAGGAGCTGCGTCCGGCCTCCGCGCACCGGCCCCGGGTTTCTTCTGCCGCCGCCGCCGCAACCGCCGCTGCCGCCGCCGCCGCCGCCGCCGCCGGGCCGCGCCGGGCTCGGCTCCTCCGAACCGTCTGGCGGACTTGGCACCGGCCCCGGCTCCTCAGTGCCCCCGCGGTGCGTGGCAGGCTGCGGCTTCATTATCCTGATTGATTCCTCCTGCTCCCCGACACCGTGGGGGCCCCGGCCAGCGAAGGGGGGCCGAGGCGGCATCTGCGGGCCCCTTCACCGGCCCTCGCCCCCAGCCGCTCTTCGGGCTGCCGGCCCCTCGGTGCCCTGCTGCGGCCAGGCCAACGAGGGAGGGCAGGGCCAGCCTTTGCCCCCCTGGTGGGCGTAGACGCTCCAAGGAGGAGCGGAGCTGTGTCCGGCTGGGTTCGGTGCAGTGGCTCAAGGCGCCCGCCGTGGGCCATGAATGCGGCGGGTCTCGGGGTCTGCCCTCAGCAAAGGTTTTGCGCCTTCCCCAAAAGGGTGTGGAGGGTTTGGGTGGGGAGGGAATACAGTGATGGACTGAGACCTTCAGGAGAATAAGCCTTGGCAAAATGGGAAAGGTGACATCTTCGAGGAGCACTGATCACGTGAGCCAAGCCTGGGTGACTCCTGTCTTATCCCATGCCTCCGTGGGCGCCTTAAATGCAGTTCTCAGGGGAAGCAGGGACAGGGTCTGCCCAAACAGCACGGGACACGGCAAGGATCTGAGCTCAAAGGAAGGCCAGGGACCTCTGTGAGTTAGAGAACCTGTGCCCAAATCTAGCAGCAGGTGGTCTGGCCACAAAATCATGGCCCCCAAAGAAACCAAATGTTGAGGTGAGGCCTCAGAGGAAAGAGTATCTGGGGGCCAGGACTGAGATTGGTGGGTTTTCCGAATTCTGCCACTTGGTTTGTGACTTGGGCGAGTAACTGCCTTTTTTAGCTTTGGTATTAATCTGTAAAATGGGGTTAAGACCTCCATGACAGTTATCGATAGCTAAATGGGATAATATGTTGATGGCAGGACCCTAAGTTCTCTGGCAAGGAGTAGAAAGGGAAATGAGGGCTGGCTTCCATCCCTGCTGCTGTGTTGGATGAATCCCTCCTCTCTCTTTGAAGGAGGTAAGTCTCCTCCATATGCTAAAATCCCTTCTTAACTGGAAGATGACCTGGAACCTTCCAATCAGATCTGCTTCCTTGTCAGGGTAGAAGGGCAAAACTGCTCTCCACCTCATTGGCATGGCATGGATTCAAATTCTAAATTCACATCAGGCTCTCTACCACCCCTCTCCCTCTGTGGGCGGGGCCTCTCTTCCTATAAAACCTGACAGTCTCCCTCTAGTGCCTCAATGTTGTTCTGTCCAAGGGCCAGACCTGGGAAAATTCTTCTGTAGGCTTGGCCCTTTTGGCTAACTCTAATCTTTAGCTCCCCTTTAGCTCTGGCGAAGAGGGAACTGGTGGAGAATTTGAAGCCCAATTTTTTCCAGAGCTGTGGCAATTGTTGTATTTGTGAACATGATCTGGGCCACTCGGGCTACTCAGTGTCTGTCTCTGGGTCTGTTTCCTTATCTGTAAGCTCCTTAATTTATTCTTCCAACCCATATTTCCTGGGTGACCACACTGGGGAAGCATGGTGCGCCCAGGAGGTGGAAGTGTGGGAATAACACAGAGTGAGTGGGAAGAACTCCACTCTGAAGCTGCTGATCTTCTGAGGGAAAAACAGACACACGTATCGGTCTCTCCAGTACAAGGGTATTTGCTTCAGGAGGACCTCCAAAATTCTAGAACTTTCCATAGTGTCCTGATACCTTCCCCCTCCTTCCTGAGCAGAGCAGACCCTTGCCTTGGACTCTTCAGCCAGAGGCTAATTGCTTTCCTATGGAAAAAATCCTAAAATTTGAGTCTGGAGATTTTGTTCATTCTGTTTTGTTGAAATTATCTATTTTTGTAACAACCATGCACTACTTTTATATTCAAGATAAAAACATAAAAACATTCCCAGTTTGGGGAAAAAGATGTCAGGGAGGATTGTTTTTTTTTTTCCTCTGGTGGACCAGAGGCAGGTCAGCACATGTATCTAGGCATGGCAGGCTGCCCGGAGCCCTTGATCAGTGTGGCCCTGGGAGAGGCTGCCTCAGTCTACCCACTGGCCTGGCCGCTCACCCACTCTCACCTGGCTTGCTCCATCCTCAGCGTCTATAGGCCTGGGCTCCACTTCCTATTAATACAAACCACGTGGCACCCTTGCTGTGGCGTCTCTAGGCAGAAAAGGGAGCCACAGCCGCCTAGTGGCTGCCAGGGAGGCTGGCAGGAAGGGGCATCTCCACCAGGCGTCTCCTGGGAAACAGCAAGCTCCCCAGAGAAGGGACATTTGGAAATAAAATTCCTGCCGCCGCCGCCGTGTGTTTGTATGTGTGCTGGGGCGGGAGAGGGAGCTAAGAAACCTCACCAGCCCCCTCTGCTTTCCTCTCTTCAGGGAAAGCCTCTTCCAGCAGCTCTCCGGACTCCCTCCCCCCACTCCAGCCCATTCCCCAGAAACCTTGTAGGCTCTGCAGCCCCGCCTTGTCCTGTGGCCCTGGTCCATCAGACCCTGTCCTGAGTCCCGCTTTCCTCTGTAAAATGAGGGTACTGCACGAGATTGCCCCTGTAGTCTTAGTCTTCACATTGGGGCTCTTCCACAAGGCCCAAGAACACAATTGGGGCATTCTACGCCATTCTTTCTGGCACTTGGAGCAGAAACCTGATAGTAGTTAATGATTCCTTGTGTGACCTTGACTGAGCCCCTCAACCAGCCCGGACCCTGCACCTGCGCATTCACTCATTCAGGTATTTACGGGGCTTATTGAGAATGCAGAGAAGGTAGCGACCACCCTGGTTGACATGAAAGAGGCCCTCAGCCCCTCCATGCTGTCCTGCACCACAGGCCAGCTACATGGCACATTCCTTCCATGAGGACCCCCTTCACATGGAGCTGGAGGGCCCTGGAAGTTTCTCTTTGCCCTCCCTTGCTCTTGAGGGACAAGCCCCAACTCCCAGCCCAATCCACCACTCCCTGGTAAAATATGGGATGATCAAACTGGAGATAGGCACCCTCTGGAAACCACATGCAGAGGTCAGAGAAAGCTGAGTAAAGGCAGTGGTTCTCTCCCAGCTGGGCTGCCCTTCCTCCTGGCCTCACCTCCTAGAGTTCCCCTTCCTCCAGAGACCCAGGCAAGGTGGGTGGTGTGGAGAGAGCTCTCCATGCAGGAGACAACCCCCCACAACTTTAAGAGAAGACCAAGGAGCTCCGGGAAAGAAGAGGGCTAGGGGCCCTGCAGAGACCCAGGTGGCCTAGGCCTCCTTTGGTGTCCTCTTAGGAGAAGACATTGGCCCTCACAGACCTGGCCTTGTCACTTCTCAGCCCAGGTCTGCCTGGGGGCCAGGCAGTTGGAGGTAGGAGGGAAGAAGAGGGGTGGGAAGGGATGTCAGGAAGAAGTAGTAGGGAGGAGGAGTGTTGCTCTGGATTCTGACCAGCACCTTTATTGGGCACCTACTGTGTGCCTGGCAATGGGCTCTGTCCCAGCTTTACCTGGATTCTCTCCTCCATTCCTCACTTGAGCTATTATCCTGCTCTGACAGAGAAGGAAACTGAGACTCCGAGGCATTATGTAACTTGCCCAAGGTCACACAGCTTGTCAGGAGTGAAGCCAGGATCCCAGCCCAGGTCTGTCAGCCTCCAGTGGATTCTCTCTGCTGCCAGAAAGTCCTCCTCCTGGAAACCAGGTCTGGGCTTGGGGTTTTCAGTCAGAGCTCATCAGGATCCCCAGAGGTAAATCTATTGTCATCTGCCCTCCTCCTCCTCACCCATCTGCCAAGCAAGTCGCAGGTGAGCCCCCCGCCATGGCCCCTGCCCCAGCCCCAGGTGCTAGCTCAGCTTTGCCTGGCTCCCGGCCTCTCTCTGGTGCCCCCAAGGTGGCTCTGAGGTCACCCCACACCCCAATGCCTTTCATTCTGCATTTCCAGATCTCAGAATACATAGGAAAACACAGGGAGAGAGGAGGTCACTTGAAGGTTGGAAGTGGGGGCTCTGGTCTTGGGCAAAGGATTGGGGGACCTAGTTATCTCCTTTGATTCAAACGAACCCTTTCCCTAACTCCCACCCCTCACCCCCAGAGACAGCCAGAGCTTTGCTTAGTTAATGAAATACAAAAGAAGGAATCAGGGGGTGGGGGTGGTCGAGAGCGCTGGAAAGCAAGGGAGAGAGGAAAAGTTGGGTCTCTTCCAAAGAGTTAATGTTCCACAGTATGATCGATTAGGTGTCAGATGTAATTTCAAACCAATACAAGATGAATGGCATAATTTTCCCTCTCTCATTTTAGACAGAATTAAGAATCCATTAGCTAACACAAATTTTTGGCAAGTTTAATAGGAGCTCAAATCTACATTCGGAGGAAATGCTCCCCAAAGCCTGTTTCAAGCTTTTACTCCTCAGGCCCCCAGCCTCCAGTGTCCTCCGGACCCTCACAAGCCCTCTGTCATCTGTCCCCACATGCAGCCCCCTCTTCCTTCCCCTAGTCCTCCCACACGCCCCTCCCTGGCCCAGCCTGAGATTAACTGGCCTGACCCCTCTCACAAAGGCTGGGCCTGCCCACCATTGTCTTCCAGTGGCAATGGGTGGGGGGAAGGGGCGGAGGGGCTGGCAGTGGGCCCAGGAAAGGAGGGAGGTTGCTGAATTGGCCCCAGGCTGCCCACAAACCCTAGGGAGAGGGGTGAAGTGGGGCTTTGGGACCATTTGCATCTCAGCTACTCCCCACTTTTACCCCCAGAAAAGTTCTTGTTTTTGTCCTAGACAAAGCATTACCCAGTTCATGAGGGGAGACGTAAACCTCATTCTGCCTTTTACAATTTACATGTATTACACGGTAAACTTGAGAGATCAGAAGAACAGTTACCAACCCATTCCACAGATTGGAAAACTGAGGCTGGGGGAGGTGATTGGAGTCAGCTGGGTCCAAGAGTAAAACTTGGCTCTGCTACTTGCTTGCTTACTAGGGCCCTTAGGCATTTCCTCTGGGCCTTGATTTCCTCCTCTGTAAAATGGGAGGAACCTTGGTCCCCAGTGCAGAGTATTATCCTGAAGGACAAATGAGAAAGCCAAGTATCCACTCTACAGGAGCTTCATGAATCAGCTCCAGTCCCTCCTCTCCAATCTCACAGCCTGATCTGGAAGACCAACCTGGAGACTGAGCTCTGTCCTGGAAAGCAAAAGAGGCCGGGATAATAGTTATGACAGCTTCCCCTTCCTGGGCACTTACACTGTGCCGAGAGTGGGAACCAAGTCTTTTTACATAGTAACTCATTTACTCCTCAGACCTTTATCAGACAGATACTCTTATCACCTCACTTTCCAAGTCAGGAAACTGAGGCACAGACTAGTGAAGGAACAGGGAAGTACTAGGAAGTGGCAGAGCTAGATTCCAACCCAGGCAACCTGGTCCTAAGGCCTATGGCTCTCTCCTCAATGCTAAGTGGAGGTAAGGTTCTGGGGTGCTGGAGGACAAGGATGCGATCCCAGACCCTGGGTCTGGAAAGGCTTCACAGAGGACTGTAGGCTTGACTTAGGTCTTAACTGATGAGTAGGAGTCTACCAGGTGGGCAAGGAGAGAAAGAATGTTCTAGGCAGTGAGAACAGCATGTGCCAAGGCACCGAAAGAAGTCTCAGCATGGGGATGGTTGAGTGACGCACTGTGCCAACCAAAACATGGGGTTCATGTGGAGGATGGAAGGAAACAGTTTGGATGGGCAGGCCAGGTGCTTCATTCTGACAATCCTGCTCTAAAAATTGGGAATTCTGACTTCTATAGCTAACCTTGCATGTCATGCTCAGGAGTTATGAGTTTTTCATGCTGTTATAGTAACAGAGCTCGAATCTTCCATGTGCCAAATGCTTTATATTAATTGCTTTGTTTCATTACAGTAACCACACAAAGCAAGCACTGATATCCTGTTTTTCAGATGAGTAAACTGAGGCTCAGGGATACTAATAACTTGCCTAAGAGACACAGCTAGAAAGTGAGAGAAGTGACCATCCAACCCAGGTGTGACCCCAAAACCCAAACTCTTAATCACTCTGGTTGCTGTGTCCTGGTAGGCAGTGGGGAACCAGGGAGGGATTTTGGCAGGGAGTGATGGGTTGGATTGAGTTTTAGGAAAAGAAGAGGTTCAATTGGAGCAAAGTATGATTGGAGACTCCATCTGGAACTTTCATCTGGACCAGAGCAATGGTGAATGATGAAAGGGGGGGGAGCCCTTCTCATCCATGGGGGGGAGGAAGAGAGGGCCTCCTGGAGCCTAAGCAGTAATAATCATAACGACACCAACTCCTCAGTGTCTACCCTGTGCCCGGAACTTCCCACGAGCCATCACCCAACTCACACAGTGCGGTAGGGCAGATACCGTTAGCCCCATTTTACAGATGAGAAAGCTAAGGCTCAGAGAGGTTGACCAATTTCTCCGGAACGCATAGTTATGAGCTGGCAGAGCTGGTACTGGCCCCAAGCCCTGGCCTTTCCTCGCACCTCGCTACCAGAAGGCGGTTGGGCTACACGTCAGACGCCAGCTCTTCCCTCTTGACGTGGCTTAGTATTCCCCGACGTATCTATGGAGCTGTCTCTCCATTTGGGCCCCAGCAAGTGGCTTTGAGCTAAGGGAGATGGAAAGGGGATGAGGAAGAGCGGAGGAGAAGAGAAACTGGGGAGGGATGAGCTCAGAGGGGAGAGTCATCAGTCATTTTTACCTGTTACTGACCACTCGGGAAGATGTCCAGGGCATGGTTAGAGGGAGATGAATGCATTCAGTTATCTTAGCCTTTAAGTGGAAAAGAGGCTTCATACCTTTGCTTCGTTTTCTAACTTTCGGGAAGTCCTTCCTCTTATCTAACTCCCATCCCTCCTAATGGACCCACAAACAATCCCAGTTGTCAGTTCCAAGGAAGAGTCCCTGCCCATGCACCCCACCATGAGGAAATACCTTGTCACCTTCCTTATGGGGTAAGCAGTCAAGGATGGAGGACTATTGTGCCTCCTTAGCTTTATGTCACTGCATACCCAGAGGTGCCGGGGCAGGGGTGGGGGGGCTATGTTCCCAAGTTATCCCACTGAAGGAAGGGAATGACTGGTCCAGCCCCTCCTCAGCAGAGAGGGGAAAGACTAGCAGTATCTGGGGTGGGGGTGGGGGATTACCTGCTGGGGCCACAGCCTGAAAAACAGACGGAGGGCCCCTGCCTTGAAGAGAGGAGATCTCTGAGTTTGGGTAAAATTACTTCAATTCCTGGGTATCACAGCCAGGAGCATATAAAAGAATTCATATCCCTGCCTGGGTTAGAAATTGCGTGAGCCCAGAGCCACCCTTAAGGGAGAGAACCTAGGGAGGACCCTGGAGGGAATACTTAAGAAAAAATGACTTTGAGGGAAAGAATTCAGGCTTTAGAAGCAAAAGGGCTCAAGTGAGAATCTGAGCCCACCTGCTGCTACTGGGGCAGGCTCGTCCATTTATCTGACCCATGTTCATTGATATCCGACCCTGTGCCAGAAGATGGCTGAGGCTCTGCGGTATCTCAAAGATCCTTGCCTTCCAGAAACTTCCATCCGAGCTGGGAGATGGGGATAATACATCAGTAAATTATATTTATGTTAGAAGGTAGGAAGTGTTATGGGGGGAAAGTTCATGAAAAGGTGATCTAGGTGGGGGTGGGGTGGGGTGGAGGTTGCCATTTGAAGTAGAGGGTCAGGGTAGACCTCACGTGGAAGAGCAGCATTTGAACTAAGACCTGCAGGGGGTGAAGAAATGGACAGTGTGGATATCAGGAGCAGCCAACAAACAGGCAAGAGAGGGCCTGAAGGGCCCAAGGGGGGCGGTGGATTGGAGGGATCCAGGGAGAGCAGAAGCAGGTGAGGCTTGAGCTGGAATGGAGGGAGGCACAGACTGCACAGGGCCACACAGACCTTTGTATAGGCTTTGGTTTTCTCTGGGAATAAAATGGGGAACCTGGCCAAATTTCCAGCGAGGGAAAACATGATCAGACAAATGTTTCAAAGGATCACTGTTGCTCCTATAGAGAGAATAGACTGGGGCTGGGGGAGGGGAGGAGGGGAGAGGTGAGGGAAGAAGCAGGGAGCAGGGAGATCCGGCAGTTGATGAATCTAGCTGAGTCTCAACGTTCTCATTTGTCAAATGGGAATAAAAATGTGTCCCAGGGGAACCCGGGTAGCGCAGTCGTTAAGTGTCTGCCTTCGGCTCAGGGCGTGATCCTGGCGTTCTGGGATCGAGCCCCGCACCAGGCTCCTCTGCTGGGAGCCTGCTTCTTCCTCTCCCACTCCCCCTGCTTGTGTTCCCTCTCTCGCTGGCTGTCTCTATGTCAAATAAATACATTTTAAAAAAATCTTTAAAACGTGTCCCAGAAGGTATGCAATAAAAGGTTTGTAGTTATATCTCCAGCCTTTAGCAGATGCATTTCAACAAAGTCTCACTGAGTGAAAAAATGAATGATTATCTTTCCATGCCCTCTTCACTTATATAACTCCTATCCCAAGCCCTGAAACAGCTCCTTGGAAGGTTCTAGAAACCAACAAACATGGATTCTCATCCTGATTAGCCACTCTTCTTCATCTGTAAAATGGGGATAATATTATCTCCTCCCCAAGATAATTGTAAAGATTAAATAAAATAACGTGTGCCAATCTGCATTGCCCAATTGGAAGCCACTAGCCACATATAGCTATTTAAATTTAAATTAATTAAAATTAAATAGAATTTAAAATCCATTTCCTCAGTCACAATTAGCCATATTTCAAATGCTTAATAACCTCATATTGGCTAGTGACTACCATATTGAACAGAATAGAAATAGGACATTTCTGTCATTGCAGAAAGTTCTATCTGACAGTGCTGCACCCAACTTAGGGCCTGGCCCAAGTTGTAAGCACAGGAATGCCACCATTCTTGAAGGACTCAGGCAGTGAGACTGATTATTCTTCCAATAGCATGCCAGAGGCCATCCATTTGATGTTCTCCAGGGTGAGTCTGAAAATGAAGAGTGGGGAAGAGTCAGGGGTTGGTCAGCGCAGAAAGAGAGAAAGAGGAGGAACAAGTCCCTTGGACAACACCAAGAGAGTTGGCGGTAAGGATTGCCCAGGGGGTGGAGGTGAGTGGAACATTGTGTCTGGGGCAGGAAAGAAAAGAAGACCAAAAGAGAAAAAAGAAAGAAGAGACAGATACATTCAGGCACCTGAGAGCTGGTCCCCAGGAATGCAACTTTTGAGATCCTTAAACTCAATATCTTTGTTATTGAGTTCATTCATACTGCATATGTTTATTGAATACCTATTATGTACCGGGTCCTGTCCTAGGTCCTGGGAATGCTACTACAAAAAAAAAAAAAAAAAAAGGCCCCTCCCACAGGGAGCTTGTGTGTGAGTATGGGGTGGGAAAACTAGAGGAGGAGCATAATACATGTGTCACATACATAGCATGTTAGATGGTCATTATGTATTAAAGAGAAAAATACAGCAAAGAAGGAGTGGGAAAGGAGGTGCAGTTTTTGATGGGGTAGCCAGGGAAAGCTTCTTAGAGAAGGTGGTGTTTTGTTTTGGTTGCCTAGGGCTGTGGGGGTCGAGAGGAAAGGGGAGTGACTGCTAAAGGGTGATGAAATGTTCACAATTGTGGTGATGGTCACAAAACCCCATGAATATCCTAAGAAACCATTGAATTGTACAGTTTTTTTAAAAAGAATTTATTTATTTATTTATTTATTTATTTATTTATTTATTTGAGAGAGGGAGAGAGTGCAGGAGGGGCTCAGAGGGGCAGAGGGAGAGGGAGAGAGAATCTCAAGCAGACTTCCTGCTGGGCACTGAGCCCAATGCAGAGACCACAGCCTGAGTCGAAATCAAGGGTCAGATACTCAACCCACAGAGCCACCCAGGTGCCCCAAATTGTACACTTTAAATGTGTGAATTATAAGTTAGCAAAGCTGTTATTAAAAGAAAAACAGGGGTGCCTGGGTGGCTCAGTTGTTAAGCATCTGCCTTTGGCTCAGGGCGTGATCCCGGGGTCCTGGGATTGAGCCCCGCATCAGGCTCCTCCGCTGGGAGGCTGCTTCTTCCTCTCCCACTCCCCCTGCCTGTGTTCCCTCTCTCGCTGGCTGTCTCTCTCTGTGTCAAATAAATAAATAAAATCTTAAAAAAAAATAAAAGAAAAACAAAACCCCTCTGCCTGCTCCACCACAAATAGACTGAAGGGACGAAGGGCAGAAACTGTGGTCATCCAGGGGAGAGGGGACGGCAGCTTGGACCAGGGTGGTAGCAGTGGGGTGATAACAAGTGCTCAGATTGGGCTGCCTGGGTGGCTCAGTCGGTTAAGCATCTGCCTTTGGCTCAGGTCATGATCCCAGGGTCCTGAGATCGAGCCCCGCATTGGGCTCCCTGCTTAGCAGGAAGCCTGCTTCTCCCTCCTCCCCTGCTTGTGTTCCCTTTCTCCCTGTCTCTTTCTCTCTCAAATAAATAAATAAAATCTTTAAAAAAAAAAAGTGCTCAGATTCCGGATTGATTTTGAAGGCAGAACAGAGAGAGTTGCTTCTGAATCAGGTATGAGGTGTAAAAGAGCTTTGTCAAAGATGACCCAGAGTTTTGTGAAGGCTCTGAGCCAGGAGCTCAGGAGAGAATGAAGAGGGGGAGTATTGCAGACCCTAGGCCCCAGAGGGAGTGCTGGTTGGAGTTTGGACATTGCTCCCAGCTGTCTGAATCCTATCATGGAGAGAGAAGAGGGGGAGCAGGCTCACCGCCCTGAGCCTGAGGGGTGGGCAGTCTGGGTCCTGTGCCTCCACCCTCTCTAGGGGCACGGAGGTTGGTGTCTACACATTTGGGTTTTGGCAGAAGATGATCTCTGAGTCAGTTCTCCCCAAGCCAGTGAGAGATCGTAGGAAGCTTTTAATTACTGCCTCAGAGTGGATGCTAGGTTAATGCGATGATTCGAAAGGTGTATTTTTCAATTATATTTAACGAAAAGATTTATAGTGAAGTAAAATATAATTAGGAGGCTGCCAGCAGACAAGCTTCCTGGGAGGAAGAGAGATGAGACAGACCCCTAATGGGCCAGGTTGGAGCCCAGGCTACAGGACCTGCTCACCCCACCACCACCCTGCAAGGTGTCAAAGCATTCATCAATTCTGCCACTCAAACACACTGTCTAAGTGCCCACTCCATGCTGAGCTCAGAGTTTACCACGGGGACGGAACAAATACTAGGGTCCCTGTCCTCAGAGAGCTTGCAGACCAGCAGGATGGGCAGACAAAACAACAACAACAACAACAACAACAACAAGCAAGGCAACAGTTAAGTACTGCAAAGGAAATAGTAGAAAAGGCGTCAGAAAAGGTTTCTCGGGTGGACGTGGGGGTGGACAACATGAGACTGGAAGCATGAAAAGGAGCCAGCCACGAAGAGTGGGAGAGAGGTGAGAGGATTGGTTGGGCCAAGAAAGCTGTCCAGTTCCTAGGGTGAGAAGGTGATCTTAGTGTGTGCAGAGTGGAAAGAAAGGCCAGTGAGGCTGGGGCATGGAGAGGGAGAGGCAGGGGCTGATAACTCTGGGGAGGGAGGGAGGAACCAGATCCAGCTGATAAGGAGTTTGGATTTTATTCTACGTGCTGAGGAAGCCGCTGGAAAATTTTAAGCCAGAGAGCAAAAGGCCGGGCTTATATTTTTAAAAGATTACCCTAACTGCTATGGGACAATGGATCAGAGTGGGGCAAAGTGGGAAGCCAGAGCAGACACCCAAAGGAGAAGTGATGTGACCTGACTTAGAGGGAAGCAGTGATAAAGGAGAGAAGAGCATGGACTCGGGTGCCTATTGGAGCAAGGATCAGTGGCTCTCGGTGAGAGTTAATATGGAGACTTAGAGGAAGGGGGAACTCAAGGATGAGTCCAGATTTTTGGCTTGAGCAACTAACTGGATGCTGCCGTTTACTGAAATTAGGAAGCCCAGAGAAGAAATAGGTGGGAAGACATGTGGATAAAGAGTTCAGATTTGGGGGGCACGTGGGTGGCTCAGTCTGTTAAGCGTCTACCTTCTGTTCAAGTCATGATCCCAGGGTCCTGGGATGGAGCTCCACACCGGGCTCCCTGTTCAGTGGGAAGTCTGCCTCTCCCTCTCCCTCTGCCTGCTTCTCCCTCTCCCTCTTCCTGCTGCTCCCACTGCTTACCCTCTCTCTCCCTGTCAAATGAATGAATAAAATCTTTTTTTTTTAGATTTTTATTTATTTATCTGACAGAGAGAGTGAGAGAGAGAGCACAAGTCAGCGGAGCGGCAGAGGGAGAGAGAGAAGCAGGCTCCCTGAGCTGTGGGGCTCGATCCCCGGACCCTGGGATCATGACTTGAGCAGAAGGCAGATATTTAACCGCTTAACCGACTGAGCAACCCAGGCATCCTAAAATCTTTATTTAAAAAAAAAAAAAGAGTTCAGACTTGGAATGGAGACCCTCCAGGGGCTTCCCTGGCCCTGAACAATGGAGGTCTGGATGCTTCACCCCGAAGGATCCCATCCTCACCACCTCATTCTATTACTTCCTGCCTCGTCCTTCAGCTTTTTTTGTATGTCTAACTTTCATTCCTCCTGTTGCACTTGGAGTGCATGCTTCTCTCTTTGGAGAGCAAATTCTATCATTCTCAGCTCCCTTTAACTGCCCAAATTCCTGAAATTCTACCACTAATTTCGGACTGTACTGTACTCGTGTTCATTGAGAACCTGCTATGGTCAGACACCTTGCTGTAAGCATTGGCTACAGTATTTCCATCCAACGCTGCTAACCACTCCTTCCATAGTATTAACATAACAATAATAATTGTTTAATTTATAATAATAATAATAGTTGCCATTTAATGGCAACTCCTTCGAGCTAAGCCCTTCACATGATTATATTTAAATTTTTTAAAGTTTGGTATTTATTTGAGTAATCTCTATACCCCCACATGGGGCTCGAACTCATGACCTCGAGACCAAGAGTTGCACAGTCCTCTGACTGAGCCAGCCAGGCGCCCCTACATGAATCATATTTAAATCTCACTGAGAAATAACCTGCCCAGGGTCACATAGCCCGTTCATATTGAGAAAGGGATGAAAAATCTAGGATTGTCTCCAGTACACCAGACTCTCTGGGGGCATGAGAAATGCATGGGTGATGAAAGGGAGGAGCCATTTGGATGCCTTTCCTCTCCCCCTTGTTCATTCTTTCCAGATGAGACACAGAGGCAACATTATTTTCTCAGACTTCCTTCTCTAGGTGCAGAGGGCAGGCACCCATGATGACAACCGCCAGGCATGCACAGTGCTGGGGAAATCTGTCCGTTTGTTGGGGAGGCAACTGTTGTCGTAGGAGCTACCAGATCCTTAGAGGTGTTGCCTGATATCATAGGAGGTGAGTGCCCAATCATGTAATGAGGGGTCTTGCTCTGTGACCCAGAGCGGTGATTCTTATATTCCCCATCCTCTGAGAATGGCTTAGTCATTTATATATATGTGTGTGCATTTGTACAGGAACTGGTGTGCACACTTGTGTGCAAGCCAGGACAGGCCTGCCTCCTGTGCATTTCCCTCGGGATATGTGTGTGTGACACGATGGTTATCTGGTTGTCTGGGCCCTCACAAAGGCAAGTAACTTGTATATTTTTTCATTCATGGGCTTGTGGCTGGAGTTCACCCAGGACTGAAAGGGCCTGGCCCAAGAGTTAAGTTCAGAGCTCAGCTCCCCACCTCTTCTTGCCTGTCCCTAGCTCCCTGCCTCTTCCCCACCTCCTCTCATGCTGGGCAGAATGCCCTCAGCCTGTGCCGGCTGGCACACATGCCACATGATGCCTGGCGCGCGTCTGGGCAAGGATGACGCCCCCAGGCCCGGCTGGGATACTAAGCCACCCGCTGCCTCTCCCACCTCCAGAACGGAGCGTCCCCATCCCGTCCCCTTTCTCAGCCAGGGACTCGGGGAGCAGGCGGGGACACGGCACAGACAGATACAAACACACAGATGCACCCAGAGACTCCCACAGGCGTGTGCCCCAGAGAAGCACAGGCATTCACACAGCCTTGAACACACTCACACATGCACATTCACACACCCAAAGAAACTCGTGGGCACTCACCACTTGCACAGATCTCAGCCTGAAGTAAACACTCGGGTTCCTGCCCAGCCTTTTAGACAAACTCACCCTATGTCTCTGTCCGTGGTGCTGAAACCAGACATTTCTCCTTACCCAAGGACAAGACAGGGAAGAGATGAGAGGAGACCTGGGATAGGTGGTAGAAGACAGAAGGAATGGAAGAGAGAGAAGGGACAAGAGGGAGAAACTCATTGATAAAGGAGAGAGAGAGGGCGAGAGAGAGAGAGAGAATTGAAAGGATACCAGGGTAACCAAGGAGTGTCCAAACACTGGCCCTGGGAGAGGCGGGTGAGGATGGAAGGTGACCTCAGACCCCATCCCTGCTTAGGGGCTCAAGTATTTAGCCGTCTTTGTCCTTCAGGGCCAATTACAGGAAGAGTTTGGTAAGGGTACCGTGACAGGTGAGGGACCCTGGATGTGTGGTTTCTGTGACCCCCAGGTGCCCCTTTCCAGGTGCCTCCTTGCCTTAGAAGACCTTAAAATAGTAGGGGAAGGAGACAGATACCAAGAAAGTTCTATCATAACCCCACAAAAAGCTTCCCACCTGATTTCTTATCCCAATTTGTGTTGGGCAAGTGGACAGCAGAGTTGATCTGGATTTGTTCTGAGGATTGTAGGGATTTAGTGACTGCTTAATGCTTATCCACAAGATTGGATTATGGGTTCCTATCTCCCTCTCTTGAGATAAAAACTTCTCTCTGGTGGGATTGCCTAGTAGGGATGCTCTCCTACCAGCAGCCTCTTCGTTGTGAAATTTATAGAATATAAGGAATGCCCACTTTCCTGGGGGGGAGGATTTTCAAGGACCAAAGGACTTATTACATAATAACTAGGCAAGAGGGGATGAAGGAAAAGATGAGGAAGGAAAAAAGAGGAAAAGGGAGAGAAAGGATGTGTGAAGATGGATGAAAGAAGAAAGGGAAGAAGAAAGAGATTGGAGGAAGAGGAAAAGGGGAGAATGGAGGTGCAGATGGCAGAAACGAGAGGGCATGAGTCACCCAGACAGACTCCAGTGTCCAGGGAAAGGGCAGGGGAAATATGCCAGGTGGAGCAAATTGCTCCCCAGGGGCCCAGATTAGACTGGAAGTCCAGGCTGGTCCTGCAGCTGTTCACAATGGCATTCTCCACCCTGAGCTTCAGGCAGAGAGACCCCATGGGCCAAGACTACAGATGTGAGGAGCAACTGCCCTAACACAGAAGGTGGGATCAAATGCAGTCAAGTCTGTGAGTGGGTTTCCTCATGTGTGGGATGGGGACAGTGAGTGCCTGTTTGGGGGTGTTTCTATCTATTTGCATGTGAGTGGTGGCAGGAAGAGAGAGCCACGTGTATGGGCATTCACAGGAGAGAAGGTATTGGGTTGATTGAGCTTAAGAAACAAGGAGAGGGAGAAGAGAGGCAGGAGAAAAGTGAGTGAAAAAGAAAGGATAATGTTCTTAAAATTTTTTGGACCTCTTAATCATTCTCTTATTCCTACCAAGAGAGAAGCCAGGCCTAGGATACAAGGTGGACATATGTGCCCCAGTGTCCTTGCCTGAAGTGTAAGTATGACGACAGTCCCAACCTCATAGAGTAGTTGGGATAATTATTAGCTTGTGTATAATACTTAATTTAAGTCAGTTATGGATACATAATAAGTTCCACATGTAAGTTAGTTTCCATTGTTATTGTTGTCAGATCTTGGTCTTGCACTGGAATCAGCAGGGAAATTTTTCTTCATGTTTAACTAGACCTTCCTGCTACAAACTCGGGTCCAACCTGTGGGTCTTCTTTTGGGCACCATGGAGAACGGTGATTTCCCAGCTCTTCAAATTTACTCCTGAAGACAGAGCCAGCAGATTTTCTGGGGTACAGAGGGGACCCCCATGGTAAGGGAAGTGACAGGGTCTAAGGAACAAGATATCCACCAAAGACCATCAAGGATGTTTTCCTGGATTCCTGAAAAAGCTGGATCCTGGACCTGAATCATTGCCTCCCTGCCCAGACTAGAGTCTCAGCACTCCACCCTCTTCCATGCTAGTGCCCCCGCCTCGCTCAAGCCTGTACAGGTGTGAACATATGGGTCATTTCTTCCAGATTGCTCTTCCAATCCCTTCCCCCCTTTTTACCTACCCTTCTGCTCTTTTCTTCTAAGGAATCTAGGTAGGAAGAAAGAAATTCCCTTACTACTTAGAGGGGTGGGATTACCCCACCCTGCACAGGCAAAATAGACGGTCTCAATCTGGAGGTCAAGGAAGCATGTGGGGACTGGCACAAGGAGGGGTGAGGGGTGGCAGGGCAGCCCCCATGTCCTCCCATTCCCCCCAGCTCCTGTCTCATCACTGTCACCATTCAATCATAGCAGATGGGCTGCAGCTGTGAGCGCCAGCCCGGCACACAGGCTGGTCCGTGCCACTTGGGAGAGAAGGAAGAAAAAGGGAGGGAGGGAAGGAGGAGGAATGAAGGGAGGAGGGAGAGAGGAAAGGAAAGAAAAGAAGGAGGAGGAAAAGGAAGAGAGTGGAGGAGGAGAGAGATAGCTTGAAGAGAAAAGGACTTGGTACCTTTATGCCTCTCTCCTCCCAGCAGGAGAGCAGAGGCCAGGGCTGGGCTCACAAGCTGGGCAGTGCCAGGCGAGATGGGCATATGCCCTTGATTACTACCAGGACCGCAGGCCAAGCCTCCGCAGCCGCCACGGCCTCATAAATCAGTTTTTAAGTAGCAACCACATGGACATTTCCCAGCTGAGAGGCCTGGCCTCTGTCGGCCCAGCTAGGGCAGCCCTGGTGCAGGGGCAGGTGCCAGGCCAGGGCATGGGAAAGAGAAAGGTGGTCATCAAGGCTTGGTGGGAAGTGGGTTGGAGCTTGTTCAGGCAAAGTCTGGGGGCAGGGTCTCCTGCCAAAAGGGAGTAGGTGAGAAGGTGACAAGTTGCTGGCAGTGGGTCCAGAGCCCCCTGTTGGGGCTCCTAGACCCTGTCCTGGTTTCCCCTGGGGAAACTGCCTACAGACAAGAGGATGGTATTGTTATTGGAACTCCCTCCCACCAGATGCCCCTCCCATTTAGAATAGAGTCTGTATGAGTGTGAGGGCAGTGTGTGGGCTTGTGCACTTGGGTATCTGAATGTGCTCACTGCTCCTGATGGGTAGGAAGATATCTCTCCAATATCTAGCCCAAGCCCAGCAGAGACAAGCATCTAGTAAGATAGCTTGAATGAATAAATGATCAAGTTCGAAGGGGGCCAGTTATGTGTGTTCACAGGAATGGGAGGATTTATATCTGAGCATGTATGATGGCCAAGTCTATGTGCATGTATATATATATGGGGGGTGTCTGTGGGTGCTCTGGGGAGATCTATTCCGACAGACATCCCTCCACACCCTCCCTTTCAGCCTTCCCCTGAGCCCTGATTCTCCCTTTCTGAGGACCCACCAGTAAGACAGCAGTTCCCGAATTCCACTCCCCCCAGCCTGACCCCTTGCTTAGCACCCCTTCTTCAGGCCAGCGCTGGCGGTTGGGGGTAGGGGCGCGGGGAGTGCGGGAGTTCCGCCCCTGGAACCGCGGGCAGAGCGGGCGGGGTGGGGGCGCCCAGCCTTCTTGCGCCCAGTGTCTCCTCCCTGGGTGAACAGATGTCTCGGAATTTTAGATGTGCTCTCCGCCCCTCCTCGCAATAACTACCCCCACCCCCAGCTGGTACGGGCTGCGGCGTAGAGCCCTCCCTTCCCCCACCTCCGATAGCAGAACCCGCTGATGGATCGGGGAGAGCCCCGGAGGCCTGGGCCAAGAGGCGGGGGAGGCCGGCCGGGTCGCGGCAACGGGCTGGGCCGAATCCCGGAGGTTTCTAGTGAGGAGAGAACCGGGTCGGCGCTGCCTCCGCCTCTTGCCTTCTTTTCTCGTTCCTTCCCATCTTCCGCATCTCCTCAGCCCTATCTCTCCGTCCGCGATCCCCGGTCTCTCTGTCCCTCTCTCTGTCTGCCCCACCTCACAACCCATCATCCCGCCAACCGCGTCTATGCAAACCCTCCACACAGAGCCTCACACTTCGCGACAGAAACTCCTCCTGGCAACTTCGGCGGAATTCTTCCCTCCAGAGACCCCTTTCCCTGCATTCCGTGAGCCACCCCACCCCCAACTGGCCGCCTGCCTGCCCTCTGTGGAAACCCAGAGTTAATCCGGAAAACAGGAGGGAGGGCAGAAGGAGAGTGGGGATCGAGATTAGGGAGGCCAAGGATACCCGGGTTGGCCAGGGTTTGAGAGACACCCAAATTTTCTAATCACTGCTAATTAAGGAACAATCCAATTCCGTGGACCCCCAACTCGGAGAAGGGGGCGGGACCCGCCGAGGGCAGGAGGGGGCCTTGGCAGGGCTTGGCAGCCGGGGGTGGTGCCAGGCACCCTCCCCCACCCTCCCCCCACCCGCCAGCATTCCGAGGTAACAGGCATTTGTTACCCAGCTCGTGCCAGGAGCGATTGGCAGGTTCGAGTAGGCACAGTCATTCCGCACACAGATGTCCCTGCGTTCGCTCTTCTGATATGAATTCTGTCAGCTCTGAATCCGAGGGAGATGAGCAGACAGCCCCACAGACAGAGTTACAGACAGACAGAGCAATTGTCTGGAGGACACAGAACTCCATAGATATTTATTTTTCTTTTCTGAAAAAAAAAAGAAAGAAAATTAAGAAACACACTCACTAATTTGGGGGGACCCCTCTGAGCTCCTGAGAGTGGCCCTCACTCTTTCAATCCTCCCCTGGTTGCATGCCCACACTTTTCCAGTCTCCCCCAGGGCCCCGGAAATCATCCCTGAACTTCAAATTTGAGTCGTTGCAACCAGAACCACAGAAGTCTGGGAGGTCTGCTTCCTCATATAGGACCCAGAATCCCCGAAACCCTACACGTTCTAGAATCCCACCAACCTGGTGCAGGTTCCAGCATTCTAGAATCTCGGAAAGTAGAAATTCCAGAACTCCTGCTCCTGTGCAAATTGTGCCCAGTGCCCAATTATTGTATCCCCCTCTCCATTAGAGAGGGGGAAGTGGGTGCTGTCCCATGTACTGGAATGGAGGGCCCCACATCGCCTGGACCTCACCAGCTGCCCCCAGCCTTGGCAACCAGCCAAAAACGCAGCTTGCCCTTTGAATTAGGAATGCAGAAAGGTCAAGCCCCCTGACTCCTATCCCTTTCTGGCACTTCCCCCCCGCCCCAGCTCCAGTTCCTATGCTGACCCTCCACACCTGACCTGGCCATTCTGCCTCTGCCCGCCCCAGCAGCTGTGGGAGAGAGCTGGTTGGTCACTGGGCATCTGTGAGCAGGCTGGGCATGAAGAGCCGCTGGGGTTTGGTTCTCCCTGGGCAGCCCGTGCTGGTGGAAGAAGGGGAAGGCAAAGGGGCCAAAGTAACTCACTGACATCAGAGGAGAGGGGCACAGAGGGATTGGGGTTGTGGTTTGTTGGGTTGTGTTTTTTTAATCTTTCTTTCTTTCTTTCTTTTTTTTTTTTTTAAAGAAAAAGCCCCCATCCTGTGTCATCATTTTTATGGGATCTGCAATTCTGGCAAAAATCTGTCTTTAATTTAGCTGTCCATATAAAAATCCTCACTGTATAATAATGAACAGATGCCATGGAATTTAAGCTGGAGCCTCGGCTCCTCCCTGCCTTCCCCCCGTGCCTGGCACCGGGCACCGGGCACGGGCTGAGTGGCACAGGCTGGCACCAACACGGGAGCAAAGGGTGGGCAGGGGGCGACCTGGGCTCAGCGCCAGGGCCCTGGGGTGGTGAAGGGGTGTCCAGGCGCTGGGCTTGGCCAGGCGGGAGCTTTTCCGTAGTGGCACCCAGGGAGAAGTGTCTGAGGGATGTTTCTTTTTCTACAAAATGATCAGTAGTTAAGGATTTTGGTTTGGTTCAGCTTAGGAGCTTTGTGGTCCTTCTCAGGTTTTCAAAAAATCACTGCCCTCCCCCCAACATAAATCCAAATGTTTTCGAAGTTTTAATTGAGTTGTGTTCAACCCTTCCCCTGCGCGGCGCCCCCGCCTCGGCCTCGGAGCCCAGCCGAGCGCGAGTTCGCTGCAAGCGGGATCCGTACCGCTTCCCGCCGGCCCGAAGCCTCCGAGGTATCCCGGGCGCCGGCGCCTCCGGAGGCTCCTGGGCAGCTCCCGCAGGACAGGAGTACCCTGTTGCCCTCCAGGAGGGAGGCCCGATGTGGCAACTGATTGTCGAGCGGGAGAGTCGGAGGCAAGAGAGAAAGCCCCACTTGCCCCATACCAATTCTATCGCTTTTCCCGAGGGGAAAGAGAAAACTATGCGAGTCCGGTGTCCTCCACTGCCTCCGCCTGCGGTCGAGAAAGCAGGCGTCGGCTCGGGATTGAGAGGTTGGTTCTGAGCCCCCCACCCCCACCCCTTGCCTTTAATGCGACTCTGGCGAGAACAGATGTCCCAAGCCGGGCGGACTGCCCAGACCCCGCCCAGCTGTGCCCTTGGCGAAGACTTGGCTGAGGGTAGGAACTGGCACGCGGGTCCCCAAAGGGGCTTGGGGGCTCCTCCGTCCCGGCGGGACCTGACCTGGCAGCCTTGGCCTCCTGGCCAGCGCAGCCTCGGGCGGGAGGCAGAAGCGCCCCGGAAAGACCGGCTCCTAATTCAATTAATTCCAAAAAGAGGAATGAGATGAATACCGAGGTGGAGAGAAGCGGAGAGAAAGGTTTGAATGACCGAACACCAGGCACACACTCCGTGTATGGAACACTGCAGCCCCAATCTGCTTGGGGAGTCGGCACTGCGCTCCTGCGCTGGAACCCGCCCGCGAGTTTCCGGTGCCAGAGCCACACCCGGGTGCACATCTGGGCAGCATCTCCACCCAATGCAGCACCCCAGCTTTCTTGGCACAGCCAGTATCCATGGGTTCCCTTGTCCGTTCCTCTGTGAGCACCCCAGGTTCTCCTCACATGGGGTGGGGGGGCTAACCCCCCCCCCCCAGTCCCTGGCATCTCCCCCTGAGAAACTGGTTGTCTTCCTGCCTGTGAGCCCAGCCTTCCTCTAAGCCTTCTCCTGCTGGCCCTCCCCGGGCAGGCTGCTCCTATTCCAGCACTTTAAGATGGAGAAAGTTTCAGAGGACAGACCAGCCCTTCCCAGGTCTGTGTCCTTTCTTACCACTTTTCACCCAGGACAACTTTGTCTGGAATTTTTAAAGATGCAGGACAGAGAGGCAAGAGGCTGATTCAGGATTTGGGAGGGGAGCAGGGTTTCCAGGTTTCTCAAAGTCCAGGTCCTCACCTCCCCTCTGGTCTGTGGCCAGTGCCTTCACACCCCAGCCTTAAAGAAAGAAAAGTGACAATGTCTTGGGCTGTGAGCTGGGAAGCCTGTTGTGACAGCTGAGACCCATCTGCCCCGTTCTACATCTCACAAAAAACAACTTTCTCCTTTGAGCACATACAAACAGGTCAAGTGCAGAGTCCTGGTTTGACCCCTGCTGTAACATGAGGAGCCTGGGAGTGGAGGTGGACGCCAAGGCTGGTCAGGCCTGGCCCATGCAGTCCCTTTCTTCCCACCTCCCTTAAGAACTAAGCTGCGGGATCTAGAATTATCCCTCAGTCTCAATGTCCCCTCAAATCAACAGATTTCTCCAAGGAGCAGGCAACTTCAAGTTTAAGATTCTGGGGAAGAGGAGAAGGCAAGGGAAGGTCATCCAAGAGGGAATGAAATATCTAATCTCTGTGGATGTCCCCATAAAACAGAAAGATCAAGAAGCAAACACAACCTGATGGAGTCCAGGGAGTGTCAGGGGTTCCCTGTTGCTGACTCCCATGGGGTTTAGTTTCCCTAGACTGTACTCAATGGATTATTGGCTGTCCCACTAGGTGATGAAATCAGAGCTGGGGGTTCACTGGGCATCAGGGATTCATGGTCCAGATTATGTCTGGTTAAACAGAGAGGAGAAAAGCAGCAAGGATTTTCCTCCCTTTCCCCCAATGGACAAATGGCCTGCACTCAGAAACATCTCTGTTTCCCTGTCATTTCCAAATGCTTGACTTCGGTTGGGGGTGGGAAAATCAAGGGGAGGACATCCTCCTGATTGATCCCAGCTGCAGCCTTCAGGTTGCACAGTCCAGGGGTTGAGCTGAGCCTGCCTGGTGCACGCTTGGAGATCCTGCTGCTCAAGCTAGGGCAAGGAGGGTATCCTTTCTATGACTTCTCTCCTTGCCCCCTCCCTCCCACTGCTCTGGCCCCTTTTAGCTTTCTAAACCCCCCTCCCCACACACACACACCTCCTTCTGTTCCTGGAGCTTCTCTGTGTGTGTGCATGCAAGCGGGAGAGCCAGCAAGAGGAAACGACCTGCAAGGGGGAGTTTGGGGCCGCGTGTCCTCGCGCATCTTCTTCTCCTGCTCATCTTACCATCTCACCAGGGAAGTTGAGTGTTGGGGAGGGGGGTGATGGGAGGCTAGAGCACAGCCAGAGTGCAGGGAGTGTGGGGGAAGGGTCAGGAATTGGGAAAGGGTTAGCTCTCGTCGCCGCTGGAATTCACAGGAAGCGGAGGCGCTCCGGATCCCCGCCCCAAAAGGGGACCGGGTACCCCCGCCCGCCCAAGGTGACCACAGACGCTGTGGCCCAAGAGTCATCAACATCTTTCCAAAGGATCTGGAATCCAGCTTCAAAAACCGAATCGTGCAGCGTGGAGTAGCCGGAAGAGTGAAGTGTAGGAGTCTGTGGTCTGGCCAGGGAAGCCACGTGGAGGGGGCTTTTGCTTCCGGCCACAAGCCACCTGGATGCTACCCAGCCCAGGACTTCAGAGCGGGTTCTGGGAAACAGGCTGAGTGGGAGAGAAGCCCAATTAACCTTGTTTCCAGGGCAGGATAAGACTCAGGCCTCGGGATGGGTGCCGAGTTCCTTTTCTCTCTAGTTGTCCCTGCCAGGCCTGTCCCATGCCATGAGCAGACCAGACTCCAGATTTGAGTCTGGGATTTGAGCCTAGCTTCATACACCATGCGAGAAGTGGGGGAGAAAGGTGGGTAAAGTCTTTTCTCCAAGAATAGGGATGATTCAGAGATTTATGAAATTCCCTTAGACCACCGAGAGAGGTGAATCCTGGGTGGAAGGGCCCAGTTCTTAATCTCACTTTAGAGATATGAGCCTATAAGAATTCTAGAATGAAATTGTGAGAAGATTCCAGTGAAATTCTCTGAAAACTATGGAAGAATTCTGCCCAGAATTCCGTTCGGGCATCGGAAAGGGCCTCTCTCTGTGTGGCGCTCCCCGGGGCCGGGCACCAGCAGCCTCTCTCTGCAGCCGGAAGGCACGAGATGGACGAGAGTCAGCACCTGGGAGCGGACAGCTCCCAGCCCCCAGCCTCGGTCCACCCGCGGCAGTCCTCGGGTGGAGGAGAGAGGGCATCGTCTCCACTGGTGAGACAGAGTGTTGGAAGTGGTCATTTAAGGGAGATGCCGAGCTGAAGGTCAGACAGTATAATCCGATCTACCCTTTCACATTTAAGGCTTCCTTCTTCAAACTACCTTCTCCTTTCCAGATTTTGTCAGGGCGCTCTCATTTGGGGGCCTTGGATCCAATCTTTAAAAGCCTTAGTATGCCTGACCGCAAGCTCAGCCCCAACAGTACACCTCCCCCCACTTCAGCCCTAAAACAAGCAAGAGTGTTTGTGTGTGTGTTTAAAATAATTTAAGTAAGCAGCGTCAGAAACAGCCCAGTCTCTGTACTCCTAACCGTGTTCGTGTTCAGGCTTTGGGATGGTGATTTTCGGGATTTAGACGCCCCCCTCCAAATATTCCAGGGGTCCGGTGGGCACTGGTGTCTAAGGGAGGGTCCCTTCAGGGAAGTCAGTTCAGAGATGCCTGTGCCCCTGAGGCTCAGAGAAAAGAGAATTGTGAGGCTGTCTTGTGAGATGGGAAAGCAGCCTGGGCAGAACAAGGGCTTCCGCGGTGTCCTTCTTCCACCTCCCTAGACTGGGGGCTTCCCTCTGTCTGGAGCTGCACCAGGCAAGAAGGAGGCTATCCCCGCATGGACCAGGGGTTTCCTGCTGTCCTGTCAGGGGAAACTCATGGCCAAGTCAAGCTCCATTCTTCCAGGTGGGCACCTAGATTCGTACCCCTCCTACAGTTCTGGGAACACCTGCAACCTCTCGTCAACACTACTATAAATTTCAACGTTCCTGAGACTAAAAAGGGCTGATTCCCCTGAGTCCACTGAAACACAAATTTAAAACTAAAAAGACTTCCTACATTAATATTTCATCCTCATAACCTTAATTTTTTTTTAATTTAAAAATATCCCTGTCTGGCTCAAATGGTCGTCTCTTTATCTCTATGCACTTGTTTTTTGCAACAGTGGGCAGAGCGTTGTAAAATGACCGGCTGCTCCCAACTGGGTCATTTTTTAGTGATGAAAAGATATTTTGTTCTCACAGGAGGTGCACGTGCATGTTTGGGAACTGAAGGAGTGAGGAGATTAGTGCAATGCTTTGTGCTAGGAGCGAGAGTGAGTCTGGGTAAGGTCTGGGAGGGGCAGTGAGTGTAGCTGTGTTGGTGTCCAGTGGATGGGTGTGAGCGAGGTTGTAGGGTGGAAATCCCACCCAGGAATGTCCAGGGTCACTGTACCTGGCCTCTGTACAGTCACTTGACTCTGTGTCTCCATCCCCCAGAGCCCCAGCTCAATCCCCCAAATGAAATGAGGCCACCGTGAGAAACCGGGTCCGGCTTTGCATCTCATTTACATAAATATTTATTAATCGTCATTAAACTGAACAGAAACACGCAATGCACTTCGGGTGTCCGACGGGAGTTTCATCTTCGCTACAAGAGGAAGGTAAAATTGCGTGTGAGTGTGCGGGTAAGTGTGTGGGTGTGTCGCCTGTGGGTTTGCATTTTTGCATCGTGTGTTTGGATGCCTGATCTCCTGCCTCCGGTGGCGAGAGGTTCTCCTTTTGCCCCTTTCTCTGGGAAACTTCCAGAAGGAGCCCTCAGCCCTCTCCCTGCCCACCTGCTAACCAGAGCCAAGAGGACGCCTCAGACAAAAAAAACCTCTCCAGCCACGGGAAAACGCCGGGCGCCTGGCGCCCACCGAGGCACATTCGGGCAGGGGCGGGGCTGGCCCTAGGTCTTGGTCTCCACCCTCAACCCGGGATGAGGATTGCCTGCGGGGAGCGAGGGTTCGGCGAGCTCTCCTCCCTCTGTCCCCGGACGCCCGCGCCGGGCCTGCGTGCGCGTGCGGTGTGGTGTGCGTGTGTGTGTCTCTCATGCAAACCCTCCCTCCCCAAACCGACCCCCCCAACAGTTTGCCATTCCATACAAATTTGGAAACAGGTTTTTAAAAAACAGCATGACGCACAATGGGGACGGGGCGGGGGAGGGCAGTGGCACTGGGGCCCCAAATCTCCGAGTCACTGATTGTAAGAACCTGGGGAGGGGAGGGGGCGGCGCCGGCCCCCACTTCACCAAAGTGCACAGATCCGCGCTTGGGCGGCGCGGCCCGCGGGCCGGGAGGGACATCCCGGGGCCGGGCCGGGCCGCTAGGCTCTGTCAGAACCTCCTTGCATAGATATTTGTGTCTTTTTATTATTGGTAGTAGTATTTTTTGCCTTTTATTGCTTCTAAAAGTTCTTACTGCGTTTTCTCTCCGATCCGGACTCTGCGTTCGGCCTCCGTCGCATCTTAGCTTTTTTTTTTTTTTTTTGTATGTTTGTTTGTTTGTTTAAAAAAAGGAAAAGGGAAAAACGGATTCTAGTTACAAATTGTCTTGGCCTCTCTCTTTCCTCTCAATCCACACTTCCTCCCGCCAAAATTAAAATCACAAAACGCAGAGACTAGGGGTTGGGGAGAGGGCGTTCCAGGTCCAGACTCAGGAGCCCCGACTTATGCCCTCTTCAAGAAAGAGGGGGCGCCCGGCTCCTTTCTGCCTCGGCAGCTCGGTGTCTGTTATAATAATAATAATGATGATAATGATAATAATAATAACAACAACAACGACAACAACAATAGAGGGAAAACAGTATCCCACAGCTCAGCTGCCCCCTTGCCAATGCCTTTGGGCCTGCAGGGGGGAAGGGGAAGGGGAGGAGGAAACCTAAGTGTAGGGATTGGGAAATGGGGGGGTGGTCTCCAGGGAGTGCCCTAAGAGGGGTCCCTGGAGAACCACCCCTGGAAAGAGGAGGAAACCCCTTGGGGAGAGAGAAGGCGAGTCCCCTGGGGGAAGCGAGGCCCCTGGGACGGGCCACCCACAGGTAAGAGGACTGCACTGCCCAGCAGAGGGTCAGTACCGGCGGCCCGCTCCCCGCGCCCGGCGCCAGGATAGGTGGGGGTCCCCTTGCGCTCGGGGGCCTGGGGGCAGGGATGCGGGTAAAGGCAAAAGAAAAAGAAGGGGGCAGGCGCGAGGTCTCAGTTATGGAAAAACGCATTGAGCTCCTCGTACATGGGGCCCCGGTCGTGGTGAAGGTGCATATCGTAAGACAAGAGATTCTCCGAGTGGACGCCCCCCGCGCACAGCCGACGAGCCGAAGACCAGCCCGTGGCCAGTGGGCCGCGAGCCGGGCAGCGCCGAGTAGTGCATAGAATAATGGTAGCTCTTCTCGTGGTCGGGCGACGAGTCCTGCTTGAGTGAGAAGTTGCCATTGAGACAGAGCGGGGGGCTAAGCGGGCCCTCGTACTCGGAGCTGTTGTAGTCCGGGCTCGCGCCTCCGCCGCCCGCCGCCGCATACAGAGTCTCGTAGGCGGCGCAGTAGCCGTGGGTCCGCAGGGCGTGCGCCGCACCGCCGCCCAGGCCGCCCGCCGCCTGGCACTGTGCGCCCGCCAGGCGCGAGCACGGGTACGGGTAGGGGTGCATGGCAAACGGGCCACCCGAGCCGTGGAAGCGGCCCGTGCCGTCGGCGCCCTGCTCCGTGAGGAAGTTGCGCGAGTTGAGCTGCAGACAGCCGGCCACCAGGTTGGTGGTGGGCTGCGACAGACCCTTGCACAGCGTCTGCACGTAGGACACCAGGTCGGGCCGCTTGCCGGAGCGCAGGATCTCCGAGAGCGCCCAGATGTAGTTCTTGGCTAGGCGCAGCGTCTCGATCTTGGACAGCTTCTGCGTCTTGGAGTAGCAGGGCACCACCTTTCGCAGGTTGTCCAGCGCCGCGTTCAGGTCGTGCATGCGGTTGCGCTCCCGCGCGTTCGCCTTCTGCCGCCGCAGCTTGGAGCGCTCCAGGCGCGCCTTGGTCATCTTGCGCTTCTTGGGCCCGCGCTTCTTGGGCCGCTCGCCCTCTGCCTCGTCCAGCCCTTCCTCCTCCTCCTCTTCCTCCTCCTCCTCGCCCCCCAGCTCGCCTTCCTCCTTGACCTCGGCCAGCGCGGCCTCCGGCACCTCGTCTGCACGGAGAGGGACAGGCTTGGCAGCCCGGGCGGGCCCCGGAGCCCCGGGCCCCGGCGGAGGCGGCGGCGGCGGGGGCGCGTCGCCCTTGTCGCTCCTCGGCTCGTCGTCGTCGCCGTCGCCCCAGCTGGCGAACTTGGGCACGTCCGAGAGGAGACCGGGCTCGCTGAACAGGCGGGTCAGCATGGTGCCTGAGGGCGCCCCGAGGGCGGGAAGGGGAGACAGATAGCACTGAGTGAGGGGCGCGCTAGGGTCACACCGCCCCCCCAAGCTGCCTCCACCCCCGAGTCGGGTGTGGGTTCCTGCCCAGGGGGCCCTGGATGCCCACCTCCTCCGCCTGCCCCGCCCAGAGCCGGCCCAGCCCTGCCCCGGCGGCCCGCCCGGGATCTCGGCCCAGGCCCTCTCCCCAGCGCTGGGCCCCGGCTCCGCCCCTTGCCTGAATGAGGGGCCGCTGCCGGCGCTCGGGGCTTCTCGGGGTCAGGGCAGGGACCGAGTCGGGGCTTTAGGAAACCGACATCCTCGCCGGGGGAGGCGGCGCGCTCGCCCTGAACGCCGGTTCTCTCCTGGCGGTGGAGGAAGGCTGGGCGGCCGCGGGTGGGGACAGCTGCCCCGCTCGGCGGCTCTGGCGGCCCGGGCCCCCCGGCCCCGCTCCCCCACCCCTCCCGCGGCTCTCACCCCCACGCTCCCTAATCCAATTTGCAACTTGGCCGCGCGCCGCCCTCGGCTCGGCCCCCACCCCCGCAGCCCCAATTCCAGAGGCGGGAGGATCGTCTCTTCTAGCGGTGGCGTCCCCAGCTCCCGGAGCCGGCTCCTGGCGGCGAGGACTGAGGAACCCGGGCGTGGGGAGGAGACGGAGAGAAGCGAGCCCCGTCCGTCTCCCCTGCGGTCAGGGACCCCCTTCCCCCCTTCAAACTGCCTCCCTCCTTCACGACTCTTCAGATCTCGTTGTATTTTGGCGTTGATGGGGGGGGGGATCAAATTTGTTTGCTTTTTTTTTTTTTTTCTTTTCCTTTTTTTTTTTTTTTTCTTGGTGGTGAGGAAAGGTCGCAGGTTCCTCTGGGACAACCATGGGGGGTCCCCACCTCAGCCTCTTCACTGCCCCCCCCCCACGATCTTGCTTTTCTCCCCAAACCCATCGCAGGCAGAGACGCCTCCCTCCGAAGCCCCCTGAGCTGCAGCCCCTAGGGGAGAGGGAACCCAGGGCACCTCTGCTGCCCACCCTATGAGGGGGCATCATCCCAGGAAGGGGGGATTTGGGGACCCTCTTGTCGGCCGAAGCAGCCGCCCTCCCCCCACCCCCCCACCCGGAGGGTCAGATCCAGCTTCCTTTCGGACAACTTACCTCGGAGAGGAGTCAAGGGGAGAGGGGAGGGGAGGGGGGGGGAGGGGGGCAAGAGAGAGAGGGGGGAGAAGAGGAATCTTCTCGCTTATTTCATTGTTCCCCCATCTTCAGGGAGCGGGGGCAGCGCTTCCTCAAGGCGGCGGGCGCCGGCGTCTTCAGAGCGCCATGCGGACCGCGGAGCGAGTGTGGCATCTCTACCAGGCGGGGTACCAGCCTCTCTGCCAGGCCATATGGGCTTGGCACGTCACGGGCAGCAGCTATCACATGAGAGACGGTGATTGGCATGCGTCTGCATTGGGGGAGAGCCGGCTCCCCCGGGACCCGCCGCCATCTGTCACTCTCTACTCCAAAAAAAAAAAAAAAAAAAAAAAAAAAAAAAAAAAAAAAAAAATTAAATAAATAAAGGAAATAAATAAATATCTCTGCCGCCCTCCCCTCCCCGCCCAACGCAGGGAAAGCAGGGATTGAGAGGGAGGTGGGAGGAGTTGCCCCCCTCGGATGTACAGCCCCCCACATGGGAACAATGGGGTAGCAAGGCTGGAAATTGGGGGTGTGTGGTGGCCCCCTATTCTGTGCTCCCTCCAGGGTCCTGCTCTGTCCATTTCCTCCCTTGCAGGCCCCCAAAGGTGGGTCAGGGACCAAATCCTCAGGTCTGGAGAAGGGACCTCTATGCTTGCCCCCACTCCCCAGGAGGATCCCCTCAGCTACAAAGGGACAGCTGAGGCCCCCTCCCAGGGTGGGCGTGGGGGCGTCCCTGGCCCAACCCCATAGGTAGATGTTGGCACCATGCCATCCCTCATCCCTGTCTGCCCCTCCCCCACCCACCCTCACGCACACACAACATATGTGGCTGAACGAAATTCAAACCAAGGGAAAGACAGAGAAAAGGAAAGACTTGCCTGGATGTCTGTGCCTCTGCTCGGGCGCGTGTGTGTCTGTGGGGACATGTGTGTGTGTCTGTAGAGTCAGCCTATGGGAGAGGTTTCCTTGGGTGTTTGGGGGCATATGCATGTTGAGATGGGGGTGGAGAAGAGCTTCTGGAATAAGCCTGTGCACCCACCATTGGGAGTGAGGGAGAGGGTCTCAGTCCAGATTCCTAACCCAGAAATCTCTGGATCAACCCCCCCCCCCCACCTCCTCCCCCTGCTAGACAAGCAACCATCCCACCAGTGGCTTTCTCTCCTGGCCTTCCGACTTACTGACGGGAGGAGGAGGGGGCTGGGCTGGAAATTGCCTGAAGTTCCTGGAGAAGACTCAGCATTCTCCTCCCCCTACAAAAAATACTGAAAATACTGAAGCCAACTCCAGCAGTCTTGAGAGGGACAAAGGGGAGCTGGGTCAGACAGGTGTCTTGATAAAGAAGGTAGGAAATTGCTGTTTTCTCTTACAGCTCACCTTTCAACCCTCTCACTGGGCCAGACACAGATGCAAATGGCACAAGTTGAGGGAGGTAGCTTTAGACACACACACACACACACACACACACACACACACACACACACACACCCCTGTTCCTCACCCTATGGTGTAGAAAGTGGAGAGACATCCTGACTCAGATACATGTGTGTGAGCAGGTAATCACAACCAGGTAAGAAAGACCCTTGTCCACACCCTGATTCAGCGTTTGTGTGTTTCAGACCCGCATGGCCTGTCCCCCCCCCCCCCCCCCGTCCTCCAGCTTACACAGACGACTTCAGCTGTATCTTCAGCACACACACTTCGATGTCAACCACGTGCCAAGCGTTGTGGTGGCACAATGATGAGCAAGGCAGGGGCTTTGCCCTCCGTCTGCGCAGGTACCGTTCTCCACCTCAGGGAGCCTCCAAAGTGGACCTTGGGCTGGTAAGACACTGATTTGATCCTTGGTGGAATGAATTAGATTTCCGATAGAGGCACAGGAAATGGCTAAAGAGGCCTTGGAGAAGGGGGGCTGGTGCCATCTGAGGTTCTCAGGGATAGCTGGCCAGGAACTGAAAGCAGTCTCAGAATGAATAGCCCCAACTCGTTTTTTTCCTGAGGCCCATAGAGGGGGACTGTCTTGTCCAGGAACATACCAATGGAAAGCAGAACCTGACCTAGAACCTAGGGGCTCGACTCCCAGCCAAGTGCTCCTTCCACAACCTGGCAATCTGCCTCAGTGTTCTCCAAAGGAGAGAAGCCGATGCTAAGTTCTCCACCACTCATGCACGGGTCTTAGGTCTGGGAAGGTAGAATCCTCCTATGGCAGGTAGGTCTAGGGCACTCTGGGCATGGCCAAAGAAAGAGAGGCCAAGGGATGGGCCTCAGGCGAGGTCAGGAATGCCAGCCAGTCCCTCTCCAAATTTGAGCACAGCGTCAAAAGCTTTACTGTCCCTTTCCTGAGGGTGGGGTCTTCAATCCTGACATGGGGCCCTTCTCCTCATGCCAGCCATATGATATTTTGGTTACATTCACATGCTTTGGGCTCTGATTTCTGGCCAACCCCACTTACTAGCGTCAAAGATTGCCAGCTACCTTGAGCAGGCTGCATACTCTCTCTCAGTCTTGATTTCCCCATCTGTAAAATGGGGATAATTATACTACACCTCATAGAGCTGCTGTTGGTACTAAATGAGATAATACCTATAATGAGGTGGCACGGGGCCAGTGATATAGTGAGCATTCAATAAATGCCATCTCTCATTTTTCTTAAAGCCCTTTGTAAATTGTAACATGCTCTACCATATTAATTTCTTGCACATACCCACACACACATTCAGAATGCTTTGTCCATAAAGGAATGGAGTTTTTGTTGAATTAATGGGTGAATGAACGCATGAGTAAGTGAATGAATACTTCCTTGGGGGAGAGAGACACCCTCTGCCTTCTCTTCTGGACACTGAGGGATGGGTTAAGCCACCAGGGGTCTCATGGACCCCCACCAGCTTTGCTTTCTGCTCGGGGCAGGAAGCAATACCTTGCTCTGGATGAGGAAGCCCTTGGGAAGTCCTTCCATCTTTCTCAGGCTCCTGTCAAGAATGACCTCAGCAATCTGGGTCTGAGAAGGCCCTCTCAACACCCCCACAGGAGGAGGCCTGGGGGTCGGGTTAGGCATACTGGCGGGTATGGGCAACTTCATCCCTCTAAGTCTGCTTCCTGCCCCTGTCTTTTCTTCCTTCAGAAAAATGGAACAAGTTTTTCTCACTCGACACGTTTCAACTTTTTTTTTAGAAGATACAATAAAAAACAGGGGAAAATTGGAACAGAGGGAGGTGTGGGATGGGCCAGCCTCAGACACAGGCTTGGAAGAGGTACAGCACACACGTGTCCACATCCACACGAACAAGCATGAACATACAGGAACATACATGCTCCTCTCTGTTCACCCAGAGATGCGGAGATGCAGTGACGGAGAGACAGAAAGAGCCAGAAATGGAAGGAAGGAGACGGAAGGAGAAGGACACCCAGAGATGCCATCTGTTCCTCCCCCTGGCATTGGGGGAAGGGAGTTGGTGAGGGGCCTAGTCCCCTCTGGGTCTCTGAGAGGGAAAGGGGAATGGTGGGTACCTCAGCCAGGCCTGTGAGACTCCCTTTCTGCTGCCCACCCCCATGGAGGGAGCTGGGAGCTGAGGGTCTGAGGTTCCCATGGAGACATAGCCCCATCCCAAGGGAGGCCACAGTCTGGGCACCTAAAATGGCTGCCTCAGAGGGGTGGCGGCCATTTTGTGCAGGCTTAGGTCCTGATGGGGGGCAGGGGGGAGGCAGGCAGAGAAAGAGAGAGAGGGAGGGGACAGGTCATTCCTGAGCAGTCTAGGGGAATCTTGCTCAGGGGACAGGATGAATGTGCTATAAAACTGCTCTCCTTGCACCCCCTGCTCCACCAAGGCAAAGACAGACACACAAATCTGTGAAGACTCCACTCCATTCTGACACCCAGAAGGACACCGAGCCAGCTGCCACCACCACTCCCATGCCCCAAATAAGACTGGTGGGGGCAAGTGTGCTGGAGAAGGAGACTTGATGTCCCACCAAAGTGCCAAGCCGTGGGGAGCAGGTGGGTTAGAACCCAGGTGTCCCTTCTCTGGCCATGTCCTAGGGCCTCCCCCCACCCTGAGGTGGGCAGGCGGGTGAAGAATGACGGTGGGAGCACGGTGAGGAGGGGGCAGCCCATTCTCACCCCCACCTCCGATTTGAGGGGAAGGGCAGGAATTTGGAGATCCTCTGAGGGCCCGTGCCGCTGGCAGGAGCTGTGCTGTGGGGGGAGGAGGAAGGGGAGGGGGCAGGCTGGCACTGCCCAGACGGCGCCTGTTCCATCCGCTCAGGATGCTTGAAGCTTCCTCCTGAAGCAGAAGAGCACCTGCCACCCCCTTCCCCAGCTCCCTGCCCCACCTCAAGTCCAAAAGGGCTTTGGGGGAGGGGGACCTGCCGCTTCTTCCCCTCTCTGGGGTGGGCACCTGCCCCGCTGCCCCCTCCCCCGCCCGCCGCAGTGTTCTGGGGAGCGGCGGGCACGCCAGATGGCGTGGCTGAGAATGCGGCGACGTTGCCGGGAGGTGAGGGCTGGCACGGGTGATATGCGGCTGCGTGCCTTGTGGTGCCACGGGGGAGGGGGAGAGGGAAGACCGGTGAGGTGTAGCCCCCCTCCTACCTGCTGACCTCCTGTCCTGACCTCTAGCTCCCTACCAGGATTCTCCTTTGCCCATGATCTGGGCTCCCATTCTGGGCCTAGGCCCCACCCAGAGCGGGGTGGGCACACACGCTTGGGGCCAGGCAGGATGCTGAGAGTCCTGGGGCAGAACCCTGCCTCACCCTGCCCCCTCCCCACCCTGCCCCCAACCTGGGACAAAGGGCCATGGGGGGGGACTTTCTCACCCTCCGAAAAGCCAGCCCCCTCAGGATTGTTCCCTTGCTTCAAGAGTACAGTGGCCTTTGCCCCATAACTTCTGGCTTCTGAGCCATGTTTTTCTATGAGCTGCTTGCTTGATGGGTGCTGGTCTCTGAGTCTCCCTTTTATCAGACTTACCCTCATTCCTCACAAGGATGGTTCCTGGGTGGACACCTCCTCCTGGGAGCCTTCCTGGAAACTCCCCTGGGGCAGGTCAGCTTCAATACTTACCACCCTCTGTTAGGAGGATCCATTTACTCATCTGTCCCCCTGATTTGATGTGGTAGCTACTTGTTTTATATTTCAACAGTCTAGTGCTTCGCGCAGGCCGTACTGAGCTGGTGCTCAATAAATGCTTGTTGAGTCAGTGCCTGGCTGAGAGTTGGAGGGTACTGGAGCCTTTCTCCAGAGAATCTCTTAGGGGATTAGCAGTAAGCCCCAGGGTCCCTGGTGAAGCTCAGAATTCCCAGGCCCCTCCTCCGGCCTTTTGCACAAATTTCAGTCTGAGGAGCTGGACTTGAGATAGGGGGTCACAGATTCCCCTCAAAGTGACCCTCAGAGAGAGGTCATGGGGGTGAGGCTGAGCCTGGGAACAGTTGCCTCCCATTCACTGGGCACCAGGTCCTGGTTCTGAGGTCGCAGAGGCCCCACAGCCCAGCTCTAGAGCCCCTGCTCCAGCCTCACACCAAACACGTCTCACCAGTCTCAGGGTCCTTCCCCTTTCTACCCCGCTCTGACCCTGCACAGGGTAAAGGCAACTCCCCAGAGGGGAGGATGGAGGGCTTGCGGCAGGGAGCTGAGGTCCAGGGACAAGGCTGAGTCCCATTCCCACTGCCTTTTCCTCTTTGCTGATGCTACTCCCCAAAGCCACCCCCCAATATCTCAGACCCCTTCTGTCTTATGGCCCTGTCCAGGCTCTCCTTCTCCGTGAAGCCCCTACTGCCCACGGGGTCTTGGTCCTCAGGCTTCCCGCACAGGACCAAGGCTGCCCATCCTGCCCATCCTATCTGGAAACATGGTCTGGAGGCATTTCATTAGCTTCCCATAACCCCTAGGAGCAGGCCACACTCCTTAGGGACACCCCTGCCCGGGCTGCTGCCCAGTTCTCACCGACACTTGTCCCTGCCTTGAACCCTGCCCCTCAGTGGCTGGAAGCTGCTTCTGTTTTCACAAACCTCGTGCCTGTGAGCCTTTGTCCCTGTCGTTTCTTCAGTCTGGCGCACCCTCTCCCCTTTCCTCGCCTTTTCAGCCTAAGCATCATTTCCTTCCGGAAGTCTCTCTGGGTTAGATGCCCCTACCTGGTCTCCTCTAATGCTTCTGCACACTTCTACCGAGAGGCAGAGGTATTGCCCTGTGCCCTGTGGGGGTCTCTCATCAGACAGTGTGTTCCTCGAAGGCAGGAAGTGGCCCAGAGCCTGGCATGCAGAATAGTCTCAATAAGTGGTTGTGGCCGCAAAGGCCTGTCTGCCACTGTGGGAGCATGTGCTAGGTGTTGCCCAGAAGCTGAAGGCTGCGGGGGGCGGACACCCACCCACAGGAAGGCCCTCCTTGAAGCCCTCCCTCCTTTGCCTTCAGCCTCCCCACCAACCCTGGAACTGACATGGCACGTCAGCCTTCCTCTCTGTAAAATGGGCATGATAATTACAATAAAACCAGCCTGCCAGGACTGTCGTGTCAAACAGGCTAACAGGTGTGAAAATGCTGCCTCAACCCCCGGCCCTGTCCAAATATGGCTGATTCTGCCTCAAGCCCCGCATCGGCTTTAGTTTCTTTTTTTTTTTTTTAAAGATTTTATTTATTTATTTGACAGAGATAGAGACAGGATAGAGACATCCAGCGAGAGAGGGAACACAAGCAGGGGGAGTGGGAGAGGAAGAAGCAGGCTCATAGTGGAAGAGCCTGATGTGGGGCTCGATCCCAGATCGCCGGGATCACGCCCTGAGCCGAAAGCAGACGCTTAACCGCTGTGCCACCCAGGCGCCCCTCAGCTTTAGTTTCTAAAATCTTTGTTCATGGAGCTCTGGTCCTCGGTGTTCCAAGTGAGCGGTCAGGACGTCCTGCCCCTGCTATTCCAAGGGTCCACACAGGAAGGCAGTCAGATGAAGAGGGACCTCGAGGGGGCCAAAAGAGCACCGGTCTTAGCAGGGTCTTGATCTCGGTCAGATTCCACAACCCTCTGCTTCCTCATCTGTAAAATGGGACTAATGCCACCTGCCCACTTGCTTACCTCCCTCGGAACTAATGGGAGGACGTAAAAGCTGGTTATGAAGCGCACTGCCGGTGGTTAGGCCCTGATGGATGGGGGATGGTAGTCCCCATGGGGTAGGGAAGGGCATGGCTAAGAGCAGAGGACAGCATGTGTGTCCTGGGCTCTCTTTCCCCCAAGGGGGGCTCTGTGGTGAACTTCCTTGCAACCTGGGCATTTCCTGATTCCCTCCCTTGGCAATCAGAGCCAGACATCTGCGCTGGGGACTTTTGGGGACCTGATACTGGACAGCTCTCTGATGCTTCTCTCGAGCCCAGCATGGGTGGCTGGGGCACCAGAGGCTGGCCGTGGGCACAGGTGATCACACCTGCAGCGGTGCGGGTGCTCACAGGAGGACAGCCCCAAGGGGCCATGGTGGGGCGTGGAGTGTACATTGAGGAAATGGCCAGGAGGTTTCTATTTAACCAGATACCTCCTGGCTCAGCCCCTGGGAGACTGGAGCCCGGCAGAGTGTGAAGGAGACTTTGCCATCGCTTTCCTACCTCACTACCCTGTGGGGTGGGCTCAGGGAGGGAAGGGAGGAGTCTAGGGGTAGGACCCTCATGGACCAAGGCCCCATTGAGCAGATAAGGAAACCACAGCACAGACAGGAAGAGTAACTTGCCTCATGTCACACAATAAATGAGTGACTGAGCTGGAGCTAGAAACTAGGACCCCAATTCCTGCTTTGGGAATGTCCCCAATCCCCTGTCCCTGGGGCCTCCAAGCCCTCTATAATAATGTAATATGTAAACCAGAATAATGTAATAACCACAATGCCGAGTGTTATCTGTACCAGACGCTGGGCTTCCCGGGCATTATCTAACTTCATTCTCGCCCGGACCTCAGAGGCAGGATTACTATTAACCCCACTTAAAGACAAGAACGCGGAAGCACAGAGAAGTTGGGGTCGAGACTGCTGTGCCAACGTCACCCAGCTAGTATGTGGCAGATGTGGGATTTGAACCGAGCTCTGACTCTCAGTCTGTGCTCTCTTGCACTATTACAGAGGGTCCTGCTTTCTCTGAAAGTCCCGCTCTGGCTACACGGTGGGACCAGCAGCCCCTGGGATAGAGAGGGAAAAGGAGGGTGCCCAGGGAAGGACTGGTGCCCAGGGTTTGCCCTCCATCCAGGCCCCCAGTCACAGGAGCCAGGGTCGTGGTGGGTGTCTCCACAGTTCTACTCCTGGGTGGGTGCAGGCTCCTTCCATACACAGGGAGAGGCTGCCACATTAAACATGCTTCCCTCTTCCCTCAGCTCCTTCAGAAGCTGCCCTCCTGGACCTTGCAGGTTCAGTGAGGGGCTTCTTCCACCAGGAAGCCCTCCCTGATGTCCTGGCACTCCCTCTCCTGGCCCTTGGCACCACGTTGCGCACGTGGGGATGGACGGACCAGCTGGATCAACTTTATTCCTGATCACTAGCCGCCTGTCCCACCATTCTGTTCCTGTCTGTAAAATGGGAATACGGAGCCCCACCTCACAGAATCTTTGTGAGATAAGGCAAAGCGGCATCCTATGAGGAAGCGCCTGGCACCCACAGGGACCCTGCCACTCGCTCCTTCTCTTCCTTGTCCTTCTCCTCCTGGCTTTCTCCCCGTCCTCTCCTCACCGCCCCCGCCCGGCCCCTGGCACCGGGCCCGGCGCGCCCCGGCCGCCCAATCCCCGCTAGCAGCCTGACTTCCTGCCCGCCAGGCTCCCTCGGCACGTGCCCCGCGCCCCCCCCTCCGCCCCCCGCTCCCGGGGAAGCGCCACCTCCTGAGAGGCCCCGCGCGCGCCCTCTCGTCCGCGGCCGGGCTGCGGCCGCCGGTGACCTCCCGGAAGGGGGTCCAGCGGGCGGCTCGCAGGTGGCGGCGGCGGGGGCGGAGGCGGGCCGGCGGCGGCTGGAAGAGGACACTGCCCCTTTAAGGTGCCACCGCCGCGTGGCAGGGAAACAGCTTGTGCCAGCCCCATTCCGCCCGGCTCCGCTCGCAACAAGAAACACAATGCATAACAATCAGGCGCGCGCTTGGAGCCGTGCCACGCGGCGGGGGCGGGGCGGGGCTGCGGGCGGGGCGGGGGCGCCCGGGTCGCGACCCCCGACCGGCGTCCTGCGGCCGCGGGCGGGCCCAGGTCTGGCGCTCCCCTGCGCCGCGGCTCTGCGCCCCAGCGAGGCGCCCCTGCGCCCCGGCGCCCCCCGCCTGGCCTCCGCTCGCTTCCCCCTCCCTCCCCGCCTTCGCGCTCCCTACAAAGTTCATTCCCACTAACTCTTTTCCAGGCCACTTCCCCCTCACATCTGACAATCCGGGGCCCCTCATTCTCCCAGTAATCACTCCACTGCACTAATTGCACATGCAAATATGCAAATGCGTATTAATTAATTACTATACTAATTAGTTCTGTGGTATTTGCGAGTAATAAATCATTGGATGGGAGCGAGGAAGCTGGAGACCTGGCCCATTTTCATTCTGCATAAAATTTTAATGGTCTCTCTGGCTGATCCGGGACGGCAGCGCGCGGAGAGGCTCTTAAAGGGCCAGTGGCGGCGGGAGGGGGCAGGGGCGGGGAACGCGGGGCTACCCGGGCGGGGCTGGTGCCCAGGGCGGTCTCGGAGACGCAGCCCCCGCCCTACAGAGGCGGTCTCCAGCAATGAGTTGGCTTTTCCCCTCCCCTCCGGGGCTAAGTGTCCTCCCGGGTGGCTTCTAAGGAGAGAAACCGGGCGGGAAGGAGTAGGCTGAGCTCGTTTTCTTTAAGAGAGGAAAGAGGGCAAGGAGCTGTGAGGCCAATGCCAAGCCCTCTGGGGCCCCAGGGAGACAGAAATGAAGACTCCATCCTCAAGATGGCTGAGTAAACTGAGGCACTGGAAAAGCCAAGGTTAGCCCTCACTGCTTCCCTGTCCCCAGGGAAAGGGAGCTACTAGGATGGCCTGGGTGCCCCAGTCTTTCCACATCTCTGGTGGGGGCCACACAGGAAAGGGGGCCACCCAGGAAAGCCTCCAGCTTTCCCTTTCCACATGATCAAACTGCTGCCCCGCCCCCGTGGGCACCAGCTGGCACCCTGGCAGAGCAGTCCTGAGCTTGAGTGGGCCCCCGGGACCCTGCTTTATTTCCAGGAGGTAGTCAGGACCTGGGCACAGGGAGGGGTCTGGCTGCTTTGCAGGACCATTGACTCAGGGAGGCAGCGGGTTGTGCCTCCCGATTGTGCCCAAGCCAGAGGATGCCAGAAGAGTGGGAACACTGAAGTAGAGGCTGCAGGCCTGCCCTGAGCCAGGGTCCCCGGTACCAGGGTCTCCAGTCTGGTTCTGCTCACCTTCCAACCTTCTGCCATCAACAAGCCGCTCGGTGGGGCAAAGCCCAAAGGCGGGGGTGGGGGGGGCGGTCAGTACCCTGGTGGGGCTGATAATAATAGCAGCGACTGACAGTGCTGTTAATTCAGGCGAACATTTTTGAGATGGAGAGAGCTCTAGATGTCTCACGACCACCCAGTGACATAGGTTCTGTTACAGTCCCCATTTTATGGATGGACAAACAGGGGCACCAGAAGGTCAAGTGACTTGCCCAAGGTCACTCAGTGGCGAGTAGCAGAGTGGAATTTGAAAGCAGATGGTCCAGTTCTGGCATCTGGTTCTTTCCACCATACTCTGCCCCCTCACTCTCTACTACCATGTCCTTGGCACCTGCTGAGAGCCAGGCCCTGTGCTGAAAACTTCAGGGCAGTGTCCTAGCCAACCCTCACGACCACCCAGGACGTAGGATCTGGGATTTTCCCCATTCTAGAGTCAGGGAACCCATGGCTCAGAGAGGTTGACTAAGTTGTTCTGGCCACACAGGGAGGATGTAGCAAGGCCAGGTTTGCTCGCAGCCTGTGTGACGGCAGTTGAGCTGGGTCTCTGATGCCCCCGACCCGTCCCACTGGGTGTGAGGCATGATGGGGTCCTGACAGCCCCTGCTGAGTCGAGAAGAAGAGAAGGAAGGGATTTCAGTTAGACTGTGGGGAGGACTTTCTTCTGGAGAGGTGGGGGCTCTGGAACTGGAGTGGGGTGGAGACTGTTTCTTCTTTCCCAAAAAGCAGAAGCCCCCTGAGGAAGGCCCTCGGCTACTGGAGGTGTCAGGAGGAGGTGGAAGGTAGAGCGATGGGAGGAGAACAGAGTGGGAAAGTCCAGTCACAGCTCGATCACTCCAGAATCCTGGTGGCGGTGATGGTGGTTGTTTTTCGTAATTTTTGCCCCACTGCTCCTCCCTGCCCCTTCTCCCTTCTCGTGGAAATCTCCCGAACACCTTCACTCTGAGATTTACTACTTGAGAGGACCCAAGAAATTCAGTCTCCGCTCTTTGCAGCAGGGGGAGGAGCAGAGAGCACCGTCACTCTGCATACACTTACTATGTGCCAGGCACTTCATGTGCCTCACTTTGTGAGAATTGCACAATTTTATAATTCGCATGCCTATTTTATTAATGGAAATGGGGAGGAAGAAAAGAGAGGTTCAGTTACTTGCTCAAGGTCACACAGCTAGCAAGCGGGAGGTAGGATTTGAACTCCCGACTTGGTGTGCTCTACCACCCTGCTCCCCCTTCCCTGCTGAGCTCCTGTGGCTACAGGGCATGGCCAGATTGACCCCCTTGCCCCGTGGAGTCAGGGATCACAGTAGCAGCAGACCTTTGGGTGGGTGCCTTTGGAACTGGCCGATGCAAAGATAAAGAACATGCCTCACGCCTGTCATGCACACGGCCCCCACCCCACGTAGATTTTCATGGTGCCCTTTACATGCTAGTAGAAGTTGGGTAAGGTGAATGTTCAGGAGGCCCAGATCCCTCCTCTCATTATCCTGGGGATGGGCATCCCCCCAGAGTGGGATGCTATCCCAGCATTCCCCTCTCAGCCCACCCTTGACAGAAGAGCAGGGTCAGGGAGTCAGTTTGCTGCTGTCAGGCAGACCACCCTGATCCAGGGAATTGAGATTCTGGCTCTCAGGGAGGAGCCCAGGGTCCTTTCAGCTCCCAGTGTCTCAGGGGAACTCCCTTAGGGAATCTGGACACCCTCCTTCCCCAGCCCTAAGAAGACCTTTGACACCTACCTTCTGAGCCCGGGAGTCCTGGGGGAGGAGGGGTGTAGGGCATTGGGAGGGATGGCTTTGGGCTATAACCCTCTAGGAAAGAAAATCCATCCTAACCCCTCTACTGTACCAAAGCCCAGAGAAGCTGGGTTCATCAGGGTTTTCCCCCCAACACGCTCCGTTCCTAGGAGAATGGGGGGCAAGTTGGGGAACTGAGGGAAGGAGGCAGGAGGGGCAGGCTGGCGGCTCTGAGCTTCTCCACGCAGCCCTCAGGGCCGGGTGCCTGGGCAGGAGGAGGGGGCAGAGCAGCTGCTGGCGATTTATTAAGCAGTCACGGAAAAATTGGTTTATAAATTAACAGCTGTTTTAACTTTAGGGCCTCTTCTTCAGGGAATGGAAGCAGCCGACTGGACCGGGATCGGAGTGTGTGTGAGGGCTGGTGGAGGGGGTAGGAGGCGGCGGGCTCCGGCAGCTGGCATTCTTCGGGGGCAGCCTCAGCTGCCACCTCGGGGGGCACCAGGCAGTGGCCAGAGCAGGGGGTCTCCAGGTGCCCGGGGCTGAGGCTGGCCCCGCTGTGGGCTGCCTGCTTGCTCGCTCTTCTCAGCAGCATCCTACCTGAGGGCGCCAGAGGGCAGAGACACCGCTGTACTCATGTCTGCCACCAGAGGGCAGCCTCCACACGTTGATTTGTGCTCCCCAACCCTCTCCCCTGCCCCCCCCACCCCGCCCCCGCTTGTGGGTCCAAACTAGGCTGGAGAGAAACCGGGTCCGATGCTGAGCCACAGAGAAGCCTGGTCCAATGCATCCAAGCAATCTTCTACGCACCCATCTTGAATGTATTAAAGGCAGCAGTAAAGAGTGAGAGCTCTGGAGTCAGACTGTCTTCTTGCGAACCCAGTGAACCCTCTGGGCACAAGTTCTGAGCCTTATTTGCCTAGTCTGTAAAATGGACCGATACTAATGAGGTTTAAATGAGATCATACATCTAAAAGGCCTAGCTCAGTGCCCAACACAGAGTAAATGCTCCATATATGTCACCCGTTCATCCATTCATTCCTCAGCCCATCCCCCTACAGCACTTAGCACCGCCTGTATTCTGGGCCCCATGGAAGGCAGGTGATGGTGCAAATGGTGGGAAGGACACTTCTCAAAAGAGTATGTTAAGAGTTACGATACACCCACTGAACAGGGAGGGAAGGTTAACTTGGATGGGCAAAAGAGAACGTTTTCGGGTAATGAAAATGTTCTATATGTGTGTTGTGGTAGTGGTCATATGTTGTTAAAAATTCTCAGAAACTCATAGAAATGTATATTTTAGGGGCATCTGGATGGCTTAGCTGGTTAAGCGACCGACTCTTAATATGACCTCAGGTCTTACCTCAGGGTCCTGGTTCAAGCCCCGTGTTGGGCTCTGTGCTGGGAGTGGAGCTTACTTTAAAAAAAAGAAAGAGAAGAACGAAAGAAATGTTTATGTTTATATTTATATTTATATTTATATTTATATTTATATTTAATGCGGGGAGGGGCAGAGAGAGAGGGAGAGAGAAACTCAAGCCGACTCTGCAATGAACGTGGGGCTGGAAGCAGGGCTCCATCCCACCACCCTGAGGTCACGACCTGAGCTGAAACCAAAAGTCCAAGGCTTAACCGATGGTACCACCCAGACACCCCTAAATGTATATTTTGAAATAGTATGTTTTATTATATAGAAACTCTGATACAATAAAGTTGATTTTTTGAAAAATATTTATTTATTTGAGAGAGAGAGAGCATGAGCAGGAGGTGGGGGGGGGGGCAGAGGGAGAAGCAGGCTACCCGCTGGGCAGGGAGCCGGATGCAGGCTCCATCCCAGGACCCGGAGATCATGACCTGAGCCAAAGGCAGACACTTAACCAACTGAGCCACCCAGGCTCCCCCCAGTAAAGTTGATTTTTAAAAAAGAACCCAATTCAGTGGGCAAAGGGATGGGTGATGGATGAATAAATGAGCGAATGGATGAATACGTTGAATGAATGTTTCAGATGATTGCTCATCTGTCCTGATACCACTGTTATCCTGGCTGACAGTGCCCTTGCCCTCTCCTCTTCTTGTGCACGGGTTTCTGAGCCTTGGAATTCCGGGCCTTGGAACTCGCCCCTCCTCCCTCTCCCATCTCCTCACCAGCGGCTTCGGCAGGGAAAGATGCCCCAGTGTGCCCAGCTAGCGCTCCCCGGCTTCTCTAAGGTTGCTTCCCAGGGCTTCCGGGGCCTCCCTTCCAGCTGCCACATGCCAACCCGACCAGCTCTGCTCAGCTCCGTGGTGCCAAGGTCACGGGTGTGATGCCCAGCTACAGACCCGCAGTGCCAGCAGCTCAGCCGCCCAAACCCTGGCCGACTCCGCCACCTGCTGGCCCTTTTAGGAACCGCACCCCTGAATTCCGGGGAAGCTGGAGACCTCTGGAGAGAGAGTACAGCACTAGGCTGGAGGCTTTACTCGTTTTATCTTATTGAATAGTCACAGCTACCATGTGAGGTGGGCTTTGAAATACGAGGAAACTGAGGCACAGAGAGGGTAAGATTTTATCTAAGGTCACACAGTAAATTATAGATCCAAGTTTCCTACCCAGGTCTGTCCAAGTCCTCAGTGTATGTTCTGTCCACCTGACCATATCTGGCTTGAGGGAAGGGAGGGAATATTCTCCATCTCCCACTCTCCCCAACTCCCTGAAGGAAGTCAAAGGTCTCACACCTCCCTTCCAAATTCACCTTCCAGAAAAGGTGAATGCAGTGCCTCTTGTATGCCGGGCAGTGTGGCTGCAAGCAGGCAATGACGTGAAGAGAAACGGTGAGAAGGACATGTCTCAAAATAGTGTGTTGAGACCTATGACACATTAATAGGCACACTACAATTCTTATTTTTGTCTGTCCAAGCAGAAAGACCCATAGTTCAATCAGAGTTAAGTCAAACAAGGTCTTGATTTTGTTTCTTGGACCCAACCGCCTATGCTTCTAACTCAAGAATAATAACCGAGGAGTGGCACATTATTTTTACATCTCATTTGCATATGATTAATTCTAAGTCAAAGAGAATGGAGGTCACCCTGGCCCCTTGCTTCTTAGTCCCCCGCCCCCATGTGCCTGACTGGCGGCCACATCTCCTAGCTCCCGCTGCTCCCCCACCCTCACTAGTCCCACCCCACCCCTTGCCCCTGACCACATTCCCCCAGCTCCCAGAAGTCCCGTTCCCTTCCTCCTCTGTCACCCACGCAGCCCCCGCCACCTGGCCGCCCACCTGAAAAACTTTTCCCCAAGTTCTTGAGAAGTCGCGTAGGATCCAGGAGAGAAAAATCAAAGTAATAAAACCTCATTTAATTCCTAACGGAGGGCAGAGCTGTGAGCTGCAATTATCTTAATGCTGAGCTATTTTTACTCTCTTTCCATCTCTGTCTCCTGCCTCTCTCCATGGTGAGGCTTTCTTTCTCCCTTTGTCTCTCCATCTCTCACATGTGTTTTCTCTCTTTTCACTTTGTCCTGCCTCCCCACCTTCCCTCTCTCACCTCCTGTCTCTGTCATCCTTCTTCCCTTCCTCTCCCTTCCTGTCTGTCCCTGTGTCTCTTCCTCTGTCAGCCAGGCTTCCCCACCCTTCTTGGCCCAGGTTTTGCGGCCAGAGCTGTGGAGGCCTGGGCAAAGGCTGGGGGGAAAGGGTAAAGACCCTCCCTTCCACCCCAAAGACCCCATCTTCCCGGCCTAGCTCAGATGGGGAGTCTATTTTCTCAGCTGCCCCAGCCTAGGTCAGGGGAATTTTTCCCTTATGGCTTCCGAGGGAGCGAATCCTTTTCGCAGAACCTCCCTAGATGAGTCCCCCCTGGTCAAAGGAGCCTAGCTGCCATCGCCCCCAAGGCCTTCTCACTCTGATGGGCTCTGAGGTGTGACTGGTGGTGATGCCTCCCAGTCTCTGTCCTCTGTCCCCCTTCACCCTGCTACAGGACTTTCCCGCTTCCCCAGCACCGGAAGCCACAGGCCCCTCACCCTCACCTTGGCCCAGTGGCCACTCAGGTATAATGCCTGGGCCATGCCTTTCCTGCGCCCCTTCTGACTTTCAGGACCTCCTTATTTACCCTCTCAAGGCACTGCCAAACTGCTCTTTGCCACTCCCCAGCACACCCTACCTGGAAGAGGGGTCTAGGCCAAGCCAGGGGCTGCCAGAGATGCCCACACCCCTGGGTCAAGACCTGGCATCTGGCTGTTTTCCCGACAAGCATGTAAGTGAACGAACACAGTGGGATCTGAACCAGGCCTGGGGTTGCGGGAAGTGGAGCTGAGTGGCCAGGACTCCTGGCTCCTGTAAGCAAAGGTCTGCTCTCCTGCCACCCTCTGGGTGACTCTGGGGTGCAACGTCATGCCCTTGACCCCATTTTCCCAAGGCTTCTCTGGTCTCTTGCTCCCTTCTGCCAAGGACCCAGCATGCTGGGGCTAGGAGTGGAAAAGTTGCTGGAGGGGGTGGGGCAGGGGAGTGCTCCTGGTGTTCCAGGTCTGAGCATGACCAGGAGAGAAGACAGCCAACACAAACAGAGCCCCAGGAAGACACACTCTTATGTACACGTCTGCACATCCTCTCAGCGCTACAGAGAAGCGTTCCGGTGCTCACCCACAGGCCTGCAGATATACCCAGGGCCTGGACAGATAAACAGGGACTCTAACCCCCAGGGCCAGCTCCTCCCTTTTCCCTCCAGAGACACACACACACACCTCTGCAAAGAGAGAGAGGCTCACACCTCAGAAATGAGCACACACACCTCTCCCCCCAGCTCTGTTCCGGAATGCACCAAACTCACACACGTGATGACACGTGTACTGGCACAGGCAGCCCCCCAACTCTGTCCCCCTGGGCTGGCTCTGGCTCCCCCGCTTTAGATCCGGGGAGAAAAGACAGGAGACACGTGAACCCAGGGTACCTCAGGGCAGGGACACATTACCCCCCCCACCCCCCAGGATTACAACCTCATCCCCCTCTTCTGCACGGGCTAGAGCTGTGGATACAGCCCCTCACCCCCCACAAGCTGCCACACGCCAGCCCATCACCTTGACAGCCTCTGACATCCTCCCCCACACCCACACCCTCCCCCAGCACACAGCCTTCCCACACCCTGCCACTCACACCCGCATCTTTGACACTCTGACACACTTACTCACATAGACTCACACACGCTCATGCCACACGGACCCCCCCCCCCCCAACAAGCTCCCTAGCTACAGGCACCGCAGGGCCCCTGGCACTCACACTCCCTACCATGATGACTGACACGTGTCCTCCCACACACACTCGCTCTTTCACACTCTCTGGCTCTCTAGGACACCCCCATTCACAGCGTGACATGCTGGTGGTAGTTTCTTGAGGACCTCCCAGGCCTCCTCGCGAAACTCCAAGGACCCAAGCCACGAAGGGGTTAAAGCCAGAGTCCGGTCTCCCCGCTGTCCCTCTACCCCCACCCCCTACCCCCGCCCCCGGCCTCCCCCCCATTATCCTCCCTGCTGGACTCCATCAATAATGCAGCTTCAAGTTCTCGGGAGACTGCAGGGGGCCCCCAGCCTGCTCCCCGGGTCCTGGCTCACACTCCACACCCTCCTCCTGGCCCGGGGAGAACATGGTTCTCGGTGCTCATTGGCCACTTCCCCCTGGGCCCTCCCACCAAGCCCCCGAGCGCCAGTCCCAGGCCGAGGGGACGGGCCGGGGACCCCGAGGCTGGGGCCAGAGGGTGAGACCCGCAGGGACGGAGAAAGGCAGAGATAGAGGCGCACGGAGAGGAAGGGAGGGACAGAGAGGAAGGCGGAGACACCCACAGAGACCCTCGGAGAGAGCGAGGGAAGGAGGGAGAGGCGAGACTCAGGGAGAGGGACAGAGACCCCGAGCCCTCGAGCCGGGAGCCCAGGCTGCAGCGGGCGCGGCGGGCGAGCCCGGGATCCGAGAGTTGGGGGCGCTCTGAGCCGGCGCGACCCCCTCCCGCTCGCGCGCCCTCCCCTCGCAGCGCGCGGTATTTTTATCTGAGCGTGAGCCGCTCGCCTCCCCCTCGCAGCGCACAGCCAGCGCTCGCCGCCGCGCCCCGAGCAGCGCGGGGAAGCCGAACCCGGACCGCAGCCCGGGACCCCGAAACGCGCGCCCCCAGCCCTGCCGGCCACCCCGCCCGCCATGGACCCTAAGGACCGCAAGAAGATCCAGTTCTCGGTGCCCGCGCCCCCCAGCCAGCTCGACCCCCGCCAGGTGGAGATGGTAAGGGGGCCGCGTCCCACCCCCGGCAGCGCCCCCAACACACCCGGGGCTCCTCCCGTGGCGGGGCGCTGCCGGGGCCGGACCGGCCTGGGGGTGGGGGGCGACGGAGCGTCTCGGGCCGCCTCGGACACGCGGGGGCGCGGGGCAGCGCGTGAAGTTCGCAGCGGACTCCGGCAACTTTTTCCCGGGGCCGCAGAAGGCCGGGCGGCGAGCGTCGGGGGCCCGGCCGTTCCGGGCCATCCCCGGGCGGGGAGACTGTGCTCTGGACCGTGCACGGCGTCCTCCTAACCGAGGCTGCCACCGGGACCGCGGCGTCCTGGCTGCAGCCAGAGCCGGTCGGAAGGGAGACACGTGGTGCGCTGACCCGTTGTACAGAGGGGGCCTCCACCTCGCGACCCCATGCTCTGTCCCCCTCTGGTCCCACCGTGTGTGCCCGCGCCGGGGCCAGAGCCTTGTTCTGACCTCCTGCCGCTACCAGGCCCCACACAGAGCCACACGACATGGGGGTGGGGGCGACCAGTCGTCACAGAAGCCGGACCCCTTCACAGAGTACTGAGTTCTCTGGAGCGCCTGCCTGGGGGTCCAGAGGCCTCCAGAGGTGGTGGGAGTGGACAGAGGGAGAGGAGAAGAGGGCTCCGCCCCCCCGAAAGTAGCGTGTTCACTTGTTGCTGAGCTACCCCGGACACCCAGCAGCGCAGTGAGAGTGGAGCCAAGTCATTTGAGGGGGGATATAGGGGGGCCGGGGGGGAGGGGGGAGGGTTGGGTCCTGGGTCTAAGCAGCTTTGGATCTGGAGGGCAGTTTGGAGAGCTTGGCAGGGGGGGCGGGTGGCAGTTTCAGCTTCATTCACCTGGTTCTCTCTGTGCATTTCCCTGGAGCTTGGAGGGGACCTAATTAACTGACAGTTGGTCTGATTGCCAAGCTGGGGGTGGGGGCAGCTACTGGGAGTGCTCAGTGCTACCCCACCCCACCCTCTCACTGTTCAGCTTGGCTCCCTTACCAAGGAGGGCAACTTTTTGTTTTTTATGAGCACTGGGCCCAGAGTTTTTCAACCTGCGAGAGACTACTAGAGAGAGCCAGTCACAGCCTTCCAGGGATGATGCCTCCAGGACCCGGTGGGTCTGGGGCTCAGGCCCACACCTGAGCCTCAGTGTGAGGTTGCAGGTGTCTGCGGTGCCCTGGCTCAGCCTCCCTCTGCAGCGAGATCCGGTTTCTTTGGAGCCCTTGAGCTGACCTTAGGTGGGCAGGGCCACGTGGGTGCCATGGCCCATGGGGCATCTTCCCCAGCCAGCTTCTGCTCCTGAGGTCTGATATCTGCAAAAGCCGGAGAAGAGAGGCCTCCTTGATAGGGGAAGGTGGAAAGGGAGATGCCCATTCTGGAGGAGCCCTGGAGTGGGACAGGCATGGGCTAGGAATCAGTAATGGGTTTTCCTCCGCCTTCCTCAGCCTGGCGAGCTGTGTGGCCTTGAGCTCTTGGCCGAACCTCTTTGAGCCCAGGGTTTTCACCTCTGTAAAATGAGGGGGTTGGGTGAACTATAGAGTTCCTTTCAGCTCTGACAGTCTTTGATTCAAAGGCTCCCTGGGGATTTCAAAGCACTGTTTGTTCCCTGCTGCCTGGGGGGTGGTGGTGGTGCAGGTGTCTGTCCTGCTCCCCTCCCCCCCCCACCTCTTTCTCCCTCTCCTTAGATCCGGCGCAGGAGACCAACCCCTGCCATGCTGTTCCGGCTCTCAGAGCACTCCTCGCCAGGTGGGCCCTTCCCCGCTGCCCCAGCCCTGGCCCCACCCTAACTCTGATGCCTTCTTGGGGCCCTTGTCAAAGTCCCATGAGTAGGAGACTGAGCAGTGGATAAGATCAGGAGCCTGACTCTGCTGGGTTGGCTTATTGACCTTCCAACACCCAGAAGGAAAGCGCACACTTTCCCCAGAGCTTGAGCCTTTGGAGAAAGTAATTCAGATTCTCTTTCTCTCTTCCCTTTCATCCCGTCCTCCCTCTTCTTCCCTCGGTGATTTCCCTTGGTTCATTGATGGCCTCTCAGAGGAGGAGGCCTCCCCTCACCAGGTGAGTTAACAGGGGCAGCTGGAAGGAGGGATGCTGGGGGCCCTTTGTGGTGGGCTAGACAGGATTCTTCCCGACTAACACGGGGTGCCACCAGGGAGGATACATTAGCATATCCATTGGCACCTTGGTAAGAGTGCCTTGTGCCAGAGTCCCAGCGGTGCAGACTCCCCTGCCCTTGTCTTTCCTCTGCTCAGACTTAGGCTGGGCCTCCAGAACCCTGGATTCTGCCCTGAGCCAGGCTACAGCTTATGGAAGAACACCCCCCCACCCCCTGCAACACACACACCCAAAGCAACAGGGCAGCCTAGCCGGACCTGAGGGGCAGCAGTGTCTGGACCCATCAGCAGAGGCTAGAGCCGTTGTGGCCTGGATTGCTGGGGCTGGGGTGGAATGGAGGAAGGGTGAAGGGAGGGGGCCTCTGGTGAGCCTGTTTAACCTGGCACTTACCCTGGCAGAGAGCCTCAGGAGAGGGGCACCACCTCAAGTCGAAGAGACCCAACCCATGTGCCTACACACCCCCCTCGCTGAAAGGTACTCCCCCCGCCCATCAGCGTGGCTGGCCCCTTGACCCCCTGGGACTGGGCTGACATTGGGGGAAGGAGGTGAAATGTCGAGCTTTTGTCAGTGGGGAGGGACTGTCCTGTCTACCCCAACCACTACTTAGGGACCAGAGCTTTCTTAATTTGCCCTTGTAAAGATGGGCGCAGGGGCTGAAAGGGGTGGCTGCGGGCCTTCAAATCAGGTTGTGGGGTTGAAAGAAAAGAGGCGGCTGGCCTAAAATGGCAAGTATCATCAACATAAAGACATTCAGCTCTGTACTTCCTCTTTGCAAGTGTGTGCCAGACCACCTTCTGGCCCCCCTCCCAACCAGCACCTTCTCCAGGTGCAGACCTTGCTCCCCTCTCCCCCGGAAGAACATTCGCACAGGTCGGCAAACTGGTTGCTGCTTGGTCCTGCTTCTCCTTTCGATATTGAAACACAAGTCATTCCTAGAGCACACACTTAAAGAACACCTAGCGTGTGCCAGGCCTCTCTGGTGGGCATTGGGCAAAACGGGAGGAGTCAGATTTGGCCCCCATCCTCTCGGGGCTTTTTGCTTCAAAGGGTCTTAGCGAGTTACAGATGAGAGGAGGGTTAAGCCTGGATTTGAAGGATGAGTAGGCATTCAACAGGCAGGCAAGTCATGGAAGGGCATTCTAGGAAGAGGGAAGGAAATGTGCACGGGGGAGGAGGGGTGAAATCACAGAGTCCGCCTGGAGATTTGGCTTCCAGTGGCAAAGCTGGGGAACCTACACCCGGAGGAGAGGGCATGGAGCTGAGGGAGTGGGGAGGGTCTCTTCCTACCTAAGCCAAAGGATGCCTTCCCACCCCCACCTGAGCTCTGGCCTGAGGCTCTTCCTGCCTGGCCAGCCCCCTCCTCCCGTGGAGGGAGGAGACCGGAAGGGTGTGCTGGGAGCTCCCTCGGAGGGGGTGGGTTTAATGAGTTCCCAGCAACCGCCAAGGTCAACAGGCGCACCTGTCAGCCTACCTGTCAGCCTGCCTGCCGGGGTTAGAGCAAAGAGAGGCTGGGAGGAGAAGAGAGAAGGGCAAGGGCATTTTCTCTCCTCCCCAGGACAGAAAGAGGAAGGGACAGCATGTGGGCAGTGGGTACAGCACCTGGAAGGACTTCCCACCTGTAGGGATGTGCAGGAAGGCCTGCCCCTGAAGGAGGCATGAGGGAGGTGGTGGCATCTTCTCAGGAGAGAACAGAGCTCTCTCTCCTCCCTACCCTGGGCTGGGGAGGGCTGAGTGGATGTGAGGGCCGAGAGCCACCCCTTGGGCTCTTGGTCACGAGCATGGAGAAGCGGATAGGGCCAAGGGGCTTCCCGGGCACCCTGCAAGGGCTAGAAATGGTCTCCCGCCGCCATTGCCCCTTTGGGCCACACCTTAGCAGGGTCGCAGTTGGGAGAGGCAGGGCAGTCTGGGGGCTGTGCTAGGGACCTTCCGGCTTCGAAAGGGAGACTCCGGTTGGGGGAGTCCAGAACCCCAGTAATGGGGACAGATAGAGAAGAAGACAGCTGGGAGGGCGAGGGGGAGACCCCAGAGAGCCCAGAGAGGCACGAGGGGAGGCGCAGCACTCTGGCTGCTCCTAGGGCGCCAGCAGGGGCGGGGCGGGCGGGCGCTGCACACCTATTGTCACTGTGGTTCTGGAACTAAACTCTCACCGCCGCCCCCCTCCCCCGACTGGGGGTTGCTGGAGCAGCCACCTACTCTCCTCCCTTCCCCCCAACCCTCAGAGGACCCTTCTGTACCTGGAGGGCCCTGTTTTGCAGGCTTCAGCCCCTTTCTGGGCCAGGGAGAGCTCCTGGCAGGGTTGGGGGTTTGTAAGGGGAGAAGCTGAGGGCCTCCAGGGGAGGGTGGACAACACCGGGTCTTGGCTTGAGGGGGACTCTCCAAGGCCGAGCTCTCACACTTGGCTCAAGGGGAAGCTCTGCCGCGTCCCCAAGGCCAGGGCAGGGCGATTTATTGCATTTTTATTGCCTGGGTAGCTTGCCCAGAGCCAGCGGGAGGCACCGGGCTGGGAGCCTGGGGCAGGGCGGGGCCGTGGGCACACACAATGTGCCCTCTGTGCCCATCCCAAGTTGGCAGGAGTGTGGTGCCCTGTTCACTGCACCAGAGGTTTCCAGCCTGGAGCTACCCCTCTGGGCTTTCTGAGGGGAGGGGCCCCCTGCTTACCGAGAAGGAGCTGTAGCAGCTCCGGCCCCTAGCTTGTCAGCCTCCCTGTGAGCTGTGAGGTCGGCTACCCAAGCGTTCTTAAATCCCACCTGGTCCCCCTGCCGCCTCTGCCCCTGCCACTCCTCACAGCGTCCGGTCAACCCCTGCCATTCCCCCAGAATCCCCCAGCCCTGGCCCCTTTCTCCTAACCCCCTGGGCCTTTCCATCTTTTGGAAACTTCTCCTCAGCTGCCCACACTGTTCCTTTCCTAGGCCCTATCCCAGCAGGCCTTGGTGGTGTTGGGGGGGTGGGTGGTGTTTGCTGCTTTCTAGGTCACCACAGAGGGAGCTGGAAGCTTGGGGATGTGGGTCAAGATTGTGGGGGCTGCGTCTGAGCACACCACATCCCCAGGCTCAAACTTCACTGGCTGTAGATGATTATATCCCCAGTCTCTGCACCTGCGGCAGAGATGTGTGGAGTGGCATCTATGACAGGGGCAGTGCCAGGGGGTGGGGACCAAGGCCAGGAGGATCGGGGTAAGCAATGAGCCCTAGGCAGTCTGGCCTCTCCGCTAGAAACTGACAGGGACTAATCCCGCAGGCCCTGGCCCACGGGTCCCATGCCTTCTCGCCAGGGCTGTAGCTAGTGGACACCATCTCCAGTACGGGGTCCTTGGATAAGCGAGCGCCCCTGCCCTGGAATGTTCAGCTGCGGCTGTACCTGCCTGGTCTTGTCCAGCTTGGCACCCTATGGTTCGGGCCTCAGAGGAGGTCCGCATCCCTGGACAGCTTAGGAGCTCAACACGATTAAGGCTCTACCCCCTGCTGCTTCTGCCCTGGTCTGGCCCCCAGCAGACTGACCTGTGACCTTTAGCGTTTGAACTAGACCTCTGAGGGGGCTAGCTGTGCCCCAGGCGGCAGGAAGGCAGTTGGGAAGCTGGGCCGCAGGCCCCTCCAGCTTCCTCCAGCTCCATGGGCTGCTTCCTGGCCTGGCTCACCCTTGTCTTCCCGGGGCCCCCTGTGCCAGCTGTGCAGCGCATTGCCGAGTCTCACCTGCAGTCCATCAGCAACCTGAACGAGAACCAGGCCTCGGAGGAAGAGGATGAGCTGGGGGAGCTGAGGGAGCTGGGCTACCCGAGAGAGGAAGACGAGGAGGAGGAGGAGGACGATGACGAAGAGGAGGAGGAGGAGGAGGACAGCCAGGCTGAAGTCCTGAAGGGCTGCAGGGGGCCTGGTAAGCGGAAGGGGCAGGGAAGCCTGGGTCCCACCAGCATGGGCTAGGTGAGGTCCTCCTCGAGGGTCCTGGGGCACCCTTCCCCCTTCACAGCTTTTCACACATGTAAGCTTCCCCATCCTCCCACCCACAGGTGCCGTACTGGATACCTGGCCTACTCCCATCCTGACCCAGTCCCACTCCCGATCAAGTCGTCCCTAGTAATTCCTCTCTTCCCTAAGAATTACGGCAAGGCCACATGAGGTTTGAGGCTAGACCCAAGAAAAGACTTCCCGGCCATGGCTGTGAGGGGTGCAGGAGATGCAGGGATAGAGAACTAAGAGGGTCCACTGCCCCCACTGCCTGCGTTTTTATTTTTATTTTTTATTTGTATTTATTTATTTTTTTAAAGATTATATTTATTTATTGGACAGAGAGAGACACAGCGAGAGACGGAATATCAGCAGGGGGAGGGGGAGAGGGAGAAGCAGGCTTCCCGCTGAGCGGGGAGCCCGATGCCAGCTCCATCCCAGGACTCTGGGATCTTGACTTGAACCGAAGGCAGACGCTTAACGACTGAGCCACCCAGGCGCCCCTTACCTGCGTTTTTAAACGTAGGATGTGGTTTCTGCTGGGAGGCAAAGAGCTGGTTCCTCAGTCCTCCCCAGGACCCTGTGGAGGTTTCTCCCCCTTTTATTTCCTGGGTTGGAGGTGAGAGGGTGCCCTCTAGTGTCTAGATGGAGAATCTAGGATTCAAGAACGAGCCTCGTCCTTCGCACTTCCAACTCCAACTGTCTGGGAAGAGGGATCAAGGAGGGGCCTAAGACCTACACAAAAGGCCTCAGAGCTGGAGGCCCCAGATCCAGAAATCTCCACAGAGGGTCCCAAGGCCCAGAGAATTCCGAGGCAGAAAGATCTCTGCCCCTTCCATGCCTGTGTTTTCCATGCTTAGCTCTGGAAGGCTGTGCCGTATCTCTCCTTCCCGGTGCATGTTAAACTTTCTGGTCCCATTATTTATGGGGATGAGAAACAGTCGACCACCCCTGCTTGCCGTGTCCAGCCCTTGCACTCAAACAAAATGGCTTGGCCCTTCTCTCTGCGTCTCTGGCAGTGGGGTATCAACGCTGGAGCAAAAGCTCCAGATGGAAGTTGAGTCAACTCCCGCTGAGACCCTTAGGACAGGTCAAGAGGGAGCAAGGAGACTGTTCCCTCTAGAAAAGCTGCAGGGCAGAGGGTCAGATGACAAGACTACCAAGCAGAAATATCAATTGGTACCACTCCTGGAGTGCCGGTGCTGGTCTGGTCAGCATATTAACTATTATCTTATTTAAGGCGATCTACGCAATTTCCTTCTCACCGTCTCCTTCAGAGCGGTAATAACTGACTTATCTAACTTGTATAGCTAGTCACTGGGAGAGCATTCTTGGTCCAGCGTTCTCTCCATTATACCATGATGCCCTCAGAAAGCTTCGCCTCTGGCATCAGAGAGGCCCAGCTCCTGCTCCAGGATCGCTGAACGGATACTTAGAGACAGTGTTTTTATCCCTTCATTCCCATCCCCAGCTGGGCAGAAGACAGCTTGTGGCCAGGGTCTGGAAGGACCCTGGGAGCGCCCACCCCCTCTGGATGAGCCCCAGAGAGATGGAAGCTCCAAGGAACAGGTGGAAGACCCGGCACTAAATGGTGAGGCTCACTAAATGGTGAGGCTCGGTGGTGGGGATGGGATTTTTTTATGGGCGTGGCCAAGCCCTGAGTCCCTCCGCTTGCCTTGCAGAGCCTGGGGAGGAGCCACAGCGCCCCGCCCACCCTGAGCCGGGCACATAGGCACCCGGCCGGGCATCGCTTAGAAGGAAGTGGAGGGGGCATTGCTGTTCCCCGGAAACCCACTCTGCCCCCACCCTATTTGTACCCCTCCCCCTCACTCGCTAGGGCTGTGGCTTCTGACTTCTAGAAGACTTAAGGCTGGTCTGTGTTTGCTTGTTTGCCCACCCTTGGCTGATGCCCAGAGTCCCTGGGCACTTGCTGCCTGATGCCTAACCCTGCCAGTCATTCCCCCATTTACCCAGAGGGAGGCGGGATGTGAGAGAGTTTGCATTGGATAATCCAGTAAGGGGGGGCAAAGGTTTATCCTCCAAAATTCTACTCCCCAGACCCTTCTCCTGGGCACAGGAAACCCACAGGGCAGGACCCTAAGATCTGGGGAAAGAGGGTACTGAGAACCTGTAGGTGCCCTTAGATCCTTCTCCATCCCCTCTCCCATGGGGGATTTCAAGTTACCACCCCCCTCTCTGGCTTCTACCAGGGCCCAGGATTCAGGCATCCTTCTCCTCAACCTCGACATTTTGGAAATCTTCCCCTTATCACCCCTGCTCCCCAGCCTGGGTGCCTGGAAGATGGACTAGCAGAGGCTGCTTTGTTGCGTTTTGTTTGTGCTTTGATGCCAGGAATGCCGCCTAGTATATGTCCTTAGGGGGGCGCACGGTGGGGAAGCCAGGTTCTCCTTGTCCTCCAGCTGCTCTGCCCCCTTCCGCTCTTCCTTGACTCCAGGCCTGAACCACTCCTGTGCCGTAATAAATAAATCTTTGTAAATAACCGTGTTGAGACTTCTCTTTCAGGGGAAAGGAGAGGGAGGAGGGGGAAAACAGGTTCCCCTATGTGGAAGACCTCGTGGGTGGCCACCTGGACTCTAGTGTCCGGTCCTCTAGTCTGGGTTTTTCCTGCAGACAAGCTCAGAGCACTCTTAGGAAGGGCCACAGAAGTACTAGATCCTGCTAGGGATGGCTGAACGAGGCAGGGAAGGAAAAGAACTCTCAAGAGTCATTGGGTTTCTCCAAAGGGACCTGACCCCAACCCCAAAGGCCTCCCCTCGGGAAGTTCCCCTTTTCCCCCCACAGTGCCAGGCCTCTGTGGCCCAACAACGATGATGCTCCCGGGCTTCTTTCCCATTTTCCCCACCATTAGTAAGACCCTCTCCAGCAGCGCCCACTTCCGGCCCTCCGGCTGGGGCCCAAGGGCTTGGGGGCGGAGACTGAAGCGAAGGGGCGGGGCTGCATTCTACGCACAGCTCCATTCGCAGCAGGGGGCGGGCCCAGCGGCGGAAGTAGCGCCGCCGGGAGATCCTGTTCCGCTCGGAGGCGCTACCGGGGCTGCCCAGCCGAACTGCGGCTGGGGCCGGAAGACTCTGGGCGGTGGCTGACATGGAACAGGTGGGTACGGGGGAGGTCACTGGGGCCGGGTGGTACGAGCGCTGTGTCTTGTCAGCGGATTCCGCCTCCCTTCCCGGCGTCCGTTGTTGGTTCCGTCCGACCCTTCCCGCACGCGCCGCGTCCCAGGTTCCGCCCCCTTTCTCCGCTCCGCCTCGATCCGCCCCGGCGCGGGGTTCTGGGGGCTCCGGCGCTGACCCTCCGCAGCCCCGCCCACCCGAGAGCGCCCGGGGAGGGCGTCCCGGATCGCCCTCCAGAGCCTCGCTCTTCACTCTGAGGGGAGAGGCGAGGCACGACGTCTGGGTAGTGGGGGACGGGAGTTGGATATGGGCAGGGGTCAGGGGTTCTGAAAGAGGAGGAAAACATCTACACGTTCTGGTAGGTCTGCGTCTCACTGTCATCCGGTCTCCCCCAACTTCCTTTGAAAACGGCAGTGAATGACTTCCCTAACTGACATCAAAAGGGCCCTTTAAAGAATGCTTCTTGAGTTCTTAGAGGTGCATAACACCAGTGACACTCGTTCCTAATTGATATAATTGACACGCCCCTCCCCCTTGGCGTCCACGGTGTCTGGATCTCCTTATTCCTACTGTTCTGACAGTGGAAGTACCGTTTCCCATTCTCGTCTCTTGCCCAGCCCCCATTCTGTACATTAAATTTTGATGGTCTCATCCACTCTCATGGCTTCAGCTTTACACCACTTAGATACCCGAAAGGCACCCACATCGACCTCTTTCTTCAGCGCAGCCCCTCCCTGGAGCCCCAGACTTGGCCGTCCAGCTCCCAGTGGACAGCTGTACTTCAGCTGCAGCTCTCTTGAACTGCTCTTTCTCCCCTGCAAACGCATTCTTCCTCTGCCATCGCATCCCAGCGCGAGACTGGGAAATTATCTTACGCTTTCTCTTCTCCCTCAATTCCCACATCTGTGGGGTGACCCGATCCAGCTAACTTCCTGAACATGCTGGAAGCCTGGTCCTGGACCTCCATCTCTTCTGGTACCACCTTGATGTGTTTCTCACCAGGGTAACTGCAGTGGCTTCACAGCAACTTCCAATCATGGCTGCCTGCAACCCAGTCTCCAAACTAACTCTTATGATCCTTTTTTTTTTTTTTAAAGTAAACTCCTGACTGAGCCAGCCAGGTGCCATCCTTTTAAAACACAAGTCTCATAGCCTTACTTCCTTGCTTAAAACCCTTTGCTGGCTTCCCATTGTTTGTGAGCAAAAGCTGAATCCCTATCACAATTTACGGTGCTGTCTGGGTTCCGACCTCTTTCCTGCCAGTCTCCTGAGTGCGCCCTAAAGTCCAATAACATGGCGCTGCAGGATCTGCTTGCCCACACCTTGCGATTTTGTGTCTCCATGCCTTTGCACACCAGCCCCTCTGCCTGGGAAGACCCTTCTCCTCTTATCTGCCAGGCTACCTTCTACTTGTCTTTCTCAGTGCTCAGCTCAGACAGTACCACCTCTGGGTTGACTTCCTCCCCCAACCCCCCAAGATTTAAAACTTCCCCCTGCATCCCTGCAACACCCTGTCTATACTAGAACGGTGGTTAAGAATACAGACTCCCGAATCAGACTTTGTGGGTTCTGATACTGTTTATGACCTTGATGAAGAAAGTGCCTCAGTTTCCTCATTTGTAAAATGGAGGTAGCAATGTGCTACCTCATAGAGTTACTGTAAGGATTAGATGAAATAATGTATATGTAGGTTTAAATCAGTGAGCACATGAATGCTCAATCAATAAATATTAGCTGTTATTGCTTATATAAGAACGTTATAGAGCAGTGGTTGTGATTTTTAATTTCATAAATTGAGGATTGTTGATGTGGCTGACTTCTCATTCTGTCCCCGAGCCCCAAAGCCTGGCTTTTTGTCAATAAATGAAATGCTGGGGTGGAGGGTACGGGGATCACGATCTGGATTTATTGAATGAGGATTCAAGAATGAAAAAGACCCAGACCCGACGTTAGTCTGCTTAGGAAATGACTCTGGAAATCAATGAATGTTACATGGCAAGCATTACTTCTATAGAAATGTACACAGAGCTCTGGAAACCCATGGGAAAGAAGGGCCAAGAATGGCTTCTCAGAAGAGCTGACAATTAGCGAGGGACCTTAGGGCAAGAGGACGAACTTACCAGAGAGAGGCAGAGACCAGGGTAGACTCAGAGAATGGGCAGCTGGGTCCTCTGACCAGAGCCAGGGGGAGGGCTACGACGGGCAGGGGGTGGAGGCAGCCTCGTCCGCTGAGGTTGGGGACTCCTTTCCTCGCTTGGCCATGAGGAAGTGTCCCCTTGGTTTAAGAGCCTGTGGAGACCATGCCCAGGGTGGGGTCTGAAGGCCCCGGGCTGGTCAGCCTGCAAGCTTGTGGGCTGGGCCTATGCTTTAGACCAGAGTCTGGGCCCTTGCTCGTGCCATTTTGCCGGCCTGGAATGCTCTTCTTCCCTGCCTGTGAAACATGGGGATTCTTCAAGGCCTGGGTCAGATGGCTCCTCCTCTTTGTGGCTTTCCCAGCCTCACCCGCTGCAGCCCGGTCAGATGCTCCCTTCTGTGAGAGCCCACGGTCCATTGTTTGTTCCTCCCTGAAAGTGCTGATTACAGTGAGGCACGTGTTTTATGTCTGTGTTAGCCCCCCCCCAGCCGCGGAGCCCCTGAATATTCCCAGATGCTAGTGCAGGCTCCGCATTAAACTGAGCTCTCACACACCTAGACTGGGGAGGAGGTGTGGGTGAGACCAGGAAGCCTGTACATTTGTCACCTCGCATTTGTTCCCTCGAGTGGTAGAGATTGTTGGCTCCATTTTACAGATGAGAAAGCTGGGACTCGAGGGAAGTAACTTCAGTGTCACTCAGCAGGAACTTCAAGAACTGTCTCTTGACTCCAGGTCCACAGCTGTCTGAGCAACTGCCTCGGTACCCCAGGCCCCCCCTCCCCCCAAGGGACGGCTGCCACATCTGTAAGACAAGGGACAAGCAAGGCATCCCATCTGACCAGTTGTGTATCCTCGTGAACTTTTTCTGCCTGGGGAGAGGCTGACCGTGGCTTTTGTTTGGTCAGAGCTGGTGCTGGCAGGGGTCTGTGCTGAACCCCCTTTGGCCTGTGGAGCCTGCCCTTGAGTGGGCTGATAGGACTGAGATCTGTCCGGAACATGACTGGCCCTTTCCAGACTGACCTTGAGAACTTGACCTCCTTAGCTCCCAAGTTTTATCCAGTAGCACTAAGGGGGTGTGGGGCCTGACTCACCCGCCCCTGAGTAGGCAGGGATCGTGTAATCACAGAGCCAAGGCATCCCGGACATTTCACAGGGCCTGGCACGTGGCCGGGGCAGGGGGGCTGAGGAGACCTTAGTCTGTTAGGGTTTTTCAGTAAGCTATACGGTCAGAAGGTCCAGGCTGGAGGGGGCAGTGCACAGTGATGAATGTACTTTCTGTTTTGGGTTGACTCTTCCCCTTTCCACTTCTCCAGAAGGAAAGGAGAAACGGAGCCCGGTTTGTGTCCTCGTCTCCTTAAAGTCCTCCTTCTCTAGGGAATTTCCCAAACTCTCTGTCAGTGGGACAGGGTAGGGGCCAATAAGCCAACTGTGCCAGGGCTGATGGCCCCGGCTGCTGAGCCCTAAGTACAGTAGAGCCTGGCATGTGCCATCCTGGGTCAGCTCACTGAGGCCGGGGCCCATCTTTGCATCCGGCTGTGCATATGGGACCGTGTTTGGGCAGAGTGCCTTGCTGCACCTGCCTGGCCCAGGGCCTGCCTCTAACACCATATCCATAGCCCCTAATAGTGGTAATAGCTAGTTAATTACGCACGGACACTTTGCATGTGTTATTTCCAGTCCTTTCAGTAGCTCTGTGATCACTCTACTATCCCCATTTTATAGATAAGGAGACTGAGGTTCACAGAGACTCAGTGATTTAGTCACGGGCTCACAGCCTAGGAACGAATGGCCTTTGGCTTTTGAGTCCAGGTCTGATGCCCAGTCCCCAAACTCATGCCCTTTCCCCCGTTCCAGGGTGGACATTAGAGACCCACAGACCAGTTAACTTCCTGGACATGTGCCATGGCCAAGCACTGTGACCCAAGCCTAGAGGGCTCAAGGAAAGATGACTTTGAGTCTCAAGTGTAGGGCAGTGCTGAGCCAGAGTCCTGAGGGCTGGGGTTGGGGGAGCCTGGAAGGTGAGGCAGAGCTTTGCCCAGGAAGTGGCGTTTGAACTGGTCTCTGAAGAATTGGAGTTCTCTCCCAGGGGGGGAGGTCATTCCAGAATTCGAAAGTGGAGGGACGTGGAGGCACAGAAGGGAGACCTTCCGGCCATGGTGTGTCCTGGGAGCAGCCAGTGGTCAGGGGGGTATGAGGAAGGGGAGGAGGGTCAACCCCCATGGCAGGAGAGGAGTGCTGGGGTCTCTCCCAGGGAGCCCGTCCTTCTTTCTTCTTGACCTTTGCTGTCCGAGGAACTTAGCTTACGTCCAGTCTTCTCCCTGCAAGTTATTGCCCAGGAACAGGGAGGGGAGCAGTCAGCATGCCTGAGGCTGCCCAGGAAACCAGTTCCCTGGCCTGCTGGTGGGGAGGGAGCCTGGACTCTGCCTGAGGCGAGGCACCAGCAGAGGGCGGAGTCCAGCTCCGGAGAGACGGTCGGCCCTGGGAGGGCTGCTCCTTCAGGGTTGGGCGGGGCTGTGGACACCTGCGCTCAGGCTGCTGTAGGGAAGGGCGTAAATAGTTGTTCCACACTTTGCCTGAGTGTCTTCTGAGAGCCTGGTACCGCTGTGGGTGCTTGGTACACAGCATGGAGCAGAGTGGGGGGGGGGTTTCCTGCTCTTGTGAAGTTTGCAGTCCAGAAGGAGAAGACAGGCAGTAAATGCAGACCTGTAAACGTATACTATGTCTGGGGTGATAAGCTCTGTGAAGAACAATAAAGCAGGGAAGGGGATCAAGGGGGGGGCTAAATAGGGAGCTCAGGGAAGGCTTCTCCAAAGGGACATTTTCAGAGACCAGAATGGAGGGAGCGCTGCAGAGACCTGGGGGGGTGGGGACTTCAGACAGACAGGACAGCAGGTGCAAGGTTCCTGGGATGGGAGCATGCAGCATGCTTGATATGTCCAAGGAACAGAGAAGGACCAGTGTAGCTGGAGCAGAGGGTTCCCGGGGAAGAGGCTGAGGAGGAGGGGACTTGTAGGCCAGGATGGAGACTTCTGCCTTTGCTCGGGGTGAGCTAGAAGCCATTGGAAGTTTGCAGCATTGGGGAGGTGTGGCCTGACTTTTGCCAGGATCCCTCCGGCTGCTGTGTTGCGAACAGACTTGGGACGAGGACAAGGAGGTGGTCAGGAAGCTGCAGCAGGTGAGAGGAGGTGGTCTGGACAGGGTGACGGTAATAGTGGTCGTGGGCAGTGGGCGGATGCACTGGCTGAATTTTGAAGGAAGAGCCAATAAGATTTGCTGGTGGTATGGATGTGGAAGGGAGGGTGCTGAGCCCTCCACAGGCTCTCGCTGGGTGGCCGTAGAGCTCTTTGGGGTCTTTTGACACCTGGCTTCCTGGGCAGCAGAGGCCCTGGGGTCAGCTCTGCCCCATCCTGCCCGGGGAACCATGGGCAGGCCTCTCCAGCCTTTTGTCTCCTCCACCCCATCCTCACCTCCACAGCTCCTGGGGGGGGGGGCGTGAGGAATAAAGGAGGGGTGTCCGCAGGGGGCCACCACAGGCCACGCTAGACCACGTTTGTTTCTTCTGTGCTGGCTCCTCAGGATGGCTTGCAGTCCTGTGTTTTTTGGTTTTGGTTTTTGCTTTTTAAAGATTTTATTTATGTATTTGACAGAGAGGGAGAGTACAAGCGAGGGGTAGAGGGAGACAGGCAGTGGGAGAGGGAGAAACAGATTCTCCGCTAAGCAGGGAGCCTGATGCGGGGCTCGATCCTAGGACCCTGGGATCACAACCTGAGCTGAGGGCGGATGCTTAACAGACTGAGCCACCCAGGCGCCCTATAGTCCTGTTTGATCTGCTATCCTGCCCTCCCTGAACCAGCTCCCTCCCAGGCTGACCAGTGGCAGGACACAGGCCAAGGCCACCGTCTTCCACACCAAGAGCCTTGGCCTCCTGGCCATCTGTGGATTCTCCACTCACCTGGGCATTATAGGGCTGGCTTGACCCAGCACAGCCCCAGTCCTGGCCTGAAGCCATCTGACTGAGGCAGTCAGAGCCCACGACTATGTCTTCCCCTAAAGAAGAGACAGGGATGTCGTCCTAGCTGATCCTTATGCAGTGATCACTGTCAGGGACTGTTCCAGGCCACTGAATTTAATAAGGTGTGTAATCCTTATAACATCCCTAAGACATAGGTGCCGTTGTTATCCCCACTTTACAGAGGAGAAAACTGAGGCACAGAGAGGTTCAGCGATAGTAAAGCGGGAATCCAGAGTTTGAAACTTCTCTGGGCTTGGAGTCTAGTTCTTTCTCAGCTTTACTGATTCCTCCTGATTTGTACGGAGATAGGGACCCCCTGGGAAGCCTCCACAACCAGTGTGAGGCCAGTGCTCACATTTCCTGAGGCACACGGAGCGAGGGAGAGGTTGAGAGCCTGTGTCCACTGTCCCCTCGGCCTCGAGAGAAGGTTTGGAGAAGCCACACTGCCCAGAAATGTGGGTCATTTCTGGATATAGAGGAGACTTGGTCCCCCTACCGTGGGACCACTGAGCATAGCTTTGCAGAGTGAGCTCTAGCTGGACCTGGGCCCGTTGGGCCGGCTCTCTGTCGGAGGTCGGGGCCTGGGAAAGGGCAGGGAGCCTCCGAGGTGACCGTGGTAGCAGGAGCTGACGTCCGTGGAGCCTTTACTGTGTGGTGGCAGGCACTGTTCGCATGTATCACTGTGTCCTTTGATGCCCCAGATCGCGGCGTCAGGACAGGTGTCCCCAGTTTCCTGATAGCCTCTGAGGCTTGTCCATTGAGTATGTGGCATTGTTAAATTGTAGACTTGCCTCGGCCAGGGAGCGCCAGCTGGGAACTGCGGGCATTTGGGGTGCTGAGCCACAGAGGTGGCTGGAGCTTCTGGTCTGGGCTGTGACTGAGAGCTGGCAAGGACCCCATTTGTGCCCTGTGCCCTAAGAGCTGTGGAAATGGGGAACGGGGCGGGGGGGTGACTGCAGCGGGGCTGGGCACCAGCGGGGAGTGGTAGTTTTGGAGGCCGGTCCTGGCACTGCCCCTGAGAGCCTGTGCAGGGAGCCAGGACAGCCCCCGCTTCCTGCCGCCACCCCCAGCCTGGGAATTCACCTGTGCCTGGACAAGCCCTTCCTTCCTTCCTTCCTTCCTTCCTTCCTTCCTTCCTTCCTTCCTTCCTCCCTCCCTCCCTCCCTCCCTTCCTATTTATTTGTTTGAGAGAGCAAGTGAGTGAGAGAGCATGGTGGAGGGGAGGAGCAGACGCCCCGCCGAGCAGGGAACCGACGTTGGCGCTCCATCCTGGGACTTCAGGATCATGACCTGAGCCGAAGGCAGACACTCAACAAGCTGAGCCACCCAGGCGCCCAGACTTGGCCCATTTTATACCCAGACAGGGAACCTGGCTTAAGAGAGCTTGCCCTGGGTCACCTGGTGGAGGAATTCACATTTGAACCCAGGCCTTTTGGATGATTTCATGATATGTCGCTGTGGTGTATAAGCCCCCCAACACACACACAGGCGCACACAATTCCCCCCTTACCTGAATGGCCGCACCAGCCGTTCCCTCTCAACCACCACTGACCGAGCACCTGCCGTACTTCTTCCTGACACGTACAGACATGCCAGCCCTAGGAGGTAGCAATTAGTGTTGCTTTTTTTACTGTGGTAAAATATACGGAACATAAAATTTACCATTTTAACCTTTTTTTAAAAAAGGTTTTATTTATTTATTTACTTACTAGAGAGCAAGCGCGCGCGTGTGCGAGAGAGAGCATGGGGGGTGGGGGTGGAGGGAGAGGGAGGAGCAGCCTCTGCTGAGCGGGGAGCCCGATGCGGGGCTCGATCCCAGAACCTGGGATCACGACCTCAGCTGAAGGCAGACACTTAACCTACTGAGCCACCCAAGCGTCCCCTCATTTTAACCATTTTTAAGGGCATGGTTCCAAGGCATTAAGTGTTTTAATGTTGACTTAATTTTACGCATCTGAGGAAACCGGGTCTCAGAATGGCTGTTTGCACCAGATTGCACAGCTCGTAAGGGCAGACTGAGATTTGAACCCTGACCTCAGAGTCCAGCTCTCTTGCCACGATGTCAGCTGCCTACTGTTGTCTACCCTGGGTCTGGGACCCTAACCGAAAGCTCCTCTTGCAGTCTGGCCAGTACTGGCATTTCCTGAGGTAAGAGAAGGCCTGGCAGGCCCTGGCGGCCCATGCCCGCCTCTCCCCTTTGCTCCAGGAGCTGGAAGACCTGGAGTAATCCAGGGTGGATTGCCCCCTCCTTCTCACCCCTCTTTCCCTTGTCACCTGGGATGATCAGACCTCCAATTTCTTCACCCCCTTCCCCAAGCCTGAGCGGCTCATCTTCTCCTAAAACACACATCAAACGAGTGTCCAGTCTACAGCCAGCCCCAAGCGGACTCCTTCACCCCACACATGCTGTTCTACTCCCGACCGCTGGGCAGGTGTTGGGCGGGGCTGGGGGTGCTGCTCCCAGGAGCCAGGTGACAACCCTGCTGTCTCCAGCCCACAGCACTCATTCCTGCCTCCCCCTCAGCAGGATGGGGGGCACGGTGAGGTGGAGGCCAGCCCTCACAATTCTGCTGGCGGCTGCCACCTGCTGCTCCCAGGGCCAGGAGACCAGAGAACAAGTGCTTTGGGGACCGCTCAGGGCAGTTCCAGGCCAAGATGATTTCTACCTTGTAGACTGGCAGGCGGTCTGATGGAGCTCAGAGACGTTTTCACATCATCTGAGTGGGCAGATTTCAAACTGGACCCAAGGAGGTGCCCCTGGGGTGCCCCTGGGTTTGAGGACTGGCTGCCCAGGGGGGGCTCTCTGTGGCCACCTTTGGTGGCAGGACCCATAGCAGTACCGTTTTCATCTTTCGTCTCTATTAAGATTCCAAGTAAGGTTTGGTCCTCCCTCCCCTCCCCTTCCCTTCCCTTCCCTTCCTTTCCCCCTTCCCCTTTCCCTACCCTTCCCTTCCCTTCCCTTCCCTTCCTTTCCCCCTTCCCCTTTCCCTCCCCTACCCTTCCCTTCCTCTTCCTTCCTTCCTTTCCTTTCTTTAAATTTGTCTTACTTGAAGAAGGGGGTTTGGAAGAACCACTGACTTTTCCCCCCAGATAAAGAAATGGGGGCTTGGTGAGGACTTGCCCAGTTACTTGGGGTTAGTGGCTGCCCCAGGACTGGGGCTCAGGTCTTCATTCCTGACCGGGGCTCCTTCTACTCTGTAAGCTCTTGCTTCTTTGGATTCTGAGCAGCTTTCATGGTAGAGGGTGATTTAGAACCCCCCTCTCTCTGCCTCTTGGCCAGCTGCCCCCAGCCCTACTTCTGAGGCCCTGTGCCTGGCTCCCACTCACCCCTGTGTCTGCAGCTCTCCGGGGCTCCCCCAACACCTTTGCTCTCAGTCCCCATCTGCGTCTCTCGCTTCACCAAGGATGTCTGCATGTGTGAGTGTCGGTGCTGCTGCCGCTCCCAGGGCATCTCACACCAGGCTGCTGCCACCCGAGTCCTGTCCCCAGGGAGGGAGGAAGCCAGGGGAACGCCAGACAGACTTGGGAGCAGCCTGGGAGGAGGGAAGCCATAGCACCCTGCAGTGAAATCAAGAAGAGGGAGAGAAGCGGATAGGGAAGTTGACTGACACACACACACCACACACACACACACACACACACACACGGGACAAGGGAGGGTGAGACTGAGCTGATGGCAGTGGAGACAGACTCACAGATGGGAGAGACTTGGAGAAGAAGACCCATAAAGACAGACACAGGAGCGGGACACAGAGACGCAAAGATAGAGAGGTTGTTTGTGAGAGACAGGAAGGAGGAAGAGAAATGGAGACAGATCTGGCAGCAGACAAGAGGGCTGTTAGAGACAAGGAAATGTCACCCGCCCCGGAGCTGCGGCCCGATCACAGTGAGAGATGCGCTGAGCGCTCAGTCTGGCACCGGGTCCAGCTGATGGATGTTGGGGGGTCCCGTTGCCGGTGGCCTGTCACATCCGCTCTCTGACTGCCTCCTTCCAGAGCTGGGCCCGGCTTTCCTTCAGTGCCTCCAGATGAGCTGGGCATGGCAACCCCAAGAGTGTGCTGTTGGGGGGTGGCCTTGTGCGGATGCCTCTGCTGAGAGCAGTCTTCTCCTGTCCACTGGGCTTGCACGGAGCCAGAGGGATGGGCACACTGGCTTGCTCCGAATCCCCTGCCAGTCACAAATGGGGAGCTTGTTTGGGACCTGATAGATGGAGGGGCCCCAGAAGGTAGTAGACATAACAAAAGTATGAGGGGATAGCAGATCGGGATGGGTGGGGGGAGCCTGGGGTTAGGTCTTGCCTTCCCAGGATCAGAGAGCAACATCCAGGATTCCCCTCCCACCGGCCCCCAAACCTGCCTCCCGGTGCTGGCGTGAGAGAAGATTCAGGGAGACTCCGCCACAGCCCCGGAAGCGCGGGCACCGCCACCGCCACCCTGTGCCAGCTCCCTCTGACTCGGACTCAGCCTTTTCTCCCCCCACCCCCCCAGAACAGGGCCTCTGCAGGCTCTCTGCCGGCACGTTGCTGGAGCAGAGACCTAGGGTCTGCTGTGCGGCAGCGAGGACGTCCTCCGGGGCCCCCGACCTCCAGCATTCATAAGTTTCGGCCCCATGGTCACACAGGCAAGGGCTGGGTCAGCCCGTTCCCCCTTCAGTCTTAGCTGCTCCTTCTGTAAAGTGGAAGGCCCCATCCTGCCCTGTGTGGGCATGAAGCACAGCCGTGGGCCCGGGGCTCTGTGGGCCTAGAGCTCGGGCCTGGCCTCAGGCAGCGGCCGCTGCTTCTCTGTCACCGTTTGCCCCATGTCTCGGCTGCGTGGCGTGGAGCTGAGGACCAGGAGACCCTCTGGAGCGCCCAATAGTCAGCACCCCCCGGGGGGCCGGGCACTGCACTAGGTGCTCGGCGACAGCCGTCACCGGGCCAGGGAAAGCCCTGCACCGGGAGAGCTGGCAGAACGAGTAAGGCCCTGGCAGGTAGTGACAAGACCGGGGGCCTGGCCCTTTCTTAGAGCAAGACTGCTGCGCCTGGGGCGGGGGGGGGGGGGGCTCTGAGGAGGAGAGGACTTCGAGCTGCTTGTTGGAAGGGCTGGGGAGGGGAGAGCTAGGTGCAAGGCCCAGAGGCAGGACCCGGCTGTCACACTGAGGGACCCAAAAGAAGGCCAGAGTGGCGGTGGTGGTGAGCCCCGCCTGCCTCCTGAGAGGAGCCGTGGCAAGAGTGGCGGGCCGCACTGCAGGGCCTGGACTGGGGGCTCTGGAACGGCGGGCTGTGATCAGTGTTCGGAAACCCTTTCTCTGGCTGTTGCGAGGAGTGTCGCTGCAGGGTGAGAGAGGCAGCCTGGAGACTCACCCCCTAGGCTGGTTGTGGCGCCAGGGGAGAGGGTGGTAGTTGGGCCCGACGTGGGGGTGGTGGGGGTGCAGCTGGAGAGAAGGGACCAAGATGTCCTTCCTCCATACCCGCTGTCCCAGCGCAGAGCTCTCAGAGCCGCTGCTCTAGGAAGTCCCTCCCAGTTGCCATGGATTAGGGGGTGGGAGGGTAGGGCTGGCTGCTGGGAGGGAATGTGGCTTTGTGCTTGGCAAACAAAGAACAGAGCTTGGGGCCCTCTTCTCCTGGGGGTGGGGGCAGGCCGACAGGCTGTTGACAGCACCGGAGGCTGAACCACGGGGCTGGGCTTGGCAGGAGCAGGCTGTGCCCTCAAGCAGCGGGGAGGACCCCAGAGCCCTCCAAGGGTGAACCGTGGGGTGGTTGGGCTTTACAGGGGGTGGTGGTGAGGAGGAATGAGAGAGAGAGATGCCCAAAGCCCTCCAGCCCAGAAGTAGGGCTGCTGGAGAGAATGTGGGCTTAGAGGGCCCTGGGCTGCCCTGGGGTTGGCATATGAGAGGGGGCAGATACATTTGGGAGCAAACGGTGTCCCAGGGTGGGGAAGGAGGGGAATGGGACCTCCAAGCCCTCGACATGCGTGACCTGACCCAGCCCCCCCACCCCCCTGCATGCAGCCTTGCAGCTGAGGCCCCGCCTTCCCTGCCGTGAGGTGGGGGCCACCAGGATGAACAAACTGTCTGGGGAGCTGGCCCGCGACTTGGAGCGCAGCCTGCCCGCCGTGGCCTCCCTCGGCTCATCGCTGTCCCACAGCCAGGGCCTCTCCTCGCGCTTCCTCCCGCCCCCTCTGGAGAAGCGCCGCGCCATCTCCGATGTCCGCCGCACCTTCTGTCTCTTTGTCACCTTCGACCTGCTCTTCATCTCCCTGCTCTGGATCATTGAGCTGAACGTGAGTGGGCCCAAGGCTTGGGCGGGGGGTGGGGGTCTCCTGGGCCTTACTCTAGCGGTAGCAGCCGCACGGGAGGGTGGTCTCTCTGGCGGGGTGGAGTTCCCAGTAAAACAAAAAATGGGAAGGTAAGAATGGCCGTCCTCATCTGCCAAAGGAAAGGGAGCTCAGAGGGCTGGAGACATCGTCTAAGGTCCCTCAGCAAGTAGGTGAAGAAGGGCAGAGTTTGAACCCAGACCCTCAGGCTGCTGCGTTTACACTCTTGACCTCTGCGCCAGACTGCCCTCTAGTGGCCACTCCCGAGGAAGGCAGAGCGGGCCCAGTGGTTGTGGTCGTACTATAGAAACCTTCGCCTTCTTTCTGGCCTGTGTTGCTCTCTGGCTCCTTTCATTCATTCCTTCATTCATTCACTCCTTCAGCAGTTTTCGAACCCCTGACGTATCCCAGGCGCTGTGCTAAACGCAGAGGGTACAGTGCGGGGCGAACCAGTAAAAACTCCCAGTTTCTGGTGATTCTTAGCTCTCCCTCCCCATTTTGGACACAACGCCAGTGCCCCCCAGTTTGGCCTCTGCATGCTCGGTGAGATGCCGCTTAGCAGCCTGGAGAGAGTGAGTGAGCAAGAGAGGTCAGAGAGAGGGAGAGAGAGAAGCAGGCTCTCCGCTGAGCAGGGAGCCCGATGCGTGGCTCGATCCCAGGACCTTGGGATCATGACCTGAGCCAAAGGCAGATGCTTAACCATCTGAGCCACCCAGGTGCCCCAACAACATTTTTTTTTTAAGATCGATTTATTTGTGAGAGAGAGAGACACACACACACAGACAGAGACCAGGGGGAGGGGCAGAGAGAATCTCAAGCAGACTCTGAGCTGAGTGCAGAGCCCAACTTGGGGCTCCTTCCCACCACCCTGAGAGCACGACCCCGAGATCACGACCCAAGCCGAAACCAAGAGTCGGGTGCTCAACCAGCTGCGTCCCCCAGGCGCCCTGTGAGGCACTCTTCCTTCTGAAGGTCCCATCCAGCATTAAAGCAAGCACTAACAGTCACCCACAGCTCTCAGTCTATGTATACTTTCTTGCCAACAGACAGCTGAAAAAATTTTGATAATTTTACTTTTGAAATTATCTGGATGTCCTGGCTCTAATAGCTCAGCTGTCCTCGTGCGTACTTGGGAATTCTTACAAATCGAGAAAAGGCTGATCCCCAGTTTGTTTTCCGATGTAATGAAAAGTTCAGAAGGCTGGACTTAGCCATTAGTGGAGTTAGCCATCATGTTTCACTTGGTAGACACTCGATTAAAATGTGATTAATTTTTGGCTTTGTGGTTTTATTTTCATATTTTGGAGCATATATGTGTTTAGTTCTCGAACAGGCTGGGTGTTGCGCAGTGGATACAAAGGCCCCGGCGGGGTTACAGGAGCCATGCAGGGTCTTGTGGCCAGAGATGGCAGGGGCCCGGACTTGGCTCCCCTGAGTTAGGACGCCATCAGAGCCGGCATGTGTCCAGGCAGGGGGAGCCCTCTGAGGGGCTGCAGCTGCTAGGGATCAGAGGGGCTGTGGAGCCCAAGAGGGGGCAAGAGGAGTAAGAGGAGGACCAGTGTGGTGGGTGGTGCATGAGACTCCATGGGGCTCCGGGTGGTCTTGAGGTCAAGGCACACGGTGGGGATGTGCAGGGGCATTTCCGTGTCAATGAGGGGGCTGCCCAGACTGCTGGCTTCTGCTCTAAGCACCAGAATCATTTAGGAGCTCTATAAAAATTCCAGATGCTCAGCTCACTCTGAGATTCGGACTCAGTGGTCTGAACATCTGTATCTTAATAAGCACCCACCACACACACCTGCCAGAGATTAGAAGCTCCCGTCTAGGTGGTCGTGAAGGGTCTTCACTTTTCAGGCTCCTGGGCTGCACTCCCCAGAGTCCTCTTGTGTCCTCCCTTCTTCGGGGGGCTGGCAGAAGCCAAGGCCTGCCACCCCATTCCTCCTGAGAAGTCAGGCTGCAGTCTGGCTCTCGGTATCCGTCCAGATCCTCTTCCTCCCCAGCCAAGGTGTCAGGAGTCCTATTGGAAATGTATGGGTGGCTGGGGCAGGGACGGGGGTGAGGACGAGTCTGCTCACTCTGTTTCTGTTGCTAGCCCTTCTTTCTAGCAGCGTGATGGATTTTGCCCATTAAGCACAAACCTAATCAATTGATTTGCCACCTGGGGCTCCGTCTGACACCACTGCCCACCCCCGGTCCCCGTCACCCCAGATGGATGGTTGGCTGGGAAGATGGAGCACTGTAGTGGAGAGGGAGATGAGATTATGTGAGAGGCAGGCTCCCAGCACCCAGTCAGCCAGCCCTACCTGCCCGCATGGAGCCTGTTGCCTCCCCTGCACAGCCCCAAAGCCCTCCAAGCCTCCTCCTCCCTGGGCAGTGTGCCCACAAGTGTCAGTGCTGGAGCCAGGCCCTGCCGTCTGGGTTGCCTGGGTGCTTGGAGAAATGGTATTAGCGCTGGGGTCTCAGGCCCTTGGCTGAGCTCCCTTGGTGCTTTGGGACCCTCCTTGGACAGTGGCTTATCATCTCCAGATTCCATATTCCCCCTGCCTCCTCCCCATTCCCAGAGGTGAGGGCACCCCTGGGGACTTGGTTCTGCCTGCAGAGCCGTTTGTATCTCCCTCTTCCAGACCAACACAGGCATCCGGAAGAACCTGGAGCAGGAGATCATCCACTACAACTTTAAAACTTCCTTCTTTGACATCTTTGTGAGTGGCCTTAGGGAGGGGGTCCTGGGGGCAGAGATGGTGCAGGGATGTGACTCTGGCTGGATTCTCTTCTGAGAATCTAGTCTGATTGGGGAGACTTGACTCCCATGCTCAGGGGGCCCTCATGTATTCGGAAAGTTCCCAATCAATGCCCTCCCTTCAGAGAGCCTCAAGTGTGAGGGGGAAGAGTAGACCTGTGTCCAAGAAGGTCACACCTAAGCCATCCCCCAAGAAGCACTGACTCAGCCATTCTCTCCGAGGCATCACACCCACGTAGAGGGAACCTGGGGGAGTGGGACAGGAGGGGGAGGTCAGCCTTCAGCTGGAGCAGGAGGCATTGGCTTGCTGTGATGGTGTGTGTGTCCTCTGTCCCCGACACCCCCCCCACCACCAGGTCTTGGCCTTCTTCCGCTTCTCGGGACTGCTCCTGGGCTACGCTGTGCTGCGGCTCCGGCACTGGTGGGTGATTGCGGTAAGATGCCCCTCTCCCAGCAGCTCGAGGGCCCGGGCCGGGCTGGTGTGAGGGACAGTGTGGAGGAAGACTCACTCCCCAGCCCGTTTCCCTCTCTCCCTCCTTCCCTCCCCGGGCAGGTCACCACGCTGGTGTCCAGTGCATTCCTCATCGTCAAGGTCATTCTCTCCGAGGTCAGTGGCTCAGGGTCAGACCGGCCTCTAGCCGGAGGGATGGGCTTCTCCTAAGAAGGGACCCTTTCTCTGATTTGGGGCGTCTGTCCCTGTTAGGTTGGGATGAGGGGAAACCCTGTTTTTGGTATTTCCAAGGACTCATCCTCACTGGCTTCCTCCCCCTGCCCCTCTGCAGTCCCAAGAACAAAAAGTTCTTCTGCCTGTCTGGCTTCAGTTTATCCTGCTGCAGAGCTCATTAATCCGCCTCAGATACACATGCCACAGAGGGGCCCCAGGCAGCTGGTCCCAGGAGTGGGGTGTATGCCAGAGTTGGGAGCCCCAAGAGGGGACTCAGTGTTTGGGGTGACCCCCTGCTGTGGAGCTCAGCCCCCTCCCTCCACAGCTGCTCAGCAAAGGGGCGTTCGGCTACCTGCTCCCTATCGTCTCCTTTGTCCTTGCCTGGCTGGAGACGTGGTTCCTTGACTTCAAAGTCCTACCACAGGAGGCCGAGGAGGAGCGATGTGAGTCCTGGGGAAGGGGTGCAGGGAGGGTCATCGCAGCCCCAAGAGAGGAGAGTTTCGGGCATGAGAGCCAGTTCTGAGCTATCTTGCCAACTCTGAACAGCCTCCCAGAGGCTAAGGGTGAGCTTGGAGTGGGGGGACCCCAGGCTGCTAAGGCATGACTGCCCATGTCTGCTCCCCTAGGGTATCTTGCTGCCCAGGCTGCTGTCGCCCGTGGACCCCTCCTCTTCTCTGGCGCTCTCTCCGAGGGCCAGTTCTATTCACCCCCAGAATCCTTTGCAGGTGAGGGCTGGTGGGGTGGGAAACTCCTTCAGCGAGGGTCTTTATGAGGAGTGGGTTGGCTGTGTCTGTTCGTTCTGTTCCTTCCATCAGCTCCCTGGGAAAAGCGAGTGCCCCCCTCCCTGTCTCCCCGCAGTCTTGTACCCGCTGCCGCCTCACAGCCTGTCCCCACACCTTCCTGTTGTCATCTGTGCTTGTTTTCCACAGGGTCTGACAATGAATCTGATGAAGACGTTGGGAAGAAAAGCTTCTCTGACCAGGTATTTGGCTGCCTGCCCCCACCCGACCTTTGGAGTGGGCACCCTGGAGAGGGTGCCAGTGCTGGGCTCAGCCAGGGTGGGGACGGGCCTCCCTGAAGAGGCTGGACCTCAGGCGGCCCGAATGCGTCTGTCAGTGCAGTGCGCACCTGTCAGTGCGCACCTGTGTGTCTGTCCCACCGTCAGTCAGGCCGCTGGGCCGCCTCACACCTGGGTCCCAGGGGGGAGCGGCCTCGGCCACAGCACCTGGGGACCCCACAGGGCCCGAGAGACCAACCCAGACTCCATGTGTATGGAGTATCTGGAGAAAGAACTGGCCACGAACAGGGTGGCGGGCCCCAGGCTGATGCCTTCCTGCCTCTCCTCCCGGGCCAGGAACGGGAGTACATCCATCAGGGGAAGGAGGCCATGGCGGTGGTGGACCAGATCTTGGCCCAGGAGGAGAACTGGAAGTTTGAGAAGAACAATGTAAGAAAGTTCTCTCCCACCTGACCTGCCCATGTGTGTTGAGAATTTTTGCTTGCTTTTCTGAGACCTGCGAAGCCCGAGGATGGCCTGGGTTGGAACCATTTTCCTGTGCCAGGAGAGGGGGCTGGGCCCTGGGGTCGCCACTTGGCAGGGGGTGGGGCCGGATTGGATGTTTCCACCGTGCCTTCCCCCTGCTGCCCTGCCCGGTGCCCATGCTCCCTGCTGCTCTCCTCGCTCAGCTCCGGCTTCGGAGGGGAAGCCAGGCTTCGGCCCTGTGTCCGGTGTATTGTTTCATGAGCAAGACATTATCTAAAGCAATGGCCGTGAGCTTGGAGAACGGGGGACGCGTCCCCGTCTCTCTGTGTGGCCAGGCCCTCTGGCAGCCCTGGCCGGCCTGGAGACACGGCTCTTCGCGGTCGTAGCTGCACTGTGCTTCTGTCCTTTGACTTGACATCAGAAGCCTTTCTTTCCTCGTTGCTGGACGTTTGTCAGAACCACTGTTTGTTAATGGCTGCCTGAATATCGCCAAACTCCTGGAGTTCTCCACTCTCAGCTGTTACGAAGCTGTTCAGTCGGGGCGCCCATTCCTTCACCACCAGCCCCCTCCACGGCCCCCCCCGCCCCCCGCCCACCTCCCTGTCCCCCTCCTATCTCTGCCGTAGGAATACGGGGACACCGTGTACACCATCGAGGTTCCCTTTCACGGCAAGACATTCATCCTGAAGGTGAGCGAGGGAAGCAGGTGTCCCGGGGGCCCTGGAGTCTGCTGCTCTGAGGTTTCGGGAAGGGGCCGAGGGGCTCCCGCGGGTTTCTCCCCACCAGGAGGGAAGGGCGGCTGTGCCCAGGCACGTGCGGCCCCGCCCAGCCCTCTGGCCGCCCTGCGCAGACCTTCCTGCCCTGCCCCGCCGAGCTGGTGTACCAGGAGGTGATCCTGCAGCCCGAGAGGATGGTGCTGTGGAACAAGACCGTGACCGCCTGCCAGGTGAGCTGATGCAGGGGCCCCGCCGGGCCACCTCTCAGCGCGGGGGCACAAGGCCGTGGCGGGTTAGGTGCAGTCACACCCCGGCACGACCAGTTACCCCTGGGGGCCCGGGGCATGTCATCGAACGGCTCTGTGCCTCAGTTTCCCTGTCTGTAAAATGGGGTTGATGGTAATGGCGCCTCCTGGAGAGGGAGCACGCAGGCAGCGCCCGGCCCAGGGCCTGGGAGTGGCTCTTCGTAAAGGGACCTGGGCAGAGAGGAGGTTGGTCTGGGGGTTCCCTGAGGTGCTGGGGCCCTGTCCCTGGGGCGGCCCTGGGCTGGGCTATAGCTCACATCTCCCCTGATGGCCTTTAGATCCTGCAGCGAGTCGAGGACAACACCCTCATCTCCTACGATGTCTCTTCGGGGGCCGCGGGCGGGGTGGTCTCCCCCAGGTGAGCGCCACCGAGCCCCTCCTCTCAGGCACGCCTCCTGCCCTTGGATCTTGGGCTTGGCTCCCAGCTCCCGGTCTAACCCTCCCGCCCCCAGGGACTTCGTGAACGTGCGGCGCATTGAGCGGCGCAGAGACAGATACCTGTCCTCGGGCATCGCCACCACGCACTGCGCCAAGCCCCCGACACACAAATACGTGAGGTGAGCCTTGCCCTGCCCGGTCGTCCCGGCTGGCCCCTCCCCTGGTGGCCCTGCGGGCAGGGTAGGGCACAGCTTGGACAGCTGGGCGCTTTCTCCCGCCATGGCCGCCTTCCTGTCCCCTGTCCTGTGGGCCCTGCCCCTCCCAGCCCCTAGTCCTGCTAATCTCTACCTCCTGGGGCCTGGGGGACTGAGGGCTGGAAGCGCACTGCCCAGGCCGGAGGGCAGCTCCAGGGGTAGCCCAAGGTTAGGGAGCAGTCCAGGGAGAGGGGCTGGGAGCCACGGGGTGGCGCTGGTCCAGGCGACCTGAGCAGCAGGCCCTGTGTTCTGGAGCTTTACCTCCCTGTGGGTAGAGTTGGTCTCCGCAGCCTTGCCTCTCCTGGGACTGCTCAGAAGTCTTCCTGCCGCCTGTCCCGTGGCATCGTCCCGTTCTCCTGCTGTCTCACCTGAGACCCCAGGGCTGCAGGCGGCCTCCTCCCCGAGTCCCCGCTCTCCCCATCCTTCCTGGGGTTCCACGGAGAGTACTGGGTGTTGAATACGAGATGTGACACACCAGACTCCAGGGTGACGAGCTGGCTTCTTTCTGCGCGCCAACTTCCTTATCTGTGGAGTGGGCTTGAGGTGCTCAGTGGAGCTGTGGGGACACTGACCCGGGATGGGAGGTGCCCTGCCCTCCTCCTGGGAAGGCGCCCCCTCCTGGAGCCCCCCAGCACCGCACTGCTCCCCAGTCGGGCAGGGGTGAGAAATGCGTGCACAGCCCCCCCCACCATCCCGGCCCGAGCTGACCGAGAATCCCTGCCCAGAGAGGGTGACGGCTGCCGCTGGGGGTGCGCAGACATCAGCAGGCTGTAGAAGGGGGAGCTGAGCATCACAGGGTGCGGGTGGAGGGCCGTCATCTGTGGCTTGGGGACACACCCGTTCTGGGCCCTGCTCAGGCAGAGTGGCAGTTGCTAGACCAGTAGCTCCCTTCCCTCTTTCACCCCAGTCCAGGATGGGCCAAGAATGGGGTGTGGGGTCAGGTCGGAGGCCTTGTCTGGCTCCAGGGTGCCCCCTAATGGTGCTTTTCTCGTAGGGGTGAGAATGGTCCTGGGGGCTTCATCGTGCTCAAGTCAGCCAGCAACCCCCGAGTCTGCACCTTCATCTGGGTCCTTAATACAGATCTCAAGGTGGGGGTGCTGGGGCTGTAAGGCTGGCCCTGGTCCAGTAGAGGGGACTCTGCTGGGGGGCCTTGGGGTGGGGTCTCCTGTCATGCTCCGGACCTCACCTGTTCTGCCTATCTTGCGCTAAAATTGGGGGCCGGGTCAAGATGGCCTCCTGAGTTGCTGGAGGGCCTGCACGCCCCCTTACCTCTTGACTCTCGAGGCCCCGAGAGCGGTGGCTGGCTGCGAAGCCAGCCCCTCCGAGGTCTGTTTGCGTGGCCAGTGCCAAGGGCCAGCACAGCGTGTTCTTTCTGCCGGGGGCGAGGGGGAGAGGGTGGCTTAGGCCGCATTCCAGAGCCGCACCTGCACCCGCTGCTCTGACCCGGGGTACCCCCCGCCCCCGCCGGCGCCCGTGGCGGAGGGGGGAGCCCCTGCTGAGGGCAGGCCATCCCAGAACTTCTTCGCCCCTTCCCGCAGGGCCGCCTGCCCCGGTACGTCATCCACCAGAGCCTCGCGGCCGCCATGTTCGAGTTTGCCTTTCACCTGCGGCAGCGGGTCGGAGAGCTGGGGGCCCGGGCGTAACCGTGCCTCTCGCCACCCTGCAGGCCAGGGTCCTGTCACCACAGCCTTCAGAGCCAGAGAGGGGGCCAGTGGGGCTGCCCGCTGCCCACAGAGGACCTGGCCTCAAGCAGTGGGGGGGAGGAAGTTTCCTCCTGTGGCAGCACCTCGGCCGCAAGCTGCCACCGTCTGCCGTGCTTCGCTGTGCCCGGGGGGTCGCGGCCGTGAGCAGGTCGTGCGGTCGGGCCTCTGGACTCCGGGGCTCTGCGGCCACGGCGAGTGGGGTCTCCCCTGCCGACGTTTACACAGTGACTGGCCCTGCCTCCCGGAGGACGAGATCCACGGTGCCCTGCCTAGCGGGGCAGGGTCTGGAACGGGCGCGGCGGACTCGGCGGGGGAGCGCCAGGGTCCTGAGCAGGACAGAGGTCGGGGCGGCCTGGTCCGCAGAGTGGAGGTGCAGGAGCCCCTTTGCCTGCTCTCTCATCCTGGTTTTTCAGGATTATTTAAAGGGTCTGGGACCTTTGCCCACACGCACTTGCTGGGGAGCGGGTGACAGTGGGGGGGGGGTGCTGGCAGCCAACCTCTGCCGCTCCCAGGTTCTCTCCCTCCCCACATTCCTTGGGGACCTTTGTGATTTGAGCCAATTATTAAAAATGAACTCAAAAAAAAAAAAAAAAAAAGCAGCCCCTCCTGCCTGGTCTCTTGAGGGAAGAGGTGGGGACAGAGCCAGACATGTCACACACCCTCTCACACCCTTCCAGAGCCAGCGGGAGGGCAGAGCAAGTGGGGACCCCGTTCCAGGAACCCCCTGCTTTCCTGACTGGTCCAGCTGGACAGATGATTGGTCAGAGAAAAATGCCCCACCCCCCAGCCAGGCCTCCTGTGAGGGAAGGTCAGTGGAAGGTCTCCTGCCCAGGAATTGGGGGGAGGCAGCATCCGTGGCAGGCCTTGACTGTCCTTGGGGTCCCACAGCCGGCCTGGGGGTGGGGCCTGCGCTTCTGGGAGGTACCTCTGGGATTTCTGTCTCTCTGGCTCCACTCGCCTGCCCCCTCTGTCCCCGCACACTCACTAGGGGTGGCATAGCTTCGGATCTCGGGCAAGGGTCAGAGCATTGCAGGGGCCACTGCCATCCCTGCCCTCTCTCTCTGTCCCTGCCTGCAGCCTCCCGAGGGGGGGCAGCTTGCATCAAGGCAAGGCGGGGTGTGTGTGGGGGGTCCTATCTCGGTCCTGGCTAGGTGTGTGACCCTGGGCAGGTCTACCGCGCTGGGCCTTCATTTCCTACTTTGTCAAAATGAGACTTGTTCTGTCGTAGGGCTGTCCTAAGATTAAGACGAGAATCAGGGCTAGTGCCTCAGTGATCAGGAGGATACAGTTCCACCCCAGGGGGGCACCCACAGGCCTTACCAGCTGCCAGGTGCTCAGCCGTTCCTGCAAGGTCCTCGTCTCCGCTCCCGTGCAGCCTCTTCCGGCGCCCTCTGTGTGTCCACTCGGATGCCCCCATCCCTCCCCCCCCATGCCCAGCGCCCTGCATGCCAGCTTCCTGCAGCAAGAGTTGCCCCCCTTGGGTACTGGGCTTTCCCAGCAGCTGTCCTGCTCCCCTGCTCCCCTTGAATGAGATCTAGGCACCCCCCCGGGGGGGGGGCACAGTGGAGCTGCTCAGATCGTTCTGGCAGAAAATGGGGCCCAGAGTCCGGTGGAGGTTGCCCTGTGGCCACGGAGGCTATCTATGGCTGATTTGGGGGCACAGCCGGATCTGACTCTACCACTCATCAGAGCCCCTAGATTCGCATCGCATCGCACCTGCCTTGGGGTGTTGCTGGGGCTAGAGCCGGGGGCTGCCTCCCACACCTGCTCTTTCCACCCTGAGTAGCCTGACTTGGGAAACCACTTCTGTGACCACTGGCCACCGGAAAAGAAAACGTCTGGCAAAGGCTCATGTCCAGGGTCCCAGGTGTGGAGCTAACCAAGGCATTTCCTGCCGGTGCGGTGGTGGCCATCGAGGACCAGGTCTTGGTGCAGATACCGGGGGCTCTGCCCTTGATCCCAGGCAGAGGAGAGCCGTGAGGGGCAGGACCTGATGGCCTGGTACAGAGCCCAGAGTGGGCCTCGATTCCTGCCACTGCGTGCTCTGTTTACAGACAGGCCGCTGTCCTCCCTAGGCGAGAGGGAAGGGGTGGGGCAGAGCACAAATGCCAAGGTGGCACGAGGCTGGGCATGTGCCTGGTCTCAGACAGCGTCTAAGGAGCATCACGCACCTGGAGGTGTCACTCTGAGGACCTTTGGCTCCACTGGAGCATCTTAATCTCTTGAGAAGCTGACTGCTGACCCCAGGCGGCGGCTAGAGTCCAGGGACCCCCCACCCCCGCCCTGGGCCCAGAGTCCCCCATCCGTGAGCCTTGGCTCTGCTTATAGCATCTGACGCCAGAGGGGCTGAAAATAGCCCCTGGAGGAGGTGGAGGAGGGGGCTATTTAAAGGGCCTGGGAGGAGCAGAGCTGAGAGCCAGTGAGCACCGACCATGGCCACTGCAGAGCTGAGCTGCCAGGTGTCTGAGGAGGACCGCGAGCGGCGAGAAGCCTTCTGGGCTGAATGGAAGGATCTGACGCTGTCCACACGGCCTGAGGAGGGGTGAGTGCCATGCAGCTGGGAGTCCCTCTCCTCTAGAACACCCCTCCTGAGCCTCAAGAGGCCAGAGCCCAAAGCCCTGCAGAAGTTTCTGGGGTAGGGACAAGGAGAAGGCCCAGGGGGGAGAGTGGAGTCACCCCTTCTGCACCCCAGGTCCTGGCAAGCCCCAGGAGCCCCCTGCCCAGCTCGTGACTGGAGGGTAGCAGATTTCAGGAGCTCAGTGTCCCCTTGCCCTCTCCTCCCCAGTTGCTCTCTGCACGAGGAGGACACCCAGCGGCACGAGACCTACCACCAGCAGGGCCAGTGCCAGGCCCTGGTGCAGCACTCCCCCTGGTTGGTGATGCGTATGGGTATCCTCGGCCGTGGGCTGCAGGAGTACCTGCTGCCTTACCAGCGGGTGCTGCCACTGCCCATCTTCACCCCCGCCAAGATGGGTGCCACCAAGGAGGAGCGCGAGGACACCCCCATCCAGCTGCAGGAGCTGCTGGCGCTGGAGACAGCCCTGGGTGGCCAGTGTATGGACCGCCAAGACGTGGCCGAGATCACCAAGCAGCTGCCTCCTGTGGTGCCTGTCAGCAAGCCCGGGGCCCTGCATCGCTCCCTGTCCCGCTCCATGTCCCAGGAAGCACAGAGAGGCTGAGAGGGACGGTGACTTGGGCTCCACCGCGCCTGCCGTGGGTTGGGCCCTTCCTGGCTAGGACCATGGAGGGGAGCTGCTGGCCATGGATGCTTTGTAGTTTGCCCAGAGTTGGGGGCTAGGGGAGGAGGGAGCCAGAGGCCAGGATGCCTGGGTCCCCTGAGTTCCCAAAGGGAGGGGAGCAAAGACAGTGGGCACTAAGGGTAGAGAGCTGGGGGCCAGCACAGCCAAGCACCCCCGGCCCGAGGAGAAGGGACAAAAGATGCTGGTGAGGACAGAGGTCCCTGAGGGGAGTGACCCTGGTCCAGGCTCCAGCTGCAGAGAAGGGTGAGGAAAAGTGTAAGGGGATCTGGAATGCTCTAGGAAGGAGGCTTGGAGGAGACCGGAGTGAGGGGGACGTGAAGAGGGCAGAGGCAGAGTGGAGCCCCCAGCATCCTCTGTTAGCGCTGCAATAAACGCTCAATTGTGTTCCAGATTTTTCTTGTTCCAGTCTCTTTTCTTGGGGCGGGGGGCTGGCCCATTGGTGTCCGCCTCCCCCCCGCCCCCCACCATGCTTACTTCTGGGAATAGGCCTTGCCTATGAGCTAAATATGGCAGAGCTAGTGGGTACACTCCATGCTTGGGCGGGGGTGCGGGGGAGACAGGGACAGAGCTGTAAACAGGGTGTCTGTCCAGTCCCGCTTCCGTGCCCTGGCTCTGCTGTCAGTTCCTGGCCTCTGTGTCCAGTCCCCTGGCACTAGGCAGGGCCCAGCAGGCCAGCTGGCACCCAGAGTTTGTTGAAATGATCTCATGGAGTATAGGGAGGGGGCTGGCACCAGGACAGTCCTTGGCTGTACCTAAGGGTGTGAATGGGGTCACTGACCCCAAGGCTGACCTACGAATCCAGAAAGAATCAATCCTTGGCTGGGGGCAGGCAGAACTCTACCCTCCCTGCCCAGGGAGCCCAGGGTGGGCTGTGGGGAGTGGAGGGTCAGGTTCCTATCTGTGACCCTGCAGCTGTTGTGACTTCTGCCCCAATCTGGTTGCCTGGCCCAACAAGGAGACACGTTCCCCTTGGGACAAGGTGGGGGCCAGGGAGGGCACACAGGTGAGGGCACAGAGGAGGCTAGGGGCCCATCTGGACAGGGGCTGATAGCCTACCCAGGGCAGAGGGACAATGGACTGGCCCAGGGGGTCCAACTCCAGGAAGACCACGGAGAGGGCCCCATGGAATCTACTTCCCATCTGGGGGGATAGAGGGGGAGACCCTGGCATCTTGACCTGGACTGCCAAGCAGGACCTGCACTGGCCGCCTGCTCCACAAGAGATGGGAATGTAGTGTGGGCTGGGGGGAGGAGAGGGGTCAGAGACCCCAGACTGCGCAACCCCAAATCCTCTGGCACCGAAGGCTCTGAGGCCCAGGGCAGCCTGGAGAACGCCCGCACCCTCCCGCCCTCACCACGGTCCTGCGCCCCCAACACGGCCATGGCCAGAACGTCCAGAGCCTTCTGCTCTCGGAAGTCCCCAGATAAGCGGCTCGGAGCCCGCAGGGCCCGCGGGGAGGCCCTGCTGTTCGGCTGGCTAAGTGCATTAGGCCCGCTCGCATCCCCTATCGCTGCTGCCATCGGACGGGCGGAGCCGGAGCTCCGCTCTGGGGCCCCCGGGCGACCGTGGAGGAGGCCAGAACGGACTGTCCTTTCCGGGGTGGAGGTGGAGGGCACTGGGGGACGGGGTTGGTAGGAATGGACGGAAGAGGGCTGGAGGAGGGACGGGGGGGGGGCAGGTGGGGTGACCTAATCAAGGAAAGGGGTGGATGTTGGACGGGGTGCCTCTGAGAAAGGAGAGCCCGGCGGGGGCTGGGCCCAGGGTCGGGGACGAGGGCGCTGGGCGGTGGGCACTGGGAGAGGGAGAGCTGATTCGAACCCTGGCCACAGAGAAGGGATGGGGTGCCGGGCGGCGCGGGTGAATGGCTGGGGAGCCCGAGGAGAGCGACGGGAGGAGCTGGGGACCGGCAGGGCAGGGATCTGAGGGTCATGGGGGCACGGAGCTGGCTTGGCCCAGGCCCGGTGAGACAAAGGCTGGAGGGCTGCGGGAGCCGCCGCGGAGCGGGGGGTGCACGCGTGCCGGGGCCGCCCCGCAGGCGCCCCGCGTGTCTGCTGCTCCGACACTAAGGGAGATGGATGGGGTGGGGGAGATGCGGCGCGGAGCCCCGGGCGGCTCCTGGCGCAGCCGCCGCCCCCGCAGCGGAGGGTCGGGCGGGGAGTCCGGCGGCAGATAAAAGGGGCCGCGAGGCGAGACGACAGCGCGGGCGACGGCGGCGGCATGAGCGCGGCAGACCCGAGTCCCGCTGCGGGCGCGGCCCCCAACTCGGACCCGGGCCGGGCGGCGGTCGCCTCTGCCTACCAGCGCTTCGAGCCCCGAGCCTACCTCCGCAACAACTACGCGCCCCCTCGGGGGGACCTGAGCAGCCCAGACGGCGTCGGGCCTTGGAAGCTGCGCTGCTTGGCGCAGACCTTCGCCACCGGTGAGCGCGGGGAAACTGAGGCTCGGAGGACAGAAGTCATCAGGGAGCTACACGGGCATACGCGTGTGAGCCCGGTGGGGAGCCAGAAGCAGAGATAGGTCGTTAAGAGGAAAACTGAAGAGGAAGAGAAGCGATATCCCTTAGGTGCGGGGCAGAGGAGAGGGACCTGTGGAGAGGGCCTTGGGAGGTGAAGTGGGGGATGCAGGAAAGGACCCCGATGACACGGAGACAGAGAGGGAGGCCGAGATCGCGGCAGGGCCCCTCAGGATTTGCCTGCCTAAGCCTCCCGGTAGGGCCGGTCCTGCGGATGTGGAACCTGACTCTCCCGGGGGTTAAGTCCCTTCCCAAGGTCGGTCAGTCCCACTGGAGCCCGACCTCAGACTCGGGTTAGCTCGTGCTTTTCCAGGTAGAGGAACGCTTCCAGAGGGAGAAGGGAGAGGGGCTTCGAGAAGCAGGGGAGGGAGGGAGGGACTGAGGCCGGGGTGCCTGCACAGGGCTGGCCCAGGACATTCCTCCTCTGCCCCCCAGGGGAGGTGTCGGGACACAGCCTCATCGACATCGGCTCAGGCCCCACCATATACCAGCTGCTCAGCGCCTGCTCCCACTTTGAGGACATCACCATGACGGATTTTCTGGAAGTGAACCGCCAGGAGCTGGGGCTCTGGCTGCGGGAGGAGCCCGGGGCCTTCGACTGGAGCGGGTACAGTCAGCACGTCTGCCTCATCGAGGGCAAGGGGTAAGGGGGCTTCCCACGGAGTGGCAGGTGGGGGGCAACAGAGGACTGAGCGTGGGGTGGCCCTGAGCCCTGGTCCTGCCCTTGCCTTCTGCCCCTGCACAGTGAGTCCTGGCAGGAGAAGGAGCGCCAGCTGCGAGCCCGGGTGAAGCGGGTCTTGCATGTCGATGTGCACCAGCCCCAGCCCCTGGGCGCCGGGAGCCTGGTGCCCCTGCCTGCCGATGCCCTGGTCTCTGCCTTCTGCCTGGAAGCTGTGAGCCCGGACCTTCCCAGCTTCCAGAGGGCCCTGGACCACATCACGGCCCTGCTGAGGCCTGGGGGGCACCTGCTCCTCATCGGGGCCCTGGAGGAGTCATGGTACCTGGCTGGGGAGGCCAGGCTGGTGGTGGTGCCCGTGTGTAAGGAGGAGGTGATGGAGGCCTTGGTTCGCAGCGGCTATGAGGTGCGGGATCTGCGCACCTACGTCATGCCTGCCTGCCTTCAGACAGGTGTAGACGACGTCAAGGGCGTCTTCTTCGCCTGGGCCCAGAAGAAGGTGGGGGTGTGACGGCCCAGTGCACCCAGTGCTGGCGGCTCCCATACACCCAGATTCCAAGTTATGTGAGGAGGCACCTAATAAAGAAATAAGTCCCTCCCGCTGAGCGTCAGCTTTGTCTGTGGCTCTCCTGGGAAACAAGGGCCCAGAGCTCTCTCTGGGGGTGTGGGGGTGGGCAAGCCACCAACCCTAGCCTTTTCTTCCAGAAGCTTCCATGACGGTAGGTTTCTTTACCACTCATTCTTCCCAAACTAAGGAAAGTGAAGGCCAGAGGGAGCTCGTTCAGCATCCGCTGTGTGCCAGGCACCTATCAGGCCCACTCAGTCCTCACCCTTAGCATGTCCCGTTTGCAGGTGAAGCTAAGAAAGGTTAAGTAGCAAACAGGAGTAGAGCCTAGCTTAGACCGGAAAGGGAGGAGAGGGGTATAAGCAGGAGACTGAAGTGGAGAGTTCAGGGAGAAGGAGTCACAATCCAGGCACCACCAGGTCCCTCCCCCAGTGCCCCCCCTACATCTGCTCCCTGCCACCCCCACCCCCACGTGCTTAGGCAGAGACCCCACCTGCCTACTGCCTCCAGCTCGCTGTCTTCTCCTTCCCTCCGGCCCACACGACTCACACAGATGAGCTGAACAAAGGTAGGTGAGGCTGAGAATTGGTTTATTAAGAATGTCCCTTGCTACCCTCCCACCTTAAAATAGTTGTCAATATCAAAAGAAACACAGGCCACGCAAGTCCGAGGTTGGAGTCCCAGCATAGCACCCCTGCACCCCAGGGAGGGCCAAGGGGGCAGGGAGAGAACAAGAATCCAGACTCCCTGCTCCAATCACAGAGACTGCCTTTGGATGGAAAGTTTCTGGAGCTCCACATTCTATCCTTGTGGAGCAGGAATGTGCTGGCAGCTCGCAGGGGTCACCTCTACTGGGGTGCTGATAGAGCACGGCCCCGGCCTGCCTCTGGGGAAGCCAGGAACCAGACGCAGCCACAGGCCTTCTCCCCTACTCCCTCAGATTGCCCCCCTCCCTCCCCAAGGTCCAGGCTGTGACAAAGGGGCTTAGCAGGTGGGGCACTGGGGGAGGGGGGAGGCCAACCAAGCCAAGGCGAGGAGACAGACAGGAAGGCTGGAGAGGCCCACAGGATCCCTGTGGCCCTTCCTCCCTCTGCCTCCTGAGAGGCTGGTTCTGGAGGGTGACTTGAGCTGTGTGTGGGTCCTCTGAGATTTGGAGGACTGTAAAGTGGGGGCAACGGAGACAGGAACACACACATGCCGTCCGGACACCTGTACCCCGCCGAGCCAGAGCTTGAGGGTGTCCTGGCTCTCTGCCTGGCCTGGGGCTCTGTGCAGAGCTGGTGCTCAATGGATAGCTGTTGGTGGTAACTTGATCCCCCATTTTTCTCCAACCTCCCCCCACTGCGTGGTACACTCATGGCACTCCCACTCCCCTCACACCCCGTCAATGCACACTGCCCTAACCCACACTCACCCGCTCGTCCTGCAACACACTTTCAAACCACTCACGCCCCACCCCACTCTCTACACATGCTCACACACACGGTCCCACCCAGCATCCCACACCCTCTGGCCCTCGCCCACCACCCTGCCACTTCTGCACTCAGTCTACGCACACTCCCTTCCACACGCATGTGCACGCTCCTCATCAGAACAGCGGCAGAGGAGCCAGGAGGACTCCTGTCCTGGGCTCTCTGGGGTTCTGGCCCCGCTGAAGGGGGAATGCAGTGAGGTCTCCTGGGGGTCTGGCTGAGGCAAGAGTCCGGATGAGACCACTCTTCAGTCCCAGCAGCTTGGTCCCTCAAGGTCCCACAGGGAGGAGACCTGCTGTGGACCCCGGGCAGCCAAAACCCAAGAGTCTACTGCCACCTAGTGGTGCCCTGAAGGAGGGCAGGGGATAACAGAAGGGGACCCCACTGTGTCCCCAAAGGCCTGTGGGACCTGGTCTCCCAGCTAGACAGACAGCTGTGGGGACCCCCCAGGTGTTGCGGGGATGTAGGGAAGAGGCCGATGGGGAGGCAGGGGCAGCCCTCCTCTTGGTGGAGCTAAGAGCACAGTTCCACTGCAGTTCTCCAGGAACCAGAGGCGCTGCCCATTCTCCAACCCCAGATGCTGACAGGCCAAGCCTGAACAGACTCCGAGACCTGGGAGGGCCATGTGGGGGCAAGCAAGGGGGTGGGCAGTTACGTGATTCTTGGCCCATACCCTTTATGTCCACGTTCAAGATGCTAAAAGGAAAAAATCATCTCAAGGATTCTGGGGAGAAGGGCAGCCAGCAGGGAGAGGGCAGGATCCCCGGTGAGGCAGACCCACTCCCAGGGCCTTCAGTCCAGCTTGAACTTGGCCTCTGATTCCTTCAGCAGATACAGGCTGTCATCTTCCAGAAAGCTGTGGGCAGAGGGAGGAGCCCACTGAGGTCTGGCTTTGAAGGCACCCCGTGGGGGAGAGCACAGGCAAGCCAGCAGGGGGTGACACCACGCAGAGGCCTCGGTCTCCTCCAAGGAGCAGGTGAGGGTGGGCACAAAGAAGGAGCCCGCTGGGCGGGGAGTAGCACCCACCTGAAGAAGAGCGCGTGCACGGGGATGGTGCTGATGTGCCAGATGGCGTGCGCATCCAGGACCCAGAAGAAAGGCGGGAAGTCGAGCAGCTCAAGCAGGGACAGGCCCTGCAGCAGCAGGACCACCACCAAGCACTTGCGCACGTGAGGCAGCCGCCGCCGGTTCCACAGGCACCAGGCCAGCCACCACACCACGTTCACCAGGCCTGCGTGCGGGTGGGGGTGGGGCGAGGCTCACTCCCTGCCCCCTTCTCCCCGCCCCCACCACAAAGCCTCCCCTAGTCTCATGCTCTTTGACCCCCCGGGCCATCTTCGGACTCTCCTCCCAGCCTCCCCTCTCTCACCCCAAATTCTTTCCCCTTCCCCTACCCTAAGGGCCCCTCTAGAACCTTCTCCAGGAACACCACCAAATCCCTACCTCCACCCCAGGCTAGCAGTTCTACACATGGTCCAGGCCCCCCCTTCCCCGCAACCCCCCGGGGCCTCAGTCCCTCCTCATGCCTCACCAACAGCCACATTGGCCGCCAGGTTGTAGCCATAGTCGAAGCGGACGAGGCTCAGGTAGGAGACATGCGCAGTCAGCAGCAGCAGCAGGAGGGCCCGGAAGGCACTGGCCACAGCCGGGTGCTGCAGCCCCACGGTCCTGCCCCGCCATCCAGGGTGGCTCAGTTGCAGGGTGGCCCGTGCCCAGGGCAGCATTCCCTAAGCATCCCTTCACCCTGACAGCAGTATGTGGAAGCGGCTGCCCTCCTCCCCGACCGCATCAGGCCGGCGGCGCGGGCCTCCATCCCCGCAGGCACCTGGGACCAAGGGCTACTGCTCCTTGGAAAGACCCAGGGCCCCTCGCTCTACCCCGGAGTCCCCACCCAGAACAGCCCTGAGGGTGTGCGTGTGTGTGTGTGTGTGCGCGCGCGCGCGCACGCACTGGGGTGCAAGGCCCCGGGACAACAACCCCAGGGGTGGGCGAGGCGACCCGTTTCTGCCCCTGGTGCCTGATTTTGCCCCTGCAGGGGCCAAGACGGGCTCACCTGACACAGCACAGATAGATGGAGTGCAGGATGACGGTGGAGGCACAGAAGTAATCCATCTTCTGAGGACAGGGAGAGCTGCGTGAGGGGCCAGCATGGAGGGAGGGGGGAAGTGGGCAGGGCCCCAGAAGGACCCACCTGGGGGGACGGGGCAAGGCGGGGCGGCAGAGGCACAACCCCACTCTGACAGGGGAGTCCTGGGCCTCTGGGCGGGGGGCTGGTGTCTCGTCTCGTGCTCCCCTCTGCCTACTGCTGTTTCACTCCTGAATTTCACGCTCTGACCCTTGTATTCGCATTATACAACTTTTTAAAATGTATTCAGCAGCAAGGCTTTGGCGGCATCAGTGGAGGGGCCTGCCAGCACCCCAGAACGCCCGAGCGTGCCGCGGACTGCACAGCACAGTCTCGAGTCTGACAGCTGTGGGCCCAAGGCCAGGTGGCGCCCTTACTGGCTGGGTGACCCTGGGCCAGAGATTCTGCCTTCCCAAGGTTCAGCGGCCTCACGCGTTCAGAGCCAATCATCACACCGGCCTCACAAGGGTCAAGGGAGGCTCAGGTGCATGCAGAGGTTGAAAATGCCCAGCACAGAGCAAGGGCTCTGTAAACGGAGTCCCTAGGAACCCTAAGAGCCAGCCCCCACCCCCTGTGGCTCCTCTGGGGCTGTCCCGAACAGGAGGGGGAGCGGAGGGGCGCTCACCTCTGTGAGGTCCGTGTCCTTGGTGTGGAAGACTGTGGACCAGAACCAAGCATTGAGGGAGACCTGCACGGAGCGGCTGGTAAGCCTGGGGTCCTGAGGTGGGAAGAGCCCTAGAGCACTCACAGGAGTCCCCCTTGGGGGAAGGGGCTCTGTGGCGCAGAGGAACATGCTTCCCCTTGCCCCTGGAGCACACGGAGCAAACCTGTGCCCTCGGCTTGCTCCCACCCTGAGCCCCCTAGGCCACAGGGGCTGCAGCCTCCACAGGTTCCGGCCTGGCCAGGGAACCAGTTCCGGCACAGCCAAGTTCCCTGCTTACTCAATCGCTAAGACAACAGCCCCCGGGGGGGGCCTCGCCTCCTCCCCTAACCGGCAGGTGATGACAGCCCCACCCGGGCCAGGGGAGCCAGTGACCTCAGCCTCTGGGGGCGGGAATGAGGTGGGTGGGGTGGAGGGGCTCGAGCCAGCTTGGGGTGTGTCCTGAGCAAAGCAAGCAAGGGAGGGAGGGCCGATTCCATTGGGGCCAAGTCTCTAAGGAGGAGGCTGGCCAACGGAGCCCAGCTTCCTCCTGGGTGGGCCGGCCCAACCCGCCCGACCAGTGTCTGCTGCTCCGAAGCACTGGGAGGAGCGGAAGGCTGAAGGGGCAGTGGTGGGCAAGGGTCCAGGAGCACGTCTGGGGCCTTCTCGCTGGAAATTAACTGCAAGGAGATAGTGCAAAACATCTTGCAAAGGAGTCCTAGACCTCGTGGAAGTTGGAGGCCCAAATCACTGAAAGAAGGGTGGGCTCGGGTAGAGGTTCCTACACTGGACTGGGACACCAGTGACAATGGGTCAAGGGGAAAAACTGGCAGCCAGGCCTGTATGGCCTGGGATGCACGGGAGATAGGGAGGGATGCCTGGGGAGGGGTAGGAGGTAGGAAGTGGTGGTGGGGGGACAAGCCTGCCTGAGATGGGTAAAGGCCAGGAGCTGCTCATTTGGGTCCAGGACAGCAGGAAAACTGGCCAGGCGCGGGACAGAGGAAGCAGGGAAGAACCTCTCCGTCCAGTCCCCCAGCAGCCCGGTTCCCTACTGCAGGCCCAAAGGGGCTTATGAGAGCACGGGAAAAGCAAAGGGGTGGAGGCAGGCCAGGCTCTGTGCAAAGGCAGTCAGCATTAGCGGTCTCTGGAGCTCAGGTAGCCCCATGCAAGCCTGTCCAGCCTGGGTCTTAGGCTGAGTCTCTCCACTTACGCTCCTCATGACCTGGACAAAGGCCCTGCCCTGTGGGCCTGAGCTTCCCTGTGACTACTCGGAGGCTAGCCTAAGTGATCCTTCCTCCCTCTCCAGCCCCGACAGCAGGTGATTATTCTAGGTCAGGCTGCTTGCTCTTTTGAAGACGGCCATCCACTCCCATCCCTGGTGCCGCTCCTTCCCCAGAGATGGTACATGAGGCATGGTCCGGAGGCTGGAGGACGGGACAGAATGGGGTGGCTTCTCAGACACTGCTCGCACGAAGTCTACGACGCTCAGGGTCAGTGTGGGGAGAGGGGCAGACTTGGGGCTGGAGGCAGGGCCTGGAGATCACATGCGCCAGGTCTCCGGGGCAGGCCAGGAATAGGGACACCCTCGGGGAGGAGAGTGGCCCTGGAGCCAGTAGGAGAGGGAGGTGGAGGGGAAGGCCACTGGGACTGGCAGCCAACCAGGCCTCCTTGTCATCCACAGCAGGAAAGGAGAGGTGACAAGAGGACTGAGCTAAGTGGTGGCTCCAACACTGGAAGCGGGGGTGGGGGGCAGCGCAGGGCCCGGGCTTAGCTCTATGGGGCAGAGTGGGAGCTGCCTGGTCCCCTGTTCACCTGCCTCCCCGGGGTGCATTCCACTTACATGGACCCACCTGAAGCCTGGACTCTGAACCCCTGAAAAGTCCCCTCTCCCCTGGGCGGTGTCCCATTATGAGGGACTCGTCTTCTGACCCTCTCCTCAGACTTGGGAGGTAAGTGTCATTAAGAATGCAGGCCCCCGGGTCAGAGGGCCTGGGTTCAAATCCTGGCCCTGCAATTCCCATGTGTCCTTGGGCAAGTTATTTAGCCTTGCAGTGCCCCTGTTTTCTCATCTGTAAAATGGGAATAATCATAGTGTTCACGAGGATTTAATGAGCCATACGAGAGCAGTGTACAGCCCAGGACAGGGCAAAACATGACGTGTTCTACTTCCCAATTTGTTGACCAGAATGGGGCCCTCACATCTCTCCACAGACCCGAGGCCAAAGAGGTCAAGTCTGCCTCCCACTCTCCCCGAAGGCCAAAGAAGTCCAGGTGGAGAAAAGAGAAGGTCTCCCCCTGGCGGCCTAGGCCCACCCCACCTCACACGGGGGGCAGAAGGTCCACAGCCTCCATAGTAAGATGGACCCCGGGTTCAAGTTCTGCCTCCGTCCAGAAATCGCTGTGTGATCTTGAACCAATAAAATCTCTGAGTCTCAGCTGTCTCATCTACCGAAGGGGGTTCATCCTAACACCCACTGCGGAAGAGGGTCCTCAAGATGATGCCTGCAGAATGCCTGGCAAAAAGAAGCTGTAAACGGGGGCTGCTACGCTGCCGGGCACACAGTAGGTCTCCCACGAAGGGCAGTTTCCCCCCGGGATTCACTGAAGAGATACTATTTCTCTTCACGTGCAGTGTGCAATCAAGACTCAAGCGAAGGGGACAGACGGACGAGGAAGGAAGGGAGAGGCTCCAAGACACAAGTGTGTGGCTGCTCCCGGACTCCTCAGCCAAGCTTGAGTCAAAGCCCCCCCCCCCCCGCCGCCCCATGGTAACTGGCCAATCAGACGGGCCTGGAGGGCGCCCGGGCTGCCCAGCAGGCACCAGGAGCTTTGTGTAAACACGGAGGAAAGGGGGAGGCCAGGGGCAGGGTGCCAACGAGGGTGGAAATGGAGGGGGACAGGGAAGGCTGGGTGAGGGACAGCAGGAGGCTGTTTCAGTCTGTTGGAAAATAAGAAAATTGAGACAAAAATATCGCAGCCGTGAAACTGGTTGGATGCCAAATGAGCCAGATCTGTCAGGAATTCGACCCCAGTGCTAAGCCCCAGTGCTTGGGGCTGTCACTGACACCGTGGCGGTGGGGACATGTGGGTCTTTAAATAGCTCGGTGTCTCAGAAGTGGGGGAGGCAGAATGTTAAATATGACGCCTGCTGCCATCCTGGCCCCCCCTCCCCAGAGGCCACCATGTCTCACCCCTGCCTCAGGCAGGGCAACCCTGCCCCCACTTCACTCCTGAGAGCGAAGAGGGGAAGAGGCGGATGGAGATGGGAGGAAGATAGCTTTTTCCACCATCAAAAAGGATTTCTTGATTTCCTGCCATTGCCTGTTGCACTGGCTCTTGTCTGACCAGTGGGAAGTCCTTCCTGAAGTCTAACCATCATTCTGCCATAGGCTCAACCTGTCTCTTCTCGTGGTTTCCGCAGCAGAGGGAGAACACAGTCCTCACCTGCATCAATCATCCCGCAGAGACAGTTTGGGCTCCCCTGGCACCCTCACTCTCTCACCTCTACTTCTGAGGACCTTTCCTTACTGGACCAAGGGTGGGGAACTGGTTTGGGCTCCTGGCTTTGCAGAGAGCAGAGCCCCCCAGTTTCCAGAAGTCAAAGATCTGTGCCGTGCAGAGCTTTGGCAGGCTCACCCAAAGCCTGGCTGATGCCCAGCCCGAGCCGGGTCGGATGTCAAGGCAGAGAAGACTCTCTCGTGCCAAAGCTTCATCAGCTCTGCTGGGGCAGGGTCTCCTCACTTCCAGAGAGACAACTCTCCCAAGACTTAACCTGGGAAAGGCCTTCCTATCCTATCCCAACAGAAATCAGGAGCCCCACTCGCTCCAGAAGACCCAGCCCAAGACAAAGTCCATCGCCACACCCTCCATTCAGCTCAGGCTCCCTTCCTCCTGTAAACACAGGCGCTCGGGACTAAAGATCGGGCGTAAAGATCAAGTGTAAAATCAAAGAGAGTGTGTGGGCACCGAGACTCGGTCCCTCGAGGACCTAGTGCCAGCATGTGGGGTTCCATATTCTAGAACCCCATATCCAGTAGGCTGTCTTCAGGAACAGCCCCTTGGTATCTGCCCTCTCTCAACCTAACCTCTCCCGCTCTGTCCTTAAGGGTCCTCAGCCGACTGGACTGCGGGGTACCAGGAGGCCTGACCCTCACCAAGAAGGAAGCTGAGTGGCAGATACCAGGGAGACGAAAGACCCAAGAATCAGGGAGATCAAGACGAGAGTTGTAACGTGACCAGCGGCAAAGGCTGGGACCCTCTGAGGTCCCCCAGACCCATGGGTCTATCCAAGGAGGCGCTCAGCTCTGTTCAGAGAGTTCAGGCCGGGCTGTCCAGTGCTCTCTAGCAGGGGTGGGGGCGGGGGGCTGCAGGCCATGGGCCCAGACAACAGTGACCCTGGAAGAACCTCAAGGGAAAGGAGACAGGTGTACCCTCCTCACTTTCTCTGCCCTTCCTGCTTTCGTGGCCGGGACCAACCTCCCTCCTCGGAGAGAGGCCTAAACAGGAAGTGGTGGTTCTATGCCACCCATGCCCAGGACAGGGTATGCGGATGCCAAGTCCCTGCTTACACAAGAGTCCCTGCCCCTCAGCACTTGGGGCCTCTCTGTGCCACCTTACCTCCCTCTAGTCCCCTTCATCCAGCCACACTGGGGCCAGGCCGACCTTTCCAAGGCTGCCTGTGGAGGTCCCACCTCTTCCACCTCCCACCCTTCGCTCCTGCTGTGCCCTGAGCCTGAGATGCAGAAATCCAACCTCCTCTCCCCTCATCTGCATGCATTTAAGCCTGATCAGGCCCGTGAGTGAGTCGCTGAGGGAGCCTCTCTTCCTCTCTGGGACAGACTTCTCCGACAGACTTCTCCATTTAGAGGACGCGGTCCCCCTCCCGACCTTACTGCTCCCAGGGCTCTGCCTACATTCGGCCTCTTGGCCCAGCTGGACTTGCACCTCCCCCGTGGCTCAGCATCTTGGGGCAGGGGCCTCAGTTCCCACCAGTGCTGACCCCTGTCTCTACCCACAGCAAATGCTCAACAGACATTTACCAGTCTATGGAGACAGCCCAGAAAAGGAGCTAAGGGCTCTTACAGCCCTGGAGCCAGTCCTGGACGCCAACCTGTCTCCGCCAGTCACTAACTTGTGAGGGGCTGACTCTGGACAAGGCTTTTCCCCTCTGAGCCTTACTCAGAGCTCGCAGTGGTATTATGAGGATTGAATGAGAAAATATATGTAGAGTACTTAGGACAATGCCTATTATGTAATTCATAACACTTACCATTAATATTTGTTAAATAGAAAAGATTAGGGAGGGTTGACATTTCCCAGAGGTTTAATAGCCTCCCCCCTTCCCTCCTTCCAATCCCCGTCAGGACCCTAAGTCTGAGGCTTGGCCTGGACTTCTCAGCACCCCCATGCTACCAGTTGTCCTAAGGTCCTCAGAGACCTTGGGGCGGCCAGATCCAGGGGCGTCCTTCAGTTCTCGTCACTGTCTAGCACAATTCCAGGGAACGGCCTACCCGTTCCTTCCTGTTCCTGTCCCGGGGCTTCCCAACCACACAATATCCCAGTTTTCCACCTATCCCTCCAGCCACTGCAGTCTCTCTTGCTGGCTCATCGTCCTCTGTCTAACCTTTATGCTTTGGGGGCCCCTTGGGGCGCCATCCTAGACCCCTTCTCCTCCCTACTGCTGAGGCTCGTCAGCACAGTCAAGATGGCAAGAGTGCAGACTCTGGAGCCGGATGCCTGGGTTCAATCCCTGGCTCCTAGGGCAAGTTACTTTACCTTTTCAGTCCTTGGTTTCCATCTGGAAACTCCGGATAATAATACCACCCATCTCTCCAACGCTTGTGGCTTCCTGATGCTTGGAGAGTCCAGATCTAAAGTGTGGGCTGGCCTCATTCACTGCCCACCTGCCCACCGGTCTCGAACCCACTCCCTGACTTCCTGTACGGCAGGCCTCCCGGCCTTTCAAGGTTCCCTCCCTCTTCTGCCTGTGCACATTCCACACCTTCCGCGAAGATGACGCCTCCTACTCTCCCTGAATTCACCCAGCTAACACTCATGGATCATGCCAATCCTACTTCAAAGGCCCCTTCCTCAGGGAAGCCTTCCCTGACTGCCCGGTACAGGTCTGGTCTAGTGCTCCCTCTCATGCCCCTACAGCACATCTCCTCCACTGTACTTTTCCAGACTTGTACTTTCACATTCAATTGTGTGTGCCTGTGTGGTGGTGACCGGAGGGTAGGAGCCTGTTTCGTTTTGTTTTTTAAAGTAAGCTCTACACCCAGCGTGGGGTTTGCACTCATGACCGTGAGATAGAGTCCCACGCTCTCCGGCTGAGCCAGCCAGACGCCCCGTCTGCTTTCATATACTTTTGGAGTATATACCCAGCAAAGCGCTGGCGCATAGGAGGTGCTCAATGCATGGACGGATGGCCGCTTCGGTGGCAGGCAGGTGAGTGAGCACAGAAGTTTCCCTAAGGCTTAGGGTGGGGGCTCTGATTGCAACCTCTTACGCGCACACCCTTGCCAAGGTGGTCACAGCTCAGAGCTGTACCCTAGTCCACGCGTCTCACACAATCCCAGGCCCTCGATGCTGGCTCCTCTGACCAGTCACACTGTGAAGCTCAGAGCCCTCTCTGGATACTCACACGGAACATACTTCAGTTTCTCAGGGATGGTCTAGGACCAGGCTGAGCTCTACATGGAGTCCTGTGGCTGCTGTATGTCCAGGCCTGGGCTGGGGCTGAGGGTGCTTTGCGTCGTCCAGAAGGGCCCCTACCAGCACGCTCCCCACCACCCATCTCCCTTTGCTTGTAAATGTCCTATTGGGTCTCTTAGTGGCTTCCTCCCTCAGGACAAAAACGTTTCCCTCCTCCGTGCCTTCTTCCTTCCCTCCCAAACGGCCTGGTCTAGGACTCTGCTAGGGAGGTAAGGTCTGATTCAGCACCTTTCCTGTTTTCTCCCTAGGCCTGACCCCCCCCGCCCCGAGCTGCAGTTTTAGACCTGGAAAACACTGGGGAAGGCAGATGAAGGGTAGTCCTGTCGGGTGAGAGTGGGGGTCGAAGAGTTCCTCCTTCCTAGATGAGGGCGTAGAGCAGGAGTCCTGCCCAGGTACCTACCCAGGCGAAGGCCACACAGGTGGGGTACATGGGGGAGGAGGCCGGCACGGACGTGTGGTAGCGGCAGAGCATCACCAGGCTGGCCAGACCGTTGAGGAAAGAGGCCATGGCAGAAGCTGGCTCTTGGAAGAACAGGAACCGGGAGAAGGGCCACTGAAAAGGGAGCACATGGAGGGGGCCTGAGGGGCAAGCAACCCCCAGCCAGCCCGACCTGCTTTTCCGTGATATGCCACATCAATGGGCCTTCAGCTGGTTCCTTAGCTCTGGACCTCGGCCAAAACCTCGGGTACAGTCCCTCTTTGGGTCCGTGAGCTCTCCTCCAGTCCCTAGCTGAAGGTCCTCCCTCTGTCCTGGCCAGCATTCATAGCACCGTAAACCTGGTCTCTGGGAAGACCAGGTGGGCCAGTGTAGATGGCTCAGTATGGCCTGGTTGAAATAGCATAGACTTGCCATCCAGAAAAAAGAGGTCCTAATATACTCCTCCTCTACCACTGACCACGGGCCTCTGAGCCTCCGCTTACCCTGACAAACTGGGGAGAATAATTTTGGCCAACCTCAATAGTCTAGAACAAGGTCACATTGGTTGAAAAAGCACTGGCAGGGGAAGGGGTAATGGGGTGACAGGCATTAAGGAGGGCACGGGATGTGATGAGCACTGGGTGTTATATGCAACCGATGAATCACTGACCTCTCTACATCTGAAACTAGTGATGTACTCTATGTTGGCTAATTGAATTTAAATTAAAAAAAAAAAAAAAGCACTAGCAGTCTGAGGGGGTATTACTATTTTAATCCAGACTACTGCTGAAGCAGCAAAAGAAAGCATGCTGTCAGGGGTCAGGAAATTCATCCTGTAGCAAGGTGAACATTCAGCCACCCTAAGAAGTCCACCACCACTCTCTGAGATCACACAGCTTCCCAGATCTTGTTACTCCAAATCCAGAGCCAGGACACACTGGTTCTAAGTGATTATATGAAAACCAGCAGCTTCTGAGAACAGGCACTGCCCCAAACACACACCCATCACGCCATAGCTCAGACTGCTTGGCAGTGTGGTTGGACTCGGGGGTATCTTTCTCCTGCTACACTGTCACCATGTACCTCCAACCTGACCCTCCAACTCACCTTGCCATGGAACTGAGGCACTTTGTGACCTTCCTTGAGGTAGAGGCCAACAGTGACCCACATACACTCATACTTACAGTCGTCCTGACAGGTCCAGCCTGAAACAGAGAAAGGGGACCTGGTGAACTCCCCATCACGGCAGGCACAGAGAGAGCTCAAATGGGACCCACACTCAACTGCGGACTAGGAGGGCCTGCAGGATGGAGAACCAGATGAAATCTCAAAATTCTAGCTTCTCACTTGGGTGTATGAGAGAGGATAGGCCACATACATAAAGGAAAGGTACGTGCGTGTGTGCGTGTGTTTTAGGGGATGGAGGTGTGCAGTGAGCAGAGACCGTTTCTTCTCTTCTCCTTCCACCAAGATGGGAACTTTGGTATCTGATGGACTCATCAATGGATAGCTGGGTTTATGTTTGCTCTTGCTGAACTTAGGCTTTGCTCTCACTCACCAGGGAGGTACTCTTGCCATCTTACCCCCGTCCTATGAAAATGAAGCCAAATTCTCCACTCTGACTTTTGAGGTCCCAAATTGCTTTTCCAACTTTATTTCCCATACTCCTTTTCATGCACCCTGCACCCTGCTCCCTGAGTAAACCAAGCTACCGGAGATGCTCACATCTGCCCAGGGCCTCCATTCTCTTTGTTCCCTCTGGAATGCGAAGGGATAGTAAAGAGCACAAACTTGTAGTCAGACAGGCCAGAACTGGAAACTCCACTTTACTACTTTCTGACTGTGTGACTTAGGGCAGGGCACTTAACCTCTCCAAGTTTCCCCATTGTAAAATTGCGTTAAAGGAAACTGCCTTTAAAGGGTTGTGAAAATTATCCGACCTACCATGACACCTGTAACACATCAGGTGACCACTATGGCCACAGGTCCAAATTCAGTGTATTCACCCTGAAGCCCTTCCTTCACAGAATGGTCCAAGATGATCACTGCCCCTACCCTCTCAAAGCCAGAAACGGTTCCTTCCTCCCCCGTATGCTCCGATTGCTTGACCTAAGGGTCCTTTAGGACTCAAACCGTCGTCTTCCTTGGGCTGGAGAAGGCTAATGTCCCCGTGAAGACCGTGACCCCGAAAGGCAGGACACTGGGTCCTATTTCAGTGGCATTCTAGGGCCAGTACCCAGGAGTATTAAATAAATACCTAATTGAAAAAATAAAAAGTAAGTAAGACTGGCTGATGCCGCTCTAATCACCCTGGGGCTCCATTCACATTCATAACGGACACCCGGGGAAACGAAGGTTCAGAAGTGGTTGAGGGGCGCAAGGGGCGGAGCCGAGGCCGAGGGGCGGGGCTTGACGCGGGGTGGGGCTTGACGCGGGGTGGGGCTTACCTGCCAGACTCATGTAGATTGGCTGGCGGGAGCGGAAGTGCCTCAGTGCGCCCCCCGAGCAGTTCCGCTCCTCGCACCGATGCACGCAGTCGCGGTACACCGGCTCGCGGTCGCCCTGGGAGCCGCTTGCTAGCGCGGCTGCCCCAGCGAGCAGCACTAGCCGCGCCGTCCGCCCGGCCATCCCTTCAACCTGGCCCTCCGCCGGCGGAGGAGCTTAGGAGTCTTCACTTCCGGAGTAACCGGAAGTTCCGTGTGTTCTTTATTCTGCTCTCCGGTGACGTCCACCCACTTTAAATAAAAGTGCCCGGATTTCTGTGGGCGCCTGCCCCGCCCCTCGTCTTAACTGTCATCTCCATATATCGAGGCGACAGGGCTAAGGGAAGGGGGACGCCAGGTGGGTTAAGGAGCAAAATAAACTGGTCTTTTATCAACATGCGTCCTCTTTCTTCTCCATGCTCTCTTTATTTGAAATACAGTCATTTTTCTGTCACCAGCCCCGTCGAATTTCGCTTCCTAATATACGTGGATCTGCCCACTTCTCTCCATCTCCATTGGCACCACCCTGGGTAAAGACATCATCATCTGTCCCCGAGACAGTCGCAGTAGCCCCTTTACGAGTCTCCCTGCCCCTACTTTTGTCCCCATCGACTCCGCGTTCCGTTAAATTCAAATCGGACCGTGTGACTTTTCTTCTTAAATTCTTTACTGGCTCCCAATGACCTCAGGATAAAATCACAACTCCACAAGCCCCGCATGATCTGGCCCCTGCGCCAGACCCAAGGGGCCATGTTTCTCAACCCTCCTGGCTTTGCCTCGTCTGTATCACTCATACTCTCACGCCTGCTTATTCTTCTAGTCTCAATTTAAACACCATTTCTGAGGCTGGTAACACCTGGAGTGTGATGTAAGATAAAAGTGGTATGATTTCCCCAAGCGGGGTAGGGACCTCTGCTGTCTTGATTACCACTCTTCCAGCACTAACAGAACTTGGCTCATGGTAGGCGCTAAGAACTCATTTCTTTTTTTTTCTTTTTCTTTTTTTCTTTCTTTCTTTCTTCCTTCCTTTCTTTCTTTCTTTCTTTCTTTCTTTCTTTCTTTCTTTCTTTCTTTCTTTCTTTCTTTTAAATGAATGAACAACGTTAATTCAATGTAAGAATTTGGGTGCTAAATCCAGGGCCGTCAAATCACCAACCTGGTACAGACCACACTGAGATAGGAGAGGTGTTAATATTTCAAAGAAAAACAAGAAGAGAACCTTTGCGAATAGGATACTTGCTCTAATTTCCATCCCCTCCTCCCTACATCACTGCCAGGACACACACACATACCCATTTCATCGAAGCATTGAAGCCTTGTAGCTAGATGCCTAATTAGTGTGTGTGCATTAATGACAGTCTTTCCTCCTCTCCCACTTCCATCCCGGGTCAACTTTTCCTTTTTATATTGAGAAGTGGAATGAACAAGAAGTAAAATTGGATTCCATTTACTTATTTAGCAAACATTTCCTGAGTTCTTAGCTCTAGCACCGTGCTAGGCAAGACACAACTCCAGGAGGCACCATTCATATTGTATTTTCTGTGAATAGCGCTCAGGGGTGCACCATCCATATTGTATTTTCCGTGAACTGTTCCTCTTCAAGTTAAATATAACATGAATGGTATCTCCTGGAGTTGAGCACCCAGTTGATAATGATTGGGAAGCTGAAAGGAACAAAACAACCGCTCAGCCCTCCAGGAGCTGACCAGAAGCAATCTAGTGCTAATACTACTTTGCATCTGATAGATAAATCTTTTTCCACTACATCATTTCATTTTGTCTTTACTATAATTCTGGGATCAAATTTTGAATAAGCATCCTCATTTATTTTTTTTTAAGATTTTATTTATTTATTTATTTATTTATTTATTTATTTATTTGAGAGAGAGAGCATGAGCACAAGCGGCGGGGGGGGGGGCTGTGGGGGGGAGGCAGAGGGAGAAGCAGACTCCCCACTGAGCAGGGAGCTCAACAACGCTCATGACCTGAACCAAAGGCAGACGCTCAACCGACTGAGCCACCCAGGAGCCCCATTGTGCATCTTCATGTAAAGATGAAGACGTTTAAAGGCACCTGGCTGGCTCTGTCGGTAGAGCATGCGACTCTCTCTTTCTTTCCTTTTTTTTTTTTTTTTTTAAGATTTTATTTTTAAGTAATCTCTACACCCAGCATCGGGCTTGAACTTAGAACTCTGAGATCAAGAGTTGCAGGCTTGATCTCTGGGTGGTAAGTTTGAGCTCCATGTTGGGTGCAGAGATTACTTAAAAATAAAATCTTTTTTTTTTTTAGATTTTGTTTATTTATTTCAGAGAGAAAGAGAGAGTGAGCAAGCACGCAAGCATGAGCAGGGGGAGGGTTAGAGGGAGAAGCAGACTCCCTGCTGAGCAGGGAGCCAGCCCTGGGGCTCCATCCCGGTCCTGGGATCATGTGACCTGAGCCAAAGGCAGAGGCTTAACTGACTGGGCCACCCGGGAGCCCCAAAAATAAAATCTTAAAAAAAGATGAGGAAAGTTAGAATAAAAGAGGATAAAATCCTAACAAAGCAGAATTCTCCCTTTGAGAGAACTCCGAGGTAGAGACAGGAGACAGGGCTCTTCTAAAACCTTTAAGTTTCCAGTTTTGGAGGCCTCACCCTATATTACATCAAACATTAAAAACAAAGGGAAAATGTAAAAAGAACAATTTCAGGTAGTCACATGTGTAGAGTTACATAATTGGATAATGTAAATACGCAGAGGGGTAAGGGCATGCGGAGGGAGAAGAAGGCTACTTTGGATTGGGTGGTCAGAGAAGGCCTTTCTGAGAACATGACATTTGAGCTGAAACCTATGTGACCAGAAGGAACCGGTCATGCTAACACCTGGGGGCAGATTGTTCTAGGCAGAAGGAACAGGCAGTGCAAAGACCCTAAGGCAGGAACAAATTTGGCATCTTTGGAAAACAGAAAAGAAGCTCCTGTGGCTGGAAGGCTATGAGACTGAAGTGACAGCCAGAGAGTAAATTCTGCCAGGTCTCGGGTCACAGTCAAGAGTTTAGGCAATGGGAAGCCATCGTGAAATGTTTTAGAACATGAACAAATGAAACTTACGTTTAAAACATTTACTTTGAGTGGGACGCCTCGGTGGCTCAGTCGTTAAGTGGCTGCCTTGGGCTCAGGTCATGATCCCGGGGTCCTGGGATTGAGTCCTACATTAGGCTCCCTGCTCAGCTAGGTGTCTGCTTCTCCTTCTCCCTCTCTGTGTTCTCTCTCTCTGTCGGTCTCTCTCTCAAATAAATAAATAAAATCTTTAAAAACAACAACAACAAAACATTTACTTCGGCTGCTCTCAGAAAAGGAGGGGGTAGGGTTGAAAGAGGGCAAGAGCAACACACGGGAGATCGGAGGCTGGTGCTTTCACCCAGAGAAGACCTGATAGAGGCTTAGCTGAGCCGGTGGTAGAGGTGGGAAAAGCACAGATGTATTGGAAGAGGAATCGATAGATCTGAGAACGACTGGATGTAAAAGGCAAAAAGAAGAATCATTAACACGGGTCCAGTGAATGAAGTCATCTGAAACTGGAATTGTCGCCCCAAATCTGGACTTCGTGATTGCCACAGTTTTATGCTGCTGGAAACTTCCAAGCCTTCTCTTCCCCAAATTAAAAGCCAGAGGCAAGAGGGTCCTCCTTTGCACCCCAGGAGTCTGGATCTCCAGCAGCAAGCCAAGGGAGTCTGGCGTCCTGAGGGCTGCATAGAGCAGGAAAACTTAGTGTTTGTGAAACAGAGAATCTGGAATCTGGCAGAGGGTTGGCTCAGTGGGGCTTTCAAGGGATAAGCGTGGGGTTGAAGGAGTTACTGCTCCCACACTGAAGTCGAAAACATCACGACCAGGAACTCTTCAGTCCAACTCTCTCATATTTCAGACAGCAAAAGGAAGCCTTATACAAGGCCACACAGCACAGCTACTATCTGATGAAAGATCCCTAGGTTAACTGAGCGCGTTAAGTGGCCAGCGCAAACACACTGACAGCACGGGACACAGGAACACAAAGCCTGGCGGTCTTGCATGTATGGGCCAGGAGGGAAGCCTTGTGTACTTCAGGCATTAAAGCCAGGTAAGGCTGAGGGCACTCGAATGCTCTTTGTCTTGACAAAGCAGTCTAGAGAGAGAGAAAGGCTCTCCCCAGGCCTTGGGCCTGCATTCCTGAGATGGGGTGAGAAAGGCTGAGGGAGGAGATCAGCAGGCCCAGGGTCAGCACGGCTGGTTATGTTGGTTTGGGCTCTGCTCTTTGCTACCCAGGGACTAGGCCAACCCTGGGCCTGGGGAGCAGCTTCCTGCAGGCTAGGTAACAAGTGTTCTTACAAGGCCACCTTTAGAAGGGCAGATTTTCTTTTCTTTTTTCTTTTCTTTTCTTTTCTTTTCTTTTTTTTTTTTTTTTTTTTTTTAAAGATTTTATTTATTTGACAGAGAGAGAGAGAGCACAAGCAGGGGGAACAGCAGGCAGAGGGAGAGGGAGAACCAGGCTTGCCACCAAACAGGGAGCCTGATGAGGGGCTCAGTCCCAGGACCCTGAGATCATGACCCGAGCCGAAGGCAGACGCTTAACCGACTGCGCCATCCAGGTGCCCCTAGAAAGGCAGATTTTCTTATCAGAAGCTTCCAAATTCCACTCTCCTGAGGCCCCAGGGAGGCCTTGTGCCTACTCTTGGGGGACTCCTTCCACTTAATCAATTCGCACAGATGCTTCCCCAGCAACTCACGGCCCAGACTCAAGGCCCTGTGGGGTAGGCCCCAGTTTGTGGCCTGGACCTCGGACTGTGGACCGTCACCTCCCTTTTTTTGTTTGTTTTCAGTCCTCTGACCCCAGGTTGGCTGATGAGGTAGGCAGAAGGGAGGAGACTCTGGTGCCAACAACACACACACACACACACACACACACACACACACACACACACACATATATGGGCCTCCTGTGTCCCCCAGTCTCAGTGGCTGGTCAATGATTGACTGGCATTTCACAGGCTGCTGGTTTCAGACCCCAGCCCGTTGACCCTTAGAGGTCACCTCCCTAGGCCAGAGCCCCATCGTGCGTCTTCAGTACCAGTGGCCTGGCCCTACACCCCTACCACCCACATGCCCAGGACCTCCCCGGGAGGGTCTCCTGTGGCAGCCCTCTGCCCCTGTGTTGGCTCTCCCCTCCCTCCTCCTGTCTCCCTCTCTGCAGGCCCCCCACCGGACGCTTCTGGCAAACTCTCAGGTTCCTCCAGCAGCCCCCTCCCTTCCCCCCTGAGGCCCCTCTCAACCTCTGTCCCTTAGACATCCTCTTCCCTTGGCTCTCCCGCCAGGCCCTGCTGGAGGGGCAGTTGAGGGGAGAAGCGAATCAGCAGCGCCCACCCCTGCCCCCCCCTCCTCTCCTCTTGTCAAACACCAGACAAGGTTTTTTCCCCTTCCTTCCCGGCTCTGAATGGGCTCATTCTCCTAGGAAGACTGGCCCCTCTCGAGCCTCCTCCCCGGGCGTGAGTTCTGACCCCGCTCCTCCCCCATCCCCACTCCCGGCCCCTGCTCCCGCTGGCCCCGCCTTCTCTGGGCAGCCCACTGGGACTGAGCACTGTCTCCAGTCCCGGGTCCCCCCCCCCCCCGGGATTTGGGATGCAGAGAGGGTGTGCTTGCTGGCTGGGTGGGAGTTAGGGAGTGGGAGGACATGGGATCTCTGTGGGCAAAGGACTGGTAGTTACCCGGATATCTTGGGCCCCCTTCTCTGGCTCCTCTTGGGGGGGGTGCTGGGGAGGGCTGGGGGAGGGTGGGTTCATAGTACCCTTGATTCGCAGCTCTGGAGCAGAATGCATGAATCTAAAGCCTTCTGGCTCAGTTTCCCTTAGTTCCCTTGGAATTTCAGGGTTGCTTTTATGCAAAATGGGGAAAGATGACATCCCTGTCCTTTGACATCCGAGGACTCAGTGAGATGAGGAGTGTGGCTCCAGGACAGACAGGGGCATGGAGGATGGGTCCAGTAAAGCACCTTCCAAGGCAGCTTTCCCGGCTGGACAAACCCTCTTAACACCAGGGCAGGGGAGGGTAGGACGGGGGTGGCGGTGGGGGGGGAAGGGACATCTCTAACGCTGACCCTGACACCTTGACGGTCTCGAGTCCTCCGGTGCCTGATCAGCAACTGGCTCTTGGAGCTAAGTCCAGCGTCTCCTCTGACGGCTGCGAGGCACCTTGACTAGGTCCCTGGGTTTGGGTTTGTGGTGGGTGAGGGAGATGGACTGGTTTTGGCTAGCTGTTCCCCTTTTCCCTCATTAGCCCTGAGACAGATAGTCCTCGGCAAATTGGTTAACTCATGCGAACGTCTTTTCCTTGACCCCATCCTCACGCTAATCCACTCCAACTCTAAGGCTAGAGAAAATAGGGGTATCGATGCCCATCCTGAAGGGCTGCTGTGGTGTCCCCCCACGCAGCAGCATTTCTTGAATGTTTGCAACTATTACCCAAGGAATAAATCCATTGTCTATCATCACCCAGGACACACATACCCGTACCCACACTAACATGTGATGAGCACGGTCATTTCTATTCCATTCTATTTCTTAAAAAAAAATTAAAAAAGCCTTGTCTTGATCATCTAAGTTGGTTTGATGACCGACCTTCCAAGAGAACCTACCCTGCAGCTTGCACATTGCTAGTTAGAACCAGAGGTGGACTTTTACTGTGGTGTTAAAGAAGGGTAAGCCTCAGGCCCCTCATTTGCATATGTGTATCTAATTTTGTGCTCGTAACTTTGTATTCCTTATCTTTTTTTTAACTCCTTTTTTTTCTAAAAGATTTTATTTATTTATTCGACAGAGATAGACAGCCAGCGAGAGAGGGAACACAAGCAGGGGGAGTGGGAGAGGAAGAAGCAGGCTCCCAGCGGAGGAGCCTGATGTGGGGCTCGACCCCAGAACGCCAGGATCAGGCCCTGAGCCGAAGGCAGACGCTTAACGACTGAGCCACCCAGGCGCCCCTTTGTATTCCTTATCTTGAAGAGTCCTCCAAATTTCATAAGCTTCAGGCACCACCACACCCGGATCTGCCCTGGTATAAGTAAACCTGAGACTTTATTGAGCAATTACCTTGTGCTACACACTGTTCAGAGCGCTTCGGGACCATTATCTTCTTTAATCCCTAGTGCAGTACGCCAGATGCTATTTTACAAGTGAGCAAACTGAGACCCAGAGAGGCTTGGTCACTTGCCTAATGTCACACAGCTATTATGTAGCAGACCGGTGATTCGAACTCAAGTCCTTCTGATCCCAAACCCCCTACTGTGAAAATGCCCGCCTATAACCGTGCTAGGAATATGAAAGCAGCTTAAGAAATGCTAGTGTCCTTCATTCTCCAGTCCTCAGCTGATGCCTCTGATCCCCTCTTGACCAGCACAGGCATGCTCTGCTCTTGGCTGAGGCATTCCGGAGTTGCCAGGCGTAGGAAATAAAAAATAAGGATGCCCTGTTAAATTTGAATTTCAGATAAACAATGGATAATGTGTTCATTAAGTATGTCCCATGCATTTTTGGTTGGAATTTCCAAGGGAAACACACCTTTCTTTGGTCACCCCCCCTTCAATCCCTCCCTGGGCTTTAAGAACCGGGTCTGGGGCTTCAGATGGAATGCAGAGTGGGGAGGCAGAATTGAACATGCTAGTAAAAAGCAAGGGACAGAAAAGGAACTTTGGATGAATTGGGTGCTGAGTGTTCCCCTAAACCAAGAGAGGAATGTTCTTTGAAGAATTGATATGGATGTGCCTCCGATTTGACTCTCCTCCAAACTTGTCGACCCTGATATGAAAACTGTGCTTTTCAGACTGGAAAAGATACCTAAAAGATGCGAGAAGGTATGCCCGGGAGTCTTGGAAGCCACGAGTTAAACACAACCCACCCACCTCCTTTACTATCCATTTGATTCGAGGATGTGGTGGGAGAACCATTATTTGATATTTAAAAAAAAAAACAGGCATATGATGGAATAGGACGCAAACTTGCTGGGAACTTCTACGGTAAAACCCGCGACTTCAAGGAACGTTGAGGATGGCAGCCTGAAGCATTTGCCCCAGACTCCCCCTGGTGTGTGTGTCTGGGGGGGGGGTGGCGATCGCCGTCCCCTGCTTTAGGGTTCTCCGTGGGAACGCGTGCGAAGGGCGCAGGCAAGCCCGGCGTCCGGGCGCGGGGAGGGGCGCACCCCAGGCCTGCGCGCCGAGGGAGAAAGTGAAGCTGGGAGTTGCCACTCCCAGGGACTCGCTGGAATGCGGCGGAGGGGGTGGGGGGGCGAGCCGTGAGCGCGCTAGCTCCCAATCACGGGAGGCGGAGGAGGTGGAGGAGGAGGGCTGCCTTGAGGAAGTACAAGAATGAAGTTGTGGAGCTGAGAGTCCCCCGCGTCGTGCCCCGAGAGCCGAGCAGAGCCCCCAGGCAGCCGCCCGGCCCTTCGCAGCCCGGTCCAGCCCGAGCCATGGGGCCGGAGCCGCAGTGAGCACCATGGAGCTGGCGGCCTGGTGCCGCTGGGGGCTCCTCCTCGCCCTCCTGCCCTCCGGAGCCGCGGGCACCCAAGGTGGGTCTGGCGTGGGGAGGGCGCGCAGCAGCGACGCGCCCCTGCAGCCCGGGGATCCCCGCCGAAGTCCCCGGGCAGGCGGGGAGCAGTGGGGGCCACACGAGCTTCCCGATCCGCAGTTTCGGACGGTCCCGGCGCGGCGAGCCGCCTGCCTCGGCAGGGAGGGGGGCAAAAGGGAGGTGGGGCGGGGGCGATGACGCCCCAGCGGCTCTGACTGTCCCGGTCAAGAGACTGGCGCTTTCCAGACTCCGCGACGGCTCTGGGAACTTGTCAGAAAAGTTCTGTGAAATTGTCCAGAAAGTTTGCCCTCAAAGGGTGTACTGCATGGTGTGTGTGTGTGTGTGTGTGTGTGTGTGTGTGTGTGTGTGTTCTTTCCCCTTTCTTGAGCCCCTTCAAACTTTCTCGGAGCCTTTCCAGTTGGCAGCCTCCGCCTCCAGACTGGACTGGGCTGGATTCCTCGGGGGTCCCTTCTGCTGCCCCTCCCCCTGTCCCCTCCCTGCCCCCCGCCCCCCTCCCCGCCGCCGATTGGGTTTAGTTCCTCCAGCTTCAGGCAGGATCGGGGTGTGTGTGTGTGTGTGGGGGGGGGTGGTGGTGGGGAAAACAACCTGTCCGGCCAGAGCCGGGCAGGAGAGGGTGGCCGGTCGGACTGCAGAGTTGCCTCATGCTGGAGTCTGAGGTGGGGGGAGGGGGAGACGTTTGTTTTGAGCGAGTTTCTTTGAGGGCCAGCTCAGGGACTGTGCGCTTTGTGACTTTTGGAGAGCATGGGCCACGGAGGGTTGGTGGTGGGTCTTCCTGGTCTGGGGCATAGAGTGGGAGAGTTCCAGGCGAGGGATTCCTGGGCAGTTGGGGGTGCGTGGAGAGGAAAGCCAAAGAAATAGGGCCAGACGAGGGTAAGCCGGGGGCTGGGTTGCCTTGCCTTTCCCTTTATGCAGCATGTGGGGAAGGGTGGTGGTGGGGGCAGTGCGGGCATGCCTCACTTGTCCATCCAGATGCCCGGACAATTCAAGCTAATGTGGGCTTGAAATACGCTCTGTGCCAGGCATGGTGCATGGTGGTTTGCACGCATTCCCTCCTTTTAGTCCTCAGACCAACCCTACAAGAGAAGTCCTACTAGTATTCCCATTTCTAGGCGAAACGTGGGCTTAAAGAGGTTAAACAGCATCAAGGAAGTGGTGGGTCCAAGACTGGATCCTAGACGGTGCGACCCCAACCACGAATTCAAAATCAGCATCCGTCTACCTTGAACAATGGAGGACACTGCTCCCTGCATCACTGGGTTGTGGGGAAGACAAAATGAGAGTGTTCTGGGAGTAGTGGGTGGTCTCCGTTGGTCAGGGAGTCTGGAGAAGGGGTGGGTGTCATTCTGTCTGTGTGTTGCCCGAGGGCCCCTCTGTCTGAGCATTGCTGCGTTATCTGAGGGGTGTCTGTGCCAGGGTGTTCCTGAGTTGCGTGGCCTGGGTGTTTGTGTGTCTGGGCTTTGTGTTGCCAAACAGCAGTCTCCCTGCTGGCTTGGGGACTTAGCTGAACTCTGCCCTCTCAAGGAACTCCCTCAAGGTGCTGGGCCAGATCGACTGTAAACAGCGGGAGGCGGCCCCACGCCTTCTCTCTGAGGAAGGAGGCTCTGCTTTCCTGGGAGCCCGTCCTTCTCTGTTTCCCAGGCGGTGTCTTCAGCTCTGACCTTCTGCTGAGATGGGTGAGGCGGGGCTGCACTGTTAGACAGAGCTGCTGCCTCCCTCACCTGGGCCTGTGCATTGAGCAGATGTTGGGGGGGAGCGGAGCTGGGTTGCTGCAGTGCTGGGATCCTAGGGGTCCATTTTCCCACTGACGACTGGGGCCTCCTCAGGTCGATCTCACCCCTCCATCTGCACTGCTGGGTGCAAAGACAGATGTTGGGCGTGTCGGGCAGAAAATGGTTGCAATGGCAGCGCCCCGCCCATCTGCCTCCAGCACCCCTGCTGTATCCCAGGGCTGAGGGCTAGTAGGGCAGGCATTTGGGGGAAAGAGGAGATGGAGAGGACCCAGAGGGTCAGGATTTTGCTAGGATTCATTCCTAAAGATTTATTTATTTTAGAGAAAGGGAGGGAGGAGGTAGGGGGAGGGGCAGAGGGAGAGGAAGAGAGAATCTTAAGCGGACTCCCCACTGAGCGCCAAGTCCCATGTGGGGGCTCAATCTAACGACCCTGAGATCACGACCTGAGCCGAAATCAAGAGTCAGACACTTAACCGACAGAGCCACCCAGGTGCCCCTAGGATCCATTCTTAGAGGTCAAAGTTTTGTCAAGTGTAACAAACACAGACTTCTTATCTTGCGGAGCTCCTATTTTAATTCCCAAACAATTCTTCCAACAACTTCCTTTTTCCTATAGTTGGGGAAAGTAACTTCATTTTAATATTCAAGGGAAAAATAACCAATTGAAAAGCTAGAATGAAATGCAAAAAGAGAAAATACATTGCATTCCAAATAGAAGGGCACCTTTTATTTTCTCTTGGTTTGGAATTACCCATACTCTTGCTATATGAACTTCTCTTGCCTTAACTTAAAAAAAAAAAAAAGTGCGACGTGCTCCCTATATGTCAGGTTCTTTCCCATGGACGGTTTCATTTCATCTCTGCAACAATCCAGTGAAGTGGATACACACGGTTAAAAGAAGTGAAGTGACTTATCCAAGGCTTCCTAGTGACCCAAAAATGTCTAGACCCAATAATAATGTCTAATGAGGCATTAAGAGTTGGTCAAAGTCTTGGGGCCCCTGGGTGGCTCAGTCGTTAAGCCTCTGCCTTCGGCTCAGGGCGTGATCCTAGGGTCCTAGGATGGAGCCCCGCATCAGGCTCCTCTGCTGAGAGCCTGCTTCTTCCTCTCCCACTCCCCCTGCTTGTGTTTCCTCTCTCGCTGGCTGTCTCTGTTTCTGTCAAATAAATAAATTAAAAATCTTAAAAAAAAAAAAAAGGAGTTGGTCAAAGTCTTATCCTATTTAACAGGAATGGGGTGAGCAGAGGCTCAGGGGCAGCTGGGCGGCCAGACTGGGGTAGAGGTGCTACTCTGCAGTTCACGTGGCTAACCTCCTTTATCTAGGCTGTAGGAAGGGCGGTGAGCTGGGGCCCACCGAGGTCCTCTCCCTCCCTGTCCAGCCCATGCCTGCCTTCCTCTCATGTCCCCCAAGGATGGCAAGGGACTGAGAGCAGGGACAGGGCAGAAGCCAGGGGGGCCTGCAGGGCTATGGGTGAGGGAGACAGTTGGAGTGGAAGCATGAGGAGCCCGTAGGGGGCTGGGGTGGGGGGCTGGAGTAGGGCCCAGGAAGTTGTGTCTGCCCCTGGGTGCTGAAATGATCTGGAAAGAGATCCCCCCACACTGTCTTTGCCTGTGGGAAGACCCTCCGGGGTGACACCTCCATCTCTTGCTGGGGCCACCTTTCTTCCCCACCCCTGGGAAGAGAGCCCACGTAGGATGAGGGGTGTGTGTTCTCCAGGAGTGGGAGATTATTATAGCCAGTGTTTGTGTTGCCTCAGTTCTGTTTACAAAGCCTTGTCGTGTTTACAGACTGCTTTTTGATTCATTATGTCATTTAACTCTCATTTCACTTCTCTGGAGAGAGTCAGAGTTGTTATTGTTTTATTATCCCATCCTTACAGCCAAGTTCAGGTCACAAAATATTCATTGAGAGTACCCACAAAGTCACAGGCACTGCTGAGCATAGAGATGTGTCTGATAATGGACTCTGCCCCAGAGGTCCAGGGACTTGCTCAAGGTCACACATGAGCAGCCCCAGCTAGGGTTCTGGTTTAATGACCCTGAACTCGGGCCCTGGTGTGATATGGGCCTTGATATACCAGGTGTATGTGGTGGGTGAGTTCTGGGCATCACTAGAATGGACTCCTACCCTTTGGGTCTGGGGGAGGTGAGCTTTGAGGGGGCAGGTAGTGTTCATGGAAACCAAAGGAAGTATTTCTTGCTGGTGAGCAAGAGAAGCATCTGGGGCTGAAGTCTGGTGGGGAGGAAAGAACCCGCTTGAGAGCACCCCCGGGGGGAGACCGAACCCTGACACTGAAGTCCAGCCAGAGGGATTTAAAGGATCCTGAGCAGTCTTTGAGCAGAAGGATGGACACGACTACTTCAGTTGGTCCCATTTGCTTTGGAAGTTTCATCCATCCATCCATCCATCCATCCATCCAGGAAACTCTAACCTGGTGTTGGGCTGGTCCTGCCTCACAGTGCTGCCTGCACAGCTAGAGGGTGGGGCTCCTGAAGATCAGGGGTCCTGGAGACAGAGAGCCCCCCTCTGTAGAACAGGACTTCCTACCCCACCACCCCGCAAGTCAGTGGAGGCTGGGTGGATATGGGGACTGTGGTGAGGACTGGAGAGGAGATTGGTGAGAAGGGGAGTGGGTGGGAGGGAGGGGCTGAGCTTCCTGGTGAAGGGGACGGAGGTGGAGAGGTAGGGGAGGTGTCAGGAGGCCCTTCTTGGCTTCATGCAAGCGTGGTGGGGGAATTCGCCACAAGCCTCCAGCTCCCTGGGAGAGTAGGTCTCTGTACCAGTTTTACCACCTGTTGCAAACACTTAAAGAATCTTAGCCTCAAATCAGCCACAAACAAACTCACTAGTGGGGCGGGGCTGCCGCTCTTTCTGGCCCTCAGCTCAGCCCAGCCACCCTGCCCTGCCCAGAGCCCGTAGTGTTTATCGGTGGCATCGATAGAGTTGGCTGTGTATTTCCCTTTGCACTGGGCGTGGGGGGAATTTGTACGTGTCCAGTTAAGAATGTAGGATCAAAGTCAGATAGACTCAAGTTCAAATCCTGCCTCTGTTGCTTACGAGCTTTATGATCTCAGGAGAATAAGCCCCGTCGGCCTCAGCTTCCTTCTTTGCAAGATAGAGGTTGCAGTCCCAGCCTCTGGATGACGTTATGAGGCTCCGCCCAGAGGGCCTGCCCGCGTACAGTAGGTGCTCAGTTAATGTGGCTGCCCTTGGTGTTCCCATTGTTGATGTTTTCCTATTGCCTGGTTGCCACAGCTGGTGTCCCTTAGAGGTGGCAGAGGGCCACAGGGGGTGGAGACAGCCTCTGCCCCAGCTCTGTTTGTCGCTGTCCCGGGCTTGGGCCAGAGCTCTGGGGTCTGGGCCTGAAGACAGCTGAGCCTCCAAAGCAGCTGAGGCTGCCGAGGCCGCGGGAGGTCCTAGCAGCGGGCGTTATTTTGGGCCTGGCCTGCCACCCCCAGCTCCTGTTTCTCTTGGGAGTCTGGGGGGAGGGACCCTTGAGTTCTATTTCTGGGCCCTCCCCTTCCTCCCTCTTTGCTTCCTTCCCTATCTGTCCAAAGGGGTGGGAAAAGAGACCACTCTGGCTTTACTGGGAGGCTGTCAGCTCACGGCTCATTGGCCCAGGCAGGAACCCCAGGGGCTTGCCCCACCAGCCTTTTCCCAGCTTTCTGGAAGCACAGGGTATCTCTTGTTACCCCCCCTCCCCCAGGATTGGACTTCAGGCTCCAAGTTGCTGGGGGAGCCGGAGCCCTGGTGTCAGACCTCGGAGTCAGCCACCGCTGTCCCCCTGAATCTGCACGTGGGCTGTGGGAGGTGGGGTGGCGGCCCACGGGAAATCGAGGCGGCTCAGGCACCTGTGGGCCTGTGTCTCTGGGGGTGCCCTCCGCCCCCCCCCCCCCCGCACCGGCACACCCTCCTGGGCAAGACGCGCCAGGTGATTCACCTTCTCACCAGAGCAGAAAAACGAGTTCAGCTGGGCACTTTAATCTCCCCCCTACTGGCAGGCACCGGGCCAGCGGCTGTCCCCAGCAGCCCCTCACCAGGGGTGGCTTACCCCTTCTATATCCCTGGGCTTCGTAGGCCCTTCGGGTCTCAGGGACACCCCGCTGGGGTCCGGGTGGGCTGGGGAGGCAGTTCATCTCGATGCCCCTTGGCTGATGGCTGGCACCGGGCAGGCACGCAGGGCTGACGTAGTGCCCTTGTGGCAGGAGTTCCGTGGCATAGATTCTGCCAGCTGGTTCTGGAGTCTTGCCCTGACGAGGTGGCGAGGGTGAAGCACCCGCATGGGAGCCGTCAGAGGAGGCATCACTCTGGCCCAAGGTCTGTAGCCTGGGTCCGGATGCCCATTGTTGGGGTCTGATGCTCCTTTTTTCTGCCTCGGGGAATTCCAGAGGTCCCTGCAGTGACCAGGCCCCTAGGGGTCCCCGTGCCCCAGCTATGACTCTAGCCGACCTTCCTCCCCTCCTTTCTGGGTGGCATTGTGGGGGTGGATGTCCCTTGCCAAGAGGTTGGCATGTGCGTGGTACTGGAATGGGGTGGGGAGAATGCCCTGAGTTTGTTTGCTTGGGAGAGGGGCAGGGGGGATCCGGAAGATTCATGATTCATCATGGCCTCTCTCGGGGGATTTTTACCCCTTGGCCATGAGTCGGGCTTTTGGGACAAAGGGAGGCTTTCTTTGCCAGCCAACACCCTGGATCAGGCGGGCAGGCTCCCCAGGGCTGGCACAGTGGGGCCCCCTCTGGGTGCTCAGGATGGGCCAAGTTAGAAGGGGCCTCTCCTTGGATTTCCTTCCTCTTCCCAGACTCGCAAACTTTCTTTTGCTGTTGTGCCTTCTGCACGTGCAAGGGACCTGGGAAGAGGGGTCCTTCGCTTGTGCTTCCCACCGTCTGAGACGGCATGACTCTGGGTGGTGGGTGTAGAGGAGGGGCCAGGTTGGAGAAGCTCCCTGGGCAGTGCCCTCTGACCCGTACCCTCCCTTTCGCCAGTGTGCACCGGCACAGACATGAAGCTGCGGCTCCCTGCCAGTCCCGAGACCCACCTGGATATGCTCCGCCACCTCTACCAGGCCTGTCAAGTGGTACAGGGTAACCTGGAGCTCACCTACCTGCCCGCCAATGCCAGCCTGTCCTTCCTGCAGGTGAGGCCCCTGGGGGACCCAGCCAGGCCCCGCCTCCAGCTGAGCGGAGCCTTATGCCTATAAATGGGTGGGAGAGGAGGGTGCGCTCTGTTTCCTCTCTTGTTGGGGTTCCTCAGTTGGGACGACGTCCTTTCTGATGTCTACTCCCTGTCTGTCCTACTGCAAGACCGGTTGACTCCCTCTCTATGACGTGGCGGGCCACAGACATCTCGGGGTGGAACGCAACCGTTTCTGTGCTAAATGTTTTTGCCCTCTTGCCAGCGTGTTGCCCTCCCCCTACCCCCTGCCCCAGCCACTGTCCCTGTCCTGCCTGGAGCGGTGAGCGGGCAGCTGGGAGATGTGGGTTCTAGGTCCCGTTCTGCTACTGACAAGCCGTGTGAATGTGGTCTCGGCCCTTGGCTTTGGAAGCAATAAGCACGCTTTGACTCCCCTCTGGGAAACCACCAAATGGGAAATGTGTGAACAGGGGAGAGAGAGGGAACCAGCCTGCTGGGTTGTGTCTGTCGTGGCCTGGAGTGGCCTGGAGTGGGGCCACGTCTGTGATGCGGGGTCAGATCACAGACATCCTCTCACGCAGGTCTTCCCTTTCATGGCCGAGGAAGCTGAGATGCAGAGAGGGTGGGGTGCTTGCTCTCAGTTCACAAAGTGCTCCCCCCACCGGTTATCTGTCTTGACCCCATAAGAATCTGGCTGGGGAAGTGGAGAGTGGCCTTGATCTCTACTTTATGCCCGAGAGCGCTGGACTTCTCAGTGGGTGGGGGCTTGACCCCAGATCTCCAAGCCCTCGATAACCCTGAGGAGGCTGGGGGGGGGCTGGTAGTATTCCAGGGCCCAGGCCTGCCTCAGCCCCACCTGACCCTCTTCCCTCCCAGGATATCCAGGAGGTACAGGGCTATGTGCTCATTGCTCACAGCCAAGTGAGACAGGTCCCGCTGCAGAGGCTCCGAATCGTGCGAGGCACCCAGCTCTTTGAGGACAACTACGCCCTGGCCGTGCTGGACAATGGAGAGCCGCCCGAGGGGGACACCTCTGTGGCAGGGGCTACCCCAGGAGGGCTGCGGGAGCTGCAGCTTCGAAGCCTCACAGGTGGTCACCACTGTCACCAACACCTTCTCCTCGTTTCTGGGAGCTGGCCAGGGCCACTGCTAGCCGCGGGAAGCTTCGTGTGAATTAGAACTGGCATCCCTTCCGGATGGATGCGGTGGAGCTAGGGAAGGTGCCTTGGTGAAGATTAGAAAAAGATTTCCCTCCTTCCCAGGAAGTCACGGCTTGTACGACCCTACACAGTTTAATAATGAGGATACAGGCTGGGGTTTCTCCACTTTTTGGCCGAGTACCCATGTGCAGTGAACAACCTGTGTAACTGTATATGGCAGCCCCAGAGCTGACAGCATCCCCGACTCTGTGGCCAGTTACTTTGCATGCAGGATCCCATCTTGGTGCTATCATCTTGCAAGGAAGCACCAATGTTAGGCTCTTTTTACAGATGAGAAAACTGTACAGGGTTTACAGAGGATGAGTGACTTGCTCAAGGTTACATAGCTAGTTAGTGGTGAGGCTGATTTTCAGACTCCAGAGTCTTTTTTAACCACGAAACCGTGTGCACAGGGTGTAGAGGTGGAGGACAGGAGGGAGTGGCATGGCCATCCGGACCGGGTCACGGACAGCCCACCCCTCCCTGGATCTCAGGTTGTTCGTGTGGGGGGTGGTGGGGACTGGTAGAGCTAGAAGATGTTGGTGTCTTCTCTAATCCCTGGGGAAACTGGGGTGGGTTTAAGAGGCCTGTTCACCTCTAAAGAAGTCAGGAGGGCCCCACGGGAGCGCGGAAGGGGCCAGGCAGGAAAGGAAGGTGCTGAACATTGCTCACCCCGCAGAGATCCTGAAGGGAGGGGTCTTGATTCAGCGGAACCCACAGCTCTGCCACCAGGACACGATTTTGTGGAAGGACATCTTCCACAAGAACAACCAGCTGGCCCTCACGCTGATAGACACCAACCGCTCTCGGGCCTGTAAGCCATGCACCTCCCTGCCTGCCGCTTCCTCTCTTTCTCGGGTAGCCCAGAGACCCCAGACTCCTGGCTCACACCACCCCCCACTCCCCACCCCTGCGCTAACACTGCCCATTCCCTTGTTCTGTCCCATTCCCCTCCTGCCATCCCTCTGTGTCTCTTCACCTCTGTGGCCCTCTGTCCTACCTCCGTCTGCTTCTGGATTGTGCCTAGGGTCCTTTGTTCCTGCAGAGTCTCTCCCTCACTGTGCGTTCTGCCTCCTGGTCTCTGTGTCTCTGTTTCTCTCCCCAGGCCAACCCTGTTCTCCAGCCTGTAAAGACCCCCACTGCTGGGGAGCAAGTTCCGGGGACTGTCAGAGCTGTGAGTCTTAGGGAGGCCCAGAATCTGGGGGGCAGAGGGGCTGAGTGGAATAAAGGGGACACGGGGTGGGGGTGGGGGTCACCAGGTCTCGGCGTCTTCCCTGCGGCAGGAGGTCATCGCAGAAAGTGATGCCAGGGTTCCCGGTTCCCCGGGCGACTGCCCAGGCCTCATGCTGCCCCTTGTCTGACAGTGACACGAACCGTCTGTGCCGGCGGCTGTGCCCGCTGCAAGGGCCCAAAACCCACTGACTGCTGCCACGAGCAGTGCGCGGCTGGCTGCACGGGCCCCAAGCACTCGGACTGCCTGGTATGTGCCCACGGGGCCCGAGGGTGGGCGTAAGGGGAGGGGTCCCCCCACCTGCTACGGCCCTGTTGCTCCTTGCACACCAGGAAAGAACCAGGTGCCCAGTGACCACCAGCTGCCTGTCCCTGTCCCGCTCCTCCCCCCAGGCCTGCCTTCACTTCAACCACAGTGGCATCTGTGAGCTGCACTGCCCAGCCCTGGTCACCTACAACACGGACACGTTCGAATCCATGCCCAACCCTGAGGGCCGATACACCTTCGGTGCCAGCTGTGTGACCGCCTGTCCCTGTGAGTGCCAGGGAGAAGCGTGCGTCTGTCATTTGGCTGGGAGGGGGTTGGTTTATGTAAACGGGGCGCACTGCCAGCACTGTCTGCTTCTTGCCCCGGAGAGCTGGTCACCGCACTTCGTGTCCAGCTGCCTCGTGCTTTCGACAGCTGTGGAGGAGGGCGGCCAAGAGCAGCCGCTAAGAGCCTGGGCTCAGGAGCGAGGCTGCCTGGGTTTGAAACCTGGCTCTACCCTATTCAGGTCATGTGACCTGCCTGCTGTACCTTCATGTTCTCATCTGTAAAATGGGGACAAAGTAGCCCCGACCTCATAAGGTGGTTATAACGTTTGAATGAGTCCATATATTTCTAAAAGATTTATGTATTTATTTTTAGAGAGAGAGAGAGAGAGGCTGGGGCAGAGGGAAAGAGTCTCAAGCAGACTCCCTGCTGAGCGTGGAGCCCGATGCAGGCTGATCTCAAGACCCTGAGATCATGACCTGAGCAGAAATCAAGAGTCGCTTAACCCACAGAGCGACCCAGGCGCCCCTGAATGAGTTAATATTTGTCAAGCTCTTACAGCAGTGCCTGGCACATATTAAGCACTCCTAAATGCTAATTTTTATTCAATAGTCTAGATTGATCAGAGTTTTATTTAACAGTTCCCCTATTTATTGATGTGCATTTGGGGACTGACCTTGGACCTGGTGCCCTCTTTCTTCCTGTCATGGGAGACAAGAGTGGGCTCTTGGGTCCTAGTCAGACCCGCTGCATGATAGGTCAGAGTTCAAAATGCAGAGACAGACCGTGTTCAACTTCTGGCTTCTCCGCTGAAAAGCACAATGACCTTGAGTAATTTCCATAAAAATGCTTTGGTTCCCTCTTGGCCAAATGGAAGTCCAGCTGCCCGTCACATAGGGTTGTCGTGAGGCGTAAATGAAAGTGAAAGGCACAGACGCACAGTAAGGGCATTTCGGTCTTGGTCGGTATTGTCGTATTCTGTGGGCACGGTGACATTGCTCCCGGTGCGGCGTGAAGGGCCAGGGCCGCTGGACCCACGGTCTGCATCTCCTCAGACAACTACCTGTCCACGGACGTGGGATCCTGCACCCTGGTCTGTCCCCTGAACAACCAAGAGGTGACGGCTGAGGATGGCACCCAGCGGTGTGAGAAATGCAGCAGACCCTGTGCCCGAGGTAACCGCTGGCCACGCCTGGAGCCAGGCTGCGCTCTGTCCCTCTGCGTACCTGTCCCTCTTCAGACCCTCCTGGGACCCGGTCCTTTCCTTCCACTGTCTCTGTCCTGGCCCTCCCTGGATCGGTCCCACACGGTCCCCCATATCTCCTGTCAGTGTTCGGTGCGGTGGAGGGGGACTGTGGACAGGGCCCTGGAGTTTGAGGCCCTGGCGCCCGTGCGGGGGCTGAGATGGCCCCTTCACTGCCTGCTCTTCTGCACAGTGTGCTATGGTCTGGGCATGGAGCACCTGCGGGAGGCGAGGGCGGTCACCAGCGCCAACATCCAAGAATTCGCCGGCTGCAAGAAGATCTTTGGGAGCCTGGCGTTTCTGCCAGAGAGCTTCGAGGGGTAAGGGTGTGCGGAGTGAAGCACCCATGGTCTAGCGGCACCAGGGCGGTCACTGAATCCTGAGCGCCCAGAAGGGGCAGCCTCTCTGGGGGATGCTGGGAGACAGAGGCGGGAGGCCAGAAATGCAAAAGAAGCAGGTGGGGGGTGTGTGTGAGGACCAGGCGGGGGGTTGCGTTCATACATGACATGTTCGCCGCGTATGTGCACTTGTATGGAGGTCAAGCCATCCGAAGGAAAATTCTCAAGTTCGTACTGGTTTATTCGTAATAGCTGTCAGCTGGAAAGAATGCAGATGTCTATCAACAGGTGAAGGGTAAATAGTGCTCTAGCGACACGATGGCATTGTCAGCAATAAAGAGAAACAGACTACTTACTGATAGATAACGACAGCGGCTCAAAGTTATCACGTTCTGCGAGGTCAGCCGGGCAGGAGAGAGGCCACAGGGCACACGATTCCCTTCACGTGAGGCAAAGAATAGGCAAAACCGCTCCGTGGTGATAGAAATCGGAACAGTGGTTGTCCCCAGGGTGGGGGGGACTGGAAGGGGACACAAAGTCATTTCTGGGGTGATGGCAGTATTCTGTGTATCGGTTGGGGTAGTGGGCACATGAGTGAATGAATTTGTCAAAACTCCAAACTGTACGTTAAAACCATGCATTTTATTGTATGTGAATTAGATTTCAATAAAAATATGAATTAAAAAAAGAGAAAAAATCCCCTTTAACATTTCCTGCAGCTCTACTCCCCTTTCCAGAGGCAACCACTGCTAACGGCGTGTGTGGGTTCTCCTAGGCCATTTCTCCGTGGATGGACACACGCAGAGAAATGTAGATTTAGTAATTTTGTTGAGGAGGTTGACTTAAAGTGGGAGCTCATGGCGAGCACTGTCTGCCTCTTGCCCCGGAGAGCTGGTCACCGCACTTCGTGTCCAGCTGCCTCGTGCTTTCGACAGCTGTGGAGGAGGGCGGCCAAGAGCAGCCGCTAAGAGCCCGGGCTCAGGAGCGAGGCTGCCCGGGTTTGAAACCTGGCTCTACCCTATTCAGGTCATGTGACCTGCCTGCTGTACCTTCATGTTCTCATCTGTAAAATGGGGACAAAGTTGCCCCGACCTCATAAGGTGGTTATAACATTTGAATTAGTTAATAATATTCATACACTCTTAGAACGGTGCCTGGCAGATACTAAGTGCTCTTTTTTTTTTTTAAGTGCTCTTAAATGTTAGTTTTTGTCTGTAGTCAGGCTAGATGGGGTTTATATTTAACAGCTCCCCTATTTACTGATGGGTATTTAGGTCGTTTTCAATGTTTGCTCTTACAAACAGTTCTGTGCTGTACGTGTCTCTGGGAACAAGAGCCAATGTCTGTCTAGGCCACATTCCTAGAAGTAGGATTTCTAGATCAAAGGATATAAATATTGTTTTGACAGACCCTGCCAAACTAAGGGCTGGGCTTTGAAACTCAGGATGAAAACAGCCGGGCTTGATGGGCAAAGGGTTTAAGTAAAGTCATTAATGGAGGCGGCTGGGGGAGGGTGGCTGAGCCAGCTCTGGGGGTCATGCCCACCAGCTTCCTGGCCCTGCTGACTCCTCTCCTAATCCTCCTCCTAGAGACCCAGCCTCCAACACTGCCCCCCTGCAGCCTGAACAGCTCAGAGTGTTCGAGGCCCTGGAGGAGATCACAGGTGGGCTTTGCCTCTCTGCGTCCTGCTCTGACAGGGTTGGGGGTCCTCATCCTGTCCCCACACCCCTAGCCTCCCCCTGTGCCTGCAGGTTACCTGTATATCTCAGCGTGGCCGGACAGCTTGCCTAACCTCAGTGTCTTCCAGAACCTGCGAGTAATCCGGGGACGAGTTCTGCATGAGTGAGCACCGGGGAAGGGGGGGCCGAGGAGCTTCCTGGGGAGCCTGTGGAGAGGCTTTGGGTGTGGTGGGCACTCCTATTCTCTGGGACTCCAGCAATCATGTTTCCATGGGAGTTGGCAGAGCGTGCTGGGACGGGAGGGTGGCCCCTGGTGACAAGGGAGGGTCAGTGGTACAGCCAAACACTCCTCCCGCAGTGGCGCCTACTCGCTGACCCTGCAAGGGCTGGGCATCAGCTGGCTGGGGCTGCGCTCGCTGCGGGAACTGGGCAGCGGGCTGGCCCTCATCCACCGCAACGCCCGCCTCTGCTTCATCCACACGGTGCCCTGGGAGCAGCTCTTCCGGAACCCCCACCAAGCCCTGCTGCACAGTGCCAACCGGCCGGAGGCCGAGTGCGGTAAGACAGGGAGCCCGGCACCACGCGCTCCCGTCTGCCAGCACGCAGGGGTGCCCGGGCGCCCCTCGCAGCCGCAATCTCGGGCCCCTGCAGACGGCCCATCCCCGCTGCACCATTCCTGACACGGCTCTGGCTGGCTTGACCTCTTGCCATGGCTTCCGGCTGGGTCCTGTCACACCGCCTTGGCGTCCCTGCCTTCCCTTTCCTCTCTGGCCCTGGAACCTCAGCTCTTTGTTTGCCCCGTGTTGCCCAGCACCTGTCCCCACAACTCTGGGCCACGGTCACCGGCCCCTGCCCCAGCCTCCTCCCCTGGGTCACTTGAACCTGGAACCTCCCTCGAGTGTCCCCGTCTGATCCCTCCCTCCTCACTGCAGTGGGCGAGGGCCTGGCCTGCTACCCGCTGTGCGCCCATGGGCACTGCTGGGGTCCGGGGCCCACCCAGTGCGTCAACTGCAGCCAATTCCTTCGGGGCCAGGAGTGCGTGGAGGAATGCCGAGAACTGCACGGGTATGCAGGGCGGGGCGGGGGGCGGCCAGGGAGAGGGCACGGGGGGGGCTCCTTCCAGACCCCCCCTCATCAGCCGCCCCCTCTGTCAGGCTACCCCGGGAATATGTGAAGGACAGATACTGTCTGCCATGCCACCCCGAGTGTCGGCCCCAGAATGGCTCAGTGACCTGCTTTGGGTCGGTGAGTTGCTGGGGCCTCGAGCTGGGTGGAAGGAAGCGAGGGCTGGAGGGAAGCAAGGCCAAGTCGGTCCACTGTCTCAGAAGAGGGCTCCGAGTTCAGACCTGGATCGCGGGAGGGTGGAAAAGTGGGAGGGTGGAAGGAGGCTGGGGACGCTGGGGACTACAGGAGTCGTGTGGTGGACCCCGAAACTCTCGGATTACGCGAGGGGCCCAGGGAGGCCTGTGTGCTTGGCTGTGGTTGTGCCAAGGTGGTCAGACCTATGGGCTTAGGCATCGGACTATCTGGATTCGAATCCAGGCCCTGCTTCCAACCTTGGTTTGTTCATTTGTAAAATGAATATTGTATGAGGTGCTACCTCATTGGAATGCAATAAACATGAACTTAAAATAGGGCTTGGTGCAGGCCCAAGCACAGGAAAGATTTACTACATATTAGTTACTATTATTACTTGCTGTGGTATCTTAAGTAATACACTCCCCTGCTGAGCTTCCGGTTCATCTGAAGCCCCAGACTTGGGGCAGGAGACCCAGCAGGGCTGGGCTGTCCCAGGAGCAGAGCCGGGGGTGGGGGTGGGGGATGGATGGCATGCTGTTGAGTGGCCGTGGGAAGCGCGAAGGGGACACACGGGCTGGATCCTGCTGCCCTGGGGGTGTCGGTGCCAGCGCCCTACAAACCCTTCCTCCCCTCCCAGGAGGCTGACCAGTGTGTGGCCTGCGCCCACTACAAGGACCCTCCCTCCTGCGTGGCTCGCTGCCCCAGTGGTGTGAAACCCGACCTCTCTTTCATGCCCATTTGGAAGTTTGCAGATGAGGAGGGCACATGCCAGCCGTGCCCCATCAACTGCACCCACTCGTGAGTCTGAGGGTCTTTTCTGCGGGAAGGAGAGCTTTGTCGTGGGAGCCTTTCTGAGGCTCTTCTCATAAAAGGGGGATAACTCTGCCTTTGCTTATCCTGAGACTCTTAGTTTTGTTTTTGTTTTTTTCTTTTTCTTTTTTTTTTTTTTTTAAAGATTTTATTTATTTATTCGACAGAGATAGAGACAGCCAGCGAGAGGGGGAACACAAGCAGGGAGAGTGGGAGAGGAAGAAGCAGGCTCATAGCGGAAGAGCCCGATGTGGGGCTCGATCCCGTAACGCTGGGATCACGCCCTGAGCTGAAGGCAGACGCTTAACCGCTGTGCCACCCAGGCGCCCCTGTTTTTGTTTTTTTCTGACCGCAAAAGTAACATGTGTTGTTAAAAATTTTTTTTTAAAGATTTTATTTATTCTTTTTTTGTTTTTGTTTTAAAAGATTTTATTTATTTATTGGACAGAGAGAGACACAGCCAGCAAGAGAGGGAACACCAGCAGGGGGAGTGGGAGAGGGAGAAGCAGGGTTCCCGCTGAGCAGGCAGCCCGATGCGGGGCTCGATCCCAGGACCCCTGGATCACGCCCTGAGCTGAAGGCAGATGCTTAACAACCGAGCCACCCAGGCGCCCCTAATTTATTCATTTGAGAGAGAGAGGGACAGGGAGAGAGAGCACGAGAAGGGGGGAGAGGCAGAGAGAGAAGCGAACTCCCTGCTGAGCCAGGAACTCGATGTGGGGCTCGATTCCAGGACCTGGAGATCACGACCTGAGCTTAACGACAGAGCCACCCAGGCGCCCCTGTTAAAAATTTTTTAATGAAAACATGGAATATAGATGAATGTCGTTTAGCAGTTCTGTCCCCGCTGTTAATAATTTGTAATATTTTTCCTGTTTTTACCTGTGCACATGCTAACATAACACGTAAAATGTGTTTAAATATATATAATTACTCTTAGTTCTTTTGATCTGTTCATATTCTAACATATATGTTTTATATATAAACTATATGTTAATATATATTATTATTCTCTAATTGGTTTTATCTGTGCACATTGTAACACACATGTATTTTTTTACTAAAATGGGATCATAGACCATACATACTGTTTGCAAATTGCTTTTTTTTCTTTTCTTTTTTTTTAAAGATTTTATTTATTTTTATTTTTGAGAGAGAGCACAAGCAGAAAGGGGGGGGAAGGACAGAGGCAGAGGGAGAAGCAGGTTCCCCACTGAGCAAGGAGCCCGATGTGGGGCTTGATCCCAGGACCCTGGGATCATGACCTGAGCCAAAGGCAGACGCTTCACCGACTGACCCACCCAGGGCGTCCCTGCCTTTTTTACACTTAACAGATTCTTGCAGTGTTTTTCCATGTCCTAACATGGTGATCTACCCTATTATTCTAATTTTTTTTCATTTAGTTGTCTTTAATTACACACGAGACACATGAATTCATCCTTGCGATGAACACTTTCAGCAATATAAAAGTATAAATATTGGAGGGGCGCCTGGGTGGCACAGCGGTTGGGCGCCTGCCTTCGGCTCAGGACGTGATCCCGGCGTTATGGGATCGAGCCCCACATCAGGCTCCTCTGCTATGAGCCTGCTTCTTCCTCTCCCACTCCCCCTGCTTGTGTTCCCTCTCTCGCTGGCTGTCTCTCTCTCTGTCAAATAAATAAATAAAATCTTTAAAAAAAAAAGTATAAATATTGGAAAGTAAATGTGCCCTTTTCTTCCACTCCCCTGGGGAGAACCATCAGATGTCATCCTTCCAGGCTTTTCTTTATGCATTTACATAAACATATATTACATTCACTTTAGGTTGAGTCCAGTAAGAGTGCTGTTTTTGTAAGTCAAAAATGGTTGAGGGGCGCCTGGGTGGCTCAGTCATTAAGCGTCTGCCTTCGGCTCAGGGCGTGATCCCGGCATTCCAGGATCAAACCCCACATCAGGCTCCTCTGCTAGGAGCCTGCTTCTTCCTCTCCCACTCCCCTGCTGTGTTCCCTCTCTCTCTGGCTGTCTCTCTGTCACATAAATAAATTTAAAAAAATAAATAAATAAAAAGAGAAAACAAGAAAACTTTAAAAAAAAATGGTTGAGGGGCGCCTGGGTGGCTCAGTCATTAAGCATCTGCCTTTGGCTCAGGGCCTGATCCCAGGGTCCTGGGATCGAGCCCCGCATTGGGCTCCCTGCTCTGCGGGAAGCCTGCTTCTTCCTCTCCCACTCCCCCTGCTTATGTTCCCTTTCTCACTGCCTCTCTGTCAAATAAATAAAATCTTTTAAAAAATGTCCTGCAGTCCATCTCGTAGACAGGTCTGTGTGCGTGCACTTGCTCACGCAAATGGGATCACGTTCTACGCACGTTCTGTACTTTGCTTCCCTCCCCCACCCCCCACTTGGTGTACCTTGGAGTCCTTTCTTGTGAAGACACACTGATCTACCTCCCCCCCACCTTTTTTAAAAGATTTTATTTATTGATTTGACAGAGAGACAGCCAGCCAGAGAGGGAACATAAGCAGGGGGAGTGGGAGAGGAAGCAGCAGGCTCCCAGCAGAGGAGCCCCATGCGGGACTCGATCCCAGGATTCTGGGATCACGCCCTGGGCCGAAGGCAGACGCTTAACAACTGAGCCACCCTAGAGCCCCCCCCCCCCCTTTTTAACTACTCAGTCTGCAGCACGGATGTAGTATTATTTCACTATGCCCCTGTTGGAGGGATATTGATTTTCTTTCTCTTTTTTTCTCTTTCTCTTTCTCTTTTACTTTTTCTTTTTCTTTCGACTGCAGTTTATTGCACTTGAGCTCCATGGACAAGTGGGCATCTTGTACGTGCCCCCTGGCCTACAGGTGTTGGCATTTTTAGGGTATATCCTGAGAGGTGGAACCGCATTGCCAGACTGTCCTCTGCAGAAGTTGGGCCAGTTTACCCCGGCCTTCTTGTGCAGAGGAGGTGGCCGTGCTTTTGGACTTGATGCTCCTTTGGGTGCCGCCCATTCCTACCTACCACAGGGAGGTGGAGGGGAGCAGGAAATGCAAGTTCAAGGCCGGGGAAGGAATCCCCTTGTGGGGTGGTAGAAACAGCTCTGGTGACCTCGAGTCCAGTTTCTGCCTTTGTTAAACGGGGTAATAACCCAGCTACACCCATCCCGGGATGGTTGTGAAGCTGGAGTGAGCCTAGGAGGAGGTTCCCAGCCTCGCTGACGGGATTCTCTCTCTCTCCTGCAGCTGTGGGGACCTGGACGAGAGGGGCTGCCCCGCCGAACAGAGAGCCAGGTAAGCCCGGTCCCCGGGACACACCCTATGCTGTCCCTCAAGCCCCTACCAGCCCCTGGGTGGTCACTGCTACAGTGGTGGTGGTGGGGGGGGGGTCTCCTGTCATGACACCTGTCCCTTCCCAGCCTAGTCTTCCACTGTTGATTTCCCTTTCAGTTTGCTTCAACAAGTAGACAGAGGACCTCCTTAGGATGCTTAGGGGCTGGGGAACAGGAAAAGATGGGGAAGATCCCCCAGTACCCCTTCACCCTTGAGTAGCTAGATGTCTCCTAAGGGACACAGGCAGCACTCAACCCCCTGGGACAAAAGGTAGATTGAGAAGAGAGTGCAGTGGCACTGGAGCGAATGATGAAGTCTTAACCGGGTGGCGGGGGGCTTCAAGGAGGAGGTGGCATTTGAGCCAGGGCCTGAAACAAGGGGCAGGTAGGTCACTTGCATTAGGAAGAAAGCAACCAGGTGGCACGGTGGGGGAGGGGTCAGGAAAATCTAGGATGTGTTTGTTCGAAGGTTCTGGTGTGGTGGGCCATTGAGTGAGCACAGAGAAGGGTGGAAGGGGTGAATCTGAGTCAGGTTAGGGCATAGATCCTCCCTCACTACCGGGCCACAGGGATGGACTTGATTTCTGGGCAGTGGGCAGCTTTGGGAAAGACTCTAGGGACAAAAACAGATCAGACTGTGTCCTTGGCGATCGTTTGTCCGTGAAACCAGCATTCACGAGAGGTCTGTGATGTGCCAGGCTTTGGCCAAGCAAGGGAGGGGGGCAAGGATGGCGATGATGTGGGGTCGACACCCAGGAGTTTCATCTGTGCCAGGGTGAGCTGAGTTTTGAACGATGACCCCATGGAGAAATGGTGGTCCAGGCAGGAGTAACAGAATGCACCAAGGCTGGGAGGTGTGGAAAATCATGACCTATGGGTGAAAAATTTGGCTCGGACATCAGAATCACTGGGTGCGCATTCCTGGGCCCCACCCCATACCACAGCAGAGTTGCCGGGAGTGGGGCTCCAGACTCCTGCACATTAGCCAGCTCCCTAGTGATTTTTGTCAGGAAGTTTCACGGTCTTAGGCTAGAGCCGTGGGCAGGCACACAGACAGTTTGGAGATGGGGTTAAGGAGGCTTTCAGTGTTCCAGGCTTTCAGTGGTTGGAGCCAAGGGAGGGTTTTTGAGCAGGAGAGGATGGAGTCCATGGGTCGCGCTTCTAACTATCTTATTTATTTATTATTTGAGAGAGAGAGAACCCAAGAGAGCACAAGTGGTGGAGAGGGAGAAGCAGATTCCCTGCTGAGCAGGGAGCCTGATGCGGGGCTCGATCCCTGGACCCTGGGATCATGACCTGAGCTGAAGGCAGCCGTCCAACGACTGAGCTACCCAGGGGCCTGTACCCCCCCTTTTATTTTTAAGATTTTCTTTCTTTCTTTTTTAAAGATTTTTAATTTTTTTATTTGAGACAGAGAGAGTGAGCACAAGCAGGGGGAGTGGGAGAGGGAGAAGCAGACTGCCCGCTAAGCAGGGAGCCCAGTGCGGGGCTTGATCCCAGGACCGTGAGATCATTACCCGAGCCGAAGGCAGATGCTTAACTAACGGAGCCACCCAGGAGCCCCAAGATTTTCGTTTATTTGAGAAAGAGAGAGAGAACAAGTGGGGGGGGAGGGGGCAAAGGGACAAGCTGACTCCCTGCTGAGCTTGGATCCTGACAGGGGGGCTCAATCCCAGAACCCTGAGATCATGACCTGAGCCACCCGGGGCCCCCCAACTTCCCTTTCTAAACACCAGTGACCTGCATGCCCCTCCCTGGGGCTCCCTCACCCCTTTATGGCCCAGCCTGGGCCCCACTCCCTAACCCCGGCTCCCGCCCCCAGCCCTGTGACATCCATCATTGCCGCTGTGGTGGGCATTCTGCTGGCCGTGGTCATGGGGCTGGTCCTCGGCATCCTGATCAAGCGAAGGCGACAGAAGATCCGCAAGTACACGATGCGGAGGTTGCTGCAGGAAACCGAGGTGAGGCAGTCGGGGGGCCTCCCCGTTGGCTTGGGGTCTGCGGCCCAGCCTGTGTCACTGACGCACCACCCCTGCACTCCAGCTGGTGGAGCCGCTGACGCCTAGCGGAGCGATGCCCAACCAGGCTCAGATGCGGATCCTGAAAGAGACAGAGCTGAGGAAGGTGAAGGTGCTTGGATCCGGAGCTTTTGGCACGGTCTACAAGGTCAGGGGTGGGGCCAAAGTTCCAAGGTGGGCGGTCCCAGAGGATGTGGGGGGTGTGGCCAAGCCTTCTGTGGGGACCCCCGGGAGAGCGGGGGTGGTGTTGTTTGGGGGGGCAGTTGGGTTGGAGGCTGGAGCAAGGGAAAAGGGAGTGGAGAGCAGGGCCAAATAGTGGGATTGGCCCCAGGCTGGGGAGGGCGTTCAGAGCCCAAGTAAGGACCTTCTGGACCCCTATGGGTTGGATCTGGTATGCCCTCTTCCTGCTCATATCCTCCTCTCTCTGCCCAGGGCATCTGGATCCCTGACGGGGAAAATGTGAAAATCCCAGTGGCCATCAAAGTGTTGAGGGAAAACACATCTCCCAAAGCCAACAAAGAAATCTTGGACGTAAGCCCCTGCACGCTCTCCGGCCGGGAGCATAGGAGGGAACCCCCAGCTGCAGGTCTGGGCTCTGGGCTCGCTCTGTTCACTGGCGTTTGGCGAGACACTTTGTGGTCCCCCAAACCTCGACTCTTAACCTCCTGCCTGTGGGCCATGTTTCTGGTTTGTGACGGATGGGGTTGGATTGAGTGAGGGTCCCCAGTAATGCCTTGGCCCTCAAGAGGGATGTGTGGTGGTTGTGGGGTTGTGGTCTCCCACACCCTCTCAGTGAATACCCTTGCCCCCAGGAAGCGTATGTGATGGCTGGAGTGGGCTCCCCATATGTGTCCCGCCTTCTGGGCATCTGCCTGACGTCCACGGTGCAGCTGGTGACACAGCTTATGCCCTATGGCTGCCTCTTAGACCACGTCCGAGAGCACCGTGGGCGTCTGGGCTCCCAGGACCTCCTGAACTGGTGTGTGCAGATCGCCAAGGTACGCACTTAGGGGGCCTGGGCTCTGCGGGTGTCCTTGGGGGCAAGCCTCTGTCTCCACACAGGGCTAGGATGGGGAGGCTTCTTGGGAGAGTACGGCCAGAGCGTGGTCCACATCGATGCCTCTGATCACAGGGGATGAGCTACTTGGAGGACGTCCGGCTCGTGCACAGGGACCTGGCTGCCCGGAACGTGCTGGTCAAGAGTCCCAACCATGTCAAGATTACAGACTTCGGGCTGGCTCGGTTGCTGGACATTGATGAGACCGAGTACCACGCGGATGGGGGCAAGGTTAGAAGAGGGAGCAGAGTGAGGCAAGGTGGAGTGGGGTCTGGCCCCTGGGAGAAGTCTAAGAACAGCCCTCTCCCCACCACACCTAGTGTGACTTCTTTGCTCTCCCAGGTGCCCATCAAGTGGATGGCGCTAGAGTCCATTCTCCGCCGGCGGTTCACCCACCAGAGTGACGTGTGGAGCTACGGTGTGTGGCCCGGGGGTTTGGGAGGAGGGCTGGACAAGGAGCTGTGGCCCTGGGGGAGGGGCGCATGCTGGGAGGAGGAGAGCAGGAATGGGAAAATTAATGGACACATCTTAGCATGAATGTGGGAGGGAAGGAAGGGGCTGCCAGGGTCTATGCACTTCCCTGGGACTAAGGAAAGGCTGGGTTAGCTCCCGCCCCTTGGCATTGCACCCCACCCCCCATCCTTCCCCCGTGGTGCCAGGTTCTTGGGCAGAGCTTCTGGGGCTCAGGGCACTAAAGTACCCTCTTGTCCTCCCCTCCACCTCTAACCCTAACCCCATCTCTGCCCCAGGTGTGACTGTGTGGGAACTGATGACTTTTGGGGCCAAACCTTACGATGGGATCCCAGCCCGAGAGATCCCTGACCTGCTGGAGAAGGGGGAACGGCTGCCCCAGCCCCCCATCTGCACCATCGACGTCTACATGATTATGGTTAAATGTGCGTGGCTGAGCTGTGTCGGCTGCCTGGAGGGAGGGCTGGGAGGTCCTGGGTGGAGGGGCCTCTAAAGGGGATGGGAGGGGACCAAGAGCAGGGTCCCTAGTGTGGTTAAAGGAGCCTCGGAAGGGTTTGCTTCCCTTTTACAGTACCAGGCCAGAGGAGTTCTAGAAGACCAGCTAGGAGGAGAGTTACTTGCAAAATAGAAAGGGGAAACTAGGAGAGATTCTCAAAGGATCTAGCTCAGGACCTGAGTCTGAGACCTCTTCTCTATGACCGGAGGGCCTGGGCTCTACTCACAGGGGTTGTCTAGACCAGACCGGAGAGGGAGGGAGTAGGGCCGCACACAGGCTGCAGGCAGAACTGAGACGCTGAGCTCCGTCCTGCCCCCAGGTTGGATGATAGACTCTGAATGTCGACCACGGTTCCGGGAGTTGGTGGCCGAATTCTCCCGCATGGCCAGGGACCCCCAGCGCTTTGTGGTCATCCAGGTACGGGGCCTTTCCACTCCATCCCTGCATGTGACTAAAAAGCACACTCCCACAGAGGGTGGGGAGGGAGAGGACTCAGTCCCGGGCCTCTGAGCCCAGCCCTCTGAGCCCAGCCCTTGCCTGATTGTCAGACCTTGTCCTCGCGGAGCCTTCCTGGGGGGTCAGTGTGCTGGGCTGGGGGGAGAGGCTGCCACGCTGTCTCCCTCCTCCCCAGAATGAAGACCTGGGCCCCGCCAGCCCATTGGACAGCACCTTCTACCGTTCGCTGCTGGAAGATGATGACATGGGGGACCTGGTGGATGCCGAGGAGTACCTGGTGCCCCAGCAGGGGTTCTTCTGCCCAGAACCTGCCCCTGGAGCGGGGGGCCCGGCCCACCGCAGGCACCGCAGCTCGTCCACCAGGGTCAGTGCCCTCGGTCACACCGTGTTGGGGGTGTACTTACCTCCCCCACGGACTGGGGTCCCTTTCTCCTGTGTCACCGCCCCCAACAATCACCTCTCATGGAGACCCCATTATCCCTGAGGACTCCTACTGCCTTCCAACCCTTGACCTCTTTCTCTCCACGGTGACTGTCAAACCCCAATGGTGACCTGTTCATCTCCTGGGACCCTGTCACCTCCCATGGAGTCTCCATCCCAGATCCATGAATGACCCCAGCACAACCTTCTCTCGTCTCCAGAGTGGCGGTGGTGAGCTGACAGTGGGACTGGAGCCCTCTGAGGAGGAGCCCCCCAAGTCTCCACTGGCCCCGTCAGAGGGGGCTGGCTCTGACGTGTTTGATGGTGACTTGGGAATGGGGGCAGCCAAGGGGCTGCAGAGCCTTCCCCCCCAGGACCCGAGCCCTCTACAGCGGTACAGCGAGGACCCTACAGTACCCCTGCCCCCTGAGACTGATGGCTACGTTGCCCCCCTGACCAGCAGCCCTCAGCCTGGTATGGAATCCAGGCCCAAGCTAAGAGATTGGGAGAGAAGTCGGGGAGGGAGCTGGGGGTGTGGGGGGACTGGTGGTAGCTGGGACACATGGGTTCCTTCCCCTAATGAGCCCCCTCCTCTTGGCCTTTCAGAATACGTGAACCAGCCAGAGGTTTGGCCGCAGCCCCCCTCACCCCTAGAAGGCCCTCTGCCTCCTCCTCGACCTGCTGGTGCCACCCTGGAAAGGCCCAAGACTCTGTCCCCCAAGACCCTCTCCCCTGGCAAGAATGGGGTCATCAAAGACGTTTTTGCCTTTGGGAGTGCGGTGGAGAACCCTGAGTACTTGGCACCCCGGGGCAGGGCTGCCCCTCAGCTCCACCCTCCTCCAGCCTTCAGCCCAGCCTTTGACAACCTCTATTACTGGGACCAGGACCCATCAGAGCGGGGCTCTCCACCCAGTACCTTTGAAGGGACCCCTACAGCAGAGAACCCTGAGTACCTGGGCCTGGACGTGCCAGTGTGAGCCAAGAGGCCAAGTCTGCCGAGGCCCTGCTGAACCCTCAGGGAGTGGGGAAGGCCTGACTTCTGGCCTGAGTCGGGATGAGGCAGGAAACGGGCTCTTGGCCCACATCCAGGGGATCCTGCCGCACCGGGAACCTTCCTCCTTCAGATCCCATGAGGCCGAGAGGGGCCCAGCCTGGTTGGTCGAGGGGACAACACTGGGGAGTCCTGACTGACTGCGGAGCACAGCCCCAACCAACTCTTGGGTCCCATGGATGCCACAGCCAGTCTCCTTACCTGAGGGAGCAGCTCAACCTGCTTCTCTTAACTCCAGATCTTTGACACTGAAGGACTTAGGGAAGCTGGGCCTAGACGGGGAGGAGGCTCCAAGGGAGTGTCTTAGGAACAAGAGCAACCCGTCCAGAGACTGTCCCTGAGACCCAGCTCTGAGCCCAGGAAGGGAGCAGCAAAGCCACCCAGATCCAGTCCTTGTACAGAGTGCTTTTCTTGTTTTGTTTTTACTTTTTTTTTTTTTTAAAGATGAAATAAGGACCCAGGGAGAGCGGGTATTGTGGAGGGGGGTGGGACCCTCAGGTTAGGGGAAGGGTGTCCTTTCTCCACACCCACCTTCTCCATGTGCAAATATATTTTGGAAAACAGCTGGGCACCAGCCTATGTCTGGGGTGGCTCTGTGCCAACCCTTAGCGCTCACCTCCTAACTTACACTCAAGTCATCTTTTCCTGGAGGGAGTGGCTAGGAATCAAGAAAGCTTGAATGAGGAACCTATTCTCCTGTTTCCTGGCTTTTGGGTTGGGTTGGGGGGGGGGGGCGGAATCTTCAAGTTGGGATTCAGATCTGAGAGCCCTTAGATAACCAGATCATTCTAGTGTAGAAAAAATGAATTCCTAAGGCCACCCACCGGAATGGGGGTTATTTCCTCCCTGTGGGTACGGGGACCAGGGGGAAAGAAGAGGCGGTGTCTACTGTGTGACTCATTTTCCTTGCCTTGGCTATGAGAGGGGAGATCATTGGACTAGAAGTAACTATCCAGAAAAAGCCCACCCACCCAGCAGAGCCCCCTTGGTGGTATAAAGGCTGGGCTGGCATCTGTGCTCCCCCCCCCTCCCCGAACATAAAGACACACACTAGTTTGGTCCAGATGTCTGTAGTGCCACTTTATTGCCAATAGCTGACACTGCCCAGGGCTGGCGGAAGGTAAGTTAGTGGTGACATTTGACCGGTACGGCTAAGCTGGAGTGGGGAGCAGACTTTCTTGGACACTGATCCTGGGAAGAGGGTATAAGGCGGCTGTGGAAATGTCCATGGAGATGGTTTCTCTCTCACCCCCAAGACCACAGCAGCTTCTATTCCCTCCTGGTACCCAAAGGGACAAAGTGGAGGCCAGAGTCTCTTAGCTTACCAGGACCCAAGTGAGGGGAAAGAGGCAGTGGGGAGCCCTCAGCAGGACCAAACGGGAGACCAGGGCTTGGGTCCCAGAACAGAGTAGGAACCCAGAATCACGTGTAGTTACAGGATGACGCAGGGAGGACGGCTGTTCGTGATCTTTTCTAGGGGTTCTCCGTTACTGGCTCTTCGGATGGCCTCAATGAGCTAGAGGGCAGACATGTGGAATGGGATGATCCATTGCAGGGGAAGGGTGAACCGGGGCCTCCCGACATTGTAAATACTCACATCTTTCTCATAAGGGAAGCCCCCATTCTCCAGCTTGGAGAACACCAGCTGTCCATTGATTTCGATCTCAAAGGCCCCTGGTATTAAATAAATCAATGAATGAACTGTATGCTGAGAACAGGCAAGTCAGGAGAGGCTCTCCCACTCCTTAGACTTCACACAGGCTCCTTCATGTCTCCACCGGCCCCACTAGAGTCTACTTCTCTGAGCCATTTCCCAACCCCGGCTCCTGCCCAAGGAGCCCGACGAAGGCGTTACCTGTGGGTCCTTTGAACTCGGCTTCATAACTCAACAAAGGGCTCCCTCCCCTCCAACCCTACATTTCTGCACTCTCACCCGTTTTTCCCTACAGGGAAAACCAAACCACCAAAGGGAGCAAACAGCCGGTACATGCTACAGCTGTGTCCCCCCGCCTTACCTTTGGACGGGGCCTCGAGGTGGCTGGACATTTTACTATGTGCCAGACACTGCTGGACTCCATGTAAAACAGCCAATTCCAGGACTAGAAAGTGGCAGAGTTGAGATTTAGAACACTGACTCAGCAGGTGTTCTGCGGGCCTCACCTGTGCCCCCCAAGCGCGACTCGATCTCAATGCCAGGATACTGCTCCTTCACGGCACTCGCCAGCTCCAGGTAGGTCGCCTCAAATCCGCAGGGTTCACTAGGGACAAGATGCTCGGGGGTCCGCCTGGGTTTCGGGGGAGGGGCCTCCCGTGGACCCACCCCCGGTCGGTCCGGACACCCCACAGGCTGGAGACGCTCACCAGTACTCCACGACGATGCGCACCCCACTACCCGGTTCAATCTCCCCGGGAGGGGGCGCTTCAGACGTCGGCCCCGGCTCCCCGCTCATTGCTCCCGACTCCGCTTCAGCCGCTGCTTCCGGGTGTGACGCGACGCCGCGCACACGTGATGGGGCGGGGCCTCGGGGCGGGCCGGGCCGGGCGTTACGTCCGGGCGCCCCCTGCAGGCCGCGATTGCTGCTGCGTTTTGTGCCTCTCCCCAGTTAGAGGGCTCTGGGCTGGGTGGACCGATCCAGACCAGCTTACCTGGCCCGGGTTCTCAGAGCGCCGGACTTGCTCCGCACCTCGTGTCCGCTGGACGTCACGGCCTTATATAAGCTCATGAACTTAGACTGCAAAGTGCTTTCCAGTTTACAAAAGGAAGCGAAAGTGATGGGGCAAGCGGATCCAGGGCCTGGGGTTGGCTGATACGGAGTAGTTGCTATTTCTTGCTAACATGCTGATGGCGTTTTAAACCACCCCATAGCTCAACACTCAAGCATTTAAGACACTTAAGCTCCAAAGCTGTAGGCACAATGGGGGAGGGGGGCAGTGACTGCTTCTCCCCTCCATTTGAGAAGCTAAAGCTTTGGGGCTCGCACTCCTCAGAGCCTGCACCGCCTGCACCGTTCCTGCAACTCCCCGATCTCATCCTGGCCCGGGCTGGCATTATTGTCTTTTGCAGCTCTGAAAATGGAGGCTGTCTTGCTCCCTTTTTCCTCCCTGGAGTCCCACCATAATATCCTGATAGCTCACCTACATTATTACCATGCCTTCAAATCATGCCTTTTCGGGGCTCCTGGGTGGCATGGTCAGTTCAGCCACTGACTCTTGCTTTCGGCTCAGGTCCTGATCTCTGAGTGCTGAGTTCCAGCGTCTGGTCAGGGCCTGTGCTCTGCGAGGAGTCTGCTTAAGACTCTCCCTCTCTCTCTCCCCACCTAAAATAAGTAAATAAATCTTTTAAAAAACATGCATTTTTAAACAAATGCAGTGATTTATTGAGTTGTGCCATCATCACTTCAGTCCAGTTACAGCACCTTTCCATCAGTCTAGAAAGGTCCCTCCTGCTTGTTTGCAGTCCAGCCCCCAGCTCCAGCCCTAGGCAGCCATCCATCTGCTTTCTGTTATAAATTTACCTTTTCTGGACATTTCCTATAAGTGATATAATATGTGGTCTTTTGCTTCTGGCTTTTTTCATTCAGCACAAGGCTTTTAAGGTTCACCCATGCTCGCACGTGCCAGTTGCTTGCTGAGCAGTATTCCGTTGTACAGATAGACCACCTTTTGCTGATCTGTTCAGTACCAGTTGATGGTCATTTGTGTTTCCAGTTTTTAGCTATTTTGAATAATGCTGCTTTGAACGTTCATGTGTCTTTGTACGTGTGTTGTCATTTCTCTAGGAGTAGAATTGCTAAGTTACATGGTAAGTTTATGTTTAACTTTTTGAGAAACAGCCAAACTGTTATTCCAAAATGCCTGTACCATTTTACATTTCCACCAGCAATGTATGAGGATTTGTTTACCCATATCGTTGTCAACACTTATTGTCTGTCTCTGATTATAGCTCTCCTGGGTGGGGGGGTGAGGTGGTATTTCATAGTGGTTTTAATTTGCGTTTCTCTAGTGACTAATGACGTTGAGCACATTTTCCTATACTTATTAGCCATCCATCTCTCTTATTTAGAAAAACATCTATTCAAATCTTTTGCCCATTTTAAAAATAGATTATTTATTTATTTGAGAGAGCGAGTGTAGGAGAGAGAGGGAGAGATCACAGCAGGGGGAAGGGACAGATGGAAAAGCAGACTCACCGCTGAGTGGGGAGCCCAATGGGAGATTCGATCTCAGGACCCTGAGATCATGACCTGAGCCGAAGGCAGATGCTTAACTGACTGAGCCACCCAGGCGCCTTTGCCCATTCCAAAAAAAAAAAAGATTTATTTATTTAAAGAGAGAGAGAGTGCTCAAGCGCGTGCAAGAGAGGGTGAGCAGGGGAGGGTCAAAGGGAGAGGGAGAGAATCTGAAGCAGACTCCCCACGCACCACAGAGCCCACCTGGGACTCCATCTCAAGAACCCGAGATCATGACCTGAGCTGAAACCAAGAGTCAGACACTCAACTGACTGAGCCACCCAGGAGCCCATCTTTTGCCCATTTTGAGTTGGTTTGTTTGTTTATTATCGATTTGTATGAGTTCTTTTAAAAAAAATTTTTAAATTTATTCATTTGAGAGAGAGAGAGCGAGAGAGAGCGTGCGCGCTACAGAGAGCATGAGCAGGGCGGTGGGTCAGAGGAAGAGGGAGGAGCAGATTCCCCAATGAACAAGGAAGCCCGAAGTGGGGCTCCATCCCGGGACCCCGAGATCATGACCCTCGCAGAAGGCAGACATCCAACCGAGCCACTCAGGGGCCCAAGAGTTCTTTATATAGTCTGGATGCAAGGTGCCTGAGCAGATCTATGATTCGCAAATATTTTCTCCCCACCTTTAGGAAGTTTTTAAAAAAATTTTCTTAACGATGTCTTTCGAAGTGCAAAAAATTTTAATTTTGATGACGTCTAATTTGCTGATTTTTTTTTGTCACTTGTGCTTTTGCTGCCGTATCTAAGATCTCTGCCTAATTCAAGGTCACAAAGATTTTTTCCTGTGGTTTCTTCAGAGGTTTTATTTTAGCTCTTACATTTAAGTCTGTGATCTATCTCGAGTTAATCTTTGTAGATCGTGAGGTAAGGATCTAAATGCATCTTCTGGCATGTGGATAGTTGATTATCTCAGAACCATTTACTGAAAAGACTAATCTTTCCCCACTCAATTGTCTCGGTACCTTTGTCAAAAATCAATTGACCAGAAATGTAAGGGTTTATATTTGACTTTTGGTTCTATTCCATTGATCTATAAACCTATTCTTTTTTGTTGTTTCTTTTTTTTTTTATTTAAAAGTTCAGATATGGGTACCTGGGTGGCTCAGTCGGTTAAGCATCTGCCTTTGGCTCAGATCCTGATCCCAGGATCCTGGGATCGAGCCCCGCACCAGGCTCCCTGCTTGGTGGGGAGTCTGCTTCTCTCAACTACCCCTAGCTCGTGATCTCTCTCTCATGCTCTCTCAAATAAATAAATAAATATCATCTTTTTAAAAGTTCAGATATAACTTATATACGGTAAAATTCGCCCTTGAGTGTACCCTTCTGTGAGTCTAACACACAGTTGTGTATCTACCACCGCAACTGAAATACACAACAGCTCCGTTACCTCCTCACAAGTCCCTGTGCCCTTTGCTGTCAACCCGTATCCCTCCTCCCTGCCCGTAGACCTGTTTTCTGTCCTTACAGTTCCACCCCCTTCCGAAAGCCATATGAATGGAATCCTATGGCACTCAGCCTTCTGAGTCTGGCTTCCCTCGCTAACCCCATCCTTCAACATCCAGAGCGATCTTTTCAAAATATAAATCTACCTGCCTCTCTGCGCCTCTGCTTAAGCCCGGAGGAGAGACACTGCAGGGTCTGGCCTCGGCCCATAGTTCCTGCCCGTCTGGACAGACAGGATGGACGGCTCTTCAACCTGGTTTAACCACCTGAGGGCTTGTCAATACCACACATTCCTGGGTCTTGGCCCCAGAGACTGAGATTCAGTAGGTGGGGAGAGGCCCAGGGATCTGTTTTTTATACAAGCCTAAGGAGATGGGGAGGCAGGTGGTCACAGGCCACACTTTGAGAAAGAGCGGAGTCCAAAGCACTTGCCTTTCTCCGCACCCGCTTGAGCTAACCTGTGTGGCCTCCTCTCCTTCCTTCTCCTCCACCCCACTCTGCCTCCGCATGCCGTGTGCCCTCCCGCTAAGGGCTTTGGCCCTCCATTCCTCATCGATTCCTCATCGTGAACGGTAACTCCCCCATGCCCACCCACCAATCTCAACCTTCTCTCTACTCTAGTTTCCCCTCTGCTTGCTTGTCACTTCCACAGCGAAGGCTTTCCCAACTCTCTGGGTGAGTCATTCTCCCAGCATACTTGTCACCTGTCATTTCTTATTTTTGTGTGATTCTTTTTTTTTTTTTTTTAGAGATGGGGGAGGGGCAGAAAGGGAGAGAGAATGAGAGACTCTTATGCAGGCTCCACGCCCAGCATGGAGCCCAACATGGGGCTCGTTCCCACAACTCTGAGATCATGACCTGAGCCGAAATCAAAAGTTGGCCACTTAACTGACTGAGTCACCCAGGTGCCCCTTGTGGGATTCTTTGATTAACATCAGTCTCCCTGACTGGGCTGCGTGAGGATAGGGGCAGGGTCTGTTTTTGCTGCTCCCCGCTTTTCCCCCAGGACCAAGCATGGGGTTTGCATATAGTAGGTACTTAACAAATATTACTGAAATGAATGAAGGAATGATCGAGTGAATCGTCTACTGTGCTTTGCACACGCTGCTGCTCCATGGCCCAGGTGACCTTGCCCCCTCCCCCACTTCTTTGCTTAGTCCACTCATACTGGTTTTTCGAGGAAAACCCCATTTGGAGAAAGTTGAGGCTAGAGCCACTCCTTGATGGTCCCCCAGGGCAGACCTCTTATCACCCTAAGGACTGTTTGTTTACCCAACTGTTACCCACTTCAGGTTGGGAGGTGGCCACTGCCTTTGATCTGCGGCTTTCCAGGCCCTCTCCCTGACCTTTGTGTTTGCCTAATGCTGAAGGAGAGAGCTAACGTGATCGCTCAAAGGGGAGTCCCCTGGCACCAGGCCAGAGCTTTCCCTAGATCACTCCTCCCCACCATGAGACCCTGCCTAACCCCTTCGATTTCAGAAGAAGCTGAGATGCTGGACTTTGCAAAGAAGAGAGAACATTCTCTCTGGGTGCCTCTGGGTGCCTCTGAGGGCCAGGGTGCAGGCCGGGTGGCCAGACTGTGGCTGGAGGTCAAGGGGCAGCCCCTGTTGCTGGACACCCTTCTGGCCGGCTTCCCTCTTTCAGTGAGTGCTCTCTGCCCCATCAGATGGGACCCAGAGGCGAAGACAGTCTCCCTAGCTTGGCCAATGAGCAGACCCGATTTAGTGAGGAGCATGGGGAGGGGTTAGCACTGTTTCCCCTTACCTTCCAGCCCCCAGTCCCTCCCTCCCACGTCACGAGGACTCTAGATCCTCGCTCTTGAGGCTCTCAGCTCGACTGTCTTCCCCGCCTCTCCCCTGGCACCTGCTGCCGGGCTAAGAAGGGCAAAACAATTCCAGCCAGCGTAGAGTGTCAGGGAGTCCCCGCCCCTCCTCCTAGGGTTCCTCCTCCCAGGCTTCTTCCCCAGGCCCCGCCCCCACCTGCCCAAGATAATTTTAGTTTCCTTGGGCCAGGAGCCTGGACACACTGGGCTCTCCCTCCTCCCAACCCTCACTTCTACCTCCAAAGTCGGGACACCCTCCTACCACCATTAGAGAAGAAGGACTGGATTTGAAATCAAGTCTAGGTATCTGGGGTCCCAAGACAGAACAGGACTTCGGACCCGGTGTCCTGCTGCTCCTGCTGGGGCTCCTCCAGGTAAGGTGACCAAAATCGGTCCCAGCCGACAACCTGCTTCCACCCCCAGCCGCACCGGGGCCCCAGGCTGTGCCTGTGTCAGGGCCAGGAGCTGGCAGGTTGCCCAGGTGGGCGGCCGGGCAGCCCGCCTGGCTCCCCACTCCCCTTCCCCCCTCAGTGATGTCAGGCCAAGGGAGGGGGCAGGAGGGGGACAGGTAGTTAAGGGCCTGGCGTCTCCCTCCCTAAACCTGTGGCCCCAGCCAAGTGTTCCTACGCCAGGGTCCAGGTAAGGACCCAACGGCCACTTCATCTCGAGGGTGGGGAGCGGCGGCAGGTCCCGGGTCAACAGGGAAAGATTCAGCCTCCTGCTGTGTTGCTCCGGCCGCCTCGCTTTCTCTTTTTCTCCAATCTCCCGTATCCTGTCCCTTCCTCACCACCTGCCCTCAGTCTTTCCCGATTCCCATTTCCTGTCCTTCTTATTCCTTCCTTTCCTCCCTGTAGCCCGCCTCCCTCCGCCCCCGGACAAAGCAGCTGATGGGGATGGGGACTGCAGATCCCCGATCCTCTCCTCCGGGAGACGCGGCTTTCCCGCTGAAACCAGCCCCTCCCCACCTTGCCAGAAAGAGAGCTGGGGTGGGGGGCGAACACCGAGGGCTGCCTCGAGTCTTTCCTTGCTCAGCCTGAGGTTACCCGTTCGAGGTTTCCCCCAGGCTCTACCAAAGACTGACGCTCCGCGCGGGGGCGGGGGGCACCCTCCAATTTGGAGGGCAGCAGAGGAGAGGGATCCCCTAAATTGCTAGAGCTCGGTCTCCGGATCGTTTGCCTGCTCCGACGTAGGGTCCTGCTCTAGGAAGGGAAGGTGGGGGCGGGGCAGGCCCGGGGGTCCATCCTGGAGTCGGAATGAAGGCTCGAAGGCTGGAGGGCTGGATGCTGGGGGTCTGCGGTGCCGCGGGGACGAGGGAAAGTGTGTGCGTGTTTGGGGGCCGGGGGCAGTGTTTGGAGAAAGACCCGAGTCTGGGTCTCCCTGACACGGCGGGGATGGAGAACGCACCTGTCCCAACCCTACTGCCCCTCAAGAATGGCCCCTCTTGGTCGGCCTGTCCTGGACTCTGCTCTCCCCTCTCCCCCCGATCCTGCGGGGGGAGCCCTCCGAGAAGGCTAGCAGCCTGTAATGATTAACTCCACAGACACAATCTAGCATTCTTCCCAAATTAAACTTTAAGAAAGCTTACCCCCCTTTTCCCATTGGGTGTTTTTTCCAGAGTGAGAGAGTGGGCGGGGCCTCAGAGTCCTGGGCCCTCCCCCCAGCTCCGGGTCACCTAGGGGTTTCCCGCCTCCTCACCTGGGCGCTGCACCCTCAAAGCTCCCCCGAAGGTTGAGCCTTCCACCCCCCGCCCATAAATCCCGGTGGGGGCGGGGCGTGGAGTGCTGGGCCGGACGGGGGCCTTCCCGCCACCTGCTGGTCCCCCGCCTAGGCCTCGGCCCTGCCAGCCCCTCCCCCTCCCCTGGTTCGCGACGGAGGTGGCCTTGTTTTCTACTGGGCCCGGCCACCCGCCCTTGGGGCCAGCCAGGTGGAGCAAGATTCAGGAAGTAAACAAGGAGGCAGGAGGCTGGGAGGGCGGGAGGGAGGGTGGGGCCGGCGCCGCGGGGCAGGAGAGGCCGTTGGGGAAGCCTCGGCCTGGAGTTGTAGTGTTGAGGGAACCGATAGATTTGGGGGGGTCGGTTTCTTCAACAGAAGCTTTCCTAGGGTCCCCGTTTGAAAGGTTCAGGTCTCTTGGGAGGGGGTTGCCCGGGCCCCACAGCTAGGCCCCGTTCTCCTCCCATCCCATGTATTTGGTTCTGACCATCCCACTCTTCTCTTGCCTTAGAAAGGTCTGGAGGGCAAGGTGGAGGGATCAAAAGGCCAAATCCAAGTCTTTAGCGGCCCTCCAGCGCTCTGAGGCCAGACTCTAATCTGATTCTGATTTAAATCTACTCCCTTCTCCCTGCCCAAACACTCCTCTGATTCCTCTTCCCTCTGGGATGGAGTAGGACCCTACCTTTGGCCTCTGGCTTCCTCTCTGGCTTCCCTGCAGCCCCCCAGTCTCCCTGGAGTGAAGTCACCAGGGCTGGTGGCCAGAGGACTGATGGCATGGGAGCAGGGGCATTGTGTCTTGTCGATGTTCACTGGTGGGTGTGTCTTGCCATCCCCCCCCACCCAGGACCCTGAGCCCCCTGAGCCCCCTCCCTGCCTCTCCCTCCCTCTTGGCCTTTCCTTGTCTGCCTGGCTGTGTCTTTCTCTTGGGTGTCTTGCTCCTCCTGCTCCTGTAGCATCCCTCTGGCCACGGTGCCCCGGAGCGTGTGTTGGGAGGACCTCATCCCCCACGGTGGATATAGACGCGTCCTCTGGGCCCACTGCGCCCTGGGTGCTGGGGGTAGGCAGCAGCAGCGGAATGAAAGCCTGGTAGGCCCCAGACAGGATAGGGAGCACTTCGTGGCTTCTTCCGGTGAGTGAGGGCATCACTGGGAGGTCGGCTCTGCTCCAGATGGGCCTTTGAACCCAGGCCAGGCCTTTTTCCTCTCCTTGGGTGAGGGGGCTCCTGGGTGGGGAGGTGACTACAGGACCCGGGCAGATTGTAGGTCCCACCTTGACTGGAGGTGGGCCAAGGGTGGGGAGGAGAAAATGATGTCAGAGCTGCTGCAGGCCCCACATCCTCTTTCTCCCCAGCCCGTCCCTGCGCCTCCCCCATTCCTCCCAGCCTGGTCTGTTGGGGGCGGGAGGGGAGGGAGGTGGGTAGAGGCAGGGCTGTTTGTGTTTCTCCTAAGCCAGGAAGTCGTGCAGATGAGTCAAGGTTGAATAGAGAGCCCCAGGCAGTGCTGTCCCGCCCCACCCTGACTCACCTGTCCCCCAGATCCCCTCACTTAAGGGTCAGGGGCCTGCCCCATCCTGGAGGGTCAGTGCCAGGTGCTGCAGGCAGCCTAACAGCACTGGCCTAGGTCTCAGGTTCTCCCAGGCCCTCCCAGGTTCTAGCCTGGCTCTAGGGGTCCTGCTTCCTGTGGAGGAGGGGCCCATGCTGCCTCTGTCCCCAGTGGGCATCTTTGCCCCAGCTCGCCTGTCCTTACTTGTCCTAGATGCCTGTCAGCACCTGGGGGCGATAGGACATGGGTAGGACCCTGGCCCTGCCTGGGGGTGCCAGGTGGCTCCAGACCAGTGGGTGGATAAGACAGGTGCACGGAATTGCCGCTGAGGCCCCAGCACAGTGCAGAGAGGGAGCCCTTGGGCCTGAAGCTGGAAAATCCAGAAAGGCTGCCCAGAGGAGGTGGCTCTGGCATTGGGGCTTCAGGAAAGTTGGGCAGGAGGAGGAATCTGGAGAGGGCACACAAAGTGTGGGGGCTGCTAGGGCAAGACCCCCAGGCTAGTCCTGCCCTTCTCCCATCAGCTGAGCCAGCCTCCTGCCCTCCTGGTTCCTGTCCTTTCCCACCTCCTCTCCCCTTCAGTGCATCACTCAGCACTTGGGCAGGCGTTGCCACAACAGGCTCTGGCAACTAGGGCTGGCAAGGAGGCACTGGAAAAACCCGGGGCAGAGCGCAGAGGAGTGAGTGGCCTGTGCTCAGCCTCGAACAGTCTGTGGGGCACGGAGTCTGTTGCCGCTGCCCGGCTTGTGGTGGGGGGGACCCTCTTCGCTCTTCCCTTGGGCAACGTGGGGCTAACAGAAGAGCATTGGGCTTGGAGTCCACTCCCTGACTCACCTGTGATGGGGGCAGGAATGCTTCCTTCTCAGGGACTTGGTATCCCCTTTTGCAAATGGGCTCCCTGGAATGAAGGCTCCAGGGAAACTCCAGTGAGAGGGGGAACAGTAGGTGCTGTGTCAAGTGAGGGGTACCTTGGGAGCTGTGTGAAGTCAGGAGGTCTGGGTCCTCTCAGCCCCTCTCCCCGAGACAAGCGCACAAGAGCGGCTGCCCACAGCCCTCTCTCCTCTCTCAGATGTCATGGAGCTCGGTCTGTCTCCGCCTCATCTCAGCAGCTCCCCAGAAGACCTGTACCTGGCCCCCGGGACCCCTCCTGGGACTCCCCCGCCTCCCTCTGCCCCTCTGCCCGGGGAGGTGAAGAGGTCCCAGCCTCTGCCCATTCCGACCAGCAGGTACAATGGGGTGATGGAGCTGAGGAGGGGCTGGTGGTGGAAGGGGGGGGGTCAGTGCTGGATAAGCCAGAAGCTTGCCGTCGACCAATTCTCTGCCCTCTACCTTGGGCCACAGGAATCTTCTTCGAGAGGAGGAGCTGCGGGCAACCTCTCTACCCTCTATCCCCAACCCCTTCCCTGAGCTCTGCAGTCCTCCTTCAAAGACCCCCATTCTTGGGGGGTCCTCCGGTGCAAGGGGGCTGCTCCCTCGAGACACCAGCTGCCCCCATGTGAGTTGTCTTGGGAGAGAGAAGGCAGGGATGAGGGGTGCTGTGGGACTGGGGTGGATATGGTGCCCCTTCCGTGGAGGTGGGGGGATTTGGTCAGGAGTCCCTGAGGGTCTAGCAGGCAGGGGAAGGGCAATAACCCCCCTCCGCCGTTACACAAGTCATCTGCGATTCCCGGGATGCAGGTGGTAAAAGTGTATAGTGAAGACGGGGCCTGCCGGTCCGTGGAGGTGGCGGCCGGCGCTACAGCCCGCTACGTGTGTGACATGCTGGTCCAGCGGGCTCACGCCCTGAGCGATGAAAACTGGGGGCTGGTGGAGTGCCACCCCCATCTAGCGCTGGGTGAGTTGGGGTGTAGGGGGCTGTCTGGGCAGGAAGGCAATGCTTCGCACCTGGGGCTAGGCAGGTGGCTCCTCTGGGAGGCCTGTCTGCTCTCCCCTGACCCCTGCTTTTTGCCCTTGACCCCAGAGCGGGGCTTGGAGGACCATGAGTCCGTGGTGGAAGTGCAGGCTGCCTGGCCCATTGGTGGGGACAGCCGCTTTGTCTTCCGGAAGAACTTCGCCAAGTATGAACTGTTCAAGAGCTCTCCAGTGAGTGTGTGAGGCGGGAGGTCTGGGCCCTGGGACGCCCTGATCCCCAACCTGGGCCCTCGATCCCTGACTCCTGACTCCTTCCCCGCTCCCCTCCCCCCCAGCACTCCCTGTTCCCAGAAAAGATGGTCTCCAGCTGTGTGGACGCACAGACAGGCATGTCCCACGAAGACCTCATCCAGGTAAAGGGACACCCCTGTCCCGTGGCAGATTCATGATTCCCCAGGATCACCTGCTGCTTTTTTGGCCCTGAAGCATTTTGCTTCCCCTGCATGTGGTGGGGAGTCTAGCACGGTGCCGAGTGACTGTAGAAGTGACTTTTCCTGGCTGACCATCAGTTTCTTTGTCTATGAAATGGGACAATAAATGTATGAGGAGCACCTTGTCTCCTGAAGGCCTGTGTGTGCGCGCGCGTGTGTGTGCGTGTGCGTGTGTATGTCTCCCTGTTGGCCTCTCACCCTCTTCCTGCTCTCTTCTGGCCTCAGAACTTTCTGAATGCGGGCAGCTTCCCAGAGATCCAGGGCTTTCTGCAGCTTCGGGGGTCAGGACGGAAGCTTTGGAAACGCTTCTTCTGCTTCCTGCGCCGGTCTGGCCTCTATTACTCTACCAAGGGCACCTCCAAGGTGAGGTCTTGAGGGTTGACAGCCTCAGTCCCTATAGGATATCCCATTCCCGGTCCTTCTAGGAGCCATCTCTTCCCTTATTGGAACGCCTAGATCTTTCTCCCTCTGGGCCCGGAGACCCTCCGCTGCTTGTCTTTCCCTCCTAGCTTCCCTAGCCCAGGGGGCAGTAGTGGGAAAGGCAGGTGAAAACTGAGTTTGAGTCCTGACTCTACTTCTGTTTGCTGTGTAACCTGGGGCACTTCCTGCTCCTCTCTGAAACCCCCCCCCCGTCGGCTTATGGATTACGGGGACAATAGTAGGGGGGTAGGGTCTGCCTGTAAGGAGTCCTGCCTGTCCATGCCGCCTAGGATCCAAGGCACCTGCAGTACGTAGCAGACGTGAATGAGTCCAACGTGTATGTGGTGACCCAGGGCCGCAAGCTCTATGGGATGCCCACGGACTTCGGCTTCTGTATCAAGGTAAAAACCCTGGCCGGGCCTGGGAGGGAATGGGAGCTGCTCAGGTCCCCCCAGGATCCTACCTAGGGCTTCTGAGCTCTATCTGGGACACCCAGACTCCTCTCCCTGCACCCTTGCCATGCCCCACGGAGACAGACATCTGGTCGTAATGGCAGATACGGGACCAGCTGGTTTCCTCTTCCTACAGCCCAACAAGCTTCGAAACGGCCACAAGGGGCTTCGGGTCTTCTGCAGCGAGGACGAGCAGAGCCGCAGCTGCTGGTTAGCAGCTTTCCGCCTCTTCAAGGTGGGACCCTGGGAGTGGCCTGGGGGGCTGCCCCCCCCTCCCCCCTCCCGCATGAGTAGCTCCGCCCTCAGGAATGAGGGGGCATTGTAGCCTGGTCCAAGACCGGAGTCCTGGCTCTGGCCTCGGAAAGCTCCTTATCCAGGGCAGAGACACAGTCTTGCTCTTGGGGCGTTCTGGTGGATGGGGTCTCACAGGCCAGTCCCCAGCACCTGCTTGACGTCCTGCTCTCTTTCTCCCTCCACCCTGCAGTATGGGGCACAGCTGTATAAGAATTATCAGCAGGCACAGTCTCGCCACCTGCGTCCATCCTGTGTGGGTTCTCCCCCTTTGGTGAGTGTGCGCAGGGCCATTCGCTGGGGGTGGGCACCCAGGCCCCATCCTGGGGGGACATGGGCCCTGTTCTGACTCCTCCACATCCTGTCCCATCTACAGAGGAGTGTCTCTGATAACACCCTGGTGGCCATGGACTTCTCTGGCCATGCTGGGCGTGTCATCGAGAATCCCCGGGAAGCTCTGAGTGCAGCCCTGGAGGAGGCCCAGGCCTGGAGGGTGAGGGGCCTACACCCATCTGCATGTTTGTCCTGGGGACCTTCTCTCCACCTGTGTGTGTGTGTGTGTGTGTTTAAGAGAGGGGAGGGGCAGAGGAAGCAGGACAGAGAGACTCTTAAGCAGGCTCTATACCCAGTGTGGAGCCCAATGTGGAGCTTGATCTCACCACCCTGAGATCATGACCTGAGCCGAAATTAAGAGTCGGACACTAAACTGACTGAGCCACCCAGGCGCCCCTCTCCATGTGGGTTTCCGTGGTGGGGGAGGAAGAGAGGGGTAAGGGAGGTTCACAGGTACAGAAAGGGGCTCTGTATTCTCGAGGTGCCGGGTAATGCCCCGGTCACGCCCTGATCCCCTGTGTCCCCCACTGCTCTACAGAAGAACCACCGTCTCAGCCTGCCCACCCCAGGCTCGGGCACGAGCCTCAGTGCAGGTGGGTGAACACCCAGTGTCCCCGGGGCCGGGGAGGGGGCGCTGCCGTAGCTTCTCTGAGCGTTCCTGGTGGGGGTGGCTAGAGGAGAGTGACTGTCCTTCTGCCTCTCCCAACTCCAGCCATCCACCGCACCCAGCCCTGGTTCCATGGACGCATTTCCCGAGAGGAGAGCCAGCGGCTCATCGGGCAGCAGGGCCTGGTAGACGGGTAAGAGGCGGGGCTGAGCAGGCCGACAGACCCAGGGATAGGAGAGACCCTGTGTCAGGCTGGCAGCTCTGTGTCCCCGGGTCATGTTGCCCTATCTCCTGGCAGCCTGTTCCTGGTCCGAGAGAGTCAGCGGAACCCACAGGGCTTTGTCCTCTCTTTGTGCCACCTGCAGAAGGTCAAACATTATCTTATCCTCCCGGTGAGTCATCCCTGTCGTCCTCTTCAAGTGCCCTCGAGAAGCTCCCCAGGCAACCCCCCCGCCCCGTGTCTCTGGGCTCTCTCGTGCTCTCTCTCATGTCCCCGCACGAGCCACGGGGGACCTGCGCCCTCGCGCCTCTCCCTGACGCCTCGTCCCGTCTGGCTGTCCCCCAGAGCGAGGAGGAAGGCCGCCTGTACTTCAGCATGGACGACGGCCAGACTCGCTTCACGGACCTGCTGCAGCTCGTGGAGTTCCACCAGCTGAACCGCGGCATCCTGCCCTGCTTGCTGCGTCACTGCTGCACGCGCGTGGCCCTCTGACGGCCGCACGGGCCGCCCGCTGCCCCCCGTGCTCAGACGGTGGACTCGGAGGGCCCAGAAGCTTCCAGACAGGCTCGAGAGTCAGGGGAGGGTACCCCGACTCCACAGTTTTCTACTCTGCTCCTTTGCCTCTCCCTCAGGCAGAAAGCCCCCCGCCCACCTCTCTCCTCAAGAAAAGGCATCGGGGGTGGCCCTCCCCTCTGCGGAGCTCCCGAGCACTGCCCTGGGGTAGGGCATTATGGGAGAAATGGGGGCAGCCCAGGTGGTCTTATGCCCCACACTTTGTACAGACTGAGAGGCCAGTTGATCTGCTTTGTTTTATACGAGTGACAATAAAGATTATTTTTTGATACACCTGTGAGTTCTGTCTGGCAAGACCTGGCTCGCTGGAGTAGAGCAGGGGAGCGGGAGAGGGGGGCACCAGGCCCTGGTGAATGTGTCGCATGGGTCAGGGCCACGTGTCCTCCAGCCTGGATGTTTCTTGAGGGCAGGGTGGTCTTGGTCATCTGAGAGTCTCCAGGGTCCAGTAACTTCTTGGGTGATGAATGTGCGTATAAGGGACTGTCATCCAGGTGCCGTCGCCTGACAGGGCCTAAAGCTATGGAGGTAACTCTTAACAGGCCTGGGAGCGGGAGCCGAGTCCCACAGTGCGTACCTTCTGTGAGCCCTGTGGGCCAACTGCTGGGATGAGTCCCGACACACGTGCATCATGAGTCCACCACCGTCACCTGGGCACATGGCCCAGCACCTCTCCCAAGTCCCCACGACCCCCACTGTCAACCCCTCTCCCTCCTGCTTTCTTTCCTTCTCCTTCTTATTTTATTTTATTTTATTTTATTTTATTTTATTTATTTGAGAGAGAGGGTGAGAGAGAGCACGTGAGCGAGAGTGGGGTGAGGGGCACAGGGAGAAGCAGATTCCCCACTGAGCAAGGAGTCTGATGCAGGGCTTGATCCCAGGACTCGGAGATCATGACCTGAGCCGAAGGCAGACACTTGACCGATTGAGCCATCCTTGTGCCCCTTCCTCCTGCTTTCTGTCCTTACAGTTTGCGCCTCTAGAAAGCCATATGAATGGGACCCTACAACACTCAGGCCTCTGAGTCTGGCTTCCCTGTCTAAAGCACCCTCCAACATCCAGAGTGATCTTTCCAAAATACAAGCCCAGATGGACCCTGCAGGGTCTGGCCTCTCCACACTGCCCATGCTGGTCTGTTTATGAGTTTTGTTTAAAGAATTTTACAGTTTAGCTTTATAATAACTATCAAATTGGCAACACCTGAACATGCCATTTGATCTTTACATCACAATGAAATAGACCCTCTCTCCAGACCCATGAACTCCAACGAGGCATTATTTTTGCCGAGAAATAAAACCTCAGTCTCATCCCTTGGATCTAGGGGCTTGTTTATCAGAAATACAGGGGACAGAGGAACATGTGAAATGACACGTGGTGGTACAATTACCCAAATCCAGACTAGGAAACTACAGAGCAGATGACCCAGCTTCTTTGACAACAACAAAATTACAGGAAAAGATGGGGAATCTCTAGCTCTCAGGAAATTCAGACATACATAATGTGTAGACCTTGTTTGATTCAAATCCAAACCAGTTAACTGTAAACAACGTCTATGAGCAATTGGGGGAAATTTGAGCTCCGATGAGATGTTTGATGATATTAAGGAATTATGGTTAACTTTTTAAGGGGTGGTAATGGTATTTGTGTGTGTGTGTGTGTGTGTGTGTGTGTGGTGTTTAAGTCTTCATCTTTGAGAGATTCATTCTAAAGTAGTTATAGGTGAAATGATGTCTTAGTTTTGTTTTTAAAGTAACCCCAAGGTTAGGGGAGAAGATGTGAGTATAGTCATGGGCTGGCCATGACTTGATAATGGTTGAAGCTGGGTGATGGGTACATAGGGATTCATTTAATTCTTTAAATTTGTGTAAGCTTGAAAATTCTGTAATTTATTTATTTATTTATTTATTTATTTATTTATTTATTTATTTATTTTAATGAAGAACCTCTCCCCAGATCTTTCAGATTGGGCACGAGGTGGTGGGATCCTGTTTTGTTGGTGAGGAAACTGATGGCTCAGCGAGGAGACCTGCCCCAAATTACAGTTAGTGGGAGAACCAGGATTTCAATCCAGGTCTGAATACAGGTCTGGGCTGTTCTGCTATCCCTGCCTGGCTGACTTCCAGGTGGAATTCCTAAGTGGCCTGCGGGGATGGGGTGGGGGTGTTTTCCCCTGAAGAGCCCCTCCCATCTCTGCAGCCCTGGTCTCTGGCTAGGGGGTTGTCCTGAGGTGACTCCGAGAAGGGCCAGCCACCATAGCCAGCCCTTGGGCCAGGCTTGTCACCCCCAATCTTGGGGCTGGGGGGCCAGACCTGTCAGACAGGGGTGGGCAGAGAGGCCTCATCCACGCTCCAGCTGAGAACCTTCTGGGGACTTACCCTGAAGAAATGACTACAGCCAGGCACGAGAGGGGGTGCAGGTTTTGTTTCTTTTTAGCAGGACTTGAGGACACAGGGACCAGAGCAACCTGCTGCCTGCCACCTGCCACCTGCCATGGTTTCCAGAACCATCCCATCACTGGCTTCTCCTCGGGCCTGAGCTGACTGGTGCTGTCTGTGTGACTGGCCAGGGATGCCCAGGGCCACTTCTAAGGTGTGAGTGCAGGGGTCCACGCTGGGATGGGAGTAAAGGGGCCAGAATGAGTCACATCTTAAGCACGTCCAGGGATTTAGTCTGTATAAAAACAGGATCCAGTGTGTCCTCATAGCCTGAAGCACCAGGCTGGGGACAATGCCCTTCTACGTCAATCAGCTAATCAGAATATGTGGGACAGATATCATTTCACTTTACAAACAGGAGACTGAGGCTCAAAGAGAATGACCCGCCTGAGGTCTTATATGGAGTTAGAGACAGAGGTCCAGCCTGGCCCAGCTTGTCAGCGGTGGAACGTAGCCCTTTTCTGCCCTTTGTTCTCTGCCCCCTCTGTTCTTAGTGCTGGCTACTGTGAAGGACCTGAGCCATTGGGAACCCTTTGAGGTGGCAGATGGCTTGACCCTGAGCTGGATACTGGAAATCAGCAGATGAATGTCCTCACTGGGTGGCTGAGATCTCTGGCTTCTTGGAGGAAAGGCAGCAGCTCAGAATGTGGGGGACAAGGGCCCCTCAAACCCAGGGCAAGATTCTCCAGCTCTGAAGATGTGGGAAGGCTGATGTTCTACTGCCAAAGAGGCTGAAGCATGATCCACAGAGGCCAGACAGCAGAGGGAACTTCCAAGGATGGCTGCAGTGTGGCTAGTGGAGGCTTGCGGTTATGATGAAATTTGGGCTGCTGGGAGGGTGGCAGGGGCATTGTGGAGAACACAGAGGCTGGCACCTAACATACTGTCTTTTCAGTATCAAGTTATTGGGTTTGATTATAAAAAGTATATGTGCTTATTTATTTATATTATTTATTTGAGAGAGGCAGAGAGCGGGGGGAGGGGCAGAGGGAGAGGGAGAGAGCAAATCTCACAGATGCAGCACTGAGTTCAGAGCCTGACATGGGGCTTGATCTCACGATCCTGAGATCATGACCTGAGCTGAGATCGAGAGTCAGCTGCTTAACCGACTGAGCCACCCAAGCGCCCCAAAAGTATATGTGCTTATTAAAGAACATTTCAGAAATCAGAAAAAGCTTGGAAAAGAAAAAAGAAAATTCCCTGTCATCTCCCTGAGGATGCCGCAGGCATCGAGAGAGGTGACACAGGGCCCACACCCAGGGGGCTGGCCCTAAATGGTCTGTAGCATACCCTAGACACCAGCTCTGGGGGCTAGTGTGACTGGTGTGAGCCCCGTGCCAGGGTACAGAGCTGTCCTTGGCAGCACCATGGGCCTGTCGGAGGATGTGGCCGCAGGGGTGACCTCCCTGCCTGGTCAAGTGTGGAGGGCAGGGAGGGCTGCTGCCAACTCTCTGGACTTTGAGAACAGATGGGCATGATTCTAGGGAAGCCCACCTCCCTTAGGATGGCCCAGGTGGGACATCCAGACAGACAAAGCTCTGGACAACGGATGCTCTCCCTGATCCCCAGACATCCTGTTCAATGAAATCTACACAGCGTCCAAGTTCATGGGTGGAGGGCCTCCTGGTGCCAGCGGAGGGTTCAACACTGGGTCAGAGACCCTGCCTGGCTCCTTCCTTGTGCCCAGTGCCAGGCACCCTGAGGAGGGAGGGAGGGAAGAAGAAAAGGAGACAGGCATGAGAGACCAAGGCCATTCAGAAGGATCCTTTCTTCCAAACTGTCCACATAAGCAGTTTTCTACAGGCTTCCTGCAGTCCAAGGATTCCAGCAGGAGCTGGGGGGCAGGTTGGGGTGGGGTTGGGGAGATCATTGCCTTTATAGCTGGGAGTTCGGCTTCACGGTATCCTTGGAAAAAAGGCTTCCACTACTACACAACTGATCTGGTCTAGCAGACAGAAAAGAGGGCCCAGAGAGGTCAGGGTTTGGTTGGCCCAACTTGCACAGAGGTAAGGTCTGCGGCAGAGTTTGCTTTCCTATCCTGTGCTGTTAGCAGAACCTTAGCTTTGGGGTTTGGGAGTGAGGTGCACAGTGTGGCCTCTTAGGACAGAGGACTCTGAGCTTCCAGCCCGGGAAGGGAGTTGAGCGAGGAAGGAAAAAGACATTGGGAACTTGGGGAAGTTGCATGTTGCAAACTGGAGTCTAGAGCCACAGAATGGGTGATCCTGGGGGCTGCGGCTGGTCCCCCGGGGTTCTCCATGATCTCCATACAGGTAGGGGCGTTAGGAAGTGGGGGGTACTATCTGGGCTGAGATGGGTTGTGCTCTACCGGGCCTTACGGAGGTCTGAAATTCAGTCCCTTGTGGGGTGAGCTGTGATGGCGGCTAGCGCCCTATCGGAGGGCTGCAGCTGCTTCAAGGAACAGGCAGGTTTTTCTTTGCTGGGTACCGGGGGGCTGTTTAGCTGGAGCTGCGTTTTCATGGTGGGCAGTTTGTTTTTACTTGGCTAGGGTTTATCTTGGAGTGGTTTAGGTGAGACTAAGGGAGATTGGGAGGCCGCCTGCACCTCCACAGAACTGCCACCAAGGACGTATTCCCCTGCATTTATCTGCACACCCCGCGCCCCGAGTTAGAGCCAGGACGTGATGGAAGTGGGTATTCCTACCAGACACTACTGCGATTTCCCAAAGGATTGCAGGGCACCTCCTTTCTCCCAGCCCTTTTACATCCATCGGTCCCGATGCAGGTTCCCACCTTCGGGTTCTCTTCTTCCAAGCTGAGCCACCGCGTCCCACGCATCTAAGGGAAGACCTGGGGCGTGGGGAGGGGCGGCCGCACGAGTAAGGCTAGACGCGAGTCCGACGAGGCAGGAGCCGAAGTAAGGGTCCCGCGGGCGCTCTGGCCCCGCAGCACGGCGGACCGTGCTCTGCCGCCGCCGCCCGCCCCCGCTTGCTGGACGGAAGGGCGCCGAGCCGCAGAGGGGCTGCGGGGGAAGGCCGGCCCGCTTCGCCAGGGGGCGCGCTTCGGGCCCGCAGAGCACGCGCCTCGGTCCCTCGTCCCCACGGAAGGGGGCTCGCGTGGCGCCACAGCCACGGGCCCGTCCGTCGCGGGGCACGGGGTTAGGCTGTTCTTCCCTCGAGTTGGTGGGCTGCGTGGGGGCCTCCGGACGCCAGGCGGGGAGGGAGGTCTGAGAGCCGCAGCCAAGCTTCGAGGGGCCTCCACGGCGCAGGCCAGGCAGGACCTGCTAGGCGTGGCGGGCCGGGCGCTCCCGTTCCCCGGGACCCGAGCCCCCGGCTCCCGACGGCGCCCGAGCCCTCAGCCGCGCGGCGGCAGTGACACCCAGCGGCCGTGTCGGGAAGTGCAGGCGCCGCCGCTCGGCTCCCGCCGTGAAGGTCGACGCCTCTCGAGGTTCCCACTCGTGGTTACGAGCGGGCACCCCCAAGAGAGAAGGCCGCGCTCTGCAGACTGCCCCGCGGGGCACTTCCCCTTCCCCTCCCCCAGTTTCCTCCCCGGCAGTCGCCCGAGCGCTGGGAGATCCTGCGGGGCTGCAGTGCCCGGAAGGGCGGGGCGGGGCGCAGCGGCGGCGCTGGGCTGTGACCCGGAGCAGTTTCACTTCTGGATCCTACCCGGGTGTGATGGGAGAGCATCTGGGGTGGGGGTGGAGGGGGGGGACACACAGGCGTGCCGAGGGCCGGGGCTCGGGACCCCAGGGGAGGGATGGCTTTTTACTCCCGGGGTGTCACGCGCCCCACGCCTCCCTGCATTTTCCACCGACCCCCCCCCCCCCCGTCGTGGGTTCCACTCCGCTGTCACCGGAGCTGCCGCTCCTCCCCAGCAGCCGCCGCCTCCGCGGGGGCTGCCGACCCCCGGAGAGGCCCCGAGCGGCGTGGGCGGCAGGAGGAGCGAGCTGTGAAGCCGCAAGCAGGGGGTTAGGCTGCGGGCTGCTGAGACGCCGAGCTGTTTCTCAGAAGTGCAGCTGCCCCTCCCCTCACACCCCCCTCAGCTCCCACCTCGCACCGCACCCCTTCCCCCTCCGCCCGGCCTTCGCTTTCCTCGCCTGGGCACCCCCAACCCGGGAATCAGGTGTCTGGGTCCAGGCAGAATGAAGAGAACCTGAAGAGAGGACGGGGCCGGGAGTTCAGACCCAGCCTCCGTGCCCATATTCGGAGCCCACAATTCCACTGTCACCTCCCTGTCCCCCACACTCCTTTGGGCCAGGATTGGAATTTCACAGAATGGTTTAGAACGTGACCACTTGTTAAAATCATAGGCCGCCCGCTGCAGCGCCCTGACCTCACTGTCAGTGCCTCGGTGTGGTGGGGAGAGAAGGAAGAGGGCACAGGACCCTCTTTCTCTCCTCTTCTTTCTGGAATTAGAAGAAAGGCTGGCTGGAGCCATGGGGTGGAGGCCAGGCTTCGTCTCAGTTGGAAGGAACTTCAGAGATCTATTTCCAGGGAAAAATTAAGGCCCAGAGAGGGAAATGAAAGTGCCCAGGGTCACCCAGAGAAGTGGCAGGGCTGGGGCTGGAAGCTGGAGTCTGCACCAGGCTGTCATTTGCTTTACTGAGACTTCAGAGCTGGATTCACCGACTCCTTCTGTCTCCCCGCCCCCCCGCCCCCCCACCAAGAGTCTAGGGAGGGTGGGTGGGGTCTGTGAGTGACAGGGAGGTAGAGGTGCTGAGACAAATTCCAGTGGGGGTGGGATGGGGATTGACCTGGTGGAAGGACAAGCCTGGGGAGGAGGTGGCATCTGCCCCCCTAGTTCCCACCAGCCGCCCCCAGGGCTGTGGTTTTTTTGACTAGGCAGCTCTTCTGGGCCAGGGGGCCTGGGGAGGGGGGGGGAGGCAAAGTGATGGGAAAAGACTGCTCTAGGGCTTCCTGCCCCATCAGTCCTGGGGAAGGGGGGCAGCTTACATCACCCACAGGCCCTCTAACCTCCATACTTTCCACTGCAATGCTCTTTCCTTGGGTATATTCTTGGGTATATATGTTATTCCGGGGGAAGGTCTGTTACTTTGGGGGGAAGGGAGGCAGCTGCCTACTTCACAGGTCAAGACAGAGTTAAAAACAAAACCGCAGCAAATTCAACACCCCGTGTCCTTCAGGGACTTTCCATGACACCTTCCTTCCCCCTCTCCCCCAAGCCAGGGAGTACCTCCCCAGAGGGCCTCCCCACCCCAGGTGCAGTGGCTTTTGGCTTTTATGCAAACAACTGTCTGACCGGGAATGCTCTGCAGCCAGAACTTGTGTCCCCGGCACCACGTGCTCCTCCATCATCCCACAGCGTTCCTGGCCTCCCCAGAGCTCTCATCTCCACTTTTCCTCAAACGCTGGGTGCTAGGGAATGGGAGGTGAGGGAAGGGACACGGGTCCTTGTCCCCCTGCTTGCCCTTGGATGGCAGTTGCCTGCAGGTGGAGGTTTGGGCACCACAGTGATGGGGGAGGGGGAGGAAGAGTGTGCAGGTGTGGGGTGGCCTCCCCTGCCAGGCCCACTACCCTCTGAAGTGTCACATTAGTTCCCAAGAATTAGGAAAGGAAACTGTCCTTAGGCTGGAAGCCCATCCAGCACCAGCCAGCCCCAGAGCTGTCTCCACTGCTCCCTGGCAAATGGGATCAGGTCTGGTCTCCTTTTCTCTCTGAGCTGCTTCTGCTTTGGGAAGGGAGTGGGGAGGAGGCCACATACCACTCTCTCTAAGGCGGAGACTCAGCTACCCAGAGGCCACTTCTAGGTGTATTTGGTGTTATAACACAGAGGCAGGCTGGACATAATTCCTCTCTCCCAGCCCTGAGTGCTGAGACTGCAAAAGCTGCTGGAGGGCCTCCCAATAATCTGGTGCTGCAGGGAGGGAGATGAGCGGAGAGCCAGAGGAAGCTGCCTCGAACCCGGCTCCACCTTTGCTAATCCTAACCTTCAGAAAGGGTTTCTTTCTGCCTGTCTCACAAAGGAGGAGAAAGGGAAGGTGTTTTGGAAGAGGCTGAGTGGAAGGCCGGATCACCTCCTAGACTCTCTAGTGACATGTTCTAAGAGAGAACAGAAGATGCCAAGACAGGGAGAAAGCTGAATAATCTCTAGGACTTTCTCCTCGGCACCTTAGGTTTGGGCCCCCAAGTATCTTAAGACTATATTTAACTGCAGCTGGGGCACCTGGCTGGCTCAGTCAGAATATGTGACTCCCGATCTTGGGGTTGTAAGTTTGAGCCCCACATTGGGTGTAGAGATTACTTAAAATCTTAAAAAAAAAAAGTAAAAAAGAAAAAAGGTAAGTGTGGCGGAGTTTAGTGACTCCACTTAAATTTCCCAAATTCCCAAGAAACTTGGATGTTTCTGAGACCCCAGAGGTGAAAAAGCCAGGACTTGCCTATCTTCTAAAAAGAACCCCTGCTGGGAGCAAGGGCAGAGCTATGCCTTAGAACTGGGAGACACTGCAGTGTTGATCCTGCCAAATCCAGTCCCCAACTTCCTCAGGTCCCCCTAGGGAACTAAGGGCCAGTGGAACCAGACCCCACTTTAGGGGTATGGGGGCCAGCAGCAGGATGCCAGTGGCAGGCTCAGCAAGGCCTTACTTCGGTGATAATTTCATTTACCTTGGTACTTGGACTTTAAGAAATAGTCAGAGGGGCTAAACTAAGAAAATAGTCCTAGAGGCAGAATTAAACCCTTCCATTTTATGACAACTACAAATGATAGGCATGCACAATGACTAATTTTAAACACACCAGTATTTTATTTTTCAGTGTAAAAATCAAACATGATAAAGAAACCTTGAAACTATCAGCAGGGTTTTTTTTTTTCTTTTTTTTCTTTTTTTCTTGCTGTGACGATACACTCCTTATGGTTCTGGCAAGGTTAGCATTGCTACATTTCAGAAGCTGACTTTCTTTAAACAATCTTTACGGAGGAGGAGTAGAACACCTTCCAGTGCTCCAAATGGGTGGACTCTGGGTAAAACTCCAGAGAAGTTAAGAGGGAAGGTCACTGCTGGGCAGGGCGGGCATTTCTGAGAAACCCAGATGAGCGTGCTATGAGCACAGGCCGTGTCAAAACCACTCAGCAAGGGCTCCCTCCCTTCCTCCTGGGGGGAAGGCCACCCTGAGCCCCTCTGAACCCCCAAACCAGCTTCCCTTCTTCCCCTGTCATTCTGCAGACAAGGGTTATCCACAGACCACACGTGTGGTGGCTTTAGCAACCAGAAATTAAAAATAACCTATGGTTTTTCCAGTAGCCAAAATGATCCCTCACCAAAGCTCATAGACTGCGAACCTGAGCATGCAAAACCACAGTCTGGGTGAAGGGATGTCTGCTTTTCAAATGACCTGCTAATTCTTTGCAACCCACAGTAATTTGGTTTCTGTGAACCCACAGAAGCAGGCCCACCAAAAAGGGTTTTGTCTGCTAACCTGGAAAAGTCCTTGTATAAATGAGTCACTGGCAATGGGATCATTTTTAAGGCTGCTCCATTTCCCTAATAATGTTAAAATGTTTGTTCTCCGTCTTATTAGGAGAGGAAGAAGCAAAGCAACTTCAGAAGCTAGGCCCCACGGGCCTGGGAGGAGGTGGGTAACACTATGGGATGCTCTCCAGGCTTTCTAGAGTAGGGCCAACAGGGAGATGGACGGTGAGGATGATTTGAGGAAACTCTCAAGTTACTTGGGGAGTTAATAACTGAGAGCTCATGAGACGGGGAGGGAGCAAAGCCATTCTACTTCGCTGGCTGCAATGCCATGAAGTGTCTGCAGCATGACGTTCACTCATATTGCTTCTAACCATCAGCGTATTCTTTACTCTTACACATTAAAATAACATGACGGAAACCATGTGCTAGAGATCAGAGGCCTCCACTGGCTACTGAATTACTGAACTGTGGTCCTAGCAGGGCCTTGGAATATCTCCATGTCTTTAAATCCACATACAGTACATACAGTGGAAATTTTGTAACTATCCCAAATCCTCCCTCCCCCCAAGTAACATCATCCCATAGACAAAATTACATAAAACCTCATAACATCCTTGGGAGGTAGATACTATATCCTTACATTTTTTAATCAAAACATTAACATTCCATTTTCAAATGACAGCTCAATCAACATCAATGTATACGACAGTCCAGTCTTGCAATATTTAGAGGAAACTTGCATTCAACTTTTTCAAAGTGCAAAGACCTGTTTATCATGTTGACGGCATGGTGGGGAAAGCGCTATCTACAGCTTGGGTGAATGGAGCTGAAGTCTTGTGTTCTGAGCTCACGAAAGTCTAAAGCCTACACTTCTCTTGCAGGCTCTTCTGAGTCCACAGTCCTTAGAGGCAGCAGTGCCCAGCCCTGGGTTCACTGATCATTTGCAGAACCATTCACTCCTTTAGCTTTAGAGAATAGACTCATTTTCCTAGGGTGGCCCAGGTCTAGCCTTTGGTTTCAGGCCAAAACTGTCTTCTTTACAGGCACTTGAGTCCCAAATCCATTCTGTTTTTCTGAACTCTACCTATATAGAGATATTTTCTGATCTATACTCTCTGAGTGCAAAAACAGCTCCCAATTCTTTAAAAGAGAAGAGACATCATTGTGTATCTCTTCTCTTCCTCTGTATAGCCTGATGGTATTTTCTAGGACAAAATTTTCCTCATTCCTTTTCTTGAGCTCATAAATCTCAATTCCAAGTCTTTGTGAAGGAAGCTTGGCTATCTCTGAGGATTCAAATCTGGAGTGGGCTGGAGTTTCCAAATCTCCACTAGAGACCAACGGACCTGCTCTCTGTGGGGTACACTTTAAAGTTAGGACTCTGAGCATTTAACATTTCCATTACGGTCTTACTGCCTGTGCTGGGATATGTATCAGCAGTACTGCTTTTTCCTTTAAAACCTGCTAAACCTCACATTTAGCAGAGGGGAAAAAGCAGAGGAGGAGAATAAGAACAGTGATACAGAGACTACTTGGAAAAACTTTATGTTGGTGTGAGATTTGTTCATAACACAGTGTTTCAACTAAGCAAAATTTTGTGTTTTTTCTTTGCAAAAGAAATCTGAGGTCATTTTATATCTGGGCCACTGGGAGTATGGGCCTAGCAAAATGTTAAGTGCTGCATTTAAAAGGTGAGAAGTGTTGTCACTGACAAAGTCAGAAGCTGAGTCAGGAACAGCTCAGAACGGGTAAGAAGGAATACGATTAGTTAGCTTATCTGTTATCAAGGCAAGAATCTTTTAGGGAGAACGACTTAAGGAATCTAAACGCTGGTGGATTTATCAACATCTTTTATGCCCTGGCGGTGGTGGTGGAGGGTAATGGGGGAGACACGTCTGTTTAGGTCTCTGCCAGTAGGAAATACCTGTGCAACAATTCGAGTGCGGGTGATAAGGAACATCTGGAGAGCCGGTTCTCTTCCCCTCCCCACTCATCCCAATTCTGTCACCTTGGCCGCAAGGGAGCTTTTCGTGGGGCTGGACGTTCCCCAGATTGTGGCCTCCTGGGTATGTGGTGGGAAATGACAGACAGCCCAGGCCTACAAGGCGCATGTCAGAGGGACTCTGACTGAGAAAGGAAATGTGCCGTCTGAAGCTGCTGCAGGACCTCACTGTCCAACATGGTCGGATGTGAATTCTGACTCTGCCCTTCTAAGCGACCGTGCTAAGATTCTCCTTCACCCTCTCCCCCCATCCCCAGCAAGGGGAGGGGCATTTAGTGGTATGAGGGGAGCCTAAAGAAGGAAACGTTTGCCTGTGTGCTGGCAACCACTACACACTACCTGGTTCGACTTTATGATTTACAAACGTGGAGTTGGCACATATAAATTTTCTCTGGACTTGGCGTGCCCCGATCTAGGCCCAGTAGCATGTGTGAGTGGTCACCCCACCTAAAAAACTGACCTCAGAAGAATGGAAATCATTCAGAAAATCTGTTAGTCACAGGGAAAATGAGGGTCATGTCTTCAAAAAAGTCCCAGGTTAGTGGGATGGGCCTCTTTCACTATCTCAAGGTGCAAAAGTTGGTTTCTTCAGAAAGACTTTTCCACTAATCTGTTGGAAATGCTTGCTTTCCCCAGCTTTCTCTCCAACTTTCTTGCTTCCAAATTCTCTTTTGTCCCCTGAAGAGTCAACAGGACGTGTGGCATTTCAAGAGTATAATAAGCAGCTCCTCTGCCACAATGGAGGTCAGCAACCTGGCGTAGCTTGGAGTCTAGGATTACGGAAATACAGGGAATGCTGAAGACTACGCACTGAAATACATCCAGTCTTTTAGCCAAAATCTCAAACATGTTGGGACTGTTACCATGGAATTTCACAAAATCTTTTTTCCTGAGACAGACGCCATGCTACCAAGAAGGATAAGCCATTTGTGCAGTATGAGGTGGAACATTTTAATTACTGACAGCACATAAATTAGTTGAGTTTGAGTCTAATGCCTAAGCCCTTTTGAAATATCAAGGCAGATACATAAAATACGAATCTAACAGGAATTGGGGATTCTTGGCTCTGGTAGAAATGTGCACAAAACTACTCTTAATTTGTAAATAGGTTTCATGAAGTTGTCCCTGGAAGCAGAATTTATTTTCACTAACACCAGTTCTTAAAAAGGAAAAAAAAAAAATGGCTTTGGCAAGCAGTTGCAGGTGCCACTCTGTGTGTACACTTTGGGGCAAGATCAAAATACCTTCCTGTTTTTTGTTCTTCTCCACCATTCTCTTCACATTCACAACTCAGTGGTTAAAGGAAAAATTTAACACTACCATTTTCACACCAAAGAAATGTGAAACAGGTATTCATATACATATTCTCCTGCTTAATACCCATACATTAAAAGGCTTAAAAGGTAACTGGGGTTACAGCATAATCACATACATTTGAAGCTGGAAGGGACCTTAGAGAGTGTCTAAGCCCAACTCTCATTTTATGGTTGAAGAGACTTAGTTTTAAGAGTTTAGTGATTTGCCCAAAGTCATATAGCTAATTAGCAGCCAATATGGAATTCGCAAACAGATTTTGGGACCCCTACTGCAGTACTAATTTTACAATTATCCCTGCACTTTTCCTTGATAGCCTATCTCTCATAATTAACCATAAAGCTGGCCAATACATCTGCAGGACCAAGATCTGACTTTCAGGAATCTTCCTGGCATACAGCAGCTCCACTTAAAACGGGGAGAAAACCCCACCTGGCTTGATCAAGGAGAACCTGTCAGCAGAAGTGCGCCCCTCCTCACCTCTTCAGGAAGCTTGGCACTGACCCAAACAACACTCATGATGTCTGTCCCTGATTCCTCTCCTGTGGGGAGGGGGAGACTAAGTCAGGCTTTTGGATTGTTTGGTTTTCTGTCAAAAAAAAAAAAAAAATCATTGGCAAATTTGCTTTAGGTCTGTATACTAATGCTCCATGAAGGAGACCAAGAACTTTCAAGTAGCTGCCCCTCCCCTCCTCCCAGGGTGCTGCTAAACCATTTCTCCGTCAGAGTCCAGTTCTACCGATCTCGGTCACAGGAAATGGATGCCATCATCCATAATGGACAACTTCGTGGAGTTTTAGTGATGGTCTATGTTTAAAACCATTAATTCTTCTGGTATAGAATTTCTCCTATAGATGACTGGTTTAACCCAAAGCACCTTTTTAACTGATATGGGAGGGTAAAAGGGTTGAAGCAGAAGTATCATCAAATGACTTAATTTTTTTTCCTTGTGTGATAAGAAATGGGTCTGCTGCTTGGAGACTGGAGTCTTCAGTAACTGGTAACAGATACTTATTTTATGGCTGTTCTTTTCCCTGCTATTGGGATGAGGAGATTATATCCTAGACTTTCAGCCTGTGTTAAGTGCAGAAGGGCATGGCTTCCCAGAGAGGTGAACTGGTGAGCTCTTCTTTGTGGACCTGGGCGTATGACCAAAAGGCTTTTCCACATATGGCAGATGTATCTTGGAAAGAATGTCTCATGCAGCACAACTGGGGGATTCTTTTGACTGGCAACAAACTCCAAGGACTGCTTGTTCCATTGCTGCAAAAGATAATGACCAAATACTTCACTGGCTTTTAAATATCATAAAAATTCAGCTCCCTGATGAGAAAACAAATGTCTCACAAAAATGATAACATGATGTATCTGCAAACAAGTTCTGAATGAAGACAGCATTTCCCTGTTGCCCATGGGAACATGACACTTTGGACACTAAAAATGGTATGGAAAGGAGTTTGGAATTGGGTTATTTTGGAGAATAACTTGTTAGGTGAGGTGTCGGTTTTTACAAATGATGTCAAATGCTCAGGCGTAAATCATCTCTGGGACCAGATGTTCACTTCAGCATGGCTCTGTGCTCTCCTCTGGCTATGTGAGATGAGAACTCATACCGGTCATGGCTTCGATATCCACACATGTTACACTCAAAAGGGTCACGAAAGCCGTGGCAACCCATGTGAATAGTGAACATCACATAATCCAGGAAGAGGACTCGACAGTGGTCACACCGATACACATCCATCACCTCCCCTTCTTTGTTGATCACTTTGACCGAGTCTCTTGGACAGATGGGTGGGGGCTTGAGGAGTTCATAAGAGCGGGGGACCTCCTTCAGAAGCGGCATCCCATTGCGGGCCCTCGGGGGGACCATGTGGTTTTGCTGGTAGATGTGATTCTGGAGTTCTTCATGGTTGCTATCAGTGTCCGTGGAGTCATGGCCACTATTGTTGGGGGAGAGACCTCTTTCAGAAGGCAGGCTCTTCTCTGGCAGGTGGATATTCTTCTTTTCTAGGTCCTGGGGGGCACCATTTGGCATCTCGGCACGGGTGAGGGCTATGGGATACATGCTGCTGATAACTGGAACCATCTCTGAGGTGGGAGCAGGTGGTGTCTGGACCAAGGGGCGCAGGGCTTCGGCACCAAGATAGGTGATGGCATTATTGATGGCTTGATCCATCATCCGGGTCTGTATTATCTCACTCTCTTTCTCGTACATATAGCTAGGATTATAGTTGACGTCAAAGCAGTGGCGCTTCTCACCTAGAACAAGTGAAAGAAAGAATTACAAGAAGAACACAAAGGCAGAGTTTGTAAAATGATTTTCCAGAGTCCTTGAAAAGGGAGGAAAGACATGTGGCCTGCTTAAGACACCCAGCCCAGGCAGGATGGTTCCATTTGGTGCTGGGGACAATCTCAAGGGACAGTGGCTGACAGCACACATTTGGACAGTCAAAATAAATTAACCCAGTAGGCAAAAGGGAAAGTCAGAGATGTCGTTAAGTTGAAGCTACAATGTGAGCTGTTTCCACTGCTCATGTTAGAGGGGAGTGCTGGAGAAAAGCAGAGAAAAAGAAGCAAAAGGACACCAGGGCAGGGTTCTCAGGGAGCCAGGGAGCTACCACTGTGCAGGAGTGTGGCCACCTCTGCACTTCGACTCTTCATGGACTCTCAACACCCAATCAATCCCAAACTGTTATTTGCTTGTTATTTTCTGCTTGTAATACAAGGGAGCTCGGGGGACGGAAGTGCTGCAAGAAGTGGGGACGCTCAGCAACTGGCCTCTGCAGCTTTTTAAATAGCTACAGAGGCAGAAAAAATAGCCCCCAAACCTCCAACTTACCACTCCCCAAACACATCATCACCAGACTGAGATTTAAGTAAAAGAACTTCAAATGTAGAAAGTTTTAGAAAAGCTTTCTTGAAAGATCATGGTCTTTATTCCTTTCATAAAGTTTATTATTCTTTTGCTTGAAAAAACTGCATCATTGATACACATGTGATCATTAGGACCCATCTCACATTTAACTGAAAAATTTATTTGTGGTCACCGTCTCCTACTGCTCATGTCAAACTGCTGAGAAATTCTGAAAATAGAGTTTAGCCACCTTTGGGGCGTGTGGGTGTTGTGTGTTAGAAAACAGAGGCTCTCTGGCCACAGGGAAGGCAGGAGCAGGGTCTGCAGTGATGGCAGATGTGCTCAGTGGTGAGTGGCTGGTAGAAGGAAGAGAAAGCAGGGAGGATGTGTCAAGTACCGAAAGTGAGGCTAAGGTATCGCTGATGCTTTTTCATTCTGTAGACGCTAGATTCTGGAGAGATTTGCTGAACCATATCCTCTCTTCTGTAACACTCCCTAGGCATGTTATGCTTCCAAACCCTGTCACTGTCATACAGTAAAGGGTCCAATAATGAAAGAACACAAGAAAACAAAAGAATTGGAAGAACCAGTTCCTGTTCTTGAGGGGTTGCCAACCTAGTGGGAAAGAAACAAGACCTGTATCCATGGAATTGGAAAAAATAAATGTTAGAAGTTGTGAAAGGGCTGCTCTGCTCTGTGGGGGCCTTTTATTTTATTAATTTTTTAAAAGATTTTATTTATTTTGAGAGAGAGAGAGAGGGAGAGAGTGTGTGTGCGTGTGTGCGCGCACACACGTGCGAGCAGGGTGAGGGGTAGAGGGAGAGAGAATCTCAAGTAGACTCCATGCTGAGTGCAGAGCTTGACCGGGGGTTTAATCCATGACCCTGAGATCATGATCTGACCCGAAATCAAGAGTTGGACCCTCAACCAACTGAGCCATCCAGGAGCCCCTAATTTTATTCTCAATGCCACATTTGACACTTAAGCAGGGGAGTAACATGTCTTCTGTAAAAAGAATTATAAGGCAAGGGTAAGGCAGTTTGGTGCAAATTATATATTTAAGTATTAAGGAAGTACAAAAAATACAGGAGTACCTGAGGCAGGGAAAGCATTCTCAGAAAAACCAGATTTTGAGAAGGGTCTTGATGTACTGGTACAACTTAGATTTTCAGAGAGGTCGACAAGACATCCTAATTAAGGGAGGAGCATGACTGAAGGCAGAAATATGGGACTACACAGGACACAAGCAGGGAAAAGTTAGGAGAGCTTGGCTGTAGCTGTATCAGGAAGTATGAACTACAGAATTTTCAAACTTCACTTATTCTTCACATTCTGCAATACTGACACCTCAGGGTAGTGTGGTGGTTGACTGCATGGGTTCTTGGATCAGGTGGACTGGATCTGACGCTGGCTCATCAATTACTTGTTGCATGACCCTGGGCAAGCTATTTGGCATGTCTATGGCTCCGAGTCCTCATGTGTAATGGGATAATAACTGTATCTACCTCCCAGGGTCACTGGGAAGTGCTTGGAACAATGCCTGGTACATAGAAAGCACCTGGTAAATGTTAGGGTGTTTTGTTTTGTTGGAATCAGCTCACATGTTTGTTCTTTCTTCTTTCTTTCTTTCTTTCTTTCTTTCTTTCTTTCTTTCTTTCCTTCTTTCTTTTCTTTCTTTGCACTAAAATGAATTTGCTTTTTTTTTTTTGAAGATTTTTTATTTATTTATTTTTGAGAGAGAGAAAGAGCACATGTTCGAGCACATGAGCAGGGGCGGGGTGGGGGGGGGTGAAGCAGGGGGAGGGGCAGAGGGAGAAGCAGACTTCCCCACTGAGCAGGGAGCCCGATGAGGGACTTGATCCCAGGACTCTGAGATCATGACCTGAGCTGAAGGCAGAGGCTTAACCAACTAAGCCACCCAGGCACCTATGAATTTGCTTTTTTTTTTTTTTTTAATACTTTATTTATTTATTTGACAGAGAGAGAGACAACCAGTGAGAGAGGGAACACAAGCAGGGGGAGTGGGAGAGGAAAAAGCAGGCTCCCAGCGGAGCAGGGAGCCTGATGCCGGGCTCAATCCCAGGACCCTGGGATCACGCCCTGAGCTGAAGGCAGATGCTTAATGACTGAGCCACCCAGGCGCCCCTATGAATTTGCTTCTTAAGTAAACTTTCTATCACTAATATAAACAGAAAGCTAGACTCACTTACCACAAATAGAAGGTAACTATGAAAAATAAAGACAAGGAAACAGAACAATTTAAGTTTTGATCAGATGCAGTGACTACCTGGACACAAAGTTCCCCTCTCTTTGTTTAAAAACAGATTACCAAGTGTAAGATTCGTGTGAAAGAAGACTAACATCAAATTAAGTCTAAATCTTTCTCCTTGGTATAATCAGGAAGATTGAGAGAGAACTAAAAAACAAAATAATTTTCTTGCCCTGTGGGCCTACTGGCATTTTGCATCCCAGATTTGGGGAGATATTGAAAAAAGTTAACACGTGGTGGAACCAAAGGATGGGCATTCTGAATGACCAACCATAGGATTTAGATTTGAACAAAGATTTGAACAAAGAGAAAAACCACTTCATGCCCTTGAGCAATGGAGGCTTGTGTCAAAATGTTTTCAGAATATTAATGGAACAGCAAAGTGTAAGACCAGACCAGTGAGGAATTGGACCCAGAAAGACCAGCTAGAAGATCTAATCGAATAAGAGATTTGTCCTGCATCCACACTACCTTAAGGCCAACCTGACAGTTTCTAGGCAAATATCTAAGAGAAAAAATCTGCAAAGAAAACACCCTGCCTTGGCAACTCAATAAAAAGCAAGAGAAAAGCAGACCTTTGCCAAGGTCATCAGTAGTTCTTATTTTCAACTTCCAGACTGGATATATCTTTGATCAAAGCTGTTTGAAAGAGTGAGGCTGAGAACATGAAAGCCAGCTAAGGTCACAAATATTCATTCCCCTGAAAGTGACACAGGAATGATGAACTTTGCTTTCTTGGCCTTTTCGAGTTCAGTGATAATTTTCCAGTGTGATTGGCTCTACTCTACTCCTCAAATACAGGGGTCCCTGAGAATCTTTTCATCTTTTCATCTAACGGAGAGGTTCCAGAAGGTTTCCGGGGTGGGGCAGGCACATCACAAACTCTGCTTTTATCCTTTCTCCCAAGAGTTTGCTTTACTGAACTAGGCCTATAGTTTCACAGACTACCACCTGCAGCATATGTCAGAAGACAGCTGAGTGCTAAAGCTGTAAAAGGCAAAACAGTAAGAGGAAAATACACCCCTGGATGAGTGGAAATATGTGACTGAGTTCTGTGGTTAAGGCAGACCATTGTTCATTGTGAAGACAGGGGAGCCTCAGATCTTCACGTGCACGCAACCTGCAATCATCAGATCCCCTCATCTCCGAGTTACGGTAACTTGAGTAGTGCAGATGATTATCAGTCACCTGTAGACACGATGACTCAATGTGTATGAAACCCAGAAGGGGTAAGCTACAGTAATTGAAAAGCCAACAGCTCACGTTTCTTTAGTAACACACTCATAAAAAAGGTTAGTCAAACCACAAGAGTGTAACTTCTCCCAAACCTGCACGGAGCCTCTAGTCCAGCTTGTAGTCAAAATTGGACCACACCTTTGAATGATTAATGATAGCAGCTTCAGGCTGAATTAGAGGTTTCCTTCTGATGAAAGTACAACTGGCAACAGCAAGTTCTGAGTTTAGGCGCCAGGACCATTCCTTACCTGTGCTTTTTTTTTTTTTTTTTTTTTAAGGGGTCAATCTCTACTGTCTAGGCTTTGGTAACTCTAAACTGAGCAACTGCCTGACCCAAATTGCTACGATGTGGTGAGGGTATATGGTTGTTGGCTTCCAAGTGTCAACTTGACAGTACAGAATCACCACCTAGAGCTAAAAGGGACATTCACCGAGCACGTGGATTCAGACCTCTGCCTTTGGGGCCGAGCGACAAGATCCACCACCCTAATCTGTTTACCTCTGGTTTTTATACTTCATACTACCTAGCACTTATATATATAGCCTTATATATAATACTAATAAGAGTAGCTACTATTTATTGAGCCTTTACTATATATCCAGTGCTGTCCTAGGTACTTTCTGCATATTCTCTCATTTGCCTAAAACGAATTAACATCTCTCAGTCAGATGAAGAACCTAACCTACAAACAGGTTAACTTGTCAAGGTCACTTAGTCGGTAAATGGAGAAGTAGGATGCAGTCTAAGGGCCCATAGATATCTGCCTGTGTCTGAGCATTTTTTTAAGATTTTATTTTTTATTTTATTTATTTATTTATTTATTTTTTTGGAGGAGGAAGGGAGAGGGGCGGAGGGAGAGGGAGAGAGAAGATCTTAAGCAGGCTCCACGCCCAGTGTGGAGCCCGATGTGAGGTTCAATATCACAACTCTGAGATTATGACCTGAGTGGAAATCAACAGTCAGATGCTTAACCGACTGAGGCACCCAGGCACCCCTGCGTTTGAGCTTTAATTGCTGTTTCCTGGCTGCCACCTTGCCCATGGCTGCACAATCCTACCACTGTCAGTGACTTCAGATTCTCTGCTGGGATGGTTCCCATATACAGTGGACAAGCAACTGTGTTTTGTTCCATATGGACCAGCACCGTGAATTCAAGAAGTATCTATGATGCACAGAGTTGTTGTGGTGTTTGTAAGTGCTTAACAGAGTTCCTAGCATATGTAGGCACTCAATAAGTGGTAGCTCTTTTATTATTATTATTATTGTTATAATTAGCCTCACACCATGTAAGGTGCTTTGAGGAGTCCAAACATAACTGCAGTCCAATAGGAGATGCAGCATATACACAATTTCATTACAATTGGTACCCCTAATACTATGTGGTGGAACAAAGTACAGAGTAGTCAAGAAAGTGAAGAGAAAAATACAGACAGCTTCTCAAATATGCCACATAATGTCGGACAAATAGTAACCTATTTTTCAAAGTCTCCTTGTAATCTGAGGTGGTGGCAGTGATGGTGGTGGTGGAGACAGCTTTGTATATCACAAAAAACTCTGTTAAACTCACCCTGAGTACAGGGGGAGGACAGAGCAAAGAGAGAACTCAGGAGACTATGGGAATGTAGACCATGTGTATTTTTAAAACATAATTTATTTATTGGGGCGCCTGTGTGGCTCAGTCAGTTATGGATCTGCTTTCAGCTCAGGTAATGATCTCAGGGTCCTGGGATCAAGCCCCATGTTGGGCTTTCTGCTCAGCGGAGGGTCTGCTTCTCCTTCTCCCTCTGCCCCTCCCCCTACTCCTGCTCTTTCTCTCTCTTACAATAAATTTTAAAAATCCTTTAAAAAATAAAGATTTATTTATTTGTTTTAAGAGAGAGCAAGAAAGAGAGCAGGGGATAGGGGCAGAGAGAGAGGGAGAGTCCTAAGCAGACTCCTTGCGGAGCACAGAGCCCCATGTTGGTCTCGATCTTACGACCCAAGATCACAACCCAAGCCAAAACCAAGAGTTGGATGCGTAACAGGCACCCCAACCACATGTAATTTTAAGGGCAGACGTGAGGGAGGGCATTCCAGACAGACGGCATGGACAGAACCATTATATACAAAAGGGAAAGTATTACCCAGAAGTGGGAGCAGTTCACTGCAGCTGAATTAAAAGATTAGTTGGCTGAAATGATAAAATTAGAAAAGGTAACTTGGAGACAGATTGTGCAAGGCTCAGAACACCTGGGTGGTTCAGATTTTATTCCAATGGGAAGCCATTGAAAGGTTTTTTTGAAGGGGGGGAATGATTTGAACTTTAGAAAAATAACACATTTCCACTATTACAGGCATCATGAGGGGTGACGGGAAATATTCAGGTTTTCTTTTTTAAGTTTCTTCAAGTCACTGAAATGTACTTGCCGCTACATTCATACATATCCCAGGCATATCATCGCTTACTCTTACTGTAAGCACATGCTCTAAAATAGGAGTGGAGGGCAGGCAGGGAGGGTAAATGGAATATTTGTCAGGTGATGGTTCTGATCTCAAGCTAAATGAGGTTAAAGTGACTAACACTTCTTCCAGGAGGAGGAGAGTAGAAGGGAGCCACAGAATAGGCAGGAAGGGGAGCAAACACAGAGAGAACTCTGGGGTGGGGGGAGGTGAGGAAAACTGAGTTGGAGACCATGTTTTGTTGAGGTAGAAGGCTTGTCCCCTGTGAGAGGTGCTATTCGGATGTCATCAGTCCTGATGGAGTCACCAGCGGAAGACTCCTTTTCTCAAGAAAACACCCACCCCAGGAGGGGAATGACTGCGCTTCTTCAGGGGCTTTTTCTTCCACCAGCTTTCAATGTCTACACTCCTCCATGTCCAGAGCCCTGGTGTAGCACATATGACACACACTGCTCGGGTTGACCTCCCAGGGAAGGAAGGCCTTGGACTGCAGCATGTTGTAGGCCTTGTCCTGGCCCTGTTCCATCACCCACTAGCTGCATCTCTCCATCTCTCCAAACCTCCCTCCTTCCCTGGGAAAAGAACTTTGCTGGGTGTTCCTGATAACCCTTCAAGCTCTAAAATGCTATGATTCTGTAATACTTATAGGATTATAGATTTCAGTCCTTTGGGAAGGGGTGGGAGAAGATACTTTTTGCTGTTAGAAACGGGTATTCAAACTGCTTCCTGTCTCTCTGTTAACCAAAGCAGACAATTTCTCATTAGTTACTTCACAGGGAGAATCGATGGTGTTTGCTGAAGTGTCAAAACCTCACTAACATGTTTACTGCGGGTGAGTGAGATCTTTTTTCATGTTCTTTTCAACATGAAAACTTCCTTTAATAAAATAATACATAAAATTAAAAATAATAAGGGGATGCTATGGTAACCACTTTGGTTGGAATAACACATCTGTTTTTGGAGAAAGAATGAAAATCAGAAAAAGAAATATGCAGAAATGTAGTCGTTTTCCTCCTCCCTCCAGGAGAGAAATCTGGCTTCTATTTTGAGCCAAGTATTTGAAGATGGCCTAGTTAGAAGTCTAGTCAAACAAGTTTATAACAGGAGAATAAAATGCAGAGAAAGGACAACTCTTAAAAGGGTTAGGTGCTAAAAGTGAGCCATCGTGTCCTTTGAAAAGAGCAACCAGAGAATTATTTTGATGATGTAAAGATGCTGATTTCTAATGAATGTATGTCAATTTATGTCCTAAATACAGAGAATGAAACAAAATTTCTTGCAGAATAAGGAAATAAATTATTTTATTTTTCTTCTACATAGGCAATTTAATTTTACTCTTACTCTTCAATAGAGGCATGTTTTTCTGTTTCTAAATGTACTTACACTTAACCCAACCTGTCTATCTTCTTCGTACATTTCTTTTTTTTTTTTTTTTAAGATTTTATTGATTTATTTGACAGAGAGAGACAGTGAGAGAGAGAACATTAACAGAGGAAGCAGGAGAGGGAGAAGCGGGCTCCCCACCGAGCAGGGAGCCTGACATGGGGCTCAATCCCAGGACCCTGGGATCATGACCCGAGCTGAAGGCAGACGCTTAAGGCCTGAGCCACCCAGGCGCCCCCCTCAGTTCATTTCTAATGTGTGAAAAATGTTACCTACTGGTAATTCTCTTTAGCCTGCTGGGAAAGTAACAGGCTGACCTGATGGTATAATTTCACCTTTACCCTCATAGTTCAAGAGGTCAGGGAAGCCAAGGTTGGTCTGAGTGCTGTGCAACTGTCATCAAGGATTAAAGGGAGTGACTCATTCTTCCTTCACACTTTACCCTTTGCCATTTCCCTGGCAGCTAAATCTTTTTAGAAAACGGCGCCGTGGAGAGGAAATATAGGAGACAGAAGAGAAGAGGAGGGAAAACATTAACCCCGTGTGTTTTGCAGCACTCCATCCCATACACTGCAGTGTCAAAATGTTCCTTTTTTCTCCCCAATATTGTTACCTTTCAAAAAGGTAGATTCCATTAAATGACTCAAGGGTTTCCTTTATTTGAAAACAATCTCTAAAAGGAAGATTCAGAATATAAGCGAATGCTAGACAAGATTAGAGCAAGGCTCAGGAGCAAGAACATCATGGCTATGGCAGGAGCGCCGTCCCCCATTTCCTGATGAATGGATGGGTGAAAGAGCAAATGAACGAGTAGTAATGCCCTCAGTAAAGTAGATGAATGTTGGGCTAATGCAGCCGTTTTATAGATTCTCAGATTTAACTATACTTTCCTAAAAACAAACAAACAAACAAACAAACAAACAAAAAAACCCCTAAAATATATGACATGGTTCATAACATAAACACCTTGTCTGTATAACCTTGAGAAAACAGTTACCTGAATCTACACATATGGGCTTAGAAACACAAAGTGGTATTCATAATTGCAGCCTTTGCTAATTCATCTCGCAGACTTGTAGAATGATAGAGCTGGGAGGGACCTTCCCAATCACCTCATCACCTATTCAGTCTCCTCATTTCACAGATGAGTAAACAGAGGCCCAGAAAGGTTATGTGATTTGTCTAAACACACACAGTTAAGAAATGACTGAGCTAGAATCGGAACCTGGGTCATTTGGCTTCAAATCCAGTGTTCTTCCTACTGCACTATACCACAATTTACCAAACAAAATTTCCCCCAGTTATTCAGGGCCTTGAAGCCCTGAAGTTGCTACCTCAGCTTAAATCAAGAGCTAACTGTACTGGGTTTCCTGATTCCCCGCATAGAGAGAACATGATGGTTCAGAAGATGAGAGAAATCAGCACCTATAAGCATGTCTCCTGAGTCTGGAAATGAAGGACTGAAAATCCTCTGGTTACAAGGGTAACAAATGGAACAGATCCCTGATGCAACAAGCAGAATGGCATGGACTTGGACATAGGAAACATGTTTTCTTAAACCCATGATAATACCAAAGCAACTTTTATTATATTAAGTAGGGTTTTAGCTCAAATGTAGGTTAGCTACAGGGGCACCTGGCTGGCTCAGTCGGTTAAGCATCTGCCTTCGGCTCAGGTCATGATCCCGGGGTCCTGGGATTGAGCCCCCCATCAGGCTCCCTGCTCTGTGAGGAACCTGATTCTCCTTCTCCCTCTGCATACTGTTCCCTCTGCCTGCCCTCTCTCTCTGTCAAATAAATGGATAAATCTTAAAAAACAACAACTATAGGTGTAGGACAGCTACAAGGACCAAGCACCTTCTCTCATATGTTAGTTCTCTTAGACCAAAGCTGCTTGACCATAATTGGATTGAAGTTGAGTCACTTTACATTTTTTTTCCTTGCCCATTTCTCCCCATGTCCCTCTCCATATCAAGTACAGCCATTTCTAGAGTCAAAACTTTCCCCAAAACAAATTACAAAGTAAATTACACTCATAGAATAAAAACCTCTACTTTCCTTTGTTCTGACTCCAGTCAGAATTTCTTCACAGAAGGCAAAATCAAAAGACATATGAGCAATGTCTTAAGATCATGTCTTGGAATCACAATTGATCCACTTGATCCACTGCTCCTAAGCCCCACATGGAGGTCACTACATGCCCCCTGACATTTCTCATGAAGGAGAGGGAAGATGGTAACGGGGGGTGGGGGGTGGGGGGTGGGAGGTGGGAGGGGTGTGTCTCTCTAACCTGAAAGGCACCAACTTTACTTAGTCTGACACAATTCTTAAAGTGATTAAAAGGAGACAAAAACTTTCCAACTAATCAAAATAAAATAAATAAGGCATAAGCACTTAAATAAGCATAAATACCAACCTAGGTAATTTTGAAATATATGAGTTCTTTCAATATGTCTCTATAATTCAAATAAAATACCTGTCTGTACAAAAATGATCTAGACCAGAATAAAATTTACCCAGATATAAAAACCACGCAGGTACTTAATATCTGTAAAAGCTATTGAAAAGAATTAGGCACAAAAGGACCATAGTAAGACATCAGTAGCAGCAAGTAGCTTTGGCAAAACAGATTGACAGGTTTCTAAAATTCTACTGATGTTGAGGGAGGTCTATTTTCGTGTGATAACTATTTTTGTTCAATATCACCAAATTTCAATTTATAGCAAAACTGATACATTCAATTCAACTGCCCCCTTCACAAATACAAATCTATTTTAAATACCATAGTCACATTTATGTAAACATCTGGAAGAGTTGGGTAAAACATCTCTGCCACTCAGCAGCCCCAACACTTTAAAGAACAAATTTTTTCTTAGCTATCTCATTCTGCTGCATTGTTTGACAACGTGAAAACCAGTGGCATAAAAATTAACTCCTGTAAGACAAATGATTGAATCCTGCCTTGTTATTTAAAACTATGTTTTCCCAACTTTCTTTTAAAGCCAATCCTCAATTAAATTCAAGAAAGTATGGCAATAAGTTTTAGAGCACGAAAAAGGTTGGGGTATGATTACGGAACCGACTTGTAAAACATAATTACAAAAGGTCACAAAAATGCTATCTCAAACATCTTACTGGTGTCAATTGCATAAACTCTCTCATGCAACATATGTCATTCAGAATAAAGAGGAAGGAACAGCATTTTTAACACCAACTCCATTTAGGAAATTGGATATCAAATACACCCATCTTTGGGAGTTATTCCGTGAAAATATTTTATTCTATTTGCCCTAGTAATCAAACTGAAGCACAAAGAATAAAAGTGGACAACGGAAAACCAAGTACCTTATTTTAACAGAGGTTAAGGGCCTGTGTAATACATAAGCACCCTATGTTATCTCATTTAAACTATCTACTAACAACAGCAGGAAAAAGCGTCGTATTCTTACCAATGAATTTCTGAGGCATTGAGCTTTTTCGTTTTGCCACATTGCTTGCTAATCTGTCCAGAACGAGAGCTCTTTCACTTCCCATCTCTGCTTTGATGTGTCTTGCCTCCGCACTTGCTGGTTTGGAAAAAATGTAAAAAGAAGAGGGAAAAGAACACGGTGGTAAGTGAGGGAGAAAAAGGAAATAAACTGGAAGGAAAAGTGTCAGAGGTCTGATGCACACTCTGTTATTACCTGTTATCACTGCTCAGATTCTTGCCTGGGGTACCTGCTGTGGTCAGTGAAGCCAGCGCCAGGGCACGTTCAAATCTTGCAGTCTTATGCTGAGATGGGAAAGCCCGACCCATCCCCAACCAGTATGTTCATTAGCAAGAGGAAGTATTAAATAAACAGCCTGGACGTGGTTGGTTGCAAAAAGATAGATAGATGGAGATCTTCTAACCCCCGATCAGCCTTCTTTCTGATTCTGAGTAACTGCGTGTGACACCTGCAGACTGATATAATTCTTCTTAACAACTTAAAAAAAAAGTATGGTGCCCCAGATTTACTGCTCTGTTTATGTTAATAGCACTTTTGAAAATAGATACACTTACCCAGACAGCAAGAAATCTACCCAGTGATTTGTGTATTGAAATTCTGAGTGGTTTTTTTCTTTTCTTTTCTTTTTTTCCAGCATGTTCCTTTCAGTTCCTATCTTTTAAATTCTATTTCTCTGGGCTCTGCATTATCTGTTTCATATGCTCCTCACATTTCAAAATTGTCTCAGCTAAAATTTCCCTGAGCAACACTTCTGTCTTGAAATTAAAGAGCAATTTGTATAATGCATCTTTATTATGTTTCTAATGAACAATGTGAATAAAAACTGCCTAAGAATATGGTCTAGCTGTTAATTCACAAATAGACCTTTAAATGGTTTAGGCCTGTAGTTCTCAGACCTGCCTGAACGTTAGAATCAGCTGAAGAGAATGTAGGAAACACCTATGCCTGAAATGAGGCTCTCTGGTGTAGGCGCCCAGGCAGCAGCATTTTTAAAGCTTTCCAGATGATTTTAAATGCAGCCAGAACTGGAAACCACTAGAATATATAAATAGTACTAACATCTAGTCAACTAAACAGAACACTAGAATAAACAGTATAATTTACCCTGGTATAGCAGACAGTAGTCAATAAGAGTCCAACCTAAAGTTTAAAGAGATACTGGCTGCTCTAAATGTAAGGTTTTAAACTCGAACACATGATGCTAGCCCAAGCTACAGATGAGCAAACTTTTCTGTAAAGGGACAGATAATAAATATTTTAAACTTTGTGGGACGCATATAGTCTCTGTTCCATATTCTTTGGTTTTTCCCCCAACCCACTACCCTTTAAAAATGTAAAAACCTCTGTACACAGTCTGCTGGCTACATTTGGCCCAAGGGTCACAGTTTGCTCACTCCTGTCCTACACATTCATACCGTGTTACTACAAACATTTCTTAATGTTTTATCATAAACATTTCAGCAGGTCCAAACTAAAATGATGTATCCATACATTTCTAACAGCTCTAAGGAAGAAGAAATTCAAATTAGCTTAAGAGACTAGAATAAAAAGCAAGTGATGGTTGCAGAACAGATCTTTTTTCTCCAAATATATGCACGGATTTAAGGATGGTCCGTCCTCATTCTATAGTTGAAGAGTTTGCTGTGTGAAAAGATTCTAATATACAGAAATAATGTCACAAATTCTATGGTCCTCTCAGACATTCAGTACCACAAATTGACATGCCCAAAGAGAAAAAAACTGGCTACCTCTGCAAGTAAACAAGAGAAAAACCTCCAGGGCAAGACTGTCAAGTAAGAAAACTGTCAGGACAAGAAAACTAAAGCGAAATTAGAAAAAGAGAATTCAAAATATTAAATATGTTTCATTTTATTATTAGCATGTTTTTGTTTGTGTTGTCAGTCATTGCACAATAAATTATAAAGCTCAAGGTTTTTAAAATTCAGGAATAAATGAAATCTGGTTCCAAAAAGGGTTAAGAGGATGATGACCATATTTACTAGACTTGGGGAGTGTCTTGTCAAATGTAATTATATGCTCCAAAGAAATAAGTCCCAGCCTCCAGTTTCAGTTATTAACAATATTATCTGTGTAAATGAAAACAATAAAGGTCAAAATAGGGAGCCTGGGCAGCTTTGGGGCTGGTGGTAAAGCACTATCGCTTTGGCTGACCGGCTGTGGTAAATAATGGGTACTTTAGCTAGAGGACACCTTGCTATTGAGTGAGGTGGGTCAAATTCTGTCCAGCACAGGGATAGGTTTAAATGACCAAACAGGAAACTATTATATATATTATTTCCTTTCACACAAACCACCACCAGATGTGGCACTACCCAGAGCCTCAAGAGCAGAGAGATGAAAGACAAAGGCCTGGGATTTGAAATCAGTTCCTGAGGCTGTTACAAGGAGGCTTTTTCTTAGAATCATCTGAGAGGCAGTTAAGTGGTGCTTTGACTGGGAACAGTCATTCTGGTTTGAACAACTTTGAGAGGATTAAATCCAGGTAAACCCCAGGCGCCCCACCTCCCCTGCCACCCCTCCCCCTCCAACCCTGTATTATTTTCAGAAAGATTTACAGTGAAAAAGAATGAAAAACAGTTCTGTGGGAATTTTTAAGTCCATCCCCATTTTACCATTATTCATATTGGTGTCTTCAGTCACTCCTCTAATGGGCAAGTCATCCCCCAGAGATCTGTCCCTTCAGCCCCAGGACTCACCCCAAGCATTCTGTCATCAGCCTACTTCTCCCGTTCGGCTCTCCGCAGTCACTGTCTACATTTTACCAAGTCACTATCAATTACCACTAACAGCTTTCTGAGGACACATTCTCAATATCCTCTATATTAGGGAGGATGCTAGAGCGGGGATACATGACCTAAATAACGTAATGAGGGCATGTCACTAAATGGCAACCTTCCGAGATAACATCACCTTTTATCCCTGGTTACTCACCAAGCTCGTCTTGACAGTCATTTCTAGATAAATCTTACTCTGTAAAACAGTGGCCAAATGCCTGACATTTAAAAAGATAACATTCTGAAGTGTTTGGATGGACAGATAATTGGGGGCATGGGTGGAGACTTTCCCATCTCTACAACTCTGGTTAGAGCCAACAAAATCCTCTGAGGCGAATCGAGAGGGCTTCCCCCCACCCTTACCCCCTCTCCCTGGCTTGTTCACTCAAAATATCAACTCCAAGATCCCAACCGTCATTGGGTATGTAAACAGTCTCTAGAGATTAAGTTCATCTTTACCAAGTGAACCGTTTTCTAATTGGAAAGTTAGGCAAAGGCTCCAACTTCAACAGAATGTGCTGCACCCCTTTTTCCCCAAACTGCTGCCTTGTAGTTGTCGGATAGCTTCCTGCGTAATACCACTACACGGGCACACTTTAAACACAAGGAAATGCTCTGGAGTTAGAAGATCTCTTGGGATTACAAGTTTGGGCGGTACTCCGAAAATCAAACAAAGAGGACCACTGCCTTTTGGTCCTCTGTTTCAACTTGAAGATCCAACTGTCTATTTATATAGTCTAGACTTGTTATCTTGCCACATCATGTCTCGAAAATGTAAGTGGAGGGAAACCAGTTTGGCAAGATAGTAAGGGGACAAGATAATGGGTTTAAATGATGAAATAGGAAATCCGTTCCTGGGTGGTGTTTGGCAGTTTAATGTTGCAAGGGGTGGGTGTGGGGAATATGGGATAGTGGCAAAGACCAATTTACACACTTGGTTCATGAGTGAACCTAGAAGGAGGGCTGTAATTCTGAATCAATTCCCCTTCACATCACTTGCCTACCACATAGTGGGCGTACCAATTTTCATTAGCAAAATGATTTTAAAGACACATTGAAGATATAAATAATAAAACTAACATGAAGTCATAATTACAGAACAGGTTTCTACCCTTCATCTCCACACAAGTCTTAATTGTCTGGTTTTCAGTTAACTATTTCCATGATGCAATTTCTATCTCAAAGTGACTGCAACCATGTAATTGGTTGTGTTTGTTCAGATTCTTTCATTTGATCTTGAAGTGTTAAATGGAGCTCAACTAAGAGGCATTGCTTCCTGTCTCTTCTCTGGTGTGGTCAGTCGGTAGCTAATGGACAGTGGAACCAAGGGGTGTTATTGTGTAACGAGAATTGTCTAACAAAAGATTGCTATCAAAGACCGAGGCCCGTTCTAACAAAAAAGTTACAAAAAGTTGTTGCCTTTTTGAGCAAGTGGAATACATACTACCTGTAAGAAGGTATCATTTTTTAAGAAGAAAAATCAGTTGGGAAAATCAACTTTTTAAAACTTTTTAAACTTTTTCGTTAGTCTGCTACTTGGCAAAAAATGAAAATTTATTTGAAAATTCTCATGCTTGTATTGGTTCAGCTAAAACAATGAGCGTGAAGATAAAAGGTTGTGACTCCAAGGCTCATAAATAAATATAATTATTCAATTACTTTAAAAATCTTGTTATGGCTAGAACTCATTGTCATACCAAAAAAAGTCCCACTCCAAGTACTCATAATTTGTGTGAAATGAGGCTAAATGAATCTCTATGCCAGCTGTTAGTCCCTTTCTGGAATAAGGATCAAGCTAATGAGAAAATGAAATCCATGCTCTTCTCTATTCATTCTTCTTTTCATGTACACTCCATTAAGACAGCAGAATTGGAGTAGCTTGATGACACCATTTGTGACGTCTGGTATAGACACTTGGACTGAAGTAGAAATATCATATGTGCCTCTATTAGACCTTTGTAGTTTATTAACAGATGAAGTGCCCACTGCCTTGTTGGATTGTGAGTGGCTCCGAGTTGAGCCAAGGGTATGGGCTAAACTTTCACTCACTTTTATGAACAGACCTGCCACAGCTCTGGCACATAGAGAATCCAACAAATGCTATCTGAATAAAAGAACAATTATTAGAAAGGCCAGAAGTCCTGTTACCCAACATGGCATTCTTTTGTAGACTGGTGTCCCGTCCAAGGCCTTTTATTCTGTTTTGCTTTCATAAAGACCTGCTTACTCAAAGCTTGGGTCTTACGCTAGGCTGCACTTCAATTTACAATAAGCACTTGATGAACAAAGTGCCACATCCACAGTAGCAATGGAGTATCATCTCCTTAGAAGCTAGGGATGAAGGGATAAGATGTACCACTGGTGATACTATGTTGGTCAGGTTCAGAATGGAACATGATATCCAGATTGCGACTCCCAATTTTAAAAAGAAAACAGAAATAAAAACCATATAAGGAGCAGTGGCAATAATTAAAGGATTGGTTTGTGTGAATTCAACATTCTTTACATTTTGGGGGTGCCTGGCTGGCTTACTTGGAAGAGCCTGTGACTCTTGGTCTCGGGGTCATGGGTTGGAGCCCCACGTTGAGTGTGGAGATTACTAAAAAAAGTAATAAACTAAAAGAAAGAAACCCACATTCTTTACATTTTGGATTTCAGGAAAAAATCATGGGAAATATTGAAATACAAAAGAATAATATATTGACTGACATGCAGTTTTTATTATACTTGATTAAACTGTGACTTTATATATAACATGAAACCACCATTACAAAATATTTGTTTTAAACAAAAAAAATCAAAACTTGCTGACTTAGTTAACCCTTTATTTTTTTGCTGAGACTTAAAGTATGTTGCATGCATGCATCAAACCACCCTATGAAATGCAAATTAACTCAATCTCTCTACTTCAGCATTTCCTGAATCACCTTAAACCACTGAGGATAGCTAAAATATTTCTTTGATACTTTCCTAATTTGAAATTCCTAAAAAAAAAAGGTTATGGAGATGGGAAAGAAGGTAGTAACCTTACTTTAAAATCAATAATTTTGAACTTACTACTCATAGAGGGTAGTGTACTGATTTCCCCCTACTTCCAAGAGAATCAAGACACACATATATGCATATGTGTGTGTCTACTAGTATGTGTGCTACTATATTTCTTTCACCAACCAGGTAATATATAACCTTAAAACATAGCTAGTCAAGCTATATTTTCCCAAAGTGGAAAAAACCCGAATGTCTATTAACTGATGAACAGATTTGTTTTAAATGTAGTAAATCCATATAATAGAATATTATTTGGTCATAAAAAGGAATGAAATGCTGATACATGCTACAACATGGACAAACCCTGAAAACATTATGCTGAGTGAAAGAAGCCAAACATAAGAGGCCACATATTGTATGATTCTATTTATGTGAAATGTTCAGAATAGGCAAATCCATAGAGGCAGAGAGTAGATCAGTGGCTGCCAGGGGCTGAAGACAGGGGGAATGGGGAATGACTGCTAATGGGTACAAGGTTTCTTTCGAGGGTGATGAAAATGTTATGGATTTAGTGGCGATGGTTGTATAACTTTGTGAATATATTAAAAACGACTGAATTGTACACTTCAAAAGGTGAATTTTATAGTAAGTGAAATATATTGCAGTGAATTTTTGAAAATAAAACAAATATAGCTAATCATGAAAACAACAAAACTTCTAGTGATTTTTAAGCAAGTCACTGAATTTTTTATGAATTTCAATTTCCTCACCTCTAAAATGAGGTGGTAGGATTAGATGCTCTTTTAACCTTCTAGCTTTAAATATTAATAATTCTATTTGGAATATAATAGATTTTCATAACCTGGGAATGTCTCACAGTAAGAGCTCTGTCTGTTGCAAACATTTCTCTTTAGAAATAAGGAGGAAATCCAACTCCTTGATAAAACCAAAGATGCCATCAGGATAAAAAGCAGAAGCAGTGCAAACGAACAGAATTCAGTTGACCAGCTCCTAACACCATAAAATAGGCTTTATCTAAAACAAAAGTTTCCTCTCACTCAAAATAGGTACAGCTAAGCTAATGATTTCCACTCCATTTTTCCTGAGATTCACATTATTTCTTTTATATTTTTGTAACCTTTCTGCTTTAGAATGTTCAAACCATTCAACTGCACATACTGCTGGCAAACACCAAATCCCCTGAGGATTTAATACTCTGAATACGCAACTCGTTCAATTAACGAAATAAAAACGTCAGACAACCCAAGCTGTAGAACCAGAATGATGGTCAACTGGATGGGACAAAGGACAACTGCAAAGATGTGACACAAAGAAGTTTCATGCTATTTCAACTGAAGAATGAGAAGGAAATTAAAGCACAATTGATATATGAAAAAGCACCTACTGTTTCAACCAATTGCCCCTAGGTATATAATGCAAAACACTGAATGAAATATGAAATTCCTGAAGCCAAAGATAAGCATCACAATAAATCATATGAGTAGACAAGTATATGATTTGAGGGCTTTGGACAAAGAAAATCCTTGTAGTTTTTTTTTTTTTTAAAAGATATTTATTTATTTATTTATGAGAAAGCTAGAGAGAGGGAAAGCATGAGCAGGGGGAGGATCAGAGAGAAAGGGAGAAGAAGACTCCTCACTGAGCAGGGAGCTCGATGTGGGGCTCAATCCCAGGACCCCAAGATCATGACCTGAGCCAAACCAAAGGCAGATGCTTAACTGACTGAGCCACCCAGGAGCCCCGAAAATGCTTGTAGTTTTAACTGACTCTGCCTTAGCCACCCCTCAACCCGCTCTACTCTCAATTGCTCTTTCAGGGAATGGCAACTGCATTCTTCATCACATCCCACATCAATTTTTTTTTTTTTAAGATCCGTTGATAAACTGGGTCCAGACTTGCCTGCTTCATTTTTTTTTTAAGATTTTATTTATTTATTTGACAGAGAGAGAGACAGCCAGCGAGAGAGGGAACACAAGCAGGGGGAGTGGGAGAGGAAGAAGCAGGCTCCCAGCACAGGAGCCTAATGTGGGGCTCTATCTCCAGACTCCGGGATCATGCCCTGAGCCGAAGGCAGACGCTTAACGACTGAGCCACCCAGGCGCCCCAACATCCCACATCAATCTGTTAAGAAATCCTGTTGGCTCTACCTTTAAAATGTATAAAGAATTAGAACATTTCTCACCACCTTTACCACTACCCAAGACACAATTTTCTCCCACTTGAATTATTGCAATGGCTTTGTAACTAGACTCTCCAAGTCCCAATCTTACTGCAAATAAAATCTCTTTTCAATAGCAAGTAGAGTGATTCTTCTAAAATGAGAAGTTCAATCATGTCACCTCTCAGTTTAAAGCCCTTTGAAGATCTTCAATTTCACTCAGAGTAAAAGCCAGCCTTTATAAGGGCCAACAAGGCTTGATAAAATCTGGTTTCTCATTTCCTTTCTGGCCTCATGTTCCCTTACCCCCTCTGCTCCAGCCACAAAGGACTGTTTATACTTCTTCAAACCCAAGCCCCAGGGCCTTTGCACTTGCTATTTCCTAGTTCTCTGCAGGGCTTTCTCCTCATCCCTTTAATCTGTTAAAACGTCACCTCCCTGACTCACCTTCTGCCCCCAGGACCTGCTTCATTTTGCTTAATAGTACTTACTACCTTCTAATATACTGTATATGTTACTTATTTACTTTGCTTATGGTCTGTCTTTCCCCATTAAAATATAAACTGTGAGGGCAGATTTTTTTAAATTTTATTTACAACTGTATCCCACCACCTAGAAGAGCAGATGCTCACTATGTGTGTGTAGGAGTGTTGCATGAACTTACCAGTCTCACCCAGGTCCGTGCTCTGAAGAAATGTACGGCAGCGCTCCTTGTGCTCCTCGAGGGAACTTCTCTGCTTATAACTCCTTCCACAAAACTCACATTTATAGGGTTTCTCAACTATAAGGAGAGCACAAGGGGGCACACAGTGACCCTCAGCGGTTGCAGAACAAATGGTGTCTTAGGGCTCTGTGCAAACTGTCCTTTAGGAATGAGGCTGCTGAGAGGCCATGGTATTTGGATACTTTTACATCTATATTCCTTTTAAATTTAGTAATCTGAAATAAGGTGATAGTCTTCGATTGATTGTTATGTTAGATTTTTCTTCAAAAGGATAGTGTCCTTTCACATATGAAAGGATTTGGATTTGGATTTAATGACTATCATTGGGCATGGTGATTCAATGTTGTTTCTTTAGGAAAAAATATAGGGCCGTTTCTTTTCCTCAAGGAGGTTAGTGTGGTTTAAAAATGAAATAGATAGAGATCCCTTATGTTGTGACTTTCATCTGGTTGTAAGTAAAGAATGCTGGGAGTTAGACACTCAGCCAGACACTGATGGACTTTTCAGAGCACTAACATATTTGGATAAATTTAGCTTATTTTTGCCAAGTGGCTATAGTGAAGTCTGGGCTAAACCAATAAAAACTGAGCTAATTATAAGTAATAACTTCAACTCTGTGTGCAGGGCTGGCCTTTCTGATTTGTTGACAAATGTAACCTATGAATATGTCAGACAGAATTTTAGGAACTGAGATTTTTGTTTTCTAATCCTGTTGCTCTGTTTAAAACAAAGTTTTGGGACTTAAAGTACTAAAAGTTCCTTCTGAGATCCCAAATTAAAATAAATGCAAGTTTTCTAGGGCTAAAAATATTAAGTTTCTGCAGAAATTGGGGTCCTCTAGAATCTATCTAAAAAGTGACCACTGTGTTTGGATATTACTTGAAAAAAGCAACAGAAGAGAACTATTCTAATTTTTTCGACCAAACTCATCCTTAATTCATTACTTTGAACAATAAACTGTAAAAGAAACCCTTCTCTTACCACTTATGATCTCTCATGGTGGGTTTTGCTGGTGCTGACTTGTTTAATCCTTAGTCTCTGAATTGTGACCAGTTGTGGGTTTGGGGCTGGGTTTTAGTCAAAGCAGTACGTGGATTGACATAAAAACAAACCTTTTTTTTCTTCAATTAAAAGTTTGTCAGATAACATCAAGAACATGAGGTCCCAAATTTGAAAATAAACTCAGTTTTATTTTTCTAGGAGGGAAATTCTAAATGTTGAAAAAGTTCTATTATCTTGCTTGGTTAAAATAAAGAGTGAAAACATCAAGATAGAATGTTGTTTTTTTTTTTATGAATTCTTTTGCTGCTCATCTTCTAGAGATTAAAAATAAATAGGCTGATCAAGAAGAAAGTCAGGTTTAAGAAATTTAGCCCATGTACACCTAAAACCAATACAATGTTATATTGTCAATTATATCTTAATTAAAAATATTTTAGCCTAGAATGGGCAAAAGGAACCTTCTGATAATAATTTATACTCCATTTACACTTTTACATAACTTACAGACTGTACATCATTTGCTTGTCCAGACTTCTGAATGAAAAATGTGTCCATGTGTTTTTTAGGAAAATAATCTCTTAATAAAGCTTACCATAAGAAAATACTGATAACTATAATTTTTTCACAAAAATTTAAAAGGCATTTTTATAGAGCAGACTTTTCCTGTCTGACTTTCTTGTTCTCTAGGGGAGCAAGGATGGTAAGGAGATGATCACCCCCATTGAGCCAGACGGAGAGCAATTAATGCCTTAATGGAAGTGTAATTAGCCCTAGAGGTCTCTGCTGTTGTAACCCTTCAGAACAGGAATGACGGATTAAAACCTCCATACTTAACTCTTTCTAGTTTCCTCAATGGGTACCAAGGAACACAACATTTACTAGATATGGAATGCTCATTGCTCTCACTTACCAGAATGTGTCCTAAGGTGACCTGTGAGTGCGTCTCTTCTCTGGCATGCATAGTTGCAGAGGTGACACTTAAAAGGTTTTTCCCCTGTGTGCAGTTTAATGTGGCGGAGGAGGTTACCTTTCTGAGTAAAAGATGCCCCACACTGATTACACTGGAATGGGCGTTCACCTTTAAAAAGGACAAAAAGGAGACTTCTGATCACCCAGCAAGTGGCAAAGCATATGCACAGATTAGACACCTATGGCAAAAGCTCATCTTTTAGACAGTATCTGTTCATATCATATTGGGATCAGTTGGGAGCTATATTTCAAGGCAAGTGTATAACTTACTTCTAGAATCTTCCCTGTAGAAGAGAAAAAGCATTCATCTAGCAAGGCCATTTTATTTATTGTCTTGGATAAAAGGAAGGAAGGAAGGAAGGAAGGAAGGAAGGAAGGAAGGAAGGAAGGAAAGAGAAAGAAAGAAAGAAAGAAAGAAAGAAAGAAAGAAAGAAAGAAAGAAAGAAACAACAACCCCCCCACCCCGCCCCAAATAAAACCAAGAGTAGCTCTGGGAGTGCTTTCCAGATTAAGTTTGTAACATTACTTAACATTCTTCTTGAATATAATCTCAATCTGAGAAAAAAGAATCACAGACTCAAATCTTTTAAGGTATGGAGGGCCAGAAATGCTTCTTTTTTAAAGTTTTCGTATCAGATGTCACATAGAATCCATTGGGCTCAGTGGGACTGTTGTGTTTGTATGCATTTCTATAGACTGGCTGTTCATTGTCTGAAGATAATTTTTAAACTGGTAATAAAAACTATATCCTTTCATCTATCAAATTTGAACCGAATAAAATAAGGAGGTCTGCTTTTTAAAAAGTTATGCAAAAATGTATGAACGATGCTTAAGAAGCATATCACACAATTCAACTCCTACTTATTAACTGAAGAAAAATATTTGGCTGACCTAGAACACTGTGCTTTTTATTTTTATTCATGGCATTTGCAATGTTTGCCAAACGCATAGAAAAGCAGGAATAAAAATCACTGGTAAATGAAAATGCAGAGAAGGAGAGATGCATCAGAATTATAGCAAAAAAAAAAAAAAAAAAAGAATTACAGCAAAAATCAATGAAAGTAATCAAAAGTCATCCCAAATTCCACCATTTCATTTCTCACATGGCTGCATTAGGACAGTTTTCAGAAGAATGGATAAAGGAAACTATTTACCAGTATGGCTCCGCTTATGAACCATTAAGACATTGAAGCTAATGCAGGATAATCCACACACATCGCAGTTCATCTTGCCACTGGTTGGCCTGCTACTGTCGTACGAGACAACATGTCTTTCCAACTTAATGTTTTCGTATTCATTATATTCTCTTGAATAGCTGTATGGAATTTCAGGCTCTTCTGCATTTCCCATGGGCTCTGGCTTTAAAATATTCTCATCCCTTTCACTGTATTCATCTTTCACTTTCATTGAATCATCTGCAGGGAAGAAAATGCAAGAAATGAACAATGATTGTATTTGGAGTTATCAAAGCGGCTCAAAGAGACCCACAACTGACAATTAAATACCAAATGAAGCTAACATAATATTGTACATCTACAAAACAAGAAAACACCATTAAGATGAGCACTCATTTGAATTCAGAACCACAGTTAGTGGAACATACACACACACACACACACACACACACACAAATAGATAACAGTGTTTTAGACCATCCAGAAAATGAGAGAGAACGGATTTAGCCGTGGCTGCTCAAAGCGACCATGAAAAAAAACATTTTGAGCAACTCTTCTCCAGTGCTGGGGGAGAAGAAAGGTTCTCAGATTTAGTACCTTTTCTGGTGGCTGCAGTTAAAAGTCAAGGTGGCGGAGCTCTTCGGTTTCAAGAAGAAAATACTGTTTAAATCCTTCAAATGCATTCAATTTAAGCCACTAAGAGTGAGAGTTGAATAGTTAATATGGTTTTTCTGATTTTAAGCCATGCTTTGCCTCTTCCCCTTCCATGTATATGCACTGCTAAAATGAGTCTTATCTCTCTGTTTCTCTTGGAACTGATAATGAGACAACATTGTATATAGAGGAAGCTGGCTATACTAGTGAAATACTGTTGAGAAAGATAAAAGGAGAAGTAATTCTTTAACATAATCTTCTAAGGAGTCACTTTCATTGACACAGGTAAATGGAGCTCAACCTAAGCAAGGGGAAGCACACCTATACCCTTGTTACGGACGGTGAAACTGAAGATCATAGAACTGTAGGGCTGGACAGGAGAGGAGGGACTGGCCCAAGTGAGCTGGCTGACCAGGTACTATCTTAAAAAGAGTTGCAACACTCTTAAGCTGAAGAACTTAAGAAGAAGGCAAATTTATGTAGTGACACTAATAACACCTAAATATTTGCCTGATAAAATAATAATAAATATTTGCAAGGGATTTTTCATATATAAAATAGGCTGCATAAATGCTTATTTTTCCCAACATTTGTTCTTAGAAATTGAAAGTTAAGCTTCCTCATGAGGAATCATAAATCAGTGGAATTTTAGGGCTGGACGGGATCATCTAATCCAACCCTTTGGTTTTTCAGATAAGAAAATCTGGCCCCGGAGATCTTTTCAGTGATTTGTCCAAGGTCACACAGCCAGTTAATAGCAGATGTGTGATTAGAATGCTGAACTTGGATCCGACCCCACACACTAGATGTAGAAAGTCTAGGTGGCTTCTTACGAACATATTCCACTCTCCCATCAATGATGCAGACAATAAAAACCAAAACACTCTGAAGAAAAGCTATTTTAAAAAACTGCATCCCTTCCAAAAAACACCAGTAAGTGCAGCTCCTGTTGCCACATAGGAGGAAGTACAACTGCAGCTGTGCCTGGCTTGCTACCTTCAACTCAAGTTTCAATTTTCACTTCTATCAAGGTTACCTTTTATCTATATTAACTGTGTTTGCTTAATAGAGCAAGACAGGGCCTAACCACCAACCGAGGAGCCATTGCTGCAACACTGTTCCTCTGCTTCTCACCACGGTTCATGGTTCATAGCATTTCACTCTTTGATTAAAAGAGATGTAGGGCTGTAGGATCAGTCCAACATGTTTCAAATTAGCCCATTTAATGCATCTGGGCCACATATGAATCCATACCCATTTCCTACATTGAAAGAGGTTCATTCCCTTCTTTCTCTGGATAGGTCTCACCTGCTTTCAGATGGAATTTGTTTGCTTAAGAGGTTTTGTTTAAAAAAAATTTTTTTAAGAGAAGGATGCACCTGAGTCTTGTACCCTCCTCCCTTCCTCCATCACTCCAGCTGTGGGTGATATCCCACCAAAGCTTGAGTGCTCTTCAGTTTGCATGTAGGCGTTTAAAAGAACCTCAACGGAAAACTTCAGCTACTGAAAACCAAAAACAGCAGATAGGGGCCAGCAGAAAAAGATCCTTTTCATTTTGGTTATAAAATCCTAATATGAACAGACTTGCGCCATTCCATGGACGATGACAATTTAAAACTAGGAAGATAAATGTGTTAGGTCTTTCTGAAAACACAGGGCAAAAGAGAGTTGCTCCTTCCCTCAGGACGTTGGTTTTAATGGGCTTGACCTCAAACTCAAATACTACACCAACCTGGCTCAAGAGAAAGTCTTGGCTTTTGTCCCTTAGGATTTAGTTGTAGAACAAGAAAGATGGTATTTGAGACACAGAGCCCTAAGGGAAAGCATAAGAGACACTTATGGGATAGGATATTAGGAAAGTCCCTTGGACTCAATGGACCAAGAGTTCTTTAGACAGTTGATGGGTTTGTCTTTGGAACCTTACTACCTTTAGATGAAAGAACTGAATGGCCTCTCTGCATGGTGACTGGAGATCAACAATTCACCATGCTTTACCATGTAAAGTTACACAGAACTGAATATTAGAATACATTAGTACCTGAGATATGAATGGGATTTCTGAAAGATTCCTGGGTTTAGCACCCAGACTCCAAATACAGTCTACCAAAAAGACCAGCAAAGACACTCATCTTCTTCTCTTGGGAGGAAGATTTATTGGAGCAGAAGAAAGAAGAGCATTTTACTACTTGGTATCCCTTGAAAATATTAAAAGTATGTCTAAAATAAAACTTTTCATCTTTGAACCCAAGCTTGTTTCTAATTTATCACTTCAGTATATTTCCAAATGGCATCTTGCTTCTTCCAGTTCCAAGTCTTAAAAATGGAATCCTTTTTCTTTTGATCTCCACATCAAATCAGTCTTCAAGACCTATAGATTCTATGTTCTCAGGCTCTCTGGATGCCAATTCCTCTTTTCTATTTCCTATTGCAATTGGGTTTAGCCTCTCATGCTATCATACCTAAACTCATTCTCTCTCAACAATCCTTTCTAGACAGATGGACTACAAAAAGTAAGCTATGCTTTCTGCCTCTATATCCTCAAAACTGATGTAAAATTGCCTCTAATTGGGCTTCCATTTCCATAATTTCCTGAATCTGCTCCCCTGAAGATCATCAATCATCTTCTGATTCCTAAATCCAATGGCCTTTTATGTGTTATTCTCCCCAACTTCTCCGTAGCCCTTGATATACTGACCACCATTCCTTCTTCTTCTATACTCCTATTTGTTCAGTGAGACTGTAACTTCTTTCCTTACCTCTCTAATTGCTTCTTTCTATCTCCTTTTTCCTCCATCTTCCTCCTAAACACTACCCGTAATGCTTTTTCCTTCCCTTGACATGCCATCCCCTGTGGCAATTTTATCTACTCTTTAGGCTTCAACTAGCATTTTAAATGATTAATTCCCAAATATGTGTATGTCTCCCTCTCTCTCTCTCTTTCCAGGTGTAATCTCTCTCCCCTTCCTTAGTCCTCTATTCCCAAAGGGCTCCTAGGTATCTTCCCAGTTGCTCAGCTAGACTCCTTACAAGCATCTTCCTTCCTCTTGTTTTTGCCCCACACTTAATCACCCATTGGTTCTATTTTTGTGTTTTCTCTCCAGTCTGTTTCTCCTCCCCACTACTTTGCATTCCCAGTATCATGAATCTCAGGCCCTGATTATCCTCCACATTGTTCTTCCTGCCTCCTTTCACTCTCCTTCTCAGTTCATCCTGTACACTACCACCACACTATTCTTCCTCAACTATAGCTCTGTCATATCACGACCCTGTCAAAATTCTTCAATACTCTCTATTGCTAACAAAATAAAGTCCAAACTCAGAAAGAAAGAATTTAAAAGGCCTTTCAGTATCTGGCCCCAACCTGTCTTTGTAATGTTGATTTTGAATACTCATATATCTTTAACCAAACTAAACAACTTCTAAGTATTCTTGCTTTTATTATTTCTACTGCCTACAAGGTTTTCCCCAGTGTTGCCACAGGTGGGTCCGAAACGTATAGATTCTTAAAAGCCAAAGCTAATATGTCATCTCCTCCCCCCCCCACACACACATTGATCCCTCCAGCTGCAAAATAATCTGTTCCTTCTTTCTCTGAGTTACTTATAAATTCATCTCATCTCCCATATGGTCATGTAAGCTATCTGAGGTCAGAATCTACACAGGTTTGTTTTAACTCAGTATCCCCTGTGACACTGCTTGACCTGTATCTGTAGAGACCAGAGGCTTTGTGGTTTTAAAATAGAAATGTTGGGGGTCTCATTATAGACCTACTAATTTGGGTATGGAGACTGGAAATATGCATTAAAATTATGCTCTGTAGGTAAATCTTACGCACAATGGAATTTGAGAACTGCCACTCCAGGCAGGGTGGGTTGGGGAGAGAAAAAAGAACTGCCACTCTCCAGTTTGACACAGTGCTCTGTATAAAATACATAGACAGTAAATACTTAGTACATAAATATACCACTGCCTTAGCCTCCTAACTGGCCCACAGTGTATGCGACCTCTATTTTATACCATATTTTATTTCCAGATTAATCATTCTGTAGCACTAAAACGCTTTTTCAGAAACTTCCAATGATTTCATTTTGCTTTTAAACAAAGTCCAAACTCCTTAGCGAGATCTTCAAGGGCCTGTCCAGAACCTGGCCTGAGCCTACCCAATCATCTCATTCCTCCTGAATCAATCTTTTCTCCAGACTAGAATCTTGCTACTCAAAATGGGGTCTTTGGATCATCAGTTCCAGCATCCCCTGGGAGCTTGTTAGAAACACGGACTCTCAAATCTCACCCCAGACCTACTTGATCAGAATTTGCATTTTAACAAGATCCTCAAGGATTCCTATGCACATTAAAGTTTGAAACGTTAGAGCAGCAATCTAATAGCAGTTTTCCAAGCTGCTTCTCCAGTCTTTCCAAAACCCAAAATGCCCTTTCCTCACATCAACATGCTATTCAAACTTCCAGATGCTATTTAAATGCCATTTCTTCCATGCAGTCTTCCTTGATATTCTAAAGTAGAAAAAAATTCTCATTTCTGTGCTTTCTCATATACCTACCTCACTCAACTTTATATTTAGCATGATATCATTAACCTCTACAGATTCACCTTAATGTAGCTGACGTGTTCATAAAATGTTACATGTAAAACAGATAATACTGTTCCACTGATTTACATAATACATTCGGAAAAGTTTCTCTTCATTTCTCTTTGATTTTCAGTTGTCAGTGACTGGAACATTTGAACTGTTAGTAAAGGCCAAAAATCTTACAGATCTGGCAAGAAATATTGAATATAGTGAAGAACTGCCCCATAACACCCTAAAGTTTTTGTGATGTGAATGAAACTTTTGTAATGTGAATAATCTCCCATTTTAGTTTTGTAAATTCCTATTATATATGTCACGTTTTCTTAGACACACAACTTAAATTGCCACTTAAAATAGTATCAAGAATCTTCACAGGCACTAGCAATATTTTATTTCTTAAGCCAGGTGGTGGGTCCATGGATGCTTGTTTTGTTGTTATTCTTTAAACTATACATGTAATTATATTTGCCTTTTTGTATATATGATATATGTCATACTAAAAATTGTTAAAGGCTTCCTGAGTAAATTTTTTATAAGTGAACTTGTGGAGAAAAGAACATACCAAACCACAAATTGCTGATAAAGGTAATTGCTAAACATTCCCAGAGGGGGGAAAAAGATGTCTAAATTGAATCTAACCCATAGAAAATTAGATTAAACTGAACTTCTTCCTAAAGGAGCTACTCTAGGGTACAATTGCTCCCATATTTGTCTATATTCTGGAGGCCTCTAAGGAAGATGACATACACTAACACACACACACCCCCCAGAGAGAATTTTGTAGGCTGAAGAGAACAAAGGCTTGGCTCACTGGGGCTGATGCACATGGTTTCATTTCCTGGGGTGATGGTTATCACATGAAAGGCTTGCACTCCAGAGTAGACATTTTTGGTTTCACCTGAGACATTGCAAAAACAATGGGTCTTGGAAAGGATCCAACATCTAAATCCTTCAGGGGCAATAACAGTCTCAGCCAACTGTGCCTCAGTTTGTTTTTACAGGCACATAAAATGCTCAGTTGGAGAGAAGAACCTATCAAAGATGGCAAATGGAACAGGCAACTTGGGTGTCTTGTATAGCATGTTAGGAATTTCCCAGTGCAAAAAGGGGGCTCTGAATTTCCACTCTGAATTATGAGCTCTCAAAATCCCACTCAAAGTAGGACAAAGTTTGGAGTAATAGCCTTAAGTTTGCCAGAGATACTGTGAGAAGGGGCAAAACAAGATAGAGGCTGTTAGACAGGGAAGACACAAAAGGGTGATGTTGTTTAAGTGTTTTACAAGGATTAGGGGTCATAACCATGAAATCCTCAGCACATGCAAAAGTCAACTGGATAACAAAGAAGCTTAATCATCTTAATGTGGCATTTTAATGATGCCACTGATTTGCTATGCCAATTCAGAGATAATGAGGCCCTAATGCTACAGATGTTCAGCCAGGCTAAAAGAAAGGGGGGAGGGAGGGTGGGTGGGCTTTTCTAGCATGCCATTTTCTAACTATCCAATTAAACAAATTGTGAAAGCATCTAAATAGTTTACCAGGTTTTGACAGCTGTTAATAGGATTTAGAAGCTTGAAGCACTAAAGAGCAAAATGGGAGATATATGTATGGTAGGTATTTAGTCTACAGAATTTGTTGCTATCATGCAATACTGCAGAAACAGATCAACTAAAACAGTCTTCCTTATATAATTAATATCTCTACTCCTTTTCCACAATGGCCTCTTTGTGTTAGGAATAAGAACACTGAAAGCATGGGTCATTTTCATTTTCTAATTTACATTTTTATTTGTAAAGTGAGGAAGGAGGAAAACCAATGATATTTTGCCAACTAAAGAATACAAAGTTCTAGTATTTGCTAACCAGTAAAATTATGAAGCCTCAATGAAAGCAAAACTTCTGGGCATCGATTTATAGGATCCATTGTGTTGTCATGTTTCTCTTCTTTTAAAATCTAAAATGATGGACATCTATTAATTTTTAAAACACCTACTTAAAAATTAGGGAAAAAACTGGAAAGGGTGAATCAGACCACTAAGAGATGAAATATTAATATCTCATTAGCAGTGAAATAAGAGATAAGCAGTTTGGATAATATTCGGTTTGGTTAAAGTTTTCATTAAAACATATTCTCATCAGACTTCCAAATTTGCCTTTAAAAAATCTAAACTGGTAATTACTAAATCATGTCACTTCAAATTCAAGAACATTAGCATGAAAACATGAAGAAAGTTTCAGTTGCAAAGGAACCACCCTCCATTTTACTAATGACGTTAATCTTTGTCTTATTATCTGACTATCAAATAGCTCATTCATTGCCATAATAATAAAAATAAGTTTGTTTAATAATTTCAGTGTAATGCTTTGCTTCCCCATTAGAACAAGAGGAGATTTATTACTTTTAATGACAGGAATATACTACACATCAGCAATAGGTGATGTTTCGGCTGCTCAGTTGGGCTAACTTTGCTCTTCAGATATCATGGGGCCAGGTGAATTCTTCATCTACAGTGTGAGGATTGAAGAACATGATGTGTGGAAGTTCCTTCTAAACTATAAAGCAGTATACAAATATAGTGACTTTTTCATTTCTGTCCATTGTAACTGTGAACTTTTCCTATTGATCATGTAACCTATATATTATTTTACATTGTATTTCTGAGAAATAAAGGCTATCCATTAAAAAATAACAAATGAAAATCTAAAGAGGATGCAGTTTTAGATGTTCCCCAAACTTACTAGAGATAGTATTTACATGGTAGACATTTCATTTATAAATCCAGAAGAAAAATCTTACTTTTCTTTTATAATTCCTTTGTATAGAATGTTTACTATTTTTTGACAGAGTTCAATCAAAAAATTTAAATCACATTAAAATATGGACTATGAGAAACAAACTGAGGGCTTCAGAGGGGAGGGAGGTGGGGGAATGGGATAGACTGGTGATGGGTAGTAAGGAGGGCACGTATTGCATGGTGCACTGGGTGTTACACACAACTAATGAATCATCGAACTTTACATCAGAAACCAGGGAGGTACTGTATGATGACTAACATAATATAATAAAAAACATTAAAAAAAACCAATGTAATTAAAATAATCTCCACACCTTGAAAAAAAAATAAAATATACTACTTAGAAAAATTTAAAAATTATCATCCAAATACAGTTAAATTGGCTAAAAACATTCTGATAGTCACAACACCGAACTCAGGATCACAAGTAAGGGAAGGAATGGAAATGCCTTCCATATCCACAACTTAAGTTCCTGGTATGCATAGTATGTGTTGTGTTATATGACAGTTAACATGTTTATTTCCCATATAGATTAGGAGAATCTTCAAGGCATGGGCCAGGTTTTGATAATATTTGTGTCCCCAGAACCTTTCAGAGGGTCAACTTACTATAGATATTGAATGAATAAATGAATGAATGAATGAACTCTTTGGGCAGCCTGAACCAATTTAAGATGAAGGCCAGGCAAGGAAGAAGGAACAAGTCACTTTATTGTACCACTCCCTAACTTGTCTACAACATTCTGAGGCTGATACACAGTATGCAGAATTTCTCCTCATGATACATCAGAAGAAGACCCAAGCCCCATAGTGATAACCAGTCCTCTAGCTTACTTCTTTGCCCACGGTGGTCAGCCTTTTATCTCCCCTATTCCCCCACTTTGGAACAGGATGCCATCCTTTGGAATAGGATGACTAGTCCCTGCTTCTTGAACCTCTTCCCCGATTTCTATTCCTGCCTGATTCTATTCCTACCTTATTTATTTCCTTTGTCTACTCCTCTTCCTCTGTCTCCTAGGTGTCAATGGTTTCCTCAGGTCTGTTTCTTCAACCTTTTGTTTTCTCACTTTACATATTCTCCTGATCCAGCCTTCTGTGGCTGATGACTCCCACTTCTGTATTTCCAGCCTAATCCTCCCTGCTCAGCCCAATAGATACTTCCAATCACTTCTTAGATTTCTTATACTTGTTTCATACTCAACAAGTTACACCTTAGCTCGTTATTTCTCTCCCTTTGACTTCCCTTCCAAATCTGCTCTTTCTGTAATTGTTCCAATTTTCCCCTCTACCTAGTGGCTGCTTCATATCAATGTCTGTATATTATTCCACTTGCACCCTTAACATGTAGCACTGGGCTAGGAGCACAGCTTAGCAACTGCTTACCAAATGAACAGGAGGAAGGATGGAAGGAAGGAAGGAAGGAAGGAAGGAAGGAAGGAAGGAAGGAAGGAAGGAAGGAGTGAATGATTATCCTGTTCTTTGCTTCAAATACAAAACTAAGGTTGGAGATGTTTTTTAAAAATCGCACAGATTGTAATTTTGCCTAAGGCTATCATATTAGGCCACAGCAACAACAAACTGTATTTCTAACTTAAGGTATACTAACAAGACCCAAAGAGCATAAAGGAATCTTGAAAGAGAGGAAAATTAATATAAGGAATAATAATTAGAAGATTCTCACTCTTTTTAACATTAAACCAATTAAAACAGAATATATACAAAAATAATATAAAATTTACTATCTGCTACATAATATTTGGAGTTTTCTTCCTCTCTGCTTCCTCCATTCTCTTCTCTCTGCTAAGAAACACGGAAGAACTCAGCACTGAGTTGTCTTAGGTGAATGTATAACACTAAAAGCCCATAGGGGAATAAGCTATCTTGTCACTGGAACATGCTTATCCCTGGGGGTAAAGTATAACAACTGCTTAACAGCTGCCCAGTGACACACTTCAAGGCTGCAAGCAAAGATGCATCCTTGCTCCACTAGAAATAGTGGAGGGAATATTGTCTGCCAAAATATAACTAGGATGGAATCTAGCCAATAAACTAGAATACAAGTTTTTTTTTCTCTTTCGAAAGGCAACTTTTAATGATCATGAATACAGAGTTTCTACTAACAGTATTCAAATAGCACCAGAATGGGTACTGATAATTATAAGGAAAAGACAGTGTGGTATTTCACTCTTATTTTGCCCACTGAAAATGGATTTGAATGTCTTTTTTTTTTTTTTTAAAGTTCTGATGAAAGAGCACAAGCTACGGAGTAAGATGACATCTAGGTTCAAGTTGTACTCTACCTGTATGATCTCAGCAAGTCACTTGATTTCTGTGAATTTTCTCACTTGTGCAATGATGATATTATCTATACCTAACAGGGTTGTTACTGTAATTACATTAGGCAAAATAATGTATAGAAAGGCCTAGCATAGTAGCTGACACATATTATCTTTGTGACCTTGAATTAAGCAAAGATTTCTTAGATATGATACCAAAAGCATGATTCATAAATGAAAACATCTTATAATTCAATAGTAAGTCAAATAATCCAATTAAAAACGTGAAAAATATTTGAATTGACATTTCACCATAGAAATTATACAAATGAACAATCGGCAAATGAAATGATGTTCAACATCATTAGTAATTAGAGAAATGCAAATTAAAACCACAATGAAATGCCACTTCACACCCACTGGAAGGGCTATCATCAAAAAGACAGACAACAATGAGTGCTGGTAAGGATGTAGAGAAAATGGAACTGTAATCTGCTGCTGATGGGGGTGTAAAATGGTATAGCCATTTGGAAAAAAAAATTTGGCCATGTAATGGATAGCCTTCTGAAACAGTTCCCAAAAATCCCTGACTTCTAGTATTCCTATCCTTGCACAATCTCTGTTCCTTGAATGTGGGTTGGACCTGGGTGATTTGCTTCTAATTAAAAGAACATGGCAGGGCACCTGGGTGGCTCAGTCAGTTAAGCATCTGTCTTCAGCTCAGGTCATGATCCCAGAGTCCTGGGATTGAGCCCAGCATTGTGCTCCCTGCTCAGTGGGGAGTCTGTTTCTCCCTCTCCCTCTGTTTGCCACTCCCCTTGCTTGTGTGCACGCGCTCTCTCTCTCTCTCTCTCTGTGTGTCAAATAAATAAATAACTAAATAACTAAATAAAATCTTCGGAAAAAAAAAGAACATGGCAAAAGTGATGGGAAATCACTCCTGTTGTTAGATTATAACTATGACTTTCATCTCGTTCTCACTCTTTCCCTGGTGCTTCTTAGGTGCTTCTCTGATGAAATAAGCTAGGGAGCCCACATGGCAAAGAACTGAAGGCTGTCCTGGCCAACCTACAGTGAGGAAATGAGGCCTAGTGCAATAACCTTCAAGGAACTGAATCCTGACAATGACACGAGTGAGTTTGGAATTTGATCCTTCCCTAGTTAAACCTTCAATGAGACCATAGTCTGGGTCACTACCTTGATTGTGGCTTCATAAGAAGCAGAGGACCCAAATAAGTTGTGCCTGTATTCCTGAGATAATAAATTTGTATTGCTTTAAGCTGCTAAGTTTTGTTACAATCAATAACTAATACAGATTTTTCTTATAAAATTAAACACAGATTTACCATATAACCCAGCAGTTTGACTCCTAGGTATCTACCCAAAAGAAATGAAAACTTATGTCCACGCAAAGACTTGTACATAAATGTTCATAGCAGGATCATAAAAGCCAAAAAAATGGAAACAGTCAGAAGGTCTATCAATTGGTGAATTAATAAACAAATTTTATCAATACAGTAGAATACTGTTCAGAACTAAAGAGAAACAAAGTACTGAAACATGCAACAACATGGACAAAGTTAAAAAAAAAGTATATTATGCTAAGTGAAAGAAGCCAGAAGCAAAAGACTACATATTATTCCTTTTATATAAGATGTCTAGAAATGGTAACTCTACAGAGACAGCAGTCAGATTAGTGGTTGCCTGGGGCTGGGAATGAGAGTAGAGATTCACTGCAGACAGGTACCAGGGATTTTTTTAGGATGATAGAAATATTCCAAAACATGCTATTGCACAATTCTGTAAATTTACAAAAAGCATTGACTTGAACACTTAAGGAGGTATGTGAATTAAAGCTGTTTAGGAAAAAAACTTTATAAGGATTTAAAAAAACCAACCCAACAACTGGTATTTAGCTACACTGATACTGAATCTGTCTTAAGAGGGTAGAGTTTAGCTACTCATTTACCAACTATTACCAGAAGCACTGTGACAAGTGTAGCTTTTGACCTATGATTAATCCGATATGACAAATCCTCAGTAGACTATCTTTAACTCCTCTTGTTCCTGTGTAACTAATGTCATGTCCTTTTCACAGAAATTAATAAGTGTTGTGCTAAAAAGCACAAGGTGTATCTGTTACCTGGCTGTAGGGAAGAATACTAAATCAACTGTAAGAGTTGGCCTCATAGGACATTTCTCATACTTAATTATTTTATTATCAACTTCAGGCTAATATTATTTTATTATCAACTTCAGAGAACACCTAAGTAACTACTGATTTTGCTATTTTCCTAAGTTATGCTAAAATCCATAAAGATCTAGATTTTCTAATTATAATATTTCTTTGTCATATTTTGTGCTTTTATGTCTTTTTACGTTCTCATGTCTCATTTTCTATTCTGTTAATAATTTAGCGTGCCTTACTAGGCTATAATTATTCATTAATCAGTGAGCACTATTCCTGACCTACAAGTCAGCGGTAGTATAAAATCACATGGGGAAGCTCTCTGAGGGTTTACTCAATGATATGAGAGTTTAGTTCTCCCATGAGAAAAGAAGAAAATAAAGAAATATATTTTTTATATAGTCTCAGAGACAGAACTAGTACAACCTGAAGGACTAGACCCAGAAAATTAAGATGATTGTAAGGAACAGTCCATAACAAAATGCCAGAAATAGTCCTGGGCTCCAAGCAATGAAGAGAGGTAATAAAGGTACAGTAAATTGTGTCCAAATTTTGGTGAATGAGAAGTATGGCCATAAGCTTAGACTGACTTAAGAGAAGCTAATAAAGAGCCTTTCCTGTTTTCTCTAGGGCTGCTGTGAACTTCCTTGAGGGTAACAAAGGGTAACAAAGGCATGACTGGGATTTCTGCTTCTGTAGACGCAGGTGCAAGAAAGCCTGGTTCTAACAAATCTTGTCAATGTTTTTAATGCCACCAGACTGACTAATATAGTGAAATATATATACCACAATCCCATTTTTACTTATTCAGTTGACATAATTAACAAATCTATTAAGGGTAAGGTCACAAATTATTTTTAATTATTAAACCATCGGTCTCCATATGTTACTGTTTAGACAGCATCACCCCCTGCAGAATAGAGTTTTCAAGACTGTCATTTCTACAACCTCAAATCTAGATCCAATTGCAGTCAGTTAAAAAGCAGATTTCAACCAGACAGCTGAATGAGAAAACATCTGGACCTAACCAGTCAGAATGAAAAAGGTCACATGTTAAATCCAGATAATCTTGTTTATTGGTGTTTGAAGGTTATACACCAAGGGCTGGATTACCAGGGTCCTCCTTTAGGCTTGGCTCTGACATCACTCATCTGCTGTGTATGTGACACTTTAAAATCCAAAGCTTTCAAACTACTGTGCTGTCAGTCACCTCCAAATGTAATCTTCCTAATTCTAAGCTTGAATACTACATCAACCTATTACTAGACTGCTGAGTATTAGGTGCTAAATTAGATGCCACATAATAGAATTGTCAGGGGTAAATGATGTCTATCTATTCTTTTAAAAACTGTTTTCAAAATTTCCATACAGCATTTTTCTATGGACAAAGCATCTGTAACTTTCTTTATCAAAGTTAAGAAAAAGAAAGACCTCTGAATCAGCCAGAAATAAAATTAAAAGATTGCCCTATGATAGGTTTCACGTCGGTGAAGAAAGGGGGATTATGCCTATTTCATGATTTTTTATAATTAGTATATGTTATTTTATATACATACAGAGCTGACCTAAAATGGTTTATGTTGGAAGCCATTCTATAGACCATTACATATGGAATTATTATAAAAACAGCAAAGTCAAGAGGCTGTAAGACCTTATACACTTTGGTCAGAACTTTTTAATCTTTTGAGTTATAGACTTCTATGAGAACTATACTCTTGGCCCAGATAAAATGCACACATTCTCATTAACACAAAATTTCACATAGTTTTGAGAGGTTTCCCAAACCTTAATATTTCGGGTTGAGAATCTTTGTATTAGGCCTTTAAACAGGCTGAGGCTTAAATTGAAGGCTTCTCTGTACTACACTATCTATAGTTTATATGATAGCGGTTGGCCTTCAAGTTATTTGCTCAAGTACCCTAAAAAGAATTTTGAAAAATTATGTTTCTCCCCTATACACAGTGGACATTAAGTGAATTTTAAGTTGACACCTACAATTTTTCATCATAATTTAAACATTTTCTGAACAAATACACATTTTGTTTATTGTAAATAATGATTTAAACTATGAGTGCACCCTTCCAAATGTACCCAATGGAATATAAATATTAGTGATTTGATTTACTCCATCATAAATTTCAAAATACATAAATAAGGTTTTTAAAAAAAATCAGAAATTTTCTCCCTGAACTTCTATTTCCATTTCACTTTCCCATAGAACTTCATTCTTAGGTACTGTTCTTTAAAGATTTATTTCTTTATGAGAGAGAGAGAGAGCACGTGCGCATGCACACACGTGTGTGTGCAACTGGGGGCAGGGAGAGGGAGAGAATCTCAAGCAGATCCCCACAGAACACTGAGCCCTACACGGGGCTCCATCTCACAACCCTGAGACCATGACCTGAGCCGAAATCAAGAGTTGGATGCTTAACTGATTGGCCACCCAGGCACCCCTTATGTACTGTTCTTTTTTTTTTTCTTAAGATTTTATTTATTTGTCAGAGAGAGAGAGCAGGCAAGTGAGCAAAAGCAGGGGGAGCAGCAGGCAGAGGGAGAGGGAGTAGCAGACTCTCCACTGAGCAAGGAGCCCTATGAGGGACTCGATCCCAGGACTCTGGGAAAATGACCTGAGCCGAAGGCAGATGCTTAACCAACTGAGCCACCCAGGCGTCCTTCTACTGTTAATTCATGCTTGAATCTTTATTGCTCATCCTATCATACGTCTCTACAGCAACTCTCTCTCTCTCTCTCTCTCTCTCTCTATATATATATATATAGTTACCATGTTACCATGAAGTGCTAGGGGTAAAAAATTTCTTCTGGACTGAGTTATTATAATTATTAGCATATAATTGATTAAAACCATATAGGTATGTTACAAATCTTGATCAATAATTATTAAATATGAAAAGTAAAATTTGTTGGGAATTTATCTTTTAATGAGATGGATGGAGGGGGAGGCATTTACAAAAGTTTGATTAAAGAAATTATCTAATTTACCCTTTACGTAGCATCCTGCAAGTATTTACACCTTAAGGCAAAGAGTAAGATTTGGGGTGGGCGAGTGATGTGTCTTTCTTTTATAAAGTGGAGAAGGACCACTGTGAAAGAGGAGATGGGGAAGAAGAACCTTAACTACAGCAGTCTTACAGGGCACATGAGATTTAGAAAAGAGAACATACTGAAGTTGAAACCTTGGGAATTGATTGTTTTAAATTATCCACACCCATGTAATCCTTGCAAAGTCTTCCCATATTCCAGTTTGATGGCTATAAGGGACCAATTGCCAAAATGTATTCACCTGTTCTTCCTTACTTTACTTAAATGACTGACAGTTATTTAGTGAGCACTTCGAACAATGCAGGGGATGAATGGATAAATGGATGGCTGGATGGAAAGGCAGAGAGAAAAATAGATAAATACTGAGTATTGACTATATACTCCAAATTCTGGCATAAAAGAAGAGTGACACTGAAAAAGATTCTGCCCTTGCCATGTTATCAACTCTTTGGGAGACAGTAGAGTAAGACCCTGCCACAATGCAGTATGTATAAAATTGGATATAAGAGGATTGGTGATGGCCTCCAGCTGTCCACTCCTCCCTTCACTTACGGGAGCAAGTTAAAATTCTTTTTTTTTTTTTTTTAAAGATTTTATTTATTTATTCGATAGAGATAGAGACAGCCAGCGAGAGAGGGAACACAAGCAGGGGGAGTGGGAGAGGAAGAAGCAGGCTCACAGCGGAAGAGCCTGATGTGGGGCTCGATCCCATAATGCCGGGATCACGCCCTGAGCCGAAGGCAGACGCTCAACCGCTGCACCACCCAGGCGCCCCGCAAGTTAAAATTCTTATGTTATGAGATTCAGAAGGAAGTAACTGACTTATGATTACTTGGGACATTTTAAGTTTAATGTATGGTCAGTTGTGTCTAGTCTAAACTTCACTGTTGTTGCTTTGTGCTTTTTGTAACAGTATCTACCAAAAACTCTTTATTATTTCGTTAACTTTACAATAATGTGATCCTCATATTTTAAAGATAAAATTTGTGGATCCTATCTATTATGTTGTGGAAAGGTCTCATGTACTTTTCTCATCTCCAACACTGTTTTCCTTCATGCAAATTACAAAAGAAAAAAGAAAAAGAAAAAGGGCCCCTCTGACAAATTATGAAAAATGATGACCTAGTGAGCCAGAACAGGATTTCATTCAGTCCTCAGTCCAGCGGTGTGCTGGTAAGTGCTTAAAAACCAACTCAGAATGGGGGAGGGGCTCATTTGTAGCATTTGCTGATGTCAGTGGTATAAATACCACGGCCCAATTCAAGTTACCAATGTGAAGTCAGCCGGCTGACAAAATTCCTGAAAGTTTAATAAGCGATTATGAGCTGACTCTGGCACACCACTGGGATTCCTCACTTATTCCTCAGCAGGATGCCTTCATGTGGTTACCAAACTGCACCAAGGTACACAATGGCCCAGGTCGCCATGCCTGGTGCCAAACTTAGTTTGAGCAGCTGAACTTGCTTGGCAAGATCAGATGCTATGAGAATTAGCAGGCACACATGGGTGTTTCATACGCACAGCTAACCAACTGTACTGGAATTTATGTTTTATTTCACACTCATCTTGTTTCTATTCTAAGGAGGTGCAAACACTATTGCTCCACAGTTAAAAAAACACAAAAGAAAGGGGGAAAGAGTCTTCGAGGACCCACTAAGGACAGTGAGCAGATCCATTTTTCTGTCGACCATTAGAACTGTCCATTCCTCTTTTGCTGATGCCAAATATTTTCCTATTAAGCTCCTTTTAGTTCACTGTGCTACACAGCTTGGTCAAAAAAGAAAAAAAAATCCAGAGGTGTTTTTTGTTAAAAAGATTCAAGGAGAGGTGTTCTGTCACCAACAGAACGTACCCGTTTGACACAGTAGAAACGGTAAAGCCTCTGCCCATTGTGAGCACTTACAGAAATCCCCTGTGAGTGAACTTCTGCAGCAAAGCACTGCTGATTTTGTAAGATAACCCCTGCATCCCATGAGCGACAGGTCTTGATCTGGGCTTGAGAGATGTAATATTTTGATAAAAAACGGCACTTCCTTTTGAAGCATATATTTGCGTGTGCTGAGCAGTACCACTGGAACCTCAGTGAGCGCCTAGGCGAGGCTGACTTGGTCTCTCCCAGCTCGCTCCAGCCATAGACCCCTCCTTCACACATCTAAATGTAGCAGTAATTAGCATCCATAAACCACAAATGTGGCTTGGGTTTTTTCCCCCCCTTTCAGAAGCATCAAAGTAGTTTGTATTTCTCATGAGCGCAAAAATGTTGTACACCTCTAAAGAGACTGAGACTCTGACATGGAAAGCTACTGAAGACAGGAGCTGTATCTCCTGAGGTGGGAAGAATTTTTTTTTCAGCAGACTTTCTAATTAAATTTTTCATCTTTGATCTAAGGTATAGATCAAAGATATAGAAAAAAATTAAGACCTATCAAAAAATGATCAAATTCAACTTTTCTCATGGAATCAGGTACAATCCTAACTCTTATAGAAGTAATTAAATAGTGACTAATCAATCACCACTGTACAAATAATTAAAAAGCAATCCATTTCCTCTATCTTATTTCAGGTATATTTGATAGTTGTAAGGATGAGAGAAAGAAAGAATATAGTCCATTGAAGTGTCTTCCCAAAATTCATGTTTGCCAGGAACTTCAGGAACTACTGACTTTAGTAGATGTTATTAGTTAAGATGAGATCACACTGGATTAGTGTGGGCCCTTAATCCAATGACTGCTGTCTGTAGAAGAAAAGGAGAAGGCCTTGTGAAGGAGGCAGAGCTTGGAGTCACACTGCCACAAGCCAAGAACACCAAGGGTTACTGGGAGCCAGCAGAAGCGAGACAGAAGCAAGGTAGGATCCTCCTGGAGACTTTAGAGGGAGAATGTTCATGTTGACACCCTGATTTGAGACGTCTGACCTCTAGCCCTGGTGTCCAGAGGCTTTTATTTTATTGTGTTCCTCGGGGAACATGGGGCCCACATAAGCAATAGGGATATTCTTTCTTATAGTATGTTATAAATATTTCTTTAACTTCTGCTTTTGACCTTATGGTATCTCAATGACATTTTAGGTCCTACAGGAAGGTCCCAATGTCCTTGGTATTCAGTGAAGTGCCTATGGTTCCGTTGCACTCATCAAATGCTAAACAAAAATAAAAGACTTGGAGATCCCTGGTTATTTCCTACTGCTCAAGATTCATCTGACAAGGTTGCAGTTGGTCACCACTGAGAAGAGAAATAATAATAGTTCATAGGAGTCAATGACCAGGGTTGAAAAAGAACTCTGAATGTCTTCATTTCTTGTGTTTTTCAATCCACTTGGATTATATCACTTTATAGGTAGGTATTTTTACAGATATAAATGTAGGCGACTAGGGCTCTTTTTTTCAAAAAGCTTATAATGTAATGGGGTGAAAGTTTGTCATGCACAAACAGTTCCAAATACAGTATAATTAGGTACTTAAACAAGTACTAATTAAACACACTCCAAAAACTCAGCCCTAAGACTATACTTGAGGGAGCTGGGAAAGTACAAGGAGGCCTCATGGAGGAAATAAACTTGAATTGATATAAATATCTCCAGTGCATTAGTCTATTACATTTAAATTTTCAAGAAGAAAGGAGGAACCAATTAGGTGGTAATACAACATTTAATCCACATATCATTTTATTTATGACCAATTAATTTATGTACAGAGCTATACTCACTATGTATGTGTGAGATAAACAAAGCTGTTAGTGATATATATTTTTCTATTTAAAAAATAATAGTGTTGGGGCGCCTGGGTGGCACAGCGGTTAAGCGTCTGCCTTCGGCTCAGGGCGTGATCCCGGCGTTATGGGATCGAGCCCCACATCAGGCTCTTCCTCTATGAGCCTGCTTCTTCCTCTCCCACTCCCCCTGCTTGTGTTCCCTCTCTCGCTGGCTGTCTCTCTCTCTGTCGAATAAATAAATAAATAAATCTTAAAAAAAATAATAATAGTGTTAAACTCCCGATTGAGGTCCTTTTGAGATATTTACATGAACATTTTTAACTCATCACACAATAAATGTATACATCAGGCCAGGAGTCAGCAAACCATGATCTAGAGGCCAAATCTGACTCACGGCCCGTTTTTGTAAATAAAGTTACTGGTATACGGCCATGCACATTCATTATATATCGTCTATGGCTGCTTTACACTACAACAGCAGAGTTGAGATGTTGCAACAGAGATCATTTGGCCACAAAGCCCAAGATATTTACCATCTGACCCTTTACAGAAAATAATTGCCAACTCCTGCACTAGGCTTGTAGGAACATATAGTTAAAAAAAAAAAAGAAAAGAAAAGATCATCTCTGCACCTTGAGTTCGATCCCCACGATGGGCCTGGAAATTACTTAAAACAACAACAACAAAAACTCTAAAAAGTGATCAAAATATCTGGAGGGTAGGAAATAAGTGAATTTACGTTAAATGTTAATATCTTTTAAAAGTTTTTTTCTAAGTATTTTTTGTTTTTCACACAATAATTCTAGTTGGGTAAACACTTTTTCCCCCTAAAAAATTTAGTTTTTCTTTCCATAAGAGAAAAATAAAGTGAGCGTTTCTAATCTTCTATAAACAGTTTTCTAAGAGCTGGAAACTTAGAAAGATACACATGACATTTTATTTTCTTTAATATATAAATCAGACATAATTACAATTATTCTGAATTTAAAACATTCCAGGAGAGATCTTAGTTTCTAAAACTTTTTAGAGAACTTAAAAGAAAAATGCTTCCATTAAACTTAAATAGAATAGGATCTTCTAAAGCATGCTTTTAAAATTGTTTATAATCATTATTACATTATAGCTAAATTTCCTTTAAAAGTATAATTCTAATTATCTTTTTTTTAAAAGATTTTTATTTGAGAGAGAACAACCAGGGGGAGGGGCAGAGGGAGAGAGAGAAAGAGAGAGAGACAGAGAGAGAAGCAGACTCCCTGCTGAGCAGGAAGCCTGATGCAGGGCCATCCCAGGATCCAGAGATCATGACCTGAGCTGAAGGCAGATGCTTAACTGACTGAGCCACTCAGGCACCCCTAATTCTAATTATCTTTAAAAGTATAATCCTAACTAGTCTTAATGTTTCCCTATGCTGAATATGACAGAAGTAACTTATTATGCAACAGACATATCTTCTTTTAGGCAATGCTACTTTTCAATTCTATTATTTTACAATTATAGCATGTATAATCCGTATCTACTGATCATATTTTATGTAGAGGCCTGATAACAACCTTTTCCAAAGGTATATGACCCAGATTAAGTGCCAACATTAACAGTACAGTAATCAGTTTGGAGCTCAGTTATGAAATAAAGGGTTAATCTTTCAACGCTAAAGTTAGCCTGTTCGTTTCTTTTTTAAAAAGATTTATTTATTTGAGAGAGAGAGAGAGAGAGAGTGAGCGTGAGTGGGCGCAGGGGGAGAGGGAGAGAATCTCAAGCAGATTCCCCATTAAGCACGGAGTTGGAGCCCAGCTCAGGGCCTGATCTCACAACCCTGAGATCATGACCTGAGTGGAAATCAAGAGTCAGATGCTTAACCAACTGAGTCACCCAGGCGCCCCTCATTTCTTTTTAAATCAGGTTTAGAGGAAAGAGCCATTTCTTCTGTCTTTCCCAAATTATTTAGAATGACTGATTATATCTTCTAGTCTCTACCAAGAAATGTTATGACACTCCTAGATTTAGATCCCTAACAACTGAGAAAAATACACTGATACCCCATTCATCCACTGACATAGAATTGGAGCTAAGAAGACAGAAATGACACTGGAAGCTATAATGGTCAAAGATGATCCAAAGTGAGTTGACCACAGAGGCTGAATCTCTTTTTTCTCCTTGGATGCATTTCTAGAACAGGGTCAATATGCAGAGGCCTGGAATCTCTTATATGGATTCCTATGGAAGTGCTGTACCACATGGGTTTTTACAATATTTGTTTTAAATTCCTATTATTGAATGGAATTGGGTTTGTTTGTTTGTTTATATTCGAGTATTTAATCTGGTGCTCACTTCAGCAGCAGGTATACTAAAATTGGAATGATCGAATATTTAATCTGTTGTGTTTTTTTCTGACCACCTGTAAACATAAAACTTGGAGGCTGCTTCTGAATCTAGAGTGAATTCTAACATAATTATCAATTTCCAGACCAAAAGTCCAAACATAGACTTAATGGCATCACCTATCAAAACTCAGAAACCCTAACTCAGAAAAATGCAAACCAAAGGCATAGTTATCATTTGCCTCATTCTGAGTGTGACTCCATGGATAGTATCTTCAAGAGGTTGCATGAAGCTGGTAGAACACTGTATGCCTTTCCTGAGCACAAATGACCACATCCTGTGCCAGGCAGCATTTTTCATCTTTGTGGTTAAGAACTGGTACAAATGAATGTATAGCTAGGCAGAGCTGGAATGTTAGTTGAAGCTGTGATTTGAATCTCAGAAGTTTTAGATATAGAACTCTATTTCTTGGTCCCTTAAGAACCTAAGACAAAAGAAAATGATCTTGAGAAGTGATTTTCTTTTTTTTTCTTTTCTTCAAGAAACACATAGATGCACACATATAATTAGCCTAATGCATTCATTTAGTCCCTTATTTAACAAATCTTTATTGTATACCCAACTATGGGCCAAGTACCATTCTAGGTGCTGCAAATACCTAGCAGTGAAAAAGACAGTCCAAGATCCTGCCTCATAAAAGGTAGAGAGAGAAAGACAATAAAGAAATAAATAAAACTCCAAAATTATCCGTGGTAAGTGCCATGCAGAGAATTAAAATAGGGAATGCGTTAAAATAGTGACTGGGTTGTCAGGGAAAATCTCTCTGAAGAAATGACATTTAAGATGAGATCTGAGTGACGTTCATAAAGTAATAGTGATCAGATTTATCAACATAAATATTAGCATAAAACGTGTGCAATGTTAATATAAATACAGTGCTCAGAATTCACAAAAAAGTCTAGAAATATTCCATAGTGCTGACACGGACTATCTTTGGGTGGTAGGGAGAGAGGCGAGTTTTTCTTTTTTCTTTCTATGAATTTTCCAAAAGGTGGTAAAATATAAAACCATATTTAGTCTTTGTCCCCTGTTCCTGACAGAGTTCCTAAAACCCTTGGAATCTCCTGAGGGATAGGGGTGTCTTTTGTTATTCATAACTAGCTCCATTCAATCACATCTGAGTTTATGCTAATGAACTTAGGGTGGGGCCTGTAGATAACCTCAGGATGGGATGGTCATGAGGAAGATCAAGCGATAAGGGTTAAGGGTTTCAGCCCCAACTGCCAACCTCTGGGAATGAGAATGGGGACTGGAGACTGAGCTCTATGAAAACTCTTGAACAATGAGATTCAGAGAGTTTCTGGATTGGTGAACACATCAAGACCATGGGACGGTGGTATGCCCAGAGAGGCCATGGAGCTTCCATGGAGTTGTATCCTTTATAATAAACTAGTAATAGTTAGTAAAGTGTTTTCCTAGATTCTGTGAGTCATTCTAGCAACTTACCAAACCTGAGGGGGGTTGTCACGGAAAACCCTCCATATGCAGCCAAGCAGGACAGAAGTGCTGGTAATGTGGAGACCCGGCAGCTTCAACTGGTGTCTAAAGTGGGGGCAGTCTGGGGTGCCTGGGTGGCTTAGCCAGTTGAGCATCTACCTTCAGCTCAGGTCATGGTCCCAGGGTCCTGGGTTCAAGCCTGCTTCGGGCTTCCTGCTTGGTTGGGAGTCTGCTTATCCTTCTCCCTCTGCCCTCCCCTCTGCTCATGCTTTCTCTCTCTCTCAAATAAATAAAATTTTAAAAATAAAATAAAGTGAGGGCAGTCTTGTGAGACTAAGCCCTTAACCTGTGGGTTCTGTGCTAACTCCAGGAGTTAATATGAGAACTGAATTGAATTTTTGGACGCCCAGTTGGTGTCTAGAGAGATTGTTGTTGGTGTTGGAAAATAAATCCCAGAATTGGTGTCAGGAGTGGGATTTGCTAGAACAATCTGGGCACATGGAAACATGTGGTTTGGGAGGAGAAAAGAAGAGCGAGCAAGGAAGGAGGAACCTCTGATTCCTGGCTACATAATCCCCCGTGTTATGGAAAAGCAGCTGTGTTGTGATCAGTGACTACAGGTAAAATTACCAAGGGTTTTCAGACATGGATCCACCTCCTGTGGAGCTGGTTCACTGGATGCGTAAAGAAATACATACTAATAGGAAAAAAGTGAAATTGGTTACTGTTATCTGAATTAACAAAAATGAAATGAAAAGACAGTGTTAGATCAAACATTGATGTTGGGCCAAGTTCAGACTTCGGTCATTTTAAGCTTCAGATAGTAAGCTCAAAGCTGCCCCAAAAGGTGAAAGGGAACATTTTGAGGGAACAACAGAGAGTACCTCTAAGACCTCTGGTCACCAAAAAGATAGTTCACATGGCTGGAGGGCAAAATCAAGAAACTACTGAAACCAGGGGATATAGTGTGAAAGGGATGTCTCATTTTGTGAATCAGTATCAGCAGCTTCCTGAAGAACCATTACTAAAATGGACAGTAAGAGTGATTAATTTAGGGGAAGTGTATTTGGTTTTGAATTCTATAGAGAAGAAGAGCATGTTTGGGCTGATACCCAACCCACAGCACGCTATGGAATAATCAGATTGCCATATGTGATCCAGACACACAGCAGCCTCATGGACTAGATAAAAGCCACTGTCAGAGTCTGTTTACTCTGAGAAGAGGACTATCCAACTCCCTCTATAAACGCCAGAGGAACATCCAGATGAAACAGCTGATACACTTTGTATGTAAGCCATATGGGACTGGCTTTATGGTAACAGAGATATTCATTCATTGAGTATGTCTGTTACCCAGGTCATGGTAAATGCTGTGGTTTAAGAGGGTGTTCTAAGAATGTGCATATTGGATATGGTATGGTGAAGTTAGTAAAGTCACAGGAGGAGATGAGAACAAAGACTGGAAGGAAGAAGTTTATTACATTCACAAGACCCATAGAGGGGTATTGCCACATGCCACACAGGGCCACAGGGGAAAGCACCAATGTCAGTCAGGAGGCAGAAAAGAGCAGTGAAGGAAATCCTAGCCCCGAGTTTTTATTGGAGTTTCTGAGAAAAGGCAAGGCAGGCAGAGTAAACAGTTTAGGACTGGCTTGTTTGAATAACCCTGGCAGACTTTGGGACATAGAATCGTCTCTAGTTATCTGGTATACTTGGCTGTGGGATGATTTTGGACAAGGGAAATATTAGCTTGGTGTATGAGAATTGGGTAAGGAGATAGTTTGGAGGTATAGGCTCTGGACTGGTTGGTTTGTATATGAAAAGCATGATCCTGGCTAACCTCTCTGCTATCTGTGAGAATTGTCTATCCTTGGGAAAAGCAGTCTTTTCCTGGGTCTCTAAGGACCCCAAATATCAAAGTGTCCAAAACACAGAAAGTAAGACAATACAGTTAATAAAACTGGTCCTGTCATGAATGGATGCCAAAGAGACAAATACAGAATCTAAGAAAACACAGTTAGAACAGGGGCCTCTTTTGCCTGGGCACCCCATGGAAACTTCCTGCTCCAAAATCAAGCAACAGAAGAAATCAGAGTGAATGTGCTGTCTTAGCTTCCCCTTCTGGGTTTTACAGATGCTAACAAAAACATTGGGTTAATTAACAAGAAAATGAGGGGAGGCAGAAGGGAGAATCAAGGAACTTGTCTCAGCAAGGTGGAAAATTGTAAATGGTTACTAAGAAATAAGAAGAATATAGGAAACATTGGTAAGACCAAAACAAAGGAGAAAAAAGAAAGGGGAGAATCAAAGGACTCATCTCATCAGGGTAAAAATCTTTAGATTTTTATTAAGAAACAGGATAAAGGAAACAGACATTGATGGGTTTGAAACAAAGGTCTTAAGACAGCACTATGCAAGATTGGGTGGACCAAAGGGACTTCCTCCATTAAAGGGCCCCAAACAAGTCCACAGTATTCGCTCCAGTGCAGAGGAACTTAAAAAGCCAAAAGACAAAAATTACAAACAAAAATCTGATCTGAAATCAGCTAGGGCAAAGGCAGATTAATCTTTGTCATGACAAAAGGGACAGGGCTCAACCTCTCACTAGGGACCCAAAGTCTTCTGCACACGAAAGGGTAAAATGGTCAGGGGGTGGAGAAGAAAAGTTTCTGGGACTCCCTGACATGGGAGCCTCATTCTCTGTGGTACCAAAACTTGTTAGTGAAGCCCTACAGGGGTCTTCAATTTGACTGAGAGAGTATAGAAATGTTTAAGAGTTAATAGGATTAAGGTGGAGGTTTAAATGGAAATTGGAATGTTTAAATAGGCTCTATGTGTCTCCTTTACCTGAAATGTTATGAGAATGGATATTGTGTCTGACTGGGGAACATCTCCCTTATCTCATTTTATAAAACCAAAAACTGTTGATAGGTTACAGTTAGGAATGGAAGGGTTGAAGGATTAAGGTAAAAGTCTGGAGGAAAGCTGGTATGCTTAAAGTGGCTGCATCTCTTTTACCTGAATGTCTTACATTGTGTAAGACAGCGTGTGTGTCGGGAGAATTAACTTTCTGTAAAACAGAAGGCATGTAAATCTGTCCTATTAATTGGACATGCTAAATGGAGATGTATGAGATTGCCCAAGTCCACAGTGTAGACGAGAAGTGGCAGTGCTGGTGGGGACAGATTCTGTGTGGTAGCTCTCTGTGGACCATAGACAGGTTTATGGCAAAAACCTGCAACTGCTTCCCAGCAACTGTTGGGACTATGGAATGGAGAATTCCATTTGAGAGGCAATTAGTAGCCTGCTATTGGACATTAATTGAAACTGCCCCTATGACTGCGGTGCAAAAACAATCTTAACATCTGAAATACACATAATGTCTTAGGTGATGTCAAGAAATGCTCTAAGGCTTTTGGGAGGGCAATGCCTGGGAGAGTTCCATACTAAGACAAAATTGGTTTATACAGGATTATGCTACCTGTCACTAGAAAGACAAAGTGAAGGGGGAGGGAGGTGCGACTGAAGACTGAGCTCTATATGGTATTGATGACCATACTTTTTTTCTTTCCCTCAACTTTTTTCTTCTTCATCATCTCAACTTTCTCTTTCCCACTTGATGCAGTAGTCATGGCACTAGGGCTACAAAAAGTGCTGGAAACAGAATGATTCCTAGGCAAGAAACCATAACTATAGTTTTGAACCTTTATGTCAGAATTCCTGAAGCCCTGATAGGGCAGGTTGTGCCTTCACTCTATTTGCCCCAACTGAGGTTAACAGGGAATGCAGCACCACTGCTAGTGGCAAAAAGAGCCTGCTGGTTCGGTACCTAAGTAACTCTACCCTATAGGAACAGGAGTGGATTGAGGGGGAGGCACTGGCTAGACTAGTATTGCTGCCTGCAATCTAGACCAGCAAAGCCATTAATGCTCCTTCCTTTCAAAAGTGGAAAGGTTCAGGTAGAAATGAAGAAAAGAAGGAATAGTAGCTGAGGGAAAAGAAATGAATCAATGGGTTATATAATGAAGGAAATCTAATATTATCTTAAAACCTCAAGAAAGGCTCAGAGCGAGAGAATAATAAATATTGTCTCTCAGCTCAAATATACCAGATGCTGAAAAGATGAAACCATATATTGCTGAGACCACTCCTGTTTTTGGAACCTGACAAAATCAAATGGAAGCCTGCAAATCTGAGTGGCCTCACCCTGAGAGACATTTTGATATGATATGATGATGGACTGGAATAATTATTAATGACTGAATGTGACTGTAATAATGTACCAGTATCTTGACTTTATTTCCTTTTTAAAGATTTTATCTATCTATTTATCTATCCACTTATTTTATTTAAAGCCCGCGAGCGGGGGGCGGGGGGACAGAGGAATAGGGAGAGAGAGAATCTCAAGCAGACTCTGCAGTGAGCATGGAGCCAGATACAGGGCTCGACAGGGGCTCAATTTCATGACCCTGAGATCATGACCTGAGCTGAAATCAAGAGTCAGACGCTTAACCGATGAGCCACCCAGGCACCCCACCAGTATCTTGACTTTTATGATCCTTTTGCTATAAGAGATTCATGGTCAAAGACCAGTGGGTAGCTTATGGTAAAATACAAAATTATATTTGGTCTTTGTCCCAGGTTCCTGGCACAAGAGTTCCCAAAACCCTTGTAATTTCCTGAGTGATAGGAGTATCTTTTGTTATTTATAACAATTTCCTTTCAATCACATCTGAGTTTATGCTAATGAGGTGACTTAGGGTAAGGCCCCTAGATAACCTCAGGATGGGATGGTCACCAGAAAGACAAAGTGATGGGAAGGGGGTGCAACTGAAGACTGAGCTCTGTAAAAACTCTTGAACAATGAGTTTCAGAGAGTTTCTGGGCTGGTGAACACATCAAGATGATGGGAGGATGGTATGCTCAGAGAAGGCATGGAAGCTCCATCCCCTCCCACTCCATACCTTGCGTTATGCATCTCTTCCATTTGATTGTTCTTGAGTTGTATCCTTTATAATAAACTAGTAATAGTAAGCAAAGTGCTTTTCTAGATTCTGAGTCATTCTAGCACCTTATTAAAACTGAGGAGAATGGTTGTAAAAATCCTGCATTGTAGCCAAGCTGGACAGAAGTGCAGGTAATGTGGAGAGCTGGCAGTTTCGACTGGTGTCTAAAGTGAGAGCAGTCTCGTGGGACTGAGCCCTTAACCTGTGGGTTCTGTGCTAACTCCAGGAGTTAGTATGAGAATTAAATTGGATTGTTGGATGCCCAGTTACTCTCTGAAGAATTGGAGAATTGGTTGTTGGTGATGGGAAATATCCCAAACTTTCTATAATGAACATTTATTATTTTTATAATGGAAAAGAGCCAAATAAACATTTTAGAAATGAAGCTGGTATAACTTGAACACTGAATAAGCACCTTAAATTCTCAAAGTTTGCTGATATCCTTCAGCAAATTATTAAATATTAATGTTTTTAAAAAAGATTTTATTTATTTATTTAAGAGAGAGACAGAGTGGGTGAGAGAACACAAGCAGGGGAGCGGCAGAGGGAGAGGAGAAGCAGACTCCCCGCTAAGCAGGGAGCCCCATGCAGGGCTCCATCCCAGGACCCTGAGATCACGACCTGAGCCAAAGGCAGATGCTTAACCAACTGAGCCACCCAGGAGCCCCTAAATATTAATGTTTGTAAAATGAAGAAAACTTAATTACGCCCAACTCAACCCACAAATCCAAGTTTTCCTTGGAGAGAACCTGATTTCTTCTACATATTAAGCCTCAACCATATCTATAACCATTTTTAGACTATACACATGACTCACCTCCTAGATCTTCATCTTCATTAGTTGGGCCTTCTGCACTGTCCACATTTTCTGTTTCATGTGGTTTGGTTAAATCATAGTCCTTCAAAATCACTGGACCATCTAGGAGATAAAAAGAATTTTAACTATGTAGGCCAACTTTAAACGATTTTTATAATATAAAAAATTTTATATATAAAAATGTAATATTTTTATTAAGTAGACTCCCATTTCAGCATAATCTCTTAATGACAGACAGCATCCCTTTCATATATACCCCAAGTGGAATATATGTGAAAACTCTTGAGGTTCAGAAATATGCCCAGGATGCACCTGAGTTAAAATGCATTCATGTTCTTTCCAGACAAAAATTCTCTCTCTTTTGGTATGTCTCACAATATTCAGTAGGATGCTATTGCTATTTATGAACAAGAAGCATTTATGTAGTGATGAGAAATACTGAGCTCAACAACACTGGCATAACCCAATTTGGGAAACATGTTTTCCTGAGAGAAAACCCATAAGCAACTGTATATTAAATCCTATTTTCCTTTTCTGTTCACATTATAAATGTGATTCCGTGGAAGACATACTGGCCCTCGAGTTCCTTTATTTCTTTGAACATTCGCTAAATGTTGACAAGGCTACAGATATAAGTCATTATTCCTGTCCTTAAGTAGCTTATAATTTGCAGATGTAGATAAGACAAGATCATAACTATAATGCAAGACTCAGACAAGAGATAAAACAGGTCTATAATGTAGACTCAGACAAGAGAATAAGGAAAATACAAAGTATTACAGGAGTTCATAAGTGAAAGGGAGCAGACATAATAAAAGCTTAAATAAACATGCTTAAATAAACAGCAAAGTTGTTAAAAAGCAAGTTTAACAAAAATATACTTTTGTATATTTGTATATTATGTAAATACTGATAATATTAGACATTAGAAGAAAAGGAATAATGTAGCTGGTACTCATGTTCAAGCATGGCAGCTTAAAAAGATGTTAACAAAAGAAATAAGCTAAAAAGTTATTCACTTCCTATCAAAGTCCTAATGTCCTTCCTAATGTTCAATAAAATATTCACTGAATAGCTACTACACACAACTAATAGCCAACGATACTGAATCCTGTGGCATTTAAGCTAGGCGAAGTAGAAGTGACTAGAAACTCTGCAGTGGCATTTCTTTCAGCTGCACCCATGACTGAATACATGGAGCAGGACTTTTGCTGGAATGCAGTAGTAAAATGGAAACATATTTCATAAAATTCATGATGAAGGGGTGCTAAAAATATGGTTATCATGGACTCATGTTTTGATTTATAAACACATTAAGTTTCTCATTTCTGCATATTGTAACTTATACTCTATGAACTCTAAGACACTGTTCTAAATAGTAGCTCACTTTTCTCAAACTCAAAATGACTAAGATAAAGTTCACACCTGAACAACGAACATGAGGTACAGGTTCAATTAAAATATAAGGTTATAACTGACAATAACAAAAAGGTACTTAAGTGATAAATTTTGTAATATAGCATAAATTTTGATTCAAAGTGAGTTAATCAATCCAGAAGACATAGAAGTTATTTTTAGAAAATAGATTTTAAATGTTCACAGTTTATTCTGGAGCAGGAGTCAGGAAACTGTGGCCTGAGAGCCAAATCTAGCCATGGCTTGTTTTTCTGTGTGCCCGAGGTAGGAATGGTTTTTACATTTTTAAAGAGTTGTTTAAAAAGGAATATGCAACAGAGACCATATATGGCCCACAAAGTCTAAAACTTTATATCTTGCCCTTCACACAAAATGTTTGCTGACCACTATCTACAGTGAAAAGCACAAGTTGATAAAACATAAGCTACTACATTGTTCAACAAAAACTGTCTTTATTTAAACCAGTCAGTTAAAAAAAATTTTTTAAAGAAAAAAAAAAAAAACACAAAACAGCGATCAATGTTAGGTGGGGTGTGATTTGGCTCAATGATGCCAAATAATTTATGTAATCTATATGGACGAATTACTTTTGTATCAGAAAGAGGCAACCACATTTTTTCCAACACAGTTCTATAGCATTTTTACTGTGATCAGAATATTCTTCTTCCTTTGGTAATTTCAGTAAAGGTATACTTCTAGAAAGGAAAGACCTGATGTTACCTGTGGGCACGGATTGTTCCTGAGCGCTTTTCAGTTCCACATTTGGTTTTATATCTGAAAAGAAAAGGATTATAAATATTAGCTACTTAGAGTAAATTTTTTTTCAGATTTGGAGCATTCTAAATTTAATAAGGATACCATTTTGGAAGCTTTAGCAGACTTCTTCAGAGCAGGACTGTTCTTTCCTCCTCTGGCCTCCCTAAAAAGTACCTCAAGGAGGATAAAGGGAATTATTTACACAGTAATTGTATTTTAAAGAGATTAAGAGAAAAAATCAGTACTTCGTACTTAACATTTCTAGTACTTTTCATTTTTTCCTGAAGACTTGTGTGCCCATCTGGTATCATGTTTCTTCAGTCAAAAGAGCTTGTATTAGTATTTCTAGTAATGTATGTTAGTGACAATTTTTCTTAGTTTTCATTTATTTGTAAATATCTTTTTTTAAAAGATTTTATTTATTAATTTGACAGAGAGAGACAGCCAGCAAGAGAGGGAACACAAGCAGGGGGAGTGGGAGAGGAAGAAGCAGGCTCCTAGCAGAGGAGCCTGATGTGGGGCTCGATCCCAGAATGCTGGGATCATGCCCTGAGCTGAAGGCAGACGCTTAATGACTGCACCACCCAGGTGCCCCTATTTGTAAATATCTTTATTTTGCCTTCAATTCTGAAGATTTTTATTTATTTATTTAAGACAGCAAGTGAGCGAATTGGGGCGAGGGGCAAAGGGGAAAGGAGAGGGACAAGCAGACTCCACACTGAGTGTGGAGCCCGATGTGGGGCTTGATCTCAGGACCCTGAGATTATGACCTGAGCCAATATGAAGAGTTCAATGCTCAACCGACTGAGCCACCCAGGCATCCCCCCCCCTTTTTTTTTTTTTAAGATTTTTATTTAGTTTTGCCTTCAATTTTAAAGTATATTTTTACTTGATACAGAATTCTGGGTTGACAGTTTTCTTCCAGCACTTTAAAGATGGCATTCTACTACCTCCCAGGCTCTATTGTTTCTGATGAGAAGTCAGTGGTATTTGCATTATTGTTTTCCTATATATAATGTATTCTTTTTCTCTGACCGCTTTCAAGATTTTCTCTTTACCTTTGGTTTTCAGCAGTTTGACTATGATATACTTAGGTGTGATTTTATTTGAATTTATCCCACTTGGGATCACTGAACTTCTGTAAAATTATGTTTTTCACTAAACTTGAGAAATTTTCAGCCATTGTTTCTTCAAATACTTTTTCTCCTCCATCCTCTTGCTCCTTTCCTTCTGGGACTTAAACTGCATGTATGTTAGACTTTTTAATATTTTCCCACAATTCCCTGAGGCTCTGGGAGCCCCACCCCAATGGGTTTTTTTCTCTGTATTGTTCAGATTGAATACTTTCATTGATATACCTTCAAGTGCAGTTACTATTTTTGTCATCTTAATTTGTTGTTTAGTTTGTCCAGTGAGTTTTCTATCTCAGGTATTATAATTTTTAGTTCTAGAATTTCCATTTTGTTCTTTTGTCATAGTTTCCTTGCCAAGATTTCCTATTTGTTAATTCATTACAAGCATATTTTCCTTTACCTCTTTGGGTATAATTAGCATAGCTGTTTAAGATCCTTTCTTCCAGTTCCAGTATCTATGTCATCTTGGGGTCAGTCATCATTGATTTCCTTTTATTGTGAGTATGGGTCACATTTTCCTGCTTCTTCATATGACTTAATGATTTTAGATTGTACCTTGGGCATTATAAATGATGTTACAGAATTTCTGGATTCTGTTATGTTCTTCTAAAGAGTATAGGAGTTTTTCTTTATTTTACTTTTTAAAGCATGCAGTTAACTTGCCTAGACTCAAACTCGAATTCTGTCTCACTGTAGTGAGTATCAGCGAGGGTGACCAAATGTCCCAACATGCCTGGGATTGAGGACTTTTCCAGATCAGAGAACTTTCATAGTCTGAGGTAAATTGGGACAAGCTGGTCTCTTGCAGTGGCATAAATCTCTGTTCAATATTTTAGCCTCAGGGGCGCCTGGGTGGCTCCGTCGTTAAGCATCTGCCCTCGGCTCAGGGCATGATCCCTGCATTCTGGGATCGAGCCCCACATCAGGCTCCTCCACTGGGAACCTGCTTCTTCCTCTCCCACTCCCCCTGCTTGTGTTCCCTCTCTTGCTGGCTGTCTCTCTCTGTCAAATAAATAAATAAGATCTTAAAAAAATATATTTTAGCCTCAGATGGGCTACTCAGAGTGTGACCCCATATATGTGTGGTTCAATGGTCAGCTAGAGATCTGGAGTAGCCAGAGAATTTATAGATAAAAAAGCCCTCTCTGCCTTTTTCATACCAAGATTTCCCTCCTTACTTCCCAGCCTGATGCAGTTGCTATGGCTTTTTAAGCTGTTGTAACTGTGGATTATCTACCCAAGTTTTGGTCACTCTGAGGCTAAAATTGGTGCCTACCCTTGGGTTAAAACAAACATAAGAACAGGTTGGTTCTGACATTTTCCAATGCCTTCAGGTAATAGATTTTTTCACACTTTGTCCAGAATCTATCATTGTTATCTGTTGGAAGGCTGGTTCAATAGGAGGTACTCCTTCTTTGATAGAAAATCTTTGTTCTTTATTTTAATGATGATCATAAGCCCAAAACTGTTCAGGACAGTACTAATTTCAAATATTTGATATTATCATCTGGTCATATTTTAATTTTTGCTTTGAAAAATATAGTCACTGTACTTATATTCTATTTTAATTTTAAAATTTTATCATATCCATTAGATGATAGCAGCAAAGCATAAAGGCAGGGAAAATACACATATTTTTAAAATAAGCAAAGGAGCAGCATGGTATGGGGTGTCAAAACCTAAGATGGGGGAGAGCAATATCTATGAGAGGAAGGGAGGCAGCCCAAGGCAGGCTGCTAGAGACCAACTAGCCTGAAGAGTATGACATATGGTGTGGGCAGTCTGAATGGGGTAAGGAGGGATTCTATATGGAAGGCAGACAAATGGGAAATCAGAGCCTGAGTAGGTTAAAGAGGGCATTTAGGCAGGAGAATTGCCTGACTTCGAATACTGGAGTCCGAGAGGGATAAAGAGGTTATCCAAGATAAGGGACAGCTTAGCATGAATCAGAGTCTGAGCATGGCATATACGACATCTGTGCATAGAGGTGGTCTGGTGTGGGTTTTCAGAGCCTAAGTGGGGTAAGCAAGGAACCCACATGGGGACAGTGGAGAGAGCTTCCATGCACAGGGGTGCTCCAGTGTAAAGTATCAGAACTTGAGTGGAAAGAAGAGGGCATCAACATATTAGGGACAGCCTTGCATGGAGGTGTCAGAGCCCGGGCAGTTGAAGAGGATCCACATAGCACAGTAGCTATTGTACAAGACCCAAATGAGGCAAGAAAAGCGTTTGTGCTGAGGAAGGGATGATAGTGGCAATGGATGATTGATTATATAAAGATGCTTGATCAAATAAGTAAATATAACAAGAATAAGAGCCAGATTTTTGCCTGTCAGAGAAGGGAGTTACAAATACAAAAGCCCCCCCCCCACCCCGTGGTACTGTATTGGAAATGAAGGTACTGGTTGGAACACATGACTTCTACTCTATATACAACAGGTATAAAATATGGACACAAATGTGTGTATGGATATACATACAAATAGTCCCTAGCCCTGGGAGCAGTGACACTACAACAACTTCTGGCATCCAGATAATTAACTTCTAAATATCATTCTCCACTTAAAGGAGCCAGGCTTGTTGGAAAAATGGCTGATTGCAGGGTTGGGGCGGGGAAAACTATAAGAAGAGTCTGGAACATTTTGTTGTGTCACAAAGCAAGGAAGTGCTTACAGAATGAAGAGGATATGTTAAGGGATATAGAAATCATCTTGAAGGGGTTTCCACTGGCCAAATCTGAGACATGGAAGTATCAAAATAATAATGATAGTACTGGATTATAACCTATTGAAAAAAACAAATTCATGAGTCCAAACTGACATTAATAAGTAAACCGAAAGTCAGGTGATGAATGGAATATTTATATAGTTTCAAAGTGCTTCTCCCAAAATACTTATCATTACAAAGATGAAAAGAGCAACTACATAGTGAAGAACTTGGTAGACACCACTGTAACTGAACAAAGTGATCATCATCAGTAACAGGACAAGTGAAAATTATGTGCCATCTGATAATAAAAAGAACACGGCATCACTTCTGTGATATTGCTGCCAAATACACAGAACATGAATCTAACCATGAGAAAATGAACTCTAATTGAGGGATGCTTGACAAAATAACTGGCTTTGTAACCCCAAAATTGTCAAGGTCATGAAAGACTGAGGAACTAAGAAATTGTTCCACTGAAGGAGAGTGAAGAGACTTGACAACTAAACATAATGCGTGATTCTGAGCTGACTCCTCCTGCAGTAAATAACACTGTAGAAACAACTGGAGAAAACTGAATGGGGTCCGAGGATTTAATGGTAGTAATGTATCAATATTTATTTCCTGATTTAGACCTTGTTACGGTTATGTAAGAGAAGTACACTTCAGTACATTAAAGTTTTCAAGGGTGATAGGGCATCATGTCAGCAACTTAGTCTCAAAATTTCTGAAAAAATAGTTTTTGTATTGTATTGCAACTTTTCTGTAAGTTTGATAGTGTTTTAAAAAAGTTTCAAAAAAAAGCTAAATGTGAAACTTTTAACTGCACACTAAAGGGATTCTTAACAGGAAAAAAAGAAAGAAAACTAGCTCAAAGGTTTCACATAAACAACCTTCATGTGAAAATATCTTTTAGTTACTACAGAGCAAGAGGGCTTTTGATTTGGTGACCTAAAGGAAAAAGGTCCCAGCCCCCTGAACCTTTTAAACTCTCTGACAATGACATTTAAATAGCTCTCAATATTTTTTCAAGCAGCCTTTGTGTGCTGTAAAGAACACCAGAAACAACTTGGTACAGTTTCTAAGAGAAAAAGGAGATTCTGACTACCTTAGTATTCAGAACTTAAAGGAGACATTAAAACCATCTATAATCAGGCTACATGGATGGTCTCCTTAGGTACTAAAAAAATATTTAAAACACAAGGACAAAAGAGACTGAAGTACATTTTTTCCACCTAAACTTAAAGGTCCTCATAAAAACATGAAGCCCGGTAATGGATAGATAGTGAAAGAATTTCCAACTGAAGACTAGAAACCTGTTAAATATTTCTAAGTACAGCAAAAACTTTTCAGTTTTTAATGGATCATTTTGTAATTTCAACTTCAGTCCAAAAAACCCTCAGAAGTGTTCCATTTGATGGGGTCTACTGGGGTCTTTTTAATATGTTTGCCATCAATATAGCTTTAGAATATTTTCCAAAAGAATGCTCTAGAAAGTTAAGAATGAAGGGTCCCTATATTGCTTTTAAAATAAGTATAGTTTCCCATACTGATGTTTACACATAACTGGTGCTGATGCTGGAAGAATTCCAAAGTGGGTTAATTTTGTTTAAGTATAAATCTCCTCTATTTTCTACATCTCTTCTCTTACTTGAATAGGTAAATCATATTCCTGCCTCAAGACCTTTGCATTTACCTTTCCTTCTGACCGGAATGCTCTTTCCCCAGATCACCATAGGCCCACTTCCTCTCTTCATTCAGGTGTGTGCTCAAAAGTCAGCTCACCAAACAAGCTTTACCTGACTACCCTATATAAAACATCATCTTCTATGGGCGGAGGGAGGAGTGTAGGTGAAACAGGTGATGGGGATTAAAGAGTACGCTTATCATGATGAGCACTGAGTATTGTATAGAGTTGTTGAATCACTATATTGTACACCTGAAACTAATACAACCCTGTATGTTAACTCAAGTGAAATTAAAATAAAAAACTTAACAAAAAATTTAAAAATATCAAATGTCATCCTCCACTGTCACGTTCTTTTCTCCTACCCTCTTTCATTTCTCTTCAAAAAATCTCTTCATTATCACCACCTGGCATATATACACATATATTTGGGAGGGGAGGGGCAGAGGGAGGGGGAAAGAGAGAATCTCAAGCAAGCTCCACGTCCAGCACAGAGCCCAAGGTAGGGCTCGATCTCACAACCCTGAGAAAATTACCTGAGCTGAACCAAGAGTCGGACACTTAACGGACTGAGACAACCAGGCACCCCTTGTCTGTATTTTTTATTGCTATTTTGCTGTATCTTCAGGTCCCAAACAGTGCTTACTCATGATGGACACTCAATAAACATTTATTGAATGAATACATGAATTTTTACATCTTTATCATTGATCCTTATGGACACTCTAGATCAAGGTTCTGCAAACTACAACTTACCACCTGTTTCTGTATGGCATGTGAAATAAGAATGGGTTTTACACTTTTCTTTCCTCCTCTCCCTCTGCTGGTTTTTACATTTTTAAAATGGATTTTAAAAATTAGATATTTCGTGCCACTTGAAAACTATGAAATTCAGGGGCGCCTGGGTGGCTCAGTCGTTAAGCATCTGACTTCAGCTCAGGGCATGATTCCAGGGTCCTGGGATCGAGCCCCACATCAGGCTCCCTGCTCCACTGGGAGCCTGCTTCTTCCTCTCCCACTCCCCCTGCTTGTGTTCCCTCTCTCACTGGCTGTCTCTCTGTCAAATAAGTAAATAAAATCTTAAAAAAAAAAAAAAAGAAAACTATGAAATTCAAATTTCAGTATCCAAAAATAAAGTGTTATTGGAACACAGCCAAACTCCTTCATTTATGTGCTGCTGTAGCTGCTCCTGTACTCCAAGGGCAGAATCAAACAGTTGTGACAGAAACTATATGACTCAAAAAGCCTAAACAGTCACTATCTGGTTCTTTACAGAAGCCCTGCTCTAGATCTGTTACCAATACTAATACTATTGTCCAATACAGTAGCCACCAGCCACGTGTGGCGATTTAACTTTAAACGTAAATTAATTAAAATAAAAAATTTAGTTTCTCAGTCACACCTGCCACATTTCAAGTACTCAATAGAACATGTGGCTAGTGGTTACTATATTAGACAGCACAGGTAAGGAACACTTCTACCATCACAGAAAGTTCTACTGCATGGCACTGCTCTAGTTTTTAGAATATCCTGCTATTGCTTGGGATACCACTGCAAAACTATTTCTTTAAAAACAAACATTAAAACTCTGGATCAGGAAAAAAGTAAATCAAACCACATATAAAAATTAAATATCAAGCAAAGTTTTAAAGATACTATACCAGGAAACAACAACGACCATCTTCTACCAATATTTCCAAAATTCCTACAATTGGAATTTCAGGAAAAAGTTGTGGTTTCCAGTAATGCAGTAATCAAAGATATAAAGCACTGAGACAGCACCTTTTGTACTCTTGAAACATTAATGTGACGTTTTGGAAGGTAAAAAAACAAAACAAAAACACCACATGACGCCAAACACCCAGATACAATATTTTAAAAATATACTTATATGTATGTGTACAAATACATACTTAGCATCATATTACCATTAGGATTTTTTGCTATCATTAGATAAAACTATTTTTCTTATCTCATTTAAAAGCCAAAATTATAATCTAGCAGAAAACCCTAGCAAACACTCTTTTCCTAACATTTGCCCTCTTGCCCTTCCCACAACTAAATAACTAATCCTCTGATATGTTTTAATTAAATCATCAGTGTTTTCCATTGACACCTTATGTCTTAAATAACAAATCTTATAAAAAGTGTAACTATTCTATTACTGAGATAGCTGACAAATGTATTGGACTGGAAAAATTAAAGGTTATGTCTTCTGTAGCTTTCCAAGTACTCCAGAATTTCAAAGCTTTACTAGCAATCCCAAATTGTTTTCTACCAGTATTGAAAACCAGCCTTCATCATATGTTTACTGAGAGATGACAATTTCAAATTTGTTTTTATTCCTTCAGATTCTCTTTTCATTGACAAAGGCAAAGGCAAAGATGCCTTTCATTTTTTTAAATTATTTTTATTTTTTGAAGATTTTATTTATTTATTTGACAGAGATAGAGACAGCCAGCAAGAGAGGGAACACAAGCAGGGGGAGTGGGAGAGGAAGAAGCAGGCTCCCAGCAGAAGAGCCTGATATGGGGCTCGATCCCAGGACTCTGGGATCACACCCTGAGCTGAAGGCGGATGCTTCAAGAATGAGCCACCCAGTGTCCCCAAAGATGCCTTTTAAAACAATTTCACTAGTTAGAATTTTTTGTTAAGATACTGAGATTTTTCTCAGAGATTCTAGCATTTTATGCACTGCTAAATGAAAGGGGGGAGATTACAAATACAATTTGAACTTGGAAATGGCAGCCGTCTGGTTAATCGAGAGTTCATCAAAGTTCACGGTTGAAGGTTTTTACCTCTTAGCTCTAATATAAATTATCTACAAACAAAACCAAGTATTTACATTGGCAACAAAATTTGTAATCATATTTTAACTCAAATGGTTGTAAACTTGCCTTGATTTTAATGCTATAATAAGTAATTATCATTCAATTAAGAATGCCATCTAACAAAATTCTGTTCTTAGTTTCAGAAATCTGATTTCTATTCACTGGTCTGTTTTCCCAGTAGAAAGTGTAACTGCTAAAGAAGAGCAAAATATTAAATCTTAGAAAAACTCCTGTACTGAATTTGCCAGCTGCTAGTGGCACTGGTGCCTGACAGCTGCCAGAAAGCTGTCTCTCAGTGTAGACACTCCTTTTTATCTTCCTAACGGTAAACTGACTCTCCTATCCCCATGCCTCTTTTTTAAAAAATATTTTCTCTTATATAAAATGTTCGCTTTTACTTTTTTACTAAAACGTTTGGAAATTGAGTCACTGACTACAAAAATGTGTTCAATCCCAACAGTAACAGTCAGTACTGTTAATGTGGCAACGCAACAGAAGTATGAACTAGTATTTCTGAAAGGTCTTTCACCAGTTCTCTTAATACTACCACTTAAAATCATTCCTGGAATCTTACCACCACAAGAATAATATAATGTAAAATGTACAATATAATAGTATAACATATAATGAAAAATGACCTCTATAACCAATGAAATTAGAATATCAGAATTGGAGCAGATATCTTAGCTATCTTACCTCTCCTTCCCCTGAATTTCCTCCAATATTCCCCTATTTGGGTTGCACAGCCTGGGCTTAGACACTTCCAATAATACAGAATGTTATTCCTTTCCATTTCAGAAAAACTCTAATGGTTTAAAAAGTTCCTCCTTAAATATAGCTGAACTCAAATTTCCTGAAATCTCCATTTCAGGTCCTAGTACAGCTTTCTGGAAACATACAGGATAAGTTATCATTCAGATGCTACCACTCAGTTCATAACCATGGTGTGAGAGCTTTCTTCTGAACTTGGCTTTGTTTGCTTGCGGCTCCCCAAAAATGTGGCATCAAGCACTTAGTCCAGTAGTGCAAATGAGATTTCATATTATCTCATAGTATTTCTGCAAGATAAACAGGTGCAGTGGCATTTATTATTCTCCCGATTATACAAACAAAATTCAGGACACAAGAAAGACAAAAAACACAGTCACATAATTGTCTAAGGGTGCAATGTCAGAGGCACATTAAGAAGAGAAGAAGGATTCATGTCTTGAACTACACCTTTATTTCAAGGAATTTAAACAATGTTTTAAAATGCTCTCCTATATAGATTATGAACTTTAGAAGTAGGTCAGATATTTCAAACACTTCAGTTGACTATGATTGAGGGGAAAGGAAGATATAAAATGAGAGTAATTCCTCTAACCATGAAATACTTCCTTTCTACATTGGGCTAAGGAAAAGGTTAAGAAATAGCAAGATTACTTTTTTAGGGACACCAGATCAAATACAGTCCACATCACCATTCCAGTTTTTCTTATCTTTTTCTTTTTTAAATAAAATATCCTATTTCCCCCCTAGATTAAATGTATAATGAGGAAATTATAGACTGCTGGGAACAGGTCTAAAACAACAAATGCAACATTTAGTGTTATTTTCTTTGAAAGGTCAATCACTATACAATTGTAAAAAAATAAAAATATTTTTATTTTACCATGGATATCACATGCCACCAAACGAACAGCGAAAAGGAAGAATGGGCATTTCATGTCATTGCTACTTAAAAAAAAATGTGCTAAAATGATTGAGTCCAACATATTTCAAGTAAGATTTTCATTTTATAACTGCAAAATGTCTAGTTTCTCTTCTAAAATAACTGGGGTCAAAAACAGAATCATTATTTTGAAGTGGGTAATAAAACTAAAAGTGAAAGTTTAAACAATGAAATTTCTAGAGGAGAATTTTTTATGGTCTTTGAGTAGGCAAAGATTTCTTAAACAGGACGTAAGAGGCACTCAATCCCAAAAGAAAAGAAATTGATATATTTGTCTTAATTACAGTTAAGAATTCTACTTATCAAATAGATTAAGAAAACAAGCAAGTTACAGAATGCGAGAAAAAAACTGCAATACGCATCTGACAAAGTACATGTTTCTAAAATATTTTTTAAATGTCTACAAAATCAATAAGAAAAAATACAAACAACTCAACTTAAAAAAATGTACAGAAGACTTACAGAACTTCAGGAAAGAAGATATCCAAATGGCCAATAAACATATGAAAAGGTATTCAACATCATTATTCATTAGGAAAATGCAAATTAAAACCAGAATGAAATACCACTACACACCCACCAGCATGGCTAAAATTAAAAAGACTGACTGACAATAACAAGTGTTGACAATATGTGAACAACTGTAACTCTCCAATATTGCTAGCAGGATGGTAAACTGGTCCAACCACTTTGGAAACTATCTGGCAGTATGTATCAAAGCTAATTATATATCTAACCTATGACCCAGAAATGCTAGCCCTAGATCTATATCCAAGAGAAATGAATGTATATGTCCATCAAAAGACATGCATATGAATGTTCATAATACAGACAAACACTGGAAACAATCAAATGTCCAACAGTAGAATAAATATACAAATTGTGGTATATTCATACCTTTTAAAAATAAAAGAAAATAAACTACCAACAAATGTAACAATGTGGGTAAATCTCAAAAGGATGTTGAACCAAAGAAGCCAGACACCAAAAAAAGCACATACTGTATGACTCCATCTATATGGAAATCAAGAACAGGAAAACTGGTCTATGCTGATAGAAGTCTGAATGACGTTTAACTTAGGGCAAAGGGGGCATACCAGTTATAAATGAACACAAGAGAACTTTCTGGGGTGATGCAAATGTTCCATATCTTGATCATGAAAGTGTGTATATAGGTAAAAATTGATCAAGCTATATAATGTAAGACACGTGCACTTCACTGCGTAAGTTATTCTTTAATTTAAAAAAAAATCTGTTGAACACTCAAACATATTCAAATATTGAAAATCGCAAACCTTAGAATTGCCATTATAGTACGAAATTTCCACTTTTGAAAAAAGTGAATTTCAAGGTTTTCTTATGATTCTTTGTAGAAGAGTACAGATTATACCAACCACCTACTAAATGCGCAGGGTATATCTTAAAACTCTCACAGTGAGGAAATGTATTTATGTGGCATGTGTCGATTAGATATGAAGATACTTTCAATGATAGCTAATACTCCAGTCAAACTTCCCTGAGAATTGAGATTTCAAGATCTGTTTCAACTTTGCTCCTGGAGGTTTTTTTGGGGTGTTGTTGTTGTTGTTGTTGTTGTTGTTGTTGTTTTGTCTTGGGCTACAAATAGTTTAAGTGTCATTCATCTTTGGAAAACAAAAACAAATGAAATTTCTTGATCCACATTTTTCTCCAGCAACAGCCCCACTTATTTCCTCTGTTTCTTTCCTAGCTAAATTTTTGGGGAAAATGGTCTGTATCCACATTTCTACTTCCTCTATTTCCATCCCTCCTTTAACCACTTTAATTTGGGATCCATCCTCACCACTCTGCAGAAACCACTTTTGTTAAGGACACTAGCAAGTTTTATGTTGCTAAAACCAACTTGCACTTTTTCTCCTCACTTTACTTGATTTTTCAGCAACATTCAACATAGCTGACCACCTACTCCTTCATGAAACACTCCCGTCTCTTGAATTCTGTTACACCACACTCTGCTGGTTTTCCTTCTGTCTTGCTGGCTGCTCTTTCTCTTTTGCTGGCTCTTCCTTCTCTACCTGACCACTTAAATTAGATGTTTCTCAGGACTCAATCCTGAGCCCCCTTCTTATGATACATTCTCTCTTTAGGTGATCCCATCCATTTTCATGGCATTAAATATCACCTATGTGCTGAAGACCAAATTTCTATCTCTAACCAAAACTTTTATTTAGAGGAGAGGTTCACCAACCATGACCCTGACCATTAATCTCCATATTAGCACTCTTTTTATTTTCTTCATAGCGCTTACATAATTTTAATTATTTCATTTGCTACTTACTTATTGGGGGCGTGGGGGTCTGTCTTTCTTACCCAACCGTAAATTCAATGGCAGCAAAGCACTGCCTATCTCGTTTACCATCGTATTGCCAATATTTTGCATACATGGCACGTAACAGGCATTCAATATTTTTTAAATGAATAATGAGGATTTCTGATTTTTGGATTAGGTTGTGTTATAAATGTTGTATCACAAGACAAGTAAAAAATAAGTGTTACAAAGCTTTTTGTTATTCAACTATCTTTAAAAATCAGCATTTACTTTTTATAAGATTCTTTTTTTTTTTTTTTTAGATTTTATTTATTTATTCAACAGACAGTGAGAGAGGGAACAGAAGCAGGGGGAGTTGAAGAGGGAGAAGCAGACTCCCCGCCTGATGCGGGGCTCTACTCCAGGACCCTGAGATCATGACCCGAGCCGAAGGCAGACACTTAACGACTGAGCCATCAGGCCCCCCTAAAATCAGCATTTAAATAAAAAATATATTCTAAATACATAAAGATGATCCGCCACTACTAATCCAACACATGCTATGAGACTGATGATAACCTGCACTGATACTTCTCAAACTGTGGGCAATGTTATAAGACTTTAATGTGCACAAGAATTCCCTAGGAACCTTGTTAAAATGCAGATTCTAATTCAGCACGTCTGGCCTTAAATTCTGCATTTGTAACAATTGCCAGATGTTGCTGATGCTGTTGGTTCACAGACTATATTTAAATTAGCGAGGGTCTAAAGGATCCTTGTAAATGATTTATGAATTAAATAAACAATTTGCTTGACTTCAACTTTGTGTCTAGTACCATGCAAGGTCATTTTCATACACATTATCTTATTTAGGTTGTGGTGGTCTCTTGTAGTATAGTAAACTCAGAGCGGGTTTCACCCTTACCAAGGTCAAGTGTCCCCCTTTTATTTTTTATTTTATTTTATTTTATTTGTTTGCACCTTGTGGTCATATTTACTGACACCACAAAGGAAACAACACGTCTACAAGCGAACAGCAATACTCCATGCTCCCATCTAACAGCTTCTGAGATTTACAGCCAGACTGATGGGCCATCTGATGAGTATTCCAAGTAAAACTGGTTAATGATGACCATGAGCAGGTGCAGGACTCAAAGCTTTTAAAGATTTACTTCTTTTATCAGCACTCCTGATTTTATAAATGATGAAGCCCATCAACCCCATTCCTACCCAAATCACCTAGTAAACTTGGGTATAGTAGGGCTTCATGGGGACTCAAACATTTTTAACAAGGCTTCGAAGCATCTCAGCACAGGACCCCCAGCTCAGGCCACCCCAACCCACACAGCCAGTGATCTGGAAAGAAGTGTCCCACTTTTAGAAAAATATTTTATAATACCTCTTTTATCATCATGAATTAAATATCACCTATCCATACATGGAAGATTTTTTCTTTTTTTTTTTTTTAAAGATTTATTTATTTATTTGAGAGAGAGAGAGGGAGAAAGTATGAGAGGGAGGGACAGGGGAAAGGGAGAGAGAATCCCAAGCAGACTCTGCCCTGAGTGTGAAGCCCAATGGGGGGCTTGATCCCAGGATCCCAAGATCATGACCTGAGCTGAAACCAAGAGACAGAGGCTCAACCGATTGTGCCACCCAGGCACCCCTGTAAGCTTTTAATAAAGCCACATCTGTCATACAAAGGTGAAACATGAAAATAAAATAATCTGCATTTCAATAGGTAAGTATACCAGCACGATTATTCTAGAAAACATAATAATAAGGTAGTCAGATATATATGTAGAATCACCATGAATGCAAGACCTAAAAACACAGAAGGATACAGGTTGCATCAATAATGGCAAAAGAGCCTTGGAGAATCATCTTCTCTACGTTTATATAGTAATTACATTCTTAGACAATTTAGACTGTATTGAAACCACGCAAAAATACTTAATGTTTATACATAAAATGGAGTTAGGTTCTGGCAGTCATTAGACATAAAACATTACTGAGTTTCAAAAAAAGGGAAAAACTCCAACCTGGAATGAAGGATGGCTTCCTAAAAGGGATGACATTTTTGATAGAACATAATGAATAAGGATTTCAATGGGATTGTGTTGCTTTTAACAGTGTTGGTGAGTCAGGAGAAGTTGGTTTGGGTTGGAGAGATGAGCTCATTTTTGGACTTCTTGGGTTGAACAGCATTAGAAAAATGGGGAGTTAGGAAAAATAATGCATGTTCAGAGAACACTACGCAGTCCAGAATAACATTAGAGGACAGAGGACACTACTGGCAAGGTATATTGAAGCTACATTGTGGATTTTTTTTAAGATTTTATTTATTCATTTGACAGAGATAAAGACAGCCACTGAGAGAGGGAACACAAGCAGGGGGAGTGGGAGAGGAAGAAGCAGGCCCCCAGCAGAGGAACCTGATGTGGGGCTCCATCCCAGAACACCGGGATCACACCCTGAGCCGAAGGCAGACGCTCAACGATTGAGCCGCCCAGGCGCCCCATACATTGTGGATTTTCTTAAATGCCCTACTAAGAAATCCTTAAAATGGTTTTTTAGTAGGGGAATAACTTGGCATTTTAGGAAGATCATTCTGGCAGCAATCCTCAAAATGGATTGAAGGAAGTAAGTCTAGATACAGGGTTACCAGTAGAAAAAAACATGTAACAGTCTGAGTCCATAGTTTTCCAAATGTGTTCTATGGAACTCCAGGGTTTCAGAGGGCTGCCACAGGTGCCACTCTGTGTCAGGAGAAGGGAAGAGCCAAAAGCTAGGTAAGCCTCTCCCTCCTCTCAACTGGAACATCACACTTGCATCTGTCCCACATAAGATTTTTGTATAAAAGGGTATCCTGTTGATAAAAACAAATTTTTGTCTTTTTTTGTGTGTCTCATCCAAATTCTTGTTAATTGTGAGATGCACTATGGAACACCTCAAGGAGTCATCATATAATATCAGTGTCACTATATAGAGTACTAGCTACAAGATATATAAGCATTATATTAATTTTTACTATCAACTTTTTAAACCATTATTTGTCCCATTATACAGAATATGTCTCCATCCCTAAGTTAGATTACCTGTAAAAATTCCCTAGGTTTGCTTGGGTTTGGGACAAATAGGACCACATTAGGTCATTGATGTTTGCAATGGAAAACTGTAGAGTCCTTTGAGAAACTCCAAATTTCTTTTATTAAGATATTCATGGATGCTGTTAGCTAGGCTAACATAGAAACTATATACTGTGTACTCTGGTTTCTCGGTCCTACTAATTCAAATTTGAGGTAGGACTTCTACATACATTATCCTATTTAAATCTTTACAAAAGCCAACACATTTACAAATCTCTGTGTATTATTGTATTCTTTCAGGCTACTTGCAGAGTCAAAACAGCAGGTTACATTTGTAAAAGCCAAGGGCCTATTTTATACTGAAGTATTGTTTACCAAACAAGCTCACAATCTTATTTCTAGAATGCATGAAAAATGTTAAAATGGTGACTCACCCTAATTCTATTACCCATTAATTCTGGGGAATTTTGTTTTTATGGTGGCAAGCAGAAGTGTGTTGGTAGGATGGTCCATAAAGTTTTTTGTCCTACTGAAATGATTCTCAACCAAGAAAGGGAGAGTATCGGTGGCTTACACCAGTTATAAATAATCTCTCTCACCTGGCCCCCTTGAATCCACTGGCATACAAATGCTTTGGACAACTATTTCTTCTAGGCCAATGGGCCAGCTATTTCTCAAGGTTTGAAAGGTACAGCATAACATCTACAGTACCAAAATGAAGTTAGGAAGCTTAGTCTTAACAAAGAAAGTTGTAGAGCCAAAGGGACAGGGATTTAATGTCTAACAGTCATAATTTCTACAGAACTTGCTGAACTTTAGACAACACTGACTTCCAGAGACTACTTAGTTAAAAAGCATCTGTTTCTATCTCAGTAATTTTTAAATTTTTTTTGAAGAGGCACTTCATTTCTCAAATGAAATCTTACATAGATTACCGTACATAAAACAGGTAAAGAGGTATCTTAGTAGTATACAATATAGTAAGTTCAAATATATAAGAATTACTGAAAGGTCAAACAATGAGAACAATAAGGCTGTTTTAATAAACAAAAACGAAAAATCTATAGATATAGATGAAACTTGCAGCTTTATATCAGCTTCAAACAAATACATCATTTCTGTGTTTTGTTTTATTTGTCAATATGAAAAGAAATGAAGATGCATATATATAAAATCTGTTACCACTTGCAAGTGTTTCACCTTATTATTTCAGATTAGTTTTTAAACTACTCCCTGAAATTTGAAAGAAGATGGTAAGTAACCTTTGTTTCAAAGTTGAATCACTAAAAATATCTAACAAATCTTTACATTCTTTAATTCTGAACATAAAAATCAGACAAGAAGTAACCCAACCTTAAAATAAGTACTTGAGAAATTTATAATATATAATCATGATGTACCATGCTACACATTCTTACTATTGAGCAGTTGGTTACTACGCCGTGGTAAAAGCAGGTTCCAAGCACCTTAGCCTGAGCCTTTATGGGCACTTAGTTAAATAGAGGGAATAGGAGAGTTAATGATGTTCTTACTTAAATAATTTTACATGAGCAAATATGCACAGGAAAAAAAATACGAGTTCAGAACCATAATCTTACTCGTCATATTTATAAAGTGTTTATATGTCAAAGAGTTTCAAAGAGTTAGTAAAAAAAAAAGTTTTGAGATCAGAGTATAAATTTATACATTGATAATCTTCAATGCATTAAAATTTGGTAAATGATACTCATGAAAGTCAAATGAAATTTAAACCAAGTTAGCCTCTGATGCACATCTGTGGTACTGTCTAAACCGTATGCAAGCATAAAATCAACTATTAATGAGTATTAGCGAGTGATTTCCTAATTACAGAGATAAAGGCAGAAGATAGCAAAAATGATTAATTGTTAAATATAAAAATTAGTAACTTTCAGTTTTCAGGCTAGAGCTATTATGTATGAACTATGATGTAACTCCACATCTATGAAGTATTTATAGGTTTGTGAGCATGATCTTTTTTTCATATCCACAGACTCTATATGACTACTATTACAGGAAATTATTCTGATGTGCCAAATATTCTGACAAGTTAATAGTCTTTCAAATAGATATCACTTTGCAAGTGAACTGATAGTGCTGTGATAGAGAACTCAAATTAAGTGAAATATGTTGTCAACTTTAAGAATTAAAACATTGTTATAAAGAAATGGTTTATTGTGGAAAGTGCAGTGCTTCACGGAAATAAAGAATGTAGCAAAAATTTTAAACAAATGCAAAAGTTAGAAGGCACTATATTATTTTGCCCAGAGTAGAGCCAATATTGGATTAGAAAAAGATGGTAGGATTCATATTGTTGGATTTAGCCAACATTCCAAACTCTTCTACCAGACCTTTAACAGCACCTCTGACAAATTAGCCAGCAAAATTAACTAGTTTCAATGTCACTATTTTCCTTACTCTTTTTACCCTAAAAGCTGAACAAATAATCAAATGACCAAACACACAGGCAACTCATTTATTAATTTATTCAATTAATATGACCGTAGTCGTACTATGTGCTGAGGAATGGGCTGAGCTACTAGCATATTAACAACCAAAATAAGCAAGAAATCTATTTAAGTAATCTTTAGATAATTAAGAGTTACAAGTAGAAAATATACCTCTATATTGTTTCATCAGTGATGCTATTGAAATATTTTCAGTTTCCCTTATTTTAAAAAAGTTTCCTGTATAAACCCACAAATAATCTGATGTGCCAAAAATTTCAGCTCTAAGAACACACATTAACAAATACCATTTGTGATATGTTGCCAATTCTATTGATAAAAAAAATTCGGGAGGTAAACTGATTTTGAATTTTGACAATGAGTAAAGAGTATTGTTCATAAATGCATTTTATTCTGTTTCATATCCATTATTAAACACCTACTTTTCTTTTATCTCTCCTAAGTGGAACACATATCCACTCTAATACGATATCAACTCCATATTATTTTGATTTACTCTACACTACTTTGGACTCTAAGAACTTTAATTTGGGATGCAGAAAGCAGATTTCAATTAAGGCTGAAAAGATTATCTCATTCAAAATCACTGGGGATTAAAGTATTTTGATAATTACATAATAATAATAATAGTTATACATAGGTCGTATTTAAAATACATATAGTAGAAATATAATTATTGTTTCATTATTTCATCTTTTTTTTAGTGATTCAAAAGACAGAGTCATCCTTATGGTTTTTAATTTTTATAAATATACCAGTCAGTAAAAAGTTGTATTTTTAAAAGGCTAGATAGCAGAGTGATCTCTATGTCCTCGTGATGTTTAGGATCACTTTTTAAAATAATTAATGAATCCTTAGCACAAAAAAAATCATTTATTGAGCACCTACTATAGGCAGGTTTCTGTATTAATCTCTCAGTTCTTCTCAAACGTGGTCTAGAACTATAGTTGGAGTCAGGAGGCAATTAACATTGGATGTCTGATAAAAGATCTATGAATAATCTTTTACTCCTAAATAAGTGAATATATACAGTAAATATATTGACAAGTTTACAATAATGTATTAAAAAGGTATCACTGGAAAGTTGTATGCTAATTTTATGGTATCGTCTATATCTTACTGATTGAGAAAGCAAATTTCTGTTCATATTTGATTCATATTTTAATGGACTAATATGTGATCCTGAAATCTGCCAATATAAAGTTAATAGATAAGATTTTACTTTAGGGATAGTTTAGCCAAAATACCCAATAACATTTTTGTTTTCTTGGCTTTCTTTTTCCGTTATACCGTTTAATTATTTTAAAAATTTCTGAGTTCTATCGAAAAATTGCTAGCATCAAGCTCCTACTCATAAAAATTAATTAAATAAAAGGCATCATAATAAACATAACAAAAATTGCTTTTCAGCACTATTTTCTTAATTGAATGCAACAAACTCTGAGGGTCTTTTATGAACCAAGGACTATTCCTGGCACTGAGCACACAAAAATAAGACATATTCTCAGTCCTCTAGAAGCTTAAAGACAAGTGGGGGAATAAACATTTAAATCAATAAATAATTTCAATACAATTGGCAAAATATGCACAGAAAGGAAAAGGCTCTTAGCTGAGGAGGAGGGAGGTGAGTGACCAGTAGGGTGACTACCAGAAGGCATCAGAGAAGGTCATCAGAAAGAGGGCATCTGCAGAGCCTTCAGGGTGATGATGCCTGAGCAGACTCTTAAAGGATGAACAGGCATGACAAAGTAAAGAATGAACTGAAGACTTTAGTGAAGACATGGAAGTGTGAAATCCCATGTTGGATCATAGGAAGCACAAACAGGAATTTTCTAAAATTATGTTCTATCAGGATCCTGTGGCCTTTCTGTAGTTTGTTCCTTTGAACTTCACCATTTCATCCTTCATATGCTCATAATGGAGGCTAGTAAACACCATTTGGAGGTTATATCTCTGTAAAACTCAACCATCCAGAGCATAGAAAGGGACTTAGAAATGAAAAATGGCTTTCACAAAAGCCATGTGATAAGCTGACATTAAGGAGAAAAAATTTGTTCAATAACCCTGGAATATTTAGTGTAGGGGCATTCAGGTCTGCACAGTTCAAAACCCCTGTGAGAATATATTATAGCATAATAATACATTACCTGATGGTCAGAATAGTAACCCAGGGTTACCAAGATAAAGTTATCTCTTGTGTACCTTGTTTATAAGACAGGGATTGGGTAGTAAATACACTTAGAAAGATCTCTATCCAATATTGTTTAAATAGAAAGGTTTCATACTAGATGAGAAACATGTCAATACCTATGAAATTCGTATTTGTGAACCACCTCATTTCTCAACCATAACAGATAGAAGAACTACTGTTATTACAACACAAATAACAACATTTAGCAACATCAAGAGTCTCTGGATAGAAAATATTTAGGATCACAGATTGTGAGAAAAGAAAAAAGTTATAGCTTCTGATTTATTACGTGTATTAACTTCTCATTTTTATTTGACAAAATTTCAATTTCAAAAGCTTATTTCATCTGACACCTTCACACATAGAAAGTCTCAATAAACGTTTGTTGAAGAATGAATTTAAAAGAGATTTTATATGCTGAAAGAATGACTAACTAAACAGCTTTACATTTCACAATAAACTGTAGCATGTTAATTTAACCACCAAATTAGACAGAAAATAAAGGTATTCCATAAAGTATTCTACTTTCTTATACTGCCAAGAAATGAGAGGTATACACTGCAGTTCAAATCTCTGTCTATTGAGGCCAAAATGTCAAGATAATAAGAAAATATTTTAAATATCAAACACATGGACCAGATTACTCAATCTCAGGTGTCTCTAATGAACTAGATATTTTACTATATCAACTACTCCATCCTCAAGGACCTGATGTTACAACAGCCAAATTCACATCATTGATCTTTTTCAAATTTTATTAAGCGTTGAAGTTTTTGCATTAAGCATACTATATACCATCCATCTCTATGGACCTATGAATTTAATCTAGACATCTAAACTCACAACGGATCACTGTCTATATCCTATATTCCATCTCTTTTCATTTATAGTTTGTACTTTCTAAATCAAATTCTATACAAGTTTTCATTCCTTTCTTATTCAGACAGTCTTTATTCAGGCTTATCTAAAAGTCTTTGTTAGGGGCATTACTATACCCAATTATGCTATTTAGGTAATAATTTCTTTATCTCACATGAAATGAATTCAGGAGTATTAACATTTACAGGGAAACACTCTATTTTCCATAGATTTACACTATTCTGTATGTTAGTCTGGAGAAGTGAAATGATTAAGAATAAGAAAAAAGTGTTGGATTTTGATTTATAACTTCACAAAAACAAATTCAGCAACTCATCTATAATAATTAAAGCATGAGAGTTCTTAAAATTATTTTTTCATAATGTACAACGACCTAATTTTTTCTTGTTCTTGGCCAACCAGACCTTTACATGTTAACAATTACACTTCATAAACCATTTTGAAATATTCACAATGTCAATTTTTAGAACTACTTTAAAACCCCAATAATTTAAAATTTAACAGCATAGTCTTTCATAAGAGAAAACACCTGAAGCTTTATTCATAATGGCCATTTAAAAGTTTTCATATCCATACTAAACACATACTGTTCATTGACTTGTTTGGTATTCTACAAGAAAAAAAATTTATATGGGTCACGGCAGTCAGAAAAATTGTAGGCATACCCATGTACAAACTGAGGATTCAGGGCCACAGTATTGCATTCAATTAAACTGTGAGGGGGGAAGCTCTACCACCTGTATCTTGTGTCCCAAATTATTTAATCAAATTTAAATAACTTCATATACTCTAGACTTAGAGTTGCCAAAGATCAAGGTTCATTGGCAGCATAAGATCCTTCGATTATTAAAAAAAAAAATCCATGCTATTCGTACTATTTATCAAATTCACATTTTTATACTAGGCGTCAGTATCTCATTTATTAAGAGAATGAATACATTTCTCAAAAATTCTGATCTTCGAAATACCTCACCTTCCCCAACTTAAAATGCATCTGCCATTTTCAAGGTTTTACAAACACTTGTTGAAAAGACCACTGAGAAGTTTACAATAGTAGTGTGAAATTTTAGTTATCCCAAGTAAGTACATACTGGAAATTTTTTGAGAAGCGAGGAGTTTCACGACTTTCAAAATTAATTCAAATGAAACTTTTTAATTGAGCCTGATTTTTGCTTTGGGTAAAGAAGGATCATTAGAAGATAGAGTTCCACGGGAACCACCAGTGCCAACCACTTTAAAATTCACCTTTCCCATATGATAGCATTTACTCTTAGAAGAAAAGAAAAAAAAACTGTCACGTTTCATTCTAAAGAAGTCACTCAGATTAGCATAATTCCAATGGACACTGAGGCCATGGACAAAAAAAGCATCCAAAAGGATCAGTGATTCCAACCCAGGTTTGCTGCCATTTCAGGGACGCCCCATAAGGACTCTTCCTCTGCAGACTTCGAGTTGACCCCTCATGTCTGACAACCCCTGAGACATAAAATTGAGGAGAAGTTATCACGTTCCAAAGTTAGGTGGGGGCTAGGGGGAGCAATATGAGAGATGTATGAGAACCGACACGCTTTGCCTTCTGAAATGCCTTATATTTACTTTTGACAAAAGAAATAAATAGAAGCAAAACCGAGATTCAGAAGGAACTCTCTCTGCTGCGTGCACCGGTCGAGCTTTTCAAAGACCCCTTAGGAAAGAAGCGGGCTGGAGGCTCACCTTCCATCTCGCCGCCGGGCTGGGCTGGAGTTGCGCTCTGGCTACCCGGCCGCTCCACGTGCTCCTGCCGTCGCTGGGACGCAGCGCGCAGCTGGCGGGAGATTCCCGGCACGGGGAGTCCCCGGGATCCGGCCGCCGCGTCGGCGCAGATTGAAAGGGGCAGGAGCCGGCGACCGGCCGGTGCGCGGGGTTACAGCGGCGCTGGCTGGCGGCGGCTTTAAAGCGCGCTCGCCGCGGAGCGCCCGAGGTTCTGCACCTCCAGCCCCCTTTTGAATGTCAAACCCGAGAACCAGATAGGATGGAAATGGCGCATCAGTAAATTGTCCCAAAGTGTCTATTTAAGAAGGATAACGAATGGGAGAGTGATATATGGGGGGAGGGGCGATCTGGACTGTTTTCTTACAAGTTTAAGTTCGAAGAGGTTTGTCTTAAATTTAACAAGATCTGGAACTTTTGGTCTAGGTTCGGGGATGATTGCCATGAATATCGTCAATGACAACTGACTCCATTCGAAGTATTATGTTTTTCTTCCTCTTTTTCTTTTCACATAATTCTTGGCCCAAGTTTTCAGAAAATTCTAAGGCAGTTTAAAAGGATTTGGGCACTTTTATCAACTCAACTTTTTCATTTTGGGAAGCAAAAATTCTCTCACTTTTGTTTTCCCTTCTGGGAACTGCTTGCCACCACTCAGAAAATACTATGCACTCTATTTAGGTGTTTGTTTTCTACTACTCTGCCTTCTTCCAAGTAGGATCTGACACAGCTTACAAAAATACATATACATACATATAATGTATCAGAAAAGTAAGTAAAGAAAATAGAACTAAGGGGAAGGTGTGATAAGATAGTGAAATTAACTCAAAGATGTTACTGCACAAGAAACATACCAGTCAACATCTTCCCCTAACATCCTTCCCACTTTATAGAGGTAAAGTACAAATTTGACTATAGGAAAAGGAAAGGGGAAGTGCCGGAATAACAATTTTTCAAAAGCAAAACTTTTCTTCACATTGAAGTCTAAGGGACATTGTTCTGGTGAATCCTTATAAAGATATCCATTATGTTGATTTGGACAACATGTGAATGATTCTCAAAAAGGCCACTTCTACCCTTGTTAGGAAATTATATTGTTACTATATAAAAATATATTTCAGGCTTAAGGTTGGGGGATTGGGCATTAGCAGACCATATCAGAAGAAACCCACACTTACAAGTGTCCATACTGTAATTTTATGAATTTTCATTTATTTTAAATATGCCTTGGTATAGAAGGCCAACATACATATGTGTGTGTGTATCTATATACACACACATTTATGTGTGGTGGGTGATTTTTTTTAATGAGTAAATAACTTGCACTGGCTTTGTTTTAAGATCATGACACCATGGTAGTATCTCTGTAGATTGTATGGGTTGGAGTTCTACAGGATAATATCAATTTTGGAGAAATACTCTAAACACCCGGTCTAATTATAGTATTGAAAGGGGAAATTTGTTGTTTGTTAGTTTCTAAAAGCAAAAATAGCACATCAAAAGTAGCAGAAGAGGAACTGTAAAATTTCGCAGGGATGGTTTAAGGATGAATAGTTATTTGGTTATTAAAAGGATGTAAAAACTGTTATTATACTTAGCAGTGGAACGTGTTACTACTCTGTAAAAAAATTAGTTCAAATGGAGTATTTCAGACTCCAGAGAATGGTACTTAAGGGAATAGATAAAAAGTAGGTGGATGAAATAATTTATGTAACTACTCAACCCTTAAGAAGGTGGAGCATAATCCCCACTCCTTAGGGTGGGCTACATATAGTGACTTCCTTCCAAAGAGTACAATATGAAAGGGAAGGAAAAGAGTAATTTTCAAGTAGAGAAATCTGACAAACACTACCTTAGCCAGGTGATCAAGGTAACATCAACAGTGATAAAACATAATGACAGTATGTACCCTTAATATGTTATGAGAATGGCACTTTATCTCTATAATCTTCTACCCAAAAATCTATAACCTCAGTAGAATAATGAGAAAACATCAGACAAATTCCAATAGAGAGGCATTCTGCCAAGTACCTAACCAGTTAAGGTCAGGTAATGTCATCAAAAATGTCTTTTACTGTCAAGGTTATCAAAACGCAAGAAATGTCTGAGAAACTGTCACAGCCAAGAAGAACCTAAAGAGACATGATGACTTAATGTAGTGTGGGAGTCTGGATGGGATTCTGGAGCAGAAAAGGGACATTAAGTAAAAACTAAGAAATCTAAATAAAATATATGTCTTATTTAATAGTAATGTATCAACGCTGGTTCGTTAATTGTGAGAAATGTACTATACTAACCTAAGTTGTCATTAGGGAAAACTAGGTGGAAGTATACAAGAACTCTGTACTATACTCACAATTTTTCTGTAGATCTAAAACTGTTCTAAAATCAAAAGTTTATTTTAAAAGAATAGAGGGGCACTTTCAACAAACAACTACTACTCATTTGGTTAAGTCTCTTCTTACAGTATTCAAAGTTTATCACACAGGATTTATAAGGATCGATGACTTCTAATAACTGGGAAACTAATAAAACACTGTGGATTTGTCATGTACTTTGACTAAAACTGTAATGTCAAACTCCTAGGGAATTAAAGATAATGCCTAATTTTGTCTTCATTATCACTACCTCAAGGAGGAAGGGAACAGTTGAGACTAAACCATTAACCTAGACATGGTAACTGACATGGGTGGATCTGACTCACCGAATCACATCTCATGGCTTAAGCTATGTAGGTATAATTAACAGTGACTAAAAACGAAATCACTGACAAAGGTTGCTCCTGGACCATCTGAGATAGTCCAAGTACTGACTTGGCTCAAAGGAAATAAAACTGAAAACTCTTGATCTCACCCAAAATAATCATTCTGCACCCTGTCTGAACCTTGGTCTCTTTACCCATCAGCCTACTCAAAACCACCCCCGAGGGTGTCCCGCTGCTAAGAAATAGACAACAAACAGGCCACCGAACTGGTCGCCAAGAAGGAACCATGAAAGACACGGGCATGGTCTCTTTCCGAGCTCTGTGATCATTACTCATCTGTCATCCGTCCCCACAGGAAAAGTACACTTCGGGGATCTTGTCTTTCGATTGGGCCCGTTTTCAAAAGCAAGGTTACTTCACGACCCTAGATAAATTTGCATGGGGGTCTCCCAACGCCGTCTGATACTCGATGTGGAAAATAAAGGTTAAATGTTTCTCTAGCGTGGGAAGGGCTGGAGATGCCTTGTTGGCGCACAAATGGTTCTTCAAGCTCTTCGTTTGGGGAGTAGAAAATGCAGTTAGGTAAAAATTGGGTGGAAGAGTTTGGAAAAGATGCTGCACACAACTTCAGGCAGAATTCATGAGAAGCAAGGCACGGGAAATTCCCACAGGCTCTTTGCTTCCTGTAAGAAGCAAATTCTCACACGCTTCTCCCTCCCTCCGGGCCTAATGTAATTCCATCCTTACTCGCCTTACCCCATCGTTCTATTTGGGATCCACAGTGTTCCTCTCGTGGATCTCTTCAGCCTCCAGAAAAGGAAGTAACCGAAACGCGAAGGCTTGGCTTCTTTAACATTCCTCTTTCCTTCTCTCCCGGGGTGGGGAGGAGGGCTACTCAGAGAACTAAGTCACGGAGAGCGCGGGAAAATGGCGCCAGGCGCGAGGCACTCGCACGAGAGCAGCCGCGTGCGAGCGAGGGGGCGGGGCGCTCGCCTCCCCTGCTCGGGCCCAGCACGCGCCCGCCCCGCCCCCGCGCGCGAGGCCCCGGAGCGCGCACGCGCTCTCCTGCGCGTCCGCTCCCGCTGTAGCGACGGACGGGTAGGGGAGCTGACCCCGGCGGTTTGCTCCGCTCTGTGGAGGAGAGATGGGGAGGCGCTGGGCCTGGGCTGAGGTAGGAAGGAGCCCGCCCCTCGACGCCTCCAGCGACGCTAGCCCCTGAGCCGTGATGCGAGCGTGGGTCCTACTCTCCGCGGTGCTCTGGTACCTCACTGGAGGTGGGGCTCCTCCCCCCACCCCCCTTCCCAGTCCTGCCCGCTCCGCTTCGTCCTGCCCTGCCCCACTCTTAGCGCCCGCGCTTCTCTTCTACCTAATAAGTCAGTGGTTTCTTTCTTCCACAGTTGGATGGCAGCGTTCTTCTGAACGTACGGGGAAAGGCTTCATTTATGGCAAGCCCGGACACCCAGGTACTAAGGACCTCTTCACCCGCAGAGTCTATCAGAAGAGGCAGGTGTGCAGTTGGACCTGCTTAATGTTCTGCCAGCGGAGGGAAAGGGAGAGAGAGCTCATTGACGTCCACCTGGTGCTTGGCACTCGTGTCATTTCATCGTTACAGCGACGCCTCAGTGTATCACCTGGCCTAAAGCCGCGCAGCTCGTAAGGAGCTAGGATTCAATCCAGATCTCTCTCTGATGCCACCTCACTTCCAGGTGTCTCTGCTGCTTTGCAACGTGCAAGGCCCACTCAGTGATTTCCAGGGCTTCGAGTCCCTCTGTTTGGAGCTCCTACACATCCTTTAAGGCTCAGCTCAAATGTCGTTTATCACTGTGATGACACTTTCCCACACTGCCCAAGGAAAATTGGTCACGCGGCTAACTTTAGCTAATTTGGGGCCAGTTCATAGCATTTGTCATGTTTGGGATCTCTCCATGTTTGGAGACCCTCCCCTTTTTCCCGTCCCCTAAATTGTGCGATGGTGTCTTCTTTGTAGGTTTAGGGCCTGGCATTCAGTAGACTTTAAAGTCAGTATCTTGTGGGATTGTGTTGGTTCTAAGTAGAGTATTGCTGCCTCTACCAGATCCAAAACACAGAACAGGTAACTGCAGAAAATCTTTCTAGTATGCCCCCACATAAGCTTAATTATTGTTCCTAAAAAAGGACATTTATAGTTAAATATCAAGTTCCTCTTAGGGATGACCGTGATTATCTTGAGAATAGTTTTGCAACCAATTTCAAATCCTTTTCTGATCTTTAAATAGATTACACTAACCCTTCAAAGAATTGTGATTCAAGTGAGTTCTGAAATGAACTAAATATATCATGTACATTTTCATAAACAAAACTATAATATCACAGAAAAAATAATACGTCTAGAGTTTTAAAAACTTATAAGAAGAAATTTATGTTAGCATTCTAAGTGTTATAATGATATGCTGATTTTTAAAATACTGAAATCCAGAAAGAACTAATCAGTGTGTCTTTGGGACAAAATGGAAGGAAGTGTATTTCTTAATTTAATTTTGCTTTATATTATTTTATTTTGTCACAGTGAAAATATATGTAAAATTACACCACAATAGCCCAATCCTTGCCTGTATGGATTATAAACGTGCTAAAAAAGAAACAGTGGACCCCACCTACACATGGATTGGGCCTAATGAAAAGCCATTAACAGGTAATTTATTTGATCTTAGTTATCTTCTTTTTTTTTTTTTTTAAGGTTTTATTTATTTATTCGACAGAGATAGAGACAGCCAGCGAGAGAGGGAACACAAGCAGGGGGAGTGGGAGAGGAAGAAGCAGGCTCATAGTGGAGGAGCCTGATGTGGGGCTCGATCCCATAACGCCGGGATCATGCCCTGAGCCGAAAGCAGACGCTTAACTGCTGTGCCACCCAGGCGCCTCTGATCTTAGTTATCTTCTTAAATGATAGGGACTTTTTTTTTTCTTTTAAAGAAAAGCACTGTCACTTATTGGGATGAACAATTGAAATTTAATTTTAACTGCGGTTTCACGTGCCCCATACTCAGATACAGCAAATCATGTTATATCTTGGTGACTTATTTTCTCTTTATGAAAAAAATCGAAGCAGTAATTTTTGTATCCTACTTCCCAGAGCTATATTAGTTCAAAAGTTTTTTATAAAACCTAAAATTTGGGGTGCCTGGGTGGCTCAGTTAAGTGTCTGCCTTCTGCTCAGGTCGTGATCCCAAGGTCCCAAGTCCAGCTCCCTGCTCAGCAGGGAGCCTGCTTCTCCCTCTTCTGCTCCCCGTTTGTGCTCTCTCACTCTCTCTGTCAAATAAATAAAATCTTTTTTAAAAAAACCCTAAAATTTATCTTTGTAGCATCTGTATTGGAGATGAAGTATCTAATGTGTAATTTTTCATGATGTTAGAAGAGTGTCTTGGAATATTAGCATTATTAATTTCTGTCTTATGTGAGGAAATTGTGTAGTACTACAGAGCAGTGTAATCTCATTTACTAAATTACCAGCATAAACCAATTGAAATTAGAAGCCAAAAAATGAGTTAAAGAAAATCAAAATATATTTTTCAAGTGTACTTATCTTATGTGGTTTTCCATAGAGTAATAACAGAATTAAGACTATTTTGAATTCTTGAAGTTAAATAGTCCATTAATTTTTTAAGTTTTATATGTATTTATAACCCCAAGTTTACTAAATAATGTTTGAATTGTTATATGTTAAATAACCAAGTAATTTACTGTTTCTGTTTAGAAAATAATCGAATAAATATAACTAAAACAGGAAAGCTGAAGGTGGAAGATTTTCTGGAGGCTTTGTCTGGACTTTACACATGTACTCTTTCTTATAAGACTGTCAGAGCGGAAACCCAAGAAGAAACGATAGTAAAGCAGAGATATGACTTTATGATCTTTGGTAAGAATATGGGCACATTTTAACGTACACATTTAGTTAGGATAAGAATTAAGTGTATGGTCTCTTCATTTAGTGAAAATGAGTCTGTTATATATAATAATTATGACTTATGGAGTATTTTGGCGTATTTGATTATGCAAACTCTTAAATTGACATCTAGATAGTGTGTCCTAAATAATCCTCTTTCAGCCTCCCACTTCCCACCATCTAGGTATGCAAGTACAATCTACTTTACCACAATTTTGTCAGGTCATTTAAAACTGATGTTTAGTTCTATAAAAGCAAATTGATGACCTTTTCACTGGACTGTGCTGATAGCAATGACACTTTCAGCAAATTAAGACATTCCCCCATCTTATTTTTTTTTGATACTCTTATCTATATATCCAGCCATTTCTTCTCTTGTACTGAGTAGATAATGTATCAGATGAAAACAACCTTTGTTCATTAAAGTTATTCGTTTTGTATATTTTTGAGGACAAACTGATAAAACATTTTATTAGATAAATTTCTATGCTGATTTGCAAGATTAATGAGATTTAATATTACACATTATTTGCAGATTGTTTAGTAGCACAATGCTAAGCACAACTGTTTTTATTCTCATCATTTTTTAAAGCCTATCGGGAACCTGATTATTCATATCAGATGGCTGTACGTTTTACCACAAAGTCTTGTGAAGGAAGATATAATGACCTGCTTTTTAGAGTGCTGAAGAAAATCTTGGATAATTTAATCTCTGATTTGTCATGCCATGTCATAGAACCATCATATAAATGCCATTTTGTTAAAATTCCACAACATGGCCTCATACATGAGCTATTTATAGCCTTTCAAGGTAAAAGAAAATTCAACATTTCTTTAATGTGAGATATCTTACAAAATAGTAGGCCTTAAATATTTGTTATGCACTAAAGTATATCGTTGGTTCTAGCCTGGTTAAGGTTTTAAAAATTAACATTAATTATTTACTTTAAACAAGGATATATTGTTGCTGATCTTTTATTTTTTTACTTATTTTTTTTAAGTAGGCTCCACGCTCAATGTGGGGCTTGAATTCACAACCCTGAGATCAAGAGTTGCATGCTCTACAGACTGAGCCAAGCAGGCACCCCAATATTGTTGCTTATCTTTTAGAAGGCAGTATTTTTTATAAATACTATGCAGCTAATATTTAATTAATAAATTCCTAAAAACTTAAATTGTATTTTTGAGAAGAATTTAATAAAAGAGAGGAACCAAACCAAATTGATTTCCATCCATTTTAAAGCCTTGTAGTTACTTTGATTAGCCCCCAGATGGAGTGAAATCATAATGTATAAATTATTCAAATTGTGCACTTTACTCTGTTACTAGGATTAGATAGATTAAACACAAGCATGCAAACATACTGAATTCAGCATTCAAAGCTTTATTGGAATGGTTGGAACTTTTTAGAATTCTTTTGTGAAGATATCATTTTTTTCTTCTCCAGTTAATCCTTTTGCACCAGGGTGGAAAGGTGCATGCAATGATTCTGCTGACTGTGAAGATATCACTAACCGTAATATCCTCCAGGTGAGAATTTCAATGTAGGGGGAAAGTATTTGAATAGTTAATAAAACTATGTAAAAATTTTTATAAATGCTCATCTTATTAATTTAAAAGTTTCCTCAAAAATTGATTTCTCCATATTGTGAATAATAATAATTGGCATTCTAAGCAAGTAGATTTAAATTATTGATTTTTTTTGTTTCAGTTTTTAGGCAGAGATTGTGAGAGTCTTGGCTGTATCAAGATGTTTTGTTTTGGAATAATACATCTAGAATAATATATAGCTCTCCAGGTTAATAGTATGTATTTTTTCTATGATGGAAGGATGAATCCCTGGTTTTTGTTTCCCAGATGGTATCTAAGCAGCAGCTTGAAGAACAGCCCCACAATCATGTAATCCTAGGTTAAACCAGTAGTCCTTCCAAAATTGTATCTCTGCTGGTCGTAATAGTTGCTTTCCCCTCTGCCATTCTCAGAGGCTAAGGACATAGTCTAAAAAATCCCTTTACTCTCCTGATCTAGTTCCTGAGCCTATACCCTTAATATTGCGCATGGCTTATGGAAAGCACTCAGTTAATATTAGTTATTACAAACTCTGTGTTCAAAAAATAAAATAAAATTTACATCATTAGTTTGTAATGCTGATTAGAGAATAGTTTTGGTTTCCATTTTGCTTGGCTCTTTGGAATTAGAAATGATGAACTCTCAGTTATCCACACATGAAACAGACATGCTGGAAATAATTTAAACCTCAATTTAATTTTTCTTCACTATTGTACATATGAATTGACAATAATTGATAAGGTCAAGGCTAGACTAAATTTAACATTAACACACAACTTTTCAGGAATTCATCTGTTGGATAAAGGATGACATGCTTTACTATGTTTCATGGCCTCTGATACAGGAGGATAAATTTGGTTCACAGTTTAGTAATTGTATTTCTTTCTGGTATTTTAAAATCTTAGGCAAGAGATCGGATAGAAGAATTTTTCCGGAGCCAAGCATATATTTACTATCACGACTTTAATAAAACTATACCAGCTATGCATTTCGTGGACCACAGTTTTCAAGTAGTACGTATGGATAGCTGTCGTCCAGGCTTTGGAAAAAATGAAGGTCTACACAGTAATTGTGCTAGCTGTTGCGGTAATTATAAAATATAAATATCTAAATATTTAGGTTATATAGTCAAAAGACTAGATTAATAATTCCCTTAGGATAATTGAATATATTGATTCTTTCACAATAAGTTATATTTAGTTAAAGGGAAGTAAAAATTCAAAGCCCAAATTTCTAAATATAATCATCCTCATGAGTATTAATTCTTCCTAATGCACTCTCCTGTGTTATAAAACATTTCTATAGTGTTCTGAGTTGAGCTGCTATGCTACGAAGGAAAACAACAGGATGGTCCTATCTAGAAAACAGAATTGGAAATAGAAACTAGAAAACTAGAAGTAGGAACTCATAAATGGGGCACGGCAGAAGATACTGTAAAATACTGATATTAAAGGAAAAAATAGGATTCTAACTTTCTCCTACCTTTAAGATCATCAAATTAAAATGTTTCAAACTCAAATAATCTTCCACAACTTAATTGGCTGAACATTACCCAGTATAACATAGGTATAGAAACAATGTGATACTGAAGGCAGATTTATATTACTGGCATAAAATACCTCTAACTGAAATGATAATAATCTGCTCCGTGTTTTTTCCTCTGCAGTGGTTTGTGGTCCTGGGACTTTTAGTCCTGATGTTGATGTTACTTGTCAGAGCTGCGTTTCCATCCGTATTTATGGAGCTAAATCTTGCACATAAACTTCGAACAAAAATCGTATTATGAAGACTAGAGGTGAAAGTATTGTTACTTGCTTCTGGAGGTGGGGAACATAAGATAATTTGTTCACATCCCGGAACATCAAAGACCCATTAAGTAAGACCAGTAAGACCAAAACATCGGAAAACATACATTTAAGAAACTTCAAAAAGATAGTTGACATGGCATTTCTAAGAAGGAATTTAGTATCTCCAGTGGACAAAGGAAAGTGTATTAGTGGATGATTTCCATGACATGTGTTTTGCTGTTTACAAACTGAATCTGTTGCTCTGTACCTAAGACTATATTAAGGTCAAGAGGAGTAGCAAAGTATAATATAATAAAAACTTTATACTTTCCATATATTAATTTGTTTGAAATCACTCTGATATGATATAAAGACATTTATAGTACTTTTGTAATTAAAACCAAAAACGTTGTTTCTTTTGGTCCCTTTGCTTTTGTTTTTTAAATAATTAGTTTTGAAAGTATAGTTTTAGATTTATAGAATAATTGAGCAGATATTACATAGAGTTTCGTATACCCTCACGCCTCCCCAATTTCCCCTACTATTAACCTCTTGCATCGGCATGATACATTTGTTACAATTAATGAACCAAAGTTGATAACTATTATTAACTATAGTTCATAGTTTACATTAAGGTTCATTCTTTGTGTTATACAGTTCTATGGGTTTTGACAAATGCATAATGCCTTGTGTTTACCATTACAGTTTCATACAGAATAGTTGCACCTCCCTAAAAATCCCTTGTGCTTTACCTATTCATCTCTCCCTCTTGCTCCAGAACCCTTGACACCACTGATTTTTTTTAATGTCTCTATGGTTTTGCCTTTACCAAAATGTCATGTACTTGGAATTATACAGTATGTAGACTTTTCAGGCTGGCTTCTTTCACTTAGCAATATACATTTAAGGTTCCTCCCTGTCTTTTTGTGACTTGATCATTTTTTATTGCTGAATAATATCCCATTGTATGGATGTACGAAGGACATCTTGGTTGCTTCCAGTTTTTGGTGATTATGAATAAAGCTGCTGTAAACATTTGTGTGCAGGTTTTTGTGTGGACTTCAGTTTTCAACTCAATTGCATAAATATCTAGGAGCGTGCTTGCTGGATTGTATGGTTTAGTTTTGTAAGAAACTGCCAGACCATCTCCCAAATTGGTTTACCATTTTGCATTCTCCCCAGCAATGAATATGTTCTTATCACTTCTCATCTTCACCAGCGTTTGGTATTTTCAGTTTTTTGAATTTTGCCGTTCTCATAGGTATATAGTAGAATTTCATTGTTGTGTTAATTTGAAATTCTCTAATGACATCTGATGCTGAGCATCTTTCATATGCTTATTTGTATATCTTCTTTTGTTAGGTGTCCAGATCTTTGTTCATTTTTTAATTGGATTTTTTATTCTCTTATTGCTGAGTTCTAAGAGTTCTTTGTGTATTTTAACTACAGATTCCTTCTCAGTTACATGTTTTGCAAATATTTTCTCCCATTCTTTCTCTTCATTCTTTAAACAGTGTCTTTCATCAAGCAGAAGTTTTTAATTTTAGTAAAGTCCAACTTACCATTTTCTCTTTCGCGGATCATGCTTTTGGCATCATACCTAGAAACTCTTCACCAAACCCACAATCATCTAGATTTTCTCCTGTTACATTCTAGAAGTTACATAGTTTCATGTTTTACATTTAAGTCTAACATTAATTTGTATTTTGTGAAGAGAATAAGTTGTGTGTCAAGATTCATTTTTTTGCATATGGATGTCCAGTTCCAGCATCATTTGTTGAAAAGACTATCCTTCCTCCATTGAATTGTCTTCACTCCTTTGTCAATGATCAGTTGACTACATTTGTGTGGGTCTATGTCTGGGTTCTCTATTCTGCTCCATTTATCAATTTGTTTAGCCTTTCATCAATACCATGGTGTCTTGATTGCTGTATAGTAAATCTTAAATTTGGTTAGTATCAGTCCTCTGACTTTGTTCTTCTTTAGTATTGTGTTATTCTGAATCTTTGGCTTTCCATATAAACTTTAGAATCAGTTTGTTGATAACCACCAAATAACTTGCTGGGAGTTTGGTTGGAATTGCATTAAATCTATAGGTTGAATTGGGGGAAATTGATGTCTTAAATATATCAAGTCTCCCTATCCAGGAACATAGAATAGCTCTCTGTTTATTTAGATCTTCTTTGATTTCTTTAATGAGAGTTTTGTAGTTCTCCTTGCATAGATCCTGTACATATTTTCTTACATTTATGTCTAAATATTTAAAGGTTTTGGTGCAAATATAAATTACACTGTATTTCTTAAATTTCGAATTCCAGATGTTCTCTGGTATTTAGGAAGGCAGTTGGTTTTTGTATATTAACCTCATATCCTGTGATTTTACTGTAATCGTTTATTAATTCCAAGATATTTTTGTTGATTCTTTGGGATTTTCTTTTTTTAAAAAAAAGATTTATTTATTTGTGAGAGGAAGAGAGAAAAGGTGTGTGCATGCATGTGCATACATGTGTGCACGGGGAAAGGGCAGAGGGAAAGGGAGAGAGAATCCTAAGCAGACTCTGCGCTGAGCATGGAGCCTGATTCTGGGCTCCATCCCATAACCCCAAGATTACAACCAGAGTGGAAACCGACTGGAGTGGAACCCAAGATTCAGACACTCAACTGACTGCCCTACCCAGGCGCCCTGATTCTTTGGGGTTTTCTACAAAAACAATCATGTTATCTACGAACAAAGACAGTTTTGTTTCTTATTTCCCAGACTGTATATTTTTCACTTTCTTGTCTTGTCTTACTGCATAAACTAGAACTTCCAGTATGATATTGAATAGGAGTGGTAAGAGAGGACATCCTTGCCTTGCTCTGGATCTTAGACAGAAAGCATCCAGTTTCTCACCAGTAAGTATGATGTTAGCTATAGTTTTTTAGGGAGTCAAGGAAGTTCTACTCTATTCCTAGTTTGCTGAGAGTTTTTATCATGAATGGGTATTGGATTTTACCAAATGTTTTTTCTGTATTTATTGATGTAATCATATTATTTTTCTTCTTTAGCCTGTTGATAAGATGGATTGCATTAATTGATTTTCAAATGTTGAATAATCCTAGCATATTTAGAATAAATTCCTTTTGGTCATGGTGTATAATTATTTTTATACACTGTTGGATTTGATTTGCTAATCATCTGTTGAGGATTCGTGCTTTTATGTTCATGAGACATACTTGTCTGCAGTTTTCATTTCTTGTGATATCATCATCTGGTTTTAATAATAGATTTAGTATTAGCATTAACATTATAGATAATGTGAGTTAGTCAGGATCCTCTTAGGAGACAGAAAACACAAAATAATTTGAACAGGATGATATAAAGAAGTATTAACTATAACAGGGGATTAGAATAGCAAGGAATTGGCTAGTAAGATATAAAGAGAACCCTAAAGAATGTAGGAATAGCAGATATAAAGAGCAGCTCCTGTCACTAGGACTGAGAGAGAGTGTTCAAGAATGAGCCACCATCTCCCAGAGCAGACATCCAGACCTTATTGAAGAGGCCACAACCATGGGTCACTGAATGGCAGAAGTCACTGATGCTGGAAATTCACTCTGTCTAACTTTCCAGAGATCCACCCTTTAGGGTGCCAAGGAAAGTTGTTCAAGGGGTAATTTCTCACTCAAATACAAAACCACACAAGGAGGAGAGCTGTTACCATGCGCTGTGGGATATGAACACTGGAAATGTCTCAGGAACCTGCCAAGGCAACAATCTAGAACCAGAAAGAAAATTCCTTTCCTCCTCTAATGTCTCTCCAGCATCATCTCTGACAAAACTTAATGCTGTGCCAGCTGGTGAAGGAAAACATTTACAAGACCTAGATCCATTTTCACAAAACAGACAAAAAAGATATATTTGGAGCTGAGAGGCAATAAATTAATAACTGAAATGGTGCAACCCTTTGACTATTTAGCTTCCATATGAACCTTTCTACATACCATTTAACACTTGTACACTGACAAAGAACTTTTATATTTCTACCTAAGAAGATACAGCTATCCATCATAAAAGTATTCACGATTTCCTAAAAATATAACAGCACATAGTTCCAATAGTCATTGTTTCTATTGCTGGCTATATTAATTATTCCTCAAATTCATTCACAGTCCCGTTCTGTGTCCTAAGGACTGAATTGTAAAATTCACTTCCAACAACTTGAATATAAACTAAAAATCAGAGAGAAGAAAATAGGCAGTGAATTAAAATAACCATGATTATAACAAGCAAAGAGAAAATATGCAAAGCTACTTTGTTTCTGTAATTGGTCATAAGGTTGTAATTGTTATCTGTGGCTTCTTTAACTACTCTATTCCATCTTTTCTTGGCCTCAGCCAGAACTTCAGTTGCTCTGGGTTCTTTATTTGGTGGAATGACCAAAACCTTCATTCCCAAAGAGTATGAGTCCTCGTGTTCTGCCCTTCTTTATTATTGTTGTTGCTATGTAGTTTTCCATTAATCTTTAGTATTGGACAAGAAAGAACTAAGAAGCACCCCCAGAAAATCTCCTAGGTTCCAGAAACAGTTCTTCTTGCTGCTGTCACGTAGCAACTCAACTCTCTCTTGGTAATCAGGACCATCACTCCAGTAAGTTAATACACCACCTCCCTTTTTCCTGGCCTGTTCGTTCCATAGTATATGGAGCTTAAATATCCAGGTGGCAGTCTCATCTTCCAATTCAGGAAAGAACCATTGTTGTGTTTCCTGGTAGAAGCATTCCCCCACTTGAGGACAATGATCTCCAAACCAGTAGAGCTCAAAGTTGCCAGGATAGAAAGAAAAATTCTGCAAGAGGTATAATTTTGAGAGGGCCCACTCCTACTTCCATCTCTGATTTCTGGACTATTCTGGCTATGAAGGAGACAGCACTATATATATTTGTCTCTGATTCAAAGCATATACAGAACCCCTTTGTTTCAGGGTATTATCTCTCAACTGATACTGTAACTGAGATTTTGGTAAGCCATTTCACCTTTCAGTTATGCCAGTTGCTTCTGGGTGATGGGGTATGTGGTAAGACCATTTAATTCCATGGTTATGAGCCCATTGCTTCACTTCCTTTGCTTTGAAGTGAATTCCTTGATCAGACACAATGCCGTGTGGTGTGTCATGATGGTAGATAAGGCACCCTATGAGTCCACTGGAGCTGGCAGAAGCATTCTGAGCACAGGAGGCAAATCCACACCCAGAATTTGTGTCTGTTCCAGTAAGGATGAATCTCTGTTGTTTGGACAGTTTTACTCTGTCAATGTAAAAGGAATTAGTCACACAGGTTAATGAATATAATGTTGCCCTGAGATAGACTAATGCATTATTCTTTTTTTATTTTATAATAGCATGTCTCATTTTGAAACAGAATTTTATAAAAGTGAGAAACAGAATGTGAACATTTTAATGATTGAATCCTAAAGAGAAACTTCTGTCCCCTTACGAATTAAATGTCTTGGGGTGCCTGGAGCTCAGTCGGTTAAGTGTCCTCCGACTCTTGATTTTGGCTCAAGTCATGATCTCAGAGTCATTACATCTAGACCTGTGTTAGACCTCACCCTCGGCGGGGAGTCTGCTTGAGATTCTTTTTCTCTCTCCTTCTGCCACCCCCCCACCCCCACTCACTCTTTCTCTCTCTCAAATAGATAGATACATCTTTAAAAGAAAAAAAAGAATTAAATGTCTCCTTCTTGAAGGTGGAACCACCACCAGAACCATCCTAGAGAGAGAGATGCCTAGGGAACCGAAGGGGAAAAGCTGCACGTGCTCCCGAAGAACGGCTGACACACACAGCACACAGAGCACGAGGCGCCAGGTACTCTCCGAAATGTTCTTGATGTAGTTACTCAGTAGTCCTCATGTTCGTCATAGTAGGTACATACTCATTCACATTTTATAGAGAGCAAGCAGAAGGACATAATCGTTAAGTAATTCGCCCAAAGTCACACAGCTAGTAAGTGGTAGAGCTGGCGTTGGAAGTCTCTAGAATCTAGGCTCTTAATTACTAGATCTTCTGTCTTTCTTTGCGAGTTTTATCTTCACAAGTAATAACTATTCCTAACATTTTGTATGAGCTCTTCAGATAAAACAGTTTAATGAGAAAGTGTCCATTAGGCAAAGAAGATATGAACAAAATATAAATTTTAACCAGCCCCAGTGAGGGAAAATGAGCAGTACAGGTTAAAGGGAGAACTAGTGATGGTACTGAGTACGTAAGATTGCCACCTGCTGCTTCCTGATGGTGTGAGCTGTGACTTGACTTTCCTTCCCCAGCTCTTTTAGATAATCCCACAGAATATAGGCACTGCTCTTGAGTTTGTGAATTTCTTTTTTTCTGAGCCAGGACACTATTTTCTCCTTTTACATTTTGTTTTTCATGCTCCAGCGTCCTTTTACACTTTAGATTGTTGCCATATTTGCATCTTAACTGTGTTCATCCTTGGCAAGCTTTCCTTACCCCACAGCCCTTGCATGTGATAAATGTTTCTCGGGGCCCTTCTTGCCTTCCTCCTTCGGTTTCATAAGCTTCTTCAGTCCCTCGGAAGGAAGAATGTAGATAAACTGACAGATCAGTATGATTACCTTTAGCTCCATGAGTAGAAATAGTTTTACAGTAAAAAAAAAACTTATCTCGAGAAAAAGAATTTTTAAGTTACAATAATGGATAAAAACACAAGATTGCCAGCTTTGTGCAGGTGTCAGTGTCTTAGAATGGAAATTATTTTCTTACCATAGCAGGCTTATTACTTCGCCAGTAACCCATTCCTCAGAACTGAAAATTCAGTAGCCAAGAAAGAACAAATTGTAGCTGGTAGGAAGTAATATAACTTCAGACAGCCCTGACACAATAATGAATTATGTAGGTCTGAAAGCCCCTGAGGTTGCAGAAACATGACTGGTGCCAAAGTGTAGTTCCAGAGTGTCAGTGTTTTTTATGAAGACGGCTAGAAATGTGAGGTGGAGTTTGGATAAACAGATACTATGCTATCACTTTGGATCCTCCCAGGGTAACACATTGATATCTGGTATCCGAATCCAGAAACAAATAGAGAGCAATGAAGGTGTTTGGAAAACAAAAGAGATAAGGAAACAGGAAGCAAAAAAAGAGAAAAAGTGGTTTTGACCACCAACCACTGATTAGAAGATGTTGCATAACAACTCAGAGGGTAGAGGAAGTTCACCTCAGTCCAAAGGAGTTTGAAGTCCGTTTCTTGCAGACATAGATCACACAGCTTTTGACCAAAAAACCTCCTGGACCCTCCCTCGTTTCTGTGGAAGTTTTCTGGAATGTAGGTCACATAGAAGAAAGTCAACCAAATTAAAGCGCAGAGGATGACTAAATCGAGGGTTGAGATGTGTGCAGGTGCTTCTCTCTTCCTTCCTTCTGACCGAACTCTGTTTGAGTCTAATATTCAACGGTCTTTAAAGCATCTTCCAAGACGTGTCTGTCCTGAATGACAGAAAACAAGTGAGGAAGAATCTGCAGTCTATAATGGAAGGACCCTGGCTTTCTGATTCTCGTCCTGACTCCCTCCGTTTCTAGTACATCTTTGGCAAAGACCATTTTCTCATCTCAGCTGTGGGGAAACTAATTCCAGTTTCAACCTGTCTTACAATATAACTTTATGTAGTCATATAATTTATAAGAAAGAACTTTGTAAACCATAAAACCAACAATTTCAAGGTTCTGTATTAGACTGTAGGACCTGTGATAGATAAAGAAGTGATTCTAGACAGCTAGGAATCCATGGCTTTCACCATAATGTGTATACATCAGTCAATAATCTCATTTACTACAAGTACCACGCTCAATAGTCTCAGTCCCTGTCACCAGGGAGGGCACAGACTGGTGTCTGAGACAGATTAATACAGTACTGTTTGATTAAGTGCTATTGTAACCTCGATGGTGGCTTAGGACCCTCTCTCTGCCCCTTGAATATTTCAGTGGTAGACTTGAGGGAAGATTGCAGAAGGCAGATGGAGGAAGGGTTTACACTGCCCCAACACACACAAAGAGCTTCAAGTAGAACAGTGAACACCATTCTTTCTTTTTTTCCACCACTTTTATTGTCAATTATAATGTGCTTACAGAAATATGCATTACACGCAAAAGTATAGCTTAACAAATAATTATCAGATAAACATCTGAATTACCTACCACCCAAGTGAACACATCTAGCATCCTAGAAGCCCATCCCTTTCCCATGCACCTCCCCCTGATCATGTCCCTCCTCCAAAAAGGATGATTCATGATAATCATTTTCTTCCTTTTCTTGGACATTTACCACCAAAGTGTGGATTCCTAAATTATTTTCTTACCATAGCAGGCTTATTACTTCACCAGTAACCCATTCCTCAGAACTGAAAATTCAGTAGCCAAGAAAGAACAAATTGTAGCTGGTAGGAAGTAATACAGCTTCAGACAGCCATGGAACAATAATGAATTATGTAGGTCTGAAAGCCCCTGAGGTTGCAGAAACACGACTGGTGCCAAAGTGTTAGTTTCAGAGTGTCAGTGTTTTTTATGAAGACGGCTAGAAATGTGAGGTGGAGTTTGGATAAACAGATACCATGCTATCACTTTGGATCCTCCCTATTTTTGAACATTCTGTGGAGAGAATCAAATACATTCTTTTATGCCTTGATTCTTTCTAAAGATTAATCTCATACAGCGTTAGCTCATTTGTATCCATTGCTATATAGTATTCCACTATATAGATATACAGTAATCCCCCATCATCTGTGAGGTATACATTCCAAGACCCCCAGCGAATGCTTGAAATTGTAGATAGTACCGAACGTATCCATTAGGATTTTTTTTTTTAAAGATTTTATTTATTCGACAGCGATAGAGACAGCCTGTGAGAGAGGGAACACAAGCAGGGGGAGTGGGAGAGGAAGAAGCAGGCTCATAGCGGAAGAGCCTGATGTGGGGCTCGATCCCAGAACTCCAGGATCACGCCCTGAGCCGAAGGCAGACGCTTAACCGCTGTGCCACCCAGGCGCCCCCCATTAGGATTTTCTTAATTATTTATTTATTTATTTATTTATTTATTTATTTATTTTTAATTTTTTAGGATTTTCTCTTTGAAAAAGTTCTGTAAAAGACTTGTCTATTTTTCTGTTGCGTTGTCTTTTTAAGTTGATTTTCACAAGCTCCTTATACTGGATACTGGATTCTATTGCTTTATGAGCTACATATGTTTTAAATATCTTTTCCCACTCTACGATTTATCTTTTCACCTCTTTATGATAACTTTTGGTGAAGATGAGTTTTTAATGTTAATATAAGTGTAGTTTTACCTTTCACATTTTGATCTAAAATCCACCTAGAATTAATTTTTATATATGCTGTGTGGTAGGGATCAAATTTCATTTATCCATGTGGTTACCCAATTGTCCTGGCACCATTTATTGAAAAATCTAGCCTTTCGCCACTAATCTGCAATATTTCTCTCATATATTAAATGTCCATTTATGCATGAAAATCTGTGAGCTGTCTCTTCTGTTTTTCTGTCCCTGCTCTAATGTTACACTAAAATTACACCTTTTATAATCCATCTTGATATCTGGTAGAGCAAGTTTTTCACCTCATTCTTCGAGAGTACCATAGCTCTTTTTGTTCCTTTCCACTTCTGTATTAAATTTTAGAATCAGCTTAAGTTATACACTCACACAGAACTGTTGAAATTTTGTTGGGATTGCATTGTATCCATAAATTAATTTGGTAAGTATTGACATTTTCACAATATTGTGTCTTATAATCCTTCAACATAGTATCTCTTATTTAAGTCTTATCAGGTCTCTCAATAAGATTTTTTTTTAAAGATTTTTACTTATGTATTTATTTGAGAGATAGATAGAGATAGAGAGAGAGAGCACAAGGAGGGGGAGCGGCAGAGGGAGAGGGAGAGGGAGAAGCAGGCTCCCCACCCAGCAGGGAGCTCCACCCGGGGCTCAATTCCAGGACCCTGAGATCAGGACCTGAGCCGAAGGTAGACGCTTAACCAACTGAGCCACCCAGGTGCCCCTCTCAATAAGATATTTAAATTTAATGTGTTAGAACTCTTTAAGACCTTTTGTTAGATAGATTCCTAGGTATTTCATATTTTGGGTGCTATTACAATGAGTACTCTTCCAAATTTCATTTTTTTGTTGCTGATATATAAAAGAATATGATTGTTTTGTGTATATTGATTTTAGCAAATTGCTAAGTTATTATTCACTTTAATGATTTATCTGTACATCCTTTTGGACTTTCTTTCTTTCTTTCTTTCTTTCTTTCTTTCTTTTTTTAAAGATTTTATTTATTTATTTGACAGAGAGAGAGACAGCCAGCGAGAAAGGGAACACAAGCAGGGGGGGTGGGAGAGGAAGAAGCAGGCTCCCAGCGGAGGAGCCCAATATGGGGCTTGATTCCAGGACTCTGGGATCACACCCTGAGCTGAAGGCAGACGCTTAACGACTGAGCCACCCAGGCGCCCCCCTTTTGGACTTTTTTTTTTTAAAGATTTTATTTATTTAGTTGACAGAGAGAGAGACAGCCAGTGAGAGAGGGAACACAAGCAGGGGGAGTGGGAGAGGAAGAAGCAGGCTCCTAGCTGAAGAGCCTGATGTGGGGCTCGATCCCATAACGCCAAAGGCAGACGCTTAACCGCTGTGCCACCCAGGCGCCCCCCTTTTGGACTTTCTATATACATATTAGATCACCTGCAAGTAATGCTATTTTCTTTTTTTTTTAAATCCCTATGTGTGTGTGTGTGTGTGTATAAAAATATATATATATATATTTTTTTTTTTTTTTTTTACTTTACTTGCTAGACCTTCTGTACAATGTCAAATAGATGGTGAGAACAGACATCCTTTTCTTGTTTCTCATCTCAGAAAGAAAGCTTATAACATTTTACCATTAAATATGATGTTTATTACAGATATGTTTATCAGGTTAAGGAAATTCCCTTCTATTCCTAGTTTTCTAGGAATTTTTATCATGAATGGAAATCGAATTTTATCAAGTGCATTTTCCTATCTATTGAGATTATCATGTTATTCTTCTTTCTTAAACTGTTAATGTGGTGAATTACATAAATTGATTTTTCAATATTAAACCAACCTTGAAATCCTAGATAAATCTAACCTCGTCCTAACATTTTATCTTTTTTTTTTTATTGTTTGATTTGGTTTGCTAATACATTTTTTTATTTTTGCATGTAAAACTTATTTTGCATGGGTAAAACTGGCCTGCATTTTAATTTCTTTTGTTCTTGTTCCCTGGAAGGGTTTCTATAGATTGGAACTATTTATTCTTGAATGCTTAATTGAATTTACTGGAGAAACCATTAGATTTAGAATTTTCTTTGTGGGAAGGTATTTTACTATTGATATATTGTCCTTTGTGGTTATAGGATTTTTCATATTTTCTGTTTTTTCTTGGTTTAGTTTTATCAAATTATAGTTTCCTATGATAGTGCCCATTTCATCTAAAATCTCAAATTTATTGGTAAACGTTGTTCCTAATATTCTCTTATCTTGTTAATGCGTGCAGCATCTACAGGACTGTCCACTTTCTGTATGTGCTTACTTTTTTTTCCTTTTATCACTCTTGTCAGAGGTATGTCCACTTTATTAATCATTTCAAAGATCCAATATCTATCTTTATTGAACCTTTTTATTGTTTGATAAACTTGTGCTCTTATTTTCTTTCCTTTCATTTGTTTGGATTTATTTTGCCAGCTTTTTTTTTTTTTTTTAGCTTCTTGACATACTTAACTTTTTATTTCCCCCCTTTGGTCTTTCTTCTTTTCTAACATGAATAATTAAAGTGACACATATTTTTACCTCTAAAAAATAGTTTAATCACACAAGTTTGATATATATATTTTTCTTATAGTTAAATACCCCCAAAATTCTAATTTTCATTAGGATTTCTCCCTTGACTCATGAGTTATTTACAAATGTGCGCCTTACTTTCCTAAGATATGGTGATATTTAGTAATGTTTTGTTATTGATTTCCATGTTGTTTTTATTGTGGTCAGAGAAGGTGCTATGTTTCAGTGTTTTGAAATACGTTGAAACTTATTTTATGTCTCAACATATGGACAATGTTTATAAATGTTCCAGGCATATATTCTACAGTTGTTGAGTACAGCTTTCTAAATATGTCCATTAGGTTAAGTTTGCTAATCATGTTCAAAATGTCTATTTTCGTAAACTGATATTTTTAGCTGCTTATTCTATCAATTACTAAGGGAAGTGATTGTGTATTTGACTATTTTGTCTTCTGATTTGTCAATGTTTGCCTTCTATATTTTAAGGCTATATTATGTGCATAGCAATACAAAATTGTTATATCTTCCTGGTAAATTGAAACTTTTATCATTATGAAGTGACCTTCTTTGCCACTAATAATGCTTTATGCCTTAAATTTATTTTGCCTAATATTAATATAGCCACACCCATTTCCCTCTGTTTAGTATTTACATATCCAATATATTTCTATCCTTTTATTTTTAATGTTTTATATCCTTATGTTTTAGATGTCTCATGAACAGCAAATAGATAAAAATTATCCATTCTGACGATATTTGCATTTTTACTGGTTCATTTAGCCCATGTACATTGGATTTCATTCCATATTTTCTTTTGGGTTTTTTATTTGTTTCACCTCTTCTAGGTTTCTCTTTCATTCGTTTCTTGTTTTTTTGTTGATAGCTTTTTTTTATCATTATATCTTTTTTCCCTCCACTGGTTTGTTTCTATTTCATTAATGGTTATCTTAAAAATTATAGCATGCAGGGGCACCTGGGTGGCTCGGTCGTTAAGCGTCTGCCTTCAGTTCAGGTTATGATCCCAGGGTCCTGGGATCAAGCCCCGCATCGGGCTCCCTGCTCAGCGGGAAGCCTGCTTCTCCCTCTGCCACTCCCCCTTCTTGTGTTCCCTCTCTCGCTCTCAAATAAATAAAATCTTTAAAAAAAAATTATAGCATGCATACTAAATGATCAAAGTCCAAAATTAAGCAATATCATTTCTTTCTTCCCAGATAAAATATAACATTTTAATAGAAACTTTTAATAAATTCATATTATATTATGTTATTGTTATTTAACCCCACAAGATACTATTAATATTGTTTAATTATTTTTATATACAATTACTGTTCATTTATTTTTAAGTAATCTCTACACCCCACATCGGGCTTAAACTCATGACCCTGAGATCACGAGTCACATGGTCCACTGACTAAGCCATCCAGGTGCCCCACAATTACTGTTCATTTGGATTTAACCATATATTTACCAGGTTTTTTGTAATTATTCTTCATTACTTCATGTACTTCTTATTTACTCCTCAGACCTTTCATTTGGGCTCTCTTTCCTTTTGCAAGAATTTACTTTAGTGAGAACCTACTGGTGGAAAATTCTCCCAATTTTTGTCTAAAAATAACTTTATTTACCTTCATTCTTTTTTTTTTTAAGATTTTATTTATTTATTTGACAGAGAGAGAGAGAGTGCACAAACAGGGGGAGCAGCTGGAGGAGGCAGAGGGAGAAGCAGACTCCCCGCTGAGCAGGAAGCCCTACATCGGGCTCAATCCCAGGACCCCGGGATCATGACCCAAGTCAAAGGCAGATGCTTAACTGACTGAGCCACCAAGGCGCACCTATTTACCTTCATTCTAAAAAGATAGTTTTGCTAAGTATACAATTTTGGGTTGGCAGTTATTTCAACACATATTAGATATAATTTCATCATCAAATGAATTCTATTAAAGTCAGTTTCAGTTGAACTATAACTCCTTTGAAGGTAAGCGATCTTTTTCTCTGGCTGTTTTTAACATTTTATTTTTGCTGTTGTTCTGCAATTTTACTATGATTTGTCTAGATGTGGATTTCTTTTTATGGATCCTGCTGTTATTCATTGAGCTTCTTGAATCTGTGGCTTGGTATCTTTGATTAGCTCTGTAAAATTCTTAATCATTACCTCTTCAAGTATTGTCTTTGCCTTAATCTCATTTTCCTCTTCTTTTGGAACTCTGATTAAACATATTTAATACCTATTGTGCTATACTCCATGTCTCTCTCTCTTTTTTTTTAAAGATTTTATTTATTTATTTGACAGAAACAGCCAGCGGGAGAGGGAACACAAGCAGGGGGAGTGGGAGAGGAAGAAGCAGGCTCATAGCGGAGGAGCCTGATGTGGGGCGCGATCCCAGAACACTGGGATCACGCCCTGAGCCAAAGGGAGACGCTTAACGACTGTGCCACCCAGGCGCCCCAATACTCCATGTCTCTTGACCTCACTCCATATTTTCCATCTTTTGTCTCTCTATATTTTATTTTTTTCCAATTTCAATTGCACTCCCTCCTCAGTTACATCCGATATGTTCTTTTACCTATTATGTTTTTAATGTAGGATCAAATTTCTCATTTCTAAAAGTTATATTTGGTTCTTTTACAAATACAATAGGTGACTTTTTAATAGTTTCTTCTTGCCATTGGCATTATCAAGCTCATGTTAAAATTTCTTTAAATGTAATGAGCACATATTTATAATCTAGTCTAATAATTCCAATAATGATATCTTTATAAGCCTCTTTCTGCTGTTTGTTGTTTCTGCTTGTCATTTCCTTATATGCTTTGATTTTTTTTACTGGGGACCACTCATTGTCCTTAAAGAATTATTTGTGGAAATGAAGATGACTTCTTCCAGAAAAGACTTGTGTTTTAATTCTGACTGACATCTAGGGACACAACCAATCCTGGGCCCTCACAAACTAAGTTTGCAATTTGAGATTCTCTGAAATACCCAGATGATGCAAATCCAGGCTGAGTTCTATGAAAACACAAGCCTATAGCCATAATATTTCAGAAATTTTTTCTTTTTTTTTTTAACCTCTTCTTCACTCAGTACCAAGAGTCTTCCCTATATCCCCTGCAGGTGAGGCAAGAGTATGGGTTTCCTGATTCACTTTTACCTCAATGATGTAACCTTTCAAGATTCCAGTTTAATATGGGAAAGATCTCCTTTAATTAGATTTCCCACCTGGGTGGGTTCTTGGCCTTGACTTCTGGATTCATCAATCCATAAGGCTGGCCAAACTGAAGCCCCAGCTTGCCTGGATCTGCAAATCTCAGTCTCCTTCATATGGGGCAAATTTGCATTAGTGTTCTAATACTTTGTTTATCTCCCTGGATCTCCTTTTTACTTATATTTTGGCTTGAGCTTCTTGTCAACAATTTGATGCTTTTTATGAATGGTTTTAAATGATCTTATCCAGGGGCACCTCTCTGGCTCAGGCAGACGAGCATGCAACTCTTGATCTTGGGGTCATGAGTTCGAACCCCATCGTGGGTGTAGAGATTACTTAAATAAATAGGACTTTAAAAAAATAAATTATCTTATCCAGCATTTTAAATTGTTTTCCATGGAAGAGCTACAGCAAATAATCTAACTTACTGGATTTAAACCCTGTTCTCCAGAAACAAGTTTGGTGTTACCATTCTTGAATGTTCTTCACCTATCTCATATCTAGAAGTTTTTACTACCTTACATAGTTTCAGCCTCTCTCTATCTTGCTTGTGCTTCTCTCCCTCCATTCTCTCTCCTTCCACTGTCCCTCTCCATCTAAGGAGCAAAATCAATAAATTCCTTGATTTATTTCCTACAAAGTAGTTTTCCCCCTTATCCAAGACATCCAACTCCATAGGATCGTATCTACCTCCAGCCGGCTTAACTAGCATTTCTGAAAAAGGTTTCTTTCCCAAAAAGGGTAACCACAGTGTGCTTAGAAGTCTCTAACTCAGCCTGGAGAGATATAGAAACTGTCAGAAATGGGTATTGCTAGGGGCGCCTGGGTGGCACAGCGGTTAAGCGTCTGCCTTCGGCTCAGGGCGTGATCCTGCCGTTATGGGATCGAGCCCCACATCAGGCTCCTCCGCTATGAGCCTGCTTCTTCCTCTCCCACTCCCCCTGCTTGTGTTCTCTCTCTCGCTGGCTGTCTCTATCTCTGTCGAATAAATAAATAAAACCTTAAAAAAAAAAGAAATGGGTATTGCTTAAGCTAAGAGTTCTGAAGAATAAGTAAGAGCGCAATCTCCATCTCTCCAAGCTCAAATAACGACTATCCCAACTGCCCCCTTTTCGAAGCCATCTCTATCACAGTTTCAGCTGCTGGAACAGGAAATTCTTTACAGACACATGCAGTTACTGTATTGAATTTCACATTGGAATCAGGGATGTGAGATGAGGGAAATCAGCAGATTAAATATGAACGTCAGGTTTTTGGTTCAGTTCAATCTCCCTTAGACGAGTAGTCCCTTGCTGAGACTCTGAGAGGACAGAACAAAAATTCTTAGTGACAACTGGTAGCTCTGAGGTGGAGCCAGCCTCATGAAATTCTGGGTATGAATCCCAAACTTCCCCCAACTCAAAGGTACTTCTGAAGAAAACAATTGTTTACAGAGCCCTAGCAAAGAAAAGTTAGATTTAAACCTTGTTCTCCAGAAACTTTCACATTAGTGAAACAGGCATATGTACTAATAATTTCAGTACAGTATGGTGAATGCCATAGTAGAGATGTATTCAATGTGTTATGGGCCATATAGAAGTAAACCAATTCTTTGGGTAACTGGGATGACTACTGAAGAAGAGCTATTTGAACCGTAGCTTAACATAAGGATAAGGTGGGGGGAAAGTAGGGACGCCTGGCTGGCTTAGTCAGAAGAGCATGCAACACTTGATCTCAGGGTCATGAGTTTGAGCCCCACATTGGGTATAGAGATTACTTTAAATAAATAAATACTTTTAAAATATTTTCAATATAAATAAATAAATAAGCATATCATTGTACAAGTGACAGCATGTTCAAATAAAAGGCCAACAGTTTGGTGTGACTGTCCCCTTCCCTCTTCCTTAAATTCTGATTCCAATGTCAGAGGTAAGAGGGGACTACCCTGTTATCTTTCACTACATACTTTCGTAAGTACCCTAAATTTTTTTTAATAACATTCTTCCTACTTTGTAGTTCTTGTTCAATGTCTGTTCTTCCCAATTTTCTTCCTTAGTACTGGGACGTCAATAAATACTATCTAAAATTAATAACTCAAGAACAAATATAAGAATATCATTTTTAATTGTAATAAAAACTAAAACTAAATAATAACAAAAACTTAAGTTTAGTGACTATCTAAAGAAAGTGGGACTATGTTATAGGGTAAAGGGATTTGAGAGGAAATTTTTATTTAATTTTGTATATTCTTCTGTTTTGTTCAAGTATGTTTTCATGTGTATGCAATGTTTTTAAATTAAAATTCTTATTGAGGTAAAAAAAAAAAAAACACCTTACAGTAACATGAAGGTAGAAACAAACTTAAAGTGCCCAAATCCTAAATGTATGGCTTATTAAATTTGTATACATGTGGACACCCACATAAGCACTATCCCGATCAAGTTATAAAATATTTCCAATGCCCCAGAAGATTCCCTCATGCCCCTTCCAAGCCAATACCGCCCCCACTATTCTGACTTCTACCACTGTCATTTAGTTTTGCTCGGTTTTCACTTCATTTACATGGAATTATTCACTATGTACTTTTTAAAAATTTTTTTATTGATGTATAATATAGTGAAGTATACTGATCTTAAATGACAGTACAGTGAATCTTTATATATTTCCAGCACCCCAGAAGACTCCCTCTTGCCTCTTCTCAGTTAAGACTATTCCACTAAGATAACCACTATTTTGAGTTCTACCACCAATGCTTAGTTTTCCTGCTCTTGAGCCTCATATAATGGAATCGTACAGTACTGTGGTGGCCATGGAGAATTTTCTTCAGGAGAACCTGCTGCAGGAAGCACCGTTGACTAAGAACCCCCACCTGCTGCCTTGTAGATCTCCCTCCTGAGATCGAGCTTCCCTGGACTGCTTCCAGCCAAAGGCCGAGCATGGGGGTGGGTACTAGGGCCTGGCCACTCCCGCCTGATGGGGACTCCTCCAGTAGACCACCCTTGCTCAGGTCTGAGCAAAGGGACTCTCAGAAGTGCCCTGCAGTCTGAGACTCTTCCTACTCAATCCTTCCCTCCTTCTCCCTTCAGGGGTTTTAGATCTGCATCGAAGGCTTTCCATTCCTGCTCCCTCTCCCTTTATTCTTCCCAGGCTCTTCCCTTAAGACTTTTGCACATCCAATTCTACTTTGGCACCTGCTTCTCAGAGGACTCAAACATAAATACGTTCTTTTGTGTCTGGATTTATTTGCTCAGCACTGAGTCTGTGAAAGTCATCCATACTGTTATGTGGAGCAGTAATTTGTTCTCTTGCATAAATACGCCACAATATATGTACCCATCCTAACGTTGTTGGACATTTGAGTAGCGTTCAGCTTGGGGCTCTTGGGCTCATGTTTTTGTATATGCATGTCTTGTGGAGACAATGCACTCCTTTCTCTTGGGTATGTGCCTAGGAGGTGGAGTGGCTCATAGGCACGTGTTTAGCTTTCATAGATACCGTCAAACAATTTTCTAAAGCAGTTCACTCCCCACAGCATTTATGAGAATTCCTGTTGCATATAATATTTTTACCAATCTAGAAGAAAAAACAACTCTAGTACCAAAGATAGAAATCAAATTTGTTATATCATCCTAGCTTCATGTTTAAATTACCATTTTAGATACTGCTTCACAGGAAGACTGTTAACGTAGCCCCAAAATGTTAACAGTGGTTATATTAGAGGAAGAAGGGAGATCACCTTTGACTTTGAGAAATATTTGAAATACTTTACGACAAGCATATATTTCTTTTAATTACCTTGTCTTAAAAAATATTAAAGAGAAAAAGTTCATAATGAGAGAACAACAGTCTCCTCCCACACTCCCCGCTCCCCTCAGGCCCACACCTCCCAGCTTGAATGCCTTTAATTACCTTCTAGTTTCCAAAGATGTGTCAGAATTTCTTATCTGCTGCCTCATTCTCTTTACCACTGTGCGTTTACATCTATCGCTTTACTTTATTTAGTGAGGTTTCAAGAGGGAGAGAAAATATGACCAATCTGCCATTTTTAGTCAGAAGCCCATGCATACAATCCAGGCTGATTTTTGGACTTTATCATGTAGGGAAAGCGATGTATTGAAGAATAGTTGGCTCTTTGTTATAAAGACACCGTGCTAGTGACTGGGGGTGGGAGGACGGGGATGGCCTGGGAGGGGAGCACCCAGAGGTTTGAGGGGAGAATGGTTCGAGGGCTAACATGTGGTTAGGAAGGCACTAGGTCAGCTTCTCACCCAGCTGCAGCAGGATGGAGAGAGCAACATGGAGGACACAGAGGAGCCGCGCGTCAGGGTCCCGGCCCACACCCTGGGGCTGCTCGCTCCAGTTCTGCTCCAGGACAGATCCCACCTGGAAGGAAACACACCACACTGTAAAGCTAGGAACAAGGAAACATGCCAGAAATGGCAAATACTTGGCCACCCTTCTTAGTCCTGGGCCGTGGCAGATGCAGTAATCCATTACGGCACTTCCTCCTGCAGATCCTGGAAAGCCTCATATTCTCAACGTAGTGACAGGCACTGCTAATCAATGTTGGCACTGCCATCCTGGGGCTAACAGTTTTCCGCCCTCCATCTCTAGCCCATAGGCTAGCAACAGTCTAGAAAGCCCAGCCCCAAGTTGTCTTAGAAACCAAGTGTTCCAGGGAGTTGCCACAGACCAGCTGAATGGATGTGAGTTGACAGAGAGCTGTGAAGTAGGGAGGACTGTACCCTGGGACTGCTGAGTCCCTTGCGAGCACGGGCATTCACTTCCACTGGGACCCTGGCCCTCAGCCCTGGCTGTCTTACCGGGTCCTTCAACCGGGGCAGGGTCCCCTTCCCTAGGGCCTCAGCCCCAAGACACTGCTCCTCTGCTCCTCAGACAGCTCTGGGGGCAAAAAAGAGGGTGAAGAGGGTGGCTGGCAGAGAGGGGCAGCACACAGTGGGACAGGGCTTCAGTGTCTCATCAGACCTGGGACCAGCAGCAGAAGGAGGTTCCAGAGGGCCCCTGGCAGTGACAGATGAGAGTTATCCCAAGCAGGCTCCTGCTGTGGTTCCTGCTTCCCTCTCAGCCTGCAGGACGTCAGTCTATGCCAGCAGGTAGAGGGGGCATCCCCCAGTCCCTGGCCTGGGGAAAATGGCCAGGTTCTAAAATGTGAAGGTCTCTCTTGCATAAAATGTAAAAGGCAATGTGCGCCCCCTTCGTCCTAGGATTTGAATCCCCACAGACCCCTCTGCTTGGCAATTCCTCCACACCAGCGTACAGTCACATCCCTCCCCACCAATCAAAGCCTCTGGGATACCCAGGATGGAGTCGGTCTGTGCCTTTACCAAGAACCCAGCAGCCTTAAAAAGGCTACTTATGGGAAGACCTGTTAGACCATCTATAGGTCACCAGAGATCAGGACCTCGAACACCGAGGGCCAGGAAACGGGGAGGTGAGCACCAGTCCTGCTCTAGCGGAGAGCGGCAAGTGCGCTCTGAGGGAGCTTAGCACATCTCTTTGTTCCTTCTCACCCAGACCCTAGAGGCCTCTCACCATGTCCTGCTCCTTCTCCTTCATGTTTCTGAAATCCTCTCAACTCAAGGACTTCCCTGTAGAGACAGCAATTAAGATCTCGATTTACCCTTGGGGCGCCTGGGCGGCTCAGTCAGTTAAGCGGCTGCTTTTGACTCAGGTCATGATCTGGAGGTCCTGGGATTGAGACCTTCGTCAGGCTCCCTGCTCAGCACAAAGTCTGCTTCTTCCTCTCTCTCTGCTGCTCCCCTGTTCATGCTCTCTCTCTCTCAAATCTTAAAAAAAAAAAAAAAAAAAAAAAACTCGACCTACCCAGCCAACGAGCTCCATTATTAACAAGGACCCTGTAGACCCCATTCTTCAAGAGACCACTTTTCTGTCTCTTTCCTTCTTCTAATCTTTTCCTGAAGCATCCTTCTTCCCAGACACCCACCATCATTGCCTCCCGCTAACCTCACCTCCATCTTCCCAGCTCACCCCCAGTCTAGTACCAACCCCAAATTCTTCTCCGTCTCCAAGAAATCAAAACTTATTTAGTCCTTGCCATTCAACGTGCATGCTGCAGCTTCTGCAAGTTTCTTGAATTTTCTGCCACATCTAGACCTCTCTCTACCCCTTCCCAAGGCCTCTTAAGCAGTACAGCTCTTTGGGGATCCAGGAGAAGACTCTGAAATTCCAGAGGAAGCCACATTCAGAATCACAGGGATCTTCTAGTCTAACCCACTCATGTGAAAGTCAGGATAACCAAGGCTCTGAGGCTACAGAGCGTGAGTGGCAGAGCCGCTAGACCCTGAATCTCTCCGACTGCCAGGTCCAGTGATCTTTTCACAGCCAGTGCTATGCGAGACCTGGACATTAATTCAATCGTGCTTCCCAGGCCTCTCAGCCTTCTTTAAGGGCTGAGACCCCAGGACCCGGCATACTGACCTACACAAAGTAAGTCAAAGTTGTCAGAGCCTGGAAACCCTAGGCCAACATGCAATCCAACCTGTTTCTGCAACAGACAGGGTTTTTTCCTGCCCATACCTCGGTTTCCACCCCTAAGTGCCCCCTATTCCATTCTCAACCCTAAAAACCCGATAATTCTGGGCCATTTGTTATCCTCTTTTAAAAAACAGTACCCTTACCCATTCTGGAATGATGAACAGAAGGCCTAGAAGCCACTCACCTTCCGGAAAGGATTTTTGTTGCCCAAGAAACAAATATCTAAACTAGTGCCAGAGCGAGAGAACCAGTTCTCAGAAAGACAAGTTCTTTCTCTGTCTCTGTAAGTTCCTCTTTCATGTCTCTCCCCAATCCTCATACCCTGCCCCTCACCAAAACAAAAAATGAAAACAAACTCAGGAAGAGCTAGGCATTAACACCTCTAGCTAGGGAAGGATTAGTGTCATGAATCCTGGGTGTCTGACCAAGGAGCCTCAGTCCTCCTACCCAGCTCTGAACCCTCCCCCTTCCCTGGAACTACCCTCCACCTTCAAGCTCACCAGGGCCCTTCCAGGCTGACGCAGAGCCTGGCTGAACCTAGCCCCACCTACCCTGCCCCCACCAGGCCTTGCTTACTCATTCTCCCCATGTTGGGGAAGATGAGCTGCTTTACTCAATAGCCCCGGACCCCTTTAGGGGGTTGGTCACTGACCTGTGGCGCTAGGAAAAAAGAGCTCATATTGATTAATCCCTAGGTGCTTTGCATGATTATCTTGCCAGATCTCCTAAACAATCCCCTTTTACAGATGAGAGAACTGACGCTCAAAACAGATTAGCAGGGGCGCCTGGGTGGCTCAATGGGATGAGCATCTGACTTTGGCTCAGGTCAGGATCCCAGGGTCCTGGGGTGGCGGGCAGTTGGGCCCCCTGCTCAGCAGGGAATCTGTTCCTCCCTTTCTCTCTGCCCCTCCCCCTACTCATGTGCCCTCTCTCTCTCCCTCTTTCTCTGTCAAATAAATAAAATCTAAAAAAAAAAAAAAAAAGGATCAGTAGGTAAGCCAGTTTCACAGCTAAAATAGTAGCAGAGCTGAAATATGAACCCGTATCTGACCCCCAAACTCATGCTGTTTCCACTGCTGAGTCAATAAATGTTTATGGAGGACCTTTTTATTCCAGGCACTGTGGCTCCTGCCTTCCTGTCTCTCAGAAAGGGAGGCAGACAATAAGCAAAAAATCCCCATGTAATTATGAACCGTGAGAAACGCTGAGAAGCAAATGAAAACAGGGCATCACAGGAGAGTAACAGCGGAGGAACTTAGCAATGCCACACGCACTTTCTTGGGGTGAGAAGAGAAGGCCTAAAAAGGCCAAGGAGCCGTTGAGATTGGTCAGGGAGGTCTGGAAGAAGAGCTAAGAGCCTGGGGTCTGGGCTGGCATCCCCTGACCTGGGGCGGGTGGGCCAAGGCTTGCTTCTCTCACAGACCCCGCCTCCCAGGGTCCCAGCCTCGTGTGCATCCAGCCCACAGTGTACACTGCCGTTCCCGTGCCAGGGCCCCTTCCGTGCCGTCTCCGGAGTCTCTGCCACCAGATACAGGTCTGCTCTCGTTCTCCGGATCACTTGCCACAAAGCAGGTAGTCTTCCCCTCAGCTTCCTGGAGGGAGTGGAGGGGGAGGATTAGAACTCAGGATCCCAGGAACCCCACCAGCCAGTGACATTTCTCCCTCTCCATCAGCTAGTTCCTATTTGAGACTGAGGGTCTCTGACGCTGGAAACCCAAGGGACATGGCACCCCAGCATAGTTCACTGTCCCCTCGGTGGGGGCAAGGAGGTGGGAAGTGGGAAGGGAACTCATTTGCATCTATAGAAGATTGTGTGCCAGCACGAGGTGCTTCCCACATCATTTCACTGCCCTCTCACCACAATCCTACCATGTAGGCAGAATTGCACCCATTTCTCATTTGGAAATTGAGACAGGCATAGAGACAGGTTGTGAATGGTCCAGGGTCACACAGCTACTAAGTGTAGAGTTGGAATTCAGACCCTAGTCTGTATGAGTCCAAAGCATGGGCCCTTCCCATGGCACTGAGACAGGCATCTTCCCAGGTCCTAACGCCCACTTCTCTGAGATGGGGCTCCAACTGGGACCTGGCCACACTGTCCACAGCCTTGGGCTCCAGAAGACACCTTTGATTCCATGAGGATATAAAAATAGCCTGATGGAACATCATCCGAATTTGCACCCGAAAGACCCTCGAGGAGACCTGCATCCTTGCCTCTGCTAACCCCTCTACCTAATAGCCTCCCCCCAGGTCTATATATATACACCACAGAGCCTCATTCTAGCAACAACAGGCATTCTAGAAAAAACTCAGCTCCCTTAGAAAAACTCCAAAGGCCCCTCAGCAGCAACACTATGGTAGGGAGGGGTCGTTCAAAGGCCCAGTAAAACTTCAGTGTCTTTCACTTTTTAACTAAAAAGGGAACACAAGAGGCATTGCGCACTGCAGGAGGGCTAGCCCTGGGGCAAGGCTGCGTCCCCTCCCCCGAGCTGCCCCACACTTTCCGACAACTTCAGCACGGAAAGAAAACACCCACGCCAACAACAAAATCCCTGCTGAGGGGGAAGGCTGGTGATGTCCCCGTAAGTCCCTGGAAGCACCATGTCCTCCGCCATCAGAACCTCTGAGACACTTGTTAGCGCCACCCTGGCGGGGTGGGTGGTGGCGCTTTCTGTGCGGTGAACGTTCTGCGCAGGGTGCCTTGATTTCACTGCACTTCGCTCCGGCTGTCTGGCTGTCTTACTGAGCACCGACCGCGCGCAGGGGATAAACGCAGAGAGGTTAGTAAAGCCAGTCCCGCCCGGTCGCGAGCGGTTCCTACTCGACGGAGGGGGCATAGCTCCCACAAGGCCGACTGAGGCTGCACAAAACCCAGATGTGGGCATCTCACGAGGAGAGCAAAGCAGAGTGGCCTCTTGAAACCAGCAGGCTGGGTCCAAGTCAGAAGAATCAATCACCCTGGAGGGTAGCGGGATGCGAGTGAGTTGGGGGTCTCAGAAGGTTTCCTGGAGGCTGATCCAGGAAGAACTTCTGGAAGGGGAAGAGGAGGGCAGGCCTGAGTGAGGAGCGGGCTCGGGGAGTGTTGGGAAGGGGCATGAGGGGCTGCACCAGCCAGGATACCTCCCCCTCAGATGCCCTCAGTGCCCAAAATGGGCCTTCCCCCTCTTCCTCCCCATGCTGCCCGACTCCAGCCTCCCCATGCTCAAGGGAATCCAGATATTGCTGGGGTATCCGGGTCTCCAATATCTTGACTCTCTGCTTGTGGGACCCGCGGAAGGCCCCTGCGATTGTTAATTCTTTGGGTAACTTCACTGTCAACGTTCCCTTTGAGTCTGCCATGTCCAGAAGTTGGGAACTCAGCCTTTGGAGTTCTCTGGAAAGGGAAGGGTAAAGGTCATGCTGCCAGGCCGAGTGCCCTTCTCTCAGACCTCCCAGATGTGAGCCTACAGAGGGGGAAGAGCTTCTACTGCTGGGGGGGGAGGGGGGGCGCAGGGCTGGATCTCCATAGCAAAATGCATTTTGGAACTGGTGGAACCGTGGCAGAACTGGCAAGAGCGCCTCATATCAGTCCTACATGTGTGACCCTAACGTCCGGGCCCATCTGTTTCTTGAGCCATGTGAAAGTCTGCACGTACTTTGTCCAAGAGGAAAGAAAAATGAAACCTTATGCACAAAAACAGGATAGTACGGAGAAGGGTGAAAAAAGACTAATTTTACAGGAGAGAAACTTGATAAACACCACATCCGCCAGGTGACCAAGGTCAATACCAGCAGCGATAAGTCATGTTGACAGCACGTCCCCTTGCTGCGATGCAGTGCGAATGGCACTTTACCTCCACGGTCTCCCTCCCCAAACCCATTACCTCAGTCGAGCCGTGAGAAAAAAAAACATCAAGCAAATTCCAACAGACAAGCATCCTACAATATGCCTGACCGGTACTCCCCAAAACCGTCAAGGTCATCAAAAATAAGGGCAGCCTGAGAAATTGTCAGAGCCAAGAGAAGCCTCGGGAGATAAGATAACTAAAGGTAATGTAGTATCGTGGATGAGATCTTGGAACAGAAAAAGGATATTAGGTAAGAACCAAGATAATCAGAGTGAAGTATGTGGACTTTAGTTAACAGGAAAACAAAACAAAACAAAATAAAACCCAATGCATACTTTAACCATACCTTCAGCGCCATAGAGTGAAAAAAAATAAAAAATCCATTTGAAAAGGAAGCAGGCCAAGTTGCTGAAAATCAAATCAAATTACCAATCCACTTCATTTGTAAGTTTTGTTTGTTTAAGTTTGGTTTCACCTCTGCCTCTGAATTTTTTATGCAAACAGACAGACTTTCCCTTAAAGGAAGTTAACCGAGTCGGATTTTTTTTTCTATTTAACGCTTTGCCCTGTCCCTGGAGAGTAATATGATAATGGCAAAACACCCTAATCCTAGTTTAAAGTTTTTTTTCTGTTTTCAATGAACTGGTCATTTAGCAAACTGTTTTTTTGAGAACCAGCTTTTAGTAAATTCGCTCTTGGCAGTTTGCTTCTCAGAGAATGAACTCAAGAGTGTTTGAAAAATGATAATCTTGCAATTTGCCTGAAGCCCCTTGCTTGCTTAACGAAACTCCACTTGTGGAAAGGCCCACCGCCTCCAGGTAACCTGGGCCCTGCTCCTGGCCACAGAACGGCGGTGCCCGGCACGTGGCAGGTGTTCTAAAACTGGACAGTGGTACTGTTTAGGTTCTTTCCCGTGTCTCGGGGAGACCTAGATGGGCTGTAGCAAAGACATCTGAGCCGGAAAAGTCCTCACCCTGAGGTGCGAGAAAGGAGTCTCCCGGTGAGGGTTCAACAGCACTTACCCTGGGGCTTCTGAAATCCAAAAAACTGAATGCGGAGGCAGGGGCATGGAATGGACTCCTCTATAAATCCCGCAAGCCCTTAGGGAGTTCTGGTCACCTGCTCAGTCACGACCTCCGGGGAACAGCAGGGCTAACAGCCAAGAGCAGAACGACGGGGCTGGACTTCGACTGGAGGCTCCTTCTGCACAGCCGCTGTGATAAATGATTTACCTAACCTAGCCCACCTGATTTCTGCAACAGTCTTCTCGAGTTGGCAGATGAGGAAACAGACTTAGAGGGAGAAAGCAACTTGTCCAGCGGTCAGCGAGCTGGTAAGAGGCAGAGCCAGGCTTAGAAACCAGGTGCCCTCGGCTCTAAGGCCTGCGTCCTTTCTTAACCACTAAGCAAACTGCCTCCGTTTATTTATCTGTCTAAATCATAAACATAGCAACACACCAGAAGACCTCAGCTAATTTAAAAGTGAATTATTTACAAAGGGAAAACATGAGAAAGGAAGACAATTTAGGAATAATTTCCAATAAAAATAAATGTCCACTTCCCCCGTTCCTTTTCTCCCCACGCATTTTCGTGTGTGTGCATTGTCTTTTGTGCATTTTTTTCAAGTTTTTATTTAAATTCCAACATCTTTTGTGCATCTCTTAAACTGAGGCGTATGGACACGTGCATACAGGCTCTAGTACATAAAATTGTTTGTTGACTGCCTGCAGTGGAGAGCTGACAGCGTGGTACAGCAGGAGTGGGCGAAGTGTCCGGGCTGGCCATCTCTTACCCCCTCATACTGACCTTGGGGCCCTGAGCCAGCATATCGAACAGCCCTTCACCCTCCCTTCTCTCCAGTACATCCTCCAGGGTGAGGTCTGGCCCGTGCTACTGGTGTCCCCAGAAATTTCTCTTCCCCCTCACCAGAGAGCAGCGGTGAAATCTGTCAGCATCAAGGATTCTTCTGACAGCAATCATATCCCCTCCAACATCCACCTCTTGGACCACAACTCTCGTGATTTCCTCAGATATGCTGGGCATTGTGCCTTGACCAACTGGAGAAAAAGAAGCCAATATCATTTTGGGAGAGGGGGATATTGGTTCAGGTTTTTAAATCTACCTTTGGCAGCCTGGGGTCAATGAAGATCCAAAAGTTCTAGAACAATGAGGACTTGGAATTATTTGCCTTCCCCGTTTCTGGAAGGTAAGGTGTTCACTACACACTAAGGAGGGTGACCATTGCAAATGCTAGATTCCCTTCTGTCCTTTATAGAACCTTTCCGGAGGAAAGATGGAGCAGTGATTACCCCAAATGGAAAGGAGAGTGAGACCTAATTTCTGCATCTCCCATGGCCGAGTTGCCCCTTTGCTCAGAGGGGCCTGAGGGATAGGAAGGCAAGCCCACCATCTTCCAGCCAGAGCCCCCCCCCCCCCCCCGCCGGTGTTGATGAAAAGAGGACCCAGGAAGAGATGAGGGGCATGGCCGCCAGACCTCGGTTGCCAACCCCAGTGAGTACTTCTGGGACTCCCTCCCTTGCTGTATTCTGCAAGGCAGTGGGATGGGTGCTCCTACCAACCACTTCCCAATGAGACAGTGGTAAGTCGGCCTCAGAAGGAAACAAGAGAGAAAGGATGGAGTGTGAGAGTGGCTTGGGGGTGGGTGCCCTGCATACCCCCCCCACTCCCATGGTCCTGTCTCCTCAGTTACTGGTCAGCCTCTGAAGGGTCCCCTTATTCTGGGTAAAATAAAATGAATCCCAAAACCCTACCTGGGGCATCTCCCCCACCCACTCTCCCCTTCACCCACTCCTGGTCTACAGTTGGCCCTTGTACCTCTCTAGCTCCCCTGCGGGACCCTCCATAGGTCCGTTACCAGGGCAACCTGACACATGCAGCTGGTCCATCCCTGTTTCTACTCAGAGCAGCTCTTCGTCCCCACCACACGGGACCCTTCAGGTGCTCCTACCTCCAAATCCTTCTCTCTCTCTCTTTCTCTTTTATTTATTTATTTGAGAGAGAGAGAAGCAAAGGGAGAGGGAGAGAGAGAATCCCAAGCAGACTCCCTGCTCAGTGCGGAGCCTGACTCAGGGTTCAATCTCACAACCCTGAGATTGTGACCTGAGCCAAAATCAAGAGTCAGATGCTTAACTGACTGAGCCCCCCAGGTGCCCTGCCAAATCCTTCTCTTTCTCTCCCCTTCCGGCCCTCTGCGACTCCTTCCTCTGGAGATGTTTCCCTTTCTTCAGGCTCCTCTGCTTTCCTCCTGGGGCCAGGACTCCCCTCACAAGCTTTCTGGGCTCCGCCTCCCCATCCTACCTCTGACCACCTTCCTCTAAGTTCCTTCCAGCTGGCCCAGGCACCCATGCTCGCCTCTCCGGCCCTGCCCCCATCTCGGTGGCCAGCTCTCAGCTCACTCCCAGCCCAGGAATTCTTCCGGGTGCCCAGAAAGACGGTGCCTAGGACCCCCAGGCCCATCCCAGGGGCCACGCACCTCAGTGGCTCACCAGGCATGGCAGCTGTGAGAATCCGCTCTGTAAGATCTCTGCACGGGTGCTGGCCACTGTGTGGCAGGGAGCCCCAGGAAGGGAACTGAAAGAACTGGAAAGCTGGGCAGGGCTGGGGGCCCCACCTCTCAGGCCTTCAGATAAGCCACATTCTGGCTGGGCCGGAGGTAGGCAAGTCCAGAGGTAAGAAACGCTTCCCTCTTCTTGGACTCAGGGAGCAGGTCAGAGAGATATCTGTATATTCACCCGGTCCGTCTTTGAGGTGAGTGTGGGCCAGAGAACGGGGCGGAAGGGGCCATCCTGGGCCGTGCCACCCAAATGCCAGCAGGCAACGGCTGTGGCTGTGCCCGGGACACGAGGAGAGCGATCGAGCTGGAACCCGCTACCGAGGGCCACGCTGCGGTGGGCAGTGCTGCAGACGGGGAACGCAAGGAGCGGCCGGCAAGGAGGACTCGGCCTCCCCCGCCACGCGCTGCCCGTGGCCCCCTCAGGGACATGCCTGCGCCGGCCCTCTCGACCCACCTCCTTCCCCAGGGAGAAGCTTGTGGCCCCCACCCCTCAGCCCTCGGGGATTACCACCTGACTGAGCCTGGCCTGTCTTCTGCCCCCCAGCCCGCCCCGCAAGCAACATTTAAGGACGTGATCGCGGCAGTAACCCCAGAACTCGTGCTGACGTGGTGACCTCGTACCAAGTGTCTCCCAGGTGCTAATCCTCACGACAGCCCCGACACGGATTATCCTGCTACACGGAGGGAGAAACCGAAGCTCGGGGAGGGAAGGCCTCAAGGCTGCTAAGCGGCGGAGCAGGGTGAGAACCCCGGTTGTTGTCGATGCGCACCGGCCTCAGCCTGACCGCACCCCCGCAACTCCACGGGAGCTCCCAGGGCACCCCACCCCCAGCACCGGGCCCAGGGGCTGCACTGCTCCTCCCGGCGCTGCGTGGGCCTCACCCGGTGGACGTGGGCAAAGACCCTGCACCCTTCCCAGCACCCACTCCAAGGACACTGAGGCGGGCCCAGAGCCAGAGAGGGGCCCAGACGGCCCTGGGCGGCTCCTCCTTCCCCCCGGGACTTCACACCTGTCTCAGGAACAGCACGTGATCCTGCAGAGTGAAAGGCCCAGAACCCCAAAGATCCGCGTTCCTTCACCAAAGGACTCCCTCCTTTCCTGGCCCTGTGGGGCCTAAACGAGGGGAGAGGAGGCACAGATTCCCCCGAAGACTGGAAAGGACAGGAGGAAAGGCAGCGTCCCAGGGAAGGAGCACTGAGGGAAGAGAAGTGAGAACGGAGGGAAAGCACCCTGAGGAAAGGACTGGGACCCCTCGGGACTCCGGCTTCATTCACGAAGTCACTGACCCCTCCCTGGCCACGCACGAGCCATCCTCTGCCAGCGCGGCCTCAGGAGACCAGAGGTGTAAGTTCAGAGGAACAGCCAGGCAAGTCACGAGCAGAATTCTGCCCTCTGGCCGGCTGCTGCCTCTGCCAGTTCCCTCCCAGCCCCTCAGGCTTGCTCTGCGGGTGAGGGCAGCAGGAAGAGCCGCAGCCCCAGAGCCCCTCCCGCCATCCAGGCAGAGGGTCCCCGATGCTCCCACACTGCCCCTGCCCCTCCCCCGGGGCCCTCCAGGAAGCCGAGGCCAGACTCAGGGGAAACAGGAACACATTGTCCTTTATTTGCGTTTCTCAGAATACTGTACAAAGGGAGTAAAAATCCTATTCACACATTGCTTAGAAAGATTTTGAGGTGAAAGTTCCCTATGATACATGGGGTGATACAGCGGGGGAACCAGGAGGCAGGAAACGGGACCAATGACCTCCCCTCCTCCCTCAGGGCCCTGGGAGGGGGCACGGACACCCACACCTTTTCAAAAGTAACACAGACCCTGGTCAGACTGGGAAGGGGAGAAAGGCGGCTCCTCTCAGGCTCCTGCCCCACATCTCCCGCCCCCAGGCTGGGGAGACAGTGCCCGCAGGTCATTCCTGACTCCTTCCGCTATCCCGCTTGGGCAGGGACTATTCTGTGGTCCATGTGCCCCATTTGGGGGTGGCCCCAGAGCCCCACAGGTACATGCCACACAAGTGGCCCTGCACCAGCTCTGGTCTGCATGGGGAGGTTACCAGGTGGAGGCTGAGAAGGGCTCTACCACTCACCACGTGTCCCAGTTTCCCCACAGCCCTCACACCACCGCACAAGGCAGTGTCGAACTGGACCCGAGCTAACGACGACTCACAGGCCTCTTCAACCCCTCTCCACCCTTCACGCTAACCCAGGAGCTCTAACCGCCCCCCACCCCAGCCTCCCATCCTATTATCACCACCATGCCTCAGGCAAATGAACTCTGAGCCTGCCCCCATCCTGACCACTTCCCAAAGGCTGAGGTTAGCTCTGGCTTCTATCCCCATCCTCCTCCCTCACACCAATCTCTGCAGCTATGTGGCCCCTTCTTCCAAGTCTCAATTCACCATCCGCCCCTGCCCCAACCGCCCTCCCCACCGCCACCAGGGCCAAGATAAGAGTGGACGCGACTCCCTCTGGGACCAGGCCATCCACACCCGGCCCCACCATCCCTCTCCTTACCCTCCCCACTCCAATGCAGTACCGGGGGGGGGGGGGTTGTAGGGGAGCTGCCAAAAGCATGAGACTTGCAACAGACAGCTCTCTACCGGAGGGATGAGGCCCCGCCACGTACTTGCTTTTATATATCCGAGCACACACTGTCATCCTAAAGACTTAAGAATTAAAGTGGAACCATCCAGAAGCTGTACCGTCCCCCTGCTCCCCTTGCAGGGGTTAAAGTGCTTTAGCAGTCTGAGGGTGAGCAAGTGAGCAGGGGGTTGCTCTTGTCCCAACCTCACAGGTCTGCCTTCAGCCGGGAGCCCAGCCCATTCCGTGACTGCCCCCGCGAAGTCTCGATCCAAAAGGCAAAAGGAAAAGATCAAAAAAATCAGAAAGGGTCAGAGACCTGGGGGGGGCCACCCGAACCCCACTACACGCTACTCCAAGTTGGCTACCGGGGGGAGTGAGGGGGGAAACGAGGGCCCCGAGGCTCGAGCCCGAGCTCTAGCAGGATCCAGAGGCTCCTTCTGTCTTCGGCTTGGCAGCACAGGCTCCTGCCCCTCCCGCGCCGGCCAGGCAGGGGAAGGGGCTGCGCCCTCAGTACTTATTGATTCCAAAAATCCGGACCCCGTGGAGCTGGGGCAGTTTGGGGATGAGCACACTCATCAAGGACACGGTGTTGAGGACGAAATGGATCTGGTCATACTTGGTATAGAAGCTGGTGAGGAAGTACCTGGGTGGGAAGGTTGGGAAGAGGCGTAAGACTCTGTTTGGAGGAGCCCTTCCTCCCTCACTGCCGGGTGGGGAGTGGCAGATCCCTGCTAGCTGAGGAGTTATGGGAAAGACCCCCGGAACAGAAGCAGGGTGGCAAGATCTCCCTGGTTAAAGGGGTCCCTCCCAACCCAGTCCCCTCACTTGACCCCAGGTCTGGGGGCTTCCATCCCTGGCAGGCAGGAAGGCCCATCTGGTGAAAGACAGGGCCAGGGAGGCGCAAGGCCTGAGCCCAGCAGAGGACCCGGGGATCCTCCAACTTCCCTTCCTCTGCTCATTCCCATGCCGAAAGCCAGAGCAGGGGCAGGTTTAAGCCTGGCAGGGCCCAGGGTTCCCCAGGCCTTGGCCGGCCTGCTGGCGTCTTTCTCTACTCCAGGCACTCACAGCACGATGGGTGTGATGGTTAGGAACTTCCGGGAGGCTGTGAACTGGACCCCGTAGTCCATCTGCTCCCAGTGCGTTAGCAACCTCGCCTTGCCCTGGTCCGGAGTCTCGAAGGGTGTCCCCTTCACCGTGTGCAGGAAGATGTACATGCCCTGGAGGGAAGGGCCTTCGTCAGAGGACACTAGAGGCAGAGGGCCCTCCCGCTCAGCTCCTCCGCCCCCGTCAGACAAGTGGGCCCTGTGTTACGTGGAGCCTCCCTCTGAGGGGCAGGGGGCAGCGGGCTGGAGGTCTGGACGGAGCAGCTGGGAGCCTGGCAGGAGAAGAAGGGGATCCACCGGGTGAGAGGGCAGGCCTGGCATGGGGATAAGGCACGGGGAGAACTTAGCTGCAGAAATGCCCCTCTGGCCCAGTAGGAGCTTCGCCGGGCCAGCTAGCTGGGGACAAGCCACGGGCCCCGCTTGGGTACAAGCGATCGAGCATGGGCTGAGGGAGCAGAGGGGCCAGGGTGGAAGATGGCCGAGATCTGGACTTGGGAGAGGGCCGTTTCTGTGCCAGGCTGGGTGCCTGGGGACTCTCTGGAGCCCTTGGTTCAGCTCCTAGTGGCCTTCCCTCCAGGTCCACAGGCCACCCCCTCCTGTCCTCTTCTCAGAGTGCACACGGCTGGAACCCAGAAGTCGGAGGGAGGCAGAGATGAGGGCTGGGTCTGGGCTCCGGTGACAGATGTGGCCCACGTCTGGGGGGCCCCTCCCACTCCCCAGCCCCACCAGAGAGCAGCGCACACGGCCGGGGTGGGCCCTCACCATGTTGTGGATGAGGTTGGTGAGGGTCCAGACGACAGGCACGCTGACAAAGGGGATGCTGAGCAGCACGACATGGAGAAGCCCGATGGCCAACACATAGGACAGCCAGATGCCGCGGCTGTTCATCACCCGTGTGTTGGGGTTCACTTCACTGTGCGCCGTGCCCACGTTCATCCTGCCGCCCCTCTCCTGCCGCTGCTCTGCAAACAAGCAGCACAGGAGAGACAGGTCACACCACTTCCCTGCCCCCTCACGCCATCCAAATCCCGCGGGGTGGGAGGCTCTGCTCTCCCCAACAACTCCAGGCAGTTCTGCTGCTTTGATTCTCAAGCGAAGCGGCCCAAGAAAGGCCGTGTGGACTTAACTCCATTCATTTCCCATTGCCGCGCTGGGATAAACACCAGGTCGCCCCACACACTGGCCAATCGGGACGGTGCCCCTCCAGGCACTGGGACTGCCTGGGTGGATAGGTCATCCAGAGCCATCCAGCCCAGAGCAAAGAAGCCACTGCCTGTTCTCCAATCTCATCTTCCAGAGCATTCCCATGAGGGCCCTCTTTCCACAAGGCCCAGGGGAGGGGAGAAGAGGCCTGTCCCCTCAGAATCACGCAACATAACCCCTGCTGGACTGTCTTGCGGAGGGCCTGATATGGGGCATCTCCTACCTCTGAGCTCCCCGCACCATTAGAATGAACAAAAGAGGGCGGGGCCTGTGAGAACGCGCAGCTGTAGATGCTGTATTTAGGGGTTATTGCTTCCACCCCCTCCCCTAATTCCCCAGTCCTGGGTTTCTCCCCACCCCGAACCAGGAAAACTGACAGAGCGGAAAGAGGGAGAGAGGGAAGAAAGGAGAAGACAGCAGACTAAGAACAACCTCTGCCCAGACTTGGAGGCCTCTTTCTTGGTGACACAAACAACTCATGCGGGATGTTTAATCCATTTGGCAGCCACTCAGGCTAACCCTTGTGATGCCACCCACTCCACTGCCAAACCACCAGGGCCCTTTTCCCCGTCACAGGAGGGTGAGGGTGGACAACGTGGCCAACTTCTACGGCTCCCATGGGTCGCTGAAACCCACATCAACACCCCCCTCCCAAGGACACAAAAACCACATCTGGGGCCTGTCTCCTGCCCCCTGTCCTCTCTGCCCGCACAGCCTCACTTCAGCCTCTTTTCCCAGCACCTGCACCATGCTGCCCCTTGCCCAGCTCCAGGGGCAGAAGCCCTGCAGCACGAGGAACCAGCAGGGCTGCCCTTGATGCCCCAGAAACAATGCAACCCAGTTGCATTCCTGCATGCACGGAAGGAGGGGAATGAGCAGCCCCTGGTCTAGGGCTGGCTGTCCCCAGATCCCTAAGGGCCCTGGAACCAGCAGGAGGTGGGAACAGACTGCCTTTGTACTGACTCACCTCCCTAGGTGAGGGAAGGTCCTGCCTGATAAAGACCTTAGGTCATCACCATGGTAACAACCCCATCTTTCCTGGGGGTGCAGAAAGGGGTCACAGATGGGGTATCCGGAAAGTAGCCAGAAGGCCACCCCCCTCCCCCTGCTGCAACAACCCCCCTCAGATTCCGCTTCTATCCATCTCTGGCTAGGATCACAGCCAAGCCTGTGTGGGAGCCAGGATTCTCAAGGATCAGTTCCTTACTTCCAGAATAATGAGAACAAGTTTCCTCTTCTCAGAGAGCTCCAAGCTAAGAGACCTCAGGGGAAGTGTGACCCACAACACACCTTCCCCACATGCAAACACGCGTGAGATGGCCCAGGGTGCACCTAGAAGTAATGCTCCTGGGGCCCATCAGCTCAGCCCATTAGGCTGGATAATTGGGCCTAACAGAAACCCAAGGAACTAGAAAACCGGGACTGGCTCGGTTGTTTACCTTCCCAAGGCCTTGGAGCTTCATTTGCCCTAACACGGCTCCTGGGACACATACTAAGCAAAAGCCTGGGGCGGTGGGGAGCTGGCTAAGAAGTAAGGCCTCTGAAGGACTTACTACTAAAGAGAGCCACAGAGCTCCCCCAGTCTGACCAGAAACTGCTGCCCCTCCCCACTTCTCCCTAACCTAGACATACAAAGGTATAGGAGTGCAGAGATATGTAGCTGTCCCTGGTATTCTGTCCAGCAGTACCAAGGGCTTTGCTGAATCCCGGATCATCCTACACTCGTTTCTTGCTCAAACAGGGCATACAATGAAGATCAATGAGTCTAAGGAGGGGCCTAGACTTAGGACCTAACTGGTACCCTCAGAAGCGTCTTCCTGAAGACTGAACACTAGCTGCCCTGGCAGCAGAAATCCTAAAAGACGCCCCAAAAGACAGAAGAAATCAAGAAACTAAGAAAACGATGGCAGCCAGAAAACCCTCCTAAGAGGTTTGTGTGACTAAGGGTCCATATCGTTAGTTAAAAGAAACAAAACAAAACAAAACAAAAAAAACCACCACCACCACCACCAACAACAAAAACAACTGCCCATTGCCCAGAGGGAAGAAACAGGGAGAAGAACCTGGCAGAGGCAGAGTAAGTCTACAGCAGCTGAGGCTGAAAAGTTCTGTTGCCCTAGCTGGCAGGTGGCTGCCGTGGCGGTGCCTGATGTGGTTTCATAACCTGTCTCAAACCAAAGCCTGCAGCAACTCTGTTCTGTTAACTACTTTCTTGCTGGTAGCTCTTTTTTACTCCTTCCCTCCCTTCACCACCGCCCCCCCTCCCCCACCGGCTGCGCGCACACAAATATCCCTGCCCAGCCTGTCAGTCTGGCACCTAAGCGCGGGCCACAGCGCGCCCCAGGACAGCTGCCAGGTGAGCGCTTCCCCTTCTTTCCCCCAAGTAAGGGCAGCCCTTTAAGCAGCAAACCTTCTGCCTTCTCGATGAGGAGCACAAAACATCCAAGCCCAACGGGGAGACTCTGGCAGCTCTCCACAATGCCATTTTCGTTCTGCCCACCGCCCAGCCCGCAGGGCCACAGTCACTCACCTCTCAGCTCTGGCCCTGCCTCCCGGACTCGCGAGGGCCGTGGGAATGGAAAGACGGCTAGTACCGGGGCGAACCCCCACTAGCTGGGGAAAAGGGTGAAACAAGGAGGTGGAGTCTATGCTATTGTTGGGATTTTCGGAGCGGGACCTCAAGCCGAAGAGGGGCCTCCCGCTCCGCTCGCCAGCCTGGGACCTCGCACTCGGAGCCGGCCCGGCCCGGCCCGAAGCCCCACCCCCACCTCCACGCGTTCACCCAGCCCTGGAGGCGGCCAAACCTTTATCCCCGAAGCCCAGCCTCTCCCCGCCCCCTCCCCCAGCCCGAGCACTCCTCCCGACTCCCCAGATTCGGTCTCCCGCCTCCACCTTCCCCTGTGGGCATCCCTTCGGCTGATGCACCCCCTCTGCTGTTGCACCCCCACCCACCTCCGCTCACCCTGCCCGGGTCCCCTCCAGCCCGGGGCGCTTCCCCAGCAGCCCCCACCTTCTTTCCCGCCCCGCCTCTAGCCCCAAGAGGAGGCTCCCGGTTCGGCCACCCCGAAGCCGCTCGCCCGGACTCACCGTACAGGGCCGGCGGTCTAGGGCCCAGGAGGGGTGCCCGGGGGCCGGGGCCGCTGCTGCTGCACCAGCTGTAACAACCCACGGCGGCAGCCACCCCGCTGGCAGCTCCGGCCGAATCAGCGCCCCGCGCCGGCCCCCGCGACGTCACCGCCCAGCGCCGGCCCGCCGGGTGCCTCCTGGGAGTTGTAGTTTCTCCCTTGGCCCGCGTACGGGCCCGCCCGGTGCCTCCTGGGAGTTGTAGTCGTCGTCGTCCGCCCGCGTTTCCCCCCCCGCGCCGCCCGCTGCTGTCTTGGCCTCGCTGGGGCCGCAGGGCTAGATGTCTCAGTAGCACGCGAAACTGACATCAGATGGTATTGCTTTGGCGTGTAGTAATTCCTGCTTTTGCGTCCGCGCGCTCCAAGTGAGGTTTACTCTTGCCTGGTTTTGAGATCAGAGGTTTTGGGGTTTTTTAAGATTTTATTTATTTATTTGTCAGAGAGAGAGCACAAGTAGGGGGAGCGACAGGCAGAGGGAGAAGCAGGCTCCCCACCGAGGAAGGAGCCCGATGTGGGACTCTATCCCAGGATCCTGGGATCAGGACCCCAGCCAAAGGCAGACGCTTAACCGACTGAGCCACCCAAACGTCCCTGTATATTAGAAGGAAATTCAGAGTTTTAAGTGACTTGCCATAGGTCCCTGCTGGGTCCCAGCATGGACCAGAACCCAGAGATTCGACCCCACGTCAGAGTGTTTTCACTACACCCCGCTGGCTCTGCCCTGGCTATATATTGGCTCTACGAGAAACAGCCTAGCAGGGTCCATTGCCCTGGCAGGCCCTCCTGGAAGCTGGTTTCTCACGACGTTGGTTAGGAGAAGAGTCTGGAGGACAGAGAATGCAGCTTATGGACAGCATTTGTCCAGAGCCTGGCTACTCTTCAGTTAACTTGGACCAGGCTGCCAACCCACATCCTCGGCCTCCCCACATTAGGCGTCAGAAGACACCACGTGTCTTGGGAAGACTCCATGATAAATAGTTAGGAGCCTAAATTCTAGTCCCAGGTCAGCTTGTGTGGCTTTGGGTGGGAGGCTCCACCCCTCTGGGCCACAATTTTCTCCGCTGTATGCCCCAAAGGCAAGGGCACAGATCTTATTGTCAGGCCAGCATAACAGGCACTTTTTTACCAGCAGTGTGACCCCGAGCAAATAACTTGTCTTAATCTCCGATTCCACACCTGTGAAACCCTACCTCCAAGGTTGTGAGAATTCAAAGGAATGTAGGTAAAGCACCTGTTGCGTGTAGGAAGCTATTCCCTAGGAGTTTGAACTAAATGGCCTTGAGGTCTCCTGGGTCAGTCCCACTCTCCATGTCACCAAAAAGGCCTTGTTTGAGTCATTTTCACTGTCCCCACCCAGCTTCTAAGTCCGCTCTGAACCGTAGGGCTGGAATAGCAGGATCAGATGACGTCATGACATGCCAACCTGACCGGCTGTAAACACACCCTGAATGAATGTGAGGGGCCAGAAAGGAGAATGCTGGCCCAGGGAAACTGGGGAGCAGTTCTCTGACACCTCACCTACCCTTCCCCAGGCGACTGCCAGGAAATAGTCATCACAAAGCTGGAGGGGACCCCCAGAGGCACCTAGTGGGAAGCAGGTGGATATCTGAACCACTCAGAGCAGGAGCACAGGAAGCTTCTCAAATCTTTCCAGGGCCAATGGCCAAAGAGCAGTCGTCCCAAGACCAAAATAATCACCCCAAAGTCTGAAAAAGCTCAACCGTATACAAAAGTTTCTCCTGCTTCGTGGGAGCCCCTTTTTTGTAGTCAGCCTTCAGAAGACTTAAGCAAACAACTGCATATTGGCCTTGCTACAGAAACCTCCCAGCATTGAGGCAAGAAAGATGTCTTTATTTTTTCCAAAGCGAGCCTGCTTGATTCCTTTGACTCTTCTATGGAATTCTTCCATCGTCCCTCAAGTTGATCGAGCTGTCTGGATCTTTGCCAGCTTCCTCAGATCTCTGTGAAGTTCAAAGACCCAGACTGGGTCCACGTCTCAAATAAGGGCCTGACTAATGCGTAGTCTAACGGAAAGATTACCCGACATGCCATGCCCTATTAATAACTCCTGTTATCGAGGTTTGTTTTTTTTTTCCACAATGAGAATGAACAGAGTTCTGACTCACTCTAGGTCTGTGGTAAATTGTAGATCACTTTCTGCTGAATTTAGCCTGAGTCCCTGTCATCATCTTTCTCCTTCTCTAGCTCTCTGCCCTCATAATTACCCTGTCTTTACCAAACATCCTTTAGCCATGAATAGGCCTACGTACTGTTCAGAATGAGTGACCGCACTCTTATGTGGTTCTGGGGAATACACAACCCCTCGGACTAACAATTGGTAATATGTGCCAAGAGGCTGAAAAATCACTCAGGCCTTAGAGCCGTGATTCCATTTCCGGTAGCATATTTTAAGGAAGTACGCCCCATGTACTATGTGGGAGAATGTCCATTCCTGCGCTGTTGTTGTTGTTGTTTATAATAGTGGAAAACAGAAAGCAACCTAAATGCCCAAGAAAAATATTATGGAGGGCCACCTGGGTGGCTCAGTCGGTTAAGTGTCTGCCTTTGGCTCAGGTCATGATCCCAGGGTCCTGGGATGGAGTCCCCACATCGGGCTCCCTGCTCAGCCGGGTGTCTACTTTTCCTTCTCCCTCTGCTGCTCCCCCTGCTTGTGCTCTCTCTCTCTCTCCCTGTCAAATAAATAAATAAATAAATAAATAAATAAATAAAATCTTTAAAAAATATATGATAGTGCGTCCATCAGACGGCATAGGGTAAAGCTATATAGTTAGTGGTCCTGAAAAACCATGGGGCAGTATGGGAAAATGTTTGCTAGGTTATATGAAAAGATCAGGGGGAAAAAAAATAGCATGAGTATTCCCCAGGGACGCAGTCAGCAAAATCTAGGAACAGGGAAACTAGAACAAACATCCAATCCCTTAACAAATAAATTAGAAGGGAAAAAGGAGAGGGAGAGACTTACAGATCAAAACAAATTAAGCAGTCTGTCAACCAAAGGCCATATCTGGACCCTGTTTCAAGCAAACTAACTTAAAAAAAAAAAAAAAGGATTTTAGTAAGTTATCGTGGAAATGTGAATCCTGACTATACAAATCGATGATTTTAAGGAATAATAATGTTTAAGGCATGATATGGCCTTGTGGTGATTTTTTTAAATAAAAAGTCTTCCTTTTCTTTTGGAGATATATATACTAAAACATACGTGGAGGAAATGACATGATGACTGGATTTGCTTCAAAATGATCTGGGCGTAGGGACTTGGAGGAATAAATACAAGAAGCAAGATGGGCCGTGAGGTGATAATTATTGACACTGAGAGATGGGGACATGAGATTCCTTTTATTATTTTTTCTGCTTTTTTATGTTTGAAACTGTCCGTAATAAAAGCTTTTATAAACCTGTCTATGCAGGTGATGATAACAGTGATGATAGGAAAAAACAGAGCAGCACCATTGGTTAGATCCTGGCGCCAGCTGCTACGGGTTCAACAACCAGCTCTCGTCCTCACCAGCTGTGTGACCTGAGGCAAGTCACTGAACCTCTCTGTGTTTCAGTTCATGGAAATGGGGATGATCACGGTCATGCCCACCTCATGTCGTTGTGAAGCTTAAATGGCTCCGTAAGTGTGAAGCACTTACAGCAATTCCTGGCACCTACTAAGCGCTCTGTGTTACTTTTTATTAATCCAGCCGACATTTGAAGGATGTTTGAGCATCTACTTTACGCAGCTGTGGAAATTCAACAAAATAAAAACAGATCTTGTGTTAGGGTGGAGGGGTTGGGGGTCATCTTCTTCCTGCTCCAGTTTCAAACCTTGTGTAATGTGAGATTATGAGTTTTCAATGTTTTATGAAATGTGTGTGTGTTTTGAAAACAGAGGGAGCCACTCTCACAGGCTCTCCTGCCCTCTGGGAGCTCCTTAGTCTGCTGAGATAGACACATTCCCCAGCCTTGGCGTTTCCATCTGGCAGGGTGGCGTGGCCTCTGCTCGCTGCAGATACAGCCATGTGGGCCGAGATAGCAAACATGGGCGGGGTCATAAACTGGGAACACATTCCCGAGATGATGGCAGTGCATGGGAAGTGAGGAGGTGGGACATCAAGAAACAGAGCCCCTTTGCCTGACTGCGGGCGGGCGGGGGAGTGGGGTACCTCTCCACTCCTACTGCCCCCTACTCCCCTCCAGAATCCCCTCCGATTCATTCTTTCACCGCCCCCCCCCCCGCTCCCCCTACCTCACCTCCCTCCTTCCTGAAGGAGGGTCACGCCCAGACCAAGTGCAATGAAGAAAAGAGCTGTTTATTTCCTTGGCAGTGGGGTTTGGGTTTGGGTGGGGGGCACCCCAGGCCTGGGGTGGCAGCGGTGGGGAGGGGGGCAGTGATGCCGAGCAGACAAAGAAGCACTGAGTGAGAGCTACTGAGATGGTGAGAAACAGGGAGCAATGCCAGGGGGCCCTCGCTCTGCACCCCGCACCCAGCCCTGTGGTTGGCTATTTGGGGCTGCAGAGAGAAAGGGCTGGAGCTGGCCAGGGCCTCCGGGCCCAGAGCCAAGGCCTGGGAACCAAAACCTCTGACTGGGAACCAAGAGCAGGGCTGTTCTTTAGACACCCCTCAATCTGCATATTCTCTGATATGGACCGTTGACATTTTCTCCCCTGGAAAAAAAAAAGTAGGCTAGAAAACTGCGAATATTACAGATCAAAAAGGCAACAGATATGAAAACAGGTTTAAGAAAAAATGCCCTTGTGCCCGGCCAATGGCATTACTACCCCTAGGAGGCCCCACCTCTCCAGAAATCCTGGGTGGCCACTGCCCCAGATCACCCTCCTCCCCTGTCTAATGACCGCTCCTCCACCGGTAATAACAACAGCTAACTTCTGCAGTGTTTGCTGTGTTCCAGGTATTGGGCAAAGGGCTTCACATGTGTAGGCTCTTTTGATCTTTAAAATGGCCCTGTGTGTTTATTTTCCTGACTTTAAAATGGAAAAATTGCAGTACAGAGAGTTTAAATATTCTGCCCGAGGTCACAGAGCTAAGGAAGTGGCGTTTCTTCCAAAAACCCATTCCTGGCCACACCCCCTGTCCAATGCGTGGCTCATGCATTGACCTTCGGTGCCTTGTAAAGACTTCTCTCTGCACTGAGGGCACTATATTTAAGTTATCTGCTACACACCCGCTTCCCCTGCTCGGCTGCTTGCTCCATGACTTACTCATATGTATTTCCTCCACACAGTGGGTTCTCAGTGAATGTCAGCAGGACAGACCTGACCCGCACGTCCCAGATACACCCCCTCTGAGCTCCTAACCATTCTCGGAACACACCTTGCTCTTTCTGGCTCTTAGCTGGGTCTACAATGCTTTTGCCTCCTAGCCTTTTCCATTTGGTAGACTCTTACTCATCCCTCAAGGCCACCCTCACCTGTCACCTTCTCTGTGGAGCCTTCCCCAGCTGCCCAGGCACAGTCTACTGCTCGGACCTCCAGGGTCCTCTGACCTCTGCAAACACCCCAACTAGAGCCCACCCCTCGGCTATCAGACGTACAAACCTGGCTTCATCTATTGTCTGGGGGACATTTTACCTCTCTCTGCATCCCCAACACCTAAGAGGCCCAGGAGGTGTGCGTTGAATAAACAAGAGATGGATGGGTATACACCCCCTTTGCTATTTCCCACGAGGAAATTTCCAGCAAAGGCCTTTGCTGCCTCTTCTGCGTACACTGCCCAGTAAACTGGCATTAGATGAGTCCCTGGCTGACATGACGGGTAAAGTAGCTAGGCCTCCTCCTTTCCTTTCAATTATCCGTCTTTTCCAGGCTGGATGTGGACACTTTCCACATCAGGGAGCAGGGACCTGGAGGCCTACTTTCTCTCCTCCAGGGTCACATCTCAGAGGCATGGAGTTACTACCCTTGGAGAGAGGAGCTGGGACTCAGCCCAACCAGGGTGGGCGTCTCTTCTGGGCCCTACACTTGGGAGCCAGGCCCTGCCATGCCTCAACCTCTTCCCTGCCCCACCATCATAGACACACTGAACATCAGGCTGGAAGGGATCTCAGAGAACATGATGTCCAGAGAAGCAAAGGTCCAAGGAGATTGGAGAGGGATGCACGCAGTGGCAAAAGTGGTCTTGGGCCCGGTCCAAGGGTTTTCCCATGTACCCCATAAGTCACGGTGAAGAATGGAACACCCCAGTCATTGCTCCTTTGGTTCCGTGCCATAGCTTCTGCTCAGGCCTTTACCACGTCCCACCTGGTCTTTCCTCCACCAATACATCCGCCACACGACCAGAAAGTGATCGAAACATCAAAGCTAATCTTAAAACCCTTCATCTACCAGCCACTAAATCCAGTCCCAAGTCTTACGTGGTAGTAAAACCACAAGGATCTGGTCCCTTTCCATTTCAACCATAGCCTTTGACACCATCTCTTCATTCTGAAGTCTAGGAGAAGCGAAAGCTTCTCGCACTCCCCTGCTCTTGCTCGTACCCTACTACTCCACCTGATGAACTCAGCCTTGGAGACCCAGCACGGATGTCACTCCTTGGTAAAGCCTTCCCTGATATCCTGGAGAAGTCAGCATATCAGGTAAGAATGCCCCCAGCTGAAAGCAAAAGAAAACCCAAGCAAAGGAATGATTCCGACCTTCAGTTGCCAGGAGAGTCAACTAAGGAGCTTTTAAAAGTCCCCATCCACTGGACACATGCCAGAGCAAGTTAATCAGAATCTCTGTGGTGGGCACGGGCACCGGTGGTTTTCAAAACCTCCCCTAGTCTAACGTGAGGCCAAGTTGAAAATCACTGGAGCCGGGGCTTATTTGTCTCACATAATGAAAGAAGCAGGTGGTTGCTAGTGTTGGGCAAGTGGCTCAGTGATATTTAGGCCAACTTCTCAGTGATGCTCTCGACCTTTCCTTCCTGCTTTGTTGCCTCATGGTCAGAGGACAGCTATGGTTGACCCTCCACGTTCAAAGCAGGGAGATAGCAGTAGGGAGGAGGGGAGGTTAGCCCATCCTCGTTTATAAACAAATCACAGACTGTCCCAGAAACCTCTTCAGCAGACTTCCCCTTAGATGTCATTGAACTGGGCCACCCCCGGCCACAAAGGAAGCTGGGAAAATGGGCAACAGGATTTCTGATAGACCGAGAGGACCAATCAGGCTCTATGAGGAGGGATTGAGTACATTGTTACTCCCAAATCGGCGAGTGGTAGAAAGAAAGGAAATAAGGAACAGATATTGAGGGGGGCAGAATACCCCACCCCAAAATATGCCACTTTGGCATTAGGATGATTTTGAGCTCAATTCACATAAAAAAAAAAAAAAACCAACAGATGCAAGAAGGGTATTCTAGTCTCACCCTTTTCTCCCCCTCTGAATACAGGAGACAAAACTCCCATGTGAAAAATGCCTTCCTGGTACCAGGAGAAAAGGAACATTCGATGGGGAGTCAAAGCTGAGAGATTTCTGTACAAACAGACCTTGTTAAAAATAATCTTTCTCCTTCTCTAGCCTCTCCACACATTGCCTGTCTTTATTCAGTGTAGTATAAAAGTATTCACAACTTGCCACGTTTTTAGGTCCTCATTTCCTTGCGAGGCTCCTGGGTCGCGTAAAGCTTACATAAATGTGTGTGCTTTTCTCCCGTTGGTCTGTGTTATGAGCTCAGTTCTCAGGCCCCGCTGAAAAGTCCTAAGAGGGAAGAGGGAAAATGTCAGAGTCTGCCACTGCCGCTGTTCCTTATTCTCTCTCTGGGTTTGGAAGCTCCTCGTACACACGTCAGTTCTGGAAGACATCACGGAACGCCTGCGGAGACACGTATCAACACGTCCGTGTCTTCTTCTAGACCAGCAGTTCTCAGCTCGGGAGGCCCATGAGAAATGCCTGGGGAGCTTTTGAGAGACCCCAGCCACAGAGAGTTGAATTTCATTGATCTGGGTGAAGAACAGGCTCAGTGTCTCCTTCAATGAGCACAGTTCTTAGAACACGAGGCACACAGGAAATCCTCGTGGAACAGATGAACGAATGGCAGAGAATCTCTGCCCCAGCCTTGTCGACCCCCAGCCTGCACGACGCACCATCCCCCGGGGTTCCCCCTTCCTCTCCATTCCTTCTCCACTGAGCACTGCCCTCAGCCACCCTCAGTTAACCACAAGTATGCTCCCCTGTCTACACACATCGCCTGCTTCTCCTGCCGCTGCTGGGCTGGGCACCCCCGTCGTACTCTCTCTTGGTAGCCGCCCTCGTCTGAGAAGGACATCACTCTGTCAACAGCCAGGCTCGCTTCTTGTGCCTTATTTAGCTAAACTCCTGCCCAGTGTGAGAGAAGAACCGTGTGAGGGGTAGGATTCCAAATGTTTGCTATTCCACATTCAGCCACAGTCCCAAAATGGACATCCAAGGATTCAGTGGCAGAGTGCCTAACAAGCGACTAAGAAACAACCCACAGCCAGAGTTTTCGCTTCTCCTGCCCAAGTGTAGACAGTGTGTCTTATCTGATTTCTTGGACAAATGTTGAGTCTGAGAAGGGCCCCTGTTGATGTCACAAGAATGAGTCCGTGGTGAATGTCTCCAGAGATGATATCATCCGATATCAGCTTCTGGCCCCCATCACACTTCTGAAACTGCTTGTTCAGAGGTCACCTCCAGGGCCAGCTTCGTGGGCACACGGCCCCGGGCAGTCCCACAGAGCCCTGGGCCCCACGCTCAGGAGGGCCCTGCGCTTGGTTTTACAAGTTGTTGTTGCAGTTTCGAAATTCCTAAGTTTTTTAACAACGGGGCCCTACATTTTCATTTTGCCCTGGGCCCTGAAAGTATGTGTCTGCTTCTGGTCACTCATAGTCTCTTACAAAATCCAGCAAGGTTTTCCTTCTTAGCAGGGTCTCCACGGCACATGACATCAGCCTCCTTCGTGCAAGAAAGGAGGTGTCCTGTGACGCCCCACTCCCCAGCTCCCTTTCACTGCATTAGGAGAGGGTGCTGTAACAGGGTTGCTTGGGGTGCAAAGGATGGTTGAGATCAGAGATCAAGAGGCCCTGGGGAACGAGCCCTCCCTGGTTCCCAGATATGAGGGAGACTTAAAAGGACCAACTTGGGAGCCCAGGGCTCCAGCAAACAGAGACAACCACAGTCGGCTCCAACCCACAACAGAAAATCAGCCAGAAAACTTGTAGGTGACCATATCAGACTCCAGACACCTTGAAGAACTCCTTCCAGCTCCTGGAGGGGCCAGCCACGAACGGTGCAGACGACAAACGAAAACTGAGCCACAGTGCCCTCTACCAGGCAAAAGCGGCGGGCACCAAAGCTTTGGGAGGAGCCAGAAGATGAGGTCTTCTGGAGAAAGACAAGTTTTCCAAGGAAAAGGCTGAGGGAAGTTCATTTACCACGGAAGAAGGTGGCCCAGGGCACAATAGAAGGACAGAGAAGGAGAGTGGGGGAGGGGCAGAATTGGGGAGACAGCTGGTGGAGGCAGTGGCTGTGAGATGGGGCCCACCCTAATTCTGCTTCCCCCGCTCCCACCCCAGGCCTGCCAAGCCGGGATCCTTCTGCAGGGCCAGACTCTGGGCAAGTGGCAGAGGTTCTGGAAGGCAGTCTCAGCCCTGTCTCAGAGAGCAGGGACAGAAGATGGCGATGTCAAGGCCTTGGGAGGGGAGCCTGGGGCAGAGAAAGGAACTGGGGCCTGGTCTCCCCATGGCAGAGTTCATCAGGGTCCAGGATCTGCCCTGTCTTGGCATCTCCTGGCCAGGCCATGGCTCAGGTATCTGACACCTGGGGCCCGGAGTCACATGCCAGGAAACCGAACACTCTGGGGCCCCAGCCCCCAATTTCCAGCAGCTACGAGCAAACAGGGCTTCTGGAGGAGGAAGCGGGTCTCCAGCTGGGAGACAGACTACTTCCGGGGAGAGGACACAAAGAAGGCTCTCCCACCAACAGGGGTGAGAGGTTGAGAGGAGGAGGGAGAGGATGGGGGAGGAAGACCAGGGTGGAGAGGACAAAGCTGGGGCAGGCAGAGGGGTGGGTGCTCCAGGAAAAGGGGGAGATGGGCATAGAAAGCAGGCCTTTGTCACCTAGCCTAGCTGAATGCCCTGAAGTCCGACTGCTGGTCTGTCTTCCTTGTCTCCTTCATACGCGTGCCAGCCTGGCCCTCTAGTGCCCACGGGGCCCACCTGGCAGCCACCCAGGTAGGCTGGCAGAAAAAGACTTTATTCCAGTAAGAGAAATTAATACATGGGTGGCAGCAGAGACTGGGAAGGCCCCAGACCCAGAGTGACCAACAGGGCCTTGGACCAAGAGACTTCATAGATTAGCCTTCCAGAAACAAAGAAATGCTACAAGAACCTTGAGCCCCGGGGACCTTTTACCCAAAGGGCCTGAAAAAGGAGCCTTAAATCCCAAAGAAGAAGCCAAAGTCACCCAGACCTGAGTGAACCCCCAAAGGAAGGTCCCAGCCCACAGAGCCCCTGTGGGGGACCTCCAGATGACAGAGCTGGCTGTGGGGGATGGAGTTCTCTTGACTCATTCTTCCTTTGTGGGGCTTTTCTTCCCCAGCTCCTACTCCACTCCAGGACTATGCCAACCTTTCGCCATGCTCCCACCAGCCAGTCACCTGCTGTCTCTCCTGCTGGTGATGGGCACAGGTGGCACGGTGCCCAGGCCCTGGGGACCTCCTCGGGGCTGCTATGCGGCCGAAGAAGCTGGTGAGCGGACGTTCCGTTGCAGCCAGGCGGGCCTGAGCGCTGTGCCCACCGGCATCCCCAACGACACACGCAAGCTCTACCTGGATGCCAACCGGCTGGCATCCGTGCCAGCTGGAGCCTTCCAGCACCTGCCTGTCCTGGAGGAACTGGATCTGTCCCATAATATCCTTGCCCACCTCTCAGGGGCCGCGTTCCGGGGCCTGGCGGGCACACTGCGGCACCTCGACCTCTCTGCCAACCGGCTGGTCTCGGTGCCCGCAGAGGCCTTCGTGGGCCTGCAGATCCAAGTGAATCTGTCTGCCAACCCGTGGCGCTGTGACTGTGCCCTCCAGGAGGTGCTGAGGCTGGTGAGGCTGGCACCGGGCACTGGTACGGGCATCGTGTGTGGCCCCGGCGCCCGCGCAGACCTCGTGGGGCAGGAGTTCCTGCCGCTGGTGGGGGAGGAAGAGCTGTGTGGGACGGGGCGGGGCGGCGCCCAGCGGAGCACTGATGTGGCCCTGCTGGTCACCATGGGGGGCTGGCTGGCGCTCGTCGTGGCTTATCTGGCCCACTACGTGTGGCAGAACCGGGAGGAGACCCGGCGTCCCCTCAAGCGAGCCCCGGTGCTGCCCGTGCGCTCCGAGGACTCGTCCACGCTCAGCACGGTGGTCTGACGACCCTCCGGCCCCCTGGCCTACACGCCTCCCCCTCTGCCCGCCCCTCTCCTCTGACCCTCTCTACCTCCTCTGCAGCCCCATCCCATCCCCCGAATTCCACCCCCTTCCTCCTCCGTCTCCCCTAAAAACCCCAATCTCTCTCTCTCAACCAACACCCTCTGTAGTGCCTGGCGTGTTTGATGCCTACTCTGTGCTCGACTCAGAGACGCAAATCTCCCAAGTCCACAGTGGTGGGGGGGACAGCACAGGGAATGACAGTAGACTGTACGACAGCCCACGCAGAGGGAGGGGCAGCGGCTGTGGGAACACAGAGGAGGAAGCCTCTGCCTGGCTGAGTGATCTCCAAGCTTCGCTGTGTGAATGTTTGAACTGACTCTTCGAGAATGAGAAGGGCTTTGGGCAGGAGAAGGAGGACCCCGGCTACGAAGTGGTGGGCAAAGGCAAAGAGGATGCAAACAGCTTGGAACGTATGGGCAGCAACGACACATCCCTGGGGGCTGGAATAGAGGGTGCAGAGAGAGGCGAGGGGAGGCTGGTCCCGGTGGGCTCCTGCTCTCCTCTCTCCACCTCTTCTGAGAAGCTACCCCTCACTTCCTGCCTCTCTCTTGGCCTCAGGCTCCTCTCCCTCTGCCCTCTGTTGGGGAGCCCCCTGGCTTAGGGGACCCTGCTTCTTTTCCCAGAGATGCCCCATCTCTCTGCTCTCTCCTTTATACACGGACAGGCTCTCTGAACCCTTTCCCTTGGGAGAAGAGTGGTCTCCTCTGTGTCTGAGCTGAAGATGGGTCACTGGGTGCTGGAGGGGGATGTGGACTTAGCAGGTCTCCCACCCCCAGAATATCACTGGACATCTAAATAAAGTCACTTTTACTAATGTCCCTGATCTCTTCCTTATTGTTCATCTCATGGAACGCATGTGACCTGACGATGAGGAGTGGGAAGGTGTTGAGCTCTTTACAGCCTCTGCCACTGCTTCGGCGATGGGTGCTCCCACTGGGCTGGATGCCAACCCCTCTCTCCCCTCCTACCTCCTGGCTCCTGACACTGGAGTCTATCTGCTAGGGATGCCAGGGCTGATGAATTAATGATGATAGAACCAGAATGGAGGGTGGGAGGAGGCTGGAGGGAGGACAAAGGGGGAGGAGGAAAGGAGGGCAATGCCCAGCATCAGTCATCAGCTGGCAGCCTCCAGCCTTCTGGAAGGGGCATGGGAAGCAAAGGGAGAGGGGAGCTCTTCTCCTCTTGGCAATCTGTCTTTTCTCTCAGTGGGAGTCTGAGCAGGGGGTACAGAGAAACTAGACGTGCTCAAAGTTAATGAAAGAATTCCTGGGGTGGCCAAAGGAGGGGGGCCCTGTGAGATATCCCTATCATCAAATAGGCTTGAGAGACCAAAGGGGTCAACACACCCCATCCCTTGCCCCCATGTAGGGTGATCCAGCCATGCAGCCTCTGGGGAGGAAATAGCTGTTTTGGGGAAGCTCATGGAAACCCCAATAGAAGCTGAAGACAAAACCACTGAACCAGGGTTCCACCCAGTTTGAGGCAGAGCCTGTGGTAGACGGGGTGGCCACTCAAGGAGAAGCAAAGTGGAGCCCATCAATCCTCCCCAGTCCCTCTGATCCACCCTGACTTCCCTGTCTCCTTTCCAACACCCCCACCCCTCCTCTTGCCATCTCTGAGGCTCCCTCCACCACTCCAAGGTTGGTCTCCCTCATATCATCCAGGAAGCTTCAACTTGACTCATCTCAGAAAAACCTGGGACCCCCCCACCCCATCCTCTTTTCTCAGGAGACATGGGCCTCCCCACTTTCAGGGGGAGGGAAAAGAACTAGGGTGTGGGAGGTTTCAGGATGCAGTTCAACCTCCAACCCAGCCACACCCTGGCCTGGGGTTTGGAATCTTGGCCCCAACCCTATCGAACCCTCCATCAGTTTCTCCCCTGCCACTGTCTGTCCCTCTCTGCTCACCTACCCGTTTCTGAAATCAGTCTGGGGCACGTCTCACTGGATGCTGGGAAACAGACCGTGTAGACCCACGAGAGTGGGAGGCTGGGGAACAGGTGGGGCCCTGAGACTGTCATCTATGCCCATCTCTGGAGCCTCATTTGACTTCCTGTCACCCCAAGCAGCAGAAATGGCATCTTTAAGATCTGCAGAGAATCGGTTCCCCCATCTGGACACCTAACACCAATTCCCCGAGGTAAGCTAGGGTGGGAAAGGATCCAGGGAGGGAAACTGTGCCTGGAACCCAGGTCAGGATGGGTCCTAGAGCTCGGGATAGTAAAAGTGATCTACTAGCTCTCCCCTTGGCCCCCTCTGGCTCAAATTCCTTTCCCCCTTGGGATCTAGGGCAGGAGAGGGAGGACAAGGGGGGGCAGATGATGGGGGAATGGGGACGGGGCAAGAGAGATGATTCATTGGTTCCTCTCCCCGGGGAGAGACCCCTTCACCCCAGTCAGTTGGGGTCCCTGAGTCCGAAATTGGTGGGAAGGGGGCATCAGAAGCTATAGCTTCAGCTCGGTGCGTTACAGGACACTGGACAGAGCGGAGCCTCCACAGACTTGGAGATGCTTCTGCCCGGAGCCACAGTCGCTGAACCCCTAAGCCCTTCCCTCTGCCCCCTGCCCTCTGGGTCGTACTTGCCCACCAGGCAGGCAGGAAGGGGTGGCGCAACCGGTTTCTCTCCCATCCTTCTCTCTACCGGGGACCAAGCATCATGGGACCCGTGTTCTGAGATGCCAAGCAGGCAGCTGGACGGTTTCATTTTTGCTGTCTGCTTCTCACACTTCTGGCTGGTACAGATGCACTCTGTCAAAACCAACACTCCCACCGGGCTGTGCGGGAGCCAGGAACCAAGCTGCCAGGAGCCCAGAGTCCAGCCACATATCGGGTCCACAAGAACCCGGGAGCTCTGGGGCAGGACCCAGCTTGGCATCCACGTGCAGCATCCTGGAGCCAGCGGGCTGTGGGTAGGGGTGGGAGAAAAGAAGTCCCTCACTCAGCCCTCGCACCACCAATTTCTTCCCGCCCTGTGGAGCAGAAGCCTGGAACAGCCCCGAGGGAGCTCCCAGTCTGAGGGGGAGAGACATGAACCTCACTCTCAGGGAGCTCCCAGACCAAGGGAAGAAGTAGGATCTTTTTCCTTTGAGGAGCTCTGAACCTGGGGAGACCAAGACCTACTCCCCACACAGAGACCAGAGCATCTACAAAGCCTCGTTATCTACAAAAGGAAGTGAACAGGGAGCCAACTGTGGGTACCCAGGAGCTGAGAGAGGCAGTTAAGGAGAACTGGGTGGGGCGCAGCCCCCACCCTTCCTGTCCTGGGCTCACATGCAGACACTTCGAGTGCAACGCTGAGCTCTCCTACAGCGGGAGGGCATATCAGCCTCAAAACCAGAAGCTCCCCGACAGCTTATTCCAAGGGGAGGGCTGCACCTCCCCCATTAGACTAAGATGAGTTCCGACTACAATCAGTTTCACCTCATCTTGCTGGGACTTTGTCACCAGCAACCTCACTGCCTATGAGGAACGGTGTCCCAAACCAGGAAGACAGAAAACCAAGCTGGGTGAGGCCTCGATCTGCCAAAAGGGATGCCAGCACAAGCCCATTCATTCGTTCGACATTTATTGAGTTACTACTACATGCCCAGCACTGCAGATACAAAGATGAGGCTTTCCCTCCCAGCTCCACCCTCTGCCCAGTTCCCCTGTCTTCAGCTGTCCCCCCCCCCCCACGTGGGACTCTCCTGCTTCTCTATCGCAGCCACTCATGGTGACGGGGTGCGCCCCCTCGCCCTCTGCAGGATCCTCAGTGCCCACCAGAAACTACTGTAAGGAGCTGAGCTCCCGGGCACCCCACGCTAGACCTGCCCTGATCATATTCCCCTGGGGAGGGGTACCTGAGGAAGGGCACAGGACGCCAAGGCCCAGAAGGGGGCTTCTGTGCCTGGGGGTGGGGGACCCGCTGAGTGAAGTCATGTCGAGGAGGTGGAGCGGGGTAGGGTCCTGGTCACCACTGTCCTGCGCCCAGAGCTCAGTCTGGGCCTGGGCCGGGAGCACACGGACTTTCAGGCGCTGCGGGTTGCGGTGGACGAGGAGCGGCTGGCGCTGAAAGGCCTGACCCGGGGACAGCGGCCGCCCAGCTAAGGGGTGGTGCTGGGGGAGTAGGGGACACGGCGGGGGCGGGGCGGAGGCGCCGGGGGGCGGGGCTTGGGCGGGGCGAGCGGGCTTTCTCAGGCCGGGGGCGGGGTGATAAGGGAGACCCGGAGCGGGCAGGAGTCCTGGGGCCAGACTGCGAGCGCCGGGGGCGGGACCCGGTGGAGATGATGGGGAGGGGCGAGGCTAAATAGGGCAGAGGCGGGGTTTGGTGGCCTGGGCGGAGCTAAGGGCGGCTAGGGCGCGTGTGGGCTCCACGCGGGTGACGGGCCTGCTTCTCCAGGGAGATCTCAGCGCACTGGAGGGAGGCTTCTTTGAGCTAAGCGAGGGACTGGGGCCCTGCCCTGACGGAGTCTTCTCTCTGAGCGGGGAGAACTCTCCCCCACTTCAAGGACTTCCCTGTCTCTCCAACTGGAGGAGTACTTAGCTGATCACTTCCCATACTCTCCCAGGTGGATGGGGCCCTGGATCTTAGTGAGCCGGAGATTCTGGGGATCCGAGGGGCAGAGCTGAATGACTGCAGGAGACTTCTAGTAAACTCAACCCCATACGGGCTGGGTACATGGTCTACCTACTAAGGGCTCTGCATGGTGAGGGTCGGGAGCGGGGTTGGGGTCCCTCCCTGATGTGACTGGCAGGTCCCCTGGCTTAGACCCAATGGTACCAAGCCAGGCCTGCAACATAATTTATGGGTCTCTGTGCAAAATGAAAACTACAGGAGTTCTTGCTTAAAATGATTAAGAATTATTATTCCGCTAGCTGTGTCCGTGCAGAACGAGGTCCTTCCTGACGTACAGAACTGGTGAGGGGCCTGGGGGTTGCAGGACAGGTGTGAGGGGTGACAACTAGGGTAAAATAGAGTTCGAGCACTAGAAGTGTTGCAAGAGCTCATGCAGCTCCACCCCTTCAGTCACAGATGATGTCTCTGGCCCAGAGAAAGGAAGGAACTTCTCCAGGGCCACACAGCAGGCTCCTGGCAGAGCTCTCTATGGTATTCAGGTCTCCAGACTCTTAATCTGTGCTCATTTCTGCTCAACTCTGGTACCAATGGGCAGAGGGGTTCAAGGGTAGGGGCAGGGGCTGGAATTTAAAATTGTACTGCAGACCACCTCTGAAGCTGGTGGTACCCCAAATGCAAATCCTCCCATGATATTTATTCTCTGTTGTGCAAATGGGGACGTCCCTGGACTAGAATTTCATCTAGGGGGGTGGTAGGGCTCTTCTGTCTTCATTTCAAGCTGCTCAAGGACTTTCAGGTCGGAGCTGAAGGCTACCTGGGCCCTGGCATACCAGGGGATGGACTTCTCTATACCAGGGAGCACAATGCCTTGTCACCACTCTGTGCCCTCTATGCCACCCCCTCCATTCTTCAGGTGCTGGCCAAGAACACCTGACTTTCCCTGACCAGGACTAGGGAAAGCAGAGTGGGCCTTTGTATAGACCCAGAGTTGCTGGTGAAATGGAGAGGCACTTTGGCTCCAAGTTCTCTTGGAGGCAGACCTTCAAAGGCTCCATCTGGGACCCAGTATCTTTTACAAGGATCTAGGGGCTCTGTCCCATCAAGAGGGGCCTAGCAATCATAGCCAAGGAGGAAAGCTTCTCTTTCATCAACCATGAAGTGGACAGGAGCTCCAACACCTGTTCCAGCTGCATCTTCAGGGGCTCAGGAAGAGCTGGGGTTCTGGGAGAATCAGCTGACAGAGGAGGCATCTCTGGATTTGGGCTGGAACAGGCAGTGGACTCCTTGCCCATACCAGCCTTGTGGGTCGAGGGATTGGCAGTGGAGGGCTGGGGGCAGTGAGGGCCGACGCCTTCAAGTTCGACACACTTCTTGAGTTCTTCAGCACAACTTTGATTTGAATAAGTGTCACAAGACCTTGAACTTGTGACAAGTGTCACAAGACTTGTCTACTCAGCCAAGAGTTTGGAGGTGTCTTGGGCTCCAAAGCTGATTTGGGAATTTGGGAAGAAACCTCAAAGTATTTTAGGGTATAAGAAAGGATTCGGTGCCTGAGTAGCTCAGTCAGTGAAGCATCTGCCTTTGGCTCAGGTCATGATCCCAGGGTCCTGGGATCTAGCCCTGCATCAGGCTCCCTACTCAGCGGGGAGCCTGCTTCTCCCTCTCCCTCTGCCTCTTCCTTCTGCTCGTGCTGTCTCGCTTGCTCTCTCTCAAATAAATAAATAAATCTTTAAAAAAAGAAAAGAAAAGAAAAAGGATTCTGGGGGTTTTATTTTGTTCAGAAAGGAGAATTTATAGAAGTATAGCTCACGGTCTGCAGTCTGCACCCCAAAACTTCCTACCTCCCATGGGAAATATAAAACGCAATGCCCCTGGGGCATGTTCTTCCTGCCCCTCTACCACAGTCAGGCTTCCACTCCGGCCTGTCCTCCCCCCAGCTGATTCACCATGTTTCACTCACAGGAGGTCTGGCAGTATGTCTGTGCCAGCTTCTTCCCATTCTTGCCAGGATCAGTACCTCACACCCTTCTGAACTCCACTAGCCTACCCCCTCTCTGTCCTGTTTGGCCCCTTCCTAAGCAGAAAATCAACAATAATAAAAGGAAAATGGGTAAGGAAATAACAGTCTGTCCCAAAGCCTGCGTGCACTCTAGGACATTCAGGTTCCCAGAGAACAGGTGGCTTCCTCCCCTAGGTCAGCTCCCTTCCCTGATCCCCGTTTTCTAGCAACTACACCCAAATCACAAGCTTGGTGCCCACATTAGAGGTGATTATCGCATTACCTCCCCTGAGTGACCACCAGAGGGAGATAGAGAGCAGAACCCGCCGCATACAAGGCACCATGCACCACCCAGCCTCCTGTTCTCAGTAAGTCGCTTTTAATTGACCTAAAGAGTTCTTACAAATTAGTCTAAATTAAATAACTTCCAGCACAATTTAAATTATATCCCAGATTCCCCTGATTGTAAACCAAGACTCTGAGGAGAAGGAGCCTCGGGACTCTGAAGGGATTCTCTGGCCTATCCCCAAGACTCCTAGATAGGGGGACTGGAGAAGTGACAAAAAGACAGGGTATCCTGGATGGGTGGAAGGAGCAGCACAGTGACAAGGCTGACATGGATGTTTTTCTTCCAAAAGCACAAGATCTTCAACTTGGCTGACCCCGCAATCCCTTATTTCTTCTTTGCCTCGAACCCTCAAAGCCGCCTTCTTGGAACACCATTAGGCAGTGTGGGGAATGGTGCAATGGGACAGAGGTGGGATGGGGTGGTATAAGGAGAACGAGGACAGGCCTGGTAGAGCCCAGAGTGAATGAAAGAAGGCAACAGAAAGGAAAGGAGCAAAACTTCCGGGTCTGAGGAGAGAAAGCTGGCTACAAGGACTTTTGAGGTGGCTTCTCGAAATCACCGGTCTCCAGGTCTTTGGAGGATGGCCTGGACTGCAAACGTGGGCCTGCAGCCAGTGGAAAGAGGGTAGACGCCAGCGGGAAACTCCCAAAAGTCTCACTGAGGCAATGGTGGGCCAGTGGGAGGGTGGGGAAGGGGGGCCACCTTCTCTGGAGCTGATTAAAAGATGAGAGAGTGCACAGCCCAGGACGATGAGCTGGTTGACAGTGGCATCGCATCAAAGCACTGATTAAGAGATACAGAAAGGACAAGACAGGTAGAGATGGAATGAATACAGCACATACACCTATTTCTGCATACCTGCGCCCATGTGACAGGGACCGAATGACTAACGACAGCCTTCCCACACATCCAAGCCCTTGGCTGGGGCTATTGGAGGAGGAAGTACTAGACAGTCACACAGGAAGGGCCTGGGGGATAGGAAGGAAGCTGATAGGGGCCAGGGACCAGACCCCGGGAGGTTTTGTTTTATGACACAGAGAAGAGAGATCTGGGAGCATCTGTCATATTGAAGGACACTTTGGAGACAAAGGTTTAATTCGGGTCTTAGGAAGTTTTGCCGAGCATGGGGTGATCTGATCTCGGCATTCACCACCAGCCCCTCAGAAAACCTCCAGGGAAGACCTAACTGCTCTTCATCTCATGATTTTCTTTTTCAGAAAGAGAGAAGGGGGGCGGGGGGGGGGGCCTGGTGGCTCAGACAGTTAAGCATCTGCCTTCAGCTCAGGTCATGATCCCAGGGTCCTGGGATCAAGCCCTGCATCAGGCTCCCTGCTCAGCGGGGAGTCTGCTTCACCCTCTCCCTCTGCCTCTCCCCAGGCTTGTGCTCTCTCTTGCTCGCTCTGTCTCAAATAAATAAATAAAATCTGTAAAAAAAAAAAATAGAAAAAGAGAGAGAATGGAGTGGGGAGAGGACAGAGGGAGAGGGAGGGAGGAGAATCCTAAGCAAGCTGCACGGCCAGCTTGGAGCCCGATGCGGGGCTCAATCTCACCACCCTGAGATCATGACCTGAGCTGAAATCAAGAGTCCAACACTTAATCAACTGAGCCACCCAGGCGCCCCTCTTCCCGGTTTTCAAGGCTGCATTTCCTTTTCGATGAGTGGTACTGAGGAGAGCCTCAAAGTTCGAGCATGAAGACAGATTCAGGCGACATAGGCATAGACACATAGATACATATCCCAACACGATAGGAGTCTTGCTTGGAAATGTCTTGATTTGTCATCTAGAAACCCAACCTCGTGCATAAAGTCCCCTTTAAAATTCCCGTCAGGCACGGACTTCAGAACAACACTCAAGGCAGACATGCCCATTAGCCTCGCCACTCACTCCGCTCGGCCTCTGTCTGTGTGGGTACAACACTCCAAGAGGAGCCAACGCGCTGAGCGGGACACAACAGGAAACCACTTGGTCTGTGTCTGTCTCTGCCTACACAGACATAGGCGGCTAGCGGGGCCATTGATATTTCTTTGTGGCTAAAACGAAGGGAGGGAGGGAGGGAGTGATGGGCAGACAGACCAGCAGAAAGATGAAGGACAATGTTTCAGCCGTTCTGCTTTCTGCTGGAATCTGTGGACACACAGGATTTCTTGTCCCCTTATCAGGCCCACAAGGCCTCGTCATGAATCCTAGATGCTTCCTGATGACCCTGATGATGACAGAACAGAGATGCCTTCCCTCATGACACATCAACGTGCACACACACACCCCACTGCCTCTGTTGCCCCTCTCCCAAAGCTGTCTTCCTTCCTCTCCACTCAGCCCGTCAAGCCAACCTTCGGTGGCCACCTCTCCCTGGTCTGGCTCCCTCCGCCCACGCTGGCACCTGCCTGGCAGCTCCCGCCCCCTCAGCCCTCCGGAGGCCAGGGCCCAGGGCCTGGGGCAGGGCACGCGTGGAACAGGTTGATGCTGTTCTCCTGGAAGTGGAGCAGGAGAGGGGTGGGGTCACCGGGGCAGGCGGGGTCCCTGGAAGCCTACATCCTTGCCTCCAGAGAGGCATAAAGCAGTAGCCCATCCCCGTGAGGGACAGTAGCTCTCTCAACCTACAGACTGCGTGAGTCCTGGGCCCTTATCCCAGATCCGGCCGCTGCACGGGACCCGGAACTGCTCTCTGGTAAGAGCTTGATGACAGCAGGGGAGGAGGGGGTGTTCTAGGGATGAACAAGAACACAGGTGGGAGGAGACGGGCCTAGGAGTCCCCTAGAGCCCAGGCGAGTAGGTATCTTCATAAGCCTTGGGGGGAGAAGTGAGAAGGGGTCCTGTGAGCACCTCTCAGGGAGGGAAGAGACAGAAGTCACCTGATCCCTTCCCACGGGCATCTAGCTGGCCCCCCGAGGTTGTCCTGTCACATCCTGGCCCACCCGGGAATGAGGGGTGAAAAAGGCACCTTGGAGCCATGTGATTGGCAGAGGGCCCATGCACCTGTGTGTGTGGCTCCCGCTTCCCTGACTCTGTGAGGCACCCACGGGGGCGGCGAGACAGTTCCAGGCTAGCTGGTGTGTCTTCTCCCACCCACGGCTGTGCCAGCTGGCCACCCAGCCAAAGCACCTGGACTCGAACCTCAAAGGCTACGAAGTTCAGGCTCTTGCAGACCCCACATTCTCCAGGGCCCTCTCCCCCCAGTATATGTCTCCCAGGGCCACGTTCATTCATTCATCTCTTCATTCATTCTTTCCACACACATTTGCCAGTCTCCCGGCTTGCACCAGGCCCTGTGCTCGGTGCTGACGCTGCAGAGATGACTAAGACCCATTTCCTGCCCTCTGGGAGGCCACAGTCGAGTAGGCGAGAGTCAGGTGAACAGATCATAACAACATGAGCCACATGAGGCCGCAGGTGTTTCGGAAGGGCATGTACCAAGTGCTCTGGGGACATAGGGTAGAGTCACACCAGCTGCCTGAAGGGGAGTGACAAGGGAGTCACAAAAGAGGTGACCCAAATTGAATCTTAGAGGATGACTGGGGATTCTTTAGCTTGGGAGGGAGTGTGTTGCAAGCAGAGGGAGCCAAGGCAAAGACGGAAATGCCCGGATGTATTGGGCAGCACCGAGGGAAGTGGGTCTCCTCAGAGCCAGGAGCCAGGAGGTGGGCACAAGGGAAGTACAGGGTATGGGGAATTGACCCCCACCCAAAGAAAGGGCAACTGGGGCAGGCGAACCACATCTGCCTCCTCGGGCCCTCGGCACCAGGGGGGGCTGCCCGCCTCCCTGGCCTCCCCGGTCCCGGCCCTCAGAGCTCTCTGCGGAAGACAAGGTGGGCAGAGCTGTGTGACAGGAGCTATGCTTCCCTCACGAACGAAATGCTCCAGCCAGGCTGCAAGTCCGTGAGCAACACGGAGGGGTGAGCAAAGAGCCCTTGACCGGGAAGGCCTGGCTTCTCGAACCAGCCGTGTGGCTTCGGGCAAGTTGTCTCAGCTCTCGGGGCTGGTGTCCTCATGCTACAGTGGAGACTCCTGTGGCTGCTTTCAGCTCCGACACGCCGAGAGTCCACACGTCTTGAAAGGCACCCCCTCCCCCAGAGCCAGGTGCTGTCTCTCTGCGAGGCCCTTACCATGTCCTGGTCCCTCAACTTGTCACTCTCCTGTCTCTCGCCCCCACCCCCACAGAGAAAATGACCATCTTTGAAAATGTCACCCGAGCCCTGGCCAGACAGCTAAACCCCAGAGGGGACCTGACACCCCTTGACAGCCTCATAGACTTCAAGCGCTTCCACCCCTTCTGCCTGGTGCTGAGGAAGAGGAAGAGCACACTCTTCTGGGGCGCCCGGTACGTCTGCACCGACTACACTCTCCTGGATGTGCTCGAAGCCGGCAGCTCGCCTTCAGGTCAGTGCCGGCGTGCGGTTGGGTCCTGAGGGCTGGGGGCCAGGCCCTGGCCTGCGAGGAGGAGCCCAAAGCTCCCTCTGCCCAGATGTGGTTTGGTGTCACATAGCCCACAGTTGTCCCAGGAGGCAGGGGAAGTCGGGGATGCCTCTCAGGCTGGCCCCTGTCGCCTTCTCGCTCCCGCAGACCCAACAGACTCCGGCAACTTTAGCTTTAAGAATATGCTGGATGCCCGAGTGGAGGGAGAGGTGGACGTGCCCAGGACAGTCAAGGTGACGGGGACTGCCGGGCTGTCCAGGAGCAGTACCCTGGAGGTCCAGACACTCAGTGTGGCTCCTAAGGCTCTGGAGACCTTGCACCAGGAGAGGTGAGAGTGACAGGGCTGGGGCGCTGCCAGGATGCGGTGGGCGGTGCTGGGAAAGGGTGCTTTGGGCCCTGAGTTAAAGGACAGGACCCTCACACTGACCTTCCCCTATGAGGTCATCACAGGGGAGCTCTTAAAGATGACCATTCTAGGGGTGCCTGGGGGGCTCAGTGAGTGAAGCGTCTGCCTTCGGCTCAGGTCATGATCCCGGGGTCCTGGGACGGAGCCCTGTATCCAGCTCCCTGCTCAGCAGGGAGTCTGCTTCTCCCTCTCCCCCTGCTGCTCCCCCTGCTTGTGCTTGCTCTCTCTCTCTTTCTGTCAAATAAATAAATAAATAAATAAAATCTTTAAAAAAAAAAAAAGATGACCATTCTATCCCATGAGTACATCTGGGCCATCCCCTAACCACTCCCCCCATCTTTCCACTACTTCCAGTACCACCGCCCTGCTCGCTCTCTCTCTCTCTCTCTCTCTCTCTCTCTCCCTCTCTCTCTCTCACACACACACACACACACACACGAGAAAGAGCATGTTCACATTAACTTGCTGTGTGACCTTGGAAAAGTCACTTCTCCTCTCAGGACCTGTTTTCTTTCCTGAAAAATGATGTGGTTCCTTGAAAATCTCTAGGGTTCCTTCCTGAACTATGACTCTATAAAAGGGAAAGGGTCTTATCTGCTCCCCACTGACGCTTGGGCACAGGGTTCTCTTCCCATAAATCAAGCCACCTGCCCAGTCCCATACATACACCAGACAGCCCTGGGGAATGCTGCCCCCGCAGCACAAAGGGTGTGGCAGATGCCATGTCGATGCTGGGCACCTCAGATGTTGGGCTTGCCAGGGGAACCCACTTTTAAGTTGTTAAGTAGTGGTTGAAAGAAGGGAGGCAGGAAGGCTCCCCCCACCCTCCGCCAACATGGGGCCCAATCCCACAACCCTGAGATCACGACCCAAGCCGAAACCAACCGAATGAGCCACCCAGGTGCCCCAACTATATCACATTTTAAAAGAAAAATTTTAAGGCAGTTGGAAATGAGGGCCCGGAGCTCAGGAGAGAAGTCAAGATGAAGATCCCTGTGGGGTGGTCGGCCATATAAAGACGGAAAACTATAGGAATGGGGTACGGGGAGGGGATGTTCAAGGAAGTCCAGACAGCAGAGAACTGAGAACAGAATCTTAGAGAACGTAAAATTTTAAGGAACCAAAGAAACTAGCACAGAAGACAGAGAACGGATAGGAATTAGAAGGCTGAAAGCGGGGAGCAGAAGCATGGTGGCACAGGGGGACTGGAAGCCAGGAGCCCGGCCTGGGCCAGCAGGGTCAGTGCAGAGTGACAGAATGTGAATTTGGTGGGTGTGAGGTCGTTGGGATTTCAGTTGAGGAGTGGAAATAGAAGCCAAATGATAAAGAATTTAGGAGTGGACAGTGAGGAAGGAAAGACAGTGCGTGTGGGCGCATCTTCCGAGATACTTGCCAATGAAGCGAAGGAAAGACACAGAATGGCAATTTGAAGGAGTGGCAAGATCAAAGAACGCGTTTCTGTATGCCAGCAAGGGGGGAGGAGGAAGTGGTGTTAACAGCAAGAGAGAGGGTAAGAGATGGGAACAAGGGGCCCCAGGAGAGATGAACAGGACTAAGAACAGGGAGGACGAAAGAGAGGGGAAGGCATCCCGAGGCAAAGGGAAAAGGGGGTAGGAGATACCACGGGGCCCTGTTCCGGGCCAGGAGCCATGCCAGATGATTTCCTAGTTTTGCCCCCAGCACCCCTGGAGGGAGGTGTCATTATCCTCATTTTATAGATGGGGCACCCCAGACTCAGAGTGGCCGCCTTGCCAGGAGGTGGGAGATCTGGGCTTCAGCCTCGGTCCCTTACTCCAGAGTCCTCACGCCTCTCCCCAATGCCACCAGGCCTAGCTCCTGACCGAGGGAGAGAGGAGCGCGTGATGACCCAGGCGGGGAGAGGTTCTGACCCATCCCTTCGTGTGTCTCCTGCCCCAGGAAGCTGTCAGCCGAGCACCCGTTCCTGAAGGAGATGCGAGACCGAGGGGAGAACCTGTATGTGGTCATGGAGGTGGTGGAGACCGTGCAGGAGGTCACTCTGGAGAGAGCCGGCAAGGCCGAGGGCTGCTTCTCCCTCCCGTTCTTCGCCCCACTGGGGCTACAGGTTTGGTTCGCACACACATGCGCGCGCACACACACACACACACACACACACACACACACACTTACATTTAGCCTCTCCTCAGAAGCCGCATTAACACATTAACTTTGCCCGATCGGTGCCTACCCAGGATACTGAAAATGACCCACTCCTTCTTCCTGCTTTTCAAGATTCAAGGCCCCTGTCAGCCAGACACAAGTCCTCTCTGTGGTCAAGAGCGCCCCGTGTGGGCAGATCCCTGTGCCAGACGCCACAGGGAGCCATCAGGGAAGGGGAAACTCATAGTCGTGGGTGACCCCTCCTGGTGTTCCCAGTGCACAGGAGAGACATCCCTGCTCTCAGAAAGTTCTCGGTCTCATGGAGGAGACACACAGGTTAAAGCCCCGAGAACACAGGCTCGGAGGATTCGATGTAGATGAGTAATGCTCTACATACCTAAATCTAGTTTGTATAAATATCCAAGGGGTGAGTTGGAACTGAGTAGGGTTAGTCATGGAAGGCTTCCTGGAGGAGATGAGCATGGGCCAGAGGGCAAAGAGGAAGAAGGAATGGGGCCTGTGGACACTCTCAGGTGGGATGGAGATGCCCAGGCAGGTGATGGAGCGGGTCCACCCAGTTCCTTCGTCTGTCTGAACCAGGAAGAGAGATACACATTGTGAGAGGGATGATGCAGAAGGGCTCCGAAGTGCATTCCATGGCGTCCAGACCGGACGGAAAGACAATCAGGGACATGAATGTAGGGTTTTCCACTTCTTATCTCCCCAGAGGTGCTCAGGCCTGCCCCTCCACATGCCCCTCCCTCACCCCATGTCTCAGAATCTCTGCAGGTTCATAAATCCTCATTGTCTGATCCTAGGGATCCATAAACCACAAGGAGGCCGTAACCATCCCCAAGGGCTGCATCCTGGCCTTTCGAGTGAGACAACTGATGGTCAAAGGCAAAGATGAGTGGGGTGAGCAGACACTGGCATGTTCTCCCCTCAAGACAAGAGTTACCCTCATTAGCACTAAGGCATCCTGGTCCCCTCTGGTGGCAAGCCTGGGAATGAGTGCTGGAACGTACTACACTGCGGCCCAGATGCCAGGGACTGAACTGCGGGGGCTGCTCTGGAGAGGGAGTGAAGGAACCCCTGGGCGCTGTGTTAGTTGGCGGAAGGGGGCACAAAGATGAATAACCACAGCTTCTGCTCTCGAGAAGTCCATGGCCAACGGAGGAAACAGACCCAGATACCAGCACTAGGACGCAAGGCAGAAATAGCGTTGAACTCGGGTTTACAGAGGAAGAAAAGAGTTTTCAGCAAAAGAGGTGGAGCAGGGGATGAGGTGGGGCATCTGGGAACAGGGACCTAGCCCTTAACAAAGCCCATGGACTTGAGAAGAGAGAAGGGAAGGTGGGCAGCTGCTAAGGGTCCTCCTGCTCTGGCCTCTCTTGCACCTTACAGATATTCCACACATCTGCAATGATAACATGCAGACCTTCCCTCCTGGAGGTGAGTGAAATTGCTTCCCCCATCTTTTGCCCAACGCTGACATTAGCTGCTAAAATCCTGCACCCTCTAATAGCATATACCCTAATCCCTCAAGGAGCCCCTCCTTTTGTTTCCCAAGTCCCTTTATAAAAATATCTGTCCTCAACTTGAGGACAGGCAGACAGAAGCACATAAATACTGCCCTAGAGAGACAGAGAAGCAGAAAGAGACCGGAAGTCAGAAGCAGAAGCAGAAATAAGACTCAGAGATACTGTGTGTTCCCAAAGTGGGGGGGGGGGGTGAGCTAACATAATCTCCGTGTGTTTTTATAATGATCTCTGATAAAGCTGCCTTGACATCCGCTCTAGATAAAAAGGCACAAATAGGTTTTATGCTGACATAGGTACATTGTTTCTGTCTTCCGAAAAGCCAGAGGAGAAGTTCACCCATAAGTGTTTCCTCCCGTTTCTTTTTTTTCTTTTTTTTAAAGGTCTATTTATTTATTTTTTTATTTTAGAGTGAGAGAGCGAGCACAAGTGAGAGGGGCAGGGAGAGGGAGAGAGACTCTCAAGCAGAGCCCGATGTGGGGCTCCATCCCAGGACCCTGAGATCAGGACCAGAGCCAAAACCAAGAGTTGGGTGCCTAACCCCCTGCGCTACCCAGGAGCCCGTTTCCGCTCCTTTCACTGCAACTTTCTTGATGCAGAATTTTATTTATTTATTTATTTATTTATTTATTTATTTATTTATTTATTTATTTTAAGGATTTTATTTATTCACTTGAGAGTGAGCAAGAGAGAAAGAGAGCACGAGCAGGGGGGAGGGGCAGAGGGAGAAGGAGAAGCAGACTTCCCACGGAGCAGGGAGCTCAATGCGGGCTCAGTCTCACCACCCTGAGATCATGACCTGAGCCGAAACCAAGAGTTCGATGCTTAACCGACTGAGCCACCCAGGTGCCCCTCGACGCAGAATTTTAAAACTCCAATCTTTTCCTCCTCTTCCCTGAAGGACTGACGGGGGACATGGAAGAGCAGATCTCAGCAAACAACGGTCCTCAACACATGGCAGAAATTCCAATAGCTTAGGGAAAAGTGGTGGCAGGGGGAAGTCTTTGGACAGGGTACCCAGGTGGTCTGTCCTGGAGGGTCTCCTTAGCTGTAACCTGTCCCACGCACATCTGCTGCTCTGCTCCCCCGCATCCGGGATGGTTGAGTCACTGAGTCACAGTGATGCCAACTCAATCAATCCAGGAGCCCCTTTTCACGTTGCATTAGCTTCTCTCCTGCCCCTATTCCTGCCTCCTATGAATGCAGCAAGTGTAGCTTTAAGATAGCTGGGATATCCCAGGACAGGATGTATTTCCTAACCCCCATTAATGTTTCATCTTCTGGGCATGGCTACTGTTTTGGAGGAGTACATTCTTGTCTTTTCTTTTCCCCCCTCAGGTATCCTGGCATCTGAGGCTGGTAAGGAATTTTCTGAGTATCTCCCAAGACTTTGGCATGAAGGCAGTGGAGTGGAGGGAGGGAAAGACAAGTGCAGAGTCCCAGGTCCGGGCGATTGGAGCCACTTCCAGGAGCTTCCAGAAGCTACTTTCCTGGACATATTCTTAGGATGCCGGGTCCCTAGAGGGTCAGGCCAAGATTCCAGCTAACCCTGATCCACCCATATCCTTCATAAAGACCCACCCATCCTAGCCTTCACTCAGTCACCAAAGTCCTTCTTCTTTGTCGAATAACTCATAAGAAGGGGAAATAGACTCCCCTTCTCAACTTGAAGCTGGAGTCTTAGAGAAAGGGAAGTCAATTGTCTACTGTCACAGGATGGAGCTTGGGAGCCTGGGGAGAATCAACTGCCCACTTAGATGATGACATGGGTCCTGGTCCACCTCTTTGCCCTAGACTGTCCCCCACAACACCTCAAGTCAGGGCTTGTGGAAACTTCATAATCACATTCCCTGGCCAAGAAGAGAGGCCAGGCTCAGGCTGGGAGCAGAGCACAGGGACCTCGGCCCCTGAGGGGGCTGAATGGGAAGGCTGCCAGATGGAGGGCTCTTGGCTTACCATGTTCACTGTCTCAACAGGGGAGGAACATGAAGACTTCAAGACACTAAAAGAAGAAGTTCAAAGAGAGATCCAAGAAGTGAAAAAGCTAAGCCGGGTAGGGCAAAGTTCCCTGCTCACCTCCCTCAGCAAACTTCTCGGAAAGAAAAAAGAGCTACAGGACCTGGAGCTCACGGTGAGGTCCCAGAGGAAGGTTGTTGGTGGAGGTGTGCGTGGGTGTCACAACTGGCAGGGGACCTGACATGACAGAAGGGGGTCAGCGGCTAGGAGATAGTGGGTGTCTTCCTTGAGACTGACCAGGTGCCCCCCAGCCTGCCCGCTGCCACTGCCCTCCTCGTGCCTCTGGAAAAGGGCACACAGGGCAGATTCCCTCAAAGCACCTGCTCCTGGATGACGGACAGAGGTAGGCAGCGGGCCAGCGGGGCCCTTTCTTGGGAAGGGAACTGGAACCTTTCCAGTTCCCAGGCTCAGGGAACAAGAAATCTAGGAGTCCAGTACTTTTCATAACTTGACACCTTGAAAAAGAAACAAGGAAATGAGAGTAGTTAACACTTCTCAAGGGACTATAATGTGCCAGGCATTGTGTTGGGCCCCTTACCCATGTTGTCTTAAATAGTTGCCCACCTTTCCCCACAGCTTGAAGGGGCTCTAGACAAAGGACATGAAGTGACCCTGGAGGCACTCCCTCAAGATGTCTTGGTATCAAAGGAAGCTATGGGTGGCATCCTCTATTTCCTCGGAGCCCTAACAGGTAAGTAGAGAGTAAGGTCTTCATTTATAAACCTATTCAGTGATACGAATGAGTCACTGGATGAATTCCCAGATATATGAAAAAATGAATGAATGAATGAATGAATGAATGAATGAATGAATGAATGCCAGGCAAATTATACCACAGTTAAAGTAGTTTATATTTAAAGAAATTGGTTATAGGGCCACCTAGCTGTTGGTAGGTTGGTAGAACATGCAACCAAGGGGTTGTGAGTTCAAGCCCCACGTTGGAAACAGAGATTGCCTTAATAAAATAAAATAACAAAAATTTTGTAAAAAATTGTTTACCTTCCTAAGAATTCATCTGGGCACCTCGGATAACCTGAGAAGGTGGCTGAGTCTTGCTGATAGAGGTTGGGAAGTAACCCTAGTTGTAGCAGCCACATATTTCAAATTTCTACATATAGCTAAGTTCATTACTTTTTTAAAAGATTATTTTATTTATTTATTTGAGAGAGAGAGAGCAGAGTGAGAGAGAACAGGAGTGGGAGGGTTCAGAGGGAGAGGGAGAAGCAGGCTCCCGGCTGAGCAGGAAGCCCGACATGGGGCTCCATCCCAGGACCCTGGGATCATGACCTGAGCCACCCAGGTGCCCCGAAGCTCATCACTTGTATACGAAAATTTGTTAGTTTTAATTTCAGAGCGTAACGCCTTTTCCTCTTGCCCTGAATTCTCTTCTTCCCTCTGCATGGAACATTGCCCCACTTAGAAAAACTCTCTGGTCCTTCAAGAGTAAGCTGAGATGTCTGTCCCCTTAAAAAGCTTGCCCTCAGGGGCGCCTGGGTGGCGCAGTCGTTAAGCGTTAAGCGTCTGCCTTCTTCCTTCAGCTCAGGGCGTGATCCCGGCATTCCGGGATCGAGTCCCACATCAGGCTCCTCGGCTGGAAGCCTGCTTCTTCCTCTCCCTCTCCCCTGCTGTGTTCCCTCTCTGGCTGGCTGTCTCTCTGTCACATAAATAAATAAAATCTTTTAAAAAAATTAAAAAAAAAAAAAAAAGCTTGCCCTCAAATGCCAGGTCCGAAGTAGACCCCTCAGCTATCGCTCCCTTAACACCCTGCGCTGTCTCTGCACACGGCTTTGTCTTCTCCACTAGCCTGCAAGTTCCCTGAGTCCAGGGGTAGGATTTCTACCCCCAGCAAAGGTGCCTACAGCATAGAGAGGCTTTCAACCTGGGATCACTGTGTGGATTAATTAATGCTGAAATTCTAGAAGTGTATCTCTTTGGAGTCTCGAGTCCCCTTTGCACGAGCACCACACATCTATGTCTCTGCTTTTTTTTTTCCCTCCAGAGCTAAGTGAAGCCCAACAGAAGCTGCTGATAAAATCGATGGAGAAAAAGATTCTACCCGTGCAGCTAAGGCTGGTGAGAGAAAACAGCAGGTGCCGGGGAGAGTTTGGGAGGGAGTCAGCTGGAACCAGTGGAAAGATACAGACTTAGCCTAACGACAGACTGTCCTGGAGAGCCTCTGTCGCAGGGCAGGGGCGCGTGCCCAGGGCTCATTTGTCTCCGTGCTCTCCCTTGTATGCTATTTCGCAACCAGAGGTAGAAGAGTGGATTTCTGGGCAGTTATCTGGGTTTTTCAGCTTTGAGAAGACAGAAAACCCTGGCTTTGCTAATTCACAGCCAAATGATGTGAGCAAATCTTTTCATGTCTCTGAGTCTGTCTCAATTCACTCCTCTGTAAATTAGGGCTTAAAAAAAAAAAAAGAGTGCTGCCCACCCTACAGGGTAGTTAGTTAAAAGGCCCACATGGAGTTATAATGTAATGAAAAGAGTTATAATAAGAGAAAAGTAGCCCTCTTCGTGGTTTTTATGAGTTAGGAGAAAGGAGGACAGGTTCCAGTTCTTTCTTTTCATGCTATTTTGGTTCCTTGCAGGTGGAGAGCACAATGGAACAGAATTTCCTACAGGATAAAGAGGGTGTTTTCCCCCTGCAGCCTGACCTGCTCTCCTCCCTTGGGGAAGAGGAACTGACCCTCACAGAGGCCCTAGTGGGGCTGAGTGGCCTCGAAGTGCAGCGATCGGGCCCCCAGTACACGTGGGACCCAGACACACTCCCCCACCTCTGTGCCCTTTACGCTGGCCTCTCCCTCCTGCAGCTGCTGACCAAGGCCTCCTAACTTGCCTTTTCCACCTGCTTCCTGCCTCCTAGTGCCTTCCCGACCTCACTGTGCTGCGTTCTTAACACGCTAGGCTGAAGATGATGGAAGCCCTAGCTGATCGCCCAAGATAAGCAATTTCCACTTGTCCAGCTCTACCTCTCCCCCTACCCCTTCAGCTCCACAACCCATCTGCTGATGCTTAAAGCCTTTAAAGGTGGAAAAGTTCAAATTTTTAAAAATATGACCCATTTCAGCAAAACCAAAAAAAATTAATTTCCTATCCTAATTCCTCCTGCTTATGCTTCCACAAATCGAGTTTTACTGGAATTTATGGAAAATATTATTTCACTTTGGATGAAATGTCTTTTGGTGTTTTTCTTAACTTCTGCCAGAAAAAAAAAATAGACCATCATACTACATATAGCTCATGTTTACATGAGTACTATTATACTGTCCACGGGCCAGCTGGAAAATGCCCAGAGAACTCTGAGGGTGTAGAATGTAGAATCCAGATTCTAAAGTGAGAAGATCAAAGCAGCTTGTCTTCAAAGAGGAGGGTTCAGGGTCCCCTGGACTCGGGTTGAGGGACTGGGACAGGCTTATTTGTGGTACAAACCCAAAACAAGAGTAAGACAACTTTCAAATATATCAAAAAGAAAATGCAGATAAGTCTTCGAAAAAAAATTTTACCCAAGAATAAGACTGACCCATAACTTTTAAAAAAGAAATTGTGATATTATCTTATTTCACCTTTCCCTCCCTTTTTTTTTTTTAAGATTTTATTTATTTATTTGACAGAGAGAGAGACAGCCAGCGAGAGAGGGAACACAAGCAGGGGGGGTGGGAGAGGAAGAAGCAGGCTCCCAGTGGAGGAGCCTGATGTGGGGCTCAATCCCAGAACGCTGGGATCACGCCCTGAGCCAAAGGCAGACGCTTAACAACTGCACCACCCAGGTGCCCCTACCTTTTCCTCTTCTATCCTCAGTCCTGGGTGGTTGTGGGAGGAGGTAACGTGGGCTTGCCATACGGACCTGTGAATATGGATATTGCAATGTTATAAAACTAGCAGGTTCATACCATCCTTCTCTGCCTAAAGCTGGGTTTTAACACCTTTCACCAATTTCTTTTAAAGTATTTTTATGGATGGAATACTTTCTCCAAGGTTTTTGGCCCCAGGAGTCAGACTCACCCCTTTCTTGGCTACCCCCTCCCCCGTCTAGTTCCCTCACTCAACAAGAATTCATGACCAACTGCCAAAAGCTCTGTGTTAAGCCATCCTCCCCCATTCTGGGGCATCTTCTAATGCCTCACGACGGTGCTCAAAGACATCCTGAGTAATTATCTGCTGACCTGGTTGTTTTTCTCTTGTGATGTACACATAATAAAGAGGTGAGCTAACACCCTAACTATCCAGAAGGGTAACTTCGTAAGGATGAACAACAAAGCTCACTTGTTTTCTGTTTTCTTCCTTTACCCTTCTCACCCACCTTCAGTGAGATACGGTGTTATGAAGAAGAGGCTTTAACGAGTTTATTCCAGCGATGATTCAAAAGTCCTGTTATCCATCCCGCAGCCCAAGAGGGCAGAGACACAGTTAAGGAGGAATTGGTCAAGGCACGTTCCCTAAAACCGGACAAAATGTTTTTCCTTCAGCAAGCAGTTGTTTAGCACAAGGGGCTATTTGCTGGAATAGTATGACAAAGGGGGAGACAAAGAATATCCTCTCTCTGTATGAATATAAAAACTACGGTCAAAACATATTCTCTGCCCTCTTTGATCTTACAGCAGGACTAGATTGTCTTGCAGGGTCTGACCTGGTTTAAAACTTAGGACTTCCATCTACAGAAGAGAGAAAAGTTCAAAGATAGGGAGGGAGTTTTTGTTTTGTGTCTTAAGAAGTTGGAACCTGTTATCTAACTCCTGCAGAATCACTAGAGGATTCCTTTGAAAAATAAGTGGACAGGATTTCTGGTTCGATTTCCTTCCCCTGGGGATTCTTAGATTCTCTTTAGGTGCGCTATTATTGCGCTCCCCGTTTCACTACAACGTCTGTTTGGATGCAAACAGGCGCCCCGACGGACTCCCTTAAGTCTCTGCCAATAGGGGCTTCCACCCGCTTTCCTCCGGCCTCACAACACGCGGCAGAGCACAGCCCCCAGCCGACCACATTCTGGAGCTGTTTTTAATAACTCTGCGCCCCGAACGTGCTAGTTCTGGACCGTACCTAGAGTGGACCCGTATATTTTATACTGCAGTGCTTGTACACAAACGCACTCTCCCCCCATCCGCACTCCCAGGCTGCAGGGATTTTATGCCCTTTTTTCAGCACTTGCTAAAATCTGACAGGAAATCTGAATCCCAATGAGTTTCCCCTACTCCCCGGTTCTGTGCTCACATCCCCCTTTTCGCAGCTTCTTCCCTCGCGCCGGATGTACTGGGCGGCGGTTGAGTACGAGCCTCGAGAATCTCGACCGAGACCCCAAACAGGGGGCTGGGGGGGGGGGGAGGCAGGGGGGCGCAGACTGAGCGAGTTGGGGCCCGAAACTGCCAGGCAACTCATGACGTCATCACGCCCTGCGCTGCGATGGGACTTACCCACTCCACGCTGGTTAGGGTGCTCTTAGGAGTCCGACGTAACCCACACGGGAGCCTGAGGGGACATCTAGTGGACGTGCACGGAAATGCACTCCAGAGGAACATAGAAGAAAACAACACACTGAAGCACTCCAAACGCCGGACAAACCCATACAAGCTCCTCCCGGCTCCCTCCTCGAAGATCCGCCTCCATCTTGCACCTCGGCTGTTGATTTCTTTTCCTTTTGTGGATTCGGCCTTCGGCCTGCCAGGCCTGGCGTTTCCCAGAAGGCCCAGCGCCGGGAAGGGGTTTGCAGCTGCTCCGTCATCGTGCGGCCCGTCGCGAGCCCGCGCTCGTGTGCAGGCCCGGCTCGGTTCCTGGTCTCTGGTGCGAGGATTCACACGAGGCCCTGGTCTCGGTTCCCGGAGTAGGCCGCGACCCCGGGCGCCATGAAACAGGAGGGCTCGGCGCGGCGCCGCGGCGCGGACAAGGCGAAGCCGCCGCCGGGCGGAGGGGAACAAGAACCACCGCCTCCCCCGACCCCCCAAGATGTGGAGATGAAAGAGGAGGCGGCGGCGGCGGGTGGCGGGTCATCGGGGGAGCCTGATAGCAAAGCGGCGGCGGCGGCGGCGGCTGAGCACTCCCAGCGAGAGCTGGACACCGTCACCTTGGAGGGTACGAGAGCCCGGGACGGGGACCTGCCGCGGTCACGGATGACAGTGCCCCAGTGATCCAGCCTATCCTTGGGACCCCAGCGCAGGTTCCACCACCCCGATTCCTTAGGATCACCCCCAGTGCCCGCCCCCTACCACCCTGACACTCCTGACCCTAGCCCCGTAATGAACCTACTCTCCAGGCTCCGGACTCTTCCCTTAACACATTTCCTCCCCCCTTACCTGGGTTGCATCTAGAAGTAGGTCTCACTGGGCCTGTGGACTCCCCCCTCCTTGTAAGTCCTCTCCGACCTACTCTATTTACATCCATCGAACTGATTTCTAACGCCGGTAGTATGTGATTGGGCCTTCTAGAAACCAGTGTTTGTATCTATGTGTGTAAAGGGGGTCAGGGTGACGCAGAATATTGGCCCCTGAATTTTAAGACCGTACAAAAGTTTTCTGTTGTCTTAGCTACCTCTGGCAGACTCCCCTAAGAGAAGCCTTTCTGTTCGGTATCCTGCTTCTTTGTTTCTGTAATTAAGATGCCCTAACGATCCCACTGCTCTTCCTCTCCCTTCAAGTCCTTATTTCTGTTCCTAAAGAGTTTAAACACATTACAGACTTTAAAGTTTTAGGTGTCATCTTTGTTTGGGTTCGTAATACTCACCTGCGACCTTAACTATGTACCAATCCCCCTATTTCTTTTCTCCTGGGTACTTGTTCCCAGTTTCTTACTGCCCTCTTGTTCCTCCAGGTTCTCATTTCACTTTTCTCAGAGCATCCTGTCCGCATTTGGAGTGGGCAGAGTGAGAGCTTCCCACTGTGAACCTGGTGCTATTTTCCCAGCTATGGATCAAGTGGAACCAGACTATTTATTGGGTTTTCTCTCTAACTGCATGAGAACCTTGCTCAAAAACATTGAGATAAGCAAAGTTATGCTCCTGGTTGATGGTTTTGAGGATGTAATGTTGACTGCATCAGCCCCTAAAGTTGGGCAACAGGCCTCAGTATCTAATCAAGACCCTTGTACCTAAAATCGTGATAGCCTCTGGCAAAGGTGCTACAGGGCGCATACATATGTCTCTTATAAAGCGCTTCGTTTTGTTACTATGAAGTAGTTCATGTTTCATTGTAGAAATTTTGGAAAATATGAGGAGTCTAAAGTAACGGAATAACATCAGCCATGGTTAACATTTTTTTCCTATGAATTTTTCATCTGCTCTTCTGTAATTGAGATCAAGTTATATAGACCGTTCGGAACAAGGCATAACTAAATACAGATAATTTTGTGTGCTTTCATCTAACATGTCCATAAACACAGCGTTCAATTTATTCCAGAAACGTGTATTGAATACCCGATATAGTGGCTAAGCATACAAGCTCTGGGATTAGTTTCCTCATCTCTGTAAATAGAGTAATAGTACCTACTTCATTGAGTCGATGTAACGATTAAAATGCTTGGAACTGCGCCTCACACGTGAGGAACACATAGTAAACTCTCTGTAATGTTAGCAGTTATCATTATTATGTCATTAGGGGACCCAGGCATTCTATGCTGAGTGTACAAAGGTAACTAAGAAACTACCAATTCAGTGTGTTCCTTTATTCCTGGACACTTCAGTTGTTTCCAGTTTTTTACCATTTTAAATAGCTTTGCAACAGTCATTTTTGTGACCCAAGTTTTTAATCTGCCTTTATGGTTTTTTCTTTAGTATAGATTCTCAATATGCCTGAGTTGAGAAGGCAGATGTTTTTAGAGTTTGGGTGGGTATCGTCCAGAGAAACTATTAATTTGCATTATACCAACAGAAATGTCCTGTTCGCCCCTGACTCTTATGTTACGATTTTTTTTATAAGACACAAACTTTATAAATATTAAGACAGAATAGTTGAAAGTACTGTTACGATTTTTTTTTTTTTGAAGATTGTTTATTTTAGAGCGAGCACAAGCACGTAAGCGGGAAGGGTAGAGGGAAAGGGAGAGAGAATCTCAAGCAGACTCCATGCTGAGTGTGGAGCCTGACACAGGGCTTGATCCCGGGACCCTGAGATCACGACCTGAGCCGAAACCGAGAGTCAGACGCTCAGCCAACTGCACCACCCAGCCACCCTTCTGTGTTACGATTTTTTAAATATTACCAGTTTGGTAGTTGAAAACATTTCAATTTGCTATTATTCAAATGCTAGTGAAATATATTTTCATGTCGGTTTGCTGTCTGTCTACTTTTTGCATTGTCTATTTGTGTTCATTGTTACCTACCCTAATTTATGCAGGCTCTTTGTAAAATAATGTGACTCTCTGGTCACATTCGTTGCAAATATTTTTCTTTTGTTTACACAGTTATTCGGAAGGATTTTTTGCAGAGTGGAGTTCCTCATTCATGTGCGCGCACGCCTGCGTGTGTGTGTGTGTGTGTGTGTGTGTGTGTGTGTGATTTCTCCTATTGTTTACATTTAAAGAGTCTTTTCCCATTTAGAGAACTGATAAATCCATGTAATTTGTCTTGTTGGTTGTTTCTCATTGTTGCTTTTCCTTTCTTCCTCTTTCTCTTACCCTGTACCCTTTCCCCCACCCCAGCTTTATTTTTCATTGTCTGTTTGTTGTGTCTTAAAATCATCGTATGGTATATAAGTATTGCTTAACCATATTAGGCAAAAGAAACCACTGGCTACATCTTGCCTTTTATAAGAGGTTCCCTAGAACTACTTGCCTAGAGTGGTGGGAGGATACAAAGAGTTAGAAGTAACATGTTTTTCTTCTGTGGTCCTCCGCAGACATCAAGGAGCATGTGAAACAGCTGGAGAAGGCAGTTTCGGGCAAGGAGCCCCGATTTGTGCTGAGGGCCCTGCGGATGCTGCCCTCCACATCCCGCCGCCTCAACCACTATGTTCTGTATAAGGCTGTGCATGGCTTCTTCACCTCAAATAATGCCACTCGAGACTTCTTGCTTCCCTTCCTGGAAGAAGTAAGTGAGTCAGGTGCTTCGAGAGTACGAGCGTGGCCTCAGACCGTACCCCACCCCACCCCCCCACCTCTCGACGGTTTTTGTCATTGTAATTGTTTCCCACCCTCCAGACCTGTCTCAGTACCTCCTGTAGCTGACTAGTGAAACAGAGCAGCCCCTTTTAGTGCTCATTTGCCCCTAACAAGGGACCGTCCTGCCCTGTGCTACACTCTTCTGGGTCAGGGGAAAGAGCTGGGAATCAGGATCCTTCGAACCAAACTCGCTTCCCGCTGATACCCAGCACCAACACTCTCCTCCAGTTGGGTAGTGTCTCCGTCGTCCGAGTGGAGACCTCTCTGCCTCCGAAGCCTCACCATGGAGAACGCATAAAACAGTGGTTAAGAGCCCAGCTTCTGGAGGTCGAGTTGAATTTGAATCCCAGCTGGGTCGTGTGGTACCTGTGGGACTTGGACCGGTGACCTAACCTCCTTATGCTTCATTTTCTCCTTTGTTAAATGTGGCGAACAGATTTGGGGGGATGAGGGGGAGGAAAGGAATATGTGTAAAACGCTTAGAACCGTGCCTGGCACACAGCGAATGCTCGTGAAGCTTATTTGGGGCCGGCAGTGGACTCCGTGTCAGGAGAGGCCTCTCCTTTTTCTTTCTGGCTGGAAAATCCCTCTTACGTCCAGGTCCTGCCTCTTCTCAAACCTCATTGTCCCTTCAGCCATCTCCCTGTATTCCCATGGGCTGTTCCATAGAACAGACTCAAAAAATCTCTTGAGGTGGAACGAGGAGGAATTTATTGTCTGGGAACAGGGAAAAGCACCCTCTCCCAACTTGACCTGGAAAAAATTTTTTAACCTGTATATCTCTAAATTCACCCCAATATGTTTGCTTTTTGAGCTGTTGCACGTTATTCCAGTTGGGGTGATTAGAGCTGATAATAAGTATGACGTATATGTCAATTTCCCCAAATTTCCTTTGTCCCCACTAAAAAAAAAGCCGCTCTCATTATTCTTAATCTCATCTCTAGAATTATATTACCTTATTAAACCCTCTCTGATAAAATTTGCAGTGGTTCCAGGTGTGGTGGTTTAATCTCTCTACGTAGATTGTAGGCTCTGAGGGGGTCCTTACATCACCCTTTCCATCCCCATTACATCCTGTAACGAAGTCTGTTGTGCTCCTCTCGGCCTTTTTTTTATTTCTGTTGCCAGCCTCCTTGACCTCCTTTGGAAGGAGACAGTACCATCTTTATTTTTATATCCCAAGGACCTAAAAAAATCTTGCATATGACAGGCACTCAGTGAATACTTGTTGAAATACATCAGGAGTGCTTAATGAAGTCTTAACTGTTGACCGACTGAGCTTTCCCCAGTAGTCCCTGTCTTCCCTAGCCCATGGACACTGAAGCTGATCTCCAGTTCCGTCCCCGGACGGGAAAAGCCGCGTCCACGCCGCTGCTGCCTGAAGTGGAAGCCTACCTACAGCTCCTCGTGGTCATCTTCCTGATGGGCAGCAAGCGCTACAAAGAGGTACCCAGACCAGCGCGCGGGGGTCGCACGCCCCACGCGGTGCACGGGGCTTGCGGGAGAGATGGTCTCTGGTGAAGAATTGGAGAGAATCACTGGGTTCTTCATCGTCTCGCCAGACTCTCTCCCCCATGTGGGAACGTACCTACCCCCACATCCAGGGAAGCCCCCTTCGCTCCCGTTGGGACACCGTGGGAAGGGGCTGGCGGCCGCCATTCTGTGCTTCTCTGTGGCATGGAACCAAGTCTGTTAGGAAAAGGAGATTTGGAGACAATCCTGAGTTCAGATCCCAGCTGTACCTTGGGCAGATTAATTTCTCCTGGCTTTATGTCACATGGGGTGCCCACCTCCCAACATCATTGTGGGCATGAAATAAAACACAAGCACAGTGATCTGCGAATGGGAAGCTTTCTCGGTATTTGAGTAAGTGGCAGCGCGGAGCGCGGGACTGAACAGCTTCGCGGTCGCTGCACTGCCGCCGCCCCTCCGGCCCGGGCCAGCTTCTTTGTCAGTCACAGCCACTGTCCAAAGAACACGCTCAAGAAATGATGGGTCCGGGGCAGCTGGGTGGCTCAGTCGGTTAAGCATCCGACTCTTGATTTTGGCTCAGGTCACGAGCTCAGAGTCGTGGGATCGAGCCCTGAGTCGGGCTCCACGATCAGCGGGGTCTACCGGAGATTCTCTCTCTCTCCCCCTGCCCTTCCCCCCCACCCCCTGCTCTTGAGTGTGCACATGTGCCCACCCAAGCACTCGCTCGCTCTCTCAAATAAGTAAAACTTCTTAAAAAAAAAAAAAAAAAAAGGAAGAAATGACAGTTCCCTCTGCTCCATTCCCTGTTTTGTTTTTTACTTGCCTCGCCACGAGTTGGTTTTTGTTTTTAGATATAATTCACCCCCTTTAAAGTGTATGGTTCAGGGCTGCCTGCCTGGCTCAGTCAGCAGAGCGTCCGACTCCTGATCTCCGGTTCCTGAGTTCGAGCCCAACATTGGGTGGAGAGATTACTTAAGTAAATTAATTAATTAAATTAAATACATTTTAAAAACTAACGGTACAGTTCCGTGGGTTTTGGTGTTCACAGGGTTGTGCAAGCATCATCACTGTCTAATTCCAGAATGATTTCATCGCCCCAAAAAGCAACCCCATCACTGCTAGTAGTCGCTTCCCGGTCTCCCCTCACCCCAGCCTCTGGCAACTACTCATCTGTGTTTTCTGGCTCATGGATTTTCCTATTCTGTTCATTTCCTATAAAGGGAACTCTATAACACATGGCCTTTTGTGTCTGGCTTCTTTGACGTAGCACCATGTTTTCTAGCTTTGTCCGTGCTGTAGTGTTATCTGTATTCCAGCCCTCTTTACGGATGAATGCCATTCCGTCCTGTGGATAGTTACGAGTAACGCTGCTGCGAACATTTGTGCACAAGCTCTCACGTGAACATACGTTTCCCGTTCTCCTGGATTCATGCCTAGGAGGGGAGTTGCTGGCTCACGGGATAGCTCCCGTTTACCTTTTTGAGGCACTCCCACGTGATTCTCTTCTGGCCGCCCCCCCAGGCCCAGCAGATCTCCGACGACCTGATGCAGAAACTCAGCAGTCAGAACCGCCGGGCCCTGGACCTCGTGGCCGCCAAGTGTTACTACTATCACGCGCGCGTCTACGAGTTTCTGGATAAGCTGGACGTGGTGCGCAGGTACGGGTGGCCAGGGTCTGACCCCAAGGTTAAGAACTGGCCCCCGGGCTCTTCCCGACGCTCCACATCAAGGGAGGACTGATGGGTAGGCCGGGGGTAGAAGAGCGGGCTGGCAGACCTACCAGACATTTCACTCCTCTGCTCAAAACTTGCGGTGGCTCCCCGTGTTCCTGAGGGAAGAGCTGACGTCGTCACGGTAGCGCGTAAGGCCTGACGTGCTCGGGCCCCTGCCGACTGCCTTCTTGACTCTGCCTCCCCTGCTCCCCTGACTCACTCCTGCCACACCGGCCTCCCTGCTCTTCCTGGGGCGCGCCAGGCACGCTCTTGCCCCTGCTTCCTTCCAGCCTGGGTTGAGTCGTGACCTTTTCAGAAGTGCGTCCTCCCCGACGAAGCCATTTAAAATCGCAACCCCGTCCTCGCCCCCCGCGCTCCCCGCTGCACTTAGCTGGTGTCCCCATAGCCCCGGTCTCCTCCTGTCATGCTGTGTACGACACTCATGTATCACCGTCCTTGTCTGTCCTGCCCGTGAGAATGCAGTCGTGGCCTTCCTCGCGCCACCGCAGGCGCGCGATAGCCGAGGCTTCCGTGGATAACCAGAAAGGCAGTTTGCGTCCCTTTTTGTTGCAGTTGAGCGACTAGAGAGGCCCAGGCCGCTCGGAGCGTCGCGCTTGGAGGCGCCTGACGTGCTTCTCGTTGCCCCCTTGCAGCTTCCTACACGCGCGGCTGCGCACGGCCACACTGCGGCACGACGCGGACGGCCAGGCCACGCTGCTGAACCTGCTGCTGCGAAACTACCTGCGCTACAGCCTGTACGAGCAGGCCGAGAAGCTGGCGTCCAAGGCCGCGTTCCCCGAGCAGGCCAGCAACGGCGAGTGGGCCAGGTACCTCTACTACACAGGTGAGCCGCGCCCGGCCCCGCTGGCGCCCGGTCTGCGGGGGGCTTGGGGCGACGCCGTCCTCCCGACCCGCTCTCTCCTCCACGCCCAGGGCGGATCAAAGCCATTCAGCTGGAGTACTCAGAGGCCCGGAGAACGATGACCAATGCCCTTCGCAAGGCCCCCCAGCACACGGCTGTGGGCTTCAAACAGACGGTGAGCAGCAGCCCTCACCCCCACGCCGCTTCCCTGCCCTTCCCTGCGCAGGAGCCCGGGGAGGCCTCCCGAACCTTCATTTTCCCAGCGTTGCATCACATGGCCCTTTGCGCATGGCACTGGTCAGAGCACACGAAGCAGACACGACCTGCACCTCCCGTGGTTTGTGTTCAGGGTGTTCTCCTCGGTGGATAGGTTTCGAATTGTCCTGGTTCCCCGGCGCTCCTTACAGTCATCCCAGGCACGGACCTGGGTTGTGTCGAGAGACCCCGGGCTCTTTCCTGGTCCCTCGCGTGCCCATGTGGGAGCAGTGCTGCTAAGCAAGGGGCGTGGGATCATGACCCGAGCTGAAGGGGCAGACGCTTAAGGACTGCGCCACCCAGGCGCCCCACCCCACCACCCATCTTAACCCTTCCTTCCCTCATAACTCTTGCTGTCACGTGACTTAGCCGTCTGTGGTCCCGTCCATCCAGCTGGGTAGGCCCATTCGCTGAGGTTCTGCCAGTCCCCCTCCGCGCTTCTGCCTCTACCCAGGTCCCGAGTTCTCCACGCTCACCTCCTCTCCTCCAGTAACAGTCCACCTCCCTAACCAGCGTCTTTGGCTGACATCTGGCCGTACTCCCAGAGCGCTGCCTTTGCAGCGTGGTGTGCACGTGGAGTTGGGGCCTCGGTGTGACCGAAGGGGCAGCTCTTCCCAGTCCCCGGCCCCGGGCGCTTGTCCAGCTCTTCATGGGCCTCATATGGGGCCATTTTCCCCATTTCGCGGTGTGTCTGACCGCACTGAAGCCCCGGTCCCCTCTCTCCTCCCTCCTGCTGGGGCTCCCTGCCCGTTGTGTTCCTGGGTCCCACACCGCCAGGTGCACAAGCTTCTGATTGTGGTGGAGTTGCTGCTCGGGGAGATCCCGGACCGGCTACAGTTCCGTCAGCCGTCCCTCAAGCGCTCGCTCATGCCCTACTTCCTTCTGACTCAAGGTACGGCTGGTCCCGCCCGCAGAGCCGGCCAGACCCCTGGCGCGGTGGCCTCCCCAGTGGGTTTGCCCGTTTGCGTTTCCTGATCACTCCTCTCCCCCTCCAGCTGTCAGGACCGGAAACCTAGCCAAGTTCAACCAGGTCCTGGACCAGTTTGGGGAGAAGTTTCAGGCAGATGGGACCTATACCCTAATCATCCGACTGCGGCACAACGTCATTAAGACAGGTGTGGATCGGAGTCTGAGGGGCCACTGGAAGAGCAGGGCCCAGACGGGGCTTCTGCAAGGGGTGGGGCAGCGCTAGGGGTGTCCGTGGGTGGGTGTAGGGGCTGTGCCCCCCGTGCCCACCCCAGAGCTCCTTCCTCTCCCAGGTGTGCGCATGATCAGCCTCTCCTATTCCCGAATCTCCCTGGCCGACATCGCCCAGAAGCTGCAGCTGGATAGCCCAGAGGACGCGGAGTTCATTGTTGCCAAGGTGGGGCTGGCTTGGGGACGGCAGTCGCCTCACTCCTGCCGCATTTCAGGGGATGGGAGGGGTCAGGGAGCGGGTGGCATGGTCTTATCAGGGAGTGCCGGTCCTGGAGTGAGGCCCGCATTTCCAGAGAGAATGTGTACGCGAGTGAGCGTGAGAGTGGAAGGAGGAAAGGGATAGGACAGGGGTTCTCGGATTTAGAAGATGGGCTTCCTGGTGACTTGGCGTCCCTTTGGGGGCCTGCAGGCCATCCGGGATGGCGTCATTGAGGCCAGCATCAACCACGAGAAGGGCTACGTCCAGTCCAAGGAGATGATTGATATCTATTCTACCCGTGAGCCCCAGCTGGCCTTCCACCAGCGCATCTCCTTCTGCCTCGATATCCACAACATGTCCGTCAAGGTGAGAAGCCGGGGCTGCAGAGGGGGGTTGGCAGCACCCAGGGCTCCTCAGGGGAGCATAGCCTCGTTCCCATCCTCCGTAAAGCCGCTGAATGGCGGGGCAGGGGGCCCGGAGGGAGCAAAGGACTCGGCATGTGGGCCCATAAGACCTTCGACGGCTTCTAAGGGTCTGGTTGCCAGGGAGGACCGGACGGATTCAGAGTGTAGGTTCCAGATTTGCTTCCAAATTTGAGTCGTTGACCTTCTCTAGCCTGTTTCTCCATCTGTGTAGCTGGCGGTGAGATGACCCGCCCTGCCCGCCTCAGGCTCGTTGACCTTAAATGCACTCACTGTCTCGAGGCACTTAGCGAAGGCTCAGCTGTGGAGAAGGCGCGGCGGGAGGGGGCGTCCGGTTCCGCAGAGGGCTGTGAGCCTTTCTCCTGTGGCAGGCACTGACCTGGGTGCTGGGACTGTGTGTGTGATTTTTCCTGGTCTCTTCTTGCCCCAAGAGACTAGGGATGTTGTTGCCTTGCCTAAAATCAGGTAAATGCTGTGCTCAGGGAGACAGGAAAGGCCCTTTGCGACCTGGTCCCCTCCCCCTGGCGCTCCCTCCCCTTCCCCTCCAGCTGTCTCTCCCAGCTTTTCCTTCCTTCCCCTTCCCCCCCCCCCCAGCTGGCCCCACGGAGCTCCGGCCAGGCCTGTTCACACATTGAAACCTCTGTGTGGAGTGCCTTTCCTCCATCCGCACCAGTCTGTTCCTTTCCTCCTTTCCCTCCTCATTGCCGGCCCCTCCCTGCCATTCAGAAGCATTGGTCACTTGTACCCCGGGGTCTGCTGATCCTCTCCTTGAGCTGTTAGCACGCAGTGTAGTAGTAATGCGCTGGCATGCCTAGCTCCCCCCTAGACTAAGCTGGGGAGAGAATAACCTTATGCATGTCATGGTGCCTGGTACGCAGAAGGAGCACAATAAACGTTACGTTAAGTGCATGTGTTCTCTTCATCTTGCCCCTCTCTCTACTGTGCTTCAGGCCATGAGGTTTCCTCCCAAATCGTACAACAAGGACTTGGAGTCAGCAGAGGTAAGGTGCTTCTGTTTAGGTAAGACTGAAAGGTCAAACTTCCCTACAGAGATGGAAGAGGGAGGCGGTTTCTGGAAGGGCTGGGAGCAGCTCTGAAGCTTTTGCAGTCCCTGATCTTGGGGTGGGTTGGCCTGGGTAAGCACTGTGTGAGAGAGCCCCACTGGTCCCCGGCAGCCCAGCCCTCACCCCACCTCTTGCCCCAGGAACGGCGTGAACGAGAACAGCAAGACTTGGAGTTCGCCAAGGAGATGGCAGAAGATGATGATGACAGCTTCCCTTGAGCTGGGGGGCTGGGGAGGGGTGGGGTGAGTGGGGACTGGCTCTTTATCTTTCCCCCTTGGGGTCACCTGCCCAGGGAACTGGCCCCTTTCCCGTACATGTCTCACAGACTGCATATGTGCAGGGGGTGAGGGGTGCAGGGAGCCAGCCATCCCCACCTCACCCCAGGACCCCTCCCCAGCCAGTGACAGCACGCGGTGGGCAGGAAGGTGGGCAGGCGGCCTCCCCAGGGCAGGGTCCTGGCTAGTGGTGTGGGCAGCAAGATGGGGGGGAGTAGCCCTGTGCTCTCCAGGGAGTCGGGGACTGGAACTGGGACATGTGTTGGGTTGTATGTTTTTTGAAGCTTCAATTATGATTTTTAAACAATAAAAAGTTCTCCAAAGTTCTTTGTGTATCATTTAGTGACTGTACTTTGCTCTCACACCTGTAGTGTTTTGTTTTTTATTTTATTTTATTTATTTATTTGTCAGGGAGAAAGAGCACAAGCAGGGGGAGGGAGAAGCAGACTCCCTGCTGAGCAGGAAGCCCGATGTGGGACTTGATCCCAGGACCCTGGGATCATGACCCGAGCTGAAGGCAGCCGCTTAACGGACTGAGCCACCCCGGCGTCGTCCCACACAGAGCCAGATTTTTCTCTCCTGGTCTTGGGAGGACTAGCCCAGTGTAATCACCCAGTGTGACTGGATGAGGGTGAAGCCGAGGGCAGGGTGAAGGGCCTCCCTCCTCTCTTAACTGGCTGACCGGTGTTGGGCAAGCCACGAAACCTTTCAGCCTCCTGCCCCACATCTGTCCAATAAAGTATGAGACTCCGTGACCTGGCTCTGAATTTAGAAATCTAGACCTCTAGAGGGTCAAAGGAAAGGTGAGGGTCTGGCCCTCAGGTGGGGTTTGCAGAGAGAAGGGGCGCTGATGGCTCTGCCCCCGGAGACGGAGGCCAGGGCTTGGCCCATTTGGCCCTTAGGAACGGCAGGGAGAACAGCTGGGTCAGGCAGGAGGAGGCTCCCTGTGCCCCGCCCGCTTACTCCCGCTGCGGATGGGGGTACGGGCCTGCTAGGTCTTGAAGTCTCCCGGACACTAACGGCCCTGCTCCCCATCCTGGGGCACTGAACTGTTGCTGTGTCCCCGGGCAGCCCGGGGACGTTGCTGTGCGCGTTCTCTGCTCCTGCCAAGCGCTGTTATCTGAACACGGCGCTGTGGCTTCTGCTTCTGCTTAACTGTGCTCCCTCTCCTGCTGTGCTCTGGCTCTCCACCCCATGGATTTCGACACCTCCTCCAGGCTTCCTGCCTCGCGGTGATTTATCCCCATGGCTTCTGGAACACTTAGGCGGTGGTGTGAAAGTCTTATCTTCCTGACCAGCTTATAGGTTCTCGGAGAGCAAGAGGTATCTGTGTCCTCCGGGGGCTTTGCCCAGGGCCTGGCACACTGGGTCTGACGAAGTCTTGTCAGGAAAGGTACGTTCTGTTCATCACCAATTGAAGATTTTCATCCCCCAGTATCCCTGATTGCCCTTAAAGGCCTTGCTCTGGTTCCTGATCCCATCCCAACCTTGGTCACAGCGATCTGGCATCGCCCACTTCCTTGAACAACCTGCCGCCACCCCTCCGTGTAATGAAACTCTTAAAAAAAAAAAAAAAAAAAAGATTTTATTTCAGGGGCACCTGGGGGCTCAGTTGGTCAAGCATCTGATTCCTTGATTTCGGCTGGGGTCATGATCTCGGGGTTGTGAGATCAAGCAGCACGTCATACATCGGGCTCTGCACTGGGCGTGGAGCCCACTGAGGATTCTCTCCCTCGGCACCTCCCCCCACCACGGGCTCGCTCACTCGTGCTCTCAAAAAAAAAAAAGACTTTATTTTTAAGTAAACCCTGAGATCAAGCGTCCCGTGCTGTACCGCCGCCAGCCAGGCGCCCCACGGTTATAAATCTTAGAGTCAGCACCTGACCCGAAGTGCCTCAGACCCTCCCCCGGTTGGTGACAGATTGGAGAGTGTGTCACCCTGGTCCAGAGAGTTGGGGTCGTTTGCCATGATTTCCTGGTTCTCGCCCACCTTGAGTCTATGGACTATTTTTCTGTCCGCTCGCTGTCTGGAAGTTTCTTGTAATTCATTCCCATTGGCTTGGTTTTCTCTTCCTGGAGAAGCTTAGGGTCCTTTTTATGCTTGGAGAGTTCACTGTGTTCTCCACTTTCTGGTTTTCTGTTTTGTTTTTTAATTAGAGAACTACAGCGAAGCATGAAGAATAACATGACGAATAGCCATGAATTTCCACCCAAGTTTAGTAAATGGTGACCTTTGGTTATCATTTCAAGTTTTCTCAGCCGAGGAAAACCATTACGGATCAGTTGGAAGAGCATCTTGTCCCTTTCCCAGGCCCTTCCCTACCCTCCCGAGAGCCAGCCCCTCCAGTGCATTCGGTGGGTAGCCTTCCAGTTTATGTTTTTATACCTTACGTTATGCAAAACAGGAGTGTGTTGCGTTTTTGAATCTTTTAAACGATGTATCACACGAATGTAACTTGCTCTCTTCACTCAGTCTTGGTTTTGAGATCTGGTTGTGTTGCCACCATGCCTGGCACTGTCCTGAGCACCTTGAAACAGCACGAATACAGCAAATTCCGCAAGGGCGTGGCGGGGGAGGCGTACGTGGCATGAACGGACCACGATTTCTTTCGCCCTTTCCTGACCGGTGCACGCCAACTTGCTCTGACAATCAGTGGACAGCTCCGTGTGTCTCCTCGTACACAGGGACTTTTCTCAAAGGGCCAGACTGCACATTTTTGGGGCTCGTGAGCCCTATGGTCTGTTGCAACTGTTCAGTTCTGCTCTTCTTGAAGGCGCCTCTAGACAATACGTAAACAAATTCCTGAAGAACACTGGGGTTTCAATTTCGTATGATGTTTACATGTTAGGAAATATCCTTTTGATGTTTGTCCCCCAACCACTTAAAAATGTAAAACCCATTCTTGACTCGAGATGTCCATCTCTTGGCTCGCAGGCCGAGTCTGCCGCAAACGAGTCACCCCCGAGCCCTTAGAAAGATGCTCCGAGTCCAGTACCAGGTGAAGACAGGAAGCATGAGGGGAACCGCTGGCCGGTTCTGGCCGTTCAGAAACACCTGGGAAAGCCCTTGGGAAGCTGGAAGGCGGGTCGGCAGCCGGGGGTCTCCGGAGCCCGGCCCTTTGCCAGAAGATCGTTCTGGTCTAGCTCGACCTGCGTGACAAGGCCAGTAACAAGCCCCTCTCTACCTGGTCCTCGTGTCCCACGGGCGGGGCCGAAGTCGGGATCGAGCCGCCCTCGAGAGCAGCTGTCTGAACAGGAAGGTGGTGTAGCGGGCGCGGCGCGCGACCTGCCCGCATGCACCGCCGGCTCCTTCTGGGATCCGAGGCGAGGGCTGCGCTTCTCTGCCGCTGCCGCTTGTCTCTAACAGGAGTCATCCCCATCCTCCCCCTGGGTTTGTGGGACGAGATGACAGAAGTGTAATGGAACGTGCCTGACATCTAAGAGGTGTCCAGTAATCGCCAGTCGACACTGGGATTTTCTCCCTGTGGGACGGATGCCCGAACGCCGCCCCAGCCGGCAGCTCACTTCCCCTGGAAGCAGCCCGCTCATCTTCTACCACTTCCGACGGCTGGAAAGCTCTTTCCTTCTGCTGCGCTGAAAACTCGCTGGCTGTGGCTTCCAGCCCCTGAGACCAGACGACAACCCCCTCCTTCGCTTCCCCGGTCAGAACAGCCTGTGTGATCAAATTGTGATCCTGAGTCCTTGGTAGAATTAACGTATTTTCTCAGCCACACATCCTACACACTTGGACTGTAGGTGAAGATAAGAGTCCGGGTCGAGGTCTGCCTGGCCACGGGCGAGGAAGGCCAAACGTTGGTTAAGACGTTCGGTGGTTAGGAGGCACCTGGGTGGCTCAGTCGTTAAGCATCTGCCTTCGGCTCAGGGCCTGATCCCAGGGTTCTGGGATCGAGCCCCACATCGGGCTCCCTGCTCTGCTGGGAGCCTGCTTCTCCCTCTCCCACTCCCCCTGCTTGTGTTCCTTCTTTCTCTGGCTGTCTCTCTCTGTCAAATAAATAAAATCTGTAAAAAAAAAAAAAAAAAAATCGATGGTTAAGGGGCACCTGGGTGGCTCAGTCGGTTAAGCGTCCAACTCTTGATTTGGGCTCAGACCCTGATCTCAGGGTGGTGGAATCAGGCCCCACATCGGATCCCTGCTTGTGGGGAATCTGCTTGGGATTCTCCCTCCCTCTCCCTCTGCCCCTCCCCCCCTAAAATAAATAAATCTTTAAAAAAAAAAAGAGTTTAAGACTGCAGCACAGGGCAGACCTTGGTTCTGCTACTTGGGCAAGTTACTTAACCTCTTTGAGGTCAGATTCATCTTCTGTAAAAAGGGGAAATGGTTCTAATATCTTCCCCAGAGACTTATTAAAAGGCGAACTCTCGATCTGTATGGAGTGTGCTCAGCACCATGTCTGGGGTCGGCTGAGTCCTCTGGAGCCTCTTTGGGGAAGGGGGAAGGGACGTGTTTGTGAAAGTGAATCTCCCGCCCTGCACGGTTCTAAACCCAGTCCTCTGCTCCCGCAGAGCTGGGCACAGAGCTGGCCTCTATCCGTGCACGGTGGCCAGCCAGCGTGCCCCGCCGCCCGGTAGGACAGGGGGACTGGAGGCAGCATGTGACCAGACCTGCAGGTGACGTCCCTGCCAGCTGTGGCCACCAGGGGGCATCCCCACCCCAAAGATGGCCTCACCCAGGCAGACACACCCACTCCTCGTCAAAAGGTGTCTGTTCCTTGGCTCCTGCAGAGGTAAATTGGGACAGAAAGTGACAGCCTTGGGTGCGGTCGGTCAGACTGCTAGGCAGGCCCTAAGGCCTGTAGGAAACCCTCAAGCCAGAGGTGAAGGCCCAGGCTGTAACTCTGAGTCTGAGCCTGCTATCCATGACCTTGGGCAAGGCACTCCCCTCTCTGGCCCAGGTCACGGGGTCCAAGCCTTGCGTGGCTCTAGGATTTGAGGCTGCAGCAGTTTTTTCTTTCTCACCCCAGCTCTTCTCCACCTCGGGCAGCACACACTCTGGCAGGCGGCGAACCTCGCCAGGCAAGCCACGCGTCACGGACCCTCCCCCAGCTCCAAAGCGCTGGGACACTGCTGGAGGGAGGGGAACCCCGGGAGGAGGAGGAAGGGCAAGGTCAGGTGAACCAAGAGACCCAGAACCTCAAGGGTCTTGCTTCATTTGGGACAGACATCCGGTTTCCTCTGGTTTCTGCCAGGATTCTGGGGGCTTAAAGGAATGAGTCACCGGGGGGATTGGGGAGTTCCCAGCTCACCAGCTCAGGACAGGAACCTGGGATAATGCCCATCAAAGTGTGGGGCGGAGACAGGAGGCAAGACCCCAGTGTCCCAACCTCAGGCCCCTGGCCCTCAGGAGGGGACTCGGGAAGGCAGGCTCCTGGGAGTTTGGGGACGACAAGCTTCTTCCCTCTCAAAATTGGGGGTCTGGGGAGCAGGTAGCTTGTGACTCCCAAGGGAGAGTGCAGGGGGGCTGCTCCGGCTAATCTGGGGGGGAGGGAGGGAGGGGCCGCCTGGAGGCCTGCCTCTTCGGTCAGTCGACCAGCCTCCAGCCTCCATGGCTTTTATCAGTGGCTCGGCCTTGGTTCAGCAGTTCTGATCAAACACCCTGGGGCAATTTCAGGCCTGGGTGGGGCTGAGGGGAGGAAGAGAGTTTGAGGGGGGCCAGACGTCAATGAACGATCAGGGATTCCACAATTTCACAAAACTTTCGCAAACAGCTTCATGTCCCAGCCCCCCTGCATTGTCCTGGACACCAAATTTGCATAAATCCTGGGAAGTTATTACTAAGCCTCAGTCGTGGCACCAGGTAATTTCCTCCCCGGCCTCCATGGGCTTTTGTATAAAGGCCCTCGAGTCAGTCCCTGCCAGAGCCCAGAGCCTGCAGACCCACCCGGACCTTCGGCTAAGCCTGCCGCCCAGAGCCCCATGAAGCTGACGGGTGAGTGTCCTGCCCCCACCCCGGGGAGGGAGGCTGGAGTGGCAGAGGGGCTGGGGGGCCCTGGACCGGGCCCCAGGTGGGGGTGAACCGCCGCTCTGCTGAGCCCCTGGGTGCCCTCAGCCCTGCAGCTGTTGCTGTGGCAAAGCGCACTCTGGCTAGTGCAAGAAGCCAGCCCCCCGGGCCCGGGCAGCGCCCTGCCCCAGAGCTTCCTGCTCAAGTGTTTCGAGCAAATGAGGAAGGTCCAGGCTGACGGCACAGCGCTGCAGGAGAGGCTGGTGAGTGAGCGGCACCGGCACCGCGGGGACTCGGATGCTGGAGAGGGGTGGAGGAAGGGGTCAGGGCTGAGGGACAGAAGGGAATGGTGAGAAAGACATCATCGGGGAGGGGCGTGGGAGAGGAGAGACCCAGGGGGAAGGGGAAGAAAATCAGGAGAGGTGGAGCCGTGGAAGGCTGGCTGGGAACGGGGGGGAAGAGAGTGTCTCGGGGACAGCGCCCGGACGGCCAGCATGGCCAGGATGGCAGTGGAGGGCAGGATGGGGCTGAGCAGCCCGGCAGGACTGGGAGGGAGAGGAAGACCTCGGAGAAACGGGGAGGACTTGGGAAACAGGAGCAGCTGGGCCCCATCAGGTCCCCCCCACTCAACATCCCTCCTGTCCCCAGTGTGCCACCTACAAGCTGTGCCACCCCGAGGAGCTGGTGCTGCTGGGACACGCTCTGGGCATCCCCCAGCCTCCGCTGAGCAGCTGCTCCAGCCAGGCCCTGCAGCTGGTGAGCTTCTGGAGGGGAGGAGGGGGCAGAGGGGTGGGAAGAATGGTCTGGAAGTCTCTCTGGACCTCCAGGCCCTGAGAGGAGCACCCCGGGCAGCTCCGCCTAACTCCCCTACTCCGTCCCCCAGACGGGCTGCCTGCGCCAACTCCACGGCGGCCTCTTCCTGTACCAGGGCCTCCTGCAGGCTCTGGCGGGGATATCCCCCGAGCTGGCCCCCACCTTGGACACGCTGCAGCTGGACATCAGCGACTTTGCCGTCAACATCTGGCAGCAGGTGAGCCTCCCTGGGAGCGAGTGCAAGTGTTAGGGGCCTGGGCTGAGCTGGTCCCCAAAGGTCAGGGTGCAAGCCTGGGGATCCCAGTTCTTTAGGGCCAAGGTGGGAGCCTTCTCAGGGCCCTCTTGCTGCCGGCCCTTCCCCACTCTCCCTAGACAAGGGCGGGAGCCAGGTCACTGGACCCTGACGCAGACCTGGGTTCAAGGCCTGGCTCTTCCATCAACCGGGTGGTGTGCCGGTGCCCAGCCCCAGCCCGGCAGCCCTGCATGTTTCTTTAGGTAATCACCCCACTCAACAGGGTGCTGAGGGCTGAGTGCTGACCTCCTCTTTCCCCCTCACAGATGGAAGAGCTGGGGGTGGCCCCGGCAGTGCCGCCCACCCAGGGAACCATGCCAACCTTCACCTCGTCCTTCCAGCGCCGGGCGGGAGGGGTCCTGGTGACCTCCGACCTGCAGAGCTTCCTGGAGCTGGCCTACCGCGCTCTGCGCTCCTTTGCCAAACCCTGAGCACAGCCCTCCCCAACCAGTGTATTTATCTTTATTTAATATTTATGCTTATTTAAATCTAATATTTAAAGTCAAGGTAGAGCAGCAAGGAGCCCCGGACTGTCGGGTCCTTCCTGCCATCTCCGAGTTTCATTCTCCTGCTCATGGAAGGGAGAAAAGCCCCTGTCTTCCTGTCCCCTGGACTGGGAGGTAGCTACGTAAATACCACGTATTGACTCCTGTGACTGCTCCCCGGCCTGGCTCTGTGGTGGGCACTGGGAAGAACCCCAGTGAACTCCTTACCCCAAGGGTACCCACCTTGCGGCCCCTGGAAGCATCAGGAAGTCTCCCATGTGGGAGACAAGACAACCCTGTTTAATATTTAAACAGCAGTGTTCCCCTCCTGGGTCCCCCTCGCTCTGGCCACCCCAGCTTGGCCTGCGCATTCCCGGTGGGCCGGCTCTTGCTTCTCCTCACGTCCCCTTCCCCACTGGCATTAGGCCCTGCAGGAGGCGGCCAGAGCAGGGAGGCTTGACCCTGGGGTCCCACGAATTTGCTGGGGAATCTAGTTTTTAAGATGTGTTCAGGAATATTTTGACTTCCAGTATGGGGAGCCTGGGCATTGCCGACGTTCCTCATCTTTCTGGACGCCCTAGAGCGCCGACACAGGCTCCTGCCGCCTGCCCCACCCTCACCCGGGTCAGGATTCTGACTCTTCAAGGGGGCGGATGGGGAGTGTGGGAGAGAAGCTGTGGGGGGTTATCTGATGGGGTATGTGAGAGGAATGCTCAGCTCTTCACCCTCCGCCTCTGCCCCCACTTTCTCACTGTAGCCAAACTTTGTGATAATAAAATATTTTGCTTGTCTCCAGTAAATGTCTTTTCCTCCTTCTCGAGTCCAGCTGGTGCCCAGCCAGGGGTTGGGGGGCAGGGTGTTAAATGGCGAATGAGGCCAGAGGGAGGGAGAGGGGAAGTGCAGGGAGGAAGGGGGCAGTCCTCCAGCTCATCAGTGTGACGCCTTCAGCACAGCTTTCTCTGGTACCTACTCTGCGTGGGCACCGGGCCAAGTGCTAGGGACACGGCCGGGGAGAAGGCAGGCATGGGCCCTGCCCTCACAGAGACGCAACCTAGCGGGAAGACACAGGCAGACGGGCCCCCATACTGGGAGAGAACGTGGGGCTGGGGGCGGCGGGGCGTCTTCACAGCCAGGCGCAGGCAGACCCCGAAGCAAGGGAGGATTTACCGTTTGCAACCCTCCGTACACTCCAGCCCATCGTGCTCACAGCTAGAGACAGAGTACGTGCCCTTTACAGATCAGGATCCGAGTTCAAGGTGACCACTTGGGTCAAAACTCCAATTCCCGACCCTGCACTTCTCTCCCCCCGCTCTGCCTCGGATGGAGCGGGAAGCAGCTGCCGCCTTCCTGCTGGTCTCGGGCTGCTGAGGGCGGGAGGGCAGGTGCACGTGAGAGAGAAGCAGAGATCGGAGGGGCGGCGTCACACCACAGGCTGGAAGCTCTCCCCTCCGTGTCCTCAGCCAAAGATGCACCTGTGGTTCCAGGGTGCCTCCACCCGACCCGGGAAAGGCCAGATGGCCCACCGGTCCCCAGCCCCCCATCTCGAGGCTTCCCCTGGGCTCCTCAGGCACCTCCCACTTCCCGTCTCCATCTGGCTCCTCAGAAAGGAAGGTCTGGCTGAGCGGGGCCAGAAGCCCCAGCTGCGTGGCTCAGCGCCCTCGCTCTCGGCCCGGTCCTGAAGAAGCTGGGGCTTGCGCATGTGTGGCGAGGGCAAGCAAGGGTTAAACAGATCCTGCCCCTCACCGCCCAGTCCTCCTCTAGAGACACACAGATCAGACTCGGGGCCAGTTGCTGGGTGGGGTTGGGTCTAGTGGGAGAGCATCGGAAGGACAGGACACCCTACCCCAGCACCAGTGGGGCCTTTAGCCAAAACCTCTCCCTTCTCGGGGTTAAGTCTGCTCTGGGCTGTGGGGGTAGGCGGGGTGTTGACTCCTTATCGCCCAGCACGGGGCTGAGGAAGGGAAGCCCTGCCCCTGCTGGGTGGACAAACACAGGAACCTGAGCCCGGCCCTCCTCCGCCACAGGACGGAGCCCTCCCCGGGCCACCGCACATGGGATTCCAAGGAGAACACGCCGTTCCCTGCCTCCGAGGGACTCGGGCACTGACACCACTTGGACTCACGGGGACCCACAAAGATCTTTATTTACAAATGAGCTGAGGGGAACTTCCCTCACGTGTTACAAAAATATAAATATACACACTCTGCACCTGCAACGTTCCCAGAGGTACACCTACTGCTGGAGGGGGAGGCGGGCGAGGCAGGGCTATAGGGCGTGAGGGCCCATGAGAGGGCCCATGCGGAGGGCCCCGGGCTATGAGCCAGGCCGCACACACTCTTTAGGTGCTGGCAGCGGGCAGAGGAAATTATGAAAGAAATTGGGAGACGTCTTAGAGGTCAGATGTCAGGATAGGGGAATGATCTGGAAATGACACAGGGCTCTTACATCACGTGGATATGAGCAATGATGTCTCATCTTTCCTCACTGTTCCCTTCGGAGGCGCCTGGGGCTGCGGTCCCCCAGACGGCCCCTGCGGCCACTCCAAGCCTGTCAGAGCGCAGCAATGGCCTTGGCAGCCACCTGGCGGCCCAGGGACAGGCTAAGGTCCGTGATGGCCAGAACCACCTTGGGGCTGGACATGGCTGACACCTTCACCAGTTCTGACACCTGCCACAGACAGACAGACAGCTGCTCGCTGGGGCTGCCCGGTAGTGGCTGCCACGTCCCGGGAGGAAGGAGGCCCTCCTACTCTGAGGGCTGTCCCTGAACCCCATGCTCTGCTAAGACTGGCTGCCCCCACCTGAGCGAGAAGTGGGGACCGCCACGCCCGGGGGCGAAGCACTCACGGTGGTAAAGGGCATGAACTGCAGGATGCTGCCTCGGCTGCCCTGCTCCAGGCAGTCCACACACTCCTCCATGAACCACTGCACAAACTGCGTGTGCGGGCCGGCGGTCCGCGAGCCCAGGATGGAGGAAATGAGCAGGAACAGGTTGGCTGTGTGGAACGGGGGACAGTGAGCACTCCAAGAGAAGGGTCTGAGAAGCCGTTAGGCTGGGAGGTGGTGGCATCGAAAAGCAAAAAGAAATTAGTGCTCAGAGTGCCCCCCGAGGGGGGTGTGTGTCAAAAAGACGAAGTGTGAAAGGGAAGTAAGCCAGGGGGGTGAGGGACTGAATGGGGACCTGGGGGGACAGGAGGGCCAGCGGCTGGGAAGATGGAGAAGCGAGATGGGGACACTAACAGGGGTGAAGGGGCACCAAGAGGCCCCCCTCCAGCTGGCAAGGCCTCAGCCCTCCCACCCCCCAACCCTGGCTGGAGGGCAGTGGGAGGACTCACCCAGGACTCGGTTCAGCGGGTCTCTCATGTTAACCGTGTGCAGCTGGGAGGCTGACAGGGAGCTGCTCATGGAGCGGTCAGCTGTGGGGCCAAGCAGACGGAACCTGAGGCAAAGGCCCCCTACCCTCAAAACCCCCCTGCCCAGGGGACGCCCTCACCCATCAAGCGTGGAGGGCCTGCCCAGGAAGGTCCTGGATCCAGAGTCACAGAGGGTCCCTGAATACAGAGATCTCAGGGAGGTAAGAGAGAACATTTGGTGAGCACTGCCAGGTCCCAATCTGCAGGCTACACACAGATCAGGCCACATAAGCCTCACACCCCCACTTCACAGACAAAGAAACTGAGACTCAGATTTGCTGAGTAACCAGCCCAAGGTCGTAAGGTTTATGGGTGGCAGACGTAGCATCTTTCCTCTATTCAACTGCACAGTTGGTGCCCTAATGCCTAAAAGGCCTTAGAGAAACTTCTAGACTCAAAAGAAATTTCTGGAAACAGGAAAAATTAAATGCCACGGAAGAAGCCCTTGGCAGGGAGAGGTAATAACATCAAGGGGAGCCTGAGGGGGAGGGGTGCTCTTCAGGCAGGAAGAGTGGGGAGCAGCAGCATCCCAGGCCTCGGGGCCTGATTCAGGGGTAGGAAGGCCAGAGCTGGTGAGTCAATGGCACAGACTGTGCCCAGGGTAGTGAACTCACTTGTGGTGAGTAAAGGGTACGGAAGGGACTGTGGTGTGTCCGGGGATGGGCTGGGGTCTGGAGAGAAGAGCCTTTCTTTTGAGAGGGATCCCCAGCAACCTCTGGTCTCTCCGCAGGCAGAAAACAGAGCAGCAGTGGGGGGCAGAACGGGACAAACTCCCACCACACGCCCTCCGACCAGCAAAGATGCCGGCGGCTAGGTTCTACGCGGAGCAGCTTTCCCAGGCGGGAGTCAGTTCCCAGGGAAGGAGGAACCGCCCAGCCCAGTCTGCACGCTCACTGGGACTTGAGAGGATGTTGGCGTCCTCCTCGTTGGAGCTCAGCAGTCGCATCAGCTTTGAGGGCTGCATGTCATCCAAGGGGAAGAGACTGATGTAATCCTGGAGGACGAGAGGGTCACTGTTAGCCACCCCGGGCCCCCGAATTTCCCGTTACCAGGGAAGAGCGCTGGAGCTCACACAGGAGTGAGGCAGTCGGCTCCCACACGCCTCTGCCGGCAGCCCCGCGCGGCCAGCTGCCCTCAGCCTCGCACAGCCCCAGTGAGAGACCCCCTCGCACAGTCACCCTGCAGACGCTGGGCCACGGCCTGTGCCTGGGAAGGTGCCTCTTCGCCCAAAAGGCTCAGTAAATGCCTGCTGAGCACAAGAACGAGTGAACGGAGGGCTCCCCTACCTCGATGTCTTCACGGTGTCTCTTCTTTTGGCGGGAAGACGCCTGTCCCTTATGGGAGGAATAGGAACTCAGGGCACACCAGACGGCTAGCCTGGCAAAGGGTTCCAGGAAGAGAGGGTCAAGTCAGAGGGCCCCGGAGAAGGTTCTGGGCCGGCGCTGACTGGGCCCCAGCTGACAGGGCTTCCCCCACAGCCCGGCCTCCCCGCGCGGCCCTTGGTCAGCGAGCGGCACCCGGCACCGCGCTGTGGGGACCCGAGGCTCTGAGAGAACCCTACTTGGCGAGAGCGGTGCCGGGGGGGTCCATGAGGCTGTGCCACTTAGAGGAATCGGTGAGCAGCCCCGGCAGGATGTGGCCCAGCAGGACCAGAGTCACTTGCTGCATGTCCAGACAGAAGATGGAGTAGAGCAGCTCCACCGCCCGCAGCGTGTGCTCCTTCCGCGTCTCCTTCAACAGCTCCTGCGTGCGCAGCGCAGGCACGTTTAGGGGCTGTGGGCTCCCGACACGGGGTTCCCTGGGCGGGCCCACGGGGCAGCCCCAGGTGCAGCTCCAGCCCTCGCTCGGCATCAACGTCTGGCCACCGCTCCCTGAGGAGGTGGCTCCCCCCAGAGCCCAGGGACCCCGAGACCAAGTCCTGCTGACCAGGCTGCGTGCAGGACTTTGGTCCTACCTGGTCTTTTCTCTGCTGTCTCCCTGAGTCTGAGGACACCTGCTCCCCCAGCCTTGATCTGGCTGCGGGTCTGCCCCCCCACCGCACCCCAGGTACCTTAACCAGGTTGTTGCAGAACCAGTAGACGCCGCCCATGTGCAGCAGGGTGTCGAAGATGTGGATGGAGCGGCTGTCCACCCATCCCTTCTCCAGCACCTTGGCAAACATGTCCGTTAGCACCTCCTTGATGGGTCGCTTGGGGGGCAGCAGGTTCCAGTAGGGCATGGTGTCCACGCCCGTGGACGGGAACTTGATCTGGGTGGCTGTCTGCTGCAGCACGTCAGCGCACATGTGCTCCAGGATCGAGCTCATGATCACCACCCTGGGGGACGGGGAGAGCACCTGACGTTCAGGTTCAGGCAAGAGTGGAGCAAACATCCAGGCTAGACTTTTCCCAGGACTTGGGTTACGGAAATCTTCCTGGGGAATTAACCCCATTCTAGGCTGAGGGAGGACACAAGAGGAAGTCACAACCCCCTAGCAGACCTGACCCCACCAGTCCTGCTTCTAGCAGGCCGCTCACCTGCTGGGCACAAAGCCTAAGGTCGGGGGAGGGGGTGGCGGGGGGGGAAGCAGTTTGCTCCCCCCCACCAGGTTATTCCAGAGATATATTCATATTTTTCTCTCTGTCTCCAACTTCCCCCATCCCCCAGACCTAGCCCTGCCAATCCCTGGACGTAAATAAATATAATCACTTCCCTCTGGGCTGAGTGCTGGGGGGGGGGGGGGGTCCCCGCCCAGCCCTGGCCTCCTCCCAAAGTAAACTGTTACTTCCAGGACAGGGGCCCAAGGGCTGCACCACAAGACTCTTCCCGGCCTTGGGTAGCTGGGCAAACAGAAGCGTATATCCAGGAATTTTCTCCCGAACAGTCTGACTGAGTTAGCACTCAGACCCGGGTGTGAGTGCTCACTGTTCCTGGCACGCTGGGTGGCTCTGGGAAAGCCGCGGAGACTTTCAGCGCCACTCTGTCCACCTGCGTGATGCACCCACAGATTCCCACCATTCCTCACCCAGGGAGGAGTCAGGGTGCTTAGCATGGATTCTGTCAGAGCAAACCCTCCGGTACTTGTGGGCGGAAGGACGTGAGGGAAGAAGAGAGAAGGAAGCGAGGAAAAAGGTCACAACCTCACAGACCCTCTCCGACCACGTCTTGGGACGATGTTCCCACTTCGGCCCTCTGGGGCACCTTGCTGGGGAGCCTTCTCTCCCAGCTCACTGGTCGTGCATGCTCACTGCCTGGCAGTGCTATTCACAGCAGCCAAGAGGCAGAAACTACCCAAGTGTCCATCAACCGATGACCGGATAAACAAAACATGGCGCATGCACACAATGGAATATGATTCTGAAGGGAAATCCGACACAGGCTACGCCGTGGATGACCCTTGGGAACGTCATGCTGAGTGAGACACACCAGGCACAGGGACAAACGCTGTATGTCCACTTACGCGGGCTACCTAAAGGAGTCAAACTCACAGAAACAGAAAGTAGAATGGCGGTTACCAGAAGCTGAGGGAGGGAAAAAGGGGTGAGTTGTTACTTAATGGGTACGAAGCCTCAGATTTACAAGATGAAAAGGTTCTGGAGATCTGTTTCACAACCACGGGAATACCTCACACCGCTGAGCTATATACTTAGAAACAGTTAAGACAGTAAATGCTATGTCTTTTTTACCACAATTTAAAAAAGAAAGTTAGTGGATGGGGGAGTGAACCGACACCACTGAACTCAACACAGATGAAGTCGCCAGGGAGGTCCTCCAAGTCTCTGAGAAGTCAAGACAGCAAAATGTCCCGAGAGAAAGAGAGGCAGGTGGGAGGATGACAAGGGTGGGAAGGCCCAAGGTTCAGAGTTCTACGGATGGGCTCCGTGCCTAGACCGTGCCACAGCTGAGACAACCACTCTGATCTTCTGGTGAGCTAGTTCTCCAGAACTTGAGCTCTTTGAAGACAGGCATCAGAGCAATTCGGGGTCTGTGTTTCTGGGACACAGCAGGTGCTGGGTCCTAAACATTCCTGGCACAGAGACAGACACTCCATGTTGCTGAGTCAGTGCGTGAACACGTAAATAAGAATGTGAGTGAGTGAGCGAGCAGCATGTCTGGGAAACGTTAAGAGAAAAGGGGGATACAGGTTACTGGAGGCGCTGCCTTCTCACAACAGGCCGACAGCGTTCCAGAAGGGAGGGGGTGGGTTACTGACCTCTCATTGTAGAACTGCAGAGTGTTCTCACTATACAGCGGCCCAGCCAGCTGGCGGATCATCTGCAGGGACTTCTCACGCTCATCCAGCCCCAGCATCCGCACATGGGCCACAAGCCAAGCCACCGCACACACCGCCAGACTGCACACCTTCCCCTTGATGTTATCTGTGATTTTCTGGGGGGAGGGGAAAGGGTGACTGAGGCTACTATCTCCCCCTCCCTGCCCATCACTTTCCCCGGCCTCCATGGGCAGCTAAGTTTAGCAGGTGGCATCCTGGACCACATCCCATACCTCTTTCCACCCCAAATATGCTTTGCCCAAAGTCACCTGGGTGGGAGGGAGGGGCTAAGCCTATGATTACAAGGAAGATCAACAACCGAGCCTGAGCTCCTGGATTTAAGGGTCTTCTCCTTCTTAGAAAGCGTAACGAGCTAGCAAACACTGGCTCTGTGTCTCAGGGAAGAGAGAAGGCTGCTGGAAAGGCGGGGCTACCTGGATGGACTCGAAGGCCAGGACCCCATTCTCCCAGGCATTGAGGATCTCCAAGATGGCTGCTGAAATGCTGAGACAGGCTTCATGCCACTTCATCTGCCTACGAGGGGGTGGGGATAGGAGAAAAATCACCAGGGGGGAGTGTGGGATGGGCTGAGACAGAGGGTCTTGGTCTGCCCCCACCGCCACCCTTGGAGCGGACACACGGCCACTGACACCAGCTTCATCTCCGAGGAGTTGTTGAGCAAGGCCACCAAGGACTCCACTTTGGTGGAGTCAGGCCAGAAGCAGGGGTGGTCAGGGTTCAGGATTTTGCCCTCCTCGGGCATGCAAGTCTGCATCCACGTCTCAAAGAAGGGCACCTGTGCTCCTGTGCTCGACTCAGACAGAATCACCTAGGAAAGGAAGGGAGTGTCAGCAGCCAGTGCCCTGTGCCTCAGTTTCCCACCCCACTGCTTCTTTCCAGCCTGAAGACTAAAGACGAAGTGGTCAAAGGGAGAAAGATGGGGGCTATGCTGCCACCTAGTGGTGAGTGTGGATGTGGCACTGAAGGATTCGGATGTGACCCAGGGGGCATCTATGCACTGGCCAGGGGTGGGGGCACATGCGTTCTGCAACTAGCAGAACTAACTGGCTTAGGAGACCACTGGTCATTTCTTTCCCCTTCTCCCCGCCCCTAATGCCGGTGCCCCTAATCCTGACTGCTCTCCTCTCACTCACCTCTGAGCCATAGGTCTGGGCCACGTGGCACAACATGAGGAAGGAGATGTCGAAGAGCAAGGCGCGAACGGAGGCTGCTTTGGCTACGGAAAACAAGGAGGCTGACCCCACAGCCCCGAACAGGGCCCAGAGCCCTTGCTCTGAATCGGGATGGGATCAGGATTTGCCTCAAGGAAGGTCAGTGACCAACTGGCTGCTTCAAAGCTCTAAGGCTCAGAATCCTTTTCTTGAGTCTCAACTGGAACATCATTCCTTCCGTGGGATCTAAGACTCCTCATACCCTCCTTCTTCCCAGTACCCAACCAAATCATAAAGGGCGACGGTAAGAGACAGAGGTGGTTTTGGAAGAATCCTTTTCCTAGCATTCCCCTTTCAAGGCTCCCCAAAAGCTTCAGTCAGTCATTGCTCAGGGGAGAAAACAGCCTCCCCAGGAGAAGCAACAGGCCCTCTGCCCTCCCCTGTTCTCTCCCTCCACCATCCTGCCCGCAGTGCTGGGTCTACGGGTGCACAGAGCTGACCTACCGAGTTCTTCATTGCCGTGTGTCGTGAATTCATTCAAACTGGGGGAGGAATGGAGACAGGTCACAGCAAGCAGGGCAAGGGGTCAGGGGGCTACACTTGTCCAAAAAGGCAGTCACTAGAGTCTGAATTAGGGGTTAAACTTAAAATGAACACTACCGCTACACAGGAGACAATGCTTTCTATTTTTAAAAGATTTCCAAGACAGGGATGCCTGGAAAGCGTCTGCCTTTGGCTTGGGTCATGATCTCAGGATCCTCGGATCAAGTCCCACATCAGGCTTCTTGCTCAGCGGGGAGCCTGCTTCTCCCTCTGCCTGCTGCTCCCCCTGCTTGAGCTCTCTCTCTCTCTCTGACAAATAAATAAATAAAATCTTAAAAAAAATGATTTCCAAGGCCCAGAGAATGGCTCACTGGATGGAACAAAGTTCTATATATCAAATTCCAGGTCAACCAAAAAAGTCAACAGTGTTTGAGAGCCCCTTATTGACAACTGGACGAACCCAAATCCCCCCACATCCGCCATTCGATGCCTCCCATCTCATCAAACAGATCCACGTCATGAGCGCTGGACGTCCAGAGACCTGACCCCTCCCCCAGCTTCTTCAACTGGGACGCTCTGGCTTGCCCTGGGCGTCTCCAGGGAGACCCAGACCCCAGTGCCTTGCCCCTCTTCTGCTACCTCCTCCTTCAGACCTGCCTCCCCGGTCCTGGACAGGGGCTCAGCCTTCCTTACTTGATGAATTTCCGGGCGAAGGATTTAAGCTTCCCAGTGGCAGCAGCAGCGGCCAGCAGCAGATCCAGACTCTTCCCGGACAGCATGTGGCCCAGGACTCCTAGCAGGCCCTCTGGGGACTTGGAGTGGTCTGCATCCATCGTCTGGGAACACAACAGGAAATCAAGTCCTGAAGAACAACTGAAGACCCCCCCTCAGATACAGCCTAACCGCAGCTTCCCTCTCCACATGTCCCCATTAAATGGCATACCACAACCTACAATTCAATCTATATTTTTCTGACTCCCATCTGGAAAAACATTCCCAAAATCTATCCTTGCTCTCTGATCCATCCCTCTCAACTAAACTGCGATCATGGCGGGGGGCGGGGGGTGAGATTCTCCCCTGCTTCTGCAGGAGCAGGTGAAAGCCCCTACCTCAGTGCCTGCCTTCCAAGTAACGCTCAACAAATGTGAGTTTTCAATGGCAGCTTCCCTGCCTTGCCTGTTTCTCTACTTCCAAAGGAACTACTTATAAGAGCCAGAAGACAGAGAGCTCTACGGCCTCGGTTTATTTACCTGGAAGTAGAGGCAAAAGTGGAAAAGAGGAAGAGATGGCGCTGGAGGCAAGGGAAGGGCACGCTCACCTTGAGGATGTTTGTGACAGTGGGCTCCGCCCGAAGGATCAGCCCAGGATTGGGCTGGATGTTGGCGTTTTCTCCTGATTTCAGCTGCGGGGCGTGCTCCCGGTCCGCTGCGCTGTGGCCAGAAGCCATTCGCCAAGAGAAGGGAAAAGAAATAGAGATTAGTTCCCGCTGTGCTCCCTAGTCCGGCCCCAGAAGCAGAGGCCCAGGGAAGGTGGGGAGCACAGGAGAACCTCTCGGGTTGGGGTGACGTTTATGAAAGCATAGCCACAGTCACTATTGCTCCAGTTTCTCACTGATCGTTACCTCGATTTTGAAAGTCCACTTGAGATTAAAGGAAGATTTAGCATTTTTACTTGGCTCACAGAGGAGGGTGGGAATTCAAGTGCAGCACCTAAGGGTGCAGAACCCTGGTGTCTGCGGTTCCTGGTAACCCCAGGCATGGCCCCAGGCACCTGGACGGGGGAGGGGGGGCGGGGGGGGTGGGGAGAGGGCACCCAGCGGTCCAGACCAGACATGAGGGAAGGAGGGCAAGCGGCCCCTCGGCCAGCCCAAGGGAGCTCACGCTTACCGCTTGGCCATGAGGTTGGTCACACTGGCTTCGGACAGAAGCCCCTGCTTGCTACATTCTTGGAGTAGGAATTTTGTACAGTCACAGCTGTGAGGGAAAAGATAATGAGCGGCCTGGGCACACGGCAGGGATTATTGGGGGGTGGGAACAATAGGCCCCTGCCTGGTCCCTCCTTCAGGATGAAGAATGTTTTGAGTGCCTGAGGGATGGTAGACGGGCTTGGGCACTCGGCAATGACAGGGCTACTGCCTCCTGCCCCCTGCCAAGGGGAACAAACCAGGTGACAGGCCCCTGAGGTCTGTCTAGCACAGAGGAGCAGGGCAAGAGCCCAGAACACCTTCGAGTAGAGCGAGGGCGAGCGGGGCAGTTCGTACTTGCAGCGCTGGTCAGCTTTGTCCAGCAAGGGTGTGAGCTTCAGCAGGAACTCGAAAGCACAGCTGACGTCCTCGGTGAAGTCCTACAAAGAACCAGGAGCTGCCCTCTGGCTTCTAGGCCCTCCACTCCTCCCATAGCTTGTGACGCAGGCTCACAAGGACACCCCACCGGATATATACCCCAACAAGCCTCTCACACCCACCACTGGCTTCCAGGGACATGACGGGGAGGAGTGTAGAGGACCAGTGCTCTACACTGGCCCTGGTCACCTTGGGCCACCTCACGTCCTGCGTGGCCTGGCCGCCTCTATCCGGAGAACAGGTGTGCAAGCGTGGACGCACACGGATGTTCAGGTGCGCTCACATTTCCAGCCTGCACCCAGATGCAAGGACGCAAGGCTGACCCTTCCCCTGCCCCTGTGTCTCCCTCGCCCTTGTGGAAACAAGGATTCGCCAACTCCCATGCACCCCCCCAATGTCATTTCTCCAAATTACCTTGTCCCCATGACAGTATTTCTTTAACTTCACCAAAACCTGTGGGATCTAGAGAGTGAGGCAAGAGGAGAAACAGGAAGATCACTTTCTTCTTTCACCCAGAACTGAAGGCATCCCCTCCATCTCCCTGCTCCGAGCAGAGAGACAGGAACCCTCCCATCCTGGAAACGAAAGCACTCTCAGGGCCAGATTAGAAAGCTGGCAGGCATCCAAGTGTCCGGTGCCCGATGCCTACAGGACACAGGGACCCCTCACTTCTGCTGGCTCCACAAGGAATCGCCATAAGCCAAAGGAACCCTGATTCGAGGACCAGGGCCACTTCCCCGGCTCCCATAACTGCCCTGCGCCAATCTGGCTGATGACTGAGCTAAACGGCACCTGTGTGCTAAGAGATGGCAGGCGCCTGCCAAGTCGGCTAAATATAGCCCCGGGACTTTCAGAGAAAAGACTCGATGGGAACTTGCGCTGGGGGACCTGGCAGGCTGCGGACAATGCCGGTGGAGAGAAATGCGGGACAAAGATCCTGGGTGTCGCTGCTTTTCTTGAGAACCACTGCTAGACCGGGTGCTCTGTTGCTCCCATGTCCCGGGTACCTTGAGGAAGGTGAAAGCTGTCCACTTGAGCTCCTCCGTACCCTCGGGAGACTCGATAAGCCCCACGAAGCAAGCTTTCCAGATCTCCAGGACAAAAAGTGGGGTGGGAATATGCTGTGGGATGATCGGAGAGTGAAGCCTAAGAGGGTGCCCATCCCCCTGCATCTTTTGAAGGCCCCAGGGTGGGGGGAAGGCGGGGGCGGTCGGGCGAGCTCAGAGACGGTGCAGGACAGGTGAGAAGCAGGGATGTCACGTGAAATGGCACCACCCTGCATGACAGGGATCCACTTTCCACCACGAATCAGGAGAATCCCCCTTTCTCCCAAGAAGTACCAGAAGAATCCTCCCCACTGCCCCACGTGGCCAGGCCGCCATGTGGACAGAGCGGCCACTCTGGGCCCCCCACCTGCATGCGCTTCACCATCATCAACTGTTCCACCAGGGGCTGTGTCTCGCCTGTCAGGTTCATGGTGCCCTCGAGCAGGACCACCGCGTGGACTGTGGGGTAGCCGGTCTTGTGCAGCTGCTCCGAGTGCACAGCCAGCATTGTGGGGATGCTGAAGGGAACAGACACGCGGGGCACAGTGTGGGGCGCCAGGAAGTGGAGGGCAGGTGAGAGCAGAGGGGCGGAGGCCAGGGGCCACAACTCCCCAGCCACACGCAGAGCCTTTCCTCTCTCCCACCACCCCCATCAGCCTGGGAGCCCTGTACCTCCTGATGAGCGTGCCACACTGCTCAGCCTGGCTCCGGAGCTGGGGGTTGCTGAGACTGGCCAGGGTCTCCCCAAGCTTCAAGAGAGAATGCTCAATGGCAGTCCAGGAGGCTGGTGGAGAAGAGGAAATGCAGACACACAATGGGAAACAGAGGAGAGGAAGACACTGGCCCTGAGCTCCTCAGCTTTGGCTCCCCTGGGTCCTCAAAACCACATATGAAGGCTTCCCCTGAGGATGACATGGAGGCCAGGGGCCTGAGGGCAGCATGCACTGTTTCTAGAAGGGGGGTGAGCACTAACAGTGAAGGCCCTAGAAACTATCCCCAGAGGCCTGCCTTCTAGGGGATGCACGTAGCCGACTTCAGAGCCCAGGTGCGGCCCAACACAGGCAGTGGCAGAGAGAGGCACAGCAGGGTGGAGTCCAGTGGCTGGAACGGGGAGGCGGCCACAAATCGCATCAGGAGTGGTCAGCCTTGCAAGTGGCCACCAGTCTTTACGGCTGTCAAGCTAGATTCCTAACCAGCCTCCTGGGCTCACCCCTGCCTCGCCCTGCCGAGGCCTCTGCTCTCACCACCCACCCCCTCTGCAGGCGCCCCCGCTTGGCTCATTCATCGCCACCTCTCAAACTCACTCTCCTCAAGCCTTTGTTCAAGCCCGGATCCTTCAACAACTCACCCAACTGGTCCAACCCACTGACCTCTCCTCCTAAATGCTTGAACTCATGGTTTATACTGCATTATTTTGCACTTAATTATGAGTCACTTATCCTAGTTACAACTCCAGAGGGTCAAATAATGAATACTGGCACCAACTAGCCGTTAACCTCCATGTGGCATGGGGAAGAAACAAAAAGACAAGACCTGAGATCCATTAAAATTAAGTTAAATATCCATTTACTTTTCAAGCCACTAAACATTTGTCAGGGGCTTGAGATAGGTAAGACGCTGTCAACATAGCCCATTTTTACAGAGGGGTCATTTATCTGGACTTTTGACAGGCAATAAAACATACTTTGGGAAGTAACTAATACACTAATCCTAATAATAAATTCTCCAAACAGGTCCTGAAGACCTGGGTGTGACCCATTCTAGCATTCTTGTTACTACAGAATAAGAGATCCTTAGGCGGTCTCAAGCCACTACAAGACCGTGGCCTTGGGCCCCACATCCAGAAACACCAGAGTCTCCCCTCCCACCGGGTGATCTGTCTCCTCTCAGGCTCTGGAGGGTTCCAATATTTCACATCTGCACTTGAGTCAAGGGATGCATGATCCAACAGGCCTGACAGCAGACAGGGACCATGTTTAAAGGGACGTGTCAGGCAACACTCAAACACAAGAGTCATGTGCTTTCAGATGAGGAGTGTGGAGACAAACACAAGGATGGATGGTGTGCTTCTCTCGTCCTCTAATTTCTTCCATGTATATTACATACTGGTCTTGCTCCCCACTAGCATGTATGCTTATTGAGAGCAGGGACCCTGCCACATGCTCCTTTCGTAGCCCCCCACCCCCCTCCCCCAGCACTTGGCACAGTGCTGGGCATACAATAATGCTCAGTAAATACCTGTTGGTTGATTGGCTCGGGTGCCACCCTGCCCAAGTCCCTGGGATGTATGCAATGCTTATGGGGAGAAAAAAAAGGAAGTGGGATGATTTCAGATCCTCCTGGAAAGAAGTGGGATGGCATCCTGCCTCTCCCCTCTGAATTAAAGAACCGACTATGGGAACAGTGGCAGGTGGGGCTCAGGGGAACCAGGGGGACATACAGGCCTCCTCTAGTTTGGCGATGTGGAGCAGGGCGCGGTTCTTGGTGCTGCTGAGGGTCTTCTCGAGGCGCAGCAGGCACATGGCAAGCTGCTTCTCCCCAGCGGCTGGAGTGCCGGCCTCCAGCCCCTCCCGCAGCCGCTCTGCAGAGGCTGCAGTACAGCGCAGTAGCCAGTGGAGGGCGCTGAGAAGGGCCCGGCACAGCCCGATGCACTCCTCGGCTTTGCCGTGACAGCTACCAGGAAAGGATGCAAAATCTGTCTTGGCTCCAAAGGCTGAAATATGACCCACACCAATGTTCCCCAGAGTGCCTGGCACGCCCCTACTAGGGAAGAGAGCTGGGAAGCTAGCAAAGTCCTAGGGAAGACAGCCCGATCAGCTTCCACCGGACAAGATTTCAAAAAAGCCACTCCAAAGAGAAAAAGCCTTTTGTCCTAGGGGATGAAGAAGAGGATGGGGGTGGGTGGGTGCAGATGAGCAAGTGGGAAGAAGCGCAGGAACCCACTGAGCTGGTGTCAGTCTGTGGGCTAGGAGCTTCTCCCTTATGCTAAGATAATGCTGCCAGGTTAGGAGCTCCGCCATTACCTCAGTCGGTCACAAAACATGTCCATGATGTCCAGCAAAGCCTGGACACACAAGTCCCGGGAAAAGTCATCAAACTGTGGAAAGAACAGTGACAATGCTACGGAACATCCCAGTCGACCTCTGGTCTCCCACATGAGGCCGATGGCATAGTCAGGACGCCTGCTCATCTTTCCTCCGACCTCAGGTTTCAGACTCGGCATTCTTTCAACATTGGAAACTGGCTCCTCATTGCCAGCCCCTACTTCCCGGGATCCCCCTCCCTCCAACAGAACGCAGCAATGCCAGCTAGAGGCATCACGTGCTGCCTGTCCAGCCTCAGAGTTTGCACGATCAGAGCAGGCAAGGAGGTGGGGTCCCATCTGCAACTACCAACTCCCTGCCCCCCTGCCCTCCACCTAGCTCGTGAGTGGCTATGGTCATACCTTACTGATTGCTGTGAGGACAGAGGAGTAGGACACCATCTGGAGGGAAAGAAGAAAGAGAGAGTTCAGACTAGTGTCGCACAGCTGACAGGATCGAATACTGACACTTAAAGGTTCTGCAGCTCTCCAAAAACCTCAACCCTTTCAAAAGGCCTTCCTCAGCCCATTAAAAGAGAGGCATTATCCCCATTCCTGCTCCTATCGGAATCACCGTAAATGACATCATCAGCACACGCCCACTGAGAAGATGAAGGTGGGCATTCAAAGGTGCCGAGTTCCATGTTCACATGCCACTCACTGTCCACCATATACAAGGTTCAAATACTGCTACTCGGCAGACGAACGGCCAGGAATGAGGTTATGTTGTTCTACTCCTACAAGTTCTATAAAGAGTACTTTTATTTGGACAAGAAATGGAGACGAACAAACATTCCCTGCAATGAACAGGTAGCAGCTGCCCCCTGAAATAGGTAGGGAATTTCATTATACACTCTCACTGATTCTCTAGGACTTACTCTCTAGGACTTCTCCAGGACACCTTCTCTGACCAACCCCAACCTCCCACCCAAAGCCGAAATTCTTCCCCATGTGCTCCAAGTAATCGCCTTATACCCCTCACAATACAGTGGGTGCCTGCTGCCCCCATCAAACTAGGAGCTCCTTGAGGACAAGGATGCTTTTACTCAGTGACCACCACGAACTTGCTGAGAATGTCTGTAGAATGAGTAAGGAAAGACACACCCTGGATCAGCATTTCTCGAAGTAGCTTCCAAGGTTGCACTGTTCCATAGGGAAGCCATTAGCCACATGTGGCTGTTTAAATTTAAATTAAATAAAATTTAAAATTCAGTTCCTTCCCTCTGCAGGGCATGGGAGTTAAACATTTTCTCTTAAAACAGGACAATGTTACAAGAGTAAGAGATTCTTACTTGTATATAGGCTTAACCTGCTGAAAACAGGTCCCTGCTGTACAGATTTTTCATAGCCAATTTAGCTCTTTTAGTCCATCCAAAAAATATAAGTATTTTTTCGAATGCCAGGTACAGGCTTTTTGGTTAAGACCTCGTTTTTTAAATTGCCTTAAGTATAAATAGTAATCTTGGAGTGTCTTTAGTTTGTCATTTGGGCTGCCATCGAGGAAAAAGAAATCAGATTGGTTTCCTCAGCCTGCCTTCATGCTGTAGTATTTTTAGCCCACTGTTTGCTTTGTCTCAATAAAAGCTTCCTAATGTCAAAAAAAAATAAAAAAATAAAAAATAAAATTCAGTTCCTTCGTCAGACTAGCCACACCGCAGGTGCTCAACAGCTACTGTATCGGGCAGCACAGACACAGAGCATTTCTGTTATTGTAGCAATTTCTATTGCATGATGTTATTCTAAAGATTCCCCAAGATGTTAAGAAATTTTACACACACACACACACACACACACACACACACACACACAGCTTCTGTGTGATATGAATTTGAGAAACCACAGAATAAATATAGAGTTTTCTTTACTCTAGGGTATCTCTAAATCATAATATGCGTGTGTACAATGAAAACATCTAAGATAAATGGAGACATAGTAGGCAATACTTTTCAAGCTTATTTGACTAAGGGAAATCCTACCTGAACTGTGAGCTCCCTGGGAGAAGAAATAGTGGTGAATTTATATCTATTTCTCTAGAACCTAGCCTGGGCCTAGCACGTAGTAGGTCCTCGGTAAGTCTTTACTGCTTTGGATTGATGAATTCTCAGAACTAGCATTCTGAAAAAATTGAACTTTAAAAATAAATCTCTATTAGTAAAACATATTCATCACCACCGTAAGATTGGAGATGTAGTTCAAAAGAAATAAGGTGTCCTGAATGAAATTAAAACCTATGGAAAGTCTCTTAAGTTGTCATATTTTTAAAAAATAAATACAGCATGCTGATAAAATATGAGTAATAGCTTAGAAAGTAGTTACATTTATATACTCAACATCAGTGGCAAAATACACCAAAATAAAAAAGTAGAATACAATGATAGAAACTGTCAGGATAATCACCAGACTCGTGGGTTGTCTTCCTTAGAGGAACAAAGATTTCCAAAGATTTCAGGAGAAAGCACAGTCAGCCTCAATGGCCTTAGTATGGTGAATTTTACATGCATGGCAATGTCTTCTGTGTATAATTTCTCCATCATGTGAACAGAGTGCTCTCTGTTCAGACACCTTTAACTAGTATTCTTGAATAAACAAGAGCAAAACACACAGAGGGCTTAAATACGCAATTAGTGTTTAGCGCCACGCTCGGCAAGATGTTCTGTGAAGCCATAGCTGGTGTCTGATGGTGATCAGAAAGTTGGGAGCCTGCCTGGGCAGGATGACCATAACGTTCCAGGCGAGGGTTTGTTTATTTATAACTGATGTCCCCATAGCAAGAGCTTGGCAGAGAGCTGAACCTTGCTGGATACCAACCTGAAGGGGGAGCTGGATGTTCCCACTGAAACTGACCCCAAACTACCAGAACAGAACCCCCCACCCCAATTCTGTCTGTTCTGAGGGATGCTGTATGTTCTAATGTATTTCTGATCTCCAAATTCAGAATTCCGTCCAGTAAGTCTTTGCTAACAGTAGCAATAAAGCACTGCTACTCTTGAGACCTAAAAATACTTTCCACATGGCGAACCGTTTGAACTGTTTTTCACGGCAGGATTTAACCTATTTCACTCTTAATATATCTATCAACACAGGAGTTCTAAGCTACCACCAGCCCCGGAGGCTGGAGCCCCTCTATGTGGCCCACTGCACACCTGGCTAGCCCGACTGACCTGCGGCTGCTCTCTCCTCTCCTCTCTCTTGATATTCAACACCCCCGACTACTCCTAAGTGCCCTCTATGTGCAAGCACTGGACCGAAGAGCCTCTTGACTCTGAAGGGAGAAGCAGTGACTAATTTTGCATAGCACTTTGCAAGCACAGAAGCTCCTGCATATACATTTAGTTCTCTCCCTCTGTTACTTCAGCCTTGCTCTCCCCCTTGCCTTCCCATCAGTGTTTACACATCTCGAGATCTTCTATCTTTAAGAGAACTTCCCGCAGACCCCCCCCCATTTCCAATGAACCACCACGCTCTCTCTCTTGCTCTCACAGACATGCCTTCTGTGCGCTCGTTGTCTCTACCTCCCCACCTTCCGTTCACAATTCAACCCACCCCAATCACTTGTGTCCTTACCACTGCAGGAATCTCCTGGGTAGGCTCATCAACACACTGCTTGTCAAACCCCACGGATACTTCTCAGCTCCCATCTCACGGACCTCTCAGCAGCACCCAACACCAGGAAACGCTTCCTCATTCTTCCATCCTCTCCTCCCCCGGCTGCTCTCGATACCACTCTCTCTTGCTCCTCTTCCCACCTCACTGACCTCTTCTTTTCACACTCTTACGAGGAATCCTTTTCATACGTGTGTTCCCTACATATGATTGGCTCCTCGGGGATTTGGCTTGGGTCATTTCTTTTGCTTACTCTCCACCTTCTCCGGACACTCTCGTCCATGCCCACAGCTTCCATTACCATCCGCAGTCGACAACTCCGAAATCAACAGCACCAGTCTAGGCCTCTTCTTCTAAGTTCGGACATATATGTTCAACTGCCTACCAAGTGTCTTCTCTTTGATAGCTCACACAGGCACCTTACTTAACAAGGCCAAAATCAGGGGCGCCTGGGTGGCTCAGTTGGTCAAGCATCCAACCCCTGATTTCAGCTGAGGTCATGATCTCATGGTCGTGGGATCAGGCCCACACTGGGCTCTGTGCTCAGCTGGGAGTCTGCTTGAGATTCTCTCTCTCTTCCTTCTGGCCCTCCCCCTGCGAGTACTCTAGCTCTCGCTCTAAAATAAATCTTAAAAAAAAAAAAAATGTGTGTGTATACACACACACACACACACATACAAGAAAACTATTTAAAAAAAAAAAAGGCCAGGGGCACCTGGGTGGTGCTGTTGGTTGAGTGTCAGACTCTTGCTTTTGGCTCAGGTCATGATCTCAGGATCGTGAGATTGAGCCCTGCGTCAGGCTCCACGCTTGGCATGGAGTCACCTTGGAACTCTCTCTCCCTCTCCCTCTGCCCCTCCCCACCGTGCTTGCTCTCTCTCTCAAATAAATAAATAAATCTTAAAAGAAAAAAAAAACGGCCGAAATCAGTGTCCTCTCCACCCCTCAGCTGCACCCCAACCGTAACAACGGCCCTACCCTTCTCCCAATGTCTCCTTATCATCCCATCAGCCATGATTACTTTCTCTAGCCCATGCCCCTCATCCTGGTAACCACCAAACCCTCACATTTGCCACCTCCTGAACGGTTCTGGAATTCGTCTTCTTCTCTGCTGCCACTGCCTATGCTAATATCGTCTCTTACCTGAATCACTGCAACAGCCTAAATCAGGGGTTGGAAAACCATGGCTCACAAGCCAAATTGGACCCATCACCTTTTTTGTAAATAAAGTTTCATCGGAGGGCACCTGGGTGGCTCAGTCAGTTAAGCATCTGGCAGCTCAGGTCATGATCCTGGTCCTGGGATCAAGCCCCATATTGGGCTCCCTGCTTAGCGGGCTCCCTGCTTAGTAAGGAATCTGCTTCTCCCTCTCCCTCTGCCCCTCCCCCTGCTCCTTCTCTCCCTCTCTCTTGCTCACTTTCAATCTCTCAAACAAATAAAATCTTTTTTTTTTAAATAATCAAGTTTCATCAGAACACAGGCATGTCCATTTACTTATATACTATCTATATCTGCTTTCAAACTATAATGACAGAATAACGGTGACAGAGACCACATGGCCTGGAAAATGGAAAGTATTTATTATCTGATCCTTGGCAAAAAAAAAAAAAAAGAAAAGAAAAAAAAAAAAAGCCTGGGGTGAGAGGCTGGCTCAGTAGAAAAGCATGTGACTCTGCATCTCAGGGTCATGAGTTTGAGCCCCACGATGGGTGCACAGATTACTTAAATAAATAAATAAACTTTAAAAATATATATATATATGCCTGATTAAATGGTCTCCCTGCCTTCTGTCTTACCTGCCTTCAACTCATTCCTCAAACTACCACCAGAGTGATCTTTCTTTTTTTTTTTTTTTAAAGATTTTATTTATTTATTCGACAGAGATAGAGACAGCCAGAGAGAGAGGGAACACAAGCAGGGGGAGTGGGAGAGGAAGAAGCAGGCTCCCAGTGGAAGAGCCTGATGTGGGGCTCGATCCCATAACGCCGGGATCACGCCCTGAGCCGAAGGCAGACGCCCAACCGCTGCGCCACCCAGGCGCCCCCAGAGTGATCTTTCTAAAATTAATCCACAAATTCCCCAAATGCACAAAGTCAAGGAAATCTCCATCAAAATATAATTGGATTTTTAGGGGCGCCTGGGTGGCTCAGTCGTTAAGTGTCTGCCTTCGGCTCAGGGCGTGATCCCGGTGTTACGGGATCGAGCCCCACATCAAGCTCCTCTGCTGGGAGCCTGCTTCTTCCTCTCCCACTCCCCCTGCTTGTATTCCCTCTCTCACTGGCTGTCTCTCTCCCTGTCAAATAAATAAATTAAAATATTTAAAAATATATATATATAATTGGATTTTTAAAAAAGAATCTGACAAGTTGATTCTAAAATTTGGAAAAGAAAACACCTGAAAACAGCCAAGAAATTTTTGAAAAATAAAACAACTAAGGGAAGACTTGCCTAACCAGACACCAAATATACTATAAAAGTAAAGTAATAAAACAGTAAAGCACTAGTGTAAGTAGAGACAAATGTATCAATGAACTAAACTAAAATATCAAGAAATAGACCTTTGTCTGTAAGAGAATTTAGGATACGGATGAATGGCCTATTCAATAAAGGCAGCTGAGGCAACTGTCCATCTATTTGGAAAAAACAAATAAATTTGGATCTCTTCCTCACACCGCAATAAATTCTAAATGGATGAAGCAAAATAAATACAAAAAATAAAAGTGAAGTTTTGGCAGAAATTGGAGAACGTATTTTGATCCACGGAGCAGGGAAACCCTTAAGCAAGACAAAAGCCATATAGGAAAAAATGGTTAAATCTGACAACAAAAACATTAAAAAGGTCTGCATGCTAAGAAAATAACACCAGGGGCGCCTGGGTGGCTCAGTGGGTTAAGCGTCTGCCTTCCGCTTCGGTCATAACCCCAGGGTCCTGGGATCCAGCCCCTACTCAGACTCCTTGATCAGCGGGGAGCCTGCTTTCCCTCTCTGTCTGCCTGCCACTGCCCCTGCTTGTGCACGCGCTCTCTCTCTCTCTCTCAAACAAATAAAATCTTTTTTAAAAAAAAAGAAAAGAAAATCAGAAAGTTAAAAAAAAGTGACCAAGCATTTCAAACATAAATAACAGATAAGGATTACAAGATCAATTATATTAAGACACTTAAAAATTAGTAAGAATTTTTCTTGGGGTGATGAAAATGCTCTCAGTTGATTGTGGGAGTGGTTGCACAACTCTGAAAATACTACAATTCAGTAAACTGTATACTTGAAATGGGTAAATTGTATAGTATGTGACTTATATCTCAATAAAGCTTTTACAATAAAAAAAAAAAAAACAAAAGAAAAACGGGCAAATGATATGCGTAAGCAATTCCCAGAAAATATACAGAGAACAAATAAACATATAAAAAAATGCTCAAGATCACAGTTATAGAAGTACAAATTATAATGTGATGTAATTTTTTGCCTTCTGGAAAGGAATTTTAAAAAATTCTATCGAGCATTCAAAAGGTGTTGGGAAACACTGTCAAACACCACGGAGGGGGTGTAAACTAATACCATGCTTTCTGGAGGGCAATTCGCAGGATGTATTGCAATTGAGTATGTGGGAATTCTTTCTTTATCGTTTTTTTAGAGAGGAAGGGGAAGGGGCAGAAGGACAAGGAGAGAGAATCTTTTTTTTTTTTTTTTTAAAGATTTTGTTTATTTATTCGACAGAGAGAGACAGCCAGCGAGAGAGGGAACACAAGCAGGGGGAGTGGGAGAGGAAGAAGCAGGCTCCCAGCAGAGGAGCCCGATGTGGGGCTCGATCCCAGAACGCCGGGATCACGCCCTGAGCCGAAGGCAGACGCTTAACCACTGTGCCACCCAGGCGCCCCAAGGAGAGAGAATCTTAAGCAGGCTCCACGCCCAGTGCGGAGCCTGATTTCGGGCACGACCTCACAACCTTGAGATCATGACCTGGGCCAAAATCCAGTCAGATGCGTAACTGACTGAGCGACCCAGGCGCCCCGAATATGTGGGAATTCTTTAAATTAGCAATTCCATTTCTAGGTATCTATACTAGGGAAACATTCCCAGAAGTGCAGACAAGTAAGTATAAGAACATTCAATGAGGGGCGCCTGGGTGGCTCGGTCAGTTAAACGTCTGACTTTGGGTCAGGTCATGATCTCAGGGTCCTGGAATTGAATCCCATGTTGGGCTCCCCACTCAGCGGGAATCTGCTGGTCCCTCTGCCCCTCCCCCTGATCGTGCTCTCTCTCTCTCTCAAATAAATAAATAAAATCTTAAAAAAAAAAAAAGTCCACGAAAACAATGAGTATAACGATAAAAAATTAAAAACCTATATGACAGTACATATGAAACATTATGCAGCAGTTAAAAAGAACAAAGTAGATGAACATGTGTTCACATGGAAAGCGGACGTGGGCCAAGAGGAAAGAGGAAGTCCAAGAACTACATGCCACTTGAGGGATACTACTCAGCGATGTAAAGAGAATCAACTGATGACATACACAAGCACATAGATAAATCTGAAAACCATTCATTTTTTTAAAGACCTATTTATTTATTTGAGAGAGAGAGAATGAGAGCACAGCAGGGAGGGGCAGAGGGAGAGAGAGTCCCAAGCAGACTCTGCACTGAGCCCAGAGCCTGACACGGGGCTCCATCCCACGACCCTGAGAGCACAGACCTAGTCAACACCAAGAGTCGGATGCTTAACCGACTGCACCACCCAGACGTCCCTCAAAAACATTTATGTTACACAAAAGAAGACAGAGTATACAGTGTTTGCTATATGATTCCATTTCTATGAAATCCGAATATAGACAAGACTAATCTCCAGTGACAGAAAACATTTAGTGGTTATAGGAGGATGGGCTAGAAAGGGGCACAAGAGAACTTTCTGGGAGAATAGAAATGTTCTGTATCTTATTTTGAATGTGAGTGACATGGGTATATACAACTGCTAAAACTCACTGAAATCATCTTAAGATCTGTACATTTTATTGCATGTTAAATATCGCCACACACACACACACACACACACACACACACACACATAAATCCTACCACACCATTCCTCCACTTAAAACTCTTTAAACGATTACTCGTCACCCTAGAATAAAGTCCAAACTCTAGCATCACTCACAGGCCTCCCGATCTCTCTCTAAACCAGTCTCCTTTTTGAAGTGCTAGCCCAGCAGTTCTCAAAATATGGTCCAGGAACCCCTGGAGTCTGTGAGGTTAAAACTCTTTTTTAAATACTGCTAAGATGTTATTTGCCTTTTCTACTCTCATTCTCCCACAACAGTATGTGGAATGTCCCAGAGGCTCCATGACATGTGAATCATATAATTAAATGTGTCAACAATTGGAATATCTGTGTAACTCAGTAACAGATATTTTCCACATGACCAATTCATGATATTATAAAATCATGCATGAGTAAAAGATCTGTTCAAGTGCAAGAGAGAGACCAATGGATTTTAATGTAACAGAGTATAAGAAGTTCATTGAGGGGCGCCTGGCTGGCTCAGCTGGTAGAGCATGTGACTCTTGATCTCAGGGTCGTGAGTTCAAGCCCCACGTTGGGTGTAGAGCTTACTTAAAAAAATAATTAATTAACCAATTAATTTTTTTAAGTTCATTGATGTAGTTCCAATCACCTGTTGAATATGTGTGTCAATGAATATCCAGTTATCTGAAAAGCTTATTAACATTCTCGGCCCTTCTCAAACTAAAACTCTGATGTGTGAGGACAGATTTTCTTCATACACTTCAACCAAAATAGCCTACTGCAACAATTGAATGCAGAAGCAGATATGAGAATTCAGCTGTCTTCTATTAAAGCATTAAAGAGATTTGCAAAAACGTAAAACAATGCCACTTTCCTCACTAGCTTTTTTGTTTTGGAAAATATGGTTTTCATTAAAATGTTATTTGTATTAACATGCAATATAACAGGCTTTGTTTAATAGACTTTACTTTTTGTTACTTTTAAATAAATAAGTTCATAAATATTTTTTAAATTTCTCAGTTTTCGTTTCTAAAATGGTAAATATGGATAGATGTAACACATATAAACAAAAGCTCTGTGGGAGTCTCAATAGTTTTTAAGAGCATAAAAGTGTCCTGAGACCAAAACTACTGCTCTAACCATACAAATTATTTTCAGTTCCTAAACAACATGTGATTTTTGCCTCCCAGCCTTTACATATGCTTTTCTTTCTGCTTTGTACCCTCTCACCAATTTGCCTGGCTAACTCCTGTTAACAATAAGGTTTTGGTTTAAACATCACTTTCTCCAGAAAGCCTTCCCTGATTGCTCAAGACTGAATTCCGTGCCTCTCTCATGTACTCCCCTAGTACTGCCTTAACATACATCATAAACCCATCCTGCGACCGACTGCTTATTTTCATGTCTGTTATTACCCACTAAATTCCTTGTGTGCTGGGATCAGGTCTTTCTCACAGCTATATCCCCGGGGTCTACACCACGATCTGACACATTCATGAATATTTATTGATAGACTAAGTTAATGTAACATTCATCACAACCAATGAAGTATTATTATTTTCACAAGAAAACTGAGGCTCGGAGAAGTGTTGTGTTCAAACAAATTCCCCTAGCAAGTGTGAGCTGACAACTGTACTCCAAGTCTTTTACCTTCAAATCCTCACTCTCTGGAATAGGTGGGGCAGTTTACCTGGGAACTAATGGCATACTTCAGGTAGGACAGGATGAGAGGATTGGGGGAAGGTCCAATCATGGCTTGCTCCAGGAGTGCTTCTGCAAGGGGAATAACAAAGGAAGACTGAGTGGTTACAACTTTTCTGGGTTTAGCCCTCCCATCCTTCCTTCCTTCCTCACTCAAGACCTGCTAGGTTGAGAATGTCCCAGGTGGCTCCTTTGGGAAAGAATTTCTTCATGTTGATTGCCCACTGGTAGTCACTCCATCGCTCCTTCCAGGCTTGCAAAATGGCTTGCTTCAAGTTCACTACCTTCATGATTTCACTCTGAGAAGGGACCGGTGGCAGTCAGCTCTGAGGTGGAAAAAAACTAAGCTAAGAAAAGGGGAGAGGAGATTCTGAAGGAAAGAACAGAGGAGGGCCGAGTTGAATGAAACGGATATAGGAAAATTTAAGGGAGGCGGAGGAATTAGATAGAAAAAAATGGGGAAGAGGACAAGGAAGGGATTCTGTCAGGTTCCTTCCTCCTGAATCATCCTTCCTTCCACTGGAGAGGGTGGCAAGGGGTTAAGCCTAGCCCGATTGCCTAATTAAGCCCTCAGCTCTGGCCGCGTCCCTCAGCCCCTACCACCCCAAATCCAGAGTTTTTTTTCTCCATTTCCTCCACCGTCCCCACCCTTGAAACTGTAATTCTCTATTTCCTTTTCATCCACCACCTCCCCAATTTTAAGCCTACCGTACAAGCTACTTCTAGAGCCTAGGTATCGCCATCTTGACACTTATCAAAGAGCTTAACTTCTATTGGCTGGGAGTAACAAACATGATTCAATAAGAATGCACCAAGAGACAGGCCGCTCCGCGATGTCTTCTGGGAATTGTAGTTCGTTGGATTGAGCTAGCGAGGAAGCTAAGGGACTAAGCTAGCAGCCCGCATTGTTTCTCTCCTTTGGAGAAGCACCTGTATGAGCTGAAGCGTCAGAGACTCAGGGGACAGAGGAAGCGGAGAGCTCTGGAAAGACCGTTGGCTAGCAGGAGTCGCCCAAAGACGTCACTGTCCACCAGGCATTTAAATGATATTCTGACACCCTTTCATTACGTGCTGGTTACCAGGCACAGCAGGGGTGTGGCGTTCGTTCAGCAACACATGTTCCTCTTTCTTGACCTTTTTTTTTCTTTTTTCCTTCCCCCCCACGTGTGTGTGTGTGTGTGTGTGTGTGTGTGTGTGTGTGTGGTGTGCTCCTACACCCCTGGGTTCACCGGAGCTCTTATTTCCACATCTGTATTCCAAAGGCTACACTGGGGCTTGACCAGTTGCACACACATCACCATTTAACCCCCAAATTTGGCAGTCCTCCCAGAATCTCCTGGCCCTGCATAGTGCTTGAAAATGGGGAGAAGTAAGGAGGAAAGTAAGGGGGAAACTGAGGTTAAGGTTATCAAAAATAAGGAGAGTCTAAGAAACTGTCATAGCCAAGAGGGCTTAAGGGGACGTAATTATTAAATGTAACTTGGCATTCCGGATATCATCCTGGAACAGAAGAAGAACATTGGGTGAAAACTAAGGAATATGAGTAAAGCATAGACATTAGTTAATAATGACGTATCAATATTAGTTAATTAGCTGTAAAAAATATCGTACTAATGTAAGAGGCTAATAAAAGGAGAAATTGGCTATGCTGTATGTGGGGGGACCGCTACTATCTTCAAATCTTTTCCTGTAAATCTAAAACTATTCTTTTTGGGGGGCGCCTGGGTGGCTCAGTTGGTTAAGCCTCTGCCTTCGGCTCAGGTCGTGATCCCAAGGTCCTAGGATTGAGCCAAGGTCCTAGGATGGAGCCTACATCCGGCTCCCTCCTCAGCAGGGAGTCTGTTTCCACCCTTTCCCTTTGCCCCTCCCCCTGCTTGTGTGCTGTCTCCCTCTCTCTCTCTCTGTCTTATTTATAAATAAAATCTTTTAAAAATAAATAAATAAAACTATTCTTTTTTTGAAAGTTTATTAAAAACAATATGATGTCTTGCTTATCCTATGGAATCAAATCGTGCATAATTATATTCAGGGCTTTAGACGTTAGCCCTTTTTTCCCCCTCCAGTCAGAATCTCAGAAGCAAATGCTATTCGCCTCTGGCTCCAATGTCTTGAGCCTTCTCTATATACAGCCCTTATCCCTGCCCTATCCTGGGGACAGATTGTCCCTAACATTTATAACCGAAGACAAGATACACATGGAGGCCCCAGCCAGTGTTCTGCCCCTCCCTACTTTCAGCTCCCCCATCCCATACCCTAAGTCTGATATCCCAGTCCACGAGGCCAAGTTCCAACCATACTCCCCAGCAACCATTCTTTGGCCACCCTTTCACTGGTAAAATCAGTCATCAGGGGATGAATCTGGGAGTGCAGCCCACTCAAGCTCTGGAAGCAAACTTGTTAGCCCTTGGGGCAGAAAATAACAGGATCCTGGGTGTGGGAGCAGAATCACAACAGCGAGACAAGAACCCCTATTCTGAGGGGTAGAGTGGAGCTGATCACATCCCTCTAAGGTCATTACTGCCTATGGCCTTTCTCCCTCCCCATGCACCCATCCACATCGCTTCCATTCTGTTCCCCTTTGTGCCTACCCAAGTGACTCCACTGGGAAATAGTATTTCTCCAAAGCAGCTGCCAAATGTGTGGAGCCAAAGCTTCCAAAGCAGGAAGGAGGGAGAACCCATACTCCTCACACTTAACTTCCAAATTGCCCCCGGCCACACTTGAGACAACCACAAACCCCACGCTCACTCACACTTGAGAGGACCACAAACCCTGTTCCTCGGCCTCCCGTCTTCTCCCAGGCCCCTATCTACCTTTGCCTGTTCCCTCCGCTCATTCCTTCCTGGTTACACCAGCCCAGGGCCCCTCGCCTTGAGCCATTCCTGGATCCTGTAGCTCCTTTCTCATCCCTCATAGCCCAAACTGCCCCTCTTAGAGAGAAGCTGTCAACTTTGTGACTGCTCCTGACTGAGTTAGTGGGTGTTGGGTACATTTGGGGGAATATCTGGGCCCTGAGGATAGTGATATTCTGAGCTTAAACCATCCCTCTCTGGCAAGAAGCCTGGCAGATCTCTGGGGGATGGAGGGGTGCCTCCTTCCCACTTCACAGCGGCAGGGAGGCGGCTTTTGTAGTCAGGCCATCTGCCTTCCCTGTCCCCCTACTTCTCACCAGCAGCTCCTTTTCTAGGCTTGGCAGGGTTCCCCCAAGGACTGGACTCCTAAGGGACTGTGAGGACTCCCTTAGCTCTGGACATGGGCCACCTTCAATTTCTCTACGTTGACTGTCCTGCCTCTCTGGTCTGTCAATATCAGAAACAGGCTTTCCACACGCCACCACCTCTTCCCTCCACACCACGTTAGCTTCCTAGGACCCACCAGCTCCCTGGCTGGATCCTCTCTTCCCAAAGTTGGGACTCTCTGAAAATCCTCCTGTGGGTAAGAGAAGATATACCGGCATCCCGTCTGGATAGAAAGGAAACCCTCCAGCCACACAGTCCCTCTCAAAAACCCTTCTTACCCCCCACTTTCTTTGGCTGTCCATTTCTTCCCCCTCAGTGCTGATAAAGGCTGAGCGCCCACCTCTGCTCCTTCAGTTCCAAGCCCCAACCTCTTCGTCTTGTTGGTTGGTCTGGCGGGGGAAGGGATCCACCCAGAAAAGTGGAGCAGACGGAAGTCACCCAGGTGGAGTGACATGGCAACATTGGAGCAGTGGCAGAAAAGGAACTGGTGTGCCAGAGGAGGGGGCTTGGGGCTGGGTAAGAGGCTATGGGGAATAGGGTTTTTTGGTACCTAAAGGTATGGGGACATTCCTTATCTAGGCTAGAAAGAAGTATAAGGAAAAGTAGCAAGAGCCTGGACCCAGAAACACTGAAATAATTCGTAAGCGTACAAGGCACAAAGGGTTTCAGCATCCCTTCTCTCCACAGGGAAACTGAGTAATTCCCCTCCCCTAGCTGGAACATTTTCTTTGGAAGCTTGCCTGGGTTCCCCCACTCTGGGGAGTTCATTGGCAGCACGAACATGGAGAAAGGAAGAGTTGTTCCCGCACACTCATACACAGCTGGTTCCAAACCAGTTCCTTCCCCGACCAGTCCCCACTTTCTATCTCTCTGGGGGAGAGGAGGCGGGGGCGGGGGGGGGGGGAGAAACCTACAAGGTGGACCCACCTCAGGACAGTTCCTGGATCTCCCACAGTTCCCTGTGTCTGACTTCCCACTGCCCCACAGAGGTCCAGAAAGAGATCAGCCAGGACAATGAAAGGCAGAATGTGAACTAACAATTGGAGTGGTTTCCTCTCCAGCACCCTGAAGGATGCCTTCCCTCTCCACACTCCCAGCTCAGAGAAGAGACGTCCTGTGATTCCCACCCGAGGCCTGGACAGTGGCAGGGAAAGGAAACCAGCCTGCCATTTCCTTTGCACCCCTCCTCCCTCCAGGCCCTGAGAACCCTCTATACTCCTGGCCTCCACACCAGCTTGTCCCATCTCATTTCATTGGAGGGGGGAGGGCTGTAGTGTGGTAAGGCTCAAACTCTGTGGTAAAGGACACTGTGCCCCTACCCCTCTCCCCTCTCTCCTGCCAAAGGCAAGATGAGGGGGTTCTACGCAAGAGTGAAACCAGAAGCTGGAAAATTTAGGGGATCCAATATCTGGCATATATTAAACGGTGTTTTTTTTTTAAGGTATCAAAAGAATAAATGAAAGTAGAAGAACCCCTTGAAAAACAACCCAGAGAAGGTGTCAGTTTTTTTCCCCACTTCTTGCCTAAGCTACCAAGAGCAAGGCTCAGCCAGGCCTGAGTCCCTTCCCTGGCCCTCTGGTACCCGATGGGACAAAGATGATTGGGAGGGGGACATTAAATGGTCCCTTTACCCTTAGCAGTCAATTGTTGGTGAATTTCTCAGTCTCTCATCTCTGATCCCCAACTCCCATAAACTGTCTCCCCCTTTCTTTTCTCCATTTCCACTACCTTTTCTTGAGTGAAAGATCACTAAGGGGGAGAAAATTCTGAGGTTTAGGTCCTCTTAGCAGGTTTTCCCTGCGTCTTTCCAGAACTCCCCAATAAGTGGGGCTGTGTCTGCAGAATCAAGGGGTGTCTGCTGGACACCTCATCACTTGCTGACATCACCCAGAGCCCAGGAGCTCGAGATGGGGGAGGGGTGGGATTACTGAGGCCCAGGCCTTGGAGGTAGTTCCAGGGCAGGCTGGTAGAGGGCCTGTCCCCTGTTTCCACTCCCCTCGACTGTTTGTGGCTTCTTGGCAGTGGTTGAAGGATGCTGTGTGGGGTCTTGGCTTCCAGGCTTTTAGGGAAACTCTTCAGAAAGATATCTGGATCCCCTGGTTTCTACGGGTGGGACCCTGAGAAATCTTGGGGTGCTTCCTAGCAACAGTCTGGGAGGGAAGGAAGGAGGAAGGGAGAGAGGGCGGGGCCCAGGCATAGCTGCTCCGATGGGAGCCCAGAGAACAGGCTGTTCCTGCTGCCTCCTTGGCAACCAAAATCTGAGAGGGAGGGGGCCATCAGGCAGATCCTGTTGGAGGGTCTCTATCCGTCCTTACTTGTGCCCCACCCCCCTGCTCTCCCCAGGGATTCAGTCCTGAAGCAGAGGTGGGGGGGATGGGAGGAGACAGCCTGAGTGGGGGTTTCCTGGCAAGGAGACAACAGAAGCTGGGGCTGAAATGACTCTGAGAGAAGCTAGAAGCTTCAAGAAATGGGGGTAGGCACGATGAGTGGGGTGGAGAGGGGGCTGATGCAACACTGGGCAGGGACTATAAGCCCAGACCTGGGCTGGATCCTGGCATCTGGCGGGATGCCTGCTTTGGAGGCCTTGTGCCCTTCACTTTGCCCTTGCCCAGGTCTGTTACCAGCCCATATCAGGAGCCAAGAAAGAGAGGTAAGGAGAAGATGGGAATGGTAAACTCTTGGGGCGCCTGGGTGGCTCAGTTGTTAAGCCTCTGCCTTCGGCTCAGGGCTTGATCCCGGCGTTCTGGGATCGAGCCCCACATCAGGCTCTTCTGCTGGGAGCCTGCTTCTTCCTCTCCCGCTCCCCTTGCTTGTGTTCCCTCTCTTGCTGGCTGTCTCTCTCTGTCAAATAAATAAATAAAATCTTTAAAAAAAAAAAAGGAATGGTAAACTCTTACCTTTGAGTTCAAGGTGTCCCACTCTGTCCCTGGTGTGGGGGGGGAGGGAAGGTGGGTCAGGAGGCACCTCATCTTCTAAGGCTTTGGGTCTAGGATTTCAAAAAGTCTCCCTCACCAGGTATCTTTCGGGCCTTTCGTCAGAGAAACATGGAGGAAGCCAGAGCGAAAGGGAGACAAAACCATAGCACTTTGGTGTTTCCCCTCTGGACTCTGTCACCCTGTCCTAATCCAGATTCGTGCTAGACTTCCCCATGGCCTCCTCGTTCTGCCTGATGGGTACAGAGTATAAACGTAGCTCATCTCGTAAATGTCCCACGCACAGGGCTTCTATCTCAAGTCCTTGGGCAGCCCAATCCCAAGAGACTCTCCCATACAGGGTAGAGCACGCACCCGAAGCACTGCGCATCACAGCCTTGCTTCCCCGGGTTTCAGCCAAACATGATCACCGAGGACGTGCCATCGACTGGCAGACAGCCACCCTCAGGGCACCTCGCACTGCACACGGCCTGACCCTGCGAGGTGCAGTCTCCTGCCCCACACTGCCGCTGTGGCATGTGCACTGCAAGCCCAGGCTGAACCCACAGGTTCGCTTACTGCATGCTGACTCTGCACACTGCAGCCTCGATTCTCCAGTGCAGCTGCCACTGCGCCCTGCAGGCTCCCGTCTCCCACTGCATACCCCTCATCTCCGCCCCCTCTGCCTCCCGTGGGTTTCATCCCACCTGCCATTCCCAAGGGTCCCAAGAGAGGCACCCTCCCCTCCCCTATGCATTGCAGATCCCAGTTATGCTCCACCCCCCACCCCGACAGAGCTGAAGATGCAAGAGCCTGAGCCTGCCATGAACGAGGGCAGCCCTACTCAGAGACTTAGAACCTCACACACCGCAAGTGAGTCTGACCAGTATAAACCAGGCAATTGATAGAGCAGTTCCCCTTCACACACACACACACACACACACACACACACACACACAAGCACACACACCTCCCCAGGAGCAGACTGTGGAGACAGGGCCCCGCCCTGGGAGCCAAGGAAAGGCTGTGGCCCCCGCTGGTAAAACTGGGCTAATGACAGTGGGGGAACCGGCGGGGCCAGGGGGGGTGCTGGGGTAATTAGGGTTCTGCCTGGCGCTGGGAGATCCCGAGATGAAAGGGGCTCTGGCGTCACTGAGATGGTTTTATGTCCATGAATGCAGGTGTGTGTGTGTGTACATGGGGGGTGGGGCTGGCATGGCCTCTCCTTTGGGGAAGGAAATCCATTTTTACGCAGCCTGCCCTCCTCCTTAGATTGGAACCAGTACCATTTGGATTTTGGTGAGGGCAGACACAGGAGGAAATATCACCACTGTGAAGTGAGACTTGAGGAGGTGGGGCAAGCCTTGCCCCCTCCCCAGCTCACCAAGGGGGACCAGATCGTTGAGGAAATAGCTGGTGACGGTGAACAGAAAGCCTATGCTGGAAGAGTGACATTTGAAAGAGGAGGCAGTGGATCAGGTAATAATGTGAGAAAGGAGAGGGAAAGGGAGGTAAAAGGAAGCAAACCTTCCAAAAGGATTAAAAACGTGGGATGATTGATGTGAAAAGGACCGCAGGGGTCACTTGCCCAACTCTCACATTTTAAGGTTGAGGAAGCTCTGTCCCCGAAAGCGGTGGTGATTCGCTCAAGGTCACACAGTGAGTCACTGGCAAAGAAGGGCCCCGAACTCAGAAACAAATTCTAAAGCTCCTTAGGGTTTGGTATTTAGACTTTCTCGCCGACTTATAAGGTGCAGGCGGCCCGTCGATACTCCCTTCTCCATCCCATGGTGCAAACCCAAAAACCTCCGATTCTTCCAGCAAGCCGAGGCTATTTTTTAAAATAAGTCACCGAGCACCACTCCTGCCGGCGGCTCCTGGAGCGGGGCGGGCGGGCGGGCGGGAGCGGGGCGGGGGCAGAGGCGGCCGAGGGGCGGCCGGGCGGCTGGCCGGGGTCCCGGGGCGCGGCGGGGGGCGGGGGGCGGGGGCCGGCGGCGGCGGCGAGGCGGCCTGCAGGGAGCAGCCGCGAGCCGGCCGGGCGCGCCGAGCCCGAGCCCCAGCCGGAGCGGGGCGGGGGAGGGAGGAGCCAAGAGCGGCCGCCGCCTCTGCCGGAGGAGCCGCGGGGCCGCCACACTCGCCCCCCGCCCCCCCCGCGCTCACTCGCACTCACACCCGGGCGCTGGAGGCGGGCGGCCCGGGCCCCACCGGCCCCCCATGGACGCCCCCGGCACGGGGCGCTGAGACCCCGCGTCGCTGCCCAGCCCTGTCCAGCGCGCCACGCCGAGGTAAGGGGGAGGGAGCGAGGGGGCATTAATATGCAAATGCCTCGCGATTGATTATGCAAAGCCGTGGGGCTCTAGGGCCAGCTCCTTGGCGGGCTGGGGGCGCCCGGGGGTACCCGCTGCCAGCCTCAGCTTTCCCCGGCGCCCCGGTCACCCTGTCACAGTCCGGGAGCTCGCAACTTACGCCCTGGGGAAGGGAGGTGTTGCTAGGAGGTCGGTGGGCCCCGGGGTTCGCCGGCAGAGATGGCGTCCAGGCCTCCCCCTCGAGGGCCCGCCCGGCCTCTGTCCGGCCCGTCTACTGCGCACTCCCGGGCCCGGCCCCGCTGCCGGCCGCCGGAGCTCCCCCGCCCGCCGCGGTTTGTTTACGGTGCGCCGGAGGCCTGCCCCCCCCCCAGCCCCCACCCCTAGCTTCCGAGGCAGAGGCCGAGGCCTTTGCAAAGCCGCCTCCAGCTGCGGAGGGCTGTATGAGTGGGGTGGGGGGTGGGCTTGCACAGGCCCCGGGAGAGGGAAGTCTCCCCCCGCCATTCCACCCGCCTCCCCATTTGAGCATGGCTCTCTGGTTGCAACACTCCTAATTGCAAAAACGCGGCTTGGAGGGGAGGGAGTGTGTGTGTAGGGGGGAGTGTATGTGAGGGTCCCTAGATGATCAGGAGAGTTGCAAGCTAGTGTGGTTAGGGAAGAGAGGGAGGAAGGGACCTGTGTGGTGTGCGCCCCCCCTTGCTTCCCTCCCCTTGCAACGTGTCTCTGGTGCCCCTTCTGTGCCTGGGGCCCTCCCTTGTCCGGTGTGAAAGAAAGGCCTGGGGGGGGGGGCAGGGATGGTAGGGCCAATGGAGAGAGCCACCTTTTACAAGGGTGGAGGTCGCAGAAGGAAAGCCAGTGGGATAGGAGCCTGCCCCTCAATGCTGGCTCTGGCCCCACGAAGGGGAAGGGATGAAGGGGGCTGTTGTCCCCGGCGAGGGAGGGGAAGCAAATGTGACATGCAGACACAGAGATATGCCCACACAGACAGCCACATGCATGCACACCCAGGGACACCCAGGCAGACTCAAGGACAGGAGCTGCTGGACACACCCACATGGGGACAAGGGAAGAGGCAGGCTGCTGCTGCACCGGGGAGCTCTAAGGGGTGGGACACACCCACGGGAGACCAAGAGCGAGGAGACCGATCCATGCACATACCCACGCACAGGGTCACACGGAGATGCTGTCACACACAGGGGCAAGGAGGAGTCGCTGTCACCCACACAGAAAAAGTCACTATCGAACGCATGCATGAACATAGAGCAATTGCACACAGCCGCACATTACAAAAGACCCTGTCACTCACAGGCACACACGTGCTAGCATGAGCCCAGTCACACAGGCATCATTGCCTGCCTTGACAGTGACTGTCACTCAGTCAAACGCAAACGCAGTTACACATCAACACATGTATACACAACTTAGCAACAAGTATTTTCCTGGACTCTTTAGTGGATCTCTAAGGTTCTGTGTACAACAAAACCTCTACTCCAAGGAAAATCAAATTTGTCTCTGAAAAGACTTTCCTGCATAATGGTGCAAGGCATGCATTCATGATAATATTCTCAGTCTCTGTAGCTCGTCATTCCCCACCCCCCACGGGAGGGTGAGCTCTTTGAGACCTGGGAGAATCACTGGAAGAGCTCTGGATCCCACCCAGAGCCTAGCACAGGAAGTGCTCTGTAAATACTTGTTAATTGATTGACTGGGAACTCCAGACACACAGGTGTACTCATTTGCACACAGTCCCAGGGACTCAGGTGCAGAAGGCTCAGGTCCACTCAGTCACAGGTCCACACCGACAGCTGTGTCCAGACATCTGCAGGCGTGCACACCGTACCCTGTAGCTGTGCGGTCAGGCACACCCCTAGATGCACACACAGTTGTAGATTTTTTTTCCCCTCAAGCTTCCTCCTGTCTTCCTCTAGGCTCAGCTTTTTTTCTTTTTTCTTTTCCTTTTTTTTTTTTTTTTTTTTGAGGGACAGAGAAACAAGAGCAAAGAGAGCAGGGGCAGGGGGGTTCCGGAGGGCCGAGTCATGGGGCTGAAGCAATGTCCAGTGACTTCCAGCAGCTGAGATTATCCTAGCTGCTGGGGCGGGCAGGGGGGGAAGTTGGGGAGAGCCAGCTCCTAGGGAGCGGTCCCTCTTACCAGCCACCTTGAAAGCAAACCTGGGATCTAGCTGCTCCTGCCAGGGTCGTTTGTCTGAGCCTTTCCTGGGGCCATGGACTCGCCCTCCCCCCCCCAGAGAAGTTCCTGCCTCCCACCATGAGTCTGGCCCCTTTTCCCACCTCTGCCCTCCTGTCTAAACTTGGAAGCCTTCCTTAGGAGGCTGTATGCTGGTGAGTGTCTGGGTGAGTGATGTGTATTTTTGACTTGGAATTTCTCTCTAACGCTGTCTCCCTTTTGCTCTGTCTTGCTGTGTCTGATTCTCCCTCTCCTTGTTTCTCTGACAGTCTGGAACTCTCACCCGGGTCGCTGCCCCTGTCTACCCCTGTTCTTGTCTCTGTCGCTGCCACAGCCTCCTTTCTCAGAGCTGGGAACTGGCAGTGATGAGTTTCATACTTCTCCAGTTGTTAATACTCAAACCCCGCCCCTCGGCCCGCCTGCCCTGCCTCTGGGGTCAACAAGAGGTTGGGGTGGGGGGGCGGGAGGCTCAGCTGGCTGCTCAGGACATCCTGCGCTTCCTCAGCGCTGCAGCTGCAAGTTTTGGGGGCTGAGAATGGGGGGAAGGGATGGGGGTCGGCTCCGGCTCCCGCTGACCTCTGCGCCCCGCACGCCCAGCCAGGGCACACCAGCTGGGTGGAAGGCCCGTGTGTGGGGGCTACAGCCAGCAAGCTCCTAACCAAGCCGGCGAGGACGCTCCCCGCCACGCTGACCCGCTGGCAAATAGCCGCCCCCGTGGGCAGTGGCGGGAGTTGGCAGGGCCCAGCCAAGCAGGGTCAGTGGCAGTACTCACAATGGCCTTTCTCCACACCCCTGGCAGCTGAGATCCACCTCGGAGATGCCCAACAGCTGTGCCCTCTGCCCAGCCTCAGGGCCTGCTTCTGAAGCTACAGCTGCCCACATCATGTGGGGGGCTGAGCGAGGCACCTCGGGAGTGTAGGCTCCAGCCCGGAGTGGGGAATTTGAGCAGGGGGCAGGGGGCCCAGAGCCCAGGGGGGCACCAAGCCCCTCTGGCCGCGCTCCCCTCCAGCATGACGTGTCTGGATGAGGAGGCACGGGAGGCGAGTCTACTCTAGATATCCATAGGCCGCTACAGAAGGGGCAGTTGAGGCACAGTCACAGGGGAGACCGCTGGAGCAAAGAACAAGGTATGGTTCCTTTAGCAGATGGTATATTCTCATGGTTAAGAGGAGGGATTTTTTTTCTTTTCTTCTTCTTCTTCTTCTTCTTCTTCTTCTTCTCCTTCTCCTTCTCCTTCTCCTTCTCCTTCTCCTTCTCCTTCTTCTTCTTTTTTGGAGCTGGAAGGCCTGGGTTTGAATCCCAGCTCTGCCACTTGCTGTTTGTATAACCTTGGGCAATCGATGTAACCTCTCTCTTGCCTTATCGGTAAATTGAGGATGAGAATACCTATTTTATTCAGTTTTTTGAGGATTAGAGGAGATAGGATATATAAAATGCTTTTAAAAGTGCCTGGTGTATTAAGAAGCACTGTGTGTGTTGGCTGTGAGAATGGGGAAGCCTGTGGGTCTGGGGTCCCTGGGATTTCTTGGAGAAGCTGGGCAGAGAATTGGATCTCCAGATGTCACAGGAATGGGATGGGGGTTGGGGAGGACAGTGGGTCCCTAATCTCCAGCCTCCTCACCCTTCACGTCACATCTCTCTCCCCACAAGTTTTTGCAACCTGGAGCCCCTCTGCCCGCATGTAGAGTACAGCCCCCCACCTGTCTGCTAGGGACCCAGCATCCCAGTCGCCTACCATCAGTCAATCACCCAGGACCTAGCCCTGGCAGATAGATACCAGATTCCCCATCCCTGCACCAAGGGGGCATTCGTGTGAAGGGTGGTGGCACTGAGTAAGGACCAGTGGGTGGGTGTGGCACCTTGAGGGCCAGGGTCTGTCCTGGGTTGTCTCTCTTCCCCTGTGAGTCTGGTGATAAGACTCCTCTCTCCCCCAACTTCGTTTTCTTCAGCCCCTCCCCTTCAAGGTGCAGCAAGGACAGTGGAGGGTTGCGCTGTGGTGGGCCACTGGGGAGCCTCTGGGGTGGGAAGCTAATCCTAACTGGAGTTCTCATGGTTGCAAAGGGGACTTGTGCCTCTTGGGGAGGGAGGCAAGTATGCCTATAGTGGAAAGAGCACTGGCTGGAAGCTGGAGGCTGGGTTTTTGCCATTCACTGGTTGCTGACTTTGGCCTGGGTTTTCCTCATCTGGAGACAATGATGCCCACCTCACTCCGAGTGGAGGGTAAATAACATAATATGGCCTGCCACCTGTGTGTTCTATCCAGGTCACATCCTGGCTTGGTAAACAATGCCTGTGGATTCTCCTGTTCTTCCAGGGCCTGGCATGCCCCAGGGTGGGCATCCACAGGCCCCCTGGAACCAGAGACAGTTCCCAATCTCTCACAGAGGCATCTGGGGCTGGTGTGTGGTGGAGGGGGGGGCATATGGTTTTCAGGCATTCGGTGTTGTCTGCCCTCTTCCCTGGCAGGCCAAAGTTGGGTAACAAAGGGGGCCTCCTTCTTACATGCCTTTGTATGAGGTGGTCGGGAGGGAGGGGTCAGAAGTTCTCTGGGTAGACAAGGAAAGCAAGGTGGAACGTACTGGTGCCCAGGAAATGCTATGGTTGCTCCCCTGCTTTGAGGATGAGCTCTTAGTCTGGGGGACTAGGGACTGGGGTTAAAGATTAGAACCAAAGACACAGCCAGCTCACCCCCAGCCGTGGCAAAGAGCAGTTCCCAGCCCACCTCCCCTTCTTCCTCCTGTCTTCCTCTTGTAAGGAAGAGCCGAGTTCTTGGCTCCTCTAGCCTGAGCTGTCCGTTTCATTTTCTCTTTTACCCAGGCGCGTGGGCGGGGGAAAGGGAACGCGGAGCCGAGGCTATCGGCTATTGGTGGCTATCGGCGTTTTTGTACACATCAGTGAGTGGGTGTGTTGTGCGCGCATCCATGTGTGCGTGTTTTATGCATGTGTGGGCTGGGGAGGGCTCTGAATATCTGCTGGAACCCGGCACCCGGAGCCCGCGGCTCTGCGCATGCGGGGTGAGTGTGTGTGTCTGCACGTGTCCGTGTGTGTGCCGGAGACTCAGCTGCATTCACTTGCTCGCGCGCGCGCGCTCTCTCTCTCGCTCTCTCCTGCTGTCTCTTTCGCGCGCACACACGTACTCACACACACACAATTTTCAATCTCTCTCTCCCCATTCCCTCCCTCCCCCTCTCCCCCTTCTCTAGCACTCGCGCTCTCTCTCTCTCTCCCCCCTTCTCCCTCCCTCTCTCCCTCCCTCTCTCCCTCTTTCACTCTCCCTCCCTCTCTCTCCCTCTCCCCGCCCCCTCTCTCTGCCTCTGCCAGTTCTGCTTGGGTGGGGGCTAACTCCTGAGTCCCTGGGGTGCCTGGGAGAACATCCCTGCCTTTCTTTTTGCCTGCACCATTCCCTTCCCTCCTGGGCGATGCTCCCCGGGGCTTGCAGACAACTCCTCTCTGTGGCCTCCTGGGAAGAAGGGAGTGGGGAAGGGAGGACCCCAAGCCCTGTGCCCATGGTGCCATCTGCAGCGAGTGCCTTGGCCCCGTGACATTCATGCTTCCAGCATTCAGCTGCCCTAGCTCCCAGCTCCAATTACCCTACCCGGCTGGCTGCTGGGGGGGGTGGGGAGGGGGGGAAATGTGCCATGCCCAGCTTGGGGGTGCTCCTAGCTGCCTTCTTGGCTCCTTGGATCTCCCGCTTCCGTTCCTGAGGGGAACTGGGGCAGAGGCAAGAAGTTCTGTGGGTTGGCAGGGAAGGGGCTGAGCTCTTGAGTGTGGGTGTGGGCATGGGCGTGAGGGATGGAATTGACCTCTGGACCTGGACACCCACCTTGATGCCTGACTGGCACTGGCCTGGGGTGGGAAGAGGGAGAGGAGAGCAGCAGGTGGTTAAGGTTGGGGAGGGGGGTGTGGGATGCACAGTCTTTCCAGTCTTTGATGTTAATACTGGGCATCTGGCCCAAGTCGAGGCTACTGTTTATGTCTTTCTGTTTCTGATCTGCAGGGGGGAGTTTCCTGTTATATTCTTTGGGGGGAGAGGATCTTTTGTTTAAGTAACCATTCACCCCCATGTCCTATCCCCCACCCCTCATCTCCTGTTCTCTAGCCTCCAGGGCCCCTTGGTGAACTAGGAGATCAGACTTAAGGGTCACTGCCTTTAAGTTCCAGAATCTCATCTCCCGGGGCCCAGTGAGAGCCCACCAAGGAGTGGTGCCTCCCTCTTCTCCTCCCTCTTGCTTGCCAAGCTGGTGCCTGCTTTTGTGTATGCCTCTGCCATCTCATACCTGCCAAATAGTACCTTCCTTCCCGCCTTCACTCCTTTCTTTCCTGGCACTAGGATAACAGTGAGTTGGGTGGGGCCGTCCTACTCAGTCCATACCTGAGCATAGAACAGGCTGACCTGGGAAAGGAGAGAGAGGTCCCAGCCCTGAGAGGGACCTACCCCTCTGCGAGGGGGCCTGTGTTGTGCTGCAGCCTTCGCTCTCACCAGACTCCCAGGGGCTGTTGGTGTTTGTGGCTGCCCGTGGGAGCCCACGTTGGCACCGGCGGTAGTGTGCACACAGATGCTTATGTTTGCCTGTGCATGCCCCTGTGTATATTTGGGCTGCAGTGGCCACCCGGGCCCCTTAGCAGCACCCTTCTTGGCGCCCGTGGTGTGGAGTCAGGGCCTCAATGCCAGGTTATTGGGGGAGGGGGAGTGTCTCCCCCACACACCCTAGCATCAAGCAAAGGGGAAGGGGAAAGGGAGGCGTGAACCTACCCACAGCACTATTAATAGCCCACATGCCAGGCCACCAAGAACCAGCTGTCACCGTGGAAACCATTTCTACTCCCCCCTCCCCCAGCCTCCATGGGGTGGGACTTAGGCGGGGCATGAAGCACCCCCCACCCATCTTTCTTTGTTACCTTTCTCTCTTTGTCTCCCCTCTCCTTCATTTGTCTCTCCTCCCTACCTCACCCCTTCTGTCCCCCATCCCCCATCTCATCTCTGCCTTTCCCTCTACCTCATTGTCATCCCAGCTCTACCCCCCATCCCTGCCCATCTCTTTGTTCTTGCCCCTCCTCATCTTTCTCCCCCTCTTCCTCCATCATCCCTTTTGCCCCTCTCCTCCTCCTCCTCCTCTTTCTCCACTCTTCTCAGCCCCTCTATACGTGTGCATCTTTTCCTCTGTGGTTGGCAAGGAGGAGGGCTGGGCTTTCCTTAGGGCATTAAGGACAAAGTCCAGGGGCCCCAGACAGATGGGGCCAAAGCGAGGAGCAGACACTCAGAGGAGGAGTGTGTGTAGAATTTGGGGCTAGATTCTGGGGGCAGAGAATCCCCTTGGGCCTGCAGGACTGCAGAGTGGGGCAGTCCAGCAGTGGGAACCTGGCATGGTGCCCACGGATGCCGCATTGGCCTCTTGTCTCTGCCCCCCGCCCATTGCAGAAGCACTTAAGCTTAATGAAATGCTTCCCCCTCCGTGGGCACCTTGCCCATACTGCCACCCAACAGCTCTTATCTGACAAAGAGGGAGTGGGTGGCCAGCCCACCCGACAGGTGGGTCTTGCCATCCGGCTGTCCCATCTAGTCTCAGAACCCCACAGCTCTCCCTCCCCTTCTTCAGGCGGGCCTCCAGCTCTGCGGGGTCTGTGCCAGGAAGGAGTTTGGGGAGTTAAGCTGGGCTCCAGGAAGAGGGGAGCGAGGCTGCCCTTTGGGGTGGGCATCCCTACCTCACTCCCCCCCTTCCCCACTGCCCTTTTCGTGCCCACAGCTAACAGAGGCTCGCAGGGTCTATGCCTCCCTGCATGCTGGGCCTTCTGCTTGCTCTTTGTTGCCTCAGAGGCCCAGGTATGTCCCTAGAGACCAGGGGTCCCCAGGGGTTCTCCGGGCTCTTGCTTGGTGCCACGTGAGGGTGCCCCGAGCACGAGGGCAGCACCTTGCTCCTCTGCCTATTGCCAGGGGTCAGGGTGGCCTAGTTGCACGGACGGGCACCGGGGCGCCATTCAGCTGGGCACAGAGGTGGGGCAGAGAGGGAGCTCGCCCCTCCCCCCCCAGCAGGCACGTGCAAGCCCTTGGCAGTGCCCAGACACATTTGGAGTTAAGGCCGGGCCGGGGAGGGGGAAGGGAAAACAAACATGGTGGCTTAGGTTGGCGCTACCCCAGGTGTGCCCTGTAGCAACTGGCAGTGGCAGGGCGCGCGCGCAGGAGGAGGGGGTCCTCCAGGGCGATGGGCCCGGGGCAGGAGCTGCCCAGGCCATGTGGCTGCCGCTGGTGTTCCCTGCCTGGCCTGGCCCCCAGCTGCTAATACCCGTGCCCATACACCCTGGCCCTCTTTGCCTGCCCCCAGGGCCTGCTCCCCAGAGCTGCCCCTCTCTCAGCGTGCCCACTCCTGTGCTTGCCTCCTCCCATCCCTGGGGGCGCTTGGGCCTCCGGCTGGCGAGTGGATTTTTCCAGCTTCTGTAAACAAGTGGTGGCAGCGTGCCAGGTGGGCAGGAGACAGGCGGGGGCAGCACCGCAGCCAGGGTGTGCCAAGCACCGAGGCACAGCCTCAGGGGGGAGACAGGGAGACACCCAGACCCAGAGAGAGAGAGAGACATTCAGATGCAGACAGACGGACCAAAGGAAGCCTTGCTGGGCACAGAGAGAAGTGGAAACAGAGGCGACAGAAAATAGCCCTCTATTGTCCAGCCCAACCCCCATGACTTCCCTGGCCCCCTACCCGTCAGTGCTCTGGCTAAGAGTGGCAGGCCCCAGTGCCCAGTCCCTGGGCATCCCCACCCACTCCTTCTCCTCCCCCTACCTCCACCCCTTAGGGCTGGCTACGCCATTATAAATTTATAACAGGAATTTCTTCACAAGCCAAGAAAAACTTGACCTACTTTCTTGACGGCTCCCTGGGCTAAGGCTCCCCGCTCATTGCCCCCCCCCCAACCCCAGTCTCCTGTCCAGCCCCCAGTGCCCAGTCCTGGTCTAAGGGGGTAACAGAGGCACCATGGGCCACCCTTTTGCGCTCCTGCCATGTTCCTCACGCAGGGGGCTCGCCCGGGTGCAGAGGCCCTGTCCTGCTGCCCTGCCCTGCCCAATGACCTGACTTATCTCTGTCTCCCCTCCCACCCTGGCTCCTTATCAGTTCCAGGGGGTGGGGCGGGGGGCCCAGGGGCGAGGTCTCTGGTACCGCAGCCACGTGATCAAGGCCGTGTGTGGGGAACTGCACCCTTTGTCCCCCTCTCCCATGCTCACACCTGCGGGTGTGTGCAGACGGTATGCCTGCGGTCTGTAGCCTGTGGTCAGAGGGGCAGTGTAGAGGGGATGGTGGGCCCAGGCTGGCACTGCCCTGGACCCCAGCTAGCGGACCACGCTAGCATTTGAGACAGGCTGTGAGGTTCTAAGCGCTGAGCCACCTGCTTGCGAGCTGTGTGAATGGGAACGAGTGATCTGGCTGTCGGAGCCGGCATGTTCTTCTGTAGAGTTCTGACGCCCACTTCGGAGGGGCACATATTATCATTCAGGTGGCATGGTAGTTTCCTTTTCCCTTTCCCTTGCTGTCCTGGTGGGTGGCAGCCCAGCTAAACCAACTGGGAAATCTGGCCCAGAGACTGGGAAGTGTGATTTGGGACCTTGTAGAGAAAGTTCTGGAGTCCTGAGGGGGCTGGGACTGGGGAGGCATAATTTGGTCAGCAGTAGGGGGAAGGTCAGCTCCTCACTGCTTTCAGCACCCCTCTCCATAAAGGCACTCAGGTGGGCATTCCTGATCCCTCTGTGCTGCCCCCACACCCCATGCTTCCTTTTCAAGTACCCCCCAGGCCTGGGCTGAAATTTGCTCATCTTGGGTCCCCTCTTGGCCTATAATACTGATACGTCCTAACAAGAACTCAGCTAGAGGGGTGGTAACGATAGCCACCAGTTAATGGCCGCTTATCAAGGGCCAGCCCTTTGACTCAATGTCAGGCTTGAGACATGGTACATGATTACCTCCTTCTTTTCCTCCATACCTTTCCCGGTCTGGGGCTTAGGATGTGTATCTCCGGTCTTGCCTGCTGCACCTGTTGATCTGACAGGTTGTCCTGCTCCCCTCTCTGTGCTTGCCCTCCATGCCCGCCACCATCTTGTAATGAGCCCCCAAGAGCCCAAAATGTTGCCAGCAAAGGAATCCTACCTACCCACTCCCACCATGGCGCCGCCTTATCCCTGCCTCTCTCCTCTCTTTGCAGGGACTTCTGGACAGGACAAGACTCTAAAGCTACTCCCCCAGTCCAAGACCCCCCCCCCCCCGGACCCAGCTTGCCCTCAGCCCTACCACCTGCCACTCCCTGGCCCCTCTCACCGCCCGCCCCCCTTGGGGCACAGGGCATGGTGTGAAAGGCCAAGTGCTGAGGCGGGCACCATGGGTGCTGTGCCCTAGGGCCTGGGTGGCAGGGGGTGGGTGGCCTGTGGGCGTGCCGGGGGGGCCCTTGTGCCCACCCCAGTCTCTTGGCGTGCTGGAGGGCATCCTGGATGGAATTGAAGTGAATGGAACAGAAGCCAAGCAAGGTGGAGTGTGGGTCAGACCCAGAGGAGAACAGGTAATGGGTCTGGCAGCCAGGTCGTACCAATTCCTGGGCAACAGGCATGTTCATCACCTGGCCGGGCAAACGAGAGCTGAGCTTGGGCCTTTTAAGCACCTCTGGAGGGATGGGCATGAGACCAGCAAGCCTGTTGCCTACCTTTGCCCAGGAGATGAGGTCATGGCCACATGGGGCAGGGAATCAGGCACCAGGATTGAGAGATGTCCATTTTGGAGGGGGGAGGGGATGCAGAGCAATTACAGGCGGCAGGCACGTGGCTCCTCTCTTGACAGTGCTGGGAAATCTCACATGCCGTCCCGGTGTTCCTCCGCCGCCCTCACCTGAGCATGTGGAATGCAAACAGCCTTGCCGTTTCCCCTCTCCCTACAAGCTTGTGTGGTCCAGAAGCCATGGTGCATGGGACATGACATTTCAGGGCACATGCACCAGTGACTGTTGGTCCCAGCCGTGCTTATATTTGGAACCTATTGGGAGCCCCACAAGCTCTTCCTTGTTCATGGGCAAGAGCGGGCACTGCCGTGGGGCTCCTCCCAGGAAGTGGAAGTGAATGCCAACTCCGAAGGGTTTACTCACAGCCCTGCACACAGCTGGGGATGCGTTACCTGGGATCTGCATGGCTCTTGAGGAGCCCAGAGGGTCTCCGCTTCTCCCGTCGGCCCCAAGTCGTACAGAGCTCTGTCCTAGTTGGCATGAAGCCCCAAGAGCTGGGTACAGCCTGTGCCTATGGGCCAGGGAGAGGGTGGGGGTGGGGGTGCTCTGGGGAGAAGTGTGGCCGTTGCCTTGGAGACCAGATCTTGAGCCAAGAGGCCAGAGGCTTGGCCAGGCAAAGCCTTGGGGCCCAAGTCGAGGTCCCTGGAGGGATGGAGAAAGTGGATGAAACTGGCGGTTGGGTAGGACACCGCAGGTATCCCTCCCCAAAGCCTCACCCCAGGGGGGCTCTGAAGAAGAAGATCTAGCCTGTCATTGCATGGCTCTCACTTGCAGCCTCTGTACCTCCCTGCCCCAACTTCCATGAGTCTGGGCGAGTCTGCACCTAATTCAGAGAAAAACAGGAATGCAGGTTCCTGGTTCCTGGTCCCCGAGAACTGCATCCCCTCCCCCCATGCTCCGCCCCTCCCCCCCACGTCCCTGCGCCACCTTGTGGCTGTCCCTGGGACTGCACCCAGAGGCTGTGAGTCGTCATTGCTGAAAACCGCCAGCTCAACTAGGGGCTAGACGGCCTGGAGTTCTCCCATACCCGCTCCTGCTGGCGGCAGGACGGAGATCTAAGTCTCCAGTGCTTGTAGAAATCAGACAGGGGTGATCCCCAGGGGGCCCGGAACACAGACTCGTCTGTGACTGTGACCCTGGCCAAGGTCACTGTGTCAGTGTGTTGGGAGCTGCATCAGGCTCCAGGGGGAGGAGCCCTGCAACATGCCACACGCAGGGTGGGTGTGGAAGGTTATACAATCCGTGCATGCATGTAGCGGCTTATGTAACCTGGTGTGTGCTGAGGTTATGTAACACGTATGGGCAGAGGCTGGTCACATATATGTGCAGTGGTTGAGGGTTGCTAATACCTTGCATGGAGGGGCTCAGAGTCCTTATCTTGGCTCTGACTCCAGGGCCCAGCGTCACCAGGCACAAGTGGACCTTTGGTTTGTTGCTCTGCTAAATGGAGGCCATGAACAGGATGACGCTGGAAGTCTTGTCTCACTCTCATATTCCAGGTTCTAGGTTCTGGTTGCTCGCATTATATGTTTTCAATCACTCTGGTCATTCACCGTGAGTGCGTGACCTGGAAATCAAGCAACATGTTCACGGGGGGAGGGGGTGGTATTATTAGGTGTCTGTAACGCATGGGCATATCCTAGAGGTCATATAACACACTTGAGAACGCCCTGAAAATTTCATAGATATGTAGATCCTGGTGCTTATTTACTGTGCTGAGGTTGGTACTGAAGGCTGCATAGTTATTCAGATGCGCTGGTCTTATGTTACGTGTACCCGTGTGCTCTATCTGTATGCTTCAAGCGGTATAAGCATGTCCTGAAGATTCTTTCTGCGTAGGTGTCATGTATCGAAGGCTTAACCGTGTGGATATCTTGTAGATTTGGGGTGTTTAAGGTTCTATAATGCGTGCACACGCGTGTGTGTATGTGTGTGTGTGTTTGGGCCCTAGAACATGCCTGTGTCCCAGACAAGCCCTTTATCTCTCTCCCCAAAGCTTGTAGATAGCTGGACCCTTCTCAGTGCTGTCAGCTGACCTAGGGGTGGAGGTAGAATGAGGACACAAGATGGAGGGAGTCGGGGCCTGGGGGATTATATAAACCTACTGGATGAGAAGGGGGTTGCCCAAAGACTGCTCTGTGATTCTGCCCACTTTGCCCCCATCCAGTGCCAGGTCACCAGATGGAAAGCGAAAAAGAAAGAACGGCCAATGTTCCCTGAAAACCAGCATGTCAGGTGAGCCTGGCTGTGTGTGCCCTTCTTCCCCACCCTCAACCCCACCAAACCAACCCAGGGCTCTTTCGGGGCCTGGGCATGGACCAGCAGCTCCTGTGTCCCTTAGGGAGAGCCTCCTAGAGGGCTTGGGACAGACTTGTCTGGAGGTGAGAGGGGTGATAAGGGCATGCCCCAGCCTTTGAGGATGGATTAGGTCAAGAAGGGCCTCTTCCCTTCTCCGATAACCCCCTTGCCTGAGCCCCACCCCCCTGCGCCCCCAGATTAGAGTCTGGGCTAAAGGGCCAAGGGACCGTATTCCCCTGAGATGAGCTGCTGACGTGTGCTTCTCCTTCTCCTGCATCCCCGGCCCCTCAGATGCAGCAAGAGAAAAATCCCCAAGTGGGCAGTCGGAAGAACTGGGATTCTCCATATTCTTAGGGAAGGGGATGGACAAGATGACCTCTGAATTGTCTCCAGGATTCTACCTGGACACAAAACCCCGTCAAGGAGGCTGGGCTAGGGGATGGGCCAGGAAGGAGAAGTTGGGGGATGAAGAAAGTGTAGGAGCCTCTCTGCTGGGGGCCCAAGCCATGCCTGCCTGCCTGCCTCCCTTCCTCCCTCCCAGGGTATATCCCTAGTTACCTGGACAAAGACGAGCAGTGTGTCGTGTGTGGGGACAAGGCAACCGGTTATCACTACCGCTGCATCACTTGTGAGGGCTGCAAGGTATGGACCAGCCAGCTCCTGCCCCTCCCCCACCACCTGAGCCCCCATCTCACCCGCCTTAAGGCCCTCAGCACCTGGCAAGGACAGCCCTATAAACATGTCACCTAAAGCCCACCTGTTGCACCACCATTGCTCTCTCTCATCCATTTGTTCATTCGCAGTCTCTGCTCTGCCACTCATATGTAAGATGCCTAATTTCTCTGGGCCTCAGTTTCTTCATCTACAAAAGGGGGATAATCCTACTACCTACTTCAGAGAGCTGTTGGGAGAATTAAATGAGCTAATTCATATAGAGTATTTAAAACAGTGCCAGGCACGTCAGAAGTGCTCAGTAAAGCCCAGCTATCGTCCATCCAGCTGGTTTATCAGGTATGAGGGATGTCGTATGCGCCCTGCTCTCCAGCTGCTCACAGCCTACCAGAGAGAGCCCCATCAGAAACAAACATTGTTTTTCAAAATGTGGTTGGGGGGTCACCCGCAGTACTAGTTCAATGCAGAGCCCCAGGCCCCATTCCCACCCTACTCAATCAGAACTTTTCGTGGTGAAGCCTTTGTGGACTCTGCCTTGAAACAGGTTCCCCAGTTGCTTCCCTGGCACCTAGAAAGGGGAGAACCAGTGCTGGGGGGGCATGGTGGGGCCTAGAGTGGGAGACAATGCCAGGGTGCCCCTGGGCAGCCGGGACAAGGTCATAGACTTGGGGAGCCTTAATTAGATCTCACTTTGCTCATTTTAACCTGAAAGGGTTTTCCAGGATCATCACCTCGTGAGAATGTAAGACCTTCCAAGAAACAAAAAGTATTTAAAAATATGTTAAGGCTTCCAGTTCCTCTCTTTCTTAGTATCCACCAAGCCAAGAGCCCCCAGGGACTTAGGGTCCCGTAGCAGGGTTCCTGGAAGCAACGCAAGCCGTGTACCATAGAGCAAGGTATGGGCTGAGGACGGCCGAGTCCCAGAGGAGCGTCCCAGAAAGACAGAAATGCCTTGCTCCCCCCCCCCCCGGGAGCCTGATGTTGTGGGTCTAGAGTGAGACCCAGGAATTGGTATTTTTCGTAAGTGCGTTAGATGGTTTCAATGTCCTGTAGAACCTTGAACTCGGACCTTGTGTCCCGTAGCTCAGGTCCAGTTCTGGCTCTCCTGCCCGTTTAACTAGGATGACTTTGGGCAGATTGCTTAACCTCTCCAAATTTCAGATTCCTCCTCTCAAAATGGGTTCCTACCTCATGGGGTTGACACAGCATCAAATGTGGTGATGTACCCAAAACAAACAAACAAACAAACAAAAAAAAGGCTTATAAGTGCCTCATAGTGAGCGTTCAGCACATATTATTAGCTCTTGGTATTGTCACTGCCATCTTGATTCTTGAGGTTTTTCTTTAAAGCAAAGACTAAACCCAATAGATAGAATCAAATGGTTTCTTTTAAAGCCGCTATGTCCATACTCCTTGCCTTTTCTTGATTTTTTAACCCCCCTATTTCAAGAATTCCACCTGCATGAGCAGCAGACAGCATGTATAAGGATGGTTGGGGGGGTATCAGTTTTATTTCCAGAGTTGTTGAGCAAGATGGAAATTGAGGTATATGTTGGACTTCCAAAGCTGCTGTTCCTTCAGCCGTCATAGCACCTGACCCATCCCAGGCTCATGTCTCTGTACTGTGGTCCTCATCCTTCCCCCCCGCCACCACCACCACTACCCACGCACCCCTGCCCCTCAGCAGCCTAGGAGCTGAGGGCACATATCTCTAAGGTCCTTTGGCCCAGCCAAGTGATCCTGGTCTTGCTGGTGTCAGGAGGATGCCAGGTTCCCTCACTAACCCCCCACGTCCCAGCAAACTGCATGGTTGGTTAGGGAAGGGGAGGTCATGATCATTCCATGCTCCACCTCCCTCCACCCCAGGGCTTCTTTCGCCGCACAATCCAGAAGAACCTCCATCCCACCTACTCCTGCAAATATGACAGCTGCTGTGTCATCGACAAGATCACCCGCAACCAGTGCCAGCTGTGTCGCTTCAAGAAGTGCATCGCCGTGGGCATGGCCATGGACTGTAAGGGGATGGCGGGGGGGGGGGGGGGAGTTGAGCCAGGCACTGCGGGAGGGGGAGGGGAGTTCAGCTATGACTGCTTCCTGCCAGGGGATCCTCCGGGCCCACAGGGCAGAGTGACAATACAGGTCAGGGTGATGGTGGAATGAGCGTTCAGGATCTTGGTCCCTGCTGCCCTAATCCCTGGGGAAGAGGAAACAGAGGATCCCTCTATGAGCCCTACACACGGTCCCTAGCGCCTACCTGCCTTTCAGCACTCCAGGGCCTTAGTGAGTTGTCGGGTAGGAGGAAGTCCTGAGTTCTCCAGCCTCGCAGAGCATTCGTGACTACAAGAGAAGGCACCCCACTTCTGGTTGAGAGACCGCAGCTTGCATTGGCTAGGGATCAGGTAGCAGGGTCTTCTAGTAACCACTGCCATCGTCACCCTTTAGACCAGGATGTGACAGTCGTCTGCATCAGCTCAGACTGCAGTTGATGCTGTCCCAGCTGATCATCGTCACCCAGGTTGTGCCACCCAACTTCTAGGTGATTTGGGAAGTCACTTAACCTTCCCGGCCCTCAGTTTCCCAACCTGTACATTGGGAAGAGTAGTTTCTGAGCAGGTCGTGGAGATTGCCATGCGAAGGGCATTGTGTTTCTCTGCCTTTGACAGTGGTTCTAGATGACTCGAAGCGGGTGGCCAAGCGCAAGCTGATTGAGCAGAACCGGGAGCGGCGACGGAAGGAGGAGATGATCCGATCACTGCAGCAGCGACCGGAGCCCACTCCCGAAGAGTGGGACCTGATCCATGTTGCCACCGAGGCCCATCGCAGCACGAATGCCCAGGGCAGCCACTGGAAGCAGAGGCGGAAATTCCTGGTAAGGAGAGAGGGAGCTCGGGGAGGGCAGCAGCCAAGGGCCCAGGAGGGGAGCAAGCTCAGGGTCTTGCCTCCTTCGGGAAGCCTTCTTAGTTTAATCTGACCCGAAGCTAATGCTCTCTACAACTTGGCGATCCTGAGTCATACACCAGTGCGTGGCTTGCTGCTGTCAGAGCCCTGCCTGTTCCATCCCACTGGGGGCTCCAGGAGGACGGGGCCTGGCCTTCCTCACTGAATTTCCAGAGAGCCGGGGCAACCTCTTCTCTTTTTCCTGCCCGCAGTGACTGGGAGGAGAGGGCGAGGACACAGTTATGTAACAGCATTTGGGGGCCCCTGGTGGGTGCCAGGCATTGTCTTAGGCCCTGGCAAAACTGAGCACTGAGTGAATGATCAGCTAGGGAAGAGACTAGACAGCTGGTTGTGTATGCCGAGTGAAGGCAGAGAACTGGTGTCTGGTTCCTGGGGGAGTGTGCCAGTGGGTGGAACAGTATGCTGTCAAGAGCACAGGCTCCAAGACCAAGCATGTGTGTGTGTAATGGTCAGGAGTCAGACTGCCTGGGTTCTAATCCTGGTTCTACCACTTACTAGTCGTGTGACCTTGGGCTTATTACTTAGCTGCTCTATACCTCAGTTTCCTCATCCATCAAATGGTGGTAAGTAGAACATTCTCCTCGTAAGGTTCAATGAGACATAAAACATGTCGCCTCGTGCCTAGCTGCGTATTAAATATTGAATAAACGTAGCTTCTATTATTATGATATTACTTCTACTACTGTTATGATCATTGTTATTATTAGCCCACTTAGAGCTCTGGCTCTGATCTATTCTCTGCCCCAAGGGGAAGGAGAAGCCTGAGGCCCGGGACGCAGCAGTCTCCGGGTCCTGGCAGCCCTTCTTCCCCAACCTGCCTTGGAGCTCCCCCTGGTGGGCAGGGAGAGGTTGAAAGGGGTCTGCAGCCCCAGCTGACCCCTGTCTCTTCCTTTAGCCGGATGACATCGGCCAGTCACCCATCGTCTCCATGCCGGATGGAGACAAGGTGGACCTAGAGGCCTTCAGCGAGTTTACCAAGATCATCACCCCGGCCATCACCCGTGTGGTGGACTTTGCCAAAAAACTGCCCATGTTCTCCGAGGTGAGTGGCAGATGGGAAGAGGAATGGTGCCACGCTGGAGGGGAACCTGGGCCCGCTCCCTGGGTCACCCAGTGCCAGCACATGCTCATCTGAGGTTGTCTGGACAGGGTGCAATTCCTGTAGGTCAACACACAGCAAGCACACACCCAACACACACACACACACACACACACACACACACACACACGTGCGCGCGGCTAGCCAATGCCTAAGGAACCAAGAGGCTCCAAGGGCCCAGCCTCCCCAACCCCTCCCTGTCCCTCTCCCCCCACATCTACATAGCCATTCTGGCTCAAGCAGCTTGAACGTTCTCATTTTAAAGAGCACTAACTCTGGGCACAGTCTGTCCTTCTAGCTGTGTGACCTTGGCCATGTTACCTAACTGCGTACCTCACTTTCCCCCTCTGCAGTGGGGATAGAGATAATGATGGGAGGTAACTCACAGGCATAATTGTGAGGTTTAATGAAGTAGGGCATGCCGTGGCCCAGAGCAAGGTAGCTGTTCGCAGTACATCTTACCGGCTGAGGCCGTGGTGACCTCACAGCTCCCAAAGGACACCCACGGGAGACACTCGCGGGGAAGGAGGGGCATGCTGAGTGTTCCTGTGGCCCTGCCACTCCGCAGCTGCCTTGCGAAGACCAGATCATCCTCCTGAAGGGGTGCTGCATGGAGATCATGTCCCTGCGGGCGGCTGTCCGCTATGACCCCGAGAGCGACACTCTGACCCTGAGCGGGGAGATGGCCGTCAAGCGGGAGCAGCTCAAGAATGGCGGCCTGGGCGTAGTCTCTGACGCCATCTTTGAACTGGGCAAGTCACTCTCTGCCTTTAACCTGGATGATACGGAAGTGGCTCTGCTGCAGGCTGTGCTGCTAATGTCAACAGGTACCTGCCTACTGGCTGGGGGGGGGGGGGGGTTCAGAAGCTTCCAGGTGCCCAAAGCTTGGCTGGGCCCTGGGCCTGTCACTCTTCTCTTCCCTGAATCCTACAGTCTTTCTCCATCCCCCAAGCTTACCTCTGTCACTGGGCCCATTCTCTGTCCCCCGTGCCCCCTTCTGTCCCCCATCCCCTCCTTGGTTCTGATGTCCAGGCCCATCTGTTGCCTCCCCATGCCTCTTCTGCTCCTTATCCCATCTTCACCCCATTCTTTCTCTCGGGGCCCCCCATCTGCTCTCTGTTGCCCAATTCGCCTTTGTTCCCCCACCGCCCAGGTACCTTCTGTCCCCCATCCCTCCTGTCCTCAGTCCCCTCTCTCCACCCCTCATCCCCTCTGCCCCTCTTCCCACCAACCCTTCTCTTTGCCCCTTAGTCCTGCCCTGTCTCCAGGTTTCCCCTCTCTTCCCGCCGCTCAGTCCCTCCATCGTCTTTATTCCTTACCTCTCCAAACCCCGAGCACCCCAGCCTCCTCCCCTTGCTCCTGTGCACGCACTGCACTGTGTTTCTCTCCCCTTCCCTGCCCCAGCCTCTCTGCCTCTGTCTGTCTTCACTCACTCACCCTCATGCCGCTTCTCCCCTGCAGACCGCTCGGGCCTGCTGTGTGTGGACAAGATCGAGAAGAGTCAGGAGGCGTACCTGCTGGCGTTCGAGCACTACGTCAACCACCGCAAACACAACATTCCGCACTTCTGGCCCAAGCTGCTGATGAAGGTGACTGACCTCCGCATGATCGGGGCCTGCCACGCCAGCCGCTTCCTCCACATGAAAGTCGAGTGCCCCACCGAACTGTTCCCCCCACTCTTCCTCGAGGTCTTTGAGGATCAGGAAGTCTAAAGCCTCAGGCGGCCAGAGGGTGTGCGGAGCTGGTGGGGAGGAGCCTGGAGAGAAGGGGCAGAGCTGGGGGCTGAGGGAGGCCCCCCACCCCTCTTCTCTCCTTCCTCTCGTCCTCGGATAGATTCAGCTCCCACACACACCCCCGCACTGCCCGTCCCTCCTCAGAACCTCCAGCCCTGGGACAGGGCAAACACATGAACTTGCTATGAAAAGGACAGTGTGGGAGGCTGGGGGACCGTGTCCTACAGTTCCCAGGACCCCGTCCTCTGAGAAGGTAGGGGAAGGGAGGGAGAACTAAGAGGGGACAAGCCATCTTGACCGTAGGGAATGGAGGAATGTGGGGTGGAGGAAGATGCCCTCAACTCAGCCCCTACACACACACAAGAGAGAGCCCCCCTGCCCCGTTCCTTGACCGAGGTTCCCCCTCCAGGCTAAGGGCCTCTCTGCTTCCCCAGATGCCTGGGTGCAAAGAAAGGCTTGGCTTGGCTCCTCCCCCTGGAGGTTAAAAATTAGTCATTCTAACTGCACTTTGGAAACCAGGCAAGGGGAGAAGATAAATGAAGAAAAACTAGACAGAGAGAAAAAAGAAAAAAAGAGAGTGAGCGACTGATAGAGAGAGAGAGAGATGATATTAAGTTATTAACCGAGGCTGGCCCCCTACCACCCCTAAGCACTTTGAGAGCTGCCCCTCCTCCCCCCAAATCAGAGAGAACTGCCCCCCCCATACCAGGTCCCCAAGGGTAGGGCTGCCGATCAGAGCTGTGAGTTAACACAACAGGGTCCTGGCCATCCCTCCTTGCCTTGCCCCTCCCTCTGTGCCCCTTCGGCACCCCCCGCCCAGTGCTCCCTCTGCTCTCTGCCACTCGTGCCCGCTGAGTTCCATCTACCTCTCACGCTGGATGCCAGCTGGCCCCTCACCAGCCTGCCCTGCTGCCCACACAGCTCCCCTTTCAAGTGCCCAGCCCCAGGGGCCTCTCCCTGCCCCCCCCCCCCACTCCTTCCATACCTTGGCACCCACACAGGAAAACCTGTGGCTCCGACTCCTGCCCTCCTCACACCTGCAGTATTAGCTACGATCCAGATGCTGCTGCACTGGGGGGGGGGGGGGGGGCGGGGGCGGTGTGCGTGAGCTTCTCCCAGAGCCTCCACCCCCCTTAGGACCCTGTCCCTATCTGTCTTCTGGGCTCTCTCTCACCTCTGCCCTCTTCCTTCCCCACTCCCACTCAATGCACTAACCCAGACTCTGGGCAGGCAGGCACCAGAATGGGGGTGCCTAGACAAATGGCACTTAGTTGGGGCCCCAGGGGAGGGGGCGGTTGGTGCTCCTCCTTTTTTCTTTGAAGCTCTTTAGGCCAGCCGCCCCTCTGCCCCTAGGACCCCCTTCCCCTCTTCTTTTCTCTAATTCAGGGACTTTGGCTTGAGCCACCTCCCACCCCCCTGGTGAGGAGTGCTCTGTTGGTCTGCACGTGGGTGAGCTGCCCTCCTCCTCTTCCTTTTGGCTATTGCCCACTGCCCGCTCCACAGGGGAGAGAGGGAGGGAGGAGGTAGTCCTCCCATGGGTGGGGGGAGGAGGGGGGGAGGGACAGAGCAGACCAGAGGGCCCTGGGCTCAGGGCTGCATGTCGGCAGGGATGGATGGGTGGACATAGATGCCCCCGGAAGCCATGGGGAATGCGGCAGGGGCAGGGGGAGGGGTGCCAGGGCTTCCTGCGCTTTGCACTATTGGGGCAAAAATGTCTTAAGCAGTGGGGAACCTGCCACCCCACCCTGACCCTCAGCCTGCCACAGCCCCCTATACATACACACACACACACACACACACACACACACACACACACGGGAAGGCAATGCTATGCTGCCCATCAGGGCATGTCCTTCCCCCACTGTCCAGGTGTTCTGACAGGGGTGGAGGGCCTGGAAGAGCATCTGCTGTCACCCGTGCATGTGCCTGCCCTGCCTCCCCTGGGCTCGTGGGCTGCCCCTGCTGTCTTTGTCTGTCTCTATCCTCTCTCTCTCCTGGGGTACTGATACCTGTATTACTCCAGTCCCATGGGTAAGCCCTCTTGTACCCTCCTCTGGGGGTACACCGCCCCTGGGGGCCCAGTGGAATTCCTGACCTGTCTGCTGTCTCCCCCATCCTTCCATCCCCACATATCCCCTCCCCCCCAATCCCCATTCTCAGCCATGGACATGGTGGAGAAAAGGCCTTGAAGGGGCTTGGCCTCTTACAGGCACTTGGGAATCCCTCCCTCCCCTCCCCTCCCCTCCCCTCCCCAATCATATGAGCTGTGATCCCCTACTCCTTCCCCCATCTCTGACCCCTCCCCCCTCACTCTAGGTGATGTGGGGTGTATGTGTGTGTTTCTCTGCGTGAATGTGTGAGCAAGTACACGTGGCGGGGCAGGAGCCAGGGGACTCAGGAGCGCCACGCACCCGCTCTAGAGAGGCAGCTGTCCCAGTCCCTGCTTTGGAAGTGGGGGACAGGGCCCTCTCCTGGGGGCCATTGGTGCTAATGAGGGGGATGGCCTTGACGTGGGTGCTTAGCATGCCTCCCCCAGTATTGGCCCAGGGCACTAGGGCAGGCGGGGTGGGGCAGCAGGTGCAGTATTGGTGGGAGGAGGGACTGCTGGGAATGGGCCAGGCCAGGACAAGGGGGTGCCAGAGCCATGACCACTCCCCCGTGCCCACCACCCGCCTCTCCATCTCAGTATCCCCCCCCCATCACTCAGAACACACATACCTCATCCAGCTTCCTCCCTGCTCAGCCTTGGGGAGGGTGGGGGTGGAGGAGCCCCTACCCCTTCCCCTGGTGGCGGGTCTACAGGGCTGGGAGAGGGCAGGGCGTGTGACACAGACAACGTCCATAAGGGGGACAGTAATTCCTGCCCCAGGAACTCCTGGGTGGGGGGAGGGGGGCACTTCCCTGGAGGCGCTACTGAATGTATGAGAAGCTGGTGCTGGGGTGGGGGGAGGGGGGGTTGTGGCCAGAAACAGGGAAGGAGGTAGGTCCCCTTCCCCAGGGAGGGGGGGACCGGTAGGGGTGACTTGGGGGGCTCCTACTCCTGCCCCACGTTGACAATCAGTATGTCTGTTACGTGCGATTTTTCACCCCGTTGTGTTTTGGGTCAGGATTTTAAAGAAAGATATTTTTATGGTAATTGTTGCTCGTCTATTTTACTATATATTTATGTAATAAATATATGATGAAAATAACCCCCTTGGGCACCCCCCTTAGACTTGTGTGCTGTTTCCCTGTATCCTCCCATCTGCTGGCAGAGTACCCGCCCCACAAACTGACCAGATGGAGAGGTGTGCCCCAGCCTTGGCAATATTTCCACCCCGCCCCCCAAACAAGCACACACCACAGAAGCCAGCTCAGCTGTGAACTATTGGATTTGAGACAGGAATAGAACAAATCGGGGGGCTAGAGCATAAGGGGGGGGAGTGATTTAAATAGGGGAGGGTGGGAAGGGTCAGTGATGGGGGAGGGAGACAGTTATTTACAAGAAGGCTCGGGGGGCCAGAGGCTCATCTTGGAATATTTTATAACAATATAAATAAGATTCTGGTTTGCTTTTCCTTTTCGTCTCGTAAAGGAGAGAGAAGTGCAGAGTTCGATTCTGTACAAGGGGGCAGCGGCAGAAGGCCGGCCGGGCGGGTCACTGGGCGTCCACCCGGAAGGACAGCAGCTTCTCGGAATGCATGTTGTTCAGGGTCCGCAGGTCCGGCAGCTTGAGCAGCAGCTTGGTGAAGCGGGAAGTCTCCGAGGGCCGGTTCTTCAGCACCAGAGCCCGAAGAGCCCGCAGCAGCGTCTCCTGGAGCTGCTCCACCGAAGCGGAATTCTCCATGCCCGAGCGGTCTGTGGGGAAGACGACAGCAGTGAGGCAGGCTCCCTGAGCTCCTCTGAGGAGGAACCGGAGGAGGCCTGCGAGGAGGAGGAGGTCTCCGAGGCGGTCTCCGAGGAGGACGCGGCCGCTGCCGGCGCCGCTGCCGGTGCAGCCTCTCCCTGAAGCCCCTCAGAGGGCCCACGGGGGAAGGAGGAGGAGGGGAGCGCAACTCCTTCTCCCAGGCCTCTGCCCCGAGAGCAGGAGGTGGCCGAAAGCTGGGAGCGTGGGCTCAGCAGGGCTGGTCACCTCCCATCCCACAAGGCCACTCTCCTTCCCTGAACAGGCCAAACGCGCCCAGGCTCCCTTGCTTTTTGCTCTGTAGTTCCCTCTGCCTGGGATGCCCTTCCCCCTCTCTGCCTGGCAATATCTTACTTGTCCTGTGAGGCCCCACTCAAGTGTCACCTCCTTCCCCAGCTCCCCCAGGCAGAAATAGTTGTCTGTGCTTCCAAAGCCCTTGGTTCATGCTTCTACTGTGACACTTATCTCACTGTTTTATAATTAGTCGGGCATGAGTCTGTCTCCCCAGCTAGACTGTGTCTGAATCATGTCTGTATCCCCAGTGCCCGGTGCAGGGCCTGGCATAGAGTAGGTACTCCATAAAAGGTGTGTTGAATTGAACTGCGTCCGCCTCCTCCCCCGGGGTCAGGCTCAGGCGAGAGCTTGACCTACCTGCAGAGACAAGCACCACCGCGGTGAAGAGGCCCAGCTCCTCCTCGGTAAGCGCCAGGGAGTTGAGCTTCTCGCTGAAGTCGAACATGGCATTGAGCAGGTCCCCCATGCCCATGGCTCCGAGCTCCTGCAGGCTGTAGGTGGTGCGGCTCAGGAACATCACTGTCTGGTCCTTCACGTTGAACAGCGATGCGAAGCGCACCATCAACACCTGGGGGGGGGGGGGGACAGTCATCCTTGGGTGGGGCGGGGGGAGCACGTGCCAAACTGCCCCTAAAGTTTTCCAGGGGGTTTACTGGGGCTGCCTTAGATTTCTCAGGGAAGAGCCGGGGTGGTTTCTGAATGGGCAGTGGGGTGGGGGTGGGGGAAAGATGGAGGGATGGGAACATCGCCCTGGCTTTGGAATCCAGCAGGCCTGGATCTGAGTCTTAGCTTTGTTACTCCCTGTGACCTTGGGCAAGGTCACAAGAGTTCACCAAAGTGAATTTGCTCGTGCCTGGAATGGGGGTAGCAATGTGCCCTAAGGTGTTATTTTAAGGTACTGGGATGTGATTAGACCCCAGCTAAGATGACAGGAGACCCAGCCATCCCAAGGCAGGATGGGGAGGGGTTCTGCCCCCTCCTTCGGCAGTCAGAGTCTGCCAGGACCGAGATACCAGGGTTCCAAACCCTTTCAGAGCCCCTGCCTATCCCAGACACCAAGTCTTTCTGCTGGATCCTTCCCAAGGTCAAGAGCAGGGAGCACAAAGGGTCACTCACCTCAAAGGTGCCAGCCTTAAGCAAGGTGACCTGGTCGTGCTGAGACAGATCACGGAAGCCAGGGATGTGCTTGGCAAACTCCACCACCTCCCGCACAGCGGGTGTGAAGCTCATGGAGAAATCCTCCCAGATCTCTTGCACGGTTCTCCCACTGCGTCCGTGTGGGTACATGTTCATGGGACATGCCTGGAGAAGGAAGGGATTTGGGGAGGGGAATATCAACCAGGCTGGCTCACGTGGGTTCCCCCAGCAGGGCTGGACCGCAGCTTCTGCCTGGGTTAGGGGCTGTGGCCCTGGACGATGGGTCTTTTAGGTAAAGTAGCAAGCAGGTGCCAGGTGGAGATCAGGGATTCGCAGGCAGAGCCCTTACTACAGGGCTGAGCATCCTCCCCTGGCAAGAGGATATTCCTGCATAAGCGTCCAGGCACACCCAGCTGCCTTCTGCTAAATCCAGTCTCCCAGGCCCCCTGCCCACCTCACCCCCAGTGCCCTCACCAGCAGAACGTTCTTGGAGTTGCCTTGCTGTGGACTGTTGGCAGGTGCTTCGCCTTCTGGGGCTGGGTACACATGGGTGGGGCAGAGACGGTGCCCGTTGCTGTTGGGTTCCTGGCAGCTGTGGTGGGCAGGGCCAGGGGGCCAGGCAGGAGGGTAGGAGGAGGAGGCCTGGCGTAAACCATTCAGGGCCTCGTTATGACGCTGGGCAGCCATGACGTTGTTGTCATTGGGGACAGCAGGGCAGCCCTGACTTTCCCAGCAGTGTGGAGTGGTGGCTGGAGGGCTGCCCGATGCATGGTTGGCATTGAAGTTGCCAGGTGAGGTGCCCAGCTTGTCATGGGCATAGGTGAAGATTTCTCGGTGGGCCCGGGCCACCTGGGATATCACATCCTCCACCGTGGGCTCAGGACTTGGGGAACGGGGAGGCGTCAGCTGTTGTGGGAATTGGGAGAAGCCCACCAAGGGTGAGGGGGCCGGAGCGGGAGGTGGTGAGGGGCCCATGGGGCCTGGGGTCGGATGCTGGGCGGGCGAGCTTTCCAGCGGGCACTGGCTGCTCAACTGGTTGTTGGCCAGGTTCATGGCGCTCTGCATCTCGGCCAGCATCCGCTGCTTCTCCCGTTTGGGGATGCGCCCAAAACGCACAGCTGTGACAGGATGAGAGCAGCGTCAGGAAGTTCTCATACACACTCACGTGCTTCCCTTCCTTCCTCCCTCCTCAAACGGCAAGGCCCTGAAGGCTCGGGGTTCCACATCTAAACCAGAACCAAGGCCGCGCCCACACAGGGGGCTTTTCCAAGCAGGGACTGCCGTCGGAGGCGGCCAGAGGAGCTCATGGGAAAGAAGCGTGTTTATCCAAGAGGATGAAAAATGGGCGGCCCCAACGCAAAGGAGACTCACAGTATGACGTGTCTCCGTTGGGACTTTTTAAAGGGAGGGATTAACTCAGAAACTCGGTGGAAGGAAGGGGCGGGGGGCGTGGTGGGGAGGCCTGTGGGGCAACGGCGCTGCTCACCATCTCGAGACATGCCCACGGAGAGACACTTCTTGAAGCGACACTGCTGGCAGCGGTTCCGGTTGATGCGGACGATGGAGCAGTTTTCATTTTTCAGACACCTTTTGTACTGGATGTTCTGCTGGATGCTCCGACGGAAAAAGCCCTGGAAGGATGGGACAGCTAGTGAGCGTCTCTGGCCAGGCCAGGCCCCTGTGCCCGGAGGGATGAGGTCACGTGCCTCCGCCCTCACCCCCACCCTGCCTCACCTTGCAGCCCTCACAGGCGTGCACGCCGTAGTGGAAGCCCGAGGCGACGTCCCCGCACACTTTACACAGCAGCACCATGCCGTTCAGCTCTGCGGGAAGAGAGAGGCAGCGGGTGAGCGGGAGGGCTGAGTGGCCGAGATGGGCTGGACAGCACTTGGTTCGACTCTAGGAGAAATCCCGGAGGCCGCGGAAGGCCCTGGGAATAACTGTGTCATGGGAACGCCAGGTCCCAACCTAGGCCTGGCTGCCTTTCCCCAAATCAGCTGGAAATTTACGCACTGGTGATGTTGCTGGTGCTCTTGCTGGGGGACACTCGGCTGCTATCTTCCAGGGCCACTTGTAGACCCCCTGGGGGGCTCCCATTATAGAAGGAAGAGGAGGACGATGATGAGGAAGATGAAGAAGGGGAGCCATCATCACTCAAGCTGGGTGGAATGCTCCCAAAGGATCGAGCTGGGTCCTGGGTGAGGGAGCCTGTAGGTGACGGTGGGAAGTAGGCAGGGCAGCCTTGAGTCAGGGACTGGAAGCTGCCGTTTGAGCTGTCACTGTAGAGAGACTCAGGGCTGGTGCGGCTTGGGGAGGAGCCGCTGGAGCCAATGTAGGTGATGACACCACCTGGCAGGAAAACACAAGGGAAGGGGGTGTCAGCCACCATATATCTTTGGTCCCAGGGCACCACTCTGCTCATCCCCCAACTTTCCTCCCCCAAACTCTGCTGGATGCTCAGAAGTTAACCATGTGAAACTCTTAATCTGGGGAGTCCCAGGAAGAGCCCGCAGTGAGCAATTCCCCAACACATACCAGACATGACATGGCCAACCAACACCCCAAGACCCTTTGCAGGGTACATTCAGCTTCTGCCTTGGGTGTGACGTGCCTCTCTAGAGGCAGGACCTCTGCAGGCGTCTCACCTATGCACCTTCCCTGCCCTGGATGCCTTCCTTGGGAATATCTAGTGCAGCCAATGACTTAGTCATCAGTGGCAGACCTGGGGATGGGATGAGCCATTGAGACCCATCCAGAATGCCCAGTTTCCCCTCCCCCCCCAAAGAAACTAGCTGCCAATGTTAACAGCAAGAACATTCCAGGGATGAGACTATGGAGGGCCAACTAGCCAACACTGAGGAGAGTAGAGGTCTTACAAGAGTAAGCCAGTCACATTCCCCCAAGCTGGAAGACATATTCTCCAAAGATACTGAAGGTACTGAACCTGCCCAGGCTGGTTCCCCTGGCCTCCAAGAGCAAGAGTCAGAGCGGATTCTCCCTCCAAGTCCAGGAAAGACTTAGCAGTGCACACTGCAGGAGGTGGACATGAAAAACAAATTGTCCTAGGGCTTTGGAAATCCCCTTCTAGATCTCTCAGCCTGGTGACAACGACCTTGGCTCTTTGGCCATTCAGGGACTTCAGCCCTCTGGTCCAGGAAAGACTTAGCAGTGCACACTGCAGGAGGTGGACATGAAAAACAAATTGTCCTAGGGCTTTGGAAATCCCCTTCTAGATCTCTCAGCCTGGTGACAACGACCTTGGCTCTTTGGCCATTCAGGGACTTCAGCCCTCTGGTTACATTGCCAACCAGGTGTCTGTGTTCCCATGGCATTAGCAGGTGGAAAGGTGACCTGCCTGCCACACCTTTGCCAAGCACCTAGCTTGGCCTGCCACAGGCGGGGTGGAGAAGGGAGGATCCTAGGACACGTGTGTGAGCCAACACAAGCCATGTCACCGTGTATCCAGAGGCACATGTCTTGCTCACCCACTGACACACACTGAGCTGGGCAGGGCAACCTTAAAATAGCTCAAGGTTGGTCAGGGTGAACCCAGCTCCCAGTAAAATAGTTGCACAACAGATCAGCTCCTACAGTTTCAGGGTTGAGGTAGGGGTGGGGGATGGGATATTATTTGGTGGTAAATGAACTTGACCTAGTTCACCCATCCCCCAAAAGGGAGTAAGACCTTCATCCAAAGATAATCCTAACCTGGAAGTGAGGGGCATGCCCAAAAGAGTCTAGTTCTAGATTTAGATCTATCACAACCAACTTGATTTGTGACCTAGAGGAAATTAACTCCCCTCTCTGGGTCTCAGTTTTCCTTTCTGTGAAGAAAAAAAAAAAAAAAGATGAAAGCTTCAGTTATGATTCTGGCTGTTCTGGGGAAGTCCTTCGTGACAAACTGCTGCTTGCTTGGTGGGGGTGGGGAGTAAAGCAGTGTTTGCAGGACTAAGGAAAGAGATGCTCCAGGAACAGAATCTGGGACGCGGCGAAACGGAGTCTAAAGGCAGTAAAGTCAAGTAGGCGCAAACAGAATAAAGAGGAAAGGAACGAGGAGAAGGGTGGCTAGGTACCATTGAGGAGTGTAAACATGAGGCCACGAGAGGTCAGGGATGGCTCCATCTTACTCTGCTTTGGTGATGGGGAGAAGGGGGCCCTAGGCAGGCGGACAGGAAAAGGAGGCAGGCGGGGGCGGTGAGTCAGCCCAGCTTCACCCAGATCTTGGCGGGGTGGGGCGGGAGCCGGGCCCTCAGCCGGCCTCACGTCCCCACTCCACGTGTGACTCCTGCACGTGGCTCCCCAACGAGGAACCCCGGAACTCGAAGCCCCGCCCTCTCCGCTTCCCGTCAATCGGGAGCAGCAGCCCCGCCCCTGTCCCGCCCCTCCCGGGCCTCCGGGTCCTGGGCTGGGCCCCAAACGCCAGCCGGGCCGGGGTAACTGAGGGGAGGAGAGAAGGGAACACGCGTTGCCGGGGCGACCGGGGGGGGGCGGAGCTCATTATGTAACGGGGCCGGGAGGCAACGACCAATGGGGTGGCGGCCACGGCTTCTGCTGAATGAAAACAAACGCAGCACGTGGCCCCGACTCCGCAGCCATGTGAGCCCTCCGGGCCTCCCGGGTGCTGTGGGTGTCCTCCCTGGGGCAGGGCACCACTCTGCTGGTTCCTCAAGTGCCGCTCCCTGCTGTCACTGAGGATTCCCCAGTGAGATCCGACCCATTCCCCCAGCCCCTCCCGCCTGGAGCCCCTATCGCCCCACTGCTTCTCAGGTTCCCTTGAGCTTGCAGGAACTAGGGGAAGAGGAAACGAGGAAGGAGGGGGGTCCTCTTTCCGAGAAGGCCAGACATGCCACAGCTGCAGGCGAGGGGGGAGGGGGAGAGAGGGGCGTTTGGGGCTCTGCTCCAAAGCTCCCAGGACCTCAAAACTGTGCATCTTATCACATGTACCCGTTCTCCATTACCTCCTGCCTGGGATCCGAGTCCTTCAGGCTAAAAGGAGCTTTGGGACTCTGAGAGGTGGTGGTGGGGCGCCTCCGGGCTCATTCCCAGGACGAACAACTCCCTCTGGAAATCCCAGCCTACGGTCCCCATTATGCTAGCAAATTCCCCAGGCCGAGGGAGTCCCCAGTCCCTTACAAAGTTCCTCTCGTTCTAAGGCATATATGGAAGTGAGGAGACAGTGACAAAGGATGATGATAGTAAAGGAATCCCGGTACCTGTGTTATTGTTGGAGTCCAGGGTCGTCATGTCTTCACCGGCAGAGAGCGGTCATTCAAACTGGACCTTGACACAGACTGGAGGTTGCAATTGCCGCTGTCGCCCCCTGGGCAGTGACTGAGGGCGGGGAATGGACCCCGCGGATCGCAAACGCGATCCGAGGCACCCGGCAGCAAGGTCTCGGGGTGGCCGGACTGCAGCCCTGCAGAAGGGTAGGACGCAGAGGCAACGGAGGTCTGCTTTGCATGGGAAGAGCAGAGTGTGGGGGAGGGGGGAATCAGCCTGCTGTAGTTCTGGCTGGAAGGTAGCAAGGAGGGTCGGGTCTCTGCAGTGCACGGGGTGCCACTGCCTGACGGCTTCACAGCGCTGCAGGGTAGCGAATCTGGAGCTCCCGGTGCAAAAGTCCCAGAGGGAGAGAGGATGCAGTCAGGAAGTAAGTAGGTGATGGGGAGAAACGGGGCACCCAGGCGCAAGGAAGCGAGACGTGTGCCCTGCTACGTTCCCTCGGCAGCAATATTTCACTCTGCCAATCTCAGCCGCCTTTTGCCCCAGCCTTTTTCCCTGGGACAGAGGGCTCTGCGCAGGCGCCAGCAACCCAGGGTTCCCGGGCCGCACGCGGCACTGGAGCAGGTACCATGTGATCCCAGGGAGCGCCTCGTGCCCCAGTGACACACTTTTCCAGCAGCAGGCACGTTGAGCTCCGTGCGCCTGCGTAACGCTAAGCCTCTCGGGATTTGTAGTCCATTGGCAAAGTGCGCGGACTGCGTTTATTTCCCCCTTTCTGCCTTGCAAATGCCGTTGCTGGGGCCGGGGAGGAGCTAAGAGCCGAATGGGATGGGGTTCACTGAAAAGTCAGGGTGGTGTGTTTGGAAAGCCTGTATGGCAGAGGCATGTGAATTCCTGGGGAGGGACTGGCAAGCTTGGCTGCTCCCTGGGAGATCAAAGCTAACAGGCTCTTTCTGCAAACCTTGCAAACGTGAGGGCTTCACGTGATTGCAGGACTGACCTCGCCTTGAGGTTACTGGTGACACAGGGAGAGATGACAAGTAGGGGACGGAGATATCCCCAGAGTGAGGAACTTAAGCTGAATTTCTGCTGTCCGGCCAAGTCCTGAGACCAAAAGGAAATGTGACCCCTTTTCCCTTCTACTCTCCTTAGGGAGAACAGCCCTAGGGAAGGGAGTTGTTGCCATGGGGGTGAGGTTGTCCCTAGGGACTCCCTGTTTGCTTGTATGACACCACCCCACTCATTCGAGGTGACTTTGGGGTGAGTCACTTCCCTTTGTCTGGGAAATAAAAAAGACCAGGGAGGGGAACTTAATGGTGAAAGTGCTCTGAGGTCCTAAAGTAATGGGGTCGAAGGTGAGGCAGGGGTCTGGGGGCAGAATGACACCCCATCCCCCCACCACCAGTGCTTGAGTGCAAAATGTAGATCCCACGTAAGGGAACTCTGAAGATCTTAACCCCCGTGCCCTTTCCTCAGTATCCTTTCCTTGGTAAGAAGAAAATGAGGCCTAGAAAAAGTGGGTGGCCCAAGGTCAGACATTCATTCCTAGCTCCCCCTGCCCACCCTAAACAGCAGGGAGACGGGCAGACATGCACGGCAAACACTGCCCAGGAGTTAGAAACAGCCAGCATCTCCCTTCAGAGCAGCAACTGCCCCACTGGTGAAAATGGGTCTCTCTCGCTCGAGGACTTGGATTGTGGGGAGAGATGGGGGAGAGCCTCTTCTTCAAGCAGCCAAGTAAGCCTGAGTCACCTGCTGCTTCCCGCTCATTCCTCCTTGGTCCCAGAGCTTCTAGGGAGGGTTTTTTTTTTTTTTTTTTCTGCACAGGAAGCCCTTCCCCACTTGTTCACGGACAGCTCCTGAGGCAGCACTGAGGGATGCCTGGAAACATGACAGTCACCAGAGAGGTAGAAAAAAGGAGGAGTGTGGGCACCAAGGAAGGAGGAACCTGGGTAGTGAGGAAGCGAGAAAACAGAGGACCTTGAGGTTGACTGAGAGAAGGTGACTGAGTAGCTGGCTTGACCACTGCCCCTCTGATTCCCAGGAGACGTGCTCCCTAAAATGGGCTCCTTAGAATAGTCTGGGCTTCAGCTTTATCCCCCTACACCCAAGGAAAAGTGGAAGAGAGAAGACAGTGGGCTCTTCCCTGGCCTGCCTCGGTCCTCTGGCCCAGAGCTGGGAAGCTGTAGCTCAGGGAGCGTGGGAGGGCCTGGGAGGGGCTAGGACAAACAAGGAAAGAGGCTTTTCAGGAAAACTTGGTTCTGACCTCAGCCTTCTCCCCTCCCCCTCCTGCCGGGCTCTGGAGGGAATGCTGGGAGATGAGCTGTTATGCCCAGTACTTCATGCTCTCTGTTCTCTTCCCGACTCTTCCTCACAGCCAGGGCCAGGGCTCAGGTATCTGCCAGGGCTGGATTCAAAATCAGGGCCCTTGGCGTGACCTCTAGTGCCCCACCAGCCCCAGCACCCATACTAGCACACTCCCCTTCGTTGTCCTGGACCCTCCCTGAGGCCCACAGCTCTGTTCATTGCTCATGATTCTGTCCACCCCCTGTTCTACTTGTTGCTCTTTTTCCCTATAGGGAAAGGGCCAAGGGTCAAGAATCTCTCCCTGACTTTGCAGCCAGGGAGAGGGAAGAGGAAGCAGAGGCAGGGAGAGCTGAAATTCAGTCAGCCTAACTCTTGGCAAGGAGCTGGGTTGTTTTGCAGTCTGAGTGAGGTATGAAGGCGGAGGCTGGGAGGGAGGAAGCAAAGGAGGGGGGTTACCTCTGCTCCCTCCTTCCCCTGCAGCACTTCTCATAGCCCCCCCCCCCTTTTTTGTCCCTGACAAAGAGGTAACCCCATTTGGGATCTTCCTTCTACAATTGGAGGGAAGGATACAGAAGAATGAAGAGGCAGGACTCTTCCTTGGCTCCAGAAGCTTCTAGTCTCTCCACCCTGTTCCTTCTATTGCCAGCTGCTACTGGCAGAAGGACAGAGACCTATGGGACCCAGAGCCACCAAAGGGAGGAAGAAAAGGCTGAGTAGTCTGGCCTTTGGGGACCTGGACTGGAATCTAGCTTTGGCCTCTCTTTGACCTCAACCTTGACCTTAAGACAACAGGTGCAATTCAACACAGCCTCCCACCTCTCCTGCCAGCTGGACATTCCAGTTCACTTCTCCACACACACACACACACACACACACACACACACACACACACACAGTTCCTCCTATAGCCAAATTCAGCCCAAGAAGGAACTGGACTCTTAATATAACAGTGCTCAGATTAGAACTGTGTGGAATGGATGCATATCCAAGACCCGGAACAGCAAGGCAGAGTCCTGGCTCCATGTTGCACACACTTCTACTCAGATTCCTCAGAGTCTGGGATTCTGGGGACTGACTTCACCATTTTGGGGAAGGGTTGGATGGTGTGTGTGTGTGTGTGTGTGTGTGTGTGCGTGTGTGTGTCCAAATATGTCTTTAAGTTCTCCTGGATTTCTTTGGACAGCACAGATAAAGCAGAGGAAGGAAAGGGAGCAAGAGCTCTAAATTCTCGTCAGAGTACGCATATGATCGTGTGAGTGAGACACTGCGTGTGTGAGTGTGTGTGAATGGTATGAGTGTGCACAGATGTGTGTATTTGATCCAGGATCTATGCTCCTCGCCAGTGTGTTGTTCTGGGTAACAGGGCAACGCCCTGGGCAAATCCTGGGTGGCCTAAATCTTGGGCTGACTGCTTGACTGACTGACTGACTGACTGACTGACTGACTGACTGTGGGTCCTTGCTGGAAACCAGGTCAAGCTTCCGTAGGTGCCTTCCCTTCCCCCTCCTTTCTCACCAAGCAAACCATTGCCCAGGGAAGTAATCTCCCTTCCCCGGGTGATGCAAACCTGGGTCAGAAACCCCGGGGATGCCCCAGGATCAGGGAAGCAGCCATGTGCCTGGGAGAGACTCATGCCTTGCCCTCCTAGATTCCTTCGTAGTCTCGAAAGGGCCAGCTGGCTTTCCCTTTCCCACCCAGAGCGTTGATGTCTTGGGGAGAATTTCAAGAACATGCCACAGGAGGGCCTGAGTCTGAGCTGATTTGTCCTTTGGGGCAGCTGGAGAAAGAGAGGGTGAAGCACGGTCCAGGGCTGAGTTCGTGGATGTATTTTTGCCTCAGATTCTAGCCTCACCTCACTACTCCTTTCTCCAAGGAAAGAAAATAATAAGCATGTATTAAGTACCAACTGTATGGCTAGGCTCTGGGCTAAGTGGTTTACCTATATTATCTCATTTAATATCCATAACAGCACTACGCTGCAGGTCTCATTCTTCTTTTAGAAATAGGGAACCTGAGGCTTCGAGATGTTCGTTAGCTTGCCGGGGACGCGGCGGAGGCTACCCGATTTGCCTTGAAGTGAGGCACGGAAGACTGAGAAGATGTGCACCAAAAGCGGGTAGAGTTGATGGAGATTTTTGGAGGGGCTAAAGCTCCCCCAGCTACCTCTTGGAACTACCCCTGCTCCTGTCCCCACAAGCACCTCACCTTCCCAGGCCCATGTTTCCTCTTCCCTTATCCTCTCCCCTCTCCCCATCCACATTCTCCTTGTGTGGCTGTGAAGGTAGACGGGGGCAGGAGAGGGTGCAACAGAGAGCAAAAGCACATGTCCACGTAGACCCCTCCAGGGGTGAGTCACGGAGGCAGGCATCCGAACCCTCCTCTCTCCCTCTGACTTTGGAATCCATCGCTGGTGACAAGAGAGGGGGCAGGTAGGTCAGGGCCCTTGAAGGCACCGTGGTGCTTCCTTCAGGGGGTGTGTTAAGAACGGATCAGTTCCTGTGACTTCGCATGGTGACAGATGGTGGCTATACTTACCGTGGTGAGCGTTTTGTAATGTATATAAATGTTGAATCACTATGTTGTAAATAATAATAATAAATAAAATTTTTTAATTAAAAAAATGAAAAAGAACGGATTCGTTCAATGAGAGTAGGGAAGGCCCCTCAAGTCGTGTACAAAGCCCTGAGGAAACAACAGCCCACTTCCCCATGTACCTGCTTGAGCAATGTGCGCCTGTAAGTACTTAAAGGCCTTCTACAGCCATCCACCATCCTAGGCCAACGCTTCTTTAGCAGATGCTTTGGGGAACCAGAAGGAGGGTCCCCCTTTCAGAGCCCAGGATCCCACTCACATCACAGGATCCAGGAGGTGCATGGACTATCCTTGGCAATGGAAGACTAAGTCTCAGATCACCCTCTTTCTGGCGTGGGGTTCCTCCCCCTGGGTTGGGGGTGGTGGCATCCAGCACATGCGATGCCAAGGCCATCCTGTCCAACCTTTGCTATGCTGCTGTTGGAGCCTAGTGGTGGTTTTGTCTTCCAGGTCTGGCAAAGGCCTGTTGTCTGTCCTTGAGCCTCTGTAGGACTGAAATGCAGGGGAGTATGTGTGGGGAGTGAAGGGGTACCTGTGTGCCTGCCTCTGTTTCCACCTCTTACCACAAGCTCTAGGTCAAACCCTCTCCTTATCCCCATTCCTTGGGCCTCTGCAGGACTCCCCGTAGCTGCCTGGGGAGGCCAGAGGCTCATGACAGTCCTCGTGAGCAGGACAGACCTCGGAGGAGCCATGGCCTGGGCAGACGTTAGGGGACGTGTGTAGCTTCTGGGAGGCTTACATAAACACTGGCTAGGATGGGGAGGGAAAGGAGGGGTGCAATGGGCTGCCCAGGAAAAAAAGCAGCCCCCGCCCCTCCAGCTCAGCCTGCATGGAAAGAAGGAAAGAAGCTCATTTTTCCCTCCTCCCATCCCTCTCCCCTGGTCTGCAGCTGTGAGTTGGGCCGGAAAGACTGCAGTATCTTGGGGGAGGGGGGACAGGAGAAGGAGAGAGAGAGGATGCGACTTCACAAATTTGGGATCCCCCCCTTCTTCTAAATTGGGGGGGTGGGGAGAGAAGCAATTTGCCAAAGAGATTTTCAATGCCACAGGAAGGAGCTTTGGCTCATTAGAATGCACAGTTTGCACCCTGAAAAAAAAAATCTGTGCTGGTTGCAAAAATGCAGACGTGTGTAGGGGCCCAGCGGAGATTAAAAAAAAAAAAAAAAAAAAGCGCGAGCTCTGCAATGCAGGATCTGCGAAGTTTTGGTGCGATGAGGAAATGTGGGTCGTGCTCGTTTCGTTTGCTTGTTCCTGCTAACCTACTGTCCGCCTGACTCCAGCACGGTCTCACATCCCAGCAAGAGGCACTGCTGCTCGAAACGGGGTCATGGGCGGGGGGTGGGGGCTGCAGCAGAGGGCTGCAGTGGGGGTCTGGGGTTAGAGTGCTGAGAGAAGGACTCTATGGGGCTGGGAGGGCCAGGGGGATGGGACGGGACACTTCCACAAGGGATGGGGGTTTGTTCTCCAGCTGGACTGGGGTTAGTGTGAAGTTCCTCCAGATCCCCCCACCTCCCACCCCCGCCCTCAGCTCCTCCCTATCCCCCAATTGGCAGAGGGACTTTTCTTTTCCTGTCCCACAGACCACTGCTGCGGAAAGAACCCTGGCTTCTTGTCCCTGACCCCACAAATCCCTGAACTCTCCTTGTTCTAATCCTGGAATGGGCCCTTGCTGCCTCTGTGTGGCATCCTCCTTCCTAGAAAGAGGGGACCAGGCAGCCTGATCTGGGGAGCCCAGGCTGCAGGGAAACCAAGTCTTGGCTCTGGGCTGACACTGGCACGTCAACCCCAGTCCAGGGCTGGGGCGGCCACTCTTGGCTCGGGAAGGCCCTTTGTGCATATGGGGCTCTGGGCTGACATTGGCACGTCAACCCCAGTCCAGGGCTGGGGCGGCCACTCTTGGCTCGGGAAGGCCCTTTGTGCATATGGGGCCTAGGACTCTGGGCCGTATAAACGCCACTGGGTTGCCTGGGAGGAGACTATGCCAGGGGAAACCATGTTTCTTTCCTGAGTCTTTGCTCCCCCAATGGTTCAGGAGAGACAAAAGGAGACAGAAGCAGGATAAAGAGCCTGGAGATAGGGAAGAAGGGAGCCTAGCGCCCTTTTGCGCCTTCCCCATCTTTCCTCCCGTTTCTCTGGCCCGGGGAGGACGGGCCGAGGGTGTTTGTGCCGGCCGAGGCTCACGCGGGCTGCCCGGGTCACATGGCCTGGGCATGTGCAGCCTGCTCCATTTCTACCACAACAACTCGCTCATAAACAGCCCGGCTGCGGCGGCGGTGGTGGCGGAGACATGTGCTAGCGAGGGGGTGGGGCACGTGGCCCTGCCCGAGCCAAGGGAAGGCTCTCCGCTCCGCACTGCCTCTCCCCTCCCCACACTGGCGCTGCCTCGCCACAGGAAATTCCTAGTGCTCCTTTGCCGCTACTGCAAAACATGTTTTTGGGAAGTGACTTTCAGCAAGGATGGAGTCCGTGGGCTATTTTAAACGACATAGAAGAGATCATCAGTCCCACCCTGACTTCTGCTGCCCTTGCCCTATCTTTCTTAGGTCCCTATCCATGTTGAGGTGGAGGGCTGAGCAGGGGTCACGTTTCCAATTCTCACCTGTTTCTTCCTCCTAAACTATGTAATATTGGAACCAGTCAGGTCCCCATGGTGAGCACTGGGGCAAGGGGCTGTGCTAACACCCTAACACCATGGTTCTTGGGCTCCACTGGTGGCCCCAGGATTAGGAGTGGGGTCAGCATCGCCTGGGCACCTGTTAGAAAGATAGATTGCCAGGTCCCAGCCCAGGCCTGCTGAATCAGAAACTCTGGCAGTAGAGCTCAGCCCTGCAAGTAATTCAGATGCAGCTGAGATGAGCACTGCTCTGAGGGTTTGTTCCCCAGCAATCAGTCCTGCAGGGTCTAGTCCAAGATCTGGGGAATGGCCACCTTCCCCTTTTGGGCTTCTTTAGCTAAATTTAGCCAGAGAGCACAACCAGATTCAGTTTGACTCAGTGTAAAAAGCATTTATTGAGTGCCTACTGTATGTAAGGATCTGGAAATGAGAGCAGATAAGTAGTGGAAGGATGAGTGACTGAGATCTGAAAAGGGAGGGGAAGGTACTAGGGAAGAATACAGGAAGTGAAGACCAGGGTTGTAATTATTTATCCTTTCTCCATCTTACCTACTTTTCGCCCTGTAACTGAGACTCCTATTAGAATAGTTGATTGTGGGGGTGCCTCAGTGGCTCAGTTGCTTAAGCCTTTGGCTCGGGTCATGATCCCATGGTCCTGGGATCGAGCCCTGCCGCTGGGCTCCCTGCTCAGCTGGGAGCTCCCTGCTTCTCCCTCTCCTCCTCGCTTGTGCTCTCTCTCACTATCTCCGTCTCTCTCTCTCAAATAAATAAATAAATAAATAAATAAATAAATAAAATATTTTTAAAAAAGAACAGTTGATTGTGGGTTAAATTGTTTTGAGGCTGGAGGGAAAAACTGGTGACTTGTCTATTTTTGCTGACCATGGGAACCCCAAGCTAGTTAGAGCCATAGGTCCTTGACTCTCCATGCATACCTAAGAGAATACGAGCACCCTGTACATCTGTGCATGCACGTGCACACACGCACGCGCGCACATGCACACGCACACACACCCCCTCCTTGGGATGTCAGAGACAGGGGTAGGGAGAGCCAAGAAAAGGAATGAGGTCGCAGAGGGTTGGAAGTACCCCAGGCAAAATGAGTTTAACAGATAACGAGCAGGAAAAGTCTTTCAATGGGGGAGGGTGGGGACAACTCTGGCCCACTCTAGCTTCCTGAGCCCCAGAAACTGTGACCAGAGGAAGCAGAGGGTCTCTAAGGCAAATCACAAAGGCTTCTGAGAATAAAACCTGAGCCTGGAAAGCAAAGCAACGGGGGGAATGGACATCAGATCAGAAGGGTTCCCTTTCACAGGCAAAAAGAGCAAGGGCGAGGCATGGAGGAGGGGGGCAGAGCTGGGAGCCATGCTCAGCCCCTCTCCTCTGGCCTTTTTTCTTCCATCACACGCAGCCTCTCAAGAGCAGAGATCCCATTACTGTCTCAAGCATGACCAGTTGACTCCTGGCCTCTCCCTGCTTCATTTTCTGAGGAATATGCTTTCCTATGGTTCTCCCAGAGCCCTTTCTCTCACTTCTCTCTGCAAGGGTTCCTCTCTGTGCCTGAAGGCTCTGGGCTCAAGGAGCAGACAGCCCTGCAGGCTCAGCTGCAGTAACCTACATCGGCTCTCCCCTAGGCCCTGGGTGTGGGGGCTGAGGTTTCAAGATAGGAACTTGGGAATCTGGCACAGGTCTGCAGATGACGTCAGGAAGAGAGGCTGCAAAAGTGGCACGGAGGGACCACAGGCAGGGGGTACTGCAGAGCTGAGTTCTCACTTTGTCATTTGTGGACAATATCAGAAGACAGTCCAAACCTCAAATACAAAAACATTTCTCAGCAGTGACCCCTTGGATGGGAGCCAGAGGTCTCTGACTGGCCTGGTCTCTGTTCACCAGATTTGGAAGTAGTTTCTGCCTGCTCCCCATTTTTGCTGAACCCACCTCAGTCTTAGGGGCTGGAAAGATTGCCTTGGCTTGATGCGGACTGGTGAGTTCAGATTTCAGCTGATTTATTTCAGGGATATGAAGGCTGAATAGAGGTGGTTAGATATGCAGAAATCCACTCCCAAGCTTTATTATATAGAGACCCATGTACTTCCTTAGATCTGAAGTTCTGAGAAGGATCCAGAAGAAGCCATACAACCGAATTACCATTTACAACCCCCTTACCTCAGGACTGTGCCAGCTGAACCCCTCCTTCCCACTACAGGCTTCTGGAACAGGAAGGCAGGTTCTGAAATAGGTGTTTTCCCTCTCTTTCATTATAAACCACTGTATTTAGGATGCCCACTGCCTCCAGATTGTGGATGTTTTGCCCTGGCAAGGAAATGCTATTGTAGGGGGAGGAAATTAGGTGGTGGTGACAGAGAATGATAGATGAGCCTTTTACTTAGGGGAGAGAGAGAGAGAGCAAGAGCCCGCGAGCTCATGAGGGGGAGAGCACGCAGGCAGTGCAGGGCTGGATGGCTCTCCTCTCCAAAGGGCTTCCCCTCCGCCAAGCCCCACCCCCAAAGCCCAGGAAGTCCACAGCCTGGCACCCAGCCAGGGTGAGAACATTCCTCAGGACTCTGACAGGCTGGGGGCGGTGGTGGTGGTGGTGGTGGTGGTGGTGGTGGTGCTCCCACCCCGAGTTTGGGGAGAGGGGAAGGAAACACGCGGGGGAGGAAATGACCACAGAGAAGAGGGTGAGGGTGAGAGATGGGGAGATAGTTCCCAGGGCCACAGGTCCCTTTTAGGATGCCTTCCCAACGGCCATGTGAAGGGTCTGCAGCTTCAGAGCAGATGACCTCCAGGTCACCTCTCTGCTCAGGGTTGTCACTGACGTCTCACACAGTCCCGGAGATTCTCTTCCTCTCTTCCTCTAATGGGGCTGTGGTTGAGCTCGGGAGCCCCGGAGTGGCGAAACTCTGGAACTGCAGCCGGGCTGGGGGAGGAGCCCCACGGTTCTCCCACTGTCTCTCCACCACGGCCCCTCCCTTTTCCTCCACTAGGCCCAGGACTCTGGAAATAGCACCTGGTAACGGGAGCGCTGACAGCTGCTGAGTTATAGGAGAGCAAGTGTCCCTAGTCTTTAATGTTCTAGCTTACTCGCTTTTCGTTTGCTTCCCTTGCAAATAGGTGCCCTCGGACTCCTCCTCTTCCCTTCCACACATTGCTCCTTAACATGCCCCTGGAGAGCCAGCTACTTGGCTACCATAAGGTCCCCCTCTCTGGGCCCCTGGACCTGTAGCTCTTGGACTACTATTCATGACCTCTATGACTTTGAGGGACAAATGGTCCTGGGATAATTCTGATTTTAAATTTACCCTTCCCTACCCTTCTTTCTGGTAACACTGCCTGATACAACTTTCTCCTAGTCAGCCCCCAACCACATGCCTTCCATCACCCCAATTGCCTATCCAATCTCTCAACCTCACATCTCATGTGGGGAAAAAGAGTGGGAGGAATGGACAAAGCTAGGTCAGAATTTTTTTGCAAGGAAAACTGGTTCCCTGTTTGGATTCATTTGACCTATATTCTAGCTTTTCCTGGTCAGTCCTCTTGTTCCATGCATCAAGCCTTCCTACTGGACTAATTTTGCTGTCCTGCTCACCTCTCCCTCCAACATGATCCCCTATGCTCGTCTCATCCCGGGCAGATGTCCCTAACGCTGAGAGAAGAAACTCCGCTTTGGAAATAATTTATGTCAGCCCTCGAGGAATACCAGCCCATTGAGAGAGAACTGCCTCCAGTGTTGGGGAAGTGGACGTGGTGAAGGAGGCAAGAAGCAGAACACTCGGGGCGCCTGGGTGGCACAGCGGTTAAGCGTCTGCCTTCGGCTCAGGGCGTGATCCCGGCGATCTGGGATCGAGCCCCACATCAGGCTCTTCTGCTATGAGCCTGCTTCTTCCTCTCCCACACCCCCTGCTTGTGTTCCCTCTCTCGCTGGCTGTCTCTATCTCTGTCAAATAAATAAAATCTTAAAAAAAAAAAAAAAAAAAGAAGCAGAACACTCACTCTAGGAGAGGCCATGTTCCCATTATCCAGACGGTAATTAAAGAACTCTTGGTGCTGAGGATTTCAGAGGGCTCTGTCAACAGCAGTGAAGAACTCAGGGGAAATGGGAGTTAGAGGAGAGGTAACCAACTGTGCAGCGAGGGATTAAAACTTCACCCAACTCCACCCCCAAAGTCGTTTTCTTTGATGATATCCCTTCTCTTGAATTTGCCTCATCTCTTAAATTGTATGATCCTTAATATTATTATTATTATTTTTTAGATTTTATTTATTTGTTTGACAGAGATAGAGACAGCCAGCGAGAGAGGGAACACAAGCAGGGGGAGTGGGAGAGGAAGAAGCAGGCTCAGAGCGGAGGAGCCTGATGTGGGGCTCGATCCCAGAACGCCGGGATCACGCCCTGAGCCGAAGGCAGACGCTTAACCGCTGTGCCACCCAGGCGCCCCTGATCCTTAATATTATTAACCAGGGAGCTATGAGGCATGAAATCGCTTTAAGAAGACGCAGCCACATTCCTATATCGCAATGCACACCTTAATCCACTTTCCTCTCCTCCCAGGCTGCTGCCCCACATTCACCCTGAAGGGGGCACTTTTGCTCAGCCGTTGGTGCCCGAGAAAAGGGAGCCCCAGGAAGGAAACATAACAATTGGTCACGTGTTTTTTGGGGGGAGGTTCTCGCAGGGGTTGCTGGGACAGGGAAGGGAGGTCCACGTGGAGTGGGCGGAGCCCGCTGAAAGTTTTGGCGGGGCTGGCAATGGGAGAAAAATACCCAAATTTGAGTTGTGCTTTTATTTAAAAAAAAAAAAAAAAAAAAAAAGGCAGCAGAGCGGGTGTTTCCTGCCCTCGGAGAGGCCCGAGCAGAGGGGAAAAGAGGAGCAGCATACAAGCCTCCCGCTCGCGGAGGCCGGGAACGCAGGGCATGGTTTCTGCCAGAAAGAGCTCTGAGCGGTATCAGGCTTCGGAGCCGGAAACCTCCGTGGCTCCATGCTGGTTCCCCATTCCCCATCCTCCCGGAGAAAGGCAAAGTGGCCTCTCCCCCTTGGTCTCATTTCGGGGCCATGTGGGGCTGGGCTAATGCCAGCCACGCAACCCCAGTCTTTATTTACCTTTCCAAGAGCCTCGGGAAGCCGCCCAGATGAATCCTCTCTCCTTGGGGAGAAGCCAAAACAAGCCTCTTGTACTACCTCGTTCTGCCCCACAGTTCGCACAGCTTCATACAGTCTTTAAGATGGAAGGGGCCTTAGAGATGACCTACTTCAATTTTCTTTTTGGTCTAGGAAAACCAAGACCCAGACATGTAAAGGGGCTTGCTCTTTGCACACCACAGGTACTCCCTTCAAATAATGTAGGTCATAGAAAGGATATTCGCCATCCTAGCCCTCCTAAATGCGTAGGTAGAGTAGTGAGAGTGTTGACTTTAACTCCATCCATACCCTTAGCCAGAGGGCAAAAGGGAATGGTCATTATCCCATCAAGGATAAAATAAGCAGAGGATATTTGGGGACTTGATTTATGGGTCCTAAGGTTTTCCTAGGCGCCCTCACAGGGAGCAGCTCCACTTTCTCCCTCTCGGTCTTCACTCTTTGCTATCGTGGGCTCTTATATGTCTTAGTTCAGGGAGTACCACAGTTTAAAAACCTAATGGTTTGGAAGCAAGAATTCTCTTCCCTTCCTACAAGAGCTGCTTTTCCCAGGGCTCGGTTTTCTGGTGGTTTATCTACTTCATCCTGTGACTTGAGATCAAGAAGATCAGACCTCCAAATCCAAAAATTCCAGCCTTTTGGCTTTGGGGGAGAAAAGCATGTTTACTTAATCTGGAGTAGTGAAATCTTAGACTTTGGATTTCAGAGCTGTAAAGTTTCCAGGAAAACAACAACAACAACAACAACATGGGGGACTGATCTAGAATTGCCAGCGTTCTATTTTGCCAAGTAAGGACATTAAAAAACTACTACCACTGATTGTTATTTACTATCACCATCATTTCACAAAAGAAAGTAAATTTTAACACACACAGAATAGGAAGCATATAATCTCAGAATAACTGTTCTAAGCCACCCTGTATCGATTTACATGGGTACTAGACACTGTTTTGTTGTTGTTTTGTAGATTGGTTCTAGTTTGGTCTATTAGTCTCTAGACGAGTGGGAGTAGCGAACTGCAGCCTGAGTGCCAAGTCCAGCCCAATGCCTCATTTTGTATTTGCCATAAGCTAAGAAAAAGCTAAAATTTAAAAAAAAATTTATCTGTTTAAGTAAGCTCTACGTCCAAGGTGGGGTTTGAACTCATGACCCCGAGATCAAGAGTCACATGCTCTACGGACTGAGCCAGCTAGGTGCCCCTAAGCTAAGAATTTTTAAATGGTTGAAAAATCTAAAACATATCATGACACATGAAAATTATATGAAATTCAAATTTCAGTGTCCCTAAATAAAATTCTATGGAATGGTGGAACTATGATTGCTGCTTGCAATCTCATTGGCAACAGAGCCTTTGTTTCTTTATTTTTTTTTTTTAAGATTTTATTTATTTATTTGACAGAGAGACAGCCAGCGAGAGAGGGAACACAAGCAGGGGGAGTGGGAGAGGAAGAAGCAGGCTCATAGCGGAGGAGGCTGATGTGGGGCTCGATCTCATAACGGCGGGATCACGCCCTGAGCCGAAGGCAGACGCTTAACGACTGAGCCACCCAGGCGCCCCAGAGCCTTTGTTTCTAACCATTGAGTCTCCCACCTGTCTTTCCCTCTATATCTTCACAGCCCTGACACCTTAGATTACCACTCATCTTGAAACACCTGGGTGACTCAGTCAGTTAAGTGTCCGACTCTTGCTCTCAGCTCAGGTCTTGATCTTAGCGTCATGAGTTCAAGCCCTGAGTTGGGCTCCGTGCTCAGCATGGAGCCTACTTAAAAAACAAAACAAAACACTCATCATAAGCCACCTTCATTACATATTGTCTTGCACTACAATAGCAGAGTTGAATAGTGCAAGAGATACTATGGCTGTCAAAGCCTAAAATATTTACTGTCTGGACCTTTAAGAATAGATTGGCCAAGGGGTACCCGGCTGGCCCAGCAAGTGGAGCAAGCAACTCTTTGTCTCTCAGGGTTGTGAGTTCAAGTCCCATGTTGGGTGTAGAGATTACTTAAAAAAAAAAAAAAAACCCAAGAGGCACTTGGGGGACACAGTTGGTTTGAGTGTCCAACTCTTCATTTTGGCTCAGGTTGTGATCTCGCAGTTCTGAGATGGAGCCCCACATTGGGCTCCACGCTCAGCACCGAAGTATGCTTGAGATTCTCTCTTCCTCTCCTTCTGCACCCCCCCAAAATAAATAAATGAATCTTTTAAAAAAAAATCTAAAAAAAAAAAAAAAAAAAGGTTGGCCAACCCTGGAAACTTTCAAACTTGAGGGGCATCAGAATCACCTGGAGAGGGGCACGTGGGTGGCTCAGTCGTTAAGTGTCTGCCTTCGGCTCAGGTCATGATCCCAGGGTCCTAAGATAGAGCCCCACATCAGGCTCCCCCCTCAGCGGAAAGCCTTCGTCTCCCTCTCCCATCCCCCCTCCTTGTGTTCCCTCTCTCCCTGTCTCTCTCTCTCTGCCAAATAGAATCTTAAAAAAAAAAAAAAAATAGAATCACCTGGAGGGCTTGTTAAAACACAGACTGCTGGGGCACCTGGGTGGCTCAGCCAGTGAAGTGTCTGCCTTCAGCACAGCTTGTGATCCTGGGGTCCTGGGACGGAGCCCCGCACTGGGCTGCCTGCTTGGCTGGAAGCCTACTTCTTCCTCTCCCTCTGCCCCTCCCCCTGCTTGTTCTCTCTTTCTTTCTCATGAATAAATAAACTCTTAAAAAAAAAATTAAAACACGGACTGCTCAGTCCCACCGCAGCGTTTCTGATTCATTAGGTCTAGAGTAAGGCCCGAGAGTTTGCATTTCCGTGTTCCCAGTGATGTTGATGATGCAGGACCGCATACCACCAGCATCTTAGAGTAACCACGCGTCATCTCACCCTTGGAGTAACAGCCTTAAATTGGCCTTCTGCCTTCAGTGTGAAGACACAAATATTGAAATTAGCTTTCAAAAACAAATCTGGTCACTCTATGCTTTGCTGGAAATCCTTTGATATTTCACCTTGGCTAATAAATTAAACATTCCTTACCTGGACTTTCATAATCTGTTCTCAACTCATCTTATCTACTTTATTCCCTATACTCTCCGCTATCCAAGCTGAACTTCAGCCAATTTCTCTCACTTACTCCAATTTACCCTTTTATCCCATGCCTTTGTAATGTTGTCAGTTCAGTGTGAAATGTCTTCCTATGGTCTCAACCTTTAAGACCCATCTCAGTTGCCACTTCCTCAATTCCTTCCAGATAGTATGTTCTATCTTCTCTGTACTCCAAGACAACTTCATTCTTCCCTAGGTTTCACTATCTTTTACACTGTATTAATGTCAATATAACTATCACTCTCAACCAAGCTAAAAGTCAAGGGAAGATGCTTTCTTTTAATATATCTACACAGCTCATTTATTCATTCAATGAGTATTTATTAAGTGTTGACTTTGTGCCAGGTATGGTTCTAGGTGCTGAAGGTACAGCAGTGAGCAAAACATGAAGTTTATGTTCTAGGGGGAGAAGACAATAAACAAAGTAAATTATAAGGTCATAAGTACTAAGACGAAAAATAAAGCAGAAAGGTGGGAGGAGAGGGAGTTTGGAGGAAGGTATGAGTTTACATAAGGGGACCAGAGAAAGTCTGATGAAAGGATGACATTCAGGAGCGCCTGGGTGGCTCAGTTGGTTAAGCGTCTGCCTTCCACTCAGGTCACGATCCCAGAGTCCTGGGATCGAGCCCCACCATTGGGCTCCCTGCTCAGCGGGGAGCCTGCTTCTCCCTCTCCTCCTGGCTTGTGCTCTGTCGCTCTCTCTGTCTCAATCTCTCAAACAAACAAATAAATAAAAACCTTAAAAAAAGAAGATATTCAGTAAAGAACTGAATATCACCAGAGATGAGGCCATGTGGATACCGCAAAGAAGCATAATCCAAGTGGAGGGAATAGCAAGTGGAAGGACCTGAGCAGACACCTGCCAAGTGTGTTTGAAGGACAGCAAAGAGGCAAGTGTGGCAGGTGGCTAGTGAATAAGGAGAAGAGTAGCAGTCAAAGTCAGAGAGCAGTACCGGGGGGCCAGATACCACAGGCCATAATGATGATTGTTTTTTTTCTTCCAGGTAAGATAGGAAGCCATGAGAGGGTTTTGAGCAGAGAAAGAACATGATCTTACTCACATCTTATCAGGATCACTATGGCTGCTATGTTGAGAAGAGTTAAATGGGGGAAGGCAAAGGTTGAAACTGAGAGACTAATTACAAGGTTACAGCAATAAAAAAGAGCAATAGGACTATGACTTAGACCAAGGTGGAAGTTGTGGAGGTGTGTGAAGGTGTGGGATTCTGGATATATTGGAAATTGACTAGACATGGAGTTGAGAGAGAAAGAGAGGAAGGCTGTAGAAGCAGAATTTGGGTGAGGGAAATTCAGGAGTGAATTTTAGTTTTAAGTTGGAAATGCCAACTAGACATCCAAATAGATATGTCTCCTAGGCAAGTGGATATAGTTTTGGAATTAGGGGATGAATCCAGGAAGAAGATATAAATTTGGGAGTTGTCAGTGTAGAGATGGTATTGAAATCTTGACACTGAAAGAGACCACCATATTCCATGTGCCTCCCACCTGCCCCCCCCCCCTTATTGGTATCCCTAACCCCAATACTTCCCTTGCAGATCTTAGGCCATAGTCTGGTGGAAAAGGGCTGGGGTTCTCTTGGCTTCTTAACACATTCACACCCACTTGTTTAAAATTCCAGTGCTTCATGCTTTGGGCCCACAAGGCCGAGACACAACTTTAATTAGAGGTTTTCACATTGGGCCAAAGAATGTTAGTCATCTCCATCTTCATATGGATTGAAAAAAAGATATACCTCAACAGAAAAGAAAATCAATAAAACTATTTAAAAGTTTTTGCAGGAGGACTGAGGACTTCCTGAAGTTGTATGGACATTGAGACACACACACAGGACACACACAACGAACACTGAGAGATTGGAAGAAGTGCTCCGCATAAGAGAATACCCTAAAGTATTCCTATTCCCCGTAAAGATAAAAATCCCTGGGGCGCCTGGCTGAATACGGCGGAGGCGCAGGTGACTCTTGAACTCGGGGTCGTGAGTTTGAGCCCCACAGTGGGTGTAGATTACCAAAAAATAAATAAACTTTTAAAAAGTGGTAAAAAAAAAAAATCCCTTCCGAGGTTTTCTTTTTGCTTCGACCCTTTATGAACCTCCAGCAGATGCTAGAAGTGACTTAAGTAAAAGGCTGGGGAGATAGCCGTTGGGAAATAACTGTTGGTAGTTGGCAATACTTCGTTCCAGGGAGGCTGTAGCAAGAACTCCTTAGGCAGCAGACATCATGGATTTTCCTCCCTCTGGGAACCAGAGGTCCCTCCGTTTCTGGTCTGGATCCCTCAGAGACAAAGAACTTCATTCTCTCCCAGACCAGAGTGGGGCTGCTGGGGAGTGGAGGGGGTGGAGGGGTTAGAATTCTACCCCCAGGAAACACCCACAGGCTCAGACAGGAGCCCGAATCCTGACTCTGGTCCAGGAGGCTTGCGGGGCTGCGGGGGCCGCGGGGCGCCTCCGGCGAGGGCCGGGCGGGCTGCCAAGGTGCCGGGGGAAGGGGCCGCCCAGCGCAGGCCGGGTATGTGGAGCGCTCGGTCCACTGCCCCGAAGGGCGCGTCTGCCTCCTGAAGCCCCTGCCCTCCTCTCCGCTCCATGCTCTCGCGCTCCTTTTTCCCGGCGAGCCTCCGCATTCCCCATCTGCCCGTCGCCACCCTCGCCCTTTCTTCCCTCCTCCCGACCCTCCCCCGGCTCGCCCCTCCCTCAGCAGCCCACCTTCGCCCCGCTCCTCCGCGGGCTTCTCGGTCCTCGCCCCTCATCCCCGGCCTCCCCTCTCCGGCCCCCAGCGCCCAGGGCCCCCGCGGCCCCCTCCCCGCCCCCCTCGAGGCGGCGGCGGCCCCTTTCACAATAGCCCGTCCCGCCTCCCTCCTCTCCGCTCCCGGTTCGCTCCCGCCCGCTCCCCGCCCGGCGCATGCGCCCTCCGGTCAGCGGCGGCTGCGGCGGTGGCGGCTGCGAGCGGCTCCGTTTTTTTAAAGGGAAACGCTGAGGCGCCGGGGGTGACTGTGGGGGAGGGGGACCCCGAGCCGCGGAGACCCCCAGGGGAGGCGACAGACCCCCCTCCCGGAGTAGGAGGGCTTTGGGCGGACCCATCCCTCCCACCCCCTTCTGAGGAGGAGCGGGGGGAAAATGGAGGCTCGGGGCGGCTGAGGCGAGCTCCGGGGCGGGGGGCCGGGGCGGGGAAGGGGGGGTGTGGGGTGGGGAGACGAGGCGGGCCCGGCCGGGCCAGGGGGGGCCGAAGCGAGCTCCGGGGATGAGCTCGGGGGCGGCTGGGTGCGAGCTCCTGCCTCTGAGGCGAAGGCGGCGGCGGCGGCAGCAGAGGCGGCGGCGAGGCCCCCATGGGCCGGCGGCGGGCCTCAGCCGCGGCCTCCACTTCTCCGCACGCCGGCGGGATGGCGCCCGGGCCCCGGAGGAGCCGCGCTAGCCGAGGCCTGCTGCCGCGCTGCTGAGGCGAGCCCGCCAAACTCCCCTCCCCCTCCTCCGTCCTCGACCCCCCGCACCTCGCCCCTTCCCCACCCCCTCCTCCGTCTCGGTCCCCGGCGCTGCTCCGGACCACTATGACCATGAGATCCGCAGTGTTCAAGGCGGCCGCGGCCCCTGCCGGCGGCAACCCTGAGCAGCGACTGGACTACGAAAGGGCTGCGGCGCTGGGCGGGCCCGAGGACGAGCCCGGGGCGGCCGAAGCCCACTTCCTCCCCCGGCACCGTAAGCTCAAGGAGCCGGGGCCCCCGCTGGCCTCCTCCCAGGGAGGGAGCCCCGCGCCCTCCCCGGCCGGCTGCGGCGGCAAGGGCCGGGGCTTGTTACTCCCGGCCGGGGCGGCCCCCGGGCAGCAGGAAGAGAGCTGGGGCGGCTCGGTGCCCTTGCCCTGTCCGCCCCCGGCCACCAAACAAGCCGGCATTGGGGGGGAGCCAGCGGCCGCGGGAGCCGGCTGCAGTCCCCGACCCAAGTATCAGGCGGTGCTGCCCATTCAGACGGGCTCTCTCGTGGCGGCGGCCAAAGAGCCTACGCCCTGGGCTGGGGACAAGGGTGGGGCGGCTCCCCCAGCTGCCACCGCCTCGGACCCGGCGGGACCCCCACCACTACCTCTGCCGGGGCCGCCACCCCTCGCGCCCACCGCCACCGCCGGGACCCTGGCGGCCAGCGAGGGCAGATGGAAGAGTATGAGGAAGAGCCCTCTCGGGGGTGGCGGCGGCTCGGGAGCCTCCAGTCAGGCCGCCTGCCTCAAACAGATCCTTCTGCTGCAATTGGACCTCATCGAGCAGCAGCAGCAGCAGCTGCAGGCCAAGGAAAAGGAGATCGAGGAGCTGAAGTCAGAGAGAGACACGGTACGGGAGGGGTTAATCTGCGTTCGGGACGACGAGCGAGTTGTGCGCATGCTCGGGGGAAGGGGGCTGTAGGAGGTTAAGGTATCCCTTGGTTAGGGGTAAGGAGGTTGGCCACCAGCAAAGTGTCGGGTCCTTGGGAACCAGGCTCACAGACACGTTGGGTCGGAGGGAGGGGTTAAAGGGCAACCTCCCAGTGGGAGGGGGAGGGGAGGTTTCAGGTGCCAAAGGGTTAATTTAAACTGACAGCCCCAGACTTGTGGGAAAGACGTGGAGAGTGGGAAAAGACGTGATTTGTGAAGGGTTGAAAATGCAAAGGTGGGATGCATATGTGGTGACTTTATAGAAGGGGTTAAATGCAAGAGCTTTTGCGTTAGAAATGCATTCTTAGAGGAGCGGGACAGAGCAGCTGTTGCACTGCTGTAGCATCTTTAGATAGGAGGGCAGTAGGCCTTTTAATTGGCAGAGAGGTAGAGGTGATTCACGGTGGAATCCTGTTTTAGTGTTTTTAAATGATAGGAAGAGAATCACCGTCTTTGATTTCAGACAGTTTTGAATAAGAATCAGAGTTATAAAACATGACCCACTGACCAGCTCCCTTGTATAAGCATGGTGTTGAAGGGCTGGTAGATTTTAAGGCATCAGGGGAAAGTAAGTTTATTAAATGTATTAAGTAGGTCCTCTCTCAGAAAATCCCTATTTTAGAATCTTAAGATAGTAGGGCAGTAATTTATTATTTCTTTGTACTTCTGAGGAGCATGACTATATAGGCTTGCTTTCACTGCAGCAGTAGTCAAGAGCACCTTATGCGTTAAAACATACTCTTTCAGATATCAGAAAAGCTGTGTGTGTTCGGGGGGGGGTATTACTGTGCTAGCATACCTTAGAGCTGCCTAAAAATAAACATGGTTTCTACAATTGTTGTGTTCAGGCTGCAGCAGTCTCTCTCCCTCTGTCTCTCTCTCTTTCTGTCTGTCTGTCTCTCTCTCTCTCTCTGGCGTTGTGTGCGCCAAGGGCTGAGCAAGGGAGCAGAGGGCTATTCATTTTGTTTGCTATACAAATGAATCGCATCAGGCATCGGCTGTTTTATTGGAGAATGCATTCTGCAAGGTGGAATGGGAGCTGGGGCAGGTCTCATCAAAATATCTCATGGTGTTGATTTGTGGAAGTTACTCAACATGGAGGTGGCACGGCTCAGCTACTGTACTGCAGTCTAGGGGTGTGATGGTACTGTAATTACAACACATCATAGCCTTACATGGGGGGGGGGGGGAGAAGGACCAGTGAAGGAGAAGAAATCAAGGAAATGTCACCTACAAACCATGGTTAAGTAATGTTAAGGCTGTGAATCAAAACAGAAGATGAAATGAGAGTATGGCTGACGGGGGGTCTCTGCTGATGGTGGAGGTTTCTGCTCAGTTCCTGAGGTAATGGCCCCTTTGCAGACTTTCCTAGGCAGGAAAAGTGGGGTGAGTTAAGGATAGAGTATCAGTCTGAACTTGGCATTCACTGTTTCTGTTGTGTATTGCAGTCTTAGCGTTGCTTAAGCTTGTTTCTCTTATTCCAGTTGTTGTTTGGCCTCTACTGAAATCTCTGCAGCGAAGCAGATGTAATGAAGACAACATTAATATTGCTGTGTACCCAAATAAAAGTCTTACTATAGTGTTTTAAGAAGCATAGTGGGCACCTTTTCTCAGAACATTCTAATGTGAAGTTTTCAATGATAATAGATGTCCATTTTCTGTTTGATTATGTAGTTCTCCTTTAATTAAAGTTAAAAGACTTTGGTTTAATTCATATTTAGATAAATGGTAGATTTTTTCCTGTTATCTCAAATGCAAAGAAGTATGAATATTTCATGATCAGTGGGATTATGGGTACTGGTACTATTATAATGCTACCAAATTGAGTGTTCATTGTTTAAATGCCCTGCACACCCTTTTCAAATAATACTGCAATCCCTCGTGGCACTGTGACTGTGAGCTTTTAATTCCTTCTCAATATACTGTTTGGACTTTGCCGTTGTGTATAGAATTTTGGAGTGAGAGGAGAGAGAATAGGATTTGGAGAAACTTAGGGCCTCCTGAAAGAACATAAGGTTAATTCTGGAAACTCCCAAACTGACTTGGAGCCACATGCTTAGCAGTAGAGAGACCATGCCATTTGAAAGGCATGTTGTGGCCCCTCCCAGAGAAGAGGATCTTCTTTCAAAAGAATGAACTACAAATTCCCCATGCCCCTCCTCAACTAGGTTAGCCCTAAAATTAAGCAGAGTACCTTGTCTTCTCTATTGCGTTTAAGGAAAACTATTCAGATTAATCCCTATCTATTAAAAATAAGTTGAATTGCTATGGTCCATGGAAAGAGGCAGAAGACCATACTGATGCCTAAATGGGGCTAAGTACCTGGGTGTAATTTTTTGTGTTTTAAGTCTGCATTTTGGCACTCTCTCTTTTAGCTCCTTGCTCGGATTGAACGTATGGAAAGGCGGATGCAGCTGGTAAAGAAGGATAACGAGAAAGAAAGGCACAAGCTGTTTCAGGGCTATGAAACTGAAGAGAGAGAGGAAACGGAGCTATCCGAGAAAATTAAACTGGAGTGCCAGCCGGAGCTTTCCGAGACATCCCAGACTCTGCCTCCCAAGCCTTTCTCTTGTGGGCGGAGTGGAAAGGGACACAAAAGGTGTGCTGATAACTTTGTTACACTGTCTGGACATGTTGAGGACATGTGTTTCCAGTGACTTGAGAGTAGGGGATTGGGGTTTATGAATTAGTTTTAATACAGTCATATCCTGAATTATGAGGTCTTCCATGCTGAGAAACTATCTTGAAACATTCTTGCAGGCTATAAAAATCTGTTAGGAACATTTTGGTCACAGTAGTAATTACAGAATGTAGAGTACATCATAAAGAGAATGGGCAACAAATGTGACAGCTGAGTTTCTTAAAACTATAGCAGATCACTTCAAGTTGGGAAGTGTTAAATTCCTTCATTGTGTTAGGTAGTAGTGGACAAAGAAGTAAGATCTGACTGTCCTTCGACCCAAAGAGATAGGTCAGTCTAGCTGCGAAGGTGGCATAAATTTTGCAAACTTGGAATTCAGTTCCAATAAAATATGAAAGTAGACAACAGTGATATAAACTAAGTTTTGTAAGATTCAGGGACATTAAAGATTATTCTGTGGTAGAATAGTGAAACTTCAAGGAGGAGATGGATCTTGAAAGTATAGAATTTAGGTTGGTAAAAAGGAAAGGAGGTGGCATGCTAGGAATAGTGGTGGGGGAGGAGATTGGTGGGAGAAAGCCAGCAGATAGCAAGAAAAAAGAAATAGAGATTGTAATTAACATGGTATAGAATTGGGGGGAAAAATAAGAGACTGGTCTGTGGTTGACAGGAATGAAATAGGCTACAGACAGAGTAGTGGCACCTAATGTTAGCTAAAGGGTCTTGAATAAAATAAGAACCTTTTTAGATTTAGTAGGCAATAAGATACTATTAGAGGTTCTTAAGCATGGAAACACTTGTTCAACAAACACTTAACTGAGGGCCTGTTATATATACCGGTAAGCATGAGGCAGTGACTGCTCGTGACTGCCAACTGAACCAGATGTTTAGATATTTAGATACCTGAACTTATTTGTTCTCTTGCCCCCAACTGTAATCAAATCAGATTTTATTCAAGAGTCAATACATTTTATAATGTTTTCTTCCCTGTCCAATAGGAAATCCCCATTTGGAAGTACAGAAAGAAAGATTCCTGTTAAAAAGCTGGCTCCTGAATTTTCAAAAGTCAAAACAAAAACTCCTAAGCACTCTCCCATTAAAGAGGAACCCTGTGGTTCCTTATCAGAAACTGTTTGTAAACGTGAATTGAGGAGCCAAGAAACTCCAGAAAAGCCCCGGTCTTCAGTGGACACCCCGCCAAGACTCTCCACTCCCCAGAAGGGACCCAGCACCCATCCCAAGGAGAAAGCCTTCTCAAGTGAGATAGAAGATTTGCCGTACCTTTCCACCACAGAAATGTATTTGTGTCGTTGGCACCAGCCTCCCCCATCACCGTTACCATTACGGGAATCCTCTCCAAAGAAGGAGGAGACTGTAGCAAGTAAGGCATAGAGAACACTTGCTCTTATACCCTAGTGGTGGCGGTCAAGCTAACAAGTGTGAAAATGCCTCTGGCATTTTTAAAAAAGTGCAATGAATAAAGCAGAGTTCTGTCAAGAATGAGTAAGTTAACAGCCAGAGACAGACACTGTGCAGGCATTGCAAATAGATGGAATTACAGCAAAATGTGCTCAATGTATTTGCCTGCTTACAACACTGGGAGATGTGTTTGCCAGTAAGTTGCTCATCACAAGAGCACCAGACTTGGGGGTGTAATCTCCGGCAACTTGCATGCCCTCTGAAAGAAGGGTTTTCTGTGCTGTGAAATGCATAGAACTTATACTTTGCCATGCACGACTGTTCCTGCAATTGATATTGTGTGAAACCTGGGAGGGTGGTCTTTGGGTGTTCTCAGGGGCCAATGGTAATTTTTGGGTTGGGGAGCCAGCTTGGGGTGGGGAATTTCACCTGGGCCTCCGCTCTTTAACTATATAAACATTTATCTGTATCTCTATGTCCCGGTCTGGGGGGCAGGAGGAATCTGCCAAAGACCAACAGTCTTACTTTATCTTACTATACTTCACAAAGGTTCTAAATGTGAAGAGTTTACTTGGATTGCAGTAGCCCATTGGTTGTTCATATATTTAAATAAAATGGTCTACAAACTATTTTTCAAACAATAAGGACTATCTTGGGATATCTGAGCTGCTTGGGGAGGGTGTGGGGTGCGGGACCTTGGTCTTCATTCCCTTTTTTTTTTCTTTATGGCTTCCACACAGAAATGGTCCCCTATCTCCTACATCAACCAGTAACTGCAATGTGCCTTCAACTGTGTGATGTTAGTCTGTGAGAGTCACTGCGGGCGCTCCAGGGTGATGGTGGGGGAAGTCTTCTTGAATAGAGCCACAGCCCCAAATTTCTACCACTGTGTCTTGCCCTAGCAGGGATGGGGATGGGAATCCATTCCAATAAGACAAGAGCATTCTCCAGGCTTTGTTTGGCTGTTCTGGTGACAAAATTAAGTGGGGAAGATAGATTACTCTTCTTAACTATCTAAAATTCATTAGGCCTCACACTTGAGTACATGAGCTAGACCAGGATCCTGATCAGGTTCAGGTTTTTTGTTGGTTCAGTCAGTTGAACAGGTTCATCCTTAATGGTTAACCTTCTTGCTGCCATGGCAATGCTGTGTAACAACTTAAGAGAAACGGTGAAGCAACTTCCCATCCGGGATTGGGAAATGGCTTGGTCCAGAGCTGTTCTGTTTGACTGGCTGTTTTGAAAACCCTCTCTGCCCTAGTACAGAAAATTCCAAACACCTCTGAGATTGTGGGCATAGCAGTACAGAAAGAGTCTGATTGGGGGGAATCCCAGCCCTTTGAGGAGCCTGAGTTATGAATAAACGTGTGAATCCTTGTTCTTGATGCCCCTATCTCAAGAGGAAGCTCAATGGCTTGTTCTAAGGGAGCCAAAGTCTTTGTGCATGTTGTTCAGGCTGGACCAGCAAGGTAGTTTGTTTGGAGGGAGGAGGGAGCTGTTTAAGAAGACTACATATGTAAGTTTTGAGAACACTGATCTTTTATTTGAAAAATAGGGTCAACTTTTACTCACCTGCCATGTTCTGAGTTTAAGGTTTGATATCCTTGGCCATCAACTGTTGCAGGGAAACCACCCTAAATAATGAAGAAAAGAAGTCGTCTCAGTGTAAAAAAAAAAGTGGTGGGCTTATTTTCTTTTCTTTTGTCTGTTGTTCCCTCTTCCCCTCCCCCAGAGAGAAATTCTCAAAAGAACAACTCAAAAAAACCAAAATGGCTTCCTAGTGAGAACTTCAGTGATGATCCTTTCCTCCATTTTGGGTATGGGCTTTTTTTCTTTTTACACTGAGATGATTCTTCTTTCCTGCATTATTTAGGGTGTCTGATGCCATCAAGTGTTGCAGGAGAAACTTCAGTCTTGGCTGGTGAGTAGAATAGGAATTGTGCTGGCTGGGCCTGGGGTGGGGGTTGGCGGGATGGTGGATGGTTGGGAGCTGCGTTCCCCGTCAGTTGGTTGTGGGAGAGTGAGATTCCTTGGTGTATGATTACACTATAGACTTCAAAATGACTACAAATTTCAGTTGTTTTTCAGGAACTGCAATAGCATCCATTATATGAATTGTCAGGTATTGGCTTAGGGTTTTTTGTGATCCTGTGTTTGGCAGACTGCAATGGCATTTTAGGTTCTTTTATACCATAGCGAGGACACTGAATATGGCTTCGGGTGAGGCCATAGAATGGATTCCTATCACTTGGTAACTTTGTCCTATCTGGGGAGAGACCTCTTGTCCTAGTGAATAGTAGGAGGGTTGTGTGACTTTGGATTTAAGGGTGGTTCCACCCCTCCTCCCTTTCTTTTTCTTTCTTTTTTTTTTTTCAGTTCCTTCTTGGAGGGACCACTCAGTAGAGCCTCTAAGGGACCCAAATCCTTCAGACCTTTTGGAGGTAGGTACCCAAGACCTGTCAGCAGAAGGGAGTGAGGGACAGAGTAGAAATGGAGGTTTAACTTGAATGTGTCACAGTAACAGGATGGATGGGTTAAGTAACTCTAAAGCCAGAAGGCAACTTGAGCGATTATCTAGCCCAACTCTTTTGTTTATATAGAAGAGAAAACGGAGTTTCAGAGTGGCTAAATGATTTATTCAAAAATAAATAGCTAGGGAGTGTTCAATCCAAAATGAAATTTCATGCTAAGTAGAAAAGTTAGATCGTGCCACTCAGCAACAAAATTATATATTCCAAATTCATTTGACTCTTAAAACTCAGACTCTTGCAAAGCATGGAGGTAAGGAGGGTTTATGGCGGTCTCAAGGGTTGTTTCAGTTTTTTGTTTTCTTTTTTTTAAGATTTTAGTTATTTATTTGACAGAGAGAGAGGGAACACAAGCAGGGGGAGTGGGAGAGGAAGAAGCAGGCTCCCACCAGAGGAGCCTGATGCGGGGCTCAATCCCAGCACTCTGGGATCACGCCCTGAGCCGAAGGCAGACGCTTAACGACTGAGCCACCCAGGCGCCCCACAAGGGTTTCAGTTTGACATGATTTTCACCTTGGAGAGTTAAGGAAATAATTTTGAAGTCTGGACAGCCTACAAGGGTGGGTGTGGGGAGAAGAGTACGTGTTTTGTTGATTCTGTTACCAGGAGGTTCCCATGACATCCATAGAACTCACAGACTCAGGTGGGACCTGCAGGGGAAAGATTTTACATTCCTGGAAGCTGGAAATGAGTTCGTATATACATGTGTCACGTGGTGATAAACAGCTCATCAGCTGCTGTTCTTTACACAGAACCTGGATGACAGTGTGTTTTCGAAGCGGCATGCAAAACTGGAGCTGGATGAGAAGAGAAGGAAAAGGTGAGGCGAGAGAGATTCATCCTGGAACAGCTGAGCCCTAGGACCCTAACCTCTCTCATCCATGCTGTGAAAAGTCCTGGAGCCCTTAACACTCTTAAATTACTGCCATCCTAGTTGGTTGAGTATCTTAGTTAGAAGTGGTAGTTGTTATAAGTAAAGATGTTTGGCTTCTTTTTCTTTGTGTATGCCCTTCCTCGGTTCCACTCTCTGTGGAACATCAACACGTGATTTGGACTGCTAGACCTAAACAGCTCTTTCCTGACCAGGCAGACAGTTCACTTTACCACCCCCACCCTCCCACCTCATTAAGAAGTGTCAGCAGAGGTCTCCCTAGTGTCTGGATTGTGCTAATTGCTTTAATAGAGCAGGTATTCAGTAATATTGGGTTTGTTTGTTTGTTTTGTTTTGTCTGGTTTGTTTTTCTCAGATGGGATATTCAGAGGATCAGGGAACAAAGAATTTTACAACGACTGCAGCTCAGAATGTATAAAAAGAAAGGAATTCAGGAATCTGAGCCTGAGGTTACCTCATTTTTCCCTGAGCCAGATGACGGTAAGTTTTGTCTATCTAAGAGAGCAGGTTTTTCAAAGAAGGAAAACGATGCAAGGTTCCAGGGTACAACTTGCTCTGAATGAATGAACAGCATTTTGGAGCAGGTGTAGTTGCTAGACATTTCCCCTCTATGTCACTAACAAGGTCCCATTTGGCTTTCTTCCATAGTTGAAAGTTTGATGATTACCCCCTTCTTGCCTGTTGTAGCATTTGGACGACCATTACCCAAATTAACTCCGCAGTAAGTATAAAGGTGGTTTGTTTTTTTTTTTTCCTGGCTCCCTTCTCAGGTAGCCTGTACTTTACCTCCTTTTTAGACCTCATGAAAGCCTAGATATAAGGTGGAATAGGTGGCTTAGGGATAGCCATGGCTCTTTGACAAAAGTGAGGCTATCTGACCAGCTAGCTCTTACAGTGATTAAATAATTAGAAGGATTGCTTTTTGAGTTAGAAATAATTATTTAGTCACTTTAATAGCATACTGTTTCTCTGGCTTTGAGACAGGAAAGACATTCTAAATTTGGAACTTGAGAGTCAGGGTTAGGAGTGGTGAGGGGCGTAGTATCTTTTTTAGAGTTAACTTTAGTCCACACTGAATCCCTTCTAGTCTTCCAAGTTGATTTCCTTACCCTTTTTTGCCAGGAATTTTGAGCTGCCCTGGTTGGATGAGCGTAGCCGATGCAGGTTGGAGATCCAGAAGAAGCAAACACCTCACCGGACGTGTAGGAAATAGCTGGGCTGGCAAGAACCTTCTGTCTTCAGATAGTTGTAGCATGCCATTCCCAGAGAATGGCAGAGACCTGTATATGTGACCTATGTCCTCATGTATGTTATCATTCGCTGATAATGCCCTTCCATACTCCCTTGATCTTGTTTTGTTTTCATCACTCTGATTTCACAAAAACTCTTTCATTGGGCTAATTGTGAATTATGGAGGGTGATTGGGATTTCTTTTCCCTTTTTGGGGAAATGAGCTCTCAAGCTAAATCTATATAGGATGGCAGATTCAGAAGCCTCAGGGGTCTGCTTCTATACATTTGCCTACGTTAAAGGGGTAAAAGGGCTGTCTTCGTTAGACTTGTGGAAGATGAAGCAACCCCTGCATGGCACTCTTCTCACCCTGGTCTACCCTTCCTTAGAGTTTGAGTATAGTGGTGTTTACCCTAAGACAAAACAAACAAACAAAAAACCTCACCATGAGCTTAAAGACCAGATGAGGAATAAAAAGTGAAGTGATGAAGCAAGTCATCTTCACAGGATAGAAAAGAGAGTGAAAAGTTGGCAGATAAATGTCTGAAAAGACAGTTGTTCTCTTAAAACTATTCTGTGATGCAGCCGTGTGGGAAGGGATTTGGGCTGTGATTATTTTCTTAGTTAATGGATAACTGAATTTCTTCTCCCACTCCTCAAGAAATAAAATCCTTAGAAAAGAGAATGGGGATGGTTAGTTTTGGGCAAGTTTTGACTCTAAACAAAAGCCGTTGACATTTGAGGATGGCGTGCCAGAACCTGTATAGATGTCCTTGTGTCACATCACTTCTCAAGTATTCCTTAGTTGGGCTTTATTCTTTTAGCTGAGCTCTTGGTGGTGGGATAGAGATTTAGGGAGGGTGGGGGGGGTGTTTGTGGAACTATGTGCTTCCTTTGGCTGGCAAATGTCTACATCTTGAAACAGATGTACCTAATGAGCTTCTCCATTCACTTTGTAAAAATAGATTTGTATGTGTATCATCTTGGTCCTCCTTTCCCCCCATTTTGTTAAAAAATTTCAGGACAGCACTCCAGGCCACTTTGGTCTCAGTGTAAGATCCCTGTAACTATCTGGAAGGAAAATAGAGCCGAGACTTCTGGTCTTAAATATATAGGAATTGCCTTTCTTTAGTCTTCATGACTATTGTGTGAAAACAAGTAGGGGTCTAATCTCCTAGAAGGTAGGGGCTTTTATCCTTGAAGAGAATATGTCCCCAGATTATTAGCACTTTTAGAGGAGAAGCCAAGGTATGTAGGGTGTGTGGCCAGCCCATCAATGGAGCATGAGAGAATGGGGATACCATTGTGGGAAGAAAAGAAAAGTTCCTCAGGGGCCTCCCACTGCTAAAGATTTTTGTGACATGTTGATCTGTGCTCCCTGGGTTTGACTTTTAAAGGAATTATTCCGGCAGCACATGTAGTATTCTTGGATGATCTTGCTGCTTTTATTTCTCCTTTTGTGTGTGTGTGTGTGGCTATGGGTTTTCATTTGTAACTCCATCTGCTTAGGAGAGTGGGCTCTCCACAAGGGAACCTGCTGTGAACTTCATTGCAGCAAGTGTGTAGAGAGAAATAGGACTTATTCCACTAGGGGCTCTCATCTCACACCTTAAGGGGAGGAAGGAGATTTCTAGAAAAACTGGGCCAGATTTTCTTTGTTCTCCATCATTTTAATATGGCAAGCTGTTTGGCTTTCCTACTCTGACCTGTGTTATGTTCCTTTACAATGTTCCCAAGAAGAAAAAAGACCAATCAGTGTCTCTTACATTGTTCCTTGATTCCTCTGTTTCTTCTTGATTTTCAGCATTTGTTGGATTCCTAATTTGGATATGGGTTAGCAAATTTAACCTTTGTGTTTGTGCCCTACCCAGGGGACTCCCCAGATTCTGAACTTAAGCTAGACTAAGAGGAATCCATGAGGTGCTATCTGGCCAGACTTAAGTGGATTCTGTTTCCTTGGTTCTCCCTCTACCTAGGACCGCTCATTTTATTGTCTCCTCTTCTAGATCAGTTCTCCTTTGATTTGGATGTGTTGAGGTTTGTTGAGGAGGTTGGAGAGTAGATTAGCAAAATTTCAAGAGCGAAATTACAGTGTGTTAGAATGTGGGGGGAAAATTAGTCTTATTTTTTCCCTACATGGGATACAACACTGTGAAATTCAGTCTTCAACAAAGGCCCTGCAATTCTCCTAAAACATAGTTCGTTTCTTTCTTTAACAAAGTTTAAGCTAGTGTTAATAAATTAAAAAGAGAAATTGCTTGTCTGTCCACTTCAGCTTTGTTTTATGCCCATTTCATATTGTTGTCTGTGTTGTAATTCATACTTTTGATACCATTTCTGATGTGTAAAATTGGTTGTCTTGTAAATATCTTATAAAGAGTTCAATTGTAAATAAACTATTGTGGCTGTTAATTTTTGAACTTCTGCTTCAATTTATTAGATTTATTGGGAAGCATTAAACAGTTCTGCTTGTAGATATTAAAAGATCAGAAAAAGAAATCCATTTTCATAAAATAGAGAAATACACCATTTTCTCTTTTATTTGTGTATGAGCACAACGTATGTTTTTCATCCCTCTTTGTTCTGTGTTCTCCCTTACACATACGGTAAGTGGCAAATTTAAAAACAAAACCCTAGGATAGGATACTTGGTGCCTGGTGTCTAAATGAATAAAACCTTATAGTTGAAAAGACCTTAGAGGTCATCTAGTCTGACCCCTAATACGTGATTTCCCCTTGACGACATTCCAGACAAATGAAGTCCAGCTTTTGCTTCAACGCTTCGTTTTTCTGTATGCATTTTTTCCTAAATGTTAGAAAATCCTTCCTCACTGATAAAATCTAACTTCTTGTAACTCCAACCATTGGTTCTTGGTTTGCCTTCCAGGATGATGAAAAAAAGATCAATTCTTCCTGTTTCTCATTGTCTCTCGAATAGTTAGATTGCTGTGGCTATCTCAAATCTTCTCTTCATGGTAAACATTCAGAGAGCTTACACTTATTCCTCAAAAGCAAGGATTTTGAGTTTTTCAGTTCCCTCTGAGTGAACAAGTTGCTCATGTTCATTTAAAAATTGAACCCAGACCAAACAACTGAAAGGTAAAGTGGCAGATTATCACTTTCCTTATTTAGACACTAAACTGGGCAGCTTCATTTGCATCAATTTACCTTGTGATAGAAAAGATCCTCCAGATCTTTCTTTGTAACACTTACTAAATCATACATCCTCCATTTTGAATTCAGGCAGCTGGGTTTTGGAGCTGGATTTACAAGTTGTCACATTAGGCGCTTGTTTAACCACTTGAGATCTTTCTGGATCCTGAATCTATCCATGAAAACATTCAGAATGCCTTCTAGTTTCATACTGTCTGTAAATTTGGTAAACATCAGATCTTCAGCCATGCAACTTGTAAAAATGCTACACAGGACAGAATCCTGTGCTATGCAATAGTGACCTTTCTGTTTGATATATATTATGAATGTGCACTCCTGTAGGTTCACTAATAACTTAGCTCATGCCTTTTGAATGTACTTACGGTCCAAAGAAAATACACTTTTCTTTCCCATTGCTGACAATGTCTTGCCAAAATCAAAGCATTCCCCTCATCTGTCTGGTAACCCTTAAATCATGTCAGGATATTGAACCAACGCAGGTTTCTATGATCATCTCTTTTAAAATCGGTTCCAAAATCTTGGTTAAGTCTAGCATCATACCAGCACTTGGGGAGAGGTGATAGCTGGAGTGGGAAGATACAAGAAGGAAGAGAACATGAGCAAACATGGTAGTGCTGCAACACTAAGTCCTCGAGCTTCACTGCAGACAACTGGTTTCTCCTTCACTCTTTAGCTTCAAATGGGCTGCTGTGGCAAATCTGATGGAGCACAACAGCTTTAGAGGTTTACCTTCACTCGTGATTTTACCAAGCAAACGAACGCAGTAAAATGATCTGCTTCAAACGTAGGCAGAAACGAGAAACGGAAATAGAAAACTATTAAACAGCCCCAGTGCCGCAGTGAAGCTGTGACAGGTGGGCGCCTTCCACTCGGAAGGCCCAAAATGGCTGGGCGAGAAATCGGAGGCGGTAGCCGTAGCTCAGCTACCCTCGCCGGGGGCCCACCCAAGGGAAGACAGGGGTCGCGGCACGCCCCCCGTACGTCACCGGTTACGTAATCCCGCTCGCCTGCAAACGTGCCGCAGGGCGGCCGCCCCGGTCCTAGCCCCTCCCCCTGAAAAGCGCGGCGGCCTGTGTCGCACGTGAAGCATGCTGGGACTAGCTCTCGAGCCTCCCGGCAGCCCCTGCGACGGGCGCGGTACGTAAGGAGCTGGCCGGCGGCTGCCGTTCTCCGTAAGATGGCGGATCGGCGGCGGCAGCGCGCTTCGCAGGACACGGAGGACGAGGAGTCTGGTGCTTCGGGCTCAGACAGCGGCGGCTCCCCGGCGCGGGGCGGCGGGAGCTGCAGCGGTAGCGCCGGAGGCGGTGGCAGCGGCTCTCTGCCTTCCCAGCGCGGAGGCCGAGCTGGGGCCCTTCATTTGCGGCGGGTGGAGAGCGGGGGGGCTAAGAGCGCCGAGGAGTCGGAATGTGTGAGTGCGCGGGGGTGGGGCGGGCCGGGGGGCGGGGTGTAGGTGGTGATGGGAGGCTGGGAGTTGATGGTAGATGCTCGGGCATATTGTGTTAGAGAAGAGAGCTATCCTAGTGCATTGTGTATCCGGAGCCCCAAGGGAGGAGGAGGTGTTAGGGGTTTCTGGGGGAAGGGCAGAGCCGCTGCACATGAAAAGCGGATGTTTAGTCAGAAATTGGGACTGGAAGTGGAGAGACCGGACCTCCCTTGGTTGCTACTTGTTAAAGATGTACCTTTCTTCATTTCCCTTTTCGACCTTTTCGTGTTGAGTCTTCAGCTCCCCGCCCTTTGGAAATCACGGAACTAACCCATGTCATCTTCTTTCCTTCAGGAGAGTGAAGATGGCATCGAGGGCGATGGTGAGTAGCATCATGACAAGTTTTTTGACCGGAAACTCAGATCACCTATTTCCACCAATTGACATCCTCTCAGATTGTTAAGGATTTGGGGGAGGGTGCCACAAAGTGGCTCTTTGAAGCACAGTGCTTACAAGTTTAGGTTTTAGCAGTATGATCTTAGGCCCATCACGCTTTGACCGTTTCCCATTTGTAAACGGGGACTATAATTTTATCTCTCTGATAGATTGATGTCAGAATTGAATGAGAGTTTTAGCTTGACTTAAAAAGCAATCGGGAAATGTATTTATAATTTCTGTTTATTTTTTTTTCTTTACATATTTCTGTTTTCTTTCAGCTGTTCTGTCGGATTATGAAAGTGCAGAAGACTCTGAAGTGAGTGTGATAGGTTCTTTTTTTCTGTGGCATATATGTTGGAAATATTTAAATATGTTTTAAAAACATGGACACACTTGTGGTTCAAAAGTACCATGACCTACTCTCTTGTGCATTCTTCATTTATGCTTTTCAGAAACTGTTGTAAAAGGTCTTGTTTACTTAGGGTGAGGGAAGTTTGGTGCATGCCTCATCACGTTTCATGTGTTAACATTGTTAGTAGTTGGCTTTTCACCCTGTCTGAAGAAAGTAAAGGTTCTAAATAGGATGAGAACATCCTGAAGCCCTTCACAGGATGACAGTTTCTTTTATGCTGCCTTGGGAATGAAAGCAGCTAGTTGGATACTTTTTTCAAGTGTATCTAAAAACCTTAAAAGGGCAGGATTCTGAGTGGTTTGTATCACAAACATCCCTCAGTTTATAGGGAGTTTTCTCGCTCTTAAATTCAGGAGAAAATTTCCATAAGCTAAGCTTTTGTGGCCTTACTTGTTTTGGTTGGATGAACTACTAGAGATGCTATGAGAATGGCTGTTTGTTTCCTGGGGTTGTTAAATAGTCTTGAGTTCTGGAATTTGGGTCATGGGGTTATGGACAGGAGGAATTGGATTATGGATCAAAGGTTCATTCTATAAATTTTATAGAACTGTTGCTATGTATTAGACTTCCATTAAGTCCTAAAGATCCAACAGTGAACACTATACTAAAGCATCTGTCTTTAGAAATGACTTAGGAAGTCGGATAAATATGCAGGCAGTCATAGGACGTGGTGACAACTGCTGGGGATAGGGTTAAGTAGGGTATTAAGGGCTGGGTACCGAATCCATCTTGAGCAGTCCGGAAAGAGTAAGTTGGAGTTAATCAGGCCATGTTTTAGGCAGAGGGAACAACAGCTGTGAAAGCCCAGACACAGGAGAGAAGACTGATTATTTGGAAACTTGAAAGTAGTTTGGTGTGGCTGGAACATTGTTGAAACAAGACGGATACCAGAAATAGAGGCAAATTAGTGAACAGGGGTCATATCATGAAGGGGTTTACTTGTTCCTTTTCTTCATTATGTACCTGCTGTGTGCCAGGAGTTGTACTAGGCACTGGAATAAAAGACAGACATGGTTCTGCCCCACTGAAATTTACATTTTGGGGGAAAACAGACAAAGTAATTATAGTCATGTTTGGTAAGTGTCACAATATCAGAAGCATAGGGTGTTTTGGGAGCACATGGCAGGAGCAGCCGACTAACTGTTTGGAAATGCTTAGAGGATGAGATGTTAAAATAGGGACTTGAAGGGGGAGTGGGAGTGAGCCAGGGAAAGTATTCTAAGCAGAGGGAACACTGTCTGAGAAGAAGGTCTTGAAGGGGTGGACTGCATGACAAGTTGGAGGATATGAAAAGTTTAGTGTAACTGGTGCTAAGTGATGAGTCTGAGTCCAAATTTTAAAATACCTTGTGAACCCAATTAAAATGTATTTGGATTTTACTCTAAGGAGTGAGAAAGCATTACAGGGTTTTAAACAAGTGTGTGATATGGATTAGACTTAAATATTAAAGATTTGTCAGATCCAAAGAACACCTGCTTTCCAGTTGTCCAGTTCTACTGAAATAAAGTCTTGCAAAGAGAGGGAAGACTCAGACGTTATATGTTAACAAGATCCCAGATTGATGTTTATGCACAGTAAAATTTGAGAATTATAATTTTATAACACTTTGTCTACGATGATAGTTGATTTGAGGGGAGTAAGATTGGAGGCAGGAAACCTAGTTAAAGCTATTGTGGAAGTCTAGGCAAGCAGTAAGTGCGCCCTGGAGTGGAGTAGTAGCAGTGAAAGCCGAAGTGGACAGAATTGAAAGTTATTTAGGTTACGGAATTCACAGAGTGTGGTGATTAATGAGTTGCCTTATTTTCTCTGAAGTCAGTGATGAAGTTATCTACTAAGAGTAAAAGGGAGATAAGAGGTTTTGGGTTGAGGAATGTTTACAGTAGTCACTAGAGAATGGAAACCTTGGAAAGATTGTCAGGCAGTATAGAGTGTTCGGTGAGGTTTGGTGATTGTGAATTTATAGCATCTTACCATTATGTAAATGAGTTTGGATGTTATCCTAAATAACAAGGAAAGAAGGCTACTGAAGGCTTAAGTATGGAAGATGAGACTTGGGACAGGGAGAGCTGTTAAGAGGTTGTTAGGATAGGGGCACCTGGGTGGCTCAGTCATTAAGCGTCTGTCTTTGGCTCAGGTCATGATCCCAGTGTCCTGGGATTGACCCCGCATCCGCTGGGAGCCTGCTTCTTCCTCTCCCGCTCCCCCTGCTTGTGTTCCCTCTCTCGCTGACTCTCTCTGTGTCAAATAAATAAATAAAATCTTAAAAAAAGGTTGTTAGGATAAGCCAAGAAATGTGATTGGTGCCCTAGAGAAGGGACATGGGAGTGGGACTCAGATTCGAGAGATGTTTAGGTGGTACTAACAGAACTTCTTAATTGATTGAATGTGGAGTGTGATTTAAGGAATCAAAAGGATGCCCAAGTTGATGAATGATGCTATTCACTAAGAATGGGACACAGGGAGATTTCAGGAGGGACACTGATGGGTTAAGTTTTGGATGTTTTGAAATCGAAGGATGTGTGGGACTTTGAAATGGCAATATATAGTACATATCGTCTGAAAATAAAGAGGGAGGTCTCGTTCTACTCTGTCCAGTTGCAAAGCCACATTTTAAGTACTCAATAGCCATGTGTGGCTAGTGGCTGCTGTATTGGACAGCAGTGGTCCAGATTAGAGAAAAAGACCTGGTGTCCTGACTTTCATAGTAATGTATTGCTTGCATTTTTCTTGGTTACTAACTATATACCTAGACACTACAGTTTAGTCTTGCCTGTGAAAATTTGATCTGTCTCTTAGTCTGCTGGTTAGTTTTTAATCCCTTTCTTTTCCATACAGTTTATCTGTTGGAAAGATTTTGATAATTGCTCACTCAACATGTTCCCTCTGTCCTTTGTATTTCCTGCAAATTGGTATTTCCAGATTCCTGGAAAGACAACATGAACCAAAGATTTTATCTTGAACAAAACTGACTGATAATCACTTAGTTTCTTTCCCTTATAGGTCACTTGCCGTTTTTGTCTAGATATTCCCAGTATATTTTCTTTAAGGTCCAATAATTATATTAGGATTTGTCTTGGTGGTGTTTGTTCTGGGTCAGTGTTCGAAGTTATGAGATGTGCTTATGTCATGGAACTCCAGTCCAAGTATTTTATGCCTGTCTTCAGTATTTGACCCTTTCTTTCTAATCCTTTTTTCTTCATTTCTTGATTTTTAAAATATTTTTAAATATTTAGAAGTCAGAGATGAAGTTCTCTGCAAAGTGTAAAAGGGAGATGAGAGGTTTAATGAGGTGACACTTTTTTTTTCACTTAAGGTGCTATTACTGTGTTTATTCACTCTTATATTCCTTCTAGTTTTAGACTTTGTATTTGAAATGACTTTTCTCATTTCATTTTTGAGTTTTTCTAATTCTGATTGATGTTCTTTCATGCCTTACATAATTTTCTTAATGTCTTTTTAGCTCATTTTGAAGTAGGAGCCACAATTTTTATATGACACAAGCCTGTCTTTCTGGCATGGTTTCTTTATAGGAATGCTTTTCTACTTATTTTGTCTTTCTCATAGTAAGTTTATATGGGATTTGACCTCTGTATTTTTCTGTTACTGATTTTTATGTAAAATTAGTTTTCCTGATCTGTTAGGAGGTGTAGCTCAGTAGCTTTTTGTAACTTCATAGAGCTCTTTCTTCTGTTGTTTTCCTGTAGTCGTGCAAAAAAAAAAAAAAAAAAAAGCGTGAAAAGAAAACATGGTGGCTTGCTTTCTGAGATTTCCTGCTTTTGTTCCCTTCCCTAACTTGTTTTGTAGCTTCTCTTCATTCCTTTTGCTCCTCTTCTGCTCAATTTGATTCTCCTCTCAAGTTTTTCTTTGGTGTGGGACCCTATCTAGAAGGGAGCCCTGTACTAGGTCAGTTGCAAGATTTCAGGGGGATAGACAGCTCTAGATCTTTCAGAGCTTCTTACTGGAGGACTCTCACATTCAAATGCTATTGGAGATAGTCAGATCCGTCCTAGTTGCAACTCTTGTTCTCAGTTTAGCTTTCTGTTAAATACCTGTTGATTAGTTCGGGGTTCGCCTGTTCTTAGTTCTATTTACTACTCGGCTCTCTTGAGTACGGACATTACTGTGATGCAGGTCTTATGGCTCTTGTTACTTTATTCCTGTGCTCTCGTTTTTTTGGGGTCAAGGGGATACTTTGTAACCTAGTTTTGTTGTAAATGTTGTTGTAAAAGGGTTTAAATTAGGACTGTGGTTTTGCTGTCAAGAAGTCCTCATTTCGGGGCGCCTGGGTGGCGCAGTCCTTAAGCGTCTGCCTTCGGCTCAGGGCGTGATCCTGGCATTCTGGGATCGAGCCCCGCATCAGGCTCCTCTGCTGGGAGCCTGCTTCTTCCTCTCTCACTCCCCCTGCTTGTGTTCCCTCTCTCGCTGGCTGTCTCTCTCTCAAATAAATAAATAAAATCTTAAAAAAAAAAAAAAAAAAAAAAAAGTCCTCATTTCATGTGGAGATTTGAAGGGACCAAAAACTGTGCTGCTGCCATTTTCCCAGAATCTTCCAAGAGGAGTTTTTAAAGAAATTTGACTGTGAAAAGGAGGCTAGAGAGATGGTAGCTGAAAAAAAGACTATGAGGTCAAGAGAAGTTTTGGTGGTTATTTATTTATTTTTTTTTTTTAAGATTTTATTTATTTATTCGACAGAAATAGAGACAGCCAGAGAGAGAGGGAACACAAGCAGGGGGAGTGGGAGAGAAGAAGCAGGCTCCCAGCGGAGGAGCCTGATGTGGGGCTCGATCCCATAACGCCGGGATCACGCCCTGAGCCGAAGGCAGACGCTTAACCGCTGTGCCACCCAGGCGCCCCATGGTGGTTATTTTTTTCATGTTGGAGAATCAAGTATGGTTAAAAATTGAAGGAAGGAGTAGAAAGGGAAAGAAAAGAGAGGTAGTAGATGATAAGTGTACTGGGGTCCTTGATTGACTGTATGAGAGGAAATAGGAACCAGCCAAGGGAAAAATCTTCGTTGTAATTATAGAGAGGTAGGAAGGAAAGGTGTGGGGGGAGGAAACTGCCATTCTTTTCTTCATTTTGTTTTCCTTATGAAATAGAAGGAAAGACATTGAGTAGGGAGGTTATTGGGGGGGGTCAGGGGAGGAATTGTCAGACTAAAGGAGGTTTAAGTAGTTGAGGTTGGAGGTGGCACTGATGTGTGAAGTTATATGATTTTTTTTTTTTTTAAAGATATTATTTATTTATTTGACAGAGATAGAGACAGCCAGCGAGAGAGGGAACACAAGCAGGGGGAGTGGGAGAGGAAGAAGCAGGCTCATAGCGGAGGAACCTGATGTGGGGCTCGATCCCGTAATGCCGGGATCACGCCCTGAGCCGAAGGCAGACGCTTAACCGCTGTGCCACCCAGGCGCCCCATGATTTTTTTTTTTAAACCCCTTCATTGATGATTAATAGTCTGGTTGTAGACTTAGAAAAAGGCAGACATTTGAGTTAATCTAGACCTGGGCACAGGGGAGTGGCAAGGGACTTGGTGATTCTAATCTAGTAGTGATTGAAATGAGTGGGCCATGGAGACTAAAGAGAGAGGAAAGTGTGGAAAAAAGACTGATTGATAGGGAGAAGATGGAAGGGTCAAAGGAATAGGTATCTTAAGTTGGAGATGAGAGGGTAAGCGAATAAGTAAGAATAGGAGTAAAAGGGTTTTTGGTTTTTTTGTTTGTTTGTTTTAAACTGAACTCTAGGGACGCCTGGGTGGCTTGGTCGGTTAAGGGTCTGCCTTCAGCTCAGGTCATGATCTCTGGGGTCCTGGGATCAAGCCACAAGTCGGGCTCCCTGTTCAGTGGGGAACCTCCCTCCCTCTGGTGCTCCCCCTGCTTCTGCTCTCTCGCTGTCAAATAAATAAATAAATAAATAAATAAATAAATAAATAAATAGAATCTTTAAAAAATAGAATAAGATAAAAAAATAAACTACTCTCCCAACATGGGCTTCAAACTCACGAACCCAAGATCAGTCAAGAGTCGCTTGCTCTACAGGCGGAGGCAGCCAGGTGCCCTTACGCAGGTTTTTAAAAAAACACTCTATTGAGATATTTACATACCATACATTCTTTAAAATGTAGAATTCTGCAGGTTTTTTGTATATACACAGATATATGCAACTATTACCACGATTACTTTCAGAACATTTTCATTACCTTTGGAAAGAAACCTTGTACCCTTTAGCTGTTATTCCCCACTGCCCCTCAGTTCCTCCATCCTCATCTCTGGTCCCTAAGCAATCACACATCTACTTTTTGTGTCTAGGAATTTTCCTATCCTGGCCTTTCATTTTAATGGAATCATAACATATGGACTTTTGTGACTGGCTTCTTTCACTTAGCATTATGTTTTCACAGTTTTCATCCATTTTGTACCATATATCCGTACTTATTTCCTGAGTAACATTCCATTGTATGAGTATACCACATTTTGTTTATCCATTCATTCATTGATGGACATTTGGGTTTCTGTTTTTTGTATTATGAATTTTATATTATGAATAATGGTGCTATAAACATTAGTGTACAATTTTTTTGTGTGGATGTATGTTTTCATTTCTCTTGGTTGTGTACCTAGGAATGGAGTGCTGAGTCATATGGTAACTGTGGGTTTTGGGTTGTTTTTTTTTTTTTAATCTTTCTTTTCCCCAAAGATTAGTTGTTATTTATTTATTTAAGAGAGAGAGAGAGAGAGAGCAAGTGGGCAAGCATGAGCAGGGGGAGGGGCAGAGGAAGAGGGACAAGCAGACTCCCCACCAAGCTGGGAGCCTGAAGCAGGACCTGATCCCAGGATCACTACCTGAGCCGAAGTCAGATGCCTAATCCACTGAGCTACCCAGGTGCCCCCTGATAACTATGTTTAATCGTCTGAGGAACTGCCCAGCTGTTTTCCAAAGCAGATGCACCATTTTACATTCCCAACAGCAATATATGGAAATTGCAATTTCTTCACTTACTCACCAGCATGTAATTGTCTTGCCTCGACTTTTTGATTCTAGCCATCCTAGTAGGTGTGAAATGGTGCCTCATTTTGATTTGCAGTTCCCTGATGACTAATGATGTTGAGCATTTTTCCTTGTGTTTATTGGCCATTTGTGTATCTTGAAAAAAATGCCTATTCAGATACTTTCTCCATTTTTTAATTGTCTTTTTATCGAGTTGTAAGAATTCTTTATAAAATATTCTAGGTAAAAGTTCCTTATCAGATACATGATTTGCAAATCTTCTTTTCCCATTCTGTGGGTATTCTTTTTACTTTCTTGATGGTGTCAGGTTTCAATTTTGATAAAGTCTCATATATCTGTTTTTTTTTCTTTTTGCTTTTGATGTCCTATCTAAGAAGGCTTTGCTGAGTCCATGCCAAAACCAGAGTTATGAAGATTAACTCCTATGTTTTCTTGTGAGAGTTCTATAGTTTTAACTCTTATATTTAGGTTTTTGATCCATTTTGAGTTAAATTTTTTCTAAGATTTCATGAGAAAGAGAAAAAGAGCACAAGTGGGAGAAGGGTCAGAGGGAGAGGGAGAAGCAGACTCCCTGCTGAGCAGGGAGCCTAACAGGGGGCTCTATCCCAGGACCCTGGTGTCATGACCTGAGCTGAAGGCAGACACTTAACCGACTGAGCCACCCAGGTGCCCCTAATTTATTTATTTTTATATATGTATTTATTTGAGAGAGAGGTGTGTGCATGCGTGCACAAGTGGGGAGGGACAGAGGGGGAGAGAGTTTTTTTTGAGATTTTATTTATTTATTTGACAGAGCACACGCAAGCAGGGGAAAATGGGGAGCAGCAGGTAGAGGCAGAGGGAGAGGGAGAAGCAAGCTCCACGCTGAGCAGGGAGCCTGATACTGGGCTTGATCCCAGGACCCTGGGATCATGACCTGAGCTGAAGGCAAACGCTTAACTGACTGAGCCACCCAGGCGCCCCAGGGAGAGAGGCGTAAGCAGACTCCTCACAGAGCATGGAGCCCGATGTGGGGCTCAGTCTCACAACCCTGAGATCACCACCTGAGCCAAAACCAAGAGTTAGACACTTACCTGACTGCACCACCATTTTTTTAGTTAATTTTTGCATATGGGGTGAGGTAAGGGTCTAAGTTCAGTTTTTTGCATATGGCAGTTTTGATCAAAGTAGTATTTAAGAGATTTAAAGAGGAGCAGGTTTACTTTTTTAAAAAATGTATGGCATAAAAATGAACTGTATAGGGGTGCCTGGGTGTCACAGTTCAGTTAAGTGTCCCAACTCTTGGTTTTGGCTTGGGTGGTAATCTCAGGGTTGTGAGATGGAGCCCCACATTGGGCTCCATGCTCAGTATGGAGTCTGATTTAGATTCTTTCTCCCTCTCCCTGTCCCTCCTGCTTGTGCTTTCTCTCTCTCTCAAATAAATAAATCTTTATAAATAAGTAAAATGTATAGGAGGGGCTTCTGGTTGACTCAGTTGGCAGAGCATGCCACTCTTGATCTGAGGGTCGTGAGTCAAGCCCCATGTTGGGTGTGGAGCCAACTTAAAAAAAAAAAAAAGTATAGCAGTTCCAGATATGACTTGTCTGGACTGTGGCCATGGAAACAGATGCCTGTAGCAGAGGTGAAGACTGAGCACCTTGTCAGTCTTCCAAGTCAGTGGCAGGGTAGGCTGACACAGCATAGAGGTATGGCTAGGTGATAGGAGCTTCACGGGAGTAGGAGTTCAAAGTGAGGCTGGAGAGCTTAGATCTGGAAGAGATACTGAGAAATGAGGAAGATGACAACTCTACCTAATACTCTGAGATAGGTAGGGAGTGAAAGAATGAGCTAAAACCTCTGTGTGAGAATGCTACCAGGGAAGTAGTTCCTTTAGGGGAGAGCTAGACTTCAGAGTTGGGAAGAGCATTCACTGAAGGTAAAATCAGCAGTAGGGGAGTTTGTCTCTGGAAAAGGATTTTGCTGTCAGCCCTTAGCCAAAGCAGTGTGATCCCGGGGTAGCACCTTTTTGGTTAGACCAGATTTTGACTCTAATTTGGAGTCTCCTCAGCATTATGCTGTTTGTATCTTTCTGTCCTGCCCTGGAAATAAAACTAGTTTCTCATTTGGAATAAAAGAGTTGCCTCATTTGACATTCCACCATGGATTGGAGGGGGGTAGAGCATAAAACAGAGTTCTCTCATTAATCATGCTAATACTGTTTTAAGATGTTTGAATCAGTCTCTGTGTGTGTATGTGTGTTTGGTGGGGACTGATGAATTAAGGTCGTATATACATATTGAACGAGACTCTTGGAATTTCTGTTTCAGAATGTGCAGGGAACATAGGATCAGGGAAAGAACTGAAGGATTACCACCCACCCATCCCCGTATCAAGAGGAGGGGTAACTTCTTGTGACTGAGGGGACATGGGAAGAATTAAGGGTACTTGGTTATTAAAGAGCTATGGGTAGGGGCACCTGGGTGGCTTAGTCGGTTAAGCATCTGCCTTCGGCTCAGGTCATGATCGAGTGCCACATCCGGCTCCCTGCTCAGTGGGGAATCCACTTGTCCCTCTCCCTCTGCCCTTCATCCCTTGTGTTCTCTCTCTTGCTTGCTCTGCTCTCTCTCAAATAAATAAATAAAATCTTAAAAAAAAAAAAAAAAGGCTATGGGTAAAGGCTTAATCCTTATAGTGTGGGTGTGGTTTCCCTCGGTTTTGGTCTTCCTCACATTGTGAGCTTCACAATAGTATCACCTCTCTGAGAGTCCTCACCCAGAACACTTAGATACCTGGATGCTGAGCAGGGAAGAGGAGTTAATTGGCTTGTCTGGGCCAGTTGGGCAGACCTCACTGTTTGAAGAAAGGGCAGAAACTTAGAGCTTGAGAGCTTCTTGCTTCATCAGGAATCTCACAGCGGGACTCTGATCACATTCCTGACGTTAGGCTGGGTCTGGAGTTATGAGAGGCTCTGGTGCAGGTCAAGTGTCAGACGCAGTAGGAGAATAAGACCAGCGTGTACATTATCTACCAGTTGACAGAGGGGTATTGGCACCCTGACCTGTTAACCCCACAATGGGGACTAACCCAACTTTCCTTGAACCCATTTCTTTGTCTTCAGGTTTCTGAACCTCCTACACCCCCCAGCCTGTAGCTCTGCCCCCTGAGGTCCAGATCCTGAGAGGACTGTGAGATGAGAGTATTCTAAAGCCAGTTCACTCAGCATGAACTGTAGTTACTCTTTTCCCTGCCTAGAACTAGCCACACAGCTATTATCTGACCCTTTCTGGTGGCCCCTATTCAGAAGATAGCCCAAGGACGTTCCTCTGTATGAATAGACCCAGCAGTTTCTCTGTCAAGAGCAAGATTATCTAATATTCATGTGGCAGGAGAGGGAAGGTGATTGTAGAGAGGCGAGAGAGCACTTGGGGTTAGTTTTCGTTTCTAAAATGCGATGGTCATACAAGTTCACCAAAGTTTTCTAAATCAAAATTTTATAATTATATAATTCTGGACAGAGTTGTTGGCTAAGGGGATCTCAATCTCATGCTACAGAAAATTGAGTATTTGTATCATAGATATAAAAAATGTAAGCCACTTTTTCCCAATCTGAGGGTAAATAGTGCCTTGAGAAATTATAGTGTTATTACAAAGAGTTTGCAAGTTCACTAGTTCAGCTTATATTATTTATAGACTAAATCTGTATCTTCCACCTTTATGCACTACTGTTTTTGAATATATATAAATAAAATGTTAATTTATTTTGAAGTATTATTGAACGTATAGTAGTAGTTCGTCATACATTTTTTTCAGTCTGAATATATTATACTGAGCTATTGTCTAATGGAGATCCATGAAAATTTTAGAAGCTAAAAAGAGGTCCACATAATCTAAAAGGTTGAGAATCTGCTCTAAGCCATTTTGAGATGAGAGAATTCACAGTTTGAGTTAGAGTGTAATTTTTAGGCCCTGCATGTTTAAGAAACAATCCATGAAGATAGAAATCATCAACAAAGATTAGTCTCCCTCTGTATGCTAGGCGGTTTAAAACCTCCCTTTCATATCTCCTGGGCTCCTTCCGCAGAGGCTACCACCGTTAACATTTCCTTGCATGTCTTCCTGGAAAACTTAGGATCTGTATAAACGTATATATGTGTATTTCTTTTATTGTGCTCTTTTTTTTAAGTGCCCCGTCCTCTAGAGATTTTATTTATTTTTATATATATATATATATATTTTTTTTTTTTTTTAAAGATTTTATTTATTTATGTGACAGAGAGACAGCCAGCGAGAGAGGGAACACAGCAGGGGGAGTGGGAGAGGAAGAAGCAGGCTCCCAGCGGAGGAGCCTGATGTGGGACTCGATCCCAGATCGCCAGGATCACGCCCTGAGCCGAAGGCAGACGCTTTAACGACTGCGCTACCCAGGCGCCCCTATTTTTATATATTTATTTTTAAAGATTTTTATTTATTTCAGAGAGAGAGAGAGAGCACGCACAAGCTGGGGAGACAGGCAGAGGGAGACGGAGAAGGAGACACACTGCTGAGCAAGGAGCCCGATGTGGGGCTTGATCCTAGAACCCTGAGATCAGGACCTGAGCTGAAGGCAGACACTTAACCAACTGAGCCACCCAGGCACCCCCTAGAAATTTTAATAAGAGTATTGATATGTTTGCTTTTAATTCTTACATTATAGTAAAAGTTCATCAGAAAATGTTTACCTAAAGAATGGGGGAAAAAACACCATTTCCAACTGACAGGGTAACTTTTTTCAGGGTGAGGAAGGGGAATACAGTGAAGAGGAAAACTCCAAAGTAGAGCTGAAATCAGAAGCCAATGATGCTGCTAATTCTTCAGCAAAAGAAGAGAAGGGAGAAGAAAAGCCTGACACCAAAGGCACTGTGACTGGAGAGAGGCAGAGTGGGGATGGACAGGTCAGTGTCCACCAAAGACCTCCATTTTGGGGGTCAGAATAAGGGCTCTTAACCTTGGAGAGAATAAGGAGCCCTTTATCTGTCCTCTAGGAGAGTACAGAACCTGTGGAGAACAAAGTGGGTAAAAAGGGTCCTAAGCATTTGGATGATGATGAAGATCGGAAGAACCCAGCATACATACCCCGGAAAGGGCTCTTCTTTGAGCATGATCTTCGAGGGCAAACGCAGGAAGAGGAAGTCAGGTAACAGCCTCTTGTTGCTGCTGTTGAGTACGTATTCAGTGCTTGCTACAGGCCAGGCGCTTTGCTGATTTACTGCTCACAGTACTTTAAGGTTATTATGATTGTCCCTTTTGTACAAATGAGGAAGGTGAGGCTGAGGCTATTTGGTAACTCTTGGTGGAGGAGCTTGGATCCAGACTCACACTTTCACTGCCTTCCTTAGTCTGAGGCTCACCTCAGGGACATGAAGTACTTGTGTATGCTGCCTTACAGGCGAGAGACGTTTCCACGGTGCTGAGTAGTTGGAAGTAAAGTCTTTCCTTGTTTCTGTGCCTGTTCCATTTGAGCCCATCAGGCCCTGAGATGCTGTGATTCACTCTTGGTTTTGTATGATCTGTCTGGGAAGATGGGGAGACCGGCGAAATTTCTCTGCCCAGCCCTCTTTTTTTTTTTTTTTTTTTTTTGGTGAACATCTTTATTTGGCAGAGTCTGCCAACCTAAGATACTTTTTCCTGGTTTTATCCAGACCCAAGGGGCGTCAGCGAAAGCTGTGGAAGGATGAGGGTCGCTGGGAGCATGACAAATTCCGGGAAGACGAACAAGCTCCAAAGTCCCGACAGGAGCTCATTGCCCTTTATGGCTATGACATCCGCTCAGCTCACAATCCTGACGACATCAAACCCCGAAGAATCCGGAAACCCAGGTGAGAAAATTTTGGAGTTTACACTGTTTATATTTGTAGAGAGAGGTCTGCTTTTTTAAATGCCATACCAGTCTGTAGTTCAGTGGATGAGGACTATGGGAAGTCTCCCTGACCCTCAGTTTATATCTCTAGTGGTCTCTTTTGTTGTTTCTTTTCTTAAGACTTTTGCCGTTTCATTTATTCAGGTTTGGGAGTCCTCCACAAAGAGATCCAAACTGGATTGTTGAGCGGCCAAACAAGTCCCATCGCCACCAGGGTCCTGGGGGCACCCTACCACCAAGGACATTTATCAACAGGAATGCTGCAGGGACTGGCCGAATGTCTGCTCCCAGGAATTACTCTCGATCTGGGGGCTTCAAGGAAGGTCGTGCTGGTTTTAGGCCTGTGGACGCTGGTGGGCAGCACGGTGGCCGGTCTGGTGAGACTGTTAAACATGAAAACAGTTACCGATCACGGCGCCTCGAGCAGACTCCTGTGAGGGACCCATCTCCAGAAGCTGATGCTCCAGTGCTGGGCAGTCCCGAGAAGGAAGAGGCGGCCTCAGAGGTACCAGCCGCTGCTCCCGACACTGCACCACCGGCCCCTGACAGGCCTGTTGAGAAGAAATCCTACTCCCGGGCAAGAAGAACCAGAATCAAAGCTGGAGATGCAGTCAAGGTTGCAGAGGACGTGCCCCCTCCACCTGAAGGGTTGAACCCGGCACCTCAAGTCCCAGAAACGACCCCTCCTCCACCTGCTAAGACTGGAAGCTGGGAGGCTCCAGTGGATTCTACTACAAGTGGACTTGAGCAAGATGTGGCACAACTAAATATAACCGAACAGAACTGGAGTCCAGGGCAGCCTTCATTCCTGCAGCCACGTGAGCTTCGGGGTAGGTCCCTTAGGGTCAGTGACTAGCTTTTTTCCCTGTGCATCATTGGGTTTGTGGGCATGGGATTTAGGCCTCAGGGGTATGGGATCTGACAAATATCTTTGTTTTCATTAACTGAAAGAAACAGATGGATTCATAGGTATATTCATCCAAAGACCTCGGAGAAGTATTTTGTTTGTTTTAAAGATTTATTTATTTATTTGAGAAAGAGAATGAGAGAGCACGAGAGAGGTGAGGGTCAGAGGGAAAAGCAGACCCCCGCTGAGCAGGGAGCCTGATATGGGACTCGATTCTGGGACCCCAGGATCATGACCGGAGCCGAAGGCAGTCGCCTAACCAACTGAGCCACCCAGGTGCCCCCAAAGACCTCAGAGAAGTTTTATCTGTTACCCAAGACTACCCGTACTACTTTGCCTACTGTTGCCTAACTGACTATCAGTATTGAGCTCCTCATGCAGAATCTTTTACCCGTTCTCTGTAGGAAAAGTTGGGAGAAGGTGGCAGTGTTCTTATTATATGAGCTAATGGTTAAATGCTTGGAGGTAGAAACTTATTCATTTGAACTTGGATGAGAGTTGTCTAGTCTCTTTGAAAGGAAAGCCTAATTTCCTTAATGTAGAGCTAGGCTGCCCAATAAAACTTTCTGTAGTGTAAAAAGTTTTTGAATACTTGTGATGTGACCAGAGTGACTGAGGAACTGAACTTTTAATTTTAATTAATTGAAATTTAAATAACCACATGTGGCTACTGGATATTACTTTGGACAGCATAGTTCTAGAAACTAGAACATATCTACCACTGCTCTTCCCCATCTGTCTTTGTCTCCCTCCAATCAGGTAGATCAAAGGGTCTTTCCTTAGTTTCTGAGATCTGATTTGAACTTAAAGATTGGAAATCCTCATTTGGACTGGGAGTTTCAGCATCCTTCTCGGGTATGCATGATTTTTGAATGCCAAAAACCATTGTAGCCTGAACTGGACCTATACCCTTCTACTGGTATCTTATTACCACTGGAAGATAGTCTCTAAAATACCCTTTTTTTTTGTCCTGAGTCATTTTCAGCCAGAGGGGAGTATCTTCCCAAACTTCCAGCCTTCTACTCTGTGGCCAGGAATAATTGGGCAGATTCACAGACTGTCCAGTTGTTGCTCAGAAACTTTAGGGCTCAGATTTTTTGATATGTTTGATAATGGACTGTACTGATTATAACCTCCCAGGGATTCTGTACAGGGAAGTATTTGGTGGGAAAATTGCATTTTCTCATTGAAGTTTTTGTTTTTGTTTTTGTTTTTTTGTCTTTTTTTTGTTTTTCCTTCACATTCAGAGGCTTTATTGCTGTGTTAAGGCTGCAAACAGTGGGGGCAAATTTCTGAATGCTGGTATCGATAGGAAGCAGATATAGTTTAAAAGGAATTTTGTCAGTTTAAAAAGAAGAAAGCAATTCTCCATGTTGGATTCTTAAACTTGTCATTTTCTTGATGTTCTCTTTAGTCCCACTCATATTTATTTGCTTTGTAGCCGTGACTTTTTTTGCTGTATCACAGGTATGCCCAACCACATACACATGGGAGCAGGACCTCCACCTCAGTTTAACCGGATGGAAGAAATGGTACAGAAAGGGAAAGGGAGCAGTTGGGGGAGGGGTCTGCATGCAACCCCTGTTCGTTGTTTAAACTAAGATAAGGTCTTGGGAGTCCATGTTCCACTGATTTACCCATATTTCTTTTAATTTGGCTCTCCAGAAAGGGTAGCAAGGCCTAGGTTCAGATCTTGAGGTTTCTCATTGGTTTTTCAATTCATTTTGCAAATATTCTTTTCCTTTCTTTTCTTTTTTCTTTTCTTTCCTTTTTCTTTCTCCCGTTCCCTCTCCCTCTCCCTCTCAAGAGAGTGCAGGGCAGGGAGGGTCATAGAGGGAGAGGGAGAAAGAGAGCCTAAGTAGTTCTCCATGTTCAGCTCAGCGCAGAGCCCGACATGGGGCTCGATCTCATGACCTTGAGATCATGACGTGAGCCGAAATCAAGAGTCGGATGTTTAACGGATTGAGCCCAGGCACCCCTACTCTTTTTTTTTTTTTCACGTTTTTTTTTTTTTCTTTATTTAATCTCTATACCCCATGTGGGGCTCAAACAACCCCGAGATGAAGAGTTGTGTGTTCTTCTGACTGAACCAGTCAGGCACCCGTCATTTTGCAAATACTGTTTAAACACATGCCACGTATCAAGTGTGTGTTTTGTAGCACCTAAAGGAGGGTGGGACTTGATAGGAGAGTCAGCCCTCTGGGAGTCTTTTTGCTCAGACCTCTTTATTTCAGGGTGTCCAGGGTGGGCGAGCCAAACGCTATTCATCTCAGCGGCAAAGACCCGTGCCAGAGCCCCCTGCCCCTCCTGTGCACATCAGTATCATGGAAGGACATTACTATGATCCACGTGAGTTTTTTCTTATTGTTGCGGCACCTTCTCGGCAGCATGAAGTGAACTAAGAGACCAGCCTCTTGCCTCCTGAATTTTCCTTCTGACTTCTCACAGTGGTTATCAAACATTGGCTGGCTTCTGTTTTCTTCACATGGAAAATTGAGAACATCTTTTAAAGGGTTTGGGGGACAAGGAGATTTGTCCATGTGCTATGAAGAGTGAGGGTTTACGAGAGTCCCAATGTGATATCTTACAGTGCAGTTCCAGGGACCAATCTATACCCATGGTGACAACCCTGCCCCACTGCCTCCTCAGGGCATGATTGTGCAGCCAGAAATGCACCTTCCCCACCCAGGTAAGCTCTGCACCTCTGCTTTTATGCTTCCAGTACGTGAGGATATGTGTTGGGGGCTTCACAAACTCTATCCTCCTGAGCTCTGTGCTGCTCGTTCACAAGGCTGGCCACCTTCGCTGCTTGCGCAACAAACTCGTCTTGGGTCCATCCCGAGGCCTTCCATCCTCAGTCTGTGCTGAGCAGGGCAGCCAAGCCATCGCATGGAATGGTGTCGTCCCGTATTCAGTTTCTGTTTTCCTCTTCCTGTCCAGGTTTACATCCCCACCAGACACCGGCACCTCTGCCCAATCCGGGTCTCTATGCCCCACCAGTGTCCATGTCTCCGGGACAGCCGCCACCGCAGCAGCTGCTTGCTCCTGCTTACTTTTCTGCCCCAGGCGTCATGAACTTTGGTAACCCCAGTTACCCTTATGCTCCAGGGGCACTGCCTCCCCCACCGCCTCCTCATCTGTATCCTAATACACAGGTGAGATGGCTAATGAGCAGATTTTTCTAGGTACACATCCCTCAAATCAGACAAGGATGTGGTATGGGGAGAATCTTAAGGAATTTGAGAGAACATTTCAGTGCCACTGATTTTGCATGTGGCTCCAGGATGCCTCTTGGTGGTCAGGAGCTGGAAATGCAGCTTATGTAATGCCCGTCATCTATTTATTCTCTTCTTTCTTTCTTTTCTTTTCTTTCTTTCGATTTTATTTATTTATTTGACAGAGAGAGAGACAGCCAGCGAGAGAGGGAACACAAGCAGGGGGAGTGGGAGAGGAAGAAGCAGGCTCCTAGTGGAGGAGCCTGATGTGGGGCTCGATCCCAGAACGCTGGGATCACGCCCTGAGCCGAAGGCAGACGCTTAATGACTGTGCCACCCAGGCGCCCCATTTTTTTTTTTTTTTAAGATTTTTTTTATTTGAGAGAGAGGAGAGAGCAAGCATGCAAGTGTGAGCAGGGGGGAGGGGCAGAGGGAGAAGAAGGCTCTTGGGACTCGATCCCAGGCCCCTGGGCAGATGTTTAACAGACTGAGCCACTCAGGCGCCCTCTTCTGTTTCTTTAATGGTGTTTCATTCAAGTATTTTGGTATGTCTTGTGGCTGTCTCTGCTGTTTATTCAGTTGAGTAAAGAAGCTGTATTCTCCTCCTTACCCTCCCTGTACTGCTTCACTCCCAACAGGTTGACACCATCTGGTATATGAGGTGTCACCACTGAGCTCAGCCCCTTCCATTTTTCAGTTGATGGTAGGAATTAGAGAAAGCTAAGTAGTACTTTGAAGAAGTAGGAACCACAACATAATTAGGTTATAGTAAGGCAGAAATGAATAATCACTTGTTTAAAGGGGGTTAGCTTAGAGATTTATAAAATTCCTCAGTACTTTTTTTTTTTTTTAAGATTTTATTTATTTATGTGACAGAGAGACAGCCAGCGAGAGAGGGAACACAGCAGAGGAGAGGGAAAGGAAGAAGCAGGCTCCCAGCCGAGGAGCCTGATGTGGGACTCAATCCTGGAACTCCAGGATCACGCCCTGAGCCAAAGGCAGACGCTTAACGACTGCGCTACCCAGGCGCCCAAAATTCCTCAGTACCTTTATTTTTGTGCCTGAATAATGTTTCCTGTTCATCATAGGTGAATTTATCTCTAACTTTTTCTTCTGCCTTATTTTGGGGTCCCAGGCCCCATCACAGGTATATGGAGGAGTGACCTACTATAACCCCGCCCAGCAGCAGGTGCAGCCAAAGCCCTCCCCACCCCGGAGGACTCCTCAGCCAGTCACCATCAAACCCCCACCACCTGAGGTATGAGAGTCCCACCATCAGTGGGCTTTTCTTTCCCCTAGAAGATTTCTCTCCTTTTCTGGGTGTGTCTCCATGGTTGGTTGGTTGGTTGTTTTAATGACTGGTAACAAATTCTAACTTTGTTATTTCAGGTTGTAAGCAGGGGTTCCAGTTAATATGAGTTTCTAAATATTTTAAATCAAACATCATATAAAAGTAAGTATATAATGTACTATAATTCTTATAAATTCTTAAAACTAAGGCTCATGCTTACTTGCTTAACAGTCCCCTAATTAATGCTTTAAGTTGTAATCATGAGATATCTTTCGGGGAGGCTTACAGGGGTCTCAAAATTTGCCAGCTGCTTTGTTTTGCGAATGCATTGAGCAGAGTTGAAGCAGAAAGCATTGTTAACTTGGCAGAATTTCATGAAGTTCTGCTGCAAGGAAAAAATGCAGGAGGGTATTCTTTTTTTAAGGAGAGGGGAAATCTAAATTTGAGGTGTTTGCAACAGAGCCAATTTTAAAGGTCACGGAGAAGGACCATGGGGGTTCTGTTGTTGTTTTGTTAGGGACTTTATTTTAAAACATATTATTTAGAAATGTGGCATTTTGAAAACAGCTTGTAAATGCCCAGAAGGTCCATTAATGCTTTGATGATTCTTCCCTTTTCCCCACTTCTGTCAGAGAACCCAGGAAAGAAGAGAAATACAACTGGCTGTTTACTACCAGGAGGGCTTCAAAGATATAAGGTGGCTCCTACCAGCAAGCAGCTGAATGAGGAGGACTCCTGCCCTCCTCTGAGGACAGGCTCTGTTGGAGAAAGGGACAAACAAGTGGACTTCCTCCCATCTCCACTCTTTACTTGAGTTGGCTGTGCTCAGAGGAGCAGAGATCCAGTCAGCTCAGGCTTCTGGCTCTACATCTAGAAGCCTGTGTCTTTTACTCTTCTTCACTTTTTCCTGGGAAATTCAAATGTCTTCTCCCAGGGAAGCTCCTTCCTGTTCAGTTTGTTTCCTAGGATGTTCGTTTTTAAAGCCTGGCTTGCTATTCTTAAATTAATATTCTTTTAGTTTCTTTCTCTCTCTGCCTTTAAATGAGACAGGTTCATTCTTCTGATTTTATAGCTCCTCTGGTTTCCCTTTTGGATTTTCCCTGCATCCCAGATAATTGAAATTTTACCAGCCAGTTTTCCTCCACCAAGCCTGCAAAGAGGTGGCCTTTCATTTTTGGCTGGCCTTTGTTATTGTATACTTGGATTCTCTTAATTCCTCTAACCCGTGGAAGCAGAACCATCCACAGAGTGTCTCATTGTGGAGAAAAGCTCAAAGTGTATGGTAGGAGCCCTTCCTCCTGATTTCGATTTTCAGGAATCTGAGCCTGTGTCAGTCCCTCTACTGTGGTAGGTGTCAGTCCTGTACTTGAGGGCAAAGTCTCTACACCGGGGAGAGGTGGCAAACCAGATGCTTTTGTGAGAAAGGGAACGTGGAGTAAGCCTTTGCACCTTAGGGGTCTGTATTCACATAGTCCTCAGGGCTCAGTCTTTGAGGTAAGTGGAATTAGAGGGCCCTGCTTCTCTTCTTTCCATCCCTCCTGCCATACCCCCTTTCCAGTTGCTGTGGACCAATGCATCTCTCTAGAGGCAGATACTGTCCAGCAAGCAGTCTACCTTGTACATTGCGGTCGCTCTTCTCCATGTCTTTCCTGCTTCAGGTGTTTTAGATGTTACTACCTGATTTTCCCCAAGTTCTGCTCCTGTCCCTGCAAACAGAAGATACTACATCTGGGCTTCAGGCCTAAGGAAACCAGTCACTTTCGGGGCAAGGGCTCCTCCCTCTTTTCCTCCCTATCCACGGCGCTGAACCACTCCCCTGCTGCCTCTGCAGGAGATCCCTGTTGCTGCAGCACTTGCGTCTGCCAGGAGTAACTTGGCCACCATCCCCGTCCTACAGAACCTGAGGGAGATGGTGGTGGCTGTGTCTCCCCAAGTAATGTCACTGTTTCTATTCCTTCTCTCCAGCAGCTGATCTAACCACTCTTGAGTCACAGGTGTGGGGTGGGGAGTGGGGAGAGGCACTCAAGCTGTAAACCCCAAGGAGGAAATAACTAAGAGATTCTTCCAGGGGTGGCTGGTTGTTGTGCCTTTTGTAGGCTGTCCCCTTTGCCTTAAACCTGAAGATGTCTCCTCAAGCCTGTGGGCAGCATGCCCAGATTCCCAGACCTTAAGACACTGTGACAGTTGTCTCTGTTGGTCCACTGTGTTTCGTTGCAAGAATTTCTCCATGTGTGGTGGTGGTGTTGTTGTTTGTTACTATTTTAAAGGGTGCACATTTGTGATCAGCATTGTGACTTGGAGATAATAAAATCTAGACTGTAAACTTGGCCCGTTTGCCAGTGTTTTGCGTGAGTCTTGATTTAGGAGGGATAGGAGAGGACTTGCTGATTCCCCAGAGCCACAGTCACAACTCGAGCCAACTCAAGACTTGTGAAATGGAAGCCCTGAGAGGTGAGGAGCCCACAGGCGTGTCTGTAGTCCCCATTAGTTATCTTATCCTAACCCCATTGCCACATAGAACCAGGATACCATGCAGTCCCTTAGCTTGGAAGTGTCAGGGACAGAAAAACTAATGAACTGTAGCCATCCTTTTCGCCTTTGTTAGTGTTTGGCAGGTGGGTTTCCCAGTGTAATGTGCCCAGTGTTAGTACAGCTGTCCCGGGTCTTAGATGAGGGGGAGGCACAGGTAGTTAGCTTTCTTCTTGAAAAGTCAAGACACTGGCACTGAAGTACCAAGAACCACAGCCTAAGAGGGAGGCTTCTCTCAATCTTCGTCAAGGTAAAGGAGCAATTTAGACCCTCAGCTGTGGCTTATGTGGCCAGTTACCAAGGCCACTGGGCCCCTGATGTACGCAGGTCAATCCCTAGCTTTGAAGTGACTGTTTTCTTCCAGATCCTGGGTGGGGTGGGAGTTTACTACAGAGGTTGATCTCAGCGTGGGGGAGCAATGGATTTAATGTGGAGCTGCTGGCATCTCTTCTTGTCTACCACAAATCCTTGTACACTGGGGGCGTGGACTTCATAGGACACCTTAAAACAGTTGGGACTCCCCCTACATCCCTTGGTGCTGCTGCTTGAGCTGGGGGACCATGACTCTTCTAACCCCTATTATTAATTCCTCTTAATGTCTGTTTGCTTTCCTCCTCCCCCACACGGTGATGGGTAACTATGGGCCTGATCTCCTGGGGTCATGCAAAGAATGCCAGCCAGTCTTGGGGGTAGGTTACCAGCAGGAAGAATGACTCTTAAGATGCTTCCCCCCTCACCCCTGCCTCTTGATTCTCCGGTCCTGCAGTTAGATCCCATTGCTCTCTGTTGCCCTGGTAACGAGCTCAGTGAGAAGAAACTCAAGCTCAGCAAAGCCCCCAGGTTGCCTGCCCTACCAGCCTGCCTCTTGGTGGGCAGAAAGGGAGTATAAAGGGCAGACAGATCAGCTTAGGTAGCCTTGCCCCATCCCCTTCTAGGGGCTGGGCTCAAAGTTGTTTTGCCACCATCTCCTCACAGTTGTTAATCATACCACTCTCCCACCACTTCTTCCATGCCTGCCCCCCTCCTCTGTGGGGTCAACACACAGGCCTGCTACCATGTGGGTGACCCAGAACAGGATTTGACAACCTCAAATCCTGAAGTTGTCACCCAGCATTGGCAGCCCATTAGGGTTGTATTGTCGCTCTGGGGCAGTGATTCTCAACCCAGTGTATTTGAATCACTTGGGGATCCTTTACGTGTCGTCCTTGCACAGGGACCAAGCTAATCTCTATATAGTTCCAATTTTAGTATAAGTGCTGCTAAAGCGAGCACCACCTGGGGATCTTTTAAAAAATACTAGAAACCTTGGCCTCACCTCAAAGATTTAATTGATGTAGAGTGTGGCCTAGGCATCAGTATTTCTGAGAAGTTCCCCTGGATTCCAATGTGTACTTGGGGCGAGAACCACTGTTCTAGGAGGCCATGACTCAATGCTGGCTTTCCTTCCTGATTGAAGTCCTTGAACTTAGTCTCTGTCCAATATCCTTGAGTAGTTGCAGGGGTACTGGGGTCCTACTCCCCAAGCTTTCAGTTTCCAGAAGTGTCTCTGCCTCTTATTTCCAGCCCCCACACCCACCACACTCCCCAATTCTTCCCCTTCCTAACCGACAATCCCAAATCCTGCCCAGAGAGGAGGTTACCAAGGCAACCAGCTTAATCTGGTAACTGTGGCATGTGCTGGGAGTGGAGCCCTCTCCTCTTCTTATTTGGTTCACAAAATGCCTGGGGAGCTCATAGCCACTCCAGCCAGTTTCTCCTCTTAACACCAGGGATAGTGGGGTGTCCAATAAAGGAAGCCCAGCAAGATGATACTTGGATCTCTATTCCAGGTTCTTAGCCAAAACTGCTCTCTCCCTTTTACTGTTCCCTTTCCAAACCCACAAACAGATGGGTGTGCAAAGCTTTATTTCTGTGAACACATGCTCTAGCACACATAGGACCAGATATGCACACACAGTGACATGTGTGTGGTACACACCCTGTTCAGTTCAACCACCACTCCCAGCCTTTAGCATTCCTGTCCCTGCCTGGTCCCCGCACAGTAAACAGGGGTGGGGCATTGTCCAAGGAGCTTCAATCCCTCTGCAACCTGGTGCCACTCCCCCACCTTGTTACTTTAACCTCGATGTGTTTACACTGAGTGTGTCTCTACACCCACCTCCTCCTTCTGGGGCAGTGTATCCTTAGGGACAGAGTGCTCCTGGCACAGGCATAGGAATACAGATCATTTAGAGTGCAAATTGGCACTACTTTCCCTGCTTCATGGCCATGTCAACTCTGGAGGGGCTCTCTATGCTTAATGATGTTGGTTGGCAGTTCTAGAGCTTGTCAATCATGTCTGTGGCCCTGCCATCTCCTGCTGCCAGCTGGGCTCAGGTGCCCTTGTATGCCTCATCTCCTCCCCCCTGCCTCCTGTATCTTCTCTTCACCCCAACTAGACCTGCCACAACCTGCTGCTCCCTGCCTGGCTCCTACCTGCCTGCCAGTACCTGCCTCTCACAAGCCAGGCCCTCACCACCTATTGTGCCCTACCAGAAAGGGCAGTTGGGCACCGCCCCCCAGTGCCAATGCCAATGCCAATGCACCCCAGGCCTTTCCAGCCCTTCTTATAGAAGGAAGATAAAGACCACAAATATGGCAACAGACCATACTGTCGGGGTTGAGAGGGACGCACACCCAATCAGCAATCTTTATAGGCCTCACCTGAGCACAGGTAAGCCCAAGTTGTGCAGGCCACACACCTGCCCTACTTCTTTGAAATGATACCTAAGAGCTCCTGTTAGCCCGCAAGCCAGGACTCACTCTCCATTGGTAAATCACTCCATCACCTTTGCCCTTAATTTCTGCATCTGCCCTGACGTCAATCCCGTTCAGCGCCTTACTATTTCCCTCGAGGCCAGCCCCAGCGCCCAAGTTCAAGCCTCGCGCGGCCCAGGGGGCGGGTCCAGAAAGGGCAGGGGCGGGGACTGGGCGGGGACTGGAGAAGGGGGCGCGGTCTCAGTTCTGCCACCTTCCCCCGGGCCAGGAGCGCAGCCGCCGCCGCCGCCGCCGCCGCCGCCGCGTCCTCTCTCAGCCTTGCGCTCCGCCCGCTGTCTCTGCCGCCGCAGCCCGGCCCAGGAGCGCAGAGCCCGGGGCACTGGCCCCGCAGCCTACCCGCCCTCCGGGCCGCGTGCCGGCTGCAACCGACATGGGGGGCCACTAAGAGCGAGCACTCTTTCCCTCTGGCACCTCCCCGGGCCACTGGCCACTGGACCCCGGCCAGCGAGCCGCGGGCACCTCTGGCCCCCAGTCCGGCGCCTGGCACAGCCCTCCGCTCTGCCCCTCCGGCTCTGAGCATCGTGTCCCCGCCCCCCCCGCCCGCGCCTGGGACACCTGGGTCCCCCGGCGGCCCCGAGGAGAGGGGCGGGGGGGGGCATGAAGCCGTTGGAGAAATTTTTGAAGAAGCAGACGTCGCAGCTGGCGGGGCGAACGGTGGCGGGAGGTCCCGGCGGAGGTCCGGGAAGCTGCTGCGGGCCTGGCGGGGGCGGGGGGCCTGGCGGGGGCGGCGGTCCAACCGGGGGACTGCGGCCGCTGCAGCGGCGTCAGAGCGTGTCTCGCCTGCTGCTCCCAGCTTTCCTCCGGGAGCCCCCCGCCGAGCCGGGGCTGGAGCCGCCCCCTGAAGAGGAAGGGGGAGAGCCGGCGGGGGTCGCGGAGGAGCTCGGCAGCGGGGGTCCCTGTTGGCTACAGCTCGAGGAGGTGCCGGGGCCCGGGCCGCTCGGGGGAGGGGGGCCCCTGCGCTCCCCTTCCTCGTACTCCTCTGACGAGCTGTCCCCGGGCGAGCCCCTGACTTCCCCTCCCTGGGCCCCCCTGGGCGCCCCCGAGCGGCCGGAGCATCTTCTGAACCGGGTGCTGGAGCGGCTCGCCGGAGGGGCCACCAGGGACAGCGCCGCCTCAGGTAAGGCTCATCCATCCCGGAGGAGGGGGTTGCTACCGGTTCCTCTTCCTTGCCCTTGGACAGTGGGGGGGTGGGGGTGGGGGTGGGGGGCGCTTGGCTGGGAGCCTCGGTGTGGGGTTGAGCAGTCACTGAAGTGGGGCAGCGGCCTAGGAGAGGAACAGACCCTTATGCAGGAGGGAAGCGGCAGTGCCACCTTCCTCCCTGTAGCAGCCTCACCCACCAGCTGGAGAAGCTGAACCTCTTTCTCTCCTTAAGCCACACTTCCTTTCTCCTGGACATTTTACCCACAGATTCTCATGGGTCCCTGGTGTTGCCTACCTCCTTCTGTGGCCCCAAATTAAGGCCTGACACACTAAGATGGAAGCTACCCTGAGCAGACCGTGCTCCACCCCCACACCCCCACCTCAAGAGGTGCTTTCCAAGACCTGAAAGACCTTCAAGTCCCCGATTCTGTTCAGAAGCCCCAGAGCACAGGGCTGGCCCACTCAGTGGGGCAGTGCCAGACAGGCTCAGGGCCCAAGTTGCCTTTTGGCCTTGGGCAAAGGCATGCTCTGTCCTTAGCAGCTTGGGGGGAAGGAGGTGTTCTAGTTGGGGGAGAGGTGGCTGGGCAGGCAGACATCAGGACCCTGCAGCATCCTGGAGGGATTCTGAGCCCCTCCAACTCCCACCCTTCGCAAGGCAGGCCCCAGCACACGGCCTCTTTAAAAAATAATAGCCACACCCTGAGAAGCTTATTCCCTAAATGATGATGCTGTTTCACCACTCCCCACCAGCACCCCTACTAAGGGGACTTTGAGGAAACTGAGGCCCCAAACTGCTGGTTAGTGGTGGAGGTAGAAGACTGGCGGGTCTTTAGGTCTGCCTCTCAGCATTTCACGAAGCCCCGCAGGGTCTGAGGATGGGAGCCCTGGTCGAGGGCCTAAAGATGGGGGTTTCACACTTTCTTTTAGACCTCTGCAGGGAGCCTGGACCTAGGCATGTGGAATAGGTCACCGCTCCCCTAGATTTTTCTCAAGACCTGGGTCCTCTCCTTGGCTCAGCTGTCGTTGCCCTGGGGAGCTGACACCTTTTGGATTTAATTAGAAAAATATCAGACACACACAGCTCTCCTAACCATAACTTCCCGCCTACACCACACACCCTGTGTCTCTATGACACATTCCCTGGGGAGGCTGTGCATTGGACCAGAGCCTGGCTTGGAAGAGGCAGACGCCAAACTGTAGCCCCCATAGCAGCATCTCCCCCACTCTGCCCCATGTTCCTCTTCCTTTGCTCTGGCTTCGCTCTCCCATGAGATAGATAGGAAGGACGGTGGGCATTACTATTCCTTGTCGACATCTTTGGAGCCAGGCGTCACAGCTGGGGCTCTCAGACTCACTTTAAGAACATAACAGGGTAGCGAGGCAAAGAGGAAAAGGGAGAATCTGTCTTTCCCCTTCCACGGGGACGTGGTGCCACACACTCCACCTGGTCTCTCGTGGGGAAGGACTCCTGAATTGATTGTCACCCTATTTCCTGGGCTGGCAAGCTAGATGCCCCGAGTAACTGGTTTGGGGAACCTCAAACCAGTCCCAGGGTAAATGAGAATCACCTTAACCTCCCACTCTGATATTCTCCAATATAACCAATGTTCTCAAGCCATCCTGTCTTCCTCCCAGGGTGTGTGGGAGGGGGGACTTACAGAAGTTATCCTCAAACCAGTCAAAGGCTCGCAAACATCTAAGCAGCCCTATCTAACCACTGTGCTCTACCCTGGCACACTGCTTGCCTCAGGCATATTGAGAAAAGAACAAAGACTCAGGAGTCTGGGTTTCTACTCCAGCTCCACGCAAGTCCCTCCCAGCTCTGGGCCTCAGTTTCTCAATTGTGAAATCCAACAGTTGAAGTAGAGGATCTGGTGTTGGTTCTCCTCCTCCCCCTTCAGAGGCCAGGGGATGGTGCGCCAAGGGACGTCAGAAGCCTTGGTTTTGTCCTGGGGCAGTGCCTGGGGACCTGGCCCTAACCTGTCCTGGTGAGGACACCTGGCTCCCTCCCTGCTCCCTGCCTGTCTCTGTGTGCCAGGCTGCCCTGCCCCACCCCAGGGCTGGCTGCAAGTCAGGGCGACCTTGTACCTGGCTGACTGGCTGAGCCAGGCCCAGATGGGGGAGTGGAGGGGAAAAGGGTGGTGAGAGCCACTCCCCTCCACCCTTCCATCATTAACCCTTCCATCTCTGGGCATCCAGAGGACACAGGGCTTCTATTTAAAGGCTTTTGGGATCAAAGAGATGGCAGTCACTCCCTCTCCTTTTTAATGCGGCTGGTTCTCACCTGCCCAGTTGGAACTCAGAGCTGTTAGGTAGGGAGTAGGGAGGGGAGGAGGGATACAGAGACACACACACACACACACACACACACACACACACACACACACACACCACTGACCCTAACCTCCGCGTTTGGAAGTTCTTTTCTAGAGACTCTTCTGTGGTCGACCTCTTTTTTGGGGCAGATCTCAAGCTTGCCTTATTATCTGACCAGCTTCCCACACGCGTTGAAGAGTAGTGGGCGTGGCCATCAAAGGGCGCCCCCTCCTTCCCTCCAGCTGCCTTGGCAGCTGCCAACCCCACCCCCGCAGCGGCTGCCCAGAACCTTCACACGTGTGTGTGCGCGCGCGCTTGTGCAGAGCATGACGGGGCAGGTGGCTGGGGCTCCAGCCTGGCTAAGAACTCACTCTAGGAGGCAAAGAGAAGGGGGGGTAGTGAGTGTCCAGTCGGGTCCTGGAAGTGCCCGCCTGACATCAGTGGCGCCAATTGATCTCTACAGATATCCTGCTGGATGACATCGTCCTCACCCATTCTCTCTTCCTCCCCACGGAGAAATTTCTGCAGGAGCTACACGAGTAATATCCTTTTATGGAGCTTGCTATAGGGGAGGTCAGGAGGAAGCCACGCCCCTTACCCCACATGTGATATCAGGCCCTCAGCTCAACCCAGCACTCCTGGGTTTCAATTCCAGGGGTTTGACTCACCAGCTCTGTGACCTTGGGCGGACCCCCTAACCTCCTGGGGCCTCAGTTTCCTCTTCTGTAAAAAGGGGGTAAATAGCACCTGCCCTGCGTACCTACGGGGCTGTTGTGGAGATCCTTCTGATAGTAGATGTGGGAGTGCTTTGGAGACGGCAGAGCCCTGTGCAAATGCAAGGTGTTATTATTCTATTAAGAGAGCCTCTGTCCCCACTGAATTGTTGCTCTAAACATCTGGTTGCCCCGTGGGTTATTATAGGGTCCGATGTAAACATCAGGTCACAGCTGTGCTTCGGTGGGGTCTGCTAGAAACAGGCCACTGGCCGGGCTATTCGTAGGGTCTCATGTAACCATAGGGCCTCTCACTGAGTTATTTTAGGATCTAATTGTAAATGTCAGGCCACTGAGCAGAATACCATAGGCTCTCTTAGAAACACCAGGCCATACACGGAGGTATGGTCAGGTCTGTGGTAAGCATCATTGGCCTTTACCAACTCCAGGTTATGCGCTGGTCAGAGGTTGGGTGGGTCCAGGCACAGTATCTTCAAGTGAAATTCAAATAGGCAGGATGTGGTCAGATGGACGTGGTCAAGCGGGTGCCATCCCTACCTACTCTGAGCAAAAGCCCAGGCTGGGGCATGAAGGGGTCTTGGCTCCAGGGACCCCTGGACCTCCCTTCTCCCTGGCCCCAGACCTAGAGAATATTTGGGAGGGTTTAGCCACCCACTGCTTCTCATCTCCCTTCCTAGTTTCCTCAGGTCTGCCTGCCCAGGGCTTTTTCTTAACTAAGGGGTCAGTTTTGTTTGGGCAGGAGGTATGGAGGGCCCCGAGGGGCTGGGCCGGAAGCAGGCCTGTCTAGCCATGCTCCTTCACTTCCTGGACACCTACCAGGGGCTGCTGCAGGAGGAAGAGGGGGCCGGCCGCATCATCAAGGTGGGCCTGGGAAGAGAAGGCGGGTGAGCAGGCTATTAGCTCTGGAAGGGGGCTCCTTGGAAGGGGCCATACTCCTCAAGCTGGGTACCTGGAAGGAGAAGATGCCAGTGGACCTCAGTTTATATGGTTCCTCTACGCTCAAAGACATGGAGACCCTGCCCCAGCCCTTGCCGATAGCGAAGCTTGGGATGAGACCCCTGCCTTTATCTTCTCTCTCCTCTGCTCCCCAGGATCTGTACCTGCTGATTATGAAGGATGAGTCCCTTTACCAGGACCTCCGAGAGGACACACTGAGGCTGCACCAGCTTGTGGAAACAGTGGAGCTAAAGTGAGGGCAATGGGTTGGGGGAGGGGATAGGACAGACGTCCGCCATGTTCCTCTGTCACAGGGACTGCCTCTGGCCTTTTGACTCCAGTGTGGCTTTATTTCAGCCCCTTTCTCTCGCTAGAGGGTAGCAGAAAGCACGGCCTCCAGTCACTGTCTTGCCCATTCTCCCATTCATCTCTTCATCAATCCAGTGGTGTACTGGTACATATTTAACAACCAGCGTTTCAGGAAAAAAAAAAAAAAAAGCCCCTATTTGTAGCTTTTGCTGATTCCCATGGTGTAAATTCTCTCGCTGGCTGATTTCCAACTACCGACATGACGTCACTGAATGTGATGTTGGGAAGAAATGTGCAGTAGCAGGCCATTACGTAGTATTTTCACCACACAAATACAAGAGAGGTAAATAACATCAAGAGCATTGATAATAGCAAAATAGAGTAAAACAGGATACTACCTTTTGTGGTAATAATGTCACTAGAAGTTTATAAAACTTTTTTTTTTATTAATGGCTGTTTAAAAACTCATTGGCAGAATCTCCCCAGATTTCACCGTCTTGCTCTCATGAGCCACTGCGAGACAGCTTCAGGACTCCAGCGCATCCATCCATCCGTCCATTCCTCTGACCATTTCAGTCTCTCTTCACTCCATTTCCACCACCACAACCCTCGTTCAGGCCTCATTAGCTCTCACCTGGATTACTGCCACAGCCTCCTGCCCGGGGATTCAACTCACGGTCTTGCGTCCTCTCCCTTCTTATGCTGACACCAGAGAGATCTTTCCAGTTTGACGACATCATGCTCCTCTTTCAAAAACATCCAGGGCTCCCTATTGCCCACAAGTCAAAATTGTAACACCCTTGCCCAGCATTCAACGCCCCGTCTTTCTGCTGATGCTTCCTGCCTCATCTCCCACAACCCCCAGCCCCCACGACACTCCCTATACACCCCACCATTCTCTGAACTTCTGGGCATTCCCAATCCCAATTTCCTGCCATCATTTCTATGGTCCACCCCAGAAGGACCACACTGTATCCGCTTCTTTCTGTTGTCCTTCAAGGCCCCGGTCAAATACCATCTTCCACTGAAAGTTCCCCCTCCCTCATGCCAACAGAACTCTCCTTGTACCTTTGTGATATCACCTAACACCTCCTGTCTCGTGTTAGAAGTAGCTGTATACACGTCTGTCTCCCTCCCAGGCTGTGAAGTCCTTGTCGGCAAAATTCAGGAAACAGCAGATGACCTACACCTACCATGTGCCAAGTAGTGTGCTAGGCCTGGAGGGTGAAAAAAAAAAAAAAAAAGTCCAGGAAGGACTAAGCCCAGCCCTCAAAAGCTCTCAGTCTTGCAGAAGAGATAAGATACGCACATAAACAAATATTAGCCCAGTGTCCTACGGCAGCTGATGCCAAAAAGTGACCTTTCCTGGTGGGTGGGGTGGATCAGAGAATTGGTGCAAGAGGTGGCATATGATCTGGGTCGCTCGGACAGTTGTCCCATGCTGGTCGTTGTCTCCCTTCTGACCTCCTTCACCGCTTTCTGAACCCGGTGCTGGTGGATCCTTGACTCTGTTCTGATAAGCCCTTGCTTGATGTTGCCTGCCTGGCGCTCCGTATGCGTGACAGGACCTCCTGACACCCAGCTGTGTCCATGCCAGGATCCCAGAGGAAAGCCAGCCGCCCAGCAAGCAAGTGAAGCCTCTCTTCCGCCACTTCCGCCGGATCGACTCCTGTCTGCAGACCCGAGTGGCCTTCCGGGGCTCTGATGAGAGTGAGTGTGGGCAGCAAGATGGGGAGAGCTTCTGGAGCGGCTCAGAGGGCCCTTTGGGGTCTCTGGGTTTGGGGCACCTTCCGTGGAGTCTCCTGGTGTGGTAGGATGTCCTTTTGACAGCCTCTGTTGACGGTGGGGGGTGAGATGGGCGGGGAAACAGACATGGCAGGGGCCTGGGCCAGTGGGGCCGTTCCTCCTGCTAACGGAAAGCCACCGTCCTGTCTCTGGCCAGTCTTCTGCCGGGTCTACATGCCTGACCACTCTTACGTGACCATCCGCAGCCGCCTCTCGGCGTCTGTGCAGGACATCCTGGGCTCTGTGACAGAGAAGCTGCAGTACTCGGAGGAGCCTGCCGGGCGCGAGGACTCCCTCATCCTGGTAGCGGTGGCTTCCTCGGGAGGTGAGGCTCGGGAAGAGCTGGGCAGGGTGGTCGTGGGGGCAGGAGAGGAGAAACTCGAAAGCCCAGTGCTCCGGGGCAGGGGTGCAGACGACTTGTACGCCCCAGCTACCCAAAGTGTGGTCCTGGGACCAGCCACAGGAGCATCGCCGACCTGGGAGCTTATTAAAACTGCAGTACCTCCCACCCTACTCCACACCTGCCGATTCAGAAAGAGCATCTTAACGATTCCCAGGCGATGCCCATGCGTAGTAAAGTTTGGAAAGCGCTGGTCCAAGAACTTGGATTTGGAGCCGGGTGCTTGTCTCTTCCTCACCTGGGGATCCGACTCCTTAACCTCCCAGAGCATCTGAGGATGCTGCGTTTTTGAGGCTAAAAACACACGGTAGGCCTCCAACTCCCGTGGGAAGGCAGAAAGCCTGCCCCGTAGCCAGAGCCCTATCTTCCTCTGAGGCAAGGAGAAAAAGTTCCGGTGTCACCGGGATGACAGAATGAGAGGAGAGCTGGGGAAGAATGTTGGGGGTAAAAAGGAGGTTATGAATGCAAGAGAAATCATTAGCTGAAAAATTTCAGATAAATATGGCATAAACTGGTGATAACATAACACGAGTCCCATTAGTCTAGAACGTGTCTGTGCAGGGTTAGGAGTTTCCAGATGGGATGGCCACAGTGGCTGGGGTGTGTGAGGGTGCAGGTGGTTGGGGCTGAGGCAGAGCAGCTCGTTCTCCTGCAGAGAAGGTCCTTCTCCAGCCCACGGAAGACTGTGTGTTCACCACGCTGGGCATCAACAGCCACCTGTTTGCCTGCACACGGGACAGCTATGAGGCCCTGGTAAGAACTCCGGCACAAGGCCTCGGCTGCAAGCCAGGGCCCAGAGGGGCTGTGGGCAGAAACTCACAAGTCCAGAGTGGAGTCCAGCCCGTGTCCCTGCGTGCCACCAGATGCCCCTCCCTGAGGAGATCCAGGTGTCCCCTGGAGACACAGAGATCCACCGCGTGGAGCCTGAGGACGTGGCCAACCACCTTACCGCCTTCCACTGGGAGCTGTTCCGATGCGTGCACGAGGTGGGCACTGTAGCTGGTGCTGGGCTGGGGGGCCTGGGGGGAGAAATGTGCCAACGTGGGGGGCCTGGAGATGGGCAACGTGTGCAGCTGAACTTGGGTTTAGAAGGCTGGCTGGCAGGGGGCCCTTGGGCAATTCACCCCAACTCACCCCACACTCTCTGAGCCTTGCGTCCTCCATCCAGGAAAACAAAAACAAAAACAAAAAAACAGCAAAGAGAGAGACCCCCTTAGTAAGGTGGGTCTTACATAGAACCTGATCCATGGTTAGTATTTTTAAACTACTCCCTATTAAAGAAAGAAAACAAGGCAGTCACAAGTCACAGGCATGTCTATCAGATGGTTCAAGGGCCTGGCCCCTAGTCAGTGCTCGGTAGATAGCACAGTATTATTAATGTGACTCCCCCCCATCTCTGTTGCAACCCGTCTTGTCCCTGGTTTCTCCTCTTGCCCCGCCCCCGTCCCGGCCCCGCCCTCCGGCCTTTCCCTCCGCGGGCGCACCCGCCGCCGGCCCACCGCCACCCCCCACGCGCCGCGGCCGTCACGCCACGCCACGCCACGCGGGTGCAGCTGGAATTCGTGGACTACGTGTTCCACGGGGAGCGCGGCCGCCGGGAGACGGCCAACCTGGAGCTGTTGCTGCAGCGCTGCAGCGAGGTCACGCACTGGGTGGCCACCGAGGTGCTGCTGTGCGAGGCCCCGGGCAAGCGCGCGCAGCTGCTCAAGAAGTTCCTCAAGATCGCGGCCATGTGAGTGCGGCCGCGCGGCGGAGGGGGGGCGCCGGGGGGCCCCCCGGGCGCGCCCTGACCCCGCCTCCCACCCCCGTCCCCCGCAGCTGCAAGCAGAACCAGGACCTGCTGTCCTTCTACGCCGTGGTCATGGGGCTGGACAACGCCGCGGTCAGCCGCCTGCGGCTCACCTGGGAGGTGATGACACGGCTGCCCCTTGCTCTCCCCCCGCTTGTGCTGGCCCCGCTCGGGGATCTCGGCCTCCCGGGGTCACCCCAGGGCGGCCTCCCACGGCTGCGGCGGGTCGGTAGGAACCTTTGTGCCGGGAGGAAGGAGGCGCCCTCTTCTGGCAGATCCTGCCCCCGGGCACGCAGCTTGGCTAATGGACCCTGTCTGTCCCCCTGCAAAATAGGAAAAAAGCCGGAATCCCCGCGGGCGGGGGCTGGCAGCCCAGGCCAGGTCGCAGACTTGGATCCTGGATTTCAGCCAGCACTCAGTGAGGTCCCTCGTGCATGGCGTATGCCTAAGCAGAGGCTCGAATTCCCCAAAATAATTTGTTCCCCTGGGCTGCTTCAAGCTCCCCAGACCGCACCAAGGGCTGACTCTATTTCCCCACCCACCAGTTTGCCAGCCCCCTGCAAGACAGCCAGGCCCTTTTCCCCTCTGACACCTGGGGATTAGCCAGAGCTGCCGTGAAACCCAAGGAGCTCCACTCACATTCCTTCTCCTTTCTTCAAACTCTCTGCAGAAACTGCCAGGGAAATTCAAGAACTTGTTCCGCAAATTTGAGAACCTGACAGTGAGTGGGTTCAGCTCTTTTATCTGCCCCTGAACTTGTACCCCAGAGGCCCTCTGTTCCCCTCAACCTTCTTCCTCAAGCTTCCCTGCAAGGTTTTTAGTGCCTGAGACACCCCCCCCCCCCCGTGCTGGGAGGGGAGGAGATGGGAGGATTGCCACCCCGTTTTCCTGGGAGGAGGGAGAAGAACAGTCAAGCCCCTCCCCACCTCACCCCCAGCTAGACCCCCCTACATACCCCTCTCTGATCAGAGATGGACCTAGGGCAGGGGGACGAAGGAGGAGTAAGGGACATCTTTAAGGTGCTCTGGGACTATGTGCCCCTTTACCTGTCTGCCTCGGACTGCCAGGACCCCTGCAGGAACCACAAAAGCTACCGAGAAGTGATCTCCAAGATGAAACCTCCCGTGATTCCCTTCGTGCCTCTGATCCTCAAAGGTGAGAGTCACTCCCGTGCCCTTCTAGCCGCCCTCTCCGTGCCCCAGTTCCGGCTCTCAACCCCTGGCACTCAGCTGTGGGTGCCCGCCTGCAGGAGCCCCCCATTGAGCGGTTGTGGGGGAGGGGGGGAGGGGCCCTTGAGACCTCCTCTCTTCTTCCTCCCATGGGCTTCTTTTCCATCCCCTAGACCTGACTTTCCTGCACGAGGGGAGTAAGACCCTTGTCGATGGTTTGGTGAACATTGAGAAGCTGGTGAGTGCCACTGCCGACCCTGGCCCGGGTGCGGGGGGGCTGGCAACCTTCCCCCTCTCCTGGCAGATCCCTAAAGATAGCAGCCTACCTCCTTGGTGCCCAGCTTGCCTAACAGACTCCTGACTGTCCCTGGTGGCATAGGGGTGGGGGGGTCACAACGCTACCTCTCCTCACCGGCCGGTTACACCCCTCCTTTGGTTCTTCAGAGACCCTCCAGAATTAGACCCTGGAGGGAGCAGGGTAAAACCAGCAGAATCGGAGAATGGAGCAAGGGGAGCGTTAGAGGGGGGGACATCTTTCTGTACCCTTTTAAGGGCTCATTCCTTGTCATCTCCCAGCATTCAGTGGCCGAAAAAGTGAGGACAATCCGCAAGTACCGGAGCCGGCCCCTTTGTGAGTACCTGTGAAACTGAGAGTTTCACAGGTGGAGCTCTGACTGAGTGGGAGGGCTCAGTTCTTTATCTCCTTAAACTTGTCTCTCTCCTCCCTTTCCTTGGCCTCCCCGGGGGCCCTCCTGCCCAGCACCTGTCCCAAATCCACACCCCGCTCCTCTGGCTGGTATGCGCATAGAGCGAGAAGGGAGGCTCAGAGGCTGACCCCTTCTCTCGTCACCCCTCAGGCCTGGACATGGAGGCATCCCCCCATCACCTGCAGACCAAGGCCTATGTGCGCCAGTTCCAGGTCATCGACAACCAGAACCTCCTCTTCGAGCTCTCCTACAAGCTGGAGGCTAATAGTCAGTGAGAACAGAGGCTCTGGTCAGTGCCCCACCAAGGTCCTCGGGCACCTGGCACTCAAGCACTTTGCACGATGTCCCAAATGACCCCTGACATCTTTCCGCTGGAGTGACTTCCTGCCCCTCAGGAAAGAGTCAGATGGACTTAGCCCTGGACTCATAAGCCTGTTCATCCTGCTGAAGTCCTCTCCCCCTTGCTCCTTCCAGCCAAAACCACACTCTGCTGGTCCCTGCCCTCGCAGGGAAGGGGGGGGCAGAGGGCTCCTTCCTCTCTGCCCTCTCATCAAAGTCCGTTCCAGAGATGGAGTTTCCAGCCTCCTCCCAGGCAGGCAGGAAAGCTGCCCACCCTCCTGTCTCCCAGAGCGGAATCGTGGGAGGGATTGGCAGCCTTCCTCTCCACCCGTCCGGCCTCTCCCTGGTCAGGGCTGGGACCCCTGGATGTACCCCCCAGAATATTATATCACCCTTGTGTCTGTGTGTGTGTGTGTGTGTGCGCCTGTCCCCTTTAAGAAGCAGGAGTGCATCCGGCAGTTGAGGGAGGGTGTTGTGTGTAGAGGGGGTCCTTCTGTTTGGTGCTACCCTGGTCTACTCTGCCCTGCGATGATGGTGCGGGGTGCTTTCCCCACCCCCACCGCTCCCTGCTCAGCTCCTTTCGCTGCCCTGCGTGCCCAAGCCCGTGAATGAAGCTGTTCCTGGGGCAGGGGCAGCAGCAGGTGGGAAGGGTTACTGGTCGGCCCTTGGGAGTCCCCCACTCAGGCCTCCCCAGGGTCTCTGGGTGGGCTCCAATGAGACCGTGGAAGATGCTCAGGGAAACCCAGGCCTAAGCCGCCTGCAGGACGCTCCCTCTGCATTGTGGGGCGGGGCGAGGCGGTGTTAGGAGTTGAAGGTGTCTGCTGCCTGCACTCCTGCTTTCGGGGTGTCTACTGCTAAGAAGGGAGCTGTCATCCCCCTTCTGGCTCTTCTGTGGGGCACCAACCCATGGTCTCTATCCTTCTCCCTGTCTTGACTTCTCCCTGGGTCCTCCCCATCAGAGCTGGGGTGGGGTGGACCCCTGTACCTGGGCAGGCAGCCCCCAGGAGTGAGAGGGGAGGGAATGGCCTAGACTGTAAAGGCAAAACCGGACTGTGGTGACGCCTTTAATACCTCTCGGCCTCCCCACCCTCTCCCACACGGGCCTCCAGGGCCGAGGGGCGCAGGGCTCCTGGCAGCTACTGGGTGAGGTGTCCCGGCACAGCCTCACCCCCCTTTTCTGGCACCACCTCTTTCCCTGCTGAAGAGGCAGAGGCAGCAACAGCGAAAGCAGCTGCTGTTCCTGCTCTGAGGGTGTACATATTTTTTATCAAAAGCTCTGGAATTGTAAATTTATTTTTTAAAACTCAAAGAGGGGAAGAGCCTTGTATCATATGTAAACATTGTATCATAGGTTATGTTGCACAGTCCCTTTTATACAGTGGTCTGTCCTGTTCCTGCCACCAAAACATGTGTATGGGCCCCCACCCCCACCTGCACATACACAGGCACTGTGTCCCACCTCCTCCACCCCTTCCAGACACTGACCATACCCCCCCTCCCCTCCCTGCTTCCTCGCCGCAGCTGTCCCCGCGCCCTCCTCTCCCTGCGGCCCCCTCCCTCCTGACCCCACTCGCTGGCAGCCTTCTCCCGAAGCTCCCACAACCCTCCTCAAGCCCTGGGGGCCGCTGGTCCCGTCTCAGCTGCTGCCCGCCCCAGGTCCTGATGCCTGCCCCGCTGCTGCCCAGCTCGGCCGGAGTGAACCGCGTGTGCTGTACTGGTTCGGTTGTCTGCAGAGACCGCGGGGTGGAGAAAAAGCTGATAAAGTCTATGAATCGAGTTGCTTGCTGTGCTCCGTTCTGTTTCTCTGAGGCTGGGGCAGGGACTGAGGGAGGGAAGAGGGGACCCCCTCTCGGCGCACGGGGCCCCTCAGCAGGGCTGTTCTGGAATAACTGAAAATGCGGTTGAGAGGGAAAGGGGCCAACGTCATGAGCCTCGTCACATAGTGTCTGGAACTGGGCAGAGTGGAAGCTAGTTCTTCCACCTTTGGGACGCCGTAGACTGCGATCTCATTAAATCCTGAGACCTGCAGGCGGAAGATGGAAGCTGGGAAGTCCTAGCATAAGGGCCACGTCACAGGCGAGCGAGGGGGCAGAACTGGGCCCTGACTGAGACCTGTCACTGCAGACACCATGCACCCTCCGCCCCCCGCTACGAGGACAGTGCTCACTAGTCACACGACGCGCGTCTACCAGTGACGCTGAGATGGGGGCGTCTGGAGCCTAGTGTTCGGCTCTGAGGAGAGCCTAAGCTTCAGGAGATGACAGCTCTTCAGGAAGCTCCACGTGAGCCCCAGTCTTCCCCTGTCGCCCATGTGCTACTCCCTGTGAGTGGCCTCTCAGGAATCGGTCCTCTCCTCCTCCCAGGGGTTCAAGGCAAGAATGCGGGACTTGCCCCTCGACGCCTCCTCATCCCTCCCCCGTCTCATCAGCCAGTCCTGCTGGCTACAATTCCAGAAGGTATCCTGATCGGTCCGCTTTCCTGGGACTCCTCTATTACCACCCAGTGCAGACCCCTCGCCCGTCTCCCGTGGGCGACCACACTGCCTCCTACCTGGCGTCTCGGCTTCCTCTGTCCAGCCCAACCCTAATCCCACCACTTGGTTCTCACAGTGTATCCAGGTTGCTCCGTTAAAAACCTAAATCAGATCGTGAACGGCTAAGATTAAAAACAGTGAGGGACACCTGGGTGGCTCAGTCGGTTAAGCGTCTGCCTTCTGCTCAGGTCACTATCCCCGGGTCCTGGGATCGAGTCCCACATCGGGCTCTTGGCTCAGCGCAGAGCCTGCTTCTCCCTCTGCCCCTCCTCCCACTCATGCACTCTCTCTCTCTCTTTCTCTCTGTCTCTGACAAATAAATCAAAATCTTCTAAAAAATAAAAAAGTAAAAACAGTGACAATATCAGTATCAGGATGTGGAGCAACCGGAATGTTTACACGCCGTTGGCGGGACCGTACGCTGGTGCAGCCGCTTCGGAAACCTGCTTGGCAGTGTCTACCAAAACTAAATGTACGCCTAACCTATGACCCAGAATTTCCACTCCCAAGAGAAATCCGTGCTTGAGTCTCCTGAAAGACATGGACAGCGGTGATGACAGCAGTGTCGTCAACGACAGTGAAACCGGAAAAACCTCGGATGTCCTTCGACAGGTGAATGGATTCATGAAGCGTGCTGTCGTCTTGCAGTGGAAAACTACACAGCAATAACACACAACACGCAACCACTACCCGCATGAATGAATCTCACAGACATCATATCGAGCTAAAAAAAAAAAGCTGGATGCAAAAGACTACAAATTGTAGGATTCTTTTTAAGAGAAGTTCAAGAGCAGACAAAATTAATCTATGGGGATAGAAGTAAAAATGGGGGGGCGCCTGGGTGGCTCAGTCGTTAAGTGTCTGCCTTCAGCTCAGGGCGTGATCTCAGAGTCCTAGGATCGAGCCCCATATCGGGCTCCTCCGCTGGGAGGCTGCTTCTTCCTCTCCCACTCCCCCTACTGTGTTCTCTCTCTCGCTGGCTGTCTCTCTCTCTGTAGAATAAATAAATAAATAAAATCTTAAAAAAAAAAAAAGAAGTAAAAATAGGGGTTACTTGATGGGGATGGGAGAGTATTGACTGGGAAGGGGCATGAAGAAGCCCTCTGTAGTGGTAAAAATGTTCTCTATCTTGATGTGGGTGTGTGTGTATGCGTTCGCTGAGTTGTGAGATTTATACATTTCGCTGTAGGTATATCTCAACTAAAACAATTCAGACCGTAACACTCCTGTTTCCGATAACACATTAAAAATAAAAATCCTCCCTCTCTGACCCCCTCTCCTACCCCCCCTCCTCTCACTCCCCCCTCCCCCGACAGCCACATTGACCGCTTTACTGTTCCTAAACACCTAACACCCATTCCTATCTCAGGAAACCACCTTTGCTCTTTCCTGAGCCTTCCCTGACCACGCTGACCCCATCTCACCCCCCCGTCCCCTACCCCCCATATTGTCTTCTAGACACTCATCACCCCCTGACATCATATATACTTCTCCGTGTATTTTCTTCATGCCTCGGCTCCTACACGAATGTTAGCTCTTAGCTCCATGAATGTCTTATTCGCTCTCCAGAGCCGAGAACAGTACCTGGCACAGAGAAGGTACTCGATACATATTTGCTGAATGAATAAATTAGGTTTGTTGAAATAAGAGCTGTAAGAGCAGACAAGACGCGAGATGACAAGCCCTCTAGGAATTGAGCCAAAGAGATTCACTACCAGTCTGGGGATAGGGGGTGGGGGACAAGTAAAAGAAAGCTTCTTGAAAGAGATGACCCAGGACCCAAAGCAGGCTTGATGGCCAAGGTGTGGAAGTGGGAGGTCAGGGATGAGGCGCTGGGAGGCACTGCTCAGCATTGTGAGCTGCCCCTGCCCTGTGGACAGGTCACAAGGGGAGCCAGATGTGTGGGGGCTGGACAGGCTCTGCCCTCCTCAAAGGGTGCTGGTCCCACTTTGGAGGACTCCATGCCCTGGGGCAGGATCATAGGGGCCAGTCCTTTCTGTCTCTGCTCCTCTACCCCGGGGAGGGCATGGAGAGTCGTATGGGTTATTCCCCTTATCCCCATCTTGGCCATCTTCAGACCCACCCGTCATCTGCTCCCTTTCGGGGGTGATGATGAGAATTGACATTTGGAAGGGTGTCCTTTACCACCCACTATGCTTGGCTTTATGTGCGTTCTCTCATTTAGTCTTCCCAACAAAGAGGTTGGCTCTATCAGTCTCACTTTCCAGGTGAGAACTGAGGTCATGAGAAATTTCTCATCAGGGACACAGAGAGGCCAGGTCTCAAAGCTCGCGAGAATTTGAACCCAGTTATTCTGACTCCAGAGCCCACAGTTTAAGGTCTGCACAATCCCGACAGTTTGAATAACTAAGCAATGTCCAGCTTGCACTCACCAGACTGCAGTGGCCACCTGACTATAGCTGGGGGGGTGGGGTGGGGAGACTATCCTTTCTGCTCCTTTCCTCCACTCTGCCTGAGTTCTGCCTCCCCGTGTGGAGAGTGCCCAAGACACGAGACGTGGTCAAGGGCTCTGTGGGCTGTGTGGGGAGAGGACGAACATTCTTAGTAGCATCGCACATCCCAGGCTGGTCTAGCAAGGAACAAAAGGGTGACAATGATTTGGCGTGGTCGGAGGACCAGCAAGGTAAGACGCCCTCCTGATCACGGGTAGAGAGGCGAGTGTAGAATTTAAGCAGTGCCCTTTGAATCCACTAGGTGTCACCACCAAAATTACTTTCTCTTCACTCTTGGCGTTAGTGAGGAGGGTAGAGTCTTTCTTGGGGGAATATTGAATCTCTCTTACGGTCTACCCCCAGGCATGAGTCAGAAGTTTGACCATCCCTGACTTCCCATTTGTATCTTTCATTCTGCTCTTTCTTTCTTTCTTTTTTTTTTTTTTAAAGATTTTATTTGACACACAGAGAGAGCACAAGTAGGCAGAGCCATGACAGAGGCAGAGGGAGAAGCAGGCTCCCCACTGAGCAGGGAGCCTAATGCAGGGCTCAGTCCCAGGACCCTGGGATCATGACCTGAGCCGAAGGCAGACGCTCAACCGACTGAGCCACCCAGGCGCTCTTCATTCTCCTCTTTCTGCTGGGGCTTTCCCATTTAGCATTTAAACCCTCTCAGCTACCCCCCCTTTAAAAAAAAAAATTGTATTTATTTATTTGACACAGAGAGAGAGACAGCCCGCAAGAGAGGGAACACAAGCAGGGGGAGTGGGAGAGGAAGAAACAGGCTCCCAGTGGAGCAGGGAGCCTGATGTGGGGCTCGATCCCAGGACCCCAGCTGGGACCATGACCTGAGCTTAATGACTGAGCCCCCCAGGCACCCCCTCAACTCCCCATTTTTAAAAACACTTTCCTTGACCCGATATGCCTGCTCCAGCTACTGTCCCCTCTCTCACTTCCAGCTCAAGGCCAATCTTCTGGAAAGGATTATCTCCACGTCCTCATCTCCCATTCATTCCTTTTTTATTTTGTCTTGTCTCCCCAACTTTTCATCATGAATCAGCTCAAACACAGAAAAGTTTAAAGATTAGTAGTGAATATCCATAAAACCTTCTAGATTGTGTAATGACCATTTTGCTAAATTTGCTTTTGTTGTCTCTCTCTTTTTCTCCCTTTTCTCTTTACACACACACACACACACACACACACACACACACACTTTTTCTTTTACCAAGCTATTTGAAAGTAAGTTGCAAATATTAATATCATTTCACTCCTAAAAGCCTCAGCGAGAACCTCCCAAGAATAAGAATGATTTCCTACCACAGCATCAGCACACCTAGGAAAGTCAGTAGTAGTTGTACGTCACCTCATATCCAGTCTCCATTTGATTTTCCCAATTGTCTCAAAAATACCTTTTTAAAAAGGTAAAAAAAAAGAGGGGTGCCTGACTGGCTCAGTCAGTTTAGCATGGGACTCTTACTCTTTTTTTTTTTTAAGATTTTATTTATTTATGTGACAGAGAGACAGCCAGCGAGAGAGGGAACACAAGCAGGGGGAGTGGGAGAGGAAGAAACAGGCTCCCAGCGGAGGAGCCCGATGTGGGGCTCGATCCCAGAACGCCAGGATCACGCCCTGAGCCGAAGGCAGACGCTTAACGACTGCGTTACCCAGGTGTCCCGGGACTCTTACTCTTCATCTTGAGGTCTTGAGTTTAAGCTCCACATCGGGACCAGAGATTACTTTAAAAAAAATTAAATCTTGAAAGAAAGAAAGAAAGAAAAAAGCAAGAAAGCAAGAAAGAAAGAAAGAAAGAAAGAAAGAAAGGGAAAGAAGCTTGATCCAATCAGGGCCCATGCATTGCGTTGCGTTCTTATATTTCTTTTGTCTCTTTTAATCTAGAAGAGTTCCTTTGCTTTTCTTTTTTTCCAACGACATTGACTTTTCGAAGTCTAGGAGAAATGTCTTGTAAAATGTCCCAAGTTCTTGACCTGTCTGATTGTTTCCCCGAGCTCTTGTTCACTTGTACTTTCATCCCCTTTAATGTAATTTACATTTTTCTGATAGTCACGCTTAAAAAGCAAGAAGAAACAGGAGAACTAATATTCATAATATATTCTATTTAACTCAATATATACAAGATAATATTATTTCCACATGTAACTGACATAAAAATACTAATGAGATCTTTTACTTCGTTTCGTAGTAAGTCTTTGAAACCTGGCGTTCATTTTATACTTGCAGCATATGTCAGTTCTGACGAGTCACCTTTTAATCGTTGAATAGCTACCTGTGGCTAGCAGCTTTGTAACTGGACAGCATAGTTCATTCTAGGGGTTTTCTGGAGCTTAAATATTTTAGAGGATAATATGGGTGATGCTGGTAATAGCATTAACAGCATTACACCAGGCAGCCAATAATGCCAGGTTGGCTCCCATGAGTGATGGCTGAGTTTCTCAAGGCGGAATTGCCAGATCTCTCCATGAAAAAGATACATTTTTTTCTCTCTTTGTTGTTAGTATGTGGTGATTTTTGCTTCTTGCAAAATATCGTGTTTATCCCAATCATTCATTCCTGTTAGGAAGTTATTTTTAAATGTGTCATGTAATTTTTCAATTGCGCAAAAGTTTTAAAGATTAATATAATGAACACCCACGTCTCCCCACCCAGCTTCAGAAATAAAGCCATACCCTGCCGTTGAGGTCCCGGGTGCCTTTCCCTAATCACATCCCCTTCCTTTCTCCCAGAGACAATGGCTTCCCCGAGTGTGGTATCATTTCCGTGTGTTTCTGTAAACGTTTACTGTGTACACAGACATCTCACAACAATATGGTTTTTGTATTCTGGGGGGTAACAATTTATCCTTCACATGCACTATTTATAGTGTACAGTTAAATGGCTTTTATTTTATTTTTTTTAAAGATTTTATTTATTTATTAGACAGAGAGAGAGAGACACAGCCAATGAGAGAGGGAACACAAGCAGGGGGAGTGGGAGAGGAAGAAGCAGGCTCCCAGCGGAGGAGCCCGATGTGGGGCTCGATCCCACAACGCCGGGATCACGCCCTGAGCCGAAGGCAGATGCTTAACCGCTGTGCCACCCAGGCGCCCCTAGTTAAATGGCTTTTAGCATAACCACAGAGTTGTGTGACAATGGCCACAATCAAATTTAGAATGCGTTCATCACCTCGAACAGAAACTGTACAAGAGCGTTCATAGCAACATCATTTGTAATAGCCAAAAAGTGGAAACCACTCAGTGTCCATCCACTGATGAGTGCGTAAACTAGATCGCGATACATCCATAACATGAAATATTATTTGGCCAGAAAAAGGAATGAAGTGCTGAAACATGTTACAGCAGGGACACACCCTGAAAACATTATGCTGCGGAGAAGCAGCCAGGCACAAAAGCCCACATGTCGTGTGAGTCCCATTTACAGGAAATGTCCAGCATAGGCAAAGCCACAGAGAGAGAGAGTGGATTCGTGGTCGCCAGGACACAGAGAGTGGCGACGGGAGGAAGGCAGAATTGGGAGAGGTTATTCACGGGTATAGGGTTTCTTTTTGGGGCGATGAAAACGTGCTGGAATTAGTGGTGACAGTCGCACAAAACTGCGAATATACTAAGACCTGCTCAACTGTCCACTTTGAAGTGAGTAAAAGGGTTTCTGTTTACGGGAACTTTGGTTGCTTGACTTGGACACACGTCACCGCAGTCTCTGCTCTGTCTTCACATGCTTTTCTCCTGTGTGTGCCCTCTTCCTGCAAGGACACCAGTCATTGGACTGGGGCCACCCCGATCCCCGTCACCTCATTTTGATCCACGCAACTTCAACCGGACTAATTCTATCTCCGGAGATCTTATTTCCAAACAAGGTCAACTTCTGAGGTTCCAAGTGAATGTGAATTGTGGGGCGGACACCGTTCAATCCACTTCAAGATCCTTTACCCATGGCTTAAGTGGGTTATTTGTCTTTTTATTATTGAGTTTTGAGAGTTTTTAATAGTCACATGTTTTAAAACTTTATATAAATACTGTCCTCCTGGGTACCGTGTGCGGCCACTTTCCCCCCCTCAACATTACGCTTGTGAGATTCACCCAGGTCAATAGGCGTAATTCTTTTTGTTTTTAATATCATATTTATTTATTTGAGAGAGACAGAAATAGCGAGAGAGAGCACGAGCAGGAAGGAGGAGGAGAAGCAGACTCCCTGCAGCGTAGGGAGCCTGACTCAGGGCTCGAGCCTGAGACCCTGGGACCATGACCTGAGCCGAAGGCAGTCGCTTAACGACTGAGCCACCCAGGCGCCCCCATAGAGGTAATTCTTAAAACAAACAAACAAACAAACAAACAAACAAACAAAAAAACCAGAAACATACCAGTTTGTTTGGTTTTGTTGCTTTTTCATTCTTCAACCCCCTGCATCTGGTGTCCGCCCTCAGGACTCACTGAAACTGTTCTTGTCAAGGTCACTGACTCCCATGTTACCACACTTATCTGTTCTTTCACTGGCATTTGATATTTTTGACCATTCTTCCTTCCTGAGCCCTTATCACCGCTTCCAGGACACTATGTTCTCAGGATTTCCCTCCATCCTATTTATCTCCGTCTCCCTTGTAAGCCTTGTCCCTCAGCTCGGTCCTTGCACATGGGGTGCCTTGGTTCTGTCTTAAGCCCTCTTCTCTTCTCACTCTCCACCTAGGCTTAGAGTTCATCAATTTCATTCTGTGTAGGGATCTATAGCTGCCTAACCAACTATTCTAAACTTAATGGCTTAAAACCACCACCGTTTTAGAACTTCTCATGATCCTCCAGGTTGATGGGGGCTTGGCGAGACAGTTCTGTTGTCTTACTTGGGGTGTCTCATGTGGCCGCAGTCAGAAGGTAACCGGGGCTGGAATGTCCAAGATGACTAGTTCGCTTGTCTCACACTCTGGTGGCAATGACTGGACTGCTGGGATAGCTGGACCTCTCTTTCTCCAGGTGAAAGCTTCTCTCTCCAGATGACCTCTGCAGCAGAGTAGCTGATTTCTCACATGGGAGATCAGGGGTCCCAAAAGCAAAAGTGGAAGCTTCTGGGTCTTCTTAAAGCTTAGTCCTGGATCTGGTACAGCATGACTTCTGCTGCATTAAAGGTTGTCACAGGTCAGCCCAGACCCAATGAATACAAGGAGTCCTGCGATGGTCGGGCCATCTTTGGAGAGTAGCTACCACAGTTTAGGAGTCCCAAATTGCTAGGATTTTTCTTCTAAGTTCCAGACCCAAACATGTAGTGGCCTACTGGACCTCTCTTTCCTCCCTCCTCACCAGGTTCCTCAGGCTCATTCACAGCCCTGGCCTCTCTAAGCTAAGGAGTTACGTGTTAGTACCACATGCACACAGGAGTTTAGCCGGAAGCTTGGGAGCCATCTTTGGCTCCTCCCTGTCCTCAGCTCTCACATTCCACTTCTTAAATATCTCTAGAATTACTTCTTCTCCATATCTACTGCTCATACCTAATAATGATCATGGCTAAGATTAGTGGGTTCTTTCCAAGTATGTACACACTTTGGACACATTCCATCCAGTCTTATATCACCATTTCATAGATGAGAAGCCTGAGAGTGATAGAGGTTGAATAACTTGCTCAAAGTCTCACCCTATTCAGTAGTGGGGAGAACTGAAACTTGAGCCCTTTGGCTCTGGAGACAGGCAGCCTTGCCTCCAAAGCCTTTCTGTCCAGCTGGTGCCCAGCTGCCCCTCAGTTCAGGCAGCCATCATCTCTCACTTCGAGGTCCACAGCAGCCTCCCAACAGGTGTTTCTGCCTCCAGTCTGGCCCCATCTAATCTATCCTCCATCCTGCAGTCTGAGGGATTTTTCTAGAAGGCAAAAGGGGTCATGGCACCTCTCTGCTTAAACCTTTCAATGGTTTCCCTCTCACCCAGAAGATAAAAATCTAACTTTTCACAATGGATAATAAAGTGCTTCATACATTGGCTCCTGTCGACTTGACAGTGTACCTTGGGGCAGTGGTTTTCCATCGGGGCATTTTGGAAATTTGTGAAGGCTTTTTTTTTTTTGTTTATCACAACGATAAGGATGTGCTATAGGCATTTGGTAAGCAGGGGTCAGGGATGGTAGAGCGCTGTGATGCAAGGGACGGATCCACATAACGAAGAATTATCCTGGGTTCCACATGGCTTTCAATGTCTGATTGAACATTCCATGTGAAAAATCCACGTATTAAAAAAAGATGTATCTAAGCCTATATCTCCATTAACCCTATAGCCAAGGGAGGAGGGGACAGGCTTATTTCTGGCTCACCCTTACCAGAAATACAGCCCTGTATCTCTTTGGGGTCCCATCTTTATGACGAGAATCTTTTGTTAAAATTCCCCAGTTGAGGAGGTTCTGAGGTGTTTCCCTTTTCCATCAGACACTGACAGAAGCTCAGGTTCACTTAGTTAGGCAAATGTCCTCAGAGCAAAAACCTGCCTCGGTGTTCTACTTACCTCTTTCTAGAAACCCTGCCTTTGTTTACTTTGCTTTGCCAACGTTCCTTACTTTTTCATCAAAGCATTTAAGTGTTTTTCACGGCTCCCCACTTCGTGCTTCAATACTCAGCGCTGGAGATGTTCATTTGTAGAGATCCAGATGCATCTTCCTGCGTCTCACGCTGATTCCGTGGATGTTCAGGCTGGTCTGGTACCTATCCAGCTCGACTCAGGGGACCGGCTGAAAAAGGGGTCCCCTACTCCTCCGCCATCTTAACTCCTACCTCTAAGATGTTTTTCAATATTATTCTTTTGTTGTTTTTTGGGAGGTCTCCCAGGTACTTGGCCTGTCATTTTATCGAAAAAGTATAAGCATGAAATATTTTTGCACAAACTTAATATAACCTGTGTTGTTTTGTGCTGTTGAGAACTTTACTAAGAGTCTTTCGCCATTTTGGGAAATGACACCACAAATGACAACGCAGGGGCACTTGGTATGGGCATTAACAGCACAGACTCTGGAGACAGTTCTGCTCTTTTGTGGGAATGTGACTTTGGGCAGGATGGCTAACCATGCCGTGTCTCGGTTTCTTCATTTGTAAAATGGGGGTAATAATACCTATCTCAGAAAGTTATTGTGAGGATTGAATGAGTTATGACATGTGAAGTTAGGCCAATGTCACATGGTAACACGATGTTAATTAAACGTCGGATGTTATGAAGACTTCTTTGACCTAATTCCTCATAAGTTTGCCTTTCTCGCAAGTTCTGGCTCAAGCTAGCCCATCCAAATGCTTGAAGTTTTTGGAACGCGCCATGGTGCCTCTTTTCTTGCATATACCTTCCCCCTGCTCTGGAACACTTCTCTCTCTTCTGCCTCTGCGTAATTCTTATTTTCCCATCAGGCCTCACTTAGATGTCACTTTCTTCATGAAGCCCACACCTAGTTCCCCAGGTGAGATGTCCCTGTATTCCACCCCAGTGGCTGCCTTTATCATAGAATGGTGTTACAGAGAATGCGGGGAGCTTATGTTAGCAACAGTGGGCAGGGAACGCCTCTGAGGAGGGGACATGTGAACGAAGGCTTGAAAAATGAGGAAGGGGCAGAGTAGAGCCAGTACAAAGGCCTTGAGGACCCACTTGGTGCATAGCAGTGATAGAAAGTAGGTCCACACAGTATACGGTGAGCAAGGAGGAGACAGAATGGACATGAAGTTGAAGAACTTCGAGTGTGGTGTCTACCATCTCCCTGACCCAATCACTCACCCCACCTTCAGACATGCAGGACTACATACCTGAAAATCTTTACCTTTGCACCCACTGATCCCTGGGCCTGGAATGTGTTCCCTGCCTTCTCTGATTGGCAATAAAATTCTACTCATCCTTCAAGGCCCAGTTCAAAACCACTTACGAAACCTTCTCCCATTCTTCGGCAGGAGTTCATCACTCCCTGTCTGACCTCTCACGGCACAGATGTCCCCATGGCACTAATTACACGCTGACTTATAGCTCAGCTAGCTGTTTACTCACCAGGCTGCCCGCCACACAGTGAGTGCCCTGAGAAGAGAGGCTCTTAGTCACCTCCGTAACCATCTGATGGCGCCCAGCCACAGGAGGGTCTCAATGAACGCCGCACACTGCCTAGTGGGTGCAGCCCAGCACTACTCATGGCAGAACAGAAGGAAAACAAAATTAACACAACTTATGGTTTATCACGTATTCCCATTCATTACTTGATTTGAGCCCTCCAACAACCCTATGAAACAGTCGAGACGGGCTCTATTAGCCCCATTTTACAGCTGGGTAGCTGAAGCCCAAGGGCATACAGCTAGTGAGTAGTGAGAACTAAATCCCAATCCTGTCCCCTTACTTTTTTTTTTTTAAGATTTCATTTATTTATTTGACAGACAGAGAGACAGCCAGCGAGAGAGGAAACACAAGCAGGGGGAGTGGGAGAGGGAGAAGCAGGCTCCCCGCTGAGCAGGGAGCCCCATGCGGGAGGATCCCAGGACCCTGGGATCACGCCCTGAGCCGAAGGCAGACGCTTAACGACGGAGCCACCCAGGCACCCCTGTCCCCTTACTTTGGATTCAACTCAAGGAGGGATGACAGAGAGAGGCAAAGAGCATTTTGAGGATATAAGGCAATGGGGTTAGCTATGGTGGAAAAGAGCTTTTGTGAGTGAACTAGGGAGAGATCCTTACTCAGCTGGTAAGGAGTTAGCAGCAGCCCCACTAGGGAGGGCCCAGGATTCCTCTCCAAAACCCAAGCAGCTGGAGGAGTCCGCAGCAGCATCCCCCAGCCTTGGAAACTAGGGAACCCCCCGGCCCGCGAAAGAGACGGGTGTTAAGGTCAGGTGGCTAAGATGACGTTAAGGATGACAAGTTAGCAAGGGCCTGCCTCTCTGTTGCTATGACAACAGGAGCTTGACTACTGGGCTTTGCAAGGTTGACTGAGGAGGGTCCTTCGTTAACTCGAAATTAGGGAAAGACATTTATGGGGTGGGTGTGTGCGTGCACGCGCGCGGTAAAATAAAGATGGAAAAGGTATATTCAAGACTAGCTCAGTCATTCTCCGCCTCGGCAACATGTTAGCTTCACCTGCGCAATTTTTAAAGCCTCGATGCCTAGGCCATAACCCAGACAAATTAAATCAGAATCTCGGGCTTCCCCATCTGCTTAAGTCTTCGCCGATGACTCTAATTGCAGACAAAGTTGCAAACCCTGCACTTAGAAGGCAGGCGGAACGCTCGCGACCTTCCCAAGATGGCGGCTACCCTACGGCTTCCGCCTTTACGTGCGCCGGCAGGGGGCGGGCTTTCCAGGGGCGCATGCGTATAGTGTCTCTTCGCTCCCAGCTCCCTCCTCCTCTTTCCCCCCGCCTCCATTTTGTTCGCGGACGCTGGGGACGGTGGGAGCAGATCCATTTCCGGGTTGGCAAAAGGGGCGGCGGCGGCGAGAGAGGGAGCTTGCTGGGGAGCGAGCAGGACGGGACGAAGCCGGAGCGGAGGTGGGGGAGGATTCGCTCCCGGGGCAGCTGTGGCCAGGTCGGAAAGAGGCAGAGGAGGCTGGGTATGTCGCTGAGGTGATCTGCGGACCTGAGTGGGAGGGAGGGCCGGGGGAGGGGAGGAATTGGGGCGGGGCTTGAAGAGAGAGGGGATTTTGGGGGAGGGGCCTGAGGGAGTGAGGGGGTCCTGGGGGCGGGGTCTGAGGGGTGGATGGAACGGAGTGGGGGGGCTGGGTCTGAAGAGCCTGGACTGGAGCGTGGGGAATCTAAGTAGGGAGGAGTGGTCGGGAATTGGTGTGGGGCGAGCGCAGACTGAAAATGGGAAGGAAGGTTATTGAGAGACAGGAAATAAGGGATCCTGAAGGGTTGGGTAAGGTGAGTAAGACGGCAACTCGGAGTGAGGGACAAGTAACCGTGCGCAAAAAGGGAGATGGGGAGGGAGGACCTGTTGTGAACAGGTAATTGACAGGATGCTCTGAGTGAGGAGGCCACTGTGACATTTTGGGGATTGAGTTGGGTGAAAACCAATGGCCCAGAGGATGATTCGGGAAACTGCTTACACTTGAGCGAATCTAGGAGCGTTGGTTGAGAAGGAATCAGAATTGAGTTAAAGGTTGGATTGAGAAGTGCTGAGTTGCTCATGGGAGCAACCTAGAGTTGAGGGTTCAGATTGGAGTGGTGTTGAAGTGAGGGAAGATGGAAATCTTAAAGTCTTAGACGTGGGCAGTGTGTGCTGTTGAGTTACTGATCAAGAAGGAAAATTCTTAGAACACTCGGATGAGGAGCTGGAAGAAGCTGGTGTGTACTGGAATTCATATTTTTAAAGGGATTTGAATAATCTGTTACTGCTTTGGACCCCCCCGCCCCAGGAGCCACCTCCTTTTTCATGGTGTTATTTTTGCCTTAGTGTTTTCTTCATGACTTAATGTTTTCACCGACTTTTTTCTCGTCTTACAAACCAAAAGAGAACCTCAGGGAATAAGGACTGTTCTAGCATACCTATGGATTTACTAAGTAACTTTGAGGCAAGTCATTAAACTGTCTCATTTTTTTTCCCTTTGAAAGACAGGTTTGGTTCCTCCCTGCCTCTAAAAGATTGTGTTAACTAAATGGGATCTTTAAAGTGGTTGCAAAGAAGTGATCTCTGAGAATATAATTGAGGTATCGGTATTTAGAAGACGTGTGTCTCTCAGTTTCTTCTTTTCAGCCTTGCTGCGTATGTTGTGCCAGGGAATAGCTGATTTTGATTTGATACATGTCCAGTTTTTTAACTTTTCTCAAAGTCAACTTTTAGTAGCCCCAAATTTCATATTATTGTTTTACATTGTATTGACTACCATCCAGATGGAGATAGGGAAGTTAGCACTGGGGCTGAATGAGGTCGATTGATGAAGAATGTGAGAGAATGCAGTGTCTTATTTTACTTTTTGACAAACACTGACTTTCCTCATGAACTCTGAGAATTTACTGAGAAACAGTATTCTAGACAGTTGAGTCTTTTGCTTTGGCCTAGGCACGTTGGCTTCATTGCCAGGTGGTGGGGAGCAGTGTGCTTGTGGACAGTTTTAGCTTCTTTATTGTTAATATTTTGAAATCTTGACTATTCCAGTTTTTTCTTTGGGCATAATATTCTAAACACTTTGCCCATAGGTGAACTTACTTAATTTAGTTTAGAAAAAGTGTTCCTGAAAGTCTTGGCATTTCTGAGGTCTGACGTGGGTTTGCTTAAGAAGAGGGCAGTTTCCAATTCTACCTCATACTTGATATCAGAGTAGTGTTTACTTCAGTTGGTGCTGATTAGTTACGTGATGTCCGCACAAAGGTGAAATGCAGGGGAAGGTGGAAGGTGGTGGGTGGTGAGAACAGTGGAGTTTTCAGGTTTTATTAGTGGCTTTTAAGAGGGGAAGGGAGAAGCCCTGTTCCTTTTGAAGAGAAGATTGTCAGATGTTCTTTCTTGACCTCTTTGGGAGAGTAACCTAGTGTACTTGAGTCTTTTTTTCCGTTGCTCCGAAGTGATTCTGAAAATCACGGGCCGCTGGTTCGGGCTGTTCCAGCAAACCCTAGTCTTCCTCCTAACCCCAGCAAGAGCAGGAAGAGCTGCAGGCTATAAAGTATATACTGTACGCTTATTTGGGGTTAAAAACCTGCTTAATATTTTGCTATTATTTCAACCACAGGATCTCTTTCTGTTTTGTTTTGTTTTGTTTTTTCTTCCAGAGGGTTTGGAAATAAGTTATGGGAGGCTCAGAGGTCTGCGCAGGCTTTTGGTATAGCCTGCTTCTTTAACATGATTTTCCATTTTTCCTGTCCTGTCACATTTTTCCATTGCTCTACTTGAGCCAGTCTTAGGTGGAAAATGGCAAATTACACATTTTTCCCCTCCTTTTTAGTCTCTGGTGGACATGTTGTCTGTGTCACAGTTTGATACCTCCAAAATGAAAGGATTCTTGACTGCTTCAAATGGGGAGGGTGACAGAGCTGAGCCGGGTTTTGTGGACCAGAGAATGGATTCTGTCAAAGCAAAGAATAGTTGCAGAGACACAAACTGGGACCTTAAGCTGTGACTAACATTTTGGCAACACGCTTCCCTTTGCCAAGTAACTTCCTTTCTTCTCGAGTGTGATTGTTGATCTCCTTCTCAAAGTAGGCTCTTGTTGCTACTGTTCTCCACACAACTCCCGAGCAGAAGTTGGCAGAGTTCCGGTTGAGGGACTATCTCTTGAGGGATATGTCCCGGATTAGAGTAGGTGGGGTGTTCCATGTCAAAATGAGGGTCATTGGCAGATCCTGAGAGCTGCTCTGCAAGGAAATAGAGGCAGTAGTTTTTTCTGAATGTTCTTGCACTCTTTTATGCTTTTTCTAAATTCAAACCTGTTTCTTATTCATCTGCTGATTAAATGCAAAATCATTGCCTCTGCCTAGCTTTCAAAGTCCAGGGCGCTGAGGAAAAGAGAGAGAAAGAATTTCCCACATTTTTTTGTTCCACTCTCACTCCCAGTCCTTTTAGCCTAGGAAGCCACAGGCTAAACTCATGAGCACTTCTTGGTATTATTATAGAGGGGTATTTTATTTTATTTTTTATTTTTAGAGAGTGCACAAGTCGGGAAGGGCAGAGGGAGAGGGAGAGAGAATCTTAAGCAGGCTCCACAGAGAGCGCCGAGCCCGATGTGGGGCTCGATCTCACAACCTTGAGATCATGACCTGAGCCAAAATCAAGAGCCGAATGCTTAACCTAGCTGAGGCGTCCAGGTGCCCTATAGAGAGATTTTTTAAAATGCCGAATAGAACTTTATGGAGAGGGGTACCTGGGTGGCTGAGTCAGTTGAGTGTCAGGGTTGTGAGTTCAAGCCTTGTGTTGGGCTCTGTGCTGGGTGGGGAGCCTACTTGGAAAAAAAAAAACAACTTTATGGAGAAAGGCAATGTTAGTAGGGAAAATAGGTGATTCATTTGCTAGTGTCTGTGTCTGTGTCAGTCTTATATCTCTTGAGATTTTGCCCTAACATGGAGAAAGAGCATTTGGAGGCAAGTAAGTTATCCAATTTGAGAGCCAGGAATTGGCTTCTAACTTGCCATATAACATGGCAAAGTTCTAACAATTTAGAATGGCTATACTAAGTACTTGGTTCTACTTAGTAAATGCCTTTTCAGTGTGTTCTACTTAGTAAATATTCTTTTGTTTTTTAAGGGATAGTCAGTTGAAGATAACTTTGTCTCCAATAGGTCTTGGGATGGATTATGAAGATCATTTCTTGCAGTCAATGGTAGTGGCCCTTGTAACATTGGAGATAACCCCAAAACAAATCCTCTGTCTGGTGGCCCTGGATTCAGGACAATCCTGCCATCGTTAGCCCAGAATATTCTGTTCCCCATATGCAGGTTCAGATCCAAAGGTTTTAACTCTCATCCAGGGCTTTGATTGTGGTAACAAACAGGATTATTTGGAGTTATGTTTAATCTTGTCTGTGATATTTCTTTACTGAAGAATGTCTTCAAGTATGGCAGATCTGTATATCTAAGGAATGCATATTGATTTCCTCACCTTTCTTATAATTGGTTTTCAAAAAATTTTTAGTTTTTTGAACTTTGTGGATTCGGATTAAGCTCCATTTAGATTTTGAGGCCCTCTGGTGAAAATAATTTGTTTTTAGTCAGTATTTATGATATTTCTTCAGTATTAATTCATTGACCTAATTTCTAAGCTTATAAAAATGCTGAATTCAGTAATCCCTTTTTTCTCCCAATAATTCCTTCTGACTATGAAAACATTCTCCATATGTCCAGATTGGGACAATTAGTTGCCAAAAAAAAAAAAAAAAAGTGGAAATTTTTTTCTAAAGTGGTATAATCTAGTATGGGACAGGCTATCTGAGATTTGTGGATAAGTGAGTTTTCCTTCTGTCCACTTCCTCCTCCCAGTGCTCAGCTAGCAGGCAGGATCACAAAGTCATTTAAACTCCATCGCTGTCTTAGAAATAAGGATAGGACTGTCTCTAGCAAATTCTATTTATTTATTTATTTATTGTTTAAAAAGTTTAATTTTATTTTTAGTAATCTCTGTACCCAACGTGGGCTCTACCTGACCCTGAGATCAAGAGTTGCACACCCTTCCAACTGAGCCAGCCAGGTGCCCCTGGCAAATTTTATTTTTTAAGAAGATAATTCATTCACATGATTCAAAATTTGAAAGTTAAAAAGAATGTACACTGAATAGTCTATCTTCTCTGCTTGTGTATTCATTCATCTGTCCAGTTGTCTTCCAGGGGCGGCTGATGTGTTCAGTTTTTTTGTTTTTTTTTTTTTAAGATTTTATTTATTCGACAGAGATAGAGACAGCCAGCGAGAGAGGGAACACAAGCAGGGGGAGTGGGAGAGGAAGAAGCAGGCTCATAGCGGAAGAGCCTGATGGGGGCTCGATCCCATAACACCGGGATCAAGCCCTGAGCCGAAGGCAGACGCTTAACCGCTGTGCCACCCAGGCGCCCCTGATGTGTTCAGTTTTTTAAGATCTTTTCCAGAGATAACATGTACATATAAAGTGTGTGTGTGTGTGTGTTTATGTAAATATATATATATATACCAAATATATATATAAATTTTTGCTTTTTCTATAGACAAATGTAGCACGCTGTTAGTACTGTCTACATTTTTTAAAAACTTAAATTTTGGCAATCATTCCATATAAGCAATAAAGAGATTTTGGCACCTGCCCTACACTGGTAGACATTTTAAGTATTTCCAGTGTTATGCTATTACCAATTATGCTCTGGTGAATAACCATATACATTTGGCCCTTAGCATGTGTGACTGTATCTGTAGGGTAAATTATAAGTAGAATTGCTAAAGCTGATGTGTTTTTAGCCCTGTTTCTCGTTTATTTGCCAGGAATTTTTGAAGCTCCTACTGTGTGACAAGCACTGTGCTTCGTCTGTAAACAGAAGTGACTTAGCCCTTGCAATTATGCAGCTGTATGGTCTGGTGGGGAAGACATCCATTAAACAATAATTAATTACTGCTGCTGTAAATACTGTGGAAACAGCTAACGGGAAGCCTAGCCAGGTTGGTTGAGAAACAGGCAATGAGGGAATGTCCTTAAAGAATTGGCTTTTAAGGCTGAAACCTAAAGGATGAGGGGCAGACCAAAGAGTGTTGCAGATGGAGAGAATGGCATACGTGAAGGTCCTGAGGAGGGAAAGAACACGGCTATTTTGAAGAATTGAAGAAGGTAAGTTCCAGTGTGTCTGGAGCTTAGGGAGTGAGAAGCAGAGAGGTAGGAGGTAAGGCTTAGGGATGTGAGGTCTCCAAAAAAACCACATAAAAGTGAATTTTGAGCCCAGTCTTTACAGGAGAGATTTTTTCTTTTTGTCAGTTCTTTTCACAGATACTAATTTACTGGGGTTGATGCTGAAATCATCAGTATCATAAAGAAATCTGATGCCTGTACAATGCAACATGTTTTCTGTAAGAACTTCTTTGGATAAAGGCTGTTCTTTTAGTCTTGATTTCTTTTAGGTCAAGCAAATTAAACTTGCATGGCTGGGTTAGGTCTTAAAATTTTAGGAATCTTGGAAATTGGTTTGGAGGTTAGTGATTATTGGGGAACCATTCTGAGATTCTGGGGGATGATGAGTCTGTGGCCATACTACCCTGAACGCATCCAGTCTTGTCAGATTATGGGGGATGATGAGATGGTTAGTTTGCCAGACCTGCTATTTAGGAACAGAAAACCTATTTAATTCTAGAGAATATTGACTGTTTTTTGTAAGCCTCGTAGGGCTAGAGAGAGAGCACAGATGTTCTCATTACGAACTGGTGAATATAATACTCTGTCGTACCCGTCATCTAGGCCATATGTCTTAACATGATGCATAACTCTTGTTGGACATGCAAATGAATCAGTAGCCCAAGGGCCATTATAACTCTGAATATATGAAAGCATTTTTATCTGCAAGTATTGACTTTTGTTCAGAAATCACAGTACTCTTGCTCAAAGCCCAGATGGTCCTGTTTGATTTAGTACCTTTCTTGTGTAATTGGATCAGCTTGCCCTGTTTTCATAACTTAAAGTAGAATCCTGGTTTAGCAGCCCAACACTAGTGAGCAGGGAATGAAAATGTGCAGATTTTCTAGCATTTCAGCAAGAAGCGTCTGTGTATCTGATGGCTTAAGGGCATTAGAGCGGGAGAAGAGACTCCTCAACAATGAAAGTGACAGCTTTGTTATTAGATTATCTGTGGTGAGTTGGGACTTAATATATTATCTTTGAAATGAGGCATGACACTTCTCTCCATGTGAAGTCTGGATCAACATCTTATGGAGCATCTGTTTAAGTTTTCTTTCAGGCCTTTTCTAATGGAGACTGTCATCACTGGATTTGCCTTACTTCTGGCTGCTCTCTGAATAGGCTTTTCCACTTGTCTGTCTGGGGCGTGTGGAATGAAGGCTGGCACATGGAAGCTGAGGCCTGGTCACATGAGACAGGGCTACCCTACAGTGAGAAGAGCCGTTTTTTGTCATCAGTGACTAGGTTTCAGCTTCCCTTGTAAACAGCCTTTTAATCTAATTAACAGTTTCTTTAAAACAAACAGTTTCTTATAACTTCTAAAGATATGACCACAGATGTTGGTTGTTTTTGTTTTTCAGTTGTGTTAATTGAAAACAAAACAAAAAGAGGAGGTGAGGTAATTGATTTTAAGATCCATCCCTCTGTTTTTGTACCTACCTTTGAAATTAATTTTGGTCATGATTTCTTACGGTGGCCTGGAAGTTCCTTGCATATCTGACATGTGGTAGAGTAAACTTGGTGGTGGTGAATGTTGTTAGGTGACACCCAGGCTGTGGCAGAGATTGAGGTCACATTAGGCAGCCTGCTTTCATTGGAGTTGAATCTGAGACACAGGTTCCTGAATTAAGCATAGTGGCCTTTTAATTATTTTGGTTGGTTTGAGATTTTCTGCTGTTCTTAATTACAGTGTAACAGATCCAGTATGGACCTTACGTTTTGAAATTTTGGTTAGTCTGAAGTTTGATTTTGCTTATACAGTGTTAGGATTTTTTGGTTTTTAGTAATTAAATTAAATGTTTGGATTTTGTAATTGACGTAGTAAGAATACATAATTTAAACAGTCAATAGTACTAGAAGACTTATAATTAAAAGAACAGCTGCTCCATCTTTCCTTATTTGTCCTCATTTTTAGTACTTTCAGTGGTTTTTTTTCTGATGCATATTATTTTCATATTTTTACATGGTATGCTTATACTATGGTTATACAGTATGCTTACACTGTTATTTTTTGTTTTTTCCAGTCTTAGATATCTGTTGAACTTTTATGGAAGATGATTTTTGCATTTTTTTTTAAAGATTTTTTAAAAAGATTTATGTATTGTATATGTAGCAAGAGAATGCGTGCACGCATGCGCAAGCTGGGGTGGGGAGGAGGGCAGAAGGAGAGTGGGAGAAGCAGACTCCCCCCCGAGCGTGGAGCTCAACACAGGGCTTGATCCCATGACCCCCGAGATCATGACCCAAGCTGAAATCAAGAGCCACCGAGGCGCCCCAGAGATTTTTTTATTTTTAAGTAATCTCTACACCCAATGTGAGGCTCAGACTCAAACCCTGAGATCAAGAGTCGCATGCTCTACCAACTGAGCCAGCCAGGTGCCCCTGATTTTGCATTCTTGTACTGCTACCTACCCTCAACCCTTCCTGCTCTCCTTCTAATACAGATCCATCACAGTTTTGATTAAATCAATATTTTGTATGTTTTTGTATTATATGTCAGGGTTCAATCAGAAAAACAAACCATTCTTGATGCTTCAAAGAGAATATTAGACGCTTACAAAAATCATTGGAAGGTCATTGGAATGCCACCTCGCAGGGATTCCAAAGAAACTGCTGCTATTAATAATCTTGGCCATCTTAAACACCAAAGCAGGCAATTTGTAGAATATTGGAAACCTGCAAAACCACATATCTGTCATCTGTTGGAGGCCACACACCTGCTCATTGCTGCTAGAAGAGCAATAATGGCACATACCTTTCTTACATCTTCTAGGCCTTGAATGAATGACTCTGTACTGATGGAATTTAAACCACAACCCCATTGGCAGAGCATTCTGGGAAATGTAGTTCCCAGGTTTTCAGTCTCGCCTTCCATCCCCCATGAGCCAGAAAGGGGGTAGAGGTAAATGTAGCCTAAAGAAGAAAAATTAACGTCCAATATAATGACTGTCTGTACTGTATTTATACTGTATTTCCTTATACATTTTCACTTTACATGTAATAATCACCATTCTTTTTTTTTCTTCCTTCCTTCTGCTTGATTATCAATTGCTAATTCATCCCTAAACTTCGACAAAAGTATAAATCTCTTTTCAGTACAAATACTTTAGTGGAGCCTCTTCCAGAGGCTTTATGAAAAAGGTTTCCATTGGAGAGGGTGCATTTTGGGGAGCCTTACATGTTTCTGCCCGCACACTGGTTGGAAGTTTGACTAGATATAAAATATTGTATTGGAGATGGCATTTCTTTGGAAATTTTAAGCCTCGTTTTGTGGTCTTCTAATTTTTTTTTTTTAAAGATTTATTTATTTATTAGACAGGGAGAGACAGCCAGCGAGAGAGGGAACACAAGCAGGGGGAGTGGAAGAGGAAGAAGCAGGCTCATAGCGGAGGAGCCTGATGTGGGGCTCGATCCCAGAACGCCGGGATCACACCCTGAGCCGAAGGCAGAAGCTTAACCGCTGTGCCATCCAGGCGCCCCTGGTCTTCTAACTTTTAATAGTAGTATTGTGAAGTTTGATGTTATTCTGATTCTGGATTCTTTGTATAGAATTTGTTTTTTCTTTGAAAGATTTTAGGTGGTTATCTTTACCCCAGGTATTCAGAAATACAGTGATACGTGACTGTGTACCTTCGTGTGACTATTCTAAAATTCATCATGGTTGGCATTTAGTGGGCCTTTTCAATCTGAAGCTTATTTCGATCCGTCCTTGGAAATTTTCTTGTATTATATTTTTATAATATATTCTTTGATAGTTCTCTCCTTTCTCTTTCCGGGAACCCCTGTTATCCAGATGGCAAAATTCCTACACTGGTTCCCTTAATTTTTTTTTTCCCCTTGTGATTTTGTCTTTTTTTCCCCCCTCTTTCAGTTTTCAGGTATTCTGAGCTTTTTTTCCCAGCTCTTCTATTGTATTTTTAATATTTGCTATTGATGTTTAAATTTCCAGGAGCTTTCTTTTGTTCTCAGAACTTTATATATAAAGTATTTTCACACGTTGTTAGGAATTCTGTTTTGTTTACTCTGATTTCTGTCTTTTCTGTTAGAGATTTTCTCCAAAAGTCTGGTAATTTTTGGCTGTCTGTTTACTTTTGAGAATGAGGCACTTACAAGCTCTGAGTTTGGAGCCCTGCCTCATCAAGTGGTAGGCATCACTGTAGGGTGTATTGGCATCTGGTCGTTTTTCTTGGAGAGGACTCCTCCAGTCTCCTGCCTAGAGAAGACAAGCCCAGCAGCAGGTGTTTTGGAGCCATGTGGGGGAAGAGAGCTAGGGAGGGGGAGAGGTCTCATGATTGAGTAGATAGACGTTCAGTCGATCTCCCTATTTTCAGTATGGTACTCCTGCCCTAGGCTGTAACTGCTCACTTGGTTCAGAGGTTCTCTGCCTGGCAGCATGGGCAAGGGAAAGAGGGAATCTTTCTTACGTAGACTTTCAACCAGTTCTCCTGTTTTAGCCCCTTCGACACCCCTTTGTTCAGAGTTACCAGGTGCCTTCAGTTTCTGAGCTTTTTCTGAGTGTCTGTGGTGGGAATTTACTTTCTGCTGCAAGCGTTTAACTTTTTCCTTTCCGTGAGGTTACTTGTCACTAGTGCATGTGCCTTCCAGCTTCCAAAATTTTGCTGACATCTTTCTGCTGTTGCATCCTTTTCCATTTTCTCTGTTTTTTTAGGCTCATGCCTTTAAAAACATCCCTTTGCTGTCATTTTAATGGTGTTTCATGAGGGAACACTGATAAATGCCTGCCACACATTTATGTTTAACCAGCATAGTCATCAGCTTTTCCTTGCTGCTCTCCATTCAGTCACAATAGTGTTGGTGTAATTGAGTACTAATACTCCCTCAGAACAATGTTTTTCAGACTTCCTTAACACCAAGAATTACTTAAGGTGCTTGTTGAATATACAGATCACCAGATCTCTCTGCTGGAAGATTTCTGATTTTAGTAGGTCTGAATTAAGGCCCAGGTGTGCGCGTGTGTTTTAAACAAATGCCCTAAGATGTGTCTTATCTTCAGGCAAGTTTGGAAACTCTGTTTTAGAAGGGCCTTCTAAACCTTTCTTGCTCCCAAGTCTCTGAGGCAAACTTCTCAGGCTCCACTTAATATTGCTTTTGTATTCAGACTGTGTTTTAGTCTGTCTGGCTTTGGTCTGGATTTTTAAATTAGAGTGTGTGTCCTTCATCTGATTAACTCCTCTCTTCTCTGGTTAAATGCTGGCTGATGGTAATAACTTTGGTCTTATGTGACTCCCATTTTTTTAGCCAGCACTTCTAGACCCATTGCTTGGTTGCTTGGTTCCTGGCCTGTGTGGGTGGGGAGGAAATATTAGTTATGAACATTGAGCTACTTTCTGCATCATTTCACTGTCCAAATCCAAGAATCTGTTAAATTTTTTTTGCTGAAGTGGAAAATTGACTCAGGCTTTGAAAACAGATGTATTAATTATCTGCCTTGGATTTATGCAGCATCATTTTTGAAGATATTAAAGGCTGTGATTTGAAGTTTGGTTTTAACTTTGATAATATGAAAGGGTGCATTGTCTTCTCCTTTTTGTGCTGTGGATCCCTAAGGCCTAGAAAAGAAAAATGGCTGTACCTTTTACTACCAGTCTGTAAGGCACCTGGAAATGAGGTGTTTGCAGCTGCTTCTTGGTTGCTGTGAATTGCTTGGCAGTCAGGAACCAAATAGTACATGTCTTATAATGTTGTAGAGGCCAAGTGTAGGATCCTATTTCTTAGTGTAGGATCCTATTTCTTAGTTCTTGGAAATCTTGTGACTGTTACTAGCTAAAATATAGCCTGAGGAAGTCATGTTGGCTCTGACATAGAGCCGATTTACATTCTAAGATGAACAGCTCCATAGAAACGGCTCTAATATGTTTTTGCAAGTTCCTTTGAAATGATTTTGGTGAATGAAGTCACAAAAACAGTGTGAAATCTAAAGTGTTACTGTCTCACAGATTATTGATCACTGGCTGTGTTATGAAGCACTACTTTGAACTGTTACTGATTTATTGCAGTTGGCTGTTTCTGTACACCTTCCCCCACCTTTCCAATACTTTAGTGTTTTCAGGTTAACAGGATTTTTTCTTTACTTCGAGGGGTGTAGTAGGGGCTGGTGATGTTTGGTGAGGTCATTCCCTGGTCTCTATTTAGGATGATTTTCAGACATTTAATTTACAGTTGCTCTTGCATTAGTTAATCTCTAGCCATCTTTTTTATGAAGCCATTCTTTGCAGCTGTGGTTATTTAATTGAACCGGAGTAGACTTCTCATTGATTTGCCATCATTTTAGGTAAGAGGACTTGGCTCCTGGGTTGCCCCGTATCTGGGACTAACCTGTGGTATCTAATATTTACTACATCAAGGTGTATATGAATAAGTAGACTTCTGAGTTTGTTTTTAGGGCTTTATTTTATGTATGTATGTATGTATTTATTTATTTTTAAAGACTTTATTTATTTATTTGACATGGAGTGACAGCAAGAGAGGGAACACAAGCAGGGGAAGTGGGAGAAACAGGCTTCCCGATGAGCAGGGAGCCCGATGCGGGGCTCGATCCCAGGACCTTGGGATCACGACCTGAGCCGAAGTCAGACTGCTTAACTGACTGAGCCACCCAGGTGCCTCTTTTTCTAGGGTTTTAAACAAATCTAGGACAAGAGGAAAGTGTCAACATTAGGAAGAAAAGCTGCATCATTGTGATGTGTACTTACGTTTCTTGCTAGAGAAATTATATTGAAAGGGTTTCATCATACAGTTACATATCTTTATTCTCCCTCTTTCCTTTTCTCTTTCAGGGTTGTGTGCTGCTTGTAATAGTGAAAAATCATTGATGTGGGGAGTAAAACAGTCAGGCTTAGTTGCAGGAGTTGAAGTATTTTCAGTTTAAATATTCATAGTGCATATGTGATTTTTTTCTTTATTACTTGTTTTGGATCAATCAGATTTGCTGCATAGTTGAATTTCCATGATGGAACATGCCTGCAGTTGGGAAAATGATTTTTTCCCTTTCGTGGAGTAACCTTGGAGTTTTAATTAATTCCATCTCTGTGCATGACAGAAATCTGTTTCACCAGAATTTTACTGAATTGAATTTCAAGGGGAAGGTAGCACCTTCTCCATTGAGAGCTGAGGGCTGTGGATTATTTTTAAACTATATAAAGCTTTTTTTGCAGGGTCGGGGGAAGGGTGGTAAGATCTCTATAACATGAATGGTATTCTAGTCTTTCTTTTTATTTAGAGAAACCAAAATGCTTTAGTGGAAACCCTCCACTATATTCTGCCCTAGAACACATAAAGGTGTGTTCATAATTCTGTGTTGACATCAGTTCCCATATAATTATAGGAACCTGTTTGGCTCCTGCTGTTTGTTAGTCTCCTGGAGTGGCATGTGAATACTCTTAGGTAGGTTCTGGCACTTCTCCCATGTTGGGGTTCTTTGGTTTGGGAACTGGATGCCATTGTGTTTACTGTGGTAATGAACTCCTACCTGGCCATGCTGTACTGCTTTTCAGGAGCAAAATTGAAGGGCAGGTGAACAGGCAGACATTATCATCAGGTGATTTTTTAACCCTGGAAGGCTTCCAGTTAGTATCTAAGTCCCTAGCTGTGCTTAAACCAAGTGATCGTGTACAGTCCTTGGGATTGAGATAACTGATTGAACTTGTTTACTTTGGGCATGGAACTGTTAGTTGGTTTAAACTTCTTTAGTATAGGCATATTGGATGGAAAAGGATACTACTTTTAAGGGATTTGGAGAATGGCCTGTAAGGTCTCAGATTTCATCTTCTACCACTCTTGTCTGTACTCTGTTCTAGCTACCCTCCTTTCTTACTAGTTCTCCGACATGTCAAGTTCATTCCCATCTTGGTCTTTTTACTTGCTCTTTTTTTTAATTCTTCTTGGCGTGCTCTTCCCCCAGATGTTCACAGGGGTTGCTCTGTTCATGGAGAGACTTCTTTGTAGAGAGCTGGCCCCCCTCCTTGCAACCCTATCTAAGAGAACACTCCTCCATACTCCTCCTGTCATCCTTCATGATTCTTTTTTTTTTCTTCAATTCTTTTTATCAGTGACTGAGATAACGAGATTTTGTTTCCTTGTTTATCTCTTCCACTAGAATGTAAGCCCCAAGATTGTAGAAACTTGTTCAGCTTCTAGAACTGGGTTTATCAACCTCAGCATTATTGACATTTTGGACTAGATGATTCTTTGTTGTTGGGACTGTCCTATGCATTATAAAATGTTTTCTATTCACTAGATGCCAGTAGCACCCCCTAGTCATGATAATAAAAAATGTTTTTTTCTGGACATTGCCAAGTATTTCCTGGGAGACAGAATCATTCCCCTTAGAACCATTGTTACAGAACAATGCTTTGGCACCATATTTATTGAATGGATTAAGTGATGGGTGCTCAAGTATTCACTGGATGATAGATAAATTTATGAATGAATGAATTTAGCAAGTTAAAAACTTTTGGAACACTAAACCACATAGCCTCCTTGTTTCTTCCTTTCCTTTTCTTTCTTTCTTTTTTTTTTTAATTTTACTTATTTGTCAGAAAGAGAGAGAGACAACACTCACGCGCTCAAGCAGGGGAGCGGCAGGCAGAGGGATAGGGAGAAGCAGGCTTACCCACTGAGCAAGGAGCCCGATGTGGTTATCGATCCCAGGACCCTGGGACCATGACCTGAGCCTAAGGGAGATGCTTAACCAACTGAGCCACCCAGGCGTCCCTCATTTTGAACTTGTTTGATGTGAATGTTTCTAGTGTTTGTAGTGTGGTTATGAACATTTGATTGATTAGTGGGTTTCAGTGTCTGTGCTTGGAAGTTTTGCTACCCTACCTACCTGGGTTATTGAAGCCACATTAGGCAAGGTTGTAGTTCCTTCTGGCTGGGATTAAAATACACCAAATAAAAACCCCATTTTGCATTGTGACTTTCTTTGTTTCAGAGCAACTGGTTTTCTATTTCCGCCAAACATTTATGTTCCATCTCTGATACTATTAGATTTATTTTGATTTGAACTGTTGAATTAGAAGAATTCCATTGAGGGGAATGTCTAGAATCTTTCCTCTTGAAATCACAACTCTCTTTTCTTTAGATGATCTGGAGACAAGAGTAGGCAGAGTTATTGGTCTTTCAGAGAGGGTCTTGAAATGTCTCTTTCATCTGTCTGTTTCTTTAAATTTATTTATTTGACAGAGAGAGTGTGCCAGAGAGAGAGAAAGCACCAGCGGGGCGAGCAAGGGGCAGAGGGAGAGGGAGAAGCAGACTCCCCACTGAGCAGGGAGCCCGACATGGGCCTTGATCCCAGGGCCCTGAAATCACAATCTGTGCCAAAGGCGGACGCTGAACCAACTAAGCCAGCCATGTATTTAAGAAAGGAGAGAGGGGTGCCTGGGTGGCTTAGTCAGTTAAGCGTCTCTGCCTTCTGCTCAGATCATGATCCTTCCGCTCAGGTCATGATCCCAGCATCCTGGGATGGAGCCCTGCATCAGGCTCTCTGCTCAGCGGGGAGTCTGCTTCTCCCTCTCCGCCCCCCCCCCCCCCCCCCCGCCCCTGTGCTTGCTCTCTCTCCCTCTCTGAAATAAAAGCTTAAAAAGGGGGGGGGGCACCTAGCTGGCTCAGTTGGTGGACCATGTGACTCCTGATCTCCGGGTCATGAGTTTGAGCCCCATGTTGGGCATAGAGAGTACTTTAAAAAAAAAAAAGAAAGAAAGAAAAGAGAGAGTTTTCTTATTGATATCCCAAATTCATATTCATATAACTGATTCTTGTAAAACTAAGGCCTTTGAGACTTTGCTGAGGGAGGGAGCCTACTTTTTAAGGTTAGTTTTTTCCCTCTGCTATGGGATTTTGTTGGGTACTTCAATACAAAAACTGTGATTTACTTGGTAATCAAAACTGAGATGAAAGTGCCGTTACCTAAGGTCTCTTAGTATGAAAGTAGATAGCATTTAGATTTAGATTTAAAATTTTTTTTTCTTTAAAAATAACTTGCAATTGAAACTTGAGTTTTATAATAGCAGAATGCCATTTGAATAAAGGCCCCAAATGGTAGTGGTAACTAGAATACTTTTGAGATAATTTTAAATATTTGAAAAAAGCAATAACTAAATTGGATTCTTCATTTATCAAATGTGAAAGGTCACTGTCTTTGTACTTGGGAAGTCTCCTGCTCCTAAAAGTAGGAATACATATTTGGAATGAAATGTTAAGAAATTGAATAGAAAAATAGGTTTTGAAATCTTTTGAGGAATAGAAGAGGGTGTTTTTTAAAAGTGCATTGCTTGAGTTTTATGAAGACTTATCTCTGAATTCTGTGAGAAATTTGACATCAGGAAGATTTGAAATAATGCTCTCTGATCTTGATTTCAAAGAAACTGACTCCTGAGGATGTGAAAAGCTTATTCTGTCATGGTTTCTAAGATAGAAGGGCTTAAGAAGGGAACGAGAATTGGTGTGTTGCTGAGCTGGGGCAGCCTCACAATATTTCTGAAAATCAAGGATTCTGAAGAACACAGATGGTGAGGTTTGTAGTTCTAATTTAAAAGATCAGAAAGGAAAGTCTTAAAATTCTGTGAAGAACCCTTTTTTCTCTTCTTCTTAGGTTTAATCTCAGGAATGTTACTTTTAAAAAATTGCAGTACACAGGAAGGCTGAAATTTGTCCTTTGATTAAAAGTAGTTGGTCACTCAAATTTGTCATTCTGTGGGGCGCCTGGGTGGCTCAGTCAGTTACGTGTCCAACTCTTGGTATCAGCTCAGGTCTTGATCTCAGGGTTGTGAGTTCAAGCCCTGCATTGGGCTCCATGCCCAGCATAGAGCCTACTTAAAAAAAATTGTCATTCTGTTATAAAACTTTATTAAGTGTTTTTGGTTCACTTGTTTTTAACTAAAAGTAGTTTTCAAAGCAGACCCTCTGCTTTGGATAAGTGATTGTATCAATATTAAATTAGTTTTAATAAAGCTTTTGGGGATTTTCAAGGGAAGGAATGTTGTATTAATGTAAATTTACTTAAGTTGGGCTGCTCTTGGGAAACATAGAAAGAGCTGTTTGTATTCTATTAATAAAATGGAAATTTGGGGTGGGTTGAATTTTCATTTGGGGAAAATAGTAGGAAATTGCTATGCCAAACCAATTTCCATCACAGATGTTTTTTGTGGTCATTAGTGAAATAGCAGGGGATCAGAAGATCTAGATTTGAGTGCTAATTCTGCTGTTTACTCCAGAATGATCTTGGGCAGCTGCCCTTAGATCAGTCTTTCTCTGTAGTGTGCATGCATGTGATTGCACCCACTCCTAGAGCTTTAGTGTCCTCACCTGTAAAATGGGAGGCAGTGATACTCTACCACAGTGTGGCATTGCGTACTCAGTGTCACTAATAGGGTCACGCAGTCTTTGTGGAGGCAGAGGAGAGGTTGAGAAGCACTGCTGGTTGTCAGCACGAAAGCCTGTCTCTTGATGAAGGTGATTTTTTTTTTAGTGGATCTATTTTGAAATTGGAGTTTGAATTGAGCCTATTTTAAGAAGGCATCTGTAACTGTAATATATTAGTGGTCTTTTCCAGTGGATTGCTTTAAAAAAAAGATTTGCCTTGCTAGAGAATTACTGTTTTGCCTTATAAACGGTGCTCATTGTCAGGCATAAGGTTGTCCCTCTAAGTGATTTCTTACTTTGTAGCGTGTAGGTTGGATCAGCCGTGGATATGAAAAGAATTAGGGACTGGTCTGAATCTCTTTTCCTGGTCATTCTAGGAGGCCGTTTCAGTCCTGGCAATGGCAAAGGGGTAGGTAGAACTAGAAACTCAGAAAAGGCAGGAACTGAGGTTGAAAATGTTCGTTTCTGAATAGATTATTATTATTATTATTATTTCCTATTGTTTTCTGCTAGCTTTATTTTTCATTTGTTTATTTTTAAAGATTTTATTTATTTGAGAGAGAGAGAGAGGGATTGCACAAGTGGTGGAGAAGAGGGAGAGGGACAAGTAGACTCCCCACTGAGCACAGTGCCTGAAATAGGTTTCGGTCTGAGGACCCTGAGATCATGACCTGAGCCAAAGGCAGATGCCTGAGCTACCCTGGTGCCTTCTGCTAGCTTTTTAAAAAAATGCTTTTGGGGGAGGCGCCTGGGTGGCTCAGTTGCTAAGGGTCTGCCTTAGGCTTAGGGCGTGATCCTGGAGTCCTGGGATCAAGTCCCACATCAGGCTCCTCCGCTGGGAGCCTGTTTCTTCCTCTCCCACTCCCCCTGCCTGTGTTCCCTCTCTCGCTGGCTGTCTCTGTCTCTGTCAAATAAATAAATCAAATCTTAAAAAAAAAAAATGCTTTGGGGGAACTACCAGAGTGAACCCAGAGAATTCAAATGAAGAAAGTTTTTTTTTCTTCTCTATATCTTTCATTTTAAATTTGCATGTCCCCCCATTATAGATAGATCATGAGGATTTACTATTTTGATCAATTTTTATTTTTTAAGATTTTATTTATTTATTTATTTAAGAGAGAGGAAGAGCATGAGGTGGGGGAAGGCGCAGTGGGAGAGGGAGAAGCAGGCTCCCCCGCTGAGCAGGGAGCCTGAAGCAGAGATCGATCCCAGGACCCTGGAGATCATGACCTGAGTTGAAGGCAGATGCTTAACCAACTGAGGCACCCAGGCGCCCCTATTTTGATCAGTTTTTAAAGTCTAGTATGTTAGATCCCTGGCAAAGAAAAACTAGTGTTAGCTTTGAAACCAGACATCAGAAGGTGTTTCCCTTGAAGGATGGTCAGCTGCTCGATTCTTTTTTTTTTTTTTTTTAAAGATCTTATTTATTTATTTGACAGAGAGAGAGACAGCCAGCGAGAGAGGGAACACAGGCAGGGGGAGTGGAGAGGAAGAAGCAGGCTCCCAGCGGAGGAGCCTGATGTGGGGCTTGATCCCAGGACTCTGGGATCACGCCCTGAGCCGAAGGCAGACACTTAACGACTGAGCCACCCAGGCGCCCCAGCTGCTCGATTCTTGAAGTGAGTTCAGACACCATTCCCATGGGAACCATCTAGCCAAAGTCTAGTTGTCCAAAGTCTACTGTCCAGTTCTTTATGATTGGAGCAAAAAGCTCTGTTCAGCATCCAGCCTATAGTGGCATTATTGGAAGGGTTGGGATTGTGAAGACCTTCACAGTCGTGTTTCTGATCAAATTCTACCTGCCTCTAAAGGTTCTTGGTTTTTAGAACCTTTGGAATATTTGCCCTTTCCTTTCATCATTGAGAAAGTGTTTAAATGGTTTTGAGAGCATTGAGGGAACTGTTTAAGTGGTTACTCCTTTATTCACAGGGAAATTTTGTTCACCTGTGTAAAGAGTTCAGGACCAAACTTCCTCAGTGGATTGCCATGCTGATTTTGATCTTTTAGGCTTGGCTTGGTACACATGGTCTCTCATCTCTGCTAGGGGCTACCTGTGAGATTTCCTATGTCCTAATCTCATTAATCACCTTGCTTGGAACCAGTTCTTCCGTGGATTAATTTGTGAAGTTGATTACCCTGTCTTGAACCTTTCTTGTCATGTGTAAGTTGTACTCCCAGTGATAATGTTATTTTGGCTTCGATTTTGGACAGGGGGTCAAGAAGTGGGATTTCCTTGGAACAACTTTTTGGGTGAATTATTGTTCTTGAGTTGTAGTTTTATTTTTGCCCCCTACTTTAATGTCTTAGCGCAAGACACTCCTTGGTTTTAGTCTCATTTGTAAAGTGAGGATCCCTTACAGACTGTAACAGGAGGACAGCTATATAGTTTTTGTGACCTGATAAGTAGCTAAATTCTCACATGGTATTTATGCTCTGATCAGATTCCAAGGATGTGACTATACGGGGAGTCAATAAACTATGGCCTACGAGTCATATCTGGTCCATGGTCTGTTTTTATAATGCCCATGAGCTATGAATGGTTTTTACATTTTTAAAATGTAAAAATGTAGTTTTAAAATGTAAAAATCAAGAGAAGGAGAAGACAGGCTACACACTGGGAGAAAATATTTGCAAAAGACACATCTGATAAAGGACAGTTATCCCAAAGAGACAAAGAATTCTTAAAACTCAGCAATAAGAAAACGACCATATTAAAAACTGTGCAAAAGACCTAAACAGACACCTCATTGAAGAAAATATACAGATGGGAAGTAAGCGTATGAAAAGAGATTTAACTTCATATGTCATCAGGGAATTGAAAAATTAAAACAGTGAGATTGCACTACTACAGATCTATTAGAATGGCTCAAATCTAAAACACTGACAGCACCAAATGCTGACAAGGATGTGCAGCAGCAGGAACACTCCTTCATTGCTGGTGGGAATGCAGAATGGTACAACCACTTAGACAGTTTGGCAGTTTATTATACAATGCAACTCTTACCATAGGATCTGGCAGTCACAGCCAGTGGTATTTACTCAAATGAGCCAAAATGTATGTCCCCACAAAAACTGCACAAGAATATTTATAACAGCTTTATTCATAATTGTTAAAACTTGGAAGCAACCAAGGTGTCCTTCAGTAGGTGAATGGGTAAACAAACTGTTGTACATCCAGACAGTGGAATATTATTCAGCACTAAAAAGAGCTATCAAGCCATGAAAAGGCATGGAGGAAATGTAAATGCATATTACTAATTGAAAGAAGCCAATCTGAAAAAGGCTACATATTATATGATTGCAACTATATGGCAGGCTGGAAAAGACAAAACTATGGGGACAGTAAAAAGGACCAGTGGATGGGGGAAAGGAGGGATAAATAGGCAGATCATAGATTTTTAGTGCAGTGAAACTATTCTCTATGATGCTACAATGTGTGTAGTTGTTGTTATACATTTGTCCAAACACATAAAATATAGCTTGCCAAGAGTAAGCCCTAATGTAAACTATGGACTTTGGATGGTGATGAGGTATCCATTGTATCAAATGTCCAACTGCAGGATGTAGATAGTGGGGGAGGCTGTCTGTATATGTGTGTGGGTGGAGGGGAAACAGGAGTATATGGATACTCTGTACTTGCTGCTCAATTTTGCTGTGAACCTGAAACTACTCTAAAAACTAAGGCTTATTATTTAAAAAATGTCAAAATAAAACAAATCAAAGAATAAAATGCGACAGAGACCCGTATGTGGCCTGTAAAGCCTAAAATATTAATTTTCTTTTTTTTTTAAAGGGGGACGGAAAGGTGCAGAGGGGGAGAGAGAACCTTAAGTAGGCTCCACACCGAGTGCAAAGCCTGACACGGGGCTCGATCTCACGACCCTGAAATCATGACCTGGGCCAAAATCCACAGTCAGCCTGACACCCCCCCAGGTGCCCAGTATTAATATTTATTATCTGGCCTTTTACAAAAAATGTTTACCAAGTCCTGGACTCTATCACAGAGGAACTAGGCGGTGAGGTGCTTAGTTTCTCTCTCGTGTCATGCCCAGTCCCCTAATTCTTCTGGGTACTCATGAGTGTCTCTGATGGCAGAGTTGTTCTCATTGAACTTGTTTCATCTGCAGGTATATGAGTGACCTAAAGCTGCAAATTAAAACGGAGAGAAAGCAGTGCCAACTGCGAGCAGGGCAAGGATGCCAATTCCTCCACCTCCTCCACCGCCCCCTGGTCCTCCTCCACCTCCCACTTTTAATCAGGTAGGTAATCTTTCCACCTGGCTATCTCAAAACTTTAATGGATACTCAGGGCTTCCTGGTGTAAGGCATACTGTACTCAAAGATATGTGGTGTGGAAAGAGAGTAAGTTAAGGCAAGTCTGTCTTCGTTAACTCATTCTGGTTTCTGAAAGGTCCTCTTAGGACTATAATGGCTTATCTTGTTTTCTTGTCCTGGTTCAGTCTAAATGGAGATTTGGACAGATCACATCAGAGCAGGAACTAGTCTTTTGCCCCTAAAACTATTTGTCTTGTAAAGGTCAGTACAGCATTTCTCTGGCATCATTGAGGAAAGGGACGGCAACTCTTAGTGGTTGTTTCTCGCTATTATTTCATCTCTTCCTCTTCTACTCCAAACCAGTTCATCCTAAAGCCAAGTCCGTCAAGTCTACCAGCCCATCAGAAAAGAAAGGAGTTTCTGGAAAATACTATTAAGAAGACTTAAAGGTTTGAAAATGGGAGGGAGAAAAACCAGTGTGGCTTCTGAACCAAAGAGGCAACCACTTTTACTATATGTGGATTGTGATATCTGGTGTCACGTGAGAAAGAAGCAACCTGGGTGCATTATCTCATTTTTTTTTTAAGATTTTATTTTATTTTATTTTTGTTTTATTTTATTTTTAAATTTTTTAAAGATTTTATATATTTATTTATTTTGAGAGAGAGAGCAGGGAGAGGGGGGAAAGGAGAGAGAGAATCTCAGGCATACTCCACGGTGAGCATGGAGCCTGACAGGGGGCTTGATCTCACAACCCTGAGATCATGTCCTGAGCCAAAATCAAGAGTTGGACAGTTAACTGACTGAGCCACCCAGGCACTCCTTAAGACTTTTTTTTTTTAAGGAACCTCTCCACCCAAGTGGGGCTCGAACTCACACCCCTGAGATCAAGAGTTGCATGCTGTACTGACTGAACCAACCACGTGCTCCTGCTTTATTCAATTTTGTAAAACTTAGAAGCGAAAGGAGCTATAGGGAATGAGTACCTGGGAGGGGGGTGTTATTTAACAGATGAGAAATAGTGCCTTAAAGTGTCGATATATGTTTGTGTTAGGTATGTAACAGATGACAGAGACCTGGCGAGGCATATGACTTAGAAAATCCAGATAATTTTACTCTATGCTTCTATATTGCTTGAGTCTTTCCCCACAAGCTTTATTTATATAATTAAAAGAAAGAGAGGGAAAACATGCAGATAAGAAAAAGAAGCAAATAGGGGCGCCTGGGTGGCACAGCGGTTAAGCGTCTGCCTTCGGCTCAGGGCGTGATCCCGGCGTTCCGGGATCGAGCCCCACATCAGGCTCCTCTGCTATGAGCCTGCTTCTTCCTCTCCCACTCCCCCTGCTTGTGTTCCCTCTCTCGCTGGCTGTCTCTGTCTCTGTCAAATAAATAAATAAAATCTTTAAAAAAAAAAAAAAAAGGAAGCAAATAAAAATAATCTGTAATATCATTGCCCAGAAATGAGACAATTTCTGCCTTCAAAGGCTCCCAGCACAATGGGCGAGATAGACAAGTCAACAGGGAAATTCCATGCTATGCAGGCATAAATGAGGCCACAAAGAAGCATGCCTCACATATTGGCTGGAGGCAGTGGAGGCAGTCGGAGAAGTCTTCTAGCCAGGAGGTGATACTTGAGCAGAGTCTTAAACGATGAGTAGTGTTTAGCCAGAAAGAGAAGAGGGAGGGCAGGTACTTGGTATTGAGGAAGTAGAATGAAAGGGTGCTGATTTGTGGGAAAGCATACTCAGGATTGGATCATTGCTTGAGGGGCTTGGTGGGAGAGGCAAAGGCTGAGGGTTTTCGCTTTTTCTCCAGGCAGCGATGGGGTGGTTGTGTATTTTCAGTTGCAGGAGTCACCTGACTGGGCGTGTGTTAGAAAGGTCGTCCTTCACAGTATAGACGGTGATATGGGGTTGAGACTGGAGACAGAGAATTGAAGACTTGGAGATAGAAGCCTGTTAACAGTTGAAAATCTGAGAGTTTGCATTAAAACCATGAGGATGGACGAGATATCGATGAGGGACACTTGGAAAGTAAAATCTTATTTGGTGACTGATGCAAGGAAGAGGAAGGAGTTTGGAACAACTCTAGTTTGGGGGATTGAATGACGGTGCCATTTACAAATCGAGTTTTGTGGAGGAGGATGTGAACTCAATTTTAGATATGTTGAGTAATGTTTTAATAATTTTCTCTTTACAAAAGTAATATATTCAAGAAATTTATGAACTATAGCTGGGGCGTGTGGCTGGCTCATTCGGTAAAGCATGGGACTCTTGATCTCAGAGTTGTGAGTTTGAGTCCCACAGTGGGCGTAGAATTTACTTAAAAAAAGAGATTTATGAACTACGGGTAAGCATAAAGGAGCAATTATCCATAATCCAGCAGTTCATAATAGTTTTATGTATATCCTTCCCTTCCTTCCTTCCTCCCTTTTATCTCCTACTTTTTTAAAAAGGAGGCTGTGCTGTATATACCTACTGATTTTTTTTGTTTTCTTTTTCTTCTTCCACCTCCCCCACACTGCTATGTGTACTGAGTTCTAATCTGCTCTTACGCATTAATACATCGTGAATGGCTTCTCACATCATTAAATGGTTAGTGATATCGTTACAGATTTTTTTACTGTACTAAAATGTGGCAAAAATTAGAGAATGCCAATAAAAATAGAAAATATTAAGCTATTAATAGTTAATCTTTGTTAATATTTTATATGTTTTATGTATTTATTATAGGAAAACTAGAAAATTCAAATAAATACAAAGAATTATTACCCAAAATTAATTTCTGTTGATATTAGTGTATATCCTTCTGGAAATGTTCTGTGGGTATGTACCTTTTCTTTCACTATAACTACTGCTTATTGAGCACCAGGCACTGTGCTAACCTCTTAAAAAAGAGTTCTTTAATTTTCAAAACTACCCTGCGAGATAGGTTCTAGTATTACTCTGTTTTATGGAAGAGAAAATTAATCTTGTTAAATGTTTTGTTTTATAATATTTTTTTATTTGATTGTGTCAAACATTTGCTGTCTAAAGATACTTACTTCCACATCTTTAAGAGCTTAACTGGCATTCCCTTCTATGCTTATGTCATCAGTGTTCCTTTTGATTGAACTTTTAGGTTATTTTCAGTTTTATGCTATTAATAACATCTTTGTGTACTTCTCTAGTTGTTTTCTTAAAGTTAATTCCTAGATAGAATTCTTGTGTAGATTTTTTAAAGGCACAAGGGGTGCCTGGTGGATTAGTCGGTTAAGTGTCCATCTCTTGATTTTGGCCCAGGTCATGATCTCGGGGTCGTGAGATCCAGCCCTGTGTCGAACCCTGCATTCGGTGTGGAGCCGCTTAAGATTCTTTCTCTCCCTCTCCCTCTGCCCCTCCCCACCGTTTCTCTCAAAAAAAAAAAAGAAAAGAAAAGTGGAGGGGAAAAAAAGGTGTTTGATACATAAACTACTTTCTGGAAAGATCATACTAATTTACCTTCCTCTGGATAATTTTTGTACCTGTTCCCCTAAATCCTTATGGCCACCATAAGACAGTTACGTGTTCTGCACAGTTTTTGAGCATCCTCCACGTGCCAGGCACTGTACAACAGTGAGCAGCGGACCCTGCCTTCATGAAGTAGCGGTCTCCTCTTAAAATTTTAACTTTTACCGGTTTCATTGGTAAATAATGATACTGTGTTTTAGCCTGCATTTTTAATTTTTTTTCCCGTATTTGCTGGCTCCATGATTTCTTTTACATAGCGTTCATACCTTTGCTTATTATCCTATTGATTTATAAGTCATCTTTATGTTAATACTGTATAGAGTTAGGATACTACCTTTGTGCGTCACAGATGATTTTTCCTTCAAGTCTATCATCTGCTTACTATATTCCTAAGTGGATAATTTATAATAAACGAGTCTTCCAGTTTTTCCCTGTATTTTAGTTGTCATGTCCTTCCCCTTACCTATTTTTTTCATATAGTACTTCTATGGGTTATTTTTACATTTATATTTTATAACTCAATTAGAATTTGTTTGAGAGTATGGGGGCGCCTGGGTGGCGCAGTTGTTAAGCGTCTGCCTTCGGCTCAGGGCGTGATCCCGGCATTCTGGGATCGAGCCCCACATCAGGCTCCTCTGCTAGGAGCCTGCTTCTTCCTCTCCCACTCCCCCTGCTTGTGTTCCCTCTCTTGCTGGCTGTCTCTCTCTGTGTCAAATAAAGAAATTAAAAAAAAAAAAAAAAGAATTTGTTTGAGAGTAAGCCATGAGGTAGAGATTTAACTTGATTTTTTCCCCCAAACTTAGCCAGTTATTATTAGTAGCTTATATTTAGTAATCTGTGCTTTCTGCATTGCTGAAATACACTTTTATTATTTCTTTTTCTTCTTTTTCAGAATTTTTTATTTATTCATTTGAAAGAGAGAACTAGCAAGAGCATGGGTAGAAGGGAGGGTCGGAGGGAGAGGGAGAAGCAGATTCCCTGCTGAACAGGGAGCCTGACAACGGGGCTGGATCCCAGGACCCCAGCATCATGACCTGAGCCAAAGGCAGATGCTTAACCGACTGAGCCACCCAGGCACCCCCACTTTTATTATTTCTTATATAGACTTGAGTTTGTTTATGGACTTTGTTTTGTTCCATTTATCTAGCTCTCTGTCCCTGTACTCCTGTTGTAGTTGGTCCTAGCTTTTGATGGTACTAGTTCCATTTTCTTAGTTTTTTTCCTATACTTAATCTTCCAGATGGATTTTAGAATCATTTTTTAATGGTTTCCAAAAATTCCACTGTGTGCTTAATTTAAAAAGCTCTACATTTAGAAATTGTGTAAGGAACATGGTATGATGTGTTGCATTTTAGGTACATGTGGGATATTCATTTGGAGATATCCTGTAGACATTGGCACATATGGTATTAAGCTCAGGGCCAGGAGTGGTGATGAGATATAAAGATTTGAGATACTTGGGCTTTTCAGTGGTATTCAAATCCTGTGACTGGGTGAGCTTGCTCAGGGAGATTTAGATGGAGGCTGAGGATAGGACTCTGAAGTGGCATTTAACAGGTAGGTGGAGGGTGAAGAACTCGAAAAGAAATATGGTGTTGGAAGAGACTGTAGGGTAAGTGGGAAAGGCATGGGCTTTAACACAGACCAGCTCTGCATGTACTAACCATGTGACATTAGCTTTTCTAAACCTTCATTTCCTCATCTTTGGAGCAAGGAGCCCAACACAGGGGTCGATCCCAGGACCCTGGGATCATGGCCTGAGCTAAAGGCAGCTGCTCAACTGACTGAGCCACCCACCCAGGCGCCCCTTGTTTTATTCTTCTTAAGATTTTATTTACTTAGTTATTTGAGAGAGTGTGTGCACACGAGCAGAGGGAGAGGGACAAGCAGACTCCAGGCCAAGCGTGGAGTGTGCCATGGGGCTTGATCTCACGACCCCAAGATCATGACTGAGGTGAAACCAAGACTCCGACTGAGCCACCCAGGTGCCCCAATATGGTCTATTTTATAACATTGTTTAGAAGATAAAGTAACAGGGGGGCGCCTGGGTGGCTCAGTTGTTGAGCGTCTGCCTTCGGCTCAGGGCGTGACTACGGGGTCCTGGGATCGAGCCCCGTGTCCACGTCGGGCTCCCTGCTCCGCTGGGAAGCCTGCTTCTTTCTCTCCCACTCCCCCTGCTTGTGTTCCTTCTCTCTCAAATAAATAAATAAAATATTTAAAAAAAGAAGAAGAAGATGATAAAGTAATAGGGAAGAAATACTGTTAGTCGAGATAAGAATTTTAGAGTCAACTGTCTGGGTTGGGATCCTTGCTTTACTATTTACTGGGTGCATGGCCTCAGGAACTGTTCAACTATTCGCACTGTCCAAATGGGTAATGTTGATAATACCTATTTCATAAAAATATTTCAAGATTTAAATTAGATGATGGAAGTAAAATCCTTAGCCTGAGGCATTGTAGGGACTCAAGTCAGTGTTTGCCTTCATAACATGTAAAGCTTCTAACACACAAGCCCAGCACACAGGTACTCAGTAAGTGTTAAGGCCTGCCCCCCCTTTTTTAAAGAGAGAGCGTGCGGGGGAGTGGGGGGGAGGGAGAGAGAAAATCCCAAGTAGGCTCCATGCCCAGGGCCTGATGCAGGGCTTGATCTCATAACGCCAAGATCATGACCTGAGCCGAAATCAAGAGTCAGACCTTAACTGACTGAGCCACCCAGGCGCCCCAGATAAGGCCTCCTTTCAGAATGTTCTGCATAGGAAGGGGACCTATACCCTTCACAGAAGGCACAACAGAAGAAGGACTAAAGAATGAGAGCACACATTGGTACCGATATTTGGTGCAGGATCTGATTAGGTTAGAGGGTCATTAATGAAATCCAGCTTGGCTTACGGTATTTATCCCAAGCTCCTGGTAAAGGGAACTATTTAGGATGAATAATTACATTTTCCCCTCTTCCTCTAGGCAAACACAGAGCAGCCCAAGCTGAGTAGAGATGAGCAGCGGAGTCGAGGTGCTCTCTTACAGGACATCTGCAAAGGGACCAAGCTGAAGAAGGTGACCAACATTAATGATCGGAGTGCTCCCATCCTTGAGAGTGAGTCTAATCTTCATTTCCTAGTGAGCCACCAGGATCCCAGGATTGACTTGGAGACTTGGCTGGCCTGTCATTTTTATTGTGGGGCCTTAAGTGGGAAAATTTTGTCCTTCAGGAGAGTTTTCTTTGAATGTTCTTTGGCTGTCTTCACATCTTTTCATTTAAACACCTTAGAATTTTCTTTTTGACCTTTGGGACACATTCTCTGGGGGAAGACTCCCATCTCCTACTGTAACTAGTGCTCCTTACGGCACATCCATGGCTGTTCTCCGAGGAGACCATCATGTTACTAAAAACCGCTAAGCTGAAGCTAGTGAAGATGTTATAATTGCCACAAGTGTCCATTCTGCTAGGCCTCTGGAGAGTTTGCTCACACCTGGATCCCTGAGTCCCTGGCCCCCTTACCATCTGGGACTTGGAAAGGAGAGCCCAGAGAACTCTGCTGAATGTGTCTTGATCCTGGTTTTCCCTCTGCCTTTCCTAAATAAGGGAAATTTGACTCCTTGTTCCTTTTGTTCTTTCTCTTGCATCACAGTGAGGAGTTTCATCTCCACATGAAGCTGTGGAGCTGAGAGGCCTAGCCTTTTTTTTTTTTTTTTTTTTTTAATGCAAAAGCAAGATTGGTTTGTTTGCAAATTAAAGCCCAAATAGAAGAGGGGTTTCTCCTCAGGATTAACTTGGTCACCAGCTCCCAGCATGTGAAGTGAAAACCCTAATGGTATGCTTTCCAGAGCCGAAAGGAAGCAGTGGTGGTTATGGCTCTGGAGCAGCTGCCCTGCAGCCCAAGGGAGGTCTCTTCCAAGGGGGAGTGCCAAAACTCCGACCTGTGGGAGCCAAGGACGTTTCAGGTATCTGATCAGTACTTTCTTCGGATATTTCCCAAGTGCGTTAATTTCTGATTAGTCCCAAGTGGGTCATCTAGGGTTAAGGTGTGTTGTAGAGGTGGGAGGAAGGAGAAGTGGGAGCAGGGGAGAAGTTACAGAGTAGAATAAAGCCAAAGCTGAGAGATTAAATAAAAATGTGTTCAACTTGTATTGGCAGTATTTGTCATGGGCCCTGAGCCTGAAACCACATTAAAATCCAGAACTATACAGGCATTTAACCTGCTACCATGCAGGTTACACTAAGGAGGCTGGGTGAAGTAGAGATACTGACTAACGTGTATCTAGCTCTGTTGATCGAGTGCTGTCTGGTGTATTTGTAGAGAACCTAGCTGGTAAGCCAGCCCTACAAGTCCCCAGTTCTCGAGCTGCTGCCCCAAGGCCACCGGTGTCAACAGCTAGTGGGCGCCCTCAAGATGATACAGACAGCAGCCGAGCCTCACTCCCAGAACTGCCCCGGATGCAGAGACCCTCGTTACCGGACCTCTCTCGGCCTAATACCACCAGCAGTACAGGCATGAAGCACAGCTCCTCTGCCCCTCCTCCACCACCCCCAGGGCGGCGTGCCAACGCACCCCCTACACCTCTGCCTGTGCACAGCAGCAAAGCCCCGGCCTACAACAGAGAGAAGCCCTTGCCACCCACACCTGGACAAAGGCTGCACCCTGGTCGAGAGGGACCTCCTGCTCCACCCCCAGTCAAACCACCTCCTTCCCCTGTGAATATCAGAACGGGACCAAGTGGCCAGTCTCTGGCTCCTCCTCCTCCGCCTTACCGCCAGCCTCCTGGGGTCCCCAATGGACCCTCCAGTCCCACTAATGAGTCAGCCCCTGAGCTGCCACAGAGACACAATTCTTTGCATAGGAAGACACCGGGGCCTGTCAGAGGCCTAGCGCCTCCTCCACCCACGTCAGCCTCTCCATCACTACAGAGTAATAGACCACCTCCCCCAGCCCGGGACCCTCCCAGTCGGGGAGCCGGTAAGTGCCTGGAAGCACCTTTTTTCCTATCAGATGTAGAATTGAGTTTATCTTCTCACCTTTTCCTCCAAAGCTCTCCTTCAGCGATTGAAAAGAAAAAGAATTCACTTACTCATTCAGCAGGTTTACTGAGTGCCTTTTTATGTTTCAGACTCTGTTTTTAGGGAAACAACAAACAGTAGAAAAGACAGAAGATTCCTCTTCTTTGGACAGTCAAGCAAATAAATTAGTTTAAAAAATTATATATGTAGATCTATATGTGTGTGTGTGTGTGAGTATGTATATATATAAAATCATATAATTATAAATATATACAAATAAAACTATAAAATTATATATATTATATGTTTTTATATATATATATATATATAAAGACAGTATGTAGATGTTTTAGAGAAATACAAAACAGAGAAAGGGAAATAGGATATACTGGGGTAGAGGGTGGTGGTGGTATTTTTTATTGCAGAGGTGGGGTGAGAGTAGGGTTAGGGAAGGCCTTACTGATAAAGTAACAATCTGAAGAGAGTGACGGAGTAGGCTAAGCAGTAATCTGGGAGAATAGGTATTGCAGGCATTGGGAACAGCAAATACAAAGGCCCTGAGACTGGGGACAGCAGGGAGGCCATTGTGGCAGGACTGGAATGAGTGAAGGGGGAAGAGTGGAAGGACGAGGAGGTCAGGAAGCTAGATTCGAAGCTAGATTTGCACAGGAGAACACTGTAGGACTTTGTCAAGACTGGGATTTACTCGGTGAGATGCTGAGCCCCTCTAGAGGCGTTGGAACGGAGGAGAAGTGTTGCTTTAGCTTTTAAAAGGATGACAAACTCAGGGCGCCCAGGCGGCTCAGTTGATTAAGCATCTGCCTTTGGCTCAGGTCATGATCCCAGGGTCCTGGGATTGAGCCCTGCATTGGGCTCCCTGCTCAGCAGGGAGCCTGCTTCTCCCTCTCCCTCTGCTGTTCCCCCTGCTTGTACTCTTTCTCTGTCAAATAAACAAAATCTTTAAAAAATAAAAAATAAAAGGATGACAAACTCTGGTGTTGAAAACAGACTGCAGGGGGACAGAGGTGGCAAGGGAGACCACTTCGGAGGCTGGTGCAGTAAATCAGGCAGATAGGTAGGGCCGCAGCAGGTTTGGGGGAAGAAGACAGGTGTTCACTTTTAGACAAGTCAAGTTTGACATGCCTGTTAGGCAAACACCAGTTCGTTATTTTCTCTTGGATTTCTGTCAGACTCTGAAGTTGAGGGGAAAGGTCTGGGCTAGAGAAATTTGAATGATATTGAAAACCACATGCTGGATAAGCTCCCCTAGGGAGTCAGTCTAGATAGAGAAGAGGTTGAGGCCTTTATATTAGAGGTCAGAGAGATGGAGAGTAGCAAGCAGAGGAAGCTGAGAAAGAGTCTATAGTGAGGAAGGAAGAAAACGAGAGGATGCTGGAAGGATGCCAAGAGGGAGTGATCAGCTGTGTTCAGGACTGGAAACTGAGAATGACATTGGTCTCGGCAACATGGAGTCTTTTGAGGGGGACCCCCAGACAACATGATATCCTTTTGATAATTTCGGTGGAGTGATGGAGGATGAGGGTGAAAGTCTAATTGAGATGTGTTTGGGAACTTGGGAATAAGAGGAGAGGAATTGGAGATAGCGATGTAGAACTCTGTTTGCTTAAAGGGGAGCGAGGGTGGGGGCGCAGATGAATGGTTGCTGGAGGAGAATGTGGGATTGAGGTTTGGGACCCCTCCCCTCCAAGATGGGAGATATTTCGGCATCTGTTTGTATACTGATGAAATGATACAGTAGAAAGGGGGGAAATTGCCTGAGTAATGTTTTCAAGAAGGCTAAAAGGAATGGAATCTGATTCATAGGTAAGGGGTTGACCTTAGATAAGAACACAGATAGTTCTTCCATGGTAACAGGAGGGAAGGCAGAGTGCATAGGCATAGATGCAAGTGGGTAGGTGGGCGTAGTGGTAGGATCATGTGCAAAGTTTTGTGTGTGTGTGTGTGTGTGTGTGTGTGTGTGTGTGTTTTAAAGATTTTATTTATTCATTTGACAGAGAACAAACAGGGGGAAGAGCAGAGGGAGAAGCAGGCTCTCCGCTGAGCAGGGAGCCCGGATACGGGGCTCTATCCCATTACCCTGGGATCATGACCTCAGCCAAAGGCAGATGCTTAACTGACTGAGCCACCCAGGCACACCTTCTGGTTTGTTTCTTATTGGTGAGATAGAAAGCAAGGACATCCACTGTGAATGAAGGGAGGGAAGGAGAGAGAGGGACATGAAGTGGTCCTCTGGGAGCATGGGAGAGTGAAGGGGATGGGGAAGTGTTCTGGGATAAGCAGCAGCATGAAAGGCCCACTCAGGATTAGGAGCTGTACACTCAAAGTGAGATTAGCACAGTGTGTGTTCAGCTGTGTGTTTGCAGGTACTAAGTGGGGGCAGCATGGTATTTAACCAGGCTTAGCTTTTTTAGGCATGTGGGACACTAAGGGAGAAAGAAAGCTAAGGGTGTAGGTCAGAGAATGATTGTAATAGTGGACCATGAGCCTAAACTGGGTGAAGAGGGGAGTAAGGAGCTCTAGAAAAAGTAGAAGAGGTTGTATAGTCTCTTTACAAAATAGCATGACTGAAAGTAGAGCATTAGGGAGACCATGAAGCTCTCTGGGACCTTCTTGGACCCAGGAATTTTGGCTCCCATGGCCTCTTATATCATTGGACTTTGAGCCACATCCTCCACAAATGGCTTTTGAGCTTTTAAACAGTCCTTGCAGGTTTGGATCATTGATTAAGAAATTAAGTCATCAGAAAGCACGTATTGAAAGTCCATTAACCTGTGCTGCTGCTTGGCGAGGTACATGGAGAGTTGGTGTTCTAGAAGCTGGCCGGCCAGCAGACGGCAGTTGTATGGTAACCTGTACATCCCTGACCCCATGTCTCCCTGGCTTTAGCCATAAGAATCCTAGTCCTAAGGTGGTCTTTGATTCTACAAAGTTTAGGTTAAAAATTATTTTTTAACTTAGGGATTTTTTTTAAAGATTTTATTTATTCATTTGTCAGCACAAACAAGGGGAGCAGCAGGCAGAGGGAGAAGCAGGCTCCCTGCTGAGGAAGGAGCCCAGTCCCGACTCTGGTCCCAGGACCCCGGGATCATGACCTGAACTGAAGGCAGACGCTTAACCAACTGAGCCACCCAGGTGTCCCAGGGATATATATATATTTTTTTAAACTTTATCTAAGCAGAGCCCATATCTTTCTAACCCTATCCAGGAATAGAAACAGGGAAAAAAATATAATTTCTGGGGCGCCTGGGTAGCGCAGTCGTTAAGCGTCTGCCTTCGGCTCAGGGCGTGATCCCGGCGTTCCGGGATCGAGTCCCACATCGGGCTCCTCTCCTCTGCTGGGAGCCTGCTTCTTCCTCTCCCACTCCCCCTGCCTGTGTTCCCTCACTCACTGGCTGTCTCTCTCTGTCGACTAAAAAAAAAAAAAAAATATATATATATATATATATATATATATAATTTCTGTGGGTTTAACTGAGTTGTTTTATTTTTTTAACTTTAATTAATTTTTAAAAATTAAGCTATAGGCCTAATGTTGGTCTTGAACTCAAGACCCCGAGATCAAGAGTCACATGCTCTACTGACTTAAGCCAGCCATGCACCCTGAATTGGGTAATTTCAGATGTCTGCAGACTTCTTGCTTCCCACTTCTCTGTTCTTTCTTTGTGGTTTCTTTAGAAGAATGTGAAATTATGAGCCTTGTTCTTCTGTCCCTTAGCCATCACCAACTTTGAGGCCTGATGGAGGCCTCGGGCAGCTTTCCATCTCTGTAACCAGAGCAGCAGTTCTTAGAGTGATAACACTGAGAGAAAATTGAGGTATTTTAGTCAGAGATCCTGTGAGTATTGGGTCTCTTTGTTGTGTGACATTGGGCAGATTGCTCTGATTCTCTAAGTTTGTTTCCTCATGTGTTCATAGTACCTTCAGGGGTGGTTGTAAAAAGTATGTATGAAAGTGCTTTGTAAACTGTAGTATGCTGATAACTGTTAGTGGTTTTATGCAAGGGTTTCCAGGTAGTTCATGGATTTATCTCTATTATTAAATCATATTATGACAATATTAAGTGATAATATACTTTTGTTTCCATATGAATTATTTACATTTGGAAAAGTATGGAGTCTTCTGTCTTCCCAGGGTGCTCAGGGACCAGTTTTATTGGTCCATAGCATTTCTGAATTTTTTCTTTGCAGAGTAAAACACTTTTTAAGGGATTTTTTTTTTTTTTTTTTTTTTTTTTAAAGAATCAGTACCATCCTGCTTTCCTCAGAATTGGGTTTATCTAGGTTTACAAAAGGTGGTCTCCCACCCCAAGGTTTCTTTTACAAACTGCTTCTTTCTTACGGTCCTTGGGTTCCAGTTCTGTCACTTGAAATGGTCTTAAAACTGTATGTGGCAAAGAGCCCAGAAACTTCCTGGAGATGGCAAAACCTGGTTGGGGTGACCCTGAGGGAGGGCACCAAAGGAGCAAGCAGATTGTCTGGGTTGGCTCTGATCACTGCCACCTGCCCATTGTCTGGCTGGTGTCCTTTTGAGCCTACCTAACCCTGCCTGCCTTACACTCCCTGGCCCTCCCCTAGAGAGATACAGACTCTTAGGGCCCTGAGAAATCTGGGTTTGAGGGAAATACTTTGAAGGTGGACTCAAAGAGCTGCAGATTTGGGATGAAATCAAGCTTCAGAGATCTGTTAGGTGGTGATAAGGAGATTTCTCTTTACTTATTGCTTCTAATAGCCCTTGTCCATACTTAAAACCTTGAAAAGAGTGAGGGAGACATTCAGAGTGCATCTTAGGGAAAGTGAAAACTAACATTTACTGGGCCTACAGTGCTGGACCCCTTGTCTACATAAATCATCCCATTACTGTTTCATTCTTAACTGCGGTCACTCTACAGAAATTCCGACAACAATTCAGGAGGAATAAGAAGATACACTCTTGGGTGTCTGGCTGGCTTAGTCGGTAGAGCACGTGACTCTTGATCTCAGCGTCATGCATTCAAGCCTCACGATGGCTTAGAGTGTACTTAAAAAAAGATGATGATGATACACCCTTTATCACTAATCCTTGTTGTCTGTTAAGCCGAGTAGTCTCTCCATGAATTATTTAGGAAACAGCTATTTATCAGACATGGCATTGGTACCAGAAGATAAACTTCCATCTCAGTGGGTTATACATTTTAGGGGGAGGTAATATAGTACCTGGGGTAGTTATGAAAAGCAGTGTGGGCGTAGTGGAAAGAGCAGATGTATGCTGACTCTATGAGATCTGTGACCTCAGACAAACAACCTGAGTCCCAGTTCCCCCATTTGTGAAATGGGGATAGTACCACATACTTTGCAGGAGTGGTGGAAGAGTTTTTAAAGATGTAATGCCTGTGAAGTACCCGGGACAGTGCCTGGAATATAACAGAAACCAAATAAATGGTAGCTGCTCTTTTTGTTAGTTAATGAAAAGAATAGAACGATATAATATAAACACCTTACTTAGAACCTATTCCAGTGATGTTGCCATGTCTTCAGACGTGTTGTTGATGTTACCTTGATTTTTGTCTTTTTTTTTTTTTTTTTTTTTTAAGATTTCATTTATTTGAGAGAGTGAGTGAGAGAGAGAGCACACAAGCAGGGGCAGAGGGAGAGGGAGAAGCAGACTCCCCACTGAGCAGGGAGCCCGACATGGGGCTCAATGCCAGGACCCTGGGATCATGACCTGAGCCAAAAGTAGACGCTTAACTGACTGAGCCACCCAGGTGCCCCACATTTTTGTCTTTTAAGAGTGAAGTGGAGGGGCGCCTGGGTGGCACAGCGGTTAAGCGTCTGCCTTCGGCTCAGGGCGTGATCCCGGCGTACCGGGATCGAGTCCCACATCGGGCTCCTCTGCTATGAGCCTGCTTCTTACTCTCCCACTCCCCCTGCTTGTGTTCCCTCTCTCGCTAGCTGTCTCTATCTCTGTCAAATAAATAAATAAAATCTTTAAAAAAAAAAAAAAGAGAGAGTGAAGTGGAGTCAGATGTAGGTATGAATATTTTTATTGATGGTTGTGCAATCTCAGAAATGAGATATGAGGGGCACCTGGGTGGCTCAGTCAGTTGACCGTCTGATTCTTGGTTTCAGCTCAGGTCACGATCTCAGAGTTATGAGATCAAGACCCGCATTGGGCTCCGTGCTCAGCACAGAGTCTCCTTATCCCTCTCCCTCTGCTCCTCCCCCAAGCTTGCACATGTGCGCACATGCACTCTTTGTCTCTAAAATAAATATATATGTAGGTACGTAGATAGATAAAATCTTTTAAAAAAATGAGATATGGACATCATATAATATTTACTGAACTGTCTGGTTAGAAACTGGGTTTGGAAGCAATTCCCAAAGAGACATTCCCAGTTTTTTTGAGCAATGAGCCTATCATTGGAGATATGCAATTCTGCAGATGAATCTACTATACATATCTTGAGAATCACTCATTTTGGTCTCTACTACTAAGTGCTAGAGTAAGTGACACAGCCTATAAATGCTATGGGAGAACAAAGAAGGAGGGGATTAGAATAGAGTGCATTGCTTTGGGAAAGCCTGTAGAAGATGGGGCTTGAGTGGAATCTTAAAAAAGAGAGGTAGGTTTTATAGTAAGGGAAGAGGGAAGGCATTTCCGCATCTTTTGGGGGAGTCACAGGAGCAAAGCATATGTGGTTTGGTTTAGTCAGCACATGTTGATTGCGTACCTACTGTGTGCTGTACATGTGGCTGAGCTTGGGAACTCAGATGAATGGACACGGCCCTGACTTGGGAAGAGGCACATAAAATGAGAAATTATAATACAATATGGTAGTGTAGTAGAGAGATACAGAGGCGACAGTGGGAGTCTCAGCCTAGGAATCAAGCAAGGAAGAGGGGAAGGTGAAATCAGGCTCCCTGGCGTGGTAAGTTGTTGTGTAAGAAAGGAGGATGATGTGGTGAGACCCAGTTGGGGTTGAAGCTAAGGATTTGAAACTTCATGATAGAGGAAATGCAAAGCCCTTAGAAAAGTTTGAGCAAGTATTTTGGAGGAGATTAGTGAGTCGAAATGAAGAATGGATTGGAATGGTAAGAGATGAGAAGCAAGGAGAACATTTGGGAAACTTTTTGCAGTAGAACAGGCTGAATATGAGAAAGCCTTGAATTAGGATTGTGGAGGAAGGCATGGAGAGGCAGGGAAAAGATATCAAGAGTAGGCAAAGTTCTTGACTGACTTGTCACAGGAAATGAAGAAGGTCACACATTTATTCTGGACTTTGGGATCTGGAAGAATGTTCCCGCTTAAATAGGGGTGAGAGGAGGGTGAATCTGATACTCGACAGGCTGCCCGGAGGCTCCCGGAGCCCAGATCTTTGGGAAGGCACCAAGGCACTCTTAGCGCACGTCTCTCAAATTCCCCTACCCCTCACCATCTCTGTATCTCAGCCTAAACTGCCTTGGATTTTCCTTGCAGCTCCTCCACCCCCACCACCTATGATCCGAAATGGTGCCAGGGATGCTCCCCCTCCCCCCCCACCATACCGAATGCATGGGTCAGAACCCCTGAGCCGAGGAAAGCCCCCACCTCCGCCCTCAAGGACGCCAGCTGGGCCACCCCCTCCTCCTCCACCACCCCTGAGGAATGGCCACAGAGATTCTATTACCACTGTCCGATCTTTCTTGGGTAAGTAACTAGCTGTTTTAGTCTCATAGTTCTGTGGTGACTTCACTAATTCCAGTGGCCACTCTAGAGTGGGAATGGTCACTAGGTATCCTTTGTTCACAACAGTTCCTCTCCTGATTTTCCCTCAGACTTTTGGGCCCCCTCCATTGACAGCCCTTGCCTTATGCAAATTCTAGGTATGAATGCTTTAGAAGAGATTGAAGTAAAATCAGTAGGTGTTGTGGTAATAACTCTGAAGCTGTTCTCTTGCTTGGATCATTTGTGGTTAGCTTTTAGGTCAGAGACTTTATCCTTTTCAGGATTATTCAGACAGGAATGATGTATCTTCTTAGGACGGAGAGGGCCTTTTCTGGACCTTTAAAAAACAACAAAAACCCATGGTGCACAACATTAATAATACAGAGCCACTACCTAGCTGTCCTACTTTGAGGAAGTCACTTCGCTGCTCTGGGCCTCGCTTCCCTCATCTGTGAAATGAGGTGGATGAGATCAGGAGTGTATGAGATTTACCTTTTTCAAGGTTAATAAATGAGTCTTAGGCCCCACCTAAGAGATTCTGGTTCATTGGGTCGAAGATGGAGCTGCAAGCAAAGGTTGTCCATCAGGTTTCCTCAGACCCTCTGTTGAGGACCCCTGGAAAGATCTGTACCATCTCCTTCAACCCTAACACTCTAGATTCTTGAATGGTTGCCCTCTTCTCTGTCCCCAGTCTAGTCTTTTCCTAATTAGTAGACCAGGGTTTTTGGAATGTGTTTGAGCCACACTGATTGAAAATCTGAGCCTTCTTCTAGAGGGGACACGTAAAGTGGGAGCAGAGGCCATGAGATGCTGTCCCAACTCTATTGTAGAGCTAAATGAGGGTAACCTGGGCCAGAGGGGCATTATCTGGTCAGATCTCTCACTAACTGGTGACAGAAATACCCATTTTAGGTTAATGTCTACCGATCTGTGGATTCAGTTCAGTTGGTTTCCCATGGTGACAGTCTCTAAAATGACTGTTAACTGAAACAGAGCTGTATTTCCTTCTCCTCCCATGCAAACTGCTGGGCTCCTTTCCTGTTAAGTGCCTGATTTTTGGTGGAAAAATTTGAAGAACTAATTTGAAGACTCAATCCTTAATGTAAAGAGCCTCTGAGCATATCCTTTGTGCGTGCAAGGTCCATAGAAAGATGCTGTTGCTGGCCTCAGGAACCTTGGTTTAGTGGGCCAGGCAGGCCCTCATGGTCCATCAGAATTTGAGGGAGATAGCGGGGTGGGGGGTCAGAAGTGGTACAGAGTGTGTGGAAGCACAAGGAAGGGTGATATGACTTAATATTCTGTTCCTTTCCCAGATGATTTTGAGTCAAAGTATTCTTTCCATCCAGTAGAGGACTTTCCTGCTCCAGAAGAATATAAACACTTTCAGAGAATATATCCCAGCAAAACAAACCGAGGTGAGAAGAGTAGTCCATGAAAGTTTTTTCTATAATTCCATAGAAAGTAGAATTGGTATGTTTTTCTTAGATTAAAATTTGCTTCTTCTCATCTGCATTTTCTTAAGAAAACAAGGAAACAACAAAACCAATCCCTAAATTTTACAGGTTAGCTTAAAGAGCCTGTCTCTCGTATCAGGAATGTTTGGGTTATTCAGGGTTTGGTGGTTGACCTTATGTATGTGGTTTTCATTTTTATATTTTTCAGCTGCCCGTGGAGCCCCACCTCTGCCACCCATTCTCAGGTGAAGCCTGGCTTGGTCCTGTTCCTCAGGAAAAGGATGGACCCTCTCCTCTGCTCAGATGGTCCCTTCCATTCCCCTGAAACCTGCATGAGAGCTCCTGACGTGTTTCTACAGTGCAACCCACCTCTAGACACCAAGCGTCCTCCCCACTCACCTCCATCTATGCATCTCGTCTCTAGACTTGGTGATTGGACTCTTTATATTGACACTAGGGTCTCAAGCCCTGCATCCATCCCTCCTCTCGCAAGCCCTGCTAGCCAGATGAGGAAAAAGCTTCCATGTCTCCTGCTTTCCTCTTGGGGAAAGGTGCCTTGTTGTGGTGAATGAACTCATTGTTGGAGCAGGGTGGAGAATTGTACTCCTACTTTCTCCTACCCACTGTGGGGGAAGTGTGGCGGGTATATTATATTTCCTCATTTAGGAGGCTGGCATGGCCAGGACTTCTGGGGGTGGGCATTTTTAGTGAAACAGGAAAGGAATTTGCAGAGATGTGATCTGTTTTAAAGGTCAAGTTTGAAGAAAGGGCAAAGAAATGGGTCTGCTTTCTTTTTAGGGGTATTTTGGTTTTGCTCTCACCCCACCCCATGCAACCACCCAAGGGAAAAGTTGGCTATTATAAACACTAAATACTAATCAGTTGAACTAAACACCTAATAAAAAGAGAGGGAGAAATAAACTGGGGATCCTCTTAGAGCTAGTCAGTTTCTCTGCAGCAAAGGGACCAGGAGCCATTTGTGTCCTCTGGGACTCCCTGCCTATTTGCCTGTTTCCTCAGGGTGCTGAGGCTGAGGGCTGTTATTCCTCTCTGCACTGCCCATCCCCTCAAAAGAAAAGTCACTTTGATTCCTTATGGATTCACAAACTCCCAAAAACCTGCAGTGGGAGGTGGAAAGATAGGGCGTTGGCCTTGACACCACTTAAGTCTTTTCTGACTGGCCCTGAAGGCCTGCTCAAAGACTTTAGCCCCTGATGGGTGCCCAGGATGACGAGGGAAGGGTGAAGCACCTCGTGGAAGGGATCAACTCTGTGGGCTATGAAGGACTTTAAAGCCTGCTTGTTCCAAAGTTCACAGCCCGTCTGACTGAGCAGGTACTTCTCTTCCTGTCTCCATTACTCTTGCCTTTGCAAGACTGCAGGGGTTAACACAGCAGAATAGAGAAGGGTGAGGAAGCTTATGGGGACAGTCAAAGATTCCTCTGTGCCAGGAAGCACAAAAACTTTGGTGAGGTGTGCCTCAGTCCAGTTGGTCTTCCTTGGCAGCCAGCAATATGTTTCTTCGTCTTCCAGGTCCTAGTTCAAGGGCACAGAGGAAATAGAGGGTCCCAGTGTAGGTAGGAACTGAGCTTGGATGGTGGGATGGGACTTCACCATTCTCCAACAGCAGGATGAAGCTCCTGGGCTCTACACCTGGGATGGTTTGGTTTGCTACAACTCTTGCCAAGTGCAGGGACTGCTCAAAGCTTGGAGTGAGAGCAGGGAAGGAGCCAGGGCTGTTCCTTGAAATGGATAGGGAAAGTCAATTAAAAATTTTCACCAGGTACATCACAGGCTTAAATCGCCTTAGGGACCTCTTCAATCTGTTGTATCACAGACTAAGGATCTGTGCATGGTGCCCAGAGAAACCCAAGTCTTCCTGTGCCAGATGGGAGAGCTCTCAACTTGGGTTCTTTGTACAAGGTCTGCTATCCTTTGCCATCCCCTGGACTACATCGACTCTTGGGACAAACCATGATGAGGTCTGTCACCAAACCTTTTCTGATCATTCTCTTTATCATTTTTATTTTCAAATCTGTTAGCAGTTATCTCTCAGCAGTATCCCCAGCATTCTGAAGCCAGTAGTGCTGAGACAGGGCACGAGTGGAGGGAAAAAGAGAGAATACAAGAGTTAACCCTGCAGCAGAGTTCCAGGGGAGATGCTGACCAGTTACTGAACTTGGACTGTGAAGTCTTCCCATTTGTTTTTGAAATGGGAGTTGATGCCTTTTGTACAATATTATCAAAGTATATCCTTTTTTTTTTTTTTCCTTTACTCAAACATAGAGCATCAAAGTAAGTATCACAAGTAAAAGCCAAACCCCAGCTTTTCCCTGGGGCTGATATCTTCCTCCTCTGTGACCTGCTGCCCTTCATATTCCCCAGCATTTGGACTGTGTCACATGGGTATTGATTGTATTCTCATTTTCTTGGCCTCATGAAAAAAGGCCCGGGCCTAGATCTAATCAGAGGGATTTTCTTCTTGAGAGCATGTTGATGGCACAGTACCTATTTAAATGTCTTTGCCTTATACATTATTTGGTCCCTCTGTTAATAGATTTATTATCATGTATATTTACTATTGAAGAATGGGAATGTGATCCTTATAGTTATTGATCTATTTTGTATGTTGTAAAAAGCTTGTAATATAGATTTAAGGTGGGCTGACTTCAAGAGCACTAAAACTTCTCACCTTTTAAACTGCTCTTTTTATCTGCTTGTGGGAATGTTGTCTCTTCAGTGGAAGATTGGGTGGTCTCATGTTGAGACTCTTGCCCAGTCCCATTAACCTCCTTATTCCCTCCCAGAAGGAAGAGACATTGCCCAACTAAGCATCAGGAAGCTGTGTTATAAGCCCTTGTGTGGATTTGGTTTTATGATGTTTTTCTCTAGTGGGAAAAACTTAGTTGTTTCTTTCCACCCTTTCAGGGAAGCAGAGCAGTGGCTTCCAGGTTTTTAAATGAGCTAGATGCCCCCTTTTCCCCACTCTTCTTTGGTCACCAAACTTGGATCAAATCACTTTGATATTCCAGGTGTGGCTTTTCTGTTTTGGGGATTTCTTCCAGCTGCAGCACCCCATCATCCTCACATCCTGGGCTCCCAGAGTGAGGGTGCTTAGGGCTACCCCACCTGATGGATGTGAGGCTGCTTGTCTCCAGAAATGCATCCCAGCCCTCCCAACTGGCCAAGGCAAGGAGACTAGCCACTGGCCATTGCACTGGGGGCATCCCCTCACCCCACAGCTTCCCAACTTGAAATCCAGATTTACCTCCGGAGAGAGGTGAGAAAAATTGTAAATAGACTTGCTACAGAGCAACTCAGGGTTGGGTGTGTTTTAATTCTCCTGATCACTTGAAATAATCTGTAGGCCGAGTGCTTATGGGAGTGGGGGAAAAATGTGACTCCAGGGTCCTTTCCTTCTGCAAAGCTCTGGGGGTGGAGTATAGGGCATCTGAGGCCCTTTGATGGCACTACACTGAGCTGTCTGTCCTTCTGGAAACCCAACCTACAATCAACTGCAAATCCAATTCTTCACATTCCAGTTGTAGCCTTTCTTTCCCTATTGAATCTCAGTCCCTGGCAATGTGGCCAAGGTGGCTTTCTGTAAGCCGCCCTGATTTAGGGAATGGAAGGCATTACAACTCTGCCTTCAAGACTCCTCTCTTAAAAGCAAAATGAAACAAAACTACAGTCACCTTCAAAACACATGCAAAAAGAAGGATAACTGTTTAACTGAAGGAAGGATTTGGTTCCATTCAACTCCACGGTCATCGTGCCTTTACTTGTGTTAGATTTCTGTGCTTTCTTCTTCTCTCTCTTTGAAGCAATTAAAATCTTCCTTGATAACTCTTTCTTTCTATGCTTGTTTCTAACAACTTAGTGGGTTTCCTCTCTAATTGTCTTAAATCTCATTCCACTGGTGGCAGAGGGGCCAAGCCTTCTTTTCTCATGTCTAACCTTTGTCCTTTCCCATGGGGACCAGCATGGAAGTCCTAGTCAACACTGAATAAAAGACTAGAGTGACGTGTTCAGTGTGTGTGTGTGTGTGTGTCCATCTTTGCATGTGGATCAGTTTATTTTCTTTAAAAAAATAATTTATTGTATGATTTATTTTGGAGTTATATTCCAATTGCAGTGCTCCCTCTCCCAATAAGCAGTGATTCCCCCCTCCCCCCTCCCCCACCCCTCTACAATGTATAATCTGGTCTCAGGTTGGATTCTTTGGTACATTTCTTTCTTCTGGATGCTGTGCAGTTTAATTAAACCTTGCTTAAAAACAAAAAAACCTGAAAATTGTGTACTCTTGTCTGGAACACCACCTCCAGTGGTGGCATAGGGAGGGGAGAACATCTGTTGCTTCCGGTGAGTGTAGTGGTTTGACTCTAGAACCTCTAAGAAGGTAGCCACACTGACGGGCAGAAGCATCTGCAGCTTCCCAGGGGTCTTACCTCCTCCCTTCCTGCTGTGTTTTGAATATCACAGTTCTCATTAACCATGCCCACCTGGGTGACTCTGGTAGTTTTGGTCATCATTTATGTTTGCCACCTACCTTCCCAATGCCCATGATTTCAGGAGACCCAGGAGGCGCTCTGGCCTTGTGTCCTCTCCTTACATCTCTTAGGGTTCTTTCTACCTGTGTTGCATGGCAGATTGTCCCATTGAGGTATGGAAGAAAAGGTGGGGGCAGAGCAGACAGACTGTGTGTGTCTATTTTTACTGGGGGTGTTGGCTTTTATTCTTCCCTGCTTTTTGTGTTGCAATCTTGGCTGGCTTTCTTGAACTTTGACTTCGGGTGTGAAAACTGAACCAGACATTCTCTGCTTACTGTGGTCAGCTGACATAATCACCACTAAGACTTAATGAGCTCACCTTGCACTTTCATCACTAGGAAAGGTCTTGAAATTATTTCCCATACTGATTCATAATGGGTGTGTGTATGAATCACTTTCACATAATTTAGATATAAAAACCTATGAGAGGGAGGGGGAAAAAGGCCTCCTCTCATTTTCATCTATACTTGCCAGATTGGCTGAATCTCTGATTATTTGACCCATCATTGTTATTAATATGATTAATAAACTACCTATTTATTGATTTAATTGTCCTCCTGTGACTTTAAATAGCCCCCAAACGGAGCTTGCCTGAATGACCCTCAACTTCCTAAACCACAGGTTTCTCTGTCCTGTTGGGGTGGTATTGCTAGTCTGTGTGTGCATGCATGCGCACACACAAAAAGATACTGGACAGGTCCTTCCAGTGTGATTTGATTCCTTCCCTCATGATACTGTGTATCAGCAGGTGATAAGGACACTACTCTCATTACTGGGACACAGCTGTTTACTGTGAATGTTTCCGTTTTAAGTATTGCTGGCCTGGCCCAGCCACAAACTGTGACTTGCTGCAGGCGTGCTGCCTGTCTCTGACTTCCTATTACTCTCCAGACAGAGGTAAGAGAACTAAAATGTCAACCTCAGGATCCTAACCACCCCAGAGGATAACTACAGAGAAATGCTTCGCATCTGACCTTACTGGAGCCCAGTCTGGATCGCTTTTATGCATAATTGAATTCATTTTCCGCTCCTAGGTTTAGGGGTGTGAGATTTAAAGGACTAGATGCTATCCAGCCACAAAAAGTGTTCATGAAAAAGGTGGAAATTCATTTGGCAGGGATGTCCTTTTCGTTCCTGCAGCAAGCATTTATTGCATACTTTACTCTGTGCCAGGCACCCCAATATGAAGACGAATAGGACTGGCCTTTGCCTCCAAGGAGCTCGGAGTCTAGTAGAACACTTCAGGCAGCTACCAAGAGAAACCTATGTAGGTTATTAAAAGGCTTTATGGCAGTTAGCCAGGGAAGGCGGGTGGTGTGTGGCATTCCAGACAGAGGAAACAGCAAGGACAGAGGCCCAGAAGCAAGCAACAGTCTGGTGGCATGTGCAGCATGTTCATGTAGTATTGGAAAGGGAGAGATTCACATAGGTAACTTGGTAGAGACCTTTCAATCAGGACCTTCCGTGATTCTCCGCCTGCTTCCACAGTGGTCATTTAATATTGTAGGCTTCCCCTGGACCAGTGCTTTATAGGCTTCAGGATGAATACTAAGTACTCATTGCTTCCTGGGCTCCCTCTAGCCCACTGAAACCTAGGGCGGTTTTCACCACTATCCCTTAAACCTGCTGGACGCACGTTACCAGTCAAGTTAGTAAGGACAGTTTTTAGGTGTCCTGGTTATCAAAATACATGAACATTGAAGGTTGCTTCCTGGGGTCTGTTGTTCTATTAAGAGACCAGAAATGCCATCTGGTCGAAAACCTCCATTTTATGGAAACGCTTATCCCATTCACTGCCGCTAATGTCTGTTGTAGTTTTCAGCTCCTAGAGAGCCTTCCCAAGATGTGCTCCCTCACCGTCTCTTCCTATTTATTTATTTTTAAAGCTTTATTTAAGTGTACAGAAGGCTTTCTGTTTAGGACCTGCATTTAATACCTCCTCCTATGTTTAAGTGGTCAAGTGTTTGAGCTCCTGTCAGACTTCCTGAGTTCAAATGCCAGCTCTTCCACTTACTGGTTTTGTGACCTTGGGCAAATTTACTCAACCCCTCTATTTCAGTTTCCTCATTTGCAAAATGAAAATAATACCAACTTAATGCAGTGCTTGTGAGAATTAATAAGGTGGTATAGGTAAAATACTTGAGCTCAGTGCCTGGCATACATTGAACACTCAGTATTTGTTCTTATCTCCTGTATGAACTAACTACAATTAACTGGCGATTGTAATAGCATTGTTTTCCTGTTTCTCAGCTTATTATTCTGTTTCATTTGAAACTGAAGGATGAAAGATAAATGCTTGCCATCGCCTAGAGTTGGGTTTTGGCCTTCAAGGGAACCTGAGGCTTAGCTAGGTTATTAGCTTTGGAGGCTGGCCTGTAAATTACTGCTCTAATTTATATTTTTCATTAAAAGCTCAGCTTGCCTCTTCTTCTATAGCGGTTTTCCCTGGCCCTGAAACCCTAGTGTTTAGCCATAAAACAAGGTTTTAAAATTAAGAGGCCATAATTCTCTCAACTCCCCACAATGTGTGGATTAATGGAATTAATGATAAGGGGCACAGAATGTTATTTTTATTTTTAACAAAAGCAAAGACCTGGCCCTATTTCTTACCTTTGAAACACAAAGCAGGGAGATAGTGTGATGAAGTGTAGTGTATTTCTTTGTGTATGTGTAGAACTTGACAAAAAAACACTGGGTGTCAGGAAGTCTGGGTCCTAGGCTCTTCACTGCCACCAAGATGCTATGACCTCTAATTAGCCCTCCGCACGGTGGCTTTGTGCTTTGCAGGGTTGAACATTAGGTAAATAAGCTCCTGGTATTCTGCCTGGCACTCAGAACCGCCCCCCGAATGATAGGTGTTACATGGTAGCTCGCTGAAAATGTATCCCATTAGGGTAATGAAAATGGATACGTCTGGCCGCGAGAAGGCACAACCACACCTCTGAACCTCCCAGGAAGAAGGGCGTGGAAACAGAGTCGCGTGCAGCTAAGACTACATCTCCCGCTGCCTTTTGCGGCGATCCTGGTTCGTCCTACCCAGAATCGCGCCCTCTGCAACCTTGCGTCTCTCTGCGGAGGCCCCGGATGTAGAATCCCTCTCAGCTCGGTGGGCGTGGCTTCACGATGGCTCGGAGACCTGGGGCTCTCTTATTGGTTGTGGTCCTTCCAACTGGATTGGACGCGAGGGAGGGGGCGTTGGCCAAGGCGCGCGGGTCTCTAGCGACAGCCAATCAGAAGCCTGGTCTGCCTTTGGCGGGAGGCGGTAAAGCTGGGGCCTTGTAGATTTGGCGCGAGCGCGGCTGGGCTTTACTGCTGCTGGTGTGTAGTTTATTCGGGAGCTTGACCTGAAGAATCCCTGAAGCCGTGTGCGAGAGACGTGAGGAAGAGCCGGCACTGAGGTGACTCAGCCTTGTAAGGTGGAAAGCAGAGGATTGCCTGGGGAGGCCTAGGGTCTGGGAGGCAGCAGAGTTGGGAGAGGGGCTAAGGCGAGGGCCGCTGCCTCCCTTGAGGCCCAAGGTGAAGTGAGGGGAGACGAGCTCAGATCGCCGGAGGTCTGAGGTCCGGGTAAGGGAAGGAGTAGGCTGGCAGTCGTGCGTGGAATAAAGGGGCTGAATGTTGTAGGAGGGAGATGTTCCGGGGTGGGGTTGGGAGGGTGTGGGGTGGGGACCGAGTGCGGGCGGAGGGCAGACCGTAAATGTGGCAGGGTGCTGGGCTAAACTGGTGATAAAGGCACACCCCGTGCCTGGAGTGAGGGAATCAGAAGTCCTGTAGAAATCTATTAAGATAAACTTACTGCATCACTCGAGTGGTTAAGAACTTGAGCTCTGGAGCCAGAATGCCTGGTTTGCTATGACTTTGGGCCTCTGTGCCTCCGAGTCTTCTCATCTGTAAAATAAGGATAATAAGAGTGTGGACCTCTAGGGTAGTTGTAAAACTTAAATGAGTCGGTGCCTAAGGGGAGCCTGGCTGGCTCAGTCGGTAGAGGGTTCCCCTCATGATCTCGGGGTTGTGAGTTCGACTCCCACGTTGGGTGCAGAGATTCCTTTAAAAAAAAAAGAATAAAATAAAAGTAAAGTGCTTATAACAACAGCGTTACACATAGTAGGTAGACAATAAGTGTTATTATTGCTCAGATTTGGCTATGAAGCAGAATTGAGTGCTAAAATATTGTTAGAATTTACTTATGAAATGCTGATCATTGGTATAAATTCCATGTTAGCTATTTTTCCTTCACTCTTACATATTGACTGGCTGTCCTGTTCTCTTTTTTGTACCCAGCCGTGTTGCCATCATGCCTCGAACCCGATCCCAGTCACAGGTTACAATCAGTTTTCCAAAAAAGAAGCTGTCTCGGACATTGGACAAAGCTAAAAACTCCGGCGACACCAAACTAGAACTGACCAATGTCCAGGCCACCCCCTGTTCTTCCGTAAAAATTCTGCCTCTCAGCCCCAGAAAACGTCTGGGTAAGCTATCCGTTAAATAAGTACAACTTTTTGGTAGCTGTTGACCTCTCTTTCCTCAATAATAAGATGCCTAGTCCTTTGAAGCAGCTTCCTAATAAGTTCAGGTAAGACCACTTTGTCACTTTGGTTATTTTCAGAATGATTGCTGAGTTCATTTACTGAACTTCAGAGTTAAGCCACTTGTTGAGATCTCTTTCTGAACTGCTTCACAGTTCTGGTGTTCAATTCCTTAACTTTGAACTTAGTTCTGTCAGTGTTTTAAATGACTTTGCAGTTAGCTGTCTTGTATTTTGAAGCTTTCACCTCATTAGTGGTGAAATTAAGAGAAGCAGGTGATATTCTTGTTTTAGAACACTGGTTGGTAATCCTTTTTTGTTTTAGATCATTTGTTTTTGTTTTTAAAGATTTTACTTATTTATTTTTGCAAGAGAGAGCAACCACAAGCGGGGGTGAGGGGCAGAGCAGGGAGCCCAGTGGGGACTCAATCCCAGGACCCTGGGATCATGACCTGAGCTGAAGATAGACGCTTAACCGACTGTGCCATCCAGGAGCCGAGATCATTTGTTTTTAATGAAGGGTGATGTGGAGACATTTTTGGTTGTCACAACTGAGGGAGTGCTACTGGAATGGTGGATAAAAAGGCCAGGGATCCTGCTAAACATTTTACAATGCATGGGATGGCCCCCAACAAGAATTATTTGGTCCAACATCCCAATGGTGCCAAGATTGAGAAACCTTATTTTAGAACAATCTTAAGAATTTTCATCCCACCAAACCCCTTTGCTTTCTACCAAATAGTTGTAAGATTCAGTGGTGCCATCTGGTGGCCAATAATTGCTTCTAGATGAGAGGCATTCTGTTTTGGTGGTTTTGACTATAGAAGTTTGCCTCCTGGGGCGCCTGGGTGGCTCAGTCTTTAAGCGTCTGCCTTCGGCTCAGGGCGTGATCCTGGCGTTCTGGGATGGAGCCCCACATCAGGCTCCTCCGCTGCGAGCCTGCTTCTTCCTCTCCCACTCCTCCTGCTTGTGTTCCCTCTCTCGCTGGCTGTGTCTCTCTCTGTCAAATAAATAAACAAAATCTTAAAAAAAAAAAAAAAAGGAAAAGAAGAAGTTTGCCTCCTGGGGGACCTGGGTGGCTCAGTCAGTTAAGAGTCTGCCTTCAGCTCATGTCATGATCCCGGGGTCCTGGGATCAAGCCCCACATGGGGGGTCCCTGCTTAGCTGGGAGCCTGCTTCTGCCTCTGCCTCTCCCCGCCGATTGCGCTCTCTCTCTCTCAAATAAATAAAATCTTTAGAAAAGGAAAGAAAGAAAGAAAGAAAGAAAGAAAGAAAGAAAAGAAAGAAAGAAATTTGCCTCTTTCTGGGAATAGCAGAGATCTTTGCAAGTCCTTTTACTGTCCGCTACTATGAATGACCATGTTTTGATTTTAATATATTTCAGGTGATGACAATCTGTGCAACACTCCCCATTTACCACCCTGTTCTCCACCAAAGCAAGGCAAGAAAGAGAATGGCCCCCCTTGCTCACGTTCACCTAAGGGGCGCAGATTGGTATTCGACAATCAGCTGACAGTTAAGTCTCCTAGCAAAAGAGAACAAGCCAGAGCTCACCAAAACAAAATCCTTTCCTCAGTTCGTAAAGATCAAGAGATCACAACAAATTCTGAGCAGAGATGTCCACTGGAGAAAGAATCTGCATGTGTGAGACTGTTCAAGCAAGAAGGTTCGTTCTTACATGGCAACTGTTAATGCAGCCTTGTAAACAAGGCTGGTGACCCCAAATGAAACCCAGTGGATCTTCTCAGTCACCTCTGTTGTATCTAATTGTCCTTTCACATCTGACACAGGCACTTGCTACCAACAAGCAAAGCTGGTCCTGAATACAGCTGTCCCGGACCGGCTGCCTGCCAGGGAAAAGGAGATGAATGTCATCAGGAATTTCCTGAGGGAGCACATCTGTGGGAAAAAAGCTGGAAGTCTTTATCTTTCTGGTGCTCCTGGAACTGGAAAAACTGCCTGCTTAAGCCGAATTCTGCAAGACCTCAAGGTACACTGAGAGTCTGAAATATGGTGCTCTTGCTAAAATGACATTTGGTTATTAAGGGTTAAGAAAGGTAGACGTGCTTAGGGGATTGAAGTATCCCCTCAAATAAGATGTTTTTAGTTTCATTGTCTAAATCTTTCCAAATGAAAGTAGAGCTTATTCTCTTATATGCTGTTAACTCCTCAAAGACTAGGTTCCATCAAACCTTTATCTGAGGGGGAAATATCTTTCATGTTTGCATTTTTCTAGAAGGAACTGAAAGGCTTTAAAACTATCATGCTGAATTGCATGTCCTTGAGGAGTGCCCAGGCTGTATTCCCAGCTATTGCTCAGGAGATTTATCAGGAAGAAGTATCCAGGCCAGCTGGGAAGGACACGATGAAGAAACTGGAAAACCATATGACTGCAGAGAAGGGCCCCATGATGTAAGTACTGCTCTGCTGCATGTTCTGTGAAAATCTGCAAGGTCTGCTGCCCACAAACTCACATTCTAGTCTCTTGAATTTATCAGTTTGTACAAGAAATGAACATTTCCTGTATTTGCTGTACAAGAGGTAGTTACATATGCTTAAAGGGAAAGAGAAGAGGAAAAATACAACTTCTAATTTTAAATTGGAAAAAAAAATGCTCTTAAACTAATTGCTTGAAAAACCTGTATCTTACTTTTGTGTGATGGTGGGGCTATCATTGTAACAGGGACTGGAGAGAGGACAGACTAGGACCTTCAAACTGGTGTCAGCTGTAGGAATGTGACCTGGAGTCAGCCCAGATCTAACAGATGGGAGAGTTAGGAAGGTGAACATGGATACTAATTGTTTGTCTTTATACGTAGTGTGTTGGTGCTGGACGAGGTGGATCAGCTGGACAGCAAAGGGCAGGATGTATTGTACACACTGTTCGAGTGGCCATGGCTAAGCAATTCTCGATTGGTGCTGATTGGTTAGTGCTCAGTGGCTAATGTTACAGGATGGGTCTAAAGAATTCTTTTTGTAATCGCTTCATCTTATCACCTATTTTATCTTAAGCCAGCTTTCTGCTTCCTTATCAAAATGAAAAAATTACTATAAAATAATAGTTTTAATCTAAACTCAACTTTGTTAAGTCTAAATAAAAATGACATAATACTTCATTTCAGAGACAGTTGATTTTTGGAGTATCTGGTCCTGCTTATCAGTGAACAATTCTAAACCTAACTTGAAAAGAGCATTCTAAAATGACTATGTTCATCTAACCTAATAAGTGTTGGGGTGGGCGTGAGGTGGCAAGTGGAAGCAACAGTTAGAATGCTGGGTTATAACTGGAAATTGTATTCAGCTTTCAGGGGGTTTAATTTTCCTTTGAGATGACTTGACCGTGATGATTGGTAATATTTATCTCCTTCTCAGGTATTGCTAATACCTTGGATCTCACAGACAGAATTTTGCCGAGGCTTCAAGCTAGAGAAAAATGTAAGCCTCGGCTGTTGAACTTCCCACCTTATACCAAAAATCAGATAGCCGCTATCTTGCAGGATCGGCTTGATCTGGTAAGTGCCACCCATTGTACCGCATTATGTGTCCCTTGGATGGGGAAACCTAACAATCCTGAAATATTTTTGCTTAGAGGGGCACCCGGGTGGCTCAGTCAGTTGAGCATCTGACTCTTGATCTCAGCTCAGGTCTTGATCTTAGGGTTGTGAGTTCAAGCCTTCTGTTGGACTCCACACTGGGTGGGGAGCCTATTTAAATTTTTTTAAAGTTAATTTTTTTAAATATTTATTTATTTATTTATTTTGCTTAGATTGCTTTCCTCAGCAGGGAGTTCCTGTGGGCCATTGTGAGAACATTTTTATATGAATTTCCACCCAAAGCTCCATTTATTCAATACTTCAGTGTTGGAATAAAAAGAAGAGAGGAGGGGCACCTGGGTAGCTCAGTCAGTTAAACACCCCACTCGATTTCAGCTCAGGTCTTGATCGCAGAGGTGTTGAGTTCAAGCCCCACAGTGGGCTCCACGATGGGCAGGGAGCCTACTTTTGAAAGGGGAGGTGTGGTGCCTAGGTGGCTCAGTTGATTAAGCCTTTGACTCTTGATTTCGGTTCAGGTCACCATCTCAGGGTCGTGAGATCCAGCCCCCTATGGGGCTCTGCATCAGGCTTCAGGCTCAATGTGGAGTCTGCTTGTCCCTCTCCCTCTGCTCCTGTCTGGCACCCCACTTTGGTACATGGGAGCGCTCAAATAAATTTTTTTTTTTTTGAAGAGAGGAATCACTCAATACTCCCCCCACCCTTTTTAAGTTTATTTGTTTTTAGTAATCTCTACACCAAACGTGGGGTTCAAGCTCACAACCCCAAGATCAAGAGTCACATCGTCTTCTGACTGCACCAGCCAGGTGCCCCTCAATACTTTCATAATGGCCTGTAACAATAGGGCCCGTTTCTTTGGAAAATGACCAAATAGATTTCAGTTTAGTTTTGCTAATTTCTGTTTGCTTTTTTTTCCCATTCGTGAGCCTCTACCACATGCCTACAAAATGTTTAAATGTGTGAAATTTCCATTTATTTGTGAGCAGAAAAGGCATCTCTTGGACCTAAAGGGTGACCGGTCAAGTTTAGACTTGAAATGTGAAAATATTTATGTCTGGGACCTAAATTACAGAGAGGGAGAACCTTATAGTTCATGCTGTCATCTCATATGTCTTTCCAAAGGTATCTAGAGCTCAGGTTCTGGACAATGCTGCAATTCAGTTCTGTGCCCGAAAAGTCTCTGCTCTTTCAGGAGATGTTCGGAAAGCGCTAGATGTTTGCAGGTGAGTTATGGCACTGTTGGCTGCTTTTATTAAAAAAAGAAATGCTGTTAATTGTCTCGTGTAACTCAAGTGAATGTGGCTTAAGAGGCCGCATTCTGCCACTTTTTACACTCAGAAAGGAGGACTTGTTTCTCAGTGGGGAGCTCTGCATTTCCACCGTGTTAATGTCTGAAACATTATCAGTCCATTACCTACAGAGGGAGAAACAAATGAGATGTTGCTGGCACTCCCTGTGGTGATTATAGATTGGTTAATTACATTTGTATTAAAAAAGACTCCAGTTTACTTTTCCATTAGCTGGTCTCAAGCAGGTTTATTTATGGACCTGAACCATCTTTGCCTTTAGACTTTTTTTCCTTCCTTTGCTTTTGTGAGCACCCCTTCCTCCGGTTGGTGGTCCCCCACACTTGTACTCCAGACCTCTCTCTCCCTTCCCATCCTCTGCCCCTCCTGCTGGGGAAAGCCTCTGTGTTGACTGATGAAATTCCTTCCTTCCCAGTAGGGACACTGGGTCCATTAAAATGATACTTGCTGTGCTGGCCCGCTGGTCCAACCTCCCCCTACTGCCATGCAAAAGATCCAGGTCTGGCTTATGGCTTCCTGTGGGCAAAGTGCTTTGGAGACAGCAGTGGAGAGTAAGCTCTTCCTATTGCTAGATGGCATGATCCTGGATTTGAAAGTTTCCCCTAGTCAGCAAACTACTTGAGTAAAGACTGCAGCTATGAGCAATAGTCATGTAGGCTGGTGTGGTTTAGCCTACGCATATCATATGAATATAGAACTGAGGACTCCCCTTTTAGGTCCAGTGTGTATGGGTGGTACTGGCTCTCTGTAGGCAGTCACCCACCCACATAGCCTCTCTCCTATCCATGATATTTTTTCCTCCTTCAAAATGTTATTATTGGCTTAATGTATGATGACCTACTTGGCATCTATTAAGAGGAAACCATATAGTGTTGAAAGTCTCTCCGATTCCCTGGTCCATGAATTATTTCAAGGCAACTAAGTCCCCTTTAGCTGAGACATAAACCAGTTTTGTTTGGGGGCTTTAAAATTATAAAACATGTGTCTGTTTTTGAACTTGGTGGTTTGATGTGGTGTTTGGTTTGGCTCAGCCTAAATTAATTTTAGAAATATTTTTTTTATAGGAGAGCTATTGAAATTGTAGAGTCCGATGTCAAAAGCCAGACTGTCCTCAAACCGCTGTCTGAATGTAAGTAGTTTATCTCTTTCCCATCTTCCTTTATAATTGGAAGCTTAACTTTTCTGAGGAAAGAGGTAGAAAGATGAAATGACCATAGTTAAATCCATGCTTACCCTTTTCTGTATGTCTGTGTTTTTTGTCAATTTCATCTATTTTACTTCAATCTGGCCTGTCTGTACTATAGTCCTTGCATTGCTAGATACACATTCCCCGGGGTGTTACATAAAAGGCTGGATCATAGTAAGTTTTCTTTCTAAGCTCTAGAAATGAACATTGTGGACGGTAAGGCTTGATCAGCTTCTCTCTGGGTTCTTCTGTTGAGTTCACTTTAGGTTTTTTTTTTTATTTTTTTTATTTTTTTTATTTATTTATTCGACAGAGATAGAGAGAACCAGCGAGAGAGGGAACACAAGCAGGGGGAGTGGGAGAGGAAGAAGCAGGCTCATAGCAGAGGAGCCTGATACGGGGCTCGATCCCAGAACACCGGGATCACGCCCTGAGCCGAAGGCAGACGCTTAACCACTGTGCCACCCAGGCGCCCCCACTTTAGGTCTTGATGTAGGTGAGAGGAAAGTAAATAAGAGTCGGACAGTGAGAGAATCCAGTTCAACTTGGGATATCTCAAGCCTTCAGACAAGTCTGGGAGGGTGGAGGTACAAAGATGATATTGCTACAGTAGGCTGTTATAAAAATGACAAAATTATTTTCCTTTCCGTTAGCCTTGTTCTCTTAGTCATGGCAGATGTAAAATGGCCATGAACTACATATCTTGTCAGTATTTAATATCCAGTGTTAATCTTTAGAAACAGGACAGTCTGATTTGATTGTTTCTTTCCTCTTTCACTCCACTGGTTGAGAGTTATCAAAATTGTTTCTAGCACTGTAGTTCCACAGAAAACATTTTCTTTCTTCCTTTCTTCTCTTCTTTTCTTTTCTTTTTTCTTTTCTTTCTTCCTTTCTTTCTTATCAGTTTGTTGAAAGAAAATTAATAAAAATATTACACAAGTAGCCAAACTGAGTGCTTAGGCTAATGGTAGGTAATATATACCAGTGCATGGATTAGATACTGGTTTCTCTTTAACTTTTCAAATTATTCCTTTTTCTCCTACCAATGACATTTTAGGCTTGTCAGTGCCCCTGTGAGCACCACTGGCACACACATAGCTAAAGGAGGTTGTAAGTTTCTGGCATAAATTATTAGACTAACCTAATTCCTATCTTTCGACCTCTGGTATGTGTGACTGGCTTTTGATGGTTCTAGAAAGCTATATGGAGGCTGACTTCAACTAAATGTAAGAAGGCACTTTTTTTTTTTTTTTTTTTTAAGAGAAGGGGAGAGAGGGAATCCACAAGCGGGGAAGGGCAGAGTAAGAGAGAGAATCTTAAGCAGACTCCACACTGCAGGGCTCGATCTCACGACCCTGAGCCAAGATCCAGAGTCAACACTTAACTGACTGAGCCACCCAGGCACCCCAGGACGGCTTCTTTGACACATAGGTGGGTTCCCTAGCTTTGAAGATATTCAAACAAAAGCTGGATAGATGATCACTAGTTGGGATTGTTTTGGGTAGGGAGCAAGAAGAGACCTCTAAATTCCTTTCAACTTGAAGGTTCTGCTACTTGATCAGTGATCTCTAGTTTTTCCACTACTTTTAGTTATTTGCAACATCCCAGTTATGGTAATGAAATAGAAGCAGATTGCTCTGGGGCAACTGCACGTAGTCTGAGGAAGTAGTTTAGGCAAAGGTTGTTACAGAGCAAATCCCTTCTCTGTCTTGCAATTCATGCATCTTCAAACAATGAGGCCATAGTCCTAGGCATCTTGTTGGCAGTTCCCCAACCTCCGGCCTCTGAGATGGTGCTATCTGCTAAGATATCCAATGACATTTTCTCAAGTGTTGCTCTGTCGTGGATCGTCTTAGGCAAGTGAACCAAACCTCAAAGGTCATTTGGGGAAGCTATCTAGAGGACTTATGTAGGATTCACTTTACTATCCACAGTTAGCCACTCATTTGAAACTATTAGGTAATTCTTACAACTTTTTTTCCTTTCTTAATTACCAGGCACAATCATCTTCGCTTCAGGGTTCTGTACTTTTTCATCTTCAAGATATTGGGAATTTCCAAGGCGGAATACTGTAGTCCTCTGTCTCGTCCTTATTCTTTCATGAGATGGATTCTGTCTCTCTGACATGAAATTGCGTTCTGCAGGACAAAATAGCCTACATTCTACGCAGAAAAAACAGATAACCCTATTTTCCAAGTCATCATCTTTCTGAAGATAGCACTGTCTCTCATCCTTTGACTTCTGGTTACAGAGTTGGAACCTCTGCTTTGCCACCACATGACTGCACTTGAATTTTCTTCCCCCAAAACTTAGTATCATCTGTCTCAGTACACACAATATTTTAAAAATCTAATGAAGCCTGATTTATTTACTTTTTAGGCAGGTCACCCTCTGAGTCACTGGTTCCCAAGCGGGTTGGTCTTATTCACATATCTCAAGTTATCTCAGAAGTTGATGGTAACAGAATGACTTTGAGCAAAGAAGGAGCACAAGATTCCTTCCCTCTTCAGCAGAAGATCTTGGTCTGCTCTTTGCTGCTCTTGACCCGGCAGCTGAAAATCAAAGAGGTCACTCTGGGGAAGGTGAGTTGAGAATCTCAGCAGATGGAACTGGGGTAGAGATGAGTATGCTTTGCAGAGCAGATGTTGTCCAAAGGGCCTATCATGCTCCAACTGATAGGAATTAAAAGTGGGTTTTTGAAAGGAAGAATAAATACTGGTCCCATAAAAAAGGCAACTGATTTTATTTCCCTTGGGTTGTGGTTGAGAATTTCCCATTCATCTCCTCCCCTTCATTTCTACCTTTTCCTATGAAACATGTAAAGCTCCTCTCCTGCCTGACGGGAGAGGTTTTGGCAGTATCTACAGAATGCCTGTTCAAGGATTTTATGGAAAAGAGGGAAAAATTGCAGTATTCAGATAACTTTTATAAATGCAAATTCACATTTTTTAAAAAGACTGTAAGACTACAAGAGATAGAACTTTTAAACAACTTTTGTGTTCTCCCTTGTTTCTCCCAGTTATACGAAGCCTATAGTAACGTCTGTCGCAAACAACAGGTGGCAGCGGTGGACCAGTCAGAGTGTTTGTCACTTTCAGGGCTCTTGGAGGCCAGGGGCATTTTAGGATTAAAGAAAAACAAGGAAACCCGCTTCACAAAGGTACAACTAACTGCTTCTTTGTGACAATGCTTTTAATTGCCCTGTTTTGGAGAGCTTATCTTTTTTTGCTAAAGTAAAGATTGTAAGTATGACCACAGTTAGGTAAACAATTTGTTTTTTGTTAGGTGGAGTTTAGGATCTGTGAGGATGGGACTGTGGTATGAATGAGATATTTTCTGCAGGCCATTGAAAAAGCAGCGTTTAACTTGCTTGCCTCTTGGGACAGAAGTTCAACATGGTAGAAGTTCATGTAATAAAAGCTTGGCTTTTGTGAATTCTCCACCATGAAAAGTCCGTTTCTCTTCTTTCCAGGTGTCTTTGAAGATTGAAGAGAAGGAAGTAGAGCATGCTCTTAAAGACAAAGCTTTAATTGGAAATATCTTAGCTACTGGATTGCCTTAACTTCTTTTCTCTTAGGCTAATATGCTACCCGCAAGTGTCCAGCTGGCGTTTTGAGAGCTCCGGAGTCTTCATTTTAGTACTTTATCCATTCAGGTCTGAAAACAAATATGACCTTTTTTTTTTTTTTTTTTTTAATTTTATTTTATCTTACATAATCTCTACACCCAACATGGGGCTTGAACAGAAGTTGCATGCTCTTCTGACTGAGCCAGCCAGGTGCCCCTAAAGATGGCCTTTTGTAATGTGAAACGGATATATTTTAATCTATAGATTCATGAATATTAACACTGAATGATAATTTGGGGTCTTATTTTTATGCATTAAAAATCACCAAGTAGACTCTTTTTAATTATATTCACTACTTCCACCTCTTGTGTGTCTCTAACCAGTATGCTTACATTATAGTACACAGGATTTATGTGGTGGAATGTGTCTGTATTTACCTCTTAGTCTCTTCAAGCATTGATGTATCTTAAAGAACTTTGGGGCTAGAGTAAGAAGAATGAAAAAGGACATTCCAGGAAAATAAGCAAGTCTACATGGAGATCTGGGGGACATTTTGATCAAAGAATTTCTTTTTGGAGTATACTGTGTTCGCGTTGCACATACTTCCACATTGTGACATTTTAAAGACTCATTGAGTTTCTGGGGCACTCCCAAGGTTGCGGGGGTGGTAGAAAGAATGTAACTGTACAGATTGTGAATATATTTATTTCCAAGTTGCATTCTTTGTCTTTTTAAGCACGTACATTTCAAGAGAGCTCAGACTTTCAGCAAACAATGTGAAAATTTCTCCCCAAACTGTCGCACAGTCTTAGCCGCCCTCAGATGAAGCCACTTGTTTCCAGATGCCTTCATTTGGGGTTGGATTTTCATCTAAACCTCAGATTTTTCCAGTCTTATTAGATAAATTAATCCATATGGCTACTCAAGTCTCCCCTTTTCTGGGTTTGGTTTCCAGTGGCATTCAATAGTAATTTGTGGCGGGGACACCAGAGGGCACCATGATAACACTGACGGCCTTGAAAATGCAGGCAGTGGGGCTGGGGTAGTTTTGAGGGAAGGGAGAGAAAAATTAAGTTTGATCCTTTGGGAAGATTGCTCTACTTTTATAACTCAAGCAGATGCTTGGAATGCAAACCATGTGTGATAGGAAGGGTCCGAGACCAGTGACCAAGTCTGTGCTGCTCCCTGAGCTCTTTGGCCTCTCTGACATGACTTGAGTTTAGGAACCTGATATTGTACAAATGATCTGTTGGCCACTGTTTCATTCATGCTGCCCACTGTATCCTTGCAATGTGATCTGGGCCGCAGCAGATGGTATGGGATAGCAGGACACGCAGAGGGAGCCCTCTGAAATGAACACCACCGGCCAGCGGGTGTGGTAGAGCAGAGTCTGCAGTGGCGGCTGAGTCTGAATCGGAATGTCGTTCTCGCCTTCTCACCCTGACTAGAGCGCTCACTCCCTCGGAGGGTCACTTGTGAGTGGAAAACACAGTTCCATACCTAGAAGCCCGAGAGTGTCTGGGGCTACAAGGGTTAACAAGCATAATTGCAAAGATTGTCCGAAGGCTGATGGAAAGCAGAGACTGAATGGGATTGAGAACAGATGCGGGGCTTGATTTAAATTACATTTTATTGGATGCTGCAGCCTTAAGAGACGTGACTGCTTTACAGTTTGTTTCCACACTGTGGGCAGCTGCTGTCTGTTCTGTGTCCACAGTAGGATCCTGCCCAGAAAGGAGCGGCCTCCCCACCTCGTTGTGTTTGAGGCTTGGCGCCTTCCTCTTAACTTAGGGCTTGAGTCAGGAACATGGCTTGACTCGCAGTGGGGCTGCTATGTATCCTCCATGGCTCGGAGCCAAGATCGCATTTGCAGATTCAAAAGGGCCAAATTTCTTTCCCCTCTACCTCTTTTCTCTCCCTTTCCCCTGGTATTTGGAAATAGGGTTTTCTCTGTACTGGGTGGTTAGTTTCCTTTCCCTCAGTTCTCCCCCCACTGTCAATTTCTAGGTCATTGCTGCTCTTAAGACTTCAGCAATTGGAACAGGGTTGGTTCTGTCAATGATGCGTGAAGCAGACTTAGAGTCCCTGCTTGGCTTCTGCTGCCCTTGTGGGAGCAAAAGCTGATGTATGTTTGTCAGTAGAGTCTTAAGTGTAATTCAGACAGCCGGGGCGCAGACCGAGAAGAGGAAGAAAAGTCCTTTCCTTGCTGGCTTTTCCCACTGAAGCTGAGAGCTATGGGAAGGTAGTGGGATTTTTAGAGGGCTGGGCTGGGCTTGTGGTTACTAGTTTCTGCCAGGATCGTAGCCTGTTTCACATGGAGTAGAGGCGAAGATGCTGACCCACATTCTTCCTCGTGAAGGTGGTAGGCTGTGTGTCTATATCCTGATTTATATTTCTTCAAAGAAGCAGATGAAGCTTCCATAGAGTGTTAGTGGGTATTGCCATGGAAAGAACATAGACACAATAAAATTGGTGTGAGTTTCAACCCCAGAGCTGCCACTGACATTTCTGGCTCAGCGAAGACTTGCCTGTGGCTAGATAACTAACTGGCAAGATGTGTGAGGTCCAGGCTTCCCAGAGATCGAAAATGTTGGCAGAGCCCTATTTGCTACCCACCCCCCCACCTCCGTTCCTTTACTCCCTGCCTTTATTAAGTGCCCTTTTAAGATCTACCAGTGAGACCTGGAAGGGAGGATCTGTAAGGGATATATCTTGGGGATTTTCAAAAATATCTATTGAGACATGTCGCCTTGACTACCAAGGGAAACCAAAAGAAAGAGCCAAGTTTGAGATGTTACTTACGTTTGTGTGTGTCCGCAGCACTCAGGACAGGGTCCGGGACCTGGTAGGTATTCAGTAAACGATTGTTGAATGAACCGAGAAAGGTGCCGCCTTTCCCTCCATCTCCGGGCCGTTCTCATGGGGAGCTACACGTTGCTGGTGTTTCTGCACGGAGGTGGAGCGGGCCCCTGCAAAGGAAGGGTGCTCCATCTTACAAGATGTGTCTTGACACATTGTGGAGCGTTTATTGGCCTCGCAAACGCGTACCCATCGCTCCCTCTGATGTAGTGGCATTTTGCTTGAGGCAACTTCCGTGTTGCTCCCAGGAAGCCTCGGGTTTGGGGAGAGAGTCCTAGTCCTGCCTATGGGCTGGAAAGATGGGGGCCTGTCTGGAGGTTCCTGTGTTCTTAGGGACCGGCCAGAAGCTGTGCCTCTAGTTGGTAAGGGATCGGATCGGGGAGGAGCACACCTTTAGTGTCCCACTTTTTAACTCTTGAGCAAAGTTGTGATCTCGGGTTCCTCCTGAAAATGTAAGGGGCCCTCTAATACATCCTCTTGTAAAGCTGCAGACAGTGCAGGTCTCCCTCTTCTCAGAAGTGCATTCTGTAGGGGGAGAAGGTGTGCCCTCTGGCCTCCCTTGATTTTCAACCCCAGCCCCAAGGCACTGGCAGTAGAAGCTAATTGGGTGCAAGGGGCCTGGGTAGAGGCTGTCTGAAGACTGGCGAAAGGAGAGAGCCAGCTCCTTTTTAAAAAAGCTCTAATTGAGTTCTGAATCAGCCTCCCTCTCTTTGATCCCTCCTCTGTTTCCCACACTGCCTGAAAGAGCTAGATCAGCACTTTATAACAAGGGTGCGCCTGCTGCCCACACCGCCCCCCTCTCCCGACGCTCTCCGCTGCCGCCATCCACTGCTTGTCTCCTTCAGTTAAGATAATGAAGATGCTGAGAGATAAAATGTGTATTTAATAAGGGTGGGGGTAGGGAGGCGGAAAGGGGCAGCCAGGGCCTTCCCTAGTTTGGGGCCTAGCCAAGACTCAAGCTGAAAGCAAAGCTGGAGTAAGACTTGGCCCCAGGGTGTGGGGGTTTCTGGGCCTCAATCCAGCTGACTTCACTGCCTGCTGTTTGCCCTAAATTCCCCCACCTCCACCCTCTCACCCCCACACTCCTTTCTTTCCTCTCTCCTTGCTCCTAATGGGGAAAGGGAATCTTGCTTCTACTTTATTTTCAGCTGGTAACTTGGCCTTTGGTGCGGTGCCCCCCCACCCCCAAGTCAGCTACAAGGTCGGACTAGGGCAGCCCCCTCTAGCCTAGGCCTGTAGAAGCCATGGGTTCGCGGTGGGGGGTGAGAAAAAGCTAGAGTTAATGAAGACCAGCTGCTAGTCTGGGTTCCGCCTGCAGTTAGCTGGAGGCCAGCCTTTGGTGGTGGTTGGAGGTAGTGGGGTGCATGACCTCCATCCCTGGGCACCAGGATATCCTGTGGCAGCTGAGGCTTGTGCTCCTCTCTGAGCTCGGTTTTATCCTTAGCTTGTAAGAGAGTAGTCTGTTTCCCTGTTGCCCTATTCCCCTCTCCAAGTAACACTCGGCCCTTATTGGGCTTTATAACTGTAGTGGCGGCCCAGCTGAGATCTGAGGATCTCCAAGTTCTTTTGTAAACACTCATTAACTGCCTGGGAAGAACCGAGTCCTGGTTAACAGCTGGGAGGGAACTGAGGCACGTTAGGGAGAAAGGCTTGACCTGAGCTCACCCCATGGACTCCACCCTGGGGCCTCCATCCTTCTTGTCTAGCTCCTTTCCTCAGTTCTTCCTGAAAGTCAGAGAAAGAGGTGGATCCCACTTCTGCCCTCTCCCCTTCTAGGAAGAGGCCATGCTTTCTCCCTGCCCTCGAATCATCCCTGATTTCCCCTGGCCCTTCACCCCATGACACTTGCCCTCCTCTGCCACTGCGGGAGATCTGTGCAACTCTCCTTGCAAAATATTCTCACTCCGGCCCTCTGCGGACCTCCCATCCACCTTTTCCCGCCCACCAGGCCCAAACCCCAGTGCCTCCTTTTGAGCTACCGAGAAGATCGCCGGTCTTAAACTGGGTCTGTAACCTTGATGTGGATCTAATTGTGCAAAGAGGCCCCTCCGCCCCCTATATTTATCCCAAATGGTACCTGGGAAAATATTCTGTCTCTTCACCGTCCATATTCATTCTGGTAAAGTTTCAGGATCCTATTCAGGGCTGGGTAGTGGCACTAGGTCACTAGTTGACCCCTAAGTTCTGCATCTCGTTCTTCCACTGGTGATGGGTATAACCAAAGTCCCCCAGCTCCACCTGCTCACACTCTCACCTATATGCGCATGTCTGCCCCCTTCAACGCACTCCCAGGTCCACACACTCCCGCCAGGGTATGAATCTCTACCAGTTTCCAACTGCCATCCATGTCTCACTGCCCTGTTACTTGTGGGGGCTGAGGCGGTGGGAATCACCCCCCTCCTCCCCTGGGTGGCCTCCTAGGTATTTAGGAATAGTGGGGAGGGATCTGGAGACTGTGATAGGTCTATGAGGGGGAGGATAGGAGTGAGCACCTGTCCAAAATGAATGCCTCTATCCCCAAATTCTCAATGGCTAGGCGGCTTAGCAGGAGTGATAAGGAAGGAAATCTTAACCCCTATCTTCAGTACCAAAGCCCAAATCATCTGCTGGGCTGGGGACGGGCAGGGGCAGGAAGAAATGTCTTTTTCCTCCTGTCAAATATTATCCTATCCTCTGCTAAAGTCATCCCTGTGCTGTGTATTTGAGACTGAGGGCTGTTCCGGTCCCCAGCCCATGACTCAGATCGCCGGCTTTCTCCCAGTGAGTTCCTTCTGCCCCATCAGTCAGCTCTGCACCCGCTGACCCAGTCAGGGCTGGTGGAAGAGGGCGGGGAGAGCCTAGTGTTTGGAGAGTGGGCTTTAGGACCCAACGGGAACCCGTGCCTCTTGCAGCAGCCTAACCCAGAAGCAGGGGGGAATCCTGAATCGAGCTGAGAGGGCTTCCCCGGTTCTCCAGGGAACCCCATCGCCCCCCTGCCAGCACGCACCTGAACAGGTAGGACCGCGCACACCCCTTCCCAATTCCCCCTCGGCCGCCTTCCGCCGGGCGTCCCCGCTGCTGATCTGGTCGTTTCCCTCTCGCCAGTTCAGGCTTTCCCCATCCCTCCTCCCCCACTGCTCACTGTGGTCCTGGGAGGTGGGGGCCTGGGAACAGTGGGGTGTCTGAGAGCTCGGAGCCCCCGCGCCCAGCAGCGCCCTTCCTGCACTCGCCCCAGGCACTGCCCGATCTCAGGCTAAGAATGGAAAGTGGGGGGAAGGTCTGCCCAGGCCCCACGCCCTTGCACCCTCCTTTGCAGTATTGCTTAATGCCCCTTCCCCCACCTCACCTCGACCGGAGAATTGGCAGTGCCGGGGCGATCGCGGAGGGAGCCGGAGAGGGACCTGAGCTCCCCGGAGGATTTCTCTCTTGCTTCCTCCTGGCCTCCCAGCCCCAAGAGCTCGGGACTTCGGTACCCACCCACCCCACCCCCAGCTCCCTACTCACCTTGGAGGGGAACTAATGCCCCTTTCTAGGCGCCTCTCACACTTGGGTGGCTAAAGGCTTTGCTGGAGGGTAGTGGAGGTTGGGAGTGGTTTTGGGTGACCTGTTCCTCTAGGGAAAGTTCTTTCAGCTTAGAGCCCCCATCCCTGCCAACACCTCAGCACCTATTGCAAAGACACCCCCCCCCCGCCGCCCTGTGTGTGTGTGTGTGTGTGTGTGTGTGTGTGTGTGTGTAGACCATGTGGGTTTAAGATCTATAAGCTTTGGATAAAGGTGGCTGTGTGCATTGAAGGGGAGAGGTCCCAGAGTGTGGCCCAGGCCAGAGTAGGCTCAGCCCAGATGGCTGGGGAAGGGGGTGTGGACGAGATCAGGGAGGCCACCCAGCCATGCCAGCTCCCTGGGTTTCTTGGCTTTCAGAGCCTCAGGCTCCTGGTGTTACCCCGAAGCTTCTGCCCTCCTGCCGTCTCTCTGGGAAAGGGCTGAATGGCACCTACTGTTTACGGTGGCTTATTTTTCCCTCCAGTGGGGGGCTGACAAAGCCTGCTCTCGGAAGACCTAGGGCATCTCATTCTGGTTTAGTGGGTTTGCAGAGGGGTGTATGACTTGTCTGAGTAACTGTGTGAATGTGTGTATCGCCTCTGAGCGTAGCTGACTGGGGAAGAGAGTGATAGGAAAGACTGGCCACACTTTGGGGGAACCCCTCTAGCTCTCTGTGTGGCGGAGTGGGCAGCATGTCCCCATCTGGTCACTCTGTCGAGGTGTGGGGTGTGCTTTGCATTTCTCCATGACTCCCCGGGGCCCCTAATGGTTGGTTTTGGAGGAAAGGGTGGATAATGGAGTGACTTCAGACTTAATTCTGCCCTTGACCCAGGAAGCAGAGATTCTCAGTGTGAGTGGGTATGTGCATTTATACTGAAGGCTCAGTTTTTCCTTTCTTTCTTTCTTTCTTTCTTTCTTTCTTTCTTTCTTTCTTTCTTTTCTTTTCTTTTCTTTTCTTTTCTTTTCTTTTCTTTCTTTCTTTCTTTCTTGTTTTGATGAGACAAGAAAAGAATTTATTTCAGTGAGGCCAACACCAGGAAGACAGCAGACTTAGTTTCTTCATTTGTAAAAGTGGCTATCAGTAGCAAGCCCCACTTGCCTGATAGGGACACCTCCATAAAGACCCTGTAAGACAACGTATTGGACAACCCAGTGCAAATGGTAGTTATGGCTGGGGGAGGAGAGGAAGAGGGGGTTCTAGGACAGGATTCTCTTCCTAAATCTAGGTCAGTCTCTCTGCCTTGGCTTTCCTTCCCCCCATCCTTGCCCATCTGTGGGGTGGCAGAACCAGGCAGGCCATTCCCCCCAGGGCTGTGGAATTACCCTAATGCAGGTGGTAGCAGTTGCCAGAGAGCCTGTGGTCAGAGAGGACAGATCTCTCCACCAGGCTTTTCTTCCTCTGGGGCTCCACACCTTCTCCCCTGAGCTCCGTCTCCACCTTCCTTCTGCCATTCCTGCTCAGCGTCCTTGTCCCCGTCTCTCCCCTGCCCAGTGGCCTCCTTGCCCGGCTCACTGGACAGGGGCCCTAATCGGATTGGACAGCTGAGATCTGTGTGACGGCTGAGAGCAGGCGGGAGAGAGGCCAGTGGGAGGATGGTATGAGGGCTGCCCCTGGCACTGTCCGGGCCTCCCAGGCACAACCTTGAGCCCGCGGACTCCTGGCTTGGCTTGGCCCTGGGAAAGGGATGCCAGAGGAGGCTAGGAATGAAGATTAGGGGAGGGGGGAAACCCCAGGACCTCTTTGATCTTTGGTGGCCTTAATGTCACTATCTCTGACTGAGACCTGGAGGAGAGGACAGCAGGTGAGAGCCAGGCTTGCCCTGCCCCCTCCCGTGTCCCCATGGCCCCACTTTCTTCTCTCTTCTTGTTGGGAAATGTGTTCACTTTCCCCATCTAGCCCTTTTGGCCAAATCCCCCCTTACGGGTTACATCTGGGAGCTGCTGGGGGCACCATGTGTCTGCCTCACTGTGGGCTGTTTCCTCCCCTCCAAGGTATTTCTCTCACTCACTCTCCGGGCTGGGCGCCAGGACTCCTGGGTTTCCCGCCTGCCTCCTGGTGCAGGGCTGCCCTGCAGGCCTCCAGAGAGTCGCTAAGCTGGTTTCCTTCCTCCTGTGTGGGGAGGGCCTTCTCCCTGGGCTGGGAGGTGTCAAGAATCCCAGGTGGGATAGGGGTGGGGGCACCACAGCCCCGGGCACCACAGCACCCCGACTCCTCCCTGCTCGCCTCTGACTCAGCTTGGGGGCAGCACATGCCCTGCCTGGTAGGCATGGCCTGTTCTCGCCTCCAGGCTTCCATCTTTACATGTGGGCAGCCAAGATCTTCTCTTCTTTTTAGCTTTTTTTCCCCATGGTATCTGGGGGTGGCCCTTGAAACCCCTATGTCTGTACCCACACATTTTGGGGAGCAGGGGATTAGCATAATTGAGGCTGGGGCACTATTTTGTCTTCTCTCCAGCTGGGCCAGGATGAAGGAAACCAGCACAAACTTCCCCATGCCAATTCCCTCTGCCCTCAAAAGACCAGTCAGTGGAGCCAGGCCCTGCCCTCTCGGTGCCCACAATGTGGTTGGCACTGATTTGTCAGAAATTGGGAAGGTTTCCCTCTAGACTGCTTGCCTCCTCTCTCCTCCTCTCGGAGGGAGGGCAGGGCCAGCTCTAAGACTGTAGGCACTTATGGGCAGGCCCCCCCTAGGGAAGGGGTGTGGGATGCCCCTGAGATGGCCAAGTCGGCACGAGCCCCAGGCTGGGGTGCTGGACTTGGTTTGGAGCTGGGAGTTTGTTGGGGAGAGCAGGACACGGGCCTTCCCGCCCCCCTCATTTCCTGCTTTTTGGGCAGCTGTGGGCGAGAAAGGCTGCAGGGACTATTTTTAGTTGGTCTGTCCCCTGGCAGGAGGGACGTGCAGAAAAGCACGGGGCAGCAGAGGGGCTGGCCAAGGTGAGGGCGAGCAGGCAGGCGGAGGAGTGAGGAAGAGCCGGAGGGACGGCAGATGGGGCAGGGAGGCGCGTTGGGCTGGGGCAGGGCCTTGCAGAGCTGGTCCTGACCCAGGGAGATGGGCCGGGCCAGGCAGAGGGATCCTGGGGACCCCTCGGGGCTCTCTGTCCTACTTGATTTACAACCAGAAGGGGCCTTAGAGACCGCCTAGACCATCCCTCCCCCTTACAGAGGGGCAAAAAGGCCTGGACAGGGAGATGTCCCTTGCCCTAGGACTCTCAACCAGTCATCGGGCTGCACTGGGGCCCCAACCCAGACCCCTTGCACCGATTTTCTCCCGTCAGGGTCCCTCAGCGCACCTGGTTATGCCTCCCTCCCCGACTGGTCTCTTTCCCTCTCTGTTTGTTTATGCAGGGTCTCCGGTAAACCCCAGCTTGGTTTGTTTATAAATCTCCACCGTGTGGAGAGAGCCTGTGTCCAGGCTGAAAGGAGGTCAGGGTTGGGGTTTGTTTAGGTGGCCTGTGGCCACTGGTGTCAGTCGAGGTGCTGGGCCTCTTCCAGCAGGCTCCCGGGCTGATGAGTCTGGGCCTGGACACACCTCAGCGAAGGGCCGCCCGGTCTCATTCCCTCTGAGACACCCAGAGAGGGCCTGGATTTGTCCACAGTCCTGGGATGAGTTGAGGACAGACCAAGGACTAGGCCGTAGCTTTGCAGGCACTCCAGAGCCCCCATCCCGCTGCGCCTAGGCCCTTCTGGTTGTTTGCCCGTGCCCCCAGCCCCGGATGGGAGCAGGCAGAAGAGTGGGTAGATCACTGAAGGCTTCCAGTCAGAAGTCAGAAGCGAGCGAACCCTCCTCCGGGACTCAGAGGCAGGGGCAGCCGGTTGAACTTCAGGAGGAGAAAGTTCAGTGGAGAAGTATGGTCCCTCGGAATTCAGTCTCCTGCCTCCGCCTCATGCCCGGGGCCGCCATGGTGCAGGTAGACTACGCTGGGAGTGGCGCCCCCTGGAGTTGTTCAGGGCTCTGCCTATGGAACCAAACGTGGTGCTTCTGTCCCCCACCTTCTTTCTTCCAGTCAGCTTCAGAGGCAGCTGGAAGGAGGTGTTCCAGGTGGGCTTGAATCCAACACGCCCTCCCCCACCCTGCCTCCTGCCCCCCAGCGTCCCCTATTCCTCTGTTGCCCACCCCTTCCCCAGCGAGCCTGGCACCCTGCACCGTGGGCCACAAAGTGTGGTGCAGGAGCCCCTCCCCCTCACTCCACTCAGTCTGTGTCTGGGGGGCTGATGTATCGTGCCCCCCATCAGGCCTGCTGCCCTGTGTGAGAAATCAATAGTGCACATGGATTGAGGTTGTTCAGCCTGTCGACTCCCCTTGGGCCCCCCCAACTCTCCCGGGACTTGGCGAGTCACTCAGTCCCTTTCTGGCTCCGTGTACACGGAGATACACATACCTAGCGGTTGTGGCTGGAGCGCCGAGCTCAGGAATGACTCTTTCTGTCCCTCGCGGTCTCTGTCCCTCTCACTCTCTCTTTCTCTCCCATGCTGGGCTGGCCTTAGCATGACAAATACTCTTGAACATTTATTTTCTAGCTTGGGTGGAGTGGGGGTGGAGGGGCTTAAAAGGGCAGTAGGCTGCCAGCCAGAGGTGGGGGGAAGCAGGTGGGTGAGGGAGACTGTGCCCAGGGAGGACTAGCTGGGGAGGGATTGGGTGACAGCCCACCCCATCAGCCTCTGGTAACCCAATCCGTGTACCCCACCCTCCCGATTTCCCTCCTGTTCAACAGCTTCAGCAGCTGCTGGCAGAAGCAGGGCTGCCAGAAGTGTGTGTGAGTGCATGTGTGTGCGCTGGGGGTGGAGAGGGGCTGTGGGGGCAGGAGGTGCTGCCAGGACATGTTAAAGGAGCCGCGCAGCCCGGGTACAACTTGGGTGGCAGGAGGAGGTGGGGCTGGTGGGAGAGTGGGTGGTGAGTGATGGACAGGGGGCAGGCCGCAGGGGGGCAGGGCAGCCTAGGGGTCTCACAAAACTTGTCTGCACTAGAACAGGTCCTGGCGAGCTGGGGGTGGGCAGTGATGGGGGGACAGGGGCGGGCACAGGCGCCGCTTGCCCTGGGACGCCGGTTCTTCGCCAGGGGGCGCAAGTAAGCATGGAGGACACAGCCTGCCCCTGTCCCCAATCCTTGGGCTGCGCCTGCTGGGCATCACAGTCTTGGTGACTAAGTCACTTCTGTCCTGGGGCTGGCAAGGTGCCAGGCTCAGCTCTTCTCGGTAGGTGAGTCACTGCCCTGGCATCTCCCCCGGATGCAGCTGAGTCACCCGGCCGTGCCTGCTGGGCAGGTGGGCACCGTGCTTGGGGTGGGGGGGGGGCATGTGTGTAGCCCCCAGGGTCTTCTCTGATCTGTCCCAGGCATGTCCTGGCCCCACCCACAATCCTGCAGCACGGGCGCAAGGATGGCGTTTGTCCCACGTGCGCTATGGAGGGGGTAAAGGACGAGGCAGGAGGCAGCAGGGTACTGCTGGAGATGTTTGCTTTGCAGCGAAGGGGGGGCGGTTGAGGAGGGGACTGTGGGTCAGACAAGGTGGGTGACCTTGGGCAAGGCGATTTCCTTTCTGCCCCTGAGTCTCTTTATCTGCAGAATGGCAACAGGGTTCCTGCCCCAGATGCCCCTTCAGGACTGTGTTAATCAGATGGAGTGGGCCTGGAGTGTGTTTGTGGGAGGAGCTCCCCTTGGGATGAGGGGGGTAGAGGGCAGCCAGGGAGGGGAAGAGGAGTCAGGGGCTGGGAAGGTTCCAGCAGACATCTTCCACCCCGCCTGCCTGTCCCCAGGTGGTCCTGGAGGGGCGATGCTTCCCATCCTCTCCTCACTACCAGGGGTGCTATTCTTCAGGAGTTCCCCAGAGGCTGTGAGAGGGAGGCCTTGTTTTGCTGGCAGCGTGGGCCCTCCTGGGGGGTCTCAGGGCTATTTTGTATCTCCTTTGGCTGCTGGGCGCTCTCTAGGGTTTCCTCTAGTTTGGAGAGGGATCCCTGTCTTGGGAAAACAGTGGCTCAGGCTCCTTCCACAGCCCATTGCCTTCTGTGTGCGGGAGGGGAAGGCCCCAAGAAAGAGTGTCTTTCCTAAAGAGTGAGGAGCCCCTGGGCCTGCGGCTTTTCTCTGTCTGCTCGCCTCCTACTGCCTCCTGCACTTTTCTCCCCTTCTGGGTGAGGGTCCCTGCAGGTCGGGGAAGGGGACCCTGCCGTGGGTCCAGCACAGGTGGAGTTCAGCTGCTACAGATTAAAGACTCCTGGTCTCCCACCCAGGGACCTCTCCGGTTTCTTGGAGTCAGGCCTGGGTAGGGCTAGACACCAGCTGGCCCCACTGGGTGCCCTGAGCAGGAGGAGGTGTCTCAAAGGCCTGTGGGCTGTGTGCTTAATACGTATTGTATGGGTGTCTGAGTGGCCCCTTGTGGGGAATGGGTGTGTGTGTGTGCATGAATTTCTTCCTTCGTCTGCACATGGGCCTGCCGCTGTGTCTGTTCAGGAGTGCACCCCACACTCTGCCCCGTGACCTTGTGTGTGTGCTGATGTATCTTCTATGAGCTTGTTCCGTTCTGCTCAATGTGGGTACACGTGTGCCCTGCGTGTGCACGTGGGGGTGTACACATGTGTGCCCTGAACGTGCACATGGGTGTGCATATATGGGTGTCCTGTGTGAGCGTTTGCACATCTGAACCTTGGTGTGCACGGGTGTGCATGACTCTGTGTGCTGGCGGGTACATGGGAAGGCCGCCCTTCGTGGGAGGCAGCGTACCTGTGTTTACGCATTCTTGCATTTTTGTGTTCATGGTCCTTCCCCTCTAGCCTTAGCTGGAAGGGATACTGGTAGGATCTGGGGCAGGAAGAGCCTGTGCAGGCTAGGGGTGGCTAGTGCAGAGCCCCCTCCCAGTCTGGTCTCTCACCCGGGTGACGCCCCCTGCTGCTGGTTAGGCTTAGGCTGGAAGGCCTGGGTTGGGGGGCGCTGGGGGGGAAGGGGTTAAGCGTCGGCGTCCACATCTGGGAGCCATTGGCGCATTCCTGCCCGCTGAGCGCATGTTTGCGGATGGATCTGGACGGGACAGGACGGGAGGGGCTGGGCGGGCGGTTCGCACCGGTGGACGGAAATCCAGACGAGAGCGAGAGACAGCCGGGCCTGGAGGGCAGGAAAGGGCTTGGGGAAACGCTGCCCGGGCACCCTTCCCCAGTGCCGGACCTCAGAGCGGAGCGTCCCGCCGGCCCGGCTTGTCCTCCCTTACCAAGGCCGGGGGATTAAAGCTGGAGGGAGGCAAAGAGATACCTCAGTTCTCCACCCAGCTGTGCAGCCAGTGCGATGGTGGACAGAACCCCGTGTCCGCTCCCGACCTCCGACCTCCGGTTCCTAGTCTGTAAAGGGGGGGCCGTCGGGCCGATGGCTTTGAGAGCTCTGCCAGCCGGGTCAGGCTGAGAGTCTCCTCACTGGGGTGGAGGCCTGGGAGTGTGACACTTCCCCTTCCACTGGGAAGTCCTGTGGGGGCACTTGTGGCCACTTCTCTGACGGGGGGGGGGGGGTTGTTCCTTAGTGATTCTGCTTTCATCCTCCAGTAGACTGCTAGAGGTGGGGACGTGATCCTTCCAAACGGAGCGAAGGGCTCGGAGGCGGCCTGTGGCTGTGTTAGGGACTGGGGTCCCTGCAGATGGAGAGTGATTCAGATCCTGCCCCCCCTAGAACCAGAACGTGAGCTTTCCTGGCTCCTCCAGCCTGGGCCAGGAGAGAGAAGCTGGAGTCTGGGAGTCCTCTAGCATGGAGGGGTGCTCCGGAGCGCCCCCTGCTAGCCTCTTGGAAAATCCAAGGGCCACTGCCCTTTTGGGGGAAGGGTACTTGGCGGGGAGATGCTGGGGATTGGGTTGGGCCCGAGTTCCTGCGACCCGCTCGACCTGGAGAGGTGTTTGGGGGAAGAGGAGAGGAGTTATTACTCGAGGGAGGTCTGCATACTCTTGCACTTCCTTTTTTGCAGATGAGAAAGTTAAGATTCAGAGAAAGGAAGCGACTTATTCAAGGTCGCACAGCTCTCAGTTCCAATTGATCCCTGGAGTGTTATTACTATGGGAGTCAGGGGCTTGATAGCTAGGGCCAGAGTCAATGTACTCACTTCCATATTATGCCCTCTTCCCCGGTTTAGGTGTGGGGCGTGTGTGCGCTGTGTGTTGTCTGTGTGTGATCCGTGCCCTTGCGAGTGTGGGTGTGTGTGGTTGGGGGCAAGGGATTGCGACACCACACACTGCTGTCCTTTCTCCACGGAGTCCTCTTTCCATTCTTTCCGCAGAACTTCTCCTCCTCGCTCTGAATGTCTCCTTTTGGGGCAGAGGGAGGGAATTCTCCCAGATTCCCACGGTCCAGCCTTCTGCTAGGCACGTCTCCTTTAAGACTCGCCCTTCCCTGGGTCTGTTAAGGAGGGGGGGCGTGAGCCTGTGGGCCCGCCCCTGGCTGGTGATAGGTCAGTGGGCGGGCGGAGGCGGGCCTGGGGGGGAGAGGGCCTCCCCTCCTGCTTCGTACCCTCCGCCCCCCCCCCCCCCCCCCAGTCCGGGGCTCCGGGTAAAGTTTCAGCCTCCGCACGTGACTCGCCATGGCCGCTGCCTTCGCCCCGCGCCCCTGAGCCGCGGCCCCCCAGACGGCTCCTCTCCCGGGACCCCGTACCCCTGACGCTCAGCAGCACCGAGGCGCAGGGTCAGGGCAGACGCCGAGCCCGCGGGCGCCTTGGACGGATTGCTTCCTCCCGCTGTGAGGTAACCTCTGCCCCAGGGATTTTGGAGAGCCCCCGGCTCCCGCGGGCTTCGGGGCCCCGTGGCCTGCCCCTGATAGGAGCTGCGGGCGGGGACCCAGTGCCGGGCGGGTTCCGACGGGAACCCGGGGTTTCCTGGGCTTCCTACCCCGCCGCCGCCGAGCCCAGGGTGGGGGAGCCCGGTCTGTGCGTCTGTCTGCGCCCGAGTATTCGCGCGCAGCCGTGGGGCATCTGGGGCCGTCTGCCGCGCGTGTCCCCGGAGCCCGAGCTGTGGCAGAACCGCCGCTGGGAACTCCTACTCCCTCTCGCTTTTCTCTTCAAAAACAAACAAAACAAAAAGACTTTCAAACCTGTTTGGGGAGAGATCGGATGCCCAACGGACTAGCCCCCTCCTTTCCCTCCTGTTATCTGAGCTGCCCTGTGGTTTGGGGAGAATCAGCCCGGAGGCCCACCCCCACCGGAGCAGCCGGCTGGGGGGCGGGGCTCGCTCAGCTGGTGTCCCCCGTGGAGTGAGGGGAGCCGACTGAATTGGGTGCGGGAGTCAATGCAGTCAGGGGAGGCAGGTCTCTGGGTCTGGTGCTACCATGGGGTTGTGGAAGCTTTTTGGGGTGAGGGGAGGACAGAATGGACCGGTTGTCTTTGCTCTGCTGAGGGTGTCTGGGACCTGGTGCCACCCATGAGGAGGGGAAGCTGCTAGCCAGATGTGTATGTGGAGGCGGGTGGGGGGGGGAGGGCGCTGGAAAATCAGCTTGGCTATACCCCCCCCTTCTCTGGGCACTGCCCTATTGTTAGGTGGCTCAGTGAGTAGGGGGGCAGGCCTCCAGTGTGCTAGGCTGGGGCTGGGGACCAACTCCTATGGAAATCAGACAGGAAAAGCCCTGCAGCCTTGGGAGGTGTTTCTCTGCCTCTTTCCATCCTTTCTTGGGTAGGATGCCCATGTGCTGGCATGGTGGGGTACCCTCCGCACTCACCTGGTGCCAGCTCCCTCTTCTTTTACCAGATTGCCTTCTGTCTGCGGGCTGTGTGCACATGTGTGTCCGTGTATGTTCTTAGAGGGACTTGTTCCTGAGAACACTCCCCCACTTCCCCACCCTCTGCTGCTAACTCCCCCTCATTTTTGCTCCTGACCACCATACCTCCTCCACTTCCCTGGGTGGGAGATTCAGGGATGTCTCTTGTCCCCTTCCCTGGCTGCAGTGGTCATAGGGCTGGGTTGTTCTAGGGAAGTAATTCAGTAAGGACGCCAGGCCATGCTACAAAGTGGACTCAAGCCCCAAACTCTCCTCCAGGGCCTTGTGCTTGATGGGGAGGCTGGGTCGGGGAAGCCCCAGATTGGAGTGGAGGTGGCTTGGCATCTTGGGGTTTCCCCTGTGGGGGGTGGAGATGAGTCTGGGGGAAGAACAAGAGAAAGAGTATTTGGAGCTGGAGGAAGCTGCGGGGGGGGGGTGGGGTGGTCCGGGAGTTTGTGGCTATGAAAGATGTTAGTGGACTGGGAGGGGCTAGGACGTCAGTTCCCTTGGGCATCGGGGCCATGTTGGTCCTGGGATGGAGCGGTCGCTAGGGTTAGACTGCAGTAGGCCCCTGGGAGCCCAGGGTCTTAGCTTTGGACTTTGAGGGTGTGAGTGAACCTGCATGAAATGGTCACGGCAGGAATTTCCCCACCAGACTGGCGCGGGCAGTGCAGATGAAGTAGCAGTTCTGAGAAGACCCTGGGCTTAGAATGGCTTAATCCTGGCCATCTCCTCCTATAACCCCTAAATCTCCATCCTTTGTTTGACCCTAAATGCCCCTGCTACCATTCTGGGACACTTCTCTGGTCCACCTCCTACTCCCAACCATGTGGCAGCCTGGCAGGAAGCTAGCTGTGGGCAGCCCCATCCTGATCACCCCTGTGCCTCCCCCGCTGGGCACAGTCACCCACATGTGCCATGACGTGGTTCCTGCCACCCCGTCTGGTGTGGGGGAGAGGACACTGTCTGAGTGGCCCTTCAAATCTGTTTTGGGGGCATTGACCCGGACCCCAGTTAATTAGCTCCCCTTCCCCAAATCCTCTGGTCTTGGAAGCTGGCTCTGCTCTCTGGGACCTTTCCCCCGAATCCACTTTGCTCAGATTCTAGGTTCTTTAGTGGGATAGTTTTCAGAACTGTGTGACATGAGGGTGGGGCCTGCTCCAAAAGATAAAACCTCAGTGCCCACTTCCCTGTCTTTTGGGCAGCATGGGCTGGGGCAGGGCAGGGCCAGACCTGGGCTGGGCTGAGGGGTGGGTGGGGTTGGGCCTTTTTGGAGGGCTGTTTCAGAGCAGTGGCTGCCATCTAGGGTGGTGGGCATCTGGGGAAGGTAATCCTATCCCTGTGACGAATGAACGTGGTAATCTCCACTTGCCCAGCGCCCCACGCCCCTTTCTGGTGGCAGTGGTTTTGGGAGTGTGGGAAGCTGGCAGGGTCCTGGGCAAGACAACCAGGGTTGTCTTGACTTACGGGGTTTTGGGAGAGGAGTGTGGCAGCTGATACCCCAGCTCCCAGGGCTTTGGCTGCACACCCCCTCTGATGCCTGCTGTCTGTCTTCCCTCTGTCCCCTCTCCACCCTCTGGCTGCTGCCTGGAGCCCACACGGTTTGTAGGGGGATGGAGGGTGGGGGCGAGGGCCTGGATCTCCGTGTGTGTCCAGGGAGTGTTCTGGGGATTGGCAGGATTGGCTGAGAGTGTCTGGGTGTCCCTGCAGGGTGGGCGGCGTGCGGGGACCAGGCCCAGAGTGTGAGAATGTGTCAGCGTCGGTGTGTCTGTCCCCCGTCTGGCTCGGGTGTGGGTGTCTCTTGCTCGTCTGGATCTTGCCTCCCGCTCCAGTCCCCGCCCCGCCCCCCCCCAACTGGGACCGCCTGCTTGCTCTCCCTCTCTCTCTGCCACTGGAGCCTCCCTTGCCTGTTCCTGGAATTTGGAGAGGAGGAGGAGGAAGAGGCAGGCAGACAGACCTCCCACACTCTAGCCCGCCCGCCTGGCATCATGGGGAAATGAACTAGGTGCGAGAGAACTCAGGTTTCCCTGCCTTCTCCAGACCCACTGACACACGTCACAGAGTCTAGGGAGCTAGGTCATATAGAAGGGCCTTGGGCTGTCCCCCACCTCCACCTGCCTGGCAGTGATGCCTCCTTCTTCTACCCAGCATCCTGCCTGCCCTGCCCCTGCCGGGACCTCCAGGCACCACTGTCAGCCCCAGGGAGCGGGTGGGGGATTAGACTGCTGCCAGCCTGGCCAGCACCTGTTGCCAACCCCCAGCCCTGTAACTGGAGCCGGCCATGGAGGGGGCTACAAAATGACAGGTGGAATTTCTGCAACCAGGCAACCGCCCCCCCCACTGGATATGCTTTTCCCTTCCGGCCGGAACAAGGAAAGCCTGTCCCCCCAAGTGTCAACCTGATCTCATGGATGATGTCCCAGTCCTGCCTGTGGGGGCAGGACCTGGGAGATGGGCAAAGGAATGAGTTTATTGCTGTTTGCCCTGTGATACCCTCCCACCCCCTTCACCGGCTGCAGAGCTGGGCTGGCCTTGTTTAAGTAACTGAGCTCTGCTCCTCTGGGAGGACTGGGGCGCATGGGGGTTGTGGATGGGGGTGGTTCTCTGTTAATGTTTTAATTGCATAAAAACTGGGAGCTCAGCTCCCGACCAGTGGGGAGTCTGGGTCTGGCTAGCCGCCCGGTTTGGGCTAAATATAGTCTGGGACATCTGCAGAGAAGGGGAGGGGGGTGGAGGGAGGTTCCATTCCCCCCACCTTCCGCCAAGGTGCCCTCGTCTGGGCGGGCACCTTGGAGCAGGGAGGGGGGATTCCTCAGCACAAAAGGCAGGGGAGAGGCGGCGGGGGCTGGGCTGGGTACAGTTGGGATCTCGCCTGTCTGGCGGCCAGTAGCCGCCTGAGATGAACCCGGAGGCTCAGGACAGGGCTGGAGTGGGGCGCACGGGCTGGATCCAATGGCTCTGCTCCCCTCCCCCCAGAGCTGCTTGAGGTCAGGCAGTCTCTGCGTGTCACTGCGCCCGGCTGTGTGTCACTGTGACCCACTCGCTGTGTGCCTCTGTGTACACACCTACCTAGGAGTGGCTCCCTCCCGGCCCCTCCCCCGGAGCCTTTGTCCCCTGGGTCCTACCGCAGATCCCCAGCCCTCCTTCCTTCTGTCCCTCGGCCCACGGTGAAACCTCCAGCCCAGGAATCGAGACTTGAGAAGGGGAAGCTGCGGTGGGGAGTTCTCTGATCTCTAGTCACGGCAGGAAGTGGAGGGGAGGGGGAGCCAGGGGGAGAACCGTGAGTGGCAGGCTGGGAGGGAGGGCACGGCAGCCCTGCGACCAACCTCGCACACTGCACACTGCGGTAGGGGGTGGCCGCCCTCCCGGTTGGCCCCCTTCCCTCCAGCTCCGAGTGGGGGAAACTTAGGGGAGAGCTGATTCTCCCGGGGCTGCTAACAATCATTATCACCCCCCCACACTGAAAAAAAATGTCTTCCTGTCACGTGCCCGTCACTTCCTGTCCCACTGTGGTTCCCCGGGATGTTTGTTGTTGGTTGCCATGGAGATGGCTGCCGTGGGCACTACCCTGGTTCTTGTGGAGAGGGAGCTGCCCCTCCCCCAAGACCCACAGTTGTGGGGGGGACTTGGGGGGGCCTGCCTTGGGGGCTGTTTCAGGCTGAGTGTGTGTGGTCTTTGATGCCCCAGATCCCCCAGAGTCCCCCAGACTTCTGTCTGTGGGAGGGAGTCACCGCCACCTACTTAGACCGAATGTTGGGGAGAGTGTGACCGCGTCTGGCTGTGCTGGACTGTGGCTCTGAGTCTGGCCGAGCGCACAGACCTTTCCCCTCCAGCCTGAGTCGTGCTGCCTTCAAGATGCATCACAGAGGTTCCCGACTTCCTTTTACGTTGGGAACCTTCTCCCATCTTGTGTTCTCATGGTAACTGCCTTCCACAGGGAGCTTCTGTGATTTCTTGGGGTACAGGCTGGAGTGGGAAGAGGCTCTGAGCAGGTCGTGTGTGTGTTTTCAGGGTTGGGGAGGTGGTGGTCTGCAGGCCATCCTCACCCCTGCACACAGCCTGTACAGGCTTCCGTCTAGGCGTGCAGGCCCTGTGCTTAAAGGGGAAGCCCGTAAGACTTTGTGACCCATTCTTCCCACCCCCTGTGGGCTTCCCTCTTCAGCCAGGGATGGAGAGGAGAAGAGAGTCCCCCTAGTTCTAGCCCCCAACTGGTAGGCGGGTGTAGAGGAGGAAGTTCCTGGGGGGTCGATGGATGGAGGGGGGTGTGGGGCGGGGTACAGTCTGACTCAGGCCTGGTCTGGGGTCAGAGCCAAAAGGATATCCTGAGGCAGGAGGGGGGAGCTGTTTCCAGCTTCCCTGAAGTCTGGGTCCCCAGGGAGGGGTGCTGGGAGGGGACTGGTAGTACCGTGTCCTGCTGACTGTCTGGCCTGGGATTCAGAATCTGGCAGTCTCAGCTTTAGGGCAGAGCCAAGGGGATGGGCGGGGGGTTGTTGTAGACACACACACACACACACATACACACGCGCACATGCGCGCACACACACGTGCATGCACACGCACACCCACACCCTTGCTCCGTGCTCCCGTTGTGAGAGAGCAGAGCTTCCTGCAAGGCGGAGTGGGCAGACAAGTGGCGAGGGGGCAGTTGCCAAGGTGAGGGTGGGGAAAGCCCCATGCCAGGCTGGGTCTGAGGACGGTGGTTTCCAAGCTGGGGGGTCCCCTTTGTCTGTGCCCCTTTGGTTCCCCCACCCAGACAGAGGTGCCTTTGTTTGGGCCACACACTCCTGTGGTCTGGCTGTGGCTTCAGCAGGCTCATCTCTTCCTCTTCCTGTTTTCTTCCTTCCCAGTAGCTTGCTCCCTCTCCTTGAGGCCTGGGCTGCCCCCTGCCCTTTCACCTAGTCTCTGATCCGAAAGAAGACCCAGTGGGTTCTGGGTGGCCCCTCAACCACCCTGAGCTTGGGAGGTCCTGAGCATGTCTCCCAGAGGGCTCTGGGTACAGTCCGTGAGGACGCAGGAGCTGGAGGCCCCGTCGGGCCCTCAGAGACTAGTATTGCCTTCTCCCAGACCCCGGCCTGTCCCGGGCTGGGGCTTTTCCAGTTGCCCTTTCTGCTTGGTCTTCCGTTGCCGCTGAGCCTGCGGCCTGTGCAGGTCGGGTGGCCCTGTGTAGTGGGGGCAGAACCTCGGGCCAGGCGGGGCGCAGATTGAGGGAAGATCTGATGCACTCTTCTGGGACTGAGGGCTGCATCTGCAGGCAGGTGGGCGGTGGCAGCATCCAGAGGAAGATGCTAGACTTCAGCCTTCCCCGAACCCCCCTGGGGATGTGCTCAGGGCCTGCACAGGTTTGGGGCAGGTTTTCAAACAAGTCCTAGCTCCAGTAAGGCAGGCCTGGGGTCCCAAGGGTCTGGTAGAGAAGAGGTGCCCTGCACCCGTTTTAGCATATTCCCGGTGATCCTGCCCCGGCCCTCCTGGGGTGCTGATCTCTTTCCAAGTGGGGCTGGCCTGGCTGGCTCCCTGCAGCTGGGACCCTGGTCAGCAAAAGGTAAACAGAGGACCAGAGTGGCCAGATTGTGGGCTTGTGGGGGAAGAGAGGGGTGAAAGCCTTGGCCAGAGGAACCTTTGGAAAAGGGAGAGAGGGAATAGTGGTCATCACTGCTCCCCAAACCTGCCTGAAGATCTGAAGAACTTGGAGGAGGGGAGAATTGTGGCTGTGTGTGTGTGTGTGTGTGTGTGTGTGTGTGTGTTTTCCTGGAAAGTTTATAAATAGTTCCAGCCCACTGTTCTGGTTTGAAATCGGCCCTGTCCCGCCCTGCCCTACCCTGCCAGCTCCTGGTAGGGTAGAGGGGGTCCGAAGGAGCAGGTCTTTGTTTTTACTAGGGTTCACGTTCTGTGTGTCCCCTTGCCCCCCACCCAAGTCGAGCTGAGCTTTGGGTGTCATTTGCCTATGATTCATTGACTGTCTAGAATGCTTAGGAAAGCCCCTGTGTCCCCTTCTTTTAAGCTGCCCAGTCCTGATCCCCCTCTCTCAGCTCCTCTGGGACCGCCTGACTTCTGTTCCTTGGGAGCCATTGTTGCAGGGGAGCCTGGGGTGCTGAGAGGAAGGAGTAAATAGAAGGGAGGCTGGGCCAGCGGGATTTGGGGACCCCTGGCTCCTCTTCTCTGGGGAGGAAATAGTCTGTTTCTCTTCCCCCCTCCCCTCCCCAAATCCAAAGGTTTCCCTTTTTTGGTTTGTGAAATGAAAGAAGGGAATTTGGGAAAGCGTTGTGGTTGGGCCTCCAGCCACACCCGAATATCCCATACCCACATCCCTCTCCTCAGTCTGGGGGGAAGCAGACCCTGGAAAATGGGTAATTCTCTGTCCGGGGTCTGTGCACAGATGCTAGCCCTGGCTGGGGAGAGGGAAGGGAGAGCAGACACATGGCCCAGGGAGGCATGGGGTGGGGTGGGGTGGGGTGGGGGGAGAGGCATGGGGACAGGGGCCCAGTTGCCCAGCACCTCCTTTGTGCCCAGTGCTGTGCTACGTGCTTTCCAGACTTGTCTGTCTGAAATCACACCCCCAGTTGTTGGGGGGGGGGGGCAGCTCACAAGCGAGTACAGATGCTTCGAGAGGTTAAGTGACATGCCTAAGTTCACCCAGAGTGGCAGAGCTGAGATTTGACCCTTCAAACCTCTTGTTCTCTCTGCCATCTTCATGGCTCGGCTACCTCTTGCCTTCTTCTCTGGGAGTATGAGTCTGGGGACGTAAGGACTGGGCAGCTGGGGACGCCTGGCAGCGGGGAATGTGTCCTGGCATCTTTTGGGAGAGAGGGAGGCCGCAGTGGGCGGGGTGCGTGGCTGGTGGCGGGCACTCCAGCCCCCACCCCCTTCTGCTGTGCCCAGGCGAGGCTCAGCGTATCGGAGGTGTGGGCCTGTGGTTTTCTCTCCCTCGAGGGAGGGTGTCCGTGGGCAGTGAGGCTGGCGGGCATAGGGTGGAGGCTGGATGTGGGTAGTTTGTTTTCCTTTTCTTTGGTGCTGGTTTTGATTCTCTGACGGTGTCTTCTCTCCCCCTGGGTGCAGGGAGCTGGGGCCCAGGTGCCTCCCCAAGGGTCATGGCTCCAGAGGGACGAGGCAGGGCCTGTGCTCTTTGCCCCTGCTTCGTCGTCCCTGCCCTCGCCCATCCCTGTTCCCTGGCCAGCCTGGCTCTTGGCCCATTTCTGTGACCTTTACCTCCTCCCATGGCTCAAGGCCCTCCCTGGGGAGCTGAGTAACTCTGTACCAGAGTTTGCAGGCTGAGCTGGGTTAGGGATAGTGAGGCTCTGATGGGGTTGGGGAGGCCTTTCAGTGTCTCTCTGGCGTGTGGATTTGGTGGGGAGGGGGTTTGAAGCTTGGTCCGATGTCTAACTCCTCACGGGCAGAGTGGAGACATTAATGTGGCTATAGTTCTCTCTCCTCTGGAGGCAAGGGTGGAATGCACAGGGTCCCGACTGGACTGACTGAATCCACCCTCCGCCCCCAAAAGCTGGGTCAGGGTGCCTGGGGTCTGGAGTGAATGGCTTTCTGGGCCTCAGGCTCCTGGGCCTTACCTCAAGGAGGCAGGCCCCTGTATGGACGTGGACCCACCTCAGTATTTGTCAGAGGGTGAGGGGTGCACCTCAGTGTGTGTTGGGGGGCTGGGCCCCCAGGGAGGCAGGGACAAAGGCCAGCCTGGCTGTGGGAGGGCCAGGGAATGTGCAGTTTGGGAAACTGTGGGGCCGTGGTTGTGTGTCTGCGGGGAGCTGTGTCCTGGGGCCGTGCACACAAGCCCTGAACCGTGTTCATTGTGTGGCGAAGCCCAGGTGTGGAGAGATGGTATCTCCAGGTTCCCTCTCCTCACGTGCGTGCCCGCACACACACAGGCTGGGGCACACAAGCATGCTCTTGCCCACCCGGACGCGCTTTCCATAGACCTACGTGCGTGTGTCTCTGCAAGTGTGTGTGTGTGTGTGTGTGTGTGTGTGTGTGTGTGTGTGTGTGACTGTCAACCCTGATGAGGCTCAGCCAACCCCTCCTTCCCCTGCCTGGCTCCCTCAGCTCGAGAGTTCCCGTTGTGTGGGGCCCCACAGGGGGGGGGGGGCTGGAGTGGCAGCTGGCCCAATGGGTGGGGCCCCTGTTCCTCTGACGTCAGCCTTCTCAGCCTGGGAGGGAATCAGCAGGGGCCTGGGGAGGGAAGGGGGCACCTCATTCAGGAGTAAGGAGAGAGGCCTTATGGTTGTCATAATTAGTACCAGTAAAAATCATGGTCATTAACAAGGTCCAGATTTCACTCCTGGGGGAGCAGCCTCCTCCCTAGCAAGTACCTGTCCCTGCCTCCCCCTCCCTCAGCCTGGCCCAGCTGGGCCCAGAAGTCCTGGCCTTGTCCACAGTGGCCTTGGCAGGAACTCCTCTATCCCAGGCATGGTGCTTGGCCAAATGCTGGCTGTGTGCGTGTCCCCTGGACTCCAGGTCGGAGCCTGGAGCCTGGTGCTTACGACCTGGTACGGCCAGAGCTTGGGCAGGGGGGAGGGGGGAGGACTAGAGGTTGGACATGGAGGCAGTCCTTAGTTTGGGTCTGCAGGGCTCTATTTTTCAAATTTTTCCTTTTTTTTCTTTTCCCTTCTTTTTTAAATATTTATTTTTTATTTTTAAGTAAACTCTACCCCCAAAAGGGGGCTCAGATTCACGACCCCCACATCAAGAGTTTTGCCCGCTCTGCTGACGGAGCCAGCCAGGTATCCCTGCTTTCTTCTTTTTAACAGCTTTATGGAGAGGTAATTCACCTACCGTAAAATTCACCCATTAAAGTGTACAACTCAGTGGTTTTCGTGTACTCACAGCTCGTGCAACTGTCACCACAATCCATTTTAGAAAATTGTCAGCACTCCAAAAAGAGCCCCCATAGCTATCAGCAGTCACCTCCCATTTCCCTCAGACGCACCTCCTAGCCCCTGGTAACCACAGCCTACTTTCTGTCTTCATGGGTTGGCCTACTCTGGACATTTCGTATAAATGGAATCATCAGTATGTGGCCTTCTAGAACTAGCGTAAGGTTTTTAAGGGGTATCCGTGTCATGTAGGGGTGTATATCGGTACTTCATGCCTTTCTATGACCGAATGAGCTTGTGTATGGTTGCACAACGTTCTATTTACCCAATCTAGTTGATAGACATTTGGGTCGGTTCTACTCGTTGGCCATTATGAGTAATACTGGTATGAACACCCATGTACGAGTTTTTGCGTGAACTTGTTTTCCTGTCTCTTGGGTAGATATCTAGGAAGGGAACAGGCTGGATCGTAGGGTAACTGTTTCACTTTTTGAGGAATTGCCACACTGTGGCCCAAAGCAGTTGTCCTGATGTATACCCCCTCCGGCCACGGATGAGGGCTCGGATTTCTCCACATCCTCGCCAACACTTGTTATTAGCCTTTGTGATTATAACCGTCTCAGTGGCTATGAAGTGGTATCTTGTTGTGGTTTTAAATGGCTGTGTTTCTTTGTGTCTGTGTCTTTGTTTTGGTCATTCATATAGGGTTTTCACATATACAGCATGCCGTCTACACGTCATCTATCTGTGTATGTGTATTCCTATATAAAGAAATATATCCATGCACACGTATTTGTGTGTGGATATCCTGTACCCCAAGTGGATTCGGTTTGCAGCATCCTCTCGTGAATGCTTCTCTTTCCCCCTCTCTCTCTGCTCTCGCTGCTGCCTGTCTCAGTGTGTCATGGGATCTCCAGGTCCATCTCTGTCTCTCTCTGCCCCACGGTGTTATCAGCACATGTCCTCTGGTCCCAGCTGTTCAAACAGGGTCTGGATCTGTGTCCACACTGTTGGGGGGGGGGGCATCAGGTCCTTCATCTTGAGCTCACCTCCCACCCCATCCAGGGATGTGGCATCTGCAGACAGAGTGTGTGGGTGAACTTCTTTTTAACTTTTTTTTTTTTAAGATTTTTATTTATTTGAGAGAGAGAAAGCACAAGCACGGGGAGGGACAGAGGGAGAAGCAAGCTCCCCGTTGAGCAGGGAGCCTGACGTAGGGCTCGATCCCAGGACCCTGGGATCATGACCTGAGCCCAAGGCAGACGCTTCACCGACTGAGCCACCCAGGCGCCCTGTGTGGGTGAACTTTGAGTTCATCAGTCCTCCCTGCCCCTTCATTCCCTGGGGGTAGGGGGCTTCCACCCTGGGCAGTCCCTGCCCTCCCGATGCGCTGCCCACTGGTGGCCCCCATGTCGCTAAGCGTCGGAGGTGACACCCAGGAGTCCTGGGTTCCCATTTCCCCATTTGTGTGTATGGCAGCAGGCCCCCTCCCTGCGCCTGTGGGACAAACCCATCAGGGGTGCTGGGGCTTGGATTTTGGGGGGGGAAGTGGTGTAAGAGGGGCCCCCTGGCCTAGGAGTCATTTTTCTGAGAAGTGCCAATGCTTTAGGGAAGCGGCTTTTCCTCCCCCTCCCTCCTCCCCTCAAGCACAGGGTTCTTTGCATCTTGACCTCAGGTAACCCACACTGGGGGGAGGAGGGCCAGCTGCCTGCCTCTCTAGGAGGATCCTTTGGGGTGGCAGACCCTGACCTTTCCCCTCAGGACTGTGGGTGAGAGGCCCTTTGTGGCTCTGGGCCCTATCCTCATCTCCCCAGCCTGGCTGTGCTATCCTGCCACCCCCAGCAGTGTCTGGGCCCTGCTCCCAGGCTGTCTCTGCCAGCCAGGCATGGTGCCAGCTGTCTGCTCAGCCGGGTGCCACGGGAAAATCTCCGGCCGCCCAGGTTGGGGAGCTCCACGGGGAATGCCCGTGTACCCGCTCCTCGGTGCCCACTCACCTGTCTTTTCTTTTTCTGCAGTGCCACAGGATATGGCCCCCCCAGCCGCCTAGCCAGGGCCCATCTAGGAGAGGCATCCTCTTCGGTGTCCTGAAGGCCAGCGCCGGACCTTCCCAGAAAAGTGCCAGCTCACAGAACTGCTTGACCAAAGGACCAGCTCTTGGGACGTCCCCCAACCCCCCCGGCCCCCAGCTAGAGTGGGGGATCCAGGAGGCTGCGATTAGCCCGCTGGCCTTGGACAGCAGCTCCGGGACAGAAGGGGGGGTGGGCTGACCACCCAAACCCCCTCTGGGCCCAGGCCCCATGCCCCGAGGAGGGGCAGCCTGAAGCCCGCCAGAGCCTCCTGCCAGACTGTCTGCCTCCCCTTCTGACTGTGGCTCTTGGCATGGCAAGCAACAGCAGCTCCTGCCCAACACCTGGGGGAGGGCACCTCAATGGGTACCCGGTGCCCCCCTACGCCTTCTTCTTCCCGCCTATGCTGGGCGGACTCTCCCCACCAGGCGCTCTGACCACTCTCCAGCACCAGCTCCCAGTTAGCGGCTACAGCACCCCATCCCCGGCCAGTAAGTGGGGTAGCGGGAGGGGACTGTGGGGGGCAGTGGGCCTCGGGACTTAGCCTCTGTTCCTCTGCAGGTGACATCTTCTCCAGATGATGAGGACCACTGTTTAGGCAGGCGGGGGGGGCTCAAGGATGAGAGGCTTGTAGGCTGATCACAGGGGTCATGTTTGATGTTGGGGGCGGCAGAGGGAGAGCTGCAACGACGCTGTTGCTCAGGGCTCCTGGCGCCCTCTCCTGCACTGTGCTGTTGAGGGCCTTATAAATAGCTCCAAGGATTGGACAGAGGCCGGAGGCGGGTAAACAAACCTCTCGACATTTGGTGGAAATGGCAACTCTAGGGAGAGTGGCACCCCACCTCCGCCCCAGCCCAGCCAGTGCCTCTGAGGGAAAGGGCTTGAAGGAGCAGCCTGCCAGGGCGGCTGGACCCCCCCTACTCCCCCCTCCCCGCCAGCTCCGCCCACCGTTGCCTGGTGGCTGGGGCCAGTGTCCCAGGAGGGGGCGCTCGGCTTGGACTCCGGCTGCGTGAGCCTGCATGCTCTTGGCAGGGCCTGTGTTTTCTCTGTGACTCCACCCTCTGCCATGGGGGTCGCCTGTTGGCTGGACGGGGGTCTCAGTACCCTGCCCCGGCTGGCCGAGCCAGGTAGTGGGAGGTGGCAGCAGCTATGGCCAGCTGGCAGAGTCCAGGCCTTGGGCCTGCCAGGCCGCTTACAGTAACTCTGGCCCCCAGGGCCCAGCTGGGCACCAGGCCAGGGCTTGGGGGGAGGAGGGAGCCGGGGCCTGGCCTGGGGCGGGAGGGGTTGGAAGCAGCAGAATGGGCCGTGGACAGCCGGCTGGCCGGTCAGCTGCTGACCTGGGAAACGTGTCCCACCTCTCCTGGCGGGCAGGGATTGAACACCCTGCCCCGGGCACCCACTGCCCCTCCCACGGCCACTGGCGGGCTGCCTGGCACCACTGCCCTGCGCGCCCGGCTGGGCTGGGTCAGTGTCCCCTTCTCAGTGTGGGGGCAGCACTCTCTCCCCGGAGCCAGGGAGTCTCTTTGTCCCTGGGGCAGGCCCTGGCTGGGCGCCTCGCTGCCCACACTGGCCGTCTGCCCACCGCCACCGCCGCTTCCTGGACCTCCTCCTCTGGCTACGCCACGGCCCCTCCCTCCTAGGCCCTACCGGCTGCTGGAGCAGGGGCTCCGTGTCTGTGCTCCTATAGGTGTCCCTTCTTTATGGCCGGCGACCGGGGGCAGGCAGGTACTGCCTGTGTCCACTGTCATGCCATTCACACTCCAGCTTCTGTTTCCTTCCTCTCTTCCGTCCTCACGCAGTGGTGGCGGATGGCACAGTGACCTGGGAGGCGGAGACCTCCGGTCCTGGCCTAGTCTTCCAGTCTGTGCTAGGCGACGAGGAAGGCCAGTCTGTGGGTTCGGAGTTGCTGAGGAATGGATGGGCCTGTGTGTGGTTCCTTCTGTCTACAGGGACTGAAATTCGTATTCTTGGTGGGGGTAACTCGAGCGTCTGCTTCCTGCCAGGATGGGATTTTTAGGGAGGGAGAAGTAGGAGGCTTATAACCTGGTACCTGTGGATAAGTTGTCCTTCCCCAGGTGATGGGAACAGAGCCCCAGGCACTGTTCAGAGTTGGAGGGTCCTGGGGCCTGGGCTGGGTTCTTGCCCACCCTGTGTCAGACGAGCAAATGCCATGCCCTCCTCTTAATGTTGCAAGCTTCTTCCTCTTTCTTAGAGGTGGGGAGGGCTTCCGGGTCCCCGACTTCCCACCCTGGTAACCTTTTCTCCCCAGGGTGGGGTGCCATATTTCGGGCAAGTGGAGCCTTCTCTGGCTTTCCCCACCCAGGTTAGGCAATGCCCCTTTCCTGCCCCCTCCCTCTGAGCGTGTGGGTTTCTCTACCCTCTGCTCTTCCTAGTAAACAACTTCTCTTCCTACCCAGACCCCCAACTTCTGAGCTTCTCCCCGACCTTCTCCTTCTTCGTGACCACAGGTGTAGCCACGGGCCTCAGGGAGCCAGGCATCTCCCTCCTTCTTGTGCAGGGCTGGGTGGCCTGGTGACCCCAGCTCCTCAGTCCTGGGTAGCGAAGCATGACAGATCAAAATTCACATGTGTCATTACCCTGCTCTCCCTGCCCTGGGGCTGGTGCCAGGGGTCAGGCAGTTCCTAGGAGAGGGAGACCTTGGTGGCCCCCATTCCTGCAGGGAGACACGGTCACCCTTTTTGTAGGAAACCTCCCAGATGAGGCTCTTTCCTTCCACTTCCCACCAACAGAAGGGTTTGGATAATCCCCCTCCTTTCCCATCCCTCACCCCACATGAGGAGGCTGGACCTTGGGTGTCTTGGGTGTCCCTGTTCAGAGACGCGGTGGCCTGTGGAATGACAGGTCCAGGTCACTGTGGAGAGGGTGGGTTTTGGTCCTACTCCAGTCAGGGAGCCAGAGTGGGAGGCCCGAGAGATGGTACAGGATTCCCTCCCCACGTCCGCAGAGCCCCTGGGGCTTGATCTCTGACGGCTGGTATTTACCATGGAGGGTTGGGATTCTGTGTGCATTGTGGGGAGGGTCAGGGTTGTGTGTGTTTTAGGGCTGTGGGGGGTCAAGGCTGAGTGTGTATTGGGAAGGGGGTTAATGGTTTGTATGTATGGGGTGAGAAGGTCAGAGGGTTGAGTGTGTTTTGGGAGAATCAAATCCAGAGGGGGGGGAGGGAGGAGGGGGTGTCAGTTTGTCCATGTGCTGGAGGAGGCCGTGACTTAGGGCACAGTGTCTTTAAGGGGGAGAGGTCTGTGGATTGTGCTGTGTGTTTGCGGAGGTCAGGGTCTTTCTTTCTTATTGCCAGTCTAGGCTGGAGGGGACACCCCCCTGCTTTATGGGTTGCTTACTCCCGGAATTCCACGCGGGCTGGGGAGTAGGCAGGCCTAGTTGGAGTTCGGGCTTTGCCACCTTCTACATAGGATGACCTCTCTGAGCGAGTTTCCTGGTCTGTAAAACAGGGATCTTACCAGAACCTCCCTCAAAGGCTGCGATGAGGCAAGATCACCGACGTAATGCCCTCAGCTCTGCCCCTTGCTCGCTGCATCCTTCCTGTCTCATGGTGCGGTACCCCTTCCTACAGTGAAGAGGGACCCAGGCCCCTCCTAGGCAGGAGTGGGAGAGAACGGGATTCTAACATCTGCGGAGCACCTACTCTGTGCCCCGACTTTATCTCTGTTTTACAAACCTTAATCCCTGTGACACTGGGAGAGGGTCATTGTCCCCATTTGCACAGGAGGAGACCGCGCGGTGGAGACGAAGTGGCTGGGTTAAGTGAGGAGTGAAGCCGACCCGTTTTCCACCATCCAGATAGGCGAATGTAGGAGGGTATTGTGGGGGGCACTCCTGGGTTGGGGGAGCTTTGGGGGGGCAGAGCCAGTGTTGAAACCCCCTCGCCCACGGCTGATCAGCCCCTCCTGCCCGAGGACCTCCTACCTTCCCCCAGTAGGGGGCGCTGGGAAGGCAGCCAAGCCACGCCCCCTCCCCTGTGTTTTGGATCCTGAAGGCTGGAGGGAAAGAGTGCTAAGAGGCCTGGGCCAGATCTCTATCCTGTCCTGGAAATTGCGGATACAATCTGTTCACACCCATCCCCACCCCCGAATCGGCCTGCTACAGCCCAGGGGAGTTTGTAGAGCTCGGGAGGCCCCCCTCCCAGACACTGTAGGAACAGAGTGTAAAAGCCACAGTTGTTATTATTTTGTTTCAATTTGTGGGGTGGGGGCAGGGAAGTTGGAAGCAGTCAGTAGAAGAGACAGAGATGGGAGCCCCTTTCTGTCCATATATTGATAGTGTGTCTGCCTGGAGACTGGGGAGACAGAGGAGGGGGTATGCCCCTCCTTTCCTCTCCTCTGGCACTCCCTTCCCTTTAGTCTCTGTCCTCCATCCCTCCCTTCTCTCTACTCTTTCCCTGGACAATAAGAGGGACAGCTCAGGCAGAGAAAAGTATTGCCAGCAGTCCCCTTCCTGGGGTCTAAGATGCAGAGTCAGCCAAAAGACTGTTGGATGGGATTTTGAGTGAAAAGGTGAGGGCCCCTCACCTTTGATCTGGTAGCATCGATAATGCATATGCACTCCCTCGGGCAGGACTCAGGGAAGGAAGCCTGTCCTCTTGGGCTGGCCAGGACCTGAGACATTGGGTCCGCTCCACGCCATGGCCCCTGTGCCCATGAAGATGGACCAGTGCAGGCCAGGACTACCCTTTAGGGGGTAGCATCTGTGGAAAGAGGAAGTGTTTCCCTTCTCCAAATCACTCTGGGGCGGTGCCCACACTACCTCCTTCCTCCTCCTCCCTCCTCCTCCATGGAGTCAGGCACAGCCAGTGGCGCTGGGTCGCCCAGGGTAGACTGGCTAGATCAGTAATAGCGGCCCTCCCCTCCCCATTTTGATTTCTGGGGTTGCCTGGGACCTCACCCTGCCCACAGACGAAGCAAGGCACCACGGGGCCGAAGTCTTAAAAAGGACGGCTGTTCCTGTGCGGCCTTGGGCAGGTCACCCATCCTCTCTGAGTCTGTATCCTCCCCTTTAAAGCAAGACTCTTAATGCGTTCCTGGCTGGATGAGTTGCTCTGAGGCCAGGGTGACCTGCTTGCTGATGAGAGCCTGGGGGATTTTCAAGCACCCTGCAAGAGCGGTGATGACAAGGTGGGTGGAGCCGGGGCATTGTCTTGGGGGATGGCCACCCTCTCCTGGGACCCAATATCTGTCTGGCTCCAGGCCTCCTGATTTCCTGTTTGTCATGCTCTCCAGATGGGGTTGGGGACAGAAGGGGGCTGGCACAAGTGGGGGCCAGTTCAGTTCAGCCCATACCTGCTGAGGGCCTGCTAAACACACAGCCCTTGAGGAGCGTGGGGAATGTGACAAAGGAGCTGCGGAGGAGGACGGGCCCAGGGCTGCAGGCAGCTGCCACTGGACTTCTCCCTCAGCCAACAGAACCTTCCTGCCCCCTCCCTTCTCTCACTGCCCCAGGACACTGCTGTTGCCCAGAACAGGTATCTCCCCTGGACTTCTCCCCGTATGCAGCTCCAGAAACCCTATCCACCCTTTAAGGAACATCCTGAATGCTGCTTCTTCCCAGAAACCTTCACAGCCGTTCCCCCTTCCTCATGACACTCTCGTGCCTTTGAATGCCTGTGGCTCATTTTTTTTTTCTTCCAACACTCATCTCTACCACGAAGTGACTTCTTCCCACCTAGCTCCTGCCGTGAGCTGTAATCATTTGGGAGATCTTTTCCCCAGTTACCAAGTCTTTGATGGTAGGGACAGTCTCAGATCCTTTAGTACCTCGCAGCAGTGAACACAGAGCCTAGCACGTTACTGGTGCCCAGGAGCTAGGTCACTTGGGAGGAGAGATACCAAGGGCTGTGGCAGCAGTCTGCCCTCTTCCCCGGCACTCCTCCACTGCCAAGGCGTGCGTATGTGCCCCACACCCCAGCATTCCCTCTGCAGCCCAGACACACGTGGGTGAGGCCTCACTTGGGAGCCCCACAGCCACCTGCCCACCAGGCCAGTAGACGTCTGTACTTCGCAGTCTTGGGAACTTGGCTCTTGCACAAGCCACACACCAGAGTCCTCTCCACTGCCTCCCCCTGTGCTGCTTGGACCCTTGTGGCAGATGCCAGCCGGTCTCTCCTGCCCTCCTACAAGCCATTCTTCATACAGCTGCTCGAAAGATCTTATACCACTGTAAATCAGGCCTTGCTTCTCCTCTGCTTGGAAGCTTTCTGTGGCTTCTTGCGTTTAGGATAAAATCCAAGTCATTTGAGGCCAGCAATCCCACCTGGTCTGGTGTCGGTCCATCTCTCCAGCCTGGTCTTTTGTCTATTTTCCTCTTGAATTTTAAGCTCCTGCTAACCTTCTGTCAGTACCTTGAATGACCCCCCCCATCTCTAACCCCAGGACCTTTGCACAGGCTCTTTCTTTTACTGGTACCACATTCCTTCCTGCTTTTTACCTAACTTCTAAACTTCTACTCTTTCTTTAGGTCTCTGCCTTGAGGTCCTCCCTGACTCCTCAACCTGAATTAGGTACCTACATTAATTCTCCTTCAAAGCATACTATAGTTGTTTCATAATACCAATTACCTCAGTTTGCAATTAAATTTATATATATATATATTTAGGATTATATGCTCAATGGCTGTTGCTCCATAAGGTATGCAAGAACAGGCTTACCAGAGTGGAGGCGCTCAGAAAATACTTTTTCTTGAATCAGCCTGGCATGGTGGGAATATGGGCTTTGGCAGCAGAAAGTTCAAATCCTCACTGTACCGTTTATTAGCAGTGTGAACTTGGGACAACCCACCTAGCTTTGCTGAGACCTCAGTTTCTTTATGTGTAAATAGGAATAATGCCCACTTATCTCTTGGGAGTTGCTTGAGGATTAAATGACAACATAGGTTAAGAACCTGGCTTCTAAAGGAATATCCTTGGGAAGCATGTCAATTCCTATCCCCTTTTAGAGTGGGGGAGCTCTGCTGCAGGGTCAGTGGGAGTAACAGGATACCCTCTCCTCTAGGGACATCCCCCTCCTTTATGGGCCTTCCCAACCTATGCCTTTCTTCCACTGAAACGGGCATCCCGAGGGCTTCCGGGAGGAAGTGGTCTGCTGGAAGGCACCAGCCCCTCCTCTTAGCTCTCCCCGGCCCGGACTGCGCGGTGGGGGCCGATCCCGGTTCCGCCGCTGGGAGACACCCTGGGCGGGGCTTTGCTCGCCGGAAGCACGCAGAGCTTGGGGAGGAGACCCCCCTCTGCACGCGTTTGTGCCAAAGCGTCCGCGCTGCCGCTTTGGGTTCTGGCGGGCGGCCGGCCGGAGTCACACATGATGTCACAGACAATGACACAAGCCGGGTGTCTCATTCTGACACAGCGCCTGAGATGCACAATGTCACACCCGGGACACCCAGCACGCCGCGTTCGTGGCGCAAACACTTGGCCCCGCGCACCCTGGCCCTTCGCCTCCTGCGGTCACTCTCCGCGTCTCCGGGGGCGCTCGCCGGGCCCGAGCAGGCCGGGGGCCGGCGGGTGAGCCCCGCGGGCGGGCTGGCGAGCGGGTGATGTCACGGGCAGCGGTGGGTGGGTCACCCGGAGGTGAGGCGCCGCCAGGCGAGTTCAGCGAGAGTTCAGCCGCATTGCATTAGGCAAATGAGGCCCGGGCCGGGTGGGGGGTGTGTTGGGGGAGGACACCGGGACCACCTCCTCCTCCCCGCCCCATCACCTCTCCTCCAGCAGCGCTGGGCCGGGGACTGACCAAACTACGGGGAGGCTGGGAGCCGGAACTGGGATGGGGGAGACGCCCGCCCCTCTTCCGTCCCTGCCTCCGCGCGCAGCCCCCACCTCTCCGCGTACCCTGTCTCCGTCCGTCCTCCGCGTACTCCTCCTCTGGAGCCTTTTCCCCCGTCCTTCCCTCCCCCTTTTCTATCCTCCCCCTTCCCAGACCCCCCCCCCCCCCCACCAACTCGCCCGCCACAGCCCGCGCCTCTCTCTGTCAATTCCCTGCGTTTCGCCAGCCGCAGCCGGACCCGCCGGGCAAGGGTTAAGTCAGGGGCGGTGCCTGGACGGGACGGGGTGGAGGGAAAGGGGGTGGGGCCGCCCGGGAGGGGGCGCGCAGGCTCGGGGCGGGGGGCCGCGGCGCGCACCTCGGAGACCGAGCGTCGGCGGGCCGCCCCGGGCCTGGCGAAGGCGGAGCCACGCGGGGTCCCCACCCCCACCCGGAATCCTCGCCGCGGAGAAGCCCGGCAGCCCCGGCGGGGAGGAGGAAGTGTCCGGCGCCCCCCCGCCCCCCGCTCTCCCCGCCCCGCGCCGATCCCGCCCCGGCCGGCGCACTTGGGGAGCCGCGGGACTCTGCCTCGGACAGCATGCTGCTCGAGACGGGAGCCCCCTCGAGGTGGAGCCGCTGAGTTCCCGGGCCTCGGCCGGGCGTTCCCGGGGGGAGCCGAGGGACCCCCTCCTCCCCCCACACAACTTCCCCGCTGTTCACCTGGGACTGGCGGAGCGGCCGGGCGACTTTGACGCGGGACTTCGGGCGACGGGCGGCCCCCGGCTCGGGTCGCCAGTCGGGGCTGGGGGGTGGGGGGACGTGCCCCTCGCCCCCAGCTGCTCTCCGCGGATGGCGCCGCCGGCTGAGTGAGGGAGGCGGCGCGCAGGACTTCCCCGCCCGGACCTCTTGTTTTCGCGGGGAAGATGTACGAGAGTGTGGAAGTGGGGGGGCTCACCCCCACCCCCAATCCCTTCCTTGTGGTGGATTTTTATAACCAGAACCGGGCGTGTTTGCTCCCGGAGAAGGGGCTCCCCGCCCCTGGTCCCTACTCCACCCCGCTCCGGACTCCGCTTTGGAATGGCTCAAACCACTGTAGGTACCGACCTCCCCTTTCCCATTGTAGGAGCTGGGGCTGGGGGTGGGCGGTGGAGCTTCCACTCCCACCGGGGATGCGGGCCTGGGGCGTGGTGGGGGTCTTTTCTCTACTCGTCACTTTCCCGTCTCTCTCGCTGAAACTCGGGTGCCCTTGCAGGACAGTTGGGTTCTCCCGAGTAGCCCTGGGCGCTCTTTCTGTTACATCTGGGCTGAGGAACTTTGGGGGTTTCTCCCTGCAGGAAACGTTTATCTGTCCTGCTACTTCGGCCAGGGGGAGTGAAACCCCTTGCCCCCACTTTATATCTTCTTGCTTGGAATCCAGGGCCTTCACAGCAGAGTGGTCCTTTCTCCCACTCTGGAGGGTGGGGTAGAGGCCCTGTCTGTGGGCTTCTCTGCTCTGAGGAGGAGGGGCCTCCTTCCCAGATCCCACCCGTCAAAGCCTGGAGGAGAGCCCCCTCCCGTGCAACAGCTGCCGCCCCCAGCCCTTGCCCTTGTGTCATTAGAGTCGGTGTCAGGGGACTGCTCGATGTCTTTGGTGTTGGCAGTGGGGTGTGGCAGGAAGGGGCAACTGCATCTGACACCCGTCTGCCATCCTAACCAACCCTTACATCTTGGGGAGGGGCACCTGGCCAGAGGAGGGTCATTCTGGCCCTGGACACTTGGCTGGCATCTTCGAGGCTTCTGAGCCACGAATGGGGTGGGGGGAGAGGCTGCTCTGGTGGGAAGAATCTCCCACCTCCTAACCCTAATCTGGTTTGTTCTCTGGGGGATGAGTTTGGTGTTTTGTGGGTCTAGGGCTGCTCTGGAAATGAGGGACACATCCCCTGCCGACCCAGCTGTGTCCTTTTGTTACCCTGTTTACACTTAGGGATAGGGGCTGGCACTGGGTTGTCCCTAAGAGGGACGCTGATGAGAACCCGGGAGTCCTGGCAGCCCGCTCACCTTCCCACTGTCCTCCATCTGGGTTCGGGCTCCTCTGGAAGGGAGGGGCTCTGTGCACCCGAGGGAGCTGTGAGTGCCTGGGGTGCACTCCTGGGCGTGTTCGAACCCAGCTGTGAGGTAGTGTACCTGGGTGGGAGGGAGCCGGCGCTAGGGGGCTGTTGTTACCTGGGTTGGGTTTCTTGCCTTTCCCTCCTGGGGCTCCGCTCTTCCCCCGAGCTTCGCCCTCCCGATCCGCTGCCTCCGTCCTGCCTGCCCTGGAGGAGGGGTGTTATGGGTCGCTGGAGGCCTGGCAGATTGGAGAAGGTTGAAGGGCAACTCCCAGCCCCTTTGCTCTAGGTAGAGGGGGACCTGAAGTGGAGAGACACCCTACCTCCACCCCTCCCAGAGCCACCTCACCCCCAGCCTTTCCTATTGTCCTGTCCCCTGACCTTTGCCTCTGGGGCCCAGTGGCTGGGAGGCTGCAGGCTGCAGACCCAGACTGTGGGAGGGGAGGGGTGTGTGTGTGTGCCTGCTGACTTTAGCCAAAGGGGAGAGGTAAGAGGTGTGACACCAGGACCCATTTTGCCAACTTCCAGACCTGGAGGAAGGGGTTTCATCCCAGTGGGAACATGGGGGCACAGCTGCCATGGTCACTACTGTCAGCACGTTGGCCGCCTTTGCCAGAGGACTGGGGGGAAGCTGGGATCAGAGACCTTGGCCTCCAACCCCATCTCTTCCTTCATTCCATGGGGGCAGCCCAGCTTTCCGGGGCCCCACACTGGTCGGGGGTGGGGAGCAGCATGGGAGTCCAACAGGCCTTGGGTTTGGTGAGGCTGGTGAGGGGGAAGTAGAGGCCTGTTTCCCACACTCTGTCTGGGGTTGGGTAAAGCTGGCGGTCTGGGCTCCCTTGCTCCCGGAGTCGCTGTGTAGGTGTGTGTATATGTGATTGGGGTGCCAATGGGCTCAGCCCCAAAACTGTGGGCTGGGAGTGGTGGGTGTGGGAGTTGTTCTGAAGCACAGGAAAGACCTGGAGGCTGCTGGGGGTGGGGGGTGACTTGACCCTGTCTGGTGTACAGGGGTCACCACCACTGCCTTGGGAGGGGCCCCTTGGTGTATGTGCAGGTCCTGTGGTGACAGGAGGCCTCCAGCCACCTGAACCAAAGGTGGGGAGAGACTGCAGGCTGGCCAGGGGAGGAGACCCTTCCAGTCCTGCAGGGCCCTGGGAACCTTGCCGTCTTCCCCAGAGCCCCGTTCAGGGGGCACTGGAGGACAGGGGGTATACAGGATGTGGCTCCCCATCTGTCCCCCACCAGTCTCACCGCTCACGCCTCCACCCGCTCCCAGACGTCCAAGAATGTGAAGCACGTGGATGCCCGTGGTGGGGGGAGGGGGAGAGATGCTTATCGGGGCGCTGGGCTAGGGGGCCTCCTTCCGCCGCTACACCCAGAGCTACCCCACCCTCCCCCCTGGGCTGGGTGTGGGGGGAGGAGGGGCGGTACAGGGGGGACCCCCGCCCCCTCCCCGGCCCTCCCCAGGGGCTGCGAGGGGAGCTGCGGAGGAGCGGGCGCCAGCTGGATTGGGAGGGGAGCCGCTGGCCAGGGGCCCGGCTGATTTCCTGCTGATCTCCTCCAGGAAACCGGCCCCTTGTGCGAGGCTGCGAACGGCTCTGGGGTGTGGGGAATCCGGAGCGCTGTGCCTCCTGCCCCCCGCTCGCCAGAGGGCCAGGGGAGGGGAACCTGGCAGGGCTGGCGGGAGGGGACGCCTGGCTTCCTGGGCTGCTTGCAGCCCTCGGCGGGGCGCTGGGACTCCGAGCTGATGAGGCGTGGTGCTTTGGCAGCCTCCTCCTGCAGGAAGAGGAGAGATTTGTGGGCTGGGGCCTCTCTGGGAGGGAGGTGAGCGGGGAGGGGCTGGGCCCTGACGGTCCTTCCCCCAGAGGTCGGGTGTGCAGAGTTCAGGCTGAGTCCTAACTACTGCGGAGGCCACAGGGGTCCCAGAGTGCCCCGGGCTTCCTGAGGCTGCTGGCTGGAGGCCTGGGGAGGTGGGGACTGGGCCAGGGCTCTGGGTTCAAAGGGCACAGTGCAAAACCTCTGGGCTGTTACCTGGGTGACAGGTGGGCATGTGCTGGGGGTGGGGGTGCAGGGCACACCGGAGCCTCAGAGGCAGCCAGCTGCAGTGGGCGGGGCTGGCAGGAGGCCTCACCAGCCCAGACTGGAGCTCCCACCTCAGCTCATCTCCGCCATCCTGCCAAAAAACAATTTTAAAAAGCACATTCTTTAAGTTCTATAAACACCCTCTGGACTTTGCCTTAGCTCCAAATTTCTACGGGTCTTTGCCCCTTTAGTCCGTCTCTGGCCTCAGAGCTGTCTGTCCTTCGTCCTGGTAATCCTGTGTGTCTCCCCGTGCTGTGCTGTCCGTTTTAGAGGTGGGGCATTGGAGGGGTGGGCCCAGGGCAAAGGGCGGATGGGGAGGGCAGGGGAGGGGGAGGTCAGTGCCTTCATCCTCTGCTTATTGGAACTGGCTGGGATTCTAGGCCATGGTCCCCCCACACCCCCTTGTCCTTGACCCCCCCCCCACCAGTCTGGATTGTCTATTGTTACTCCTTTTACGTCTTGGAAAAAGTTAGCACAACAAAGGGCTCCTTTGTCGCTCACCCCTCTGCCTCCTGGCCTCACCCAGGCCCCCCAACCCCGCGCCCCCCCCCCCAAGCAGCTGTTCTCAGGCCTCTTGCCTGTCTGATTTGCTTGTCTGGCCTCAGGGATGGTGAGGTGGGGGGAAAACCAGGCCAGGGCAGTTTAGAGTTGGGGCGAGCAGCAGAGGGCCAGGGGAGGTCAGTGAAGAGGCTGTGGACTGGTGGGGGTCTGGGCATCCACTATTCCTTTGCTGTAGGCCGGTGTCTAGGGCAGGGACGGGGGCACAGGGCCACAGCCATGCTGGTCGGCCAGGTTAACCAGGGACGTGGTGCCTGGGCCCCACTGAGAGCCAGGAAGGCCCTGCCAAGGTTGTTGGCCTGGTTCCCTGTCATCACCGCCTGGCAGTTCCTGGTGTGTCTGCAGGTAAGGGGCAGAGGGGTCGTGTGCAGTCAGCCCCGGGTGTCCAGCTGCTGCTTTTCTGTGTGCCTGCACTTGGGGGCCACGGGATTCATGGTTTATAAGGTGCTTGGACCAGGAGCTCTGGGACTCTCTGAATTCCAGAACCTTGTGTTTGGGGTGAGAGTAGATAGGATTCGGGGGTATGGGAGGGGGCTGGGATCTTCCTACTCAGGGAGACATCCTTGCCCTTCCTTGGCCCTGGGCAAGTAACCTTGGGAGTCTGGGATTGCCTCGGTCATAGTTCTCATCCAGCACGATACACCCCCAGCTGCCCAGGCTTTGGGCACAGACAGCCGCCACCCAGCCCAGCTCTGTTTCGCCTGGGGTGATGGGCAGGGGGCCAGGCATTGGGAGGATTTGACCATTGGGGGCTGCCCCTGTTGGCTGGGTCACCCCCCGGCTGCCCTCTTGGAACTGAATAACAGGAGGGGAGGAGGGTAGTAACCCGGACATAGTATTGAGGGCAGACAGACAGAGCATTGATAGGAACAGACCCCCCTTTGTCATGCTGCTTCCCCCCAGACAGGGCACCCAGAGCAGTGGGCTTCCGGGGCTCAGAGGGACTCTTCTCCCTGTCTCCAGGGGTCTCCCTGCTTATCTCAGGGGAATCCCCACCTGCCCTGCGCCAACATTTGCGACTCTTCTTCGCACACCCTGCCTTGGCTCCCTAGCCAAGGGATTGTTTAGGTGGGGGAGGGCTGTGGCTACTGGGGTGGGGGGAGGGAGCGGAAGCAGAGGGGGTGGGGGAGTGGCCGCTTTGAATATCCTGTTGACCCCAGTTTCCTCTGCCCCCAGCTTGTGTCCTCTTCCCTCCCTCCTTAACGAGGCCTTAACTCCTTCCTAACTTGGGGGAGGTGGGGCCAGGCTGCCCTGCGGGGCCAGGGCTTGAGAGCCAGTCTGACTCCTGCCCCCACCCTGCAAGCGTAGCCCTGTCTACATGCAAATCTGATGGTTTATCCTCTGATCTTTCTGGTTGCGAAGGTGGGGTCCTGGGTGAGTAGGCAGGAGTGATGGGGTGCTGGAAGCTTCCTTGGCAGCTCATTGTCCAAGTCTGGCTGAGAAGTCCTAGCTTTCCTGAGACTGTCCCTGCCCCAGACTGAGAGTCCTGGTAGCAGTGGTGAGGCTGGGAGAGGCTCCTGGGGGAGATCTTGAGGCTGGGTGGGCACGGTATTAGGGATGGTGACCTCGGTCTCTAACCGCTCCTCCCCTCTTCTCTCTCTAGCCATTGAGACCCAGAGCAGCAGTTCCGAAGAGATAGTGCCCAGTCCTCCCTCGCCGCCCCCCCTCCCCCGCATCTACAAGCCTTGCTTTGTCTGTCAAGACAAATCCTCAGGCTACCACTATGGGGTCAGTGCCTGTGAGGGCTGCAAGGTGAGTTGAGGGGGTCACTGGGAAGGACAGTCCTGATGAGATGAATGGGATGTCCCGTCTGCCTCATCCTGGAGTATGCCGTTGGTGGGGGATGTCTCGGAAACTGCTGCTCTCAGTTCCTTCCCCACAGAAGGTGGCAGAGCCTTGGAGGAGGGGAAGCCTGCATTAGATGATCAGGGACCCCCAAACCAGAGGCCACCCCCCCCAGCCGAGCCCCTCTCCACCTCTGCATTCTCCAGCGGGCAGGGCATACGCCCGCTCTGCTACTGTTTGATGCCCAGGTTGTCGTCGTGAGCTGGTTGCCAACTGGCTCTTGGCTAGGGACCCAGGTGGCCTGTCCCCCCCCACCCGATGGCCCTGCCTGAACCTCACCATGGCAGCCTGGTAGGGGGCAGTTAGGAGCAGGCGCCCTGCCTTGGCCTCTCCTTCAGGCGCCCAGGCTGTGGGATCCCCCGTGTCTGACTGGGTTTCCCTGTGCCCATGTTGAGCTCCAGAGGACAGATGCGGCTGCCACCTTCTCAGCAGCTGTGGGCCTGGCTTCTTCCCTTCTCCCCAGGGCCCGAGCCTCTGTCGGTGTCTTCCCCAGGGCTTGGGGCGCAGAAGCTGCTCAGCTTTGAGGCTGGAGGCCCTGGGCTGCCCCTGAGCGTGGAGTGGCTCTCCCCAGGGGTGGGGCAGAGAGCAGGGCAAAGCACAAGGCTCTGGACTCTGTGCATCTGCCTGCCCCGTCCGGTGGTCCCCAGCTCTGGTCCGGCTGTGTGTAGACCCTAGCAGCGCAGGTCTGCCTGTGGGCACGCGCATCGGCTGGGCTGGTGACCGCGTGTCCTGCTGCCTCACTCCTGATCATGTGCGGCTCTCCACCTCTCTGGCCAGCCTGTGGATGGCCTTCTGCGGCCTCTTCCTGTGCTCTGAGCCTGGGGCTGTGGGTTCCAGAGCCCGGCCTCTCTCCCATCTAGTCCCATCTGCCCCTTTTCCTGACTCACTAGCAGCCCTGAGGTCCTTTTCCCTGCGAGGGACGAAGCCAGAGCTGTGGGCATAGGCTGTGGGAAGACCGCTGCCCATGTGCCGTGTCAAGGCAGGCACAGGGATTCTTCGGGTTGCGGGGGGGGCGGTGTCCTGGTAGGTGGACTGTTTCCTTCACCTTGTCGGGCCTGTCTAGGTAGGTGATGGCCAAAGGCTTGGGGCAGCAGCTGGCCTGGCCCTGTGCCCCGGAGGCTGAGGCCACAGGCTGGCCCTGCTGCCACCACGGCTGTGGCTGACCCGACTCCTTTTCCTCCGTACCCAGGGCTTCTTCCGACGCAGCATCCAGAAGAACATGGTGTACACGTGTCACCGGGACAAGAACTGCATCATCAACAAGGTGACCCGGAACCGCTGCCAGTACTGCCGGCTGCAGAAGTGCTTTGAAGTGGGCATGTCCAAGGAGTGTGAGTGCACCGGGCTGGGCGCTCCTGAAAGGCTGGGGCAGGAGGGACGTGTGCATGGGCGCGCGATGGGAGCGCGCGTGCCCGATGCGCGGCGTGCGGGCTCGTGGTTCAGGATGTGTGTAGCTGCAAGGACCTGTCTGTCTGTCCACCCGTCTAGCCAGCTGCGTGTCCGTGTGTGGGCAGCCTTTCGTGTTCACATGCGGTTGGCTGTGTGTGCTCGCACGCGTGCGTGCATGCGTGTCTGCTTCCAGGCCCTGCTTGGCTTTGGGGCGGGGCGCAGGGCATACCTGAGGGCTTCTGGATTGTGCCTCTCAGGGGAGGGCTTGCACTGGGGGTGCTGGTTGGTATTTATGTGTGTGTTGGGGGGGGCGCGGCTGGCACAGGGATCTAAAAGCCATTGTCTGGTGAAGCCAGGGACCTGGAGTTGGAAGAGAGAATTGGGACTTCTCAGATCCCAGAGGAACTGGGGGTTTCCAGTTTGGGCTCAGCTGAGGCCCGATGGACAGGAGGGAGGGAGGGAGGGAGGGAGGGTGGGCTGGACAGGGAGACCCTCTTGTGTTGAATCATGGGTGTTGCCGTGGTGACCGGTGATTGATGATGTCAGAGATAAATGACGCTGACAGACGCCTCCTTGTCTGCGTGGCCGTTGCCATGGAGCCTGAGCCTTGGGGGATGGGGTGGGGGAGGGGGGCCGCAGGACCCCCTAGCCCTTTGTGGGGAGGGCAGTGGAAGAAGGAAGTGGGGAGGGGATGTGGGGGGGGGACCCGAGGAGCCCCAGATAGGAGCAGAGGGGTCCTGCAGCAACCTGCCACCGCTTGCCACAGGAGGCAGAGGACGCGTGGTCTGGCGGCCAGGAAGTGCTGTAGAGCGGGTGACAACTTGGGACCCTTCCCTTCAAGGCCCAGCACCTCCTCCTCCCGCTGCTTCTGCCACCTTCCACTCCCAGAGCTTTTCAGCGCAGAGGGACCAGGGTGGGGACCCCCTCTCCCTCCCACCGCCAACTCCCCCTCTCCCTCCCTCCCTCCCTCTCTGGCTGCTCTGTGCCCCGGAGCTGAGCAGCTGCCATTTCAATAGAATTAAAGCTTCCGAATGATAAACGTCTTGTCACAGCTGCAATTTTCTCTTCCCAAATTATCCCCCCCACTCTCCCTCTCCCTCTCCCTCCTCTCCCTTGCACTTTATTGAATTTGCAGAATCGACATGAGTGATCTCCAAATTATGCCAGCTCCCCCCCACCCCCACCCGCTGCCCCCTCCCCGGGCCCCCCACCCCCACCCTCTCTTCCTCCAGCGTCAGCAGCCACCACCACTGGCCCTGTGAGTGATTGTGTGTCTGGGATAATCGGCTGGTAACGACCCCATCGCTTCTTTAAAGCCGAGTGGTGTGTGCGGCTCAGCGCCCCGGGTGATTTGTCAGCTCCCCCGGCTAATGGGCCGAGAGATTCTCCTGCCCGGGCCCCCACTTTCAGGCTGGGGAGCTGCTCTGAGCCAGTCCCAGGGACCCCCCAGGGAGGCTGCTGCCCGGGAGCGCTGGGGCCAGTGGAGGCAGGAGCCGGCAGAGGGAATGGGGGGCAGGGGAGGCCGAGCACAGAGGTGGGACCCTCTGCACACTTGCTTTCAGCCCTGGACACCTGCACGCCTGGCGTGTGGGCCCGTGTAGATGTGTGCGGTTCAGGGGACACGGGCCGCCGGGGGGGGGGGCGGTGTGCGTGATGGTCACGCGCGGGGGCCGGACTTGGCGTGTGGGTCAGGTGGGCATGGAGGGCTGGGCCACGTGGACACCTTGCCTGCCCGTGCGCTCGTCTGTGCGCACCCACACGTGCACTCCCGTGTGGGCATTCCTGTGCGCGTGCGCGAGGCCCGGGCGGGTGACTTCCTTGGCGGCCGCAGCGGCTCTGTCCTGTGGGAGGAGCTCGGGCGGGGATGGGCCGCTGCCGCACCTGCTGCAGCCCTGGCCTCTGCCCTCCACAGCTGTGAGGAACGACAGAAACAAGAAGAAGAAGGAGGCGCCCAAGCCCGAGTGCTCGGAGAGCTACACGCTGACCCCCGAGGTGGGGGAGCTCATTGAGAAGGTGCGCAAAGCGCACCAGGAAACCTTCCCGGCCCTCTGCCAGCTGGGCAAGTACACTACGGTATGGCCCCAGCCCGCGCCGCACGCCTGTCTCGCCCCTCCGCACCCCCGCCCGGGCATCCGCGTCCTTTCCCCTCTTCTCCCTCCTCCTGCTGCTTCCTGATCAAGGAGCTCTGGGGAAGTGAAGCGGGTGGAGGGCAGGCCTGTGGGGGCGGCGGAGCCAGGCCGAGAAGGGGTACACGCGGAGAAGGCCCTCACTCTCCCCCGTCCTCCCAGAACAACAGCTCAGAGCAGCGTGTCTCTCTGGACATTGACCTCTGGGACAAGTTCAGTGAGCTCTCCACCAAGTGCATCATCAAGACTGTGGAGTTCGCCAAGCAGCTGCCCGGCTTCACCACCCTCACCATTGCTGACCAGATCACCCTCCTCAAGGCCGCCTGCCTGGACATCCTGGTGAGGGTCTGCTCCCTGCCCACCTGGGCCCTGCCCCTGAGTCCTGGGAGGAGGTCCTGCCATTCAGATAACCGCCTTCCCCAAACACACATCTGGGATCGATCTGTCCAGATGCCCACCAGCCAAACGTCCACCCTTCCTTTCCCCACGTGGCCACCTGTTCGCCGAGCCCCTCCGCATCTGGATGCACCCTGCTTGACCCATTCACCCGCATGCGCATCCATCCACGCTCACCCCCTCTTTCCACTGAATCTTTCACCGGACTACCCATCTGCCCATCTCTTCCGTCTAATAAAGATTCACCTAGGACCCTGTGTGGCAGGCCTTGAGCTGGGTGTCAGGAAATGGAGGTGAACACAACAGCGGCCCCTCTCTCGAGAACCTTCTGTGGGTGGAGGCAGCAGATTTGTAAACAGAGGTTACTAAACCGTGCTGAGTGTGGCTAGAGATGGGGGCGGGCTGTCCCTTCCCTGCGGGAGAGAGAGCCCCAGCTGCGGGGCCCCAGGGCAGGTGTCCCAGAGGAGGGGGCACCCCGGGTTGTATAGAGGGCCCTACCTTGGGAACAGGGTGTGACAGGCCCAAGGGTGTGAGGCCAGCTGGATTCAGGGGACTGCAGGGCATTTGGCAGGGCAGGGGGTGGCCAGGCTAGAGGCAGGATGTTGGTGGGGACTGTCAAAGTCAAGGCTGGACTTCCCTCATGGGCTCAACCGCCCTGTTCCCTCTTGGCCACTGCAGCTTCCTGGTAGGGGTGGAGTGGGAGGAGCCGGTGTGGCATTTCTGGGTAGTCCCCTGTTCCCGTGCCCCAGATGCAGCAGTCTCAGACCTGGATCAGGGTTTGAAATGGTTGAAGCTGATACACATTCCTGGAGTTCTGCTGTGCGCCCAGTCCTGGGGACTGGAGACCCAAACCTGCTATGATCCTTGTCTGCTGAAGATTCTAGTTTCCCTCTCGATTCTCTGCGTGGACCCCGGATGATCTAGATCCGCACTGTGCACTAGCCGCTTGCTGTGCGTGGCTCTTCAAATGTAAATTAATTAAGATTAAATTTAGTGCAGTTCCTCAGCTGCGCTAACCACATTTCAAGTGCCCAGTGGCTGCGTTGGCTGGCGGCTCCTATTTGCGTGGTGCAGACATAGAACGTTTCCATCACTGCAGAAGGTTCCGTCGGACAGCCCTGGCTTGGCCCCCTGCCAGGTGGTCCTGTGGGGATGCTGGTGCTGGAAGTGCTGGGGAGATGGGTCAGGTCCCTGAACTCGTGCGCCCTCTGCACCCAGATCCTGCGGATCTGCACGCGGTACACGCCCGAGCAGGACACGATGACCTTCTCCGACGGGCTGACCCTGAACCGGACCCAGATGCACAATGCTGGCTTCGGCCCCCTCACAGACCTGGTCTTCGCCTTCGCCAACCAGCTGCTGCCCCTCGAGATGGATGATGCCGAGACTGGGCTTCTCAGTGCCATCTGTCTCATCTGTGGAGGTGGGCGGGGGGCCTGGGGCTGGGGGGCCAGGCCCGGGGTGGGCGGGCGGCCCCCGGAGTCTTCCAGGGAGAGGCCCAGGGTCAGAGCAGAAGGGGACCGGTCGGAGGGGTGAACGGAGAACGCAGAGGGCCAGGGTCCGGTCTGCCGCCACACAGCAAGGGAGTAGCGGCGGACCCCCGACGTCTGCTTCCCTACTGGGGGGCTTACGAGTGAGGGCTTGAGGGTCCACCCCCCAGGTTCAAATCCTGGCCAGCTTGGGACCCTGAGCGGGTTGCTGAACTTCCTTGAGTCCCTGTTTCTTTGAAGTGTCCACCTCGTGAAGTCGATGGCGGATTAGGGGGTAACAGATGAGGCACAGGTTGCCCGCAGTGAGGCCGGGTAAATGGCGCCTGTTACTATCTGGTGGTTAAGAGTTGGGACGCATTGTGCTGGCGTCCATCCTGACGGGCGGGAGTGAGACCTAGTGGGCGTCCTCTCTTTGCTTGAGGACGGCGCTGCCGGAGTTCAGGGGTCCCATCCCGATGAACTGGGCTGTCAGGGCCCCGGATGACCCCCACCCCAGTTCCTCTCAGCTCACACTGAAGAGCCCCTTAGGGCCTTTCTCACAGCACGCAGACCCCCTTCCCCGGGTGTCCGGAGGTCCCAGGAGCAGAGATCTCCGCCTGTGGCCTGGGCAAGCGCGCCCCCCCGTGGCCAAGACTGGGAGCGCGGCTGTGTTCCTGGCTTGGCCCGGGCGGTGGCTCAGGGCGGTGGCTCAGGGGGCATCTGCTTGCTCAGACCGGCAGGACCTGGAGCAGCCAGACAGGGTCGACATGCTTCAGGAGCCGCTGCTGGAGGCGCTGAAGGTCTATGTGCGGAAACGGAGGCCCAGCCGCCCCCACATGTTCCCCAAGATGCTGATGAAGATCACGGACCTGCGAAGCATCAGCGCTAAGGGTGAGGCTCGTGCCCGGTGTGTGCGCGCGGGAGCTGGGCCCCAGCAGCTGGTCTGGGACCCCTGCCCATGTCCCGAGTCAGGCCCGCACGTGGGAGCCCGCACCCCGGGTCTTCGTGCCCAGGACGGTGCCCCACTCCTCTGGACTTGCCCGTGCCCTCCTCCTGCCCCTGAGCGCTGAGGTGGCCTTGTCACCTTTGCCTGGTAGTGGAGGGCAGGGCTCTGCAGCCAGACCGTGTGGGTGTGTGTGGAGCTGGTCACTTAACAGCCCTGAGCCTCCGTTTCCCTTCTGAGGGGGGGGGGTCACGGTGGTGTTTACAGAGTTGTGAGGTGTCAGTAGGAGAATCCGTGACACACAACACAGAGGAAGAGTCCCGGGACAACCCTGGGGACTCTGACCCCAGAGCTTGGGTTTGGAACCACTGCTGCCCCTAGACTTGGGGGCTTGAGAGAGCCGGTTTATGTCAGAGAACGAGCCCCGAGTTCCGTCTACCGTGGATGCCCATATTGGTAGGCCCAGTCCCTGCGGCCTCCCTCCTGCGGCTTCGCGAGGCTGGGGCTGGGTGCTGACCGCCGTCCCTCTTCTGCAGGGGCCGAGCGGGTGATCACGCTGAAGATGGAGATCCCGGGCTCCATGCCGCCTCTCATCCAGGAAATGCTGGAGAACTCCGAGGGCCTGGACACTCTGAGCGGACAGCCAGGGGGCGGGGGGCGGGATGGGGGTGGCCTGGCCCCCCCGCCCGGCAGCTGTAGCCCCAGCCTCAGCCCCAGCTCGAACAGAAGCAGCCCGGCCACCCACTCCCCGTGACTGCCCGTGCCCCGTGGACACAGCCCTCACCCCACGCCCTGGCTTTTCTCTGCCTTTCTACCAACCATGCGACCCCCACCGGCCCTACCCCCCTGCCTGTCCTCCCTTTCCTTGGGGACAGGAGGGCGGAGGCGGCGACTCTTCAGAGGGAGGCCCAGGCAGGACGGACTGCCTCTCCTGCAGCCTGGGCGGACGGCAGGGGCAATGTCGTGAACTGAGTGAGGACCCCTGGTCCTGGGCCTCAGGACGGAGCCTGGGGGCCTTGCGTTCATCAAGACAGCCCTCTGCCCCCCTCGCCACATCTTCATCACCAGCAAATGCCAGGACCTGGCTCCCCCATACTCAGAACCCGCAAGCCATTGCCCCCCTGTCGGGAAACCCCCCCTGCCTCGGTTGGTGACAGAGGGGGTGGGCCAGGGGTGGGGGGTTCCCCCTGTACATACCCTGCCATACCAACCCCCAGGTATTAATTCTCGCTGGTTTTGTTTTTATTTTAATTTTTTTTTGGTTTTGATTTTTTTAATAAGAATTTTCATTTTAAGCACATTTATACTGAAGGAATCTGTGCTGTGTATTGGGGGGAGCTGGATCCAGAGCTGGAGGGGGGTGGGTCTTGGGGGAGGGGAGCGGCTCAGAAGGGGCTCCCACTCTCTCTCCATGTCCCTGCACCCCCTAGCCCTCCTCCCCAGCCTTTTTCTCCTCAGTTTTCTCTTTAAAACTGTGAAGTACTAATTTTCTGAGGTCTGTCCTCCCCTTCTCCCTCTGCCTAACCACTGGGCGTGGACGGTTTCAGGCAGCCCCCAGAAGGAGGGGGCCCACCATGCGAGGGCAGGGGGCAAAGCAAGGGGGGGCCCTCAGAACGTGCTCGTGTATGTTTCTCAGCCCTGTGGCCTCGGCATGCCGCTCCCGCAGGGCTGAGATCCTCTAAGCCCCCACTGTGAAGGGGCTGGCCCAGGAGTTCGAGCTGCCCCTGTCCCCCAGCCTCACAGCCACCAGCACTGCCCACAGGGCCCCCAGACACACACACACACACACGCGCACACACACACACGCGCACACACACACACACACACACACACACACAGAGTGGACCGATGGGCCAACAGACACACTTGGCCTGAGTTCCTCCGTTTCCCTGGCCTGCCCCCCGCTCCCCACCCCATCCCTGTGCCCCCTCCTTGCCCCGCAGGACGGGCCTACAGGGGGTTCCCTCCCCTCACCCCCTGCACCCCCAGGCTGGGGGAGCTGGTTCTGCCCTGCCCTCCTTGCCCCGGGGTTGGGGTCTCATCCCCCCAGAGCCCGCTGGTGCACCTGTTACTGTTGGACTTTCCACTGAGATCTACTGGATAAAGAATAAAGTTCTATTTATTCTACACGCGCCTCAGAGCCTCACTGCCTTGCTGCCTTCTCCCGCTGTGTGGGCAGGGAGCTGGGGATGGGGGGTCAGGTATGAGCACTGGGGACCCAGCTGCCTTTGGGGCCTGCCTTGCGGCGCTGGGGTCTTCGGTGAAACAAGGTAGGCCTGCCCTTGGGAAGCCCTCTGTCTAGGGGTCTACATGGCCCGTGTCTGGGAGCTCCAGTCTGGAGGTGGGGAGGGGAGAGGAGAAAGGTTCCCACCTTCAGGGAGTTCCCTGGTCTGAGGGAGGAAGCCAGCCTCTGCCTTCAGAGAGTCCTGAGCCCTTGGAAGCCAGAGGTTGGGTCTGGGGGGTCACTAAGTGGCAGAGGAGTTCTAGTCTGGACTTGACCTTCAGGAGTGGCAGGTGGCACGGGTACCCAGGTCAGGAGCCCTTGGCAACCCACAAGAACATAGGACTGGGACGGCAGCTTAGAAGGCCACCCCATCCATCCCTGCGCCTCCAAGGACTGTCCTGCCCTCCCCTGCCTACCCCTAAGGTCACTCTGTGGGCAGAAGGTACAGAGGACAAGTTGCAAGGGAACTTGGTTGCTCCTGGTTGAGAGGATCAACTGTGGCAGGCCTGTGGTGACACCAATTCTGCCCACCCTTCACACTACACATCAAGGCCCAGAGAAGGCAGTGCCCTTGCCCAGGGTCACACAGCGAAATCGTTGCAGATGCGGGGGCCCAGTACTCAGGGCTCCCACCTCTCAGCCAGAAGTTTTTTCCTGGAACCCTGATGCCCCCGAAGGAGCGTCAAGCACTGAGGTCTGAGGGCTCCAGGGAGGTGGCGGTGGAGGCTGTGTCTGGGGTGGGTTAGCAGGGCGCCTGGGCAGGAAGAGCTCCTTCCACAGGGGTCTGCCTGCCATTTCCACTTCAGCCACCAGGTGGCGGCAGCTCCTCACGTATCTCGCCTTCTGGCCCGCGTGCGTGTGGGGACAGGGGTTCTCTTCCTCCAGTAATTTTTTTTCTAACATTTTCTTTATGTATTTGACAGAAATTTAACATAACATACCTACCCGGGTGCTTTACAGAAATCACTCTCAGACTGTAGCGTAAAGGAGAAATAAAGGGAAAGGACTATGAATTTCAGGGTGCTAATGCACACGACTGCATGGCGGATAGGACATCATCCTGTGATTGCTTCTACTTTTTAATTTAATACATTGGGATTTAAAAGAAGTGAGAAGGTTGGAAGCCATTCTGTACAGGAAGCCCAGGAAACTTAAGGAATATAGGTGAATGTTGAAATAAAAGCTGACAATGTATAATAAAACCATGTCCCCCCCCCCCCCCAATCCCCAAACAAAACCCTAATGTTTTACACGTAGAACAGAATCAGGTTTTGGGCTCAGGTCATTATGGAGAGGTTTTTCACCGTGTGACTGTCCAGCGGGACATTCTAAAGTCATGTGTGACAATTCTTTTTTTAAAGTAAGCTCTGTACGCGCCTTGGAGCTCCAACTCACGACCCCAAGATCAAGCCACGGGCGCCCCCACGCGTGATAATTCTGTATTGCAGGAGGGCATCTTGGCTTTTCTAGCCCCGGCCTACCAAATGCCAAGAGGGTCGCCCTCATCGTGGCGACTAGAGCAGCAGCCCCACATTTACAGAGTGCCCCCCCGCCCCGGGTAGTACCTTTGACCCTGGGGCTTGAGGTTGCCCTCAGTGGCTCACACAGTTTATCGTTGCTGAGCACTTTCTCAACCACCGCACAAGTGACATTCTGGGCCCAGGGATTCTGGGGGGGGCGGGGGCTGTCCTGTGCATTGCGGGGTGTTTTAGCAGCATTCTGGGTGTCTGCCCACTGGATGCTAGTTGCACCTTCCCCCCAGCTCTGACAACCTAATATGTCTGCAGACATTGCCAAGGGTTCCCGGGGGGCAGAACTGCCCAGTTGAGAACCCCGCTGTGGAGTCTGTCTGATCACTGAACTCTGACAGGTGCTTTGCACTGGGTCCGGCCCCCTCCTCCACAGGGGAGACTGACCCAAGGATGGTGGCTGGGGTACAACCTGGGGAAGGCAGTGACTAAGTCTGGAGCCTATGGCAGCTCAAGGCATTTAACCAGGCCTGGGGCAAGTTTCAGAAGGCTTCCTGGAAGAGGTGCCCCCTCCCAGCTGAAAGCCTAAGGGGAAGAGTTAGCCACAGGTGATAAATAGCTTCATGTGACCCGCAACTGTCAGCAACTCTGTGCTTTAAGCATCTTGGTTGGGATGCTGGAAGAAGGAAGTTGGAGAGGCTGGGATGGGCTCAGGCCAGGGCTGGGTCAGGAGCTGGACTTGACCCTGAGGGCGATGGGAGTGAAGGATTTCAAGCCAGCCAGCGAGCTGTTGGGATTGGAATTGAAGGGAGCAGAGCAGAGGCTGTGGGAGCACACCAGGCCACTGGTGACAGGGCTGACCCTGGGCAGCCCCCGAAGGGGTGAGAGTGTGTAAGGGGAGGAAATGCTTAGGCAGCACAATGGGAGGACCAGGTGATTGACAGGACATGGGAGGTAGGCAGAGACAGGCTTTGGCGGCAGTGGGTGGAGGTGGCCTGGGTGGATGGGGACAGAAGCGTTGAGAGGGGAACTAAGGCAGTTGGGGTTGCATTTGAGGGTCTGGTGACCCCCTCCCATCCCTTACTCCACTCGAGCCACATGGGCCTCCTTGCTGGCCTCAAACACCCCCAACATATTCCTGCCTCAGGGCCTTTGCACTTGCCATTCCCTCCACCGAGAATGCTCTTCCTGGAGCCAGCTTCATGGCTAGCTCTTTGCTATGCTCCGTTCCAATGTCACTCCTCAGGGATAGTGACTGTCTCGCCCTATTCTGACCAACACCTGGCGGTAAAGTCTATTGCCTGCCTTCCCACCAGAATGTAAGCTTTGCAGAAAGTAGGTTTTGTTCACCACTGGAGCCCAACATCTGGGTCTGCTCTGTTCAATACAGCAGTCATTAGTCACATGTGGTGACTGAGTCTTAAAAACGTGGCTGGTCCAGGGGTGCCTGGGTGGCTCAGTCGGTTCTGGGATCGAGTCCCACTGAGCAGTGAATGTGCTCCCTCTCCTCCCTGCTGGTGCTCTCTGTCGCTCTCTCTGTCTCAATCTCTCAAACAGATAAATAAAATCTTAAAAAAAAAATGTGGCTGGTCCAAATTGAGATATGTTCTAAGCATAAAATACACACCAGATTTCAAAGACTTAGTGCAAAGAAAGAATAAATATCTCTTTAATATTTTTTAAAAATATCGATGATGTGTTGAAATAACATTTTGGATACAGTGGGTTAAAGAAAATATGTTATTAAAATTAATTTCATCTGCTTCCTGTTACTTTTTAATGTGGCTAATGGGAAATTTAAAATTACACATGTGGCTCACATCCTATTTCTATTGAACAGTGCTGATCTTGAGCATTGCCTGGCATATAGTATGTGCTCAACAAATTTTTCTTGAATGAATACATCTGGAAAACAGCTGGATAGCCACATGTGAGTTTGTTGGAGGTCCAGGCTTTGCACACATAACTGTCGTCAGAGAAATGCGGCACACCACAAGTGTGGATAAGCCCCCGGGCCTTGGGGGCACCTCCAATTCCCTGAGAACGCAAATTTACGAAGCATGTACTCTGGGCCAGTGTGGAGCAAAGCAATGGCTCCAGCAGGCGCGCTCTGCCCGGGGATGCACGGGTGCCTCGGGGACATCTCGCTCCGACTTGGGGGTGGGGGCTCTGAGGGAAGGCATCTATTTCTTCCCAAATGAGACCAGAAGGTAGGTAGGAATTAGCTGGGGTGGGGAAGGGGTGCTGCGGCGAGGCAGGCTGGCCCAGGCCAAGAAACAGCATGTTCAAACACCTGGAAGGAGATGGGTCACTGTGCCTGGCAAGAAGAGAAAACTCAGTACGGTTTGGAGCACAGAAACCATAGGAAGCCCGTGCCATGGGGCTGGGGCAGGAGAGGACAGGGCGGGACTTCGGAAGCCTCAACAACGGTGTGACTTACCCTGATGACAGGGAGCCCCCCAGGGCGCAAGCAGGAGGACTAGGAGAAAATCAGGCAGGTCTTGGGGAACAGCAGCAGGGTGAGGGGGTGAAGCTGGGAAAGAGTCTTGCCTTCTGACCCTACTGCCCACCCCCAGTCTACTTCCAACAAAGGGAGGGCTTGGCCACCTTGCCCAGGCCACACAGTCCAGGGTGTGGATGGTGCCCACAAGCCCTACCACACAGAGGCCTGCCCAGGGTGAAGGGGTACCTCTCTCCTCCCTGCGTGGGCTCCATTGAGAGGGGAGAGCTTCAGGCAATGCCCCTGCAGGTGCGGAGGGAGCCATCGTGGCTGTTGCTGGCACCGTATCAGCGCGCTCTCGCCCTTTCTCTCTCTCTCTCTCTCTCTCTCTCTCTCACACACACACACACGCGCGCGCGCGCAGTCATGCACACACACAGAACCCACACAGGGCTGCCCATGCACACACAGCGAGCCCACACAGGATGCCCCTGTGCCTACACACACGCACACACACAGCTCACGCGGGGTATACGCATGCTCGCACACACGCAGCTCACAGTCCAAATGTGTACATGTGTGCACACACATAGGGAGCCCGCACAGGGGCCACACCTCTGTCTGAACAAGGAGAGGCCCGCGGGAAGCTGGTACCATGGTTCCTTTTTTTGGGCACCGCCCGAACCTCCAGTTTCCTCTCTGCTATGGCCTCTTGCGCGCTTTCTCTCAGTCCCGGGCCGCCTGGATCAGGGAGGGCAGCAGGACCCGCCTCCGTTCATCCCCCGGCCCCCACTCCACCGAGAGCACCTGGGAAGTGCTTGCGCAGGGTCCCGGGGACAGTCTTCGCGGAAGCACCTGCTGCCCGCCTCTAGATGGCCAGGTCCTGGCGCACGGTGGCCAGGGACGCCTTGCTGCGGCCGCTGCCGCCTTCGCTGTCGCCGGCGGGGGCCGGGTGCGCGTAGGCGGGCGGGCCGCAGGGGTCCGGGCGCGGGCGCCGGGAGGGAGGGACCGGCGGCGGCGGCGGGGGCGGCGGGGGCGGCGGGAGCAGCTGCTGCGCCTCCTCGTGCGCGCGGTGGCGGCGGCCGTCGCGCTCGGCCCCCTGGCGACCGCGCCCGGCGCGCGGGCGGCCCTTGCAGAGCAGGTGGCCCAGCTCGGCCACGCTGAGCAGGGCCGACAGCAGCCCCACGGCGAAGTAGAAGAGCACGAAGACCGTCTTCTCGGTGGGCCGGCTCACGAAGCAGTCCACGGTGTGCGGGCACGGAGGCCCGGCGCACGCGAAGTGCGGGGCCACGCGGAAGCCGTAGAGCAGCGCCTGGCCCGCCAGAAAGGCCAGCTCCGCCAGCAGGCGCAGCGCCACGCTCAGCAGGTAGCAGCGGCGGCGCGGGGGCGGCCCGGGGCCCGCGTCCGCGCCGCCCGCCTCCTTGCCGGCGCGGTGCACCGAGTAGATGACGAAGAGCACGGGCGGCGCCGAGAGCAGCAGGATGTGGAAGAGCCAGAAGCGGTAGTGGGAGACCGGGAAGGCGCGGTCGTAGCACGTCTGGCGGCAGCCGGGCTGCAGCGTGTTGCACACGAACTCCTCCTGCTCGTCCTCGAACACGGCGCCGCCCACCGTGGCCAGCACCAGGATGCGGAAGATCAGCATGAGCACCAGCCACAGGCGGCCCACGAGCGGCGACTGCAGCTGCACGGCGTCCAGCAGCGAGCCCAGGAACGCCCACTCCCCCATGGCGCTGCGGACGGGCGGGCGTCAGAGGCCGGCGCCGGCCGCGACCCCCCACCCCACCCGCAGGCTGAGGTCGGCTCTCCCTCCTCCAACTTTGGGGTGAGGCCTGGGGTTAGCTGGGATTTTGTGGGAACTAGGGAGTCAGCCGGGGGTGGGGGGCAGGCGGTGTTAGGAGCTCCTCCGCTGTGGGTGCCCTTCTCCGTGGGACTGACGGGCGCCGGGGAGGAGCCCCACCCTGGTGCTCTAGCCAGACCCCCACGGGCTTGCTTGGTTGGACCGCTTGCTCCTCCAGAGTCCACATCAGTAGGGAGTGAACTTGGACATCGGGACGGGCAGCCACCGACGGCATTGTAGAAGCAGAAACCCAGGGGTGCCCTTGTGTGCTCAAGGATGCTTTCCACGGGCGACCATGGTGCCTCCAACCCAGGACTCCAGACCCAACTCGGTACCCCTGGGAGGGGTGGGAGCCAGCAGACCCGGAGGGACCTCACCTCCTTCCTCTGCCCACCGTTTCTGTTTCTCTTGCCCTTCTTATTGCAGTGAACTCCTCTCAGAATTGGGGTGGGGGGAGTGGACGCAAAAGTAGTCCCACTTCCTTAACTCTATCCTTTGTTCTAGGTGTCTCCTCCCATCCCAGCGCAGAGTGGCAGGAATAGGGGCGCAGCCCTCTCCCATCTCCTCCCTGGTGTCCCTCAACTTCCAGCCTCCCACATCTCCTGAGAACCTCCCCCAACATGCACACATTCACACAGGTCCCACAGCCCCCTGGCGCGCCCAGACTGTCGCCGGACCCCACTCACCCTTTAGCTGGAGCTGAGGTGTTAGAGCTGAGGGAGGGATCCTGGGAGATGGCTGGGACTTGTTCCTCCTAGGCCCTCTTTCATTTTTCCCTTTCGGATTTGGCCAGGACAGATGACAGGACAGAACGGCTGAGAGGGGCTTGCTCTCCCCTTCTCTTAAAGGGACAGGGTGACCCTGTTGGCTGGCTCCACCCTTGGGAACAGACACAGGGCCATACCCCTTGCTGGGCTTTGCCAACCCTCCCTTTCTCCCTAACCTACTCCTACTCCCATCCCATTGCTGTGTCTCCTTCTGGGAATGGGGGAGGGGTTAACCAGAACCAACCGCTTTGGGGGGGTGGTTATGGAAGCCCATGGAATAGACTCCCTCAAACTGGAAAGCCTAGATCCACTGTCAACTGTCACCTTCAAGGCTGGAGACAGGTTTGGTGCTGAGTTGGGGGCAGCAGCTCTGTCACTACTGGCCTTGGAGCTCTTCTGGGCCAGTCTCCTGGCTTGTCAACTGAGGACGCTGGGCCACCTGACCCCCAAGTTTCCTTCCAGCTCTATGTCTTAAAGCTAAGGTCCCAATCATATTACAGAGAATAAAGAAAACCTATGCCCAGGAAAAAAAAAAAATCCCATATGGAAACCATTAAAGCATCAAGAGTGGTCAGTATTGGTGGTTAAATAAAACCTTTTGCTTTCTTTCTGCTTTTCTATAATTTCCAGATTTATTATAATAAGCGTGTTATTTTATAATGGGAAACATAAATAGACTTCTAGAAGGCTCTGAATCACGTTCGATGACTCTAGGTGGCAGGAGACGCTGTCCCTTAGGGGAAGAGTTAGGATGATTCATGGTGACCTGAGTGGCCAGGAAGGGGACACCCCCAGGTTGAGACATTTTGTTCGTCCCCTGTGGGCCTTTCTAGGAATCTGTCCAACACGCACGCCATTCTCCTCCACCTGTGCACCTGCTCTCGACCAGGCCCTGCCCTGAGCCCATCACACAAATTAGCGCATTTAATCCTCTTGACGACCCCGGCAGGAGGGAAGCTAAGACTTGGAGGGTCTAAGCCACTTGCCCACAGTCACACAGCACGTAAATAGCTGGTCTGTGTCTTATGCCTGGCTTGACTGGCTGGGAGCCCATGTGCTTAAGCCCATCATGGAACTGGCCTCCCTCTCTCCTGCTTGGGTTTCCCAGGGCCTGACAATCCCCTAGGCTTTTGTTGGGTCTGGTGGGTCCAGACTCTGGAAGTGGACCATGCCTGCCCAGCTCTGAGTGGGGAGGCCAAGACTTTCCTCCTCCTGACATTTCCTCTTCCCTTCAGCCATGGGGGCCTGTATAATTTTCCATGTGTTGACAGGGACCCCCTGGCCTGATTTCAGGAAGGGGTGGGAAATGTGCCCTTCACCCACACCGGCTCAGGGGCCCAGCCCAGCCTGGAAAAACCCTTGGTTAATGATGGATGTGCCGGGGAACTCTCCCCACTGTCCTGCAGAGCTCCCTTGGGAGTGGGCCTGGGTGGGGAGACACTGCCTTGGACAAAGTCCAAAGGAAAGCACATGCTGGGGGCCCACATTCCAAAAACAGGATGTGGGGTGGGGGCATGGCTGACTTTCCCAGCCCTGACCTCTGCCTGCTCCTGGCAAAGCTGCTCCCCGACCCCCAACCCCCAGTCCCAGCCATGGGGGCTCAGGGACTGTCCAGGAATGGTCCCTGCCCTGTCCTCATGGCCCCTGCTGGGTCAGGCCACTGGCCCAGCCTGGAAAAACCCCATCAGGCCGTCTGCCTGTCAGGAGCGGAAAATGGCAGAGGCGGTGGGCTTGGGTGGGGCAGGAGCATGGTCCCGCTGTGCTGTCCCCAGCCCCTGATGCCACAGGGCCAGACACAGGAGAATCTACAATCTCTGGGCCCAGCCTCCTTCCCAGATAGCGCTGTTCAGCCTGAGAGGAGGTGTCACTGATGCTGCCCAGGGCTGGTGACACATGGCCCCATTCTTGGCCATACTTAAGATCTGGAGCTGGGCTGAGAGGCCCATCGTGCACAGGCTCACAGTCAGTCTCTGTCCCAGACACTTCACCCTAATCTGTGGGGCTGTGGCGCCAATTCCCATTCTGTCACACATGGACACACGCATGCCGGCGTGGCGCGGTTGTACCCAGTAAGTGACATCATCAAGACACGACTGTATTTTCTCTTCCCTGTACCCCTCTAACAATTTTTAGTCTTTACAGAGATGTTGCCTTTTAGTGAGGCCTTCCCTAGCGGCCCTCCCTGGAATTAACCCCCTACTTCCTGTCTCCTTTCTCAGCTCTATTTTCTTTGCACTGATCACTACTTAACATACTTGGTATTTTTTAATTTTCATTTTTTATCCTGCGTGGCACCCATCTCCTCCAGGAGCATGTCGGCTCCCTGAGGGCAGGGCCTCTGGGGCTTTGCTCACTGTCCTGTGGCAGCACCTAGAACAGTTCCTGCACCTGGTAGATGCTCGATAATTATCTGTCAGTGGATGAATGAAGGCGGGGGCAGACCATCTGAGCCCCAAGACTGTGTGTCGCCTGCCTCAGTTGCTCACTCGGATCTCCTCTAAAGCTTGTGATCACTTAAATGGCCGATTTAGTCTCAGACCAGTAATCACAATGTCCAGTCCTGGGTAGAAATGAAAACGCCAAAACGCGTTAATGGTAAAATTCCTCCCTCCGCTTCCTTCCCTCTCGGCCTGCGTGGGAAAAGTGCGGGCCTCGGAGGGCGGGGGCGCTGGGTTCTGGTTACTCTGCAGCACCTCCCTACCACCCCCCACCCCTTCTGCTGCATAGTGTCTGACCCTTCAAACCCTTTCCCGGCCTGAAAATCCTCCGGACAGGCGACCTTCTGTTCACAGGTGGCCCCCGCTCCTCTCTCTTCTCCCCCGGCCTTCAGTCTGCGGCTCCCAATACATCCCTCCGGCTCTGCGCTTTTCTCACCCGCGGGGACCCGCTAACCCGCTACCTCCTCCCTTGGCTGTATAATTATTTACGATTAGGTTTGGCTGTAACAGCAAAACTACTAACAGTGGCTCAAACAAGAGAAGCTTGTTTCCCTCTCATATGAAAGGAGGAGCGCGATGGGCTGTTCACCGGTGGCGGGGCGGCTCTGTTCTCCAAAGTACTTAGGGCTGCAGGCTCCTTCCAACCCCGCCCGGGGTGGGGCCCACGTTCTCCTCCATCCCGTCAGCCCGATCCCAGGCAGCACATGGAAGAAGGGATGAAGGCGGGAGAAGTAAGTGCAAGGACGTCGCTCTGAGAAAGTCCCGAAGCTACCACGTGACCGGCTGCTTCGTATCATTGGCCAGGATGACCTTCCGCAAGGAAGGCTGGGAAATGTAGTCTTTTTTTAGCCCCCCGGGTGGCCTTACACGCCAGAAAGCGGAATTTCACCCTCACTGTCACAGATGTGCTCCTGTTATTGGCCCTCTCCGCTGAGGTGGGATTCAGGGAAACTCAGTTCCCCCAAGTCTGCCCCCACCAGCGGAATAGTTCTAGTCAGGTTCTCAGTGGTTTGGGTGATGCCCACCCACATTGGTGAAGGTGATCTTTACTCAGTCTGCTGATTCAAATGCTAGTTTCTTCTGGAGACGACGCCCTAAGAGACACACTCAGCTATCTGGGCATCCCTTAACCCAGTCAAATTGACACATACAATTAACCATCACATCCTCCTCAGATTTGCAAGGGTGCTGCAGCTGAGTGAAAGACACCTGAGAGTGATTCCTGGAGTGGTTCAAGTTCAGCATCGTAGTAGAACTGGAACCCACATATTACTTTTATAACCTGAAAAAATTATGGTTATTTTCATTTGGAAAGTAGACATGTAACATTTACTATTTTTGTAAACTATAGGAAGATGCAAAGAAGAAAACAAAAATCACCCAAATCTCATTATCCAAAGAAAAGCAGAGGACATTTTGCTGCAACTGCAGTTGGCCTTTCAATGCACATAGCATTGGTCTGGAACTTCAGCTTGCATCAGAATTAACTGGAGTGCTTTTTTCTTTTCTCTTTTCTTTCTTTCTTTCTTTCTTTCTTTCTTTCTTTCTTTCTTTCTCTTTTTCTTTCTTTCTTCCTCCTCCTCCTCTTTCTTCTTCTCCTTCTTCTTTCTTCTCTCTTCTTCTTCTTCTTCTTCTTCTTCTTCTTCTTCTTCTTCTTCTTCTTCTTCTTCTTCTTCTTCTTCTTCGGAGGCTTCCCCCGCCCCCCGCCCCCATGGAGCCAAACATGGGGCTTGAACTCACAACCCTGAGATCAAGACCTGAGCTGAGAGCAGGAGTCAGACTTAACAACCCAGGTGCCCCTAACTGGAGCACTTCTTAAAACAGGTGCTTTTAAGTTACCCCGTTCTGGAGTGGGCCTGATCATTTGAATTTCTAACAAGCTCTCTGGTCGTGCTAATACTGCTGGTCTGGGGACCATACATAGAGAAGCACTGGTATGCAGTTTACACCTTTGCTTTTCCAAGTTGGGTCTCCAAACAGCAGCAGGGATGTCACTTGGGAAATTGTTAATAATGCCACTTCAGACCCCATGCAGACCTACTGAATCAGAATCCGCCGTTCAACAAGACCCCTAATGGATTTGTAAGTACAAGTTTGAAGAGCATTGGTTTATATGTGAGCCTCACACTGTCTAAAAGTTAGCTTTTTAAAATTTATTATTGTTATTATTATTATTATTTTTTTAAAGATTTTATTTATTTATTCGACAGAGATAGAGACAGCCAGCGAGAGAGGGAACATAAGCAGGGGGAGTGGGAGAGGAAGAAGCAGGCTCATAGCAGAGGAGCCTGATGTGGGGCTCGATCCCAGATCGATGGGATCACGCCCTGAGCTGAAGGCAGACGCTTAACCGCTGTGCCACCCAGGCGCCCCAAAATTTATTATTTTTTAAAGATTTTATTCATGAGAGAGAGAGAGAGCGAAAGAGAGAGAGTGAGCATGCGTGAGCCAAGCAGGGGGAGGAGCAGAGGGAGAGGGAGAAGCAGACTCCCCACTGAGCAGGGAGGCGGATGCGGGCTCAATCCAGGCCCCTGGGATCATGACCTGAGCCGAAGGCAGATGTTTAACTGATTGAGCCACCCAAGTGCTCCTAAAAGTTAGCTTTTTACTGCAGTATTTCTACACAGTAAAATGCACCATTTTATAATATAATTTAATGAGTTCTGATACATTACACAGGATAGTTTTGGTATCGTTTCCTCCCCACTACCTAACACAACTTTCCTGTTGTTAAATGTTCTGGAAAAATGACTTTTAATGACTCTGTAATACATGGTAAGGGTGTACCAATTTAACCAGTTCTTCCATTGTAGTACACTTATTCTGTTCCCAGTTTTTCACCAGTGTAAATAATGCTATAATGAATGCTTTTGGACACAAACTTTTTGGTTTCTTGGACTTCAGAATAATTTTCCAGAAGTGGAGTTACTGAGGAAAGGGACACTGGGCAGGTCAGAACAGACATCCTTCACTCTAGAAGCCAAAGTTAATGAATTAAAAAATGTTTTTCTTTGGGTTTTAGGAAAAAATGGCCAGAAATCACTTAAAAAATTTCCTTGCAGCAGGAACAGTGGGATGCAATGTTTTAAAAGAACAAAAAGGCTTAGTAAGCTTATTGTATAATTTATCAACGGATGCCAGTTTTGAATCCCTTATTTTCTCAATAACTATTCTTTTGTAATTCTAATTGATGTAATATGTATTTAAGCAACGTTTCATGTGTAGGAAATAACTATTCTATAAAAGGTCTAAATGTACATAACTAGGTTTATTAGCACTAGAACTTTTTTTTTTAAGAATTTATTTATTTATTTGACAGAGATAGAGACAGCCAGCGAGAGAGGGAACACAAACAGGGGGAGTGGGAGAGGAAGAAGCAGACTCATAGCGGAGGAGCCTGACGTGGGGCTCGATCCCATAACGCCGGGATCACGCCCTGAGCCGAAGGCAGAAGCTTAACCGCAGTGCCACCCAGGCGCTCCGAGCACTAGAACTTTTATCTTCTAGAATGTCAATTGGCTTAAGGAATGAAGTCAAGAGATGTATTCAGTTGGAGTCTTAGTTAGCAAGTGCTTTACTGATCAGGAGCAAACTTCTACTTTTAAAAGGTAAATGTTTCGGACTTTTTCCTTTCTAAAGAGGGTTTATATGCTTTCCTTCTATCAACAAATGAGTACTTACCAGACAGGGACTTCACCTCTGATTTGCAGCCTGCTTTCTTCACTCAGTAAGGTCCTGGGTATCTTTTCATGTCAATCAATAATATACATGATCATTCTTAAGGAGTACCTGGTATTCCTCATTGTACCATAATTTGTTTAAACTGTTTGAGCTTTCTTGTTGGACACTTAGATTACTTTCAATTTTATTAGAAACTTCATTAAGCATCTTTGCATGTGACTTTTTTTTTGAGATAATTGTAGATTTACATGTAGGTTTTTTTTTTTTTTTTTTTTAAGATTTTATTTATTGAGAGAGACAGAAAGAGAACGAGGGAGCATGAGCTGGGGGAGAGGCAGCCTCCCTGCCAAGCATGGAGCCCCATGAAGGGCTTGATCCCAGGACTGGGATCACGATCTGAACGGTGAGGGCAGACGCTCAACCACCTGAGCCACCCAGGCGCCCCTTACATGTAGTTTGGAGAAACAAGAGATCCCTTGTGTACTTTGCCCCACTCTCCCCTAATGGTAGCATTTTGCAAAATTATGTGACTAGGATATTGAGATTTCCTGTTTCTGCGCGTTTACGTGACTTTTTACACATGTCCCAATTCTTGCCTTTTTTTTTAAATTTTTTGAGAAAGAGGAAGAGAATGTGGGGGTGCAGAGGGAGAGGGAGACAGAATCTTGAGCAGGCTCCACACACGGTGCAGAGTCTGACGTGGGGCTCAATCTCATGACCTGAGGTGAAATCGAGAGTCAGTTGCTTGGGGCTCCTGGGTGGCGGAGTCGTTAAGCGTCTGCCTTCGGCTCAGGGCGCGTGGTCCCGGCGTTATGGGATCGAGCCCCACATCAGGCTCCCCCGCTGGGAGCCTGCTTCTTCCTCTCCCACTCCCCCTGCTTGTGTTCCCTCTCTCGCTGGCTGCCTCTGTCAAATAAATAAATAAATAAAATCTTAAAAAAAAAAAAAAAAAGTCAGTTGCTTAACCGACTGAACCACCCACGCGCCCCATGTTGCAATTTTTCTCTTGAACTACATTTCTTAAAGTGAGAATTGCTAGGACAGAGTTTGACCTTTTGGCCCAGATTCTGATGAAAGGGCTCATTTTTCCAGATCTTCATCAACCCTTGGGGCCAGGTTTAGGATATCCCTCTGTAACTCAAAATTACTTTTCTTTTGGTACATTTTTTTTTTTTTAAAGATTTTATTTATTTATTTGACAGAGAGAGACAGCCAGCGAGAGAGGGAACACAAGCAGGGGGAGTGGGAGAGGAAGAAGCAGGCTCCCAGCGGAGGAGCCTGACATGGGGCTCGATCCCAGAACGCCGGGATCACGCCCTAAGCCGAAGGCAGACGCTTAACGACTGTGCCACCCAGCTGCCCCATTCTTTTGGTCCATTTTTAAATGATTTTGTTTTTGACATTTAAATACTGTCTGTTTGAACTTAAATTTGATATAAGATGTGAGGAAGGGATTGGACTTACCTAACATTTCTTTCTAAATGATTGGCCAGTTGCCCTAATGTCATTTACTGAGATCATCAAGTAGTTGTCCTGATTATCAAAAGTTGTTAAAGGGATCATTAAAAAAACAAAACAAAACAAAACAACAACCACGCATATTTGAAACTACTTGTTCATGGAGGGCCAAGGCCTTCTTAGTGTGAAGGAGAACTTTGTACCAATGTATAAAAACCCAGGGAAAAACCTGATTGGCCTTAATTAGGTCATGATGCCTATCTCTTAGACCTATTACTATGGCCAGGGGCTAGTAGGTAGGTACATCAGCAAATGATCAGAATAGTTGTCAAAGGGAAGTACAGACGGATGTATTTTAGAGTAAGGAAAAGGGTATACTGCAAGGGAAAAAAAGGGCAATCAATGGGTTACAATGTTTAGAACATTTTATTGAAGTAAAAAATTGTTGGAATTAAGTGAAATAGAAAAACATAATAAATATTTACAAAAACATTGAAAACAACACTCATGTCACACACATGTAAAAATGCAGAAATGTCTTAAAAAGTTTGTAAGTTGAAAATACGGAGATTTCTCAGAATCGATATAACCGCTCAGTGCTGAGTATGGATGGCATTGATATAAGATCTTTGAGTGAATGCTGTCCCCCACTTTCTTGCAATCCAATGCTCCCTAGAAATTTGCTCTTTGGGAGATTCAAACTTGGAGATAGCCCGAGGGGACAAATCAAGAATTGAGACAGTCACAACACTAATTTTCTTCACCCTATTGACTGTGTTGAGGTTATACGAACACAGCCAGGCTGTTTTTCTTCAGCCCCTGCTAATATTCAAAAGGATATGAAGAATATGAGCAAGTTCTCATTACTTGAGCAAAAATTCAGCACATAAAAGGCTGAGTGGGGAGTAGTTGTACTAGAACGATAAAATTCTATCTGATGGAAAATTACCTATAAAACTAAGGTAAAACAGAATTAATCATGCTCTATCTCATATTTACTGAAAGCAGGAAAGGAGGCAGAGTAGACACTTTTATAATAATTTTAGCTTAATGAGTGGTCAATATATTATGCTGAACTGACCACACGACTGTCTCCAGAGTCCAGAAGAATTTAAAATCAGATTCTAAAGACAAAAGAGAAGACATTCCGAACATAGACAAAGCAGAGAAGAAAACAATGCCCACGAGGTGGTCACTACTTAGACAGTATTATAAAACGGTAATAGATCCTTGGGCTCTACACACTTCACTTCGGTGGTTCTGGATTAAAACTACCTCCCCAAACAAAATTCAGAGGGGAGGAAATTAAGGGACTCAGGTAACTCTAAAACCAGTCTTGGGCTCAATAAGACCATTACTTAAAATAATCACATTTTAGAACAGATCATCTTCATCTGATTCTTCGAGGTACTTTATAGGTTTCTTTGCCCGTCCAGATTTGGCCCGAGGAGCCACAGCTGAGTCTAAGTCCAGATGGAAGTCCTCACTCTCCCCCTTGGATTTCTACAAGAGGAAGTCCAAGTAATTTGCACAATGTTAGTCTGACAGCAACATTTCACTGTAAAAAATACATTAACAGACTACAATTCAAGGAGTTTCCCTCCTCCTAATAAGCAGTAAGAAACAGATCTAGGGCAACTCATTGACTAAGTGGCATATTTTTAAATGTAGCTTTGTTACAACTACTAAAAGCTAAAAGGATTATGAGATTTATGTTTCTTTATTTATTTGAGAGAGAGAGAGAGAGTGAGAGAGCATGAGTGGGGGGAGGGGCAGAGGGGGAGGGAGAGGGAGAAGCAGGCTCCCCACTGAGCAGGGAGCCTGATGCAGGGCTCGATCCCAGGACCCTGAGATCAGGACCTGACCTGAAGGCAGACACTTAACCATCTGAGCCACCCAGGGGTCCCTACACTTATTTTCTTAAAAATGTGTCAGATTATTAAGAGCAAATCTTGGTTATGTATTTTAAAACACCTACACCAAAAGGACTGTCTAGGATAAATACTCACCTTGTTTGTGACTGTTTTAGAAATCATTTTCTCAAAATTAGAGTCAGAATCATCAGAAGTGGATGGCTTCCTTTTGCGGCGAGTTTTGGTTTTGGGGGGATCAGGCTTTTGAGGCACATCAGAATTCAAGCCTGGATCCTTTCTGCTTCCTTTTGGTGCCGCCCTTTTTTTGGCACCTGTAGTGGAGGTGGAAGACTGACCTGCAAGTCAACACAGGCATTCGTCACGTGTCTACTCTTACATGAATTGTTCTCACTGTGAACTTTCTTTAGCAAGCTGTTGATTGCTTACATTTAATATAGGAAAAAATCTAACAGAGCTGAAAATACATTAGAGAATCAAAGTATTCTTTTTTTTTTTTGTCCATATGAGAGTATTTTTTATTGTTTTATAAGCCAATATTCATTTAGATACATATTTTTTACATTTACATTACTATCTGAAACTCCAAATTTTAAACTTGAATTAATTTTCTTCTGCCTGAAGAACATGCTTAGAGAATCAAAGTATTCTTAAGCATCTAATTTTTTTTATAGGTTTATGTTTTACATTAAACTTCTGCACTGTTTATAAAATCTGTCCCTGTCATAAAAATGAGCTAGATAATGCCTGGCACTTTGAGAAACATGCTGATTTTAAACCTTTTGAGCACCAATTTTGATTACAAAGATCTAAATATTTGCTTCCATTTGGAAAAGGTTTAATTCCAATATTAATAGTAACTTTTGGGAGTAAAATAATTGAAACTGACTGTGGCAGACAGCTACTTAATCTTAATATTAACCCATCTCAATGATTGAGGCTCACTTTTTGCTGCTATCTTCTTCACCGCCACCTTCTTTTTAGAAACAGGGTTTATAATTTCAGTTTCAGCTGAGAAATCAGCAGCAGGAGAACCTGGAGAAAGTGGCACACTGTCCTTGGCATCATCAGTGTCAAGGTCCATTACTTCAAATGGAAAGGAAAATAATACATATAAGCAACACATAAAAATCTGTTTCCTGCTCTGAATCCCCATTTAAACAACAAGTCTGTGATTCTTCTAGAACATTTAAAACATACTCTTATAACTTTGATCTAATTTCTGGATTCTTCATCAGCAGTTACTTTTTGTACCTCTAGCACCCAGCACAGTAAACAGCAAGCACGGGATGACTTTTAGTATATTAAGTGTAGAACCCCTTTCTGTGCAAAACTAACCCTAATGAACAACACCAATGTAATGCTAATAAAAACCCACGTTTATCTTCAAAGGAAGGACTTAGATAATGTAGTTAGATTCAAACTCAGCTGGACCTGAGTGTCTCAGGGAAGCAGACATCTCACTATTTTTACTTAAATACGTACCTGACGTGGCACTTTTCTGTGGCTTCAGTTCTTTAGTAGTATGTCTAGAATAAAAAAAAACAAAAAACATCCTGACAACCAATTCTAAATGTGTTAAGTAACAAAGAATATAGCATTGACTGCTGGCAACAATCATGATAAAATCCATATTAGAGAAGATACTTACTTTGGGGAAGCTTTGGTCTTAAGAGGACTAACATCTGATGGGACAAAATCCTTATCTTGAGTATTTTCATCAAAATCTGAGAAATCGTCATCTGAATCCAAATCCACCGTGAATTTGGTTTTTGCTATTAAAAAAACATACATAGACAAAGAATAAAAGAGGGTAACAGAAATATTTAATCCACAGATTGATATAACTTTATGAAGATTTAAGCTTTCGTTTAATCTCTTAAAAGATGCTTTTGTTTTTCCAAAAACTTAATAATTACTGCTCTAAGATATAACAGTTTCTGGGATTAATGCCACTCAGATCTTTCAGGACATCCAGCATTGTTCACTTTTTCTTACTTGCTGCTCTCCGTGGCTCTATCTCTCGTGGAGGGACATCAAAGTTACTTTCGTTACTGCTCATATCTGATTCTGAATCAGACCAGGGGTTTCTCTTCTTTCCTTTTTTGATTGGTTTAAATGGCAATGTAGCTTGCTTCTTTGTCTTGGTACCTAGAAGAGAGATAGGAATTAACCATCTTTACATATTCTTCGACTCACTTTTCTCTGTCTATCATCCATCCATCTTTCAAATATTTACTGAGCTCGGTGCTAGTATTGAGAATATGATGATGAACAGAAACGGACAAAGTCCCTCTTCCCGTGGAGTTTATAGCTTGGTCATTTAATCTCATAAATGAATTGTTGTCACCTCCACAATGTACATGTACCCACACTGATCTCACCTTTTTCTCAGTCCCTAGAATGGCTTTAATACTGCTTTAATTTCTGTTCTTGATAAACCTCTTGCAGGTAAAATGCCATGGTCTCCCACTTCTTGTGCCCTCTCATTATTTGAGAGTAATCAAACTCATGGGAACATGAAAGCTCAAAATACTCAACTGATTCATTGGTTTTATATGCTAAAAGATCTCTTGCTAGGTTTAAGGTTAAAGGTGTATTGCATTTGAAGGTCAATATATAATTTTGCACAGTATGGCATACTTTTATTATTTCTTAAGATTAATACTAAGATGTTTCCATTTGTTTCATTCATCTTTGCATTTCCCACAGAACACACACTATCTATTAAAAGTAGATACTCAAGGTTAGACTTATATAGATCGATCAATGGAATAGAGTTGAGAATCCATAAATAAACCCTAATATTTATGGCCAATTGATTTTTGACAAGGGTGAAGACAATTTAATAGGGAAAGAAGGTTTTCATTATGGTGCTGGGACAACCAGATATCCACATGCAGAAGAATGAAGTTGGACTCCTTCCTTATGCCACATAGAAAAATTAATTCAACATGGATCACAGACCTAAATGTAAGAGTTAAAACTAAAACTCTTAGAAGAGGGGCGCCTGGGTGGCTCAGTCATTAAGCGTCTGCCTTCGGCTCAGGGCGTGATCCCGGTGTTCTGGGATCGAGCCCCACATCGGGCTCCTCTGCTGGGAGCCTGCTTCTTCCTCTCCCACTCCCCCTGCTTGTGTTCCCTCTCTTGCTGGCTGTCTCTCTGTCAAATAAATAAATAAAATCTTAAAAAAAAAAAAACCCAACAAACTCTTAGAAGAAAACAAAGGGGTAAATCTTCATGACTTTGGAAAAAGATTAGACATGATACCAAAAGCACAAGCAACAAAAGGAAAAACAAAGATAAATTAGACTTCATCATAATTAAAAACTTGTGGTTCAAAGGACACTATAAGAAAATAAAGAGATAATCTATAAAATAGGAGAAAGTATTTGAGAATCATATTTCTGATAAGGGACGGGCATCTAGAATACATAAAGGAATCTGGGGCACCTGGGTGGCTCAGTTGGTTACACCTTCAACTCTTGATTTTGGCTCAGGTCATGATCTCAGGGTCATGAGCTCAAGCCCTGTGTGGGGCTCTGCGCTCAGGGTGGAGTCTGCTTCAGATTCTCTCTTTCCTTTTCTCTCTGTTCCTCCCCCACTCACGCACCTGTGCTCTCTCTCTAAATAAAATAAAAAAATTTTTTTAAAGATTTTATTTATTTATTTGACAGAGAAAGAGACAGCCAGAGAAAGAAGGAACACAAGCAGGGGGAGTGGGAGAGGAAGAAGCAGGCTCCCAGTGGAGGAGCCTGATGCGGGGCTCGATCCCAGAATGCCAGGATCACGCCCTGGGCCGAAGGCAGCCACTTAACGACTGAGCCACCCAGGTGCCCCAAAATAAAATAAAAATCTTTAAAAACATTAGAGGGGCGCCTGGGTGGCACAGCGGTTAAGCGTCTGCCTTCAGCTCAGGGCGTGATCCCGGCGTTATGGGATCGAGCCCCACATCAGGCTCCTCCACTATGAGTCTGCTTCTTCCTCTCCCACTCCCCCTGCTTGTGTTCCCTCTCTCGCTGGGTGTCTCTCTCTGTCGAATAAATAAATAAAATCTTAAAAAAAAAATAAAAATAAAAACATTAGAATACATAAAGAAATCTTACAACTAACTCAACAACAAAAGATAAATAGCCCAATTAAAAAATGGGCAAAAGGTCTGAATAGACATTTTCCCAAAGAAATATAAATGGCCAATAAGCACATGGGAAGATACTCAACATCATTAGCCAATAGGGAAATGCAAACCAAAACCACGAGAAACCACTTCATATCCACTAGGATGGCTAGAACAAAAAAAAGTGACAAGGAATGAACTGTGCTGGTGAGGATATGGAGAATTGGAACACTCATACACTGTTGGAGGAAATGTAAAATGGTACAGCTGCTCTGAAAAACAGTGTGGCAGTTCCTCAAAAGGTTAAACAGAAAAAAATCATATGACCCAGCACAATTCCACTCCTAGGTATCTACCCAAAAGAAATAAAAACATTAAGTCTGTATAAAAACGTGTAGACAAATATTCATAGCAGTGTTCACAACAGCCAAAAAGTGGAAACAAGCCAAATACCTATCAACTGATGAAGAAATAAATAAAATGTGATATATTCATACTATGAAAAACTATTTGGCAATAAAAAAGAATGAAGTATCGATACATGTCACTACATTGATGACCTTTGAAAACATTATGCTAAGTGAAAACTACCAGGGACAAAAGACCAGATATTATATGATTTCATTCAAATGAAATGTCCAGAATAAGTAACTTTAGAGATAGAAAGTAGGTTAATGGTTGCCTAGGGGGAGGGGAAATTGGTAGGAAATGGGGAGTGAACATTAACGGGTAGTGTTGCTTTTTGGTGCAAAAAATTGTTTTAAAACTGTTGAGTATACTAAAATGATTGAATGGTATACTTTATTTATTTTTAAAATATTTTATTAATTTGACAGAGAGGAAGAGAAAACGAGCAGGGGGAGCTGCAGAGAGAAGGGGAGAAGCAGGCTCCCCACTGAGCAGGGAACCCAACATGGGGCTTGATCTCAGAACCCAGGGATTATGACTTGAGTCAAAGGCAGATGCTTAATCGACTGAGCCACCCAGGTGCCCCTGAATGGAATACTTTAAATGGATGAATTTGGTATGTGAATATCTTAAGAAGTTAAAAAAAGTAGATACTCAATAAGGGTATAATCAAATGGTTAGTAGAATTCTTAATTCTATTTAATTTACTAAGTACTACTTATATCCCGGGCATGGTGTTCAACCTTAGGGATAATATAAACACGACGAAGATGTGCTCACTATTCTTAAGAAGCTTTATATATTAATATATATTAGAGCCTTATAGTTGGCTAGAAAGTGGAGTTTAATAAACTCAGTGTGTTTTCTTTAGATCCCAACTAAGGAATTCAAGTAGCCAAATTAACAAACTATTTCAAAATGATCTGTTCTAAAATAAATCATATCCAAGGACAGTATTAGGGAGGTTCAAGTAAACTTTAGACACAGCCTTCCATCATGTTACTCAGTAAGGACTTACTAAACATCTATGAGGAATGTACTAGGTAACAGACACAATTTAATCTCAACTCTGTACCATTCTACTTAAAATATTTTAATACCTGCTTCTCTTTTCTGTTTTTTCTCCAACCTTTGTTTCAGACCTTCTAGTTCGATACCGTCTTCTGGAGGGCTCCCTTCAGTGTTTTCATTCTAAAAGAGAATAAGACAAAGATGGTCAAGTTCTGCTAACTTATTATTTGGAATAATGTAAGGTCAAATATACAAATATATAACTGGTCGAAGAGTGATATTTTCCCTTAAATTTTGGTTAAGAGCTCTGAATAAAGCGGATGGGTATGATTTTTTCAAGATACTTAAACATTAAAAAAAAATCAGGCTCACAGGAAAACAAAGTTATGATTAGATATAGGATTAATTGCAAACTATGGGATAGAAATTTTATAATATCATTTGTTCAATTTAAAGCTAAAATAAGTTTTAAGTATTTATGTATAACTTTTCAAGAGTAGTACCTTAATTTTCTTTTTAATTTTCTTTTCCGCCTCTGCTTTCATCTCTATGGTCACTCGGGGGATGACTCTTTTCCCGCATGGAGAAGGCAAAACTTCAGCCATTTGTGTTTTTTTCCCTTTTGCTTTCCCCCCTTTCCCAGGAAGTCCTATTTGTTCTTCTTGTTTTTCCTTTGTTTCAACAGCCTACAAATGGGGTAGAAGAAAGCAAGTTTATAAGTCAACAAAGACACTACAAAATCGAGGCTACTTGCCACAACTAAGCATGCCATCAATTATAGTGAAGATATAATTAAGGCCCACTTTGACAAGTGTGGACACAGAAGATTGGGTTCTGCTCTTGATTCTACCATTTAAGCTTTCTGAAGATAAAAAGGGGAAACTGTGTTAGGTTAAAATATGTAGCTACATATACACATATTTGTAAATTCAAATAAGAAGGGAAAGGATGGAATTCCACTTGTACATCCATACCGAAGTGTAATAATACAGAACTGCATATTAGCATTTTAACTTAATTTATGAAATGCTTTTTCTTATCTTAAAATAATGTTGGAAAACAAAGCATATTAGTGAGATTTAGGTAAAAAGTATCTTCTGAAACTACTGATTAGCTAGCCCTGAAGGTAAACATTTTTGTCCTTGTAGGTTGACTGGGAGACTGGGTTGGTGTTTTTCCATATTTAATTTCTCTTCATCGTCTCAGTCCCAGTAAGTTAGAAATCTGCTCCTACCCTTTCCTCTTTGTCCAAAAACTTCTAGGTAGTATGCCTCTGGCCATGATTTACTTCATTCTAACAATCTGTTCTTTTTTGTGTTATCGTGGAATGTTTCCTTATGCCTCTTGTATTCTTTCTTTCTCTCTTTGTAAAAAATATATATATTTGTTTATTTATTAGAGAGAGTGAGAGCAGAGCAGGGGGAGCAGCAGAGGGAGAGGGAGAAGCAGACTCGCCAACTGAGCAGGGAGCCTGATGTGGGGCTTGATCCCTGGACCTGGAGACATTGACCTGAGCCGAAGGCAGACGCTCAACCAATTGAGCCACCCAGGCGCCCCCAACTGTGAAATTTCTTGACAAAGAGGTATCTTGCTAGAATGTACTATTTCATTAATAAAAACTCTAACATGGTCAGTTATAAACTACACACCTCCAGCTCTTCAATAAAAGCAGCCAAGTCTTCTTTCCACAAATCTGATGGACTCTTTCTCTTTAATGTTTCTAGCTCTTGCTCCTTCATAAGATAGTAAGAAAATTAGAGTTAATTTTGGGCATAAATAGCACACAATTTTCATGAAGCACAGTTTTTACTTTCACCATTGGAACAACTTAGCAATGTTACTCTCCACCAACAACTCACTTTTTCATTTCTCAGCTTGCACAGTTCATCTTTCTTCTCCTTGGTGAGATACCAAAGAGGCATATCAAGAAGGTAGTTGAAGGTTGGTCCAGAATCTCGTACAGAGTCACTCTTTTCAGCTTCATTTTCATTGTCACTCTCTTCATTCTCTTCTTCGTCTGGTGCCTAGTGGAGGAATTAAAATGTAGCTTTAACAGGAAATATGAAATAGAGACACTAGATTATACAGTCTTTAAGAACATAGAAAATGCTAACCAAGAAATTACCTTTTGCTGGGCTTCTTTCCAAGCCTTCACGGGATCTGAATCATATCCCCTCTGAATCAGAACTTTAATTAATTCTTTCTTAGGCTTATTTTCTATTAAAAAATGTAAACAGAAATAATGGTTTTGAGCAATAATTTAGAAAAGGAATAGGTTTTACCATATTAATTCAAAAGATTAAAATTAATAATTAAACTGTCCTTGTCTTGCATAAATCTGTACATCCTGGTTTAGAGAAAAGTGTTTTCCTAAACCACTGACAAATGTAAGTTGCCACAAGGGGGACAGTCAAATCACATTATGAAACTGTTGATCTAATTATAACTCTTAAAAGGACAGAAGACAATCAAACCTTTATTTCTGATAAGTCTCTACCTCAATTATACTCCCTTTTGAAAATTTTAACATTTGATTGGGCGAGATTTTAGTGCCACCAACCCAACCATTGATTTCTCCATGTTGTACCCATTCCTTTTTAGAGTACCTCTCTTCCAATGACTACTGCAGTCAATTTATTACACTTTGAGGGATATTAAGTTATTAGCTACAAGATATTTTGGAATGAATTTCTGAGCACCATTTTTTATCAATTAACTTTACACAGATTATATGTTTAGGCCCTCTACATTTTTATACTCAAGAAGACTGCATAGTCCCATTATTCCCTAAATTCCAGTCAACTAGACACAACCTTTACTTTCTGTTTTCTTTGAATTATGTTCATTATCACTCATTTTAGCTTTGTCTTAAGCAATAATTCTATGAAATTAAGGGGTGGTTATGCTAGTGTTATCAGTTTAAAAAATATTCACGGATTTGAACATGTAACTATTAAGTTAAACATTTTTGTGTACCACCAGAAAATTATTCTGTAATCACCAGGAACTCATGTTGCCATGTTTTGGGATTTGCTATTGTTGCCTGGCTTTCCTAGTTAGCCCTGGCCAGGGTTGAGCTATTTTTTTTTTTTTTTTTTAAACTTCCTTACAACCCAGCTTTTATCAGAACTATTTCTTTCCAGGTCACTTAAACCCTGACTTAATTGCTTCTAGAATGTCTTAAAAAAAAAAAAAAATTCTGAGACATGACTCTCAGTCTTCGGTACACAATTTAGTTGTAATATAAGCTATTTATAATCTTCCTTCTGGCCTTTTTCTCCCCTCAGACTTACCATCTCTTCTCTTGATCACTTTACACAGGTACCTTTCTATCTCTCTATTCTCCAAATGTCAACTAAATCATGATTTCTCAAGATGTAATCTAAGAAAAGCTATCGGAACTAAATGATTTTGCCCTCCCTCCCCACCATTACTCTCCCCCATAATGCTTAAAATTTGGCATAATTGTAGTTGTAGTACAGACAGTTATTAACCCAAAAACTTACCAATGATTATTTTGCCATCTATTTTCTCTAAGATAAAGCGAGCCTGGTTGTTCAGTTTAGCAGATTCAGCACCAAGCATTCCTAGAAGCCATTCTTTTCTTAATCCATAATATTTAAGCCTGAGTTCAAAGAAGTCTCTTAGAATATCCAACACTGTGTCATATTTCTTTAAACATCCTACATGGTCAAAAAGCACCTAGAAAAGAAAAACAAGATTAGAGTCAAGAACAGATAAATTGGCTAAACTTTAATGGTTTTAGAGAAATGACTTTATTCTTCAAAAATATAAAAGTATTCTAGGATATCCTTTTAAAATCGATATTAATTGAAACATGGGTGCCTCTTTTAAAATAAGACATACCATAGAGTTGCATGTGAGGCTAGTTTGGAGTTTGAAGACTTTGTGTAGTCCCACTCTCTCTGCCTCTGCTAGTTTCTCTTCAGTCATTTTCACAACAAACTTCACAGTGGTGTCTGTATGGTATTCCCTATAATCTGTTATGAGAGGTGGTGTCTTCTCAGTTCCGTTCAACATGGGCTCTAGAACCTGTTCTTTATATGTCTAAAGAAAGATATAATCCTTTTGTAAGTGTCTAGAATACAGGCTTAGGAGTATTCAACAAGTAGTAGTACACAAAAATCAAAGGAGAAATCCACAATTACTTACCTGGGTCCATGTTCTGATAGGAAGCTCTGAGATTTCAATGGTTGTGGAATTAAGAATAGCCACTTCACCACTTATCACATATTGATTTGGAGCCAGCTCTTCAATAGTACCCCTGAAGTTCTTGTAACTTGGAAGCTAAATTGGTATTTTAAAGAAGAATAGGTTTTTTTTTTTTAAAGATTTTATTTATTCATTTGAGAGAGAGAGAGAGACAGCCAGCGAGAGAGGGGACACAAGCAGGGGGAGTGGGAGAGGAAGAAGCAGGCTCCCAGTGGAGGAGCCTGATGTGGGGCTCGACCCCAGAAAGCCGGGATCAGGCCCTGAGCTGAAGGCAGACGCTTAACGACTGAGCCACCTAGGCGCCCCTAAAGAAGGTTTTCTAAATGTGACACTAAAAACAGAAATCCCAACAGCATTAAACAATAAATCTAATGAACATTAAAGTATGAAATAAATTTTATGTGCCTTCTTTATATAGTCTACTGAATTGAAACCAGAGGAAAAGGAAGGATCCTGATATACACAGAATAGTTACCATTGGCAAAGGTTCTTCTCCATCCATCAAACGCCTGATATTATTTACAACTTCACGAATATCAAAGTTGGGGATTTTGCAGGACCACCCAGTACCGATTCCTTCAGCACCATTTATCAGCACCATGGGTACAATAGGAATGTACCATTCAGGTTCAACACGTTGATTGTCATCATATAAAAACTTTAATGTGTGATCATCTTTTGGTGGAAATAACAACCGAGCCAAAGGGCTAAAGAAAACAATCAAAGAATGTTATTTTACAAAAATACTGACTTTGATACTTAATTTGTGAAAAGGACATGTTATCTTTTATCTATGCATGAAAATTACTTTGCCTTTACTTGCTGACTAATGATCATTTAACACTCTTTATTGAGTACTTTGTATGTGTCGGGTACTGCAGACATAAAGTCCCCAAGGAGCTCACATTCTACTACAGGGAGACAGGCAATGCACGTACATCTTGTCAGATGGTGGGATAAATGCTAAGTAAAAAAAAAAAAAGCTAAGAAAAAGTAGGTAAAAGTGATGGAATGATTGAAGGTGCTAACGAATGGTAACACTTTCTGAAAGGATAACATTAGAGCAGAGAAGAAATTGAGAGAATAAGCCATCATGAGGTTATCTGGAGAAAGAGTGTTGTACGCAGAGGGCCCAGTAAGTAAAAATCCCTGAAGAGAGAGTGTGCTTGGCATGTTTGAATATAGGCAGAGGCCAGATGTGTTTGGAACAGACAGTATGAGATGGAGTCAAAAGATATGGGGAGTGGGGACATAGATCATGTAGGTCCTTTAGATTTTACTCTAAATGAAAAAGTTGGAAGGTTCTGAACCAGAGTGATCTATTTAAAAAAAATCAGTTGGCTGTCATAAGAAAGAAGGATGGTAGACTGTATTATAGCACTTTAGATGAATGGGGTGCCTTAGTAAATACTGAGAGGGTAGTCAGGTATAAGAGATTCAGTTGTTGGAGCTGTTGAGACTAGATGGATGGGTTATCATCCATGGATAGGAAGAAGTGAGTATAGCTAGTGGAAAGAGAGCTAATGAAGGAGCTTAAGGGGCAGGTCAGTAGTTAGAGGCTGGGAAGATGAGAAGGACCTAGCAAAGAAGACAAATAAGGAAGAAAGACAACGGTCTGGTATCTTGGAGGCCAAATAAAGAAGAGTTTCAAGGAGGATGAAGTGATTAACTAGCTAACGCTGCTGAAAGGTTGAATAAGGGGACAGTGGAAAATTGACTATTCATAATATACTTCCCATAGACTCATAAAGAGTAAAATTTCAACTGTGGTATTTAGGAAGAATTAAGTTCTTCTTTACTCTGACCCCAAGTCTACAGCAGGGTTTCGCAACCTGGGCATTATTGACATTTTGGGTCAGATAATTCCTTGTTATGGAGGTGTTTAGTGGTAGCTCTGGCTGCTGCCCACCTGACATAGCACAGCTCCCCTAGTCATGACAATCAAAAATGTCTCTAGACATTACTACACCTCCTGGGAGATGGGATGGTGGTGCAAAATCTACCCTGGCTGAGAACCACTGCTCTGTACGATGAAAGTGAAGAAAATATAAGAAATGGAAGTAAAAACATTTAGTTTGGCAAGGAAACAATACTTCTAAGAAATTCAAAGGCACGGCTATCAAACTGAAATAGAATTTAGACTTTCTGCTCATTGTAAAGAGTAGTGTAATTGAACTTAAGTCAGCTAGTTTTAAAACAATTAATACTCTAAGCATCTACATCAAAAGTACATTTTCTGATTAATTGAATTTTTATATTTTTGGTCAACTAAATGTCACATTATTTCAAAATTGGAAATGGCAGTTCACTAGAAACTGAAGGCATACTCACCTGAGCATTGTGAAGATATATCGAGGACTAGCAGAATCCTTGCCACCATGCAGCCTAGTACCAAACTGACCAATGGGCTGCAAGAGGTTCAGATTATTGCTACCCACAAAATTCTGAGCCAAATTGATAATGGTCATCATTAGTGACATCTGGGGGTGGAAAAAGATTTGTTAATCTGTAGGCTTCTAATAATATTCCATTATTATGACTAAGCCTCACTATAATCCTGTAAGGTTTTATGAGGTATAGATGTTTATTGACTCTTCCCAGATAATTACATGGTCTATGCATCTAAACTCAAGACTTCTGGCTCCAAATTCAGGGGTCTTGCCTTCCAATAATTTCTGTTAAATCCTATTCAACCTTGAAGGCATAGCTCTTCTCTTCACCCTCAGCAGAATGAAATATTTCCTCTTTTGTGTTACAACACTTTGTTCATTTCTATTCTAGCATGTATCACTTTATTCTGTAGTTGTGTGTGTGTGTGTGTGTACGTGTGCGTGTGTGTGGGGTGGATGATTAAACTGTGATTATACCTTCAAGTAAGGAACATATGTGATTTTTTTATATACCTGGTTCATGGTAAGCTTTCAACAAATGTTTGTTGGGAGAACGTTTACTGAATGCCCACTATGTTTTTTTTTTTTAAGATTTTATTTATTTATTTGCCAGAGACAGAGAGGGAGAGCACAAGCAGGGACAGCGGCAGGCAGAGGGAGAAGCAGGCTCCCTGCTGAGTAAAAAGCCTGATGTGGGACGATCCTAGGACCCTGGGATCATGACCTGAGCAGAAGGCCGACCTTAACCGACTGAGTCACCCAGGCGTCCCTGAATGCCCACTATGTTTTGATTGAAAGCAATAAGTGAGATAATCATTACATTTAAAGTTCTAGAAACCTATAGGCAACCTAGTTCTTTAAAATATAATGAATGCAAAAAAGCAATTTAATCACAAAATAAAAAAGGAATATATGTTTGTATAAAACCAAACAATTCAGAAATATAAAAAAATTAGAAAGTTGTCCTTTTTAATTCACAGGATAACCAAAGTTAACAACCTGGAGCACACCCTTCTAGGTATTTTGCTTTAAGTACTGTTCTGGCTCTTTTTCTCCTCACTGACAATGGACTATGGATATTCTCAATGTCAGTACACACAGATTTACTTCAGTTATATAATTGATTTCAGGCATAGATGTGTCACAATCTACAACAATTTTTCAATTGATGGACATTTTCAGTGACTAAATTTTAGCATCACAAAGGTATATTAAACACATCTTTGAACATAGATCCTTACAGATTTATGAGTCTCCTTACCAGAATATAATTTTTAGAAATAGATTTGTTAGGTCAAAGGGTAAGCACATTTATAGTTTGACAGATTGCACCAAATCGTCCTCTACTATGGATGAACCAGTGTTCATCTCACCAAGCACTCTCACTAAATGTTTGGAAAATGATTTGCAGGTATTATTGCTATAGTGCTTTCTGGAAACATTTATGGACTGTGTGTTTACCTCACCATGATGATAAGAGGACATCTCAGCCACTGACCCAGCTAACTGGGCAACCTTCACCTCTCGCTTGTCATTCCGTTTGAAACAGGTAAACAAAACCTTTCTTTGACCTGGTTTCAAACCTTCAAAATGAAAGAGGTACAATTATTAGTATCCTCAATTTAACCATTTCTGGACATTGATTTCTATGTATGATAAAAACAGGTTAACATCTTGGAACTCACCATCCACCATAGATGGGATAGATCTCTCGTTATCAGAATTTGAGAACAGGATAAGTTCCTTATTTATGAAGTCATTATATGTCAGGTATGTGGTAGTTTGCCCATACAAGTAATCCTAAGGGACCAAAGAGGGTTATTACATGATCTAGTTTAAAAAAAATCATTGATTTTAACAATGCTTAACACCAAAAATAAAACAAAGACATCTTCAGCATATCAATTCTATGATAATTATTAAGTCCCTCAAATATACCAAATTATGTAGAAGTACTTTACAGGTTTTAAAGATAAAGCAAATTTAATTGCTGCACAATTAGGAAAAACTGCATTGCCTTTAAAATTTTTCAGGCCCCATACATTTATGCAGCAGTCTAAATAAGCACATTTATATAGTTATCTATTATTAATTTTTTTACTGAAGCAATTAGTCATTGTGTTGTAGGATATATAAGATTTTTTTTTTTGGATTGAGAGAGTGAGTGAGCAAGCACATGAGTGGGGTGGGGAGAATCCCAAGCAGGCTCCCAGCACAGAGCTCCATGTGGGGCTTGATTTCACGACCCTGAGATCACAACCTGAGCCAAAATCAAGAGTTGGACATGCCCGACCAACTGAGCCACCCAGGTGCCCACATATATATAAGATTTTTACCTCAGGAAGGCCAAGTAACTTCCGTTGCCTTCTATCCTCCATGAAATGAGTTAGCCATTCCTTTCGATCATCTATCTGTTTCTTGCTAAAGGCCTACACATTAGAGATAAACAAGATGTCACTGGTATGAACAATATCCCGAAATCTCTTATATAAAAACTAAACAATCAATAAACTCAGTTTCCTAAAACATATGGTCCCTTTCTCTAGGATATGCTTACTAAAAACATTCTATTATATAAAAATTTATATGTTTCAATCGACTAGCTAAAGCAGTGATTTACAAAACTAGAATGTATGTATGAAAGAGAACTCAAACTGACCAGGCTGATGGCAGCATCATCTTCAGGACCAGAATATTTGAATTGAATACGATGTCTTTTCATATCTGCAAAGTATTCTTTAGCTTCTTTTGATGTGCTGGTGCCCAAACCTACACAACCAAGAATATCAAGTTACTCCATATAATCTTGTACAATTATATATAACAAAATGAGAAGTTCTATATGGGTTTCCTTACAAACCTTTGTAGTACTTGACTTTCCATTTTTTATGATTTGGAGTAGAACTCTTCCATTCTTCAAATTCAGGAAGGCTATAGAATGCCATTTCTTGTTTGTTTTTAGACACCTGTGGTAAAGAACATTGCTGTCGTATTACACACTGCTGAGTCCCCTGTATACCGTACATCACTGGGGTTATATGCTATATAAGCATTGAGTAGGGGCCTTAAAATATCCATTATGGTAATTTAGAAGTTAATATACCTTTACAATGGGAGTGATAAACTCTTCCAGAAAACGATGCCGTAGAAGAGAGGGCCAGTTGTGATGGATAAAATTAATCAGCAGGCCTTTGATATGGGAACCATCTTGGTCCTAGAAATATTTGGAAAGCCAAAACACAAAAGAATTATTTTGAAACTAAAAAGATGATTAACCCACTGGTAATTTCTCTAAAAAAAAAATTTTTTTTTTAAAGATTTTATTTATTTATTTGACAGAGACAGCCAGCAAGAGAGGGAACACAAGCAGGGGGAGTGGGAGAGGAAGAAGCAGGCTCCTAGCAGAAGAGCCTGATGTGGGGCTCGATCCCAGAACGCTGGGATCATGCCCTGAGCCAAAGGCAGAAGCTTAATGACTGTGCCACCCAGGCGCCCCTCTAAAATTTTTCTACGGGGATTAAAAAAAAAAAAAGAAAAATCCACTCACTTAACCTGTATATGTAACACACATGTGATGAATAAATCTCCAAGTTAAGCAATTTCCTTCCATAGCAGGAAAGCAATGCAACAATTAAGACATGTTTAATTTAGTGTATAACAATCTAAAATATCTGGAGGCAAATCTGACCTGATCTGTCATAATCATTATCTTTCCATAACGAAGAGTCTTCAATGAATCTTCATCTTCATAGTTTTTCTTGTACTGAAGACCCACAATCTTGATGATATTGTTAATTTCGGCATTTTCCATGATCTGAAATGGACATATACAAAAAAAGGTAATGTTCTGTTTATAAATTTGAAAAGAAATAGGACAGTGTATGTTGTTTGGGTTTTCTGGAGCTCCAGTATTTTCAGTTATTATTAGCCTATACTTTAGTCAGAAAGATCTGTTAAGATATGCTACAATGTACCCAATTTCTTAAAATAATAATAAACTATCTAAAATATATTTCAAAATGCTCAGTGAGGGAATGAAATACAAGCATGAAGTCCTGCATTGTAAAACTGGATTTAGATTCTAAAGATAGTTTTACCTGTTTATGAGAAGCTTCTCGAACATTGAGTATTTTTCCTCTAAGTGGGAAAACACCGTATTTGTCTCTCCCAACCACACCAAGGCCTGAAACAGCCAAAGTTTTAGCTGAGTCTCCTTCAGTCAGGATGAGTGTACACTCATTGGAGTTTCGACCCCCTAAAATAAAAATACACAAATTAATATTGGCACATTTAGTTCAACCTCAAATATACTAACTTAGAGGTGCTATCAACAGTTTTGTGATAAAACACTAATAATTAGATATTAGAACTAATGTTCATAGTAAAAAAAAAAAAGTCCTAGTTTTTTAGACTATTTTTTTAAGAAGATTTTGTTTTTAAGTAATCTCCATACCCGACATGGGGCCTGAACTTACAACCCTGAGACCAAGAGTTGCAAGTTCCAACAACTAAGCCAGCCAGGCGCCTCTTATGCTCATTTCTTGTACATTTATACTGTGGCTGAACATTCATTTGGTCATATTATGTTAAAAATATTATTGGTGGGGGGCGCCTGGGTGGCTCAGTCGTTAAGCGTCTGCCTTCAGCTCAGGGCATGATCCCAGAGTTCTGGGATCGGCCCCACATCGGGCTCTTCTGCTGGGAGCCTGCTTCTTCCTCTTCCACTCCCCCTGCTTGTGTTCCCTCTCTCGCTGGCTGTCTTTCTCTCTGTGAAATAAATAAATAAAATCTTAAAAAAAGAAAAAATTTATCGGTGGGTACCGGGGTAGCTCAGTTGGTTAAGTCTCAGGTCATGGCCAGGGTCCTGGGACCGAGTCCCTCATTGGGCTCCCTGTTCAGGGAGAGTCTGCTTCTCCCTCTGCCCTTCCCCCCTGCTTATGATCACTCTCTCTCAAATAAATAAATAAAATCTTAAAAAAAAATTTGTTAGTGACAGGGTTTAGAACACATTACCCCAAAATAGGGTACTTGGCATACTGAATATTTTAAGCTGAAGGAGTTTGAGAAAATGCTAGAAGCAAGTTCTCTCTGAGCTTACCCCTCAACCTTCTACCTTGAAGCAGGTCACGAGACCCTCATGTGAATAGTGTCCTCCATACACCACAGAGGAAGGGAACATTCTTATCTTCCAGAGTGACACTGAAAAGTATGTGAATGAACAGGTCTCATTGAGCTTCCTCCAGTTTACTATACTTAGTTCATACTCTGCCCTTATCATATCTTTCCACTCTTCCTCAAACGTAAAACACTCAGGTTCTTTGGGTCTTCATTTCCCTATGAAAGCTCCTGTGTCAAGTAAAATTTGTATTACATAAATTTGTGTGTTTTTCATCAGTTAACCTGTCTTTGTCAGTTTAATTTTCAGACCCAGACAGGAACTAAGAGGGTTGAGGAAAACTTTTTCCTCCCCTACATTAGGTAATAGATCATTATATATTCTTTTTTTTTTTTTAAGACCTTATTTATTTATTTGACAGAGAGAGAGAGTGAGAGAGAGCGAGTGAGCACAAGCAGGGGGAGTGGTAGGCAGAAGGAGAGGGAGAAGCAGGCTCACCGAGCAGAGAGCCCGATGCGGGGCTCGATCCCAGGACCCTGGGATCATGACCTGAGGGAAGGCAGACGCTTAATGACTGAGCCACCCAGGTGCACCCATATTCTATTCTATTCTATTCTATTCTATTCTATTCTATTCTTTTCTTTCTCTCTCTCTCTTTTCTTTTTTTTTTTTTTTTATAGGCTCCATACCCAGCACAGAGCCCAATGTGGGGCCTGAACTCAAGACCTGAGCCAAGATCATGAGTCAGACTTTTAACCGACTGAGCCACCCAGGCACCCCAGATCACTACAAATTCTTATTTTATACTCTTTTTTTTTTTTTTTTAAGATTTTATTTATTTATTCGACAGAGATAGAGACAGCCAGCGAGAGAGAGAACACAAGCAGGGGGAGTGGGAGAGGAAGAAGCAGGCTCATAGCGGAAGAGCCTGATGTGGGGCTCGATCCCTTAACACCGGGATCACGCCCTGAGCCGAAGGCAGACGCTTAACCGCTGTGCCACCCAGGTGCCCCTTATTTTATACTCTTAATACTCATCTCAACGTTAATGTAACAGCGAAAAATTAGAAATGATCTAAATGTTCAATAACAGGGAATTGGTTGATTTTTAACCATGTAAAAATATTCTGTTGAATATTACATGTCGAGGGGAAAGTATCCAAGGTATGCTGTTAATGAATAAAACAAATAACCACCACCAGATTTAAAGTTTAGAAGCATTATTAAATGCGTACCTGCATCATTGGCATCATCGAGTTTGGGAATTCCCTTGATTCTGTTATGTTTTACAGCTGAACACTTTTTATTTAGTTGGACTTGGGCCTTAAACTTCACCCAGTTTAGTATGCTTTCCACAATACCACAGCCAATTGCCTGAAAATGAGAAGATTCATGTTAGGGAAGAAGAATGATCAGAAATCTAGAATACAAATGAGCGCCTATAAAAATAATTGAAAGTTTGAAAAGAGGTAAAAAAAAAAAAAAAGTAATTTTCAGACAGAAGATGACACGTGTTCCTGTCTTAGGTTATCATAACTGAGGAAATGGTTCCGTTGAGTTATTCATTCAGTAAATATTTACTAACTACATATTTACGTTGTGCTAGGCCTTAGACCCATGTTGGAGATTTAGTGATTAAAACAAATTGGTCACGGTCCTTGTCCTCCTGGACTTAAAGATAACAATAAGGAAGATGGAAATAAAATGAGAAATTGCAAGCATGAGGAGTGTTATGGATAAAACTGTGCTACATCTAATAACATACGTCCAGGGAGAAGGGTAGAAAGTAAAGACTTTCCTGAGGAAATGACACTGAAGATCTAAAGTAACTTGCCAAGTGAGAAGCATTTCAGGCAGGACTGAAGTTTAGACAACACAGGAAAAAGTGGTACTGAGATGAGGTTGTAGATGGCAGGGTCTTGTAGGCCACATTAAAGAATTTGGACTTAAAAACTTAAAAAAAATTTTTTAAAGACTTCTTTATTTGAGAGACAGACAGTAAGAGTGTGTGCAAGTAGGGGAGAAGGAGAGAATCCTAAACAGACTCCCCACTGAGCACGGAGCCCAACGTGCCATCTCCGTCTCACAACCCATGAGATCATGACCTAAGCCAAAAATCACAAGTCTGACGCTTAACCAACTGAGCCACGCAGGTGCCCCTGATTCATTTATTTTTTTCAAAGATTTTATTTTTAAATAATCTCTATACCCAACATGGGGCTCAAACTTACAACCCTGAGATCATGAGTCACATACTCCACCAACTGAGTCCAGGTGCCCCCGGACTTTTCCTAAGAGTGGAAGTGACCAAAAGACTTCAAAAGAGAATGAAGACAAAAACGTGTGCTTTAAGACAAAAAGACAATACTCAAGAGCATTGCAAAGAAAGGACTGAAATGTTATGAATATTAAGAATCATTATAGTAGGAGACCTGGGTGGTGCAGTCGTTAAGTGTCTGCCTTTGGCTCAGCGCGTGATCCCAGCGTTCTGGGATCAAGCCCCACATCAGGCTCCTCTGCTAGGAGCCTGCTTCTTCCTCTCCCACTCCCCCTGCTTGTGTTCCCTCTCTCACTGGCTGTTTCTGTCAAATAAATAAAAATAAAATCTTAAAAAAAAAAATCATTATAGTAATACAGAAAAGAGATGACAGTGAGAGGCTACTGAGGTATCCAAAAGATGAGTCTTACTGACTGGATTAGAGGAGGCAGGTGGGTAAAGAGAAGGCTCGCAGCTTTATTTATGCAACCTAGTGGTTGGTTGGGGCCTTTTACTATGACAGGAAATAGTTCTGTTTTTTGGGTGGGGGAAGCTCCTTGTGTAGAGGTGAGTATGGACAGAACTAATTCCGTTTTGGATGTGTCGAATGGAAGCCAACTTTAGGCAATGTTTGGTAAACAGTGAATTCAGAAGTGATCCAAACTGAATGGTGATAATGTAATGTAATGGGGAAGTAGAGGCATATGGATGGTAATTAAGGCTATAATTTTCACCAGTGATGTGAAAGCTATTTCTTATTTCCTTTTCAGAGGCAGAAGACATGTGGGAGGAGTCTTGGTTTTTGCAGAGCAGAGAAGTGCGATGGACAATAAAGCAAGGTGCTTCTATTTCTTATTTCCTTGTAAGTACTCATAACTTTTTTTTTTTAAAGATTTTATTTATTTATTTGAGAGAGAGAGTGAGGGAGAGAGAGAGAGACAGCAAGCATGAGCGGGAGAGGAGTGGAGGGAGAGGGAGAAGCAGACCACCCCCCCCCCAGCTGAGGGACAGACACCCATCCAACTGAACCATGCAGGTGCCCCAGTACTCACAGCTTTGATGAATTTTTCACTTAATTGGCATGTTGATCCAAAGCTCTTGACTTGTAAAGTCATGTTTTCTTTTGTCTGAGAGTCAAAGGTTGGGTTTTCAATTAAGGAATTCACAAAAATCCACATGTGATTTTTCACCTGCAGGAAAAGTTGATATTACATTGTTAAAAACTTACGATTTATAGTCTTTCTCTTCTTCCTTGACTTTAGAAAAAGGAAAGTGTGCTAAAATACCATACCTGATGTGCTTTTACTGCAACACCACCCTTGTTCTTCTTCTTCACAACATCAACAAGTTTAGTCACAATCTGATCAGCTACATAATCAACATGTCTGCCACCCTAATGTGGAAAAATACCAAAACTGTAAAGCTCAGGATCCTCAAAATTATAAAAATGATCAAATATTTTAAAAAATCTAATTTAGCTTTCCTTATGCCAGGGCAGCCAAATATTCAAGTTCATTTTATTTATTAAAAGCAATAACACTTCTATGTAAAGATAAATCATATAATACAAAAATAAAATTACCTTGGAAGTAGCGATGCTGTTGACGAAGCTAATTTGCTGAAAGCCTTTTTCACTCATTGTTAAACATACTTCCCACCTGGGGTTTACTTGTTCATGGATAATTTTCAGTGGATTGCCAGTTTCATCTACCTTATCCTTCAAATACATATCTACATAGCTACGGAATCCTTTTACCTATATAGGAATTAAAAGTTATGGTATTAGAAAAAAGTTATAAAAAGTATTCAGTGGGAGACCATGAGGATTTTTCAAAACTAATGAAATGATGCTCACTGATGGGCATAAGAGATGGTCACTAAAGAGCACAAAAGGATTCCTTTAGGAGGTTGTTTCAGAAAGACATTTCCTTTAATGCGTTTAAAAGAGCTAAGTAAAAAAATGTGGCATACTGTTTTCTTTTCAGGAACATATCTGAGAAGTGGTAAAAAAAAAAATTCGGAGGGGGGAAAAATCAATTTTGCCTCTGACATGATCATATAAAGTCCCTCATTGCCCTTAACACCCTGGAAAATGCTTACTGGCAGCTTATTTCCATTGAGAAAGACTTTGACATCTTTAGTGGATCCAGCAATATCATAAGCTCTTCTAACCATCAGTGCAACGATATCTTTATCTAGGCTTTGCATTTTAAACTTGGACAAGTCAGGCTGGAAAGTAATGCATGTATAATCTTCCCCATTAAAGGGCTTGAGTTCCATCTCACCAGCTCTCCCCATGTTATCCATCCATGTCTGTGGGAGTAAAAAATAGGAAGATAAAAAATTCAAGTCTTTTCAAAACAAACTAGAACTAAACACAAACTTTTAAGTCCTAAAAAATAACTTAATGTATATTCATGAAAAATTTTCCATGATTTAATAGCCTATAAATTATGTTAAATTAAACCAACCACTAATGCTGTTATAAACTGCTAAAGTACAATTTATAATTGAGGCACAAGATACTTATTTACTTGCCTGTTTGAACATTTTCTTGTATTCTCTACTGGCTGTTTCCACAGTAAATCTGGTACTGAATATGTTACACAATTTGGCCCCATAGCCATTTCGACCACCTGAGCAAATAAATGTAAAATACTTTGTTATCACTGGCAATGCTAATCAATTATAGAGATTTATTCCAATGTTTTTAACTTTTATGCCACAGTCATTTAAAAGATGTGTTTTTTTCAGTGACAAAGATGTTATTTTCCTCTATACTTTACCTGTTACTTTCTTTTCATCATCATCATAGTTACTAGAAGTTAGGAGCTGTCCAAAGATGAGAGCTGGGACATACATCTTCTCAACTTTGTGTTCAACAACAGGAATACCTTTCCCATTATTCCATATGCTAATTAAATTGTTCTCCCTAAGAAAAAAAGAATGAAACTTTTATTGTAAAACAGATGGTAAACTAGTGCTTGATATTTTTTATACTTAAATATCATGATTCTTAAAACATAGAAATTCGTGAGTCTCAATTTGACTGTTTTTCATACATATCTTCTGAAATTCAGCATGAACTACCTTTCCCACCATGCTTAGTTCCTGACACTCCTGAAACAGGAGCCAAGAGGAAAAAAAAATTAATCCTTTTCCAACACCTGGGCAGACACTGATAATGCTGAAAAAACATGAAATTTTAAAATGTTAGGATAAACAAAGGGAAATGATTTATGCCCAATGGAAAGGAAAAATTTGGAAACTATTATTTATACTGCTTTCTTTTTTTGTTTTTTTAAAGATTTACTTATTTATTTGAGAGCGAGCGAGCAAGCGTGTGCGCATGAGTGGGGGTGGGGGTGGGGCAGAGGGAGGAGAGAGAATCCCCAGGCAGACTCCTTGGAGGGTGGAGCCCTACTCCAGGATCAATCCCAGGACCCTGAGATCATGACCTGAGCTGAAATCGAGTCTGACACTTAACCGACTGAGCCACCCAGGTGCTCCTATTATACTGCTTTTCAGTGGATCACCTATTTGTACTGTCCTAGCTTCCTCAGCTTTCCCACCCAACAAAGCACATTGCAAAACAAATATGAAAGGGAAAAACATAACCAATTATAAACTTCCCTGCTCGCCAAAAAAATGCTAAAAATTTATTTGGACTTATTTCTCTTAGTTATTTTAAGTTAATTCTCATAAGATAGTACAGTTTCGTTATAACCAGACAAACACTATGGATCTTATTCCAAGTAGTACTTAGTATTATCTACAAAAAAGACTAAAACTAGCTCAACATTTTTTTTTAAAGATTTTATTTATTTGTCAGAGGGAGAGACAGCACAAGCAGGGGGCAGAGCAGAGGCAGAGGCAGAAGCATGCTCCCCACTGAGCAAGGAGGCCGATGCGGCACTCGATCCCAGGATCCTGGGATCATGAATTAGGCGGAAGGCAGACCCTTAACCGACTAAGCCACCCAGGCATCCCCACCATTTTTTAAAGACTACGATATCAAGCTCTTATTAGCATTCGAGTACATCATTAACACACTTCTCTCAAAGAACCTAAAGCATAGTTTATGCCATAACTGACCAGGCTAATAAAAAGGTGAAACAAGCTCCTTGAGTACCGACAAGGGGACACCCAGCATTTATAACCAGAAATGTTAGATCCAATTATTCTCTATCACCACCTGCTGGTTTACTATTTGAATAGCATCACGAGAAAGAGTAAAACCTCTAGACTCCAGAATGCTTAGACTTATTGGAGATGCTTACTGAAAAATTTAGGGATGAAGTGTCATAATTTATTTTGAATGTAATTTATTTTGTAATGACTCAAAAAATATAGATGGAGCAAATATGGCAAGGCATTGATAACTGTTGGATCTAAGTGATAGGTATTGTAGATTGTTCATTTTAGCATTCTGCTTTTCTGTGCTTTTACAGAATTTCATTTACTAAAAACTCCAACGTTAGTATAAATCAAAGTAAATGTAACTAACAGTAACAATGAGCTATAACAAACTAAAGACCATGCAAGAGACTTACGGGTCAATTGTGACTCTAATACAAGACATATTTGGGTCCCTTTGTTTGTTGTCTGCAGCATTGACTGAAAGAAAATACACATTTGTAAGAAATTAAAATATTTAAAAAAACATTAAGATATGGAAAGTAAAAAGTCATATTAACGAGGTGTTAATTTAACATTTATTCACAGTACTGTTTCTAGGAAAGAATTCAACTTGCTAGACTCCAGTAAACTGCCTCACCTTGCCAGCTATTGTTTGAAATGATAGGAGTTCTGGTTATAGAGAGTTTGCTAGAAATGATACTTATGAAGGATTCGACCAGTAGATATTTATGTGAAAGAATTTACTCACCTAGAATCTCATCAAAGATTTTGTACAACCCAGGGACAAAGGTGACTTCCCTATAGTTAATGCCAATATCTTCATCATAAACCCACATTTGCTAGAAATAAGGCAAAGAAATATAGTTACTTTTACTCTCTCTATATTTATTCTGTTTTATCATCATGATTACTGTAAAGTCTTTTGGATTAAATACTACAATATACATATGATAGCTTAGGCCAGTTCCTGTGACATTCAAAGTACATGGAATATATAGAAAATTAACCTGGAAAAGTATGCATTTTAACTACTTCATAACTTCATTTAATTACTTGGCTTTACCTGGGTCACTAGTTCCACAGAGCCAATGTAGGTGTCTGGGCGGAGCAAGATATGTTCCAGTTGGGTTTTCTTTTGATAGATTCTTTCAATAGACAGTCCTTTCTTAGCATCTGCATTTTTCTTTGTTTTGCTGATTTGCATATTTTCATTTACAGGCTAGCAATTTTGGAAAATTGTAGAAAAGGGATTTTTAATCGGAGGTTTATTAAAAACTGTAAACAAAATACCCACTGTAATGATTTATGCACTCTGACAAATCACAGTCTTTTATCAGGTATTTACATCGTTTTGTACAAACACGGCAATTTAAGTTAACTTCAGCCAAGTTCTCAGGTTGTCAGTCAGTTTGAATAAACATGTATTATCTCAGCAAGTGCATGTGACACGGAACTATTTTCCTTGAATGTTTTAGATGTCATCAATAAAATACACCCACTTCTTTCAGACATTCCACAAATATTTACTGAGTGCCTGCTATGTCCCAGGCACATAAGAGTCTAGTCAGCAGCAGTTTGGGGGCCCATCGAGTCAATCCTTTGGCCACCTTAACGTTTTGAACACAGGAAGGACATATTTTGAGCAACTCGGGCCTGCTGGCTCCTCACTGGGAACATCGTGCCATGCTCTGCACCTTCCATGGCCAGGGGCATTCAATCCCGTTTTCCAGAGAAGGGTAGGAAAATATCTGACTGTGCCGCTTAAAGTCACACGCGGGCCATTATAATACAGGCCAGTTGAATACTGCCTCTAGAAACAGTAAAACAGAACCCAACACCCCAAAAGCCAGCGTAGCCGATCATATTTCACTACTAGCACCATAAAGGGGGGGGGTATCCTCTTCACGATCACGCCGAGCCCAGGAGACCCGGGACCACGCGGAATACCGGCTCCCAGCCGGCGGCGATGGGACCACAGCCCAGGAGCCTAACCCTTCGCCGGCAGCCAGAGAGATGCCGGGCCGCGCTGTGGGTCCACGACCCGCCCCTTCCGCGAGCTGTACCTGCAGTGGTGACACCTCCATGGTGACCGTCGTGAAAGGGCTCGAGAACCCAGCAAGCGACTAAACCGGCGGGACTCTCGAGACCACCGCGGAGCAAGCCGCTTCTCCACAGACGCTCGTCGGTTAGAAAAGCTCCTGCAGGCGCAATTGAATCTTCCCGTAGCCCGCCCAAACCAGATAAGCCAATCTCTGACTCGCTCTCACCGGCTCCGTCCCGAGGAACCAATCGTAGCTGGTTTTTTATATCCACCAATGAACGCCTGAGTTGTCCGGGGGCCTGTTTGAACAAACCAATTAGGCAAGGGAGGCGGGACCACAGGGTTTTCAAAAGGCACCACTCGGAGTTGTCGCGGAGAGACCGACAGGGAACCTGGCCAATGAGGAGGGTTCTCGGTATCCACAACTCTGAAGAGACTGGCGATGCAAGTGAGAAGGGGTTTTCTGAGGTGCAGGCTGGGGCAAAAGGAGGAAGGAGAAGGATTCCTCGGGGGCTGCTAACTTATTTCAGATTCCTGAAATCTATAAGCCGTCTTCTGTCCTGAGGCTTTTTAGCGAGAGGAACGGGAGTCCTAGCTTCATTTTCATGAGGAAATTTGGGCGCTGGCTTTCTGGACTGGCAGCCTGGCGACTTGGTGAAGCGAACAGATGCTGGTGTCTGCCTCAACTTCCCCTCCCAAGAATTTATTTTCGAAGAAACAGAAGTGCTACAGTTGTGGTTTTGGGATATAATAGAAGGGCGTGGAGAGGCCACGCAAAATAGAGAGCAGTATTCAAGTCCCCCCAATAGAGCGGCTTTGGGTTGCAGCTGGTCAATCAAAAGGAATAGTTTGTAGTTACCGCCTCAGGAACGGAGGACGGGATTTAGGGGCCATTCTAGGACAGAAACGTTTTCCTCAGAAAGCCAGTAGGATGCCCTGCTGCTTGTTACTTTTACTTTCCTCTGTTAAATTCCAGGAATTCTGCTGTCCAGAAAAGCTGTTCACGTGTGACGAGAACATGCCAAAGACCGAATTAAAAAAAAAAAATTTTTTTTAATTCTGCCGTGTAAATGTTGGAGTGGGTTTATTCTGTCCTTGTCAATCCACGATATTAAAATGACAATGTGTTTTTTTCCCCCCTTACAAGATGCTTGAAAAAATACCTGCACGATTTGAAAGACTGCTAATTCTGTCGTCTGAACCACCTCCCTCCAATCGGTATTACCAGAGTTTCTATCCCCGCTGGGCAATTTGCCAGTCACGTGGTCTTGATGGAGGCAGGCTTTTGGTGCTTTGGTTTTCTCTGCTGAAAAAAGAGTAAAAATAACAGTAGTACCTCAGCGGCGCCTGGGTGGCTCAGTGGGTTAAGCGGCTGCCTTGGCTCGGGTCATGATCCCGGGGTCGTGGGATCGAGCCCTGCCTCCTCAGGTTTCCCGCTCAGCGGGGAGTCTGCTTCTTCCTCTCCCTCTGCCCTTCCCCCCTCCGCCTTTGTGCTTGCTCTCTCTGCGTCTCTCGTACAACCCAAAACAGTAGTACCCGAGAGTTGTGTGAGGATTACCTGAAATAAATGTAAGGTGTTTAGAATAGTAAGTTAACAGTATCAGAATCAGGAAGCAGGAATCTTCCTTAGGCTGGCACGACAATTTATGGCTTTAATTCTTTTTTTTTCCCCCCTTCTAAAAGAAATCAGAGGTCAACCAATTGTTAAATCATCCCAGCATATCCAATGCCTACTCTGCTAGCAAAGCCCCAAAGAGGGCCAGTGTGGAGGCTGGGGGTGACGGGGATGAGAGGTGGGGTGGCGGTGGTTGTGGTGGTGTGACCGGAAGTCTAGCATGGAGGTAGCCTATGGGCTAGTGTGATTTTTTTCACCTGGCCTCCAGTAATTCCAAGTATTTCATTCCACTCCCCTCACCGCATGTGTTGATGGGATAGGCAACCTCCAATACACAGGATCACCCAGGGTCTCAGAGCAGTTGTAGGGAAGCCCACCCAATCCAGTAGCTTCTGCCCATCCAAAAGGCTGACAAGGCCTGGGCTCCAGGGCAGCCTCTCATTCTCTGCAGTCTCCCCAGAACAGAAGATGTTCTGACAGAGATCAGCCATTCTACCTTCTGCCTCCTGGAACACAGAGACCCCACGTGGTAGAGGCAGGTGGGCATGCTTCCTCAAGGATGTCAGCCCAGCCTCTACCTTTCTTGGCCTCTACCCTGTAGCTCATCCCAGCCTGCAGTACCTTGTAAGACCCATCTGTGGATGAGGCAACAGGAATTTAATAAGCAGCTCCAGTCCTATTTTCTGGGACCCTGCAGTTGAGCTGGACCCTGATTATGTGAGGCTCTGTTCCAAAAACCCAGAAGCAGAACTGTGGAGTCAAAAGGACTCTGGAGTCACACCTGCTTGAGTAAAGCAAAACAAAACAAAACAAAACAAAACAACAAAAACCTCCCTGAGCCTCAGTTTCCCCATGTTATCATCCTTTATTAAAACCACAGAGGGCTAAATAAGATATGGAAGCACTTAGGACAATCTTCCAGCCCTCTAACAGGATGGTCTTGTGGGGGGTGGGGCTGGGACTTCTCTTTTGGACACAGCTGTCTGTCAGCCCTTCTCCTTTCCAGAGCCTATCACAGGGTGTTCTACAGGACTTGTTGGGGGCCACTGAGGGAAGTCTGAGATGGGTGGGCTTGGGAGGCATTGTCCACAAAGAGGGAATTCCAGGTGACTGCTAGCCACTACTCCTGGGAGGCAAGAAGGGGTTGGGAGTCAGTTGCAGGGTGGAACTGGTGGGCTGAGGGGGCAGCTACCACAACCTTATTACCTCCCCCCAACTTTATTAGCTACTCTGTGCCTTGCCCCCATCCCTACCCCTACCTGGGGGCAGCATTAAGCACTAGAGTCAGACTCCTGGCCACAGCACTTGGCTGGATGTATGACCTTCGCAAGTCACTCAGTCTCACTGTGTCTCCATTTCTTTACCTAAAATGAGGATAATCAGAGTACCTCCGCATAGAGGAGATAACACATGTGTAAAGTGCTTAGGGTATTGCTTGGCAAATAATAAATGCTCAAAACATGTTAGCAGTTACTACCTCTACTCCTTTTCAAGATGTTCTCCTGCTTCCCTTGTCAATTCTCCAAGTCCTCTCCACCAAAACCAATGCAAAACTTCCCTTGTTTAGAGAGTCTTCTTAGACCTTTTTTTCAAGGCTTCCTTCAGTTTGGAGTACATTTGCAAATGCAGATGAGTTCCTTTGATAAATATTCTTCGGTTTTCTTATGGGTATTCGTGTTTTCTGTCTCTCCACTCAGCAGCAGGGGGAGGGGGTCCTAAAGAAGCTGTGTCTCCATCCTCCACCTGGAAGTTCCTCTTGAAAGTGAATTATTTCTTTCCTCTAGCTGGCTGAGTGGATGGGGCTGGGCTGAAAGTGTGGCTGTGGATTTGGGGGTTGGAGCTGGTTAGGCTAGAGCTCACTGGGAATTCCTGAATGAGGCTGGGCTGGCCCAGGGTCTCGGGTGGTTAGGGTTGGGGCAACAGGCCCTGTTTACCTTGAGGTTAATGACTGGCAGGGTCCAATCAGTCCTTTTTACCAGGGATACCAGCTTTGGGTGGGAGGAGGCCAGGAAAGCCCAAAATGTCCCATAGAGCTCAGCCTCTCCCTGCTGGTGGCACTGCAGGTCTGTTTCTTGGACCATTAATAGCCCCAGGCAAAGGGACAATGAGGGCCACCAAACACAGCTGGGAAGAGAGCAAGGGAGGCTACAGGGGGAAGGAACTCAAGACCAGAGATTAGTCCCCAGTAAGTCCCCTCAGGGGTTTCTCTCAGCAGTCTGGCAGTCCAGTATCTATCAAAATTTTAAAAGTGTACATACCTTTTGACTCAGTAATCTAACTTCTAGGTATACTGATACACTCCCACAATTGTGTGTGTATATAAAATTATTGCAATATTGTTTTTGTTAGAAAAGAACTGGCAGCATGGAATGGAATGATATTGTGAAAATTAGTAAAGGGCATCTGACTTTTAGTTTGGGCTCAGGACATGATCTCATGGGTCATGAAATCAAGCCCTGCATCAGGCTCCGCATTCAGTGAGGAGTCTGTGTGAAGATTCTTTTCTGCCCCTTCCCAACTTACACTCATGCGCTCTCTTTCCCTCAAAAATAAATAAATAAATCTTTTTTTTTTTTTTAAGATTTTATTTATTTATTTGACAGAGAGAGACAGCCAGCAAGAGAGGGAATACAAGCAGGGGGAGTGGGAGAGGAAGAAGCAGGCTCCTAGTGGAGAAGCCTGATGTGGGGCTCGATCCCAGAACGCCAGGATCACGCCCTGAGCCAAAGGCAGACGCTTAATGACTGTGTCACCCAGGCGCCCCTAAATAAATAAATCTTAAAAGAAAAATAGACACATAGATCAATGGAACAGAATAGAAAGCCCAGAAATAAACCCACGATTATATGGTCAATTAATCTATGACAAAGGAGACAAGAATATGCAATGGGAAGAAGTCTCTTCAGCAAATGGTGTTGGTAAAACTGGAACAGGAACATGCAAAAGAATGAAACTGGACCACCTTTTTACACCTATACAAAAGTAAACTCAAAATGGATTAAAGACCTAAATATGAGGCCTGAAATATAAAAATCCTAGAACAGAGCACAGGCAGTAATTTCTCTGACATTGGCCATAGCAATATTTTTCTAGATATGTCTCCTAAGGAAAGGGAAACAAAAGCAAAAATAAACTATCAGGACTACATTTAAAAAAAAATATGCACAACAAGGAAAACAATCAAAACAAAAAGACAACCTACTGAATGGAAGAAGATATTTGCAAATGATACATCTGATACGGGGTTAGTATGCAAAATATATAAAGAACTTATACAACTAAACACCAAAAAATCCAAATAATCCAATTAAAAAATGGGCAAAAGACATGAACAGATGTTTCTCCAAAAAAGACATATAGATGGGCAACAGACACATGGAAAGATGCTCAACATCACTCCTCATCAGGGAAATGCAAACCAAAACCACAATGAGATAGCACCTCACACCTGTCAGAATGGCTAAAATTGAAAACATAAGAAACAACAAGTGTTGGTGAGGATGTGAAGAAAAAGGAACCTTCATGCACTGTTTGTAGGAATGCAAACTGGTGCGGCCACTGTGGAAAACAGTATGGAGGTTCCTCAAAAAATTGAAAATAGAGTTACCACATGATTCAGTAATTTCATTCCTGGCTATTTACCCAAAGAATACAAAAACACTAATTTGAAAAGATATATGTACCCTATGCTTATTGCAGCATTATTTACAATAGCCAAAATATGGAAGCAACCCAAGTGTCCTATCTATAGAAGAATGGATAAAGAAGATGTGGTACGTACACACACACACGCGCGCGCGCGCGCGCGTGTGCCAAGGAATATTACTCAGTCTTAAAGAAGAATGAAATCTTGCCATTTACAAAAACATGGATGGATCTAGAGGGTTTAATGCTAAGTGAAATACGTCAGTCAGAGGAAGAAATACTTTATGATATGTGGAATTTAAGAAACAAAACAAACGATCAAAGAAAAAAGAGACAAAAAACCAGACTCTTAACTATAAAGAACAAACTGGTGGTTACCAGAGGGGAGGCGAGTGGAGGGATGGGTGAAATAGGTGAAGGGGATTAAGAGTACACTTATTGTGATGAGCACTGAGTAATGTATAGAATTATTGAATCACTATATTGTACACTTGAAACTAATATAACACTGTACATTAATTATACTGGAATTCAAAAAAATAAAAAAATTAAAAACAAAGAATTTTGACCTGATAAATACACATTTAGACAAGTAAGGAAAGTATTCTATTCAGGGATGGGAAAAATCCAGGGTAAGATTTGTCTTTGATAAGTAAAAAGGAACAATTGATAGCAGAGGTGCTGATGTAAGGAAGTTCCATGTAAAGAAAAAGTTTCCAATTCGAGCTGTTCGAGAATGGACATTCTTAGGACATAGGGACTTCTTCTACTATTGAAATGTTGAAGAGTCTAGATGACCACTTTCTAGATATGTTGTAAGAGAGATCTCTCCAGAGTGAGGGTTGGACTCAATGAGCTATAAGATCCATTCTGACTTTAAGATGTTATGGTGATTTTACCTAGGAGTTTATGTTTCTGTAAATTGTGCTCTAAATTGTTTATCATATTCAAACATTATCCTATTTAACATTAATATTTTGCTAGTTTAACAAAGAGTGATTTTTCAGAAAGCAAAACCAAGCAGAAAAATGTAACATAGTCCCTGTCCGGAGGAGCCTCTGCTTGGAATGATCTCTGTGATGGTTACTTTTCTATGTCAACTTGGTTAGGTTATGGCACCCAGTAGTTTGGTCAAACAGTAATCTAGATGTTGCAGTGAAGGTATTTTGTGATGTAATTAGCACTTAAAATCAGCTGACTTTGAGAAAAAGTTTTGTAATGCCTCTATAATGACTCTGTAATGTTGGTGGGCCTCATCCAATCAGTTGAAGGCTTTAAGGGAAAAAAATGGAGGTTTCTCAGAAAAGAAAGAATTCTGCCTCAGGACTGGAAGAGAAATCCCACAAGAGTCTCCACCTGCCAGTCTGCCTACAGATTGCAGACCTTCCAGACTCCACTATCAAAGCCAATTCCTAAAAATAAATCCTATTACATATCAATTTTCTGAGCGCCAATTATGAACTAGACACAGTAATAAGCACTCTACATAATTTCCCCCCTAATCTTTATACCAACCCTTTATACTGAGGAAACTGAGGATTAGAGGGGTTAGGTAATTTCCTCAAGATTGTAAAATTCTACTTATCTTTCAAGACACAGATCCAACATCACTTCCCTTTGAAGTTCTCCATAACCACACACTCTGGGCTCCTCTCTGCTTTCTTGGCATCCTGTGCATTTCTCTCTGTTACATAACACTGATCATGGTGTATTTACCTGCAGGTCTCCCTCTTCAGACCACAAGCTCTTCCGAAGGCAGGGATTTGCCTACTCCTTTGGAACCCTCAGCACCTAGTACCATGCCCACTCCCCAGGGGACTCTCTGCGAAAGCTATCAGTATTATCATTGTCCACCTGGGGGCAGCATACCCAGCAGCAGGCCCCCTTATGCAGGAGTGCACAACTCTGGAGGGGCAGCCCAATAAAGTCAAACCCCAAAGAGAAAGGAAAGGCCTACACATGCCTCTGTTTACTACTCCCTGGAAGCTGGGACCCACTGTACCAATAGTTTGCTCCATCCCCTTGAGATTCAGTTGAAGACTGAGTACTCATTGCTGACATTGGCTGGGCTGCCCTTGGGAACGTTGGGGCTGTTCCAGGGCTTTTGCACCTTGAACTCAAAGACTCAGTGAGGGAACTAATGGAATGAAAACCCAGAACAGGCAGAAAGGGTCAGCTGCAAGAGTCCTACTCAAGGAGACTTTTCCGGAATAAGGCTGTATCCCCATGAGGTGAAAGGGGAGGAGGAGAATTCTGCACTAGGGTGAATGAACCCTGCTCCTAACTGGAGTGGGTAAAGAGAAAGGCCAAGCAACCTCATTCGCAAGCCCCTTACCTCCAACCCTTGTCTTAGATGTTCTGCTCTTCCCATATCACTTCTAAGGACAGGGTAAGCTGGGGGTGTGGACAGGTGAGGGGCTCCTACCTCAGTGTGTCTCACCTGAGCTCAGCAGACAGGATGTAGATCAAGTCTCTGTCTCAAGTACAGACAGGGCAGTCACAGGGGGTCTCTGTAGATACTTTCCTACTCTCTTACTTGGGGTTACCAGGAGGCGGAAGGTATGTCTTGGGGGGTGGTGATGGTGGTACTTGGGGGCAGCAGGGAAGAAGGGGGAGAGCATCCATTCATGCCAGAGCACTTTGAGAGAGGTGGGACAGGTGAAGGAATGAGGGAATGGCAGGGTATTACCGATGACTTAAATTTTGAGCAAGCAGATGAGAGAAGAACAGATGAGGGAGGCATCTGGAATCATTTATCCAGAGAAAATAAAAATATTTTCATAGGCTTCACTGACACATAAGAAGCGACATGTTCAACATCACATACAATTTCCAGCCTTTTGACTATACACACTACCTCCTCAAAGCTAAAGGAATTAACGATGGAAGGTGAAACTTAAGAGGCATATGAGGATATTCCTTCAGGGAGGAAAAGGAAGTAGAAGAGAAAGAGGGAGAACAGCCATGCAGGAGAAGTGCTCTGGCCTGTTCTTTCAGGGAGAGCCATCTAAGCATAGATCATCTTTCCATTTGGACCTGGGGCTCCACGAGGTCCCTGCAAGCCTCTTTCTCCAGGAAAACTGGGCCGCTTATTGAGCCTCTCTCTCCCTTTTGGCTCTGTCCTGGGAAGAGAGGAAGGACACAGGATGAGACAAATGATTCAGCCCCAGAGGAAGACCCCCAAAGGGAGAGAGATACCAGCAGAGGTGGGGTTAGAGGGTCAGCGATCCACAAGTGTTACTGAGTATGTATTATGTGCTAGCCGCAGACCACACAGGATGGGTGGACACTGTGTCTTACATGTGAGCACATTTATTGTAGGAAAAGGTGTAGGGAAGGATGGGGGAGGGGTTGCTAAAGAGAAGGAGGGAGTGAAGACATAAAGGGAAGAAGAGGAAAGAAAGGCACAATTGTTGATGTCTAGTAACTCACATTCTAGTTATAACAATAAGACAACTGGCAAAAAAGCTCAGTGACAAGTGAACAGTCCCTGGAAAGAAGTTAAAAAGAGTGTTGATGGAGGTTACAGGAGGGCCTGGAATAGAGGAGCTGGGCTAGGGTGGGTATCTTCTTCTTCGGGAGAGGGGATTCTAAGGTGGGTGAATTTTAATTTTTTTTTTTTTTTTAAGTAGGCTCCACACCCAATGTGGGGCTTGAACTCACGACCCTGAGATCAAGAGTCACATGCTCTACCAACTGAGCCAACCAGGTGCCCCTAGGGTGGACCGTCTTCTCACCTGTGGACCAGGCTGGCTTGGAGGAGACTGTTGTTGGTTTTTTTTTTTTTTTTTTTTTTTTTTTAAAGAGAGAGAGAGAGAATGAGAGAGCCTGTGTGCACATGCACGTGCGAGGTGGGGCAGGCTCTACTCCTAGTGAGAAGCCTGATGCGGGGCTCAATCTCACCACCCTGAGATCATGACCGAAGCTAAAATCAAGAGTCAGATGCCTAACTGATTGAATTACCTAGGTGCCCCCTGGAGGATACTCTTGCCCAGGGGACCCCACTGGTCCCTGAGCTCCATGGGAGCCCATCTGGGCCTGGCAGTGAAAAGCCAGGGTAGCCCCAGCTCCAGGAAGGCCTGGTATCCCCAGGGTTCCTGGGAGCCCATCAGTCCCAGGCCCTAAGTATCCAGGGTGGTCCTGGGAGTCTTCATGGCTAGGGTAGCCCTGAGGTCCTGGGGATTCTGGAAACCCTTGGCAACCAGGGGGACCAGGAGGTCCAATTCCATCCTGCACCTGGAAGGAAAGGCAGGAGGGGTGGAGGTGAACCACAGAGCTGGCAGTGTGTGTTTCGGGGCTGGGGGACTCTTGTAGGGAAAGGCAATGGGGCCAAGCCAGAAGCTGTGATGGGAGTAGAATGTGTGTGTGGGAAAGTGCCCACGGCCCTGAGATTACTTAGGGAAATTCGAAATATCCTGGAGGTGGGACATTAATTGAGTCATCCATAGTTCTGGGTTCAAGGCCCTATTATAGTACTTGGGCACACTTACAGAGATTGTCTCAGGAGGAATCTGGCTTCTCAGTTTGAGATTCCTGTTGCCAACTTTACCCTACGCGATTCAAAGGACGCTTAACCAACCTTCTACCCAAAGAACACTATCATTTCTCATCCACCCACCACTTACCCATTACCCACTCCACCCACCTACCATCCAGCCAGCCCCATCCGCCACTTACCCTCCCACCCACTCACCATCTACCCATTTTTCCACACCCACCATCTACTTACCACTCACCTCCCACCACTCACACATCATCTACCCCTTACCTCTGGTCTGACTTCTGCCTTCAAAGGTGAGGCTGATCTGGGGCTACAGGGTGTGCTGAGAGGCCAGGGATTGCTGGGGGCCCAGGAGGATTAGGGGACTCTGGGCTCCCCATAGGCCCCCTCTCACCAGCAAAGCCAGGAGTCCAGTCCTGGGGTACTCCTCTCCCCTTGCTCTCCCTGTTGGGTCAGAAGGGCACGTAGTAGAGATAGAAATGGGGATGGGAGAGTGAGTTTTCTCTCTCACTCCAGCTCCTCAATCTTCCTTCTGTTCCTCTATCCCAACCCCACTGCCATCCCAGAAGGTCCCAAAGTTCCTGAAATTCCCACCCAGACAGGAACTTACCTGACATTCAGGGGGACCAACAGGATGGACACACCTAGAAGATGTGACAGGAGCAGGGTTGGATCTCCTTGGAAGAGAGGAGATTAAAACTGGCTCTTAGATTACCAAGTTCAACCTCCTCATTGTACAGATGGGGAAACTGAGGCCCAGAGAGAGATATAACTGCAAGTGACAGCAATGAGACAGCAAGCTGGCCTGGAGGATGGGGGTGAGAAAGCCAGTATGTCTCCTAATATGGTGGGGAATGGGGTCACCTGGACCTGTCACTTAAAAAAAAATTTTTTTTTTTATTTATTCATTTGAGAAAGAAAGAGCACGGGAGAGAGAGAGAGCAAGCATGGGGGGGCTGGTGAGGGGGTGAGGGTGAGAGGGAGAGGGAGAAGTAGATTCCCTGCTGAGCAGGGAGCCCAATGGAGCCGGATCCCAGGACCCCCAGGATCACGTCCTGAGCTGAACGCAGATGCTTAACTGACTGAGCCACCCAGGCATCCCTGGACCTGTCACTTTCTACCCAGTTCTGAAATTGGCAGAAATCCCAGAAAAGGTCCTTGGGAGGTGTGATGTTGTGATAAGAAATAGGTGTTTGGTCTTTCTTTGTTCTGGCACAGAGCTAAAACCCTTGGAATTTCCTAAGTGATCAGAGCCATAAAGGTGTCTTTTGTTATATTAATTAGGTGACTTTCTGAAAGCCCCTAGCTAACCTGAGGATGGGGGCTGGTTGCCAGGGAGCCACCCCTGTGATCAGAGAGTGGGAACTGTTCCCACCCCCTACATCTGAGGAGGGGAGAGGTGCTGGAGATTGAGTTCAATCACCAGTGGCCAATGATTTAATTAATCATGCCTCTGTCTCCATAAAGGGTGGGGTTCCTCCTCTCTTTCTGGGCCCCACCCTAATGTCTTCTATGATTCTGATACCAATTCTGATGTGTGGATTTTCCAACACCATCAAACAACTAGTTCTCTGAACCCTGTCCTTTGGGGTCCCTGCCCCATTCCTTGACGAGAGTCAGGGTGGGAGTATGGGGAGAGGACAGGCATTCCTAGGACCTATGTGCTTCCTTACCTCCGACTTGGGTTTGTGAACCCCCGGGGGTCTGATCTGAGAAAGAGTTTACCTGGAACTGCAGAGACCACCCCCCTTTCCAATCTAGCACCTTCTGAGAGCCCGTGGGTGCTGCTGGGAGAAGGCCCTGGCTGGATGTAGGCTCTGACACCCTATCCAGCTTGGCCGCTACTGCTTCATTCCTTCATCTGAAGAATGAATGAGTGAGTGAATGAATGAATGAATGAATGAATGAAGAGGGGGAGTCTGGACTGGGATCTTTGGTTTCATATCTATCTATAAATCTCTCCCATCTCTCCAAGTTCTTCATTTCATCACATCTATTCATCTTTCTCTGCCTTCCATCTCTGTGTCCTACTCCTTATTCAGTCCCTTCCTCTCTTGGCCTTCCCCTTGTTAGTACCCTCTCCCCTTCTTTCTATCCTTCCACCTCAAAGCATCATAGACTCTTAGAATCCAAAAAGGTCACAGTGACGACACCACTCGTTGGTAACCTGCTTTCAGGTACGTACGTCCCTCACTTACATAGGTAGTCTCGCCTGATCCTCCTTAACAGACTTTTGGAGTGAAGTAGGGCCTGACACCCCTATTTTATAGATGAAGAAATTGAGAATCATCATGGTGAAGAGACCAGCCCACGGTACATGGCTAATCAGGACGGAGCCGGGATTTGAACCCCTGGCTTTGACTGCAAGATTAGAGCTCTCTGCCTCCAACCTGGGGGCAAAATTCTCCATGGCAGGCTGTCTGCCTTTCCCCTGGCTGGGGGCCCAACTTCTCCTGCTTTTTAGATCATTAAGACTGGGTGGGGGTGAGGAAAAGACTGCACACATCTTGAGGATTACTGGCTCCAAACATCAAGTCTCTGGAAACAGAGAGGACTGAGGGTGTGAGGGTGGGAGGAATCCAGGTTTCAGGAGAAGAGAAGGTGGGGGCTATGTGAATTCGGGACTCCAGGCAGGATGGCCCTTCTTTTTGGGCCCACTCAGCCTTGTCCCTTTGCCCTCAAGTTCTCTCCAGCTCTCACCAGCCATCTTTAGGACTATCCCTACGTCTCTCAGGACAAGGGAAATCAAAGACGGCAACAGAAGAGGTCCCTGGCATGGAAGGCCTGGTGGGCCATGTGGCTTTTCTCTGAGACCCTCTCTTCCCACAGCTGGGGCTATATCCCCAGCACCCCAACTAAGGGTACCAGAATTATCAGATTGGTGCTAGAGCTGGGCAGGCAGGGAAGGCAGAATAGCTTCTGGGCACACAGAAGCCTGACAACTGGGGTGAGGAAGACAAGAGCTGCAGGAGCAAGAGGTGCTATTTGGGGTTGAGCAAAACTCTTCAAGTCTGTGGTGCCTCTGAAAGTGGTGTGGGGTGCCAGTTGGACTCCATCATCACACGAATGGGTTTAAATCACATGTAGCTGCATGTGACCTTAAGCCAGTCTTTTTACTACCTGGAACACCAGCTGTACAATGGGTTTATAGGGTTACCATGGTGATAATAATAATAATGGCTGGCATGGAGCCTTACTGTGTGGCAGGCCCTGTGCTAAGTGCCTCTCTGCGTTGTTTCTGTAAGTTCTCATACAGCCCATCAGGATGGGCTGCCATTAGCCCTCCTTTACAACTGAGGGTATTTAAGGATAAGAGGGAGGATGTCACTTGGCCAAAGTCATAGAGCTAGTAAATGGCAAATCCAGGTTTTAGTGCAGGCATTTTGGCTCCAGGCTCTTAACTCACTCACTTGGCTGGTCATGGCTAATGACCAATGCTCCCCAGGGCACTTACTATGTAGCAGGCACCATTGTAAGTGTTTTACACAGATTTATTCACTTAATCATTATAGCCACTCTATATAATAGTCACTTACTGTGAAAGACGAGGACACTGAGGCATTGAGAGGTGTGCTAACTTACTCTAAGCCTACTGCCAAGAGTCCAGTCAAGGCAGCCTACTTGAGAGCCAGCATTTTTTAAAAAAATAAAAAGTTTTTTCTTAAAAAAATTAAAGTAAAGGGCGCCTTGGTGGCTCAATTGGTTAAGCGTCTGCCTTCGGCTCAGGTCATCTCTGGGGTCCTGGGATCGAGCCCTACGCCCCACCCCACATTGGGCTCCCTGCTCAGTGGGGAGCCTGCTTCTCTCTCTCCCTCTGTCGCTCCCCCTGCTCCTCCTCTTGTCACACTCTCTCTCTCAAATAAATAAATAAATAAAATCTTTAAAAAAATTATAGTAAGAAAATGAAAGTACATACAGAATGGTGCAGAAATAAGAAATGTTCAGTTCAACGAATGTTCATATGGTGAATACACTATGTAACTAAATAATAAACATCACCTGTACCCCATGAGGCCCTTTCTAGTAACGACTTCCACCATTCTCCCCAACGGGAACCCCTATCCTGATTTCTAAACCATAGATTAGTTTTGCCTGTTTTTGAATTCTATAGAAATAGAATCCTACAGCAGTAAACTTTTGCTCAGTTTGTGATTCCTCTATGGTGTTGGTATGGCAGTCTTGTATTCAACTATAGATTTACTCATTCTACTATTTTTTTTTTAAAGATTTTATTTATTTATTCGACAGAGATAGAGACAGCCAGTGAGAGAGGGAACACAAGCAGGGGGAGTGGGAGAGGAAGAAGCAGGCTCCTAGCGGAGGAGCCTGATGTGGGGCTCGATCCCATAACGCCGGGATCACGCCCTGAGCCGAAGGCAGACGCTCAACGACTGTGCCACCCAGGCGCCCCTACTCATTCTACTATTGATCCCAGTGTTTGGCTATCCTGAATAATGCTGCTATGATGTGTTTTGGAATACACACACACACACACACACACACACACATTTCTAGTGGGTATATATCTCAGGGTAGAATTATTGGTTGCTTCCAAACAATTGTACAATTTTTTTTCTTACTGGCATTATATGAGAGTCCCTTACTCCACACTTGGCACTGTCAGTATTTAAAATTTTTACCAATCTGGTGGATATAAAGTGGTATCTCAGTATGTTTTTCCATATCTATTTATTAAATGAGGTAAAAGCAAGCACTCTGTAAGCTTGTCATAACAACCGTATGAGTGCAGGTATCATTCCCATTTTGCAGATGAGGAATGGAGGCCACAGTTTCTTCTTTTCCCCTTCCTCTCTCGAGTCCACTCACCTTTCCTGGAGGCCCCTTCCCCGCTTCTCCCCAGTGGGATTGGGATGCCTGGTTATCATCAAGTTTGGGAGGCCCCTCAGGCCAGGATGTTCTCCTGGGGAAGGAAAAGAGGAAGGCTGGGGTGAAGTGGACAGGGGTGGGGAGGACAGAAAGGATGAGGCATAAAGAAGGGTGTGAGGAGATTCTGGCTCTTGGCGTGGGATGAGGGGGCCAGAAGAGAGGTCTGGGCATATAGAGAAGGCATGACTGGGGATATTTGTGAACTCCCAGTGCTGGGGTGGAAAGTGGAGGTTTGTAGCCAGGGAACAAGAACCCATGTTTATAGGGATGTTGGGGACTTCTCTGGATCCCAGAGCCTCTTTCTGGGGTTTTGCTAAGTCAGAGGAGTGTGTGAGATCTCTCTTTTGAGAGGTAACTCTGGGTTCAGCAGTCCCTTGGTAGAGTCTCTTTGGAGTTTTCTAAGAGGTAGGTAACACTCTGTTCCCCAGGGTTGGGGGAGTAAGAGACAGGGCCTAGAGACCCTCCAGAGAATGTGGGAGAAGGACACAGGGTCTACTCTGATTCTGGGCTTCTGACCTGTCAGGCCAAGAGGCACCCTGGCAAGCAGATACCCTGCACTTTGACTCAACAGCTGTCGGGAGAGGCAGGGCAAATAATTCCCCCTTTCTAACATCTGTCATTCTCCTCCCAGAGTCCCCTCTGTGTCTGTACTTTTGCAAGCGTCATCTGCATAGATTCTCCCAGGTTGGACCTCCTTCTCCCACTCCCACCTTCCTTGAGCCCTTAGTCCATGGCTCACTGGCAATGCTCTGGCAGCAGAAGCAGCATGGCGCAGGGCACTAAGTCTGTAGCACGTAGTAAATATATTTGGCTTAAGTCTTGGCTCTATTAATTACTAGCTGTGTGCCCTTGAGTGAACTTCATCACCTTTCCGGGCAGTGACAGAGCTCTCAAAGGACCCAACATCATTCACTTGGCTTGTTTCCTACACAGGTTTTGGCTAATGAGAAAATGATTCCACGGGTGCCAGTTGGCTTGGAAATAGTGCAAACTCTGCAGTGTTGGGAGCCATGCTGGCATAGGGCCTAAGACCGTGCAAAAAGACTCCAGAGGTTCTAGATTCCTAGACTGCCGAAGCTGGAAGGGGCTTCACAATTCGATGAGTTCCCCTCCCCTATTTTACAGATGAAAAACTGAAGCTGAGAAAGGGGAAGTGGCCAAAAGCTGACAAGTAGCGGAGCTGGTCGGACTAGAGATATAAAACTGAATCCCGGCCAGTTCAACCGCAGATGGGCTCTCCTCTCCCCTCTGCATCCTCTGTCTGGGTGTTTATTTCTGGAGCCACATGTCCTGAGGGAAGGACCCAGGCTCTAGCCTCTGAACCAGACTTCCCTCTGCACCGTGGGTTCTCTGTGGAGATCCTAGCTCTCTTGATCTGTTCTCTCCAAGTACGGGGCCCTGGTGCCATTGAGGCAGCTGTACTGTTGTGCCACTGCTCAGCCCACACCTGGAGTGACTGTGGAGAATGCCCTCCCTGGGGTCTGGACATCAGCAGACATGGAGGGGAGTTGAGCCCCCTACTCAGTGTGGGCACAGTGGGAAGTCCAGGGCAGCCAAGGAGGGGCTGGGAAGCCAAAGTTATGGGGAGGCCTGAGGCCTATTTCCATGCCACTGCCTCCTCCACTCTGTCCCCCTACAGCCACCTTGCACTCTGTACCATAGTCTTTTGCCCTTGGCATGTGTTTAGAATACTTCTGACAGCTATTTTGGAACACTGTAAAACATAAAAGTTTATCATATAAACTCTGGAGCCATACTGCCTGGGTTCGGACCCCTGTTCTCCTTACTTGTTGCGTGACTTAAGTGAGTAAGTTACATACCTTTCTGTGCCTTAGTTTTCCTATCTTAAAGGGGATAATGATAGCCCCTACTTCATGAGATCGCAGTGAAGGGCACGGGTGAAGCACTTAGAACCACGTCCAGCACATGGCCCGCGCTCAGCACGTGTTGACTGCATTATTATATACCCTTGTCTACTCTGTAGGGCAAGCCCATGAGACTGGGGGTTCTCTGAGGGCAGGACTGTCAATTCTCTAAGAAGCCCAACCTGAACCCTAGTAGAGGTTTGAAACTGAACCAACAAGGGAGCGAATTAGACTCTAAGCAACAAGCCAACAAGGTTGTGGGCTGGCAGAAGTGGGCAGGGAGTGGGGATTTTTCTCCTTTCTCTGTCAGGAGCACCTTCCTGGCACCCTGGGTGCCCAGGAAGCTTAGGGACAGACAAGGATGTGAGAGGGAGGCAGAGGTTCTTTTTCTTTTTTCTTTTCTTTTTTTTTTTAATTTATTTTATTTTTCAATAATCCAGTGTGGGGCTGGAACTCACAACCCCGAGATCAAGAATCACATGCTCTTCCAGATGAGCCAGGCTGGTGCCCCACAGAGGTTCCTTTTCTGGTAGAGTCCTGGGTTGGAAAAGATGACAGGGAAGGAGGGCCACGTTTCTGCCTCTGGGGGCTCCAGGAGGTGCTCTCAGTCCTCAAGGAGGCAACAGTCAGGTGGAGAAAACCAATGAGCAGCATGTGTACCCTATTTCTTGGGTTCCAGAACCCTTTCTTATCCATCATCTCATTTTCTCTTGCAATCATCCTGTGGGCTAAGCCCAACTATCTCTCTCTTGCTCTTTCTTTTTTTTATTTTTTTGTTTTTATTATGTTTTTAGGGTTAATTTTTTTTAGTTGTATCTTTGTTTCAAGAGCATGCAAAAACCACTGGAGAACTGAATTCAGAATTTTGGTGGTTTTTTTTTTTTTTTTTCTTTTTAAAATAGAGGATGAAATGACCCTTCAAGACATTAGGTGGGTATCCAAGGTCACACAGGTCTTAAGCGGCTGTGCTGTAACTTGAAGTCAGGTCCTCTGACTCCAAATCCTGCACCCTTTAGGTAGTCTCTCCTGAACACCAGCAAGCCTGGGGGGGTGGGGGGGACACTAAACCCAGTCCTCTGAGAGCCTCCAGTCTGCTGGGGGGAACACAAGTCCTGCCACCGGGGGAGAATTACAGTTTCCAGCAGGGTGGGATAGGAAGGAGCAAACACTATGTGCCCATTGTAGGCTGGGCAATTTGCACAAGCCACTCTTTTTCTCTCTCCCCTCCTCGCCCTTCTTTCTTTCTTATCACCAAGCCCCATTTTCCAGGTAAGGGCAGTGAAGCTCAGAGTAACTTGTTTCAGTTTCCCCAGTGAGTCTAGTGGCAAAGCTGGGATTGGAATCCAGGTCAGCCTGATGCTAATATCTGTGCTTTTTCCTCTACATTGGAAGATGGTTGGCTCACAAGTCACCTTCTCCATGAAGTCTTTCCATGCCTTGGATGTAGAACTGACCGCTTGTGCATCTGGGTCCCTGTGGTACCCCATATGGATGTCTCCCAGGGCACCTGCACAATTCTTAGGCTCCTTTTATTTATACGCCTGTCTCCCCTCTACTAGGCAGTGAGCTCCTTGAGGACAGAGTGATCTTGGCCATCTCTGTGTCCTCAGTATGTGGCACAAAGCCTGCAAATAATCAGCGTCCAGTAAATATGTGTTGCATGAATGATGGGGAGGTGCTTGGGGATGGCCTACTTATGTCTATTTTCCTCCTTCCTTGGAACTAGCCCAGACAGTGATATTGGGGGGGGGGGCACCAGCAGATGGATGGGGGATGCTGGGGTAGAAGTCTGGGCACCTGTCTCACCTGGAGGCCTTTCTGGATTTCCCACACTCACCTGCACTCATGCTTCACCTCCAGGTACTTCTTTGCTTTCAGCCCAGCCTCTCCTGCACTCCTTCCTCCATGTTCCAGCACCTTTAGCTCTCCCAGGTTTGCTGTCTATGGGGCAAGTCTGGCATTGGTATCAGAACCATCCTTTCTGGTCCCATTTTACTCTCATAAGAGCTTTAAGAGTCAGGATAGGTGGAAATGACCTACCGCTATTTTATCGTTAGGGACATTCAATCTCCAAGGAGTGGTATCCATCTTTATACAGTAAGGTGGTGGCAGAACTGGGTTCAAGATGATGGAGGGGGATATGGCTGGGGGAAGTATCCTGAATGAGGGACAGGCTGGGCTTCCCTCAGGCACGTGAGGAAGAGAATCCCAGCATCTGAGCCCCACCAGAACTCTCCAGACCTTCTGCAGTCTTGATGATTGCCAGTAGGTGCCGTCAGTTTGCAACTTTTTGGTTCTGTCCCTACAAGTTCAGCTTCCAGCCCCTCTCTTCCTCCTATCACCTGGACAGTCTACACTTGGAGAAAGTAGGAGAGGGCCTAATTGCTGTGAGACTGCTGCCCTGGGAGAGGAAGCAGGAAGCAGGAAAACGGTCTCTGATCTGCACTCTGGCTTGGCTGCCTTGCTGCTTTCTAGGCTAAGCCAAGCCAAGCCAAGCCAAAATAAATAAAATAAAATAAAATAAAATAAAATAAAATAAAATAAAATAAAATAAAATAAAATAAAAAAATCCACAGTGGGTCACTGATTGCGCCCTGACAGGCACTCTTACCCTGAAACCAGCTCCAGGACAGCAGAAGCCTTTGTGGGGGAGGATGGGTGAGTACCTGGGGCACCAGAGAGAGAACCTAGGAGACGGGTCTCCGCTCAAATGTTAATCTAGGGTCCCTCCGGATCCCAGGACTGAGGCAAGGGTGGGGGAAACAGGCACCAACAGGATCTCACAGAGGGCCTAGCTAGCCCCAAGCACTAGCCCAAATAGCAACGCTGGCTGAATTAGGAAAAGGCACCCCTACCTCGAAATGCTTGGCTGCCATCTGCTGGAAAACTGTCATAACAGCTACAGAAACCTACAATGACCACAAGAGAAATGGTGCCCCCTGGAGTTGTGCGATGCACAATTTGCACACTGCGAGTGGCAATCTCCCTAGCCAATCCTCCTCTGGGGAGGGAGTCGGGCAGTAGAAGCAAACATCCAGGCAGGAAGAAGAGGCTGGGCACCTCCTTCTCCAGGAGTTCGGTGGATTCAGTTCTCAGGAAGGCAGAGTGGACCAGGACCCAGATGAGCCCTGGCGAGATAGGGCGCGCGCGCGCAGGGAGGGGGAGAGGGTACTTGGAAGGGCGAGTGGGAAGAGAGCCTACTAACTTCGTAGGGCCATGAGGCCCTTCTGGGTCCCTCGTTGGGTGCTTACTTCCCTTTCCCCACTTCACCCGACTTGGTCTCCAGTGGTTGGGACTGGAAGCACTAGGGTGGGGTGGAAAGGACTCTGGCCCGGGAGACTGAATCCGCGGAGCCCGGAGTCCGGGCTAGGAGGTCGCGTTCTTCGGGGGTGGGGGGTGGGGCTGCAGCCGCCTTGGCGGGGTAGGGGAGGAATCCTCCAAGGTTGGGGGAGGGGGCCGAAGAGCAGACCCTTGGCGTCTCCTTTTCTTTCTCTCCCTTCCCAGGCTCCGGTTCAGAGGCGCTCTCGGCGCCTGCCACGGCTTCCAAACTGCTCCGCTTCCTTCTGCCGCAGAAAAGGACTTTCAGATGTTGTAGCGGCGGCGGCGGCGGCGGCAGCGGCGGCGGCGACTCAGGACAGCGCCCCCTCCCCCTAACGGCCGCCTCTCCCCCCGGCGCCCCCGCTCCCCCACCTCTGGGAAGGCGCTGGGGGTGTGGCCAGGGGCCGGTATAAAGTCCGGGGGAGCCGGTCCCGGGCAGCCGCTCAGCCCCCTGCCCCCCGCCGCCCGCCGCCTGGGCCGGGCCGAGGATGCGGCGCAGCGCCTCGGCGGCCAGGCTCGCTCCCCTCCAGCCCGCTTGCTAACTTCCCTGGCTCCGTCCCTGTCCGCCCGCGGGGCCGCCCCGTCTCCCCGCGCCCTCCGGGTCGGGTCCTCCAGGCGCTCCGGGCGCTCTGTCGCCGTGTGTCCCTGCTGCCAGTCTGCGCGCGCGTTCTCCCCTTCCGCGCCCCGCGCCCGCGCCCCGTCTTAGCTCGGTCATGCTGCCCCTCTGCCTCGTGGCCGCGCTGCTGCTGGCCGCCGGGCCCGGGCCGAGCCTGGGCGACGAAGCCATCCACTGCCCGCCCTGCTCCGAGGAGAAGCTGGCGCGCTGCCGCCCCCCCGTGGGCTGCGAGGAGCTGGTGCGGGAGCCGGGCTGCGGCTGTTGCGCCACTTGCGCCCTGGGCAAGGGGATGCCCTGTGGGGTGTATACCCCTCGCTGCGGCTCCGGCCTGCGCTGCTACCCGCCCCGGGGGGTGGAGAAGCCCCTGCACACGCTGATGCACGGGCAAGGCGTGTGCATGGAGCTGGCGGAGATCGAGGCCATCCAGGAAAGCCTGCAGCCCTCTGGTAAGGTGCCCCTGTCCTTGCATGCCCTACCCGGTGTTCTCCCCTCGTACAAGCCCCTTCCCCACTCAGGCTGGCCTGGAAAGCCCTTGAAAATCTCCTGCGAGTTAAGGAGGAGGCAGGTACCTGGCAGGGCTGGACTGGCATGGGACAGGCTCACCCAAGGAAACTGCTGTTGAGTCCCTAGCAGCCTGTTGCCACCAGCAAGGAGGACTGTCCCAGCCCACCATCTCAAACCTCCCAAGGGTGCCTATTTGGGAAGAGAGGTCTCAATGGTAGTCCTGGTTGCTGGTGCAAGAGTGGAACATAAGCTGACCTGGTCCAGCCAGCAGCCTGCAAGTGAGCGGCCTAGGGCCAGATAGCTAGAGGATGGGGATGGTGGTCGTGGTGGCTTTCCCTTCCTGATCCTGGAACTTCCCTCATCCTGGCCACGTGTGAATCCCCAGGGGTCTAAGAAGCCAGGGCTTGGCCTTTTGACATTGTGGTGGGGTGGAGTGGGACATGCAAATTAAAGGGGCTTTGGGGGTGAGGGGCCTCAGAGTTGCCCCTCACCCCCAAAGCCCCTGGGCAGCTCACCTTGCTGTTTGAGAGGTATTGGGAAGACAGAGGTCTCTCTGCCAGGCCTGAGCACCCCATCCTGCTCTGGTATACAGGCACCCGCTCCTCTCTCCCGGCAGGTGTCATCTGAGGTGGCAGAAGAGAAGTAAGTCTTGGCTCCCAGCCCAGAGCTGTAGAAACCTAACGGGTGTGGGATAGGGAGTAGAGAAAGGAGAGAGAGAGGGAAGGAGAGGGAGAGGGAGAGAGAGGGAGAGGGGGAGGTGGGAGAGAAAGAGGGGGAGAGAGGAAGAGGGAGAGGGAGAGGTTTAGAAGGCCCTTTGCCCTAAACTCATTCTTACACTTTCTCTTTTTCCATTTCTCAGTGAGCCTCTCAGTTTCTTCTTATAATCGTTCTCAGTCTTTCGTTCTTTCTTACTCTTTTGTTATTTCCTGCTGAGTCTCTCAATCTCTAGTTTCACCACCAACATTCCTGTGTTCTCTCTTCCTCAATGTCTTCTCCCTGTTATCAGTTTCTCTTTCTCTATCTTGTTTCCTTTCTGTTTTTGCTGTCCTGCTTCTCTCTCGTTCTCCTCAGCCCCTTTCTGTTGCTCTTTCTCTCCATGTCTCTGTTTCTCTTTCTCTTTGTTCCTGTCTTTCTCTGTTACTTTTGGAATCTCTCTCTCTGTCTGCTTTTCTGTATCTCTGCCTCTGTTTCTTGTTCCCTCTCTGACTCTGTTTTGCTCTCCCCGTGCCTCTGTCTGTGTCTGTCTCTTTTCCTGGTGCTTGAAGCTTCCATTGTTGCAGTCCGGATGCTGGGACTCTGGCCCCAAGCTTCCTGCCCTGGGTCCCAGACCGTTCCACTTCCTCAATCCTCTGCCGCTTGTTAGCGGAGGAAAGCAGGATGCAGGGAAAACAGGAAGGAGGTGGACCCCAGGGGTCTGGGCCTCAGGCCTCTCTGCCCTTCCTGTCCCTAGGCAGTGAGAGATGGGTCAGCAGAAAACATTCTAGGACAAATGCCAGCCTGGCACCCGGCACATCTGGGAAACGGGGGAGGCGGGGTTCCTGAGGGAGTAAGGCACTGATCCTGGGGCATGGAGGTCGGTGCCAGTGGGAGAGGAGGGGTATTGGTACCAGACCAGCTTGGGAGTGAGGGCTGAGCCCTTGGGGACCTCTTTCCCTTCATATCTCCATCCACCACTGGCCAGTGGGTATGTATCTGGCACCAGATTAGAATGGGTGCTAGCCTTCTCCTCTCTCACTGACTTGAACTCGGGGCAGAAGAGCCCTCAGAGGGTCTTGAGCACCCCTCCCTCCCTGACTGGGTAGGAGCACCCCATCCTGTAGTGGAGGAAAATCTAATCCCCTAGGGGCTTTGGGGGAAATGGTATGAAGTTTGTGATTGTCCTGTGGACATCATGCAAATTGGCCTTTATGTCCCCTTAGGATTAGGGGGTCCAGGTCTCTAACGTCCACCCCATCCCTCCTTGCCTGTCCTCTACCCATGCAGGGTATGCAAAGATCTGGAGAGGGAAAGGGCTAGCCTGGAGAACCCTGGGAAACTAGGTACCTACTAGGCAAGCTGTGTCTGTGCCTTCTCACCTCCTAGTCACCACAGAAGCATCCCCTGCGCCATGTGAAAGGTGCCCCCTAGAGTTGTGCGACAGCCCTGCAGGGTCGCTGGTGAGACAAGATGGCCAGAGCTCAGGCCTTATCCCCACTATTCTCTCTAGCCTTTCACTGTCAATAGGCCACTGTCCCTCCTAGGTCCCAAGGCTTGGACCCTCTTGCCTTGTGGATAGTTTGGCAGAGGGTATCAGGCTCCTCTTTCTGCCTTTTCGTCTTGGAGCTAAGCTTCAGCAGGTGACTGGGGGAGGACAACTACTTGGCATGCCCCTTCCCTTGGCCTGCTATGTCTAGCTGCCTACTCTTTGCCCCAGGAACGGATTTCCTCCTTCCATCTTAAGCGTCTGTCCCCTAACCTCCCCATAGCCCTCCTGTCCCAGCTTTCTGAGCCAGAAAAGGTTGTGGATTAACACTGCTCAGGCCCCCAGAGGTGGGGGTGGGGTGGGATGTGTGCGTCAGAAGTCCACAATGCTGCATCAGTGGACTGACCCTTGACTCATGGAATCTGGGGGAGTGGACAGCGGGAAGATCAGTGTTTGGACTGGGGCGCTCCTAAACTGTGCTCTTGGGTCTCTCTGGGACAGGGTTAGGGAACAGACAGACTGGGTTAATTTTTAGTCAACGCAGCAAATATTGTCCCCCTTACTTCAGTACTGGGAATCCAGTCATGTCATGGGAACAGGGCCTTCCCAGAAATTCTGTGCCTTGGGGGAGGTAGGGGGAGGAGGATGGCTGCTTAACATTTTTTCTTTAGTATTGGCAAAGCCAGAATTATTGGTGCCTCGGGTATCAGGAGTCTTTCCATTTAAAGACATAGGAGCTGCAGGGATAAGTCTGTCCTCCTTCCCCTCCACCCAGCCTACTACATTTCCTCATCTGTAAAATGAGATGACAACGGGACCTGCCTCACAGGCTTGGGGTGTCTGGCATGGAGTAAAAGCCCCATCGGTTAGAGCCATGATGAGGATGGTGACTGAGAAGAAGCTGAGAAGATTTCGGTTGAAGCTTAAATCCTCCTCTGATGCTGGGACTTTGAGGGACAGTAGGGCAACTGAGCAAAGTAGGGGGACATTCGGAGGAATTGAGAGGGGTAGGGAGGAACTTGGTGCTTTTTGCTGCTGTGAACATGGGAAGGACAGGCCAGCTTTCCTCCAGTCTGAGGTGGGCAGCGTGGCACAGCGGTGAGGAGGATGCCCCGTGAGCCAGACCTCGAAGAAAGGGCTGGGTGATCTTGGTTTCTCTAGACAGAGTCCAGAGGAAGAAAGAAAGGGCCTTTCTTGCAGGGAGGGGGAGTGAGCTGTAACTCTGTGTCTGTCTGGCTGGGCCCACCCACCTCACAGCCTCACCCTGGGTGTCTTGAAGGGGACCGGGGCTAGAGTTGAGGAGGGACTCATGGGGTTGAAATCAGGCTGCCAGAAAGAGGAAATCCTCCAGCTTTGACCATGAACTTTTCAGCCAATGGTGCGAAAGCCGTGAAGTCTTGTCTCTCTCTGGGCGCCTTACCCTCGGTGGCTAGAGCAAAGACCAAGGTTTGTGCTGTGGTTCCGCGTTGTTGGCCTAGCTCCAAGCAGGGCCTGGAGGAGATGACCCGGCCTTCCTTGGAGGTCCCATCCCCTAAATAAGCCTTTCGGAGATCAGAAAGTCAGATCTTTCAGGGGGCTAGGTCCGACTCTGGGGGGACCCACAGGGATTAGGGTCTTTCCAGAGGGCCTCACCTGGGTGAGCAGTACCAGGTGGATGGAATTCCTGAGTAAGCAGGGAAGTAGCGAGTATTTAGCTAGCTTTGGAGAGGGGAAGGTTAACATTTTTCAGAGGCCCAAGGCTATGACCCTCACCCTCCCAAACCCAGGGTCTAGGGGTGGAGCCTGGGGTGGATCCTCAGTCTGCCTGTTAAGCAAGGCTGGGCGAGGAAAAGTTACAGATTAAATGGAAAGTCAACAAGCCCTGGTGCAGGCGGAGTGCCCTGCCCCGGGTCTGTGTCTCTGCCCAGGGCAGGGTCACACTGTCCGAGTGCACATGGACGTGCATGTGTGGACCAGTGCGTGCCTGGACACGTGATTGTTTGTATATGTTTGTAGTTCTTGAGTCCTGGCCTGTTCTGTGTCTGTGTACATAGATATAGATATACTCCGTGTACCTGTGTCCCCATGAGAGTAGGTGAGCAGCTACTCTCCCTATCTGGTGCATTCTTCTCTAAGCTTAGGCATGAGGTAGGGACAGGCCGGGACCAGATCTGGAGAATGGCAGAGCAGCTGGAAGTTGGCATGCTTGGCGTTAATGAAGGATTGCTCTCCTCTGTGGGGTGCCCCTCTGCTGGGGTGAAGCAGTCTGGCCGAGGACAAGAAGGGTCCCAGTATGGCACTGATGAGTATCTGGGCTCAAGTATGTGTGTTTTGGAGGCTTGTAGGATTCTTCAGTTCTTCAAAAAATAAAAAAGGAAGCTTGCCTAGCAACAACACAAAAGTGGGGAAACCAAGGAGGGGGAGGCCAGGCACACTGACTGCTTAGCTTTCCGTAGGTAATCCCCTTAGTGTGACATGGGGCCTTACCCCCACAAGAGCATAAGCTATGCTTCCAGCCTTGCCCTATGGCCTTTGCGCTCCAGGTCAGTGAGCAGATCCAGTTGTCCTCTCTCTCTCTCTCTCTCTCTTTTTTTTTTTTTTTTAAGATTTTATTTATTTACTAGAGAGAGTGAGAGAGAGAGAGAGAGAGCGAGCAAGCACAATCAGGTAGAGGGGCAGAAGGAGAGAGAGAGAGAGAAAACCCAAGCAGACTATGTGCTGAGCGCAGAGCCCTACCCCTACTTGGGGCTTGATCTCAAAACCCCAAGATCACGACCTAAGCCAAAACCAAGAGCCAGATGCTCAATTGCTTAACCAACTGAGCCACCCAGACACCCCAAACAGTTGTCCTCCTTAATCATGCCTCCTAAGTTAAGGGATCAATAGTTCATATATATCCATTAATAAGCCCCCAAGTGTTAGTCATCTGTGAACTTCAATTCACAGAAACTCAATGTTGGGAAGCCTAGTTGCAGTTACATTTCTACTCCAGATCTCTCTAGGTTCTTGAGACCTTTACCATCCCGATGCCCTACACGTCCAGGATGGGAGGCTCTCTACCTCCATTTGTTATAAAACTCTTGCTTACTTCTCAAACCTGAGAACATTCTGCCTGCTTACCAAGAGGAACAAGCATCACCGTGCAAAGTAGTGATTCCCTTTATGGCCGTGAAAAGAAAGCAAACTCAAAGGAAAGACCAAAATCTTTCCCAGGTTCTAGGGGTGCCCTTCGAATTAGCATCATGGGCTGTGGCAAATGAGTCCTTTTGATCCTTTCCAGCCTTTTCCGGGTAAAATGGTGGCACTTTTGTTCATGTCTCAGCTCAGCCTCTGTTCTTTCAAGATTTGGCTCTAATTCTTTTAGGTCTTCCATTTCCTCTTCCTCTCCATTATCCACTTCCAGCCTACACCCCTGAAACACTGTGACCCCTTCCAGAAGTCTTATGCTTTTGTACAAGGTGGATGCAGGGGCAAGGATCACTGGCCAATCTGGGCCTTTTGGCCAGAAAGGTTCCTTGGGAGGGTCTTCAGGGAAGAGCCTGGATCCCAGATCTTTTCTCTGGTTCTGACCTAGGGTTTGGGGTCCATCTTCTTACGGCCCCCTTGCCAATCCCGGTCTTCTGAAATTTACCCACATCTTTTGCTGCCTACATCACTGGGAGGTCTTGCTATAGTGGATTCTCCTTGGTCGGCTTAAGAACTTGATGTTTTCTCTGAGACTGGAGTTCCCTCCAGACTATGCTTTTGGATGTTAAATACGCAGAAAGATAGATTATTTCTATCTGCTCCATTTATTTATTTGTTTATATTTATTTATTTATTTATTTATTTATTTAAAGATTTTATTTATTTATTTATTTATTTTTTAAAATGATTTTTTATTATATTATGTTAGTCACCATACAGTACATCCCCGGTTTCCGATGTAAGGCTCGATGATTCATTAGTTGTGTATAACACCCAGTGCACCATGCAATACGTGCCCTCCTTACTACCCATCACCGGTCTATCCCATTCTCCCACCCCCCAAGATTTTATTTATTTGACAGAGAAAGAGACACAGTGAGAGAGGGGACACAAGCAGAGGGAGAGGGAGAAGCAGGCTTCCCGCTGAGCGGGGAGCCTGATGCAGGGGCTCGATCCCAGGACCCTGGGATCATGACCTGAGGCGAAGGCAGATGCTTAACGACTGAGCCACCCAGGCTCCCCTATCTGCTCCATTTATTCCTTACCTTTGATTCTTCTTTCTAAACCAGCCCTCCACCCATGACAAAACCTTCCCATCCTTGGTGACTCAATTTTATAAATAACCTTTGGTATGGAATCTTGACAAAGACTTTCTGAAAGTCTAGATTCCTCCTTGCCTGATTTCCCTGTATCTACTTGCTTCCCCCCACACTGCCAGAACTAGGAGAATAAAAAGAGAACTAACCCCCCAACTGACTTTGGCTAGACGGAAAAATACCATTTGACCCGGAGGCAGCTCCGGGACTGCTGCCACGCATGGAGGAAGCTGCTAACTCCTCAGGAAAAAAATCCTGACGCAAACCAGATGTGACCTTTTGTCTGGCTGCCAACATCTGGAATGCTGGCAGAGGCTTTGCATTCAGGCCGGCAGCGAGCTGCCAAGCCCAAGCATTTTAGAGGTGACTCCGATCTGCAGAGAGGTCCTGCAACCTCTTTCTCCAGCTCAGCCCTGTATTCTGGTTTTGGCTGCCTGGAGGTTGGAGTAGTGGTTACAATTCTGGGACTTCTGGATCGGGTCATTCTTGATAGAGTCTTCAGGAGATCCCAGGGAGAGGGTGCAGGTCCAGCCTCACCACCCCCATCTCCGCATCCCCAGTGCCCTGGCTCTGGGCAATAGACTTTGGATGGAGTCTAAAGTCCAAGGATGGGAGATGTTGGGGTCGGGGAACTGAAAGGAGGTGTGAGGGTGTTTTTGGTCCTGCAGCCACACAGTGTCACACACACGCACACACACACACACCCACATTTTCACATGTAGGCATACACACCCACTCCCGCTTCTTCTCTCCTGTTCAGCCAATGGGGAGAGCCTTTTGGGCCAGATTTCTTATCCCTCATGGACATTCTGATTTTGGCCATGGGGAAGAGGGGTAGCAGAGCCAACAGATCTGAGGATCCCCTGGTTGGCTCAGCCAGATGCTGAAAAGAGCAGGAAAGGAGACAGGAAGAGAGAGCAGACGGAATGGGGGATAGTAGGAGGAGTTGAATGGAGGAGGGTGTGAGATCTGGTGGGGAGGCCCCTGCCTGCCTTAGACCTCCCTGCAGGGCCCAGGGGACCCTCCTGCTGTCTGCGCAGCTGCAGCTGGTGACTCATCTGAGGGCTGGACTGGGTGGGGTGAGGGACAAGTCAAGGACTTTAAGAGGAATATTCTCCTGCGGGAATCCCAGGAGAGTGGGCAGGAGACAAGGGTGTTGCTTTCATCCCCCCCCCCCCCCCCAAGGTTCCCCATGCTTTCCCAGAGCCAGGCTGGAGAATCTCCAAGAAGAAAGCAAGGTGGGAGGCTGGGTTGGTGTGCTGCCCTGTCCTTTCCTGGTGCTGACCTTTCCCCATCTCGGCCTGACTGCAGACAAGGATGAGGGTGAGCACCCCAACAACAGCTTCAGTCCCTGCAGCGCCCACGACCGCAGGTGCCTGCAGAAGCACTTCGCCAAAATTCGAGACCGCAGCAGCAGCGGGGGCAAGATGAAGGTCATCGGGGTGCCCCGGGAGGAAGCTCGGCCCGTGGTGAGGACCTCTGACCTACAAATACTCATGTGCGCAGGCACACACACCACTGGCACCACCACTAGATCTGGACGATGTTCATTCGGCAAACGGTCGCTGGATGCCTGTTGTGTGCAAGAGGCACCTAGTATGCGTCATCAGGACCGAGAGAATCCTCATTCCTTTCCTTGAACCTCCTTTCCTCTCCATCAGTTATGTGTATATTGATGCAGTCGAAGCAGTTGTGAAGTACTGAACTACTTCTGTGCTGGTTTGTAAATAGTGGTCGCCCAAGCCTCCTGGTGTTTCTTAGCTCTTCTCTTGGATTCTCCATGCAGACTTTTTCAGTAACTAAGGGGTTAACACTAGCCACAGTAGGGGGCCTGGAGACCGTGCCCCAGGGTCTGGCTAATGTCCTTTCTGATGGATCTGTGCCTGGGTCCTACCAAGTTGTTAATTGTATGACATATGTAGGACATGTGTATGACATTGTATGACATCAGCTATCCCTCCTGCTTAGAAATCCGTCCCTTCCCAGCCACCTCCATAGGTTTCCACAACCCCTTCCCCACAAAGTCCCTTCCATTCACACCCTTCCTTTTTAGAACCTCTTTTGGCTCAGGATCCTCTCTTCAGTGTCCTTCTGCTCTGTCCACCAGGGTCCCCTGAACCCAGTGGGCCCTGCCCAGCCTCTGGGCCTTGAGCCTCCTTTCTGGGCCTTCAGTCCTGATCTCACCAACCCCCACCCCCCCCCCCCCCCCCCCGCCCCGGCCTTGGTCTTCCTATTTCTCTTCCTTCTGCTAAGCAGTTTCACTCTCCCTTCCTCCAGCCGCAGGGCTCCTGCCAGAGCGAGCTGCACCGGGCCCTGGAGCGGCTGGCCGCCTCACAGAGCCGCACCCACGAGGACCTCTACATCATCCCCATTCCCAACTGCGACCGCAATGGCAACTTCCACCCGAAGCAGGTGGGTCTTCATCCCTGCTGGCTCCGTCCTGGCCTCAGCTCGTGGGGCGTTCTTGGTCTCTCTACAAGATGGTTCGGGAAGGAGATCTCGGGAAGGGGGAGACCTCCCCACCCAAACCTAACCCCTTGGACCCTCCCCCAGCCTTAAAGCCTCAGCTTATTTTGCCCACCACACTCATTTTGGAGATGAGGAAACTGAGGCCCAAAGTCCCGGAGTGAGTTAATGGCAGACCAGCTGTCCTGCCTCTCCATCCAGGGCTCTTTCCATCACCTCTGGATTCACCATTTAGCACCCCTGCCAACCTCTACCTCCCAGCACTCTCTCATTCCCCATCTGCACTCCGTTCTATGAGTAGTTCTCTTTCGCCATAGACTGTCTTAGGTTTCATTTGGGGATGGAGGGGCTCAGTCATGAAGGGTTAAGGAGGAAACTCAGCCTGCCCCTTCCCCTAAGCTGAGTAACCAAACCACCTGGGGTACAGTCAGGATGGAGGTGAAGCCAGATCTAACAGCTGGGAATGGGAGCTTTGGATGGAAGCAGAGAATGGAGGGGGGCAGGAGAGAAAACATGAATGCGGGGACCTCCATACTCCCTCATGCCCTTGGAACATGGGTCCCTCTGATGAGCCCTCAAGAGGCAAGGATGTTCAGCAAGGTGGGCCTGCCTCAGCCCCATCTCTGACCCAGGAGAGGGGCGCTTACTCGGAAGGGTGACGTATCTGGGCAGAGCCTTGTGCTGGGTGTGGCCTGGGGAGTCCTGGCCTGGGTCTTTCTCCAGCTCTTTGTGGGCATAGACACATGCATTCTCCCACTCCATGTTCTACAGGGAGATCCACAAAGTGGGCTGCTACTCAGCCAATAGAGGCCTAGGTCGGAGGAGAAGGGCTGCTGCCGGGTCTGCAAATCCCAGGATGGCATGAGGAGGTTATGGGGTGGTGTGCAATGAGTGCAGGACCGGAAAGGGCCCCTCAAACTGGTACCAAACCTACTCACAAGCTTTATCCCAACACCAATTTTATCCTTGTCCCATTTTTTAGAAGATTTTATTTATTTATTTGAGAGAGAGAGAGAGAGTGCGAGCAAGCACAGGGGGAGGGGCAGAGAGACAGGGAGAGAGAGAGAATCTCAAGCAGGCTCCCTGCTCGGGGCTCCATCTCAAAACCCTGAGATCATGACCTGAGCCAAAACCAAGCGTTGGATGCTCAGCTGACTGAGCCACCCAGGTGTCCCATCCTTGTCTAATTTTTAAAAACTTTTTTCCCTCATTAAAAAAAGTTAATATTTATATTAATATAAATATATTTACATTAATATTAATATTTTCTAGAGCAGTTTTACGTTTACAGAAAAACTGAGCAGAAAGTACAGGGTTCCCATCTACTCCCTCACCCCCAGTTTCCCATTAACGTCTTGCTTTAGTGAGGTACATACGCTACCACAAATTGAGGGACTGATATTGGTCCATGGTTTACATTAGGGTTCACTCTTTGTGCTGTACAGTTCTGTGTGTTTTCTTCCCCCAATTTTTATCCCACTGAAACTTCTGACACTTGAGCCCTTTATCCCTAGACCAGTGTTGACCTCTGAGACAACCTTCGCTTCTTGGCCGAAGATCTCTCTACTCCATGAGCTCAGAGGGTCCGTGCTCATGAAAGAGCCTCTGCGCTCAGAGGCCATCTTGGATCAACTGTCTGACTTGGGCTGGGCTGGGATTGGGGCAGGCTGCCTGGGAACTGACCTCTCATACCCTTGTCTTGGCAGTGTCACCCGGCCTTAGATGGGCAGCGCGGCAAGTGCTGGTGTGTGGACCGGAAGACGGGAGTGAAGCTTCCGGGGGGCCTGGAGCCAAAAGGGGAGCTGGACTGCCACCAGTTGGCTGACAGCTTCCGCGAGTGAGGCCTGACAGGAGGCAGGGGGCTCCGTGCCCCCTGCCACCCCTATCCCCTAGAGGCTACAGAGCTGACCTGGAACCTGGGTCTGAGTCCTGGCTCTGCCTCTGGCCCAGAAGTTTCCCTTTCTGTGTGTGTGTGTGTGTGTGTGTGTGTGTGTGTGTGTGTGTGTGCATGGGTGTGCCCTTGGGGTGAGCCAAAGCCTAGGGGTGTCTTTGGGCTTAGATAGTCCGAGAGGTCTGAGAGTTGCAATGGGGAGCCCTGGTATGTCTCCAAATTGATCCTGGATTCATTCCTTCCTTCCTTCCTTCATTCATCCAGCCATCTAAAAACATTTATTGACAACAAACTACATGCCAGCTCTAGTTTTTTAGTCCTGGGTGCTCTTATTCTGACTTTGTCTGATTTGGGCATGTGGGGTCACTTCCTATTAGCTGAGCACAAGCTTGTGGGGGAAGAGAAATCCCATTTCCAGAATCAGAGAAGGAAAGTAGACATGTACGTTGACTTTTGTACCTTGTACCATTGTCCTTCCCCTCACTTTAGTCAGAGGACAGAGGCTGTAGGGAAAGTGTGGGGTGGTAGATGATTCAGTGGTCAGGAGTCCCAGACCCACTCTGAAAGCTCAAGCCTGCCAGGCTCCCCTTCTTCTCTTCCCCAGTCCCCTCCAAGGGGAAGGACCTATAGAGACAAGCTCACCTTTTGGTCTGGTGTGCCACCTGCTGGGTTGCCTGGCTGCCCAGACCCTGCTGTGAGGGAGGGAAGAAGGTCGGAAGAAGTCAGGCAAGACAGAGGGCTGAGGAGGTGGGGCCCATCTCTGAATAGTCAGGGTGGGAGGAAAGAATGCACAATGGGACTGCCTGTGCCTGATGGAACAGAGGACACACATGCTGGGGGGTGAAGGACTTGCCTGGCGTCCTGCTTCCTCCCGTGTTTGCAGTCACAGTCACAAAGTCGCCAGAATGACTCCATCCTTCCAGTGGCTCACTGCCTGTGGCTTTGGCTCCTTATATCTCCCTGCCCTCCAGGAATTTCTGGCTTGACTTGATGGAAGGAGACTTAGGGACCTACCAGTTGGCCATGATGTCTTGTCTTTTTTTTTTTTTTTTTTTAACAAAACAGAACAAAACAAAAGAAAAAAAATCTAGACAATTGTGTTTGGTTGATTTATTTATAATTAGAGACAAGGATGCACCAGGGGTGGGAAGGGGGGGTCATCGTGTGGTCCCCAGACCTGTCCTACATGGTAAGAAGACTGCAAAGGGTCAACCAATTCACCCTCCTCTTCCCTGTAGCCCCTCCCTAGGGAGTTTCCCTGTCCCCAAAGTCATGCTGTGGGTGTTCAGACTCCTGGGGGGCAAATAATGGCTTCCGAAGGAGGGCAAGCAAGGACAGACCTGCTGGGCCAGGGCTATTTCTGGGATCATGTGGTGTGTGAAGCTGCGGTATCTCCTAGGGCATCAGGCAGATTGGATTTGCCTCTGGATTTGATGTATTCATTTAGTGGGGAGGCACTTCCCTGAAGTTGGGGAAAGGGGGTAAACTCCAATACATTCCACAGCTCTGACTGCCTAGATTCCTTAATGGGGTAGTTGGGTCGTGATTCGATTCCGAGAGGTTGGGAGTAGGGGCATCTTTGATCTTGCTGTCCTGAGCTCAGCAGGCTGTGGGCTTTTGGTGCCAGACCCAGAATTGGTGCGCATGTGGTATGACTGGATTTCTGGTCCTCTCCCACTGCCCTCTCCCCCATCTCTGTGCTGTGTGTGTGTGTCTGTGTGTGTGTATATGCTGGTTGCCTGGGTCAGGGCCCCCTCTCAGGAGGTCACGGGCAGCCTGAAGGCCCAGTGCACCATGTCTGTTGCACTCTGGGGTGTTCCCTCCTGTTGGGTTGTCTTCTGGATTCCTAGCCCCTCCCCAGCACCAGGGGCGCTCCCAGGCCTTTTAATTCACTGGCTTCTGACGAGCTGGCCTCTTAAATCTGGGCCTGCAACCCGCATCTCTCCAGCTCTGCCTCAGTGACAGCATCCCACAGCCATCTGGTCTCCCTGAGGCACCACAAGCCCCTGCCAGCAGTAGGAGATTAAAGAATAAAGTGGCCTTGGCCCCCTGACCCCCCTTCATGGAGCCCCCTACCGCTTGGGCTGAAGCCAAGGCATGTTGGGGTAGGAGGTAGGCGCAGGCTGACGAGTTGTAGGTCCTTAAACCAAATAAATGTAGAGAGAGTATCTCTTTCCCTAAAGCATCTCTTTAAATTCCCCTTTTTTCTCCAGCCCCCCTTCTCAATGCTCTACCCTGGTACTGTTGGCCGTGGGTACTAGGAGGTCCTTTTCCTCTCGTGGGCCTCCAAAAAAAGCTGGATCTGCTTGGGAAGAAGCTGCGTATGTGGCCTGGGCTGTGCCTTTGTTATATCTGCATATTTGTGGTGTGTGTGTGTGTGTGTGTGTGTGTGTGGGTTTGAGTGTGTGTGGACACCTGTGTGGATATAGCAAAGTGATGCTTTTGAATATACGAAGCGAATATATAAGGTGAGATGTGAACGCATGTGTACCAGGCGTGGGTGTGTGTAGAGGAGATGCTAATTCGAGGGGCGTGTTTATGCGGGCTGTGCGAATCTGTGAATGTATGTGATGTGAGGCGGGAGGGATAGAGAAACTCAGAGTATGTATGTACTTCCCTCCCGGCTATGAATGAGTGGCCTTCACTGCAGGATTTGTGGGAGCCTAAGCACCAAAGAACAGAGGATATGCACTTTGGGAGAGGGGGTGAAACATCCCACAGAAACACTGCCCCCCACCCATCCCCGGCGCTTGCCTCCTCGATCTGGGAGCCAGGGCCCAGGTGTCCAAAAAGAAGGAAATAAAAGCAGCCCCGTGTCAATGTGGACACCCTCTACCACTGCCAGGCTGGAGGAAGTACACTGTCCCGGGCAGTGGGGAGACCGAGGCTCCAGAGAGGAATTGCTAGTCCCCCTAGCCCCACCCCCTTCCTGCCCAGCCGTGCGTCCAAATCCTTGGACCGTCACTCCAGTAGCCACAGGGCATCCGCATGTCTGGCAGAGGTGGAAGGGAGGAGGCAGCAAGGACTAAACTCCGGTGTCCTGTTGGGACCTACCCAGATAAACTTAAAACTGAAGTCCTTGAGCGCTCTGCTCTGCCTCCCCAAGAAACGTTATTCGCCTCCATTGTGGCTTGGAGTAGGCGGGTGGGAGGCGCCCCACCAGGATCCCCTAGCCCATTGGTGCCCATCTACTTCAGGCATTTGGTTTCCATTTCCCAGCTCATTAGTGGAGATGAAGCCCTGCTGTCGTTGAGGGCTGGGGGCTGGGTTTTCCACCGGCAAGCCAGCAGGGTGGGAGTAGGGAGAGAAAAGGGGAGACTTGGATTGACTCCAGCATTGGATTCGGGCGGGGGCATCTCTGAAGAGTTGGCCAAGCTTCCTGCGGCCCCTCCTCCTAGGAAGGCCCCTAGGTTCCAGCTCCGGCAATGGCTTCAGTTCCTTCCAGGACAAGGCTGCTTGTCCCAACCGCTCTGCCCTCTGGGCCAGATTCAGCTATACCAAGCTGCTCCAGGAATGTTATGAGGCATGCAGGACTTGGGGTGTCTGCTTGGCCCCCCTTCCTGGGGGGGGATATGACTGTGTGGTAAATGACCCTGCAACATTCCCAGCTGGAGAAACTCCCCCTGCATTCCAGACCCCTATGGCAATGTCACCTCTGACCTAGAAAGAGAAAGTCAAGATGATGTGGGAGGCACGCTGGCAGCTGCGACAGAAGACAGAAGACAGAAGACAGATGAGGGTCGTTGGGTCCTGGGGCTGTCTTAGGGAAGAGGGGAGGAAAGGGGTGGTTTGTGAGTCAGGGGAGAGGGTCAATGGAGAGGAAGTGTATTCACGGGGGAGGAGAGACTTAATGAGAACAATAAGTGGGGGAGAGACAATGGGACAGACCTTTGGGCATACCCACGGTGGGGAGGGGGCAGGGGGGAGTCGACACCACTTCAGCCAGCCAAGGGTCTAATTAGATCTTCACTGTCAGAGTGATCTGTCCCTTCTATGTCTGAGGCCCCAGGGGCTGAAGAGAGTTAGGGTCAGGGAGTAGAAGTGGGGGTGCCGAGGATAATTAGAAACAGGCTCTACTGAGTGAGCAGGCGCCACCAGGACCATTTCTCCCCTGAACCCCTCCTCTCTTCCCCAGGTCCCCAGCCCCCTTCTCCACGACCTGGACAATTCCAGCCAGACTAGGGGAGGGGTTGCTAGAGCCTGGGAGTAGAAACCCGGTGGGATTGGCTTCCCGGGCCCTTACACAGTCTCTAAAGTGCAAACAACATATTTTCGCCATGCGATGGTATTTAATTACACATAAAAACAGAGCCATTAAACTGAAATTAAACCCTTGTTGGAATCACTTAATTCAGGGCATGACAAATTGCTTTCAGTGGAGGCGGCAGTGAAGTCCCCCCAGGGAGAGATGGAGATTAGCGGCTTCCATGGCTGGCTGGGTCCCCTCGTTCTCTTTAGAGCTGGCTCCCTTGCCAGCTCTAAATTCTGAAATTGGGATCGACCTTCTTCCTAAAGACCACCCAAGCCAAGGGTAACCTCTAGGTTTGTTTAGGATGATAGAAATGGAGTGTTGGAGAATCACAGAATCACTGTCCAAACCAGTTTTAGACAATACTGACCCATTTTATTGGTGGGGAGGTTGAGACCCAAGTGCCAAAGTCATCCAGAGCCAGGATTAGGACCCTGGCACCAAGCCATGACCAGGAAGGCTGTTTTTTTTCAGGCTCATATCCTTTCAACCTGCGCCTGGAGACAGAAGTTGGGACTGGGCAGGTGAGGGTTGGGGAACCTCCCTCGTTGGGGAGGGTAGATTTCTCCAGAACTAGGCTCCCACCTGATCCAAGTCTAGAGATAGCAAGGAAGGAAAAATGGTGGCCCTGGTCGCTTACCACCTGGGTGAGGTTGGGCAGGTGAGACTTCTACTCCTATAAGCCACAGTTTTCCCATCTGTTGAAGGTGGGATCATAATTCCTGGTAAGACTGGTGGGCGGAATGCATGAACAGGGCTCGGGGCCGAGTTCAGTAAGTGGTTCTATTAGACTTCCTTCTCAGGACCCCTGCTTCCGCATTTGTGATAAGATCCATTTGGGACCTGGTGGTTTCCAGGAACTTTGCTTGCTCCGACTCTGTTTGCAGCCCTTTCTCCTCCTTCCAGGCCCCTCTTTCCTTCCGTTTCCCACTCTCCTCTGTAGTCTGCTTTTCTAACATGGACAGAGGTCTGGGGTCTGTACTGCTGCCCCTAAGATTTGCCTGCCTCACCTAGTCTTCCAGTGGCTGTGTGAGACCCACCTGGGAGGTAAAAGGAGATCTAATAGGACAGGGGCTGCACTCTGGGGAGGGGCTGGAGTGGGGGAGGTTGTGTGCACAGCCTCCCTCCCCCATGTGCCCTCTATGATCTGGGAACTTGCTCTGATTGGAACCAAATGGGTCTGTTGTGGCTGGAGGCATCTCAGAAGTTCTTTCACTTAATGCAACCACCGCTCCCCCCCCAAGGAGGGGAGGTGGGTGTAGTTTAGGGAAGTCAGGGCCTGGGGGGTTCTCTGTGCTGGGGCTAGGACAGAGAGTCCTTTCCTTCTTTCCTACTCTACCCACTAGTGGCCTGGGAACTTTTCTATTCTCTCAGGAAGGGTGGAAGCGGGACGCTGGCCAGCTGAGGACAAATCTGTCACTGAGGCTTGGGTGGGCAGCCCCCAGCCATCTGACAGCCTCTTCTGGGAGCAGCAACCCCTCCCCCACCTCTGCAGTGAAGCTCAGCTGCAGGTTGCCAAGTAAGGCTGACTAGGTCTGTACACTGTCTCCTGCAGTGGCCTCAAGGTCATTGCCCTTCCCCTTGGCCTCCTAGGCCTTGGTAGACAGAGAGGTTCCTGTGTTGGGGGTTGGGATGGAAGGGCTGGGGCCCCGGGTTCCCGTCATCGCAGGCCTGGCAGCGACCGGGCTGCAGATGGCCCCCCCCGGCAGCCTGGCGGCCAGCACAAATGCTTTACAGCTGTACCTCTAGTGGCTTGCCCCAGAGAGACTGGAGACAGAGGCAGGAAGCTGGGGGACACAGAGGGGCACACATGGATTGCTGGGGTAGGTGTGGGACAGGCCAGGACAGATGCCCAGCAAACCCAGGTTGCTGGGCAAGTGAGAATGGCAATGAACCCGGGGGCCTTGAGACAGAGGGAAAAGCTTCCTTACCTGCAGGGGCTGGAATGGGGGTTTCCTGGGAAAGGATTGTGGGGTGGGGGGCTAGCTGCCTGGAAGGGCCAGGTCTCAGGGTCCCTGCCTCCCTCCTGGGTCCTGGTCTGTGAGCAGAGCCAGAGCTTCTAAGTTGGAACAGCAGGGAGGGAAGCCCAGTCTTGTCCCCACCCAGGGGAAATTGGACCAGACTACTCGGGAAATAAATTCAATTTTCCAGCATCAGGGAAGGTTAGTGGGACAATAGAGGTTTTTTTCCCCCAAAAACCATAAGTAAAAAAAAGTCCAATTGTCTTTGGCTGAGCTGTTTCCCAACTTCATTTCTCAGGCTCGGTTCAAGGCTTCCCATTCAAAGTGACATGTGACTGCTCAGTGACCCTGGCCTGATCGCTGGCTGTGTGAGGGGTCAGGCTGGGCCAGCCCGGAACTGTGACCACCCCCACTTCCAAAAGCCCTGGGCAGTCCTTGCCCCATGCAATGAGGGAGGGGTTGTGGTAAAAACAAAAACCCTCCCCAAAAGAGATTTCGAATTTAGGGGTGGGTGAGTCCTAAATCCCAGGCAGTAGGCCCAGAAGAGTTTATGTAAGAAATGTAAACTGGGTCCTTAAAAGTTTTGAAAAGTTTTTTTTTGGGAGAGGGGTGGGAAGTTTGCCTTTAAAATGCAAAGGGGTGGCTCAGTTGGTTGGGTGTCTGCCTTTGGCTCAGGTCATGATCCCAGAGTCCTTGGATCGAGCCCCCCGTTGGGCTCCCTGCTCAGTGGGGAGCTTGCTTCTCCCTCTGCCTGCCACTCTCCCTGCTTTTGTTTTCTCTCAAATAAAATAAGTAAAATCTTAAAAAAAAAATGCAAAGGGATTTTGTAAATCCCTGCATGGGGATGTTCTTGGGGCTCTAATGAGAGGAGCCGCCCCATAGGCTGGGGAAGGGCTAGACTCCGTTTGTGTTCTCTGCAGATGGTGGCCTTGTAGGGGACTCGGGGCCCTGGCAGAAGAAGGGAGGGTCAGCACAATCCAAAGTAGAGGGCAGGAGTGGGGGGAAAGCAGAGGCTGCCCACAGGCAGATCCCATAGTTCTAGGGTAGGAGGTAGTGGTGGGGAAGACCACACAGGAAGCTTTGGGGAGAGCCAAGCAGCATCTCACTGGAGAGGGGTACATGTGGGGGGAGAGAGGATGGCTCTAGCCTGGTGGCAGAGAAAGGTCACTATCAAGAAGACCAGGGCTGGGAGCAGCCTTGACGTTCTTCTCCAGCTCACCCATTACATAGATGGGAAATGGAGGCCCACTGGGGTCTGTGACTTGCTTGTCTGAAGGCATAAAAGAGCTGGTGGAGGAAGTGGATTAGAACTCAGGGCAATATTCTATGTGCACCATCCCCCAGTGAGTGCAGGGGGAATGTTTGGGCACCTACCCTTTCCATAGGAAAGGACTCTTCAGGCACCAGAAAGGGGAAGCTAAGTAAGGGCTCTAGTTGGAGAGGAAGGACGGAGGTCCTGAGGGAAGATTCTGGGATTCTGGGTGGGGGATTATAGGGGGAGATGTGCCATTTTCCAGGCAGAAAGAGGGAGGGGTGACTTTGTCAACATCCCGAGCAGACTGGTGCTGGGGACCTACCCCCTGATTTGAGAGGAGGGGTTTGGCAGAGACAAGAAGGAGGGGCAGACAGCCTTATCCTGGTGTATGTGGAGGCAAGGGATTGGACTTGATGACCTTGGGTTCAATAAGCTCCAAATGTCATTGTTATTGTCATCGTCACCATGGGTTTGGGTCCAGATTGCTTGGGTTCAAATCTCACTGCTCTACTTATTAAGGTTGGACCCTGAGAGACTGACTTAGTCTCCCACTTCACAGTTCTATATCCATCAAATGAGGATAAATAATAGTACTTATGTAGTATTGCTGTCAAGATTAAGTGAGATAGGGGTGCCCGGATGGCTCAGTCGGTTGAGCATCCGACTCTTGATAAATCATGAAGCTGGTCAATGGCAGAGGGGACCTGCCACCCACGTCTGCCTGACCCCCTCAGGCTTCTAAGTCTTGATGCAGAAGAGGGAAGTTCTGTGTGTGTGTGTGTGTGTGTGTGTAGGTCCCATCTCAGTGTTCACGGGCGTCACATCTGACGCTGTGAAGGACAGAGCATCTCTCCTGGGGCGCAGGCAGAGCTCTTCTCCATTCCCTGCCCTTCCGCAGGATGCCTAGTGCTGCACTGTTCACATGACAGTTCGGCACATGTTTGGTGAAAGGGTGAGTGAGCAAGTGAGTGGCATTTTCCCTTCTTCTTTCCCTTCTCATGTTCTCTGCTTCCTCCTCCTGGCTCGCCTCCCTGGCCTCCAGGCCTGCTGCAAGCCAAGCTCCACTTGACTTCCTCCACGAGACTCGACTGCACGGAGGTAAAGGCTGAGAAGACTTCTAGGAAGCAGAGGCTTACAAAACAAGCCCTGGGCTGCCTCTAAGGGCAAGGGTCAGGAAGAAGAGAGCCCCAGCAGGGCCAGCACAGGGGGAGTGTGGGAGTAGGGAACGTGGCCGGGGCAGGATTGAATTGTGTCCCTCCAAATTCACAAGCCCTAACTCCCAGTGTGATCGTATCTGGAAATAGTATTTTTAGGAGTTAATTAAAGTGAACTGAGATCAGAAGGGTGGGGTCCTAATGCTAGAGGCTTAGTGGTCTTATTAAGGAGAAGAGAGAGCTTCCCCTCTCCAGGAGCACACACTGAAGAAAGGCCATGTGCGCAAACAATGAGAAGGTGGCCGTCTGCAAGTCAAGAAGAGAGCTCTCACCAGAACCCAGCCATGCTGGCACCTCAGGCTCCAGAACGGTGACAAAGGAAGTGTCTGTTGTTTAAGCCACCCAGTATTGTGTTATGGCGGCCTGAGGAGACTAAACCCAGTGTAACTGGGAGGCCCTGGTCCTGCTCTTTCCCACGTGGCCCTTTAAGTCAGAAGAACCCAGGACCCAGGCCTAGATCAAGTAGGTTCCTGTCCCAGGCTGTCTTCTTAGGCTTTTATCCCTTTCCCGGCCTGAAGTCCCAGGTTTTCCCAGCTTCCTCTTCCAATCACACTTCTCCCCAACCCAGGCCTCAGATCCTGTCTCCTGCCCCTACAGTCATCTTTCTGAAGAACAAATCTGATCACTTACTCCTTGGCTGAAAAGCCTCTGATGTCTCCCCATTGCCCACAGGATGAAACCCAAGCAGGTTGCCATGTATGATTGTGCATTGCACAACCCGTGCAACTGTACACAAAGGGTCTTGAGTCCAACCTCATTCATTCCTTCACTCATCCATTTCATTTAACAAGTATTCGTTCCCTAGGCATTCTCAGCTTAGTGCCCAAGGTTCTTGAAAATCTGGCTCCTGACTCTCCTTTGCTTCCCGTCTTATTTCCTTGGGCACCACATACTTTAGCAACACTGAACATGGTTCCATCTCACACCTTGTGCTTCACACACAAATCCATCCGTCAGCTTGTCTGAGAATGCTGAGGTAGGATGGGCCCAGATTTGGGATCCTATTTCTCTGCCATTTCCCAGCTAGGAGAATATGGGTAAGTTAACCCTCCGAGCCTCAGTAAAATGGGATTAAACATACATAACCTACCTCACATTGCACTTAGCACGTAAGAGCCTCTCAATAAGAGTTGGTTTCTCCACTTCTTTACGTGCTAAACTCCTTTTCATTCTTGAAGACCCAACCCGAACGTTACCTCCTTGGTTATCATGGCCCTCATTCCCTCCAAATGGATAAAGTTTACATTCCCTGTTTCTACCTTTTCCTGCCAGTCCCACATGGCACTCACAAAGCTCTGTTAGAACGCTGTTGCACTGATCTGGTTTCCTGGCTCACATGAACAAAGCATCCAGCCAGAAAACCCTTGTTGCATGAAGCAAGGCAGCAATCTCTGGGTTGGGAGGCTTTCACCTCCCAGTCCTGTCCTGGTTCCAAGCCCTCAGCCTGTTGGATAGCTTGAGAGTTCAGGACAGGAGGCAGAGGATGAAAGAACAGAGGTGAGCAGACGGAATCGGGGGGAGGTGGAGGGGTGAGGGTGCTTTAGCCTTCTGGGGAGGTCACTCTGCCGCCAGAAAGGAGGCAGGGTTTAGAGAAGGTGGCAGTCTGAGGCTTGAAAAATGGTTGGCAGTGCAGGTGGCTGCCCCTCTCCCTTCCCATCGCCTCGAGCTGGGCTTTGCTGTGGGTCCAGCCACCTGGGGAAACTGCATGGGACAGGAGTGAGAGAGAGGAAGGTTTTTCTGTAAAGAGGGAGAGGACGGACAGGTTTGAGACAGGAGGGTCAAGAAGGAATGAGCTGGAGAAAGGTGAGGAAGGAGAGGAGAACCCGGAGCAGGGAGGGTGTGGGAGGGGTGTATGTGTGTGTAGACAGTAGGATGGGGAGGGCTAGAAAGTTGGGAGGGGTGACATTGGAAGGTACTGGGGAGGGAGGGTTCAGACCAAGGGCTGCAAGACCTGGGACCTCCTGAACAGAAAACTCTTGGGGTATGAAGACTCCTCCCCTCCTGGCTCCTGGCTTGGTGGCTGTCCTTCCTCGCCTCTGCTCACCACCCCTCCTACCCTTGCTGGGCTGGCTGCTCTGCTCATCGGTAAAAGTCTAAGTCAGGTTCTTTGTTGAATCTTCCTGCAGGAAAGATGAGCTGTGGTAAATACAGCAGAGATATTACCTTCCATGGACTTGGTCCACGGCCAGGTGGACGGGGGCTGGGGCGGGAGGCTGGAATTGAAGTTTGGTAGTGGGAGGAGAGGCGGGGCTCCTCAACAGCCATTCAAGGCCATTGGGTGGGTCTGTTTGCAGCCCCTCCAGGGCAGCTCCTGCCCCTGGGTCACAGAACTCGGTCTAAACAGAAGAAACAGCTCCCCTTCTAAGGCCCCTTAGGAGAGTGGATTTCCTGAGGCCCCTCCTATACCACTTGGCAAGGCTTGGACTGCCGGCAGGCAGAAGCTAGTGGTAGAATCCCCCCAAGCTCGGGGTGGGATGATGAAGCCATTGTCTATTTCTCTAGTGCTGAGCTGGTAGCTCAGGGCTCCTGGGTTCAGAGACTCTTCCCGACTCCTGCCCATGTTGCACCTGCCTCTCCTTGCCCCTCAGGGAGCCTGAGTGAGACCTCAGAACCTGTCAGGGGGGCCACACAGACTCACCTTCAGCCCTGGGCAAGATCTCAACTCTCTCTCTTCCTGGCAGAATGTCACGAGGAAGAAAATCACGTGAGTGGGCCATGTGGGGGACGCGGAATGGCTGAAGAGGTGGTTTGTGAAGGGAAGCCAACGCAGACTATACCGCTGTGGCCAGGGGTGTAGGAGCGAGTGTTCCCTACAACGCAGTCACCACCTGCCAGCTCAGGTCCCCCTCTCTGTTCAGGTCTCCACCTCTGAGGGGGCTGCCCTGAATGCCTTAGAACTAACGGTTATGCCAAGACAGACACTTTATTTTCCATGGGAACTACATAGGCATTCATGGGTAACAGGAGGGGCTCTCTGCCAGACTCCTGAATATGACCTTGAGAACTTATCTAGTGTTCTCTGCTCTCCAGGGATGGGGCAGTGCCTCGGCACAGGCTGGGTGGGCTGCTCTCAGCCAGTCCTGCCAGCCCAGGGCAGTCTCAGTCCAGTTTGGTTTCCTGGGTTGAAATCATAATCCATCAGTCCCGACTTTGGCCGAAGATAATGATAATGAAGTGGTGGCAGGGCCCACGGCTGGGAGGGGGCAGGCACTTGCTCCTTGTAGAGCAAAAGTGGGTTTCTTCTCTGAGCCTCCTCTTCCATCCTCACGGTGTGGTTTTCTTAGGACCCTAGGCCTGGTAGACAAACGATTCTGGCTTCCTGGGAGTCTTGATGGAGGTGCGGTTGGGGGAAAGACCGCCCAGCTTCTCTAAACCTCTTGAGTTGGCTGCCTGTCTGCATTCATGACTCTCTGCTGCCCCCGTGTGGCTGTAAGGCCAGTAGATGCCCTACTGCGGGGACCGTCTGCGTGTGTCTATGTGTGTGTTTTGGGGAACAGGGGGCACTCAGCAGCACCCGCGCTGAGGCTGAACCAGAGAAAGCTGGCCCTTGTGTCTGCTCTGGAGAGCAGGGGGTTTCCCTGCCCCCACCTCCCTCCTGTGGGTTACATAAGCAACCTTAGGGCAGTTGTGACGCCTGCTGGAGGACACTTGCTTACCAAAAAATTGAGAGAAAAGATGGGGCTGATACTCATTTGCAGTGGTGGGGACTAGACATCAGGAACGTGAGGGCAGCTGGGTGGTCTCTGCCCATGGGGACAAGTTCCCCCTTGCTAAGCTGCCCTGACAACCGTGGCCACATTGGCCTAAAGAATCCAGGGCAGGCAGATCCTGCTTAGTCCTGGGGACAGCTGCCCAAGAAGCCATTATGGAAGTGGGGAAAGGAACAGATATGGAGGGAAAGAGAGTCCGACCGTCCCTCCTTTGGTCGATCCTTGCATATTGTCTCTCCCAGGTCAGCCTTGGGCTAGGGGCCATGGGTCCTGACCCAGCACCTGCTCTTCTCCATGACAGACGGTCGCAGGTCTCTAACTCAGGCTACTGTGTTGGTAGTGTCCAAGCTGACGGAGTCAGCGGGCTTCAGAGGTTGTTTCCATGCGGCCTCCTCAGATGTGGGTGTGCTTCAGAATCACAGGGAGCGTGTTAAGATGCCAAGGTCTGAGAAGAATAGCCAGTCCTGTCTATTGGCCTCTTTTCCATGGTTGAGGAAACTGAGACCCAGCTGGGTCTGGATGAAGGTCACTGCTGACGGTCATAGGGTTTCCAGGGTTTCAACGTGGTACCGTTCTCCTCCAGTCCAATAGATTGGCTCATTAGTATGGCCACAAGCCCCCCGCTCATGGGTTCCAGCCCTTTTGCGATGTCCGGGAGGGGAAAAGGAAGCTCCCTCCCTCTACATTCTTTCTGTGTCCTGCAGCAGGGCGCCCACCAGGCTGATGACCTGGGAGGCTGGCTGGACTGTGTCGTACTCTGCAAACAGGTGGCACACATTCTCCTGTGACTCTGTTTGGCTCTTGGCCACAAACCCGAAGATCCTGGTAGAGGACACAGCCTGAGTGAGGTGGTGGGGCCCAGAGAGGCTGGGAGGGGTGATCTCAGCTAGTATGGTGCTCTGCCCTGCCCTTTCCCCAGCTCTCGGAGTGTAGGATGGGCCTCCTCTGTCAGACTGGGAGATCCTTGAGCTCAAGACTGAGGTTTCCCTCCTTTTGAATGGGGGCTCCCTGAGGACAGGACCTGTGTATTCCTAATCAGAGTGGAAGCTTCCTGAGGCCAAGGATGTGTCTTGACCATCAGACTGGGGCATCCCCATAGATTAAGGCTCCCAGAGGTTAAAGCTTGTGCCTCCTACATAAGACCAAAGGCTCCCAGGCTCACGTCTCCCCCTTCAGACTGGAGGCTCTCTGAGGACCAGGGCCCGTGCTACCCCCATCAAAACCATGGGCTCTCTTAAGGTCAGGACAGGGCCTCCCTCCTTCCCCAAGTTTCTCCTCTTGTGGGGTCCCAGGTTCTGGCCCAGGGAGATATTTTAGGGTGGTTGACAGGGCACAGGAAGGCCTTACCAGGAGGGCTTGCAGTACTTTTGCCACCTGTGGGAAAGGAAGATGGACAGGAATGAGTACTGAGGTTTCTCTGCATTCCACAGGACTCTGGCTCAGCAGCTGGGGACAACGGCCAGCGGCGACCACACCGCACTGGGTCCCACCCTCCCTCCTCCTGTTGCTCCTGGCCTCTCGAGGCTTTGTCTGTGACCCCAGTCCCAGAGTCAGCAAGGAACCTCAATGGGCAGCTAGGCCCTGGATGGCTTTGTGAGTTTGGCCCAGCCTTGAACTTACTTCCGTTGCTCGGGGTCCATGCCACAGAAGCGGAGGGTGGTGAGGGGGTAATGGCGCCGGAAAAACACCCTGGAAGAGGCAGGGAGAGAAGGAGAGCTGGGGAGAGCCTGTCTCAGTGCCATGTCTTACTTCCATCTCCTCCAGCTCTCCCAAAGTCAGATGCCCTGCTCTCCAAGAAGCCTCCCAATTAGACCCCGTATAGCCTGCCATGACTTTTCCCACTGCTGGGCCCTGGGGCACATGTTTGCACTTCTCTCTTTTCTTTTCTTTCCTTTTTTTTTTTTTTTTTAAGATTTTATTTATTCACTTGAGAGAGAGAGTGAGAGAGAGAGCACTTGAGTGGAGGGGCAGAGGGAGAGGGAGAGCAAACTCCCCACTGAGCAGGGAGCCTGGCGCAGGGCTCAATCCCAGGACCCCGAGAGCATGACCTGAGCCGAAGGCAGACGCTTAACTTACTGAGCCAGCCAGGCGCCCTGAACTCTCTTTTCCTGGAGTGAATCTGCCTTGTGTCCTGCATATTCATGTTTCCTACACTCTCTCCGCCCCCTGCCCACTGTGTCACTTAACTGCTTGAGGATAGGAATGATGTCTTGCTCATCTCTTATTCCTCCAGCCCAGGACCAGGCTCCTGCTAGACTGTGAAGCCCTGAGCCCGGGCAGGAGTGATTTCATCCACTGTGTTGAAGTGGACAGCCAGAGTCTGGCCTTCTGCAGGTGTTCCATCAATGGATGCAGATTTAACCAGTGCCCGGTGAATATTGGCTAATTCGATCTCCACTGGTCACAGGGAAGGGGGACTTTGGTAGATGGTCATTGGCATGAGGCCCAGAGAAGGCAGAGAACTTGCCTGGAGTCACTCAGCAAGTCACTGACCACGTTGGGTCCAGGATCCTGAATCCTACCTTCATCACTGATCCACGGTCATCTCAGGCATCCCCTCCAGATCCCCCTGCCCCGCCCAGCCGCCCCAGGGCAAGGGAAGTTCCTTACTTCCTCTGGACATCGGTCAGGGTGATCCCTTGCTCAGTGACTTTGAAGTGAACCACCGTGGGTGTGGGGAGGATGTCCCTCTCAAAGGTGGTTGAGATGGCCTTCCGCACGGCCAGGGCTCCACTCAGGGTTTCTACACTCACGGAGGTCAGGTACAGGGCGTGGCAGCCTGTGGGATGGAAATGCCGTGCTTAGGCTTTGCCAGGATCCACCATGTAGGGGCAGGTAGGGTCCCCCAGGCCCTGGCGCCCTCTGCCCTGAGCCGGCGTCAGGGCTCTTCCTTCTTCAGGAATCCAGTGGGGCTCCTCTGAGCCACCAGCCAGGCAGGCAGGAGTGTGTGAGTGACTGCAGTTCGAGGCCAACCCCAGAGGACGTTGGGGGCATCTGTTGCTTTGCATTGCCCTGGCCTCGGGCCCTCTCGGGTGGAGTAAGGGAGGGGCTGCTGCTCTCTGTGTAGGGATGTCCAGGCAAATCTTCCTTCTGTCCAGAAACATGGCTGGCAGTGCTTCCACCTCCACCCACCCCGGGGCCTGGTTCATTGTCAAGAGAAGGTGGAGAAGACAAGAATGGGGAGGGGGCACTCGGACAAGCGCTGATCTGTGCCTGGCCCCTGGCCATGAAGAAAAGCAACCTTTCCCTGGTAGAAACCCCCAAGACTTGGACCCAACACTTCACAGAGGATCCCAGACCCAGAGATCACCTCTAGGGCAGGTCCCTCAGAACCAGAGAGGCCCCGGCACATCCACGTGTGCCCATGTGTGTGCAGGACGGGGTGTAAGCCTCACCAACCTCCTTCTTTCCTGCCACCCCCGTGCCCCCCACCCCCAAGCTTGCAGACTCTCACCTCCAGCTTTATAGGGACGGGGAAGACCATGGGACACCTTGTTAAGGGTGAAGAAACAAAGCTGTAACGGGAACATGTGTGGACCTGTGTGTGCACATGTGTGTGTGGGGGGCTGGGAGGTGCCCTCCGGGGGGGCACAGCCAAGCCAGGAGCCTCCCCCATGTCACTCACCTGCAGATTTCTTCAGGCAGGAGGCCCGGCTGTCTGTAGTGGGGTCTGAGGAGTCTCCGCCTCCCAATTCTGAGCAAAAGCAAAGTAACAGGCCCCAGAGGGGGCGGGGGTGGAGTGAACGGACTCTTCTCATAAAAACACTAATCCCTTTGAACATCTCCCACCTCCGCCCCCACCTTCAGGAAGCAAGCCGTTGAGAAACCTGGTGTGATTACCGTAATTAGACAAACGGGGCCACTTGGGGCTACCCAGATGCCTCACTTGCAAGGCTTTTGATCCCTCCTTTCCCTCCTCACTCCTCCAGCCCCTGGACTGCTGCAGTCACCTGGTCCTCAGAAGCCTCCCACCCTCCTTTCAGAGCCCATCCCAAACCCAGGCCTTTCTTTGCAGAAAGTAAGCAGGCTTTCCCCATCACCACACTGGGGGCTCCCCCTGCCCTGACTCCTCTCCCAGAACCCCTTTGCTGCTCCTCCTGTACACCCGGAGATCATCTACTCCGGCTGGCGGTGCGGCTGGGCTGGGGGCTCTGGATGGGACTTCCTGACCTCAGTTCGCGGTCTGACCTGTGTGCCTTTGGGCAAGTTACTCAGCTCCTTGAGCCCTCCTTTTCCCATCTGTGAAATGGGGATAACACCTATTTGACACAGTTGTGAGGGGGGAGTGAACAAGGGAGTGCCCAATAAAGGGTGGACCTGGAAGAAAAAAACCAACCCTCTCCAAACCGGCTGATTTATTCTCCTTTCATCCTCTCAAAGAAGGCTCCCATTTATCAAACACGTACTCTGTGATAAGAGCCTTGCCTAGACCGGCTCATTTAACCCCCAGCCAGTCCTGAAGCTAAGTATGATGATGGCTGTCCCCATTTCATAGAGGAGGAAACAGAGGCTCAGAGAGGTCGACATTCTCAAATTCTCAAGCCAGGAAGTGGAAATGCTGATGGATGCTAGGCGAAGGACGTTCAACTGTGATACTAATCCATAAATAAGGTGAGACGTGACTACTAGGAGTCTTTCTAGTAAGAACAGTCATGCCCAGTGCCCTGGTGTTGCCTCTTGGGGGCCCAGACCCACCTTTCTGTGGGATGGTGAGTTTGCAGGGCAACGCCAACGCCATGATGGAATGCTGGCACACAAAGGCAGAGAGGCTCCCTGCAAGGAAACAGGCAGCCCTGCGTGAGAAGGCTTCCCCCAGACCAGTCTCCCAGCCCAGGAGTGTGGGGCCCACCTAGCAGCCTGCAGGCGGGAGAGGCTCACCAAAGTAGGGCTCCTCGTCTGCTCCTTTGAGATGCACCCCCTTGGCGGAAGACTCGATGAGGAAGTGGCGGATGAGGTCACTGTTGTCGTCACCTGGACAAAGACGGGAGAAAGAGTGCATGTGGATGGGAGTTCCAGAGCCCGGTGTTAGTCGAGCGCTGACCAACTCATTCCCTGACCTGCCTCCTCCCGGGCCATCCAGAGGTTAACTGGTTCATCCCCCTGCTTTGGTGTGGGACTGCTGGGTGGAACCCTATCTTCAAGGCCTCCCACAAAGGAGGTGCCAACATGTTTGCTCCAAGGCTTCTGCGTCCAGTAATTCTCCTCTCAGGAGATCTTTCTCTTGGTCTCAAGAGCACCAGGGATGGTCCTACCGACTACTGAGATCAAATCTTAATCCTTCAGCCTGATATCTCTCCCCCTCTACCCACTCCTTCCCAGGTACTGTTATTCTCTACCAGATGGTCCCTGCTGGAGCTAGGCTGGCCCTGGAGGGCGAACAGTGCCCCTCTGCCTCCTCTCCGCCAGTCCATGGCTTCCTCCTCTCTGTGCTCATTGGCAAGCCTTCCTTGATAACCAACACTGCCCCAGAGGTCACTTTCTTATTGGGACAGAGTGGCATAGTGTAGACAGCATGAAGTTGGGGTTTCCATCTTTGCTTTGGAGGGGGTCATTAACTAACTCTTGCAGCACCATTTACCTCATCCATTTTTTTTTAAAGATTTTATTTATTTATTCGACAGAGAGAGAGAGAGACAGCCAGCGAGAGAGGGAACACAAGCAGGGGGAGTGGGAGAGGAAGAAGCAGGCTCCCAGTGGAGCAGGGAGCCCGATGCGGGGCTCGATCCCAGGACCCTGGGATCATGCCCTGGGCCGAAGGCAGACGCTTAACAACTGAGCCACCCAGGCGCCCCAACCTCATCCATTTGTTATATGAGAGCTATACTTCTGGGGTTTGGGGAAGGGCTGGAACTTATACCTTGTACTATAATGATCTGTTTCCATCTATCTCCCCAGCGAGGTATCCCAGTGCAGGCTGGGTGCCCAGAGATGTGTGTTGCGTGTGCGAGACCACCGGAAAGCATGCGATAAGCTATCACACGTGTGATAAACTGACACATACACGTGATAAGCTAGGGCACACACATTAGTACTACATTCGGTTCCTTCACAATAAAGCTGGTCTGGACAGAGGGGGGTGCCCAGAGGAGAGCATCCTGGAGAGGGGCTGGGAACTTCCTCCTCTTCCCCCCATGAGAGCAGAGGAGGGGATCTGGGGACTCCAGGAGGCAGAGTCAGCTCAGGCTTGCTGTGGAAGGAGCTCCTTGCGGAGCCTTGGTGCAGGAAGGCAGCTGGGAGAGCGCTGAGGTTGACCCCCCTCCCAGGAGTACTCGAGGGCCTGCGGCAAGGCAGCGGTGGAGCTGGGACTAGAACCTACCACAGCCTCTGTGAGGCCATGAGTGAGGACAGAGACTGGGGCGTACCTGATCGGTTTGGGGCAGGCGTAGGGGCCTCCTGCACCTTCAAGGCAAGGCCAAAGGAGCCTCGGTAGGAGGAACTGTCCCTCACGACGAAAGCCCCTGGCTCCTCCTTCCTCAGCAGCTCGATTGCTGGAAAAATCCTTGGGTCAGAGACAGTTACCCCCCCTCCACCTGAACACCCCTGTCCCTCAGCCCCATATAATCTTCATAGAGCAGACATTACAGAATCACCTTGTGTTCCCAGGAAGTCCTTCCTATTGTCTAATGTCCACTCTTCCTGCTGCAGTCCCTATTTCCTCAGGACATGAGGTTCGCACGACACCCCCCTCCCCTGGATCTACCATTTGCTATTCCTTCCCCTGCCATGACCCAGGGCCCCATCTGCCTGATGCAAGGTGCAAGACCCAGGCTTGACTCCTGGGTCACTCATCCCTTGAAACAGTGCTTCCTTTTACCTTGTTCCCGGGAGATGCTTGGCTTAAACCAGTATTTAGATGTGTCCATCACAAACTTCATGGTGGGCTGCATGTCCCTGGTGGGACCTGGAGACAGAGAGGGGGGACCCTTTAGGCTGGACAGAGGGGAGCTGAGAGACCCTTCCCCTGCCTCTGCCTGGTAGTCCCATTCAACCCACCCTACCCCACCCCAACCCCACTGTATCTCCGACGGCCTACAAGAGGCAAAATTTAACAGAAGAATTCAGGGCTTGGCGCATCTAGGACCTAGGAGTCTCCCCTTGTATCCTTGGTAATGAATCACAAACAGATAAAATCTCAGTTTAATGAGAAACAGTTTCTCAAATCTTGTGTTGTCTGGTGTGGACTGAAAGAAGGGATAAATAAGGGAATGTAAGATGCATTGCATGTTTGGTTTTACCCTCTCTTCCCCCTTAAGAATCCTACAAGTGTCTTGGGGGGCACATTCAGTTTGGAAAAGAAAATGAAAGAAAAGTTTGAGGAAAGGAAGGCAGTGGATCTGGGTAGGTGAGCCTGTGTGGAAGTCAGGGGACAGGATTCCTGACTCTGATTTGGGACAACTGTCTTGCTCCTGGAGCCCAGAGGGGACTGAGTGTACTAAACAGTCTCCGAGGGTTTTTTTGACGTTCCAATAGCCTAGGTAATTAGCATGGATTTTGTTTTGAGAATAGTTTGCAGAATTTGTTTAGACCCCAGGGTATAATTAGTGACATCCTGGGGCATCACCAAACCAGGATGGGAATATCACCGGACTCAGTAAATGTGTTCTTTGTGATGACAAAATGGCCATTTCCCTGGGTCCCTAAGGCAGAGAACAGTGGTTTTCAATTTTGGCATTTTGAAAAGGTGTGTTGTGGCCAGTTGAGAGTAGCTCATTATAAAAAAAAAATGTACTAAAATCTGCAAATGATTTGCCCTGGGAAAACGATCAGAGCAGACTCAACGACACGCCTGTCATGCCATTTTTCTCTTGCTTACATTGACATGGCTTCCTGAATGGCAGTGTGGGCCAGAGTGGACATCACGCCCCCCAGGAGTCACCCTGATGCTTGTGGCTGAGTGAGGGGGGAGCAGGGACAGTGTCCCTGGGGCTCTGCAGGGGTTCTGCTCTGGAGAGGCGAACCCTGTGGGTGCTAAGCCTGAGCCTCTGTGTTTACTGCTTTGGGTTGTGGCTGGTTTTGTTCTTTTTGGATGCCTGAAGTCACAGAGTACGGGAAGGAGGGTGTTTGCTGCTTTGTGGTTTTTAGCTGTCTGAATTGGAATGCATTGTCTCCGTCGGCTCTGTGTGTGCTCGTCATCCACGGACGTCAGAGGTAGGACTGACTCTCCTTCTCCCTCTCTTGGGTTAGTCATCAAGCCTGCTGTTTTCATATCCCGAGGGTCTCCTGGCTCTGTCCTCTCTCCTCCGCCCTGCCCCGCCCTGGTGCAGGCCCCCGTTACAGCTCGTCTGGACCACTTCATGATGAAAATCAAAACAAAACTGCTCTCCCTGCCCAGGCCGGGCCCTGCAATTCATCTGCCACGCAGCCAGCCGCCGGAGTGATCTATTGAACGCGTACCTCTGACCCCATCACTTTCCTGTTCTAGACTCCCTGCTAGTTCCCCCCACCACCCCCCGCGGCCTAACGGGTAAAATCCATTCTTTAGCTTGGTGTTCAAGACCTTTCCCAATCTCGCCCCAGATTACTCAATTACTTCATCCCACACCCAACACTCCAGTCATTTCTTAAACACGCATGTACTTCTACACCTTCCTGACCGCGGACTTGCTGTTCCTCTGCTGGGAATGCCCCTCCTCTCCTGCTCTGGCTCCAGACATTTGATCCACTCTTCCAGATCCAGCTCACATATCACTTCCTCCAAGGAGCTTTCCCAGTTTTTTACACTAAAAGGATCGCCCCTTCCTTTGTGGTCCTTTAAGACTTAGGACATCTCTTTACTCCTGTGTTTATTCTACTCTATAGTGATCCTTGGTTTTTGTCTCTCTTTCTAAACTGTGTCCACTCTCTTGTCTCTACTCTTTGGCAAAGTGCTTGGCACACAGTAGGTATTCAGCGTGTTGACCTGCTATTGCAGAAACCCACTGATGCTTTGTCTATTTCCCCAAGCCAAACCTCACAACGGTTCAAGAATTGGTTTACAACATACCCTCCGAGGACGTGATGAGAGGGGCATCTGGCAGGGTTTGGCTGTGGCTCCTGGTGGCTGGACAAGAGTTGCTAGAAGTGGCCCCGGGTCGGACAGAGTCCTGGTGTCCTGGGATCTGCTGGGATGGGGGAGACCCTGGTTCTGGGCAGCCGTTGATCAGCACGATGGGTATGTCCACCATGGAGTTGGTGATGGATGGCGGGCAGCTGCTGGCATGCTCCTTGGCCAGTGGCGGGGAGTGAGTTGTTCTGGGCTGGCCCACGTTTGGGGTGGGGTTGCTGGGGACCTGGAAGTCACTGGCTCTTGTACACAGCGACACTTGGCCAAGGCTGTGGAGGCTAGAGGAAGAGCTGGCTGGGCTTTCCAAGGATCTAGAAGATGACTGATGACTGGAGACGCTGGAGTGGAGGAGGGACTGGCTGCTGCAGGGAGCGCACCAGAGAGGCAAGGTGTTAGGGTGTCAGTGGATTCGCAGGAGCCAGAGCCAGGCTCTGGAATCTACTGATCTGGGTGCCCATAGCTCTGGTTAAATAGAGTATTGCATACTCCATCCCCCACAGCCCAAAGCAAAGTGCATGCCCACCTGATCCCCAAGGGATGCTGAAGAAATGTCCCTGCACTACAAAGTCTTTGTCATTTAAAGCAGCTAATGAGCTGATCCCCTGCAGGTCCTGTGGGCTTATGCTGGACTGGAGCCCCTCTGCCTTCCCAGTGGGGCAGGTCTGACTGAGCTGTCACACAAGTACCCAATATTCCCAAGAGCCCTGCGCACAGGCTGGACCATGTCCACGGCGGATGCAGAGGGAACTTCCCAGCTGGAGGAAGAGGAGGAGTCCAGCTCTGCATCCAGCCAGACTTCTCTCTGAGCTCAGAGGCCCATGCCAATGGCCATGGCTGTGGAATCCCAGCCTCCTTGCCAAGGACTGCCTTGGCACATCGGCTTTGGAGTCGGTGTGGGGGGCAGAGGTCCTGTGGTTTGGTCCTCCTGGGCAGGATGGGTGTGTGTGTGCAGCTCTGCTGTGAGGCCAGCAAACTGGGCTGGGGGTGGAGGAGGGGACAGGCAGGTTGCCTCCCTCTTGCTAGGTTTTGCTAGCAACAGAGGAAGGAGGCTTTTCTTTCCTAAATGGTTTATCCTAGGCCTCCAAATTTATTTACATCCCTGTGTTTTGAGGTTTAAAAAAAATCCCTTCTTTGAGATGTGTCGTTTGAGTGCTAGAAAGGATACAGGTGAGTCTCATGAACGTAACAGTTCTTTTCCCAAGAGGTAGGCATAAATCAAAATTTTTGTATGTTGAGTTATACTCTAAGTGCTTGAGGAAAGCTTGAGACCCAAATGGCTGTGAAGGCATAAAAGAGAATATTCACTGTTTTGTTTTTGGTGTGTATCCTGATTTTGCTCAGATAAAACAGGGTGCCTGTCTATGATTTTAGGGTGTGTGTGTGTGTTGCAGAGGCAATATCAGAAGCTAGAGTAGGAGCGACCTACCTTCCGAACACGTAGCTGACATCGGATGCTGGGCTGGCTGACAACACAGAGACCCTGCTGCCCCGCTGTGGGGCCAGGCCCCCCAGCCCCTTCTCCAAGCCTGGAGAAGCCGCCAGTGGGGAGCCCAAGCCATGGGGGCCCGAGGCCTTGTTCCCCATGCAGGGGATAGAGATGCTGGGAGAGGGTGGGGGATGAGAAGAGGGAGCCCCAGAGGAGGGTGGGGGGCGCTGGTGGCCCCTGCCTTGGCTCCCAGAGAAGATGAGGCTCTCGCTGCTGCTTCGAGTTTCTCGGGGGATGTCTCTGGAAAGTAGGAGGCCACCACTGCGCGGGGAGCCAAAGGGCGGGGTGACAGATGGACTGGAGCAGCACTGGGGGCCATCGTGACACCTTGATCTGGTGGAGGTCACCTCGATGTACTTTATGTCTGGGGAGAGAGCAGAGCACTGGTGAAATCCAGGAGGCTGGACTCACAGAATAGGAATGCTGGAAGAGTCCTCAAGACCGTCTGGTCTCCCCTCCTTTAGAAGGATGAGGAAATCAAGGCTCAGAGAGAAGTTTGCTGGATTACGATTAGTACCCAGCTCCACCTTCTAAGCACAGTTCCAAAGTCCCCCTCCTTGTGATTTCTTCCTTTGGTGGGGAGATGCGGTGTAATGAACATGGCCTTGGAGTCTGACAGACCTGGGATTCAGATCTGGCTCTGCCACTTACTGTCAGAGCACTTGGCCAAACGACTTCACCAACTCGAGCCTCAGGTTCCACACCTGTGGAAAGGGGTGACTATAGCCAGTCTCTTGGTGTTACAGTAAGGATGAAATGAGATGAATGTAGGCGGCATAACACTGCTCCTGGCACATGGTAAATACTTTAAGAGAAGTTTTGCCACTTTCCCGCCAAGAGGCCTGTATGAATGTCCCCTTCCCCAGGTTGAAATGACCGCCTAAAGAGGGTGCCAGTCACATTTTCTGATGCCTTCATTGCTCAGGGCAGGTGAAGGCTGTTTCTACATCTGTGCCTACACTCAAAGCAGGGGTTCTCATGCTTGGGTGCACACTAGAATCACCCGACGAGCTTTTAAAAGTCCTAATGCCCAGGCTACACCTTCTGCCAAATAGATCAGACTCTCCGGTGCGGACCCAGACCTCAGGCTGTTTTAGTTCTCCAGCTGATTCCAATGGGCACCAAGCCACAGCACTGTGGCCCCCCGCCTAGCAGCGGCATGTCACCTGGGGGCTGGTCAGATGTGCAGAATCTCAGTTTCCACCGCAGGCCTGCGGAAGCAGAATCTGCATTTTAGCAAGACTCCCTGGAATCTGAGCGCACTTTAGAGTTTGAGAACTCTGTTTCAGAGTAGGAGCTCCCAGAGGCCAGGGTTTGCTACGTTATCAAGCTGTGGACCTCCCAGGCCATGCTTTTAGCTGGTACACAGTTGTTGGTTATTAAACACGCCCCAGGGTGGTGACTCACTCCAATGCTCTTTCTGTTCCCCAGTGGGGGCACCTCTTGTTCTGAGAACTCGCGCCTCCCTGGAGTGGGGTACCCTGTGGTTTTCCCCATGGTGAGTATGGATACCCCTCCTCCTGATCTGGGGGAGGGGAACTGTCCTTGGTGCTGTTCCAGCAAAGGTGGTGGAAGGTGGGGGCTACCTAGCTGCTCCCTCCTGGAGGCCTGTTGAGTCCTGCCTCCGGCTTCCCAGGATGGAAACTGGGGCAAAGTCAGCGGGAAACTGCACTTTCAGCTCCTGTCTGCCAGCCTCCCACCCCCTTGGGCTTTGGCATATGCACCAACTCCCGCCCACTCTATGGAATCCCTGCCTGCCCCAGCCCGCTCCCGGGTAGGACCTCAGAGTCTGCTCGGGGTTACTGCCTCTGTCTGAGCCTGCTTGGGCTGGGGTGGGGGTGGAGGATTACATCAGATGGGGGGCTGCTGGCAGGCTGACCTGGGCCTGCTGTTCCAAGGGGTGTAGGAACAAGCCTGGCTTTGCTGTCAGACAAACCTGGGTGTGAGTCCTGGTTTTGCCACTTTCCCGCCAAGAGGCCTCAGCTAACTTTCCTAACCACTATGAGCCTCAGTTTCCTTATCTGCAAAGTGGGGATCTAAAACCAACCTCCCGAGGTTGTGGTAAGGATAAAAGACACTGATGAATGGTGCCTGGAGCCTGGCCCATGGTGAGCTTCGGAGAGCTTCTGCCTGCCCGCCTGCTTTTTGAGGTCAGTATTGCCCAGATGGCTGACACTGTCCAGCTAAGGTGGGAGTCCCACTGCTGAAAGCAAGAGAAGACTATTTGGCACAACGTGTTGTGGGTTCTGAAAGAGTAGAGGTCTTGGAATGGGGTGGATTCTTTTGGAAGTTTGGCCAGCACTTCTATTTTTATAGGACTTTATAGTGTTTATACCCATAATCCTCTTGGCTCTTATGCCCAATGCCAGCGGGCATTGCTTTTACAGAGGAGGAAACTGAGGCTCCGAGAAATGTGGCAATGGAGTTGGCCTTTATTGCAGAATTTTTAATAAAGGCTGGCATTTACTGAGTGCTGTGTGCCAGCACTGTTGCAAACATGTTCCCTATATTAGCTCATTTAACCCTCACAACAACTCTATTGAAGTAGAAAATATTACGAATTCCGTATAAGAGATGAGAAATCAAGGCTCGGAAAGGTTAAGTGAGATATCCAATGCCACACAGCCAGGGAGGGGAGGAATCTGACTCCCGCTCCTGTGCCGTGTTTGGAGGGCCTCTTCCAGGACGAGGGACTCCTCAGGACCCTTTCCCAAGGCCTTGCTTTGTGAAAAGGTGCTTGGCTGCTTTGGGGGAGGGTGTCTCGGTGAAGCTCCGGGCTTCCGCTCGCTGGGTCATCCAAACAGCCGACCAAAGGCCTTGCTCAGGGCACTGAGCAAGCAGAGCAGAGTGGGAAGGGAGGAAGGAAGGAGTCCTGGAGCTGTGAGTCACCTGCCCTGAGGTGCATGTGGCTAGGGAAGGTGGAGGCCCCCCACACCCTCACCTGGGTGCAGCCACTGTTTACAGACCCTTGGGGCAAGTCTGAGCAGTGCTGGGTGGATGCAGGCGCCAGCACCAGGCCGGGCTGGTGGAAGGGGGCACGTGGGCGGGGGGCAGAGATACAGTTATTAAACACCCTTCACTTGGGGTTGGCAAATAGCCTTGCCTGGCAGAAATGACTGGAAAATGAAATGTGGGTGCCTGTTCCAAAGATGGGGGGGGGTGGCGGAGATGGATATGGTGCTTGCTTGGAATAGCCATGCTCCCTGTGGGATGGGAGCCCCCCAGGGTAAGTCTGAAGGAAGGTAAGCAAGAGGCAGGGACAGGGAAGCTGGGGGAGGTTTGGGAGCAATGTGGGAGGTGGAGCCCCGAAGAGGAGCCTGTAGGCTGCCTCCAAACAGATTTGTTCTTCGAAGCTCCGGAGGGCAGGAAACTAGCTCCAGAGAAGAGAGAGAGAAAGGCAAGAACGCAGACTTTGGAGGCCGGAAGCCCAGGCTTTGAGGCCTGACCTACAAGCCACTGGCGGTGTGACCCTGGGTCATTACTTCTCCCTGAGCCTCGCTTTCTCATCTGTAAAATGAGGCTACCACGTTTCCTTCGCAGGGTAGATGTCGAGATCGTGCACTACGAAATCTATCTACATATATTTAGGGGAGGGAGAAACACGGGATAGCCGATGCTTCACTTTTAATTTTGCCAAGTGAGGACAAAGAGAAACAGTGAACGTCTGCTAGCACCACAACAACAGAACATCTTCCCTTTGACACCCCAAGAGAAGGAAGGATGAGAGGCAAAGGGAGGGCGTCCCACACGTTTGGATACATTTGGTCCCGTGAAAACTCACCACAGTGCCCAGAACTAGCTACGTAGCCACGGGCCGGCAAGCTCTCTGTCACCGGTAGTGGTGGTCTGAGGGGAGGGAGGGTTTTGGGAGGTTGAGATGCACGGGACAGGTGCCACCCATCACAGTGACACACTATTCGCGATCAGAGTGACCGCAGGGAAGGAGTTTCTAACAGGGAGCTGACGATGCCGGCTGTCTCAGGAGGTAGTGAATTCTCATCACCACCAGTCACGCAATGGTTAGAGGAGAGGATTGTCTTATTCCATCAGAAGACGCTAGGGCAGAATGAGGGGGCTTCATCAGAACTCTCTGACCACTGTTGGCTGCCTGCTTGTCCCCCGAACCCCTCTGCTACCCAGAGTCAGATGGACACATACCCACGGTGGCAGGTTGTGTCCAGGGCATTTGAGAACACAGACTACTGACCACTGCCCCTTACAGGAAGGGGATGTTGTCAACATCCCCACCCCATACATGTGGACGCTCCACAGAGACTGGTCTTGCCCCAGCGGGCCTTGAGTGTGTGGAACCCATGCCTTGGGGCATGAACATTAAAGCCCTGGGCTTGCTCCTGCCAACGGTAATTAGACCCAAGCCACCCTCCTGCAGAGACATGCCTGTGACTGGCCTCAAGAGGCAGGAAGATCTTGGGGGGGTAGAGGTGGTTCTTTTAACAGCCCTGGCAGGCAATGCTCGATGGGAGGGGCAGAAGGTAGGTTGCAGACTGGGAACTGGGACGCCAAAGGACCTGGGTGCTGGGCTCACTTCCACCCCAGACCCATAGCCTACCCTGGGGCGGGTCCTAAATGCAACCGCAGTGTTTAATTAAAACAGCTACCATTTATAATGACTAACAACATGTCAGGATTTCTGATAAACACCCAAGTGTTATTTCTCTTAAACCCTGCAACCCCTTTGAGATAAGAACTCATCTCTATATTACAGATGAAGAATACGAGACAAAGGAGTGAAGTCACTAGCTGGTGTAAGGTTTGCCCACCTCCAGTGATTAGGCTAGACTGGCCCTTACTGAAGTCCCTCAGCCTCAGTTTTTTCATCTGTAAAATGGTCATAGGATAGTTCATGGGGCTAGATTGGGAGGATTAAATGTTCTCCTGTAAGGTGCTCAGCACAGAGCCTGGGTATTATAAGTGCTCAATGAGTAGAAATTCTCATGGACCCTATTTCTAATCTCAATTGTACCCCTTAACCCGTTGCTGATCCTTTAAACCCCTGGAGACCTCGGTCTTCCAGCCTGTGTAAGGGGGAGGCTCCTCCTTGACCCTCATCCTCAGCAAATACTTGAAACCTTTTGTCTGGGAAATTGACACCAGATGTAGCGATTTCTAGATTCCCTTGGATGCAGTGATATATTGAACTTGGCTTGTACCAGCTTGCAAGAGCTGATTGTTAAATTTTTAGGATTTTTGTCCAGCTGATTTCTAAACTCGGACATTATTTAAAAATTAAATTACATAAACCTACAATGAAATAACCTACAATAAAAACAGAAGTAATAAATTCAATTCATCATATCCCAATTATTTAACTGGATTTTGCTATTATCCAGACTCTTTTTTTTTTTTTTTTAAGTTTTATTTGTTTAGGGGCGCCTGGCTGGCTCAGTTGGTTGAATGTCCAACTCTTGCTTCCACTCAGGTCATGATCTCAGGGTCGTGAGACTGAGCCACTCTCAGGATGGAATCTGCTTGAGATTCTCTCCCTCTGCCCCTTCCCCTGCTTGTATGCTGCACACCCTCTCTTAAATAAATAAATAAATAAATAAATAAATAAATAAATAAATAAAATCCTTAAAAAAAAGTTTTATTTATTTAAGTAATCTCTTAAACCCAGCATGGGGCTCAAACTCATGATCCTGAGGTCACGAGTCGCTTGCCAGCCAGGTGCCCCACTATTATCTCTAGTCTTAGGTTATTTTTATCTATTGTATTGGTATGGTGGAAATATACATAGACTGTAATGGCCATCTATAGGTATTTCCAGTGCTACATTCAGTGACATCGTGTTGGTAGGTGGAGATTGGCCATGGTGGGAGAATCTATACTGTGAAATTTGGCAGACGTTTCCAATCAGGGCTTTCTGCCACCCCATCATGGAGCTAGTTGCTAAACATTTATCAGCACACCACTGCTTACACACAGCAGGGTCCCGCCCTAAATAGACTGAATTCTGTGTCTTTTCAACCCCACTACTTCCAGCTTGGGCCTCCCCGGAGACAGACTCCCCTAAACAGGGACAGGGGCCCAGATAGCAATCCTATAAAAGTTTCAGGGGACCCAGGTTAGTAAGAGATATACTACAGAACAGTGAGGTTCAGGGACTCCGCATTTCTGGAGCTCTTATTTACATGCATGGCATTGTATGAAATTTTTATATCTATATTAACTTATTTAAAGGCTCTGAAAAATCACATAAAACAGGTATCCATCACTTCCGAACTCAGTAACAAAATAGAATTGGATAGTGAGGGAAACTTGTATATATTTCTTTTATATAGGAAAGAAAACAGAGAGATTAAGTAACTTGTTTAGGGCTGCACAGCACCTCCCAACAGGACATTGTCCCCTGCTCCTCGGATTTGATAGAAAAGTCCTTCTTCCTCATGAGGTCTGGTCCCCAAGCACCCCCTCCTGGCACTGGGCCCCAGGTCCTTACCCAAGGCTTCAGGCTCATCTTTCTTTTTCCTTGAGGTAGTGCTCTGGGTGGGCTCCGCCCAGGGGCTACCAGCTCTTGGGGGGAGCAGCTGGAAGGTGGGGTCCAGTTCCAGAATCATCTGGTTGAGGCTCTCCAGTGAGAAGTCAATGTAGGAGTCGAGGTCCTCCAGGGTCCCTGAGGTCTGCTCACTGGGGGACTGCAGGAGGCAGCTGGCTTTGGCTCCAGCCTGTGGGCCCTGCTGGAGCCTAATGGGGGGCCCCTTGTAGGGTGTGGGGGCCATCAGGGCTTGGGCTCCCCAGCCTTCTGTGGTGTAGTAAGGACACTGGGGTGGCAGGCTGGGGCTGGGTGCTGGGTGCAGGGCCCTCCTGGGTTCTTCGCAGGGAGTCAAGCCGACTGCATGGCCTCCTGCCAGCAAGGGGCCGGACATCACTTGCGACATGGTGGGGTCAGTGAACGTTGGTTTACCTCTAGCCTCAAACCAGCCTCACTTACACCCCAGAGATGTCGCTTGCTGACCAGGAGCTCCCAGGACCTGAAAAAGGCCAGGTTTGGGAACTGAGTAACTTTGGTAGTTGAAGCCCCTCCCACTCCTCCCCCCAAGCAAAGGCATATTTATTCATTCATGAAAAGCATGGATACTAGAGCCAGACTGCCTGGGTTTGCATCCTGGCTCTATGACTTACTAGCTGTACAATGTTGGACAAGTTAATTAACTTCTCTGAGCCTCAGTTTTCCTTAACTATAAAATGTGTTAAGATTTGTAACATGCTTAGAACGGTGCATGGCACACAATAAGCATTATGCAGGGGATTGTCAAAAATCACTTCAATAGAGTTTACTGAATCTCTGCTATGTCACAGACTTCTTTATTAAATAAATACCAGTTAATATTTATTGAGTCAATACTATGCATATATATTACACATAGTCTTTTAAACTCCTCCTAACAACCCTATGAGGTAGATACTGTTATTTTCTATTTTATGATGTGTGAATGGAGGGACAGAGAGGTCAGTAACTTGCCCAAGCATCATACTGTGTCATACAAGTGTCAGAGCAGGATTGGACCTCGGGCTGCCCGATGTCAGGAACCCTGCATTTAGCTGCTACTGCGTGTGGGCCAGTTAGTGAAACAGACAAGTAAGCAGGTGAGCAATTATAAACAGCGTTACCATGGAGAGGAAAAACAGAGGAGACTCTGTAGGCACTGGTGCAGAGGTCAGGGAGGACTTCCTGGAGGAAGGGCCTTGGATTCCTAACTCCCTATACTATTTGGAGTACAAATGCAGAGGGATCATTGAGGTCCAGGGAGGGCGTATGATTTGCTTGAGGTCGCACAGTAAGTTAATGAGCAAAGTCAGGCTCCCTGGTCCCCCATGGCTCCTGTAGGCTCTGTTGCCAGACCTCTCCTTGGCTGGGGCCTGGAGGGGCGGTGCATCCCAGGCACGGGGAAGAGAGTCTATAAATGGCAGTGGAAGGGAATAGGCCTCCAAGCTCCTTCCTCGGGGCAGCTGGGGACACGGAGCTGCGGCTCTTTCCTCACATGCTCCAAGTGGCCCAAGTTTCTTGGGGCAGGATCTCAGTGCATCCTGCAGGGTTTTTGGCTGGGCCCCACAGAGGAGGCTGGGGTTACTGACTTTGCAGAGCACATTGGGGGCCTGGGTTATCACTCAGGACCAGAACCTAGGATGCCTGCTTACTGATTGGAAACTGCTCTCGTGCTACCCTTTCCTCCATGGGCCTCAGTTGTCCCATCTGTATGATGGGACTATTATAATAACAGAGCTTAAAGTTTACTCCTTTCATTTTCTCGGTGGTTCTTTGAGGAGGGTACTCTTACTGGGGGGGCTGGAGAGGTTCAGGGATTTGCCTAAGGTCACAGACCCTGCAGAAGCCACTGGCAGAACTGCATTTTGAACGCAGGGACTTTGAACCTGGGCGTTCCTGGCTCCACAGTCCCAAACTCTTAACCCTATGTCACTGCTTCATAGATTTAAGACCCTTTTCACGCCTGCCCCTTCTGGGATTCTGGAACCCAGTGGGACGGGCCTGGGATTGAGCAAAAGGCAGGCAGCCCCTCAAGCTCTTGTTCAAACTCTTCTCACTTTGAATACTCCCTGAATCCCCAGCATACCCCCCAGGGCCGGGGCTAGGTCTCACTCCTTTACTCCTGGACCAACTCACCAGCCCACTTCTCTAGCTCTTTCTTTCCCTCTCTAAGGTGGAGGGGAGGGTCCCTGGGGCTCCAGACTCTGGGTGTGTGTCTGTGTATGCGCGTGTACTTGCCCGTAAACATGGGAGGGCTCGGACCAGCTCTGCCCTATTCATAGGTCCCTCCCATACCTTCCCCCTTCAGATTTGGACTCAAATATCTTTCTTTGTTCCCAAGGGCTCCGGAGGCAGGGGGATCCCGAAACCTTGGCAAATCCCCATTTCCACTTCGCTGACTTAATTTCTCCCTCCTGTCATGAGCCCAGGTCAGCAAAGGGAGAAGATAACAGAAGGTGAAGCCTGAGCTTCCTCAAAAGCAGTCTGCCTCAATAGCTACCCCCACAACCCCGTCCTTGACCAGAGGCTTCTGATTGTTTCATCCCCTCCACCCAGATCCAGTGAAGCAGAATTTGGCCATGGCCCCCACCCCTGGCTTCCTGGCAGCCTCTGGAGTGCCCAGCACAGGGGGGCGCTCAGGGCCAGGCTTTGTGCTCTGCACTGGGAGGCAGGAGGCCTGGGTCCTCGTCCATTCCCTTCCAAAGTCTCTGCGACCTCTGGCAAGCCTCTTCCCCACTCCCCCTGCCCCTCCTCCGGACCTTGGTTCTCTTATCTGTACACGGAGGGGTACAGATTTCATTCTCTTAAAGTGCTGAACTCCGGGGTCTGTGATCCTGGGACCACCTCTCTCATCTGCAGCCTCCTCCCATTTCCCTCTGCTTTTACTTCCAGCCCCCAGGACAGGTGGAGAAGCTGAGGACAAAGCGTTAAATGAGTCAGGCTGGTGAAGGTGCTGAATCTCCCTCTCTCCTTAGAGAATAAAGGCACATACCTGGTGTCCAGGGCAGGCTGACGGCTGTGTTCACTCCTGGCTCCTCGGACCAAGACTGCTCAAAGTCCAGGTGAGACGTAAGGGGAGGTGCAGTTCACCTCCAGACCTGCCTTAAGAGCAGGTGGCCCTCCCTCCCTCCCTCCCTCTTCCCCTCCAGGCGCTACACGTGGCTGATAGCCTGCAGGCCCCACCCCTCCTGCGTCGTGATGAGCTCAGGTGGGGCTGGCACGGGCACGGGCATGGGCCTGGCGGTTGCTGGGGCTGTGCGTGCATGTGTGTGTGTGTGTGTGTGTGCGCACGTGTGCATGCGTGGGCGTGTTTTCCAAGCTTCTTGCTTGCCTGCCCCCTCACCCCTCCTAACTGCCTCTTGTTGTGGGGGGGAGAGGGGTCCATGTACCATGTGGTCAGTGGAGCTGTTAGAGACAAACTCTGCCCTAGGGACAGGGTCTTGTTAGGACTAAGGTGTGCTGTGGGCATTCCTCCCACCGTGTGCCAGCCAGGAGAAGGACCACGGGCTGGCAGAACTAGCAGAAAGTGAAGGCCTTGGCCTAGGAAGGCAGCATGCCAGTGGGCAGGAGACCCTTCCCATACCCGCCCCCTCCAGACTGTCTGGGGTAGACACAGGGTAGGGGCCCACTGGAACTAAGACTGGGCATAGGTCTTACATTTTCTTGTTCTTTCTTCTTCGCCTGGGAATGGGGCTTCCGGCTCACTGGGAGGAGGCTCGGAGGGTCTGGAGGACTTCCAGAAGGGCTTGGAGCCACACTTCGCTTCACTCACTCACAGGCTATCCTTCGGCATGGTCTGGTCTGTGCCGCAGGGTGAGAGTTCCACGCAGGGGTGACGGCAGAAAGACCAGAAGTCTAAGCGTCCCCTCTCCCTGGCCCCAACTCCCTTCTTGTTCTGTGCCGGGGTCCCAGAGCTTTGTGAGGGGCCATCCAGTCACAGTGGGGGAGGGCACTGGTGGCAGAGCTGAGCCAGGTCTGGGCAGATTGGTCTGGGTGAAGTCTCTAGCTCAGGGACTCATGGTGATCCCAGCAGTGGCTAATCTCAGAGATGGGCGGGTGGGCTGCTTGGTGACCCCAATATGCTCAATGGAAATGCTTTTGGCCTTAAAATTTTTTTTTAAAAAGATTTTATTGATTGATTGATTGATTGATTGATTGATTTAAGAGAGAGAGAGTGTATGAGGGGGAGGGAGAAGAGGGAAAGAATCCCAAGCAGACTCCACCCTGAGCCAACCCGATGGTGGGGGGGCTTGATCTTACAACCCTGAGATCAGGACCTGAGCCGAAACCAGGAGTCAGATGCTTAGCCATCTGAGCCACCCAGGCGCCCCAGCCTTAAAGTTTTTGTTGCCCTGTGGCTTTGTGGAGGCATGGTGAACCAGGATCATGGGAGGCCAGGGAGCAAAGGTGGGCAAAGTTACAAAAAGGTGCTCCCTCCTGATGGTCGCATTAAAAGTCATCTCTGGATATCTGTGCACCCCAACTGGTACACGGCTCGGGGAGCAGTTGTGTCTTTGACTGGAGAAAGTGAGGTGGATGCAAGCTGCGAGCGACAAGCCAGGGTGCATGGCACACAGTGGCCTCCCCCTGCTGCTCAGGTGGGGGTGCGGAGTGGGCGGGGCAGTGAAGACGGACAGCTGCTGAGTGCGTCTGCCGTGGTCTGCCGTGGCAGGGGCAGGTCACAGGCAGGTGATTGCCTAGGGCCTGGCGTTAACCCTGGCTCCCTCCCTGGGGGCTGGCTCAGAGGACAGCCTTTGTGGCAGTTCTTCGGGATCTGGAGGCCCCCAGCTTATGACCCTGTGCCTGAGGTCATCGTCTTTCTTGGAAGGTGTGGCTTTTTTGGTTTACATTTGTCCACTTCCTACACCTTAAGCCAGTCCTAGGAACACTGATTCCAGCCTCAGCGGCCTTACGGACCCTGCCTACCCCTCCCCATGCCGCCGTGCCTCTCTCCCACTCTCTCTCTGCTCCTCTCCTTCCCCTGCATTCCCCCGGACATGAGTCTCCCCAAGCGGTGGGACAGAACTTCTTGCTGCGTCTATGGATGTGATTGTGTGATTTTTCTTCTTCAGCTTGTTGATGTGATGGAGTATGTTAACTGATTTTCAAAAAGGCAGAACATGCATCTTTCTGTACTTCTCACCCTCCCTCGCCTCTGGAGTCCTGGTTAGGCAACAGGTTTTGTCGATCACGTGGTCTTGGGAACACGGCTTGTGGCTGCTGGTCAGCATGGTTGTGGAGACACCGAGATTCTGGGGCTGCTGCCTTCTAGCAGCCAGTGTCCAGCTTTATGGGTGTGGAGATGTTGTTGCTGAAACAACTTCCTGCTCCTGAATCAGTTAGGTGATGGTTCTTGAGGTCAACAGACCTTGGGTAGCTCCTGATTCTTTCCCTTCCTGAAGGTGCCAGAGGAGGGCAGGTCCTAAGGTGAGTCCCATGTTTTCCTGGGAGCCATTCCTGCAGGTGCAGCCTGTTCCTCTAGCCTTTCTGATGATTTTGTAAGCACAGAACGCATGAAATTCCTTTCTGCTTAAATTAGCTAGTGCGGTTTCTGTTTCCTGCCTGTGGGTGATGCTGGTCCGGGGGAGAAGGGTATGTGGGTTGCCTTAAGCAGCCTGGCTGTTCTGTTATGGGCAGTGGAGATAAAGGGGATGGTTTTAAGCAGAGTAGGACCAGGGAAGGAATAACATGAACATATTTGTGCCATAGAAAGATCTTTGCTTCAGGGAGATGTCGAGCCCCCTGACAGCACAGCAGAAGTGCAGGCCTTACTTTTCTCTGGAATTCTCTCTCCTTTGGGGCTAAGACAGATGCGAAAGATGTTGGGGAGGGATGTTCTTTGCTACAATGAGGCACAGAACTGACCAGGGTGGTTAGCATCCTGCATGTTCTAGGCTTTATTTGCAGCATGCAAGACTACAATTAATAGCAGGAAGGGCTTCCCAAAAGAGATGTTAGTGAGAATTTTGGTACCTAAAAACCAGGTTTTGCATCAAGGTCCAGAGAGAGCAAAGCAGGTAAAAGGTCGGAGCTGGCCCTCTGGATGCCTGAATTCACACCCGGTCTGCATTGCCATTTGCTATGATGCTCCAGGAAAGATAGTTACCCTCTCAGGGCCTCTTGATTCTCTCTGAGCTGGAGGAAAGTTTTGTTTTCCTTCCCCTGTTAGAGTGGGAGGGGCGAGGAGGAGAAGAGGGAGGGCGTTCTGGAACTTACGAAGGGGCTGCCCTCAGAAGGCAGAGTGGTCTTAGGTTTCACTCTTCTGTACCTCTGGCTCCTTAGCTACAAAATGTGTATGCCTGAAATTCCACCTGCAGGCCAGGTGAGCCCCAGTCCAGGAACATCTTTGTTATGAATACCCCTACCCAGGACAGAGGGCGCCCCATGCAGTCTCTACCGCCAGAGCTGGAGGGGGGCGTCCCTGGCCCTGCAGACATCCTTGAACTCAAACTGTATTGTTCATACGTCCCATCAGTAAAAAATGTTGGGCAGGCACCCCCGGTAACTGAATTTATAAATTATATACATAGAACTTTATATACATGAACTATATACGCGAACATATGTTGGTATGTACATTACATAAATATATGTACATTACGAAAGGCATTCGGTACATTATTCATATACGTACAAATCAGATATCATGTATATTATTCTATCATGTCCATTGTAAAACCATAGACATAGAAATGAAAAATGTAATAAATAAAAACCATGTTTTAAAGTAATGTTTATGGACTTTCATTTAATCATGGTATAAAATCCCTTTTTTGCTCTCACAGTGAGAGCAACGCTTTTGAATATGCTTCTTTATTTTTGAAAAGCCTGGTTTAACACTTCGTAGAGCAGTGACTTGAATGCCTAGTACTAAATTCGGTTTACTTAATATTCAGGTTTCAAGACTGTCACAGCTGAAAAGGAGGCCTCATGGAAATACCTAGATCCAGACGGATGAGATGCCCTGTGGGCTCTGCTCGTTAACTCATGACATTCATTGTTCAATTTTCGGTGCCATCCACCAATTATGCAAAGGTTTTGTTCAAAATTGACTTTCAAATTTCCATCTTCTCTCATGTCAATCAGTTGTTCTTGCAAAGAAATCGGAATATGTTGCATTTTAATACTTTCAGCAAATGGATTTTAAACCCACTCAAACTCTTCATTTGGAAGACGTTTAAGCAAGTTAAAAAAACTCCTTTTTTTTTTTTTAAGGCGTCGATAGGAAAGATCGTGGCACACACAGGATTTTCAGCAACAAAATCTTGCAACAGTGGGAACACTTTCAAATCTTATTTCTAAATGCTGTCTATATTATTTTCCTTCCAAAAAAGTTACTTCCTCAACAACTGTTTAAAGTTCACCTTTATCCTGATGAAAGAGATTTCATCTTTGGAAACAGCAACTGTAGCACTCAACAGACAACCCTTGTTTTCCCTTTATGAAATGTCACATGAAATCATGTCCTAGGATTAGGGGGAGGCACTGCTCTTTTCTTGCTGTTTCTTTGCAGAAATCTTTTTAGGCCACTTGTCCTTTTGTCAGGAGGCTTCATTTAATTAGAATCAGACATTACAATCTGCTAATTCCACTGAACTGGGCATATGTAAGTGTCAGTCTGTTACAATCTGTTGCAAAGTGAGCAACAGAGTGAGGGTTCCACTCTCAAGCTGTGGCTCGAAGGGGCACCTGCACCTCCCTCCAGACCTTGACTAATGCAGGGGGATGTGATTAGCCGAGAGGGGTACATAACATCTGTATGTTAAACATTATGACGGCCAAATTCCTTTCTTGCTTTTAGATGAGAATACATGTGAATGCATATACCTTGAGTTCTAAAATTCCTCTTCCCCCATGCTGGTGGGTCGTTGTGTGTTACCCTAGGGGTACGTGTGCTTTACTTTGAAGGTTGGATTTCACTGATCTGATGCATCACTGAGGCTCAGAGAGGGACACAGGTGGGGAAAGGGGTGACCTGAGGGCCCATGGCAAGTGGTGACAGAGCCAGACTGACACTCGGGTCCTTGCCTTCTAGGACCCTCCCCTGATACTAACAGGCATGTGAAGGCAATGCAGGCTGGTCTGTGCAGTCTGCACCCGCCCTGCACAGGGTTCTGTGGCTCCAGGAATCCCTCCCCTCTTGGGGCCCAGGGTGGGCTTCTCGTTCTCCCTAGGGAAGTGGAGGTGGAGGGACACTCCTAGGGACATCGGTGCCTGTGCCCCAACCCTGACCAGGAACAGCAGTGACCCAAGCCAGAAGGGTCCAGTTCCCTCTACCTCAAGACTTATCTCATGGGAACTTTGCTTACCCTAGAGCAATCACTGCCCACCTCTCTGCTCCAAATGCTAGCCTTCCTCCGTCAAGGACCTGCGGAAATGCTACTTCTTCCATGAAGGCTTCTGCCTGAGCCTCAGGCAGAATTAGTCTCCCCCAGGGAGCACTTTGCTGGTCCCCTTCCTTTATGGCACGCCCTCCCCCCCTCCCACCTGGGGTTAGAGCAGAGAGCTCTGAGTCCTCTCCACCCACTAGGCCAGGAACAACCTGTGGGAGGGGCCACCAGGCTTTTGACGCTGTACCAGGCCCAGCAGGGATCCAGAGAGATGAAGCAAATGTGGTCCCTGCTCTGGAGGAAGCCAATCCCCGAAGGGATCCCTGGCCCCTAGAGGAAGGAGGAAGGTGCTGTGTGATCCTGCATAGCCCTAGGCTCAAAGCGAGCTCATTGGATGAGCAAGGCTTCCTGCCGAGCCTAGTAGGTGAGTAAAAGGACACACTGTGCTCTCACGCCTCCCCGCCCCCGACCTCTGCCAGCAGGCCCACTCTTCACTTCTTGAGCTCAGCTCTGTGGTCATGGCTTGCACCTGGCCAGCCCTTGGCCCGCAGCACCCCTGGAGCCTTTGGTTTCGTCCTTGTGGGAGCTCAAGCAGAGAACCCGGTCAGGTCCATTGGACTTCTGACCTGTGCAGCTGTGAGTTAATACATGGGTGTTCTTTTAACCCACTATGTCTGGGCTCATTTGTTACACAGCAATAGAAGACAAATACAGATGCCCAAACACCCTGAGTCTAAATATTTAAAAGCTATAAGTCAAGCTTGCACACCATGAGTAAAGTATGTTCTATCAACCCATCTTGACGTATATACGTTCATAATGACCTTGAAAGCCAGGGTCAAATTCATAATTCTCTGAAGACTTAAAATTTGATGCCAGCAGGCAGCTGCCCAGGGAGGGGTGGTCCCTGGATCCCCGTCCCTGGCCTGTGGTCTGATCCCTCTTCTCTTCATTCCTGGATCCAGCCTGCACCAGAAGGGGTGGATGGCCCAGGCCAAATAAGCTAAATTCCATCTACTCCCCTGTAAACAGCTGTCCCTTGTCTGCCCCTTGGGCCCAGGGTGCAGTTTGCCTTTGGGAAAAGGAACTTGGAGAAATCTCAGGGTGTTTAGGCAGGAAATACATCAAGTGCATTAAGTGTGGTCTAGAAGGGAGGCCATGCGTATTCTCTGGTGGGTTCCTCCACTCGGATCTTTGGACCCCTCATTCCACAAGGGCAGCTAGAACAGGATCCCTCTGCAGCAGGGGGACCCAGGGCCTTTCTTTTTTCCTCTGAATGTGGTAAAATAGATATAATATAAAATTGGCCAATAGCCACACTTAGTACACTCACAATGTTGTGCAATCACTCTCTCTACCTAGTTCCAAAACATTTTCATCATCCCTAAAAGGAAACACTATACCCACTAAGCAGTCACTCCCTATTCCTTCTTCTCCCAGGCCCTGGCAACCACTGATCTGAATTCTGTCTCCATTCATTTACCTTTTCTGGATATTTGGCATAAATGGAATCACACAATGTGTGTCTTTGTCACTGGCTCCTTTCACGTAGCGTAATGATTTCGAGGTCCATCCAGGTCGTAGCATGTTACGGTACTTCATGCCTTCTTACGGCCAGATAATGTTCCCTTGTATGAAGACATCACAGGTGCAGGGGACCTTTTTTGTCCGGATCTAAGATGATATCGGCAGGGGATGGGGGAAATCGGCTGGTGGCGCTGCTACTTTGTTCTCTCCTCTGTGGGTCTTGGGGTCTGTCATGCTAGAATATGCTGCTGGGGCCTGGGGACCCAGGGAGACAGCCAGTCTCACCACGTCCCCTAGTCTTTGCAACCTGATCCTGAAATCCTGCCTGGCGGTGGCGGCAGCTTCACACGCAGCTGGTGTGGGCCCGTCCCAGGAGGGTGCCCCCGGTTTGGGGTTCTCAGCTATCTCTGGTCAGGGTGCCCCGGCTGAGGCCAGGAAAAGCTGGAGCCCTTCTCTGGTGACAGTTCTGAGGTCACGCAGGGGAGGGAGGCTGTCGGTGGGGGTAAGGGGTGCGTGGCCTCGGGAGCTGGGGTTGCTCAACCGCTGGGCCTGGAAGGCCATGGGAGTCCAGCCTGGCACCCGGCGAAGTCGGCCCCACGCCCAAAGGGATGCTTAGATCTTCACTCGCAGAGCCTGTTTTCCAGAGAAATTTAATTCCACATTGTTTGTTCTCTGCTCCGCAGACGCCTCAGCTGAGGAAACCACGGGAATCTCATTTGAAGAAGAATTTGGCCCCTGGAGCCCCCTCCCCACTTGCTGGTGGGAGGGTGCCAAGCCTTTGGTCACCCGCCACCAGAACTGCAAACCCCAAGCCACAGGAATGCAGCGGGGTTACCTGGGGACAGAGGGAGGGTGGCTGGACAGTGAGTGGGCAGCAAGCCTGTGGGTCTGTGTCACATGGGGGTCTGCTGTTTTGGGATGGGAGCTCTGGACTTGGAGCCCCCAGACCTCAGGGTAAAACCAGGCTCTGCCACTGGTCTAGGGTCTTGGGTGGTCACATGTGTGGCTAACCGCGCTCACCTGGCCGCTCTGGCCCTCAGCCAGGATAGGCAAGGAGCTGAGCTTGGTGGTGAGGGAAGCCACAGAAGGGGGTGTGTGGGGAGAGGCAGGCAGGGGAGGAGGCGAGTGAGGGAAGAATTTTCTAGTCTTGTGCTCTGGAGGCTGACCTGGGACGCGCCCAGCACTAGCAGGTGCCTTCTAGTATCAGGAGAAAGGACCCACATCGGTGATGGGATCAATTGTGGGTCGAGCGCTGCTCCAGGCACTTTGCAGTTCCATACATTCCTCCCTACAGCGATCTTTCAATGTGGACGCCATTATTCTCTTTTGTGGACGAATAACCTGAGGAAGGTGAAGGGACTCCCCCAGAGGAACAGGTGCAAGGGCAGAGACTGGACAGAGGCAGTCGTCCCCAGATACTATTCTTTCCACACCATGTCATGGGTCTCTGACTTGGCCCTCAGGCTTGTTTCTTGGTGGGATTACAGTCAAAATCTTAGTATTTTTGAACTAGAATAGACCTGATGTAAGTTGCCATTCTGCAGACGGGGAAATTGAGACCCAGAGGGGGAGGGACTTGTCCAGACTCACCCACCGGATCGCAGATCTATTACCCGATGCTCATTGACCACTTGGCCCCCATGGGTAGAGAGGTGTCCCTGGAGCCAAGGCTGTCTGTAATATGCAGTGGGACAGACACTTTCTGCTCTGCCAAGTTCAAAGCCTATCTATTGGTCTGATCCTGTCTCCGGTCCTGAGAGAGTGTAGACGGCTCTGTGCACCCTGTCCTCACTAGCATGACAACAACTCCAGCTCTGGTTGACAGAGGAGAGGAAGGCCTACTCTATGCTATCTTGTCCTCAGAGGTGTATGTCACCTGTGTTGACTGCTTCCCATCTTAGCTCAGCTGCTGTCACCTGAGCCTTGTCACTTCATTGGTTGGCCAATGTTTATGGAGGGCTTTCTGGGAGCAGTCTACACACTGCGTGCTGGGGAAACAAAGATGAAATATGTCACTGCCCTCAGGCTGGCCAGTGGTGGCGTGGTCAAGGGAATGGCAGGACTGAGGGACTGTTGTCTGTTGGTTGGGGGCAGTGGGGAGAAGGGCATACGTTTCTGGGCTTGGGTGACAGGGTAATTGGGGTGCCATTCATCCCAACAGGGAAACCGGAGGTGTAGGTCTGATGGTGGGGATGGGGACTCAACTGAATTAAATTTAGGACGTGATGATTTGAGGTACTCAGGGGAATTTAAGAGGGGAGGTCTGGTTGATGGTTGGTTGATATAAAGATTTGGAGATCAGGGGAAAATTTAGGACTGGAGTTAGAGATCTTGGGGTAATCCCTTAAATTGAATGCAGATGAGTTAAGGGACCACAGAATGCTCTGGAAGCGGTACAGGATGACTTTGGCAGAAATGGTCAGTGCCCTGTCCATATCCCTCTGGCGCTGCAACCCTGCAACCTTGCCAGACGGCTCTCTCTGCAGCAGGAGAGGCTCAGCCTGTGTGTAGGACAGGCCAGGAGTGTCCCCAGGGGTATGGAAGCCACAGCTCCCGCCCCTTAGGAAGTGTGCCCTTCACCGTCTCCCAGCGGTTCTCAAGTGGGGTGGAGCTGGTTGCCCAGGCTGCACATCAGCCCCCCTCTATGGACTTCCTCCCCTGCTCTGTCCCACTTCCATTTTCCTACCAGTGCTTCCTGGGCTCACCGCCCAAGTAAATGACCTGCATGCTCATTCTTGTCTTGGAGTCGGGTCTTGGGGGACCCCAACCCGAGAATTGGTTTACTGAGATAGGATGAGAGTCCTGTTGGAGTAACTGCTTCCCACCTACTGGTACCGTGACTCTAGCGGGCCTAGAGGTGGCCCGCAGGGGTGTTCACCTCTGTGCCTCCAGCACCAGGACAGCCAGGTCAAGGGATTGCTCAGCAAGCTGTTGAGTGTAGGGATGGATTAAACCCACCAGAGGCTTCTCCTTGCTTTTAGGATCAAGAGCAAACTCTTCAACAAGTCACGCAACGGTCCTTCCTACCTCTCCAGCCTCATGTCATGCCATCCTCCCCTCCGATTGCCAAACTCCAGATCCCTTCCCTCTCCTCCCATTACATTTTCCACTCTCCTTCTCCCAGATGGGACATGTGGTTTTCTCTGCCTCCTCTGCTCCTTTGTCCCAACTGCCCTCCGCCTCAGGGAAGACGTCCTGGACCACCCATCTCCAGCCCAGCCCAGTGGGGTCCTACTGTTCTCTTCTCCCATTGCACTCGGTGTGTCTCGGCATGCTCCCTAGCAGACACATTAGTTATAGGCTTCTGGAATTATTTAAATAATGTTTAGACTGGTATTTTTCAAACTTTTTGTTTGTGACCCACAGCGGGAAATACGTTTTATGTTGGGACCCAGTTCACATAATACATAAATAACGGAAACAATGCTTTTCTTTACTGTGTGGGATACACTGATACTTTCCATCCTGTTCCATCCCGTCTCATTCCATTCCTGTCTGTATTTCATTTTTAAATATGCTGGCTGTGACCCATTACATGGACTGCAGGTTTGCAGTCTGAAACTCATCTGGGCACTAAGCTGGATGCCTGTAAACTCAAGATAGTAGTCCACTTTTTTAATTTTAATTTTATTTTTTAACTTATTTAATATTTTTAAAAAGATTTTATTTATTTATTTGACAGAGAGAGAGAGCACAAGCAGGGGGAGTGGCAGGCAGAGGGAGAGGGAGAATGCGGGGTTCGATCCCAGGACCCTGGGATCATGGCCTGAGCCGAAGGCACCTGCTTAATTGACTGAGCCACCCAGGCGCCCAGAGTAATCCACTTTTTAAGGAAAGATTTATTTATTTATTTTAGAGAGTGTGAGCAAGCCCGAGGTGGAGGGGCAGTGGGAGAGGGAGGGAGAGGGAGGGAGAGAGAGAGAGAATCTCAGAGCAGGCTCTCAGCGGGAGCCCGATGTAGGGCTCCATCTCACGACCCTGAGATCAGGACCTGAGCCGACACCAAGAGTCAGACGCCTAACCAACCGAGCCACCCAGGCGCCCCCAGATCCATTACTCAGCATGGTATTTGCAGGGCATAGCACGGCACCCGGCACAGAGAAGGGTGCTCCATCAATATTTGTCGAGTGACCGAATGATAATGTACGAACACGTATGAATAAATGAATGAATTGCAAACCCCACCCAGACAGGAAAGTGTGGCTTTGATCAGATTCTTCCGTTACTGAAAAAACCAGCCCACTTCCTGCGGCTTTGATCTGCAGCCTTCATTCTAAGCTGCCCTGCTTCAGCCAACAGCTCCCCACAGCTCATTTCCTGCTTTTTGGCCACCTTATCTCTCTCTCTAAATATTCCGCAGCTTTCCCTTTCCGGGGGAATATGCAGGCCCCCCTGAGTTCCTTCTCCCCACACCTTTGGCACAAGGTGGGGGGCTGACCTCTTGGTTCAAGTACTTCCTGAATCCCAGCCCCCCATGGTACAGGGCATTTCTAGGTCAGGTGTGTCCCTGGGTTGGGCTGGGCATTGGTCCACATGCTGCTGATGGTCTTTGGGGTGAGAGCGACATGACTATGGTGTATGGACATTGATGAAATAACCATGCAAATGCATGATTACAAACAGAAAAATACCCTGAAGGAAAAGCTGGGGTTGCCTTGAGGATATGTAACGGGGAACTGTCCACTGGGGATCAGGAAGGGCTTCCCCATGAAAGAGACAATCTGAGATCTGAAGATGGCAGAATTTAGGCAGGTGAAGAGGATAAAAGGGAGAGAAAGAGCTGGTAGGGAGGAGACTGTAAGTGCAAAGGTCCTGAGGTAGGAGTGATAGCAGTTCATTTGAAACGCCAAAGGAAACTCAGTGCCACAAGGAATGAGGGGCTTACAATGACAAAGCTGGAGAGGTAGATAGGCATCAGCCCCTGTGGGCCAGGTTAGATTTTGGATTTCTCCCAAGAGCAGTGGGAAGCAACGGTGTTTGAAGAAGTATAACGACACTGTGTTTTGCAAGATCCTTTGACTATATGATGGCTGAAGGATGGAGATGGTGGTCAAAGTGAGGAAGCCAGGAGACCAGTTCGGAGGCTGTGGCATCTCTGAGACGGAGTGGAGATGCTGGCACCTGCCCGGCCTTAAGAAATACTGTATTTAGTGGGTCGTTTATTCATTCAACACTTCGAAACACCTACCAGGAGTCTGCTCTGTACTGAGTACCTTCAGCCAGAGTCAGGCTGGTCTCTGTCTTTAGGTAGCTCAGTCTTTCTTGAGGACAATCGAGGGGCATCTCAGCCAGGTTGAAAGGACAAAGTGCTCTGGGAGGTTCGGATGGCATATGCCTCGAGAGTGGGTGCCTGGAGTGGGTGCTCTCTGCAAACGCTGTCTGACCTTCTGGCAGAGAGAAGGCAGGGTTCTGGCAGGGGAATCCATTAAGGTCTCCTCTCCAGCCTGCCATCATCTGTGGGACTCTTGACCCCAGGAATCTACCTGGCACCCCTCCCTGCGGAGGCCCTGGGAATAGGGGAGCCTCAGGGTGTGAGAGGACACGGGGTCTCCCCAAGTGCCTGAGGCAGCTGTGCCCACCAGGCCAGGTGAGGGCCCAGCCCAGTCCTCACTCTCTTCCGGCCTCTGAGTCACTTTCCTTGGAAGTGCTGTCTTTTGCAAACCTGCTTACTCACAGTCTCCACCCTCAGCCTTGCCCTTCCCTGGAGGGGGGAGTAGTGGAGGAGCCCAGAGGTGTCTCAGGTGGCGGGCCTGACCTCCTCCCCCAAGTCAGGCCTAGGTCTCCCCCTCGGAGTGCGAGCTCCCTGAGGGCAGGGATGTTTCTTTGCTTTGAAAAGGGGGCTCCTTCAAGGCCTTGAGCTGTGTTTCCTCCCAGAGGCCCCATTGCCAGTAACCTTCCCACCATCCCCGTGCCCCTCGAGAGGTTCTGAAGGCCTTTCCCAAAGTCTGAATGGCGAATGGTGGGATGGGTTTGTGGGGCTGCAGCCGCTGACTCCCCATCTGTCCTTTGGGTGCTGAGGGCTGGACTATCGGGGGTTCCAGCAGGGCTCAGGCCCTGGGCTGTGGGGAGCATTTGCAGTCTTCGAGGTGGTTCCCCACTCTGCCCATTTCATCCATAGAGCCCCAGGGCCCACTCCCTGCTGTGGCTGGGGATGGGGCAGAATTTATGGGGTTGTATGGTGTTCAGGCTTCTGATCTCAGGGTGGCTTTTATGTCTGCCTTGGGGTGCTGACAGCATGCACCCTCCCCCCCTTGCCTGACCTCATGGTTCTACTTCTTAGACCAGGAAACACACCTGCATGAGAAGAGGAAGAGCTGCCTTTTGGAAGGTCAGAAGGAGAAGAGACTCTGCTGACCAGCACCAGGGCCTTGGGGCAGCCCCACCATTGGTCCCCAGGGCTAAGAACTCAAGGTCATCCAATCTAGCCCCCTGCCTTCCTGCCAGGGAGGGATCCTCTCCAATGTGAGCTGTGGAATGAAGTGCCCTCCAGTTCTTGCTCTGGTCTTACTGCATTTGGGTCCTATTCAAACCTTCTCCGATCACAGGGAGGGGAGCTTGGGACAATAGGATACCTGCTCCCCACCCCCTTTCTCCCGGCATTCTGTGTCTTTGGATGGAGTATCATGGCGCTGTGGGACGTTCAAGACGGCGATGGGTTTAACAGCTGTGCAGAGGTGATGAAGGGAAAAGGGAATGAATTGCCAACAAGCATTCTACTGGAATCTTCTACAACTGGTGGGTCCGGGAGATAGCTCCACAGGCTTCAATGTACAGGTGAGTCCAGAAGACCATGTGGGACCGGAGAACATCCGAGGGTCCAGGCACAGCCTATGTCTTTGAGGACTGAGGAGAGAACTTGGGAATAGCACCCAAATTTGGCGGGGCAGGACCACAGGGAGCAAAAGAGGGAGACGTTCAAGGGCGCCTGGGTGGCTCAGTTGGTTGAGCATCTGACTCTTGGTTTCGGCTCAGGTCCTGATCGCAGGGTCGTGGGATCAAGCCTGGCATCGAGCCCTGCATCAGGCTCCGTGCTTAGCGGGGAGTCTGCTTGAGATTCTCTCTCCCCCAACCCTCCCCCCACTATCCTTCTCCCTCTCTCAAGTAAATAAATAAATCTTTAAAAAGAAAGAGATGTTCAGAACGTTCAGATACTGAGGAGGGAGGTGTTTGGTGGAGGTGGCCTCAAAGAGAAGCCATATTTTCAAGACTTCTGAGACCAACAGTGGGGGAACTCAGGAGAAGCGAACCTGAGAAAACTGCCCTGACCCACTCCAGCCCCCCGCCTGGGAACGTCCTCTTAAATGGACAGGGGACTCCTGGTTTCAACACACACAACAGAAAAGATGGCAAACAAACCCTGTACAAAAGTATTCCTAAGCAACAAAGTAGGATGCTGGACCCTTTCTTCAAAGAGGCTTGCCCCTGAGTGCGGATGAGTAGAACAGTTAAGTCGAAGCTAATCTCGTCGAAGGAGGGTGGGCATTGAGAAAGGCGTAGGCACCCCTGCTTGGCCTGCCCCGTCCTTCTGCACCCCCACTCCCCGGGGGGGGGGTCCTGTACAGCTTCATGTACTTCCGCCTCCTGCTGGGCAGTGACAGAAGGCTGTCCTGTGTGTTGGGCTGTGGCAGCAGGAAAGCAGGAAGGGGTCCTGATGGGCTCCTTCCCAGTGCTCTTCTCTTTATATCGTCTGTTGTCACTGCCCGTACCCCTCTGTTCAGTGAGTGCCTTTTCTTGCCAGATCCTGCAGGAAACCATGGAACCACCCAACGAACCCATGTCCAGAGTCACTTGGTGGCCCCTGAAAGAAAAGAAGGAAGTGTCAAAGCCCCATCTGACCCACGGTTTTTGGGTGGATTTGGGGATGTGGGAGTGAGCTGTAGAACTCTCTGGTCCTCCCCGGCCAGCCTGGGCTGGCTGCAGGGTGTGGTGGGAGTCCGAAGGTCTGGGTGTAAACCTGGCCCCAAGTCCTCTGCAGCAGTGAAACTTTGATAGGCCCCAGTTTTCTCACATGTAAAACGTGCCCCACCAGCCTCCTGTTGCCAGAGACAAGATGCCCTGAGTGAATTCTACTCTCAGGAGTCCCCTGGCCCACTCTAACCCTCAGTGAGCATTCCTGTGTGTCTTCCTCAGTGTGGGAGGTGTCCTCACAGCCCTCCCTGCGTTTCCCGGGGATGAGTGGCTCTGCATGGAATGTCCTCCCACACCGTGAGCTGTAAGAGTGGACCATGGCTGAGGGGAACTCCCTGTGGTCACCTCACCTACCTCCCAGACACATACAGACACAAACACATACACATCCTGAGGTCTTGAAGAGTTTGCCACACCCTGGAGAAGGCTCTCCACAAAGCATTCCCTCAAGGCCCTGAGTCACCCACTCCTTCACTCTGGGCACCCCGCTAAGTGGTATTTATGCTTTTAGTGATCACACATCCCTGTGCACGGGAGCCCACAGCGGTGGTGGGGACAAGTCCCCGTTCTGCCACTTAGCGATGGCACGCTGCTGGTCACAGGTTTTTTTGCTATCCTCAGGTTTTTCCATCTATAGAATAGAGATGATAGTGCCCACCTTACAAAGTGGCTGTGAGACAGAGGAGATAATATGTGTGTGACAGGGTGGAAATTATTAGGGCATGAGTGTTCCTTCCCAGGCATTCCCTCCTCCCGGCGCGTTGGAGCAAATTCGGCTTGGCTTACTCAATTGCTTTGCCTCCCTCAGCCTCTGAGGACGGTGCCGACTTGTCAGAATAATCGTTGGGCAAATGTGATGTAGAATTGAGAGGAAAGAGGGTCGGGGCAGGGCTAAGAGAGGAGGGACGTTTGAGGGAGGAGAGGCGGGGAGAGCAGGGAGATCCACACAGCTTTGCGGTGGCCTACGAGTCCCTTCTGTTGGGGTTAAGGCATTCAAATCAACGAGCTGAGTTATTTTGAAATTATCATTTTTTTTTTTGGGTTGTCTTCATGGATGATAATATACTCCTTGAGACTGGACCACTTGGGTGATGACCTTGAAAGCGATACATACGTGAAATGCTTGGCGCACGGTAGGGACGCAGGAGGCACCACGGCCGGCGCTGTATCCACGCAGTTTTGGATGATGCTTGTACGCATGTGCACTGTGTCCCACACTGAACTGGGTGTTTCCTGGATGTGGGCGTGACCGCATCAGCCTGGGAGCTACGCTTTGTCTCCCCACCCCATCAGACTGGGGACTTCTTGAAGATAGGGGCTTTGCATTCTTCGTTAGGCCAGCGACTCCCCGTGTGGGCCGTATTCTTCCAACCCCAGGCTCTGTGTGAGGCTCTGGAACAGGGTCCTGCTTACAGATTGTGTCACATCTCTGTTTTGCCTGACGAATGGCCTGACCCTGCCTGGGTGGGAGGTGAAGGTAGAGGAGGAAGAGGGGAGAGGCCCAGGCCCAAGATGTGTTCTTCTGCCATGTGCTGCCTGGGAAGGTAAAGAGAAGAGTAACAGAGAAAGCATCCTGCCCCAGCCCAGCCCCAGAGCAAAACATGTCATTCTTGAGAATGAAAAATCCTATCCCCACCCAGTGGGTTCCCATAAATCCAGGTGAGCTCTGTCTAGCCCTCCTGACTCTGTCTCGTGGGGCGGGGCAAGGGCCAAGCCAAACCAAGGTTCTGTCTCGTGGAGCTGAACGTGTTTACTTGTGTTTGGCATAGTGGCAGGGTTGGAGGCACAGGTCATTATGACAACAGCTCAGAAACTCCTGCAGGAAAGGAACGAGGTGTTTGCAACGTGGACAAGTTCGAATCTGTCTGTCTGGGTCACGGCTCGGTTTTTGTGTCTCCGCCTGGCAGTTGTTTAAGGCTGTCCATAATCCCGTTTAGCTTGTTGCAATTCAATTATTTATGTATTCCAACATTTCCTGAGTGCCTACTATGGGCCAGCTACCGTGCTGGGTGCTAGGGAGGAATCTTAAGAACCAGAGCAGGACGCTGCGTTTAAGGAATCCTTCATGGGAGGGACAGGTGTGTATACAGCTCTTCCTGTTGCAGAGAGACGGGAGCTACAACAGAGGTGCGAACAGTGAATCTTCTGGTAGGTCGGAGAGGACTCTGTCAATGTGGGAATGTCCGGGTTGAACCTTGAAGACTGAGTAGGCGCTCGAGAGGTGGAGAAGGGGGGAGGTGGGAATAGTGTGAACAAAGTGGGGCACAGCATGAGGTGGGAAGGAGGGAGAGTAATTAGCATTTATTGGGCACCTACTAGCCTCCAGGTTCTGTGCTAGGTGCTTGGCTTTGTATGACCTCATTCAATCCTCCCAGTAATCAAGGAGATAGGTATTGACTAGGAGACCAACATGTGGAGAGAGCAGATGATTGAGCCAGGTTCTGAATCAAGTTTGTCTGAATCCGAATAATCATGTTCTTTTTACCAGACCAGTGGTTTCTTGAGCATATTCTATGAAACTCAGGATTCTGAGGAGGTGCTTTAGGGACATGGCTGATTTTAGTTTCATATTTAAAATATATTTTAATCAACACACACTCAAATGTTGTGTAATAAAAAAAGTTTTCCTTCCTTCTCTGTGCATATTTTTGAATTTCTTGAAAATGTGTCATTGATTAGAAAGACTGCACAGTCTGCAGAGGTCCATCCATGTAAAACTGTAAGAGAACACGCCCATGCCCACCACCCTCCATTACACGGCAGATGGGACTTCTAGTCCACGATGGTCAGCACATTGTCTCTTCTTTCTTCAGAAATGTCTTAGAAGAATATTAAACATATACACCTTTCTGAAGAAAAGGTTAGGGGAAGGGTATCCGTGGACAAGAGAAACCTCAACACATTTCTGGAGGAGTGCTTTGATGGAGGAGTGGGGACGGAGGAAGCAGGATAGAGGAAGCCGCAGTCTGGAATGCGCATGGCGGCGTCTGCAGCCAAGATGGGGGCTGACCTGCCCACAGAAGCCTGAAGGAGCTTGGGACTTGGATTTGCTGGATGCAGTGGAGGGTGGCAAGGGGATATGTGGCTGAAGATGGGGGCTTAAGTGAAAGTCTATAAATGGGACAATCGACTTCCTTGACCCTTGTATGCAAAGTGCTCAGCCAGGCATGCAGAGTGCTTGACTCTACTCCGTACCCCTACATTACTTCTTCCCCCTAAAATGGAGAGTCTTCTTTAAAAAAATTGAACTGTTTGAGGAAGACTAGGAAAGCTGAATTTGAAGGTGGCATCCTCGAGTAAAGCGCAGTGCAGGCTGACATTTGGAAGTCCCAAAGCATAAAGAGCAGCTCACTCCGAAACAAACTGCCATTCATCTCTTCTTATCCATGTGCACAAAGCTTCCAGGAAATTTTTCTCCTGCTTGATTCTTAAATGTGAATGGACAACCACAAGCCAGAAGCTATTTAAGGAAGAAATATGAAATAGAAAGACAAAGATAAACAAACGGAAAATAAGACCTCTGAGGCAATCAAAACAATTTATAGGTAGAGGTTAAAAGGAGAATTCAAGAAGACACTGAATTTATAAAACATGAGTAGTGTTACCAAAAAAAGGAACAATTAGGGAACAAAATAGTCCCAGAACATGAAAAATATAACTAATATTCAGTAGAAATGTTGAAAGTTGAAATCAGGGTAATCTCTCAGAAAATAAAGCATAAAGTAAAATAATCAAAATTTATTAGAGAATAGATAAGAGAAAAAAAAATGCAGGAAGTCCACATTTGATGAATAAGTATTTTAAGGAGAAGGGAGAAAGCAGGGAAGAGAATTTTCAAATGAACAATTGAACAGAATTTCCCAGACCAAAAAGACTCAAGTCTTCAGACTAACAGCTCATCGAGCCCCCCGCCCCGGAAAGAACACGCAAGATTTAGAAATTTCTGAGTACTCAGAAAAATGAGAAGACATCTCCTAAAAGTTTCCAGAGAGAGAAAAAAGTAACCTACGAAGAAATGAAAATCAGAAAGGCACCAGATTCTCACCAGCAGTGCTGGACGACAGAAGACAGTGGAACAAGATCTTCAAAATTCTGAAGGAAAATGACTTTCACTTTAGAATTCAGTACCCAGCTAAACTGTCTCTTAGGCACCAGGGCAAATCAAAGACATAATGGAGACAGATCAGGGCTGAGGACGTTTACTTGCCACATACTCTTTCTTAGGAAGTTACTTGAGGATGAGGACGGGCTGAAGTAAAAACAAGGGGGAAACCAAGAAAGGGGAAAACACAGAATTTTTGTCAGCCTGCAAGTTAGCTTGGTATGTGGTTTTAATTAATGAGTTAATTACTTTAGTATGTTTTTGTTAGGTTTGGGCATCAACTGTAAAATGAACTGAGCTTCCAATCATTTTATGCTCTGACAGTGTTTGCACAGGGGATAATCTCTCTCTTGAATGTTTGCCCCCCTCCCCACTATGTCCAACCCACTTAGATTTTTATTTTTAAAAGATTTATTTATTCATTTATCCATCCTTCCATCCATCCATTCATTCAAAGCAATCTCTCCATCCAACGGGGGGCTCAAACTCATGACCCCGGGATCAAGAGTCGCATACGCCACCAACTGAGCCAGCCAAGCATCCCCAGATATTTTTTAAAAGAAGCAATTCTTTGACAATATTGTCTATGTTTTCTTTCATCATTGTTTGGTGACCTTTGTGGCAGGACAGAATGTCCTCTGGACATTCTTTCCCTTTATTTGAAAAAACTCAAGTTAGAAATTAAATTTCATAGGTCCTCTTGCAGAGAGGTAGGGCAAGGGACACAGCTCGGGCCAATGAGAAAACACACATGTCCTGAATGGACTTTCCGGGAACGCTGTTATTTTCCTGATAAAAGGGACAGAGTCACCTGTGCCTTTGCCCTTCTCCCTCCTGCCTGGAGCATAGATGGCATGCCTAGACCTGGAGTAGAAATCCCGTGAGCACGAGGACAGAAGCCACTTGCTAAGAAAGTGCAGCAGAGAGACAGAATGAGTGCTGGTCCGGGGTACATCATGGAGCTTCACGCCAACCCAGGACTGCCCACCTCGGCACTTCCTGTTGCATAAGAAAAATATATCCTTATTAGTTTAAGTTACCAATTGTTCCATTTTCTGTGGCTTCCCCCCGCCCCCCCTGCCCCCCAGCAAATTCACCTTTCAACTGACACCATCCTTAACCTCAGAGCTGCTTTCTGGAACACAGAGGTGTTTAGGGTTCTATGAAAAGGTGTCGAGTACATTGGAGGCTGTCATTAAGGAAGACAATTTTCTCTTCTCCCCGTTCTCCCATCAGCCCATAAAATAGGAACGTACATCCTCTTGGAAGTACTGGGGAGGAACCTTTCGACTTTCTGGTCACCCCCTTCCTGTTTCCTCCGTGTGAGAGGGGGAGTGACCTCTTGGGTTGGTGGGGCAGGGAAAAAGGTATCAAGTGTGCATTGCTCAGCCTGTTCCTGGCTCTCGCTCTGGGACTGACCTAACCACAAGCCGCATGCTGCTCTCTCTGCTCCTGCCTCCTCCAGGCGATGAGCCCCAGGGCAGGCCCGGCCCTGGCCCGAGAGGACTTCAATAGCCCAGCTGCTCTGCTGTGAGTGGGTGGGTAAGGTCACATCAGGGGAGAAGGAAAAGGAAGCCCATTTGGGTCTTGGGTCCAAGCCACATCCTCCAATCCATCTGGACCAGCAATAAAGCTAACATTTTAATCCCTACTTGTCTCCTGTGACTATTTCTCAATTGGATCAGAACTTGGAAAATCGAGGGGTGTGATTACTAGCACCCGCAATACCCAACATCTGGTGCATGCTTAGCCCCAGTGGGAAAAGCCACAGTTAGATGAAAACAATGGTTTAAAATTTTGATAATTATTAGACAGTGCTTCTCTATACTTAATTGGTTATGTCTTTTGATCTCACTATAAAATGTGTATCACTTTTTTTTTTTTTTCCCAGGGTCAGAGGCTGCATTGAGAGCCACAAGCCTCTTCTAGGTGTTGTTACCACTTACTTGCTCGGTGGCTTGACTTTTCGGGGCTTCAGTTTTGCCAGTTATAAAGTAAGTGGGTTAGACTAGGTGAAGGATAGGAGCCAACCCAAGCTTTGATATTCTTTCATTCATTCAACACAGTTCTACTGAGTAGCTGATTAAAATGTGCTGAACGTTCCGTTGGAGGCTGGTTATACAATATTGCACACGGAAAAATGAGGACCCCACATCTTGGGGTTTAGAACCCAGGAGGAGACACAGAGATCGAATAAGCACATAAATAAAGGTACGGTTGCAAGTATCTCACTCTTCCTCAATACAATTGGAATACATGAGCGACTGGACTGGGTACAAACTTCCTACTGAGCACCCCTTACCCAGGCTCGGGGGGCCAGCAAGGCTGTTCGGGCAGCCACACAAGGTTTGTGACTGTCTTAGAACCGCCGTGCTCCGGAAGACATAGCAGAGAAGCTTCCAAAGGGCCGGCCTTTTGGATTAAAAAATGGCTAAACATTTTTTTTTGAAAGTTACAAATTAATAACATGCTTGTTATAAAAATTCAAGCAGTACAGAAAAAATAAATAGAAGAGAAAACATCTTTCCCTCTCCCTCTCCAAGCTCCCTTGGAAACAGAAACAACGGGTAGAGATGTGGTTCCTTCCAACAAGCTGCGCACCCCATGGTAGGCTCCCGGAAGGCAGGGACGGGACCTGCCTTATTCACTGCAGTATTCCTAGTGGGTGCTCAGTAAATATTTGTTGAATGAGTTAACACATAAGTAAGAATTAAACATAAAGGCTCAAATACAGGTTTTGTAGAGATCAAAAAGGGAATCGGGGGAAGTATGCTTTTTTTCTTAACCTTGGGGTTTTTTTTTATTTTATTTTTTTACACTCAAAAGTCTATAATGAATCTCCTTCCATATATTGATTCCTAGTTTATCCGTTCTCTTTGTTATGGGTGGAATGGTGACCCCCCCCAAAGGTATGTTGAAGTTCTAATCCCTGGTACCTGGGAATGGGACCTTATTTGGAAATAAGATCTTTGCAGATGTGATTGAGATCAGATGAAGCCACACTTGATTCAGATGGGCCCTCATCCAACATGACTGGTATCCTTATAAGAAGACAAGAGACAGAGATGCAGGGAGAACGTCACGTAATGACAGAGACAGAGACTGGTGCGATGCAGCCACAAGCCGGGGAGCGCCAGGGCTTGACGACCACCCCTGGAAGCTGGGAAGAGCAAGGAAGGATTCCGCCCAGAGTCCCAGAGGAAGCATGACCCTGCTGACACCTTGATTTTGGACTTGGAGCTTTCAGAACTGTGAGGCAATGAATCTCTCTTATTTTAAGCCACTCGGTTTGTGGTACTTGTTACAGCAGCCCTAGGAAATGAATACACTCTTCCTGAAAGAGATTTAGGCTGCTTCTAATGTTGTGTTGTTGTAATCGTGGTGATTGCCACCATTTTCTGAGCAGTATGGCTGGGGCCTGGCCCTATTTGGAGAGTGGAGCCCTAGAATTGGTTCTTTTTGCCAGAACCCCTCGGAACAATCATAGACTCCAGCCTTGGTGCCTCAGACTCTGTTCCTACCTTGGCAGGGTTGATAAAATACAAGACGTTTGTGTCCTATTTGAGACAGACCTATTCTAAAAAGTTATTTGTTGCTTGCCTGGAATTCAAATTTAACTGGACATCTGTATTTTTATTTGCTGAATCTGGCAACCCTCAATCTCCAGGCTGTGGGCAATTCACACTGTAACTGAAGGAATGCAAAGATCTTGATTTTCTGCAGGAATTCTGGAAGATCTCTCTTTGTCTTAGATGTCTGATTCTCCCCTAGCACCCTGCAAGTTCTCAGTGGAACCCAGATGTCCCGCAGGGCCCACCTCTCCCAGAACCAATCTGAGCCTCCCTCCTGCCCAACATCAGTGCTCCTTCGCTCCCCCCACGCCCCGCCTTTCTCCCTCGGCCTGCCCCTTCCCTTCCCCATTCACCCTCACTGGGTTTGGACAAGACAGACGTGGACCTGGCCCTCAGGGAACTAACTAATCAGTCTCCCATGTGCCCACTGAGATGGGAGAAGGACACTCTGTTGGAGCCTGTGACAGCGGTGGACAGGGTCTCCCGAACCTGCACGACTTAACAAATCCCCCAGGGCTTGTTGAGAAGGCTCTTCTGAGTCAACGTCAGAAATCTCCAGGGAGTGGACCTGACCTAGCGTGGAGGGTCAGGGGCGGCCCCCGCAAGGAGATGACATCCAAGCTGAGGCTGAAGGTTCAGTAGGGGTTCGGCAGGTGAGGCTTTGGGGCAGCTGGGGGTCCGGGAGAGGCAAGAGCAGAAGCTCATGCGGGGAGCGGGGCAGGGTCTGGCCTGGCTGAGACCAGGAAAGAGGCCGCTGTGGCTGGAGTGCAGAGGGCTGAGAAGAAAGGGGGAGTTGACCTTGGGAGAGATGAGGCCACTTCTGGCCAGGCCTTTTTGGCTTCTGCAAGCGTCTGGTGGCCCCATCCTCACACGGCTGCCCTGCCCCTCCCCAAGGAGTGCACTCCCCAGGCTGGGCCTTTCTGCTAGGCGAGGTGGGAATCAGATGCTGTGACAGCATGGACGTCAGCTCCGTGGGGCAGGGGACATTGGACGGCAGACTGTGCGAAACGGGTGTGGGAGTTTGCCGACAGATCTAGAAAATCTCCATATTAGACAAGCAATGTTGGAAATACTGGTTTTGTTATTGAGAAGATGCTAGAAGCGCTCCAATATGTGGTGGGCATACCGCACGTCCTGGTATAGTCCCTTCCCTCTGAGTGTGGGCTGGACTGGGTGACTTGCTTCTAATGAATAAAATATGGCAAAGGGAACGAATGTCACTTTTGAGATTAGGCTAGTAAGGACGGTGACTTCCATCTTGCTCGAACCCACTCTCTGTGGCTCTACTCTCTCACTGGCTCTGCTGAAGCCAGCTGGCGCCCTAGGAGGGGCCGTGTGCTGAGGAGCCCTCCCACCGACAGGCGGCGAGGAAATCAAGGCCCTCGGCCCAGCAGCCCACGAAGAACTGAATCCAGCCAACAACCGCTGAGTGAGCTTGGCGCTTTCCCAGTGGAGCTCTGAGCTGACTACAGCCCGGGACGGCACCTTTGTGGCGGCCTGAGAGAGGCCCTGAAACAGAGGACTCCGCTAAGCTGCATGTGGATTCATGACCTTCAGAAGCTGTGAGATAATAGAAGTTGGTTAAAGACACTTAAGCTTTAGGGTAATTTGCAGCAGCCGGTCACTAATACCAAGTATGACCTGGAAAAGGCCAGCCACACTTGTCACCGTCCTAACATGTATGTTCATGTAATTTGAACTCCTGGGGGGCACACTAATTTTGAAATCTTCTTCCCCCACCCCCCACTTATTAATAAGGGAGAGATATTGTACATCAGCGTCCATGGTCTGTGTATGTGACCACCGGGGTCAAGCTAGAAAACAGACATTGCGCCAATCACCTTTGCAGAATTTATTTTTATTTTATTTTATTTTATTTTATTTTATTTTATTTTATTTTATTTTATTTTATTTTATTTTATTTTACCTTCACAGAATTTAGTATACAGGGGCGCCTGGGTGGCGCAGTCGTTAAGCGTCTGCCTTCGGCTCAGGGTGTGATCCCGGGGTCCTGGGATCGAGCCCCACATCGGGCTTCTCCTCTGGGAGCCTGCTTCTTCCTCTCCCACTCCCCCTGCTTGTGTTCCCCTCTCTTGCTGGCTGTCTCTCTCTCTGTCAAATAAATAAATAAGATCTTAAACAAAAAAGAATTTAGTACATACCACTTTATTCCATCACAACACAGTATGAAAGGTGAAGATCACCAATAACCAATAATCAAAATCACGCTGTGAAATTCCTCTATGTTATCAGGATCTGGGGCCTCGGCAACTCAAAAGCCGAGAATCATTTAGCTTGATATTGTTGCTGCATTTCAGCTTCTCTGCCATTTCCTCGGGGGCGGTGGAGGCTACGAATCTATTTTGAACACGAGCAGAGATTTCTCTCCCTCTCTGTGTCTCTGATCAGCGTGATTAGTTGAATTCGCTGGCTGGGGGGGGGGGGGTGTGGTGGTGACACAGCGTACAGTAAGAGCATTCCCCGTTCCCGTCACAGCCACCCAGCTGCAGCTTTCCAGGCCTGATTGCCCATTGTGTGGATGTCCCAGTTTACTAAACCACTTCCCTACTCTGGTTCCCAGTTTTTGACCTTTAAAGAAAAGACTCCAGTACACACATTTATGCAGATAACACTGGGCTTCCGTTGGAATTATTTCCTTGGAATAAAGTCCTAGGAATGAGAGTATTGGGTCAAAGGGAGAGAAACAGCTTTACGGGTGTTGCTATGAGATGCTTTATTGCTTTCGAAGGAGCTATGCCAACCAACGTCAACAGTTTAGAGCATATGAGGGGGTAGCTTCAGGGCAACGAGCTATTCACTCCTAGGAAATCAGCTCCCAGGACCTTCAAAAACCACCGCACAGATGAGGCCAGTGGGGTGCAGCGTACGGTCCTGCCCTGGGAAGTAGGAGGTCTGAAGGTCTAACGTCAAGGGGCCGAGTAGTTAACAGCGTCAACAGCGGGCAACAGGTCCTGAGTTCAAATTCTGATTTGCCCTTTAATCTTTCTGAGACATTTTTGTCACTTATCAAACAGGAATTATAACAGTACTGAACCTCGCAGAGGTGAGATGAGGATTAAATGAGCTATTACATGTTAAGCGATCAGGTCAGCGCGTGGGACAGCATGCGGTAAACACGAATAAGTTATTATTTATCCTTCATAATTCTCATTATTACCATTTCTATTATCTAGGGAACTGAGGCGCGGTCTTCATGCTTTGGTCCTATTTCTTTAGTGGCGAAAACCATCTCTTCCTCTGGGCTTCTGCCCGAGACCCCACCAGGCTTTTGCACGCCCCCCCCCCCCCCCCGCAGGTCTCCTTGTCTCATCTTGGTTTTGAGGCATTGAGTCCAATGGTCTCTGGATGCCCCCTGGTGGACAGCTGGCTTTCTCGTGTTCTACCCCCCCCACCCCCTCCAAGGGGAAAAACCAGCCCTGCACTTGTGAGGGACCAGATGCCTCTGTGTGTGTGTGTGTGTGTGTGTGTGAGTCTTGGGATGGGGGAGTCCTCTATTTCCGCAGATAAACCGGGAAATAGCACATCATGACATCCTCCTCACCAGGTGAAAAGGGGAGGGGTCTCTATCTACTACGTACACAGGAACGGGAACTGCTTGTGCTGGTTTGCACGTGTGTACCTGTGCGTGTCGAGCTTGGTACCACTCTCCTTGTCACATGGGTCTCATGGGGTTCCATTGGGACTATCTGGTTTGAGAAGTGAAAGCACTGTGTAAACATGAGGCCATTATTATGTGTAAGAGCGGGTATAATCACTCAGTTTATCCATTTGCTCATTTGGACGTTACTAAGTGCCTACTATGTGCCAGGTCTCCCGAGGTCTGGGGACACAATAGAGACAAAGACAGAATCTGTGTCTGTCCTCTCCCAGTCTAGTGGGTGAGACAGATGAGTAAACCATTGCAGCACAGGGAAGTGGAAGAGATGCCAAGGAAGACTGCCTGGAGGAGGGGGCACCTGAGCTGGCCATGAAACTGTGGATGCTACAGCCCCGCCCCAAGCTTTGAGGCAGAGGGGATTGTGCAAAGAGCACTTGAGGGGTTTTAGAAGCAGATTTTAACCCCAACTCACTGAGCCAGTCCTTTTCTTTGGGCCTGTTTCCTCCGGGGGTAAGCCAGTGGGTTGGCCATGATATCTACAGTTTCTGTCGACCTTGATGTTTTCTGATCTTTTATTCCCTCAGCCTGTGGAATGTTCTTTCCTTCTACTCTTCTGTTATACCCCATCCCCTTTCCTGAAGAAATGAAAACCAGACTGAGTGATAGAGATTGATATACCCACATAGGCCATGTGTGTGAGCACCCGCATGCGTGCATGGGCTCCTGCGTTTCCCGGCCCTGCCTTGCTAGAAACCCCCAGGAGGGTCAGAAGTGACCTGACAAGGGAGAGGTGGAATGAAGGTGAGTTTTTCTCCTGGGGGCAGAGTGGCCGTGAGGACTCATCAGACACAGTGCCTTCTACGGGGCCAGGTCACTCAGCTTCCTGGAGCCTCCTCCCAGATCAGCAAAGTACACAGCCACCCGGCAGGGTTTCTGGTGGCGATCAGGGTTGACATATGTGCAGTGCCCCCCACTCTGCGTAAGACCTAGTGGGCTTTTGGAAAATAGGACTAAAAAGCAGTTACATTTAAATATATCTAGTGAGGCTCAGACACTGGTCTCTGCAGGGGGGAAGATGTGACTAGAACACCACCCTGAACCTCCCAGTGACAGTAACCTGGGGGGGGGGTGCGTATCGGACATGTCTCAAACGCATTGTCGGTGACTCTGCTGTCCGGTTCCAGTTAGAACGAAGTTTATTAACTGGGTAACTGGAGCCAAGCTACTTAATCTTTTAAGTTTTAGGGTTTTCATCTCTAACACGGGGACTCACCAGCGACTCCCTCATAAAAGTGCTGTGAGGGTTAACTGAGCTAACGAACATGAGAGCTTGTAAGAGCGCGGCTGGCGTATACTAGGTGCTCAGTACGTGGGGAGCTGCTTGTATCGGTCAGGATAGGCTAACTGGTGTAACAAATAGGCCCAAGAACGTGGCATGACTGAGAGATGATAGAAGTTTGGTTTTTGCTCCCGTAATGGTCTCAGGAAATCCCAGGTGGCCAGCGGGGCTCATTTGGAGACCGGTGCTGACGACTTTGCCAACTTCAATGTGCAGCTTGAAGGGTCGCCTCGATCACGGGCATCCAGGTGGTGGTGGGGAAGAGTGTAGAGAAGGCATGCCAGCTTCTCACCCACCTGGCCCTGGAGTGCCGCTTCTGCTCACATTCTACTGGCGAATCACATGGCCTCATCTTAATGCCATGGGGGCTGGGAAATGTCATCCTGGGCGGGCAGCCACTCCCCAGTGCTGACTCCCTGTAGGACCGAAGGAGCGGCAGACTCCGGGAAACAATATTTCTGTTACTTTTATTATCGCTCTTCCCATCCAGGGCAGAGCGTAGTAAGCATTGGATGGGAGGTGAAAGCACAGCGAGAGCCCAGCAAAGGGGGTGATGTATTCTGACTTCTGACGTGTGTGTGAGTGTGTGTGTCTGTGTGTCTGTGTGGCAGTGAAATCTGAGGGGTCTTGAAGGAGAGGCAGGACAGCCACAGGGGGAGATGGAGAAAGCTCATTGCAGCCGATGGGAATCACATGACCAGAGTCAGGAGGGAGGAAAACTCAGGGAGGGGAGAGTCGGAGGCGGGAAGGGGTGGAGAGGTGTGTTGGCAGCTCCCTAGGAAGGCCTGGAATGTCAAGATAAGGGGGTGAAAACACAGAGTCATGCATGGTCTTTCTGCAGTGGCGTCCAGGGGAGTAGGTGGTCATGGAGACAAGAGGGAGAATGGGGGAGGAGGTGAGGAAGGAGAAAGACAAAGGAAGTGGGGGAGGAAAGTCTGGGGTTCCCAGAGGAGCGGCTGGAAGGAACAGAGGAAAAGTGGTCTTGCGCCGACCCAATCCCCACCCTTCTCCCAGGGGCCTCTCAGGTCCCCCGGTTGTCACCTGGCAGCCTTCTTTCTTGGCGGTCTGCCCACTTGGGGCCCAGCCTTCCACACCCTCCATGCAGGGAAAGGTTTTATCTCTTCTTTCTGCTTTGTTCTCCTTCCAGGAAGGAAGTGGCTCCAGATGCTGTGGGTGGGACATTCCTTGGCTCTACTCCCTGTTCCCAGATTTCTCATGATTCCTGGTGACAGAGCTGGCACCTCTAACCAGCCTCAGAGAGGGGCAGAGCCTTGCTCAGGAACACCCTGCACCCCAGGAAATCTGAGTCTCGTTTTGAGCCACCCTGGCCCTCTAGGTGCACGACCTGCCTCCAGAGACATGCCATGCTCATTCTGCTCCCCCCAGATCTGCCAGGCACCTGCCGTGTGCCCAGCACCGCCCGGGGCACCAGGGAAGGCGTGCTTTTGAGAAAGCAGACGGGTCTTTGCCCTAGGAGCTCACAACAGACTGGGGAATGAGATATTCTTTAGGGAACTGTAAACCTGGTGAAGTAGACCCACGGGGAGCCACGGGAAGGGGACTCACATTAATGTGTGTGTTGGAGGAAGTGGCATTTGTAATGCGTCACGAAGGAGATCCAGGACTCTGACAGGGGAAGATGCCTGCGCGGCGATTTCAGAGGGAAGAAAGAGCCCAGCGAAGGAGGACAGGAAGGGAAATGCAGGCTTTGGTGGGGGAACACAGGCCAGTCCAGTTTAGCTGAAACGAAGGGGGTGATGGGGAGTCGTGGGGACGCTGAGGAGGGTGGGTTAGACAGAGGAGGGCTCGTATGTGACGGTTGGGTTTCACTGAGAGGCAGCGGGACCCTTGCGAGGTTTCCGGGCAGAAGAAGGATGATGCGGTGGCCGGTGGCCTGCCCTTTATGTGGGATGCACTTCCAGCTGCCCTCGCCCCGTGGCGGGGTGCTCCACCAGCCCGCGGGGCAGTGCGGAAGTCAGGCCTGGAGTGACACTGACCACGCTGAAGGGGCCAGAGGACTTGGCAGCGGGAGATTCTGCTTCTGGGCTCAAGAATCAAGTCCAGCTCATTTTAAAGGACTGAGCTCCGCGGGAGGGGCACCTGGGTGGCTCGGTCAGTTAAGTATCTGCCTTCCGCTCAGGTCATGATCCCAGGGTTCTGGGATCGAGCCCCGCATCCGGCTCCCTGCTCAGTGGGGAGTCTGCTTGTCTCTTTCCCTCTGCCCCTCCCCCTGCTCGTGCATGCTCACTCTCACGTGCTCTCTCTCTCTCAAATAAATAAATAAAATCTTAAAAAAAAAAAAAAAAGGACTGAGATCCTGGAGGAAGTATCAGCCCCGAGTGGAGAGAGAGCCAGAGAAGCCTGGGCTTGTCTCTTGGCTCCTGCACCCCTCAGCTAGGGGACTTTGGGCACGTTGGTAAACTCCTCTGGGCCTCAGTTTCCTCAAAGTGACAAGAACATAACAGCACCTACTGCTCCTTGGTAACAGAAGACAACTGCTCTGGCTTACTTCAGTAAATGTTAGCTTCCTTCTATTGGGATCGGCATGGTGGGGGAGGGGGAGGATCGGCTTTCGGTGCGGCTGGCAGGTCAGCCTGGCGAAACTGCCCCTACTCCTTTTCACCGTGTGCCTGCTGTGGTCGGGGGCAAGAAGCCTGCAGCTGGAGGCCCTGCGCTCTTCCCAGCCCTAGCTGGCTCCTTCCCTGGCCCTCCTGCCTGACTCCTCCTGCCTGGTAGGATGGCCAGGACCCGTGTGACATCAGGCCAGCAGGAGCTCTGCAGCACCAGGGCCTTGTGATGTCCTGGGCATAAGACTACGGGGGTGGGGGCGCCGGGATCTCGGGGCGCTATGCCCATGCTGGCGCAGCCGCTGGGGGCCAGGGCCAAGGGGTGCTCCTCCGGCTGCCTTGCCATCTCTTTCCGTTTGTAAACTTTCTCCAGGAAGAGTGTTCGAGTGGGCAAGGGGCTTCAGGATGGAGGTTATTTGCCGTTTTTGGTCCGAAGTCCGTGAGGAGGGATGTGTTTGAGCTGCCCCCTCCTTTGGCTGGTCTCAGAGTGAGGGCGACTGAACTCAGGAGCCTGCCTCGCAGACCTGGCAGGTAGAGGGGGGATCAGACGGCATTGGGTTCTAATCCCGGCTCTGCCACTGATCAGCTGGGTGACCTTGTGCACATTATTAACTGCCTCCAGCCTCAGTTTGCTTGACTGTGAAATGAGACCATAACAGTACCATCTCACAGTGTTGTGAGAACCGAATGAGCTTGTGGTTATACGGTCAGCGGCGTGGCCAACACGTATCAGCAGCCCCTTAAAATCAATTTTCCTCCCTTCCTTCCGTTCTGGGGAATAGGATGGCCGCCTTGAAGGCCGAGCACAGAGGCCGGAGACCTGTGAGTAGACAGAGGCCGGAGACCTGTGAGTAGACAGAGGCAGCCCCCCTCCTCAGAACTCCTCGAAATCCTGGGTCAGGAGAGAGGAGCAAACAGGAAACTGGGGACTTGACCCCCCAGCACAGACCTCTGGGTGAGGCTCCTCGTGCACCCCTTGCCCTAGCAGGAGTGGCTGGCTGGAGTAGGGCAGGAGGAGGGGAACAGGCTTGTGCTTTCCCCTTCCTGAGACCAGGCCTCCTAACAGTCACAGGCCAGATGTCCCGTCCCACCTCTGCAGTAGCTAATTCACACGAAGATGTTAATACCAATGAAGGAATCAGGGATCTTCACACCCTCGGGGCCTGCATAGCTGTGAAGGGCCATTCCGGTTCAGCTAAACGGCCTTCTTACCCACCGAACTCCCCTCCACGAAGCTGGCTGGAGCTCAGGAGGAGCGCTGACCGCCTGCAGGGAGTGGAGAACCGAGTTTTGGCTCTCGCCTGGAGTCAGGGAGCCAACCAAGGGGGTCTGGAATAGGGGACACACGCCAAAGGGCAGGGGTAGGCACAGTTGGAGCACCGGGTCACCTTCGTGACCATCGACTGCTAGAGAGTGGGTGAGCAGAAGCACTTCAAAGGTTTGATCAGACCAGATGAGACCCACCACCGCTCCCTGTTTCCAGAAGGGCAGCTTCCCCTGGCCATCTTCAACACAGGTAGCTAGGACCCTCTGAGGTCAGGACTACATCCAGCTCAGCTGACTCTTTTCTCTGGGGAAAGAAGGCAGGGGTGACCGAGGTGGGCAGGTTGCAGGCTCTCTTGGGCAGAACACAACTCCTAGGAGGCCCAGGCCTGGGCCGGGCAGTCAGCGAGGGACCTTGTCAAACATGCAGACGTGGGTTCCAAAGGTCTGCCTCTGAGCATCTGCTTAAGCCCCCAGGTGCTGCTGGTGTTGCTGGTTCAGACCACCTTCGAGTGGCGAGGGTAGAAAACTGGGGGTGGGGTGCTGGGGACTCTCCAGGCCCGAGGGATGTCCCTGCAGTGCTAGCCGGTGACCTCTGGTGTCCCTTCCCGTTCTGACACTGGCGTCTCTAAGACCACATGGTGGTGGGTGGCCAAAGCGAGCTCGCTCAGCTCAGGTGCCATTCCAGGCAGGCAGGGGAAGGCAGCTGCCCTTTGACGGTGCAGAATAATGAGTTACCCAGCCCCGAGAACTTACCGTGAGGCGACCTCATCACTTCTGAGTGGCGGAATCTGGCCCCAAGATATTTTTGTTCGGGTCCTTGGGACTCTGGGTTTAGAGAAAATGCGGGGATGGAAACATTGTCTTTGACAGCTATTTCCACCCAGAACCTCTCTGGGGTGGGAGGGCTGGGATCCCTGGGCCCTATGTGCATGGGGACCCTCTGGGGCCTTATATCTCCTCTTGGGGGTTGGGGATCTTATTAATCCCTTTGGGGGACCCATGGGGGCATGGTACCCGACCCCACCCTGCCCGAGCTTAGTGTCGGGGCAGAACAGCCCACACCTCCCAGAGACTCCGACCTGTTAGAGGCACCGGCGCCTGCAGGGGCGGCCCGCCAAACCTGCCGTGCTCCTGCAGGAGGGCTCCGGGAGCTCAGCCCTCTTACCGCAGGTAAACACTGAGCTTTGTACTCCAGGAAGCTCCGGGTACACAGACTTCAGTCTCTCCCTTTCTCTCTCAGGGTTGGGTTCCTGTGAAGGAGACAGAGAAAGTTTCCATTGTGCGTGTGCGAGTGTGAGCGTGAGCGCACCACCACCCACGTGGAAGTGCCCTATTATCTTTTCTTTTTTGCAGAAAATCAGGTCAGTGGTTTGACTGTTGTCGTTAACCACACGGTGCAGTAGGGAGGTGGCATGAGAGGCCGTGGCCTCCAAGTGCTGACATGTAAGGGCAGGAGGGTGAGGCCGGGGTCTGGGGCCACCAGGCCTTCACCGCTTGGCTCTCCAGGCCTCGGGGTCCCCAGAAAGCAGCGGCGTGGCTGCCAGTCTGGGGAGAGGACCCGCGGGCCACATCCCGATCCCCCTTCAGCATTCCAACCCCTTTCCTGGGGGCCTCGGCCTCCTGCCCAGGGCTGAAGCCTTGCTGCTGAGTGTTGGGGAACTGGGCCGGTGGGGAAGGCAGGCAGTCACCCTGTCTTGTGGCCAGGGCTCCGCAGGAGGGGCGGGTAGCATGGGGAGCTCTGGGACTGAAGCAGGGTGGCGTGGAGCTCCCCCCACAGGTAATAACAACAGCAGCAACCAGGGCACGGAACACTTTCACACCAGCTTCCTCACCTCGCCCACAACACCCTTGGAAGCGGCGGAGTGGGCGTTATTGTTATGCCCCGAGTTGCTGCTGAGGGTGCTTGGAGAGAGAGTGGGGTCAAAGACATCAAAGGCATTCAAAAACTCCTGCCCTGGCCTCACATTCCCCTTCTGGGGCCCCTGAGCGTGCCTGGGCCGTGCACCTGTTGCCCTTTTGGGTGTGTGTCCGGGGGGGCTGGTAGGAAGCAGAGCCGCAGACACCCTGGGCCATGAACCCAGGTGGGCTTGGCTGGGTCCTATGGCTCTGGGTCTTTCCTGGGCTCTGGTCATCTCAGGGACCGACTTGGGAAGGACCTGCCACCCAGGCCCTCAGACCGAATGGCCAGCGGACAGAGAGCAGACCATCTTCTGGCAAGCCCCCCCCCATATACTTCTCATCCTGGACTTTAAGATCACCACTGCCTTGTCCCCCAGTCACACACCCCCAGCTCCGACGTCCATCACTCTGCTTTTGCTTCCTGGCGGCTTCCTCAGAGGCTCAGACAATAGAGGTTGACGATCCAACCGCTGAGAGCACAACCTCCCCCCCCCCCCCCCCCCCCCGCAGCCAGAAATCATGTTACCCATCGCTGGGGCCCAGGCTGCCAGACTGAGACCTTGTGCATCCCTCCTACTTCTTACTGGAAATGAGCCCCGGCCAACCCCCGCCCCCCACCCGGCCTCCCAGGGGAGGTCGGAGGACTCATCTCTGGCTCTACCCCCCTGCTGGGCACCGCTGTGCAGCGGGGAGGCGGGCAGAGGCTGGCGACCGCAGCCCCTAGAGAGCCTTCTGGGAGAGGAGCCTCGCTGTGATCTCTCTGGGTCAGCTCGGCTGCCCTGCTCTGGACTCGCACTCAGAGGAGCAGCTTGCCGTGAGCTTACGATGCTGACGTTGCACAGAAATGTGCTGGAAATTACAGAGTGCCTTGGAGGGAAAAACAAACTGGGGTTTCAGTTCCCATGGAAACGGCATCTATTTGCAGAGGAGCCTGCGTCAGAGTCTGGACCCCGTGCTGGTGGGGGTGGGGGCAGGCATTAGAGGGCAAGGTCATCTGTTTACTGTCTGGAACTCTTCCAGGATGGCATGTCTGAAAGGGCCCCCTTACCTTTAGCCTTGACTAATGGCTTTTCCTGCAGAGGGGCCCACCTGCTGGGCATCCCTCTGCAGTGCAGGGGATTTGGGGTAGATTTCAAACTTATGAGTCAAGGGTGTGGGAAGACCCCAAGTTCACCATTCATACATTTCTTCCACAAACGTTTTTGACCTATTCTGGGCCAGATACCGGGCTAGGCCAGCCAATGGGGAAGTGGTCTGTACCCGCTAAGTTTGGTGGCTGGAGCGCCCTTTCTAGAAGGAGCTGTGGTCATGAAGGGGGCACAGCGAGGACCCACTGAGGACCACACGACACAGGAACAGCACAGGTTCACCAATGTCGCTGCCCTTGCTCTGCCACCAAAGCAGGTGACCTCTGTTCTCATGGGGTGAGGGAGCTGCTTCCTACATCTCTTGGGGGGAAAATCACCCCTAAATGGTCAAGGCATGTACCCACCCAAGACGGGACCATTCCAGCCTCTGTGATGGGAAGGGCTCTTTGTGAGCTGCCGTAAGGTGCTGTCGAGGCAGGAGGGCTTTTTGTCCATCACCACCAAGTCAAGGCCCTTCTTCTACCGTCCTATCCCAGTTAGATGTCACTAAGCAAGCCAATAAAAAGTCTGTACTTTCACCTCACTGTACTGGTACAAAGAGCTCCCGCTTCCCCTCTCTCATTGAGTGTATTTCTCCCAACAGCTGTAGGGGACTTGTTGGACTATCACGCCCGCTTTCAGAGGGAGAAACTGAGGCCCTGGAGGAGCAGGCACTTGCCGGGGTTCCGGGAACGGTAAATGGTGAAACAGAATGGGAATCAGGTGCCAGATCCCTCGCTTTGCCCCCTCCTCCCTGTCAAGGGGCACCTGGTGACCAGACCGTCCCCGCCCCCCTCCCTCCCTGGCTGGCCTCCAAACTGCCTGGGGAATGGGAACCAGCTGTGTGCACGAGGGCCGGGGCGGGCGGGGAAGGACACTCTGTATTTCGTTTCACGGGGGCTGCGTGGCTGAAAGCCCACAGGCTCCCCTCCCCCATCATTTTACTCATCAACGCCTCAGTTTCCTTCCCTGTAAACCAAGGGAGTGTGTGTGGCGATCCGAGGGACCTACTGCCCATGTCAGAATTCTAATGAAATCCAGGTTCTTGGTGGCGGCCCTCAGGGGGCCATTCCTCCCTCCGTGTGGGTGGGTATAATGGGGACAGGGCCGCTGCCCTCACTCTGCAACCCAACCAAGTGACTTCTGTTATCCTGTGTCAAGGGAGCTGGTTCCTACATCTCTCAGGGAAAAAGAGACCCTGCTTGGAGCGGATTTGTTTCCCGGCTAACTCCTTAATGTTAATGTTAACTCCTCACGGATTGTTGGGCCCTTAGGGAAGCGGCAGAGCCTGGAACAATTTTTAGCAGGGAAGGTGAGGACTGGGGGCAAAAAGTAGAGGAGGAAGAAGAGGTTCAAGGCCTTGAAGTCCTGCTTGGTTTGACGGTATGTGTGCAACGGGATCCAAAGGGGCCTCAGGACACCGAATGCCCTTGAAGGGATGGTGGGCGATGGACCGTGTCTCCCTGTCATGTCTGTGTCTGGCCAGGAAAGGAGGGGAGAAGAAGACAGGAAACAAACATGCTGAACATCTGCCGTTCATGAGGGGTCTGGAGTTCCCGAACCAAGGATCGGATTGCAAGGCCTGACAAGGAGACAAGATGTGGAACCTGGGGGGAGTCCAGGAGGCGAGGCCGCAGTATCGGGGTGTATCTCATAGCCCTCCAATGTGGACGTTATTTTTCCCGTTTAGAGGAGAAGAAAGCTGAAGCTGGGAAGTTGAGAGGATTCCCCGGGGGGCCACATAGCTAGTGAGAAGAGGGGGTGCCTCTCCAGGGTGGAATGGGGGTGCTTTCAGGGGAGGACAGGGCTATTACTTTTTTGAGTATAAGACCTTTTAAATTCTTAGGGGACCACTGCTCTGGCTCCCTCGCCTGGGGACTCCATTACTATTCTCATTCTTTCTAGCTATCTTTCTCCCTCTCCACCCCATGCTCTGCTCCCTTCCCACGGCTCCCTCCACTTCCCAAGCGCAGCCTTTCTTCAGGTCCCAGCTGCTGGTCTTAGGCCTCTGAGAGAAGCCAGCGGTAGCTTTGGGGATTCTAGGGGATGGAGGAAATGAGGCTGCTTTCCCTCTGTGCCCTTTCCCCAGAGCTTTGTTCTGATGCCCCCCAATGTTGAGGTAATCGAACTGCAGGTGTCTGAGGGGTACTGGTGAGGGCTCACGGTCCTTTGGGTCCTTTGGGTCGTGTGGGCCGCAGTGAGTGTGGGGAGGAGGGGACTATTGCTGTGTATGGGGGGGTCCACGTATTTGTACTTGTGAGGGTACGTTACACAGTCTTGTATGGAAATGCTTGCGTGTCTTAAGCATATTGTGAGCGTGTGTACTGATGAATGTCCGCCGGGGGGGCTATGTGCAGAACTCGTAGGGTCCGGTGCAAAATGAAACTACTGAGCCTCTTGTCAAAAAATTATTAAGAAGTTCAAGACAGGGGCGCCTGGGTGGTTCCATGGGTTAAGCGTCTGCCTTGGGCTCAGGTCATGATCCTGGGGTCCTGGGATGGAGCCCCCTCACCGGGCTCCCTGCTCAGCGGGGAGTCTGCTTCTCCCTCTCACGTTCCCCCTGCTTGTGCTCTCTCTCTCTCTCTGTCAAATACATTAAAAAAAAAACAAAACTAAAAAAAAAAAAAAAGAAGTTCAAGACAGAGCCAGCCGAGCATTAAATGGAGCGTGGGCCCCGCTGAGTGCGGGCTCCGTGTGACCGCACAGGTCTCGGCCCGTGAAGCCGGTTGTGTATGTGAGTGTTGCAATTTGTATATATGTACGTGTGTGCTGCTTGTGTGGTGTGTGTCAGCGTGTGGGGGCACGCGCTCGGGCCTGAAATCTGAGCCTTTTCCTCACCACCCCCAGGCCAGGCCCCTCGGCAGCTGCTGGGGTCTATCAAAGGGAAGGTGTGTTTTATTTTTGGCATTTTTGGCGCCTTTGCCGCCTGCTCCCATGGTGCCCTGGGAGGCTTTTGTTTTAGTGCTTTGTTGGAAGGGTGACAAACACTTCCCTCCACCTGCTGCCAGGGTGGCCCCACCAGAAACCACAGCTGGGGGTGGGGCAGCTTCCTCAGCCCCTTACCCACCCACTCTGTACCCCTTCCAGGCATCAGCGTGCCCAGAGGCCTGCCTGGCTGACCCCACCCAGACGAGGTACCTGCAGCACAGCAGAGCTGGAAGCAATGGTAGAAAGCATTCGGTCCAACTCCCCTGCCTCACAGTGAAGGTGATGGAAGCCCAGAGAGGGAAAGCCGCTCGCCAGTGTTGCCCAGTATGTCTGTGGCTGAGCCAAGACACTTGCCTCCCAGAGCCTACAGCCCTGCAGGGCTGGCCTCTGGGGGAAGGCTGGGTGGGAAGCAGGGCCTGGAGGAGAGAAAGGGAGACCAAGCTCTCAAGGAGCAGCAAAGACCCATGGGGCTGTGGGGTCCCATCCCCCTGGTGGGTGGGGGCTGTATCTTTGTTATTGTGTTCTCCCTTCTCCCAGGTCTGAGCTTTGCGTCCAATCGGTTTTGCAAAATGTTGGCTGGTACATTTTGAGAGTGTTGGCACAATGCCTGGCACAAAGTAGGGGCTCCATGCAGATTTGGTAACGAATGGACAGCTATTGAGTTGGCTTGTGTAGTTGAGTGGCAAGAGCACGGGCTTTGGAGGCCAGCTAGAACAGGTCCGAATCACTTAGTAGATTTCTCATGGAGTAGCTGTGTGTTTTGGCAAAGCTACTTAACGTCTCTGAGCCGCAGGTTCCCATCTGTAAAACGGGACTCTAGCAGGGTCGGTGTGAGGATGAAATGAGTGAAGATGGGGTACATAATGCAATTGTAATAAGGTCGTAGTTATTCTTGCTAGCTGTGTCACCTCAGGGAAGTCACACGAACTTCCTAAACCTTGGTTTCTTCACCTGCTTTCACAAGAACTCAGTGGGAGGTGCTCTGCCTGGCACAGTTCCCAGCACATCATAGGCACTCGGTAAATGTGAGCTTGTCTCGCCTCCTAGGCTAGGTGTCTTCTACCCTGAGGCTCTCTGATTCCTGCAGTCGCTTCTGTGACAGCCCCCCACCCTGCTGTCACCCCGCCTCGGACTCTCCCGGTGAGGAATATCTCACAAACTCTAGGCAGTCCGCAGTCTCCCCGAGTTAGGGGGGAGGGAGATGTGGCCGGGGGTGGGGTTAGTGAGAAGGAGGCAGGACAGGTGTAGTTCTTGGGTAAAAATCCAAGTTCTGCCTTTGACAGGGAGTAAAGGCTTCGAGGAGAGTCCAGGGCTGTGTCCTGATCTGAAGATGAAGGTGAAAGCAGAGGGGTGTCTCCCTGAGCCCCCCCAAAGGCTCAGAGCTTCCCTTTGTTCTCCCTGCTCCCTCTCTCTGGACTCCCAAGGCCAGAGGTTGCCAGCAGCACCCTTGGCAGCTGAGCGTCCCTGAAGGCAGGCGGCGGGAGGAGGTCTTAGTGCAGGCGAGATAGCAGTGTCCAGGGAGTTAACTACCCGGGAGGAAGCCCAGGCTTCCGGGCAAGAGACAGAGCTGGTACCACCGTGGGTGACTCCTGGCCCCTGGCTCGGCCGCAGAAAACACCTCCTGGGCCTGGGAAGAATGCACCACTCGGCCTTCACATGTGACCGTGTTCCTGTTTCTGTTACTCGAGGAGAGTTTGCATAAACCATCAAAGATAAATGCGCGTGCATTTCCAGGCCTCCTTTTAAACGCTGGGAAAGGATTTGTGGCATTTCATCTGTGGCATCCGTGGAACTTCACGGTGTCAGAAACATGAACTCTGCGGCCCTAAGCAAGCTCCGACACAGGCAGGAGAGGGCTCGGGGTGGGGGGACAAGACGGGTTTCTCCCCTGCCCTCTTGCTAAGGGGATGGACGTGTGACCTCAGGACCTACGGCCCCAGCAGGGAGTGGAGATGGCCAGACACGGGCAAAGCCTGACCCCGCCCTGCGCGCAGGCCCGTGTTTATTTACTCGGAGATGAGAGCCCAGAGGCCACACTGTGCGGTGGGTACTATGACACAAGGAACAACCCAGCAAATGAATTCCCTGGGGTTAGGGAACAATAGACAAAAATAAGGTTATATCCATCCTCACAGTGGATGTGGGAGGGAGAGCAGTCTGAACTGGGCCCCGAGCGCACACGCACGTGCACACACACACACACACACACACGGAGTCCGCGGGAGCATTCATGTGTCCTCATTTCTGATTTTGGAGGAGATCAGTTGAGATGTGTTAGTCCAGAGCTGCTTTGGCCAAGCAAGTCGCCTTTTCTGCAGCAGACCCTTGTCTGTGTCTGTTTCTAGGCCCCCGATAAGACAGATGACTGAGCTGGGGGTGGTGTGTGTGAGTGCACGTGTGTGTGAGTGCACGTGTGTGTGTGTGTGTGTGTGAGAGAGAGAGAGAGAGAGAGATGAGGCTTCTACTCCCTGCAGTACCTCTCAAACATCTGCTGTCACGGAGCGGACGCTGGGAAGGTTCACCTGGTCACTCTTTGGATGTCGGGGAGAAGCACCCCTTCTTTTACTCCCTGGGGTTTTTCTAGGGGCTCAGACCAGGGAAACTGGGCCACTTCTAACCCCCTCCTGGCCAAGAAGGCCGTGAGCCCCCCCTGTCTCTAAGACTCATATAGCCTCTTTCTCCCCACCTGTGATTGGGAGGCCCAGGGAAGCTGTGTGTGGGGGGGGGCATCTTTCTCCCCACTGACAGTACTCTCCAAGTCTGGCCCCTAACTGTGTTGTCCCCAGAATGCCTCCCTGCCCCACCTTCCCCCTCCTTCTGCTCCCCACTCAGAATTGCTCTCCTCTGCTCCCCATCTCATTTGCCTCAACTTCCACCCCTGCCCCCAAAGGCCTGTTCCTTCTCCCTCCAACGCTTTACCTTCAGTACAGAAATAAATCTGACTCTCAGAGAAGATCCTTTCTTAAAAAGATGAGTTGCCTGAATTCCTTTGGGCCTGCTGCCATATTTCTTTTCTTTGTACCTCATTTCCTGGACTCAGTGGCAAGGACAGGGACTATTTATGGGGGTGAGGGGAGATGCTCCCTAAGGCCCTGCCCACAGGACAGGAGGGACGGTGCTTGCCAGACCAGAGCTAGATGGTCTGGGATGAGGGTGGCGCAGGCCAGGGTGGACACATGGGGGAGTCCAGGGGAGTGCAAAAGGTCTGCAGGTAGAGCTCTGGATGGAGCTCGGGAACCTGGGTTCAAGTTCTAGCATGGCCAAGAGCTCCTAAGAGCCCTCAGGTGAGTAATTTACCTCTCTGAGCCTCAGTTGACTTACCCGTACAGTTGGTGGGAAGGACAGACTGCCTAATCTTCAGGCTGTCCTCCAGCTCCATGTATAAGTTGTGGGGGGATGGAAATGGGGCTAAGGAATTGAATTTGGTTTCCCTGTGGTCAGCAACTTTTTTTTTTTTTTTTTAGCTACCATGTGTTAAACATTTCTTAACGATCATCAACAACCCTCCCAGAAGGATTTCTGAGCATTTTATATAATATGAATTTATTTGCTCCTCACAACAGTCCTAGGAGGTAGGTGCTATGATTTTCCCCATCACACAGATTAGGAAACCGAAACACGGAGAGACTAAGTAAGGAGCCCAAGGAGCGCAGCTGAGATTCAAACCAGGAGGTCTGGCCGCAGAGCCCGGGCTCCTCATCACCACATTCAACATTCCAGGCACCGTGCGAAATGTTTGCCAAATCCTCTCCGTTTTGCAGCTGAGAAATCTGAGCCTCAGAGCAGCTGAGCAGCAGTTGAAGGTCACGCAGCTGGGAAGGGACAGAGATGAGGTTCCGAGTCAGCCGGCTTCAGAGAGTCGGCTCTCCCGCATCCACCTCCCACAATCCTGCCAGACCCTCAGGCCCCCAAAGCAAGTTTACCCAGTATCCTTATATTGCAAAGTCTCTTTAAACAAGTCCGTTCCTCCTTCTGGGTCTCAGTTTCCCCATCCAGAAGATGACTGGTTTGGACCAGCTGATCTTTGAGGTCCCTTGCAGCTCTGTGAATCCATGATTCTTGAGGTGCGGTGCTTCCGGCTGGAAGGGCGGATTTAGGCCCTGGGGTTACAACCAGGGAGGCTGGGGATGGAAAGACGGGGGACGCTGCAGGAGACGGGGAGGGGCCATGGGGGCCATGAACCCAGGAAGATGGGGCAGTTGTATGAAGCAGATGAGAGATGGAGAGGGAGAGAGAGAGAAGACCTGGGTGCTGGTGGTCTCCCCAGTGAGTTCGTTCCTTCTTCCTTAGGGGTCCCCCAAAGTTCAGGGTAGGCCCATGAGAGCGCTGGGCAAGGGAGCAGGGGCTAGGCCAGCAATGAGCTAAGATAGAGCTGTTTGGGGAATTAATATTGCTGGTGTTTGTTGTCTCTGTAAATACTCGGAGATGTCCAGTTATTTTAGAAGAATGTATTTGAAGCCGAGATGGCGTGTTTGTGCGGTTGGCCTGGCTTCCTGCTCATGAGCGTTCCTTCGAATTCCTCCCTTCAGGACCCGAGGCTCGTTTCCTGCCCGTAGCCTCATTAGGCTGTACACACCAGTGGGTTCCGTGCTCCTCTTGGGGGCCCCACAGGCGCTCCGGGGTCCCCCCTCTCACCCCACACTCGTGCACACACATCCGCAGCTGCACCTTTCAATATTCACGAGCTGCTCCCCGCAGGCTGCGCCCAGGCCGGCTTCGTTCTCCCCAGGGCTTGCTGGCTGACAGATAGTGCCCAGGGCATCCCACGGAGGAGGGCAGTGTCATGTGCTGAGGACATTACAGAACGGGCTTCATTACCACGCAGGCTCTCTTCGCTTTGGACAATTGATGGAATCACCTTGGCCTGAGTGTCGCCTCCCCCCTCTCCCCCTGCCAGGCCCCCAGCTGCTGTTGTGCTGGGCCCTTCAGACACGTCCTCATGCATCACAGCTTTGGGCCAACCTCCTCTCTGGCTTGGAGGAGTCAGGGATCTGGGCGGGCATCAGGACACCCAGGGACATGGATCTATGTGGAGGGCACCGGCTGTTCCCCGATCCCTGCCCCTCCATCATGGGTCACTGGACATCAGCTATGGGTCTGTAGGGTGGGTCATGCATGAACCTGGCTTTCAAGCGTCCAGCAAAGGGTGCAGCCTGTCACATGGGTGCTATCCCAAGCCTCCTTAACCCAGCATGCTGTGGTCTGTGTGCCCAGCGGGACGCCCTCCCTCTATATACCCTTGTGGGGAGTGTGAAGGGACTGACCAAGGGTTATGGGTTCTAGTTCCAGACCGAGCGGGAACAGATGAGCTGACCAGTGAGTAGATATTGCTGGAGGTGAGGTTATGGATAGGGACAACTTTGTTCTTTCCAAAGCTCTGCTCACACCACGTCTCTCGGTCACTGCTGATGGCACAGGCTTGGGTCCTCTCCCACAAGTTCTGGAAGGGCACCTGCAAGATGGGCACCCTGTACTTCCCCTCCCCCCACCTCTTTCAGCCTCCTGGGCCTGTGTCACTGGATGGGCTCAGAACATAGCTTGGCAGACCTCAGGGCTCTGATCATCTCTGGGTAATGAAGGCCAGGGAAAGGAGAAAAGAGGGGGTGGTCAGGTGGGAAGTGGAGGCTTGCAAAACAGGAACATACCCATTTGCCATTTACCAAAATATCCCCCCCCCCTTTCTTTTAAAGCTGTTGTTTCCGCAAGGGAAAATTTGTATTTGTACGGGAGTAAACTGCGCTGTCTTAATGAACTGAAAGCAGGACAGGATGAGAGTTTTTTGTCCCCACGACTAAGAACAAAGAGCAGCTCATTGGTCTTTGGCAGCCAGGACTGTCGCCACCCCCCTGGCCCCTAACCTCTCCTCCTGCCCACTCCTCCATCCGAGCAGAGCTGAGACCCAGCTGAGACCCGAGAAGGGCTCCCCGCACGTCATCCTCGCCCCAGAGTCCTGGCCGGGAGCGGCTTTGGCTGGGCAGAGGCAGCTGGCCTGGCCTGCAGGAAACACCACACCCCTCCCTGCGGAGAGCCTGGGAGGGCAGCAGCCTGATGAGAGGTGGCAGGCGAGGGGCAATGCGCTTTCAGGGAGGCCTGGAGGCTGCCGTTTCTCGTTTCTCAGCGGCTTGGATGACAGTGGAAAAAGAGTTGGAGGGAGGAATTCGGAGACTTTGACCCGCTGGCGTCCCCTTTCCCTGCCAAGCCAAGAAGTCTCCCTACCATCTCTGGTCTTGGAGACAAAGCCTTGTTTTCTGGAAGAGCTTGCCTCAGCCCTCGAATCTCAGGGAGGGTGTCTTGCTAGGTCAGAAGGAGTTTCATTCAGAGGACTTGCCAGGCCCCCTCCACCGGTCCACCTGTCACCAACTCTCCCTTCACTCCAAGTGTGGACTGTTTCCTGACTTCCACTTCCGGTTTTCGGCCTGGGGGACAACAGCCTTGGTTTTGGGGTGTGGCAGGATCTGCCCTACCACATCAGTCATGATGCTCTGTGACCTGGGTGGAGGTAGCTGCGGCGGGGGGCCGGGCTGCCCCACGGGCTCTCCCCACGAGATCGAGCTTCAAGGCCAGGACCGCCTTTCCCTCTGCAGCTTTTGGAGCCTGTCCCCGGCCCCGGGGCCCCGGGAGAGGTCCCTCTAGTCCTGGTGGAGGAGCCTCCTACGGGGAGAAGGTGGTGGTGGTCTCGGCCTCCACGCTCATGGAGGAGCGCCGGGTGTGGCGGCAGGAAGACCACTGCCGGAGCCGCTCCTGGCTCAGGCAGCCCAAGTCCTTAAAGAGCTTGAAGAGGTCGCTCCTGAACTTGACGCCAATGAAGGCATATAAGAAAGGGTTGACGCAGCAGCGGACGCAGGCCAGGCTGTAGGTGACGTCATAGGCGATGTTGAGCTGCTTGCTGAGCTCACAGCTGCCGCTGCCCGTGATGTTGAAGTTGGCCACCGTCTGGGCCAGGACCACCCCGTTGTAGGGCAGCTGGAAGGCGATGAAGACCACGACCACGGCGATGATGACCTTGATGGCCTTGTTGCGCTCGAAGTTGCGGGCCTGGAGCAGGGTGCGGATGATGACGAGGTAGCAGAAGCTCATGGCCCCCAGGGGGATCAGAAAGCCTACCACCATCTGGGCCACCTGGATGGTGATCAAGTCTGCCACGTGCTCGGTGTTGAGGGAGCACCGCAGCGTTTGCTCGCTGCTGCTCTTCTGGAGGCCGCTGTACAGGAGCTCTGGGGTGGACAGCACCATGGCCAGCATCCAGATGCCCGCGCACGAGAGCTTGCTGATGAAAAGGACGCGGGCTCGGTGGCGGTGGGCCGAGACGGCCTGGACGATGGCCACGTAGCGGTCGATGCTGATGCAAAGAAGCAGCAGCATGCCGCTGAAGAAGCTTATCTTGTAGATGCCAAAGATGACCTTGCAAACGTGCACGCCGAAGGTCCAGGACTTGGCCGCGCTGTATGCCCAGAAGGGAAGGGTCAGGAGGAAGAGGATGTCCGCCATGGCCAGGTTGAGCAGGTAGGTGTCGGTCATGGTCTTGAGCCTCTTGAAATAGATGTAGGTCAGCACAACCAGCCCGTTGCCCAGCAGGCCCATGAAGCAAATGATGCTGTACACGATTGGCAGGAACCAGGCTTTGAAGCTGCGCACGTCTTTCTTGAAGCACACGGACTCATAAAGCGTGTAGTCCACCGTGGTGTTGTCTCCGATGTAATCATCCGTGACCTCATCTTGGCACAGGCACACCTGAGGGCAAGGGAACAGGGCGACACGACCCCGCTGAGCGAAGCGGGACCCAGCTCAGCTCGGCGAATCTTGCTGCACTGGGATGGCCAGAGCAGTGGTCTCAACGTGCGGTCCCCACCGTGGGCAGCGTTGGCATCACCTGCAAATTCTCGGACCCCACCTGAGACCTACGAACCAGAATCACGGGGGGTGGGGCCCTGAAATCTGGTTTTCTAAACTTTCCAGGTGGTTCTTTGATTTGAAACCGGTGCTTCCCAGATCTTAACACTCACATGAATTACCTGGAGATCTTGTCAAAACGCATGTCCTGATTGAATAGGCTGGGACCTGAGATTCTGCACTTCTAGTAAGTAGCAAGGGTCTGTTCTTGCCAACTCAGAAAGGCTCGACATTATGTCCCCTGATGGTGGACTGGAAATCGTCTGGGCATTGAGCCTTGGGCCAGATAAACACACTTTATCCCTGAGCCTCAGTTTCCTCATCTGTGAAATGGAGATGACTACTCTCTCCCCCACATGGCTGTGGTGAGGTAGTCAACCTCGGTTCTGGCACCTGGAAACTCCAGGAAAGTAGGAATGTGTGTCTTTCATCTTGAGCCTCCTTTTAGAATCTGCTAGAAAGAGTTTTCCAGGGAGCCTACAAAATACTCAGCTTTTGAGGGAAAATCCACATTGGGGTTAAGGTTGAGGAGGGCCTAGAGCCAGAAGAGAGGAAAGCAGACGCTCTGTTAAGAAGCCTCGAAACCCCGGTTTGGGGCAAGCTGCCGTGACACTGCGTGGTGAGTGACTTGCTGAATTCTGTGGATCCCTGGGGCCCGAGGCACGGTGCCCGGCATGCAGCGGGGGCTCTGGCAACGCGTGCCCAAGTGCACTCAACTGCATAGCTATGACAGGAGCGGAGGACGCACCGCCGGGCCCCAGCCTCCCTAGCCGTGACGGAGTCCTCCCTGCACCTCAGGAAGAGCATGGGCTCTGTCTCCTACTCTGCCCCTGCGCTCCCACCCTCTCCCCCTACCTCTCTGTCTCTCTCTTCCTCGCAGTCTCTTCTGGCAGATCCCAGTCAGCCGGGCTCAGCTGCTCGAGGCCTTCTTTTTAGCCCATCTGCAGGGCAGGGTGAAGGTTCAGGCAGCCTGCTGTGATTTTATCAATGAAGGAGGGCACGCGCCCCTGTGCCTCTGAGCACAGTGATGGCTGAGCCTCTGTGGGCTGGCAGCTGGGCTGCCCGGGAAGCTCACGGTCCCTCCTCTGGGAACTGGGCTCTGGGCATCTCACCATAATTCGTTGTCCTGCAATAGGGGAGCTGGAGGGACTTTAGAGATGAGGAAAGGGAGGCTTTTGGAGAACTTCGCTCAAGGTCACCCAGCCATAGTGGAACCTAGTCTCTTCCCCACCTCCTGTCTCTGTCTTTCTCACTTCCAAATCCTGAATTTATCACAGTCGCAGAACGAGGACAAAATAATATCCAGGAGCCTTTTCTCTGGGCACTGCTATCTTGAGAAAAGTCAGCGGCACCCCCATTTTCCCTCCTCTGGGAATGACTGCAGCCTGAGGGTCCTGAAGAGGCTGGCTGCTCTCGGCCATCCTTGGTAAGTCCCAGGGTTTTAGGGGGCACACACAGCCTCTATGAAGTGTGCTCCCCACCACCCTGTCCCGCCTTCTTTTTCCACCCTTTGCTACTTCCGGACTCTGGGCCACTAGGCTTGATGCCTCTGCAGCCCACACCCCCACCACATCCTGCCCCATCTGAACCACCCCCGTACCCCCAAGTAAAGAGACGAATGAGCCCCAGCTGTCCCTCATCCCCTCCCCAACCTTCCAGCTTCCACTTCTAGCAATACAGCCCCTCCCGAGTCCTGAAATGAAGAAATAGGGGAGGGAGTGGTGATGGGGAAGGGGGCCAGGCTGTGGGCTGCAGCCCAAGCTCCGGGGGACCTCTGGGATTTGGGAACAGTGCCCAGCTTGGGGCCTGCCTCTGGCCGGAGCTCCTGGAAAGCTGCCCCTCTGGCCTCCAGACTTGGGGAAGAGCCAAATTCTGAAGGACTGCCTCTCGAGCTCTGGCCTTGGCCTCCCTCTCCCCTCCTCCTCCCCCTCCAGAGAGCTCCCACCCCCAACAAATGGAAGAGAGAAGACTCTGAGTTATAGTTTCTTCTAACTCCAGCACCCGGTGGGGCCAGCTTTCCTGTCTCCATTTCTGGGACTGAGAAGCAGAACAGTGTAAACTGGGGGACTTTGCTCCCGCAGAGTTTGAGCCCCCATAAACTATGTGCTCTCCCCCCACCCCCAGTGTCCTGGGCCACATGGTTTCTTCCCTCACCACTAAGTGGGGCTCAAATGGGCCTCTTTATTTCACAGGAGGGACTGCGGCTTCCAGGGGAGGCTTTGGCTGGATACTGGGGGAGGGAGACAGCTTTGGGGTAATAGAATAGTAACCAGGTCACCAGACCACGTGTTCTTCTCTCAGCTCATGTATGAAGTTTTGCACGCATGGCTGTGCACACACATGGACAGACTCCAGGAACCTCACAGCCTTTGCTGTTTCTCTGCACACTCAGATGGAGCCCCACATTTCTGCATCCTGGTTGGGGATAGTGGAAGCGGGGTAGGGAAGAGGGTGTATCTTATTTCCCCCTGTGTTTTAACTTAAATGGTGTCAGGACGTTCAGAGACCACGTGTGGCTTCGCAGGGTCCCTCAGCAGATGGAGAGGGGCAGCCGTCCTCTTAAGGAATGGCAGGTGGGTTTGTGTCCGGGTCTCTTTCCTTCCAGCAAGTGCCCACCTCCTCCACCAGGACCCTGGGGTCGGGAAAGGGTGGGCTTTGGGGAGGGAGTGTGGGGGAGGGAGTTTTTTTGGCCACAGATCTCACCTGGAAAATGACAAGGAGAGCCACCACCAGCAGGCTTTTCATTGGTTTCCCTGCAGGAGACAAGGTGAGAAAGTTATTGCTTGGCAGACAGGGACAGCTCTTTGTTAGGAAAGAAAGCCTCGGGGAGGGGTGGGGGCACTGTTGGGAACTTTCATCACAAGCCCCAGGCACCGCGTTTGTCTGGAACATCAGAACCAGATTGTGCCTTGAAGCTCCTGGCTTGCTGCCCAGCCATGCTCGCCCTCACCTCCTCTTCCTCCACTCCGACGTCCCGGAAAGGAGTGGGATCAGAATGCAGGGCAGCCCCCCGCTCCCCACCCCCTGCTTGGCTCTTCAGGCCATCTTCTGGAGTTGGAAAACCCACCCTGGCCCATACCACCCCTCAAGGCTGAGTTTCGACTGACCCTGACTCCTGGGTCTGAGTGGCCCCTCCCACTCCAGGTTGTGTGGGAAGCAAGGCCCTGAGAGGGTGGTGGTAACTCTGTGTGTGTGTGTGTGTGTGTGTGTGTGTGTGTCCCCTGCACTGCTCCTGTGCCAGTAGCCATTGGGGAGCATTTTTCCTGCATCTGGGTGAATGGGCAGCCCCATCTGCAGCCCTAAGTGTCCTCTGGGGGAGGCCAGCTGAGTGGAGGGGCTGATGCCACAGGACTAGGTGGAGGAGTGTGGTTATTTCCTAGCATCTCAAGGATGGGAAATGCTTTGGGGACCCACCTGCTCCCCATAACCCCTCATTCAACTGACATTCATTAAGGCCAACTGGTGATTTACTTGGCCTACTCCCTCAGCCTGTCTATGGAGCAGGGACCTCTTCCCTTTTACCCAGTGTAGGCCCAGAATCAAGAAGGCACCCAGGAATTGTGATGAATGAATGAATGAGTGAATGAATGCCATGTTTCCCCTTCTTCTGGGGGAGAGAGCACCGGGGTGGCCTGAGGGGACACTGTCCTAGGATAGTGTGGTATGATAGAGACTATTCTCTGAGGTAACTACCTTTTTTGCTTGACTGAAGTGTGTGTGTATGTTTGCTCTTGAACTTGTTTCTAATCTGGGGCCTTGCGAGGTGCGGGAAAAGGGAAGACACTCGGCTATGGGCAGGGACCCTGCCCGGCCTGCGGAGAGCAGGGTCAGAACCTGGGAACATTCTGGAAGTCAGGAGTCTCTCTTGAGTCTGAGCAACAGGTTGAGACCCGAGGTTCGCACAGGCCTGCTCTGCTGCGGACAGAGGATGGGCATTTGGCCTCTCAGTTCTGCTTTGTGGCTGAGCTGAGGGCTGGAGTGGGAACTTACTTCCTCGGAGGGCTGAGCAGGGAAGACAGTGCACAGGGTAATTTATGTAGCAGTTTTATCTCACCAAACCGTCTGGGAGCACCCCGTAACCTGACCCTCAGCTCCCAGCCAGGGCCTGGCCCACAGGACAGTCAGTAACTGGGATGCCACAAATGAATGCCAAGGCAGGACTGGCAGGCCCGTCATACTTCCAGTCTCGACAGGGACAGGGAAATGCTTGGGACTCTGCTTCAGGCACCTTCTGGAAGCTGGGGGCCCTCCTCCTGCAAGCGACGGGTTCTGCTTTCCGAGAGGAAGTAGAGTGCCAGTGAATTCTCTGTCCTTGGCTATAGCGCCACCTGCTGGAAGTCTCTCTGCATGACACCCAATTTACTGCATGCTCCTGCTGGAGCGTCTAAGGTTGGGGGGATTCTGGGCTTGGGGGTTCCTGGGCCAAGGAGAAAGAGCTTCAAGCCACATAAACAAATAGGTATTTCTTCCACCTCAAGCAAGTTATACTGCACACTACTGCTAGACACGACTTTCTAAGGCAGCGCTCTGATGCCAATCCCCACCGGGCCTCCTAAATCCTGAGGACTTCTCCATCCAGCCCTAAGGGGAAAGGCCCTGAAGCTTAGTATGGCCATCAAGCCCTTCACTGTCTACCTGCACCTGCCTTCCAGGCGTGTCTTCTCTTTCTGAGGATAGGCACCTACGGTCCCATTGTCCCCGGCATGCGCCTGAGTATCTGCAGTCCTGGGTGGGAATAGATGATTGCACAACATCCTAGCTCCCCTCTCCCAGCCCCCTTCCTCGTTGAATTACCGTGGGAGGCCCCACTCAAGCCCACATCTCTATCTTCAACACGCTCTTGTCAGGGTCCAACGCACCGCCCATTCTCCACTGACTCATCTTGGTGTGAAGTGCTCGAGGTTTCTTTAAACACGTACAAATCTTTCGTTACTCTAGAGAAAGCCCGCTTTGACTGGCAGTGAGAACTGAGAAACCTCAAAGTTTTGATAAGTCACAACGGGTAGACACAAGGAGTAAGAACTGTTTCTATTTCACTCCATCAACCCCTTCCCCTGGGCCCAGCCCCATTCCTTTGCCACAGGTGGAGGGGAGGGGCAAGGAGGTGCGACTAGGGTGTGTGTGTGTGTGTGTGCGTGTGTGTGTGTGTGTGTGTGTAGATGATTTCTCATCCCAGGTGTATCGGAAATGGTGGATGAACAAGGATTTGTAGAACCAAAATAGGCCGTTCTCAAGAAAGGTAACCAAATGGGAATTTAGGGGAATTCTGGCGTGTGGCAGGAGCCCGGTCAGCGGCCATGAGTCAGATCGTTTCTGTCTGTTACAAAGTCATAAAGCAACAGGCTTTAGAAGTTGGGAATCTCAGGGGCTGAGAAGTAGATGACTTATATGTTGGGTATTTTCTGAGTTCTTGAGTTTCTAGTAATAATCATAATGAAAAGAAAATTCCCTAGCACTCCAACCTGAGCCCCCAGCAAGGGAAACTGCTTTCCTGTCTGGGAGGAGGGGATTGTTGGTCGGTCGCTCTTCCAAATCCCAAACTTTCATCCCCATATTTTCCAGGCCCTCTAGGGAATCATGGCTGCCATTAGTTGGCCCCCAAAGCCACCCTAAACTTTTTCCTCTCTGGAATTCCTCACCTGCCGACACAACTTTTGGCGGGGGGCAGCAGAGAGAGGGAGGGAAGAAACAGGAAAGCGGTAAGGAAATTTGGAGAGAAGGTAAGAAGCCCGGGGGTCCCCCTTTCAGACAACAGGCAGGGACGGATGACAGCTGGTGGAAACTTGCAGTCCGTATGATACCAACTGCTTTACCCAGGGACATAATTCAAATTCCTGAGCTCTCACTATGCATCAAACCGTTCCACGTATGATCGTTGTCAATCATCACAAAGGCCCTGAGGTAGGTACTCCTGTAATCCCCATCTAGTACTGAGGAAACCGAAGCTCAGTGAGGTCAGCAACTTTTCCAGAGTCACGCCGTTGGCTAATAGTGGAGCTGGGCTTTGAATCCTTCCATCTCCAGAAACCACACTCCTAACCTGTCCTTTGTGCTGCCTCTTCGTCTTTGTGTATCTCTCCCTCACAACATCCTGTGAGCCATGCCTCGTGATTCTCAAGCTGTATTCCAAAAAATAGAGGCCCAGAGAGGTCAAGCCACTTGCCTGGGGTCACACAGCTGCTAAGAGATGGATCTGAGATTTGAATGGAACTCTCACTACTGTGTCACCTTACATTTTTGATGAGTCTTCTGTGTATAGGGACCTCTGTGGAGTGTGACGAGAAGCCTCGCTTTCCCACATTCCATGGGTCCTCCAGCTCTGTTGCTTCTATTCCCTAACATCTCAGAGCCGGCCCCACCTCTGCCCAGACATAAGACATTCAGAGCTCCTTCTAAATGCAACTCCCATCCCTGAACTCCCCTGATTGAAAAAGAAAAATCTGCACTGGTTCCCCATTGCTGTCAGGACCAACCCCTCAGCAATGCCACACAGAAATCTTTAAGGCTGGTCCTGCCTGTGCCTCTTGCCTCCCTTCTTACCTTCCTCCTTGGCATGGCCACGTTCTTTCCACCCCCCTCAACTCGCTCCTACCTTGTTTCTGTTAGCTTTTGTCGGAGCTGACTGGTGGGGAGTCCACAGGCTGAGCCCCCAGGATGTTCTGCTTGGCTACACTGGATTTGCAAAAAACTGGATTTGGATGCTTTTAGGTGCGGCTTGTACCCTCTGGTTCACTCTGCTCCCCCCCACTTACTACACCTTATGCCCCTTCCCTCGTTTAGCTTGTTGGCCTCCGATGGAAATCGAGTCTGCTCTCCCTGCCGCATCCTGCCTCCCTTGCTCCTCCTTGTCTGGTTTGAAGACTTGTACACGCCTTTCAAAACCCAATGCAAAGGCTCCTCTGGCCCATGTTCACTACTTTTCTTTGAGCTTCCCACGTGCCTCACCGTTACCCCATCAGCCCTGTGTCTCCCTCCGTCTCAGTGACTTATTGACATTCGTGTCTCTCTCCCCACAAGACCAGTCAAGCCCAAATTCCCCCATCAGTGGTAGTTGACTGGAAGAAGGTACCAAAGAGGAGAGAGGAGAGCTCCCTGAGGCTGCAGCGTTCCCCTCTCCCCAGCCATGCTCCCAGGCCAGGAGGCTTTGGCCCTGTATTCCTTCAGCTACCCTCTGCCTCCATTTCAGGCCAAGCTATGAGACATAAGTCTCTCACATGCTCATTTTATCTTTTCTCTGTTTTGGAGAATTCTGAGGTCTTAAGACTCCTCTCTCGAAGATGGGGAGGGTGCCTCCGGCTGCTCATTCAAACCATGAAAGAGACCAGCTCAGCCCGGCTTGGCTTTCGTGTTTTCATTTTGTGTAATAGAAATTCTGCCTCCTCACCCGCCTCTTGCTCCCTGCTGGGCAGATGAGAGAGAAAAACAGATCGTTCGTGGCCCACCCGCCCTACCAACGGCCTCGAGTCTGTTCTGAGCAAAGTTTCTCTCAGTGGCTTCCCTTCCTACCAGTATTTCAGGCTTGGCCGTTGGGGCTCTCTCTCGAGTTGAGTGAAGCAGGCGAGAACATCCCTTTCTCCTAAACCAGAGGTTGCCCTCTCTCCCCGCATCAAAGCCAGTGAGGCTAGCACCCCAAACCTAGGTCTGGGGGAAGACCCGTGGTGATGGACTGGAGCTGGTTCTCGGAGGCCCGTGGAGCCAGTGTGCACATCCCTCCCTGATTCTCTGTTCAGTCGTTTCAAGCCTTGAAATAGACTAAGGCTTGAAATCAACCGTGGGGGGAGAATTTACGCTATGGAAATTGGCAAGAACGACCAATCAGCGCCCTTGCCCCTCTGGCGGAGCAGGTTTTCCAACATTTCCCAGCATCCCCACCGGGACACAGAGGTCCCACAGGGTCAGGAACCAGTCCTCAGTGGGTGACGGCCTGCATTCTGTGATCGTGGTTAAGTGGGATGGGGGTCTGGGGAGTGGGATTAGGGAGCAGGCTGCTGGGAGGAGAGGAAGTTGGAAAAACGAAAGTCAACTCAGAGTTCTTGATGCCATTCATTCATTCATTCATTCACTCATTCATTCCACAAACTTTCTGCTCACACCCCCAAAGCATCCGAGACGGAGATGCAAGGGCCAGGCCCCACCTTCCAGGCATTCCAGTGGTGGGTTGGGTGGCTACTTTAACCCCCTTACGGCGGATCGCTGGGTCCGCAAAAGCCCAGGGTTCTGGGTCGGCCGGCGGGGTAGGCAGAGTAAAGGCAAGAGGCTGTGGTGTGGTGGGAGGAGTGTGAGGACAGCACAGGGCGCACCAGTGAACCTTCACTTTTTAAAGGCAACCTCTTGCGGCTTTGAGGCCGCCGTGGTGCTTCGCTTGCTAGTGAGAATGAACCATCCAGGAACTTGGCCTTTGTAGCCTCAGCCAGGTCTGACTTCATAGCTGAGATTTACACATGGGCTGTCTGGAGCTGGACATACCCCTCAGAACCCTCTCAGAGCTAGTTAAGACGGAGGTGAGACCAGAGGACAGGCTCTTTAAAGGGAAGAGTCATCTGCCAGGGCAGAAAACATAAAGAAGTGAGGCAGGGGCCATACTGGGGGCCTGGGCTATGACTTCGGCAGGCTGAATGCCCCATGGCTGTCCCATTCCCTGTTGCCCACCCAGCCTTTAACATGCAAGGGAAGGCAGCAAAGCCAGAGGGGCGTGGGGCCTGCTTGCGTTTGCATTGCCTTGTACCGCCGGCACAAGACAGCACCTTCCATTTGCCCCTCAGAGCACAGAGCTGATCCCTGCTTAGCAGGCGAGAAAGGTGGAAAGCAGAGGGAGGACGAGGAGTGAAGTTCTGGAGCCCTCTGAAGACTTCATCCTGATGAAACAAGTCCCAGAGAGCCTCACCCATCACCCCAAGCTGAGATGAAGACAAGCGCCAACCAGATCACCACCAACCCCAGCCCTGTAGCTTTCTCCAGTCCCTACTGTTCTAGAAAGACACCACCTCACCACCCCAATCCACCCCTTCCGTCTTTCCTGGTGCCAATGGTTACCCCTTCCCCCAGGTCTGAAAGGTGCATCCATTGTGCCTGGGAGAACAGGGTGGCATTCTCTGGAAGCAGACACTGCTTCCAGAGAATTGCCACCACTGCAGAACCGGATTTCTCAGCGAGTCTCCCCTATGCCTGCCATCCCCCTCCTCCATCTCCATTCCACAGAGTCAGGCTGGGCGTCAGAGTGACCCAGTGCTGCTCTTCCCCACACAGGGAGGCTCACTCACCCAGGTCCATGACACTCTCTGGGCAGCTGAAACCACACAGGAAGGCTGTGCCGGGTCTTGAGCTCCCACTGTCTGGGGAGGAAGTGCTTTTAAGTTGTGAGAGGAGCCACCCTCTTCTCTGCCCCTCCTACCCCAGCTCCTCCCTCCAATCCGACCTCAACCATGGCCCCGAAGTGCCTTCTAGAATCAAGGGGTATGAGAAGGTGACAGTGACAGCCCACTCACTGGTCACAGGATCATGACTCATCAGGTTATTTATATTCAAAAAGCCCCCCGTGTAGCCCAGCAGACAAGGATCCCAGCCCAAGGCAAGAGAATAGGGGCCAGTTATTGATTTGACACACGTTTAAGCCTGAATATCACAGGCCAGGGAGTCCGAGGCGAGTGAGGGATTATGCCCATCCCTCCCTTGCCCGGCTCAGTGTCACAGAAAACTACATTTCCCAAACTACTTTGCCCTCCAGCTTCTCGGGTAGGTTTGGCCAATGGGAGGCACTGGCAGATGACGGACGGTAGAGGAGAAGGGCTATGTCAGAATGTTTCTGACACCTTTCTTGAGATATAACTCACACACACACACACACACACACATACATAAAACCCACCCTTTTAAAGTGTACCAGTCAATGATTTTGTATAGTCACAGAGTTGTGCCACCATCAACTTTAGATTTTTTATCACCTCCCCCTATTCATCAGCAATGACGCCCCATCTCCCCTCCAACCCTGCCCCCAGCCCCTGGTAGCCACCAATTTTTCCATCTCGATAGATTTGCCTCTTGTGGACTCTTCGTATAAGTAGATTTATATAATCTGTGGCCTTTATGTCCGGCTTCTCTCACGTAGCACCATGTTTTCAAGATTCATCCACGTTACAGCCCGTCTCGTACCCTCACTGCTTTTCATGGCCCAGTAATATTCCATCGTATGGATATACCGCATTTGGTTTATCAACGTTTGGATGGTTTCTACTTTTTGGCTCTTATGAATAATGCTGCTATGAACATTCACGTACCAGTTTTTGTGCGGATAAATGTTTTTATCTCTCTTGGGTGCATACCTAGGAGTGGAAATGAAAGGTCATATGGCAATTCCATGTTTAACATTTTTTTTAAAAGATTTATTTATTTGAGAGAGAGAGAGCATGTGTGCAAAGGGGGAGGGGCAGGGGCGGTGGGAGAGCGAGAATCTCAGGCAGACTCCATGCTGAGCGCAGAGCCCGATGTGGGGCTGGATCTCATGACCTGAGCTGAAATCAAGAGTTAGATGTTTGACTGACTGTGCCACCCAGGCGCCCTCCATGTTTAACATTTTGAAGAACTGTCAAACTCTTTCCCGTAGTGGCCTTACGATTTTACATTCCCGTTCGCAATATACGACGTTTCCACATATGGTTCAATATAGGAAGGATCCTTGACAAAACCTGTTATTGTCTTTTTGATTCTAGTCTTCTGGTGGTTAGGAGATGGTATCTCATTGTGGTTTTGATTTGCATTACCCTAATGATGTTGAGCACCTCTTCATGTGCTTATTGACCATTTCTATATTTTCTTTGGAGAAACATCTATTTAAATCATTTGCCCAGGGCGCCTGCGTGGCTCAGTTGGTTAAGCATCTGCCTTTGGCTCAGGTCACGATCCTGGAGTCCTGGGATCGAGTCCCAGATCAGGCTACCTGCTCAGTGGGGAGTCTGCTTCTCCCTCTGCCCTTCACCCCACTCGTGCTCTCTCTCACTCTCAAATAATAAAAATAAATAAAATCTTTAAAAATAAATAAATCATTTGCTCATTTTTAAATTGGGTTATTTGTTTTTAGTGTGAGTTGTTAAGAGTTCCTCAAGTTCTTTATCAGATACAGTACTTGTAAATATTTTCTTCCATTCTGTGGAATATCTTTTCACCTTCTTGATGGTGTTCTTTGAAGCATACAACTTTAAAATTTTGGGGCCCAATTCATTTATTTTCTTTCGTCACTTGTGCTTTTGGTGTTCTATCTAAAAAACCATTGCCTAATTCAAGTTCAAGAAGATTTAATTAATTCCTGTGTTTTCTTCTGAGAGTTTTATGCTTCTAGTTTGACATTTAGCTCTGATCCATTTTGAGTTAATTTCTAGATATCGTGTTCCCTTCTATTCCCAGTATGTTGGACTTTGTTAAATGTTTTTCTGTTTTTTTTGTCCCTTGTTCTATTAAATATGGAAAATTTGTGGATTGATTTTTATATGTTGAACCAACCTTGAATTCCTGGGATAAATCACTGGGTCATGGTATATAATCTTTTTTTATATGTTGCTGGATTGTGGTGTTAATAATTTGTTGAGGATTTTTGCTTCTAAATTTATAAGCGATAATGGTCTGTAGTTTTCTTTCCTTTTTTTTTTTTAACTTTTTAAAAAAGATTTTATTTATTTATTTGAGGGAAAGAGAGTGCATGAATGGAGGGAGAGACAGAGGGAGAAGCAGACTCCCTGCTGAGCAGGGAAGCTCAATCCTAGGACCCTGGGATCATGACCTGAGCCAAAGGCAGCCACTTAACTGACTGAGCCACTCAGGTGCCCCTGTAGTTTCGTTTTCTTATGATGTCTTTGTGTGGTTTGGGTATCAGGGTAAGTGTAATTAAAGATCTGTCAATTTTGTAAATCTCTTCAACATACTAATTTTTGGTTTTATTGATTTTCCCTACTTTCTCCTATTCTCTATTTCATTTGGTTCTGTTCTCGTCTTTATCATTTCTTTCCTTCTGCTTGATTCAGGTTTAGTTTGGTCTTTTTTTTTTTTTTCTGATTTCTCAAGGTGAAAGGTTAGGTTCTTTATGTGAGACCTTTCTTCTTCTTCTTCTTCTTTTCTTTTTTCCTAATAGAGGCATTTATACCTATACATTTCCAAGCACTCACTTAGCTGCATCCCATTGGTGTTGATATGTTGTGTTTTCATTTTCATTCATCTCAAAGTATTTTCTAATTTCCCTTGTGAGTTCTTAGGCCCACTGATTATTTAGGAGTATGCTGTTCTTTTTTTTTTTTTTTTAAGATTTTATTTATTTATTTGACAGAGATAGAGACAGCCAGCGAGAGAGGGAACACAAGCAGGGGGAGTGGGAGAGGAAGAAACAGGCTCATAGCAGAGGAGCCTGATGTGGGGCTCGATCCCATAACGCCAGGATCACGCCCTGAGCCAAAGGCAGACGCTTTAACCGCTGTGCCACCCAGGCGCCCCAGGAGTATGCTGTTCTATTTCCACATGTCTGTGGACTCTTAACATTTCCTTCTGTTATTGATTGTGGTCAGAGACTATCATTTGTATGATCTCAATTCTTTTAAATTTATTGAGATTCATTTTATTTATTTATTTATTTATTTATTATTATTTTTTTTTTTAAAAAGATTTTATTTATTTATTTGACAGAGAGAGAGACAGCCAGCGAGAGAGGGAACACAGGCAGGGGGAGTGGGAGAGGAAGAAGCAGGCTCCCAACAGAGGAGCCTGATGTGGGGCTCGATCCCAGGACTCCAGGACCACGCCCTGAGCCGAAGGCAGACGCTTAACGACTGAGCCACCCAGGCGCCCCGAGATTCATTTTATATCCGAACATAAGGTCTGTCTTGGAGAATGTTCCATGTGCACCTGGGAAGAAAATGTATTCTGCTCTTGTTGGGTGAAGTAGTCCATAGTATCCGTCAGGTCTGGTTGATTTATAGTGCTGCTTAAGTTTTCTGTTTCCTTATTGATCGACTGCCTGGTTGTTATATCCATTATTGAAAGTAGAATATTGAAGTCTCCAACCATGATTGTTGAATTGCGTATTTCTCCCTTCAGTCCTGTCAGTGTCTGCTTCGTGTGTCTTTGAGCTCTGTTTTTTGGGTGCATATATGTTTATTTGTTATGTCTTTCTGATGGATTGACTCTTTTAGCATGATAAAATGTTCTTTGTCTCTATAATCAATTTTTGTCTTAAAGTCTATTTTGTTTGATAATAGTATAGCCTTTCAAACTCCTCTTTGGGTGTTGTCTGCACAGTCTAGCTTTTTCCATCACTAGGATGCTTCCTTCTCTGCTCCCGGAGGCACCCCCAGCAGTGGCTCCTTGTCTGTGATCCTAGCATCCATCAGCCTCTGTGGGGCCAGCACCTGATGAGTACCCCCACCCTGGCTCCAGATCCTGCCCTAGTTTCTGGGCTCTGGTAATACTACCTTCTTCCTATGTCTCTCCAGCTCTGGGGATACTGGCGACTTCCTGCTGTTATTAATCTCTGGGTGGCCTCACCATGCCTCGTTTGACTTCTCAGCTCTTCCATCACCTGGATAACTGGCTCCCTATATTGAGTTGCTTTTGTTTCAAATACCTAGAGTGGCTCTTGTTTGCTTCAACCCTGACTGATACATGGTGATTCCTGTCCCCAAAGAGTTTAAGACACAGAAGAATTTAAGGTTAGATTATACCCCCTTTCCCTACAGTTATGACCAAGACCAAGCATGACATGATGCTTTACCTAAAATAAGGGAAAGAAATCCCAGATCGCCCAGGGCAGGAAGGCAGATGAACAAGTAGATAGAATAGGGTTTCTTCTCCCCAGACGGATGAACATTCTGTTGGGGTATAGTGCAATGAACTTAGCTCTCTGTATGATCTTGGGCAAGTTGCTTCCCCCCTCTGGGCCTCAGTTTTCTCAAGTGTAAAGGGGGGAGACTGGGATGCCTAGAAGACACCTAAGCTTTGCCATCTGAGACTGAAGTGCAGAACTTTCTTGTGGCATCCTGCTCACGGCCTAACCACTCCCATTATCCCACATGCCCCAAGTGGAAGCACAAGAAGCCCTCACTGAACCTTCTCTCCAATCCAAAGGTTTTAACTACTCTCATCACTGGCATTTGGAGCCCATTTTATTTTTAGGGATATAGGAAATCTCTTGAACTAAGTAAAAAGGACTCTCAGGCGTTATCTCTGGCAGGGTGTTGGTAAGGAAGGGCAGGGCAACTTCAGTTTGGAATTATTCCAGAAGCTTCCTCCTGCAGCCCTTTTCCATGTGCCAGATGCTTCTAAGAAATAAAAACTTAGAGGCAGAAGACCTGTGTTCCAGCCTTGCCTCGGCCGTAACTGACTATATGACTTTGGGCAAGTCACTTCCACTCTCTGGTTCTTGGCTGTCCATCTGAAAATCATGGGATTGGACCGCATAAGGCTCAGGCTCTCTTTTCAGGATATTTCTTGTTATCCTTAGGGATTTTTTTTGGTTCTCTAGCTGGCATAGGCCCCCGTAGAAGGTCCACAAGTATACCGGGAAGGACTGGAGAATTTTGTGGCAGGTGCCGCACGTTGTCGGTGCAGAAGCGCTGCTGATTCTGGTTTCCCTAGCAGCCTCGGCCTGATGCTAAGTGGTGGTGCTCCCTCCAAACCCTTTCCCTCCTCTCACTGTCCTACCCGGTCCCTCCAACTCTGGCTATATGGACATTGCATGGCTGTGGCCTGAGAGCCTTCAATTTCAGTTTCCTAGCTGGCCTCTGAGCAAGACCATGGGGATTCCCTAGTATTTTTCAACACTGATCGTGAACTTTCCTTCTTCATGATAGCATGCAATCAGTGACTACTCACTGTGAACACATTCTTAATGGCAGGTACGGTATAGAGGAACCCAGTATGACTTTCCAAGTCCCATCCCGCCCATGGAGGCCCAGGATGGCCCACTTCCACTGCCCTTTCTTCCCCGAACTTCCTTAGCACTTTACTCTGGGGACACCCAAATTGGCATGTGAACTATTTTCTATTCTGGAGTAGACTTCACGCTTCTTGAAAACAAAATTGTGCTGTGTACTTTTCTGAGATGTCTTTGCATTGCCTCAAATAAGTGCTGTGATTTAAAAAAACCCCAATTTTTAGTATAATTTGGTATAGTTCAATAATAGTTCAATAATGGGTCCCCTGGGTGATGTCCTCTCTCATGGAAGTTTCTGCCCCAGCCCACTTGTTATAGAATGTGTGTTGCATGTCTAGCAGGAGACTTGAAGCCGACTTCTTGAGACTGCTGCCTCTTTCCTTCTGGAGAATCTTTTTTTTTTTTTTTTTTTTTAAGATTGATTTATTTATTTGAGAGAGAGAGAGGCGGGTTGGGGAGAACACGAACAGGAAGAGGGGCAGAGGGAGAGAAGGCATCTCCAGCAGACTCCCTGATGGGCACAGAGCCCGACGCAGGGCTCGATCTCATGACCCTGAGATCATGACCTGAGCTGAAATCAAGAGGCGGATGCTTAACCGACCAGGCCCCCCCACCTTTTTTCCTTCTGGAGAATCTTAAAAGTCAAAGCAGGGACTCCAGAAGTGAAGCCCCTTACTGATGCTCAGGGGCTTGTGGGAGTGGGCTCCACTCCCCACAGACTGGGGAGTGGAGACTTTTTTAAAGACTGCCCCACAGAAACAGAGGCGGCTCAGCGCTGAATACCTGATAAGCAGGTGCCTAATAAACACTTAATTGATTAATAAAGTGACTTTCCTGAGATGCCAGCGTTCCCTCCACCTCTTTCTTGGGAGCTCCTTTCTTCCTTTTAAATTGACTTTGGTGGGAATTGACCGCAGACGCTGGTCTCAGCAGGAGCTTGAATAGGACCTGTATTATGGCGGAGCAGAGAACACTTCACTCACAGGGAATAGGCCCCAGGACTTCTGTTTTGGTTCTGCAGTGACTTCATTCATTCATTTTACAAATATATTTCACAAGCACTTACGTGTCAGGCATGGCTCTGGACTCCACAAATACAAGGATGAACACCCATGGTCCCTGGTCTTACCTAAGTCACTTGGGGCATAGTGGGTGGATTAGTCAGCTCAGGCTGACAACATACCATAGATTGGGTAGCTTAAACAATAGAAATGTATTTCGTCCCATTTCTGGAGCCTGGGAGCTGCAGATCAGGGTCCAACAGAGTCAGCCTCTCTTCCTGCTACCCTCTTGCTATATCCTGGTACCCTCTTGCTATATCCTCACATGGCCTTTTCTCAGTGTGTGCAAAGGGGCGAGGAGAGAAGAGGAGAGAGGGAGAGAGGGCTCTGATATCTCTTCTTTTTTTTTTTTTAAAGATTTTATTTATTTATTTGACAGAGATAGAGACAGCCAGCGAGAGAGGGAACACAAGCAGGGGGAGTGGGAGAGGAAGAAGCAGGCTCATAGTTGAGGAGCCTGATGTGGGGCTCGATCCCATAATGCCGGGATCACGCCCTGAGCCGAAGGCAGACGCTTAACGACTATGCCACCCAGGTGCCCCTCTGGTATCTCTTCTTATAAGGATATTAATCCTGTTGGATCAGGGCCCCATTCTTAGGACCTTATTTAACCTTAATTACTGCCTTTATAGGGTCCAACTCCAAACGTTGCCACCCTGGGGGTTAGGGCTTCAGCATATGGAGTTTGGAGGGACAGAAACATTTATTCCATAACAGTGGGGAAGATGGAAAAATTAAGAGGCAGTGTAAAAGTATAAGCACTAAAAGTATAAAAACATGCATGAAAAGGTATACATTCAACTCAATATGGGAAGGGAAGAGGATGCAAATAGAGAGGTACCCAGAATGGTATTATTCTTTATACAGGTATTAAACATTTCATAATATTTAAACAAGCAATAGAAGACAGAATATAGTACAATGTGGTGAGAACTAACAGGTGGGGGTGGGGCAGGCCCAAGATGCCACAGGAGCATGTAGGGGAGGCCGTGTGAAATATGCCATCTCAGACCAGTAGGATCGACCCAGGGGAAGAAAGGAGGATAATGGCAAGTGGTCAGGAGCAAGTGCCCAGGCCAGAAGTGTTGCCCAGCAGACCTTGAACAGGTTGCTTGCTTTCTCAGAATTGCTCAATTCGGGAGTTCAGGACACCGGGAGAGCCCCACTGTTGAACTTGGCCTTCTTGCAGGAGAGATGTAGCCTGTGGGTCAGATTTACACCCTGTTACCAGAGGGAGGTTGTGTTTGGCACATGAGACATCTTTTGCTTTTGCCATGTCTTCAGAGCGAATCTCTCTTTGCCATTGTGACGTGTCGAAGGATGGTGTGCAAAGCATTTCCTAGAATTGACTGTTCCCAGCTACTCTGCTTGTCCATTTGTCCATCCATCCACTCATCCAGCATCTGTTTACTGAGCTCCTGTTCTGCCAGGGATTGGGTCAAGTGCTAGGACTTGAAGACCCAATAAGCTATGTTGGTCAACTCATGACCACAGAGCATGCCAACTAATGGGAAGTAACAAGCCTCCACATTTGCATAGGGCTTCCATGTTTCTAAGCACATTCTTGTAGCTTACCCATGTAACCTTCAGGGTTGCTCTGTTCGCTAGGTTTCAGTTTTCTGAATGAGGAAACTGAGATTTCAAAGAGAAGAAGTGACTTGACCTTTGACTCCAAACTAAGGGGCTTTTCCCACCATGCCAGCCTGACACTAGGCATGACCTGAAGGACACAGGCCATGGCTGTCCCCTCCTTGCCTGGAAAAAATGCCCTCAGACAAGGCTTCCTGCGCCCTGTCCCGTTCTCTGAGAATGTGCACTCTGCTTTTGGGGAAGTCCTACCCATGAACGAAGTTTTCTGAGAAGGAGCAGGGAAGAAGATCTGGAAGAAACCTTCCTAGTTATTCAGTTCAACCACCAACTGATGACTTGGTGGCCTAGAAGGTAAAGAATAACGTAGCTGAACTTTTCTGTCTGTAAAGCCCTGACCGTGGTCTTACTGTTTCTTACCAACTCTTGGGCCCACCTCCTATCTTTTCAACGAACTCCTTTTTCTGAACCAATTAGCTAGGGCTGTGTTTACCAGCTAAGCACCTACGCTGCTAGAATTTGTAAAGAGCGATGTACTGTTTACTGATGACACCCATCCAGTCTTCTCAAGTGAAATGGGGTCCATATGCAAATTCTGTCAACAAACTGGAAAAATACTGATTTTTCAAGATAAGCTTCTAAAGGCCTACATTCAATGAACCGGTCTTATCATGTATATTAAATAAGACATGCAGAATGGAGGATATTGACTGAAGGCAGAATCCAGAAGAAATAAAAAACCAAAGGCATGTCTGACAATAGTATTAAAAAGTCTGGCTTTCTGGGGCTCCTGGGTGGCTCAGGCGTTAAGCGTCTGCCTTTGGCTCAGGGCGTGATCCCAGGGTCCTGGGATCAAGCCCCACATCAGGCTCCTCTGCTAGGAGCCTGCTTCTTCCTCTCCCACTCCCCCTGCTTGTGTTCCCTCTCTCGCTGGCTGTCTCTCTCTGTCAAATAAATAAATAAGATCTTAAAAAAAAAAAAGTCTGGCTTTCCCTCTCTCCTGGCTGAAATCTCTCAACAACGTTAATAAAAGTGCATTTATCTTGGTCAAGCTTAGGCGTGAGCTGAGACATCAGACCACAAGATCAGGTGGGAAGAGCGCAGGAGCAGGGAAGACTGAGCAGGAATGTGGTGGGAGACGTGGTCAGTGTCGGTGATGCTGATAGTATATTTGAAAGTTCCTAAGAGAGCAAATCTTAAGAGTTCTTATCACCAGAAAAAATTTTTTTGCTATCTATGAGATGATAGATGTTAACTAATTCTGGTAATCATTTCACATTTCTAAATATGTATAAATCAAGTCACGATGCTGTGCACCTTGAACTTCATACAGGGCTGTATGTCCGTTAGATCTCAGTAAAACTGGAAAAAATGTAAAAAAAAAAAAAAAGGGAATAACTTAGCCTACCATAAACTCACCCTTCTGCTACCATAAGAAAGAACAGGGCGAGTTGAACAGGGCAAGAAAGAAGAGAGATCTTCTCTGGAAGGAGAGATCTGGAGAGATCTACCAGAAGGAAGCACACCCCGAGTCCCCTGGAGGGAGCCAGATCAGCAGAAACTAAGTCCTGCCTTGCTTGCGGCTGGAGCTCTGGTCCAAGTACGCATTTCTTGGCTCTACCCAGAGCGTCCTACAGCTTCCAGTCCCTCTGGCCAAGCAGATCAAGTCCAAGATGGTACCTCTAATTCCTCCCTCCACCTCCAATCCCTGTTTTGGTTTTTTATAACTTGGGAACAATCTCTTCCTGTGTGGAAGCCAAAGAGAGTGGGCCTCCATCAGGGCTGGGTAGCTCGGTATTGATTTAGGGCTCCAGCCAGACAGGGACGCCCCAAATTCGAGAAAGGTTCTGCTTTGAACTTACCTAGAATTTTGTAATCTGAACATCTAAAGAAGCAGCTCTCTTCATTCCAGCGTATGTGCGTATTTTGTGTTGGTTGCTCAGTATTAAGAATTCTATTTGGAGAGAGGCTACCATGCTTCTAGGGTGGAGGGCTTTTGAAGGTCCTTCTCAGGCCTTGGGCCACCATGAGGGAAAGGAGCAACAGGGTGAGGTGAAGAGCTGTTGGGCCGCAGGGGGAAGGAGGCAGCTCTCCAGGAGGAAGAAAAGGGAAGGAGGGACGGGCACAGACTAGCATGAGGCCTCAGGTCACCCTGACACCTGTTGCCACGGCCCGGTGGCGGTTTCCTGCCGCTTGTCAGGACACGCGTGCACAGAGAACACAATGGGTTTGTCTTAACAAGAAGATGCTTCCTGTTTTGCCACCTGGGCTCAGTGCCGAGAGGAAGAGTTTATGGGTCTGTGTTTTTCACGTCGCCAAGCTCTGCGAGGGAAGGTGTGGGGGCAGGTGAGGATGGGGGTCTGGGGAAAGGTGAAAGGGAAAGCAGAGGAGCCATTTGTCCTTCTAGAATTGCTCAGAGAAATCTTGTACCATTCTGGTCTCAGCCCGTGGAGGGAAAGTGATGGCTACACTGCCCTCCTAGCCCAGCAGCTCCATGCCAGAGCCCCTGCGTGTGCCTGACGGTTGTCCAGAATCTCCTTGGCTTTTTTTTTGTCCCTGAGTGAGAGACTTTTGCAGTGACCTTTATCTTGGTGAGGTGGCAAGAGCAGCTGGAAACTCGGACTGAAATAGCTCTGTGGTGAAACAGAGGCCGGAAAAGGTGATGCTGCTCTCAGGCCAGGTGATGGATGAGAAATCCAGTGTGCCTGCGCCCCACCCCCCAGACGGAGCCCACCACCGGGCCAACCCGACATATTTCACAGCGGAGTGTGTACATTTTATTTTAATTAAGTTTAATCAACTAATTAATTTTAATTACATTTAATCAATTAATTCATGTTTAAAAGATTTTATTTATTTGAGTGAGCAAGTGAGCATGCACAAATGGGAGGGGCAGGGACAGAGGGAGAGGGAGAAGCAGGCTCCCCACTGAGCAGGGAGCCTGATGGGAGGCTCAATCCCAGGACCCCATGATCACGACCTGAGCCAAAGGCAGACGCTTAACCCACTGAGCCACCCAGGCGCCCCTAATTAATTTTAATTAATTAATTAATTAAGGTGTGTGAGAGGGTAAGCTTTATTTCTACTCTCAAACTCTTAACAACTTTGCATAAAGTCCTCATCGCTACCTCAGAGATGGCGGGAACTGTAATGAGCAGTGCGCCACCATGCACGACACAGTGGATTTTAATGTCCCCCCACCCCCACTTCGGGGGAAGGGAGGTCACACTATACACTTCTGGAGACGCCCCAAAGGTTGTCTGGCACTTTGGTCCAGAAAGGATTTGGTTCAATTTCTTGCTGCCTTAAGATACTAAAAGGCACATGAAGTTTGGTTGCTCAACCCCTCTGGGCTGGGGTGGGGCAGAAGGTGGATAGGGAGGTGGTCTGGGACAGAGGGGCAGACCCTGGGTGTGGGTTCAAGTTCTTGTCGACAGAGGTGGTCGACGCTAGGTGGCTGCTGGGGTGGCTGAGGGCAGCTGAAACGCTCAGGCTGGGTGGATGCTGCCTTGTGGCCTTCGTCCGCCCAGTGCACCGGCTCACTGCCCCGGAGCCAGAGCTGGATCTCCCTCTGGGCCCCGCCACGGAGTCGCTGGTGCTGATGATGTTCTTGCTGATGCCGATGCTGAAGTCCCCCCTGATCGTGCGGGGGGCGGCCCGGTGTGTCCCAGTCCTATCATGGCCCTTGAGGAGCAGAGCACATGGGGGTCTTCCCAGACCATGGCTGCCACTGGCCAGAGCTCCTGTAGGTGATGAGGCCCGGATAGAAGGGCTTCCTCCGCAGGGCATGGTAGTGCTTGGCAAGGACTCTCCCCACCAGCCTCAAGTCTCTCCTCTCAAACCACTGGGTCACATCCCTACCAAGCCGCTGCTCCACCCCATTTGGCTTCATTGCAACCAGGGTCTGCTCCCGGGTCCGGAGGACCCTCCCGAGTGGGGGCATGTGAGCAGGCTCGGGCCTGGGGCTGAGAGCCACTCAGCAGGCCAGGCTCCGCGGTGTGTTCCAAGAGGCTGCCCGTGATCTCCCACTCGAGGGCTGCCGGCTGAGCGCCTGGAGTTTGTACATTTCGGTTATTAGAAAGCCCAGTGTCTTTATGCTTGTTTAGCTCGAGACCATCTGTTGTGGTAGAAGAGAACGGGTTCCAGGCTCTGCTTGGCCAGCCAAGTTTCCAGGAGCCCCCCCTTGTTTCCTCCTCTGGGGGTTGAACCAGGTGAGCTTGGAAGTCCTCTCTGGCCTCACTATTGGGGGACTCCACTGATCACCTCCAGGAGGGGCGGTGAGGTTCAGAGAAGCTTAGTTAACGCACATTTAGGAAATCCTAGTAGAGCTTCGGTCAGAAGGAAAACACGGGAGGAGTCTTGAAACCGTCCTTCCCACACAGTTGTTTAAGGAGACCATGTCTGCTTCCTCCTCTTGTACGCTCTCCACGGCACGCGAAGCCCTTCTCAACACAGCTCATTCAGCACCTCTGGCCTCGATCTCTGACTCCCACTCAACCATTCCGGGCCAAGTATGAGTTCCCCCAAAGCACTGTGCACATTCTTTCTTCTCGGTGCTTCCACATGCTCTTCTCTCAAGGAGTGAAGGCTCTTTCTTCCCTTGTGAGACTCCAACTCGTCATTTAAGAACCAGCTCCTGTAGCTCTCAGCTCCTGAAGAATTTCTGCTGCCGCAAGCCCAGAGCATGCCATTCACACCCAATGCCCACAGCACGCTGTTCACACTGCTCTGTTAGCACCTCTCAGTCTAACACGTATCCAGGGCACGTATGCGTCTTTCTGTCTCCGTCAGGTTACAAGGAAGTGGCACCTTGTTTATTTCTTAGATGCTTAACACAGCACCTGGCATATTCTTGGTGCTCAAACCGGTGGATATTAAATCAAAATGAAGCATTTTTCTGTTGATTTGACCTCGAACAGGATTCAGCTAGAGCTCAGGAGATAGTGCCCACTCTTTGGTAGAGCGAGGGAGGAGATGGGCAGAGGAGAGAAGCTTAATGGGCCTGTCTCGACCGAACTATACAGCCACCTGCCCCCGCTCCTCAAAGGTTAGTGTCAGCGTTGGCTTCTGAGTAAAATTCATGGGGTCCGTACTCTGGGAAGGCTCCCAGACTGATAAGGCAGGTCAGCGATTTTAAGGACCTCACCTGTTGTTGGAGGAAGGAAGGGAGCTGCTCTTATTCAGAGTCTGCTACATGCCGGGCCGGCATTACCGCATTTCCTCTCCCAACAATCCTATGAGGTAAGTACTCTGATGCCCATTCTACAGATGAGGAAATAGAAACTCAGAGAAGTTAAGGACTTTCCCAAAGGGGACTGATACCTAGTAGCAGAGAGCAAGGAATGGAACTCCCCCATCCATCCTCTTTCCCCTAAGCAACACTAGTTGGTAACCAGGAACCCAACTTCATAACCACCGAAAACCCCAAAGTCGAATGCTTCTGAGGCCAACATGCCAGCAGAGGAATCCCCTGACGGACCGCGTGTCCAGGCGGGACTCACTTCTGAAGCCGTGTCTTCACGAGCATTTCTGATTGGTGGAGGGTAGGTCACGTGCTCGTGTCCTAGCTTCAAGGGAGCCTGGGAGTTGGAGTTCTTGGGGGAGGCAGGACCGTAAGGGAATTTCCTCCAGAAAGGCCAGCGTAAGACGATGGGCATCTACGAACAGGACAGATGTTCACGACACTGACGCACCCTAAATGTTACAGAGTAGGAAGTTATTTTAGATGCCCAAACAAATTTCTCTTTCAAATCCTGCTCCTTTCTCAAAATGTGGTTTGAAAGAAGAATTTTTATTACATAATTTTTGGGGCTATCACTTACGTATAGTAAAGTTCACCTAGTTTGTTGTACGTATCTAGGGGTTTTTATAAATGCAGACAGTTGTGTAACCACTACGACAAGCAAGATACAGTATACAACAGTTTCATCACCCCCTATAGTTTTTGAAGCAAAGACTTTTAAAGCGAAGAACCAAAGGAGAACTGAAGAGACTCGATGTGTAAAATATCGACATATGCATGTCCTTGGCTCCCATCCCAGGGGTACAGAGACAAAGATTACCACAAAAAGACTAAAATGTTCAAAAGTGTAATTGCCTTTCAAATGTCAGGTGTAGGGTTTAATGCAGGAAGGTGGGTGAGGTAAACTGGTGTGGTTCTGGCTCGCTGCGTGAATTCCTGCTTAGTTTGCCAGGCAGGCAACACCTTGAACAAATGCACAGCTTCCCACAGATCCGGGCAGAGGGAGGCCCATCTCTGACCTTTGGACTGTACACCTTGTCAGGCAAATGACAGGTGCATGGTGGGTCTGTGTCCCCACTTCTGCGTCGTGCTCCAGGTCACAGGGTCCAGAAACCCCTGGGTTGAAGAGGAGGCCAAAGGCTGGCAGTGTGTAGGGGTGGTGGTGTAGACATAGCTTTGATGTGTAGACAGAGGAGGAGGAGATAGAAGGGAGTGAACTGTAGGCCTGGGCTCGGGGGCTGAAGGGAAGCTCTCCATGGAGTCTAAGAATTCTAAATTTGAGCATGGCCTTTTAGGTCATTAAAAAATATACTTTGCATTATGGAAACATAGATTCTCAAAATACGATAGAACCTATTTTATTTAACAGTTTATTAGCTTGATTTATGGCATAACTCTCTGGGCATGCGGTGTGTAGGCCTCTATTGGTTGGTACGCTTGCCTGGGCCCTGCAGATGTTCGAGGCAGGCCTAAATGAATGCGTTGAGCTTCCTCAGAGATAGTTACCAAAGCTCCCTGCAGGCCAGGCTCCCTGATGGTAGCCCTGTACGCCTCTCCTGGGGAGGTGAAGGAGGAGGAGAATGAGCAAACATTTTTAGATGTGAACCATGTGCTTGAATCTGACCGGGGCCAAACTATCCTGACTGGTGGGTTTATCTTTGCCAATTTAAGATAAGGAAATGGAGGCTTAGTGATGTGAAAGTGCCTCCAGTGTCCAAGCTGGGATTCCAACCCAGATCTGTGGAGCTGCAGATCCTCAGAGCCCACCGCCTCCCCTTCAGGGAGTTAAATTCACTTCTGCCCTCCTCCTCACCAGGATTTGTATGGGGGAAGGAGTCAGTCGCTTAGATGGGTTGGAATGAGGCCGGTGCCGCTACTTTGCAGGGGAGGCTAGGGGGGAACCCTTATGTTTCCAGAACCTTCTCTGGGTTGACCCTGTTTTTGTTCCCAAGCAGAGAAGGGCAAGGTACAGGTAGCTAGGACAGGGAGAGCGCAAACACTCAGGTAAGGAGGTACCTGGGAATTGACTGTGGAGCAAGGGAAAGAAAGGGAGGTGGGAAAGGTTCTGCACGAAACCTTTGGCTTTGAGTTGTTCCCGATTTCAAATCCAGGCCCCACGATGAGCTGATTGTCTGATTCTGACAGAGTCGTGTGACTACCTGGAACCTCAGTTAATACCTGTGAAGGTACGATCGCTCAGAGTTTGCCCTGAGTCTCTGGGAGGACGAGCCGAAGCAGAACCAGAGAGGCACCTGGCCTGGTGCAAGTTCTCCACGGCGCTCCGTCCCCTTTCTCCTTCCTCTTGTTGACTGAATCACTGAGCCCATTTTGGCATTCTGTAGATCTCTACAGCTGAGAAATCTAAAAATAAACTTGAATTATGGTGGGTTTAGCCTTGAGGTCTCTGACTGTGTAAATAGCAGAAGTGAAAAAAAAAAAAAAGCCATTTCATTTCTAGTGTTTGAAACCCAAGTTAAAGAACTCTCGTCATGTGGGCGACTCATAGTGGAGGGACGGGGGTGGTAAGGGCGCAGATTTGGTATTTTTTCATGTTGTTTTTGTTTTTGTTCTGTGATGATGTGTGGGACTCTCCAGGGATGTGTGTCACAGGCTATAAGGAGAAGGGGGAGGTGAAGTCACGGCAGGTGGGAAATTTGATTCTGTCTGACGTTATAGGACAGAATTGGGGCAAGGGGGAGTGTAGGTCAATGGGTGGAAAAGGGGATCTCACGCTCAAAGGTCCTGTGGCTATCATGCCCTTCATAAACCTCTGGCTTCAGGTCACGACTGAGCAAGTTTCTTAATTCCTTTTTCAGTGAGCTTCTGAAGAAAGGCCATCTTTGGGGACTTGCCTTATTCCTAAAATGCCAGTATGTCTGAAACTTAAAGTGGGTGGGTGTGGAGGCGCCTGGGTGGCTCAGTTGGTTGAGTGTTCCGACTCTTGGTTTTGGCTCAGGTCATGATCTCAGGATCGTGAGATCAAGCCCTGCGGTGTTGGGCTCTGCACTCAGCAGGGGGGGGGGGGCTGGTCTCTTTCTCTCTCTCCCTCTTCCTCTCCCCCCTCCCCCCACTCACACATGCTCTCTCTCTCAAATAAATAAATAAATAAATAAACAAATAAATAAATAAATCTTAAAAGAAAAAGTGTGAGCTTTTGGCTCACAGAGACTCAGTGGCCCACACTGACAGGAGCCACGGGTTTTCATCTTATTGTTATTTTTAACAAAATGCCTTCCCATCCCTCAGATCTAATGTTCACTCTTCCTACAACCCATGTTTTACAGGCTCAGAGAGATGAAGTGAATTCCCCCACGGTCCTAGGAGGGAGAGCCAGGGCTTGTACTGGCTCCTCCTTCTTTACACAGACTGGCCCTGGCCATCCCGAGAATGGTGGGCAAGTTGGGCTCAGGACCTGAGACCTGAGGAATCCGGGTCACCCAGACTTCTACCCCATGACCTTGACTTCCGCAGCTCTTTTTAAAAAAATGACATTCTATGTCCATGTTGTTTTTTTTTTTTAAAGGAGTGAGTAACCCAAATAAAAACATACCATACCATGCTCCTTGATACTGCATTAATCTAGAAGTCTCTGAAGGTGACAGTGGACAACCACGTTATCTCCTGTACCCACTGCAAATAACCAGAGGGAAGGGATTTAAGGGTCAATAAGAGGCTGTGGGATAGATCCAAGGGGGAGCTTCCTGATTGTAGTAAGAGCCACCGAAGCATGAAGTGACACCTTTCCGGTCTCTGAGTCTCCAGCACCTTTCGGTGTTTGCTGAATACCACCACCTCTCCCTCTTGCTGGTGTTTATATTCATCCTTCTGGAGCCAGCTCAAAGGCCCCCACCCCCCACCCCCCACCCCCCCATGCCAGACTTCTCAGCATCCCCAGCAAGAATTACGAGCTTTTCTTCCCTGCTCCGCAGCGTGACTCTCGTACTTCTATTTAGTACCCATGTTGTTCGCCCTGACTTAAAGCCAAGCCCTTGAATTCCTCCCTGTCCTGAGTGCTCGGAGGGCAGGGATGTGGACCCCCCATCCTGATCACCAATATCCAAGGCAGCGCCTGGCACATAGTCAGGACTCACCAAAGGTACGCTGAATTTCACCGTGAGTTGCCTGTTGGTGGTTTTAAATTTTTAAAAACTTTATTAAATTTGAAAACTCGATCCCCAATGCCAGCATGCCTATAAAAAGGACTCTCGTGCTCTGTTAGTAGGAATGTAAAGAGGTTCGACTTTTCTGGACAGTAATTTGAATTACTTTAAATGTGTATGCCTTTTGACCATATAATTTTCTTCTCTTTTCTCTTCCTTTCCCTCCCTGACTCCTTCCCTGTCTTCCTAAGGGGCTAATGAATGGCTTTTCATAAGGATATTGCTATTGTTATAGTCCTAGCAATGTTTTTTAAACAATAGCAAAAATGGGATCAGTGCTAATATGGATTTGGATAAATAAATTGTGGTTTATATCTAAGAAACAATACCATGTAGCCATGACAATCGATGGTACATGAGTATGTATTAGTCAGTTTGCGAAGTGACAAAAACCCATCACGAAAGAGCAAGCCTGGTACGGTCCCAATTTTGAAGAAAACATACGGATGTCTGTGACCTGAGAAAGTGTCTGGGAGGGTTTACATCCAAATGTTTTAACCCTTTTTTGGGGTGGTGGGATTTTAGGGGATTTCTTCTTTTTGTTTTTCTGAATTTCTTCATTTTCCTGCAATGACCATGGATTACCTTCAGGACATGGAAAAACATCTTCACGTGTCTCGAGTTGACCCTCTAAGTGAAATCCTGGCTCCTCAAACTCTGAAAACCACAGAGACGAAATCAAACTGTGGGCAGTCGAGGTTGGAGGCCCTGTTGGACGTTCTCTGGGCCAAGAGGTTCTCCGATGTGGTTGCACGTTTGAGTTACCGGTGGAGCCTTCAAAACTCTGCTGCTCAGTCCACACCCTGTGCCACGAGATCAGGATCTCCAGGCTGGGGTCCAGGCATCCGAGTGCGTTACATCCGCCCAGGGGATTCCCGTGTGCAGCCGACCCCGAGAGCCACTGCTGTGGAGTCGCTCTTGTCACACAGAAGCCACCAGCCACCTCTAGCTATTGACACTTAATTAAAATTAAGTAAAACTAACTAAAAGTTAAAAATCAGTTCCTTAGTCACCCTAGCCACATTTTCAGTGCTCAAGAGCCACATGTGGTTAGTGGCTACCCTATTGGACAGCACAGCTGTAGAGCTACCCCTTAATATTCAGGACCGGAGACCAGAAGGTCCTCCTTCTCGCAAGGCCCGAATGCTCATGGAAGGAGAAGGTCCCATTCTTGCCTGCTCCGGGGGCTGCAGAACAGATCTGCCTGGGCCGTCAGCGATCGTGTGCCTAGAAAGTTCCTTCTGCTTTCTTGTGTCTACGCCATCCTCCGCCTCGAGCGTGGGGAAATTTTATGCCGCGTGTTTATTTTCAAGGGCTCGACAGGCCCAGGCCCTTCTGATCTGTTCAGCCTGGTCAGGCCAGCAAGCAGGCTGTTTACGTGGACTCCAAGTGCTCAGCGGAGAGTAGAACAGGGCTGTGTTTTCCACGGCTGCTGAGAAAGGTGAGTGAGCCGAGGCAGAATAACAAAAAGCCACTTCAAAAACACAGCAGAAAAAGTCAGAAAGCAGAGACAATCAGAGGTTTGAGAGACACACATCCCCCCCTAAACCCTGACAAAAGAGCAAAAACAAGTCACGGGGGAGCCTGTCGCTCTGATGGTTTCGAGACTGTCGCGGTTGCTGACTTGAGAATGGGCCTGTCCCCATGGTTCTGCGAGGGGCCGGGAGCTGAGGCTGTGAGGGCTCAGAAACTTTACCTGAGTTCTGAGAACCTTGTGGCCTGGGAGGTGGGACGGTCCCTGAGCGCTTGAGGCTCTGGGAAGACAGGGGTGTGTGGGAATGGCAGGCCCAGACTGGCTGGGTAAGGCTGTTTTAACCCAGAGACTGGCCACCTGTTAGACAGTAGAATCCCACCTGGCCCTGGGCTTTGGAGACCTACCACCTGGGAGGGAGACACCTGCGTGGGCATAGTTCATCGTGGAATTCAAGGCCAAAGGCCACCCACGTCCGGGAAGCCCTCCTTCAGGACCTGACATGAGGAGCCAACCACAGAGACGCCAAGCCAGAAAGGGAAACCTGGCACTCCCCTCCCCACCCCCATTTCCCAAACTGCTGTAGGGCAGCGAAGTATATGGAGAAGGGGGCCCTGGGATCGGAGGACTTGGGTTTCAGTCCCAGCCCTGTCACTCAATTGCTGTGTGACCTTGGGTGGGTCAGTTTACCTCTTGGACCTTAGTTCCTTAACCTTTAAATCGTAGTGTTGGCATAGATCAATGGTTCTCAAGCCGGGCTGCATATTGGAATAACCGGATGAGTTGTGACAAGAAGTGAGATTCTAACTGTTCTGGGATATAGCCTGGCCTCAGGAATTTTCAGGGCTCCCTGGATGATTCCAGTGTGTAGGCAAGGTTGAGCACCACGGGTCTATCCAGCGCATCTCAAGTATAGCATAGGAGAGCACAGGAGCCGTCTTGTTCAAATTCAGCTCCTAATTCTATAGGCCTGGCCCAGCGTGTGAGAGTCAGCGTTTCTAACAAGCTCACAAGGGGTGCGCACGGGCCGTGCTTGGAGTAGTAGCAAGTCTATCTTAAATGTCCACTTCTCTCCTACCAGCAACGACTCAATCTGGGTTTTATTTTTGGAACTGGCATGGGTCACATATTTCTGCCAATAGACACCATCACTTCTGAATTTTTTCTTTTCCCTCCCTCTTTCACAAGAATCACTTAAATTCTCACTTGTCATTTGAATTCTGACAGATTTGAGTCAAATTTCCCTTCAAGGGCAGAAAATGAAAGATAAAGCCAAATTGTGATGTGAGTTCCAGGTGGAGCGGGGGCTGTTTTACTGGGGGGAGGGGTAGAAAGACTCCACATAGCTGATAATAACAGGTATCGAACCCCCATTTCTGCTGGGCACTGTTTAGGTGTTTTATACAAGTTGTCTCATTTATTCCTCACAACAGCTGCATGGTAAGTACTCGTAATGCCCCTGTTTACACATGAGGAAGCTGCAGCTTGAAGAGAACCAGAGACTTTTCCAAGCAAGGGCAGTCTGGGACTTGAACTCAGGTGTCTGTTTTGAGTACTAGGCCACGTAAAGCAGGGGTAGTATTTGAGCTATATGCCTGGTCAGACCTAACCAGACCCAACCAGACCTGATCAGATCCAACTAGACCCAACCAGATTCTACCAGACTCAACCAGACCTGACCAGACCAAACCAGAACAGACCTGACCAGACACAATCAGACCTGACCAGATCCAACCAGACCCAGCCTCTTGGCACCAAGTTGTGGGCAGGGAGAGGGGTGGGATGGGGTTTGCATGAGTTTAATCTGGTCAAGCAACCTCTCCACTCACTTTCCATACCTCCCCAACCAGAAAAGGGGAGGTGGTAACAGTTTTCCACCCCCGGCTGCTGGGGCCAGGCCTCAGGGCTCTTGCACGGAGTTTGGCACATGGATTCACACTTTTCTCCACTTGGCCACCCGTCCCTGCATCTTTTTCTACTTGTATCATTTTCTTTTCTCCAGGGGGAACAGACGATGTGTCCAGCTCTGTGACTATTTTATCTTCCTTTTGTAGGCTTGTCTAGGAGCTTAGAGTAAGGCTTACCCCCACCCCCTCCCAAATAGAGCCACATAGAAGCTCGTCCGAGGCTACCAAGATTGCTACAGGCTCTAAACATCTCAGATTCTCCTGAGTTCTTCGCCAGAATGGTAGTCAACAGCCCAACCCCATAGTTTTTCCAACTTGACTCAACCCAGCGTGTCTTGCTTCCTGATATCAGGGATATGGGCCTGGAATGGGGCTAAGTGGGTAAGGAAGCAAGAAGGAGGATGTTCTCATTCCCTTACTCGATCCTGAGATCCTGAACGCAAGGACTTTGCCTTTTCATTTTTGTGTCCCCAGTACAGAGAGAGTATGGTGCTGGCCAGAGAGCTGCACCATGTTTGTCAGACGAGTGAGTGAAGGTGACTAGGGCAGCTTTTCTTCTTGCGGCGAATGACTAGGAGCACTGAGAGCTCATCCTGCCAGAGGAGAATCAGCACAGACTGAGCTGGAAGGTCCCCGGAACCCTGTGGGCACAGTTACTGGGAAATCTTTCTCTCTCACCACATCTGCGCGGGTTCTGAAGCAGCTCAGGAGGGTGAGGTTTCCTTACAGAGCCCCAGCCCCTTGACAGGCTGGGTACGTTGTAGCATGCGGACCCAGAGAGGTCAGGAGAGGCCCGGCTGGCATGACTTAGGCAGCCCTGGGATTGTAGAATGTGGGAATGAGGAGACCCCGCTCTTCTTTACCTCCCAAGAAGGAAGGCCATCATACTTTCAAAATTGGGTTTGGATATCTAATCTTGGAGGTTGGGATGAAAAAGGTCGAGGGTTCAATCTACATGGAAGAGATTTCTTCTGCAGGTAGTTTTTCTCCCATCATTAAGAAAGAAAGAAAGAAAGAAAGAAAGAAAGAAAGAAAGAAAGAAAAAAAAAAAAAAAAAGGAAAAGTCAAATATATGTCCCACCTACGCCTGTTACAGGTGTTAAATGTGCTTCAGAATCTCAAGTGACTGCATTGGTCATTGGGGTCCCACCCAGCCAAGGAAATGTTCCCATTTATTCAATCTGTGTAAGACAGTGTTCTTGAGCCGACTCCTTAAGACTCTGTCTTGTGTCTTGAGTCTTACATGAAATAAGCCAATGAGAGGTATGGCTTCTCATACCTCTGAGGTGCGTGTTCTGGTGGGAGTGGGTCCAGCAAAAAGGGCAGAAGTTAGGAGAGGCCCCCAAACAAGACCCTCTGGATTCAGATGGGTGCCACGGTTGGGGTCACACGATTGCTGTGGACCCAACTCTCTTCCTCTGCCTTTCCCGGGGGCCTGTGAAGTTAATCCACTTACACCATCTCCTCTGAAAGCATCAGCCAGTCCAGGGGAATGAAAACTGGTGATTGGTGCTATTTCTATACCCTCCTTCCATAAATAGCTGCTCTTCCTCATTTTAATTGCCGGGGTGAGAGCTTCTGATTGCGTGGAACCGTGAGGTGGGCCCGGGAGAGTGGATTAATGAATCTTTCAGTTAACAAACATCTCTCCTGGAGTATCCACCTGCTCCCATGACTTTGATCCGTACGGTGCTGACTCTTAAACCCATTTCTTTGTTTTGACCTCTGTCCTTAACATGAAACTCACATTTCTAACAAAAGACAAAAAAAAAAGAGAGAAAGAGACAAAGAATGGAAATTGCATGTAAATGATTGCTGTTAGCTTACGGAAGTCACTCTGCAACACATATTCAGTGACTCCATTTCCAGGTGCAGAAGCTGAGGCCACGAGAAGGGCTAGATTTGCCTAAAATCTCAATAGAAAATTCGTGGCAGTGCCACCGTCCTGAGATTCACCTGTATCAGAAATTAACCAGGTACGTCGAAAGGAAAAAAAAAAAAAAGGAAATTTGTGTCAGAATTGGAACCAGGGCTTCCCCCCTCAAAGCCTTGGAGAAAGAGCTTTAAAACCACGGCAGTGGAGCTGATGCCCGTGCTCTTGGGTCCTCATTGTTAGGCGCAGTCTGCCTTCCCCCAGGGAGCGAGCTCTTCATCCTCCTCTCCCTTGCACCTCCAGGCCCAGTGGATGGCACAGACCGGGAGCTCAAGAGGGATATGGAGGGTTGAATCGGGTGATTGACCCTGACTTGTGAAACTCTTGGTTGTAAACACCATTAAGTGAGGCCACCCGGCCCCTCCCATCCTCTCCACTCAACTATGTCCTAAAGGCTTGGCTCAAATCTCACCATTTTTAAGAAGACTTTAAGAGGACTTAAGAAGAACTCCGTCTCTGATATTTGGAGCAATTCCTGTCTGTTCCCGTCATTGAACACCTTCTCTATACTAATTTACGTGGGGAGGGGGCAGCGTGGCATATGGGTTGCAAGTGTGGGCTGTGGATATGAACCCCGTGTTTAAGCCCCAACTCCACCATTTTCTAAGCCGCGTGATCTCAGGTAACTCCTCTGAGCCTCAGTTTCCTTATCTGTAAAGTAGGTCAAGTAATAATTCCTCCCTTACAGGCTTGTCGTGAGGATTAATTGGGACTAGCCATGCAGAGTGTTTAGAGCGTTGCCAGGCACTCAGACACCCTAGCTCTTATTGTTGTAAGTTTTCACAACTACATGTTTTGTTTCCCCACCTCTTTGAGGATGGTTACCTCACCTGCGAACCGGAGGAAATAATATGCAATCTTAGGGGATTGTCATGACAACAGAATGAGAGGATACAGACGCAAATGCTTTGTGAACCTTGCAGGTTTGGGTGTGAAGGTGACGGCCCCCAAGATTACACAGCTGGTACGAAGCGGAGCCCTTGTGGAACCACCGCACCCTCCCCCAGCGCAGACACACACAGCCACACAGCCACAACACGCACACGGCACGGCCACCAGGGAACCTCTAGGCTGTCTGACCCCTACTGGTGTCCTAGGGAAATTGTTCCTCCCTCCAGGCCGTCTGAGCAAGCTCTCCTGGGCTGGGCCTCACCCTCAAGAGTTGCCAACGTAGCAGGGGAGCGGTGCGAACAAGCCTTATCCTGCGTGAGACCAGACGACCCAAAAGTGGAGGCAACAGAAAGATGGAAGGAAGGAGAGGAAGTTTGGGAGTGAGGGGAGGTTCATGGCTGGGCTGGCCTTTGAGCTGGTCTCTGAGAGGTGGGCAGTGTATTGGTTTGCTTGGCGGCCATTACACAACACCACAGACGGGGTGGGGTGCACAACAGAGTTTTTATTTTCTCGCAGTGCCAAAGGCTAGAAGTCTGAGACCAAGGTGTTGGCAGGGCTAGTGGCTTCCAGGACCTCCCTCTTGGGCTGGCAGATGGCTGCCTTCCCGCTGTGTCCTCACACGGTCCTCCCTCTGTCTGTGTTGTCCGTGTTCCGACCTCCTCCTCGTGTCAGGATGGAAGTCATATTGGATTTGGGCCTGTGTGACCCACGTGACCTAATGTGACCTTAATCACCTCTGTAAAGGTCCTGTCCCCAAATACATTCTGAGGTACTACGGTTTGGGACTTCCACGTATTTATTTGGGGCAGGGGAAAATTCAGCCTCTAACAAGCAGGATGTTTCCCCCTTACATTTGTTCAATTACAGAAGGAAAATGTCATGAAACGTTGAGAAGCCACAGAGAAATGACCATATCCGTCCAATCTCTTCAAAAAGAAAAGAATACAGAGCTTTCAAAATGGGTATATGGCACTGGCTGTTTTGTACCTGCTATTTTCACTTGACGAATACATCATGAACTTTCCTCCTTGGAAGTAACGATCCTCCCACAGCAGCACTTTAACTGGCTGCACATGGGTTCGTCATAAGGCGGGATTCACTGTAGTCAATCAGTGGGTGGTGGGGTTTTGATTAGCCAAGGTCGGGGTGGAGAAGTAGTTCTTCGGGAAGGAACGATACAAGTTTCAAGAGCACAGTGTTGGTTACACTTCAGCAAAGTAGAATCAGCCAGAAGAGTTCCCAGAATTAGGTAGATTATGCTTACATGTATGTGTGTAATTTTTTTTTTTTTTTTTTTGGTGGGGATAGACTGTGGATGTGACCGTGCTCTTTCTTCTGAGAAGTCCTGAGGGGTCCTGAGAATGGAGCCAGTTGTCTAATTTATGTCTGACTCATTGGGATCTCAATGACACCCCACAGGGCAACTGAAATTCAGTATTTGACTCTACAGGGTGAGATGGAACTTAAACACGTACTAGTTTTAATTGAGATGCTGCTCTTTTTTTTTTTTTTAAAGAGTGATTTTTAGTGATTGGTGACAATTGTTTTTCCCATCCTTCCTTCCCCTCTTTGTCTCCCAACTGTTCATCCCCGATGAGAAGGAGTCTTTGGTAACACAAAGCAAAGTGACAGGGACTTAATGATAAAGATGGATTTGTCTTGTTTCACACCGATGATGCTGAAGGATCCAAAAGGGAAGTTTAGGTTAGATGAAGAGGGCTTCCTGGGGAAAGAGGAGGCAGGGAGCACATCCCCAGGATACCCACCCACGGTGGGTCTTAAACAACCCAACGGGCCATTCAATAGAGAGACAACGCTTAGCCCTGTTAATTTCAATAACTCAGCCTTTCAAATTATGTTATAAAGCCCAGAGTCTTAGGTTTCATCTGTTCCGTCATGCAAGTGGGAGAAGAGGAAATGGGAATGGCTTTGTATGTGATTTTGCTAGAGAAACCCACAGAATAGCATCAAAACGCAAAGGTGTCAGTTTCTAGATAACAGCCCATTCTTAGGGGAGCAAATCCGTCAGAATTACCAGTGTCTTTGGGGACTTTTTGTTTGTTACAGGACATGGCAACCACTTCTATAGTCTTAGGAATCTTACCAGACCCTTTTAAAAAAGAAAGCAAAGATGTATTTATTTATTTTAGAGACAGAGAGAGCGTGTGTGCACATGGTGCGGGGAGGGGCAGAGAGAATCCTGAAGCAGACTCCCGGCTGAGCACGACGCTGGATCCCACCACCCATGAGATCACGACCTGAGCGGCAACCAAGAGTCAGAGGAGTAACCAGAGGAGCCACCCAGGCGCCCCCTTCCCAGACCATTTTGTTGAGTGAATGCATCCAGGGACAGATTTATTCTAACCAAGCCCAGCCGAGAACAGTGATGGATACTCACAGGAGTCCACACACTGCCCTGCAGAACAAGATTTATATTCTTGTAAAAATCTTCATCCTAGCACCTTATCAGATCTGATTCCTTGAATTGATTTTCTGATGGGGAGTGGCACCTCTCCCTCCTTAGCTGCGGGGGGAGAGAGGCCATCTTTCACAGTTCTTTCTAAGGGACTTAGGTTCATGGTCATGGCTTGCATTTTGGGGGCAATTCCATCAGTTGGCATTAGAAGGAAAAAAGCAGGCCTGCTGAGTTCAGTTTTACTAGCAGAAATGCGGAAAGAGTGAAGAGAATTGACTTGCCGACTGTGAAGTGGGGAGCATGGATTGTTTTTGTTCGTTGAACACCATCCTTTGGATTCCCTTTAATGGCGGAAATTCTGACTTTCTTTAGATAAGAGGATTAAGTTTACACCCCTCCCTAGGCTGTGAGTGTGATATGAGTTATGGCCACTTTTAGGTGCTATGAGCCCCTTGGCTTCAGGGAGCACACAGGAAAAGTGACTCTGGAGGGATGCAGTTCACGTCAAACCTTTAACAAATCCACACCACGAAAACCCAATTAAGATGACTCTGCTGTAAAAGAGGATTTACCACTTTGCAGCAACTCACCACGTGATTACTTCAAATAGACAGTTCTTCTGCATTTTGTATCTTTTCTCCCCCCCAAAAATGAATGTGCTTTTTTTTTTTTTTTTTTTTTTTTGAGACTGCACTGTGTGCCTAGCTCTGTAAGAAAACCACATGGGCCAGATCTCAAAAGCGAACGATGCCCCCTCATTCTGTGCAAGTGAGTTTTTTTGGTGTCTTTGAGCACCCGCCTCCAGTGCCTGGTGAGATAGTCATGCCACCCAGGAAAGTGGGAAATGCTGCCTAAGAACAGCGCCCACATCCCAGCAGTCATGTGGGGGGCTGGCCACCCCTCTCCAGATGCCGGCAACATGACGCGTGCCAGAGCTCACAGACCCCCTGCCGGAAGCCAGGTAGCCTAGGGAGCAAAGTCGGGAAGCCAGGTAGCCTAGGGAGCAAAGTCGGAACAATGAGGCGCCAGAGGCCCAACACCGGCAAGGTGCCCAGGGCGAGGGTGGCCATTGGGACAGTTCTGCTTCACTCAATTGTGAAAGCTGATTCTATTTAATTCGCTTTAATTAAAATAGGAGGGCCAGTTTTACCCCAAGGCAGAAGACACTGTCAGTGGATGCAGAGTGAGGTTTGAGGTCCAGGAAGCAAGAGTGTCGCCTCCTTTGTCTCTGTCCCGGAGGATTGACCTGGCATCTTGTAGTCGCCCTTCACGAGTCACTGGACTGTTACCCTGTTTGAAGAACACAGCTTCTCCTGCCAGGAAGCAGGGCACCACTTGACGGGCTCGGAGGGCTAAAGTCTAGAGCCTTGGATGAGCAAGGAGAAGGCGTGAAGGGAAATGATGAGTGTGTATATGACACAGAAGACAGAGGTGTTTCGGGTTTTGTCTTTTGCTTTAGAGAGAGGGCGCGCATGCGAGCAGAGGGTGGAAGGGGAGAGAGAGAGAGAGAGAGAATCTCATGCAGTCACCCTGCTGAGTGCAGAGCCTGACGCAGGGCTTGATCCCATGACCCTGACATCATGACCTGAGCCGAAATCAAGAGTCAGGCACTTAACACTGAACCACCCAGGTGCCCCTGGAAAACAGAGTTTGTCTCATTTCCCACTGAATATAAACTCCTTTGGGCAGAAGGTTTTGTGTTGTGTTCATTGATGAATCCCCAGCACCTAGAACCAAGTCTGGTGCATTGTAGGAGCTCAGGAAATATTTATTCAATGAGTGCTTCCGAAATGTTGAATGAGGGAGTCCTTCCAATGAAGGGGCTCCTTCCCTGTGAAGCCCTATGGGGAAAAAGGGGTGTGAGTCAGGGTGCCTATCCTAAGGTCTGGCCATATGCTAGCCCGATAACCAGCTGGCATTTATTCATTCCTTCATTCATTCAAGGAACATATACCGAGCCCCTCTTCTGTAACATACAACCCAACATGAGCCAGGCTCTGAGGTTACCATGGTGACTCAGGCAGGGACCACAACATTCTGTAGGCATTCACCGGGCAGGGGCGGGGCAGAGGGGAGCATTAGGGCAGCTCCTGTCAAGGTCTACAGTCCCTCAAAGGCATGCTGGGGCCACCCACCAGTCACTCCCCCTCACTCTGCACTTCTCCACTACTGAACCCGCTGAACATGACCTTTCCTCTGGCTCGTCCTTCCCAGCTTTGTTCACCCCAGGGCCCAGCGCCATAGTAAATGTACCTTTCCCAGCAAAGGTAAGAGCAGTTCTCAGCGCTTTGTGATGTTACTGGTGCTGGAATGGCTAGGGGACAGTGACTCCCACTTATCTTCTGTTCCTTGGCCTGGCTTTCCTGGGAACTTCTTGTGGGAGGCGGAGCAGGCTGGGTGGGATTGGGCATTCCTGGGCTCTCTGTGTCGTTGAAATACCACCTGGCCCTCACTGGGAACCAGTGGGAGGTAGGGCCCATGGACTCTGCCATAGCACAGAGACAATGTCTTCCACGGGCTGCCCGAAGTGTGGGGGTCCTTGGGAGTTATCCAGGTCCAGGCTGGAGGGGCTTTGAGGGGACAGTATGGTGTGGTTCGTTGGACCAGAGGGCATTATCACCCACACGTTTGTTCTGATCTCATGAGTCTTTTGGGCTTTGACTTTGGAACGTCAGAACCCAGTCACGTGGCTGCCACCCAAAGATACGGTTAAAATGCAACTAGAATTTTGTTTTGGTATTTTACACATCAGCTGCAAATCTTTGCAGGATTTTCCCCTTCCCAGGGTAAAGAGAGAGAAGAGGAAGTGAAAACAGTTGGGGAGAATTTTCTTACAGCGCCTCTTGCCCTGCAGATAACAACCAAAAACCCCCTTGGGTTTGAGCAGAGCCTTGTACTTTTTAGTAGCTCAAGCCCATTCACAGACAGCCTCATTTGGTTCTCAGAGCTCTCCTAGGTGGGAGGCGGAATTCTGAGCTGCCCCACTTTTCTTCGCATTTGCAGACAGCAGGCACTCCTGGGGTTGGAGGCAAGGGCTGGGCACGGGCTATTCTGGGAAAAGGAGGTAATTCTGCAGAGCTCTTCTGGAGAGGCAGTGGGGGCTTCTGAGTTTCTTCAGGACAGCTCATCCATACCTGGTGGAGAAAGGTCTGTGTAAACAGGGATCCCAGCCATCTGTCCTCTGGGTGGAGCCCTTTGGCAACAGAAGACAGAACAGCTGTGCTCCCCAGCACCGAGGCACCAGCTGCGGGACTCTCCTGGATGCTGGGGATCCCCTACCCCAAACCCCGGGACTTTGAGAGCTCCTAACTGTAATATCTGCCTCCAAGAGAGGGGTGACTTCCCCAGAGTCTAGTAGGCGTGTCTCCAAACTTTCATGTTGCTTTAACAGGCTTCATTGACGACTTGGTATATGGAACAGGCCGGTGGGAAGGTGGGGAGAATAGGGAGGCCAGTGGATGAGGCTCTGGTCTCCTGATGCAGACAGACATGTTCACAAAAACACAGGGGCTAAATAGAGGGGTTGGGAGGAGGGGAGGGAGTGCTAGAGGCGACTGAGGCAGCCTCGTGTTGGAATCCCGATACCAAGTGCCAGGGCAGAGTCTCCCGGCCCAGTGCCCCCTGCTCCGGGGACCACGTACTCTGTGCTGAAGACCAGCAGTGCGTGATAGGGCGAGTGTGAAGTTCCCAGGTGGCCGGAGCGTTTGCAGTTCCAACGGCCCCATTCCCATGGCCCCTTGGGAAGACTCCATCGTGCGGCTTAGTTGAACTGAGATTAAGGGCCTGGGACATGGAGGACGGACAGGGGACTTTCTGGGGAGGGCACGTTATGGCAGCCCTCTCCTGCCTCCTGTGGGTTTTGGCTTGTTTGGGGTTTGGGAGCTTGGTGCTGGGGGAGAGACTGGGGATCGGGGTTGCTGGGAGGGAATGGGTTATTCCTTCCTTTGCTTGACAGGTATCAAATGTAGGGCTGCGGGGCATCCCCGATGGACCGCACAGCAAAGTGCCCGACAGAGAAGCACTGGGATCAGTGGCAGGAGGCCCTTTCCCCCTCCCCCCTCCACGGTTTGCTATCTTATCTCTCTCTTGAGCTCCGCCGGCTCAGGGGACCACACAAGTGACCCCTGCTGGAGGCATTCAGCCCATCTCTCTCCTCTGTCCCCAAGATTGCAACTCCTCGGGCCTGTGCCCCTCACCTCGGAATGTGCCCCATCACCTGGCCGTCTAGTAAGCTGGCAGGAAGTATGGCACGAACACGTGACAAAGATCCGTCACTGAGCCCCCGGCCTCCGCCTACCATCTTCTTTTCTGGAAAGAGGCAGCTTGTTTTTGTCTGTGTCTGAGGAAGAGGCTAGGGACAGAGCTGGGAAGAAAAATTCCCAGCAAATTCTCCCCCAGATCTAGGAGAGCTGAAATCTTGTCAGGGTCAGGATCCAGGCTCTGGGGACACCCGGCCAGGGCCACTGGGAATAACAGAGCAGTTTGCTGGTGTGAGACAGGAGGAAGAGGGCAGAAATGTTTGCGAACCGGGCCCCGGCATTGCAGGAATTTGCCTGGCCTCTGGGCTTGGGCCGGGTCGGTTGGTTTTCAGATGAGGCCAGGAAGGTTCTGGCCAGGTAGATTCCAGCTTCTTCTTCTTTCTAGGGTACAGGGAGTGGGGTGAATGATAAGGAGCGAAGGTGCTGGGCATCCTCTCAGGGTGGCCACCTCCGACCCCAGCACCGTGTTTGCAAATGCATAAAGCGCTGGTACAGAGCTGACACAGCGATTCAAATTTCCTGCGAGCTAATACCTAGTTCCTCGTCCGCAATCCAGGCCAGGCCTCGGGGGTGGGGGAGGCCTTGGGTCCTGGGATAAGCACTGGGTGGAGAACATAATGGGATGGGGCCTCGCTGGTTTCCCCGGAGCCTTGAAACTGGATGAACAGGAAGCATCCTGTTTAAAACTTACACAAACAATCCTAACCCTTTTCTGAAGTCCCACGGAGAGGGGGCGGGGGAGCCTGGGGTGCGTGTGAGGGGCTGAGGAAGGGAGAGGCCGCTGGGTGGCTGCCTCTCGTTCGCACTGGACCCACCTCCGAGCCCCAGAGCTGGGCCCTCGGCAGCTGGGAAGCTGTCCTGGTGGCCTCTGGGCCTCCTTTGCCCTCCGCACACACGCCAGCCCCGGGGGACGCCGCTCGGCCGGGCCCGGCTGTTGAATCAGCCTCAGTGTCTTCCTTTTGATGGCAGCTCGGATTTGTTATCCCTCCAAGATCACCTGTTGGAAAGACACCGCCTCTTGTTACATTTCCCAGCCTGCCTGTGGGCAGCTCTGCAAAGCGTGTCTTCACTCGGGGCCTGGGTGTTCCGACGCCAGCTCTGGCACCAGCAGGGGTGGAAAGAGGAATAATTAAGCCTCATGAGTTGAAAGGAGAATTCACTCCCCTGCGCAAACGTTTGTTCCTTCTCTTCCTGGGTAACTTCAAGTGCGTTAGTCTAGGACTGTCCTTCGTTTTGGAACAGGTCTCACTCATAGAAGTGGGTTTTTTTGTTTTTAGCTTTATTTTTCATTCATGTGTAGCACATGTGAACTTTATATAAATGTAAACTGAGTTTTGAAAAGAGAAGAATTAAAGAATCCCCCCAATCTTACCATGAACACATTGGACCCAGTTTCCCTTCCAGTCCTTGTCCAGATGTATGATATGATCCCAAGAGACGTTTACCTTTTGAAAGAAACTAACTGGAGAGCATATGCACGGTCCCATGGGCTACATCATCTTTCTCATCGTCATTAACCCCCAAAATAACTCTAGTCTCATGATTTATTTAATAATCAACCTCCCGTGGTCAGAAATGTGATTGCTGCCTCTTTCATGCTCTCAAGCAAGGTGTTCAGCTGTCTTTTCCGGGCTCTGTCCATCCCTGGGGGCCAGGCAGAAGAGGTGGTCTTGCTTCGGGGGTCTGGCAGGGTTCAAGTGACTCCAGCTCTCCCTCAATGCTCCCCCCTCCCCCCAGGTCCTGGGCCTGATTCCTGCCAAGTGGTTCTTGCTGTGCCGAGCTGCTCACTGCTCAGTAGGGTAAAGGGCATTTCCAGGGCACGTTTGTGCGAAGTGTTTCATCCATGCCTGTGTTCACCCACTGGAGTCTGACCATGTGCACAGACATCTGCTTGACCAGATGAACGTCATGGGCCAGGTCATACTGGCTCTTTATTACTGGTGCCTTGGAGGGTTCTTGGCATTTAATAGATGCTCAATAGTTGTTGAGGGAATGAAAGCTGAACAATGATTCACAGCTCACAAGGAAACGTGTAAGTCACCAGCCCCAGCTCTCTCCTCGGCCTGCTGCAGAATCTGACGCAGGGCTCTGCTATAGGGCCGAGGGGCTGTGACTCAGGGCAAAGGGCTCTTTATTCAATAGCTTACTTCTGACGCTTAGGTAGCTCCTGCCCCTCTCTCAGAATTCTGCTCTCCCCTCCACATTCCCTGATTTCCACCACAAAGTAATGATGGTTTAATAATGCAAGGTCCCAGGGCACCTGGGTGGTTCAGTCGGCGAAGCATCTGTCTTCTGTTCAGGTCATGATCCCAGAGTTCTGGGGTCGAGCCCCGCATTGGGTTCCCTGTTCAGTGGGCAGTCTGCTTCTCCCTCTGCCCCTCACCCCGCTCATGCTCTCTCTCTCTCTCTGTCTCTCTCACTCTCGCTCTCTCACTCTGTCTCTCAAATAAAATCTTAAAAAAAAGTGCAGAGTCCCCACTTCACCCCCTACATCCAACTTTAGACCCCCTTTTAGTCAATAGGATGGCCAGCTTGTCTCAGCTTGCCCGGGACTTTCCCAGTTTTAGCACTGAAAGTCCCCACTCAGTCCCAGAGAAATGTGTCAACCTGAGGGTTTTGTCCCAGCTCCCTGCATCCAGTTCTTCACAATGTCCTGTAGAGGGCGCTGGAGGCACAGCCCGGGAGACAGGCGCCCAGGTGGACGGAGCATTTGTCTGCCCTCCCAGGTGTGAGGCAATACCACCTGGACACCATCAGACTACGGATTCTGTCTCCGGCCAGAGCGGGTCAGAAAATAGTCCATCTCCTCCCCCTCCGGCAGGAAGCTGACACCTGTTGCCGAAGAGGGCGTTGCCTCGTCAGACAAGCCAGGTGCTGGGAGCCCTCTCTGTTTCTTGGCCGCAAGAAGGCAAATCATGTATAAATATATTGCTCTTTGTCTCGGGCTCTCAAACCACCCGGTGTGTTCTAGCTGACGGCAGCTCTGACTAGCCTGACAGAGGACACCCCAGCTGTGTTGACCTAGAACAACTCGGGCCACAGCAGGAGAAATTGGCTTGCTTCTTTCTAAGTGTGTCTATCAACTACTCACCTGTCCCTGCTTTATAGACCTACCTTGGGAAGTGGGAAATCATAACACTTACTTTCACAAGTCAGGGGGCGATAATGGTCAGGTCATCTTGCTACGGGGGAGGAGACTCAAGCTGATCCCGCTTTGGGCGTCAACCCGGCTGGGGCCAACAGCGAGTCGGCTATTCCGATAAGCACGGATTTCCTGGTGCTCCACGTGTCAGCCCCCTGTTTTGGTGCGTGACCCTGACCGATGAAGCGTAGATGCTTCACTCAACTCGTAGAAGTGTTTAGAAACAGATGCTATCGTGGTGGGGTCCTTCACCGATTCTTGTATCTGCTCGCTCTTTGTTATTAAGCTTCGTACTCTGGCGATAATTACAGTTCAACAGGTTTTCGGTGAGAACTGCTTTGTAAGGAGGGCCTGGCTGAAAACACCAACACAGTGATTTAAAAACACAGAGCTGCCATTTATGACTTGACATGTCATCAGTGTGGGTATTTCCACCCGCACAATATCTGGGAAACGCCAATTAGGATACAGTTTTTGTTAATGCTCTCTAAAGAGAAGGTGTTTGTTTTTAAGCCCATCTCCTTCTTAAAAAATCATTTCAAGGACTGGAGGGGTAATGAGAAAGCGGTGGTACTTCTAAAGAGCTGCAGAAGAGAGGAGGCCAGGGCCAGCTGGCAGTCTGAGTTCGTATCTCACCGGTCTAGGTATCCATTGCCCCCTAGCTCAGGGCTCTGATGGGTCTGGGACGGGTGTAGGAGTCCTGTCTCCACCATAAATTGTGCGATCTTGGACATTATTTCATTTCTCTGAACCTCAGTCTGTCCATCTTTAAAGCCGAGGAGATATTCAGAGGATCTCCTCGTCAGGTTGTTGTAAGGGTTAAGTGAGATAATGTGCGCAGAGCACGTAGCTCTGAGCCTGGTGACTGGCTGGGGTTCAACAACACTTCGTTGAAGAATTGAGTGGCTCCCTTTACCTGCCCTCCAAGCTGACTGCCGACTGGGTCAAACCAATACTGCATCAGCTAGAACTATATGGCGGTTGATTAAGTAAGGCTTTCTTGGTATTTCATACACTCATTGAGTGGGCTTGGCCATCGCCCACGCTTTCCCAGGCAGGCGCTCTCTCTCGAACCACCGCCACCGTCCTCACTCCCTGCCACCACTGGCAGCTAATACCGCGTGCGTCGCATGGACCCGGCATCGGGCAAGGTACTTTCATCCGCCTCTCATTTTCTTCTCCCAATCATCTTGGGAAATTGATACTGCAGTGACTTTGTCCCCATTGTGCAGATGACAAAACTGAAACAGCGTCACTGGACTCCAAACCCGGAACTGCACTAAGGCTGTGTTCTTGACCCCACTCTTCACGGCCTCTTCGTGTGGCCGATCGCACCCTAAATTTACAGGTTGGATCTCAGTAGTCTGGCTTTTGGAGAGCCCATCAAACTCTCCGTTCCTGGATACTGGTCACAACCAGTTTTGGGTTTCTGGTGACAACTCAAGGTGCTGTCCCCTGCTGTTTGGTGGTGGTGGGGGGGTGTGGATGTGTAGGATTTCTTTGCAAGGAAAGTAATCCTGGTCTCATAAACTGGCATGATGGGAAACAGTCAAGAAGGACGTCAAACGTTTGGCAAGTTTCAGTTCAACTAGGCTTGAGCAGGGTGTTTGCTTGGGTTAAGTAGCCTCCAGACCAGTGTGGAGCCTGATGCGGGGCTTGAACTCATGACCCTGACATCAAGACCTGAGCTGAGATCAAGAGTCGGAGGCTCAACCGACCGAGCCACCCAGGCGCTCCTCCGGCAGGGTGTTGAGTGTCCTGAGGGTCCGCTCTCCCCAGAAGAAGCTGTAAACAACAATTCTAGGCCTCGCTCCTACGGTCGGCTCTTAGATGAGTCACTCAGTTCCCTTCTTTGGGCCTCAGTTTCCCCTTTGGGAAAATGAGAGGATTAAGCCAAATTGGTGGTTCTCAAAGCTTTGATGTGCTAGATTCCTAGGCTTCCCCCTGGTAGGGCTGGGTCAGGCCCCGGCAGCCTCCCTGGGGAAATTCTGATGCCCAATTAACTTGAGAATCGTCCACCTGGACCATGGCTGACATTTGATTTGGAAGCTAAGGTCCCAGGATATTGTGGAGTGTGTTTTGAGGAGGAGGAAGACCCATTCGAAGCGCACAGACAGGAAGAGGTGGGTAAAGTTTAGAGAGTAAGTACCTGTGCATGACAACCATCTGATACTGGTACTTCCTGAAATTTCTGAGACTCAGGTCTTGTAAAAGATTCCCTCAAAGCTCACAGACTGACAGGAAACCACAACAGGGGTAAAGTGCAAACAGAACACGCCCTATCAGACATGGGGGCCGCTCTCCACGCAGCAGGGTAACTCGTATCATCGAAGTTGAGAAGTCGTTTGTTTTAAATCTGTGCATTGTTCTCTTTTTTGGTGGTATGGAGAACTCTGAGAAAGGAAATGAGGATTCAAAAGAGAATAATTTTTACACATGTATCTCCCAGTATAAGAACAATGATCTCTAAGTAGGTTCTTTTGTCTTTAGGTCTTTACAGATTATTGATCCACAGTGATGAAATCCTAGGACACATATGCAATCTCCCTATCATTTTAGTACCTTGGGCTACAGACTGAGGCTTTTTTTTTTTTCCTCCAAAAAAAATGGTTTGTAGGGGTTGATTAATTTCGACCCAAGATTACAAATACAGATTTCATTGGTAAAGTGATCTACTCTAATATTAACTTTAGGAAATTAGAAAATAAGACTCAAAAGTATGAAAAGTGCATGGGCATATAGTAGGTTGCTCAAAAAATGTTGGCTTTTAATATTAGGTGATCACAGGATCAGCTTTCACTAATTTGTCCTTGAGTTACAAACTGCTGTTGACCCAGGGATCGTTTCTAAGAAGACAAGGTTCCTGAACCTTCAGATAGCAGGAAATACACTTTCCTTTTATTGCAGCTTTCCCCTAAGACCTTTATCTAGATTGTTCTGTGGAATCCTTCAGGCCATTTTGGGTGATGTGCAGATCTTCTAAATAATGTTCTTTAGAATAGTACTTAAGTATAAACAACACCAGTAAAATATCTTTATTTAGGAGTATTTTCTTTCTGGGGTGCCTGGGTGGCTCAGTTGGTTAAGTGCCTGCCTTCAGCTCAGGTCATGATCCCAGGGTCGTGGGATCGAGTCCCCCATCGAGCCCCACATCGAGCCCCCCATCGAGCCCCACATCGAGCCCCACATCGAGCCCCACATCGGGCTCCTTTCTCAGTTGGGAGCCTGTTTCTCCCTCTCCCTCTGCCCCTCCTCCCATGCTCTCTCCCTATCTCAAATAAATAAATAAAATCTTTTTTAAAAAAGTATTTTCTTTTTATGACAAAAGACCATGGTTTCACATTTATGCTGATACAAAGTTTCCTTTTAAAATGAATGATTCAACTGGAATAAGTAAGTTGATTCAGAGAAAGCTGTTAAGTAGTAATAGTACAGGTGGTACCCAGAAGTGGTAGAAATCGTGGCAGTGCATGCAAATGACTGAGTTTTGAGAAGTACTGTGTTAGTGAGTTGAACCCACTTGCTCCCCATTTCGCTCCATATGAAACTATTAATCAACACTCATTTTATGGAGTTTGCATCTATACTATAATTATAAACATTTCATGCTGGACAAGACCTTAAGGTCATCAAAGGACAACCCTTCTTATTTTAGACAGGTGGTTTCTGAGGTCTCGGGATGTGACTTGATTAAGTGCAGTCCATGGTGGAGGAACTATGATTTTCCATTAGAGAAAACACTAGTGCTTTCTAGTAGTCCAGACCTCAAGAGTAGACAAGGCATCGTCCTTTACCCCCAGTTCATTAAGAGACACAGGAAGAGAGAAACTGTGTCCTATGGCTGGATCTTAGGGGTGCACTTGTCTTGAAATATTTGAAGGTCTTTTATTCTGTTTGATTTCAAGGTGTAGAAGCAGGACCAGGGCGTTGACGTGAAGGCAGACTTCAGCTCAATGAGGAGAAATACTTTAACTGAACAAGGAATGATCTGTCTTCAGAGAGATGGGGCTTCCCAAGGCTAGAGGTGTTTCTGTTAGGCAGCACGTGACAATCCTAGGGGGCACGGGGAAGGGGGTGCTTTCTATCCAAGGACCGGATGGGACCTAAGGTCTTTGCCTCTTGAATGTCATGGAGTGTGACGTAGCCTTTCCTTCCTTTCAAACGGCTTATCATAGGAAACCATTATCTGCGATTGTCTCAGTTTTAAGTAAAAAGCAATTAAATCATTTGGGAATTTCCCTTCCCCACATAACACTTTTTTGATTTAAAAAATTATGCAAAAAAAAAAATTATAAGAACCTTTTTGGTGCCAAATGAGAAAACACGTGAACATAAGCCCTCTGGTTTAACTATTTCCTGCAATGTATTTTCAAAATCAGGTGGTTAAATACTTGATAGTTTGGGATTTGCACTTTAATCAGGGTTTTGTTTAACAATATGCTGTAATTATTAGAGAGGTATGTAGATCAGTCTGGTATGTCAAAATTCCATCATTTTACACTCAGAAAGCTGCTATTAAGAGCTTATACTTGGACTATAAAATGCAGCATTATTAGGTTGAACCAGGTGAACTTGTCATTTTGTAGACAAAAACCTACACTGGCAATTTCATACAGTTCAACCTAATACTAAAGATATTTATGAACACTTTTATAATTTCCAATACTTGTAGATATCGTTTTCTACTAAACCCAGAATTTTCCTTCGCATACTGATCAAAGAAACATTATCACAGTAAGCCTAATTCTAATTCAGCATGATTTCTTCTAAAAAGTCTCTGAGTTCCTTTTGTCTTGTTATTGCACAGTGGATTTTTCATTTGCAAAGACATTAAGCCCTCTACTGTACAAATCATTAAGAAGCCAGTTGTTCCAGCAAGGTTTGCCCAGTGATGAGAAACAAGATAAAACTTCCGCGCACACTGAAACCAGGTGGGGAGCCCATGTGTGGTAGTACTTGGGGGGAGAGGAGATCTATTCATGAAACGAGGATTTAACAAAGCATAATCCCAGCTTCCTTGCGTGTTCACATGAGAAACCAAAGCTTCAATTTAACTGCAGGCAGTGGGAGTTTCACACTGTCAGCACCAACTGTCTGAAACCCCAAACTGGTATCTAAGTGTGAAGTACCAAAACTAAAAATTTAGAGCGACTTAGTTAAATGTCAGATTCTCTTTTCAAAGATACGGAACTGAGTGTTTTATGTTTTCCATAGGACGTTCATACTATGTTAAAATGGGATAGCTCCAACTAACTTTCCCTCAATGTTCTGTCTTACAGAATAATATTCATGTAGTGCAGGAGAGCCAGTTAAAAATACATGCTTGTTGACGGACAGGGAAAGATATGAAATTTGAAACTCTGGTGAGAAAACTAGGGGACTGTGGGGGATTCCCCCTTTCGTTTTTTGTTAAAAATTAATGAAAATACAAGCCCTTAAATTCTATGCATTCATACTCAAAACGAATGCACTAGAAGTCATGGCTTTTGGGAGCAGTAAGGGCACTGAGACAAAGTAGTTCCATCTATTTTACAGTTGAAACAGGCTCTGAGTTTAAGTGACTTGCCCAATGCCTACGGGGATATGGAAAGAAAAAAAAAATCAAAGACCTCAATTATATCCCACATTCTCAAAGAAACTAAGAAACATCTCCAACATGGGTGATTTCTGCAAACAGATCACTCTGACACGGGGGAATTTTAATTCAATCTCCCTGCCCTGCGGTTAAAAGCAGTCAAGTCGCATCTGATTAAATTCATTCTCCAGCTAATTGCCCTAGCATGCTGCGGGCGGGCTGAGTAGATGCCATGCTTGTTTTCCAGCGCCTTCTCCAGTCTGGCAAAGGCGCCACTACTGGCATCTTAGGGACTTCGATACCGTGGCAAATGACCCGATCTTGCCCTGGCACTCTTCCCGTGCCCGTATTAACAACTTCTCTGCCCTGTTGGGACGGAGGGAATGCACCAAGGAAGCTCTCCAATTTGTTGGGTAGCTGGTTGAAGTTCTACCATGTCTGACACCCGGAAACGGATCTAGCTGACCCTTTAGTTCTTCAATTCACAAACAGGAGAAAGATCCCACGTGCTATTTAGAAAAACAGAGATCAAGGGTTGTTTCCACCCAGTCTCAAGCTTCCTTTCCTCCTCTCATTCTCAGGGGGCTGAACAAGGGCAGTTGGCCATAGTCATTGTGTGCAGTCAGCTCAAGTTCAACAGCAGTGAATTATAGAAAAGTCACTATAAATTAAGTCATGCCTGTGTGAAGTTTTCTGCATGTAAGTGGAGGGCTTATGTTTATTTACCCACTTTTTCAAAGGTAATTTAAATGTAGAAACATATTTGCTTTTACTTTTGGAGTCGAAGGCCAACCTGTTATGTGACATGACTACGAGGAAACGGATTCTCACAAATGTCTTGTACAAATGAACTTAATGCTGCAGCAGTTTACGGACGTGGTTGGGCGAGTCAAGGGTCCTGAGGATGCCCATTTGTGATGGCCGTGGGAGCCCACGCCCTGCTGCCACCACATTACCGTAACAAAATGATGCACTAGCTTTGCAGAAAAATAGTGATAAAAACACAGAGCCAAATTTTTCCACGTATTTATTACATTTGGACCTTTAAGAAACATATACCATCAGATATACCACTATTCAGTAAAAATCTATTCTAGTTTTTGGGAAGCATACGTGTCACAAACTATCTTGCTTCTAGTCTCCAAGACTCTACTTGAGTTTAATCAAAAAGGTGGACTCTGACCTATGGGATCCTGAGCCTTGAGGTTTTGAATCTTGATTATTGTAGAACAATTTCAAATGGACAAACTGAATTCCCAGCTGTTTTCCTCCTGGAATGGGCTAATCGTTTTGAAGTTGTCTAGTCCCTTGCAAGAATATTCAATTCCATAAGCTTTGTGACCTGTCTTTGGAAAACTTGGTAAAAAAGTGGGTTTTTTTTTTTTCTGTACAGTAAGGATGAATTTTGCCGAAGACACACAGTATGAACTGTAACAAAAGCAGTATACATAATGTGTATGTGCCATATTCGTTTTGATGACTACTTCATACGCTGGTAACTACTCGAACTATGGAGACTATTTCTGGATCACGATGATCCGAGCTCAGATGCGGTCAACTCCTTAACACAACTCTGGGTGTCCGACACTGATTAAAGATAAAGGGTAGGTGAACAAATACATACTCATACATGATCACGTTTTCAAGAAGCTGCTCTTTGTGGAAGTATATAGGAAAGGGGACTTTCGGGAAGCTGTTGATGGGGACTGGGAGGTTTAAAGCTATGGCTTTGGTAAGCACCCCAGTGAGCTGTGGGAAGGCATTTGTAAGAGGGGCCGTGCGGCATCAAAGGACCACTCTCTAAAAGAGGTGGGCGTTTTCTCAATTAATTTGAATTCTGAGGCTTTCCGTAGTTGAGGGCTACAAATAAGACCCAAAGAAAAGACCCATCTTCACAATGGCATAAGAAAGGTGACTGTGCCATTTGGCTTGTGATGCTAAATGGTCCAAAAGCCTTTGGTGGTGCGATATGGACAAGAAAAATATTAATACACAAACCACATAACACCATTAAAACTCAAAAAACATTTTTTTTCATTTAAAAAAGTATTTAGAACACATAAAACAAGGCAACATTTATTCTTTCTTCTCGTCTTCCGGTGTGGGGTCCGTCGGCGGCTCCTCCACCGTGGCGCTGTTGCTCTCCGAGCCAGTGTTACTATCGCTGGTCCCTTCCTCAGCCAGACTGTCCACCCCCTCCTGCCCGCTCTCCTTGTCCTCAGGAGTAGACGTGCCTTCTTCACCATTCTGCTGGCTTTCCGTTGCTTCTTCAAGGTGTGTCTCCTCTGTAATCACACACGTGTCACTGTCAGTTTCAAGACAAAGATGTATTCTTCTAATTACGCTGACTGTCTCAAGCTGTGCTGTTGAACACGGCAGCCCCTCGCCGCACGTGGTATCAAGCGCCTGAACGAGCCAGTGTAACTGAGGGACTGTTAGCACCTTTGAAACAATTCAGGTTTGAAAATCTACTTCTTAGCTGTAAATTTACAAAAGCTAAACACAGATCAAGTATAGCTGATGAAAATTTAGCTTCTAAATTTAGATGTGCCACAGGTATAAAGCACACATCAGATTCTGAAGCTTTAGGATGAAAAAGAATGGAAAAAAATTAATACTTAAAAATGTTGTTACACATTGAGATATTGTTTAAGATATACTGGGTTAAATGAATAAATATATTATTAATGTTAATTCATTTGTTCTTTACTTTTAAAAAATGTTACAATATTTACAATTACATAGTGACAGTTTATTTCTATTGGACAATGCTGTTCTGTGCTTTGGATTTAATTACTGAGAAAGCACGTATGGAAATGATGTAAGGGCGATATTTTAGGTACTTTGTTAAATGTCATGCTGGGCTGTTTTCTGTAAGAAATTAAGAGCATGAGGTTTTCGCTCTAATAGTCTCAATTTTGTTTTTCCCTTCAGCTAAAAGGATAAAATCTGAGTAAAGACCCATAGACATGCTCTACTCACAAAGGACAGAACAGTGGCGAAGGACAGAGTGTTCTGTCTAGTTGCACAATGAGCAAAGAATCATACTCCATACCCTAATTCTCAAGCTCCTGCTTTAACCACAAGAGCGTACTCATGCTCCAAATTTGTTAAGATAAAAAATACGTTCACGCAAAACAGAAAAAGGCTCAGATAACGAAACTTAATATCTGACTATCTGAAATGCTCATCTGCTGAATGAAATTTTGTAGTAATATCTGGCGAAGCGATCTATATTCCATTAAATGTCTTCCTGATGTCAACTCAGAAGTTGTCAGTTGACTGCCAAGTGTGACTACTGTCCCTGCCCCTTCCTGCAGGATGGTCCCGGGAGCCTTTGGCTGCATTTCCTGAAACAGTTTTAACTTACTCCTGTTTACAAAGGGCACTGGGCAGGCTCAAAATAGCGCCAGAAGGTAAGGTGATCTCAAAATTTCAAGTAATCGATTTAATTGGTATTTTGTGAAAGTTTTACATGTTATTTTGTGCCTTGAGGAATGATTTTAATCAGGAAAATCAGTATGCTTGGAAGTAAGAACTTCTCTTGGATGGGGTCAACAAACCTATTCCATAAAGGCTAGACAGTAAATATTTTGGATTTTGCGGGCCAGGAGTCTTTGCAACGACTCAACTGTACTGTGGCAGCCCCAACGCAGCCACAGATAATACGTAAACACACAGGTAAGGCTATGTTCCGACAAAACTTTATTCACAAAAACAGGTGGCAGGACAAGACTTGGCCTGCAGGGTTTACTTGCCCAACCCTGTTCTAGGACACCAAAGATGCTTGATCCTAAAAGCAACAACCACATATTACGTTTTCGCAATAAAGGTCAAAACACTGAGTGCCAATGCCACATCAAATCCAATACTAAGTGATTTTATGTACGGTTCCTCATTTGTCCTCCGGAACTCACTCTCGGAGGCCGGTACTAGAGTGTCTACGAGTGAGTTTGAGACAGATTAAGTAATTTACCCAGTCATATGCAGCAAGTGGTGAGAGAGTATTAGAGCCAGCTCTGTCTGACTCCAGGGCCAGTATCCTCAACCATTCCCAGCATTTATACTTTATATGCCTAACCCGAAAAATGACAATCCGGACAAATAACCAAGACCCCAGGTAGCCAGACTAAAGACCACTGCCCCACTGCTGTTTTGCTTGGGCATCCACATGTTGTGTGATGTGGAAGGACATGTGTGGATCATACAGAGAACAGCCCTTGACATTGACTTTGCGGTCAACGGGCAGGTTACCTGTCTCCATCGGGATGCTCTCGTCGTCCTTCTTCTCCTCGGTCTTACTAGCAGTTTGCTCCTCCTCAGGAACCATGCTGCTCTGACTGCGTTCAGCTTGCTCTGCTGCCTCCTTCTCTCTTTCCTCCTGCCTTTTACGAGCCTGTTCCTCTGCCTGGGCAATTTCAGCGGCAATTTTTTCCATATCCACTTCTACTTTCAAACCACACAACTAGTCATCAGAAAGAAAGAAAACTCTCTTAGTAATGTTCTTTTCTTAAGATCTCTGAACCAGAGGAATTATTTCAAAAGTGGGTTTTCTTGGCTATGAACTATATACATATATATGGGAGGGGAAAAAAAAAAAACCCCGTGGTTCTAGGTCTTCTCCGAAACTCTTGTGTCTACAGGAAAAGAAAGGTGCTCCAGTGGCTGCGTAACAGCAAGTGCTACGGGAACGGTTGGCGAGGCAATGCTGAAAGCACTGGATTTATATAGAAGGCTTCCAGTTCCCATTTCAAGCTGTCAAACACTAGATTTACTTGTTTTAATACAAAGTCTAGACCATAAGCTACATTTAATGAATACATCTCAATAAAATGGAAACAACTCGTGACTGCATGAGTTTAAATTAAAACACCACGGGGGCTAGGGTATAAGGCCTAGTACATGTGTGGATACTATATGGTATTTTAAACCTATTGAAGTTTTGCCAGAAAATGGGAATAATTTCATAAAGCAAAGACATTACCATTAGAGAGCAAAGTTCACCCTGTTTCAAAGTGAGCAACATTCAATAAAAACACTACTTTGGAAAAAGGAATGAGGAAAAAAGTAACAGTCACAGTGATAAAAAGTACAGTGAACACATTAAATTGATACCCTTTTAAGTTCATTGTTAAATGAATCTGTGCTTTCCAGGAATTTCCTCTTCTTTTCCTGGTGTCGTTCCTCTATTTGGAGAAGTTCAGCTTCTAGTTTTCGCTGAAAGACGAATGATCAGGCTTTATTATTACTGAATTATTTTCTTGAAAGCAAATGTCAAACAGAAAATACATCTCACTTTCTAATGGTCCATGCTTTCTCACAGCGTGACAAAGGTTTTGAATTTTTAAATTAAGTCATTCATTGCACAATATGTCTAGCTAAGATTTTAAAAACATAAAATGCAGCATAGAGGAGTGACTACAATTAACAAGTATATGTTAAAGAATACTGTTTCAGGCCTGAGCAATTTCTTCAGAAAAAAATATTGAAGCAGTAAAGGTTTAGAAGATGTCTTAAAACTCTTCATGCACAAGCCTTACATCGCAAGGATCTGTATTACAGTTTTAGTGACGAACGTATTAAATCTCTGGGAAACCTCCACTTTTTCAAGCCTCTTCCCTGAATCAGGAACAGCTTAGATTGAACACAGAAATATTTAGCTCGAACACTGATGCATGGTACAGATTCCGGCCACTGGGGCTCGGTGACATAGGCCCAATCTATTAGAACAATGCTTTGTGACTTTACCTGATGAACCATTAAGGACTGGACCTGTCGTTTGAGGACCTGCATTCTAGCTGTTGTGACAACTGACCGAACGTCCGGCACCACACTCTCACTAAGGATTTCACTGATGAGGCGGTGGTTTCTCTGGAAACGGGCGGTGGCTGTATGCTTCATTGAAAAGCCATCATCATAATCTGGAATAAACAAGATGTCTGGAAATGAAGTCAGCAGTAACCACGAATGGAGAGAGTAACGTTAACACCTGAACACCAAGGAGCCATAGCTCTCACTGGTCTACCAAAGGGGGCCCTTCCCTGCTCAGCAAGGAGTCTGCTTCTCCCTCTGACCCCTCTCCCCCACGCTCTCTCAAATAACTAACTAACTAACTAAAATCTTCATAACAAAAACCAACCCAAGGGGGCCTTAGGGCATCATGGGAGCACTGGGGGGCAGTCACTTGATAAAAACCATGGGGAGGACATAATGTGTTCATTGGCCAGGGTTCTGGCTATTCTCACGAAATCTTTAAGTGATGTGTGTCTGAGACGGACTTGGCTGAAACACAAATGAGATAAAACCATGTGTCTTCTGGCCTGGAAATCCATCAACAGGAAGGCGGCCTGTTACAGGCAGGCTGCAGTGCTGCTGAATGGTTCACTCTCGTGGTAGTAATTTAAGGCATTTACACCTGAAGACAACACAGGGACTGGACAGTGTCTTTGTCACTATATTACTTTAATACTGAAGTAATGAAAATGCCCACTGCAGAGAAAACATTTTCTCCAGCAATACTGTGTCCCAGACCCTAGACATTTTATTTAATAAAAAAACCCATTAAAGCCTTAAGGTAATTTTATTGGAAAAGAATGTTCACTACCAAACTTTACTTTTAATTTTTGTCAATCTACACATGTACATAGCTGTTAGTGTGTAAAGATATTATGTTGTTTCATTCACTCAAGTTGATACACATATAGCCTGGATCTGGTTTATATGCTTATGTTTAATAGCGATGCAGCAGGGTTTCTCTATCACCTCCACAGCTCTGGACACACCTGCTAACAATCTGTACTATCATTTATTTAGTAGAGTTACTTAAATTAACTCACTTTTTAAAAAAATCTTCCTCTTCAGCAATACACATTAAAATAAAAGTTCCTGGGCACCTGGGTGGCTCTGTCGGTTAAGCATCTGCCCTCGGCTCGGTCATGACCCCAGGGTCCTGGGATCGAGTCCCACACTGGACTCCTTGCTCAATGGGGAGTCTGCTTCTCCCTCTCCCTCTGCTCCTCCACCCCCACTGGTGTTCTCTCTCGCTTACTCTTCTCTCTCAAATAAATTAAAAAATCTTAAAAAAAAAAAAAAAAAGTTCCTCTCCGAACCACCTAATCACCTTAGTGTCCCACCAGAGGTGGAGGGACCATGCTTTAGGAAACTTTGCTAGAGGCCCAAATTGTACTGCTATGTCACAGTTCAGCACCTCCCTTACTTGGTAATTAAGTAGTTCCCAAAACGCTCATCATCATAAACACACAAACTGTTGAGCAAATTACTTTTTGTCTCCCTTCAAGTAATTTCTTTAGGACATACACTTTTGAAATTGAAATTACTGGAATATAGGATATCATTTAAAAAATTCTGTGACCCTCCTTTTTTTTTTTTTTTAAAGATTTTATTTATTTATTCGACAGAGAGAGAGACAGCCAGCGAGAGAAGGAACACAAGCAGGGGGAGTGGGAGAGGAAGAAGCAGGCTCCCAGTGGAAGAGCCTGATGTGGGGCTCGATCCCATAACGGCGGGATCACGCCCTGAGCGGAAGGCAGGCGCTTAACCGCTGTGCCACCCAGGTGCCCCTCTCCTACTTTTTTTAAGAAAGTTTTTCATATTCACACTTAAGATTATACATGGTATATTCATGCTACCTCTATCTAAACTGTATATACTTTTTTGTTTTTTGCTTTCTTCTTTCCACTGGTAGGGAAATCGAGTCTTAGCAATCGGGGCTTGTTTTTCCTTACACTTAGAGCTGTCTGACTTTTTGGGGGTGGGCTTATATTTTCTAGTTATTTTCTAATTAACCAGCTCTTTACTTTACCTCACTCTCTAAAATGCCATTTAAAAACCCCTTCACTGTCCTGCGTGGAAGCTGCGCGTGCCTTCTCTAGGACAGCAGCTGGCAGCTGCCGCACTCACGGCGGGCAGCCCTTCTCTTGGACTGATGCTCACCCTGCCTCACAAACTTTCCTCTTTCTACTCAGTTCTGGGGTGTAAAGTCCAAGGTCTGAAGTCACTCTCACCCTGGCATCTTCATTTTCACCTGTCCTTTCTTACCAGAAGCTTTAAGCTCCTATATTAAACTTATAAAACACAATGGGCCGAAGTCTGAGGAACGGAGAAGAGGATCTTCTTTTGAAGACGGCTCCTGAGTGGATCTCTACGGTCCTGCTCAATGTTCACACTGTCACCTTTTACCTGAAGAAAACTTTAACTGCTTCGACTTGTGGCTTCCATGTTGCTAGTCTTTGTTTATACTCTTCTACTGATCCCTCAGCCTTCCAATTATTCATAAACTGGATCTTCTATTTGTTAGTTCTGTATGGTTTGTTTTTTTTTTTTTTTTTGCATTAATCATGTAATTTTGGTCTGTGTTTGCTAGTCCTTAGCACTGCTGATTCTGTTTAACACTCGGTTTGGTTTCTAGTCCATATTCTATTGTTATTATTTACATTACTCTATGCTTATGAGAATATTTGTCAATATCCCAGTCCATTCTTTTTAAAAACATTTTTCCCCCTCTCCTTTCGGGTATATGTTTATTCATGTTTTTAGGTGGCATTATTGCTTCCTCTCTCCATGGTGTCTTTAAAGTTCTCACAAGCCTCCTCTTTGTTATATTCTGAAATGGGATCTTAAATTATTTTCTTGATGTTTTTGTTGCTTGTAGCCTTTCCCACATCATAGCAGCACACGAGGAAATGTTACTTGTACAGGCGACGTGATTCATGGAGGAGTATGCTCCCAGATGCAGGGGGCGGGCTGAGGCTCCTTACAGCTTCAGACCCTGCCTGGCCGCAGAGACCAGACGTGTAATCTGCACACCTGCAAGCTAGCCGCGGATGCCCATCAGGAAGCTCTATTTGTGTGTGTATATTTGTATGTGTGTATCAAGTGTGTACTGTGTGCATCCCCGTGTTACCATGAGCTACGCTGGATTTCTGAATTAACTGGAAAACAATTTCATAATGCTTCTATCTACTCATTAACTTTCTCCTTTAAGAGCCTTTAATTCAGTAAGTTTAAGAAACCAATAGGAAAACAGGATGTAACTAGAAGGCATTTTAGCTTTTTAAAAGCAGTTGAGGCAAAATTCTGATTGTGACTGAAAAACTTTTCCTGCATTCTGAGTATAAAGATTCTGATAAGCAATACATAGTTTTTGCTATTTCTTGCTCTAACAAGGATATATCTTTTTCTTGTGGGAAATTCATATACAGACCTTAAGATAATTAATCAAAATATTAAAATGGCACTTAAGTATGCTTTGTTTTCCACTTAGGATAGGAAATAAACTTAAGAGATTGCTCGTATTTTAGTTCTCAGAGAAAGCATAAACAAAAGCCCATTTTTTTTTTTTTTTTTTTACCATCTGGATCTTCCGCAGGCTGAATGCTCATGTAGGGCTCTCCTTTCTCCATGCGAGACTGTCTCTGCCGGCTTTCTTCCTCTAAAGCAGCTTCCGCACGACTTTTTGCATTTATGTAAGCAAGGTATGCGGGGGAATTATGATAGGCCTTCATAGATTCATTGTACTCTATCTGAAATTCAAATGTTTTTCAGTTTTATGATTAACATATTGCAGGTTATACAAATACCTTTATCTCATCTGAATATCTAAAGACGTAATTATCTCCTTTTCACAGACAAGGAATCTGAAGCCTAGAGAGATTGACTTGACCCAGCTAGACAGAGACAGTATAGCCTCAGCTGATTAGATCTTTTGTTTCTTTCACCAACAACAAGCAAATTTTATGCACTTTATATCGTCTCCATCCCACTGTGGTCCCCACTCTACCTTTTCTGCTTCGTACTCGTTTAAATATTCTTGTTTTTCTTCATCAGTGAGATCTCGCCACATGCCACCAATAATCTTGCCAATCTCCCACAACTTTAGGTCAGGGTTGGAAGCTTTTACTTGGTCCCAGACCTTAAAAAGGAAACAGGAAATCTCAGTATGGATGCCTAAAAATATAGACCTTTAAAAATACTTTTTAGTATGGTGACTAACATAATATAATAAAAAAATATTTAAAAAAATATTTTTTAATATAGAAACTTTTAAACATAAGCAAAAGCAGAAGGAATAGTATCAAATCCCTATGTTCTCATTAGCCTGCTGCAACAATTATCAATAGCTGGCCAATCTCATTTCCTTTGCTGGATTAATCCATGGCACATCTCAAGACACCTCCAATCACTGTTGACAGTTAAGATGAGCTAACCCAATAACATAGTCTCTGCCTCTCTAAAAGTTCACAGAATTTAGAAGGAAAGTGGTTAATCTGCATAACACATCAGACCACATCATCAAATACGTGTATAATAACTGTGACCAAAAATTTCTAAATAGTGGTGAAAACAGTAAACGCTCTAGCTATTAATAAAGATATTCGCTCTATTTGTTACTTTAAGAGAATACAGGCTCATCACCAAACCAAACCAAACCATGACGGAAAATTCAAGAAGTGTGAAGAAAATGAAAATTACCATAAGCTTACTGTGTAGAGATAACCACTGCCTTCTAGGCCTTTCTTTCTTCAAACTAACATACTGTTGCTATTGTTTTTATAAAAAATAAGATACTAATACGCGTAGACCTAGATGCCTTTTTTCACTTCCCATTTTTCTCATGTCACTGAATTTCTCCAAAGGGCTACATAACACGGTCTTACGGATTTACACCATTTATTTAAATCATGTGCTTCTTGCTGGATTTTAGTTCTGGCATTCTGAAATCAGAACTAAGTTCTTTAAAAACTGCAATTCCTGATCATTTCCTCTGACTGTGCACAGAAGCACCAGCTACGCCGTTATGAAATCGGACGTAAAGCGAAGCAGCCGAGAGAGCGCCGCTCAGCTGCTCCGGCGCCCGGCACCTACCTTTCTGCTGTACCTCATGTAGGGCATCAGCGGCTTATCTGGTGGCTTTGGGGGTTTTGGAATCGTAATACCAGAGGATGCCTACAAAAGAGTTAGATACGTTCATTACTCGATTGCAAGTAGCTCACCAGCAAAATGAAAAGAGAGTCCCTTAAAAAATTCTAATGCGCCTTTCTTCTACTCGTCCATGGATACAAGATTCTTATATTTTCTCCACTGAAAATAGCTATCACTGCAAATTCAGAAATGTTCACATCAAAAGAAAATAAAGAACACGACTTCAGGTACATACTTTTAAAATATTTTACTCAGCAGTTTTTTGCTACTGCTTTGGCAACCTGGCTGTAAGAACAAATGAAGTATTACATAATAATCCATACATTGAAAATATATGGTTACATATCACATGTCCCACCTTTAGGACATAACCTAGCACCCTTTCATTGTGCTTAATTTACCATTACACATACAGTCAACACTTGATTATCTGCCCGAGTCCGGGCTCCTTCAGCACTTACCACTCTCACACTGTCTGCGGGGGACTCTGTATCTACTTGTACTATTTCAGGAACGCACGGCACCCCTACATAAACAAGACCCCTCCAAAAACTACCTTCTAGGTTCAAAACAGAAAACAGAAAATCTTATTTCCTCTATCAGGACTAGAGATATTATTTTGCTTAAGGTTCTAGGTCCATATCTAGTGGCTTTGGATAAAGGGGATCAAAAAGTATAAAGTCATGCCATCTCCTGTCCTTAGTCCTAATAATAATGTAGGAGTGAACAAGTTTACCAAGAACAGAGAAATGGCAGACACAGGGTCCAGTTAGGTTATTTCTGAGGCCTTATATTGATTAAAATTTTTTGGTTTTGTGGGGAGAAAGAAAAATGAAAACAAAAGGAGGGAAGACTCAAAGTATTTTTTAAAAGGTAAAGAAAAAGGTGGGATAGAGGGGAAAAAAAAAGGCAAAGAAAAAGATGAGACTGGTTCTTTCGATGGGCTAAGATCTAGGTAAGAGATACCAGACAGCGTCTGTGGGCACCTCAGATAACTCCAATCCATGGGCGCCCATTTCTGAGCTTAGTTTCATCTTAACATATATGACTACATTTCATCAAGGACCCAGAACAAATTAATCATGGCTGAATCACATTTATTTTCCCCCAATTTCTAGGAGACAACGATATTGATTCTTGGGGGGGAAGAGGTGCTGGCTTCACTCTAATTATCAAAAGACAGGGACCAGCAAATCCTTTTAAGGAGACTAAGAGACATTTTGTTTCCCTGCCCTTCAGCTGCTGCTGTGATAAAACCCTGGACAAACTCCTCCCTTCTGGGTTGAGACACCAATTATAACCTCATCCAAGGGCTCAGAGATTAGTGTGTCTGCCCCATTCCACTGCTTTCAAACAATGCTTCCTCCTATGACAAGGGTCTTCCTCCATCCCTATATACTTTCAGTAACTCTGCTTCTTCATACATGAAATTGTTAGGGAGCATACCACCTCTGAAGCAGTATTTTCTCTCTTCTTTCCACTCCTCCCATATATTCACCCATACCATACCTCATGCTGGTGCCCATGCAGACAGACCCTGTTTTGTTTTGTTTTGTTTTGAGCAGGCATTGGGCAATGGAGTGAAGTAAGCCACAAGGGACAGATAATGTCAACAGCAATGGTATGAACAGCCAATAAGAGAAGATCTGTCTCAAGGTCTGCCGCTCTTTCAAGGAGGGGTGAGGGAACTCCTACGAGGCTGACCTTCCATCATGGGTTCAGAGCAAGATACACAAAGGTCTGATTTTCATAAGTAAAGTTACTAGAAAGCATTTCCAACTTATATTCAACACGAACCTTTCAGAGTCCCATGAAGTGGGTTACAAATAAAGTTGGAATTGTGCCAATAATTGAAGTTGGTAGATCACCACTAACAAATTTTCTTGAGAGATAAAGAACTCTAAAATGTCTATGTTTAAATATAATGCATTAAAACACGTTAAAAACAAATCATAGTAATATATGCTCTACTTTTTAAAGAACCACATTTGAAAACATTAATGGATTTGCTTATTCCTCCTCCTTTCTTCCAAAGGCAGGTATCCAAATTGTCTACATATTGAGGCTGTATTTTCATTATTTGAATGAAATGAGGCTATCTTTCATTGACTAGTCAATTTACAAATACAAACAAAACAAAAACCCAAAAGAATAACCACAAAGTTTAATTCTAGCTGGTTTTCAGGACACTGAAGATTTACATCACTAAACACCCCTAATTTTTTACTATCTCAGCAGACATCTTTCTACATCTTAAACATTACTCCTTACCAAAAAAAAAAAAAAAAAAAAAAAAAAAGCAGTTTGCACTTGAAGACACTTTAACCTTGTTTTGATAAGAGTCCATTAGACATTAGAAACTGCTTTCCTGTACTCCTCTGGCTTGAGGAGTGAGAGCTGCTGGCGCCTTTACTAACTGGCCCAGGGTTTATGTCTTTGGAGGGACTGGTGCCTTTCTTAGCAGTTTCTTTCCTTGTTTCTATCAGGAAAGCTACCTCTAGCAGCAACTGTCCCTCTTTACAGTTTTCTGCTTCTAACTGGCCATGAGTAGGGGCAACGTAAGTAACTATGCTTAGCTAAGTTAAAACTGTGCTTATATAAGAGTAATTCCTGGGAATCGCCTATGAATAAAGGTCATGATTTTGTGAAATTTATTTTGGCCACTCAAGAGATTTTGTTGTTGTTTCTTCTGATTTTCCGCTTTCTCTGGTAGAGTTTTCTTCTAGAATGGAATTCCCATTACAGCACAGACATAAGCCATTTTTAACACTTTGTCTCCAACTGTTTTCACACATGGACTTAAGAGAATGTTAAGCACCGTCAGAAAGGACTGACTAGGAATGAATTCCACCTCACAGCTGTTGCAGGTGCTCCAAAATGTTTCAACACGCTGTACAGAGTCTCAAAACTATCCAAGTGTACTACAGTCAGGAGGGAAACCAGATGTTCTGTAGAGCCATCTGGAAGCTACTCGAGAGGGTTTCACAGACTCATTCCTTCAAATCACTTAATTAAGGCTATTTGCAAACAATAATACCAAATAGGAGCCAAAACGAAAAAAACAAAAGGTAACACATCATGGGGGTCATCTTAAAATAAAACACTTTTATAATGGTCAAAATCATATCCATTAAGTCCTAACAAAGCTTAAGTTAGATATATAAAAAAAAAGTTGTGTAAAACTTTAGGCATAAGTAATTTTCTCAGACAGCAATTCCGTGATCTAAAACGTGAAGGGGCTGGGATTAACAGAGGCTAAAAGCCTTCAGTTTCTAGGACCCTTCAGGGTAAGTCTACACAGCAGTTTGATTACACTTCTGTCTGGTACTGAGAGGACCATAATGCCAAGAAAACCACCACAAAGAACCAAAACACCAAATTTTTCACGCCCAACAACCCTCCTGTACTAATCTACCCCAAAGCTAGTGCCCGCTCCAAATGCTAGGTTTGAACATCCCTGAGAGGGAATGAGGAGAAACAGATATTGAGCCCTGAGACAGTGGGTGACCTTTCCTTTTCCTACTGAATAATCTCTCTTTATTAACAGAGAATTCCCACAGATACATCCAAGTTAGGAACAAAATGCTTATACAAACTGAAATACAAATGATTCTACTAATACAGTTATCACCATTTCTATTCCATTAACGTAGATAATCAAGAGCTGACTGTATAGAGCTATTAAAAGGTAACCATTCTCTTGTTCACGCCTCATGAATAATTTTCTGCGTTAACATGAATGATCCAAAATTGATTCTGCTCCTTGTTTAAATGAAAATGTTCTTTAATCACTGGATAACCTTGCCACCCATTATGCTTGTGAAACACATTTAGGCCAGGGAAAAACACGTACCGATGTACATAAAAATTGTATGCATTGTGAAATGCATACATACACACACTTTGTCAAAATTCTTTTCAGATACCATGAAATATGCATGGCACATAAAACTTGATATGCTTATGAAGTACAAATTATGCAGGAACAATGAAAAATTTAGACAAACAAAACCTATCAAGCTAAGCAATATGCTTACCAAGATAGACATATAGTTTGATAGTTACAAGCTTTTTGCTCTAGCTTGACTACAGGGTGAGAGGGCTCTTTTGAAGTCACATTAATCATTTATGAATTATTTATGAATATAGCAAACAAAAACCAAGTATTAAAAAGCTTACAGCCATTCTGGGTTGTATGAATTCTCACCAATGCCATATTCCAATGTATGTAGATATTTGGCTTTTGGATTTATTTTTATTTATTTTTGGTAAATCATTTTTACATTTATTTCTTTGCTACTTAAGCTTCCTTGAATATAGTTTAAGATGATTCTAAAATAAAAATCTGAACTATATCACCCAACTTTGGGTATCTTAGGTTGATCATTTAAACGAAACAGCCTCAGTTTCAGAAATCACACCCCCTGCCCTATAGATTATACAAGCACTTTTAGTTGTAGGTAGCTAGTTTGGCATGTCAAATTAATTTCATTCAACTTGCATTCTGCAATTCTCTGAAGTTACATTAAATCTTTTTTTTCTTTTTAACTGGAGAGAAATGAATCTCAGAAAGTCAACTATTAAATCCAAAAGACAAATAATTATGTGTAGCAGCTCAAGCTGGTAGGCCAGCCGAAAAAAGCCTAGGTCCATACACCGGGCTTTTATTAAGAGACTGAGTTCTTGAGCCTGATGCCAATTACCTTACATGAAAGATACTCTTTATCTCAAAAAGGGCATTTTAACCATAAGAAATTCTAGGTTTATCTACATATAGTGTAAGCAGTAAGTGCGCAGGGCTTTAGCTCTACCAACCACCAAACAGAATGGATTCTTCTTTTCTTCTACATACATATCCAGATTTCACTATATATTTTTCTTTCCAGTGTAAGATTGTACAACGAATGTTTAAAATAGTAAAAAAGCCAGGTTAAAAAAAAAATTTTTTTTTTAAATGGCTGTGCTGATGATTCAAAAGGACCTAACTCTGGAGGCATTTCTGGTCAAATCCAGTTGTCTGCCGGATGCTGTAATAGTTGATTCTCCTACCGTGACCCGGCTGTTGGTGCCCGGGTTCCCTCCCAGCCTGTAGTTGTTGTAGGCGAGATGACTGTATGGATTGTATCCCACAAACCCTGGTGTGCTGGGCATTTGCTGATGGAAACAAATGAGACAAAAACACGAATGAGAAATGAGCTCAAACGAGGAAAACACAGAAATGAAAAATGATCTGCATATGGCATGCAAAAGCAACCGGAATTTAAACAAGCAATGATGTGTTGCAATTGTTTTTTCTTTCATTGAGAAACCAGTCTGCAAGTGTTTTTTTTTTTTTTTCTTTCTTCCCTTTCTTTCTCTTTGCAGGGGCCAGTTGTGTTTGCTGTCAGTGTGAAGGTGTGTGCTTGTTTTTTCGGAATAAGCAATACACTGAAGTGTCTCAGACACTCCGTATTCCTTGACGGTCAATAATATGATGTAACAACTTAGTAATAGATGTCTGAGATAGGAAGGCCTGAAATGTGATAAACTAGCAGTCTGAAACACTTTACATGCAAAACAAAACGTGATTTACTTGACAGTTATGTAGATGCCGCCAATGTATTTATCTACTAAAAACAAATAAAAACAAGAAATGGATTGTTTTCAGAGACAATTTTAAATCATTCTATTTAATGTGAGAAATGAAAAGATACTCCAATCAGGAAGCCAGAGTTGTCAGTAGAAAAGAACATATGTGGGATTCAATGGGTGTCACATACATGATTTCAAAACAAAGACTTGTAAGAAATGCATGGATTTCATTCGGGGGTGCTATCTGATCTTTTAAACCCAGTCACTCTTTTTTTAAGGCTTTCTCTTCCATCTCTTCTTTGATCCATCGTCCACAGGTCAATCATGAACACTTTCTGCATTTAGTTTTAATGTGAACTGCTTTTCTAGTTGACAGACTTGAACTTTCTTTTTTCCTCTAGTTTCTTGATAGCTCTGACCCTTTCAAAACACAACTGCTCACTGCAGCAATGGAATTTTTGGGTTTCGTGAATTATGTGTTGATGTAATCACCAACGGGCTCTTACATAGCAGTGCCCTCATGGTTAATACAATGACATCCAATGTTCATGAGAATCAAGGTATAATGCATAAAAAGGATGTAGCACAGAGAAACCAAAAGTAGGGTATCTTACCTAATGAAACGCAATCAAGACAACTAATTTAATTTTAACATGCAATTAACAATATTAGTCCTCAACTACACAATGTAAAATACACTTAACACATCCCAACTAAGCTGTGGCTGTTATAAACACAATTTTCTAAAACATGCCGTTGCACATATCCTTAGTGTCCAAAAGAAAGATATTCAAGCAGATATTACATTTGAAACTCTTTAGGAGAAGAGAACAACTGATCAATTCTAGTCTGTATAGTTAAAAAAGACGCACATAAGGCATATTTAAGTAGGCAAAACAGATGAAGTACCAAAGGCACAAGAGAAGTGTATATTACTTGGAGTGGTACATTTGGGTGGTGCTGGTGGTGGGGGTGGTGGTGGTGGTGGTGATGGTAGAAGTAATGGGAAAAAAAAAAAAAAAAAGGAAGGAGGATAATTCATTTAATATCCATTCTGTTGGATGTCCTAATCCCTTGTCTTCTGTATTTTATGTGTCAATGTGAAATTACAATGGTACAGAAATAGGACTAAAGAAAGGCCACAAAAAAAGCCCTCTCTACATTTGAGAAGTCATAAGGGGACACTTGGTTTTTGAGCTACTTTTATTATCCAAAAAAATCAAGTTTGTCTTCCAGACATTATACACTGTCAGAGGCAGTATGTACGTCAAAATGACATCTTCAAAGGTTGCATAAAGAATGAGAATCACTGTTCAACATTATGAGGCAATAATGTAAGAAAATTAAGGGAATTTAAAAAAAAATCAAAACTAAAACATTACAATTATACCATATCCCAAACGGAAGTACATGGTTAGCTCTTTGAGGTCAGGAATCTCAATTGTCCAACTCCACCTGTATAGCCACTAGCAGAGTGCCAAGGAGATGGTCATAAGAAATGTTCTTTGATTTAAGAAAGAAAACAAACCAAACACAGGACTTTTAAGTTACTGGAAGTAACTTTAGAAACTATGTTACATAAATTGAAATGAGAATATGAGATACAGTATCTCTTTTAAGAAGTATCTTACTAAGGAGAAACAAATTGTTGACCAACATAACTAAAGCATACATCTGAGGGTTAGTAAGTAAGAGCAGTCATCTAGTGGAGGAAAAAATTACACAAGGACCTAATTAGTAGGCTAGCCTGCGATTTCGGGGATAAGGGGTCAGGAAGGAGGGCTAACAGCTGTTAAAGAACTGCTTTTGTAGGCTATGGTCAATGTTAACAGTGGTTTTTTTTTTGTTTTTTTTTTTTTTTTAAGACAAAAAAACAACAACAAGGAATCTGTTTCAGCAAGACCTGAACAGTTCCTGTTATATCTGTTTTGTGGACTGGACGATTATTTTACATGCTGTCCAAGCTGGGCCAGAACTTGCTGGGTGAAAAACCTCGTTCACAAGTATTATTTAGAAACTTGGAAACATATTCAATAGGCAGGATCTGACCCACAGATAATGAAATCCTTACTTAAACAGCTTGAAAAATAAAAATTTACAATGAGTGTTATTATAGAACTGGAAGCTTTATTGTTTAATATGAAAATTATATATAAACAAGGAGAGAAAAGTGTAACCAGTTGAAGGTTAGGTTTAAAAATAATAACGAATGCCAGAATGAGCATTCACTCAATATCAACTTTTAAGACTCTTGATAGAGATTAACTAGAAAGAGGTGTTATACGTATCATTTATTTCCCATTTAAAAAAAAGAACTGAGCATAGGAGGTTGGAATTTCAGCAATATGTTTCTTTAAATGTTGGGGTTGGTTCAAGGTAAGATGCAAAGAGTTATTTTATTTAGTAGGAAGTGCTGTTTTTTGGCTGAATTTTTCATCCTGTTGCTGTGATGATTGAGTGACTGTCACTGGAAGACATCTGGGTTTTTGTATCAAGGCCAGACTTGGCTATTACATTAACAAGAAAATTAAAACTTACTGTTGCAGGAGCTGGGGTGGGAGGTGGGGCATAAGATGGTCTTTCTGTTTGAAAGAAAATAAATAACTTCTTGTAAACAACTGAGATATAATACTATGCAACAAAACTACCAATGGTCCTGTTTTGAAGAAAAAAAAATGAGAGTATTTTGGAATTCCCATTTGCTAGGGCATTAGTCTCTTATTAATAGATAAATATAAAAAATGAAACTTACTTGACATTTTGGAAGATTAAGTTCTCAGTTCCTTAAGAATGAATCTGAGACACTAAAATAAAAAAAAGAAAAAAAAAAAGAAAAAAAAAGAGAATCAAAACTCAGCAAGCATAAGAGATGTTTTCCTAAAGAATAGGGTAGTTTAATTGGTATTTCTTAGTAAAATTACACTATCTTCAACTAATCAAATCCTTTGCATATTTTACTAATCCTTATAGGTCATTTGGTTCATCAGAATTAAACAACTAAAACAAATTACTGGGGATATTAAAAGTAATATTAGACGTGTACTTTCAAAGTTTTTTCTTGCCACCTCCTGCATGGAAAACATTTTGCTAATGCCATATAAACATTTAATCAAACCGATAAAAATATAATGACAATAGAATGTGATGTATTATCAGGGCCCATCCCAACAAGGCCTACCAGATACTAACAGCTCACTGATCAACAGCAGCTCTACCTTTCTCTTAGAATAACAACTTCTATTAAAACAAGGCAGCATTTTATTTCTGGAGGCAGTGCAACATAACTGGTTGATAATGAGCTTTACATTCTCTTATAGTGGTAAACAGTTTTATATCTCCTGGGAATAACTTTTGACCGTCTACCTGAAAAACTTAATAACCCTTCGCAGCCCATTTCAAAATATAGCTCCTCAACGGAGATTTTGTGATAAATTACTTGGGGAGGACTAACTGCTTCCTCCTCTGTACTCCTATCCAGTTCACATAATCTATAGTATTTGTTCATTATATCGTATTATACCTGTTAACATGGCTAAACTGAAGAACAGAGGCCATCTCGTTCATTATTGCAGTCCCGGCACCTAGCTCAATTCTTACATTTTGTCCTAGTATTACCAGCTCAGAACAAGAACATAAAGGCCTGAGCTTGTTTCTTACACCAATATACATCACACACAATGTCGACAAAGAGACAAACATTTTAGAAAAAGAGCAAGTAACTTCTATGACTACTGGAGTACTTTCATCAAACATGTGAAACAAGCATGACGCTTTTGCTTCTATTCTGCATTTTAAGGGAATTCCCTGGAGCATAAGGAATCAGAGGACTGTGTGGAAAAATTTTTTTCAATGGCCCAAACTGGGTTTCTCCCTCCTTCCATAAGGAACGGGCAGAAACCATGGACTCCGGTGCAGATCTCCTTCGGGCTCACATGAGGGGTGGGGGGGGGGGGGCTGTCAACAAGTGGGCCTCGCTGTGGGGAGCCCTGATAATAACTGCCAAAGCTCCCTGGTACATCACACTTTATTGTTAATACTTTAAAATTACTGCTCCCGTCTGCTACGATAAATTCTAAGAGTGGGCTTGCACATTTGTCTGCCACTGGCCGACAAACGTATGCCTGGCATAAAATAGTAGGTATTCGTTGAACACTTTATACGGGGCAGGCTTATCACGTATCTTGGTTCATGGTCACAACTACCCTACGAGATAGGTATTGACATCCTTACTATACGCATGAAAAACGGGAGCCTCGGCGAGTTTAAGTAACTTGTCTAAAGCCACGCAGCCAGGAAGTGCCAAAGCTGGGTTTCAAACCCAGGCCAAACTGTTACAGAGCTTTCGCTCTCCACTCGAAGCCACACCGTGAGTCCTCGGTCGCTGCCGAAACAAGGGGAAACCACCATCCTAGGGGGGATGGACCGACCACGGGCTTGGCTTGCCCCAAGGGCTTCCCCTGAGGTCGTTTCCTTTAGGTTGTCGTGGAGAATGCACTTCACTAACAACTCTACTCAAGAGGGCAATGCATAGGTGCCTTGACCAATTTCACGGGGTTAGAGGAAGGGGCAAATCTTGCCGCCGGGGAGGCGCCCCAGATGGGACTCCCTCTCGAACCCCGCTCCGCTAGGCCTCAAGGAGGCCGCAACCGGCCCCCAGCTCTGGGCCCGCGGCCCAGCCTGAACCCCAGCAGCCCCCGGGAACTCGAGGTCCAGCCAAGCCGGGACACCGCCACTCGCCACCCTCCCGACCCGCTCGGGCCCAGTCGGAAACACTCACCCGCGGGCAGAAAAAGCGCCCGCAGCTCCGGCCTCGTTTCCCTTTGTCCCGCGCACGCCCCGCCCCTCGCGTCCGGAGCGTCCGCACTCGCACTTTCCACACTCTTCTTAATTGCTTTCCAGGCCTCTCCCCACTCTTTTTAAAAAATAAACCTTCAGGTGAGGACGCGGTGATGCTTCGTCCGGTCAGGGATTTTTTTCAGGCCCCAGACGTTCTTCAAAACCCCCGAATGTGGGCACTCTCCAGGCCGGGCGCCGATTCGTCACGGCGAAGTGGGCGGAGGGGCCGGCAGCGGGAGAGGCCCGGTCGGCCGCCGCGCGGGGCCGGAGCCGCTGCAGGTGGCGTGGCGGGAGGCGCCGGCCTCGGCTTCCACACGCGCGGCCGGAAGACGGTGGGGTCTCTCCGGGTAGAGAGGCCCGGAATCACGGTGGGCCGGGCTCCCGCCGCGCCCGCGGGTGCTGGTGGTGGCAGTGGTGGTTTTTTCCGGGTTCTTCCTTGCTCTTTCTCTCGGAGCGAGAGTGTGTACTTCAGCAAGCCGAGGATGGAGGCGCGGACGACTGGGTTCGCGGAGTTGCCGTTCCCACGCGCGGGGCTTCCTGCCTTAAGGGCCAGGCATTACACCTTGACCAAAAGCAACACGGACCTTTTCAGTTTTTCCAAGCGCGCGTGTGGTATAATGGCCGGGTTTCTGAGCCGGGGCCCAGAGATGTAAATCCCCTCGGCCAAGGTTGTGCGCCCTGGCAGCGCGGGGGGTGCCACCGGTCTCTGCCCAGCGCTGCCTTGGCTCATCCCCACTTTCAGCTTGAGCTCATCTGTCCTTCCGGATCCTGCTCAGATTGTCACTGTGGTGCCCTCCTGGAACTTTCCCCCCAGAGTCCTTCCTCTGAACTCCCGCGGTTCTTTGGTAACCTTATTGTACTCCATACCCGATCCATTGTATCAGACTGCGTTTGTGGTCTCCTGCCCATTACGTGGGCCTTAACAGCAAAGGTTCCGTTATCTGCATGGATCATCTTTCTATCGCCAGTTCCTGCTTAGGGCTTGATTCATTGTTAGATGCTCAGTAAATGTGTACTGAGGCAGCTTTCTGGTCTAGTCCAGGGTTCTTTGCACGGAATCGTGTGAGTACGTTGATTTACCAGTTACTACCCCCTTCCTTGGCCATATAAACACCTGGTCGATGCTTTGGGCCGCGGTGAAGGGAGAAGGATCTGTAATTTCTTGAAAATACTGTTGACATTTGGTGACTGGTTGAATTCTTGGGCTGCTCTTAGGTGCTTCGGGTATGCCAGCAGGGACCAGGGCATCTCCAGAAGTCTGCAAAGCCAGGCATAAGTGACATTTTGTCTAATTCTGCTTCCAATATTTTCATACTCATAGAGGTTAGTGAAATTGAAGGGGAAGACTGAAAGAGAGGTCATCAAAGGATAATAGGTAGTCTGAGTGGTACTTGAGTTAATGTTCAGTTGACTTTGAACAAGGGGGAGTATGGGGGTGGGTTAGGGACCTCCCCTAGTTGAAAATCCAGCTATAACTTTTGATGCCCCCCAAACTTACCTACTAATAGTCTACTTTTGATTGGAAACCTAACTGATAACATAAGAGGTCGGTTAACACATATTTTGTACCTTACATGTATTATATACGGTGTTCGTACAGTAATACCTAACTTTGTCTTAAAATTGTTTGGCATTTCTAAGCTATGTAGTTCCTGTGCAAGTTTTTTCAAATCGTTGCAAATCTCCAAAAGATTTTCCAGTGTATTTATTGGGGGGAAAAATCCACATGTGAGTGGACCTGCATAGTTCAAACCCATGTTGTTCAAGGGTCAACTGAACTTGAAATTGACTTTTTAGTATAAAAGCATTTGAGACATATAAAAGATTGATGTAAGATACATGGAAGCCTCAGCAAGGATCCCAGTACCTTCTTTCTCCGGTCTTGTCCAGCACCTCCAGCCTGGTTTCTAACCTGCACTTGGGGTGACGGTGGGGGATTGGGCAAGTGCAGTGCTGGGGCAGGTGCTCCATTTTGTCATCTCCAGATAGTCCTCTGCAGGTGCTGGATGTTACATTGTAGTGAGAAAGGGGTGGAGGAGGGGATCTGGGTGTAGCAGTGACATTGATAGACTTTACCATGTCCTGGTCTTTACTTAAATGTCTTCTCAGTGGGTCTTCTCAGACCTGTTTAGAATTGCAGCTCACTTCCCAGCTCTCTCCATGGTCTGTGCTCTGTTTTTTTCTATAGCTCATATCACCACCTAACATACTGTATTTGTTATGGATTTATTTGTTGTCTTTTTCTTCCCATCAGAATGAAGGCTTCTTGAGGGTGGGGACTTTCCACATCTGGAACAGTATATGGTACATCCAGGTGCTCAGTATTTGCGGAATGAATAAATGGTTATCTCATTTTCTCTGTGTGGCTCTTTTTCCACTCCCAGAGATTTGTAAAATTAAGAAAGGAAGAATACAGACAAAATATAATAGAAAAAAATCTGTTCCCTAGTCTTGAAGAAATTAAGACTGAAGAGAAAAATATTCAGCAAGATAGACTTTACTTATACTGAGCTGCGTCCCCCCCGCCCCCCCACCGCCAAAGCAAACTCAGGTATGATCTTGTATGTACTGGGGTACTTATGGGAATGACAGGACAGACTTTTGGAATGGTGATTGTTCCTGGAAAAGATGAGATGTATCATTAATTATGACTATTTAAACTATTGTAACTATAAAGGTTGTTAGGAGCCTTCACAGAAGCCTAGTTTTAGGCCCAGTAGTTTAGTTTTCTTTCTGGCAGCAAGACCCAGGAACTTGGCCTGCTTTTCTCTCTGACACTTACCTATACTTTTTTGAGGTTCTTCCTCCCTCCAAACAGGGAAGCCAAAACTAGTAAGTGATTAAGTTGGATTTAAGCCCAGGTTTCTTTGATTTCTTTCCACAGTACTGTGGGAAGAAGCTGGGGAGGGAGACAGAATGAGGGGTAGAAAGAGAACCATGGATGGGAAGGAAGAAGGAAAAGGGAGGAAATGGGAGAGAATGAGGAAAACCCTGTAGTCTTTGGATACCTGGGTAGTCCATGACTAGGCCCTAAGGAGGTCTATAAACCCTTTAAAATTCTATGCAATTTTTTGTGCTTTCCCTGCCCCGCCCCCAGCCAGATAGACAGTTAGTAGTTCAACAGATTTTCAGAGAGATCCTTGACTCCAGAAAGATTTTAAACCATTTTAAACTGAACCATGTAGTTTGTCTGCAGTATTTTTAATGAAGCTATTTTAAATGGATTTTTTTCTTTTTTTCTCTCTCTTTTTTTTAAAGATTTATTTATTTATTTTATTTATTTATTTTTAAAGATTTTATTTATTTATTTGACAGAGACAGCCAGTGAGAGAGGGAACACAAGCAGGGGGAGTGGGAGAGGAAGAAGCAGGCTCCTAGCAGAGGAGCCTGATGTGGGGCTCGATCCCAGAACGCTGGGATCACGCCCTGAGCCGAAGGCAGACACTTAACAACTGCGCCACCCAGGTGCCCCTATTTATTTATTTTAGAAAGAGAGAAAATGAGCAGGAGGGGCAGAAGAAGGAGAGAGACTCTCAAGTAGACTCTGTGCTAAGTGCAGAGCCCGAGGCTGGCCTCCATCCCAGGACCCTGAGATCAGGACCTGAGCTGAAATCAAAAGTTGGATGCTTAACTGACTACACCACCCAGGTGCCCCTTAAATGGAATTTTTTCCCCTTAAAATAGGGAAAGGGATGACAGCATTCTCCTTGGGCCGATAGCTTATAAAAGTCTGGTTATAGGCAAAAAATGGTGAAATAGGTTAATTTTCTCAGCTGTTTCTGTGAAAGTAGAAGTGATAGGTATTCAGTTTCTGTCACTAGAAATAGTTGTGAAATATTGAAGCCCAGTAGATTTTCAGGACAGAGTAATCCACAGTGCTTTGTAGAATTTGACAAAGTATGGTTTGTTTTGACAAACTTCCGCGTTGCCTACAAAATACCTTGAGGATTTGGGACATGAGCTTTGACACATGGTGTGAGAAAGGATGAAAACACGATGAGGGAGGTCATGGAGAATCTGGGGGTATGGTCTAGCATCCACAGACCTTATTTGAGGGTCTAGAGCACGTGTGAGCAAGTGATTGTTGTAGGCCAGTTCTAAGCTGCCTCCTGTTTTTATGGTTTGTTAGGACACAACCATGCCTATTTGTTTCCATATTATTTATAGTTGCTTTCAGCTACAAGGGCAGAGTCGTATAGTTCTTACAGGGATCCCATGGCCTGGAAAGCCTAAAATATTTGCTATGGGGGCTTTTACAGAACAAGTTGCCAACCTTGGCCTAGGGTCTAAGTGTGTGAGGGAAACTGGAAAAGGCTTGTACTGATCGCACCTATACCTTACTTTAAAATCTATACCTGATGAGAAACTAACTGAGGGCCTCAGAGGGGAGGGGAGTGGGGGAATGGGATAGACCGGTGATGGGTAGTAAGGAGGGCACGTATTGCATGGTGCACTGGGTGTTATACGCAACTAACGAACCATCGAACTTTACATCGGAAACCGGGGATGTCCTGTATGGTGACTAACATAATATAATAAAAAAACATTAAAATAAAACAAAATCTATACCTGTAGTATGTCCATCAATATTAGCCACCTGCGGGCCCATGCTGGCCAGAATTTATAGTCACAGAAGCAAACTCTCTGTGCATACACTTGGATTTTATGTGTTGATCATTTGACTAATGTGTACATACGTGTTATTTGACTAAATTTTAATTTTGGCCCATGTCCCGTAATACGTTTCCACTTGAAACTTTCAAATTAATTTAGGCATTTTTTTTAGAGAATGTTTTTGTACTTTCAAAACTATCGTGGTAGAACAATTCAAATTAGGCAACTCACTGGGAAAGGATAATTTGTCTGGCTGCAGTTGAAGAATTTGAAAAGTTTCTTTACCTGTTGTGTTTTGAACTATTACTTAATCATCGTCAGCTACGATTGTCCTCACAAATTCCCAATGACAATTTTCATCCAAATGGTGCTGTATATTTGAATAGTGCTTTGTCAAATATTTTCACGTGTATATGATTTCAAACAACTCTGTGATGTAGGTAGGGTAGGAATATTACCAAGCACCACCTTTCCCTTTGTTTTCAAGTGTGAAATTGAGGCGTAGGGGACACAAGTGATTCCTTCTTGCTCACATGGGGAATTAGTGACAGCACCCTGGCTGGGATCCTGTTATTGTCAGTAACTGGCATAGAAATAGTTGTATTTTACTTTCGTATTTGTATTTTGACATACATAAAAGTCAGAGAGATTGAGGAATATTAATTTCTACTCATCCACGAAATGAGGATAGAATCTTGTAGAACTGCTGTCAGGATTAGAGATCATGTATGAGTTTGCTGAGGACAGTGCCAGGAGCAGAGTAAACACTTTGCAAATTATGGCTACTGTTATTATACTTTCCCCAGGGTTATGGGATTGTTTTGATTCTCTTAATTAGAATACACCATTTATTAGACTGTACCATTCTTAACTTTTCTTTTCCAAAAATGTGTAAAAACTATTATGTCTCCGTGGTTACAGTTTTCTTTATTCCCCAAGCGAGCTAACAGTATTGGAACAATTAAAGTCTGTACATTGTATCAAACTCAAATAAAATGCAGCTTTGGAGTTCATGTTTCAGTTTTTTTTTTTTATTGTAGTGGTATCATTTACTTTGGTAAATTCATATCCCGATTTAAAATGCCCCAAAGCAAATAAAATGTTTTTTTTAAATAAATTCAAGTACTGTATTTTAAAATGTACACGTTATACACACAAGAGCTGCATAGCAGAATTACTATAAGAAGCAGTTACATTCATGATGCCCAGTACTGTTCCGAACACTGCATGTAGATTACACTAGATATATTGTTTTATTATGAGTACTGTTGCTTAGTACAGTAACTTTAGTACAACCGTTTATATGATTGCATTTTTCAAAGCATTAATACAGTTAGTAGCATAGCATTTAACTAATATTGAATGAAAACACTATGTACAGGATGTATTTTAGGTCAGATGCTTACACAGTAATAAGCATTTAACATGCTGTCCGTATCCTTGACAAAACAAAATCATCCCTTTTGCTAAATACAATAAGAGAGGCTAAAAGGAATCTAAAGCAATTGAAAAAGAAAACTTTAAATTTTATATCCCTGTATTATGTTAAAGATGATTTAACATAATTTTCTCCTGGTTAAAATACACATTTTGTTCTGTGTGAAATAAAGGAGAGAGAGAGAGAGATTGCAAAGGCTGGTAATAAAAATGCTAATTGAGCTGTAGCCCTTCAATGATACTTTAGCTGGGAAAAAGTATGGTGAGTTGTACTCATCATTTTTTTCTGCTTAGAAAAAAAGTGATAGCCTATAAATTTCTAATGTTTTAAAACAGGTATTTGTTATTTAAGGTCTTAAAATAAATAAATATGCCTGTATTAAACAAATTAAGTTGTTTAAAAAACTTTGCAACAGTACTTGACTTATTCACAAATAGATTTTCTGTCCATATTTATCACAGTTTGAACAATTTAAAAACAGAAATCCTGCAAATACTCATCGCTTAGATAACAATACTTTTATCTTAATTCACATAAATGATTGCAAGAAAATTTTATAATACTTTACGTAGTATCTTACCTAATGCTCACATTGATTATTCAAATTAGTCACATTTAACTTTACAGATAGAAAAGTTGGGATGGTGAGGTTAGAGAACTCTATTCTAGTAACAGCAGCAACAAGATTTTCATCTTTTGTTTGTGCCACTAGCCTTCTGATTTTTTGTGGGGGAGGACACAACCTTAAAGTTCCTTGAATAAAGTAACTCTTCTGGAAATCAGATCATGATTACAAAAAGCTTTTGGCTGAAGATTAATTTAAATTTATTTAACCATCAAATTAGCCAGGGGTGTGTTCTATAGTTTGCTTGGAATTGCTCATGGAAAGTAGTTCTGTTATTTTTCTAAGTATGCAAATGAATGTCTCAAAAAAAATTTTGTTTTTTGGTTACGTGACTAGTGAGTCCTCTTTAAAAATTTGTTCACGGTTCTTTTCTTTTTTAAGTAGAAAAATCTTTTTAGATATAACCAGTCATGGAGTAATGATAAATAAATCAGTGTGATTCATCATATAATACAATCATCCTTAAACAAATTGTTCCCTTTCCTTAGACTATTCAGCCACTGAGTGACATTTCAAAGACTTAACCAAGCCAGATGTACACTGACAGCCTCTGATAACATTTCAAGAGGAAAAGAAGACTATTTGGAGTAAGTAAAATAGAAACCATACAGAGTTTCTGATTTGATCTTGAAGCTCCCCCTCTTCAAAGAATACATCCATAATTAGATCCAGAGAAATTTTGTCTCTTACTGATTGTTCTCTGAAGAGAATCACACGTTGATCATAACATACATACTTAATAACTTATATTTTGGGACACAAGGCGGTCTCCTGGCCCACCTTGGTCCACCCTAATGTCATTTTCAAATCAAGTCAAATACTGTCTTTGGATTAATTAGCTGCTGATGGAGGTTTGATAGAGGGGATGCTGCATGACCTTCTCATGATAAGCCTGACTTCTATATCTGGTAGATTATCCTGCTTAGTCTGTAAACACCCTTCATCTGTGGCTGCTAAGTGAAGATCAAATCGAAGAGAAACCGATTTTTTCCTTAATCGAGGGTTATCTTTAAAGAAGGAGCCTTCCCATTCTTTAATAACTTCATCCACTCTCTCTGTCCTGAAATGATACAATAAACCTTTCCATATGAAGAAGTATAGATCTATCAAAAATATGCAATCTGGATTCCATATGAAAAAGAAATCAAGAAATTTGTATAATTCATAACTGACACATTTTGAATTATAACTCATTTTATATTGTGCAATTTATAATTTATATACCTTAAAAATCGCACACATATAATTTCCAAGGAATTCTATGGAATTCTCATGTTTTGATTATATTTTTGGAAAAATGGCGAATTAAGGATCAAATACGCCTACATGTGAGGTTTTGTTTATATATATTTACTCATGTCAGATTAAAAAAATCATCGCGTATTAAAATTATGTTTGGAAACACACAAAGATTACGGAGGTTACTCAATTGAAGTTAATTTCTTTGCATGTGTTTATTATTAATAATCAAAGTTATTTTACTTACTGAATAGTGCCACGAGCCTCAGTGCTTTCCTTCACGATATTTCCATTTAGTATTGCCTGTTTGGTCACTGTTTCCACTTTTTCGTTCTCATACTTTTGTGGGAGTTTCGTTGAAAAAGATATTTCATTTATAATGGCTGTGAAAATGTTATCGTGAAACATTAAATTACAATGTTGTACTAGTCACAGTTGATTTATATGTCAAACTTTATTCAAATATTGCTTGTTTTTGCTACTTTACAGTATTTAGTTATAATCTATAAATGGCACTTTATTTTTCAAGTTCGTTTACTTATATCAGAAACTCACCTGAAGGTAAAACAAAACCAACTCTACTTGTCGTAGGTTTTTGTTCTTTTTTCTCACCTTGGATACAACCATAATATCTGAAATTGGAAAGAGTTATATTATAGAAGCAATACTGTATTAGGACATAATTGAAACGAATGCTCACCCGTAAGAGGATGGATAAAATGTAGTATGTTCATACAATGGAAATACTATTTAGCAATGAAAATAAATGAACTAAGGGTACACTGTATCTTTATGGATGAATCTCCCAAGTATAACATTGAGCGGGAAAAGAAAGGTACTTTGTAGCTAATTTTACAAAGGTTAAAATAATATGCAAAACAATTTCATATTTCGTTTAGGGATACATATGTACATACTAGTATAAAAGAATGTTTAAGGCTAATAAGCATCAAATTCAGGAGCCAAGTTAGACTAGGGGAGGAAGATGGGGGTTGGGATATGGTTTAGGTGCCTGGGGTGGGGGTGGGGGTGGGGAGATTTCAACAACCCTGTAAATATTTCACTTCTCAAGCTGAGGGAAGTGTGTACAGGAAGTTCAGGACATTTTTCTTGATACTTTCTTGTATATCTTAAACATAGCATAATAAACATTTTAAAAATTGTATTAAAGGAATAGTAAGGACCACTTCATCAACATCTTGAATGATTAGGCATTAAATAAAATCCTCAACCAGTTATTTTATTTAATAATACATTATATGTGTGTGTGTATATATATTCACAGAGCGCTCGCTGTCTTAAGACTTTACAATTTGTTTAATCCTCACAGCAATCCTATGAGGTAAGTAATATTATTCCCATTTTATGGATGAAAAAAACTGAGGCACAGAGAGGTTTGGTAACTTGCCTGGTGTCACTCAGCTAGTATATGGTAGATTTTGCATTGAATTTATGTTTTTCAAAGCTTTAGTAAATGTCAGGACTTATTATAAAGTTAAAGTAGTTTCTTCTAATTTTGTAGAGGACTCAGAATTCTGAAGCAAGCAAGAATAAAGGTTTCTTTCTATGGGAACATGGAAAATTGGAGGTTGTCCTGCGCTCAAAGCCATGTGACCTTTTAAGTGATTGCAGATTATGAAACTGTGAATTAGTAAGAATTCCTCTTTTGATATTTCGATACCTCTTGTTCCCAGGGCATCTGGAAGTCTTTTAAATCATGTATTCAGAACTAAATTGCTTTCCGTGGTAGTAATAGAATCACAGTATTATTATTTTTATTATTATTACTATTATTATTAATTTTGGCTTTTGATCTGTGGTGGGAGTGGCCCTGGGTGGGGGGATAGGGTAATATGTGCATTTTCCAGGCTCTCTTTGTGGGTGGTCCATAGAAGGCACTGACTAATTCTGAAAGAGATGAATGGCAAGGAAAGTGAACAGTTAAGAAAGGTCACTTTTGTAGTGATTGAGAATCATTTACATTTCGCTCTAGGCTTGAAGCACTCTTTGTTGTAACTACTGCCCCCAACTTTGGCCATTCTGTTCATACTTTGGGGAGGCTGGAAATAGTTGTTCCACATATTCTTTGCAATGCCGACTAATCCTATTTTGCTGTAGGAACCCGGTGAGCACGCCATGGTAATAATGGCTTTCTAGATGTAATTTCTCCGACTCCCTCCACAAAGACAGAAGCTCTGTATTTCTGGTCACTTGCCATTAACTACCGCATATGGAATTAGGTACCTGATTTCTTCCTTTTCTAGAAGGCGGCGGTAAGTGGCGATTTCTTGCTCCAGCCTCATTTTCGTGTTGAGAAGCATCTCATGCTCTTGGAGCTGCTTCTCGATGCCGCGCCTTACTTCCTGTAGCTCTTTCTCTAGTCCTTCAATCACGGCCTCTAGATCTTGCAACTGCATCTGGTAATGTTGCTCACTGGCGTGTAGGGAGTTTTCAAGGCCCCTTTCCTGTTTTATATAGATCTTCATCAGTGACATCAGTGAAACAAAATGTGCTTCTGAAATCTGATTTGCAACGTCTCCATTCTAGTGTGTTCTTTAAAAGTTTGCAATAATGGTACCTCACTTATGCAAAAGATGTTTCCCTACAACTTCGTGTATGACTCAAATGAAAAAAACTTATATATAGATAGCTAGAGAGCTTACTATTTCAAAGGAATCCTGTGATTATTCTTACGGCAAAAAAAAAAAAAAATCTGCAGTGTGACTGACTTATTACCACTGATTTATTTGGCTTTTAAAAATTGGAAATAGAGAATATCGAATGTTAAAGCAGAGTGGGCTGCTTAGAAAAGGCATTTTAGGAAGGTGTTTAAATATTTTTTACTATAAGAAGTCTCAGGCACGGGGATAGAAGACTCCCCCCGTGATAACTTTGGATAATGACAAAGGCTATGTTTCCCCATTGCAGCAATTAGAGAACCCCAGGATGATAAGCAAGAATTACTTCCTTTTTATAGGCATGAACTAGACCTTGAATGAATTGATAATAGCCACGGCCATGATGGAGGGAGGGGGGTAGTTGAACTAGGACCAGGGACAGAATTCAGTGGCCTTGCTTTTTACGTTTCTCACTGCAAGGTAATGGGCATTATTCCTTTCTCTCTTAATCAACAAACGTCTGGGGACTCAGTGGGCCAGTTGCTTTTGAGCCCATTCTCACCACCGCCTGGAGAGACTCAATTTCCACTTGCAGGTGGTGCCACTGGCGTCGAGCTTCCTTGAGTTCTGCTTGAGCTGCCTTTAAAGCCTCTTCGTCTTTGTCCATTTTTTGGCTCATATCTTCTTCTAGCTTTAAGAAAGCCACCAGCAACAAGAAGAACAGAAACAAAGAGCACTCTTGAAAATGAGACCTTTAAAAGTCATCCTAGAAACACAGCATAGGTGTCCCCTCATTTTTTCTTTAAACTGCTAAATTTCAAAAGTGTGTCCCAGTGCTTCGTTACTCCTTAGTCAGGTGTGCAAGCAAGTGAATTGCGTGCTCAGGTTCGGCGTTCTCAGTTATAAAATGAACCTCAGATGTCTCTTTCCACTATGGCAGTCTATGAAATGCAGAGAGAAATACACCGATTTAAATGAAAAGTAACAGTTTGCAGGATCTAAGCTGGAGACATCTGATTCTTTACTTTCTATTATTTATGGCATTACGAGGAAGACGGATTGAAACTCAGCTATTATTTCCCCCTATATTTTCTTGTGGGCTGCTTTGTAAAAGCAGATGAACAGTTATATATCTGAAACTGATCAATTCTGGGACCGGGCATATGGACAGAGATTAAATACTACTGGAAAGTTATATTATGAATAATTTAGAGAATTAGGTTATCAGAGGCATTGGAGGCTCTAAAATAGACTTCCGTAGAAAGAGAACCCACTGTTGATTTACCTTTTGCAAATGATCTTTTGGGAAAGCATGTGAATCTTGGGTATCTAGGGAAGTGGCCAAAATTACATCTTTAAAGGATGTTTTCTAAATGTCGTCATATTAAAATAACAAGTGGAATATGTTATATTTGGCTTTAAATATTCCTATGCTGATGTTCAAATCAAATGAAGTTATCTTTTGACAGAATTCTCTACATTTGGCCCCAAGAGCAGCGGGAGCAATGTATGGAATTGATTGTAGTATTGGTGTAGCAAAAATGGCAAGTTATTAATGCTTTTGTAAAAATGCATTTTGAAATAACAAATTTTAATTTGAGGGTATGATAGGTTTTTTGTTTGTTTTAAAGAAAGCATTGCAGCAGATGAAAGTTCACAAAGTTTAGGGCAAGGCATTCAAGAGCAAAATGCATACGTCTCTTTTGGTTTGTTGTACCACTTGTTCTAGTGTCAAGTTGGCAAAGTTAAGGAGCAACCCTTAGCAGAGCAACTATAAAAGAGAATGTCAAGAATTTAGGAAATAGGAAGGCATAAAAATGCTCATATCTGCTGGTCTTTTGGGTTGTGTGTTTGGAACTGGGAGCTAGGCTTGTGTGGTAGCTCGATGCCGAAGACGGCACCCAATGACCCACACATCCTCAAATTCATGTCCTGGCATGGCCCCGTCCTGTACCGAATCTGGGCGGACCTTGTGCCTCGCTTAAGCCAGCAGAATGTGGCAGAAGTGCCAGCTCTAGTCCTAAGCCTCAGGGAGCCCTGACAACTTGCACTCCTGTGTTTTGGGGAGCCTTGGGCCAACATGTTAAGAAGTCTGGATACCCTGCTGGAGAGATCCCATAGAGGCCAGATGGAGAGAGACCCTGAGGCAACCCAGAGAGAGAGAAACAGATCCAATTGTCTCAGCTGAGCCGGCCTTCCAAAAATCCCCTGTCAAGGTGCCAGACATAGGAGTGAGCCACCTTGGATGTCCAGGCTAGCTGTGCCTCCAGATGATTACAGTCTCAGCCAAAGTCACGCACAGCGGAAGAATCACCCCCACTGAACCCAGTCAACCCATAGAATCATGAAAGAGAATGGCGTGGTTGTTCTAATCCCCTGAATTTGGGGGGAGTTTTTTCTACACCAATAAATCACAAAAAGCTTATGTTTCTTTATTTTGTAATAATCAGGCTTCCCTGAATTTATTCCAACTGACCTTCTGAATTCTTTGGGGAAAAAAAAATCCTCTAAAGTAGATATACATTAAAAAGACCCTAAACAAAACTTATTATAGCCTTGCCCTTTCTCTTTAATTTGCTAATTTTGGCATTGTGACTTACAAACTAAATAACTTGTATTGGTACCATTGCAAAATAAAATATTTATTTGGTTTATAATTTTCAGAAATTGTCATCTAGTAATTTTTTCCCTTCTGTTTGCAAAAGGTGAGTGAACTATTCCAACACTTAAATATCCCAGTGACTCTGCTTGATCTAAGATACTGATCATTCTTTGTGAAGACTGAAAATATTACATTCAGGTGAAATTTATAGTTACCAAAAATGAATTGCTAATGAAATAAAGTCCTATGGTTTCCCAGAAATATTTTTTTCCCTTTTGGTGATTGTTCTTAAGTTCAGTCTTTGCTGTATTTGGGTGCCTGGAATAAAATTTGAACTCAGATATGATAGGTTAAAAAAAACCCCAAACCCAAAGATACAACCCTGAATTTTTAAGTTGTTTCTAAAATATTTGTTTGTACATTTATGTAAATGTTTGAGACCTTAATTAATTGCTAAATGTGATTGTCACTTTAAAACAAAGTAAGTCTATGAAATTAGGATTTAGCCTTTATTCAACTTGGCTCTCTCTCTTTTTAATACGTAAATATTTCATGACTTGTATTGGAAATAAACATTTCTCATCTTGTCATACAAAAGCAAAAATCTGTAAGTGGAGAGTCAATATCAATTTGGGGAATTTTGATTGTCCCAATTTATATCACCGTTTCTGAATGCCACCGTCACATACTTAGATAATTTCTATTTATAACAATCTGGTATAAAACTGATGCCAGAAACCTTTCAGAAATATCTTACTTCGTTTTATCTCTACCAAGTGTGCAAGCTAATAGATCTTACCATAAAGCCTGCCGTTTTAAAGACGTTATTGAAACGTTCTCTATAAATAACTCTGTAATATCTTCGAAGGGTATTTGAAATGATTCCTTCCTGAAGGATGTCTAAAAGAGGTTAGACTGCCCCATTTTATTGCATGTTGGCCCCATGTTTTGTTACTGATAGGAAGCTCACCACTGATGTAAAAATCATCAATCGACATTAATCGAATGGCCACATAACAGTATAATCAGAGCATTTCCCCCTGTGGTCCCAGTCACATCGCAGTAAAACCTAAATTCCTTCCCCAGTAGACGCTGCATTGAAAAGGAAATACTGTACCTCAGAGAGGCCGGGACAGGAATTGGATAGACAGGGATTGTCTCCTTATCCTGGAAGGTGCCTGTCTGTATGAAATCATTACCTGGATCCTTGTTGAGAGCACGGTCTCTATCTGATTTCTCGTGAGGAGCTTTTCATAGTTTGCCCTGATCTCATTGAGTAGCTGGGACAGCTCCATTCTTTTCCCATCCTCCACCTTGGCTAAGTGAACCTTATCGATAGGATGAGTCGCTGCGGCAGAGCTGGTCTGCCTGCGTCGAGCAGAGACGGAGCTCCGTGGAGCCTTAAAGACGCAGAGCTCCCTTTTTCAGAACCACCGAAATTCCCGTGCTTCTAATCAATTATGCAAATCTGCAAACCCTTTTCTGCCGCTGTTGCTGGTATAGTAGACATGTCAGACTCTCCATAAAGGAACAGAAAAAGGAAAACATCCTCAGCATTCCTGAATTGGTTCTCTGTAAAATTGAGCACTTGGGGGTGGGGGTAGGGGTGTCCACTTATCTTGTGTATAAAGGAAATGGGGAATAAGGTGAAGAAAATTGTATTTTGCTTTTACCCCCAAGGTACTGCATGGCAATTAATCAGGGCTGAAAACATGATAGCTAAAATTTTCTTTTATCATTTTTCTTGCCATTTGGATTATTTAAACAGAATGTTATGGTAGGGCATTAGAAGATGTCGTAAATCTTGAATATTCTGACAGGTATTGGAAAAAGCTACCGTCAGATGAAGCTGACAATTGTCATTAGCCATGGGACTGGTTGTATTGCTCTCAAATGCATACTGTGTGGTTCATGGCAGGCTCCTGGCCCCACAGCAGAGTTTGATGTCTTGAAGTGGATTCCTGAAGTCATATCCAGGCGAAGCTATACCTGGAGGTAAGTGCTAATAAACTGAGAACTGAGAGTTAACATTTCCGATATTTTAACAAAGTTGAAGAAATAGAACCAGATGGCCCGCGTTTATTCACTGGGGAGACTTATTGTAGGGGTTACTCCTTTATTAGTGAACGTACAGTTAATGACAACTCATGCCTGTAAATATAACATTTGCACATCTCTTCTAACTTTAAAAAGCACCTTTACATCTATCATTCTGTCTCTATCATTCCGTCTAAACTTCACGATCCCTGTCACTTTGTAATCTGAAAAGTTGACAAGCCTGAGGTGGGAGGGGTTGAGGCATCTTGCCCAAGATCATAAGGCGATGTCATGGCATCTTCGGGACTGGAGCTGTGGCTGCCTCACTGTATTCCATATATTGCCCCATCGGTCTCTGCATTCTGTCTCTCTCCTCACCTAAATTCCTTGTTTACGCTGGCCAGCTGGCTGTTAGAAGTGACTGAAATATTTTCGAGAATAGATCTATTGTCATCTTTATTTGTGGAGTGGCTTGGCTGGAATTGTATCCAAAGAGTCATTCAGGAAATAATCAATCCTTGGCTCCAGTGCTCACAGGGCCTTTGAATGTGCACTGTGTTCTTTTAATTTCTGAATTAACTCACTGCTGGCCAGGCCGGTCTGTGCTGGACATTTCTACAGTCCCCTGTAAACAAAGCTGGCCATCCATTGACCCTGCTGAGAGGAGACGTTCTGGTCATTCCTGTCCTCTGTTTAACCTGACCCATGCCTCCTCCACCCTTCCCATCAGCCACAAATGATTGGTCTAGAGCTAGACACTTGACCGAAAGATAGCCAATCCATAGGGCAGACACCTATGAGGTAGCCTGATACAAAAGCTCTCACTAAACAGGGTCACTTATGATTATCCAGACCAAACTGATCTTCTCTCTTGGTAATTGCAACTGAGAAATATGAAGAAAATCAGGCACTTGGTAATAGGAAGGGAAGCAAGAAAGTAAAGAATTACAGTCATTACTTTATGTAGTTCCCGCTAATCTCTGCGGAACATACAGAAAGCTGAACTAGATTCCACAGAGGGCTGGTCCTGGCAATCTGCATTTTAAACAGGACCCCCAGATATTTCTTATGTACCCTAAAGCAGGACTTTCCAATAGAAATATAAGGCGAGCCACGAATGCAAACTGCATATGGAATTTTAAACTTTCTAGTAGCCAAATCAAGAGAGATAAGGGGAAACGAGTGAAATGCTCTTTAATATATTTTCTTTAACCTGCTATAGCCAAGATATACTTATTTCAAGTTGGAATCCATCTAAAATGTTAATGAGATACCTGACCCTCTTTATTTTTGATAGTCTCTTTGAAAGCCACTGTTAGAGCACAACTGCTAACTTCTCGGTAATCAGAAGTAAAACACTGGCACATAATAGAGATCTTTAAAGCCTTGCTGCTTAGAGTGGGAGCTGGTTAGAAATGTAGGCTCTCAGGCTGCACCCCCGCCTCCTCGATCGGAATCTGTGTTTTGTCAGGATCTCTACTTGATTGTTGTGCACCCTGAAACTCGAGAAGTACTGCTTTAAAACCATTGGTTCTCAAACTTGCTGCACAATGAACTCGCTTGGGGAACTTGAAGAAGTAGTGATGAGGCATCCCCCTGCCAGAAAGCCTGACTTAATAGCTCACGATGGTTTTCCCAGGCATCAGCATTTTGTTAAAACTCCCCAGGTGAGTCTAATCCGTGGCAAAGTTTGACAATTACAGCTATACGTGTTACAGATGTTTCCTTCTACTCATTCCCAGATCCTGCTTCACCGAAAGGAAGTGGGCTGTTAGTACGAGTGTCTTACCGAATGAAGACTCCAGACATTCAACAGTGGCAAGTCCCGCTGTTCATGCTGTGGTTGGTGCAAATCGGAGCCAGGTAGATAAGATGTACGCATGGTTTATTTTTCTATAACAAATTAATCTTTACTTTGAGCTCCCATTCTGTAGAAGATGAGTAATTAAATCTCCTCCATTGGGTTTCCTGTCTCTTCTCCCAAATGTCGCATCTAAGCGTCGGGGAACTTCGGTAGCTGGGATTAGGGGGTCAGGATGGTCCTTGATGTCGTCCGTCCAAGTCTGTGTTCACTAAGTCAATCGTCGTTCTTTCCATTTGTCCCATTCAAGTTGTCATGGGGAAACAATTAAAAACGAAATCTCCCAACCCAGAAACCCTCTCCACAAAGATAGTAGAGAATGAAAACACTTTTATTATTGAATAAACATTAGACCAGAATGGGAGGCACAGCACAGGTAATCCGCTAAGAGATTGCGAAAACAGGAAGACACCTTACCCGTTTACGCAGCCAACCAGATACAGCCCACACATCCCTGTTCTCAAGACAGACAGTCACTAGTCCTCAAGTAGGAGGACTTGATGTAGAGGCCACTTTTAGGCAACAGGCTTGAGCAATGGAAATCAGAAAGGGCCAGCCACAGACCACTGAGCTGAACACAGGCCCATCAGGCGACCCACCTCAAACTATCCATAGGCCCTAACTTACCAATGGGCTACCTACAACCAGCGACAGTTACCAGAAAAGGGGAAATGTCCATAAGTCCCCCTACCTCCTCACCTTCCCCCGAAATGCAGCCCCGACCCACTGCCTCACTGCAGACTGTCTCCCTACCCGCTGCTCCCTTGCAGGGTTTCACCAAACTTCTGCCTCCTTTGTTCTGTCAGGTGAACCCTGTCACGGCCGCACGACCAGCCCCCAGGCTATTAATCATCGCCTCACAGTTGGGCGCCGCATCGGACCTGGAGACACACCACACTTGACAGCACCGTTTGTCACACATAGTTCATCTGGTAATTTGGTGACTTTACCTGGTTATTGGGGTGACCACCTGGGTTCACTAAGAGGCTTCATATAAAGGAAAAATACACTTCTTTGTAACAGGATGTAGTTTGGAGAGCGGCTCCTACCTTCCCACAAAAACCGAGGGCTGTGATGTTTCTTGGATATTTACCATCCAGAGATACGGTTCCCAGGTCCTTGAAAAAGACATTCCAGGCCAGAAACAGGTCAAGGGCTTATTTTGCTTTGAAAAAGATTTACTTACATTTCAAAGAGACAGATAAAGTATTTACAGTCACAAGGTCCCCGAAGTAAAGGCTCTGGGAGAGTGGCAGTGTGTGTCTTCCCTTATTTTCAACAGGGAGAATTCAGCCTCTCCTTTCTAATTTGTAGTTGCCCTCACTGCATTCAGCTGCTCTTGCAGACTTCCCTCCGTGCCTGAGGGCTTGGGGACCATTCTGCTGCCTCAGTGTGCGGGTGGCATGGAAATAGGTAGATTGTGACTCCATCTGCCGAGACCCACTGCTCAACCCAAACCTACCTGGCGCTCACCCCATTCCTGGGGCCACAGTCCGAGAAGCAGGGCACAATGCTCCTAAGCAGTCAGGTCCCCAACTTACCTCCGTTTTGCTGCTTTGCAGGGGCTTAGACTCAGCAGCAGGGCCCAGGGCTCCTCTCTCAGGGACCCACAGGGCCGCCAGTCTCCTTTCTCCCCTCTCCCTTTGGTCCAGAGAAGCTCTTCTCCTCTTGAGAGTTCTAGTCTAGAATGTAAGTTCCAAGGCCTGTCTGGTCATGAATGGGTCTAGCTCTGTGCCTGGCACTGAGACAGCAGACAGAAAATGCGTGTAGAATGAATGATGTTTCTTCTGTACCTTTCGTCTCGGCCCGAGTCCTTTTCAATCTAAGATGAAAGAGCTTTGTTCACTCTCCCCAGAGGCACTGAGCAGAGTCACTTACAGGCTCCGAGGAGGTGGGAGCCGGGCTAGTGACGAACCAGTAGGAGACAGGTAAATAGTTCAAGAACTTTATAGTCCTCACGTTTTTCGTGTTTGTAAATCCACGCACCCACCTACCATCTTGGTGGATTTTTACTGGGTGATATGATGAGATGTGCATTCACCTCGGTGGGAAATCACATCTCTTCTGACCCGTTTTTACTTAAGATTGGATTTTTGCTTTAAGGAGGAAAAAAAATACAGAAAAGAAAATAATGGGCGAATTTGTTTTTACGCACTGCACTTGGGCCTCCTGTAAGTACCTAATTTGGTTGTATACAAGAGTCACAAATCTTAGTCCATTTAATGTTTTGTCCTATGCATCGATGCGATCGGGTTGTATTCTAACAAGCATGCCAGATAGAGCGGACAGCAACACGAGGTTATATTAAATGGATTTCTTCTCCAGGCAGTCGTCAATAAGAATTTCTTTTCTTTGGGCAGACATATCAGTCCAACTGATTTTTTAATTCGGGGAATAATCCCACAGAGCTGGGGTATTATTTATTAAGTGTAATTTCTTCAGCAGCTGAAGATCCCATGTTTTTTTAATCAGTCATGCATTTTTTTTTAAAAGATTTTATTTATTTATGTGACAGAGAGACAGCCAGCGAGAGAGGGAACACAGCGGGGGGAGTGGGAGAGGAAGAAGCAGGCTCACAGCGGAGGAGCCCGATGTGGGGCTCGATCCCAGAACGCCAGGATCACGCCCTGAGCCGAAGGCAGACGCTTCACGACTGCGCTACCCAGGCGCCCCATGCATTTTAATAAGATTATAGATGCATCATTAGTCAGCAAATAAAGATGTATTTTTGGGGGGGGGGGGTACTTGTGAAAAATCATGTTTTGTGACAGGCCTTCACTGGTTTGTCCCCTTTTTGTTACATTGTTGGTTTTTCTACTCATAGGAACATGCCTCCACATGATATGACTTAATCTTGTTTCATGTGTCAGTTAAGAATATAATTAGACAAAGATTTGTGTTGGAATATATCTGTCAGCATTTTTTCAGCACGCTTCAAGGTGCATGGGCAACGCGTGTGTATGTACAAGACGTCTTGCACATACATTTCGTACGGAGTGTGCAAGCGGGGTGTAGTAGGCCACGTGCAGGCCAGCGCTGGGCAGCTACTGAATTCATTCTTTGCCACCGGAACGAGTGAAAAGCAGGGCCATTTCTCCAATCAAGGACTCTGCCCTTCAATCCTATTTCCTCTCGTATCTTCCTACAGTGCTTCCTCTTCCTTCTTGGTTCCCTTGCAGCCCAACACACAGAGTTTCACGCTCAAAAATGAGCGCCACCAGGGGGTGAGGGCAAATTAAGGTCCCGGTTACATGCAGTTTCCATGTATTGCAAACACAACTCCTGTTACACTGTGAGCTTTACAGACTCTACGCACGAAGCAAAACTATTCAGGAAATTCAATTTCCTTTTCCCCATCCGCTTTTCCTCTGGAGGTGCCTTCATTAAATCCCAACCTTTGAAGGTTTAGTTCTCTTTTTTCCCCTAAAGCTTTACTTATTTTTATTTTAGAGAGAGAGAGAGAGAGCACGAGCAGGAGGGGCAGAGGGAAAGAGAACCTCAAGCAAACTCCACGTGGGGTGTGGAGCCCGATGCGGGGCTCGATCTCACGACCCTGAGATCTCAAACTGAGCTGAAACCAAGAGTCAGACGCCCAACCGACGGTGCCACCCAGGTGGCCCGAAGGTATAGTTCTTGGGCTGAAACTGTGCACCTGTCTGCTGGCCCCACCTGAGCTACAATGTTTGCCTTTCTTTTCTGATCCCTGGGACACAGGTCTTTGCTGGGCCCCGAGTACAACTTTCTCACCAATTGGACACCTGTTCCCTTAGCTTCCCTTTCTGTCTTTGAAATACTGATTTTTTTCTAAACTCCCTTTCTCTCACTGTTGACATTGGCCCTGTGGTCTTCTAGTGTTCTGGATAAGCCTACTTTTCGTTATTTCCTCCTCATCTTGGTTTATTCTAGACCATTGAATCCCTTGCACTTAGATCCACCCTTTCTTGGGTATTATCTCTGTTGTCTTCTTTTCCTCTCTCTTTAACATTTTTTAAATTTTAACAGTTTTTTACTTAGGCTCATCTCACAGGTTTTCCACCGCACCCAGCAGTTTCTAGCATCCTGACGGCATCCCCTAATTCTCCTTCACTCTTCCCCTGAATGCAGCTGTGAATTTTCTTCTCTGTAGTTTGGTCTGTATTTCTTTCTTTCTTTCTTTTTAAAGATTTTATTTATTTATTTATTTGACAGAGATAGAGACAGCCAGCGAGAGAGGGAACACAAGCAGGGGGAGTGGGAGAGGAAGAAGCAGGCTCCTAGCGGAGGAGCCTGATGTGGGGCTCGATCCCAGAACGCTGGGATCACACCCTGAGCTGAAGGCAGACGCTTAACGACTGCGCCACCCAGGCGCCCCTGTATTTCTTTTTATCGTGTTCTGTGACTAGTGTGTGATGGTTGATAATGCACGTGTGTTTATGTATTCAAGGGCCTTTTAATTTTTTTTATTGAACTTTTTTATTTTGAGGTAATTGTAGATTCAGTTGGAAAGAATAGATTCCCCAGTGATACTGTCTTAGAAAACTCTAGGACAATATTGCAGCCAGGATATGGACATCGTACAATCGAATCGGAATATTTCCATTGCTACAAAGTTCCTTCCGTTTGTCTGGGGCCTTTCCTGAGTGGTGGCTCTGTGTGGCGTGCTGGGCACCGGGAGGGAAGAAGAAAGGCATCAGATACGGATCCTGCTGAAATTGCTTCAATTCGAGGTTGGAAAGTGGGAGGCGCCAGAGAAAAGCGCCTCTGAGGAGAGAGTAATTACTTTTTGCTGAGGGGATCAGAGAAGGCTTGTAAGGGCAAATACAAATTAAAAATAAGAGGCTTAATTCTCCCTGATGAAAATAAGGGAAGACACACACACTCCCACTGTCTCTTCTTAGGGTGTTTACTTCAGTAAAACTTGGTAATTGTACATTCTTTCTTTGTCTCTTTGAAATGTAAGTAAACCTTTTAAAAAGCTAAATTAGCCTTTGGCCAGCTTTATGGCCCTGGAATGTCTTTCTCAAGGACTTGGGAACCTTCTGTATCTTTGGGTGGTACACAGTCCTGTCTCCCAGTTTCTGTAGGAGGCTAGGAGCCTAACTCTGGGGGGGCCTCGCTCCGAAACCAGCTCCTGCCTAAAGTCAAGAGGAGCTCGTTTTTCCTTTATCTAAACCTACCTGCTAACACAGGTGGTGACGCGATCGCCGGGGAAAGTAAGGATGAGCTCATGTGACAAATGATGCTGTCAAGTCCTTTACCTGAGGACTCGATTTCGTTTAGCGTGAGAACGTGTGTGTAATGAGTTCTATCTGCTGGAAGTGAGATTCTTTTCTGTCTTTGTGATCTCTTTCGTTTATCTTGAGAACACGTGTGTAATGTGGTCATTACAACCTTGACTTTGAAGGATGGCCTACGTGTTACAGGCAACCTATATAAAAATACATAAGACTCTCTATTTGTAGTTAACCTACATTTTAGGCAGGTGGTGGTGGAGGCTTTGCCTTGAAATTAAAAAAAAATTCAGTGGAGATGAAATGTATATAACATAAAATTAAAAAAATGTATAGTTCTTTGGCATTTAGTACATTCACAATGTTGTGTGACCAGCGTATCTGTGTAGTTCCGAAGCCCTTACGTCCCCTCGAAGGAAGGCCTGTACCTATCACTCCATGTTTCCCTCGTCCCCCAGCCTATGTAACCATCGGTTTACTTTCTGTCGTTATGGGTAGCAGCACGGATCACACTACCCAAACGGTGGAACTAACCCAGGTGTCCATCAGCACATGAACGCATGAACTAACTGTGGGATAGCCACACAATGGGATGCATTGTAAGGCTTTGTCCTCTCCAGTAGCTTGCCCAGGACAGAGTGTGTGAGCAGCATGAGACGTGGGTGGATCGCCTTCAAAGGTCTGACATAGTTCTTATCTGGAACCCAAGTTTGTAGATTTTTGGGTATTATTTTTGCTTCTTGGTCTTCACATAATGACCTGAATTACTGAGTTCTATTTGCAGGTTTAAATGCTCTTGCACTGCCCACACTGGCTGTGGCTGAACGTGCCCGCTCCAGAAGGAACGTCTGAGTCCCGTGTCTCTTTCTGCCTTATTGCTCCATAATGCACATTGTCTCCTTGGTTTTCGGCTGCCATTGCAGAGCCCTTCAACATTCTCTGGGCCAGACCCTGCTCCCTGACAGTTGCCCTCAGAGGTATCTCTTTCTGTCTCCCCATCTTTCTCTTCTTCCCTTGCTTCTACCTTCCCGGTCAGTCTGTAAGTATCTGAGTACCTTCCAGTTGCTCAGATTGGTTGGACAGCTTTGGAGGACACGGTGAGCATGGTAACCCATTCATACTTGTAGATACCTTGGATCTCTTTCTAAGTAAGCTTGATAAATAAAAACCGGAGTCTCACCGATGTTTATAGCAACAATGTCCACAATAGCCAAACTATGGAAAGAGCCCAGATGTTCATCGACAGATGAATGGATAAAGAAGATGTGGTATATACCTACAATGGAATACTACTCAGCCATCAAAAGAAAATGAAATCTTGCCATTTGTAATGACATGGGTGGAACTAGAGGGTATCAGGCTAAGCGAAATAAGTCAGTCGGGGAAAGACAATTATCATCTGATCTCACTCCTGTGGGATTTTAAGAAACAAAACAGAGGATCATAGGGGAAGGGAGGGAAAAATAAAACAAGATGAAATTAGAGAGGGAGACAAATCATGAGACTCAATCATTGGAAACGGAGGGTTTCTGGAGGGGAGGGAGGTGGGGGGGATGGGGTAACTGGGTGATGGGACATTAAGGAGGGCACTGATATAATGAGCAGTGGGTGTTATATAAGACTGATCAATGACTGAACTCTACCTCTGAAACTAATAATACACTATATGTTAATTAACTGATTTAAATTAAAAAAGATAAAATAAATAAAAAATAAAAACCAAAAAACCCCCCAAAACGGGAGTCTCAGAAGAAGTACATCAAGGCTTTTTACAAAGAGACATTTTGCAAAAGAAATTTTAGCCTACAAAAAAATTTTAAAAAATTTATTTCCCCACTGGCTTGGAGGAGGTGTTATCTAACCTTGACTATGAAATGAATGACATTTAAAATATATAGATTAATACAAGTTTTATTTCTCCACAACCTTTAAGTGAGGTTCAAAATGCTTGGTAATTATTTTTTCCTTAACTAAATTGTGAAATTCTCAAGGGCACAGTGTGCATGTTTTATATTTCTTTGGAACCTGCCCCAACTCCCACTAATTTAATGGTTTTGCCATTAATCCTTTAGCCTTAATGTTCATTTAATGCTTTTGAACAAATGAATATCAGAGTAGATAATCTTTTATTGACTTTATATCTTGTCTTAAAAATTAATTGAAGATTGTTAAACTTCTCTCAAAAATATGTTTTGGGTTCTGGAAATGTTCATTGGAGGTTCAGGTTTGTTTTGACTTTCTCATTGTATAACCAGGAGAAGAGTTGCTCTCTTAGGGATTACTGTTGTATATTTAGGATAGAATGAGAATCTCTTCCTCTTGGGTGTGGGCTGTGTTCAGATTAAAGACACTAATCCAGCATACCCAGCAATTATTCAGTTTAATGCAACATAATTACCTCTATAGATCATATCATTTTATGTGAAAATAGTACTTCTATTTCTGTGAACAATTTTACGCATTTGGAGAAAATGCTGGGATCAGTAGTTTTGACCTTCAAAAATCATTATCTTTGAAACCTCCCCAAGCAGCCACAGAACTAGCCACCACGCTCTGAATGATATGTTCATTGAAGTTAGCACTGTTTGAGAATTAGGGAGACATTTCCTATTCTCTTTGATAAATTCTTAGTGTTAATCTTAGAGATTGAATAAATCAAAACCCCTTCTTTTCGACTATATGATTCTATATATACCTTTGATAGTTTAGCTATATTACCATTTACTTTTTTTTTTTTTTTAAGATTTTATTTATTTATTTGACAGAGAGAGAGGCAGCAAAAGAGGGAACACAGCAGGGGGAGTGGGAGAGGGAGAAGCAGGCTCATAGCGAAGGAGCCCGATGCAGGGCTCGATCCCAGAACGCCGGGATCACGCCCTGAGCCGAAGGCAGACGCTTAACCGCTGTGCCACCCAGGCACCCCTACCATTTACTTTTAACTATAACTTCACATACTTAGCAATCGATAAGTTTGGAGCTATCTATTAAAAATAATCTGGTATTAAGATAAAAGTGTGCATGATTCAGTTTCTGATTTAGTGCTGAACACAGTTGCTGATTTCTTGAAGACTGTAGTCCTCTGCAGTATTACGCTGTTTGGTGGTACAAAGTGTTCTGAAATTAGTGAGCGTTTTTTGTTTCCTCTAAATTTTTTGGCCCCTCAATTTGACTTTTGTTTCTCTTTGGCTTTTTACACCACTGGACTATTCAGTAAAAAAAAAAAAAAAAAAAAAAAAAAAAAAAAAATTTAAGTTTAATATATTTTAAGATGTCTTTTGGCTTAAATCTTCAACAATTACATTTGGAAATTAATGAACTTTCTGAAATGTAGTCCAGTCTATATGAAAATCAAAACTGTTGGTAGGCCCAGAATAGTTGCCCTTCAGTGATTCCACATTCTGCCACACCTTTTATGAATATTTTCACAGCGTTGCCTTCAGAAAAATTCATTATACTAATCCATTAAGCTTCAACTCCTTCTTAATTGCTTTTTTTTTTTCCCCCAAATATCTCCTCTCACCAGTGGCTCAATACCTCTGTCATTGCTGACTCCTGAAATGAAATTTGGGGATAGGTTGACATGCAGGCACAACAAGCTCAGTTATCCTCGAAAATCATTACCTGTGAAACTTCTCCAAGTACCCAGAAAACTAGTGACTCATGCCTTAGAAGGGATGGTCACTGAAATCAGCCTTGTTTGAGAAATAGGGAAACATTTTCAGCTGTCTTTGAGAAATCCTAAGTAGTAGTCTTTTAGGGTTCATTTTGGTGAATGAATGAATGAATGAATGAATGAATGAAAGGCATTTCTGGTTCATAGTGTATCTTCTTCAACTGTAGTAGATAATAGCAACTGTTTTCCAAAGTGGTCACACTGATTTATCCTCCCATCAATAGTAGATGTTGAGTTCCAGTTGCAGAATGTTCCAGTTGTTTCACATCCTTGTCAACACTTGATATTGTCTTTTTAATATTTGCTCACTGAGGAGTGTGGACTGTTATATTATTGTAGCTTTAGAGCTTCATGAGCTTTTCTTTCTTTTTTTTAAATATTTTTATTGTTATTTTTTAATTTTTTTTTTAAAGATCGACAGAGATAGAGACAGCCAGCGAGAGAGGGAGCACAAGCAGGGGGAGTGGGAGAGGAAAAAGCAGGCTCCTAGCGGAGGAGCCTGATGTGGGACTCGATCCCAGAACGCTGGGATCACGCCCTGAGCCGAAAGCAGACGCCCCCTGTCTTTACTTTTTAAAGCTTCACTAATTTGGAGTGATTTTGATAAAGTCCCATCAGAATTACGGTTAGTGCTTTATTATTTATATATTTACATATTTACATATATTCTTTCTCTTTCTAGACTGTCGATTCATCCACAGAGGGACCTATGCCAGAAACTTGGAAAGGTAACCTACGACTGCCTTAGCCAACTTAATAACTTGCTCTGTGTCTTAGTTCCCTCATCTGTAAAATGGGGATACCTCACAGGGCCATAGTGAGAATTGAATTAGTTGGCACATATGAAATGCTTGGAACAGTGCCTGAATGATGTGGTCCAAATTTAGGAGGTGGTTCCAGCAGCAGTATGGAAGATGAACTGATAGAGGTAGAGAAAGGTTGCAAAAAAAACCCCTCAAAACCACAAAACCAAAACAACCCGGTAGCTTTCCGACTTTATTTTTGCAACCCGTAAGAGAAATGCATTTTTGCTGTAACATCGGTACACAACACACACACACTCATATATAATTAAAACAAAACTTTTGTAGAATAATATTTACCATTCATAGCTAACATGTACTCTACTGTTTTCTATTTCATTCCATTTAAAAATGCTGACTGTGACCTAATATTTTTAAAGATCTACTAACAGGTCAGAATCTGCAGTTTGAAAAATGGTCTTAAACTCACCTATTAGCTTAAACCTTGTTTCATCACATTTTGTCTTCCATGAAGCATCTTTATTTATTTAGTCTGTCTTCTTTCCTTCTTTATTTCCTTTGACCTTTCAAGTAAATGTGCACTAACCTGGCTCCCCAGGGGCACCTGGGTGGCTCAGTCAGTTAAGCATCTGACTTGATTTCAGCTCAGGTCATGATCTCAGGGTCATAAGATCAAGCCCCACGTCAGGCTCTGTGCTGGGTATGGAGCCTGCTTAAGAGTCTCTCTCTCCCTGTCTCTCTGCTCTCACCCCCTGCAGGCTCTCTCTCTCTCAAAAATAAAATAAAATAATAAAATAAAATAAAATAAAATATCTCCCCACATTCTGAGTTGAACAATGTTGGAAGGAAAGCATATAAGTATGATGTAGTAAAAGCTTCTAGGACATTTATTATTATTTCCATAGGCGTATATTTCAAAGAAAAAGTTACAGTACTATTTTGACAAATATCTCAGTTGAAACTATTCCGCAATCAGAGCCTTGGTTTCATATGTCTTTCATTGCTTAATATAAATGATAAATTCATATAAAGACACAACTCTCTTGGACCAGGAATATACTGTTCCTCCAAAGAAAATGAAATAGGATAATGGAAAATCTTTCTTATCGAACTTACCCTTAATTTTATTTCCTCTTTCTGATCCAGTTTCAAACTCATGACTGAAAAGAAAAACAGCACATCTTATAGTCTATATTGATTGTTTGAGATAGTCATAAAAATTGTAATACCCAGGACTGTTTTTAAAGACTCTGAGTTGAAGACATTGAATTTTAACTTCTTGTATTTTTATTCCTTCTGTTTTTGAATTACATGGCCCCGAATGACTGTTAAGCATATAATATGTTGGATAGAATGTGTTTGTTTTCTGAGCAGGAGAAGTAGAGCCGTGGTGGTGCCCTAAACGTCAGCTCAGTTGGACGAACTTGGGGGGGGGGGAGTTTGTAAATCAAGGCCTCGGTCACGGCCTTTATAGAGCTGGCAAAGGGGGGTATTAAAAATGGTACTTCCAGGATGGGCCTTGTGGAAGTTTGTTCGGCCCTTGTGGTATAATACTGTTGCATTTAGTTAAGAACGTCAGCAGGAGCAACTAGATACCTATCCTTGCCGCCAGCCCCACCTGCTCCACTTCTTCACCAAACTCGCAGCTGCCCCCGTACCAGCCCTGTCCCTGGAGCAGGTGGTGGTAGGCCCCCATGTCATTCTCCGGGTGCATCCTGGTGTAGATGCTGGCAGCCTGCACCCTGGCTCTCTCCCTCCCTGCGAACTTGAGGACCTGGATCTCCAGGGTCACTATGCACACTTGGGGCTGTGAAAGCTGAGTCTGGGAGCTGGCCTCAGATTCTGTCGGCCTGACTTCCGTGGATGTTTTCTGAGGATATTGTGAAGTTTGAAGTTTTCCCCAGAGAAAAGGTGAAACCAAGAGTTATTTAGGCAGATAAGTATCAGAAAGTGTTCCTCTTCAGGTTGCAAGAAAGAAGACACAATGCATAGCTATCTTCTCTCCTCTAGTCTAGCCTTTTCTCTTTCAAGTAAAACAGAGATAACCTTTTCCACTTGGACACTATGTTTTAAGGGGGTGAATTTTTTTTTAAGATTTATTTATTTATTTTGGGGGGGCATGCACGCAGGGAGGGGCAGAGGAAGAGGGAGAGAGAAACCTCAGCAGACTCCTCGCTGAGCTCAGAGCCTGACAAGGGGCTCATTCTCAAGACCTTGAGATCATGACCTGAGTGGAAACCAAGAGTCAGACGCTTAACCAACTGTGCCACCCAGGGGCCCCAAGGGAGTGAAGTTTTCAGATTTGAGGGAAGGAGGGTACTTCACCCTGTGTCTTGTACCAAGCCAAGCATTTCGAACTGTGGTGAGCACTTGCTTTCGTGGAGAATGAAAATGCTGCTTGCATATGGAGAGCATCGGTTCTCAAAAGGATGTCTTTGCTCCTCTTTCGGGCATATGGCAACATCTGGAGACATTTTGGTTGTCACAAAGGATGATGGGGGATGCTACTGGTGTCTAGTGGATAAACCTATGGATGCCGTTACAACTGATAAGGTTGTACAGGACAGCCACCCCCTGCCCAAGAATTATCCAACCTCAAATGTCTAGAGTGTCAAGGTTGATACATCCTACCTTAGAACCTGACATTGGTTGTTATGTATTACAAAAGTTTCAGCAAACCCCTTGAATTAGGGTAAATCTGACCTAATTTTAATTCACTATAACTATAATTCATTTCACCACCTTGATATTTTTTTTATTGTTCTTAAAATTGAGTTGCATAGAGTCATAGATCTGAGAATTGGAAAGTACCTTACGGATGACCAACTCCCCTGTTTTATAGATAAAGGAAAAATGAGGTCTAGAGATGGATACTTTTGGAAGAGTGACTTATCTAAGGTCACACTCTGAGTTTAGAGACAGCCTAGGACTGGGGCTCCGGTCTACCAGGCTAATGCAAAATAGAGCAACTGGCTAATGCATTATCAGTTTAATAAAAGCTTCCCTACAGTTCAAGTGTGCCCAAAAGACAGAAATGCCACCGCTATCCTGTTTCCTATCTCACAGCTTCTGAAACATCAGATACTTGAAAAACGCTTATTGCAAATAATCTTGTCTTTTGGGAGTACAAGTGAAAATTTATTTATGTATTCATTCATTTATTTAAAAAAGGTTTTGTTTATTTATTTGAGAGAGAGAGAGTCACATGCAAGCAGAGGGGAAGAGGGAGAAACAGACTCTCTGCTGAGCAGGGAGCCCGATGCAAGGATTGATCCCAGGACTCGGGGAACATGACCTGAGCCGAAGGCAGATGCTTCACTCACTGAGCCACCCAAGCGCCCCTGAACATTGATTTAAAAAGGAAAACATTGTTATTCAAGTTTAAATGTATAAATTTTCTTAATAAAAATGTATAAAATCTTCTTAATTAAAACACAACTCCTTGATACTGAAGGAACTCCTAGCTGGATCTTCGAGAAGCCACTTCACCTAGATTAATTCTCTTAAGCTTTCAGACAGGAGTCCTGCCTTACCACCTACCTGGAGACAGAAACAAGTGATCTCATTCTGGAAAAGCGCCAGCCCAGTGTTTCTCTAACAGCGAGCTCATGTCGACATTTGCGGTGTCTTAGCTGATTCAGGAGCTGGAGTATTTTCAAAATAGGGGTTGACGGGTGCAGTTAATTTTGCTTCTAGATATTTTTCATGTATTAAATGAACACTCTCCGGTGTGAATTCGCACTTAAGAAGCCAAAGATCTCAACATTTTAAGAGCTTTTAAAAATAAATTTCATAGGGAATAGAATATTTTGGGGACCTTTTGTTGAGGTGAAATCATGAAATTACCTGAGGACAAATTGGATTTGGCGTCTACACCCAGGAGGAGACTGTTACCTACCAGGGCTCCTGCAGACGGGTTCTAGCTCCATGGCCTGAATATCCACTTTAGCTCATTCGTCTGAACCTTAGCCGGACTGGATGCGGGATCTGCTGAAGCAGTATTCGGCTCTGAAATGCTATTATAAAACAGGGCCATTTATCAGGGAACGGAAGTCGTCCTAATTTTCTGACCTTGACTGGATTTTTAGTTTACCTTGTCCTTGAACCTAATTTTAACATCCTGGTGATTCTGTTCAGTGAGGGCTTCACGGGGAGATCTCAGGTCATTGAGGAGCCCGGTTAGAGTAGCTCCAGGTATGACGACCGTCTCCACATGCCCGTCAGAGCCTGCAATTTCTGGTGGGACTTCAGTTTCCAGAATGGGAAACAACCGTCAAGGGATTGAACCATGATGGCATTAGAATTCACTTCGTTTATTAGAATGTTCCTTCACCTCCGGATGCCTGGGTGGCTCAGTTGGTTAAGCGTCTGCCTTCAGCTCAGGTCATGATCCTGGGGCCCTGGGGTCAAGTCCCACATTGAGCTCCTTGCACGGCAGGGAGGCTGCTTCTCCATCTGCCTTCCGTTCCCTCTGCTTTTGCTCCCTCTCTCTCTCTCTCTGACAAATAAATAAATAAATAAAATCTTTAAAAAAAAAGAATTTTCCTTAACCTCATCATTAGATTGGAATTGAAGACAAGAAATAAGAAAGAGGCAAGTTATACTTCAGCCTCTGGACACACACACACCTTCATGGCTCTTCATGAGATCAGCGAAGTCCTCTGCCAGGTTTCAATCTGCATTTCCAGATCAGTGTTGGAAGCAGTGAGGTCATCCTGGACTCTGCACTGGCCGTGGCTGTCAGTGGCCGCATTCTGGCACAGGGCTCGTTCAGAGCCAAACCTGAACAGTTTCAGGTGCTCTCAGTGGTTATTAAGTTTGTGTTAATACTCTATTCTGAACAGTCTTTTAAAGGACTGTTTCCAGAAATGCCAAGTTTCAGTTTAATATTTGTTGTAAATATAATTTGCTATTCACATTTCACATTTTGGGGGGAAGGGGGGTACAGCATATGAGATGCCAAAAGCTTTGAGGAAAGCCCTCTAGCATTTTTATTTCTTAGGACAAAGTCGCCACACTTTATTTCTCTCTTGCTTGTGAGGGCCTTGTACACACATGTAAAGAAGGGAATTAAGGAATTTTCAGAAACACATAATGGTACTTTTTAGGAACCTTACTTAAGACATACCTAATTCATAAAAGTTCTTGCTTCTAAACTAGGCAATGATTCTTTGAGCATGGAACCATGGGAATGTTTTTGTAAATAATGGCCTTCTCTAGTGTATTCAGCTAAAAAATTTTTCTATCTTTAGGATTTCATTAATTTCTAAAAAGAACAGTACTCTTCTTGTCACTTTTGATTTCAGTATAAAAATAAGCCTGGTGTCCCCTATTGTTTCTTTCCATAGCTGATGTTTTCCATTGTGCTGTTGATGGTAGCCACACCTGACTTCTGTCTGAAGTCTTCAGCTGCTCATTTTACGATGTCAGTCTGGAGCGTGAAGCTGGTGGTGTTCGTGGTTGCATGTGATATATGGAAAAGCAGGACACACAAAAAAACCGTTTGTTGCCCTCACATTCTGAACTTCTGTACACTGATATTTTAGCAAGGCCTGTGTCAGGGTCTTCACAGAAATTTTATATGTATGTGGTTCTTTAAGGACAAACACATTAAACAGTTGTCTAAATATATCTTTCCCGCATTTATCTCTTCTTTTGAGGATACAACAACTGCAGACTATTTACTTAGTTTAATTTTAAGTATTTTCAAAACATTTCTATAATTCCTTCCAGAACATGAAGTATAGACAAGTAAGAAAATTAGAAAAAAAAATTGAACATAGCTCAGAAGGATATTCTGTTGCTTGTTCAATTCCTTCATCTGGTTAAATTGAGGAAAATACGGTAATGGTGTCAGATGGTCTCCATCTTTTCCTATTTTGTCACTTTTCATAGCGTTCTCTTGTCCAGCAGCAGCAAAATGTCTTACCTTGTTTCTAAGTTCCTCAATTATCTGGTGATACTTCTTTAGTCCTGTTTTACTTCTTGACCATTGCCCCAGGTCCAAATTTCTTATACCGTGCTTTGATTTCATGTTCAAGTGAATGGCTTGCCTGCTCCAGAGCGCCATCTTGTCCGGGCTGACTGCGAGAGGGTCATTGGGTTTCACATCGTATCCTTCTCATTATCAGAGGGCAGCCCGCTCTCACCTCCTCCCTGCCTGGCACCCCCAAAGTTGGTACAAAAAGCTCCACCTGAGGAGATGCCCCCCCATCCCCCGCCAACTAGGATTCTTCCTTTCCTGTGATCAGAATCTAATTGCCATAGGCTAGATTTTTGGGCGAAGTGGGACAGGTTGGAAGGGTTTCAGTCCTGCAAAAACCAACCTCCAGGAGAGTATTAGGGAGTTATCAGTTAGTACCTCCTTTTCTAGTTGATAAAGTGGGTGTTTCCTCTCTGATACTATCACCTGAAAGATTTTCAGTGACATCTGTAACACTAAATTATCGTTTCGTTAATTGTTAAACTCCGTAGAGTGTCTTATTTATTTTAAAACACAGAACATGCCTTCAGGTATTTATTATCTCACACTGGAGAAGTGAAGCAGGTAACATTTGCAGGCTACCAGCCTACTTCAACTTGTATTTTCACTTATTGCATTTCTGTCCTCATGCATTTTGATGACTGTGCTTAAAACAATTTATTTTCCTTTGGAATTATATGATAAATATACCATCTTTTCAGATGAAGATATCTGAAATCAATTTTAGGGATTTCTGGTAAAGTAACAGAAAGTGGTTGATTCTTACTCTATGTATCCTGTCTTAAATAAGAATAAAATGTAGGAAGAGAAAATGGTCAGATTCCTTTTAATATTCTTCTGTTATTTTTTTCTTGCTTTTGCCAATTGTAAGAAAATAAAATTTTAAGTGTTAAATTTTTCTCAAAGCCTGCTTTGGGCTTTTTTTTTTTTAAAGATTTTATTTATTTATTTGAGAGAGAGAGTGAGTGAGAGAGAGCATAAACTGGGAGAAGAGGCAGAGGGAGAGGGAGAAGCAGACTCCCTGCTGTGCAGGAAGGTGGATGTGGGGATGTGGGGCTCGATCCCAGCACTCTGGGATCATGACCGGAGCCAGAGGCAGATGCTTAACTGACTGAGCCACCCCGGCGTCCCATGGTTTGGGTTTTTGAAATGATTAATAATATCTAACTGTATATTCTTATTTTATGAAAGCGCAGGACCCCCAAGAAAGTTAAAGAGAAAAGGAGGAACTGATACACTATAATGTTTCGATTTACTATTAAATAGCAATGGTTTAAGTTTCTCCAGGTTCTTGTAAACCTCAGCTGTGGCTGCCCCTTGCTCCTTCTGTGGGTAAATTCAACATATGCAGATTTTGAATCACAGCAGATTACCTAACCTTGGAGATTATAAGCATAGCATACCCTACTTCCTCTCTCCAGGTGCCTTTTTATAATGGGAAGCCCCTCCCCCCATGATGTCCATATTATAAAACACGTTCTTCTTCATTATGTGTATTGTCAGAGGCAGTGAAATAAATCTATCATCTATCTGTCTATCATCTTTAACTAAAGCAGTTGCACTAGAAGGACGATATTTTTTGGTAAATAAATTCCATGTCACTTGATGTTCTTTCTCCGCATGGCTTTTGCTTCATTTTACTTAAAGGGACTCTGAGTCTATTCCTATGTCTTCAAACACCAAGTAAACATTTCTTAAAACTTTTGTTAACATTGAAACAATTGAACACAGAATAAAATATTCAAATGGCTTATTTAGGAGACATTTACGTCAAGCTGATATCTGCGATGGGCGGGTGGGGGGCTGAGGTGTGATACAGCTTGCATTTTCGATTTTGTTGCATTTTTTTCTAAGTGATACAAACATATTGAATATGTTGGATGAGAGAATCAAAAATATATTTAAAAAACTTTCAAGGTAAAATGATGACCCCAAATGGGTAAGAGTTTGTAAAGCAAATAGAATAATAAAAGGAAGTTCCAGGAGTTAAAAAGAAAGGGGGACTAAAACATCAGTGGAAGGATAAAGTGTCTCTGTGAAAGTTCCACCCCAACAATTGTGAACATGCTGTGGCCGCTGAAGTTAGACTATATCAAAAGATTTACAGAAGCCCAGGGGCCATTTTCCCACTGCTCTTGATCTTTGTGTTTAATTCTGGGTGCCATCGTTTAAGAGGACTAATTAATTGCAAATATGTCTGTAATATCCAACATGTGTGGTCTAGTTAATGAAGAATATGGAAACAATGTCAGAGGAGGCATGGCTCAAGAAATTGGGAATTTTGTTTAGAAAAGAAAAGACCCATGGCCATTTAAAAATAGCTCCAAAGGCCTGAACCAGGATCAAATTGCTGAACAGAGAAACAGATCGGGCTCCATGTAAGGAAGCCACTTTTAACTTTACACCTGTTCTTACATCGAATGATCTGCCTTCCCAAGTCATGACTTTGCAAGCTCTGGGTATCTTCAACCAGAGACTGGAGGCTTAGAATAATCTTTCAGGAAGAATTTCTATTCTGGGTGGGAGATTAGAATAAAAGTCACCAGTCAACTTCTTATTTATTATTATTTTTAAAGATTTACTTATTTATTTGTTTTAGAGAGAGGGAGTACACAAGCGGGGAGGAACAGAGGGAAAAGAAGAGAGAATCTCAAGCAGACTCCACAGTGAGCATGGAGCCCGAGGGGGGGGCTCGATCTCATGATCCTGAGAACACGACCCTCGCTGAAACCAAGAGTTGGGTGCCTAACCGAGTGTAGGGTGGACAGCCACATGCAGAAGAATGAAACTGGACCACTTTCTTACGCCATACACAAAAAAACCTCAAAATGGATGAAAGACCTAAATGTGAGATAGGAATCCATCAAAATCCTAGAGGAGAACACAGGCAACAACCTCTGTGACCTCAGCCACAGTGACTTCTGGCTAGACATGTCTCCAAAGGCAAGGGAAACAAAGGCAAAAATGAACTATTGGGACTGAATCAAGATAAAAAGCTTCGCACAGCAAAGGAGACAGTCGACAAAACCAAAAGACAGCCGACAGAATGGGAGAACATATTTGCCAATGTCTTATCAGATAAAGGGCTAGTATCCAAAATCTGTAAAGAACTTATCAAACTCAACATGCAAAGAACAAAAAAATCCAGTCAAGAAATGGGCAGAAGTCATGAACAGTTATTTCTCCAGAGAAGACATCCAAATGGCCAATAGACACATGAAAAAATATTCAACATCACTCGGCATCGGGGAAATAGAAATCAAAACCACAATGAGATGCCACCTCACACCAGTCAGAATGGCTAAAATTAACAAGGCAGGAAACAACAAATATTGGCAAGGATGTGGAGAAAGGGGAACCCTCTTACACTGCTGGTGGGAATGCAAGCTGGTGTAGCCACTCGGGAAAACAGTATGGAGGTTCCTCAAAAAGTTGAAAATAGAGCTCCCCTACAACCCAGCATTTGGACTACTAGGTATTTACCCCAAAGATACACATATAGTGATCTGAAGGGGCACCTGCACCCCAATGTTTATAGCAGCAACGTCCACAATAGCCAAACTATGGAAAGAGCCCAGAAGTCCATCGACAGATGAATGGATAAAGAAGATGTGGTATATATACACAATGGAATATTACTCAGCCATCAAAAAATGAAATCTTGCCATTTTCAACAACATGGATGGAACTAGAGGGTATTAGGCTAAGCAAAATAAGTCAATCAGAGAAAGACAGCTATCATATGATTTCACTCATATGTGGAATTTTAAGAAACAAAACAGAGGAGCATAGAAGAAGGGAGGGAAAAATAAAACAAGATGAAATCAGAGAGGGAGACAAGCCATAAGAGACTCTTAACCATAGGAAACAAACTGAGGGTTGCTGGAGGGGAGGGTGGGCGGGAGGATGGGGTAACTGGGGGACGGGCATTAAGGAGAGCACATGATGCAATGAGCCCTGGGTGTTATATACAACTGATGAATCACTGAACTCTACCTCTGAAACTAATGCTACAATGTATGTTCATTAATTGAATTAAAATAATAAAGTTAAAAAAAAAGCAAAATAAAATGAAATAAAATAAAACTCTGTAGGGGTGCCTGGCTGGCTTAGTTGGTAGAGCATGTGACGCTTGATCTTGGGTTGTAAGTTCGAGTCCCATGTTGGGTGTAGAGATTACTTAAAAATAAAATCTTAGGGGCGCCTGGGTGGCACAATGGTTAAGCGTCTGCCTTCGGCTCAGGGCGTGATCCTGGTGTTATGGGATCGAGCCCCACATCAGGCTCCTCTGCTATGAGCCTGCTTCTTCCTCTCCCACTCCCCCTGCTTGTGTTCCCTCTCTCGCTGACTGTCTCTATCTCTGTCGAATAAATAAGTAAAATCTTTAAAAAAAAATAAAATCTTAAATATAAAAGTTTGAAAAAATTGTGATTTTTTTAATGTTGTTATTATAGATATCACAAGCATGAATACTGGATCTTCATGGAAACTTTTGGGTATGGAACACTCAGTGGGGAGAGCACAGTTACCTTCTCTTGTAACGGTGCCACAAAGCCATTGTTTGCATAAAAACCATCATGGAGACTTAAGAACCTGACTTCTTGGTCTTAGGCAAACTTATATAAAATCATTCGGAGTAATTTATTTTACAGCTGGCTGCAAGCAATGAGTCAATCTAAAAGCAGTGCATGTTTCTAAGGTTAGGGTGTTAGAATGAATTGACAGAGGTTGGGATGTTGTGAAACACTCCCCACCTCTACAGTGTCAGTAAGAAGCAAGCTGGGGGCATGTGATGCAGTCCTATTGCAGTTTTAATGAGCTCCTATATGGTTTCATGTTCCTTGTGATTTGGTTAATGAAATAAACCCCCCCCCCCCAACTCCCCAGGAATCCATGTACTTGATGCATGATAGATCAGTGATGCATTCTGGGCTTGTCGTCTATATGCCATTTAAATGCTAATATAAAAACAATTGGTTGAAGTGTTATCACAGTGTTTGCTCCTTTCCACCTTACTATTTCATATTGCCATTGATATTACCAATGAGTAAATTGTTTTTAAAAGAACTTGACCAATATTTTTCAAGTGTCCCATTTGAGCCACTGATAATTTTTTGAAGTGAATTACATGCAGTAGTATTTGGTTAATGGAGGAGGTAACTTGAAAATATTACTTGAGCTACATTCTGGCTCATTTATACTCATCACTTTGTCTTCTCTTATAGGTCTTTTGAACAGCATCTAATTCCATGAAGTCATTAAGCAAGTTTAGGCTATTTTCCATAGAGTCTCAAATCCTTTGGCTGTTCCTCTTCTCTGCCTACTACAAACCTTGTTTCTTGCTTCTAATCTTTGTGAGGATGGGTACCATGTCCATTCTTGCCCATTGTCCCTTGAGGTCAGAATGACAAGAACAGCCACGCGAATCTCTAAATCAGAAGTCAACGGGTGAAAATCCATATGCAAGTAGGCACTGGCTCTTCCACTCTCATTTAAAAGTTGATGGGTTGCTGAACTTTCAAGTTCCAGAATAAAACATATGCAGTTTCATGGCATGTGGTTTTGAAGTGATCTTAGAGCAGGTCATAATGTGCGAACACCTTATCCTTAACATTTCATTCAGTACTCTAAGTAAATTTCAGGATCCAAAATGGTTCAGTAATTTCAGCTGTAAAATTGAAATGCTTGAAACATATGCTACTGCATCTCAGTATGTTCTGGCTTTTTCCACAAATGATCATTTAGTACAAATGCAGCATCTTAACACATGCCAAGGAAACCCAGAATGAGGGTTTTCACCTAAAGATGATTTTCAGAGTAGCTGCATATTGTTGCTTTGACATGAGGATAATACCAGTCATCAATGTAGGTGCCAGGTGGTACAGGACTAGAAGACTACATCTGGGAAGACTCACAGAGCAAGGCTTCCCTGATGTGGCCGTGATGACCCAGGGGGCTGGAACCTGCACACAGCTGGTTTCCATTTGTGTCCCCCCACCATTAATCCAGCCTAGATCAGCTAGTTCATATTTCCGAACTTTTCAGTAGAGGAAAAATATCCAAGGTTTAATTTACTGTAATGGCTTGATAGGAAACATATGTTTGACTTAAGACAACGTTGCTCTTTTTGAGTACTGGTTTTGTGCTTAGCTATTACCTCTGTTCTGCGGGGATCTGTTACAGCCGAAGTCTCAGTGTGCTCGCAGGTTCGTGTTTAGGTTTTATTCAATATGCCTAGCAAATGAAAAACTACATTTCCTGGGTTGTTTTTGATTATTAAAATTTGATACTCGTATACAGTTCTTATTGATTTTTTTAAATGTTTTTTTATTATATTATGTTAGTCACCATACAGTACCTCCCTGGTTTCTGATGCAAAGTCTTATTGATTTTTTATTTGAAGTTACAATTGGCATAAATTATGTTCAGGTTTATCCTTTGTGATTTTAAATTAGGCTTTTTGTGCCAAGTCTCAAGTTCTTTTCTTGAGGAGTGGCTTGTGGGGTTGATTTTCTAATTTGTGATCTGGTCCTATTAAATTCCTTGAATGGGAAAGTCCTTACCCGGCTTGGCTTTGTCCTGTGTCTAGTTCTTCCTGGGACTGACCCTCTGCCACCTCCCACCCTACTTTAACGGGCTTCATTATCCCACGCAAGACAAGATGGAGCCAAGTGGATGACTCAGGGGTAAAAACTTCAGCAATGGAGAGTGGGAAAAGGAAACACCACCTTGGCAAAGTGACAGTTTTCGGCTAGAGTTATGGCTAGATTTCGTAAGGGTACAAGTATCTGAGATCTTTTCTCTTTGGGGCTTTCAAGGTTTTCAGAAATCTGGTGCTCTATCACATATCCCATCTTCTTTCCCACGACTTTTTTTTGGGATGCTAAGGTCTAATTTCAGCTATCACTGAGTTCCAGTGAGATGTTGCTAGAAATGCCCACATACCAAATGGCTACTGTTTTGATTTTTATGAAGAGGGGACTATGTTAATAACGAATTAATATTAGTAACATAACAATGAAGTGAGATCATGACTGATAGCTTTATTTCTAGGTACAATATTGAATTTCTTTAAAAATTTCAGGAAGCATTTAGTTAACTTGCAAAAGTAAGTTTATTGAAGCATGAAAATGATTAGAGCAAGATTGTCATTTTTCAACTTTTTCAAGAGCATTCTAGTCAGAAAAAAAAGAGGATGCAGAAAAATTGCTTGGTCATCTATTTCTGGATGAAAACTCTTTCCTGAAGTTATCCAGAAAGATGGTGAGATTGACATGATTTCTTCATTTGTGTCCTTCCGGTTTTTCTCCAAAAGACACTCTTGCTGATCTGGAAATTGCTTATTTAACTCTCACCTCAGACACGTTGCTGACTTGAGATGAGATGACTCTGCCACCCACCACCTCCTCCACAATGGTCTTAGTCACTCTGGTCTTGTTTGGATCTGAAAATCACAGAATCACAGCGTCAGTCTGGAAACGATCACAGAAATCCAAGTGCATTCTTTAAGTAAGTTCTCTCCAGGTTAAGATTCTGTCAACAGTAGTATACGCTTTTGATTAGACAAGAGAAGCATGCCTTTGCTTTTACATTATAAAATGATCACGAACATGCGGGAAACGTTTACCTCTTCCTTGGCCGGAACAGCTTCCAGATCTTGAGTCCCCAGATGTGGACAAATCCCTAGATCCCATGTTTCTGGATCCTGAATTTCTGGATCCGGAGCTTCTACAATCAGATCCTCCAAAACCAGAACCACTAGAGGAAAAAATAATTGTTTTCCTTTGTTGTTTGCCAAGATGGGAGAAACCCTCCACTCAGGGGGCTCTCCATGATGAATAATTGTCTTTTGATTGGTCTGTGGAGGAGGCGGAGGAGGGCCCTTCTTCTTATTTTAAGTTGGGTGTGGAGCCCAACACAGGGCTTGAATTCACACCCCTGAGATCAAGACCTGAGCTGAAATCAAGAGTTGGACGCTTAACCAACTGAGCCACCCAGGTGCCCCGCTGTGACTTTTTAACCAAGTCCAAGACTTTTTAAACCAAGCCCAGCCCCTAGACCCCTTTTGGTTTCATAGCAAAAGTACACAGGCGCCCCCACTGTGACTCTTTAACCAAAACCCAGACTTTTTAAACCAAGCCCAGCCCCTAGACCCCTTTTTGGTTTCATAACGTAAGTACACCAAGGAACGCACTGAGTGGGTTCACGACTTTCACGTACCCTCCCTCTCCATCGAGCAGGCGGCGGTACGTCTCGATCTCCATCTCTAGGCGGGTCTTGATGTCCAACAGTTGCTCATACTCTGCGTTCTGGCACTCGGTCTCGCCCCGGATCTGGCAGATCTGTTCCTCCAGGCTGCTGATCTGCATCTGGATTTCTGACAGCTGAGCCACGTAGCCACCTTCTGTGTCAGCCAGGGTTGCTTCCAGGGAGCTTTTCTAAGAGAACAAGCAAATTAAAGCTTCATGATGAAAAATTCATTTTTTTATAAGGTGCTAAGAGAAGGACACCTTCAAGTTACAAGCTGTGTTGTTCTATCATTGGTTCCTTAGTTTTTCTTGGCATAACTGTTTTTCTTTAAGCTAAATCTTCTATGGGAGTATATTATCTTTAACTGCAATGTTTTATGCTTTCTACAACCCCAGGCGAGTTCTCCTAATGCTGCTTTTATTATGTGCCAAGTGGAACATCTTGGCAAAGAAAGAAAATGGGATTGCTTGACTCCCTGTCAGAGATGTTGCAAACCTCTTTGCACTTACCATGGCCATTTGGGACTGAAGCTCAATTTCCAGGGCTTGCAGGGTACGTTTCAATTCTGTTATCTCATTCTTGGCAGAACTGGCTGCCCCAGCGTCCGTAGAAATTTGTGCTTGCAGTGACGCACTCTAGAGAAAAAGAAAATGCAGTCACTGCAGGCTGAAGAAATGAGAGGTCGTGGCTTGCGTGTGAACGCCGGCTCAGGCATCCAGCAGGGATAATCTACCTGTTTGTTGAACTGCTCCTCGGCCTCGCGGCGATTTTGCTCAGCCAGCTCCTCATACTGTGCCCTCATGTCATTCAGTAACTTGGTCAGGTCAGTTCCTGGGGCAGCGTTCATTTCCACGGTCACGTCCCCTCCGGAGCTTCCTTGCATACTCTTCATTTCCTAGCGTGAAGAGAAAAGGACCACAGTATAACAACAGAAAAGCAAAGTCTTCCTAAAATGTGCCCAGCCAACAAAAAATTGAAACTAGGACACTGAAGGCTACCCTCGCTTCCCACTAAATTCAGATGTAATTTGCTCATGACTACTCTTGATCATAGGAGTTGGAAATCCATTTAGATGAAACTTATTTTATTTTTACAGAATGGATGTGGGGGAAAATAGGTAGGCCAAAGTCATTTAATGACGTGGAAGGTGTTCCTACCTCCTCGTGGTTCTTCTTCAGGTAGGCCAGCTCCTCGCTGAGGCTCTCAATCTGCATCTCCAGGTCAGAGCGTGTCATGGTCAGGTCATCCAGAACTTTCCGCAGGCCATTGATGTCAGCCTCCACGGCTTGCCGAAGATACAGCTCATTCTCATACCTGGAAAGGACAGCAGTAGGACAGGATAGAGCACTTCAGAGTCCATCCATTCTTACATATTCAAGAAAAAGATTTTTCCTCTGAGCTGTTTGTTTATGTAATCTCTACACCCAACATGGGGCTTGAACTCACGACCCTGACCGGCCAACATCAAGAGCCCCTTGCCTCTCTGACTGAGCCAGCCAGGTGCCCCCCTCTGAGCTATTTGATAAACGAAGGCTACTGAATTTTCTCTTAGGAACTTTTCCCCTGGAAAGAAAATTATGAACCAAAGATTAATTCTATTGACAGCTAAGATTTTTAGAACAAAAGTTTCATCTTACTTTCCCTCTTTTTTTGTTTCTTTTTTAGAGTGGAGTGATGGATTTTAAAATTTACCCTTGGAATGTTTGTAGATTTAGGTCTTGCTCCCCTAAAAGGTATTTTCTTTAAATTTAGAATAAATGAAACAGACAGATTGCATTTTATTTTCCCCCACAACATTTGTTTGCAAGTCTTTGCTTTTCTTACTTCAGTCTGAAGTCATCAGCGGCCAATCTGGCATTGTCGATCTGCAAAACGATCCCAGCGTTTTCCATAGTGGCAGTAATGATCTAGAAAAGGCAATAATGGTGAATGAATCATGGATGCTTTTTACCTGTGTCTGCATGCCCACCTCTGAGGCTAGATGTCCTTCGAGTTGGCTTTTCAAGGCAAATTGTTTTGAAAACTTGCTTAGTAATGACATCTTTATTGATAATCGGGTATAGCTGGACTACATCTTTCTGCAAAAAGGTGACAGTTTGCACATTTACTGGAGTAGGCATGGAACATTGTTTTATAGAGTACAACCCTCTGCTTATTTCTGCTGCTTTGGAGAATCAGTCATTCTAGAAGTTCTTTCAGAAAATAGTACAAAAAATGCATTTTACTTCTAAAAAGTCTTTAAAACAATACTTTCCATACAACAGTGGCTAAACATGTCAGATTCTGCCACAAGCTCCTACAATATTTGCACCCAATTTTCTAGGAAGAAAAACAGTTGTGAAGATGATTTAAATCTAGCCAAGACACCAATCTATGTCAACCTGCCAGAATTAATCATGAAAATATTAGATTAAGCTGGTGTTGACTCATTGCCACCATTCTTATATGTATGTGTTAATTAGCTGTCTCCCATTATATCAATTTTGCTCTTATGTAGAAATACTCCAATCTGAGATGCAAACAGATAATTAGCGTGGTTGGATGTCATATTCAGTGCGGTCGTAGTTAAAACACACCAAGTCCCTTTGTACATATACAACAAGTAAATATGTCTTTAAATAATTCCTTGACTTGAAATCTTCATTATGGCATATGATCTGAATAAAAGCAAAAGACACAGAAATAATAGAAACTCAGTAATGGATAGTGTCTCACCTGACCCCGGAGATCTTCAATTATTGGATAGTATTTGCTGTAATCTTTTCCAGATCCACCATCTCCACTCCCAGGCCCAAATTTCTCATACCACTCCCTGATTTTGTTCTCCAGGTCAGTGTTGGCCTCCTCCAGGGCTCTGACCTTGTCTAGGTAACTGGCCAGACGGTCATTGAGCTTTTGCATGGTTTGCTTTTCACCTCCGGAGAAAAGCCCCCCATCACCAGCACCACCTCCCATCCCACCTCCCAGTACACCCCCCATACCACTACCATAGCTGTAGAAGCCTCCACTAGCACCCCCACCAAAGCCAGACCCCCCACCAAAGCCAGACCCCCCACCAAAGCCAGACCCCCCACCAAAGCCAGAACCTCCTCCAAAGCCAGAACCCCCTCCAAAGCCAGAACCCCCTCCAAAGCCAGCCCCAGAGCCTAGAGTTCCTCCCAAACCACCCCCTACTGAGCAGCTACCAAAACCTCCTCCAAAGCTGCCCCCAAAGCCACCGCTTGATCCCCCGCTCAGGCCACAGCCGCCGCTTCCTCCTCGGAAGCCCCGGGTAGAGCCACCCCCCAGACCGCATCTGCTTCCACTGCTGAAGCTGCTCCCCCCAGCAGACCCCCTAACCAAGCCACTGCCTCCAGTCCTGGAAGAGGAGACCCGAGATGAGCAAGACATGGTGCTCCTGCCGAAGTTCAGCTTGTCCGGGTGAAGAGGAGAGGTGACGGTGAGGAACGTATTTGCCAGCTGCCTTTTGGCCCTTATATACACACTTGCAGGGTGTTCCTTTTCTGTGTCACTTCTTAATCCCTATGATAGTTTTGCTAATCTGGAACTGGATAATTTCTTTTTGGTGAACCCACTCTATTGGCTCTTTTTCTGAAGCTAGGTCAGAACCTTGGGGCATTTACTCTGTCAGGAAAAAAAATAAGGTGGAGCAAAGCAAAAACTTTTTTCCCCCCAGAATTATAGTTGTAATCTTTCAGAGGTTTCGATGACTTATAATTCTTTCCTGAAGGAGTAATTCTATTCATTTTGCTTCATGATTTCCCAATTGAAGAACACATCCCCAGATTAGCCAATGCAATTAAAATACTTAATAGGATGAGAATGGAAATTTCCCGTCAAACTCATAACTTTTGTTCATATTATCCGCTTAAAGTTGAAATTAGCTTTAGCACCAGCGTTAGTTTTAGATTTACTTAACTATCCTTCTCGATGATTATTTCAATCAGCATATTTCTAAGGGGACGTTTGTGTTGAATTTTCCCTTGTATTCTGAGATCAGATTAGGTATTTTCACTGTTGAGAAGAAAAAGTTAAATACAATAGTCTTCCTTGCGTGTGCTGTTAGATCTCAGCAACATGTTTACTTGAGCAGAGAATGTCCTGGAAAGACTGGAAACATTTTTAGATGGGGGTTAATTGTCACCGGTGTGATGATACAAAGATGCTCTTCTTTCTCATTGAATTTGAGCCTGAGACTCAACTTCCTTTTTTGGAGTCAAATCTTAAGAAACTAAGATGATGCTGATTTCATCTTTGTTTTCTAAGTATTTGGAGCAGGGGATCTGAATCCACTTCTGCTAACCAATGTTATGCCTGGAGTCATTTTACAGATACTAAATGGTGGACTTCCCCCAGTCTACTTTCTGCTCATGTTTTTTTCTGTTTTTGTTGAAAAGATATTTAGAGAAGATATGTATCCACTTCCGATAACTAATGTTATGATTGGGATCATTTTATAGATACCAAAATCTAGAATGCTCCCCAGTTCACTTTCTGCTTCCTGTTTTTCTGTCCCTTTTGTATCTTAGATTATTTCCGTTTGCCTCTGCTAGTAGTTTCTCTGGTTTAAAAGTTTTGTTTTGTTTTGCTTTTTTTGTTAAGACAACTTCTGTATGATTCCCCTTACATGAAATACCTGGCGTAGTCAGTTTCAGAGACAGAAAACAGGATGGTAGTTGCCAGTGGCTGGGTGGAGGGGAAATGGGGAGTTGTTTAATGGATACAGAGTTTCAGTTTTGCAAGATGAAAAGAATTCTGGAGGTTGGTTACGCGACAATATGCATGTACTTAACACTACTGAACAGACACAAATGTGGAGATGGTAAATTTTATGTTATGTCCACTTTACCACCATTTTTAAAAAGCGTCTTTTTAAAAAAAAAAGTATAAATGCTTCTAAAATCTTTCTTGGCCTCAGCTTTATGCTCAAGTAGCTGACTTTTACTTCTTTAAAACCGTTCTTATCTTGGCAGTCTCTGTTAAACTATGCACGTGCTTTAATTTTTACCATCGCTCCTTTGTTATCCGGCGTTCTGCCTTCTGTTAATTTCTCCTTGGACTGCCTTCGATGGGGACACACTCTGAAATAGGTGATAATTCCCTTTGCTGTGTAGCTCTTCAGGAATTAACTTTGACATTTGCCTGCTCTGTTTTCACAGCAGTGGTGTGTTACCATTCGTCTATGGAGGATACCATCTCTCCATGGCGGACAAGGTGCTTTATGAACTTTAAATTGTTAAGCTGGGAGTAATTCTCATCACACCTTTTAAGGTAGGTAAAAAAGGCACCAGCTGTCAAGGTATGTTGGTCATCTTGCCTCGCCCTCCCCAGAGCTAGGAAACCAGGGAAGCCCAAGCACTAGGGATTAATGGTATGATGGTAAATGCTGGAAAAGAGAATCACTGGGCTTTTCTTCCCTTTTAAACGTGTGAAATGTAATCTCTCCACGTTCATAAAGGCTGGCATATGGCTAAAAGAAGGTTTAAAGAAAGGAACAATAACTAAATGAAAGAAATCTGATGAAACGGGGAAATTTCAGAGCCCAGGTAGAAAGAGCTTTATGTGGAAAGAACGAGAAAAGACAACATTCAGCAGCAACTTTGGCCTCTGAATTTTGCTTGGGACTTGTGTTTTTAGTTGTCATGTGAGTTGTCTCTTTTCCATCTTGGCAGCTTCACGCACCTTCTGTTTGGGGGTATCTGGATGTTTGGGTACCCGCTGATGCAGCTTGGGATGAGTGAAATAGTGCGTCTTCTGTCCTATTTCTTTTTTTTTAAGCTTTCTTCTTGATATGATTTTTAATGCTGACATCTATTTCTTCTTTGTTTTTAAAATTCAGATTCAAAATTAAGTTCTAAGATGCTTCTCTGATACTCTGTATTCAGAGAGGACTGCTGGGAAGGGCATTTAATAAATAAAACAGCTGTTACTACCTCAAATTCCTTGCCTAATGAGGCAGTGTATAAATAAATGTAGACATAAACCCACAGGATTTTCTCCTATTCATTCGTATTCCCTTACATGCATTTTTAATGCTTTCTTTCTATGGATCTATGTATTTCCTTTTAAATGGGGAAACCTATCAAACAGGCTCATCTTTATTCTATGATTTGCAAGCTCTAGAACGTTAGTGTTTAGCAGATTGCAGGGTTTTAATCGCATATATAAATACAATTCTGTTCTTGCCTGAAGTGTCAGAATTCTTTAGTAAACCCTGGTCCCCATTGATTTAAGGCACCCTCCAAATTTAATACCCACTCTCTTTATTTGAAATAGTGACTTGCTAAAGCTCACAAATTAATTCTTGCCATCTCTTTCATTTGTAAAATGAAAGCTTCGAGAATCTGGTGAGTTTCCAGTGAAACATAATGTTCAGAAATGCCGGCATCCGTGCCTGGCATCCGGGAGCTGTTCAATATAAGATCCTTTAAAAGAAACAGAGTGAACCCCCGATGTCCGGGCTCCCAGTTCGATGTTGCCCTCAGTTATAAGTTGTTTTGAGTAGTTTCTTGTTAGCAGTTTATTTTACTTGTAAAGAATCATATAAACTATGGTTCATTATAGAACAAAACTTTTGCAATGAGTATAGGATGATTTGTAAATAATAACCATTGACATTTTTGTCAGGTCGATTACTAGTATATTTTTATTTTTTTAAAAAGATTTTATTTATTTATTTGCCAGAGAGAGAGAGAGCACACCAGCAGGGGGAGTGGCAGGCAGAGGGAGAAGCAGGCTCCCTGCTGAGCAAGGAGCCTGATGCAGGACTCGATCCCAGGACCCTGGGATCATGACCTGAGCCGAAGGCAGACGCTTAACCAACTGAGCCACCCAGGCGCCCCACTAGTATTTTTTTAAAATATTCAGATTAATATAGTGCGTGTTTTTAGATTGGTAGGAAAACCAACTACTGAAATGTTATTGACTTCACTGTGCCCAGAGACGCGGGAGGCTGGGCCTTGCTGCTCGTAGTACAGTCTGGGTTATATATGTCTGCGGTTCTCTGAATAGAAGGCTGTTGTCTCTCTGGCATGAAGAAAGGCCCAAAGGTCCTTGCAAGTAAAAATAATCAATAATCTTCGCCTTACTTCAATCTATATTGGCTCAGCCCCCACAGAGTCACTTGCCCATTCTTTTTTGCTATTGCCCCTGATGAATCTTTTTTTTTTTTTTTTAAGATTTTATTTGTTTTAAAGTAATCTCTATACCCAATGCGGGGCTCAAACCCACAACCCCGAGTGCAAGAGTCACTGGCTCCACCCAGCGAGCCAGCCAGGTGCCTCTACCCCCGATGAGTCTTACGTTGAGACTAGAATGAACTCAGGGCTCCTATCTTTTGTCGGTTCTAGAGAACTTTCTGTTACATGGGTTTCGAATGGAAGCATAAGATCAGAATAGCAAAGGGAAGTCACTGGCCATAGAGTATTGGTTGGGTGTTGGTGGAAATCTTTGTGGCAAACAGTATGGAAAAAGGAAAAGCTCCATTTTGTGTGTGCACAGTCTCTGGGTAAAACTCACATATTGAAGATCGACGGTAAAGACTCCCTGAACGAACGAAAAAAACAGCGTGGCTTAACTTGCTTCCTGAACAACTTGGTAACTGATCGCTCCCACCCTTTGCTGTGTGCTCTGCCTCTAAACCCGCTATTCTCCGGCACCTGTGTGCGCACGTGTGTGTTGGGGGGTTGTCCGTGAGAGGAAGTGTTGTTAGGGGAGTGGGGAGAGAGGGTCATGTCTGAATCACCGGGGGACAGCCCCTGTGGAGAATCATTGTTTAGGCCGATGTCCTGAGAGTGGCCACTGTGAGCCCCTCCAGGCTCACCTACCTGGAAGAAAGAAAAAACAATTTTTTTTAGAATAATACATGTCCTGAGATGCCACTTGGAGATGAGGTCGCGCTTTCCATAAATTGATTTCAGCCCCGTGCTATCGTCAGACACACAGAGGGGGGCATTCACCGGTTCTGCCAAAGCTTCTCTTCCTTCACGCCTTCTCACTTTTCCTGTCTGCTTTCCCTGCCGCCCTTCGGCGTTCTTTCCCTTTTTGGTTTCAGTTAAGCTTCCCCTTCTCCACCTGCTCTGTTCGGTCACGCCGCTTTGCCACATTTCGTTCTGGGAGAAAATGACTCAGCTTTGTCCTTGTTGAGATCGAGCGCTCTAGAATCTCCTCAAACAGCTCCATTTTCTAGTTTTCCTGCAGACCATTTAGTCAGTATGTGGAGAGTTAAAAGAACGGGCAGGTGTCTCTGTGGGGGCTGAGGGACTTCTGTCCTCCAGGGCCAGAGCCAACACGGATTGAAGTGAGGCAGGGATTATTGATTGTTTTTGCTTGAAACTGATCCCTTTGGACCTTCCTTCGGGCCAGAGAGACAATGGCCTTCTCTTCAGAGAACCGCAGACATAGATAACCCAGACTGTACTACGAGCGGCAAGGCCCAGCCTCCCGCGTCCCTGGCCACAGTGAAGTCAACCCACGGGGCGCTCTCTTCTCCGTCTCTCTGGGCTCCACCCCCCAGTCTCCCTCGGCCTTCTGCTCTCAGAAAGACTGCACACCTCCAGGTAAGGAATCCCAGTCGTAAAGTAATTGTTTCGTAGCAAAGGAATGGATGGTATGTGATCTCATGGGCTCAGGAGAAATCTTTACCTGTTCATGTCCCCTGACCTCTTTCCACCGGGACTGTGGCAGAATTTTATGACAACTGTTCTGAAATTCCAGTTCTCCGGATGTCTCTAGATGAGGCCACAGTTTCCCCCATCTGTAAACTGTTCTACTGGACTGTGTAACTTTCAAATTCTCGTCAACTCTAATATTTAGCAATTTGGTTTAGTCAATTACTTCTTAGTCATATTTAGGAAATGTTTTATATTACAGGGGCGCCTGGATGGCACAGCGGTTAAGCGTCTGCCTTCGGCTCAGGGCGTGATCCCGGCGTTATGGGATCGAGCCCCATGTCAGGCTCCTCCGCTCTGAGCCTGCTTCTTCCTCTCCCACTCCCCCTGCCTGTGTTCCCTCTCTCGCTGGCTGTTTCTCTGTCATATAAATAAATAAAATCTTTAAAAAAAAAAAGGAAATGTTTTATATTACAAACGAGTGGGGGTTTTCATTACTAAGGTGTAGGCTGCAAAAGTTCAGCACTTGTACTTGAGGAGTGGTTCTCAATTACTGCTTATTTGGTAAAAATTGTGCCAAATAGAGGTGAGAACAGACTTAATTAATTCGAGGTAGAGGCGCTCCTCAACTGGCCCCGAGGGAAGGCCCGATAAAGGCAGCTGATTGAGGAAGAGGATGCTTGGGAGGAATCCCTCCAAGGCAATGTTCTCCAATCTGAGTTACAACTGACCGATTCTAGTTGGCTTCTCTCTTTCCCACACAAAACTAGGAAAGAGAGAAGCCTAACTAGGGTTTGGTCAAGACAAGGCAGAGGGTAAGAAATGGGCTACTGGGAGCTCTTGGTCAAAATAGACAACTCTTTGTAAGCCTCTTTAAAGCAAAGAGAGAAGGAATCACAATGTACAAGGTTGGAAACGAGATAGGAAACACAACCGTGGGCCAGAAAAGATTAAAATAATTATAGGAGAATACCATATACTGAACTAATCAATGGCAACACGCTTGGAGACCTTTCTAGTCTTTAGCCAAATTATTACTACTCTGTGAGCGATCTCAGTGCCCATCAGACCAGTCCTGTCAAGGCTCATTCCAGGGACAGGGACTGGGGGAGGCTCAGGCAGACAGCCTATCTGCACTGGCCCTGAGGCATGCTGGGGGAGAAGGGGCACAGGGCTCACCCCAGGGAAGCAGGGCTGTCTGGAAACCATGGCAGGGCTGTGGTCTGGGATGAGAAAGGCTCATGGGATAAGGCACGTCTGAGTAGATAGCTCACAGCTTTGAGCCAGGCTTGGGAGGGTTGGCTCTGGCGTTAGGGCCCAGGCGGCCATAGGGTTACCAGAGTGTGGAGGAAACCCACGAAATGGGTTTGCGGGAACACAGGCTAGGAAGCCAGATCTTTCCACAGAGGGAAAAAAGGGATGGAATTTAGCTCTGATGTGGGAGCTATATTGAATGAGGAGTGGGTCCCAGAAAACAATTGTTCTTCTCTGGTGCCTGGGTCCTGGAGGAAGACAGAGAAACTGGGTGCCCAGGGAACCTTGGTTGATGGGTGCTGAGTAAGCCCGTATCCCTTCCAAAGTGAGTCCAGGCTATGGAGCAGACACAAATATTTCTGAAAAGGGCTAATGGATGATGGTTACTAGCCAGTGACCTACTCATTGTAGGTGACTGAATGTTTCTAGAAGCACTTCGACATGATAAGTCCTAGAGCCAAGGACCTGGACTATGCCCTATTTTCTTCTCTCTGTGTATCCTTTTTTTTTTTTTTTTTAGATTATTTATTTGTTTGACAGAGAGAGAGCACAAGCAGAGGGAGTGGCTGGCAGAGGGAGTGGGAGAAGCAGGCTCCTCACTGAGCAGAGAGCCGGGCTGGGGTTTGATCCCAGGACCCTGAGATCATGACCTGAGCTGAAGGCAGACACTTAACCAACTGAGCCACCCAGGCGCCCCTGTGTATCCAAATTTTACTACCTTTCAAGGCCTGCCTCTTCTTGAACAGTTTTCTTGCACCACCTACCAACTCCCAACTTACCAGCTTCCCACCTCCCCCTGTGCTTCTTTTTCTTGTTCTTACAGTTTCTACCACATTACTTACCACTTACCTGTCCTGTTGTTTTTCCTTAAAATTAAAAAAAAGGAGGAGTACCTGGGTGGCTTGGTTGGTCAAGCATCCGACTCTTGATTTTGGCTCAGGTCATGGTCTCAGGGTCATGAGATCGAGTTCTGCATTGGGCTCCGTGCTGGGGGTGGAGCCTGCTTAAGATTCTCTCTCTCCCTCTGCCCCTCCACCCGCTACCCCTCCTCTGCAAACACACTCGCTCTAAAAAATAAATAAATAAATAAAACAAAATAAAAAAGGAGCATATTCATTGCAAAAACACTGAAACATAGTTTTTCTTTAAAGATTTTAAAATTGTACAAGTAATACATGTTTTTTTCGAAAAATTGGAAAATGCACATAAAAACATAGCAGAAAATAAAGGTCACTCATGTATTCACTACCCACAAAAAGCCACTGTTTACATTTTGATGTACATTCTTCCAGGTTTTTAATAAGCGTGTATGTCATTTGTGAACAATTATTTTCTTACAGAAGTAGATGACGCTGTATTTATTATCTTGAAACTCTGTTTTTCATTTCTCAAGGGATGACTGACATCTTTTCAGGCCAATACACCAACTCGAACATTCTTATCGGCTGCATGACACTCCTTCGATGGACCTTGATGTGTGCTTGGTAACAGTCTATTGATTCTTTGTTGTGGGATATTTTATCATGTCTGGCTTTTTCACTGCTAGAAGACATTGCTAGAAGGATGGGCATATGATAAATAACTGTCCTAGGAACGGAACCGCAGTTTCTAAGAAACATACTCTTTTCTGAAGGGCCTTTGATACCTGTTGCTGAATGGTTGCCAATTTCCACTCCAAAGTGCCTTTTCCCTACACCCTTGCTTAAACGGGTATTATCATTAAACAAAACGGACCCGTTTTGATGTCTTTCTTTGAATGATGGGCACGGGGCACTTTGTAATGTTTGCCATTCATAGTTTATGAGTTGCTTGTGTGTACCATGTATCCATTTCTTAGCACGATGGTTATCTTTTACTATGGATCTGTTCATGAATTTATATACTGGGGACATCAGTCCTGGGACAGTCATATGTGACAAGGACAGCAAAAACCCTTGGTACCTTGTGACATTGCTGAAAATTTAGACATAACGTGATTGGTTGTTGGCTCCCCTTCTGCATCCAGCTTCCAAGAAGGTGAGCTAAATTTCTTCTCTTCTTGGGTGAGATGGGGAGATGTGCCAGGTAGACAGGCAGGGTTGGGGGCAGTGGTTAGGGAAGGGGAGTTTGGGAAGCAGGAGGCTGAGGATGAGTGAGGCCAGCTAAAGAGGCTGTGGATTCCTGGAACTACTGCTTTCTTAGAAGTTGGCCTGTCCCAGCATCCTCTCTTAATTTTGGACCCAGAAGACAGCTGCCAGCAGGTGGCGCCAAACTGCAGCTAGGACAAGATTGAAATTGCGTAGCCCAAATCTGGAGTCCCTTGGCCGGCTGCTGCAGATTCCCCTGGGTGTTGGAATGGATTTTGACCACGTTTCATTAAGGTTTAAAATGTTTTCTTTTAATTTTGTTCTCACTGTATATTATTTTTTGGACATAGATCTCTCTTTCCCTTCATGCTTTCGTAAAAGCGAAATCTTCTTTGGGTTTCTTCCGGTTGGCAAAATCAAGTACAAATATATGTCTTTCATAAAAGTGAAGTGGTATGACCATGAATTTTTGAAAAGTGGGGGAAACTTGTATTCACTTATGACTCTATTATTTATTATTCAATATATTATCCGTTTACCAATTATTCTATTTTTTCTATTGTTTTCTTTTTATAATTCTGTAACTTATCATCTTATTATTATCATCTTATTTTATTATTCTATTCTGTTATTTATTTTATCATTCTTTTATCATCTGGTTACTTTATATTTTACCTACTGGTAGTAAGTCAACTTTTGTCAGTTATTATTTGAACATCTTGCAAAAACCACTCTGCTAGATCTTGGTCCTAAAATTGACAAGTCACAGTCCCTGATCTTAGAGAACTTGTGTATAATTTTTGTTGTATTGTATACGATCACAGCAAGTCTTCTCTTACGTAATTTTCACAATGTTAAGAAAGTGTCAGAAAAATAATTTACATTTTCTTCCCCCTCCTGAGAAACAGTAGAGATTATTTGCTGTCCCAGTGGTTGACCTACTTGTAGACTCTTGGTTGCTGCTGGTTGGTTTATCACCTTCCCTTGTTTACAGATAGTTGCCCTAGTTAGAAACCCCATTTTCATGCAGCTTGGTCCTGTAAGCTCACACCATCTTCTGTTGCAGGCTTGCAGCCTTATCCTGCTACCCACTGACTGAAACTGATTCTCTCCTAGTTTTCTGCTGAGGTTCTGTGCTGCAGCACCCCTGCAAAGACTAAGACCCCATTGGTCCTCTGCGTCCAAAGACTCGTGTCACCTCCATAAGGTCCAATCGCCTGAATTCCTTTTCACTCCCAACTGTTGGGACCAATGTAGGAGATGCTAGAAAGAACATTCACGTTCCTGCTGTTGGGCCTTCAAGTTGTCCTAGAGCTCTAATGTCCTAAGTAGGGGTATCTGTTGTATATTAAATCCAACAAACATTTATCGAGCCCTTATTCTTTGACAGATATTGGGCTGGGAAACAAGGATATGTGTTGATTGATCTACAGAATTTCAGCTCAGCTACATGTGGTTAAACTTGGCTATGGTGGAACTTTATAACTATTTATGACCTTGTTTCTGTAGGAAAATGTATTCAAGGTCCAAAAGGTCAGCATGGCATGTTGCCTAAAGAAGCCTGGAGCCACAATTTTTGTACTTGCAGCTCCCCAGCTACTATCTGGCTGCTTACCAGCTGTGTGACGTTGAGAAAATTACATAACATCTTTGTGCTGGTTTTCCCATGTGTAAAATGAAGACAACCGTTCCTACGTCATAGAGTTACCATGAGGCTTGAACAAGGTATAGTTGTAAAGAACCAGGAGTAATACTTGGCATATGGCAAGTATGAAATATGTTAGTCAAATAGAAAAATGTATTTAAAAACCTCTTGGAATACAACACCCTTTTGAACTGAAGACTGCTTTTTTTTTTTTTTTTTTTACGATTTTATTTATTCATTTGAAACAGAGAGATACAGAGAGAGGCAGAGCATGAGCAGGGGGAGAGGCAGAGGGAGAGGGAGAAGCAGACTCCCCGCTGAGCTGGGAACCTGATGTGGGGCTCGATCTGAGGACCTGGAGATCATGACCTGAGCCAAAGGCAGACGCTTACCCATCTGAGCCACCCAGGTGTCCCAAGACTGCTTTTGTTTTTAATGACAAATTAAGGTTATCAATAACCATTATGTCTTTGCTCATTTAAAAAAAGTCCTGGGATTTTAATCCCTAGGGCCGGTTACCTGAAAAATAGAAGACAAGATTATGTATATGTGGCAATGCATTATTTTTTATTTTAAAAATCCCACAGAACTATTACCTATAAGAGAGGTTGAGGAGGGTAGGTTTCTTGCTTGACTCATCCATTCTTTAATTACTGGATAATATTTGCTGTAATCTCTGGCTGGACCAACTCTCTATTGATTTTGATTTTCAAGTCAGCAGCTTGTTGACGCTGTAACCTGGGAATTGAGGTTCCAGATGGTATGCTTTTCACATGGGAAAAGCCCACCATTGTAGCCTCCAGTCTTTCTATCATGACACCTGCCTTCACTGTAGGTGTGTTTATCACCATGGAAACTATACTTACACCTACACCACTATCCCTAATCTGCAGTAAGTATCATTTCTCAAAAGTTTGTTCAAATGATTCACCACATTCAAGGCCTTTTGTTCCTTTAAATAAGACATAATTTTCTTGTCTAATCTCTCCTGCTACTCATACTTGCATTTCCACTTCATTTTTGCAGTTTTCAACCACACTTGTACATGTCAATGTAATCAAATGTAATAATTATTAGAGTCGTGAGAGGCAGTCAGGGTATTTCACAGAGAAGGAAACCGAAGCTTGAACATTATATTTTCCCACAACAAATGAACAAAGGAAAAAAAGAGAGAGAGAGAGAGAGAGAAACCAAGAAACAAGACTCTCTCTTTTTTTTTAAAGATTTTATTTATTTATTCGACAGAGATAGAGACAGTCAGCGAGAGAGGGAACACAGCAGGGGGAGTGGGAGAGGAAGAAGCAGGCTCCCAGCAGAAGAGCCTGACGTGGGGCTCGATCCTATAACGCCGGGATCACGCCCTGAGCCGAAGGCAGATGCTTAACCGCTGTGCCACCCAGGCGCCCCAAGAAACAAGACTCTTAACTGTAGAGAACAAACTGGTGATTACCAGAGGGGACAGGGGTCGGGATGGGGGAAACAGGTGGAGGGGATTAGGAGAGCACTGTCGTGATGAGCACTGAGTAATATATGGAACACTGAATCACTATATTATACACCTAAAACTAATGTAACACTGAGATTAAAATTACAAACTTAATAAAATTAAAAAGTTTATGTTTTCCTTTATGTAATACAATTTGATGGTGCAAGAACCAGGGTTAGAACCTGGGTCTCTTGACTCTGCCCAACACTCATTTCACTACATCAAATGCTCTCTGACTGCTGACGTGCTCTCTTCGAGATTGTCACCTTCACTGAGAGTCTCTGGGAGGGTGTCCCTGGCCACCCATTTACGCTGAAGAGATCCTAGGCTGAAAGGGGTCACTTCTGGAGAGAATGAAGTTTATGAGTAAAAACCGTGAATGTCCTCATTTCTAGGGTTCCTTACATGTGACATTCAATATTCCCACCTTAAATTCTGTCCCTTTGGAGCAGTTTAGTAATCATCATTGGATATTTTATATTTTATAATATTTTCTTTCTTTGGGAAAGAAAGAACCTGAGGGGGGGATGGGGAGAGGTATGTTAAAGCAGTTTTTTTAAATTAAATTTTTAATCTTTTTAATGAATAATATTTTCTTATCACTTGACTCAATTCTGCCAGCTTTGCTTTGAGATATTTACTGTGAAACAGGTTTGGTGAAAGTTACAATTAAGCAAAACTTCCCATGAAATCTACCAATATTCCTGTGACTCATGGACAATCACACTTGTATCATTAATCTAGAAGCATTCCGTCTTTGCTTTAGTGAATTCTTCTCCTTTTTGTTTTTTTAAAGATCTATTTATTATTTGAAAGAGAGAGCGGGTGAGAGAGCGGGGGGAGAGGGGCAGAGGGAGAGGGAGCGAGAATCCTAAGCAGACTCCACGCTGAGCACGGAGCCACCTCTGGGCTGGATCTCACGACCCTGAGATCATGACCTTCGCGGAAACCAAGAGTCTGACGCTTAACCGACTGTGACACCCACGAGCCCCTAGTGAATTCTTCTTAATGAACCAAATATAATTTACTTTCTGTTCACTTCGTATTGATTGGTGGCATAAAATTAAACATCTTAAGTCCATGTGGAAGAAAAGAAGTTTATATCTATTAGTTTCTCTGTCTCCCTACATGTTTTAAAACATTTTGCATAAAATCACCTTTTGTGGAGTAAGTTTGAAGGGACTGAGGTTTTTGAAATCCTTGCCGGTTTCATAGGGTAGTGTGTTGGGCGTAGAAAGAATTGGACGGGCAGTTTGGAGAAATGAGTCCAAGTCCCATACAGTCACTTAATTGCTGTGAGACAGAGGACAAGACAGGTAACATCCCTGAGTCTCACTCTTGATCCGTAAATGGTCATCACACATCTTATCTTCTAGGGTTTTGTGAAGATCAAATTCTTGTTATGTATCTTGTATTAAAATTCTAAATATAAAATCTATAAATATAATGTATAATCCCCATTCTATCTCCAGGCTTTAAGAAAAATCGATATTCAAGGTGAGGAGGAAGGGAGGAGTGAGTTTTATGTCTGGATGATGAGTTTTTATATCAGAGTTACGTAAGTACCCGTTTGTATTTTCTCTCTCCTTGAGTTTCTAGGCCTAGAAACTGAATTGGGGCAATAGGTTAGAAAATGCTATTTTCTGATATGTCTGAGACATGCTTATTTGTATTGATTGAATTTCCTGTTTTTGCTCTGATTGCCTGGAAAATGGTTTCAGTGCATGTAAATTTTTATTAAGCTTGCCATGTTTCAAGTATTCTTCACACACACACACACACACACACACACACGCACACACACCCCTATCCCTCTAATGTATTCAGTGCTTCCAAACACACTATTAAATCCCTCTGATCCGGAGTGGAGGGTTCGGGACACCCAGGCGTAATTGTTTCCATCCTCTGCTTTATGTGGTGTGGGAACTGAGAGGCCTTCTGTGAATGTGTCACAAATCTTCTCTGGGGCTGGGTTTTGGATAGATGCCGGCGTAGATCTGCGGGTACCTGACAATGCTACGTGGTAAAGAAGGTCTCTAAGCTAGAACTCGCTTTAAGAAAAGATGGCCTCTACCATGAGCTAGACTTGACCGCAGAGGCTGGATATCTCAAGGCACGTGGGGGCCTGGAGTGTGGACTGTTCATTCATCCTGGCAGGTCAGGGGTAAGAGCTGTAGGGAATGACTGCTCTGAGCTGAATGCCGGACTGTCTTGGGGCTGTGCTGTGAGATCCCACAGGTGGTGAAGGGTTAACTCAGCAGGCTTAGGATGCCCAAACCCTGCACATTCCAAAGAAAGGTCTGGCCCTTACCCAGCTCCTGAGAGATTACCTCTAAGCCTTGGAAGATCCGGCCTGATTAGGGTGCCTTTGTAGACGCCAGAGAGTTTTATGTAACAGTGGGATTTATGGTCGGGTCCTTGGGCTACCCTGTATCAGTGTGGCCTCTGAAGGGGCTGGAAATTGAGTAACTCAGGTGTGTCACGTGGGTCTCCCTGGCAACATGACCGACCCCCAGTAAAAACCTGGACACCAAGGTTTTGTGAGCTTCCCTTGTTGGCAATACTCTGTCGTCACAAGTCATTTCTGGGAGAAATAAGTCCCAGTTTGCGTGATTCTACCGTGCCTCGTCTCTTCTATACCTGACCCTCTGCGCCTTTTGCCTTTGTGGGTTTTAATCTGTGTCCATTCACTAGAATTAACCACAACCATGAATATAACAGCTTTTCTGAGTTCTGGGAGTCCTTCTGGGGAATCACTGAACCCAAGAATGACCTTGGGGCCCCCAACACACCTACACAGAGCAGAGCTCTGAGAAGAGAGGAAGGGGTGTTTCCTTTCTCATTTTCCGATACAACTTCCAAGTCCTTGTAGCATCTTGAGACTTGAGATTACCCACAGGCTAAGGCAGAGCCTTAAATGATGGCGGAAAAGGTCTGTATGTAGTTTTCAAGGTGGGAGTTAAAGAATTAGAACAATTAGTGTATACATGTTAAGGAGACTTCTCTGATACCTATATGCTTTTTTATGTTTCAAAGTTACTAAATCTTCTAGAAAATTTAAAATGTATAGCTATGTTCTCTCAGTACTGTGTATAAATATACCCCTTTTTATAGCAAGTGGCGAGAGGACCCTAATGAACCAAGGCAGTGATGTTCTTTTTCTCTTTCTGGAAAGCGTTCAGCTGCTCCCTGCCTGAGACACTAGTTCAAGCATGTCACCCACCGTGCCAGGTTGTACCTCCCACCTGAACAGAAACATGTTGGCCACGCTGGGTTCCATGTTCCTGCAGGCACGAGCCTCACAAAGGATATGATCGAGAGTGTTTTCTTTGCAGACTTGCCTATTTGGAACATACTCATTGGAATTAGTTCATGTTTTTCCCCAAATGCTTTTGTTTTAGTTGGCTGATTTATTAAATTCATTGCCTGAGCCTTATTGAAAAGTGGGGAGAATTATTGTTCACCTTTAAAAGGACTGATGTGATTGTATCTCTCATTCTGAGTACCATGAATGACTCTGAATCCCCTTGGGGACTCAGCAGCCTTCGGGGGAAACATGGACTTGATCATCTCTACGTTTTCCTGCGTCTTTAAAGTTCTTGGAGATCATGAACTTAATTTTTACATTTTTATTTCTTCATCATGCTAGCTACATTTATCGAGGGCTTCGTATGAACCAAACGCTTTTCAAACTACATAAGTTGGATATTTACTCCTTGTAAGAACCCTCTGAAGGAATTATTATCATTATTATTCTCATTTTACAGGTAAGGAAATGGAGGGACAGGGCAATTAGAGAACTTTGTCAAAAACACACAGCTGGGGGGCGCCTGGGTGGCTCAGTCAGTTGAGCGTCTGCCTTCGGCTCGGGTCATGATGCCAGGGTCCCAGGACTGAGTCCCACATCAGGCTCCCTGCTCAGTGGGGAGCCTGCTTCTCCCTCTGCCTGCTGCTCCCCATGCTTGTGCTCTCTCTCTCTCTCTCAAATAAATAAATAAAAATCTTAAAAAAGATTTGAGTTCAGGCAGGTCAGGACCTGACCCTTTAACCATGCTTTGTAGTACGGTTCTCTAATAAGTAAGACAGAGCCTATGTTTTTCTTTAGTCTGATATGTTAGTTGGATTCGTTAATGAAATGAATAGGAGGAAAAGGTATAAGCCATGCTGCTCTGACCTGCCAGGACGGCTCAGCGCCAGTCTGAGTGTCACAGAGCTCTTGGTCTGGTCACTTTTTTTGTGCACTGGAAACTGATCACCCGGAATTGTGGAATTGGTTTTATATGATACAACAGACTATCCCTGAGCCTATAAATGGCTCCTTAAGGCTTTTCTACGGGTGTGTACAAGAAAACAAAGAAACAAGCCAAGGGAAAGGGATAAAACCAGGTGTGCTATTTAAAATACTTAACGATCCTATGGCTCGGGGGGCTGATGAATCAGAATGAGCACCGGCAGCTGGCGAGTCCGGAGTGGGAGCCGAGGGGCCCCTGCCGCCATCACGTGCTTAGTCACTGGCTGGTTGGGAGCGACTCACGGAGAAAGGTCTGGGGCCATAGTTGAGGGCAGTTAGGGGGGTCTCTGGGCAGTGGCTACTTACCAGTCCTGTGAAATGTTTTGGTATTTTCATGACATGCACCAGCCCTGCTCTACTCCTGGTAAATCTGTACAAAATAGAAAAGGTGCCTCCTCTCTTGGGCACTCAGCTTGGCACCCTAGTGCAGGGCATAGCCTGCCAATACCGGCGACCTTTTGTAATGACAATCTCAGCTGAGAATGGGGGAGGAGCGTGTATACCAGCCCTTCTGTGGGGCTGGCGTGCTGTTTTCATGTTTACTCCAAAGGGGACATACACTGAACAGAGTTGAGGATCACTGCTTTATCACATTAGGGGCAATCAACATAGTTTGGCTATGTTACTATAGAATGGTTTCTTGTTACAATACAGGTCAAGGGCACATGTTTTGCCTAAATTATCTCAGGAAAACTATTGTACAACCCCTATCCCCCAAACCAATGGTCTGATTCTCTTGCACCCATTTTCATGGATGCCTTTTGGAGATGTATTATGCTAAGTGTTGTACAGGGTGAAATGATCGGCGTTTATTTTGGCACTTAACAGCATCCATGACTAATTATTTAAATTCCGTTTAGGCCTTAGATGAAGTTTTGAATTGTTTTGGTACAGGCCTGAGCCACGTTCTTCCATCATTCAGCTCTTGAGTTTGGTCCTGTGCTAGGTGCCGAGGATTCGGGGATGATAGAAAGAGCTCCCACTCCCAAGACTTTCCTTGTAGTCGGCCAAATCATGAGTTGGATGGGAAATAGGCAATGATAATACAGAGTGAGGATATGGACTTAAGTGCCGTGGAGTGGGTGTCTGGGGAAGGGCTTCTCCCAGAAGGATGAGTAGGAGTCTTCATAGCCAGGCCACCCCTCCACCATCCCAGAACCCTGGGATCATGACCTGAGCTGAAGGCAGATGCCTAAGTGACTGAGCCACCCAGGCCTCCTGATGTTTTAACATCTTAAACAGCTTGCTGGCCCATGGCTGGCCAGCTCTCAGAGATAGCGAAGTACTCAGCGGGGATAATGTCTTTCGTATGCGAACCACACCATCCTGCATTTATACTCCCAACTATCTCCTTATCCCTTTAATATGAATTTTCTTTCACGGAAGCTTATCAACTCTCTGTCGCTGATGCAGATAACTAGTACTTCATCTCGAATGGGAGTCTAGCTCTGGCGAGACATCCCAGGCGCCTCACCCTGGAGGACATAGGGGTGGAGGGCCTTGGTCTTTCCGGTGGACATATTATGTCCCCTTTCTCAGGGGGCTGAGTCCCCTCTTTCAGGCAAAGGTGGTCACTCTACTAAAACTCACTACTGGAACGCTTCTGGGGCACCAAGCGGGTACAAGGTATGGGCTTGAAGCACAGTGAGGAAACAGTAAAAAAAAAAGTGTAAAGTAAGCTCTTCTCCCTTTAAAAGCTTCCAGACTCGGGGCGCCTGGGTGTCTCAGTTGTTTGGGCGGCTGTCTTTGGCTCAGGTCATGATCGTGGCGTCCTGGGATTGAGTCCTGCCTTGGGCTCCCTGCTCAGTGGGGAGTCTGCTTCTCCCTCTGACCCTCCCCCCTCTTGTGCTCTCTCTTTCTCTCTTATTCTCTCTCTCAAAATAAAGAAATAAAATATTTAAAAAAAATAAATAAAAGCTGACAGACTAGTTAAGGAGGAGACACCTGAACTCATCACAGATGTGACCTGTTATAGTTTCAATTACGGACTTTAGTCTGATACATGTTTCTGATCTAAAATATTCCTTCTGGTTTTTCAGCAAAAGAAATACATACAAATGTCTTATCACAACATCACTCATCACAGGATAAAACTGGACACAACCCAAGTGCCCATGAGTAGCAGAGTGGATACATAAGCAGCTGTTTATTTGTGAAACGGAATACTACACAGCACTGAAAATTAATGAACTTTAGCTATTGCAACGATCTGAGTGAATCTCAAAAATATGTTGGTGAGGGGCGCCTGGGTGGCTCAGTTGTTGAGCGTCTGCCTTCGGCTCAGGGCGTGATCCTGGCGCTCTGGGATTGAGCCCCACATCAGGCTCCTCCACTGGGAGCCTGCTTCTTCCTCTCCCACTCCCCTGCTGTGTTCCCTCTCTCGCTGGCTGTCTCTCTCTGTCAAATAAATAAAATCTTAAAAAGATATGTTGGGTGAAATAAGCCATATGCAAAGGAGTTATTTCACTTATCTAAAGTCCAGTGACAGGTGACACTGACCTGCTTTATGAGAAATCAGGAGAGTGCTTATCTTTGGGGACGGGACTATGGACAATGGCTGGGACAAGACAGGAAAGGGTGATTCTAGGGAGTTAATTTTCTATTTCCTGATCCAGACAGTGATTACATGGGTTTGTACATTTAATAAAAATTTGTTGAGCAGTACGCCTATGTTCTTGCATTTTTTTGTGTATGTTAAATTAAAAAGTTTACTTAAAATAGAGTTTACTTAAAAGTACCTCTGATTTTAAATGCATTCATTCAGGGGCGCCTGGGTGGCTCAGTCGGTTAAGTGGCTGCCTTCAGCTCAGGTCATGATCCCAGGGTCCTGGGATCGAGCCCAGCATTGCACTCCCTGCTCAGCGGGGAGTCTGCTTGTCCTTCTCCCTCTGCCCCTCCCCTAGCATGTGCTCTCTCTTGCGTGTGCACTCTCTCTCTCAAACAATAAATAAATTTAAAAAATTAATTCATTCATTCAGCAAATATTTAATGTGAACTTACCAGATGCCAGGTGCTATTCTAGGTGCTAGAAATACAGACTTGAACAAAATGGATGACGTCCCTGTCATCATAGAGCTCACATTCTAGCTCAGAGGAAGGAACACCAAACAAGAAATAAACAAGATAATTTTGTATGGTGATGAGTGTTCTCAAGGAGATAAGACAGGGCGATATATTAGCGACTTTGGCTAGAGTGGTCAGAAACAGCTTTTTTTTTTTGGGTTTTCCTTTTCTCCCATCCTAACATTTTTTTTTTTTTTAAAGATTTTATTTATTTATTCGACAGAGATAGAGACAGCCAGCGAGAGAGGGAACACAAGCAGGGGGAGTGGGAGAGGAAGAAGCAGGCTCATAGCAGAAGAGCCTGATGTGGGGCTCAATCCCAGATCGCCGGGATCACGCCCTGAGCCGAAGGCAGACGCTCAACCGCTGTGCCACCCAGGCGCCCCCCTAACATTTTTTTTTTTAAATATTTTTTTATTATATTATGTTAGTCACCATACAGTATATCCCTGGTTCTTGATGTAAAGTTCTATGATTCATTAGGTGCATATAACACCCAGTGCACCATGCAATACGTGCCCTCCTTACTACCCATCACCGGCCTATCCCATTCCCCCACCCCCCCTCCCCTCTGAAGCCCTCAGTCTGAGAAACAGCTCTTCTGATGGTAATGATAAAAAGGAACCAGCCATGAGGAGATCTGGGGCAAGTGCATTTCGGGCAGAGAGAACAGTTAGCACAAAGGCTCTGAGGCAGGATGAGCTTGTATTTAAGGAATAAAATAAAGGGCACTATGGTTAGAACTGAGGGTGAGGGCCAGGTCATAGAGGTCACCTACTAAAACATTAAACACTGTGTGGGACGCCTGCGTGGTTCAGTCATTTAAGCATCTGACTCTTGATTTCGGCTCAGGTCGTGATCTCATTGTGAGATTGAAAACCATGTCGGGCTCTGCACGCAGCGGAACACTGTGGGTTTTTTTTGAAAAGTCATTTTTATTGAGGTGCAATCAGTGATGTGCTGGTAAATATTTAATAGCCAACCCTCAAGGGAGGAGGGAGTCCTGATTTGTAGTGTTAGCCGATTTCTCTGGTGTGAATATCTTCTCCATGGCTGATTTCAAACTACTAAGGGGACATCGCTAAATGGGGGGTTGGAAGAGATGCACGGGACTGGGTCTCCTGAGATGGAGAAACAGCTCCCAGATACCAGTAGGCGTCATTAAGAGAAATTTTAAAATTCGCCCTTTTTATGCGTCTGGGGCTATACATTTTGACAAATGTATACCTTTGTGGTCGGAATTTACATTTGGCATCATCACTTTAATGAGGTGGGATTTGATGATAGGTGGGAAAGGTGGTATAAGTTCCTTCAGCATTTAGAAAATTACAAGATATATTTTCTGAGTGGAATCTTCTCCAAGACTATAATGGTTTGTTTCACATAATCTGATGGAGGATGCTGTTAGGCATTTTGACTGTAGTGGCCTCTGGCTAAGATTCATTGGAAGATAATAAAAGTAATTCAAGGATAATTCTAGTGTCCTTGAAGGATCCCAGTATCTTTTCTGCTCATTTTCAGGTGAAGCATGAAATCAAATTTTCATGGATGGATTACAATATGGACAGTCCATCCACAGAAGACTGAGAATCAACAGAGCACCTAGGGGCCATATTTGATCTGAGAAAATCATGTTTTCAGTTCATCTGATTTATTTCCCTTTATTAAAGATGAATGCATTGGTCAAGAGAGTTATAAGCATCAAGCATACTTTGTAATACAAGTGAATGACTCCATTAATAGAACTTGAATTCTAAACCAGAACTTTTGCTTAACCTCCCGCTACTTGGAATATTTTTTAAATACGTATTCAAAGAGGAAATGAGATTTGAACATTCATCATTATAAATGTCGAATATGAAAAACTGAGTTGGCATTTATTGAATGCTTGCTCAACAATTTGTTTCATCTTTACAATAACCACTCGAGAGAAGTAGTAATATTATTTTACAGACGATTCTGAAATGTATACATCATAGCTCTTATGAATGAGAAGAGGCTTGCTATTACATCACGGCATGGCAGATTGGAGATTTAAGTGGAAGCATTTTTATCCTTCTGAGTTTATCTTATTTTGAATTATTGGGAAAGCCTCATGAAAAATCTAAGAGGAAGCCTGTCATTTTTTGGTAAACATCTTCATATAAATGAAAAGCTGGTAGGTGTTCATACATCTGTACCAGGGACATGAGCATTTGAAAGATAAGACAATACCACCAGTGGTAACTTGCTAAAGGAAGAAGGTTTATTGAATACAAAGAACTGATAACATTTTTTGTATGGCAATCAATGACTCATCAAATTTGTATGTGACATCCTTCCAGACGAATGGGGAGATGCCTCTATTGATTGCCCACACGGTGCTTATGTTTCAGTAACAGAAAGAAAATAGGACAGGCGTTTTTTTCTTAGGCTTGCTCATTTTTCCAGACATAATGCTCCCTCTTCTTAGTATTTGGCATATGCTCCCTCTTGTGTCTTAAATTAATTGTTTTGAGATTTCTCTTCCAGGGAGTGGAGCCTGGTGGTAAGTATTTTGCTTCGTTGGTCTACCTCCTCAAGAACTTTCTTAACCACTATGGCTTTGGCCAGATCTAAAAATTAAAATTTAAAAGGAGATTTTAGAAAGTTGAGAAAAGATGAATAAGATCACGCTAGCTAACATGTGGAAGCAGCCCAAGGATCCGCCCAAAGGATGAACAGATAAACAAAATTTGGTCTGTACATTCAATGGAATATTACTCAGCCTTCAAAAGGAAGGATATTCAGACACATGCTGCAGCGTGGATGAATCTGGAAGACATGGTGCTCAGTGAAATAAGTTATCACCCAAAACAGACTAATATTGTATGATTCTACTTATATGAGGGACCCAGAGTAGTCTCTGTAGAGAGAGAAAGTAGAATGGTGCTTGCCAGGGGCTGGGAGGGGGAGGGAATGGGGAGCTATTGTTTACTAGCTACAGAGCAAGGTCAAGAGTTCCGGAGGTGGATGGGGTTGGCTGGTTGTACCACAAGCTGAATGTACTTAATGCCACTGAACTGTCCCCTGAAAACGGTTAAGACCATAAACTATGTATTTATATATATAACTATGTATTTATATATATAAACTATAAACTGTGTATTTTACCACAATGAAAAAATAAAAAGATGAATCAGAAATTATATAAATGACAGGAATAATAGGATTTGAAATAGGATGGACTATGCAGTAAGCACAAATAGATGGATTTTTGGTAAATTTTGATTTCTTGGTTACCTAAAACATGGTGACATATTACTTTGTTTAAAATTGGTGCATATCGTTAGACACCCAGCATACTCTGATATAGGCCCTATAAATATCTATCATTATCTATTCCTACTAAGCCCTGGGAATAGAAAACAACCAAGCTGGACATTGCAAATGAAATAGTATAGCATAAAAACAGAATTTCATTTTAATTACCTTTCACTTGGTTTCCCACGTTTCCGGATCCATAATCTTTAGACTTGTAGCCTCCAGACTTGCAAGCCCTGTGAACATATGTTGTTGGAAACTCACAAAAGAGAGTGATTTAGAAAGAACCCCTCCCTTTCTTTCTTTTTTTAAAAAGATTGTATTTTAGAGAGAGTGCGAGTGCGTGAGTGGGGGGGAGGGGCAGAGAGCGAGGGAGAGAGAATCTCAAGCAGGCTTCACACTCAGCACAGAGCCCGAGGTGGGGCTTGATTCCATGACCCCGAGATCGTGACCTGAGCTGAAATCATTAGCTGGATGCCCAACCAATAGAGCCACCCAGGTGCCCCTAGAGAAAACCTTTTCAATTCTTGATTCGCTCTTGGTTTTTCTTTAGCTGTTTGGTGAGAACAGTTGCAGTGGGTTACACAGCTGGAACTATTCTGTTTTAGCATCAAGAGGTGATTCTCTTTTTTAAGATTTTATTTATTTATTTAACAGAGAGAGAGAGAGAGAGCACAAGCAGGGGGAGCTGCAGGCAGAGCAGGCAGAGGGAGAAGCCAGCCTCCCGCTGAGCAAGGAGCTGGGTGTGGACTCAATCCCAGGGCCCTGGGATCATGACCTGAGCCGAAGGCAGATGCTTCACTGACTGAGCCCCGCAGGTGTCCCAAGAGGTGATATTTTTAATTGTCATACCTTTAATACAGGGCTTGTCCCATTTTGGTTCTGTAAGATGTTGTTAATTTGTATCTTGGCGGTCAGGTATTATATTTAATGTTTAGCATTCACGATAATAAATGTGGTCATGTTAGTTCACGGTCATGTTCCAGGGATCTGAGTGTCAAGTGGACTTCGCTACCGGACATCCTCCCTGGAAATTATTTCACCTACCCATCGTCGCCACCGATAAGGAGGCAGTAGGTCTCAATCTCCTTTTCCAGGTGGACCTTGATGTCGAGCAGCTGCTCATACTCCAGCTTCTGGCCCTCCGTCTCGGTCCTGACCTGGTGCAGCTGCTCCTCCAGGGCCCCGATCTGAGCCTGGATCTGGGCGAGCTGGGCGCAGTAGTTGCCTTCGGTCTCGGTCAGGGAGCACTCCAGCGAGTGTTTCTGGCAGGAAACGAGAACAAACCTGAGATCTGCAGAAACGTGCTCTGATGACTTCCTTCTCTTGTTTACTTTGTCTCCAACTGTGTTCGATGTCACATCGACACAGAGTGAAGATGACTCTATGGCATTCTTAAAAATGAGTGCATCTCTCTTTTTGGTGGAATGAGCTAGAGACATTAATGTTGCTGTTTCAGCTGTTTGATGTAAAATCCTATTCTTGGGTTCTCGGTTAATTGCATAAATATGCATGTGGATATAGTCTCACCATGGTCAAGGGTTTCAAAACCGACTGGTGCTTATTTAAAACGATACTCCAGGAGATGGTAAGCAGTTGCCGTTTTCATACCGTGGCTAAGAGAGATTGAAGTTCAATTTCCAGTGTTTGGAGGTTACGCTTCATTTCGGTCAGCTCGTTCCGGGCGGAGGTCGTGGCCCCAACATCCTCGGAGATCTGCTGTTGCAGGGACGCACTCTGAAAAGGTATAGAAGCAAGGGAGCAAATCTTAGTTTTGTGACCATCACTAAGATGCAGAGAGATCGCTTTTTTCGGACAGGACTCACCTTCTCGTTGAACCAGGCCTCCGCGTCCCTGCGGTTCTGCTCGGCCAGGGCTTCGTACTCGGCCCGCATGTTGTTCAGCAGGACCGTGAGGTCCACGCCGGGCGCCGCGTTCATCTCCACGTTCACGTTCCCTCCGGCCGCGCACTGCAGGACCTGCATTTCCTAGGGGCAAGAAAGTGTGGAGCTCAGGTATGCGGGATCTCATAGAAAAGTCTAGAGGCTTAGCTTTGGAAGGGTTCTTAGAGTTCGTCAGGCTTCACCTCCCTAACTGTGCCATGAGTCTCCTCTACTTTTTATGTTTCCCATCTCACGACGTAGCCCGCTTCCTAATGAGAGAGCTTTTCCATTGCTCCAGAGCTCTCGCATACAGTGAACCCAAGTCCTGCGCTTATCACCCCAGTTCCCTGCTTTTAGTTCTGTGGCACAGAAAGTCTTAATTCCTTTTACGAATGAAAATCCTGAAGATATTTAAAATGAATTATCCATCATCGCTTATTCTATTCATTTACAGCTGTAATGTCTCCACGTTGGTGGACTGGTCTTCACTCCACTTAGCAAACAGCTTCGATGTGTTCTTGACTCAGCCAGATCCTGAACACAGCTCGAACAGGGGCCAGGGGCTGAGTCTGAGTTATTCTGAACAATTGAAATAATGATAAATAAATATTTATGTGCATATATTTATTGATACTTACAAATATATTTATTTATTTATAATTAATAAAGGGAGAACACCATCCTCTAAAGAATCCTAGCTGTTTAAGAAGCTGTTAAGCTTGGGGCGCCTGGGTGGCACAGCGGTTAAGCATCTGCCTTCGGCTCAGGGCGTGATCCCGGCGTTCTGGGATCGAGCCCCACATCAGGCTCCTCCGCTATGAGCCTGCTTCTTCCTCTCCCACTCCCCCTGCTTGTGTTCCCTCTCTCACTGGCTGTCTCTCTCTCTCTGTCAAATAAATAAATAAAATCTTTAAAAAAAAAAGAAGCCGTTAAGCTTGCACAGGGACATTGGGTGTCAGACACGTCTCTCTGTGCATCCTGGTTCTGCCTGTGGTGGCTGGATGAACTTGAATCTCAGTATGGTTATCAGAAAGTTGAGGATAAAAATCCTTCTCTGGGCTGTTGAAAGGCGTGAAAGAACTGCTAGTAAAATGACCGATAATATACCTGGTGTATACATGCTAAACACATGCTGATTATTATGATCATTGTCATCACTGTAGATGTCACAATCTGTTTTGCGGTCAAAGTCCACACATGATTCCATCAGCAGTGTGTGCTGTTGGGATGGAGTGAGTGTGTGCTCTCAGATTGTGCTTGGCAGACATCCCTGCTAGGACTGTGTGCACTGAAATCATACGGGTCAGCTTCTGTCTCTGCTGCAGACTCTCCTCCCCACCCACGGGCTGGGTTTGGATAGGTCCTTATGCTGATCAATAATGAGGTTTTCTTTCCTTCCTGCCCCAAGTCCCTCGAGTGATTCTAGCATTCTTTCCTCCCTGGTAGCCCCAGATCTTCTCTGTCGTCAGATGTGGTTTTTACTTCAGAGGACTTAGTGAAAACTTCCCCAGTTCAAGCAGAAAAAGATAAAAGAGATGCATGTGGGTTTGCCTGTAAGTGAGGCATTAAAAAAAATCAATGGCATTCAATTTATCAAAAGTTTATTGAGTAACTACCATGGGCTGTACCCATGCTTGAACCATAGAAATGTTGTTCTTCAAGCAGTTATTTTTACAAGACAGGCTCGTGACTAATCAAATCGCATTTTTAGCCTGATCTCCTGCTCTAAGTATTTGGCTTGACTATAGAAGCCTTTTGGCTGTTTAAAAATATCAACTTCATTTTCAAAGAATGAAGTTTTTTTTCAGAAAACAGTGGTTCTAAAAGCAATCCCAAAGATGTGTCTGGAATAGTGTCCGTAGGATCCGATTTTGAACCTAGCTTCCAACGATGACCGCTTTGAAGTATACTCTTTATTTGGCAGAAAAGATTTTGATGTGACAATTTATTTTCAGTCTCACTGTTTTTATAGACACACCTATTAAGAATATGCATTAATATTAAATGTATATATTTAATGTATGTACAAAGGAAATGTTTAGGTGCTTTGAATCTGCCACTATTCTATAGAAATTTAAATCTAGTTTTCTTAGGATGTCCTTACAGTATATTTATTTTATGTAATTAGATGTAATCTCTTAACTGTCCCATTTTAACTTAACTATAATTACCTAGCCAAACACTACTCTTGTAATCCTGATTGATCTAGAAAACAAGATTCTTCTTCTTCTTTTTTTTTTTCCCATGGGAAACTTGATGCAAGAGCAAGGGTGAATCTGTGCAAATACTTTGCCATTTCTCAAGACAACTCATGGCTCAGTGCCTATCTGACAATGGGTCTTTAGTACCAATTTCTGATTTAAGAAGTCAAATGCATTATCTTCCGCCAGATGGATGGCGTCTGCAGAGGGATAGCAAAATGCATGTAGGCAATTCTTACCTCCTTATGGTTCTTTTTCAGGTAGGTCAGCTCCTCACTGAGGGTTTCATACTGAATCTCCAGGTCTGTTCTGCACAGGGTGATTTCATCCAGAACTCTGCGGAGTCCATTGACATCACTCTCCACACTCTGGTGAAGAGCCAGCTCATTTTCATACCTTAAGGAATAGTAATGATTTTCCAGTCTGTCATATGGCAGGAGAAGTAGTCACCCATCAATGATCAAGGACTAGAATTCTGGGATTTTGAAGTGGTAGATTTGGCCACAAGAGACATTTTCAAAGTATACTGCATAATAATAATAATTATTTTCTTTAATTTGAGGCGTTTGCACTAGGAGATTGGACACTGCTTTAATAGCAGTTTGTATTTTACATTTCATAGCCAAATATAAAAATATAAAAAGTAACATTCCGTTTATTCTGTTTATTTTATTTTATTTTATTTTACATTCTGTTTATTTAAATCCAAGTGTTTTACCGGTGTTGCAGTAAGAGTTGGTAATATTTAATGGAGGGCTCAAAAAATAAATTCAATTTAATGCTTTGCATATTTTTTTCACTCTCTAAGTCGACTTACTTGAGTCTGAAGTCGTCTGCTGTCAGCCTGGCATTATCAATCTGTAGGACAGCATTAGCATTGCTGGTGGTGGAAGCAATGATCTGGAAATGGGGAGTCTGACTTTTAAAAGACAATTTAGCACAACCAATAAAAAACAAGTTTTTTTTTAAGATTAGGGAGTGGGAATAATAAAAATTAATACAGTTACTAGATAGTGACCTTTTTATCATGAGGTTCACCAAGTGAATCTGCTTAATGCTTATTTCCAATGCTAAATTGAAATTCCCTTTAAGAAATTACACATAGCGAGGCATCTGGGTGGCTCAGTCGGTTAAGCATCCACCTTCAGCTGAGGTCATGATCCCAGGGTCCTGGGATCGAGCCCCTTGTTGGGCTCCCTGCTCAGAGGGGAGTCTGCTTCTCCCTCTTCCTGTGCCCCTCACCCCGCCAGTGCTCTATTACTCTTTCTCTCAAATAAATAAACAAAAATCTTTAAAAAAAAGAACTTACACATAGGAATGATCAACATTTTTAGTATTCAGCGAAGAAAGGAAAAGAATGTTTAGAAATAGAACTAGGTAAAAATGATTGTGAAGTGTAATTTCTTACCTGATTTTTAAGATCATCAATTATCGGGAAATATCTACTATAGTCGTGATCAAGACCACGGCAAGAACCAGGCCCGAATTTCTCATACCAGCCCTTGATCTTCTGCTCCAGGTCGGCGTTGGCCTCCTCCAGAGCTCGCACATTCTCCAGGTAAGAGGCCAGGCGGTCATTGAGGTTTTGCATGGTGACCTTCTCGTTGCCAGAGAGGAGGCCCCCCTCGTTCAGGGTAAAGCCAGCACAGAGATTGCTTCCCCCTGCATTTCCTCCTGATGAACCGCCCCCAAAGGCACATGAGAAACCACTTCCAATTCCAGGCAGGCTGCAAGCATTGCCAGCTCCGAAGCTGGCCCCCCCGCCGGAGAGCCTGAGCGATCCTGCAGCAGGACGGGGACAGGCCCTCCTGGATCCACTGGAGAGTCGAAGAGACATGGTGTCAGGGCTGACGCGTTGCACCGCTGTCTCGGAGAGAGCCGGGATGGAGTACCTCTTCGTCTCCACTGTTTTGTTTCCCTTTTTATAGACAATTCTCCAGTGTGTCCTGGACGGAATTCTGCCTACACAGAGTAAAACATGGCTTGCCAGCCTCAGCAAGTTACCATAATTGGATGATTTTTCCTAATTAGTAACTAACTTAGCTGGGCTCCTTTCTGTAGGAGGGCATGCCCTCGGGTTGGTGGTTATCTGAGAAATGGGTCTGGGTGGAGCAATGTCAGTTTCCTTCTTGCCTTTTTAAATTGCGAGTGAGTCATTCTTTACTTCCATCCTTAGAAGATAACACTCATCAGTCCACCACACCATAAAAATCTGGCGTCATGGTTTTGGGCTATTATGCTAATAGATATTGACGTTTCTGAGATCTTTTCTACTTTTATTTTCACAATTCTTTCCACAGAAGTAGAGAACAGATCTGTAATTGTTACTCCTTCCGAATGGTCCTTCAATCCCTGGTTTCCCCCTCCCTCCTGGCACTGTTTCTAATGGGAAGTTAACTTCCATTTTGGCTGACATGCCATTATCTTCTGTTGACACTTACTGATGTTTGGGGATCGTTGTCTTCTCTTATCCGTTTTGGCAATTAGGAACACACCCCTAATTGCTGTTATGTGTTGTGGGACTTCCGAAGGACATTAACATATTTCCTGACCCTGCAAAAATCTGAAGCAAACCTGGAAGGAAATATTTAATCTGTTTTTATTTCGTTGTGGGTTAGCTTAGGTGAAAGTCATCAGCAGACGAATATTTACTGGGTGCGGATTCCCATATACGTGTTGAAAACCCTGACTATTTTGGAAGTTTTTGAAACATCTGGAAATTGACTTGTGGACAAAACATCCCTGAATATTTTTTATGGGTGTGAGGCTGTTACAGATTCATTCATCCATTCACTTAACAAATATTATTTAACACTATTATGAGCCAGTCACTGTTCTGGGCACATGGGATCAGTAGATTCATACATTATTTGTCTTTTGACGACTGGCTTATTTCATTTAGCGTAATATCTTCAAGGTTCAACCATGTAGTAGCATGTGTCAGAAATTCTTCTATTTCTAAAGCTAAATAATGTTCCATTGCATGTGTATACTATATTTGGTTTACCCACTCATCAGTCAATGGACATCAGGATTGTATTCACTTTTTGGCTGTTGTGAATAATGCTACTAGAAACATGGGTGTATAAATATCTGTTTGAGTCCCTGCTTTCATTTCTCATGGGAATATACACCACGGTGGAATTAATAGATCATATAGCGATTCTGTTTTTAATTTTCTGAGGAACCACCATACTGCTTTCCATAGTAGCTGCACTAGTTTATGTTCCCATCAATAGTGCATAAGGATTTCAGTTTCTGCACATCATCACCAACATTTGTTCTTTTCTTTTTCTCTCTTTTCTTGATAGTGGCCATCCTAATACACAGCAGGTGGTATCCCCTTGTGGTTTTGATTTGCATTTCTTCAATGGTGTGTGATGTTGAACCTCTTTTCATGTGCTTGTTGGCCATTGGAGTATCTTACCTGGAGAAATGTCCATTCAAGTCCTTTGCCTATTTTTATTTTTTTAAATTTATTTTTATTTATTTATTTATTTATTTATTTATTTATTTATTTATTTATTTTTAAAAGATTTTATTTGTTTATTTGACAGAGAGAGAGAGACAGCCAGCGAGAGAGGGAACACAAGCAGGGGGAGTGGGAGAGGAAGAAGCAGGCTCATAGCGGAGGAGCCTGATGTGGGGCTCGATCCCATAATGCCGGGATCACACCCTGAGCTGAAGGCAGACACTTAACCGCTGTGCCACCCAGGCGCCCCTCTTTGCCTATTTTTAGAATCACATTGTTTGTTTTTTGTTATTGAGTTGTAGGAGTTTTTTCTATATTCTGGATATTAACCCCTTATCATTTCATTGTTAAACAGGTTGACTTTCTCACTCTTTTAATTTTCGGATTGCGATTCTTGTATCTTATTTAAGAAATGACTGATTCTCCTAGGTCATACACATATTTTCCTATATTGTTTTCTAAACATTTCATCATTTTGCCTTTCACATTTAAGGCTTTGGTAGTTCAGAATAATTTTTAAGTATTCTTTTTAAAAATTCTTTGATATAGAATCAAATTTCATTTTAAAAATATGGATAATGATAATTTCAACATATTTACTGAATGGTGCCACCCTTTCCCTGCAGTGCCATACTGTCATAAAGTGTCCAATGCCTCCTCTGTCCTCAATAAAATTTTCGTATAGGTGGGTTCAATCAGTATTGTTTTTCTATCTGTGCCAGAACCATGACATTTTAGTCACAGTTGCTCCCCAATATAACATGATACTTGGTAAGGCAAGAACTCCGTCAACTCCACGCCATCAAGTCAAATATTCTTTCTCCACTCCTCTTTCATATAAATTTTAAAATCAGCTTTTTATATACAATAAGATCCTAAGATTGCCTTAAACCTATAAAGAGATTGAGGAAAATTGACATCCCTATGATATTGTGTTTGTCTAGCCAAAACATTGAATATCATTTCCATTTATCGAGGTCTTCCTTAATGTTCTTCAGTAAAAAGTTATTCTTCTGTATGTACTTTCATATCGTTTTTTAGAATAACTTCCAGTTATTTATCTAATATTGCTGTTAAAGATATCTTTTAGAAATCACATTTTCTAGGTAAATTTTACTACATAAGAAATGCAATTGATATTTGCGTAGTGATTTTTTTTTTTTTTAAGATTTTTATTTATTTATTTGACAGAGACAGAGACAGCCAGCGAGAGAGGGAACACAAGCAGGGGGAGTGGGAGAGGAAGAAGCAGGCTGGCTCATAGCAGAGGAGCCTGATGTGGGGCTCAATCCCAGATCGCCGGGATCACGCCCTGAGCCGAAGGCAGACGCTTAACCGCTGTGCCACCCAGGCGTCCCTTTGTGTAGTGATTATGATAGATTTTGCTACATTCTATTCTCTTCACCCCAGTGTTTATTTTCTCCAGCTTTATTGAGGCATAATGGACAAAGAAACTTGTATCATACAATGTGACGATTTGATATATGCATACACTGTGAAATGATTCTCACAATCAAGTTAATTTCCACATTCACTACTTCACACAGTTACCTTCGTGTGTGTGTGTGAGAGAGAGAGAGAGAGAGAGAGAGAGAGAGAACTGGTAAGATCTACTCTCAGCAAATTTCGAGTATGCAATACTAACTAACTTTAGTCACCATGCTACATGTTAGATCCTCAGAACTTACTCATCTTATTACTGAAAGTTTGTACCCTTTTACCATCCTCTCCCATATTCCTACCTCCCAGTCCCTGGCAAGCACCACCTGCATGAAAACACTCTCGATGTAAACAAATCTAGCAGGATCTAAGACTATAGAGTAAAATGTTAAAGTCCTTCCTCACTTTGTCCTCCCTCCCCCCCCAGGTGACTAGGTTACCCTTCCAGATGTTTGCACCCTTCCAAATGGTCTTCTATTCATTTGCACACATCCGTAGCATGTAAATACACAAATGCCGCATGTGAATCATCGGTGTTATATGCGCTGTTCTGTAACTTGCTTTGTTCACCTTACATAATATGCCTTAGAGCCCGAATAGGTGCCTGGTGTGGCAGAAACTTGGTTGACCCCCACTTTTTACCTGGACAATGGCTGCCCCCAATAAAGACTAGTTTCTCCAGCATCCTTTGCAGCTTCCTGTGGCTATGTGATTAAGCTAGCCCATGTGATGTAAGCAGGAGACTATGTGGCATGTTCTAGGGACTTTATCAAAGAAGAAGCTGACTCTAGTCTTTGTCCCATCTTCTCACCTGCCTTCATCCTGCTGACACGGGTGCGATGGCTGAGTCTGATGGTTGGAGCTTCATCTTGGACCATGAGCCAGGGCCACCTCCTAGCTACGTAGAGTAGGAAGCTGAGAACAGCCTGGGTCTCTGATGGCGTTCTAGTTCAGAGCTGTCATCCGAGCCCTGAGTCTCTACCTCTGGAGTTTTAGGTGTGAAAGAAATGAACAAACTTCTAACTGTGTGAAGTCCTGTTATTCTGTGGCTGTTACTCGGAGCCAAACCCAATATTAAGTAATTTGTTTAACTACTAGCTTATTAAAGACCTTCAGATCGTTTCCAGCTTTATTGCTGTTATTGATAATGCCACACATATTCACGTTTTTCTTTAGGATAGATTCCTTAAAATTTTTTTGCCAGTTCTTTTTAGTCAGATTTATTGAGGTTTAATGTACACATAATACAATTCATCCTTTTTAGCCTAAGTTTGACAAACATGTGGTCATGTAACCACTACCACAATCAAGATATAGGGCAGTTCCCTAACCACCCCCTCCCAAATGCCTCTGTATCCCATTGTAGTCAATCTCTGCCCACAGCCCCAGCTCTAGGCAAACACAGATTGCTTTCCTATGCCCACAGTTTTACTCCAGAATGTCATATAAATGGAATTAGACAGTACGTATTCTTTGTGTCTGCCTTCTCCGCTTAGCATAATGCAGTTGAATGCATTCATGCTGTTGAGTATATTTAAAGTTTGTTCGTTTTTATTGGGCAGTTTTCCATTTTTTTGATGTGCCGCAGTTTGCGTATCCACTCACTAGTGGAAGGATGTGAGTTGTTTCCGTTTTTTTTTTTTTTTAAAAGATTTTATTTATTTATTCGACAGGATAGAGACAGCCAGCGAGAGAGGGAACACAAGCAGGGGGAGTGGGAGAGGAAGAAGCAGGCTCATAGCGGAAGAGCCTGATGTGGGGCTCGATCCCATAACGCCGGGATCACGCCCTGAGCCGAAGGCAGACGCTTAACCGCTGTGCCACCCAGGGGCCCCTGTTTCCGGTTTTTGATGAATAGGAATAAAGCCACTATAAATATTCAAATACAGGTTTTTATGTGAATGTAAGTTTGATTTTATTTACTATCAGGGAGTGGGATATATAGAGAGAGGTCATATATGTAGATGGATGTTTAATGTTGTAAGAACCTGGCAAACTGTTTTCCAAAGTGGTTGTACCATTTTGCATTTTCATCAACAAGGAGTGAGAGTCCTAGTTGCTCCTTACCCTTTCCAGCCCTTGGTATTGCCAATTTAAAAAATATTTTTTGTGCATTCTAGATGTGTGGTGCTATCTTGCTGTGGTTTAAATTTTCATTTCCTTTTTTTTTTTTTTAAAGATTTTATTTATTTATTCGACAGAGATAGAGACAGCCAGTGAGAGAGGGAACACAAGCAGGGGGAGTGGGAGAGGAAGAAGCAGGCTCACAGCAGAAGAGCCTGATGTGGGGCTCGATCCCAGAACGCCGGGATCACACCCTGAGCTGAAGGCAGGCGCTTAACCGCTGTGCCACCCAGGCGCTCTGCCTTTTTTTTTTTTTTTTTTTAAAGATTTTATTTATTTATTTGACAGAGATAGAGACAGCCAGCAAGAGAGGGAACACAAGCAGGGGGAGTGCAAGAGGAAGAAGCAGGCTCCCAGTGGAGGAGCCTGATGTGGGGCTCGATCCCATAACGCCGGGATCACGCCCTGAGCTGAAGGCAGACGCTTAACCGCTGTGCCACCCAGGCGCCCCTAAATTTTCATTTCCTTAATGACTCATAATGTTGAGCATCTTTTCTTGTGCTGATTTGCCATCCACATCTTTTCTTTGGTGAGTCATCCATTCAGTTCTTTTGCCCATTTATGTATTAGGTTTGCATTCTTACTATTGAGTTGTGAGGATTCTTTATATTTTCTAGATATAGTACTTTATCAGGTAGGTAATTTGCAGGCATTTTCTGATAATCTGTGTCTTGTCTTTTCATTTTCTTAGTGTCTTTCAAAGAGCACACGTGTTTAATTTTGATGAAGTCCAAATGAGTATTTTTCTTTCAAATCATGCTTTGGGTGTCCCATCAAATGAATCTATGCCTAAACCAAAGTTACAAAGATTCTTCTTCTATAATTAAAAAATTATTTTGAAATAATTATAGATTTACAGAAAAGTGCAAAAGTGTGCAAAGAAATGTTCAGGGAGGTCCTGTGTACCCTTTGCCCAGGCCCCCGAATGGTAACATCTTATATAACCGTAGAACAGTATCAAATCCAGGAAACTGGCATTCACACAATCCGCAGCGTTTATTCAGATTTTGCCAGTGATGCAGGCATTTATTGGTGTGTGTGCATGCCTGTGCATGTGTGTGTAGCTCTATGCAGTTTCATCACATGTGTGGCTTCATGCAACCACCACCACCATCAAGATACCTAACGGTACCATTTTCATAAGACTCTCTCATGCCAACCCCTTTACAGCCACACCCACTCCTCCCTCCCAATCCCTAAGCCCTGGCAACCATGAATCTGTTCTCCATCCCTGTAACTGTTTTATTTCACAAACGTTATATAAATGCAATCATGCAATATGCATTCTTACGGATTTGTCTATGACTTCTTTCCACCCTATTCGTTTTTGCTTCATGTGTTTGGAAGATTTCTTGTTTTATATATTTAGGATTACTTTGATAATAATACAACCACTCCTGATTTATTAAAAGCAAATTAAAATTTATTTTTTTAAAAAAATGGAGATATAATTGACATATAACATTGTATTAGTTTCAGGTGTATAACATGAGGATTCCATGTATGTATGTATTATAAAATGATCACCACAGTAAGTTGAGAACATCCATCTCACCACAGATTTTACAAATTAAAAATAATTTTTGTGGATTAATGTTTGTATGATGTATCTTTTTCCATCCTTTTACTTTTGGTCTACCTGTATTTAATGTTTGACGTGAATCTTTTGTAGATAGCATATACGTGGGTTGTGTTCTAGAGAAACTCATGCACACTAGTACGTGCCACGTACAGAATGTTTCTACTAGTGTTGTTCATACTACTTCCAAACTGGAAGCAATTCAACAGTAAGATGGGTAAATGGTGCCAAATGTTTTAAAAGTTTTGCCAAGCTGGGAGTTGTGTAATGGTGTCTCCTATGGTTTCAGTTTCTATTTCTCTGATTGCTAGTGAGACTGAACACTTTCATACATTTATTGGCCATTTAGGGTTCCTCCCGGCACAGCGAAGATATCCTTCCACTGTCTTTTGGATTCCATTGTTGCTGTTGAGAAGTTGGTGTTCATTCTTGTTGCCACTCTGAAGGTAATAATTTCCCCCCATTTGTATTTTAAGGATATTCTATTATCTTTATTGTTTTGTGGTTTCACTATGATTTATCCATATGTGGATCTTTTTATTTTGTCTTCAGCTTTACTATGATCTGATCCATGCGCATTTCAATGTCTTTAATTAAAGAAGTCTTTAATTAACTGGTGTCTTTCATCAGTTCTGGAAACATTTCAGCTCTTTATCGCTTCAGATATTGCCTGACTCCAATTGTCTCTGTTTTATCCTTCTGGAAGTCAGAAAAGGTTTATTTTCTATATTCTGACTTTAAACCAATTGTTGGGTAGATCCAGAGGCTATTTTGAGGGCCTGAAGCTTATTCAGTGTTTGGTCCTCAGATGGTAGTGCTGGCAGCGGTACTATAGGAATTGAAAGGCAAACCCACATTTGAATGAAATAAATGTTACTTCTGTTAAGGAAAGTTTGCTCTTCCCTCCAGGATAAAGGGGTTCAGTAGAGTCATCTGGAGAGCATGCGGTTAGTTTTCCTTCTGAAAAAGTGGTACCATTGCAAGGGCTCAGTTTCTACATCTGCTGATGACAGGTCAGTAGCTCGACCAGCCTTAGGGAGATGGAATCTGAAGTACAGACTTCGTATCTGTCACAATGGCCACTTTGACAATGGGCTCATTGTGCCGCATTGAAGTGGGGAAGAGGGAAGCTCGTTGACCTCCACAAGATGAATCAGCTCGTCCACATAGTTGTGGAGCTTTTTCTCTGGGTGGCTGTTCTAGAGAGGGCATTAAAATGAGTCACAAAGAGCCATATGCCTTGTGCTCACTCCCAGAGGAATGCAATTTTCATAGCCGTGGACTTGTCGTATGTGAAGATTTTTTATAGGAATTGCACACAAATAAAATTTATAAAAATTCTTGTGTATAAAGAGCATGAAGTAGTACTAAACATAACAAATATGTTGCATTACCTATTATATTCCTGACAAGAGGAGGTTTTTATCTTTCATAGGCATCGGTGAAAATGAACTCTCTACAATTTCACACATCTGATGACTTAAAAGATTTTCCCTAGCCTAGCTTCTGGTTCCACACACTTCATAACTTGTATCTCTTCTGTTCTCTACATCTTTCTGGTGCTGCGTGTTATAGGATTTGTTCGTATCACAACTTGCAGCCTTCTACCGTTATGATGTGATATGATACTGCGTGGGCACAGTGGGCAGTGGGAACATTCCTAGAAGCTTCCCCTGGAAATGATGAGAACCTCATTAATATATCCCACTACACTCCTCTCAACTTCCTCTTGACTTAGGGTGACTTTATAACCATATGCCTACAATAGGTCAGCTCATGTCTGCTAATACGCCTGGTGAATAGCATCCTTTGCTCTCCCTCAAATGTTACATTTGGATAAAAAAATGGGAGTTCAGTCCATCTTAGATGTGATAGATCACCCCCAAATGAGGGAAGAGTGATGGAGGAGAAATTGGAGTGGAAAGAGCAGACTTAACCGATGGTGCTAAACTTATCTTAGTTTTGCAAAAGTTTTCCAAAAATAGCTATGCAAACATAATGCTAGGGCCCTTCCTGTGTTAATGAGGCCCCTGCAGCTTATGCATCATTAGTGTCGTGGTAAATTCGTCTGTCAATCACCCTGCCCTCAACTTCATCCCTTAGCCTGGTTCACCATCATACTTGGTTCTTCTAAGTCCTGAATCTCTCCTGGATTCTACGGGGTCAATCAGTTCCTTGATCATGTATTTTTGTTGTTGTTGTTGAGGATTCTTCCACCATTCTGAACCAATGGGCTTTCTCCAGTGTGGTAGAACAGAGAGATGAATGTACTGCAAAACGGAAAAACAGCTCTCCAGAGTCAGATTCAGCAAACTCACACGAACTGATCACCCACGCGGGCTCGCCATTAGGAGGGTGAACAAATCGTAGTGATCGAGGGGGATACTGTTCCATCCACAGAAGCCCAAAGCCAAGGAGATCTCCTCATTTACATGGTTGACTGGGGACAGATTTGGGGCCAGAGAGGAGGTCCTGTGTTCTTTCCAACTTATCTTACCATGAATTGAAGTAAATGTGACTGTGTGAGGCACCTTGTTTTACCAGCCTTTCCTTAGTACTGTCACACTGGCATCAACTGTAGAAATTCAAAAGCACCAGATTCATTAACAGAAAAATTTTTGCAACAGAAAAATTTTTGCAACAGAAAAATTTTTGCAACAGAAAAATTTTTAATGAATGGCCAAAAAGTCCCCTGAAATAGAAGCAAAACAATGAGACAGAGCAAGATTTTTCCTATTCCTGAGAAGAAACACATGGAAAGAACATGAGAAAAAGAAGAGAAGGAAACAAATTCTAGCCCTTGCATTTTTAAAAACAGAAATGAATGATTTCCTTGGGTTATTTGGCCAATGGGATTTTGCTAAGGCAGGCTTTTTTTTTTTCAATAACTTGTTTTCTCACTACGGTGCTTTGGAAGGTACTCGTTGCTCCATTGTAATGTTGCTTATTCTGGAGGACTTTTCTTCAACTGAGTGGACCCTCAGTGAAAGGACATTACCAAGTTGATCTAGTTCCTCAACCACTGTTTTGACAACAATTTCTTCTTTTGAGTCTAAAATAAAATCAATGCAAATTTAGTACTCATTCTTAACAGGCTCAAAGGTACTCAGTCCTAACAGTATGCTTCTGAAAAACAGGGTTGCAGGTTTGCAGTACACTGAGCTATAACACTGTGTTTGAAGACCACGCTTAGCAAGGCCCAGAACGATCTTATACTTACCATTGTTTTTAGAACAATGGGTGTTTGAAGGTGTAAGTAAAACATAGATTAGAACAACCTAAGTAGCAGGCAGGTACTGGCCTGGAGCAAGTAATGTCTTCTTTTAAATGCCAACTTGCCCTATCTTTGTGGTTTAAAATGCAGTAGCTCTTCCATCAAAGCATTGGAACTGGGAAAATAACAGGTTCTAGGTAAGAAAATGTGTGGGCATTGAGTCCCCATTTCGGAAATTTCACAGTTTGACCACGTCTGTTCTACAGGAATATAAAATACATTAAAAAGCTGCCATAATGACCCCTGATTTCTTCATTCACTAGAATTAACCTTAGAACAATTTGATTTAGTTTACAAATAAGTGACTGGTTTCATAAAATTGCTTGAGTTGAAAAGATTTATGCCAAGTAAAAAAACCCTGCTGTACCTTTGACTTGATTTTCGGAGTGTATGGGCCCACGTCCTTTGAATTTGTAACATGTGGACTTGCTTTTTCTGTGAAGAGAAGAGTAAATTGTTGCTTTTTTTCCTCCCCCATTCAGAAGGAAGGTCAGAAATAACTATGAGTTGGGGGGCGCCTGGGTGGCTCAGTCGTTAAGCAGACTCAGGGCGTGATCCCGGAGTTCTGGGATCGAGCCCCACATCGGGCTCCTCGGTTGGGAGCCTGCTTCTTCCTCTCCCACTCCCCCTGCTTGTGTTCCCTCTCTCACTGGCTGTCTCTCTGTCTGTCGAATAAATAAATAAAATCTTAAAAAAAAAAAAAGAAATAACTATGAGTTGGGAATAAAAGTTTGAGAGTTCTAGTTTCCACAAGATTAAATTCCTCTGATGTTTAAGAGATATAGAAGTAAGCTTTCCATGACCTCAGTATCGTGAAGGAGAGATTAAAGGTTTATGCTCAGAAATTCCCTTGCGACCAGCTATTGTCTCTTTTGTCTCGCGATCTGGGGAGTCCAGTTTCTGACTGACCTTCCAGTCAATCACCTGGCCAATGCACAAGTTCAGAGTGCCGTGATCCAGAAGGTGCTGGGCTAGGTGCTGCAGCAAATATGCAGTGATGAAGCAAGCAGTTTACACCATGGAGAATAAAGTATATGCATGTAAAAATGTAGCTGGAACACAGCTTGAAAGGTGTAGTGAAAGAAGGGAATTATGAATGCTGCCATGAGCGCTTTGTTCGAAGGAGGGAACATCACTGTTGAGTTCCTATGAGAGTGGACTGTAGAGGGCTGACACTAGCCTTGGAAGATGCATGCGATGGTGCGGACTCCTGGTGTGACCACGGGCAAACATTTCGTAACAGCCGCTGATTACCGGGTACCTTCTGTGTGCAAGCCACTCTCCTGAGCCCTCCTCTACCTCTGTAGCGAGGCACTATGGTCAAGGGTAAAGAGTGTGGTTTTGCTGTTATCACAATCTTACCAGTAAGAAAAATGGGATTTAAGGAGGTTAAACCATGCGTTCACATTCACCCAGTGGTGTGATCTGCGCTCAGAGTTACAATTCCAGGGCTGTTGCTCTTGGCTGACAAGCTATGGCGACTTCTCCAAGGAAGCCGTTATCTTTCAAATGAAAACGTAATAACCCAGGTAATACAGGGTGCACGCGTGGTCACTAGGAAGTACTAACAAAATAGAGCGTGTTGTTGTAGGAATTGTGCTGCAACATTAAATCACAGAACGCAATTCCCCGCCCCCACCCGAATTGCAGGAATTGTTTAACATTCGGTATTTGAATGTCCGATATGTTATAGATACACACACTTCCATACTCGGACATTTGATTTGGCTGCCCGTTTTCATTTCACCTGGATGCGATAATAAATTCCTGAGACCACAGATGATTGTGATTCTTAGAGTAGGAAATTCTAGAATATGATACTGGTATACGTGGATACCGAGAAAACCTGGTTGATGGGAGATGATTTTTTTTTCACAAGTTAGTATTTACCTTTCTTCTCCATCTATTAGTTTGTGATACGTTTCTATTTCTTTCTCTAAAAATATTTTGATATCTAGAAGCTGTTCGTACTCCAGCTTCTGGCCTTCTGTTTCCGTGCGAATCTGTTGTAGTTCTTCCTCCATTGCCCCAATCTGGTCCTGGATTTGCTGGAGCTGGAAGCAGTAATTGCCTTCCGTCTCGGCCAGGGAGCACTCATAGGAATGTTTCTGAAAGAAGAATAAAGCAAGGCTTGCATGTGGGTAACAGATAAACAGCACGTTCATATTGGAAACATACTCAAGGTGGAAAGAGGCATTTGTACAAGGTCTAAATCTTTTCGATTGAAAATCAGCATAAGCCAGGTTTCTTTAAAAAATTTTTTTCTCTCTCCAGTGGGAAAAGTTTGATTTTTCAGTACTGGGATTGGTGAGTCAGAAGTAATGTTTTTACGGACAGTGTTTTTATTATTTACCACATTTTATATTTTAGTTATATATACTCAGAGGTGCATTCACCTACACACACACACACACACACGCACACACATTCAAATCAGCGGTGACTCCTACGAACCACGGCCACGACGGACTGCAGTTCTATTTCCAGGGTTTGCAGACTGCGTTTCAGCTCCGTCAGCTCGCTCCTGGCTGTGGCGGCCGCTCCTGCGTCGTCAGAGATCTGCTGCTGCAGGGGGGCGCTCTGTCGCGGATCATCAGCAAGGTCAGCGACCCGCTCGGTGGTCTGCCCACCAAGCCCTGGGTGTGCGCTTTGCCACAGACGTACCTTCTCGTTGAACCAGACCTCCACATCCCTGCGGTTCTGCTCGGCCAAGTCCTCGTGCTCGGCCCGCATGTTGTTCAGCAGGACCCTGAGGTCCACGCCTGGGGCTGCGTTCACCTCCACGTTCACGTCCCCCCCTGCTGCACACTGCAGGACTTTCATCTCCTAGAAAAGGGATCCCTATGAACCCTCCAGGTAGACGTTTGACATATCTTCCCACTCTGCTCCGACGTGAACCGTGGGCCGGAGCAACGAAATCGGGTACTCTCCGAAGCCACGCTGTGGGGTCCCTTACCTCCTCGTGATTTTTCTTGAGGTACGCCAATTCCTCGCTGAGGGTTTCAAACTGTATCTCCAGGTCAGCTGTACAAAGGGTCAGCTCATCCATAACCCTGTGAAGACCATTGATGTCGGCCTCTACGCTCTGGTATAGAGCGAGCTCATTTCCGTACCTGAAAGGCGAGTAAAAAGCTTGAGAACTGTGACCGTGGGCAGGTGCAAAGCATAACTTTCTTCCACGTCTGGTATATTGCACGACGGGATTTTCCATCCGTGCTTCTAAAGCTTAGTGCATCGGCAAAGAGATGACACCCTTTGGAATACCTAGTGATCTAGGACGATTATCTCGGAGGAGTTGTTTCTCCAGAATTTTTATCATCCAATGTGCTTCGTCGTTGAATCAACACGTTCAAAATTCATATGATAGCTCTTTCTATAAGGGCACAGTTAATTTCTTCAGTGATTTAGTCTGACTTCATAAAAACATGTTGGTTTTTAAAGCAAAAGTTCTGTTTTTTACTCCAACTGTGGTATTTACCCTTATTATAGTTAATTACGTTCTTTTCACCTACTTCAGCCTGAAGTCCTCGGCGGTCAGTCGGGTATTGTCATTTTGTAGAACAAGGCTGGAGTTACAGGTGGTCACAGAAATAATCTAAATAGGGTAGATTGTGCGAAATAGTTAGGTGCCGAAAGTCAAGGGACAGTCCAGATTTCAGTGTGATTCTTACCTTCTCAACCCACCAAGTATCTACTTTGCTCTCATTTTTTTCTACATGAAAGGAATCTGGCTTTTTTCTTTTTTCAGACAGCAAATGTCGAGAGGTTAGGAGCCAAAGTGTAAGCTTTTACAATCACAGATACTTTTATTACTCTTGATCAAAAAATATGAGGGGCGCCTGGGTGGCACAGCAGTTAGGCGTCTGCCTTCGGCTCAGGGCGTGATCCCGGCGTTGTGGGATCGAGCCCCACATGGGGCTCCTCCGCTATGAGCCTGCTTCTTCCTCTCCCACTCCCCCTGCTTGTGTTCCCTCTCTCGCTGGCTGTCTCTCTCTCTGTCGAATAAATAAATAAAAAAATCTTTAAAAAAATGAGCTAAATGTAAGATCAGCAAGGCGATTATATCTGTTTTGAAACTATTTGCCTTTAATTCTACAATTTTTTTTTTTTTTTTTTTTGGCCAGACACTGCTTTAAGCCCTGGGAATGAAGAGTGAGCAAATTCTACATCATGTCAAAATTTTAAGCACATTTTATATTTTGTCTTTTTTAGGTAATGTACACCCAAAATCCATAGTAAAAGTAGACAAGTCTGTATTTCTTACCTGCCTTTTAAGATCTTCAATGACTGAGAAGTATCTTGTGTAGTCATGATCTAGTCCCCGGCAAGAACCAGGCCCATATTTCTCATACCAGGCCTTGATCTTCTGCTCCAGGTCTGCGTTGGCCTCTTCCAGAGCTCGCACATGGTCCAGGTAGGAGGCCAAGCGGTCATTGAGGTTTTGCATGGTGACCTTCTCGTTCCCAGAAAGCAGGCCATGCTCATTTCCAAGAAAACCAGCACAGACGCCCCCACCACCATTACAGAAACCTCCTGCAGAAGAAATGCTCCCAAGAGGACAAGAAATGCTGCTTCCCGCTCCTGATCCACGGCACACATTCCCAGCCCCGAAGCCTGGACCTCCACCAGACAGCCACCCTGGGCCAGCTCGTGAGCAGACTCGCCTGGATCCACTAGAAAGTTGAAAAGACATGGCAACACTATGGCAGAGTGACCCTTCCTCAGCGAGGAGCAAAGCAAAAGCACACCTTCCATAGACCGTGATCTCCATTGGCCTTTTATAGGACTCAGTAGGTCGTTTCAGTCTTGACTTTCAATCTGTAATAAAATATTACTCGCTCCCTAATTGTTATTTTTCATCATTGGGTGATTTTTTTATAGTGTCCAGTCTGTAGGTGGAAAGGTGCCCCTAGGATATCTTGGTCTACGAAAAGGTGCCTGGTCGAGTGATACTAAATCATAGTTTCAAAGGTCAAAATTAAATATGAGTAAACATCCCTCTTTTTGACTTCTGGAAGAGAGTCTAGTTTTTTTCCCCCCCTAGACAATAAAGAATTAGTAATTTACATGAGAAATGTCCACTGCTTATGTCCTGCAAATGTTTATGGAGTATTTCTATTATCCATGCTTCACTGGGCCTTTCCTTTCTTATTAATATCAGATACTCTCAAAATACAGCGATCTGTTGGTAGTGGGAATTTTTAAATTGATTTTGCTTATCAATTTAACTAAAATTAATGAGTAGGTGTCAGTGACAGAAAATTGTTTGTATTGAGATTTCTTGGTTTAGTCCAGGAGCAGAATATCCATTCAACAGACTTCTGAGTCTCCACATTGTTCATTTCTCTACCTCAAAAGTATTGTTTACTGCCTTTTAGTTTAAATTTATGTATTTAAGGTCTGGGGAATTATTTTGAGAACTGAACTTCCTATTAATAATTAGGGACTAAAATATATGAAGGAGAGATGTGTTTTCATCCCTACCTAGAAAACCAATAATTATGGTACTCGAGATGGGAGATTAGTTGTTATAGGTAAGCAGCCCCTTCATTCCCTTTCCTTGATACCCATGGGAAGACATTCCATTGTTGTGCTTCATTTTCCTGCTGGGCAGATGAAAATAATAACACTGAATCTTGAGCGGTTTCAATAATTAGTGACTATAAAGCAGTCTGCAGGACACAAACACTTTGTAAATGTGAATTATTTAAATTATTATAATAAAGTGAACATGTCAGACAGGGTCAGGTCTCTATGACTTATAATGGTACAAATTGATTGGTTACTGATTATGGGTTTAGATTGATTTGAAACAGTCATTTTTTCTGAATGAGATTTTTCAATGCCGTGTGTATCACATACTTTGAAAAACACCCAATATTACTGCTCCTGAAAGATTCATCATAATGGTGGGCCAGAATGCCTGGATTTTTTCGACCAAAATATTTTAAGATAATTAATAGAAAACTGTAATCCAGACCATTGCTACAGGTTTAGAATAATGTGTGATAAGAGACGTAGCTCGTATTCAGAGACTTGTTACTGATGTTCTTGTGACCTGGTCACAATTTTCATCTTTTGTCCAAACTTCCTGTGAATAAAACAAGAAAAACAGAGTATGGGGTCGGTGTAATCTTGGGTCTCTTGGATAAGAGGTATTATGAGGCTGCAAAGTATTATTAACATAATCTACTTATCTCTAGATATTTTATAAATACTAATTAACTTGTAATCTTTTGGGGAACCAGTTAAGCATATATTATTAGAACCTTTTGGGGGTGAGTGGGTTGGGAGGCTAAGTGGTAACACAGAACTCAAAGCACTTTTATATCCAAGCAGGACTGGAATGACTGATGCTTAACTCCTTCTGAAAACACTGTCATCTGTTTACTCATCGGGTCAAATCTCTTGACTTTTCTTTTTTTTTTTTTTTTTAAGATTTTATTTATTTATTCGACAGAGATAGAGACAGCCAGCGAGAGAGGGAACACAAGCAGGGGGAGTGGGAGAGGAAGAAGCAGGCTCATAGTGGAGGAGCCTGATGTGGGGCTTGATCCCATAACGCCAAGATCACGCCCTGAGCCGAAGGCAGACGCTTAACCGTTGTGCCACCCAGGCGTCCCATCTCTTGACTTTTCTTACTCATAGATTTCCTCTACACTAACACTTGTTCGTTTACTTTTGGGTGTCCTTTAGTCCTTTCCAGAAGTGGGAGATAGACTTAAAGAATTCTAGCCCTACATCCCTGTCCATACATTTCTTCCTTGAGAGTGGCTATTTGATTCACAGTAAGAAACACGTATTCAGCCACATATCATTATCTTTTCTTGAAACTCTGTTAGGTATTAGAATATTCAATATATAAGGTGCATATTCTAGGTACTCAGAAATCATTGAAGTAAGCTGTAAGTTATGATGTGTAAACGTCTGCTCACCTCAGGATAAACACATTCATCCCATTATCTTATTCTAACAATAGTAGGCTAATTTTGCCCCTGATAAATTTAGTGTTTAGTTTCAAATATGCTTCAATACCTTAAAAAAATTTTTTTATTTAAATTCAATTTATTTAACATATACTGTATTATTAGTTTCAGGGGTAGAATTTGGTAATTCATCAGTTGCATGTAACACTCAGTGCTCATTACATCAAGTGCCCGCCTTAATGCCCATCACCCAGTTACCCCATGCCCTCACCCACCTCCCCTCCAGCAACCCTCAGTTTGTTTCCTAGAGTTAAGGGTCTCATGGTTTGTCTCCCTCTCTGTTTTTTTTTTTTAAAGATTTTATTTATTTATTTGACAGAGATAGAGACAGCCAGTGAGAGAGGGAACACAAGCAGGGGGAGTGGGAGAGGGAGAAGCAGGCTCCCAGCGGAGGAGCCTGATGTGGGGCTTGATCCCAGAACGCCGGGATCACGCCCTGAGCCGAAGGCAGACGCTTAACCGCTGTGCCACCCAGGCGCCCCTCCCTCTGTTTTCATCTTATTTTATTTTCCCTTCCCTTCCCCTTTGTTCATCTGTTTTGTTTCTTAAATTCCACATGTAAATGAAATCATATGGTATTTGTCTTTCTCTGACTGACTTATTAGCATAATACCCTCTAGTTCCATCCACGTCGTTGCAAATGGCAAGATTTCATTCTTTTTTTATGGCCAAGTAATATTCCATTGTGTGTGTGTGTGTGTGTGTGTGTGTGTGTGTGTGTGTGTGTGTTTGTGTGTGTGTGTGTATATATATATACCACACCTTTTTTATCCATTCATCTGTTGATGGGCATCTGGGCTCTTCTCGTATTTCGGGTATTGTGGGCATTGCTGCTATAAACATTGGGGTACATGTGCCTTGAATCACTATTTTTGTATCCTTTGGATAAATGCCTCGTAGTGCAATTGCTGTGGCGTAGGGTAGCTCTATTTTTAACTTTTTGAGGAACCTCATACTGTTTTCCAGAGTGGCTGCACCAGTTTGCATTCCCACCAATAGTGTAGGAGGGCTCCCCTTTCCCTGCATCCTCGCCAACTTCTGTTGTTTTCTGAGTTGTTAATTTTAGCCATTCTGACCGGTGTGAGGTGGTATCTCACTGTTTATTTCATTTGTATTTCCCTGATGCTGAGTGATGTTGAGAATTTTTTCATGTGTCTGTTAGCCAATTTGTATGTTTTCTTTGAAGAAAAGTCTGTTCGTGTCTTCTGCCCATTTCTTGACTGGATTTTTTGGTTTTGGGGTATTGAGTTTGATAAGTTCTTTACAAACTTTGGATACTAGCTCTTTATCCAATACGTCATTTGCAAATATCCTCTCCCATTCCATAGGTTGCCTTTTAATTTTGTTGATAATTTCCTTTGCTGTGCAAAAGCTTTTTATCTTGTTGAAGTCCCAATAGCTCATTTTTACTTTTGTTTCCCTTGCCTTTGGAGACGTGTCTAGCCAGAAGTTGCTGTGGCTGAGGTCAAAGAGGTTGTTGCCTGTGTTCTCTTCTAGGATTTTGATGGATTCCTGTATCACATTTAGGTCTTTCAATAACTTTTGCTGTTGTTTAAAATTTACATTCTACATTTCTGTTATCCAAGTTGAAACGGTATTTTTCTCAGACATGAATGAAGTTTGTTTTGTCACTAGATATCTAGTTTTTCTGAGAATCAGAAGCTGGCGTGCTAATTCTTCCCACAAAATGGCTTCTCTGGTTTTGATATTCCCACTCTGCACTGAAGGGAACAGCGGACCTGAGAAATGAAATCAGATACTGTCCGAAGCCACTCTGCAGGGCCCATGACTCTGATAATGGTTCAGTCTTGGATTGATTGGAGTTTAGAATGCACTTAGTTTTTTCCTCCCTTCTTTTGCTAGCAGGAAGGTGGAATCACGAGGTTCTCAATAGCATGGTGTTGTGTTGGGAGTCAAGGACAGACTATGAGCCAGACCGCCTGGATTAGCATTGCAGCTATTCCAGTTATTAGCTGTGTGACCTTGAGATAGTTACTCAATCACTCTCTGCCTCAGTTTCCTTATGTACAAACAGAGGATGATAATAGTATCTATCTCATAGGGTTGTTCTGAGAATTGAAATGATGTTGAGAATAGAGTTCAAAGTGCTGGGTATCACAATTATTGATCCTTTCCTGGAAGTTATGTAGAAAGTACTATATATACTTTGGTTTTGTTGCCTCTATTTTGGTGTCACATCCAAGAAATCATTGCCAAGACCAATGTCAAGGAGCTTTCTCCTATGTCTATGGCCATACCACCCTGAACACATCCGATCTCATCTTTCATGTTTTCTTTGAGGAATTTTACTGTTTTGGGTCTCGTGTTTAGGTCCTTAATCCATTCTGAGCTGATTTTTGTGTATAATGCGTCATAGGGGCCCAATTGCACATGGGGCCCTTTTTACATGTGGATATTCAGTTTTCCCAACACCATCTCTTGAAGAGATTATCCTTTCCTCATTACATATTCTTGGCCCCTTTGTCGAAGATAAGCTGACCATCTATATGTGGATTTATTGCTGGGCTCTCTATTCTTTTTACTGTGGTAAAACACACAGAACATAAAATTATGACCTTATCTATTTTCAAGGGTACGATTCAGTGGTATTGAATACATTCATAATGTTATACAACCAACATACATCTCCATACTGTTTTCAGCTTGTAAAACTTAAACATACACATTAAACAATAACTCCCCATTCTCTTCTCCCCAGCCCCTGGCAATCACCATTCTACTTTTTCTCTCTATGAATTGGTCAACTCCAGGTACCTTATATAAGTGGAATCATATACTATTTGTCTTTTTGTGACTGGCTTATTTTACTTAACATAGTGACTTCAAAGATTCATCTATGTAGTAGCATGTGTCGGAATTTCCTTCCTTTTAAAGGCTGAATAATATTCCATTGTATGCCTACACCACATTTTGCCTATTCATTCATTGTTGATGATTACTTGGGTTACTTCTACATTTTAGTTGTTGTGAATGAGGCTGCTCTGAACATGGGTGTACAAATATCTTTTCAAGATCCTGCTTTCTATTCTTTTGGGCATATACCAGGAAGTGGAGTTGCTGGAACATATGGTAATTCTATTTTCAATTTTTTGAGGAACTGCCATACTGTTTTTCATAGTGGCTGCACCAGTTTGCATTCCTACCAACAGTGCACAAGGATTCTAATTTCTCCATATTTTTCTGTTTTCCATGCTCTTTTATTTACTGTAGCTTTGTAATGTATTTTGAAATCAGAAAGTGTGATTTGTCCTTTCTCAAAATTGCTTTAGCTATTAAGAGTCTTTTTTTATCTATATGAATTTTAGGATTGCTTTATCTATTTATGATAAAAAATGTTACTGGGATTTTGACAGGGATTGCATTAAATCTGTAGATTGCTTTGGTAGTACGGCCATTTAAACATTATTAATTCTTCTGGTTCATGAACATGGGATGTCTTTTGATTTATTTGTGTCTGCTTTAATTTCTGTCATCACTGTTTTGTAGTTTTCAATGTAAAAGTCTCTCATCTCCTTAGTTAAGTTTATTCTTAAGTATTTTATTCTTTTTGATGCTATTACAAGTGGGATTGTTTTCTTAATTTTCCTTTTGGATAATTTATTGTAAGTATATAAAAATGTAACTGATTTTTTATGTTGATTTTGTATCCTACAAATTTGCTGCATTTATTTATTAGTTCTAACAGTTTTTAGGTGGAGTCTTTAGGGTTTTCTATATACAAGAGCATGCTATCTGCAAACAGACAATTTTACTTCTTCTCTTCCAATTTGGGTGCTTTTTATTTCTTTTTCTTGCTTAAGTGCTCTGGCTAGGAACTCTACTATTGAATAAAATTGGTGAGTGGACATCCTTGTCTTATTCCTGGTATAGAGGAAAAGCTTTCAGATTTTCACCATTGAGTATGATACTAGCTATGGTATTGTCATACATGGCCTTTGACATTGAGTTACATTCCTTCTCTACCTAATTTGCCAAAGCATTTTTATCCTAAACAGGTGTCATATTTTGTCAAATGCTTTTTCTGTATCTGTTGAGATGATCATATGATTTTTACCCTTCCATCTGTTGATGTGGTGTGTCACATTTATTGATTTGTGTGTGTTGAACCATTCTTGCATCCCAGGGATAAATCGCATTTGATCATGGCATACGATTCTTTTAAGGTGCTGTTGAATTTGTTTTGCTAGAATTTTGTTGAAGATTTTTGCATCTATATTCACCAGGGATATTGGCCTGTGATTTTCTTTTCTTGTTGCATCTTTGGCTTTGGTAGAAGAGTAATGCTGGCCTTAGGATATGAGTTTGGAAGTGTTTTCTCCTCTTATTTTTTGGAAGAGCTTGAGAAGGATTGGCATTAATTCTTCTGTAAGTAGTAGAATTCACCAGTGAAACCATCTGGTCCTAGGCTTTTCTTTGTTGAAAGGGTTTTTGATTACTGATTCAATCTCCTCACTCATCATTGGTCTGTTTAGATTTTCTATTTTTCATGATTTAGTCTTGGTAAGTTGCATGTTTCTAGGAATTTATTTCTTTTAGATTATCCAATTTGTTGGCATATAAATGTTTCAGTATTCTCTTATAATCCTTTGTATTTCTGGCATCACTTGTAATGTCTCCTTTTTCACTTATAATTTTTATCTGAGTCCTTTCTCTCTCTGTGGTTGGTCTAGCTAAAAATTTGTCAGTTTTACCTATCAAAAAACCAACTCTCAGTCTTGTTGATCTTATCTCTTTTCTAGTCTCTATTTCATTTATTTCTGTTCTAATTTTTATTATGTCTTTCCTTCTGCTAATGTTAGGCTTAATTTCTCCTTTTTCTAGTTGTTTGATATGTAAAGTTCAATCATTTATTTGTGAGCTTTCTTCTTTCTTAATATATGGTTATCACTATAAAGTTCCCTCTTAGTACTGCTCTTGCTGCATCCCGTAAGTTTTGGTATATTATATTTTCATTTTCATTTGTCTTAAGTTTTTTTTTTACTTTTCCTTTTGATTTCTTCTTTGACCCATTCATCGTTCAGGAGTGTATTAGTTAATTTCTACATATTTTTGAAATATCCAATTTTCCCTCCTGTTATTGATGTCTAGTTTCATACTATTGTGGCCAGAAAAGATACTTGCTATGATTTCAGGCTTCTTCAGTTTGTTAAGATGTGTTTTGTGACCTAACATTGTGGAAATCCCCCCTTGCCCTATCTAGTTCCCACATCTCTCTCTCTTCCCTTCTACCTTTAAATATCACCATTTACAGTTTTTTTTCTTTATTTTTAGGATGGTTTTGATTCTTAAATTTCTTATTTCCACTTCAATGAGCATGTTGCATTCAGGAATTAGATTTTATAGACTGTTTTATTCTCATTGCCAGCGCTTAGCAAATGTGCGTAACAAGTATTTATAGAAGGCTGGAGGAAGATTTAACATTTTTCAGAGATGTGAAAAAGACTCCAACCAGTTTACCTGTTAAACTTACTCCTAACTTGTGAAGGCCACTGAATTAAACAAAAGAAATTAAAAATCAAATTCAGCTCCCCTTGCAGGTACGTTTAAAATGCAAAGATTGACCAGAACCAGTGAAGGTGATTTGCAACAGGAAGAGATTTTATTGACCCACCACCATAGAGAAAGCCAAAGAAATGTTACCATTCGACAAACAGCTTGTCTTAATTCACTGGAAGAAAAGCAGAAAAAAAAGAGGGCTTTTATTTAGGAACCTGGCTTCAGTTTGGTATTTTAACTTAGGGGCTCTTCTTCTGGGGTTCAGGAAGGCACCCTCTGTTCACTCTTCACATTGCTGGCTTTGGTGGATTTCTCTTCCACAGTGTGAACTCTGGATGAGAGAACTTTGCCACGAGGATCTATTTCTTCCACGATTGTTTTAACCATGGTGGTTTTAGATGACTCTAAAATGAACACATGAATTGTTAGAATTTCTCAGATCCACCAAGGGGAAATAATTAACTCATTATTTGAAACTTACACAAGTACATTTTGAATGCTCAACACAGCTTTGTTTACCTTTTATCTGATTTCCTGGTCCTCCATAGCCTTTTGATTTAACACAAGAGCTGTAAAAATATAGAGAGCTTGCATTAATTATTTCACTCTATTTTGCTGAGGAAACTGGAAAACAAGGATTTAAGATGGGACATCTCCGGATTCTGAAATAACACTGGAAGGGGTTTAGGTATACATGATAAGGGTCATAAATACTCTGTACTTGATTTCAAAATATCTTTAATAACCTTAAAATAAAGTATAAAGTGTGTTCTCAGTAGAAGCTGTCCTTACCCATCCTCTCCATCAATCAGGCGGCAGTAGGTCTCAATCTCCTTTTCCAGGTGGACCTTGATGTCGAGCAGCTGCTCGTACTCCAGCTTCTGGCCCTCCGTCTCAGTCCTGACCTGGTGCAGCTGCTCTTCCAGGGCCCCGATCTGAGCCTGGATCTGGGCGAGCTGGGCGCAGTAGTTGCCTTCGGTCTCGGTCAGGGAGCACTCCAGGGAGTGTTTCTATGGATCAGTAAGACACAGTTTAGTAGAAAATGTCACAGTGTTGTTTTAGAATAAGGCAGAGCATTTACGAGATATGTAAAAGAGTTTTCTTACATGATGCAAGTTACCATATTTACCCCAAAGAATCCCCCTTGTTCAATATTAATTGTTGCCTTTATTAGATGCCATACGGTTTTTCTGTTTGAGAATGACACAGTTGGTGGTGAATGTCACTCATAGGTCCATTAGTGTTAGCAAAGATGAACTTGTTTCTTCATAGGGCACAGTCTAAAGATCCCTGTGCCCCACCGATATAGTCTCTGCTTCTAGAGTCTGGCACAATTTGCCACATTTCCCAGGAATAAAAGTCCCCCTACAATTTGCTACTTTGTTTCTCATCATGTGACAGTGTTGTCTCATAGAGATTGTAGCTCTTCTATTAAAAATTAACAACCCATAATGAACTGGGTAAACTTTCCTGAAGCAGACTGACCCAAAGAAAAGAATGACCTTTTTAAGCTTTAAATGGTTTGTGAATCCAAATGGGTTTATAAAGGGTTTCTCCTAAAGAGGGATGCTTGCTATACTTTCAGATGGAATAAAGATAAAAGTGTCTTCCTCTTTCAGCTGCAAGAATTTTTATGCCAAGTCCTAATTTTATATACATTCATACCCTCTTTTGTGGATAAACTCTGAAGGTTTGTTTACTAGCCACAGTGGGAAAAGTATAGACGTGGGAGTTAGGAAATTTGGAGAGAAGTTCAACTTCCTTTGTATTCAACTGTGGGACTCTGGGAAAACTGCTTAACTTCTTTGAATCTCAGATTGTTCTTTTGGAAATAATGACAGGAATTATAAAGTCTGCCCTGCCCAAGCCCTAGGGCTATTGTGGATTCTAGTGGGAGAAAGTGCTGGGCAAACCCTTAATGAAAACGTTACTATTATTATAGGGTGTTAACTTTATAGGCAACATTCATGCCTCTACTTTGCTTCTTGTTTATGCCACTTAAAAAGGAACTTGTAAGTGTTCTTAATTAAGCGGCCCAAAGGAATGCCAGATGAATATGATAGGAGGGGTGCCAACGCATTTTTGCACTCCACGGAGCATGTTTTTTTTTTTTTTTTTTTTAATCTTTTGACTTGGGAGAGAAGATGCAGGGTAGAAACCATTTTCTTTTCGAGTACCTCACATAATTGTACTTGCTAATTTCTAATGTTTCCTAATTATGAGCACCTAGGTCTACGTTCCCGGCCAAGAGGATTCGGCTGTGCAAAATGCAAAGGTGTCTTAGGGCAAGCACGGTAATTAACAGATAAAAACGCAAGTAAGTAATATCACGTGGAAGAAACACTCTTTGCATTTCTTCCCCGCTTCTGAAACAAAACTTTTTTTTTTTTTTTGTACTTTGTACTGACCATTGCCAAGAGGGACTGAAGTTCGATCTCCAGGGTTTGAAGAGTCCGTTTCATCTCGGTCAGCTCACTGCGAGCTGAGCTGGTGGCGCCGGCATCATCAGAAATCTGCTGCTGCAGGGATGCGCTCTGAAAGTGGGGGGGCGTGGGGGGTGGTGAGGGTGCTGCCGGCCTCGCCTCAGTGCCCAGGGCCCCGCAAGCGCACCCGGGCGGGGTTTTACCTTCTCGTTGAACCAGGCCTCCGCGTCCCTGCGGTTCTGCTCGGCCAGGGCTTCGTACTCGGCCCGCATGTTGTTCAGCAGGACCGTGAGGTCCACGCCGGGCGCCGCGTTCATCTCCACGTTCACGTTCCCTCCGGCCGCGCACTGCAGCGCCTTCATTTCCTGAAAGAAATTCGTTTCGCCACGTTAGGAGCTGAGTATTTTCAAAGGAACCAGACCGACAGGATGCGTAAGGTTAGAAACTTTTAAAAAAGGTTTGTTTCTTTGGAGGCGGATGGAAAGGAACATGTCAGTTTAAACCATACAGAGAAACTGACGAGTTCCTTCTGGAATACTGATGCCGGACATGGTTATACTTGTCATCTGAAATCCAGTTTTTAAAATCTTGGGAGCAAGGCGGGTCATGGAATCGGGGGAGACAGAGCCCCTACCTCCTCGTGATTCTTCTTGAGGTAAGCCAGCTCCTCGCTCAGGGTTTCCAGCTGGATCTCAAGGTCGGTTCTGCACAGGGTCAGCTCATCCAGGACCCGGCGCAAACCGCTGACATCCGCGTCGACGCTCTGGTGAAGGGCTTGTTCATTTTCAAACCTTAGAAAATATTTGACAGTTGCATCGCCTTAGTCCCATCACTTTTGAGGTCATCGTAAAACTCCAACCATGCTTCAAGGTCAAACTGTTAAAATATACTCAAAACGTCAGACTGCCCATAATGCAAGAAGCAAATTTCTTTGAAGCAAGAGAATTGGGAACACTCCAAATTCTCTTTCTTACGATCTTGACATTCATTTGTGTGGGTTCCTAAATTTCCCAAGTAAAATATATCATTCAGCTGGTCATTCTTACCTGCATTGGGTTTATTTTTTATTATTTTTTATTTTTTTAAATATTTTTTATTCATTTATTTGACAGAGAGACAGTGACAGAGGGAATACAAGCAGGGGGAGTGGGAGAGAGAGAAGCAGGCTCCCTGCTGAGCAGGGATCCCCATGCGGGAGGATCCCAGGACCCTGGGATCATGACCTGAGCCAAAGGCAGACGCTTAGCGACTGAGCCACCCAGGAGCCCCAACCTACATTTGGTTTAAAACAAATAAACAAAGTCAAACAATCGAGGTGACCCCCAATAGCTTCGATTAAAGGCGGAAACGTTGAGATGAATTCTTCAGTTTCTCTTCAGCTCTACTTACTTTAGCCTGAAGTCATCAGCTGTTAGTCTTGCATTGTCATTTTGCAGGATAACATTGGCATTGCTGGTAGTTGCAGAAATGATCTGATAAATGGAAAGTCAGGAGTTAGGAAATGTCCCAATTCCTTGAAAAAAAAGTCACCTATCAAGTTATAGTAAACTTTCTGGCATTCTGTCTCCAATAATAAGATGATTCTTTTGCAAATGGGAAATTAAGTATGGCCTCTTTTACCCTTCACCCCACCCATAAACGAACCCTTTCTATGGAAAAAGTTATAAGTAATGCAGGAGGCCATGGTGGGCAGTTTTTGACATTTTCATATTACGAAAAGCATAAACATGCATACCTCGTACCAGGTATGGGTGAGCCATGTTCAAAGATTAGAATTTGAATAGAAATTATCTTTAATATTCAGAATGCACAATGGAAAATCAGAAGTCGGGAGCAAAGCCCTGCCGTGTGTGACAGCTTAGACATTTGTGTTTGCTTGAGTGGCTGAGTAGTCTTAGGGGTATTAACCCTCACCACATTGTGCTTCTTACCTGGTTCCTAAGGTCATCAATTATTGGGAAGTATCGGCTGTAATCGTGATCAAGACCACGGCAAGAACCAGGCCCGAATTTCTCATACCAGCCCTTGATCTTCTGCTCCAGGTCGGCGTTGGCCTCCTCTAGTGCTCGCACGTTCTCCAGGTAGGAGGCCAGGCGGTCATTGAGGTTCTGCATGGTGACCTTCTCATTGCCCGACAGGAGCCCATGCTCATTCCCGGTGAAGGCAGCACAAGAAGCACTTCCCCCAGCCAGCCCCCCACCATGGCCTCCTGCAGACGAGCTGCCCCCAAAAGCGCAAGAGAAGCCACTTCCAATGCCCGGCACACCGCATGCATTTCCAGCCCCAAAAGCTGCTCCCCCGTTGGAGCCAAGCCGTCTGGATGCAGAAGAAAAGCGCACAGACATGGTGTCCAGACCCGGAGAGCTTGTTCCTGGAGTGAAGCCCTGATGGCAAATGTCCTGCTCAAACAGTTGAGTTTGTCTTTATATACACATTATCAGGGTGTTTCTTGATGAACCCAGCTACCCATAGCAAACTGGTGTTTGCCAGCTCATCTTGAATTATTCATAATTGGGTGATTTTCTTTTTTTTTAATGAATGCCTTCACCCTACCATGTCCATTTCTGTAGGTGGGTAGTTACCTTGGGGTGATTTGTTATCTCCAAAATGGGACAGGGAGGAGTAAAATCAAGATGATTATAGTGATGCATTTCAAATTTAGTATGAGCAATCCTTCCTGTCTTCCAGGTTTCAGGACTACAAAACTCCTATAAGAATAAAAAAGTGTGATGGACAGAGTTCTCTTTCCCTTGCTCAAACCAATGACAGTACGTTTTCTCTGGCAAGTGAGCCATCATAGTTATGGGCTTCAGTGGATAATGTGGTCTTTCTTTCAGATATATTGAAAATAATTTCAAAACCATGGGCTCATGGTAGCAGAGGAAGGAGGCCAGGCCTTAAATGAGAAATGAGGATTTAAATGGACTCTTCTTTGGAGACAGAAAGTCTTCCTTGATCCGTATCCCTCCTGAATTACCATTTCATCTTTACTGGTTTTCTGTCTAAGGTATAAATAAAGGTATTGGTTAATTTCTCTGAGCCCAGTTTTCTGATCTGTAAAATGAAGGGACTAGACTGTGGCCTGTATGTTCCCTTTCTATTTCTAGATTTCTTGAATTTTTACATGTCTTCCTTTCATTATTTCTAGAAAAATTTTCTGCATTCACTTCCTCCATGCTTCCCCCCCCCCCCACTCCCTCCTGAATTTTGGTCCCAGCACTTTATTGAAATCAACTCTCAGATGGCTAATTATCCCACATCCAGTCCAGGCTTTATTTCTCATGTTTATTCTCCTACACCCTCTTGGACATATTTGATACCGACCACCCCAGGCTTACTGAATTCTGAACAATTGCCTTCTGAAAATAGTTCTATTAGAATATTTCTGGTTGCTCGTCTTCTTTCTTCCATATGTACTCCATAGAGTACATCCGTGCTCTAGAGCTTGTCTTTCCTTACAGTTTTGTGCTCAGCACTCTTATTTTCTACACATTCTCCTTTGCTGCTGTCATCTTCTTGTCACTTGGACTGTAGGGGAATGGTTTCTAAATATACATCTTTAACACTGGCCTGGGTCCCGTCCTAGACCCACGCCTCACTACGCCCACCAGACATTTCTACTGGATGATTTCTAGCTCAACACTCCATCATCTTGTCATCAAACTTTGATCTTTTGTATCTTTTTTCATTGCCTGTTGGTGGAATTACCCCGAGTCACACTCATGATTGCTAAGAGGTCTTTAATTTCTATTATCTTCTACCAGCCTACATCCAGCAAGTCACTAGGTCCAATGGAATCTACTTCAGCAGTGTCTCTTGAAGCATTTTTCTCTTTTCTATTTTTCTTCTCACTATCATTTTTTTTTTCCAACTCAATGATTGGATTTTTGGTTCAAGTCTTCTTCCTTTCCAGCCTGGTCAGTAGGCAAAGCAGTAAGTTAAGGTACCATTCCTGTAGTAATACACCACCATCCATACCACTGAAAGAAGGTGAGTTCTTGGATCAAATACATCTGCATTCATATCCCAGTTCTGCAACTTTCTGGCTGTGTGACCAATGCCGAGTTCCTTCTTGCTAAGCTTCCATTTCTAGGTGGGAGACATGACTTGTGTTTTTGTGAGGCTATTAAATAGTAGTTACATTTGTAAAGCAAGTATGCTTGTCAGTAATATATAGACAGTAAATATTTCTTTCCTTTTTCCACTTCCCTACAGTTTAAAAATCAATGGACTATAAGCTTGAGAAAGCTCCTTTGCCTGACATGTAAGTTTCTTCTTGAGGTAGGTGGTACCTACCTGACTTGTTCATTCTTTCATTTTACTGTTCTTCTCCCCTCCCCCTCCTTTTGGTCTTTGCTCTTGTCGTTCTCTCCAGTTGAGATTATTTGAAATCTTGCATTTGCCAAGAACAATGGACATCACTTTCAATTTTGAAAATGAAATTGCTAAAAATATAAATTTTCATGACCTAATAAGTGAATTTGCAGAAAAGCAAGCCAGAAAAATCTGTTGATCAATCAAGAAATCATATTAGTAAAGCATTAGAATTTATTGTATTACATAAAATTATGACATCGAAAATGTTATTTTTTGCAATTTGTAAGATTATATTATGTATGTATTACTACTACTTCTACTACATGTTTTAAGTAATAAGATATTTTTAAAGAAAAAAAATTATGTGTTAGTACCTCTAACTGAACTTTTCCCTGACTTTTGAACAAGGGACCTGATATTTTCATTTTGCACCAGGCCCTACAAATTAGGGAGCCATCTCTGGTTGTTGGGTCCTTCTCTGGGGTTGCCAAAGCGTTCTAGAGAAAAGACCTGCAGATACTTGAGTGTTTCCCATAAAAGAATGCTTACTATTCATCCACCCTGGTGTGAAATACACACACACACAGCCTCCAAATATTTAGGACCCTACTCTTAAAGATGAGCAGAATTTTAAAAATCACCATACATTAAAAAACACCCCAACATGAAAGACAAAGACTCAACAAAAGAGCAAAAAATGGCACTTGAGAAACAGACAATAAAGGAAGCTGGGGAAAACTTAAAAAAACCTCCTATCACTAATGCCCTTAGAAGTAACAAAAATACTATATATTTGAAACATGAATACAGTGTCATTAAAGTTAAACAGCAGAGCACAAGAATGGGCTATCAGAATGAAAAAAAAAATAAGTCTCAAAATAACTTCAATAGATGGGTTGGAAAATAAGCTTAAAAAAAAAATCTTCCTAACAGTTGAACAAAGGTCAAAAAGATGGATAAAAGAAAAGACTAGAAAATCAGAGGCTTAGTCCAAGAAGAACAACCTTAAGTAAATCTTTCAGGAAGAGACAAAGGAGAAATGATGAAGAAATTATTTTATAAACATATTTTATAATACTACTCAGAACTAAAGGACCGAGTTTCTAAATTGAAAGACACCGCCAAGAACTATGAGTGATAAATGAGAAAGAATCACAGCAGAGCATGTGCTCAGTTTATGCCAGAGAACCATGGAGAAAAAGAGAACACTTAAAGTGTCAGAAGAAAAGACAACACCCATCCTGTGATGGGGAAATCAGAATGGCTCTGGACTTCTCAACAACCCTGGAAGCCATGACTCCAGTGAAGAATGCCTTCAAAATTCTACTTGAAAGTGATGTCCACCCTAAAATTCTCTGCTTTGACAATTAATCAGGAGTGAGGGTAGAATAAAACTATTTTCAGACATGAAAGATCTCAAAAAATCTATCTCCCTCACGCACTTTGTCAGGAAACCACTAGAGGGAAAAATGAACAAGAAAAGAGAAAGCTTAGAGTCCAAAAAATGGGGTCCCAGTACGAGCGCACCACATGCATGACCCTGATGATAGCTGGGTAGCAAGTCAGAAAAATAAACATGAGATGGGAGGATTCTGAGTGTGAGGTCTGCAGGGGATAGATGTAAACGATGGATGGTTTTGTTCGTGTAAGAAAGAGGCATGAGAGATTAAGATATACAGGAAACCAAGTAGTAAAGATGTTAGAAAAATATTGATTGTATGAAGAACAAAAAGTTGTACAATAAAACATGGCATATACTGCTCAACAACAGTGAACAATATCTACTTAGTCATAATGGTGAGAAGACTCAACATTGATTTAACCAAATATTGTGGTATAGCTATGTTAGGAAGAGAAGAAATGTGGTAAAGGCAAAATTCTCAACTTTCTTTTAAGAGCATAATATATAATATGTAAAATTGGTAAATCAAGAAATATTGAATAAAGCATATTATTTAAAAATCTAAAGATAAAGATGACAAGGAATAGCTAAAAGGGTTGTAAATGGTTGCCCGTGGAGAGCAGAGCTTGAGATAGAAGAAGGGAGAGAAAAAGACACTGTTGTTTTTTGTTTTTACTTTTAGCACGATTTAACTGTTAAAACAAAGTGCATTTATTACTTTGACAAAAAGTAAAAATTTATTTAAAACTAACCAAGAAAAAAAAATCCCAAATGCACGTCGGAGGTTTCACTGTAAAATTTATGAATAAACTTGATACAGAATGTGGTTTAAAAAATTGATACTATGGTATCTCCATGTCTAGCAGTTAAATAAGACTAGATGAAATACCCTAATGCTGGATAAATTATTGTAAAATGCCTTTTAAATTCATATCTAAGCTCAAAAGAAAATAAAAGGAGTCATAAAGAAAAGAAAAGACAAGACAAGACACAGAGCTGAAACAAGAGTGGTGAGCAGACACAGAAGCTCGAGCTGCCCTAGAAATATGCTCAGAGCAGACACAGATTTTTCTGGTTAAGAGCCCCAGTGAGGGAAAATGGTTTGGATATGACCAAGTGTCGTAGCTGAACTTGAGACCCCACTTAAAGCTGTATACCCCAAAGCCTGTGTCATCAGTAGAAAGGATGAAGTTAGAAAAATCTCCATGCTGGCAAAGTGGAGAAACCAGCAAGTCATTCTGTTGCCAATGGTACTGAGTAAAAATTCAATACAATGAATATTGCTGATATTTGATAATGACTTATAATCATGGCCTTACTTGATACAGTTTTGCAATTTGAATTTATGCCCGCTTAGTCTGAGAACCCCAGTCCAAGAAATTCATTTAAGACGTTTTCAGGTTGGGGTGTGTGGGTGGCTTGGTTGGTTAAATGTCCAACTCTTGATATCAACTCAGGTCTTGATCTCAGGGTTGTGAGTTCAAGCCCTGGTTGGGCTCCACAGTGAGTGTGGAGCTTACTTAAAAAAAAAATTAAAAATAATTTTAAAAAGATGTTTTCAAGTTGGTACTGCTTCATAGTACTCTGGAGAAATCATCTCAGTCCTGGCCCTGCAGGACTCCCAAAGTTAAATTCCAACCACATATACACTCACAGTAAAATAAACATGGGAGGAAACAAACACGTCTGACTAAGCCAACACTAACTACAGTCTACAGAATAGGACGTCAAAGACCAACGATAATGAGATTACAAGAGAGTGTATGCAAAAAAATTGTGGGTTTTTTTTTTGTGTGTGTTTAGAGAAGTGAAAGAGAGAACTGGAAGTGTTCCAAATGAATAACTATTAAGAATGACTAGGTAAATTTTAAAAAGAAATGGCAGCAGAAAAGAAATGGACGAAGGGGATTAGGAGTGCGCTTAGCTAGATGAGCACTGAGCATCCCAGAACGGTTGAATCACTATATCGTACACCTGCAACTAACATAACACCGTGTGCTAATTATACTTGAATAAGAGAAAGAAAAAGAGAATGAGACAGAGGGAGAGAGGGAGGGAGGGAAACAGAGAGAGGGAGAGAGAGGAAGATTGGAGAGAAACTCTGACACACTTTTCATTGGAGTCTCCCTAGAGGCTAAGAATTTTCTAGAATGGGGCAGAGGGTAAGAATTTTCTAGAATAGATTAGAAACAGTCCTCCAATTCAAGAGGCAAAGTGAATTTAAAAATCTACTTCTAGGCATATCGTAGTGATGTGGAAGAACACCAAAGACAAGGAGAAGACCTTAAAGCAGCCAGAGAAAATAGCGATCATCTACAGAGGAACCATAATAAGACTGTCAGTAGCTTTCACTAGCAACAATAGTGTCTCACTGGAATGAGCTCTACAAAATATATGTTTTTAAAGATTTATTTATTTATTTATTTTAGAGAGGGGGTTGGTGGAGCAGAGGAGAGAGAGAGAAACTCAAGCAGACTCTGTGTTGAAAGCAGAGCCCAACACAAGGCTTGATCTCACATCCCATGATATCACAACCTGAGCCGAAACCAAGAGTTGGATGCTTAACTGACGGCACCACCCGGGCGTCCCTGTACACAATATTGAGAAAAAATAATTATCACATGAAAACTGAGCTGTCTTTCAAGACAGCTCTTTGCCAAGCAAAGCTGTCTTTCAAGAATAAGGTATGGATTCTGGGAAATCATGGCAATGGTTGCAGAATTTTTGAATCCTTACAAAGAAATCGCACAGAACAATTATATCACAAAACCAGAGACCCGTGTACAACTTTTATAACAAATCTCGGTGACTAGGTATTACCATGAAACCCAACATGTAAGCTGGTAGAACAAATTACCATTAGCCATTAGACTTCTGTGGGAAGAAGAGGGAATCCAGAGGCACCTGAAACATCTGATTATTGGAGAATTATGGAAAGCCAACTGAAAAGGACAGCAGGTGAATTTGAGAAAAGCAGGTGAAATTATAACCTGAAACTGGGTTTGCCTCTTGAGGGGTGTGGAGCCAAAGGACACAACCAAGCCAAAGAATAGGAAAAGAAGGGGTTTTACTTGCAACAAGTCAGGAGAACACCATGGATATTTTCCAAAGCAGTGTCTCTCCAAACAACATTAGGGAAGTTGTAAGTTAAGTGTGCCTGTGTATTCACGGATGGGGCTTGGCAAGGGAGAATTCAGTAAAGAATTGGGGAAAAGTCATCCTAAGTGGACAGAGTCCAGGGTCTAGTTGACTGAAGTCATGGCGGGGGGGTCAGCATCACCAATTTTCTGCTCTAGTGAGTCTGGTGTTTGAGTGCTCAAAAGGGTTTAAACCCTGTAAAAAATGACTCAAGGATGTGTGTTAGGTCAACCTTTATTTATTTATTTATTTATTTATTTATTTATTTTTAAAGATTTTATTTATTTATTCATTCAACAGAGATAGAGACAGCCAGCGAGAGAGGGAACACAAGCAGGGGGAGTGGGAGAGGAAGAAGCAGGCTCACAGTGGAAGAGCCTGATATGGGGCTCGATCCCATAATGCCGGGATCACGCCCTGAGCCGAAGGCAGATGCTTAACCGCTGTGCCACCCAGGTGCCCCGGTCAACCTTTATTTTTGAAACAGCACTGGAAGTCTTCTCATTGATTTGTTGTCTCTGATATGGTTAGGCTATTTCCTGGCCTGGTAGAGACTTAGTTTCTGCATTCCCGTTATTTCTTTAAAATCCTAACTACTGAGATGTTTGTATTTTTGGTCATTCTGATGCTTTCTAGAAAGTTCTGCACGAAGTGTGCTTGGGCAAGGAGTGCTGGTCAGGCGCAGATCGCAAAATGGCTGTTCGGGCATGGACCAGAGAATGGCTGGGAGCCTAAAATGACTTCTCTTATGTTAAGAAAGCTATGACTTGTCTTTCCTTTTCTGGAGACCTCTAACCCTATCTGCCTACAAATGGAAGAGTTTTGCCCACTCAGAGGTACGTGAGTGAAAAGAGTCTCACATGAGCTCAGACGGAAATAGTCTAGACCCTGCGAATTCTCAAAACTGACCAGCTGTGTTTCCCTTCCAGGAGAGTGCCCCACCATAAGAAGAAACCCCAGGAAGAAGAATTGAAACTGATCAGAATAGGGTCAGTAGAGATGAAGGAAAGAGAAGGTCCAGATACATGGAGGAGAGGAAAAGAGACAGGAAATTTGAAATCAAGCCTATATATTTTTGAACCCTAGATGAAAAATGAGAAAAGGCACGTGTGTGCAGTTAGAAAAGCCATGTGGAACTATACTCATTCTAGAGGTTAAGGAACGTGAATGGCCTATAAAAATGAGCAGAAGAAAAGGATTGAGGTAAAATCCCACAAAATGTTAGCGCACGCAAACGAAAAAATTAGGAGCTGAATCACATCTCTATAGAAAATCAGAGCATGCCAGAAAGAAATGTCCACAAAACAGATTAAGATAAATTTACAATTTCGAAGTGATCTCAAATGCATTAAAATGATGGAAGAAAAAACAATCAACATAAACCATAATTAGGACACTTAGAAATGAGAAGACAGAACTTAGGAAAGGATTAGAAATCAAAGCAAAAAAAATCATTACACTGAATAAGATCCAAACACAGGCAATGAGAAGTTTAGGGGAAATCAGTTCCCAGAGAAAAGATGTATTCTGGAAATACACATCTTAAATCAAACATTAGAAAATACAATTTAACAGTATATTAAATAGCATATACTATTCCAATGGAGTGATTTATAGGAAATGAGGATGGTTAAATATTACATGAATAAAATGTCATATGACAAAAATCCTATGATCATCTCAAAAGCACTGAAAGAAAAACATGGGCAATTTTACTTATCGTGTTGGAATGACAAAGACCTTTCTCCACAGATGTGAAACTCTGAATCTATAATGGAAATTTATCTATATATGGTAACGTATTATAAAAGTCTGTGTGATGACAAAAAATATTTAAAGAGAAAACAGCAATAGCAACACATTTGCGACACCCAACAACAAATGGTAATTCACTTCTCTTGTAATGAGTGTCCACGCATGTTGGGTATTTGTTAAAAGAAGGGATATCTGTTTGTGATTTCTGCTTTAACAACCGACCACGCAGTGTCTGAAGTCCTTCTCCTTCAGATGGCAACCGATTCCTTGGAAGCTCACCCCAGCAAAAAGTACCCTTCAAGGATTGGAGAAAAACATGTAATTATTGGTAGAACTCCTGAAGAACTCAGGAGCCCTAGAGTTCTGCTGAGCAAAGGAAAATCAGACCTAAAGGCCACGGTGACTTCTTACCGTCCTCGAAGGGAAGAGCAGATTTAAGACTAAGTTCTGAGGATGGGATCTTTGCTTTGATCCTATGAACTCCACAGAGCACACAGGAAACACACCCAGCACTTAATTTTACATCTATTCCTTTGCTAAATAGAGACACAGGGAATTCTGGTTTGTTCCCTTGGCAAGAAATTATTAAAAAGCAAAATTCAACAGAGTACATTTGAAGAGCTAATTGGCTTTATGAAGTGATGCATGAATCGGGTGACTTGCCATGCTGCAAGTAGTGAGGCGCTCTGAGGAGCTGTACAAAATGGAAGGCTTTTATAGGAAGGGGGGGGCAAGGGGTTTTTAGCAACAGAAAAAAACAAAAGGATTGTTACTTCTTCTTTTTGGGGGGAAAGAGAAGGGCAGGGGTTTTTATCATGCAGATGACCTCACCAGCGCTGATCAGGAAATTTCAGATTGACTGGTAAAAGGTCACATTCCTGGAAAAGGTCGAAACTGTAGCTAAGTCTCGGGTTTGCTGTTGTTGTGGGGGCCACATGACTTCATTGTAGGCTTGTAATTTCTTTCTCTTTTTTTTAACAAAATGATGACTGAGAGTTATTTGCTTTTCTTTTTAATCTTGTCACATCAAAAGCACCCTTACCACAAAGTGCAATGTGTGCTGCCCAAACTACCGAGGGAGTACAACTCTGATTTCAGTTCCAGGGTGTGGGCTCCCCGCACCCCTCCAACACCAAGCACTTCTTTGACACTAGCAACAATTCTCCTACACTCAATTCTGACACTGTCTACCTGGAGATAGGCGAAGGGTTCAGTCCTCTAAGACTGCTCACTCAACCTCCAACTAGTTCAGACCCCAATCTCAAGTCTGGGTTGTCACTTGTGCTTCTGACCCACTGGCTGTAGATCAAAGGTTTTCCCAGGAGCCCCTCCTTGGGTTGCTTAATTTGCTAGAGTGGGTCACAGAACTCGGAGAAATATTTTACTCACTAGATCGCTGGTTTATGATCAAAGGCTAGAACTCAGGAGCAGTCATATGGAAGCGAGGCATGGGGTGCGGCATGGGCAAAGGGTGCGGAGCTTCTGTGCCCTCTCCCGATGCACCGTCCTCCCCAAATCTCCACATGGTCATCAGCTTGGAAGCCCTGCAAACCCCATCTTTTTGGGTTTTCATGGAAGCTTCCTTACATGGGTATGGTTGATTAAATCTTGGCCTTTGGTGATTGAGCTCAAACTCCACTGCCTGTCCCCTTCCAGGAGGTGGGGGTTGGGGGTGGGACTGACAGTTCTAACCCTCGACTCACATGGTTGGCTCAACTGACAGCCACCCCCCATCTTTGGTTTCCTTATAGGCTTTCCAAAAGTCACCTCAGTAACATCACAAAAGAACCTCGATAGTTCTGGACAGCTTGGAAGTTCCAAGGGTTTTAGGAGCTCTGTGCCAGGAATGGGACAAAACTGTATTTCTTATCATAAATCACAATATCACACCATGAAAATCCGATCACCATGAAGACAGTGAGTCAGTGTGTCATGAGCTCACCTGATAAGCAGGACGGGCTTCATCGGTGTGAAACCTGTGCGCGGACACAAGGTCTCCTGTTCAGAAGGACCCCACGCTTGGTTTAATGCTCTTCTGTTGCTGTCTTGAGATTCTTTATTTTATCTCCTGAGCTTGTCTTGTAAGTGAAGCCTGCTGGGACAATGGGACAAGCATTTGAGCAGAGGCGTATGGATGGAAATAGCTTTGTCTGCAGTTTTTCCTTACTGCCGCCACAGCCTGTACCATAGGCAATGCCCCGCTGCCCAGCGAGCTGGTGGACCCATCCTGGGGAGTTTGCTGAAACTCCCAGCGAGTGCAAGGTAAGTTTGTCTATGACTGAGCAAGTAGGGTTTCTAACAACCCCCACCCCCCCAAGAGGTTTTCCATTCAAATGGAATTTGTCTCAAATGGAGAAAGAAGACAATGGTGTTCTAAGGAACAGGAACTACGAAGGAACCTTAGCACGTAGGGTCACATCCCTGTAGGAGCCAGCCACTTAGGCTGAGAACAGTGATCCAGAAGGATAGGGCAACCCACAGCATCTTTTCCTGTCTTTTTTTACTCATCACTATGCCAATGGTACATAGTGTTGGCAGAGTGTGAGCAGATACAGGAGCGAAGGAGAGCCCCGTTGTGTTGGTTTGGTAAGAACAAAATACACACGCATGTGTAGGGGCTCACCAAGGGCAGCCTGCCACAAAATATGCCACTTTGGCGTATTGAATATTTTATTTTATTTATGTTTGTTAAAGATTTTATTTATTTGAGAAAGAGTCAGTGAGAGAGAGAGAGAGAGAGAGAGAACGAGAGGGGGGAGGGTCAGAGGGAGAAGCAGAGTTCCTGCTGAGCAGGGAGCCTGATGTGGGGCTCAATCCCGGGACTCCGGGATCACGACCTGAGCTGAAGGCAGCTGCTTAATAACCGACTGAGCCACCCAAGTGCCCCTGGCATATTGACAACTTTAAATAAAAGCTACTTAAGGGATAGCCTGTACAAGAAGGACACTCAGACCTCCTCTGTCCCCCTGAAAGCAGGCAATAAATCCCCCATGTGAAACATGCCGTCTCTATACCAAGAGGTAAAGAGACATCCTTATTCCTGAAGATGGAAAATTTAGAGCCAAAAAGGTTGAATAAACAACTCTTGCTACTTTTTACCGGTTTACTACCGCAGCCCAAGAATTCCTTACTAATTGAAGCTCCCAAAACTGTTTTCTTTCTCCTGTCAATTGCTCACAGATTTATTTTCTCTTTGTCTAAATAAGTATAAAAACTGCCTGCCTTTGGTCGTTTCTTTGGGTCTCAAATTCATTATTGGGTGTCTGTGCACATGTAATAAGACTTTGGTTTTTTTTCTCCTGTTAATCTGATTCACGTAAATTAATTCTTCGTCTAGACGGAAGCCCTTGAAGAGTCGAGGAAGGATTCTTCCCTCTCTTCACATGCGTCAGCTACAAAATAGGCACTGTGTTATTTCGGTGATTCTGTACACCAGTTAAATATTCTTCTATTTGAATTTAAAATGGGTATGTCCCAATAGAAAAATGAATGGCAAAGTTTATGGCAATAATTTAACATTTTAATTTTTATTTATTTAAAATGACCTGAAATGACAAATTAAAAAAAAACACAAGTAGAGTGTATGACTGCAGAAGCAAGGACAAAACTTTATCTTTCAGTGCCTCTAAGGACACTTGTTTTGAACAAGGGGCGCCACATTTGCATCCTGCACTTAACCCTGCAAATGACGCAGCTGCCCCTGAACCCTGAATATTGGGGAGATTATTTCCCCACGAATTTCTAGTATTTGCTTCATTTGATACTTCCTGGCTCAAGAGTTTGTAAACATCCCATCCTTTGCCACTTATGTGAACTCCCATGAGGCTGCTGAACTGTTGGGTAGAAGTCCTGCTTTCACTGGAACTTCCCATTAGAATCAGCCCACATATTACGGAAATAGGAGAGCAGCTCTTCTTTTAGGGACTTGAACGTTTGTTAGGACTCCTTACCATACATTTTGGTCCAGAAACACGATGACCATAATGTTCATCAACCTCATGAGACTTTAAGTTCTAGACCAGGTGTTGGTGGGTTGAATCTGGTCTTTTTACCTGTTTTTTTTAAAAAGATTTTATTATTTATTTGACAGGGATAGAGACAGCCAGCGAGAGAGGGAACACAAGCAGGGGGAGCGGGAGAGGAAGAAGCAAGCTCATAGTGGAGGAGCCTGATGTGGGGCTTGATCCCATAACGCCGGGATCACGCCCTGAGCTGAAGGCAGACGCTTAACTGCTGTGCCACGCAGGCGCCCCTGTTATCTGTTTTTGTACAGTTCATGAGCTAAGAATGGTTTTTACATTTTTAAACAGCTGGGAAAAAAATCAAAAGAAGAAAAATAGTTCATAATACGACAGACTTAGTTGCAATCCGAGTTTCAGTGTCCAGAAATAATGTTTTATTGGAACACGATGGTGCTCATTCCTTTACCTGTCATCTATGGCTGTTTTCTGCTACAATGTCTTAGCCAAGTAGTTGAAATAGAGACGTTATGGCCTGCTAAGCCGGAACTAGTTCCTATCTGGGGCTCGACAGAAAGTTTGCTCTAGGAAAAAAGTCATTCACACGAGGCTCATTGCTGTGGATCTTTCCAGAAGTAATCCTGATTATATGGGGAACAGTATCCTGGGAAGTATCCAGATCTCCGAAGAGTTTGATAAGCTCGTTGATAAAATACCAGGAATGCGCCATCTAGTGATGGGATTTTTCAATCACAGGAGAATTTCTGATTTTTTTTTCCAGATTATTTATTTGCCCATGCAAAATGGTGAGATATTTAAAGATGATGCCTAGTGAATACTAATATTTAAATGCCATGTGGTATTGACTATTATTTAAAACTAGAGTGAAAGGCAATGACAATAGATTCCATAAATGTACTCCCGTGAATGAGATGTAGAAAAAAAAATAAATCTCAAATAGCTGTTTATTAGTTATGGGTGAATGGAAATGAGTGCACATCCACTTTTTTATTTATTTGAAAACAAACACCCAAGACCCTGTGAAAGTTAACTAAGAAAACAGGTATTTTTGCTAAGTAACTTATCGGTAAGGGTAGAAAGATTTTATTATTATTATTATTATTTCCTTGATATTTAGAATAATGTAGTTGTACAGGAACCTTTTCTCAAATTGTTCTTTTCTCAATGGCGCCTAGAAAGGCGCCTTCTGCTCTGTTTTGCCGCTGGTCATTTTAGATGTCTTTTCTTCAATGGAATGAACTCTCGATGAAAGCACTTTACCACGTTCATCTATCTCTTCAACCACTGTCTTCACCAGTGTGGTTTTGGATAACTCTAGAAACAAAACACCTGTGAATACACATATTCCAGCTAAAAGATTACATGGGGAAGAATTCCCGTGCTGGTCGCGATATAATGTATTATGTACACTTTGGTGAGACGGCAGTACGGATTTATCACGATAGTTTGGGATAATTTTACCCACTTAAAATAATGAAGTTCAGAGCACTTTAGTTAAAATTACTTAAACACAGATGTTGCCACAGTATCCAATTGCCATTAATGCAAAAGTACTTACAGGAGAAACAGAACTCGATTTTATTACCTTGAGGCGACTTCCTTGAGCCTCCTGACCCGAAACCCTTTGATCTGGAGCATGAGCTGAAAAAAAAAAAAATCACCCCAGTTTATTCTTTAATATTTCAGGTTATCACTTAAGAACTATTCATTGAGTCAAATGATGAATGTGAATCAAGTGAACATTGTATGCCAAAAACAGATCTTAGTTTTCTATAAAGGAAACTTACAAGTTTTATGTACAGGAGGTGAAAATAATTCAATGTCTTCTAAAGAAAGAATATAAAACAACTTTGTTTTCATTTGATTTTTTTAAATCTAAGAATTTAAAGCCTAAGGAGAATATATATATATAGTCATATGCATATATAATATATTCCATTATACATATATGAATATATACTTTTTTAGATGAAAATAATACATTTTTTTAGAGAGGGAGAGAGGCAGGGGAGGGGCATAGGGAGAGGGAGAGAAAGAATCTTCAGCAGACTCCTTGTCCAGTGGGGGGCCCAATGTGGGGCTGGATCTCACAACCCTGAGATAGTGACCTGAGCCAAAATCAAGAGTCGGACACTTAACTGACTGAGCCATCCAGGCGCACCTTACTTCTTCTCTTTTTTTAAGTGTTTTATTTATTTAAGTAATTTCTACACCCATGTGGGACTTGAACTCACAACCCTGAGATTAAGAGTCGCATGCTCCTGGGGGAGCATAGAGATCCTGGGGGTTTGTATAGAGTACGTTTCTTTCAGCGCAGCAATGATATTGGGAATGGAGGGAAAGATGGGTAAAGCCTGGTTGGGGGGGATCTTGAAACCTACACTGATTAACATGCATACCGAATGGGGTCTTCTGCAGGGACGACTGGGGTCATCCAAAGCAGGCGAGAAAGGGGCTGTGAATGTATAAAATACGGAAGGGATGACTGCAGAGGGAAGAGGTGGACACACTTCTCTGCAGTGGGAATGAAAAGCAAAGGGCTTGGAGGCATGGAACATGGATGGCCAGTCCTTGGTTGTGGTTTAAAATAGGTAAAAACCCATCCGGGAAAACACCGGATTTTCAAATGCCATTACTTACTTGCCGTCTCCATCAATCAGGCGGCAGTAGGTCTCAATCTCCTTTTCCAGGTGGACCTTGATGTCGAGCAGCTGCTCGTACTCCAGCTTCTGGCCCTCCGTCTCGGTCCTGACCTGGTGCAGCTTCTCCTCCAGGGCCCCGATCTGAGCCTGGATCTGGGCGAGCTGGGCGCAGTAGTTGCCTTCGGTCTCGGTCAGGGAGCACTCCAGGGAGTGTTTCTGGGGACAGGGGGTGGCATAGCAAGGAGGAAGCCACTTTGAGGGCTATGCAGGCCAGAGCTTCTCAGCGAACAGCAGCACCACGTCCTAGGTGAGTTTTGGAAATCTGTGGGGCTCGTCACCACAACGCGGGAGGTGCGGAGGAAGGGGAAGTCACAGGCGTTTCCCGGGTGGGGGCCCGGCACGCTGGAGGACCTCCTATGGCATAAATGACCCTTTCCCACGAGACCTTTGACTGTTCCAATGAACTCTCATGATATTTAGGTAATCTTTCCTATCATGACCAACCTACATATTAAAACTGTTTTGGGGGGATAGTGCAAAAAGAAATCATATTGGAAATTTTATATGTTGAAGTTACATATTTATTTTTAGGTTGGGTTTTGTTCTTCACTCTTATCCTGCTCCTGTCCCCAGAGACCTACCCCACCACTGCTCCAAGGCCTTGCATGCTGCTTTTTATTTTTTCTGATCTGTCCCAGATTTGCTTGCTCTTATTCAAAGGCCTTTTACGAAGCACTGGAGATGGAATGAATGCCTTAACAGGGGTGGGCTTTCAACACAAGAGATGTGTTTCATAGCACAGTACAGGTCATTATTTCCACACTGTTCTTATGAATATTATACCTCCTCGTTTCCACTTGCACAGCCTGTCATCTGTCTGGTCATGTGATGACTACTTCAATTAAAGTAATTTTCCTCTCCCCTTATCATAGATAAGTACCTCTGGGTGGTTATTACTTCTCCTGATATTAGTTATTATCCGAGGGTCCACCCGCATTCACACTCTTTCATTTTCCTGTTCTTGGGTGGAGCCGCTCCTGATCTGACCTTGTTTAAAATAAAAACTTATTTATCAAGGGAAGAGGTAAACCTCTGTCTCTCTCATTACCTGTTCTGGGGGTAGTTGGGCCCAAGTGTTTACATATGGAATAGATTTTATTTAAAAATATGAAATAAAAAATTTAGTTTTCCTTTTTTATTGCACTTATGGCATTATAGTGGTTTTTAAAATTTGTCATATTGCTTCATTTATCCTCTTTTCACTTCATTCTACAATAAAGAGAGAGTTATAAAGTATTCATCATAACAGGTGGACATGGGGTTTGATGGGGCTAAGAACCACTGGCTTAATAAATAGGCCAGCTGGTATCTTATATGGGTGGTGCCAGGTTCTCCAGGGCAAAGGAGTGGAAGGTGAACAGGATGGTTATGGGGAGGAGGGGGCACCAAGAGGCAAGACGTCAGTGACGTGTGTGCTTGGCTGTTCAAGACATTAATTTCCCTGATGATGTATTCTCATATGGTATTCATTTTATTCCTCCCCCCCACTTTTTTTAAGATAGAGAGGGAGAGAGGGGGGAGGGGTTAAAGGAGAGGGAGAGAGAGAACCTCAAGCAGGCTCCCTGCCCAGAACAGAGCCTGACGAGGGCCTCAATCTCAACCCTGAAATCATGACCTGAGCCGAAATCAAGAGTTGGATGCTTAACCGACTGAGCCACCCAGGTGCCCCTGGTATTCCTTTTCTAAGATGGCTAATACTCTTCTTAATGAGAGGGGACGGCATCCCTATCTATACAGCCTTTCACAGTAAAGGTTAGCTTGTAGATGAGGAAAGAGGACAGGGTGAACTTGCAAATTTGCATACTACAGGAAGCATAGGAAAAGTTTATATATTTAGACAACTCCCAACTTACACGTGATTTGTATGCTAAACGATAGAAGATCCTGCTTAGAATCTGTCTATGACAAAAGAATCCCAAGTATGGAAGTTAGGTTCTATGCCACCATTATTCTAGAATTCAGTTTTGTTGTCTAACATGGGCTTTTTTGTGTGGATTATCTCCTGAGCCCAAGCTATGGTCCTCCCCACTGCACAGAATTAACTACTTTCTAACATCATCTCTTACGTGAACATGCTCCCCTTCTGATCCCGGAACTCAGGAGTTTATTTATTTCCTTCAACGTAGCTCAGAAATGAGACAGCAGATTTGTGCTCAGGGATACGGCAGCAGGCACAGGCCCTCGGGGTTCTAGTCGCAGGGAAGAAGGGAGCAGGGCAGGGAGCAGGGCTCCAGGAGCCCAGGGTGGCAGGGGGAGGGTGGGGCTACCAGCCAAGCCGTGGTGACCAGGGTCAGGACAAGAGGGGCATCCTGGTTAAGTTGGGGGTTAGTCAGTGGTCAACACAAGTCTCTCATCTAAACATTATATGGTAAGAGAGCACTGTGCCCTTTTAGGGTGTCTTCCTAGAGTTTTGAGTCGTCCTTACCTTCTCTGCTCACTGCACTCGTTTGTATCAATGGCTCTTTTCTTTGGGTTCCAACTTCGTGTCCTCTGGGAGCATGAAACCCCTGATGAGGACGGGAACCCCTGGGCCACGGGTATGCGGTAATTCAAGCTTTTTGGGTGCTGCCAGCTCATGCCCCAGAAGGGAAGCCATTTTTAGTCCTGGATGGTCTCCATGGTAACGTCTGAACTAACTGGCAGGAGGTGCCAAGGTGGCTGAATGCCCAGCTCTGTGAGGTGGGTGGGGAGGAAGGGGCTGCCCGAGCTCACAGGGATTCAGATACCTACCGTCTTTTCCTCTGCCTGATGAAAAGCACCACGTGGCTGTAATTGGCCTTCATCAGTACCAGGAGATGCTGGTGACGCTAGGTCTGCCTTGGATGGCCCCCTGACATTGGCCTGACAATTTCCAGGCAGGGTAGCACCCCTGCTGCTTGCCCCAAGGGCTGAGTTAGGGACTGTGTGTACCGTGAGCTATTGTCACGAAAGGGACACTGAGCAGAGGCCAAGAAGGAAATCCTCAGTGATCTCAGGGAGCAAGAAACGCTCCGTCTCTCTTTCTGAACGTCTCAGCGTCTGTCCTCCCTGCCCTCTTCCGCTCTAAGTATTTGTAGGTAAAGCTCTAACAGGGGAGACGAGGAGGGCTCCAGGGAGAGTCACCAAGCGCAGGCTGTCCCGCGCCCTCGCCTACCGTTGCCAGGAGGGACTGCAGCTCGATCTCCAGGGTCTGCAGGGTGCGCTTCAGGTCGGTCAGCTCGTTCCTGGCCGAGGTGGCCGCGCCCGCGTGGTCGGAGATCTGCTGCTGCAGGGTGGCGCTCTGCAAAGTGGGGTGCCGGGGGGTGAGCGGGCCTGCACCCCACCGGGCTGGCCGGGGGGCGGGGGGAGGGCTGGGTGGGCGGCCTCACCTTCTCGTTGAACCAGGCCTCTGCGTCCCTGCGGTTCTGCTCGGCCAGGGCTTCGTACTCGGCCCGCATGTTGTTCAGCAGGACCGTGAGGTCCACGCCGGGCGCCGCGTTCATCTCCACGTTCACGTTCCCTCCGGCCGCGCACTGCAGGACCTGCATTTCCTGCGGGGAAACGGGAGCTGGACTTGAGGCTCAGTTTATGCTCAGGACGTGCGACTGCTCCCCCGCGCTGCTGCCCTTCCAGCCCTCTGCCCTGTGACTCTTCCCTCTCCTCTTTCTCTTTTCCTGTCTCCCGGCCTTTCCCTCCCCCACAGTTCTCTCCTGGGGAGCAAGTAGTTGGTGTTTTAGGTTTTTCTAACCTGTCATACGGTGTTCTCCGAACATTTTTCATCCATTGTTTTGGAGACTATTTTGGGGATAGTCATTTATTTTTCCCCTAAGGGGTTTGAAGCTGCCTGGTTTACATAACATGTCAGGTACTGGGGTTATTACTGTGCAGGGTCCAACATTCAAGTACAGCCAGGCTCATTGAAAGGAGAGAACAGTGACAACGTTTCCTAGCCAGAGAGGTCTTTTGTGAGAAGGTTGACCTCAGGGATGGGCTTTTACGAATGACAGAATAATCGGGTGCAAACAAAGACAGGTGTATCAATGCAAAAGCCATGCACCATTTTCAAAAGGATACACTGTTCTGTCAGCCTAAACGGTGGAAGGGTACAGATCAGATGGTTGATATTTCTAACCTCGGGGGATGAGATCAGAAGGGCAGAGAGCGGGGAGAAAGAAAATTCTTTCTTTGTATGCCTTTGGCATTGTCGAAATTACGATAATGAGCACGAAATACTATGATCATTTAATGGCCCTCCCCGCGAAGTCTTTAAAATGTGCAGAGTCACGAGTTGCCCAGAAGGACGGCGTCTCCTACCTCTTCGTGGTTCTTCTTGAGGTACCTCAACTCTTCGCTCAGGGCTTCGTACTGGAGCTCCTGGTCGGTTCTGCAGAGGGTTAGTTCGTCCAGGACCCGCCGCAGCCCGTTGATGTCAGCCTCCGTGTTCTGGTGAAGGGCGAGCTCGTTTTCATACCTTGGCGGGCATTAAATGCATTTCAGCCGAAGTTAGGCAACCTCAAGCGGCGGAAAAATAAAACCTCAGGTGCTTTGAGCGGCACATTGGAAAGTGAATTGGGACTCAGACTGTTATGAAAGTATACAGCGAACGCCTTCCTCCACTCCTTCCACCCAGTTCTGTGCAAGGAAATTGGCAGTTACTTAGTGACACAAATTCTGAGAGCGGATCACGATTACATGAAAATATGCCATTTTAGAATTTTAGCTTAGTGACTATTTTTCCTTACTTGCGTGTTTATGAGCTACTGCTTGCGCTTGGCACTCTTCCAGGCAGGCGTAGAAATACAGTGATATTGTGTCCCAAGAACGTAAAAAATATGTATAAATTGTGAGGATAGCTGATTGTAAGAACATGCCTCGTGTCAAAGGTATTGTTGTATCGTAACACACGTTACTTCCTTTAATCCTTTATAGTTTATTCCACTCGGGATGAAATAGAAATTTTATTTAGCATATTAAATAGACTGGAAACTTTTTCTAGAGGGTGATTATTTCCTATCACTTACTTTAGCCGGAAATCGTCAGCAGCCAGTCTGGCATTGTCAATGTGCAGAATTACATTAGCGTTAGCAGTAGTGGAAGAGATAATCTAGAAGAAACCAAAAGGGAGGACACAACAAATAAGCCCGCTCTTATAATTGATCTCAGGAAATAAAAAATGTGACACGATTAACATTTGCGTAAAATTCTTATTTCCTTAAGTGACAATCAAGATATTTAAAATTTTGATTTTTAAGAATTACAAATGTAGTTATTTCCTCTCCTCTACTCACATAACTTTTAGAATGCAATGCTTTCTTATCAATGAATGTATTTCAAAACCAGTAACATTGAAGCTCCTTGAAATTCATGCATCAAAGTGCCTCTTTTTGACTAATAGGAAGAATTATTTCTGAAAATAAATAATAAATAAGTATGACCATAACTGACAGATAATAATTATGAAGCATTTCCTATTCATGTTCTGTGTCTTCTGCTAGGTAATTCTTATTTTTAAATACTTTGAGTATTTTCAGATTTGTGATTTCTCACCTTATTCTTAAGATCCTCGATTATTAGGTGGTATCTGCTATAGTCATGATCAAGTCCACGGCAAGATCCTGGTCCGTATTTGTCATACCAACCCTTGATTTTCCTCTCTAGTTCAGCATTTGCCTCCTCCAGAGCTCGCACGTTGTCCAGGTAGGAGGCCAAACGGTCATTAAGATTCTGCATGGTCACCTTCTCGTTCCCAGACAGAAGTCCCCCTTCATTTCCAGCAAAGCCAGAACAAGCAGCGTTTCCAAGGACACCACCAGCATGGCTCCCCCCAGGAACACTGCCCAGGCCCCCTCCCAAGGCACAGGAAAATCCACTTCCAGCAACAGAGCCGCCACATGCATTGCTGCCTGCAAACCCCGAGCCTCCACTGGTTGGTCGGACAGATCCAGCTCCAGACCATAAGCAAATCTGCCTGGACCCACTAGAAAATCGGAGCGACATGATAGAATGAGCAACGTTCAGCTTGTCTGTAACAAGATAGCTGTAGTTTCAAAGGAGACCTGGATATCATGTGCTGATGCTTTCTTTGGGCTTTTATACACAATTATTCGGGTGTTCCTATTTAAGTTATGCATGCCAGGAGAAAAATGGCATCATTCCGATTAGCATGAAATTATGTATAATTAGGTGATTTTTTTTTAAATTGATGTCTAGCATCCCTGGCTGTTGCTTCAGGATATTTGTTATCTTAAATATAACAGGGTTCATTCTATATTAAGTTCATTATTTTAACTTCTAATTTTGAGTGAGTAATCCTTTACTTTCATCTAGACCCTAGGAATATACCGTCATTAGGTGGCACCAGATACTATAAAGTTTTAAAAGTAAGATTGTGATAGGGTACCATCAGTTAGCTACAGTTGGGTCTTCATTACCAGAGAGGTATATAAAGAACGATTTCCTAAGAAACACATATTTTATCGTGCCATGGCAAAATAAATAAATAAATAAATAAAATTGTGTTATTTAAAAAATATGATCCTGGTAACTTCTCTGGTCTTACCATGATTATGACATCTATGTATTACCTTGAAAAATAACAAAAGTATTAACTGATTCCTTTGTTGAACATGTATGGCCACTATGTCTGGTATTCAAAGCTAAATGCAAAAATGAAGACATAATGATAAATAAACGCAAAGATGGAAAAGATACGGGCACAGTCTTTAAGAAATGTATGGTCAGGATCAGGCAGAAGCTGGGTCATGTTTAGCCTTCTGTATCAAAGAGTTTGGAATGACTGGGTATGTGTGTGTCCAGCTGAGAGGGCAGGAGAAGTGAGCCAGAAGTGACCTGACAAGCCTCCTTGTGGGGCAGTGGCCAGGAAGGTGGGGGTGAAGAAGGGGGAGAGGACAGGGAAAGGAGAGATAGGAAGGATTTGGTTGGGCTTGACTGGTTCCAGGTTCTGTGGAGAAGACATGTATAAAATTGTTTTGCCTCCAGGACAGTCAGGGTGTCTCCTGGAATTGGCACAAGGATTCTGAAGCCTGGTCAGCTGGTGCTCTGGCTGTCATCAGCATGGCCTTTAAATGCATTTTCTGGGCAAAGTTGTAGGATTTTTTTTTTTTTTTTAGAGCGGCCAACCACCTTAGACATTACCTAATTCAGTCCCTTTGTCATATGAGGCCACTGAGACCCACACATGTTAAACAATTTGTTCAGAGTCACCAGGAACATGCCGGATGAAGACTTGGCATATGTTCTAGATAGCCTTGAGATTCTGGCATCATGAGTGTATTATAGATACAAATAATTTCTCTAAATGATCCATGCCCATACAAATACCTATTTTATATATTGCCCTCAGTAGTCTTAACATGTTATGTTAATTGTGAAATTATTCTCTTAAGTTATTGCATTATTGAAATTGAAATATTAATGAATTGGAATATCAAAATTGTAGAATTGTAAATTGTCAATGCCAGATTAACTGTAAATAGTAATTAGACAAGTTATAGGTGTAGTGTGTACACATCCTGCATATGTAAAAAAAATTTCCAAGGAACGTTTTGTGACAAAAAAGGGAAAGAAGCTGTTTTTTTAAAAAAGCATAAGTTGAAATAAGTTGTTTCCCCCATAGCATCACCCCTGGTGATCCCACGCTGTTCGCCCCAATTGTCCCTGCCCTTCTACTTCCACCAGGGGGCAGCGCTCGCCTGCAAATGGATGTGGCTTGGGGCTGAGTCACCACTTCAGCCTGGGTCCTACAAGCCCTCAGCTGGAAATTATTAAGACCCTGGTAAGAAGCAACCACAACATTTATCTTCTCAAAGTTCCAGAGCACGATGAGTATAAAGACAAGATTTCCTTATATTTATATGGTGCTTTACAGCTTCCAAAGGGATTTCTTGTGCATTATCTCATTTGAACCTTCAAAGAATCTGCGAATTAGGAAGAGAGATTTCCTTCTTCCGATTTAACGACAAGAAAACAGGGCAAGGACTGTTCAGGGACACACAGCATGAAGCAGGGTGAGTCAGACCAGAATGGGCCTTGGGATTCAGTGTGGCGGTCCTTTTGTTAAATACAGTTATCTTAAAGTCAGAAAAGTAACTCCAATGATGCCAAAATCTCTCTTTAATGAAAAACATAAACATATTTCTTACAAAATTCTTTTCCGAATTGCTAGTTAATAGCAAAATGAAACTTTTGACTACAGTTATGCTGCCTATCAGGTGTCATTCATGCATTTGTTGTTGTTGTTGTTCATTCAAGAAGTATTTAACGGGCACCTACAATGCACAGAGCACTATATTAGTAGTGGGGCATCAGAAGGGAAGAAAACAAATGCCTTCCAAGCTTTGACTGTGGGTGATGCTGCTGTGAACACGGCCCATATAAACAGTGCTTCAAGACCTTAGTATCAATTCTTTTGGCTTTAGACCCAGAAGTGAAACTGCTGGATCATGTGGTACTTTTGTTTTTAATTTTCTGAGGAATCATCATACTGGTTTCTGCAGCGTCTGTACCATTGATTTCCACCAAGAGGGGACAGAGATTCCAGTTTCCTCACAACCTTTCCAAAACGTGCTGTTTTCTATTATTATTATTTTTTTTCTGTTATTATTATTATTATTATTAATGGTAGCTTTCCTAATGAGTGTGAGGTGGTATCTCATGGTAGTTCTGATTTGCATTTCCCTACTGATTAGTGACGTTGAGCATCTTTTTATGGGTTTATTAGCCGTACCCCGCTTGCTTTTATCTTTACAACTGTTTTCAATTTACTGAGATGCATTTTGGTACCATTTTGTTTTCTAGTCTTGCCTTCAAATTTCTTACTTTAGAAAACCTTCCAGAGGCTTTATAGATCAGAACTTGAATGAGAGTTCCTCTTCCACAAAGGTCATCAGCTTTGTCATGGCTCAGCTAGCCTGTGAACCTGCTTATCTATGCTTTTCAAGCATTTCTCCTGAGGTAACTTACTCAGAGTAGGAAAGGTTAATTAGAAGCTTCAGTATGCGATTTTTCTCTTTGCTAAAATCCTGAAGAACAAACCTATTTTCGGAGCACTACTCAAATTCTCCCCCTAGGTAATGTCTACTATTTGTACTAATTCACAATAATTCCCTTTCTAACTGGTACTAGGCTGCGAGGTCTCATACTCAGTGTCGGGGTGCGAGATGATGTTTGTGTTTTTATTTAGAAAAAGCCAATGTGACAACTCAGAGTCCTACCTTCTTTGGCGTGACTTTCTGTGGGACAACCTAGTTCAAAAAGTATCCTTAAAAAAATATCCTTCATATCTGGGTTCCAGACTGGATTAATTTTTGTTGTGATAACTTATTTCTCTTTGTCATTCAGAGATGCAGCATGGGTCGTTTGCCTCATGATTAAGGTGACCACAGCTGTAGCTTTTAGGGATGGTCAACTCTCTCAAAACTTTGGGACAATCACCTGGTCCTTCCCACTTACCTTCACCTCGTGCTCTGTTTTATTGGACCTCAGGTTCATAGGACTATATTCATCCTAAACCTTTTTGACACACTGTCGCCACTCTTCCTACTATCTGGAATTTTGTTTTGCAGCCCCAGGACAGTGACCTGACCTTGATCTCTACCCCACGGCAGACCACGTCAATGACCACGTACTCTAACAACCCATTGTGATGCTCATGTCCATCTTTGGAGAGACTAGATTATTTAACCAATAAACATATTTCTCTGAGGATGAACAGAACACAGGCTTTTTTTGTTTTGTTTTGTTTTGTTTTTTTGCTTTATAAAACCCTCATTTATTTGGACTTATTTAATACATACCAGGAGCACTAAATTTATAAAGGTTGTTTATATACCCTTTTTTATATAAATAAAGAATAAAAGCAGATGTATTGAAAGAACAGAATTAAAAATTTATAGCAGTTACCGAATTTCAGGACTGTCTTTTTCAGTTTTTTGATAATATTTTGAAAATATTTTTCAAAATGTATAGTATTTTTTGTTTTATAATTTAAGTGTAGTTGACACACAATATTTCCTTAGTTTCAAGTGTACAATGTAGCGATTTGACAGCTCAGTACTTATGCTGCCCTCACAAGTGTAGCTGCCATCTGTCACCGTGCAGCGCCATTACAAGAGCATTGACTACATTCCCTATGCTGTACCTTTGAAGCCCTGTGACTACTTCATTCCATACCTGGAGGCCTGTATCTCCTATTCCCCTTCACTCAGTATACCGATCTTCCCACTGCCCTCCCCTCTGGCAACCATCAGTTTGTTCTCTGTATTTATGGGTTTGTTTCTGCTTTTTGTTTTTTAGATTCCACATAGAAGTGAAATCATATGGTATTTGTATTTCTGTCTGACTTATTTCACTTGGCATAATACCCTCTAGGTCCATCAATGTTGTTGCAAATGGCAAGATCTCTCATCCGTTGTTATGGCCAAGTAATATTCCAGTAGTGGAATTACTGGATCATATGGTTTTCCTATTTTTTATTTTTTGAGGAAACCCCATACTGTTTTCCACAGCGATTGTACCAATTTACATTCCTGCAAATGGTGCACAAGGGTTCTTTTTCACTACACCCTTGCCAACACTGATTGTTTCTCTTCTTCATTCTAGCCATTCTGACTGGTGTAAAGTGATATCTCACTGTGGTTTTGATTTGCATTTCCCTGATAATTAGTGATCGAGCATCTTCTCATGTGTCTTTGGAGAGTTGTCTATTCATGTCTTCTCTCACTTCTAGTTGGATTTTATGTTTTTGTGTGTGTTTCGTGTTTTGAGTTGCGTAAGTTCTTTATATATATTGGACATTAACCCCCATTGGATATATCATTTGCAAATATCTCCTCCACTCGGTAGGTTGCCTTTTCATTTTGTTGATGGTTTTCTTCCCTGTGCGAAATAGCATACTGTTTCTTCAGAGTCTACTCCATGGTGGGCATTTTTTAAGGGTTTTATTGGCATTAACTCATTTTATCCCCACAATAATCTCAACTGAAGTAGCTATTGTTCCTATTGTATAGATAAGAAAACTGAGACTCAGAAGGGTTGAAGTAACTTGTCCAAATGTTACATGATTCGAAAATGCCAGTGCCAGGACATGAAGAACAGGAACCGTTGACTTTGAAATGGACTCTTAAAGCCACAAATGACCTCTTTCCCTAATTCTTACTCTCCAGATGCAATATAGATGGGATACTGGGTGAACCTTAGTTAACCTTACTCAAGCTATTTCCCTTATAAACCTGACCATAACTAAGATGCCCTAGCAAAATTGAGCCATCACAGACATCAGACTCATGGCGCAAAGCTTTAAGCAGCATGATGCAAATCCTTCTGGAGAGACAAGCTTTTGCTGTTTAGTAGCATTCCACAGGAGTGCCAGAATTGGCTCTGCTAGCCTCACTGGACACTGTCCTGCTTAAATAGCAGGACCCTATAACAACTTTAGAATTTGTAAGAATGTGTATGGGATTTTTTAAATAGTTACATGATAAATCCAAGTAGTAAGAATAGTGATCTGTACAGTTAACAGTAACTTTTTTAAACTATAAATACCAATGTCCTTGTTAACATCAAACTTGTTTAGGCAGTCTTTATTAAACTGTAGTTTGAGTCCAGTTCAGAAAGTTCTATTTTAGAATTTTTTTCAGTTCTATTGAGATATAATTGACATATCGCACTGTTAAAGGTGTATAGCATAATGACTTACCTGTACAGTGAAATGATTACTGCAATAAGTTAACATTCAAAAAGCAGTTCTTTATCAGGGATAAAGTAGTTACTTTTTCAGAGAAAATGTAATGTAAGTAATTGTCTAAGAAGGTATTGGAAGACTGAACAGGTAAGAAGCCAGGACTACAATGATTTAGACCTTTCAAAAATGAAGGTTTGGGTTACCACCCAACCAGATGAAGACCTCTGACTAGCTGAGATCTTGGCTTGGGGGAAGGGGACAGTTAGGCAGGTGGTGGTGGTGGTGGGAAAGGGTAGAAGAGACAAAGCTTAATAACAAACTATCTCATAGTAACATATTTAAATTTGTGTCATTGAGTATGAAAACACTTTATTTCTTCAGAATAAGGAGAATGGCCATCTCAGATTATGAATACTACTCTAAATCCTAGGATTTGTCTAACTTTGTTAGATATTTTAAAAGGTAGTGTTTCTCAACAGTATATTCCCAGTGGCAGCTGAGTCCTTACCCAGCAACATCTCTGTTTTAGGGTTTTACAGTGTGGCATGTTGGGACTTCAACAGTGAAGCTTAGGAGACTGGTTCCCCAGAAGGGAGGCTGGTACCCACATAAAAAGACATGCCAACCACAGTGGACAGTTTCTTAACTATGGTAATATTTGGTGCTATGAAGGTCATGGAGCCTTAACTATACAGAAGTCCATTCATTTAGCAATATGGCTCTGGTCATCAGTTTGGAGTACAGAGGGTAAGGTGTACCCAGCAGGATTCCCAAGTAAATGCCCTGGGGACCAGGGCTCAGGTGTTGGGGAAAACAAGTTCAAATCAGTAAGGATACAGAGGAAGGGGTAGACATGGGTAATCTAGGAACTCACCAGGGAACACAAGGTAATCTTAGGGGCAAAGAATAAATCCAGCCCTTAATAAATCCACCTACTCCATATACTAGCAGAGTACTAAGTCATGTCAGTTGGGTTCTTAATGGCTGAAGGATGTGCTTGCGTTGACCCTACAAGTACCAGGTCTTTAGACCTTATCATTAGACAGAATTTGGTGAAAGCAGGGACCTAGAGTTGTCCTTTTGGTAAAACTGATAACATCATGTCTTGACAGTGTTTCTCCTGTTCATCTGATAGACACAAAATAATTTAATTGGGGTGATATGACTGTACTCGCCTGGTAAGTGGTAGATGATATCTCTTAAGGTGTATAGCATTTGGGCAGAAATGAATGGGAAGAAAACGAGGGTAGGTAAATGTGAGAAGCCAAGTAATCAGAAAATGTGACATTTCTGATAACTTTATCTTTGGGGTCTTAAGATATTTTAGAATTTTCAGGATTGAAATAATTCAGAGCCAGAGCACTGGGAGTTTTCCATATACTGTGTATCTTTAAGAAACAGTAAGATTGGGGTCTCTGAGACTTTTCACTCTGTGAGATTACTGACATTGATTCAACATACCCACAAAATTAAAACATTTACTCAAGAAAAATCATAATGATAATAATTGTGTCTTCAGATTTTCTGGATAAATCAACCTTCAAAGTCTATAGTTCATCCATCTTTAAAGTTAAAAATATCACTTAATTTAAATAAAGACAATTCTGACCAAATTGGATAGCTTGCATCAGTAAGAAAGTTTATTGAAATTCGTTAGTGAATGAGAATAGAAAAGTTCTTTTTCATTAAAGAACACTTTCTGGTAAATGAAAAGAAGAAATACAGAAACCACAAAACACCTTTTAGACACCTTATTTTCAAGAAGTGAACCTATTTCCATAGACCATTAAGACTAAAGTGTTTTGATGATTTTGTTTTTCATGCATCTGTACATAATGGTCTGTGCGAAGGGAGACTCCTCTTGATGCGGCTTAATAGTAGTGTTTCCTGGTTTCCGATTCAACCATGGATGAAAGGACTCTACCATCAGGTGCCACCTCTTCAATAATTGTCTTGATTACTCTGGGTTTGTTAGTATCTGTACGTGAATCATGAAAAAAAAAATAGAATTTAGATTAAGCGATTTGTAGGGTCCTTACTAATTAATCAAAATTTCTTAAAAAATACATTTAAAAATTCATTTTCTACGTTGTTTAAAAAAAAAAAAAGAGCAATGTTTAAGCAACAGCATCTTGGACCATGACATTTTTCCTTCAAGATGGATGTCAAGAGTACAGTTTGCGAAAAAAATGCAAGTGGAAATCTTCTCTGAGATTTTAATTTTTTAAAAAGCTCTAGCGCGTAAAAAAGCAACGAAACCATCGCAGAAAATTAAAACTAATTCTGATTACCCCAGCTAGTTTCTGCTGACCTTGGTCCCTTAGAAGAGGACTCTCCAACCGACCCAGACGACGAGGACTTGTGACCTCCGCTGGAGCTCCCGCCCCCGTAGCCGCCGCCGGAACTGCCGCCGTGCCCGCCGCCGCCAGAGCTGCCCCCACCGTAACCGCCGCCGCTGGAGCTTCCGCCGCCGTAGCCGCCGCCGCCGCCGGAGCTTCCGCCTCCGTAGCCACCGCCGCTGGAGCTTCCGCCGCCGTAGCCGCCGCCGCCGGAACTTCCTCCGTAGCCGCCGCCGGAACTTCCGCCGCCGCGCCCGCCGCCGTAGCTGCCGCCGCCGGAACTACCGGGAGTAAGGGTCACGTTCGGTTAAACTCTTAACTTTGAAAAAGGGTGGGTCGCTTTCCACGTTATTGTTACTTTAAAAATAAGCAAAACGTGTTTCGAGAGGAAAAAAAAGAAAGGAAAAAAACCTGTCAAGTATGGATTCTAAAACCCATTACTTAGAAACAGTTTTAAATTGCACACGACCCTACGAATCAAATGCATGGAAAGTTGAAAGCTGTGGTTGCAGACGTTTTTCCGTACTCTGCTTTCTCCTCCTCCCTTTCTCTTTTCTCCTCCCTTTCTCCCATTCTCTGGCACTTTTTTGGGTTTTGGAAAAGCTTGGCGATTTAGAACATTGAATAAAACCAATTGGGATCATTTAAAAATGTTAATAATTCACCTTCCTTCTCCTTCTAGCAGGCTGCGGTAGGTTTGAATTTCATTCTCCAGTCGGATCTTAATGTCCAGGAGTTGTTGGTACTCGGCATTCTGGCATTCGGTTTCAGCCCGAATCTGTTGCAGTTGTTCCTCCAGAGAGGAGATCTGCGCCTGAATCTGTGAGAGCTGCACACAGTAGCGACCTTCTGTTTCTGCCAACGAGGATTCCAGGGATTGTTTCTGAAAGAGGAGAGAACAGATGGTGACTTAGCGACCTCACTGTTTAAGTACAGTGAAGGTTATTTAATCATTTAATGAGACATAAAATAGAAGAATAAAGAAAATGAATAGAATTTGTGTTTTATGTTTAAGGGCAACATTTTAACTTCAGCACGTTTAGAGCAGGGCCGCTACTTTTCTCCCGTTAACGGAGAGCTCCAGTTTTATTTCTACTTTCTTACCATCTCTTTTCTCTTGAGTTGAGTATTCTTATGTGGGCATGAAACTTTGTGTGATAAAGTTGAAGTTATTTCAAAAGAGAGAGTTATTAACATACCAGGGCTAGTTGGGACTGTAGTTCGATTTCCAGACCTTGAACCGTTCGTCTCAATTCAGTAATCTCAGATTTGTGGCTGGACATTTGTTCAATATTACTATTGATTTCTGTAGTCAGTTCCTTGCTCTAGAGTATTAAAAACAGGCAAAAAGATGAGAAAAATCTGAAATGATAACCAAATGTCCACTGGCCTCATTATGAAGGAAGATGGATTACCTTTTCATTGAACCAGGCTTCAGCGTCTTTGCGGTTTTGTTCAGCAAGTTGTTCATATTGGTTTCTCATGTTATTCAGAAGTTCAGTCAGGTCAACACCTGGGGCAGCATTCATTTCTACATTTACATCACCAGTGGACACATTTTGAAGGTCTTTCATTTCCTGTTTGAGGAACAGAAAGATTTAATGACTGCACCATGACCACAATGAACCCTTTTTTTGGCTGGAGGAAGTATAACTTTTTGCATCACCTCCTCGTGGTTCTTCTTCAGGTAGGCCAGCTCTTCAGTCAGGCTCTCGATCTGCATCTCCAGGTCAGCCTTGGTCAGGGTCAGCTCGTCCAGTACCCTGCGGAGGCCATTGATGTCGGCCTCCACACTCTGGCGCAGGGCTACCTCGTTCTCATACCTGAAACAGGCATAGTACAAATACTGGATATAACTTAGATATGGGAGGTATACCTGGGCTGAGACTGTTTAAGAAGCAAATATATAGTTTAGTTTATATCATGGCAACATTTATTGTATACTAATTCACATAGGGATATTACTGGTTTAATGCAAAGAAGTTTAGCACTTATTTTAAAATGCATTTTCTTCTTTTAATATTGCCAAAAAGGTGATATTGAAATTGAAAAATTTTCTGACAACTCCAATACCATTTAACTTTGCATGAACTCAAGAAAATGTAAATGCTATTGTGGGCGTCCCAAGTCATTGTTAAAAGCAACTCATGTATTTGTTGTGACAGTGTTGTGCCACGTTCACCTAGCTTACTTTAATCTGAAGTCGTCAGCTGCCAGCCTGGCATTGTCGATCTGAAGCAGGATATTGGCATTATCAGTTGTTAGATGGAGGATCTGGAGGGAGAAGCAAAGAAATCAGATACAGATACGGCTTTTATGGTGGCATAGATGAACTGCATTTTTATGTTCTCTTACAAAATCATGGGGGAATTTATTTTATCTTAAATATAAAATATTGCAGGGCTCCCCAGATACTTAAATTTGAGTAATTTGTTCTCTGGAAGTTTCTATACTTTGCTATTTCTGTATCATCCTTTCCTGAAAACTAATTGCGGTTATAAGTTGTGTTCCTGCATGTGTGTCCCCCCACTTTTATACTGGGTGATTTCCATGTATTTCAGCCAACTTTTGACTGACTCATACCTTTTGGTTTAACTTGTTTTAAATGTATATTCTAAATGAATACACTCTGGGCTGGCACACAGTAGGTACATTTCACAGATTCTCTAGAGGCAAACAGTATCCCATTTCCATCCTGGAGAATTCATGTTACCAATGGCAACGTTGGTAATTAATATTTTTTTTTGTTACCAATCTGAATAATGTTTTGATTCACATAATTCTTTTAGTTCCTATATTTGTAAATGATCTAGTATTTTAGCTATAGACTCATATACTCATTAAAACCTAAAAAATTCTCAGTAATCAGCCACCCTGTAAGATACACAACATACATGTTGAAGATTGCAGTGACTATATCATCACAAATATTTACATTTGATAAGACTGGATTGTTTTTGGAAGCAAGAAGGCAACATAGGCAAACACAGTGAATAGCTACATTGTGGTTAATTTAAGATTCATCTATTTGAATTACATAGGCTTCAAGTTGGATTTTTAGTAGGAACCTTACCTGATTTTTAAGATCTTCGATGGTTTGGTAGTATTTGCTGTAGTCACGGGGCTCTCTCTGTCTTGAGTTGCCATGCTTTTCATACCACTCCTTGATTTTGCCTTCTAGCTCGTAGTTTGATTCTTCCAGAGCCCGCACTTTGTCCAAGTAGGAAGCCAGGCGGTCATTCAGATTCTGCATGGTTACTTTTTCATTTCCGGAGAGAAGGCCACCATCTCCTCCAAATCCACCCCCATAGCCTCCAAAGCCGCCTCCACCGAAGCCGCCCCCACCAAAGCCGCCCCCTCCAAAGCTGCCCCCTCCAAAGCTGCCCCCTCCAAAGCTGCCCCCTCCAAAGCTGCCCCCTCCACAGCCCCCACCGAAGCTGCTGCTGCCATAGCCTCCACCAAAGCTGCCTCCACCAAAACCTCCTCCTAATCCTCCATAGCCACCTGAGGAGCCTCCAAAGCAGCCTCCACCAGAGCTCCCACGACTAAAAGAGCCGCCACTGAACCCCCCTGAGCTAAATCCTCCACCGATGGAGCCTTTGCTGCTCGAAATCCTGAAGGATGATCCTCCTCCACCCCCTCCTCCTCCCCCGCTGCGGGAGGAAGAGTACTGCTTGCTGGAGCTGTATCGAACAGACATGCTGATGCTGTTTAGCCCAGGGAGTGCTTGCTACCAAGGACAGTGACAGGCCTTTATATACCGAGAGGGTGTGTCCCACATATGTGAGAGTTTGCTTACTTGCATGGTTTTCTTTTTGCTAATTTAGCATCTTCACTTATGATTGCATACATTATCTTCAGTAATAACCAATTCCAATATGGATGGTTTTGAATTTGCCCTAAGAACAAACAGGAGGTTCACTATGTTGAAATTGAAAATGGGTGTTGTTCAGACGAGCTTATGGTTCATTATGCTTTTTCACCTTTTGAAGAACATTGAGCAACTTAAATCCAGTTTTTTCCTCAGCACTCATTTCAATTGCATAGAGTGTTTGCAAAGTTTAGAAAAAGAATTTTAGCTATAAAATGGTAGCTAATATTTTTCAAATTCATGTTTTAAACAGTTTTAATGAATTGGAACAGCAATTAACATAAAGTCTGCCAGAATCATGCTCTGATGGAGATCTTACTGAAAATTGCAAGCACCCAAAAAGAAAAGAAAAAATATATGCTAAACAATTTAATTAGTATTCAAAAGTTGCCACATATAAGAAGTTAAAGCCGTAAAAACACAGTTAGGAAATGTGTGTGTATATATCTATAGGGAATCTTTTAATTTATTTGGAGAATGAAAATATATTGATACTCTGGTTAGGGAGTTGGAGGTGAGTAGTGATTTAGGAATCTAATTTAATGGTGTTATTCTTTTTAACTAAAATATCTAAAAGCATGAAGTTATTCTGCATTTTTTTTAACTTTTAAATTCATCGTAGTGAAGGTTTATTTGAAGACCACAATGCAGAAATTCTTAGCACTAACCTCCAGTACTTTCTTTGCTCTAAGTTTGATTGATCCCCAAAGGGAGAGTTTAGGTATGTTATGATTGTGATTAAAAATTTGCTTGCAAGAATATAAATCCAAATTTTTTTAAATTTAAATTCACTTTATTTAGCATGTAGTGTATTATTAGTGTCAGGAGTAGAATTTAGTGATTTATCAGTTGCATTTTAACACCCAGTGCTCATTATATCAAGTGCCCTCCTCAATACCCATCAGATTAGAGAATGATACTTGCTCCAAAAATTATGAACTGGACTGTGAACATATGTAGCCAAGCTAGATTCTGTTTCTCAAAAAAAAAAAAAAATTTACTTGGATACGCTGTATATAGAATTTAGTGTAACAGTTCGTCTAGTGAAGTATTTAAGACTTTAATACATGACATAAAATTATTTTTTTATCTACCCATAGACTATGACATTGCTATTACCCCAAAATATATTCATGTGTATCATACACATATTTTATAATTATACAGTGCCATTTGTGGTCCTGTGATTTTATAATCTCTGAAACAAGCTGCTGAAATAGGGATGGTGGTTATTATTATGTCTAGTATATACAAGAAGATGTTGAAGCTACAAGAGGTTATGGTTTTGCCTAACAATGTAAAATAGGTGGTTGAACTGAGATTAGAAACTTGGTCTTTTGATGCCTGGCTTTTGGCTCTTTCCTCCTCTGCCAATGTGTCTATATACTCTGGTGGATTTGATCTGATGGAATTGAATGCCTCTGTTTCTTTCCATAAACTTCTCTGTGTGGGAAGAAACAAAACAAAACAAAATGTACTTGGAAGCCAGAAAGTATTGAAAGGGTATAGTATTTGGCACATGCTGTTCTCTCACTAACTGCTTTTTCATGTTAGATTTGCGGTTACAGTCTATGAAAACTGTAGAAATAGTTTCTTCAGGGAAAGGGAATGTGACTGGGAGTGTTAACGAAGAGCCGATTGTTAGAGGTTGCTACCCAGCACATCGCAGCTCCTCCAACGTGTTAGCACATGTAAGTGGGGCAGTAGTTAAAAGAAGTAATGAAACCGAACCATGGGAATTGATCCTTGTTGAAGATAGCATGTGGTAGAGGAAGGCTGTAAAAACCAGGATAGAAAAAAAAAAACCATTCCAGTAAGTTCAGAAAGGATGCTGAAGCCTGGATATTAATGAAAGCAATTTGGAAAGAAACCATTTTAATTAAAGAGAGATTTTGATAGATTTTACCTGCAATTATCACGAATTTTGGATCTTGATCTTACCAGTTTTGCTTCAGTATTACTTTTACTTTTTTTTTTTTTTACCTTGGTAGGGAAATATAAAATTTCAATCTATTTCAGTTATTTAACAAGTGGTATGAAGAAATCTGTTATAATCATATTAAAGAGTATGTGAAAGGAAACATTTGCATTACAGTACATGGGGACAAATACATGTATAGCGACTCTTCTAATACCAACTGTAACATTTAATTTAAATCACCTCTAAGGTATTATCAAAGATTACTTATTAACCTGCATACTCCAGAAATGGATTTGTTTTCATTTGTACTGTCATTTGTTGAAATCTGTTCTTGGCAGGAGTGAAATTACAGAGGTACTATGTAACAATTCTACAGCTAAATTGGGTGAAAGTTTATGAAGGTCAGGTCTAGTCTTGGCACCGTGTACACTTGATTACTATAATCCACTGTAACTGTAATTTCGTTGCTCTTGATTTTTATTTTGTCTCCGTACGGCACATTGATAGGTATTTAGAAGACAGAGAGATGAGTGAGATTCAGCTCTTGCCCTTAAGGATTTTGCTAATCCTTCCAATCTAATTGAGGAGACAAAACATACATTATCAACCTAAACACCATGTGGATGGTAGATGAAGTGAAAGAGAGGTGGGGTGGGGAAAAAGAGTTAACATTTCCTGAACATCTCCTATGTTCTAGATGGTTTACTGTCCTTTAATCCTCCCCAAATTCTCTGATAGGTATCATTTACCTCATTTTATAGCTGAAAAAAAAAATTAAGCTTTAGAAAGCTTTAGGAATTTGCCCAGAGTAGCATATGCTAGAGCCTGGTTTTGAACCAGGCCTTTGTAGCTTCAAAAATGATCCTATTTTCATGACACTGAACTGTTGCTGTAAGACTGATGAGCAAGGAGTCTTATTGGAATAGGGTCATCTGATGCAATTTCATGGTGCCAGTGGAATTTAAGCTGAGTCTTGTAAAGAATTGATAGGATTTTTCCACGGATGCAGCAGCAGAGAGAGGATTCTTCTGGGGAGTGGGAACTATGAAAATGCCACACAGGTGGAGACTCTTAATGGACCAGTTTGGCTGGAACAGATCATCTATATTTATTAATCTCTCTTAACAGATTTTATTGAGCACCTGTAATATTCCCTGGGGATACACAGGTGACTAAGATACAATTCCTGCCCCTTAAGGAATTTGCAGTCTACTTGGAGTCCACAAGTCAGAGATTATAATCTGGGGTAATCTGGACTACACTTGAGGCATGGACAGGGTGTTGAAGTAGTACAGGGAGGGGTTCCAGCAGTCTGGGGTGTGTGTGTGTGTGTGTGTGTGTGTGTGTGTGTGTGTGAGACAGAGAGAGAGAGAGAGAGAGAGAGAGAGAGAGAGAGAGAGAGAGGTGTGATGTATGGGAGGGCACAATGAAAGAAGAGTGAGGTTTTGAGAAGTTAGTTTGTTTTAAGATGGGAATTTGAAGTAATACCAGGATGTTCATGTAAAAATGTCTTTCTGCAGTTAGGCTCATAGGACTACAGCTTAGGAGAGAGATTAGAGCCGACTTCAGGATAGGTAGGAAGGAATTTAGAAAGAAATGAGCAGAAGGTCTAAGCCTGAACTTTGATGGATGGCCACTTTAGGGGCTGGGAAGAAGAGCTAGAGTATAATACTGAGAAAGAGGGCACCTGTAATGGGGAGAGAGGAAGAAGGATCATGAAGCCAAGGGAGGAGGGAACCCAGATAAGTGGGCTGGCCTGCAGAGAGGTCAAGGACAAAGAAGATTGAAGAAAGACTTGATTTGGCTGTTAGGAACCATTGGCATCCTTCCATGGGGGAGGTTTACTGGAGTTTGGTGGGGCAGGTCCACAATGTATACCCAATATTAGAATTGACCAGTTTGCTTATTATATTTTGTTTTCATGTAATCCAATGTATTAATTTCTTCTTTAACTGCTTCTGGATTTGGGATCATGGTTAAGGCAGGTATAAATGCTATTCTAATGGAATTAATTTGGCTGGGGCTCTTAAAGCATGTTGTTGATTCAGCTTTGTTTTCAGTTTGACTTGTCTCACTATTGGGATTTGGATCTTTCCTATTTCTTCCTTATTTTGCTTCAAGTAAAATTCTCTTGAAGTTTCTAGTTGAAAATTCTATTTGCAAGTTTCTTTCTCTGATTAATTGAGATATAATGAGTAATTTAGGTAGTTGCAGAAAAAAGACTCTGGTAATGCAGATTATGTCTCAAGATGGCAGGATTGATGAGCTGAATGTTTAGAATTTTCTATTGTTTATCACATAAAGTTTGAAAGTTAGACATATTTTGCCCGAATGATCTGTGACTTTGTGTAAATTGCTGAATGTGCCTTTGTGATATCCACCCACAGAGTCAAAGCCAAGTGGAAAGTTGTATAACTGTCGGATGGATTTGGTACCCTCCTCCCAGAGAGCCGAGTAACTAGGCAGTAATTAATAATTAGCTAAGATACTGTTAAGGCCCATGGCTTCTCATGGGAAAACATCTAAAATTTAGGGCCCTAACAATCTGCAGACACTCCCATATCACACAGTTTTCCTGAAACTTCTGGGACTGCACTGTGATGGAAGCCACAAAAATATGGCCACTGCATGCAGGCTTTTCAGTGAATGTAGCAGAGTGGTTAAGTGGGTGGGCTCTGGAACCAGACCACTGGGGTTATAACCCACCCCCCACCCCCCACTGTGACTTTGTGTCTGTTTCCTCATTTCTAAAGAAGGAATGATAATTTTGCTTACCCTGCAGTGTTGTAGTGGGAGTTAAATGAGTTAATAAACCTAAAGCATTTAGAACAGTGCTTGATAGACCTAGAATAAGTGCTTAAGACGTGTGTTTTTGTTACTATTACTGTGATCTGCTTCTCAGAGCCTAAGCCACTGTCTAACCCACAGTAGGTCAGCAAAACACAAGTGAATGAAAGGATAAGGTTAGAAATTGGAAAATGTCTAGCGAGGGAGGAGAAAATCGCCAGGGAGTGGGGTGGGCAAAGGAAAGGTGTGTTTTATTGATAACTTTGAGATAAACCATGTCGTCTGTTTTTCTGTAAAGGGTATGTGCTTTCGTCTTTAACTTCATTCTTTTCTTTAACTCCTACATCCACCAAATAGCCAGTTTTGTCACTATTTCTTTTATCGTAGCTGATGTATTTGTTTCTTTCTGTCTGGTCCCACTGGAGCTGCCCTAGTCCAGGCTTTCAGCACTTCCGTCATGGATATTACATCGCCGGCTTCTGATGACATTTTCTTGGTTCAGTGCTATGTCACTTAAGATGTTTCCTGTTTACCGCTGCAGGATTAATGTTCTTGAAAAAATACTGTCATGACTTCATCAGCGTACTCAAGGACCTATGATGGATTTCTCTTGTGGATGAATGAAGTCTTCTCAACAGCCTTGCCCGACTCTGTCCAGCTTCATGCTCCCTGCGGTGAGTAAGGATGGCGGCATGGAAGGAGAGCTGCATTCTTCTCATGACATCATTACGTGGCCTTGGGCAAGACACTCAGCCTTTCTGTGTCTCATTTTACTACCCCATAAAATATGGGTAATAATGTAGGTTTCTCCGTTATTTGAAAGAAGAGTGTTCCTGGGAAGCGAAGAAGCAATTACTGTTAATTTATGTGTAAAAGCTTTTGAGCGTCCCCAGATCCCAAAATAACCTCTCGTAGGCTTTTCTGATACCCTGGGACACATCTTGCTAACGGGTCCACAGAACAGATTGAGATAAAGCACAGGTGCTCACAGACCCAGTTCAAAGCCATGGTGGCTTGATGCTGAGATGCTGAACGTAGTTCTCAGGGGAGGAGCTTGGTGGTGCCATTCTTGCTACCACAACAATGGCTCACTGCAAGAAACACTGAGTGCTATTTTTGCTTTGTGCCTTTTTTTGTAAAAGTGAAAATCCTCTTCGGATTTTTTCCAGTTAATGGAAACAGGTACTAATGTAGGTCTTTTGTAAAAGCAAAATCACATAGAGGTGCCTGGGTGGTCAGTCGGTTAAGCATCTGACTCTTGGTTCCTGCTCAGGTCAGGATCTCAGGGTTGTGAGATTAAGCCCTAAGCTGGGCTCTGCGCTCAGTGCGGAGTCTGCTTGGGATTCTTTCTCCCTCTCCCTCCTCCTCTGCTCTTCTCCCTGCTTGCTCTCTTTCTCTCTCTAAAATAAATAAATAAGTGAGTACGTAAGTAAATAAATAAGACCTTAAAAAAAAGCAAAATTGCATAAAGGTGAACTTTCAAAAAGCAGGGAATGCCTGTACTAGCAAATATTAAAATATGTATAATAATCCATGATCCAGTGAAAAGTATTTCCATTAAATTTTTTAATTATAAGCAAGCCTTTCTATTTAATCTTGGCCAAGATACCATGCTTTATTCATAAATTTAAGGCCTTCCTTTCTTGTTCTTGGTTTGGAATGTCTTTCTTTCACTTGGCTGCTTTTTCAAACATTCTGCCTCAACTCTAAGCTCTGGCTTAAATGCCCTCTCTTTCATGAGGTTTCTCACCATTAATGTAGTCATGCCTGTCTCTTTCATTTCCTGTGTGTGTAACCCAGTATTTTATAATATCCTATGTTATTATTGTTCCCAATGAGATAAAGCATTTAAGTCCGTTTAGAGAAGGGAGGGTACTTTATACCTAGTCAGTACCTGGCAGATACTTAACTGTTCTCTGAATGTTTTCATATCACCCCAGTGCCTTTTTCTACTTTCTTTTCTTTGACTTTATTTTGTTCTCTAAACTCTCCATATGTTTTGGCAATGGTGCAAGTTCATAGTTTAAATAAAGGCTACCTGAAGACAACTAATTTTGCTTTAAAATAATTTATAATACTTTTAGATGTGAGAATGTTGCATAAGAATGATAAGAAAGCCAATATTCTGCATAGGAATTTTAAGATATCTTAAAATATATAAAGATACATATCTTAGACTATATATATATTTAATATATATTAAGAAAACATTTTGGCCCTCACTTTTTCCTTTTCATTAAAGATCCCCTTTTTGGTTTTGGATCTGTTGAGATGATCTTGACCCTGGCAAACTGCTAAAAATATATTTGTACTTCTAAAATTTCAAACTTTTTATTAGGAGAATTGGCTGTTTTAATTGGTTTTCTGGTTAGATAGCACATGAATTTGGTGTGATTTAAGGATTAAATGTTATGTGACTTAGCTTTTATGTTTTGTTAGCATGGCATAGGTTTCTTTCTTTTGATGGAGTTGACTTCGTTCCATGAAAGACAGTTGGTCACTATGAATTTCCTGCATTTGGAGGAGAATTTACAGATTTAGAACAGAAAACAGAAACATAATATCCCTTTTGGTTTTCATAAAAAGTAGTAAAGATGAAAGTACCAAGCCAACCAACAAACCAACCAACTTCTACAGGCTTCAATCTGAAGATGTCAAAACTGAACACTGTCTAAAATAATAGTAGCTGTTTTTTTTCCCTCATTCCTAAATCCAGGAAAATTCCTTTAGGCTGGTTGTGGCTGTTTATCAAAATTGATCATCTCAAAGATGGCTGGTAATGAGAGAAAGTAACTTTATTATCAAATCTTGTTAATTTTTACTTAAAATGTAGAGAAAATTTTGAATTCAAAATGATACACACAGAGGTTAAAAATATAATAAAAGCAGTAATCCCCCACTCTCGTAATTTTAAATGAATATATGTAATGTGCTTAAATTTAAAAAATCTTATGAAGTTCATCTCTTGATTTTATTGCTTAGAGATTTTTAAAAATAAAGAATCGAACAGTTTGTCAGTTTCATAACAAAATGAGCATAGCTCTTTGTCCAGATCACTTTGTGTGTGTGTGTGTGTGTGTGTGTGTGTGTGTGTGTGTGTGTGTGGTGGGAATGGTAAGGAATAGATTAAGTAATTATTTAAATGTAACACATAATAGCAATGGAGAAAATTTACCATAACCAGTCTGTGGCCTCCCTCTACAAGGCTGATGAGAGATAACGCCCAAAGAACTTTCAGTTTCTTGGATTGAATTTATTAAATAAATATGTAAGTAACATTTGCAAAGTCAGTCCTCAAATAATTAAAGCTTATTGAGACTTATTCTAGGTTCCAGAACCCGTGCCAAGCACTTGACCTGATTTTTGTCTCATCACATCCCGAGAGCAATTGTATGAGGTAGCTTTTATTTTAACTGAAAAATTAAGTAGCTTGCCCAAAATTGTTCAATGAAAGGACTCAACTGGGATTTGAGTACAGATCTATCTTCAGAGCTTTTGCATTAGATTAGTGAGTAATTTAAAATTCTGTGGAAGTGACCTAGAAATGTATTTTCCAGTCTTGTAACTTAGAAAATTAACAAGAACATACGGATTCTGTTTTCTTCCTCAGATTAAGGATAAGCCTTCTTTAATATCTTTTCATTTGTGATGGAAAAAATGGACTAATTTGAAGAGAAAAAGAATTAATGGGGCAAGAATTCTGCTCTTGAAGGGGTCAGACTTGGTTTTGTCTGTACCCTGGCTAGACTCCGCCTTAACTTTCTGAGGGTCCTTCCTCTTGGGTTTCTGGAGGTTCCTACTTCTTTCCCAGGATTGTCCTCAGCTCCAGACCAGTCATTAAAATAACAAATCAGAGCAATTAACCACCATGCATAATTGCAGTGCTAATCCTTTTATTATGCTGGCTTTTCTAGACAGAGCTAACACCCATTATAGAGATTAACTGCTTTTTATAAGGTTTTAATTCTTAAGTCTTGAGCAAGTGGTGTATTATCTGAATTAATTTGAAAGTAAACTGTGCTGTGAAGGGATTCTGTTGCTTTGGGATTTTCCCGCTTCCATAATCCAAAAGCCACCAAATTTTTTTGTGACTCACTAATATTTCCTATATTGATCATTTTGGTTAAAATGTGGAGCTAAGGTTAGAATTTTTTAGTCCTAGAGCTTACATATAAAGGAGTGGCTATTTATAGAACTGTAAGATTTGTTTTTTTTTTTTTTTTTGGACATTTGGAATACAAATGCTACAATCTAAATATGATCTAGTAGAATTGCTTAAAAAAAAAAAAAAAAAAACGAAAACCAAAAACCAAACACGAACTATCCAGTGACACAGCCTCTGTAACCCAGTGGGGATAGCTGCTCTAATGGCAGTCACACTGATAGCCATCACGCTGCTCTAAGCATAAGAATGTTATGAATAGCAAGAACTTTCATTACTAACATTTATTTAACATTTACTCTGTGCCCGACACTGTTAAGGGCTCTATGTACATCCTCTCACGGAACAACCCTGTACGGCAGATACTATTTTTGGACCCTTTTTAAGGGAGGAGGAAACTGAAACGCATGGTGCTTGTGTGTTGCACACAGGGTGGTACAGCCGCTACATTAGTATCTGAGCCAGAATTGAAACCAGCTCTGTCTTCTCTAGATCCTACACTCTTAACCACTACCTTTCACTGTCAGATGTTCAATTAAACTTTGCTTTGTGGTTTCAAAGACCGCCCCAGAAATGTAAATTACAGTGGTGAGAAGGGGACCTTTTTATTATAACCAGGCCTGTTTTAGGATGGGCTTACATTTCCTACTTATAAATGAGCTAAATGGAATTTTAAAAAAGTAAGCAGATTTGAAGAATATTCCTTTTTGTTTAGGTGATTTTAAAATGTTATTTTCACAGGTATTCTGCAAACACTTTGTGAAGTGGGTATGTTTTGAGGGTAATGGATTTGATTAGGAGTGGGTCAGTCACAATGGTAAATTATTTCATGGCAAGTGCTGTTTGGCCTGATATTTTAGGATTGAGTGCATGTACACAAGCAGTTTAAGAACTGAGTATTTAATAGAGGGCTGGGGTCTTAGTGGATTATTTTATCAATTATCTAGATTTTCCATTCATTAGTTTATGGTACTTTTCAATCTCATTGACTGGTCAGATCTCAGGAGTTATTCCTAGTCATCATTCTGGCTCTCCCCTCGGGTCCTCGTTTGTTGATCTTGACCCTCCAGATTGTTCATCAGTTCTTGCATTTGTGAAAGTTGACCATAGTAGTTGGTTACTTTCAGTTTTTGTCAAACTGGAGTCAAAGGATTGTTCCTGTAGGAATGGACAATAAAAGTGAAAAGATGATTCGTTAAAAATTGCAGTGGAGAAAAACAGAGAATTGTAGAAAAACAGAGAGTTGTAGAAAAACAGAGCGTAATCTAAAACTACTACCAGACAGAACTTGATTTGTAATTTTATTTTATTTTATTTTTTTTTAAAGATTTTATTTATTTATTCGACAGAGATAGAGACAGCCAGCGAGAGAGGGAACACAAGCAGGGGGAGTGGGAGAGGAAGAAGCAGGCTCACAGCAGAGGAGCCTGATGTGGGGCTCGATCCCATAACGCCGGGATCACGCCCTGAGCTGAAGGCAGACGCTTAACCGCTGTGCCACCCAGGCGCCCCTTGATTTGTAATTTTAAAGAAACTGTTCTTGGCACCGTGCCTTCCTCTCTTTTTCTGATTTACTGTTCCTCTATTGTTTAACCTTAAGCAGAGTCGCTTTTCGTTTTTAGAGTGAAAAGAGTATTCTAAGGAGACCTAAAATGGTTTGAGAAATCTGTGATCGGTTTTGTAACTGTCCTGTGTGGAGAACAATTTGGACTTTAGAACAACACATTGCAACATTCTTACTAGAGATGGTTGGGCCTGAAGCTTTAATTCCAGCATCTGGAGAGTTTGCTGCAACTCACCCATCTTTTTCCCGTTGGGACTTGTCAGCAGAAGTCAGTGCATGCCCATTCAGTTCTTTACTCTAAGCCTTAGAGTGGAATGAAAATATAAACACTTGCTATCAGTTTAGTGCTGGATTTTTTTTTTCATGGTGATTGGTTTACCTTTCCATAAACCAGGCATCAGCCTCTCTGTGGCTTTGTTCTGGTGAGACCTCATACTGCCCGCTCCTCTGGTCCCGCAGGGCGGTCGTGTCCACTCCTGGGACACATTTCTACATTCACTTCAACATGAGCTGCTTTTCGTGGTACCCTTCGTGTACTGATCCAAAATAAAATAATTTGAAATGTCCCAGGTTGGTTGGTTTTTGCATCTGGAATATGATAATGCCAATAGATTAAAAAGATAAAACTGGAAATGTAGATTTTAGAAATCATTGTTAAGGTTTTAAAGAATGCCCGGGAGATTACAAAATTACCAGTGTTACCAGATTTAGTAAATAAAAATACAGAATGCCTAAGTAAATTTAAATTTCAGATAAACAATGAATAGATTTTTTCAAGATTTATTTATTTGAGAGAGAGAGAGAGCACAGTGGGAGAGGGAGAAGCAGACTCCCTGCTGAGCAGAGAGCCTGACGCCCTCTAATTCTAGCCTGACGCCCTCTAATTCTCTGAGCCCCCTCCAATGTCCTAGCTTCCCCCACGGCCTTAACAGACCCGTAGCCACTTCCAGCACTGCTGTGCTGTCCGAACCCAGAGGAATAAGCTATTGTGTGCAAATGTAGCAGAGGCCTAAGGTCGAAGTATGTAGCCTCAAAGTCAAAGTGGAGACCAATGTGTAACACTGTAACATTACATCATCTTTAAAGGGCAGTTTGTAAAAAATATCTAGTTTTTAGGCAGCAGCTTAATTTTTTTTACTTAATTTAGAGATTGACGGGCCATTTATGCTCAAGTGATGCCTCCCCAGGGTGTCGGTTATATATGACAGGAAACTATGTGCGGGTGGGAGAAACAGACATCATTTCATGACTTTGAGTTTTGAACCATGATGAATGAGCATTTTTTATTGAAACCCTGCATACATGCCTCTCACAGAAAAACCTTGTTTCCTTCTGACCCCTGTACTCCTAACATTCCCGTGCTCTTGAGCCTAGCTCTTCTTTGTGTAGCTTTGCAAGCCAACTGCCAGTCTCTTTCCAGGGAGTCTGTGCAGGGTAGTATATATACTTTGAAGTCAAAACAGATGTGTGTTTGAGTCCGGTTCACTGTTTTCCAGCCTGGATAAAAGTCACTGAAGAGTTTTTCTCAGTTTCATCTGTACAACTTCCAAAAGATGTTGGGAAAACAAATGAGAAACAAGTGTTCATGCCTGGTACATACTAGGCACTCAGTAAATGCTCGTTCTCTCCCGTACCCTCTTCTCCTCCCTACTCCCTCACTTGAATCCAGAGTGGTCTTTAAAACTCATAACTCTAATTATATCACACATTCACTCAAGACATACTTATTGAATGCTGAAGCGTGTGCTGGGGACTCTGACGGGACAGTTACGGGCCTGAGATTTTTGACAGTTGCTGTGTGTGCCTCTTGCCCAGAGTTCCTCCGAAGTTCAGCATCTGAGTATGTGTTGATTCTAGATATCCATGCCTATCTTGGACTCCTCTGGACAGAGCGGTGGAGTTCTTAATGTTTGTTATTGGCTCGCTTTCTTCTTCGCCCTTTCTTCTCTGGGTTGAAATCTCTCCGCCCTTCATCTGAAGCCATGGGCTTGCTTTCTTTTTTTTTTTTTTAATTTTTAAAAAAGATTTTATTTATTTGACAGAGCATACACAAACAGGGGAGCTGCAGGCAGAGGGAGAAGCAGGCTCCCCACCCAGCAGGGAGCTCCACCCGGGGCTCAATTCCAGGACCCTGGGATCATGACCTGAGCTGAAGGCAGATGCTTAACTGACTGAGCCACCCAGGCACCCCAGCCATGGGCTTTCTTGTGTTTTAACCCCCTTCTCTGTCTAAGGAAAAGATATGGTAGTGTTCATTTATACAAGCCTTATTCACTGTGCTATTCTAGGTATCCAAACATTTGCATTTCGAGCTTGTTCTTCAATTGAGAAATGAGAAATTTTTTCCCGTGATAGGATTTTCACTACTTGGTAAGGAGAAGAGAGGTTATTTTGGGCAGAAATCTGTTGAAAGCACAGTTTTGCACTTAAAAGGGCAGCCTTAAGCAAAAATGTGATTTAATCTGTCAGGATGTGTGTGGGGGAGTAGACTGAAGAGAAGGCACAAACTTTCTTATTCTTAATCTATGCACAGATCTCTTCCTGCTTCCATGCCCATTTCTCAGAGCTCTGTTCCGGATGTCTGCTCCTGATTTCTGGAAGTCACCTCTCCTTCTGACTTTCTCTCTGGCACTTCTTCCTTTCTTATCTCCTAGTCTGTCCTAAGCATCCCAAATGTCTGCAAGTGGCAGCTCTGTGCCACCCCACTCCCTCATGCCACGATCTCCACCTCTGTTCGTTGTGCCCCATCTCCAGAGCACGGCGAGTGTTCTGCCTTCTCGTGTCTTCCCCTAAGGGCCCGTGATTTTGTTACACGGGTGCGCAGACTGGAGGGGGTGAAAACGCATGGGAAGGCAGAAGAGTCTGAGCCTTCCTCAAGGCTTCAAGAGTAGATGCTGATTATTGGGAAGTTAGATTCAAGGCAATTGTCTTTTTTTTTTTTTTTGACAATTATCTTCTTCTTTTTTAAAAAATATTTTATTTATTTATTTGACAGGGAGAGAGGCAGTGAGAGAGGGAACACCAGCAGGGGGCGTGGGAGAGGGAGAAGCAGGCTCCCACTGAGCAGGGAGCCGATGCGGGGCTCAATCCCAGAATGCTGGGATCATGACCTGAGCCGAAGGCAGACGCTTAACGATTGAGCCACCCAGGCGCCCCTGACAATTGTCTTCTTAATGTAGGTATATATATTTCTGTAGCAGAGAGGAAGCAGAGAATCAAACTTGTGTGTATCAGGAAAACTGTCAACTAAGACACTAATGTAGCTATTTGAGAACTAAGAAGAGAAAAGCGAAACTAGAAATTGTCTGCATCCATGTAGTAGTAATAATGTAATTCAGCAAACGTGGACTGAGTGCTGACCCTGCAAAGCCATTTGCCCCTCTGGTTCCACTCTCTACCTTTTTCCTCCTGCTCTCCTGCTCCAGGAAGGTAGCTGCTCTCTGGCTTTCATTAGGTTTGCCCAGTGGGAACCCAATCAGTAAATGAGAGGAAGAGAGGGAGGAGAATGAGTTTGGGGTATTTATTCCCCTGGCCCCTACCAGTTGGGTGTGGCCTTTCATTAAAAGCCACAGCTCCTTTCAAGGTGACTCTCTTTATTTGACTTTCCCATTCTGAGTCCCTTTCCTTCGTCTTTTTGGGCATGGGGGTAATAATAGCTACTGGTGGTTTCCCTACACCATGCCCACACTTGGGCAAACAGTCCGTGTATTAGAGTCTCCTTAGTTTTTCCTAATTCGAGGGTGCCCGCTGTGTCCTGCTTGGATTCTACTGTATGGCAGGCCAAGAGGTTAATAGGGAAGTGAGTAATTGCAATACCATGAAATACATGCTTATCAAAGTATAGGCTCTTTGAAGGCAGAGACCGTGAATTATTCATGTTTCTTTCTTGACACTTAGCATAATTCTGGGTAGAGAACAGGGGCTTACCTGCTCCTGGAATGGTAGGTTTATGCATAAAGAGTATGGGGAATGGAGGATGGAGCTGAGCATCTGTTCCAGGAGGATCCAGGTGGGCTTCACGGTGTAGCTAATGATGGCAGTCAGAAACAGACTGGTCACGTTAAGCAAGGGAATTCACTGGAAGAATATCAATGGCTTCTAGAATCAAAGGAAGGCAGAGAACAGGGCTTGGAGGATAGGAACTGGGGTGCTCTGGAGGGCTAGTTTACAGAAACCCCAACAAAAGTCATACATTCAGTCTGAGTCGGGCACCCTCCCAGACAGCTCTTGGCTTTTAGTTTCTTTAAGGTATGTCGACACACGTTACACGGGACTGAAAATGTTCCTGGTTACTTGTTATGTTTGCTCTATGGAAACACTCTGGGCTTCTTCCTTCCAACCTCCCTCTCAGAAACCCTGCTTGATGCTGCAGGTAAGGGAGGAGGAAAGAGAAGGTCTCAGATCATAGAATCAGATGAGATCTGAGCCGTTGTGGCAGCCTGTGTCTTGGGACTACAGAAACCGGCTCACCCCTCTCTTCCTCACCTCCTCCCTAGATGAAAGGCAGGATAAGAGGGCCCTAGGTGGGAACAATACTTAGGTTACAAGAGTTAGCAGGAGTGAAGTAACAATGGAAGGTGAGTTCTTTCCCTCAAGAGCCAAATCTGCGTGCAGAGGTGGGGCTGCTTTTGCTGAGTGTGAGAGAGGGTGTTTCCCCCATCTCCGAGGAGGAGTAGAGCAAGTACCTACCAAAGTTTCCATCACTGAATTTGGATTTTTGTTTTGCTGCTCTCTTCTTCTCAGCAGCCCTCCACCTCCAGCTCTCCTGTGTCCCATGCTCTGGAGGTGCTCCCCAGCACACTAAAGCCACGTCCCAGTTTAGTTTGTCCTCCCCTGATGTGCTTCGTTTCCCTGTTTTCTTCTCCTTCTCTTTGAGACTTTTCAGCCTGCTGGGGGAACAGGTACTGGGAGGATAACCGTCTGGTTAGTAAGTGTGACTTACTGACAAAGGTGGGTAGGGGCGGAGAGGTGTTCACCAAAACTGTTTATATTGAAAAAATGTGCCTTTTACCTAAGTGGAATTTCAGGCATTGTGGTGATAAAAATTCTGCAGAAAGGCCTTTTCTGTATTCTTTCAGTTAGTACAACTGACTATTAGATCAGGTGAAGCAGAGAAGAGGGTAAAGAGTGTTCTTTTTTTGTCTCTAGGCCTTTCCCTTCACCTTCTTCAGGGAAAGGACAGGAACTTTGGCTCTGATTTCCCCATTTTTATACAAGTCACTCACTGAATATATATTATATACCAGAAACCCTTTATGGGGTTCTGAAGATGCAAAGATGAGTAAGATGTGATCCTCGCTTTCCAAGAAACCACATCTTGGGGGGTAGAGCGTGAGGGATAAGACACAAATAGTTACAGAATAGGATGATTTTAACAGTACAGATTTATATAAGCATGTGAAGCATCGAGAAAGAGAAACCGGTCTCTGGAGGACCTGGAGATGCCGTTTGAATGATATCCTAAAAAATGAGCGGGGGAAACATTTTGAGGCAGAGGGACCAGTGTGTATAAAGGAGGTGTAAATATGCATGTCGTATTTGAAGAACTGAGAAGTTTGGTTTGGCTGGGGCATAAAGTTTGTATGAGTGACTTCCAAGAGATAAGACTGGAAAAATAGGTTGGAACCAGTTGGGGAAGGGCCTTTAATACCATCCAGAGGAATTTGGACTTGGTCCCATAATCAGGGGGTGGACCAACAAAGGTTGCTAAGCAGAGGGTGAACACGACCCTAATTTTTAGAAAGATAACATTGTGGCCAGTGTACTAGATGCATCATAGGGAAACTGGAGGCAGGGAGATGAGATAGGAGGATTTGCAAGAGTCTGGGGGGAGGGGAAGAGACAACGAGAACTTCAAGAAAGTAGCAGTGGGGTGGAAAGCAGGGGAAGATAGAAGATAGGAATGGTTGCATTTGATTATTGCTTAGTTTTGGGTTGATGAAGGAGAAGGAGGGAGTGTTAAATGACAAGAGGTTTCCAGTTTTGGACTTTGAGAAGTGCCATTAACTGATGTGGGAATGCAAAGGAGGAACAGGTTTTGTAGGAAAGATAATGAATTCAGGATAGGGAAGATTTGGGGTGAAACACCTGTCAACATCCAGGTAAAGATATTCCAAAGGCAGTTGCAGTGTGGGTCTCGGATTCAGAAATTGTGGCTAGATTTGGAAGTTACTGGCAAAGAGCAACCATGAAACTGGATGAGATTTTGCAGGGAGAATTGGTAGAAAGGAGGACCAAAGATAAAACTGTGAGGAACTGTAACATTTAAGGAGAAACAAAAGAGGTTGAAAGGTAACCCTCAAAGGAAAAAGGAGAGAGCTACGAGACAAGTTTCAAGAAAGCCCAGGGAGAGGAGAATTTCAAGAAGGTGGAGTGGTCAACAATGTGGAAGATTTCAGTAGTTTAGAGATGGCAAATAGGACAGGATTGCAAAGTCATTTTTCAGTTTGGTGGCTTTGGATTCTGAAAAGATCATATAAGTATTGGGGACTGAGTTCTCTCAAAGCTACTAACTAAAATACATACATATTCTCAGTCTTTATAGTTTGTCGATTGTATAACATGACCATTTGCTCAAATTAAAGGAAAATTAAATTCCCTTTAAAAAGGAAATTAAGGGGCACCAGGGTGGCTCAGTCGTTAAGCGTCTGCCTTCGGCTCAGGGCGTGATCCCGGCGTTCTGGGATCAAGCCCCACATCGGGTTCCTCTGCTGGGAGCCTGCTTCTTCCTCTCCCACTCCCCCTGCTTGTGTTCCCTCTCTCGCTGGCTGTCTATCTCTGTCAAATAAATAAATAAAATCTTTTAAAAAAATAATAAAAAATAAAGTAACTAAGAGAGAGTGCCCTTAATAGGAGACTCTTAAAAAAAATAAAATAAAAAGGAAATTAATAGAAGGGGTGTCTGGGTGACTCAGTCGTTAAGCGTCTGCCTTCGGCTCAGGTCATGATCCCAGGGTCCTGGGATCGAGCTCTGCATCGGGCTCCCTGCTCAGTGGGAAGCCTGCTTCTCCCTCGCTCACTCCCACTGCTGTGTTCCCTCTCTCGCCACCTCTCTCTCTGTCAAATAAATAAAATCTTTAAAAAAAGGAAATTAATAGAAGAATTTAGGAGAGTGCATAAGGCTAGGTATCATCTATATCAGGTTGATAGTCGAAGCTTTGAGAACAACTGAGTTTTTTAAGGGAGAGAAGAGTAAAAGGGTAAGGCTGAATGGTGAGGAAACCCTCAAAGTTAGGCTTACTCGTAGAGGGAAAAGTAAGTACCTAGTAAAGGGAGTGAATAAGGAGTGATCTGGAAAGCTAGAAGAGTCCCCAGAAATCACATTATGGATTGAAGTGTGAATGATTCACCTGCTGGGGTTTCTAGAACCTCCCAGAGGTTCTTTCAAATCTTGAGTTTCAAAGTCTGCAAGAGAGATCAGGGAGAATGAGGGCTAGAACAACGTCCATGATATTGCCACAAGATCCTTGGAGATCTGAAAGCTAGAATTTTCCAGACAATGTAGAGCACAGAAGCCAGACTTTCTGTCATCAGGGAAGAAGGGATGAGATGGAATGAAGCCATCTGTGTCTTATATTGCTGCAGCATCCCGAGTGGGCAAAGAAGACAAAAGAATGGTGAGGAGGGAAGCAAGGGTGGGGTGAAGATTGTTGGGTGTGGAATGCACTTGAGAATAGAAGGAAGTAGAATTTTGTAACTCCTTAGGGCTTCTGGGAAAGTAAGAAAAGGGGAACATGCAAAGAACCAAGAAGTGAAATAGCACTTAGGTATCTGGAATGGAAGAGTGATCAGAAACAGTAGTGGTCCTGTTGAATCACTGTATTGTATACCTGTAACTAATACAACGTTGTATGGTGACTATATTGGAATTAAGATTTAAAAATTAAAAAAAAATTATTTGAGAGAGGGAGAAGGAGAGAGAGAAAGAAAGTAGGGGGAGGGGCAGAGGGAGAAAATGTTCAGGCAGACTCCCTGCTGAGAGCAGAGCCTGACGTGGGTATTGATCCCATGACCCCTAAGATCATGACCTGAGCCGAACCCAAGAGTCGGATACTTAACCAACTGAGCCACCCAGGTGTCCCTAAAATTTAAAACTTAATAAAGAAGTAATAGTGATCCAAGACACAGTGAAGCCTCAGTGATATAGGAAATGACCTGTTGGATGACTAATTTAAGCTTCATCTCAGGGGTCTTTTAAAGAACAGACACATGGTATCATTAAAAAAATGACTGGAAAAATTCTACGTTTTAGAAGAATCACGATGGTAAATGTACATGGAGCCTATAAGGTGTGTATCTTTTTCCTTTGTACTTTTAAAATGATAAGGCTTCATACTTATGTATGGTGAACCAAAGAGCTGCACTTTGATACTTGAAAGCGGTAGTCCCAGCTATAAATATGGATGTGACAGTGAGGTATCCCCATGAGCTTGGGAGAAAAGGAAATATAGTTGCCTTCCTAACTGAACTAATAAAACCAAAATATAATCTGTCTCCCAGGGCCAACAACTGGGTAAGGAGTGTGGTCAGCAGGGAATATCAAAAGGGGATTCAGGGAAGCTTCCTTTGGCCTCGTCTTAAGGAGAGAGATGCTGAATTTGGGCATATGGTCAGTCCAGCCACTAGAGGGGAGTTGCCTAACATGTGGCAGAATATCTTACCTGGCCTCGGGGGGATCTGGAAGAAATGTCCCTCAAGTCTTTCTGTTAACTTCTGTTCAAATTCTGTGCTTATGCAGTAGCTTCCTGATTTCTAATTCATCCTGTCAAGTACATGTACAGCAGGAAAGTCAGTGTTCTGAGTGGCCTTGAAGACCTGGAAAGATATGTCCCTTATTGTTAATTAAATAACTGGCATTCTAATCTATACATTAGTATTGTATGAATACAATCATTATAAGTCACTATGAAGTTCCACATCACCTCTGAGTATACTGGTAAAGTCCAGTTTCTGGACATGAATTGCTGAGAGGAACAGATTCTAGACCAGGGTAAGATTTCCATAATTCTAATTTATATTTTTAATAAAGTACTTCGATAATCAGTCTTGTGGGCTGCTTTCTGTCTGTCTCATTATGTATTCCTATACCCTCCATTAGTGGTTTTAGGGATAATAGCAGGAAGCATTACTTTCAACATTAGCATTATTTTCAACAGTTAGTAAAAAAAAGTAGAGCTTGTATCCATTCAAGAATTGAGGATGAAAAATAGAAAATTGTTTAAGAAATATGTAGGTTAGAGATGACAAACACAAAACTTTCTTGCCGCCACTCCTCTGTCCTGTACTCATAGCAGACATTACTAATTGATAATGACACTCTTTCCTGCTGATCCTGGACTGGTTGTGGAACTTTTATTAATAACCTTAATCCAAGAAGCCAAATCAGTTGCCTAGATTGGATCCATGTGAGCTAAAACTCTCTGCCCTTTCTAGTTTAGATGAGTTGTTAGGGATTCTGGTCATTAGCATTACAGAATTCATCTGTAAAGGACCTAAAGGTTGGTTTATCTTTTGAGTTTGATGTCATGGGGAAAGCTACTATGCCCTTTGATCAAAAGTCTCTAGATATTCTGATGGAAACAATACCAGACTAGAAAGATTGACAGAAATGATCATAATGGAATCATCTAGGCCACTAACATGTTCACTGTCATGGTGTCTACCAGGACACAATATGTGAGGGACCTTAGATGTTCCCAGATTTCGTATCCTAGCTCTGCCTCTTACTGGGTGTGTGGTAAGTTGCCTAACATCTCTGACCCCTAGTATTCTCATCTGAGAAATAATATCCAATTCATTAGATAGAGGCTGCCCATTTAGATAACACATGCAAAGTGTCTTGCAAATGGTAGGTACCTACAAATGTTAGTTCCCTTCTTGATTCTCTTGATATTCAACACCAAGCAGAGCTCCCTTAATCAAATATCTCTCATGTCTACTTGACTATTTCTAGTGAAGAGAACCTCATTATCTCATTGGGCATTCCATTTCTGAGCTGTTCTTTTTTTTTTTTTTTTAAAGATTCTATTTATTCGAGCTGTTCTAACTACTAAAAACGCTCTCATTATATCGAACTGAAATTTGCCACACTATGAAATTTGCCACACAGAATATAGTGTGCCCTCTGCCACATAAAACTTAGCTCTGGAGTCTTTTGGATATTTAAAGAGTGTTACTCCACCCTCCTAAATTCGTTTCTTTTCTAAGCTAAGGGGTCATCCGTTCATTCAATTGCTCCTTGGAAGACATGGTTTTCACTTCCATTATCGTCTGGGTTGCCATTACTTGGATCACTTCTAAATCTGTAGGGTTGATCGAACTTCTTTTTTTCTGTCTCTAAGTGTTAGTTCAAGGAATGTGTTTTTTTAAGGGATTCATGCTGTGTTGTATTACATTGCAGTCAGTCTCCAGCATCATAGTACTTCCAGAGATAGAATACAACACAGAATTTCTTGTTTTCCTCTTAAATAGAGAAATTATTTAAATTTAATAATTAGTCATGTAACCCAACACCCTTGCCTTCCCCACCCCTGCCCCCGCCTTAGTTTCAGGATGGCTCAGGCGTCTTGAACGCATTTGCAATGGAAACTTGTTTTACTCACATTTTGGGTTCACCCTCTTGGGTGTGAGGCGAAGGCTTGTCACTCAGACATTTAAGATTGTGGTGTTGATTAGCTATTTGGCTCCTAAGCTATAATTATCTTCCTCCTTCAGTTAAAATCACATTTCTATATTACAACATGAGCTATTGCAAAATCTCATAATACACATTGGATTTTTATTTCACTCTAAGCAGACTTGCCCTGACGCTTCATATTTTTTCTTCTGGGTTCAGCTGTTAGGTGTTACTGTTATAGCATTGCTGAGTAGGACATTCTTCCTCACACAAGTTGATCGGTGGGCACTTTGCGGTATTGTTGGTTTTGTTTTCCTGGGTCCTCACTTGCTGTAATATAGTGATTAAAATACACTGTATTATTATTCCCAGATCACAGAATTTCGAATGACTCGTAACTAGGGCCATACCTGCGTGACAGCGTAATTGGTGCCAAAATGAAAAAAATTCATTTATTTTAAACTGTGCCAAATGACGGGCTTTGTTAACAATTAGTTTTCATTGGATTTTAGCCGGTCTTTTCCCTTGAATTTTTCAATCACTTTGATAATGTTTAAACTGAATGTTTATCTTTCTTTCTTTTTTAAAAGATTTTATTTATTTATTTGACAGAGAGAGAGAGCACAAGCAGGGGGAACAGCAGAGGGAGAGGGGGACGCAGGCCTCCCACTGAGCAGGGAGCTCCATGCAGGGCTTGATCCCAGCACCTTGGGATCATGACCTGAGCTGAAGGCAGATACTTAACCGACTGCCACCCAGGTGCCCCTGAGTGTGATGTTTCCAAACATCACTTCAACATGTTTGGCAAACCTACATTCCGCCAGATGGTGCATTAAGTGCTGGGACTGTATTTCTGGATGGTCAATAATACGTGGCCCTGCCTTTGAAGAGGAATCAGACACACAAACTCATCTATAAATAAAGTTCAGACCACCACGGTCAAAGAACATAGGATTCTCAGAAGAAAGTCACTTAGTCTTGTGGGAAAGCATTCCGAGGGAGATGTTTTTGGTTCTGTTCCTGCCTACCCATTTTCATTTAACACCATACATTGAGAGTTTTCTATCCTCAAAACTCTGCTCAAATGCTTTCCTGCCATAAGAATGGCCCCGGTCCTCATGCCTCGGCCCCGTGTATTCTGTCCCTCCACCAGCCTTCTGTAGCACCGCAGCTGCATTTTCTTTCTGGTCTGGGCAGGTGTCTCTACCCTGCAAGGTAGTGTTTTTTGCATATATTGTCTATGCTCGCTCCCAGTTGCTTCTGTAAAGCCCAGTAAATATTTGAGAGAAACATCTATTTTAGATAGAGCACCTTGTTAAAGAAGGGGAACAAGTTCTATTTTGGTCTAGATTACCAGGAGTTTAAGGTTTCAGACTCAATTTTTACATGGAAAGCCAATCTATCTTCTATCAGTTGCTTTAAGAGAACTCAGTTTTGTATCCATAGTGAACTGATTGCCTGTATACGAAACATGCTCTGTGATGAATAAGAGGATTGTGGGGTTGCTTCATAAGTGAGCTTTAATGGATACAGTTTTGTTTTTTCTAATGAAGACTTCATAGAGACCGAGGTACTGCATTTTGTGAAGACAACTCCTGGGACTCTTTAGATATGTGGGAAAACGTCCTCAGGTTAATTTCCTAAAAAACAAAACCAAAACAAAACCAAAACAAAAACACCATCATTAATGTAAAGACTGCTTATTGAAACTGAAGATCACTTCCTACTGAGTCATCAGATACTGTGTGTTGAGCAATATGATTTATATCAATATGCCTTGTGAAATTACCCAGTGAGAATTTGTGTATTCTAGATAAAAAAAGTTATGTCTCCACAAAGTGACAAGTATCCTAAAAGTTTTCTGAAAATATTAATTGAATTCACCAAATTTCTCAGTAAAATGCAAACAACTTCTTCATGGTGTTTTAGTCCCTGACAGCCTAATTTTTTTTTATTAAGATTTAAGGAGAATAAAGTAAGTGGAATTCCTTTCCATGTGACTCATATGTTTTTAAAAAATAAACTAACCAAAATAAATAGAGTCAAATTAAATATATTCAAAGCATCCTCCTTATTTATTCAAGTATAATTAATACACGGTGTTCTATTAGTTTCAGGTATACAATATAATGATTCAACGATTCAGTACATTTCTCAGTGCTCTTCAAGATAACCCCTTATATGTATATATATGTAAACAACCCCTGCTTGTTTGTTTCTTAAACTCCACATATGAGTGAAATTATATGGTATTTGTCTTTCTCTGACTGACTTATTTCATTTAGCATTACGCCTTCTAGGTCCATGTTAGAGGGGATGTTGCAAATTGCAAGATTTCATTCTTTTTTTTTTTTTTTTTTGTGGCTGAGTGATATTCCATTGTAGATCTACCCTACATCTTCTTTATCCGTTCATCTGTCAGTGGACACTTGGGTTCCTTCCATATCTTGGCTCTTGTAAATAGTCCTGCAAAGCATCCTCTTAATGCCTCCCATATGATGGATACTGTTCAGCTGCTGTGCATTGATTAATTTTGGTTTGTTTATTCAGTCTTACCAAAGGTAAGTGGTGGAAAATTTGAGTCAATAAATAAATTGTAGAGTTAATAAATAAATAGAGAAAAATCTGTTGAATGTTTCAAGAAAATAATAGAAGAAATATATCAACACTTTTCAGTATTCATGCAACAAATGTTTAGTGAGTGCCTCTTATGTGGTAGTCCTATGCTAAGTCCTCGGGATGCCACAGTAGTGTTGTTCCAACTTTTATTGAGTCAGTGGTCTAGCACTTGTACACAATTCCATGCACGCATATTCAGCAAATACTGATTTTTTTCTCACACAGCAGGCTAGATTGTTTTATATACTGGGCTGGACACCAGGGCTGCGGTAGAAGGCAAAACAGTGGAGAGCTTAGAGATCTTACAGTGGGAGAGGCAGGCATTAACTCACTAGTTGTGTAAATAAATACATAAGACGACTGGAGTGTACTATGAGAGTGTGTCATAGGGGAGCCTGATGTGGTTCTAATGGTGGCGGGAGGTGGAGGGGTAGAGACTAGTCAAGGCTCTTCAGAGGAGATGACATCTGAATTCAAACCTGGCAAGGCGAGTAGGTGTTAGCCAGGCCAAAATGGAGAAGAAGCACATTCTAGGCAAAGAGGGGAAAGTCTGTGGGAAGGAGCAGGGTGTAGAAAAGCTGAACTAGGCCAGTAGGGGGAGGGGTGAAGACAGAGGAAGGCACACAATCTGAGAGATGGGAAAGTGGGCCAGGCCAGACCTTGCTAGATTTTGGTCTTTATTTCAAGGACTATAGGAAGCCTTTGAAGGGTTTTAAGCAATAGGGTGACAGGGTCAGGTTTGTCTTTTCCAAACAATCTCTCCCTGACTGTGGCGAGAGGAACAGAATGGAGGAAGGTGCACATGGAAGCTGTGTGGTTTTCAGGGAGGGGCAATGAGCGGTGGCCTGGACGGCTGTGGTAGTGGTGGGGATGGAGGAATTTTTAGGAGGCAGAATGCCAGATGTGGCCAGGATGTGCTTAGAATATTTGTTGAATGAATAAATAAATCAATGGACTCTGGAGAGACGGAGCTTGACCTAGTTAAGAAGTTACAATGGAAGGATTTTTGGACCAATATTGATGGGATAACTTTTCTTGGCTTGTTTAGCCAAAGTACAATTTGACTGAAATGTATGAACTTGTTAAAATAACCCTTATTTCGTGATTTTTCTGACTAAACCAAACATAAATGACCCGTGAACATTGTAAACATAGACAAGTTATGATGATATAAGGTGTTTGGATATGTTTTTGTGTAGCAAGTGTTTTGTGATGCGTAGCATGCATTTTTGGAATATGGTTTTATATGATTAGGTTTTCTGAATCCCAATACTTTAGAAAACGCAGATTTAACAATCTCCCTCTGGAGAAATCAGGAAAGAATTGTGTAACCTGCCGCTTTAGCTTTTTATCTGGGCCATTGTGATGTTATATTATCCTTTAACTCCTCAGAAATTATCTCCTCTGTCATGCAACCGTTCACTGTATACCCTGGAGGTGACAGATGGTGATGATAATGGTGACTAAAGTGTTCATGGGCTCTCCTCCCCGCTGAGACCTACCTTCCCCTAGAGCGTTTCTCATCTTCCCACTGGTTAGCATTCAGTTCTTGCTCCTTCCAGCTCCGCAAGCTGCAGAAACACCTTCCAGAGTCACGTAGGGGTGGCTACGACTAAAGGCTCCGCTGGGGGACTGAGTCAGATTCTCCCACCTTCCTCACCCCTTGGACGGCTTTTCCTTGCCCCAACCTCTGATGAATGAGACGGCGAAACTGGGCTTCATTGTTCTGCTTTATCTAGAGCACAGGGGCGGCGAATTCTCTGTTAGTCTAGATCTAGTTCCGCAGTGTTGGTTCCAGGATTCTGTCTTGATTAGATGCTGATTGTGTGTGTGTGTGTGTGTGTGTGTGTGTGTGTGTGTAGTATATTGTGTATATATATATATTTTAAAACAACTTAAAACAATGATGAAAATTTACCTTATTATCAACCTACTCGATTACTTATCAGATAAGACAGGGAAGTTTAACGTTAAAATTACTCTGTCATTCCAGAATCAGCACACGAGGTTGTGTAAAATGGGTGCCCAGTGAAAACATCTTAAAGTACCTTCAAAGTATTTAATATAATGAAAAATGTCATGTAAAATACAATAAATATTTAAGAGTATCATAATGTAAAATATGCTCCGACGCCTGGCTGGCTCAGTTGGTAGAGCAAGCGACTCTTGATCCCAGGGTTGTAGGTTCAAGTCCCACGTTTTGGGTGTAGAGATTACTTAAAAAATAAAATTTTAAAAAATACCCTGAAAATACCAGTTTAACAGTGTGAGTTGCCCCTTTAAAAATCTTGTAAAACTCTTAAAAATGAATGAAGAGGTGTCCTATCTTCCAACAGGAATTGACTAAGCCTCCTCATACTTCTGTTAAATAATCACATTTACTGTGTGTGGAGCAGTGACGCTTTTGCCAATTAAAAATGATGGCAACTTGCCTTTTTCTGTTTGCACCAATGTGACCATGGAGAATAATGTATGAAATTTTATCATGTATTTACCTTTAGTTCGTAAAAGCTGGTTATTTTCAATAGAATATATTAAGACTTACATATAGTTGCTGCTAAATAAATATTGGTTGAATGAATGAATATACAAATAAAAATATGTGATGCCCACATGTATACATAAATATACCAATTGATCATTGTTTAAAAAATTAAAAATTATACTTCAGCTGGTTAAAAAAGTTGTATTTGCAGCTCTGTTCATTTGAAATATGAAATCACATCCTTAATGATTTAAAAAAAAATCCCATGTATTTGCAAATAAATGAAATATTCCCAAATGGATACACTTTTCTTAGCAGAAACTTAATGTGTGTATAACTTTAGGAGGTGCGTTCCAAGCTGACAACTAAAATGCACATATTCTGACCAGCCAAGTTCAGCCAGGGAAGTGGCATGGGATGAAGAGGATATATTCAGTTAGGACACTAATATTTTTTAGTTTGATTTTGCGTTTATGAGACTAATATTAAATGACATTTAAATCTTAGGTCCAGCTCCAAGTCTTAAGAAACATTTATTAGCCCATTAAAAAGTCATTTTCTCGGCTATGGGAATTAATTTTTCAGTTGATGTTTGAGCATATTTTTAAAAGCTTGAGTAGTTCAGATTGGCTGTCTGGTTCTCTAAACTCTGAATAATCCCTTCCTTTCTTCTTTATGCCTCGAGATAATTTGCCTCCTTACTGGTGAACTCTATGGAAACTAAAGCCACTTGTTATTTAAGAATGTTTTAATTTATTAAGTTGATGCTTGTAAAAAGGTTTGCTCTTTTGTCTTTTTTTTACTTCTCTCTTTTTAAAAGTGAACTTCTTAGGGGCGCCTGGGTGGCTCAGTTGGTTAAGCATCCAACTCTTTTTTTTTTTTTAAATGATTTTTTATTATATTATGTTAGTCACCATACAGTACATCCCTGGTTTCCGATGTAAGGCTCGATGATTCATTAGTTGTGTATAACACCCAGTGCACCATGCAATATGTGCCCTCCTTACTACCCATCACCGGTCTATCCTATTCCCCTACCCCCCTCCCCTCTGAGGCCCTCAGTTTGTTTCTCATAGTCCATAGTCTCTCATGTTTCATTCCCCCTTCTGATTACCCCCCCTTCTTCTTCTTCTTTTTTTTTTTTTTAAGATTTTATTTATTTATTTGACAGAGATAGAGACAGCCAGCGAGAGAGGGAACACAAGCAGGGGAGTGGGAGAGGAAGAAGCAGGCTCATAGCGGAGGAGCCCGATGTGGGACTCGATCCCATAACGCCGGGATCACGCCCTGAGCCGAAGGCAGACGCTTAACCGCTGTGCCACCCAGGCGCCCCTACCCCCCTTTCTTTATCCCTTTCTTCCCCTACCGATCATCCTAGTTCTTATGTTCCATAGATGAGAGAAATCATATGATAGTTGTCTTTCTCTGCTTGACTTATTTCACTTAGCATTATCTCCTCCAGTGCCGTCCATGTTGTAGCAAATGTTGAGAACTCGTTCTTTCTGATAGCTGAGTAATATTCCATTGTATATATGGACCACAACTTCTTAATCCAGTCATCTGTTGCAGGGCATCTCGGCTCCTTCCACGATTTAGCTATTGTGGACATAAGCATCCAACTCTTGGTTTCCGCTGAGGTCATGATCTCAGGGTTGTGAGATCTGACACTGTGTCCAGCTCAGTGCTGACCGTGGAGCCTGCTTGAGATTCTCTCTCTCCTCTCTCTCTGCCCCTCCCCCCGCTCCTTAAAAAGCAAAACAAAACAAAAAACTTTCTGGTATCAAACATACCTCAAGTGGCTTGAAGAGCAGGGTTAATTTTTTTAAAAGTTCAGTTCCTGAGATTCCAGCAGGTGGCACTCTTACAAAGCCTAAAGAAGTGACTGCTTTGGCAACCTAGGGCTGTTTTCTAGATGGTTCCCTTCCTAATGGGACCTACTTGCAAACCCATTTGTTCTGGATAACTAACACTCATGGTGTCCCTAATTATCAGAGTTATACATGCTCTTTGTTAAGCATTTTAAGAAATGTACATTAAAAAAAATAGCCTTCAAAGTCATTGGTAATTTCCAAAAGATAACCACGTAACAACTTAGCATATACAATGTTTTCCAGACCTTTCTGTGGCCTGTACATACAACAAATGCATATAAAAAGTAAATATTTTAATTTGTAAAGGTTTATATTTTAAAATAATCATGAACAATATGCTTGTCTTTTGTTGTCTGATCCTGTACTTGGAATTTTTCTTATAGGTTATTTTCTTTAAAGATAGACCTCTCACTTCTTCAATTCATTAACTCCTGAGTGCAAAAGGACCTTTTACATCTGTGTTGAATTAGGGTTTGTGGTCTAGTGAATGAGGGCCGGAATCTCATGATAAGGGTGCTGTGTTAATTGCATTTCTTAGCAGTGAGAATAGGGCAGAGTGAACTTAAATAATAAACCTAATGTAGCCTTTGCCAACTGAAGACTAGAATATTCTCAGATATTACCAGAAAAGGACTGCAGTTTTGGATTTGATGGCTGTTCCATGAGATCCTCGCCATTGGACCTTAACTGGGAAATTTTGTGATACCACTGATTTTTTTCATGTAGTTACCCCCCCCCAATATAACTTTAAGGCCAGCTGACTTCCCCCAGAGTGAGCAATCCAAGAGACCAAGCCAGAATTGAAATGCTTTTTATTTTTTTAAAAAAGATTTTCTTTATTTATTTGACACACAGAGAGAAATACAGCGAGAGAGAGAGAGAGCGCGCGTGCACAAGCAGGGGGAGTGGGAGGCAGAGGTAGAGGGAGAAACAGGCTCCCTGATGAGCAAGGAGCCCAATGCTGCAGGGCTTGATCCCAAGACCCTGGGATCTTGACCTGAGCCGAAGGCAGATGCTTCACTGACTGAGCCACCCAGGCGCCCCTTCTTCTCCTCCTCCTCCTCCTCCTCCTCCTCCTTCTTCTTCTTCTTTTTTTTTTTTTTAAGATTTATTTATTTATTTTGAGAGAGCACAGGCGCAGTTGGGGTGGGGAGGGGAAGGGAAAGAGAGAATCTCAAGCACATTCCGAGGTCAGCATGGAGCCCGACACAGTGTCAGATCTCACAACTCTGACCTGATGGCTGAAACCAAGAGTTAGATGCTTAACCGACTGAGCCACCCAGGTGCCCCAGAATTGAAATGCTTTTTGTGACCAAACCTTGGAAATCACACACAGTCATTTCTTCAGTAGACCTACTCTATTCATTGTGGGAGCGGACTATACCTAGGGGCATGAGTACCACGAGGTGGGGATCCCTGGGACCATCTTGGATGCTACCACAAGAAGTAATGCATAGGTTACTTTGTTTTTTTTATTGAGGTATAATTGACCCATAATGTTTATTAGTTTCAAGTGTACAACATAATGAATCAATATTTGTGTATATTATGAAGTGATCACTACAATAAAGCTATAGATGGTTATTTTAGAACGATTAGTTAGGAAACGAGTATAGAGAGAGAGGACAGGAAGATTGGGCCAACATTCAGAGGTCACAAAGGAGAGTCTGAGAAAAAGTGGCAAGTGAGGTATTGTCTAAGGGAGCCCAGTGGAGAAATGCTTCCAAAAGAAAGGAATGCTGAGAAACTAAGATAGTAGCTAAGAACCAAGAAACTGGGTTTATCCTTGTGCAAAACCCCTTTCTCCTTTGAGTCTCACACAACTCAGATGTAGTTATAAGGAAACCAGGTGTTATTTGAAACAGTAACTATTACAGCCACATTTGAGTACCAGAAAAGGGGCATCCTTTATTACTTGGGGGCTGTAGACCTTGTTAAGGAAAAGACCTTGATAATCTCTTTGGGTCTAAAGGTAAAGTTTTCCTATGACGTGTTCTAGAAGGGGAGAGCTAGGCAGAGAGTTGAATTGCTATGCATAATACAAGGAGATAAATGGAGCACTGGAAACCACTAGCAAATATTAAAAGGAAGTGTGACTTCAGGAAGCTGGATGCTGAAGCAAGTCAGCTAAAATGGCCTAATAACCTTCCATGGGCTTTTGCATTCAGCATGGGAATTCCTCTAGGCTTGCATGACTCCTCCCTCTCCCTTCTGCTCCCCTTGACACTCCTTGCTCATCAGTTCCCCTGGTTTCTGCATCCCATTTTGGTTCCATACACTAATAATAATAGAATGCAAATATTGAGTACTTGTCAAGTGCCAGAGACTGCTCCTAGTGCTTTATGTACGTTACCTCATTTAACCTCCACAAAACCCATCTACTTCAAAGGTCAGGAAACTGAGGCACACAGAGATTAGATTACTTGCTATGAAGTGGCAGAGCCAGGATTCAAACCCAGTCTGGCTTCAGAACCCAGGCTCTTAATCATTAAATCCTGCTCTTATTTTTCCTTTTAGGGTTTTGAATTTGGCAATCCAGATTGAACGCCCATCTACTCAGGCTTAGACTTTGCCCACCTTCTGCCACAACCCAGAACATGACATCTGTTATTGACTTGTGGGTCTGATCCACCCCAATAGAAACCCCACTCTGGGCCTCACTGGTGCCAGGTAGGAGAAAGGACATCAAAACAATGTTTGTTTATACCCTTGTGTTTTTTCACATGTGTTCCTCTGTTCCCTTTTTCCCTTTTCTGCCTGGTTAATTTATTTTCTTTTTAAAAACTAATTAATTAATTAATTTTAAAGAGAGAGCGAGTGGGGGGAGGGGCAGAAGGAGAAGGAGAAAGAGAATCTCAAATAGACTCTGCTCTGAGCACAGAGCCCAACTTGGGCTCGATCCCATGACTGAGATCACAACCTGAGTATAAAATCAAGAGGTGGACAGCCAACCCACTGAGCCACCCAGGCACTCTTTCTTGGTTGATTGTTGTGTGAAGCAATTAGTTACCCCCTGACAAATTGTTCACTTCTTTCTCCATATGCCCTTTGAACTTCTATGTGCCCTATCTCTCCCTATCACCATTCCCAGTAGGTGTCTGTCTCTGCCCTCAGTTGTGAGCTCCTCCAGGCAGGGACCTCATTCATCATATATCTTATTCATCTTTGAGTCTCCAGTCTTGCACACTATAGGGGTTCCATAAGTGTTTCTTGACTGGATGAAAGAAGGTCCTAGAAAATGAACAGGACAGCTGTTATCCCCCCTAGTGGACAATGTAATTTTGCTGTAACCTTGATGGGCTGATGTAAAAAGGAAAGAACTTCTAAAAGAATCTTCTTAACTTAATCTCCAACCCAACATGTTCATCCCGGTGTTTATCTACTTTACTATTAGTATTTTACAAACCTCTCTCTATGCTCTTGACATTATTGTTGGAATAAAGAAGGTACATATCTCACATTATTACCATTCATCTTTTATTTAACTCTATTAAAACAATACTACTTGATCAAAATCCTGTGATTAAAATATGTTCCTAGGCACCAAAAGAAAGTTTATTAGAAGACTACACCAGGTCCAGAAAGATACAAGGTGATTTTGGCTTGTTATAAAGACCAACATGGCCACAGAGACTTGTAATTAAAGAGCAAAAGGGACTCAGAGTGAATAGGGAATCCAAGAAAAATGAAACAGATTAAAGTAGAATTGAACTAATATAGTATCTTACTCCGAAAGGCATAATTTCTACTTGTAAATTTCCCGTTCCTAAGGAACCAACCATGGGGCAGATCTTGCAAAATTTTACATTAGTTCTTCCTGAACTTGAGATGAGACCACTTCACCGTTCACCACTTCCTGCACAATTGTCTTGATCTTCCGGGATTTAGATTGGTCTAAAGATAAAAATGGAATGAAGGGGCAGGAGTTAGTGTTTCACATATTCATCCAAAGTTGGTTGTTGTTTAACTTAAGCTTTACATGAGCTATTGGCAGATATAGTCTATCTATTGTAAATTTTCAAAAGTGACTTTTGTATACTAAAACAATGCATTTTATACAGTGAAAATGAAATGTATTCAGTGTTGTCTTATGTACAAATGAAAATATTTTTCTTTTTAAAAATTTAAAAAGTGGTTATGATGTTCATAACACTTCTTCATAGAGTAGATTGTTTTCCTTCTGGGCTTGCCAGGAGTTTTAATACAGTACAGTCTGCTCATTTTTCTGCAAGAATGCATAAATATTTTTTCCTTGGCTCAGAATGCAAATATACTTTCAATTATTAATAATACTGCAATAATCAAGAGATCTTATCATTTTAGTCCTTAGTAAGTGTGATTCTGACTTACTCTAAGTGATTCTTAGGGAATCCACATACCTTTAGAGGAATCGATCGATTGTGTCTGAGGTTTGGATTCGGTCACATATAAAGTTTCATCGAAACCGTCACTGTAAAGAAAACAAAGGAGATGATACCACATGACGCTTTCTGGGAGGAGGAGAAATAAAGAGTTTGCTGTTGAAGCTAAAGATGTACATAAAGCTATGGCTGAATAGAGAAGGTAGTCTACGTTTCTCGATGCACAACGACTGAATAATGCACCCTGAAAGTTATCAGTTGGCGCAGTGGCCCTTTATTTTCAAACCCTGCTTACGGCAGGCTCTCAGAGTGAAGCAAACTGGCAGTGAAGGTACGGTCGGATCTCAGAACTTAGATTTCCTGATTTGCAGCCCTGGGCTCTTCCCACTAGTCCAGGGTGCTGCTGCTTTTGGAAAGTTCATTGCGGTAGGTTGTGAGGTGATTTGGGTGGCTATCGTTTGTGTGTCATTCTTAGCGTTAGGGCATTGATATCAGAACTCTAACGGGTGCCTTCTCTCGTGCTCATTTGCGGTAAGCCTCTGTCTGTGGTGCCATTATCCCAGCACTTTATGAATGATCAAGTAAGATCATGGGTGACAACACTTTGCAAAGTGTAGAACATTGAATAAATCCAAGGCATGCTATTAGGAGATGTGGTAATTTCCATCAGCAAAGGAACCCTTCCTTCTGTTGCCCCAAGTGCATCGGGTGGCCACTGTTGGTCAGCCACCGAAGTTATTTTCAACCTATTTGAACCGGTCTATTCACCCTTGGGCCTCGCCGTCCAGGAGGCGGCGGTAGGTCTCGATCTCCAGCTCCAGGCGGGCCTTGGCGTTCAGCAGCCGCTGGTGGTCGGCGTTCTGGTGCTCGGTGTCGGCGCGCACCTGCAGCAGCTGCTCTTCCAGGCTGCCGATGAGCTGCTGCACCTGGGACAGCTGGCCGCAGTAGTCGCCCTCCACTTCGGCCAGCGAGACCTCCAGGGATTTCTTCTGCACGTGGGAGGGAAACAGCACAGACAGAACAATGGAGAGGACTGTTCAGAGGAGGGCAGCCGGCCAATGGCCTTACCCACGTGGATGCCACGTTTTCTGTGAAGTCGAAATGATGCTGCGTGCGCGTGCCCTACCGTGGCCAGCTGGGACTGGAGCTCGATCTCCAGGTTTTGAACTGCGCGCCTCAGGTCGGTGACCTCGCTCTTGCTGGACTGAAGCTGCTCCGTGTTGGTGCTGATCTCCTTCCTGAGCTCCCCACTCTGCCACGGCAAAGGGGCGAAGGGACATGAGCACACGCTGCTGCCGCGGGTCTTTTCTGCAAATATGGCAAAGCCTTTTGGTTTTGTTTGTGGTACCTTTTCAATGAACCAGGCCTCTGCGTCCTTGCGATTCTGCTCCGCGATGGCTTCGTACTGCGCCCTCATGTTGTTGAGAAGCCTGGTGAGGTCCACCGCCGGAGCAGCGTCCATTTCCACACTGATCTCCCCGGGGCCACCTGCCCGGAAGCTTTGGAGCTCCTGGGGACAGCGAGAGAGAGACGGGCGCAGAGGCCCATTATAACCTTCGTGGGTCTCCTCCAACAGAAAAGACATTAAACGTTATATTTTATGACCATGTTGATGACCGACATAATATAATATATTAAAACTTCTTTTTCTACCTACAAATTCATATTTTTCTTTTAACTTAAAAGAACTTAAGACATTGTCTTGGGTCCCTAAACTTACCATGGGCCCTAGGAGCTGTACCTACCATGGCAAATGGATGAGTTGGCCCTGCTTTTTGGGGGTCCAGGGCCTTTACAAAGAAGGGAAGGCCTGGTGGAAAAGGTACAGTGGGTTTCCAACCAGAGCTGCCAAACTGGGGCTGCAGACAGTGCCAAGGCTCGCACACTGTTTGTACCACAGTCATTGATTTCCAATAGGAAGCTCTTTAGAAGCCCATTGCCGGGTTGCTGATTAATGTCTGTTAAGACACCAGCTTTTGATATACTGTGTGGCATACCAGAGTTCACTGTGGCTTTACACTGGGTGTAACCAGTTTCTCAGACGTATATAACATTATATATTTTTGGCAGACTTTTGTTTTTGAACTTTAAAGATACTACATTTTTAAAAAGCATTAAATTAGGACAATTAAAATTCTGGTTGTCCTTATCTAATGATGGAAATGACAGAATCAGAAAGCACTTCTAATCTGTTTAACAGGAACCACCATCAGTCCCACCACCACCACACATACACTCACCCAGAAATTCAAAACAAATGGCCAATTTGACAGGGGTATCACGTGTCATCCATATCTGTTCTAAGTCTGGATTTGTAAATTTGCAATTGTAATTTTTGGATTTGGCAGGAAAAAAGCAGCTGCGAAATCTGCCTACCTCTTCATGGTTCTTCTTCAGGTAGGCCAGTTCTTCTGTTAGGTTCTCGATCTGCATCTCCAGGTCGGCTCTGGCCAGGGTCAGCTCGTCCAGCACCCGGCGCAGCCCGTTGATGTCGGCCTCCACGCTCTGGTGCAGGGCCAGCTCGTTCTCATACCTGAAAACCAAGTGCAAAACAGTTTCCGGAGTCAACGTACCCTTTGGATAAGGCCCCTGCCATCATCTTCAGGGCTGTTTTGTGTCCTGGGTGATTAGGTAGAAGTGACAGCATTGTAACGAATGATGCTCTATGTCCTTTTTAACATTTTCCTTTCCTTTTTTTCATAATAGTTTATTGCTCAGTTGGAGAGAAGTGGAAAAATTGTGAGGTGAGACTTTTCTCCCAGCACTGAACCTCAGTAGCCCTGCATCCCAGGGAACAGTTCCCCTTTGGCTGGCTGCCCTGGCTATAAACAGCGGTAGCCCCTCTCCAGGTGGAGTTTCTGATGGAATCCTAAAAGCAGTTGAAAATTAAAAAATAATTTTTTTGCTTAACTTTTATTCGTGTTTTAATTTAAGACCTTGATAATTCTCTAATAGCTTTTACCAGGATTTTACAGGTTGAGGATCGTTCACCACTGCCGCATCCTGCCTGGAGATTTCGTGGAGCAAAACAAGCGTTAGTGTTTCTCTCTTATGTGTGGGAGGGTGGAATATGGGAAAGGAGGAAGGAATATAAAAATAGGTGTGTCGTTAATATTTTAGTGGTATGTGTCATCAGGAAAAAGATAATTTCACTTCTAGGTAAGAACATTATTAATTCATTTTGATACATGGAAGATTGAGGATAAATATCATGTTGCATTATGAGCCAAAAGCAAATTACAAGCATGGTGGCGATCATAGCCCTCGGTTTAAGTAGCTTATAATTAAGGACGTGTAATGTGAATTGTGTTTGAATCTGCTTTCTTCCTAGAATGCCCAATGTAAATTTACCAGAACAACAAATGTATGGAACATGTGTACTGCAGAGGGTTTGAGATATTTGCCATCAACAAAGGCAGGAAAATAGGGAATGAAAAGAAATGATGAGACATAGCAATTATCATTAGTCTTTCTTTTGTTCTGCTCACTTCATTCTGAAGTCTTCGGCAGCCAGTCTTGCATTGTCGATCTGCAAGATGAGCTGGGCATTTCCAATGCTGGCAGAAATGATCTGGCAAAATAGGGGAAAACACACAAAATGAAGTTGTAAAATACTAGTATTATGCAAGTGCATTTCTGAGAAGAAATTTTTAGGTGATGTTAACATGCTATTTTATTAAGAGTTTAAGGCAGTTTAACTTTTTAAAAGAAAACATTTCTAACATTTTATTTAAAAATTGAGAAACGTTTTTTTGCAGAAAGGTAGTGGAAATACAGTCACTTTTTATGATAAATGATAAAATGAAACTAAGTATCTTGAGATGAGAAATTGCTCCAAATACAGTCAAGTTGAAAAATACCTTAAGTTTTAGGTGGTTTATCATTGTAAAATGTTATAACAGCAAAAAAGAAAAAGAAAAAATAATTCCCAAAGCCCCTTCAAAAACCATATTGTTACCTCATTCCTGAGGTCTTCGATCAATGGATAATATTTACTGTAGTCACTCTGTGACCCGGGGTCTCCAGTCCCAGATCCTCGTGTTTCATACCATTCTCGAATTTTGTTTTCTAGCTCAGCATTAGCCTCTTCTAGTGCTCGGACCTTATCCAGATAGGAAGCCAATCTGTCATTAAGATTTTGCATGGTTTCCTTTTCTGATCCGGAAAGAAGGCCTCCATCATTGCCAGAGAGAATACCTATAGAGCCACCTCCTGGGCCTCCCCCAAATCCAATTCCTAGGCCACCAAAGCCACCTCCCAGGCCTCCAAAGCTACCTCCCAGGGCTCCAGAGCCACCTCCCAGGGCTCCCCCATAAGCAGTGCCCAGTCCTCCTGCAAAGGAAATTCCAGAGCCACCACCAAAGCCAGAACTAGAACCAAACATGGAAGCAGCAGAAAAGCCTCCCCCACAGCTGTCTCCAAAGCCAAAGGTGCTCCCCCCATAGCTACTGCCAACAATGGAAGCAGATGTGCCCCTGGCTCTGCCTGATGTTCCGCTCTGGGAAGACAGCCGCCGGGGCAGCCCAGAGGTGCGCACTGAGAGGGACATGGTGTTGCTGGAGAGATCCACAGCCCAGGGAAGGGGGCCACAACCTGAGAAGAAGCAGTGTCAGTAAGGCAGAAAGGTTGGCCTTTTATAGGTCATGAAGTGGGTGTTGCAGTTGAAAAGTTCACTCTCTCCACTCAAAATATCATGCCCCCCCTTTTTTGACCAGCTCAACCAGTAAATGATTTATGCATACTGAAAACTCATTAGTATAGATATAATTGAATAATTGTGCCCATTACATATTTGTTATACGAAAAAGCAATCTGGGTGGAGTAGAGATAGGTTGTCACAAGAAATTTTTCTTTTCTAGATTATTCCATTGCTTGTATTCTCTGCACTGTCTAGTGTTTTATGCACTGTAGGAAAGCAATGAGTGATTGTTGAATGGATAAATTAGTTGTACGTTGTCCTCAGCCTTGAGCTTCTTAAAGTTCTTCACTCATATTTCCTACTTGTTTCCTTTAGAAAACTAAATGTAAACCATCTGGCTATGATCTAGTCTATCTTCTAGTGGAATATAGTTTCAGAAGCAGTTGTGAAATGCACTGGTGAAAGGTGGGGACTAAATGCATTTCCCAGGGGGCGCCTGGGTGGCTCAGTCAGTTGAGCGTCTGTCTTTGGCTCAGGTCATGATCCCGGGATCCTGGGATCCAGCCCTGCGCTGGGCACCCTGCTCAGTGGGGAGCCTGCTTCTCTCTCTCCTGCTCCCCCTGCTTGTGTGCTCTCTCTCTCTGTCAGATAAATAAGTAAAATCTTTAAAAAAAAATGTGCTTTCCAGATTGATACAGGAATTTGAACTCTCGAGTTTAAGATCTCAGATTAGGATTAGGATGTTACATGGTTTCTTTCTTTCTGATTCAGAAAGAGGACCCTTTAAACATTGAAAAATGCTGGTTTTGAGTAGAATATTATAGTATTTTTAGCAGCTTTTCCTTTACATAAGAATTACCTTCTTAGTGAACTCTGTGAAATCTGGAGCCTTGTCTGATTATTCACTGCTCAACCCCCAGCATTGCTAATGTATCAAAATGCGGTTGATTTTTTATATTTTAAAATTCTATCACTGCTTGCACTCTCAACCCCTGCCCCTCACTCTGATATCCAGGTATTTTCTTTCTTTCTTTTTTTTTTTTCCAGGTATTTTCTGCCTTGACTCTGGCTTCCCAGAAAGTGAGGCTCTTTAAGCCTGTGAACAGTCTTGAGCTGGAGCCCCCAGTGCCCCCTGGTGATGTGGGGGCAAGTGCAGAGGGCTTGCAACTGAGGCCCATGTCAGGTCTCTATAGGGAATACTCAGTGTCCATTCTGGCAAGCAGAAGGACTGCGTGACTTTATGTATGTATGTATGTATGTATGTATGTATGTATGTATGTATTTTCCCAGGGACAGGAACGATGAACCCAGGGTGAAATCCAGTTCCAGCTTCCTTTTAACTTACTGTAGAAGGGACACATGTGAAGGGACATATTTTCCCCCAGCCTATCCACATCACAAGGAGCAAGCCAATGGGATTTCTAAATAAAGGGGTCTTAAGCAAGACATTTACAGAAACTATGTATTCTCACTCACAATAGATCTAGAAAGGATGCAGCAATCAAACGCTTGATGAGAGACACCATAATCCATTTGCTTCATTTCTTGAGAGGATGGTAGTGTGTTAAGTGGAAATGCCAGGGACCTGGGTCTCATATGGAAAATTTTAGCAAGCATTCTTTTAATGTATATTAAAAGCATTTTGTCTGAGCTTGTCCTTGTTTGATTCGTTGATAGTGATAGTTTGCTATGTTGTAGACGCCGGGTCAGGTAAACTGCAGACATTATTTTTTAACCTTTGTGGCAACCTCTTAAGTTGGATACTTTTGTCCCATTTTTCCAAATGAGCAATCTGAGGGTCACGATGTAAGTGACTTATTCAAGACCACACAGCCAGGAGGTGGCAAAGATAGGATTCAGGTTGCAGTGCCTTTTATAGACAACACAACCCTGCTTCTTACAGTGCAAACAGAAAGGGCAGGGCGTCACTCTGACCTCCCAGTCATGAGACTGGGTTTCTGTCCTGCTCATCAACCAGGAGCTTTAGCTTTTCTCCTTGAATTTCATTTCTCAGTGTACAGGCTGACACCCAAAGAATGACACCACACATGAAATCCTGCAAACACATGGGCAAATGTAGTTTTAGTTATACTTTTGACATGTAACCGCATTGTCAAAGATCATTTAAAGTCCTAGTTCAACTTGTACTTCCTGCACAGGAACTTGACATATGGTCATTAATAGTTAGTTATAAGCAGCATTTGCCCCCTTCCTCTGCCTTCAAGGGTGATTCCATTATTATTGCCATAGAAATGAAACAGGATATTACTTGCTTACAGACCTGAGGGGATGTGCCAAATGCAGACCTGTTGCTTAGTGATATGATCACATAATATGGGCATGTGATTAACTTGAATTCTTGAACTTGGAACCGATTTCGTGCTGAAATGTATACTTTCCACCTCTAATGCCTATATGTAAATTTTAAATAATTTTGCTTGGTATCTATACCTATTATACCTTCGTGTCTCTATACATATTCTTTATCATCCTAGACTGTAAGTTTCTCAGGTAGGGACTATGTCTAATTAATTTTTTATCCTGAGTCTTAGCCTAGTGTTTGGCTAAGCTTCATCCTTGCACTTCTGGAGTTATTTCACTTGAAAGAACTTAATCCTTAATATGTTTGAATGTGTCATTTAAAATTCATTTCATTTGAGAGTGACTTTGCTCTAATTTGCTGGTGTGCTTTGACCAGGATTCATTCCGAATCCAATTATGAAGGAGGAGCAACTTCAGAAGTTGAAAAGAGAAATATTTCTTCTTCAGTGGCTGTTTTTTGGGAGGGAGGGCTAAGTTAAATAATAAAGCCTGTATTTTAGAATTTTTAGAAGTAAAAATAATTTTCTCTGACAGCTATAAAAATACAGGAAGTTGGGAGTATAGAAAACAGAAACAATCTTGGGCTTTGGTGGCAAAGTGGTTATGTAAGTTGAGGCACAGAGGAAAGTGACGAGAAAGCGGGAACTGCTCAAACGAATCATGACTTCCCTTTCTGTAGAGTTTAGGGAATACTCAAGATAGAGACAGTTATTTACGTGGTATTTGTAAATCTTTTGATTTATTAAGTAAAACGTATGTCCATCTTCTCATGTCACATTGGTTAGTTTCCTGCTCTTTGATTGCAGGATTTTCCACCTGAGATCTTTCCATTAAAGACAGACCTTCCACTTCTTGCAATTCACTGATCACTGTGTCCCTAACACCTTTCACTTTTGCTTTGTATAACATTTGAAGATCCTGTGAGTGAGTAAAAGAATATTGGGTTACTGACATTGTATGCTGTGCTTTTGAAATGAGGATGAAAAAAGACCCTGGTGGTCATTCTGAAGGATGAGTTCTGGACTCCAGAGCTCAGTGTTCTCAAAGGTAGGGAGGGTTGCCTATGGTGAGAGAGAGGAGAAGGAATCTTGGAATCTTCCCTTTCCTGGGAAGGCGAGTCTTGGAAGTGAGTTTCGGGGAGAGAAAACAAATGTTTGAAGGGAAATTAAAAAATAGAAATCACTAGCCAATGGTTTAAGTTGGAATTGTTATTTTAGACTGCCCCCACGTTAGCGAGGGTGAGAGAAGAGGGTGTCCATTGGCCAAGTTTTGATTTTTTTTTTTTAAGATTTTATTTATTTATTTGACAGAGATAGAGACAGCCAGCGAGAGAGGGAATACAAGCAGGGGGAGTGGGAGAGGAAGAAGCAGGCTCATAGCAGAGGAGCCTGATGTGGGGCTCGATCCCAGAACGCCGGGATCATGCCCTGAGCCGAAGGCAGACGCTTAACCACTGTGCCACCCAGGCGCCCCCAAGTTTTGATTTTATATCATTCCATGGCATTCTTTTTTTTTCATAATAATATTTTTTATGTTAGTCACCATACAGTACATCCCTAGTTTTTGATGTAAAGTTCCATGATTCATTACTTGCTTTTAACACCCAGTGCACCATGCAATACGTGCCCTCCTTAATACCCATCACCAGCCTATCCCATCCCCCCCCGAAGCCCTCAGTTTGTTACTGTTATTAATACAGTAGCTGACTCTCAAGCCCTTCCTGGGTACCCAACACCGTGCTAAAGGCTTTCCTTTTAGATGTCGTAAGGCTTTGTGTAGATATAATTCCCCAAGGCCAGAAAAAGTAGCTCTCTCCAACCTCGCATCACCTCTAGGGTTTCTCTCTGAGTTTGATGGGTCCACTTGTGCACTGATTATTTTGTATAAAGTCATGAAATTTATTGATAATGATTCTATGCGTGATAAAAAGACCTATATTTAAGGATTGCAGGTCTTCTCTGAATCTGTACGTCTGTCAGAAATCGGATCGTGCTGTTCTGTTTCCTAGCTCATGTAAGAAGTATAGATATGGAGATGAGCACTTCACACAGTCACTACTGGTAGAACCTGGTGGTGGAACCATCTGGCTCCACATGTATATATGGCCTCACCTACTTTCTTTGAAAGATTACTTGGAAGAAACTGGAGATCGACCAAAGGCAAGGATTAGTTTTCACTTTTTATGATAGGAAATTCAGTTAAAAATAATCTACTTTTGAACAAAGTGTCATTATTGTCTATGGCAAAAGGCAATGATTGTCATACTGATGATGGCCATGCCTAGTGAATTTCAAACCCACCTCCTACAGGTTTTTTGCTAATCAGACTCAGTCTCTGGCATTTGCATATCAAAGTTACAGACAGTTCTGGAATGTGTTTTAGTAGGAGAGAAAGAATTCACTTCTAAAAGTTCTTAACATCTTTAAAAGCAATTTACTAACCAGAGTGATTAGGAAGGAAATTAAGAAAAAAATGAGAGCGAACCTCTTTACTTTGAAAAGCAAAGGAATGAGAACGGGTGAAGATAATATTTTTTCTGACAAAAGTTGTGGTAAATCCAGTCATGTGGGATGTTGGCTGGACCACATTTGTGACATTTGGCTGTTGTAGGTGTCTGGCTAGTGAAAATGGCAGAAAAGCGCAAAATAACTAAGGAGAGGCAAATGCTCATTTCAGGTATGACTGTGCAGTTGTTTGTCATGTAATTAATTGCTTAAAAGGGTATCATGACTTGAGACAAACAGTCCTAAGGTTCAGTCTTGCTCCATTACTTGGTAACTGTGACTTTGGGAGAGTACCTGTTTCACGTCTTCATATATAATCCTCGTTCGTAAAATGGGGAGAATAGAATAAGGTCAAACCATGTGAAATTGCTATTTTTTTAAAGGTAAAAAGTGATTACATATTGGCAAGTTCATATGATTCAACCTAATAGCTCCTACTTCGTGGGTTATTGTGAGGATTACATGAGAATTGCATATAAAATGCCTGGCACACTGCTTAGCTCAAGTAAGTCCTCAATAAGTGGTAGATACTATTATTCTTAAGCAAATCACATTATTATTTTCAATATAATCACCCTCAAAATCCTATTTACTTACAAACTTATATATCAAAATTTAAATCCTAGCTATTAATTTACTACAATACAATGCGAGTGGGCAAACTGATTTTTTCCTGTAAACATTTGCAAGGCAGTTTCTGCACACTGAAATGCAAAGTGTGAGAATACAGTCTGTGTCTTCTGTGTCTGACTTCCCTCAGTGAGCATAGCGTTTTCAAGGTTCATCCCTGTTGCATTATGTATCAGAACTTTGTTCTTTCTATTGCCAGATAATAGTCTATTGTATGGACATACCCCATTTTGTTTATCCTTTGATCAGTTGATGGACATTTGAGTTGTTTCCACTTTGGGGCCATTATGAATAATGCTGCTATGAATGTTTCTGCACAAAAGAACACATCGTATGATTCCATTTGTAGGAAATGTCTGGAGTAGGTAAATTCATAGAGAGAGAGGACGTGGATTAATGGTGGCCAGGGTTGGGGGGAAGGCAGATGGGGGGATGACTCCTACTGGGGTTTCTTTTCTCCGTGATGAAAACATCCTAAAACTAGACAGTGGTGATGGCTGCACAATCCTGTGAATATATTGAAGACCACTGAATTTTGCACTTTACCAGGATGAATTTTATGGTGTGTGAATTATATCTCATTAAAGCTTTTATTAAAAAAGGTGAGAAACATTTCATAACACATGTTCACTTCATAAAGAAAGAGAACACCTGATGATTTATGCAGTTTATTGTCACAAGGAGAAGCATTCTGCCTTGAGAAGGGTTTCACTAATTTTGCGTTTAATCTACTCCCACTTCAAGCATAATGTGCTTCATTCTTATTCTGCTCAGCATCTGTGATTGGGGTCTGACTCTCAAAGTATTTGAAGAGCTGAGTTGAGTTTTAAAAGGCAGCGGAGACAATGGAAAAAATGCAGAGGTAACTCAAAGCTAACAGGATTGTACCAATATCAAAAATCCAATGAAATTAACCAAGAAATTGGGTCATTTAAGAATCCAAGGGCCCCTGAAAGGAGATTTTGCAATTCAGAAACAGGAAAAATTAGAAAGAGTAGTTTATTTGCAATTTCTGGGGACTCTTCTGCTCCGTGAGGTTTAGTGTAATTCAAATGTGCTGTAATTTTCAGCAACATTAACGAATTGATATTAGGTGGTCTCTAGCTTATAATTAATGTGTTTCATGGTAAAGATGGTGGTAATGATGTTTCAATGTCCTAGTGCTCATTGGATTTCATTTTTGTAAGCGATTTGCAGCTCCTCTGAGTAAAACAATTTATATTCAATTATAGAGACCGATAAATGGGCTTTTGTCCCCTTCTGATTACCACAAAGCACTAATGGTGCTGTCTGATGGCCGCTTTCTTACAGGGAGCAAAAATTATAGCCACATTTCTTTCAGACCCTCGGCAGCATCTCCGGGTAGCTGTTTACAAATCTTCTTCCATCTCTTTGGTTTCACATGACACAATCTGGCCGTCCACCACTTCTTGCACGACTGTCATAATCTTCCTTTTTCTCTTTATATCTGAGTTTAGTTTTAAGTATAAAATGTTAGCTCAGGAACATGACTCTGCTGGCGTATAATATTCAACTTTAAATCATTTTTATTTTATATGCATTTTTTCCTAAATTTTCTTTTTCCTAAAAAAGAAACCCATTCTTTTTCTTAAATAATCTTATCCAATTTATAAACAAATGCAGAAAATATGCCACTGTCCCCAGATTCACAAATTTTCTACTCCCCCTCCCCCAAAGAGAAATCTACAATATTGAATTAAGCCATATGCACTTTTTCATCTTATTTTTTTTTCTTTTCAGGATCCCAGGATGTCTCAGGACAGCAATAGCTTGGGCCAAGAAAAGCACCCTGTTGTGGGAGTATGACAAACTTTCCATGTTGGGGGTTTCTTTATGTAATGCACCTGATTTTCGGAATCCCTAGGGTAGTATCTGCTCCCTTGAGAACTGATCTCTCTTTTTTCACCGGTGGCATTTAATAAGTGGTAAGCTACTGAGTGAGGAGTCAGTCTCATACGAAACATGTGAGATTAGAATACTTACCTTTCTCCTCTGGGATGCTTAATGCACTTTCTGTAGTACTGTTTTTTGTTCTTTTTTTTTAAAGAAAAGAAAAAGAAACAGGAAAAGGTGTTATTGCCATGTTGAAAATGCAGGACCGTCCTGCCTTTTCTGTTTCAAAATAAAGTCCGTGTGATGTGTGTCTTAATGCTGTGTTTGTATTTTTTCTGCTTTTACCATGCTTGTTACTTTGAACTTGAGTTTCTTACTTTTCAACTTGATCCATATCTATATCATCTATATCTATATCTGTATCTATGGCTTCAAAACTGGCCTGTTTATGCTATGCTAGAAGCTTTTGTAATTAAAATAACAAAATTGCAATGGAAGTTTGAATCTTGTGTTCTCTTATGGAGTTTCTTGGGTGTGGTAGTTGAAGACAGTTGCTGTGGCAACACTGATGATTCTCAAACTAGTTCCCACAGACCTCTGTGGCCTTTTGTTCATTTCATGACCTCTCAAGGAGAATTTTTGAATGTTATTGTACTTCCAGTTATGTATTAGTCATAAAAATTAGCAAAAGCATAATCTGTATCGTTTACTGTATAACCATCTTCTAAGTCAGCCCTACACATGACCTCAGGTACAAAGGCTGTACCTGGTATTTTAGGGATGGGCATACTTTTGGTATGTTTTTGTTTTGTTGGTAGTGGCGTGTGTGTAATTGCCTTTGTGCTAGGGATTGCATTGGTGCTGGGGAATGAGTGACAGGGTTTAACGTGTGGACATTGAAATAGCACAGCATGTAGATACTGGCACATATCCTTTGATTCTAAGAGCCTTACGTGACGACATCTTCTCCTTCCAGAAGGCGGCGATAAGTAGCAATTTCCTGCTCAAGCCGGGTCTTTATGTCAAGGAGGATATTGTATTCATTGCTCTGGCGTTCCATATCGGTCCTAATCTGCGTCAGTTGGGCTTCTAGGTTGTCCAGTACTGCCTGGATGGTGACCAGTTTGCTACTGTAACGATCTTTGGTGTCCTCTAGTGTATACTCCAAAGTTTCTTTCTATAAGCACGAGAAAAAGTGGATGTTTCTTAGTCGAAGACTTAAGAGGTGTTTCAGTTTTAATTTCTTTTGCGGAGAATTCCCACAGCTCGTCACTGCGGGCATGATTCCTATTTCTAGCTTTACCTCCCACTCTTCCCATTTAGGCACCCTCAGCCAGCTGCTCGGACCACTAGCTCCTGAGCCCCAGCCAGCTGCTCTGACCTCTAGGGGTCTTTTGTTTGCTTTTAGCTTCACACTCACTGTTCTCTTACCGGGATTGTATTCTTGTTCTCAACATTTGCCTCCTCTCCCTGTGATTTGTGGTGCCCCTCCAAATGGAGGATTAGATTTCCTCATCCCATTGACGCCATGCTTGGTCATGTGACTTTCTTCGGCTAATGAAATGCAGGTGAAACTGACAAATGTCTTTTCTGAGGAGTAGCTTTAGGAGCTGTCACACGGTCCAGCCATTGCTGTTTTCTTTCTGCTACAACACTGGCATGCCCTGGCCAGGGTCTCCTCCCTTAGCCTTACCCCTGGAAATGTCGGAGCAGACCTGCAGTCAGCCCATGATGGATGCAGTGTTGCTGTTGTGAGCCACTGTGATTTGGGGGTTGTTAACACAGCATAATTTTATCAAGAGCTGACTGATTTGCTTAACCTGGAAGGTCTTTACCGCTATTCTCCAACTACAAATTCGTCTCATGTTTTCTGATCTAGTTGAAATGCCACTTTCCGTGTGAAATCTTCCAGATCTACTTGTTCCACTGCATCCTTGCAGCACATTGCTCTTGTCCTGGATTTCTTGCTGTGTTTTAATTATAATCAGTGGCTTGGCCTGTTTCCCCAGGCCAGCTCTGCAGGGGTGAAGGATTATTTCCTAGAGGTTTCTGTATCTCCAGATGTCCTCACACAGGCACTTAATAAACACACACTGCATTGAGAGTGAGAAGTTAGAGGTGCTTTACCAGACTGAGGAGGGACTGGAGTTCTATCTCCAGGTTCTGGTAGGTGCGTCTCAGCTCCTTTACTTGAGCCTCAGTTTCTTTTAACTCTTCACTGCTCACTGTGACTTGTTGCTGCAAAGTTTGAGTCTAAAGTTCCAAAAATGAAAAAAATAAATGAGTAAGGAGAGAGAGAAAGGAAAGAAGATGAGTTGTCTTTTTTGAAGGACAGCTTCTACACATTGGCTTACCCTTCAGAATTATGCTATTACCTGTTTCTCAAACTGTTCTTTGGCCTTCTGAAGGTTGTCCTGGGCTATCACTTCGTACTTCTGCCTCATTTCATTCATGATGGTGCCAAGGTTCAGGCTTGGAGCAGCATCCAATTCTACATTGACAGTATTGCCCAGGTGTCTGTGTAGGCTGTTCACTTCCTACAAGAGTGAAAATCCTGATTATAGTCTGAAGCAAGTTCTCACATGGGGCTGGGCAGAAAAGACATAGGTCTTATGGCTTCTTTCATTGGGGGTGAGTGAAAAAGAAAGACAATAATTTAGGTAGGGTTTATTCTAGTCCAGGTACTGCTCTGTCATTGAACTCTGACCACTCACACCATTATTATTGTCATTTTATCAACCCCCCCATTATCATTATTAGAGTCATTCTATCATTCCCAACACCAGTTCTGAATATTTCCTCACCTCCTGATGTTCTTTTTTGAGGATATCCAGGTCTTTACTCAGTTCTTTAATTTGAATCTCCAGGTCTGTTCTAGTTATGGATAGATCACCCAAGACCTTATTCAGGCCTTGGATATCACTCTCCACTGCTAGGCGTAGTCCTCTTTCAGTCTCATACCTGTGAATTAATTGGTATGCAGACGTAATTGAGTCTTTTGAAGCCATTATAGAAGAGAGAGTCTTAATATAACGAGATATTTTTACGTGGTATATGAGGATCAATTTCAGTACACTGTGTCCCTCTTTATACATTCCAAAAATGTTAATGAGAACCCAAGAATCAGATAATTTGCTCCATAATATCATCTTTGTAATTTGGAGTGATTGGTAAAAAAGCAATCTGAACTGTTAAACGTTTCCAAATTCTAAAATATATATTTTGCTTTAATTAATGTGTCAGCAAAGGATTCTCATTATTGATATTAAATAATGGATAGTTAGATTTACTTAATGAATGCGCATGATCAGTTAATTTTTATTACTTTGTAAGCAGATGCGTCCAAAGTGAATTATCTTAAAGAATTCATGATTCTCCCCTACAATCTTATGTACTCTCATTTTTATTAAAGTAGCAAAAGTTTAAAAAATGAAAATGCAAGGGAATATTCAGGTGCTGACTTAGTAAAATTGGAATTAATGAATGTTTACTGCTTGAATCTTCAGATCTGCTTTCCATTTCCTTCTTTTTGATCCCTTGTAGCATTCAAATGCTACCCTTCTAAACCACAAAGGACTTTTTAGTACCAACGCATTGTACATATTCAGAATGAGAAAGCGCTAGTGTAGGGGCCATTTATGAGGAACAGCTGTGATCACATGTGGTGTGACATGGTGATAGGAGAGTGAACACAATCTGAGCTGGTTTAATCATAGTCTTAGTTCTTTGGTTTGTCAGACTCTATTATAAAACACTAGCAAACTCAGAAGCATCAAAGGTCACACCCTGGAACTTGGGCCACACACTTGCAGCACTTGAAGGAGCATGGATGACTCACTTGGAGAGTCACCACACGTAGATACGCGGCTCGCTTTAGATAACAGAAGGGCACCACTGCAGAACGGGAGTTGTATATTGCCTTGGTATTATTCCAAAGGGCAGAGTTAGGTTCAATGGGCGAAAAGGTAGATGTGAGTTTACTAAAAAAGAATGTTCTAGCAACCAGAGCTAACCAGTGAAAACAGTAGTAGTTACTGGGGGTGTTCCGTTGCATGCTGGGTGACAAAATTTTAGGAATGTGGGTGAGGAAAGTGTCGCCCTGTGTGCTGGGCTGGACCCGATAGCTCCTAACACCCTTAAAACTCCCAGATTCTGAAAGTACTTAAGGTAGCTCCTTTACCAACAAGAATGTGGGAAGCTGAGTTTCATGAAGGACTACTAAAAGGTATCCCTTTTCAGGAAGGTTTACCATGGTGTTAGAACCTACTTCAGCTTGAAGTCCTCAGCAGCCAGTTTGGTATTATCAATTTGCAGGACATAATGCACATTTTCCAGTTGTGCATTTTTAATCTGGAAAATACATTAGAAAGAATGACATTTTCAACTGGACAGGAGTTTCAAATGATTGAGTGTGTCCTCAGATACAAACACTATTCTATCAAAGATGATGTTCATTTCAAGAATTTCCACATGAAAATAGGAAGAGTAATGATGTAGGCATTTAACATAATTGAGTCATAAAATGTAACTCTGGTCCCCAGGGTTTGGTGAGCTTTCTTACGGTTTTACAAAAGGAAAATTTCATTCAACTTGAGCCATCAAACCTCATTGAGTGCCTTCCCTTTGATGTTCCTGCTTAGAATATTCTTGTTAGCCCCTCTCACTTGGTGAACTGCTTCTCTTCCACATCTCACCTTAGACATCATTGCTTCAAGGAAGCCTCAGTGATTTCCTCAAGGCAGAACTGAATGAGAAGTGCCTGTGTTCTCACTGTCCTACACAGCCCTCCTGGCTAGCATTTATCCCTCCGTGTGGGATGTATGTTGCCTTTGTCTGTGCCTGTTCCCCCCTAAATCACATTATGTTCGCCATCATATTCCCCCATGCCCAGCTGGGGCCCAGCACTCTGTATGTACTAAATATTGGCTGAGTGAATGGGCACCTGTTTTGTGAGAGCTGTGCCAGGCACTGGCACTGTCAGGATGGATAAGCCCTCGATCTTAAAAACGGGGTTACCTAATGGGTGAGTTCTCTATGATGTGTGTGCATCTTGTCTGCTTGTAGAAGATGTTACGGTGACATGTCTCTTTCAGCAGATCCAGTCCCGGAGAGAGCTGCCTTCGTATACCGAGTCTGCCCTGCTAAATGGAGTAGATGGCCGTGTCTCTGTGTTTGGGCTGATCCAAAGTAGATTCAGAAACATGAATCATGAGACAGGTAGGGAAGAATGGTTTGCTGATTTGAACGTTTTTTAGTGGGAGCCTGAGAAGAATGACCTCTTGGCAGAAAGACAGTTTAGACACCTTTGCCTCACCTCCCCGTGGTTCCCGAAACCCCCAAAGTAACTTCCAGTGGAATCTGGTTCAAATTGCACTAATAATAAAATGCAAGAAAAAGAGACTTGCTGGTAAGTAGGTGGCCTTTGCTCTAAAGGAATATGAATATTAAAATGAAAATGAAAGGGATTCTTTCCTTGATTAGATAAGAATTTGAAAGCAGAGCAAGTGCTCCTGTCATATCTGAACTTTTCAATTAGGAGCAAAGTCCACTTCCTTTATTGCACACAATTGAGAAAACAGAACTCCACCTTTTGTGGGAGTAGGTTGTGATATGATTGCAACAAATTTGAATTGGGGGCAATAGAACATTTTGTTACTGTAGAAGTGGTTTCTGAACTGCTTGTGATGATGATGATGAGATCATTAAACAGGGCATTTAAAAACTTGGATGTCATTCAGGCGCCTGGTTGGCTCAGTCGGTGAAGCAGCTAACTCTTGATACTGGCTCAGGTCGTGATCTCAGGGTCCTGGGATCGAGCCCCACATAGGGATCCTAGCTCAGCAGAGGGTCTTCTTGATATTCTCTCTCTTCCTCTCCCTTTGCCCCTCCCCCTGTTCTCTCACACTCTCTCTCTCTCAAATAAATAAATCTTTTTTTTAGAGGTTTTATTTATTTATTTGAGAGAGAGCGCGAGCACACACTTAGGCAGAGCAGCAGGGTGAGGGAGAAGGAGGCTCCCCACTGAGCAGAGAGCCCAATGTGGGGCTCCATCCCAGGACTCCGGGATCATGACCTGACCCGAAGGCAGACCCTTAACCGACTGAGCCACCCAGGTGCCCCTCAAATAAATAAATAAATCTTAAAAAAAATCTGGATGTCATTAATACCTACATCCCTTCCTCTTACTTCTACCCCGAATCACTTTGTCATTGAAATTTATGGTACAGTATCTTAATACTATATTACCATATTTACATAAATTAAAGGAGGAACATCTCTAAGTTGACTGGGAATTCAAAAGTTAATGAGAACCAGGTGAAAAAAACCTGAGATTTATAATCACATAAGAATTTTAGCTCTTTTCAGAAAAAAAAATGTCTACTATCCATTTAGACTTGTCCTGGTAAACTGTGACAAAAATACAGATTATATTTTCATATTTTCCATGTAATTAGATTTTAAAAAGTGAAAAAAAAAATTACAGTCATCCAATGATGTAGTCAGCTACCCCAGCACTAAGGGTAGATGATAGAATGCACTGTTTTTATAGATATAGCATTTCAGCCTAATTGCTTTATAACATCCTTTTGGACTCACCTAACATATATGCCCTCTTGGTATATATCCTGCAGCTCAGCAGCGGACTAGAAAACACAGTGTCGTCCCTTACCTGACTTTGCAGCTCTTCTATTTGTTGGTAATACGCACTGTAGTCCCTGGTGCTGGGCGTCTTTGTTTCATACCACTGCTTGATCTGCAGTTCGAGTTGGGAGTTGGACTGTTCCAGGGACTGCACTTTTGCTAGGTAGCTTGCTAGGCGTTCATTTAGGTTCTGCATGGTTGTCTTCTCGTTACTAACAAACAGGTCTCCTTTGGTGCCATCATTCCCATAGATCATCTTCTGGCTGGAGTTCGAGATGCGGATGCCCTGACCTCCAGCTCCCCCATAGACGCTGGGTGCAGCCCCAAAGTGCTGCATGCCCCCCTTCCTGTACATGGAGCCGCTCACGCTGCGTGCAGAGCCCTGGGAGGAGGAACTCAAGCCTCTATGGAGGCTTCTACGAGTGAATTCCATTGGGGATTCTAGGAGGGAGCACCTGTAGCTTCTAGATGGCTGGAGCAGAGTCTGTCTCCCGGTGATGGATGAGCTGACCTTTTATAGAGTTCGTAGGAAAGGAACACCTCCTCCGCTGACCTCCTCTGCTGACATCTCACCTTTGGATTGACACCACTGTCCGCCGTGCCTTGCTTTGTTTTTTTCTTTTTCCCCTTTGTACAGCAGTCTGTTTAGTTTCATTCCAGAAATTACCACTAGAGGCATTTCTTAGAGGCTTTTCTCAGGGGCAATTCCTTTTTTAAAACAGAGACAACAAAAGGAAACAGGAAGATGTATTCTTTTAGCCCTTGCACCTGCCTTGGCAGATTTTTTTTCACCCTAATATACACATAAAGAATATTGGCAAATGCCATGAATAATTTAGGTACCCAAAAAGACAGACATGGGTACATAATAGTTACACTGGTGATCAAGAACAATGTTTTAAAATCTTTTTTAGTTTATACTTTTCTTTCTGGTGAGAACATTTGAGTTCTATTCTTTTAGTAAATTCCTAGTGTACAGTACAGCACTATCAGCTATAGTTCCCATATTTTACATTAGATCCTCAGACCTTATTCATCTTAAAGCTGAAAGTTTGTATCCTTTTACCTCTCCCTATTTCTACTACCCCCCAGGCCCTGGCAACCGCTGTTTCTATGAGTCTGACATTTTTTCTTATCTTAAGATTCCACATGAAAGTGATATCATGCAGTATTTGTCTTTTTCTGTCTGGTTTATTTCACATAGCCTAATGCCCCCGGGGAGCTATCTATGTTGTTGCAAATGACAGGGTTCCCTTCTTTTTCATGACTGAATAATAGTGTGTGTGTGTGTGTGTGTGTGTGTGTGTGAGATCTTTATCCTTTCGTCCTTTTGTGGACCGTGAGGTTGTTTCTATATCTTGGCTATTGTGAGTAATGCCTCAATGAACATAGGAGTGCAGGTACCTTTGAGATAGTGATTTTATCTCCTTTGGAGATATACCTAGATGTGGGATTGCTGGATCATATGGTAATTCTATATTTAATTTTTAAGGAACCTCCATATTATTTTCCATAGTGGCTGTCCCCCTTTGCATTCCCACCAGTAGTGCACAAGGGTTCCCCTTTCTCCTCACCAATATTTGTTCTCTCTTGTGTTTTTGATGATGACCACTCTAACACAATGAGGTAATATCTCCTTGTGGTTTTGATTTGCATAAGAACAGCGGTTTATAAATATGGGTAATCACTCTCCAGAATCTCTGTTTTGTGCTTTTTTTTTGTTTTTAAGTTTTTCCCTGTTTAGAAGTTATATTTTATAAAACTATTAACATATTTTGTACAAACACAAAACCTCAAGGAATGAAACATTTGTACATTTGGAGATGTAGTTTGGGGAAGTGAATTGAGTGAGTTTAGGTTGAGCGGTAGATAGATGATTTTGAATTTCCCCCCCTTAATTCTAATGTTCTAAGACCAGATAATTCGTTTAAATTTTTCAGTCACTGCCTGGCTTTAGGTCTTGTTCCCTGAAAACAGAATAAATAGCATGGGGCTTTGCACCTGACCTGGTGCATGAAGAAGTCTCTCTCCCCTGTTATAAGGTCAGCTCAGTACCCACCGTGAGACAGAGTGCTTGCTCCATCCATTCTGAAACTACAGCTGCTCCCTCCTAGAATCTCCACTGGATTTCACTGGCAGAAGTTTTCATGGAAGCCCGATCTTCCCTACGGGTCCACAGGCTCACGGCGTCAGCGGAGCAATGTATAGGCAGGGTGTGTGCAGTGTCTTGGGACTACGCCCAGCCTCTGTGGTTGGGCTGGAAGCCTCTGCTGGCGTGTAGACATCCGGACACACTGTGAGCTCTGGGTTGTGATCTCGCCAGTGGAGCTCTGGTAAGCATTGTCGAACCAAATGGAATCGATTCATTTGTTCTTCCTCATTCAAACCCCCTGGCCAAAAAATTCACTGAAACACTTAAATTGTTTCTTTAATCAGGTTACATATTTCAAAGGTTTGGAGAAGTTACAGAAAACACCTCATTGATTTTCATTCTGATACTTTAATTGAGGTTTGTATAGGAGTAAAGCAAGTAAGCAAGTAAGCAAACAAAAAAAGAAGAAATCTAAAAAAAGCTATATCCAAAATCTCTGTACATTCTTTCTGAAGAATTTGAAATTTACTTTTTTAGTGGCCCAATCTGTTGTCATTCTACTAAAAACCAATGGCTTTTTACTTTTGAGTTTGAGTTTTTTTAGTTACTCTTTTTTTTTTAACATTTTTCTTCTAAAATAAGGTAAGACTATGTTATTTCTCTCTTTATAAATGGTGTACTTTAAAATAATATTTTGTGTTAGACTTTGCTTTAGTTACATTATAAAAGTAAAAATTGGGAGAGTTAAACCTACTTCATGCTCTTTATGGTATATATGTGGATAGCACTTATGCTTTCATCCATTCATATTCGCATCAGCCAATACTCACTGAGTGTCACCACCAGTAACTGAGCATGTAATAAGCAGACCTTGCTCTTTGTTACAAAGCTTTACATTACTTTGTAAATAGCTGTCACAGCTAAAATCTTCAATGAAGGACCCTTTATAAACACATGAAGTGTGTTCTTTCATGTATGTGTTTTCACAAAATTAATGTCTTTTGTTGTTGCTTAATGGGGGAGAAGGAGGTCTTTTGAGTAAAGTCATTGGAGAATTGTGCTGCTTAAATTACACAAGTTTTGCAGTGAGTTAGTTTCAGCTAAGAGTTTAATACACTAACACATATGATCGAGGTGTGTAGAAGCATTATTTAAATCAAGAGTTAGCTTTGTAAGAGCTAGGAATATCAGTGCAGTTATTAGACATGATAATTTTTCTTTTCTTCTTTAGCACAATTATTCCTTGTGGCTGGGCCCAATTATGATTAAGTGAAACAGTTAAAGTCTCATTAAAATCATTAACATCATTTTTAACTTTTTGGAAAAATAACTATGTTATTCCACCAGTTTTTGGCTAGTATTTGTAGGTTTTTTGAGCTTTCAAATTTAAAGTATGATATCGTAGGGCTATTATTTTTAATTGAGGTAGAATTAACATATAGTGTTATATTGGTTTCAGACGTACAACGTAATGATTCAACAATTCTGTTACTATGGAGTTCAGTCATCCAATCTAGAAAAGTTCTCGTTGTGAAGATTTCCACATGTTTATTTCAGGGCAGGAGAATTTCCCAGCTCCTCTGCCATGTTGAGTTTTATGCTCTGGTAGATTATTATAACGTGTAATGTGACCAGAGGGAACCAGGTATTTCATAGCAATTAATTTTTCTAAACTATACCTGAGGACTAGATACAGATCTTGTCATTTAGAATTTAGAGTCCCTGCTCTTCCAGGTTGTTGGATGACAGCATCTACAGATAAATATTTATTAGATCCCCACTTGCTTATAGCTAATAGGAGGTACTTTTTGACCTCTGAGACAGACTCTGCTGAGGGGGTTAATGATTAATATTAAGTATGGCCAGTAATTTGTAAAGTTATTATAAGCACTACATAGCCAGAGGATTTTCAGCTTTTTTCCCCCAGCATGGACAAGGTGCTGCAGCCCTGATGTGATACATGTAGAATCTGCCATCTCCGGCAGGGTGTGGGGGTTGTCTTGCCCAGACCTGTGCGTTAGGGTATATTGCTCTCATTGGTTGAGGAGGATGGCATATAGGAATTGTGGGTGTCTGTGGGCATTGTGGTTCTAGATACCGTACAAAGTTAATTCAGAAAGAAATCATGGCCTCTGTATTTAAAACCCGCTGTACTTAATGAAATAGTTACAAGTGAACTGATGTGGAAAAGAATAAAGTATTTCCATATTTAAAAAATGGAAGTTGTAATTCTCTCAGGCAAAAAATACATATACAAAAGTAAGTTCCAGATTCAATAAAGATACAAATGTGAAAGGTAAAAACCATACAATGTTTAGATGAAAATATAGAATAATATCTTTAGGAATCAGGGTAAAGGAATATTTCTTAAACAAGACACAAAAAGTGCAAACTATGATATTAACCTAACAATTTTTGCTCACTAAAGGACTCCGTAATTATAATGGGAAAAGCCCCAAACAGTGAGCAGTTATTTATAAAACATGTAACTGACAAGGAATTAGTTTCCAGAATATACAAAGAATACCTACAAATAAATAAGAAAGAGAAAAAAGAACCCAGTGAGAAAGTGGGCAAAAATATGAATGGATGCCCAGAAGAGGAAAGCTGGATGGCCCGTTTCATACCTGCCAACTGGAAAAAATTAGAGGGTTGGATAAGGGAAATTCTTATCCACTAGGAGTGGCTGTGTAAATAGGTACAGTTACTTTGGAAAATAATTGGAGCTGATCTCAGAACAGTGAGCACGCACCTACCTGTCATCCAGTAATTCCATTCCTAGGTACGTATTCCAGAGAAAGCCGTACAAGACTATGCACAGAAGCATTGTTCTTCACACTAACACACACACACACACTCTTGAAACAACCCCAATGTTCATCGACAGTAGAGTGAAGAAATACATTGGCAGATATTCACACAATGGCATACGATGCAGCAGTTTAAATGGAGGAAGTACGTTCTTGATGTGGATGAATCTAAAAAGCATGTCTAGTGAAAGAAATGACACAACATAATGTATGCAAGTCAATTCAATTGGTAAAATTTACAAAAACGGGCAAAACTAAATCATGCATGATTTTTTTTTATTTTGCTATGTTGGTCACCATACAGTACATCATTAGCTTTTGGTGTAGTGTTCCATGTATGATTAAGGGATAGACATACAGATAGTGCGGTGGATTGCAAGTAATGGTCACAGAATCCTCCTGAGGCTGTATGCACACCCTTTGCAAGTCCTCTTAGAGTTTGAGGGGCATCTGGACCAGTTATATTTTTTGAGGCTCCTGATACATTAAACAAATGGAAAAAAAAAATCCCAAATGGGGTAGCCAAAATCACCATGTTTATTTTTATTTCCTACACATTACCATTTTCAACACAAAAGTATAATATGTTGGTGCCGATACAAGATTTATAAAAAATGCTCACTTATTTTAGTGCATTGTAGGCTGTGTGAGATCCAGTGCTGGGACAGTTTTGACTGATGAGATGAAGGTCTTCTTTCAACCCTGGAAGTGATCACTGAAACCAGATATCACCACATTGGAATTTAACCTCCAAAGTCTCTGAATGGGAAGCCATAGGCCGAATGACCCTCTTTCGGCAATCGGCCCCGTGTCTGGATTATTTCACCAAAGTCTGGTGTTATACCAAGGACAGCAGGTGGGTACTTATTTTATATTAGCTTGACTAAGTAAGAGAAAGCCCCACTAAATTCCTCCAAAAACAGAATAATTTTTCCTCTAGGCAAATTCCCGTTTCTGTCCTTAGAATCGCACTTAAGAACTTATTGTCATCTTAAAAATAACCTCTTAGCTCCTGCTTCTCGCCATCAATGGTTCATAAATGTAGAGGTCCATCTCAGATGCCTATCTACAAATGCAAACCTGATTGTTTCACTTCTCTGAAAAATTCCTGGCACTTACGTGGTCAGTCTAATACATAGCTCTCTAAGGTCTAACCCCTGCCTACCTTTCCAGAGTCCCCTTCTTTCCCCAGCTCTACCCTTCAGTAACACAAGCCACGGATACTCCTCCACTCCGTGCCTTTGCATGGGTGTCATTCCTTCCAGGAAGACATCTTTGTGTTCCCAAACTCCTTCCTTTCCAGGGTGCCCAGCTGTCTTGGTTTGCCCGAGACAGAGGTTTTCTGGGATATGAGCCTTCGAATGTTAAAATCAGGACAGTTCCAGGCAAACCAGGACAGTTGGTCATCCTGTTCATCTCTCCTGTGCATGTCTCTCTGGGGTACACATGCATACACTCTGGTCCTGATTCCGTTGTTGAATGAATGGGTGTGGATGTGTGGAGTAGGAGATTAGGATGACTCTCAGGGTTCTGACTTGGGTGACTGGGCCATGATAATGGTGCCCTTTACTGAGGGGGGCAGTGGGACAGGGCTGGGAGAGGGTCCGGGGAAGGGTTGTCGCAAAGGAATACATGACGTGTTCATTTGCAGACATGCCAAGTTTGTGGTGTCTGCACTATCAGATGTTCATGGGGAAGACCTCTATGAAGATGACTGAAGATGACTGTTGAATGCTCTGATCTGGAAAGAACTGGGCTGATGGTATATACTCCACTTTGTTGATTCTCACATTATCCCTCATACACAAATTATCACCACAACTCTAGTTCACTTGGTCTTTTCCGAACTCCAGAGTCAAACCTCTGCACAGAGACCACAGGTGATGGGGAGGAGCCCTGCTTTGCATGGGCCTCCTTGCTGCCCTAAGGTTTTTCCTTTCCGTTCTCCAGACTACTCTGCTGCACTGTCACACAACTGAACGTTTCATTCATTGCGATAAGTTAAAAATGTAGTAGTTACGGTGCTTAAGTACAGTTTGTGAAGGATCCAAGTCTGACCTAGACTTAGCAACTAAGTGGTAACAATCAATTAGCATTGAACCTTTTGGACTTTATTTTATGGGAGGAAGTGATCAGTGGTTCAATTTTATGATGTCCTTTCATGTTATTTGAACAACCCAAACTTAGTATTTTTTTTAAAGATTTTATTTATTTATTTGACAGAGAGAGAGACAGCCAGCGAGAGAGGGAACACAAGCAGGGGAAGTGGGAGAGGAAGAAGCAGTCTCCCAGCGGAGCAGGGAGCCCGATGCGGGGCTCAATCCCAGGACTCCGGGATTACTCCCCGAGCCGAAGGCAGATGCTTAACGACTGAGCCACCCAGGGGCCCCAAACTTAGTATTTTTGAAAACAAGTAAGCAAGTGGCAATTACTCACTTTGTTATTTTTCATAGTGCTTATTTATTTATTTCATGGTGCTCATTTTAATTTTTTAATTTATTATTTTTATTAATTTATTTTTATTTTTTAAAAGATTTTATTTATTTATTTGACAGAGAGACAGCGAGAGAGGGAACACAAGCAGGGGAAGTGGGAGAGGGAGAAGCAGACTTCCCACTGAGCAGGGAGCCCGATGCGGGCCTCCATCCCAGGACCCTGGGATCGTGACCTGAGCAGAAGGCAGACGCTTAACGGCTGAGCCACCCAGGCACCCCACATTTTTAATTACAAAGAACTGTAGGCTCTCATGTCTGGAAGAGACCTTGGAAATTGTGTAGCTCATGTCTCTTATTTTATAAACAAAAAAGCTGGGGTGTTCATAGATTAATTGTTGGGGCATCTGTTGCCTAGCAACAATGCAAATATAGAAAGTTGGTCAACTTAATCAACATAATGTTTGCTCTCTAAATTGGTTTTCAGTAAATTTCCCTGGCCCAGGAAAGCTGCCTTGCAAACAACACCCTGATAAATAAACAAAACTCTCACCGATTGAATTATTGCTTAAGAGGCCAATAATATAAGTTATATGCCCCATATGTTCTAGTTTCCACCCTGGGGCTAAAGACCTGCTCTTTCAATATCTTCCTTCATTTGCTCCTAATAGCACAAAGTTAAAGTAGATGCTCTACGATGTGGCAGTGATCACTGGCCCCAGAATATTCCTCAAACAAGGCACAGTATATATAGATACATCAAACCAGATGGGGAGATGTATTATTAATTAGTCTTTGGGAACACAAACAGCATATGTGTTCACATTTCAGCTTGGTTGGGTATGTCATTACTTTTTAATATGCACACATTTAAGTTAAAAAAAAACTATAGAAAGCAGATTGTTGATTAAAAGAGAAGCTCTAGATGCTTACATCGAAAATATGTTGTAAGGAATACGACAGAACTTGAAATGAGTGTGAGAGAGAGAAATAAAGGGAGAGAGAAAGAGAGAGCAAGAGAGGCAGACAGAAAGAGTGAGCTTTTCCCACATCTAATTTTGGAAGGAGTTGTAAACAGGTTTTAGGAAAATGTCTATAAAGATCAGCATTTTGTGAATTAGGCAGTTGGCAAAGCATGAAAACTGGCTTTTAAAAATAGAAAAAGAAATTAATCAAATCAATTATTCTTTGTTGAATAAGTGAATGGTGTATTCAGTCTCCAGTTATGTTTATTGAATGTAATAAATAGGGCATTTGAGTAGAAGTCAGGTTTTTAATCTCTAGTTCAGATCCTTTTCCCCCCAGGCCCCACAGACATAGGGTCTTAGCATTGTCAAAACGGAAATACCATATAGCAAAATTGGCCCTAGAAGCAATGATCAATTAGTCGGACATTGCTCTCAGGGAATGCCTCTAGCATTCCTGCCTCTAGCAGGAAATACTGACATGGATTGTAATTTTAACTTTAAATTTTTTAAAGATTTATTTATTTAGGGGTGCCTGGGTAGCTCAGCCAGTTAAGCGTCTGCCTTTGGCTCGGGTCATGATCCTGGAGTCCCAGATTGAGCCCCACATCGGTCTCCCTGCTCAGCAGAGAGCCTGCTTCTCCTTGTGCTCTCTCGCTCACTCTCTGTCTCAAATAAATGAATAAATAAATCTTAAAAAGAAGATTTATTTATTTTTAGAGGGGGGAGGGGCAGAAGGAGAGGGAGAGGGAATCATCAGGCAGACTCCCCACTGAGTGGGGAGCCAGACGTGGGGCTCGATTCCAGGACCCCGATCATGACCTGAGCCGAAATCGAGAGTCAGCTGCCTGACTGATTGAGCCACCGAGGTGCCCCTTAATTTTAGCTTTAACTTTAATTTTAATGTGGGTGGTTAAGAAAGATGAACAAGTGTGGGATGGGAGAGTAGAACATGGAGACCCGAGGGGCCCTGAAGATAAAGAATTGGATGAGTTAAGTGAGCCTTCAGGCTCTGGGGTCCAGGTTATATATTAATTGTCGAGTTGGGATGCTAGCATATGATAAGGTAATCAATCCTTAGGTAATCCTGCTGGGGCGTCAGAGGGTCAGGAGGAAACAACCCCACTGCGAAGAGCCCCATTTAACCTGATTTAGAAAAGTGAAGGCAGAGAACCACTATCATCGCCACAAGATTTCACTAGCAACAATACCCAGTGCCCACAGTAGAGCCCTTTTACAGTTTTGCGTTTTGTTCCTGTGCTGTGTCCCTAGCCTTCTAACCAGTGGCTTTATACCTTTCTGGGGACTTCCTAGGTGTCAGTGGAGACCTGGTTTATTCCAATTTTTTTTCCAAGAATGAGTTGCTACTATTCAGCTCTCACAACGCTGCTAATATTTTTGATGCCTCATGTTCCACAAAGGCCTCCTTGTTTGGTGTTTTCTACTTTTTTAAGCAACGAAAAGCCTGGAGCGATTTCTTATGTGTTTGACACATACGTTGAGGGATACTTAATAATTGCTGCCCAGGGCAAAATATAAAAGGATTTTATGGCCGAGTCTTATGTTGATGGAGTGGACAGGCTGGTAGCTACACACACTCTTTCAAAATAAATGCGTCTCTGTGAAATGAGCTGTCAGGAGGACTACGGGTTTTGGAAGCCTGGAGTAATTAAGGAGCAATATATTGGTTCAGAGGAACTGACATTAATGTTGACACATGAGGTTTCTGGGCAATTTGATCTCTAGCAATAATTCATTTTGTTCCCTACTGCAGGACTCATTTTGTTCCTAAGTCATTGGAGGCTTTATTAAAGATTTACCTGGTGGCTTTTTAAAAGCACGGTATTTACTGTAGTATGTGTTCAGTCACCAGTTATGTTTATTGAACATCATAAGTATGACATTCAGCCAGAGGTCAGGTTTTTAATGTCTAATCCATTCTCTGCCCCAGCACCCCAAATTCGTACCAACATAGGGCCTTCGCATTGTTAACATGGAAATACCGGACAGTAAAACTGGCCCTGGAGGCAATGATCAATTAGTCATAGATTAAAATGGAAACCAATTATCCTGGCTTGCCATGCTCTCGTGTTAAAGCCACTATCCTTAATCCACTTTGTCACAATGATTGCACTTTGTCTCCATCGTTTTGCGTTGTAGTATTCCAGAAATTTTATCCCACGTTCTTAATGTGGACACTCGAATGAAATCTTTTGGTAGAGCTATAAGAAATCTTTAAGGACTTTGTCCTTTTTAAAGTTCTGTCGAGGGGCGCCTGGGTGGCACAGTGGTTAAGCGTCTGCCTTCGGCTCAGGGCGTGATCCCGGCGTTGTGGGATCGAGCCCCACATCAGGCTCCTCCGCTATGAGCCTGCTTCTTCCTCTCCCACTCCCTCTGCTTGTGTTCCCTCTCTCGCTGGCTGTCTCTGTCTCTGTCGAATAAAAAAAAAAAATTTAAAGTTCTGTCGAAATGGGTTCAGCAAGTAGTTTACTTATTATTTCATAGCTTGGGAGTTATAAAATTGTACTAAGAGGAGCGCCTGGGTGGTTCAGTCGGTTCCAAGTGTCCAACTCTTGGTTTCATCTCAGGTCACGATCTCAGGGTTGTGAGACTCTCTCTCCCTCTTTCCCCATGCTCTCTCTCTCTCTCAAATAAATAAATAAGTCGTTAAAATTATACTAAGATATTTATATACACAGGTGATAATCTCCAAGGTAAAATTACCCTAATAAAATCTACCTTTTGGGATGAACCAGTTCTCTCGATGAGGAAAGAATAAAGTCAGAAAAAAAAAATGGCTGCAAACCTGAAATAGACTCAAAAATTTTAAATCCATCTTTCAAAGATCATTCCAGAACTTGTGCCTTCATCATAAAACAATTCATTATAATCAATTTTGAGTTATTCTTCCATCTTTTTCCTTATAAGCCTATTTGCCCAGTGTTGCTCTGCTGTGCCCTGTATTAAGACTTGAATCACAGCATATGTGTATACATGCATATCGTAAAAAATTCATAAATGTGTATACACATGTGCTCACAACATTCTGCTATAAAGGAAATGTCAGATTTACATATTCCCTGATTTGGAGAAATGAAAGTTTGATGACAACTTTCTATTGAGAAGCATATACATTAAAAAATAGACTCAGTGAAAGAATTAAAGAAGGGGCCCCTGGGTGACTCAGTTGGTTAAGTGTCTGCCTTCTGCTCAGGTCATGACCCTAGGATCCTGGGATTGAGCCCCGCATCGGGCTCCCTGTTCAGCGGGGAGTCTGCCTCTCTCTCTTCCTCTGCCTCTCCCCTGCTTATGCTCATTCTCTCTCTCTCTCTCTCAAATAAATGAAGTCTTAAAAAAAAGAATTAAAAGAATATCTTCATCTTGGCGTGGATATTGAAAAGCACTATTCAAAACCATCCAACATCACTTTTGCCTTTTTACTGCCCCCGATCCAGAACCTGCTGCTAGTATTATAGATACCAACGGTTGAAAGCACGGACTTCAGAGATCTAGATTTGAATCCCCTCTCTGCCACTTACTTACTGTGTGACCATGGGTAAGGTTCTTAACCTCTCTGAGCTTCGCATTCCTCTTATGTAAAGTGGAGGCTGGTTAATGACACCTAGCATGGCATTGTTGTGAGAATTAAATGAAGTGACGTATTTGAAATGCTTAGCACAACACCTGACATATAGCAAGCACTCGGTGAGTTGTAGCTACTAGTAGCAGCAGGGAGCCTAGTAGAAGTGCAAGGATTGTAAGCTTGGTGATGGAAACAAGGAAATGGCCACTACCATTTCCTACTCAGTGTGCACTAGGCTAGTAGCATTGTGTCACTGATACTGATTGAGCCCGTGTGGCTAGTATTAGGTACACTGAAGGACAACCTTCTGGATGAAAGTGTAATTGAGAAAGCACGTGATAACTTTGAAATATATACAGTGACCCAGAAGTATTGTAAGTGGGAAGAGCTATGAATGATTTACATAGGGCATCAACACATCGGATATTCATGTGCTGGGCACTGAGGATAGAAAGATGCATAAGACAAGGTCCTGTCCTCAAGTCTGCTCCACTCTGGTGTGTGTGTGTGTGTGCGCGCACGTGTGTGTGTGTCCATGTGTTGGGGTGGAGGGAACCAGAGAAGCAAAGTTAGTGTGGTGAGAAGTTGAGGGATAAACTCAGCTATCAGGTTGTTCCCTCCTTGGATGATGATGTCCAGGGCTGGTCTCATGTTCCCACCCTGGGGAGTTTACAATCAAATGGAGAGGATGGATAAGGGAAGGGCCAGTGGCACTCCTAGAACAGTGCTATTCAACAGCAACCACATATCAAATTAAAATTTTCTAGGGCCACATTTAAAAAGGTAAAAAAAGAAAAAAGGTGAGATTAATTTTAATAATATATATTGTTTAAGTCAATATATCCAAAACATATAATCTATAAAATTAATAATGAGACTACTTTTTTTTTGGAACTGTCTTTTTTTTTTTTTAAGATTTTATTTATTTACTTAGAGAGAGCACAAGCCGGTGGGGGGCGGGTAGGGAGAGGGAGAGGTAGAAATAGACTCCCCATTGAACAGGGGGCCTGATGTGGGGCTTGATCCCAGGACCCGGGGATCATGACCTGAGCCAAAGGCAGACACTTAACCGACTGAGCCACCCAGGCACCCCCTTTCTGAACTGTCTTTGAGATGTGGTATCTATCCACTTAAATTCATGGCATAATATCTTCATTTAGACAAGCCCTAGTAGGTCCATGAGATTAATGGCTGCCTTACGGACAGTTCTAGAGCTCAGCTACTCAGTCTCACAGTATAGGTGTGCCCTGGGTCCCATACTGACCTCCTGAATCAGGATCTACGTTTTAATGAGATCTTTGGTGAATCACTGACGCTTGGGATGTGCTGCCTGATGACTTGAAAAGCTGATTATTTGAGATCATACACTCCCTCACCTCTGATCATATTCGTGCTGTACATTTCCTTGTCAGAGATTAGGTAAACTATCTTATCAGAACCAGTCCAAAGGTAGGGTTCATTTTAGCCCTTGTTGGAATCAGTGGCATCTCATTAGGTTTTTCTAAGTCAGAAGGTTAAGATATTTTAGTGAAAAATGAAGGGTAGGGCCAAAGATGAGACAGGGTCAACTTTTTATTCAATGATGACACTACCATTATCATCATAGCTATTCTTTTCGGACATATAAAATGTTCTGAGAGGGAGAAAGAGGAGAGGAGGGATTGAGAGGGTCTGGTTAGTTTCCTAATTCATGGACTTTTCATTATGTCAGAGTCCTTCTGCCAGGGTTGACTTCATGGGCATATTAGGAGGGTCTGGTGCTTTTTTTTTTTTTTTAAGTTAAATTGAATTAAATCATTTGAGACAGAGAGAGAGCGCATGTGCACATAAAAGTGCGCATGTGTGATGGAGGGGAGGAGGCACAGAGGGAGAGAGAGAGAGGGGGGGGGAGAAGCAGACTCCCTGCCAAGCATGAAGGCTGAAGTGGGGCTCGATCCCAGGACCCTGAGATCATGACCTGAGCTGAAGGTAGATGCTTAACCGACTGAGTCACTCAGGTACCCCTGTCTGGCCCTTGTCTTAATGCTCTGCTGTTGCAGTGTGGAAATTCTTAATAATTTTGAACAAGAGGTTCTGAATTTTCATTTTGCACCAGGCCTTGCACATTATGTACCTTGTCCTGTTCTCCCCTAAGTGTGTTCTTAATATTCACCCGTATGCAGCTGTAAGAGAGTAAGTAGGGTTTGGGAGGAGCTGATGCTCTCTTTCACTTTCCCATCACCACAGTCTCTTTATAGCCCAAGAAATAAAAAAAGAGATAACCCAGGCCTTGGGGGGAACTAGACTCAATAATGTATGACATAATGGTGCTTTAAAACTGGATGTCAATGAAGGCTAAATGCTGTGACTATATAACAAAACACCATTCACCATGGAACAAAGGATAAGTTCCTAAATCAACATGTGCAAATAGCCCCACCCTCCCAGTCATCTCCACCAAGTTTACTATTATTCATCCACTGTTTGTACAGAGCTCAGGTCCATCTGGGCAATGCTAGTGAGTCAGCTGGGTCCATCCGTGTTGAAAGTTGTATATGGGTGAAAGTTAAAAGGTTGACTTGCTTCTGTTTTGTCAGAATTTTAATAATAAAATGTAGTAATAAATTAAGTGTACAAGCATATTGGTACTTTTAGTGCTCAGACCCAAAATCAAATGCTTTGAGCCAACTCAAAGCTTTGAGACCTAAGAAAGCCATTCAATTTTTAATATTAATCCACTTGGTATAATTTGTGATGCCTTAAACTCAGAGTTTGGTCCATGGATCTGCAACATTGGCCTTGCCTGGGAGCTGGATATGGAAGACCCACAGTGAATATTATCCTCAACGGGGAAGAACCGAGAGCTTTTCCCCTAAGGTTAGGAACAAGACAGGGATGTCCACTCCTACCACGTAGTTCAGCATAGTACTAGAAGTCCTAGCCTCAGCAATCAGACAACAAAAAGAAATAAAAGGCATCCAAGTTGGTAAAGAAGTCAAACTTCCACTCTTTGCAGATGACATAGTACTCTATTAGAAAACCCAAAAGACTCCACCAAAAATTGCTAGAACTGATAACAGGATTTCAGCAAAGCTGCAAGATATAAGATCAATGCACAGAAGTCAGTTGCATTAATGTACACTAACAATGAAGCAGAAGAAAGAGAAATCAAGGAATTGATCTCATTTGCAGTTGTACCCCAAACCATAAGATACCTAGGAATAAACCTGACCAAAGAGGTAAAAGACAGGACTCGGAAAACTATAGAACACTTATGAAAAGAATTGAGGAAGACACAAAGAAATGGGAAAACATTCCATGCTCATGGATTGGAAGAACAAATATTATAAAAATGTCTATGCTACCCAAAGCAATCTACATATTCAGTGCAATCCCTATCAAAATACCATCGGCATTTCACAGAGCTGAAACAAACAATCCTAAAATTAGTATGGAACCAGAAAAGACCCCGAATAGCCAAAGTAATGTTGAAAGAGAAAAACCAAAGCTGGAGGCATCACGACTCTGGACTTCAAGCTGTATTACAAAGCCTTATCATTAAGACAGTATGGTACTGGCACAAAAACAGACACATAGATCAATGGAACAGAATACAGAACCCAGAAGTGGACCCTCAACTCTGTGGTCAACTGATCTTCGACAAAGCAGGAAAGAGTAGCCAATGGAAAAAAGATAGTCTCTTTAACAAGTGGTGTTGGGAAAATTGAACAGCCACATGTGGAAGAATGAAACTGGACCACTTCCTTACACCATATACAAAAATAAACTAAAAATGGATGGAAGACCTAAATGTGAGATAGGAATCTATCAAAATCCTAGAGGAGAAAACAGGCAGCAACCTGTTTGACCTTGGCCACAGCAACTTCTTGCTAGACACGTCTCCAAAGGCCGGGAAAACAAAACAAAAATGAACTACTGGGACTTCATCAAGATAAAACACTTTTGCATAGCAAAGTAAACAGTCAACAAAACTAAAAGGCAACCTGTGGAATGGGAGAAGATATTTGCAAATGACTTATCAGATAAAGGGCTAGTATCCAGAATCTATAAAGAACTCATCAAACTCAACACCCAAAAAACAAATACGCTAGTCAAGAAATGGGCAGAAGACATAAACAGACATTTCTCCAAAGAAGACATCCAAATGGCCAACAGACTCATGAAAAAAATGCTCAACATCATTCAGCCTCAGGGAAATCTCATACCAGTTAGAATGGCTGAAATTAACAACTCAGGAAACAACAGATGTTGGCGAGGATTCAGAAAAGGGGAACCCTCCTACACTGCTGGTGGGAATGTAAACTGGTGCAGCCACTCTGGAAAACAGTATGGAGGTTCCTCAAAAGTTAAAAGTAGAGCTACCCTACGCCCCAGCAATTGCACTACTGGGTATCTACCCCAAAGATACAAATGTAGTGATCCAAAGGGGCATCTGCACCCCAATGTTTATAGCAGCAATGTCCACAAGAGCTGTGTAGAAATCTGGGGCAGGAACCTTCCAGTGTGGCTGGAGCAGTGGCCCCTCACAACCCAAGCTGGTGCTGAGGGATGGAAGGGCCGAGACCAGGGGAAAGGAGGCCAGAGGTAAACGGCTATGGTGTGCAGACGGCCTTGTCCTGCGAGGACTCTGGCTTTTCCTCTGTGTAATACGGGCAGCCAGTGAACTTTGCCCGTGGAGTAATCCCGTATTATCTTTAAAAAGAGACCTATCGACCTCACTTTATAAAAACTGATTTTAAATGACCGGAATAGATAATACACCACTTTTTCTTTACAATCATTTGAGGAAAAGTAGTATCAGTGGTAACACACACACACAGATTTGAATGCAAAGAAATTAAAATAAAGCTACAGAACAAACTGGTAATGATTCAGAGTGAGACCCCAAACACCTCCCAAGTAGGGTCAGAAGCTTAGGACTCTGGTAATAGAGGCGGAGTCTGGGTAACTTGAATTGCCTTTCATTCACGCATCCATTTGGCTTTCCTTCCACCCATCTGATCATTAGGAATTCTGGGAGCCTCGTGTCATCCAGGTGCAAATATGAGTAAGCGTGTTTTCCCCTCGAGGAGTCACAGCCTAGGCAGAGAGGCTAGCCCAGGGCTTGCAGGTGGACGGACATGGGAGCACCTGGCGAAAGTGGCACATAGGCGGGGTCTGGCACAGACAGCGGAATATTGTGCCGCAGGCCCCATCTGGCAGACATGGTATTCTCATCACAACAGACTGTTACATGGTACTGAAGCAGCAGCTTTCACTTTCCTTTGAAAAATCCTTTCAAGCTTATTCACAGCCTTTGCCTTTATTCCATGATCGCCAGGCAATTTTCTGACATCTAGTTTGTAGGCACATTGATCAAGAGACAAGGTGCACTGGATAGTGGTCAAACCCCAACACCACTTTCACTGTAAATGAATAGGGGTTCTCTTGTTAATGCGGTTTATATGATTCCATTCCCTTAGCTCCTTATCAGCCTTGAGTGGACTGATAAAATACAATTTCTGATCCTTCAGGTTTGAGGAATGGATCTTGGCCACCAAACGTGCTTTGAATGGCTAAGCGTAATAAAGTGCAGGGGTCTGGCATGCTTCTCCGGAAGTACTCTGTCCATCTTCCTCACCGTGAGTACAAATGTACAAGTGTACCCCTACAGCCACAAATGTGACACTGACAGCCACATAAGGACACGGCACAATAATACCCAGCCCTGTATCCCACAAAGTAGGCTGTCTGAAGACGGGGCTGAAATAGCCCCAGCTTCACACAGGGCTGTGCAGAGATCTTAGGTGAGGTCTGGATACAAAGTCTAACACAGTATGTGCACAGTTGATAGTTAATAAATGAATGAATGAATTAGTATGAGGGCTTCCATTTATCTGTTTTAAAGAGGAAGACACTTCTTTGTCTTTAAGCTCCTTCCTGTTTTTATGGACCAATTAAAACATGTTTTACTATGTTCCTTATTCGGTAAAGGAATTCTGATTGCATATTTCTGTAGGTAAATGAACATAAAACAATCATTTCATGTTAGCTTTGTCGTGGGAAAGAACACAGAACCTGGAGTCGAGAGATATAGGATTTTACTCTCCGTGTTGCTGTGACCATGTTTCTTTACTTTCCAGGAAATAGTATCATTGAAGATAAAAGGAGTCATTTGGGCTCCAAAGTCTTAAATTCCACGTTGCAACTTTATTTTTTTCCCAAAGGTTTATTTATTTATTTTAGAGAGAGAGTGAAAGGGAGTGAGAGAGAGTTTGTGTGTGTGCACATGAGCTGGGGTGGGGGGGGTTGAGGGAGAGAGAGAGAAACAAAGTCCCCGTTGAGCGCGGAGCTCATGGGCTCGCTCTCAAGACCCTGAGATCCTGACCTGAGCCAAAATCAAGATGCTTATCTTATCCAACCCAGGCGGCCCCCTCCACCTTGCAACTTTAAAAGAAATATTTATTTATCTCTTGCTCCCTCTGCTGGATGAGATTGGCTTTGTGCTTTGCTCTTATAATGAATATATCGTGTAGCTGTGGGATTTTCTTTTTTCATTTTGTACTTAAAAATTCCCAAACTTATACTGAACTATAATTAGACTCGAGAAATCCTTTAACTCAGTGGTTCTCGTCATTAAGCTGCACACTGGACTCTCCAAGGGGCTTGATATCATAGGCTAAGGATATAAATCAGGCTTTTACCGTGTTCAGTGTTTTTGTCCTGGAGGATGGCATTTGGCCATATGATTTCAAATTTAAGAAACCAGAAGCCATGATACTTTGTGTTTTTAACCCGGGGACCATTGCTTTAAATCATCATGGACATTTAAAGGAATATATCAAAATATTGAACTAGTTCTGGGTAGGGGCATTCATATTTCTCCTGACTTGATCCTTCAAATAAGACTACGTGGAACTTGCCTTCAGGGTCCTACCAAGTTCTTTTAAGAGTATTGTGTGACTGCGTTGCTCTTCTACCCTTCTTCTTTCACTGTTATATTACTTCAGATAACTCAGATGACTTCCTAGAACTCTTACGGTTTTTGTAGCTAATAGTGAGCCCTGAAAAATGGGCCTGCAGGAATGGCTGTTGTCTCGGCCACTGTGATTAAGAAAGCCAGATTCACATCGATTTTATTGCAAGACTCAGATGCATTAATGAGCCTATGTTCTAATTTGCTTGGTATTCAGACCTTTTAAATGTTTTCTTCCCAGATTCTCTTTTTTCTAAGAAGAGGCCCCTGCCCCCCCCCCTTTTTAAAGATTTTTATTTATTTATTTGACAGAGAGACAGCCAGCGAGAGAGGGAACACAAGCGGGGGGAGTGGGAGAGGGAGATGCCTGATGTGGGGCTCGAGCCCAGAACGCCGGGATCATGCCCTGAGCTGAAGGCAGACGCTTAACGACTGAGCCACCCAGGCGCCCCAAAGCCCCTGCCCTTTTAACACTTGGTCTTTGGCACTGTCTGCATTGTCTGCTTGTGCTGGGTCTGCATGGCACAGTCACCACTTGGTCCCACAGTCGTGGTCAGTGGCGGTTTCACGTCACCGACTGGCCCACATTCTCGTTCCTGTAGCGCCTAAGAGACTGAGGCAATGCCGAGAACACGATTTTAAAATCTCCTCTTCCCTGAAGCTCTTTTATTAGGACACTTGTGTTAAAAAGAGAAGACTAATTTTAAAAAAATGCTCATGTATCATGGAGAGCAGAGTTGCCTAAATGACAAGAAAGATACATTAAAATCCCAGCCTCTCTTTTTCCTGGTCAGAGGAATTCCGAGTATGCCCCAGGGGAGAGTTGTGAGGCTAGAGGGTTTATGTCCAGTGTCCCCAGCCCCCGACCACTGTGTCAGTCAGGAAGGGAAGCCTGCCCCCTGACTTCCCACCCTCAGGCTCTCCTGTGTATCTTTGTCAATTTTTGATGGACTCATTACATTCAGCCTGAATCGTATGAAATTGCCATTTTTGTGGGTCAGACAAGTGGAATATCAGCAGTTTCATATAGTTTGGCCTATTTCGAACAAAACCCTTGACCAGTATTTGTTTCAAGTAAGGAGTTAAATTCTTTGTTGTTAAAGGGATTTGTGTTCAATGAGCTGTTGTAGAAGGCTGTATATTTTTATTTTTATATTTAGTGGAGAGGGAAGCTTAAGGAAGAGAAGTGAATATCTGGTCAATCTGTTTTGGTTGTCTTTTTTTTTTTTTTTTTTTTTGCTACCGTACATGTTATGCAAACTACTGAGATTTAAGGTTGCCTTGGGCATGAATTGTGAACGTTTGGTGTCCCTATATTCCCTCACGGGGCTATGCGGATATTGATCCTTGTCCAACCTGAGAGCCCCGATGAGGAAAAAGAATATTGAGTTCGGGCCTAAGTTGCCTCTTTGGTCAGCAGGGGGCGCTCTTGCTCTTCTTATCTAATAAAGCCCCCCCCCCCCCCCCTTTCCGAGGCTCCTGGGAGGTGGGGCCAGGGGAACCTAAGCTTGTGAGTCACCATTCTTATCCTTCCTACTCTGTGCAAATTGGCATTTTGCAAAGAACAGCATTGTTCATTGGTGAGCAACAGTTGACCAGTCATCCTGAAAAAACATTGGGGAAACTCTACAACTTTAACAGTAAAAAACAAAATATATCCTTTATATTATTTTTGCCATTAAGCATGAATTACCTGGGGGAAGAGCAGATACTTTTCAATCTCTGAAGTTATTACACCAGCCCTAAATTATTCACGTGTTCTTTATTTAGCCGTGTTCATGTTTAGTAGTGTGCAAAAGGTCAAAAGCAATCTCAAATGTCAGAAAGGTATAATAGTCTGTCCCCTTTCCCTGGCAGAGACGTTGTTATAGTTGGGCCTATTTCTGCTGTAATTTCAACTCATTTTCTCCTGGTCTAATGTCTATAGACAAGGTTGGCAGATTTCCTTCTGTAAAATATTTTAAGCTTTGTGGGCCAGAGAAACTCAGTTGTAACTATTCAGCTCTGCTGCTGTAGCCCGAAGAAGCCATAGACAATGTGCAAGCAAGTGGGTGTGGCTGTGTCCTGATGAAACGTTATTTATAATTTGGCCAACCTATAGGCATCTACAGAGATTTAAAAACTGGCTAATCTTCCATATATCTGTTATTTTATATTCTTTATAAGTGCAAGCTCTTCTCTAATGAACAAGAGAATAATCAGGATTTTTAAAAACTATTAATTTAAATTCCAGTTAGTTAACATACACTGTAATATTAGTTTCGGGAACAAGAGAATAATCAAATCCAAGAATGTCTGCTGTCTGGTGCCACTCCTGTTTAGAATTGATGCCTGGTCCCCCTTAAAGCATTCCTCACCAGCGTTGTTTCCTCTGCTTGGAAAGCTCAGAGTTTCTGTTTTCCCTGTAAGCAAGGCAGTGCCCCGAAGAACCGAGAAGATGATAAAAATCCACAGAGGTTTATAAGGAGATCACGCAGCAGTTTAGAAACCAGCACTGCTGGATTTGTGAACTTTTAATCTTTTCATTTGTCACGCCATTTAATCCATATTTTAAAAGAAAAATGCCACAGTATAAAATAACAGGCACTAACTAGCCTGAAAGATCCCAGGAAAATCTGGTTTAAGGTTTTTCTAGGAGTTGAGCCAAGAACATTTTTCTTTCTACCTTTCGATCTGTTGAAAGATACACAAGATACTTGGATGCCTTGAGGACACAGATGCCAATATGGAAATAAACTCTGACAAGTCGTCTTGCAGAGGGAGCAGCACTCAGAGCAGGGACCATTGTAAGAGCAGGAGCTGGCACTTTTGTGTCTACTGCCTGATCTCAAACCCATCTTTGTACTCTTTCTGTGAATGATTCTGTTTCTCTCAAGTTTGAGTGGGTTGGGGGAAACTGAGGTAACACAATTGCTGCCTGTGGTTTCAGTCCCACTTCACCTCCTCTTAAACTCCCCCTTCCCCTCCTGGCTTCTGATAGTGGTGGCTCCATACCCCTCTCCCGCCCTGCAAAGAGACCTTCATCTGGGGCCGCTGCAGAGGGGAAGCTAGAGGACACCAAAGGCAGGAGAGGCTTTTATATCAAGCCGATTTTATGGAAATACATAAATGCCAGAGGTTGCTTCGAGGTACCAACACAAAGCTGGGGGGCAGGGCAGGAAGGGAATATCTGAGAGGCCTCCAAGCCTCCCCTTGCTGTGGGACTCACACAAGCACAGGAGGGCCTTCTAGATATCTTTTGGATCTTTTAAGCATAGAAGAGCCACTTAGAAAGTTTTATTTCTACAGGATTGGGGGGTGGGCTCTGAATTCTCCCCCTTACGTGCTCCTGGTGGGTGAGGTGGGGAGCGGTGAACTCTAAGGACTACCCGGAAGAAACTGGCAGAGCATATTTGTGTATCAAAGCCTTGACCTCAGCTCCTGACCCTACTCTCCATCATTGCCCCACTTCAGGTGTCCTGTGGCTCCCTCCCACCCAGCCTGCCCAGGGTCTGGACCCCGGATGGGTGTCTGGCTTGCCCAGAAGTGCAGGCTTCCTTCTGCCAGTTGCCTGAAGACATTGCAGCACCTGTCTGGACGCTGTGGTTTTAACACTTTGCCTGCTGTAAAAATAGTCAGCAGGACTATGCTTGTCACTGGGGGCTTATTTCTACCTTCTGCTTCCTGTGATCAGGGAGGGCACAGACTGTGGACATCTGCTATTCGAAGGCAGCCCCAGTATGGTCTGACACAGAATCCCGTCCTGGTCACTCTGACCGGCCCAGGAACAGTGTGGCTGGGGTGGAAGAGAGAAGACTTGAGTACTGTCATCTCCTCTCTTGCTATTGGCCTCAGGTGCATCCGTATTAGAGGTAGGGGCAGAGGAGGAAGACAGATAATGATGCCTTGTCTCCTGTAGAGAGGCTTCTTCTAGAACTTTCTAACCACCTAACATTGTAGAGGGAAGAAGAGGGGACAGAGTGAGAAATGGAATTACCCACGTCCCCATAACATGGCTCAGCCCACTGTCCGTGCAGGAATGATGGAAGGGGCTACCTCCCTCCTCAGAGCTGCCAGCCCGTAGGTGTGTAACCTCTCCCAACTCTCAGCGCTGTAGCAAGTATAGCTCGTAAACTTTTAGGTGACTGTTATCGCTGTGTGTACGTTAGACCTTTCTTTGAATAACTGAAAGATAAATACATTTAGATTTTCCACGGTTTCCCCAAACACTTGAATTAATGAGTTTTCTTGGAATGCCCTTTTTTGGTCTGCCACCTGATTATTATTTTCAGAGGACACTAATGACAACCCAGGCGTGATGCCTCCAAAGCCCTACATGAAGGCGGCTTGCATCGCAAACCTGCCATTCAGGTAATGACTGCCGCCCTCTGGAAAAACAAGCTGGGCCTCACGAGGGGAAGGCCGTGTGGTAATGCGTTGATATTTGAGAAGGGTGTGAGGCCCAGTCATAGGAGTTGACTTGGTGGAAATGGGCAGAAGGGTCACGGATGACTTTATGAAGTTTTTGTTGAGTGTGGGAGAAAATTTCAAGAGGGTAGAAAGAGCTTTACTGGAGAGACATGCTTTCTTTTGTCTCTCAGCTCAAATCAATTTCCTTATCAAAACACCAACAAAGGTGTAATTATTACGACTACTTACTATGATTATGGGTGACAGGCATTACAGTTGGGCAAAGGGACGGTTTTGTGTATTTTAATTTCCTTCTCAGAAGTTCTGACTTCATGAGCTTCCCTATTTTGTCTTCCTCGTAGTGACTGGCTTCATAGCAGGCATGTGCCAGAAGCTTAATAAATGCCTCCTGATTGGTTCTTAATTCCAACTCATATGTGGATTTCTCGAAAACAAAGAATGGTAAAATTAATAACAATAATGAAAACAGCCAGGTCAAGCTGGTTTGCGTGGAACAGGACGTAATTTCACAGAGTTATTGTTGTTTTGCTTAAAACTTCAGCCATTGTTTGGTTCACTGAGTGACAAAATGGTCCTTGAAGAGAATCTAGGAAGACTTTTATAGGCGAATATGCCTGTGTAAATAGCGGCATACGTTTTAGTGCTGTGTGAGAAGCATGATAGACAACTTCTGATGGGTGTTTTTCACCCTCTCCAATGGGTCTGGCTAGTGGTGAACTTTTCATGTCAGGTACTCATGCAATGAGGCCAGGAATAATTTGGGACAAAGTGATCAGTCTCCTTGGTTCCCTGACTTTATTCTGTTTTCCGCTGTTGACCAGAACCAAGAAACCCTTTCTTCAAGGATTTTCTTAATCAGTGAGTACTCTTGCAAGCCTCACTTGCCTTGAGCAAGATGGTGCCGATCGGATTCTAATGATGCCACCTTTCCTACTGTATTTTTCATCCAGTTCAACCTCTACTAAATCTATTGAGACTGGCTTGTGGATAGGACGTTCATTCTAGGGGATTTATCAATGGCTAATGGATTGAGCTCATCTTGCGACTTAAAGTGTGGTCCCTGAATCAACAGGTTCAGCATCTCTGGGAGCTTGTTAGTAATGCAGAATCTTGGACTCCAACCCAGACCTACTAGAAACCCAGAATGTGCAATTTTAACAAGATCATCAGATTAAAAAACACACACACACATATTAAGATTTCAGAAGCACTGATATACGTATAAGTTTTGGGATTAGATGTTGACCCCAAATGACTGCTTCCCAGAATGTTGGACATGATGAATGGGAATCTTCACGATATGTTTTTGTGATGACACTCTGGATAAAATGTTTCCATTTGATGACTTTCGAGCATATTTTGTGTAACTATGGCTCATCCATCGTTACCATCTTCTCTTTGTCCTTCTTTTTCTTATTCTCTGAGTGTGTGGGGGATATAACTTTGATAGAAGTGAGTGTAAGGTCTAACTGGACAGACTAAGGGGTGAGGTCCTCTAGTTTCGGAACTTGCTAAGCCCTTCCTTGGTGTTGACCTCTGTACACAGAGGATTGAATGCTTTGAGGTTTGGGACATGGGAAGGTAGCTTTTAGTCATAAAAGCCTGTCCGTCTCTAGTCCTGAGTGTGTATTTCTGACTCCTTTGTAGTATTCTAGTACAGTGTACATTCAGATTTCACACTACATTCTGGACTCTCACCTTAGATAAAGACCATCAGCAAGAGTTCATCAAAACGTGTTGCCTGCATTAAGGTTTTCTAGAACTCTTCAGCAACCATTTTTTGACTGCATGATACAATAAAGAGAGCAAGTACATTGGGTACAAATTCTGGTTCCACCATTTCTAGCTATATGACCACAGGTCAGTTAATTCATTTAGCCCCAATTTTCTTAGCCTGGAGTGAGGATAATAATACCTTGCAGGGTTGTGACAGTGTTCAATGAGATCGTGAATGCAAAGGTCAGTCAAGAATAGTTGTTATTGTTAAAGTTTCTTCTAGTATATGTGTGTACATATGTCACATGGGTGAGTTTACATTGTGCATGCGTACTTAAAATTAGCATAAATTGACATATGGTTTTTATTCAGTGACTCATAATTTTATTAGATGGCTTCTAATTTAAATTTTAAAGAGAAGTTTTGGTGCATCGGACAGTCCATGTAGTGGTATAACACACACACACACACACACACACACACACACACACACACATACTCAGAGTTCTTCGGTAAAACTCCTAAGTCTGTTTAGTTTAGATCATGAAGTATGTCAGAGGCACTGTCATCTTTTCCTTTTTGCATGACCTCACTGCAAATATATTTGAGAAACTCTCTAATCCTCTTCAGAAAGAAGGTGACGTATAGATGTTATGATAGAATAAATGAGATGGGGAATGACTCACCCACATGGGAGTGATCTCAGTCATGTGGTAAGGCGGAGAAACCAACATTTTATGATACACAAATAACCAACAAAACACTTCAGAGGATATATATATAAACACCAAAAATCTTGAAAGTATTTATTGATATAAGAGTATAGCCTAGTGAAGAGACAGGCCTAGAATGAATGGACAATATTTAAGGGTCTTAGTGACTTAAAAAACATTATAACTAAGAGCTACCCGATAATCATGATCACCTTAATCTGTAGGTTAAGGCCTTGCAGTTTTAGGTGAAGGAGAGCATTGCTCGCCTACATGGAAAACAGGTCACCTTTCAGTGAAGCTCTTGGTCTGCGTGATACTTACTGTTAGCTTGTTTATAGAGATGTTGTTAATGTCCCTGGAATGAGGAACTGAAAGACAGAGTCAGAAGGAATCAAAACTCAAAGATAAGAAGAAGGAGAATTTACGTGGGCATCCCGGTGTGCTTGAACGAAGGGCAGGGGACGTCCCTCCTTTCCGGGTTGGACTTACACTGCTTGGTCCCCATTTGTGAAGAGGCAGAGAGGAGAGCTGTAAACATACATACATGGGCATTGGCTTTGCTCTCTGCTCTCTCTGAAGAGTGAGGATCTTGACTTTTCTCTTGGATGTTTTGGTGCTTCATCTGTGATTATTGGACTGGGACTTCCGTAGAGATCCATTTCACCGACTAAAATCTCGGTTGAAAGGTTTGGACTAGACTTAAATCAGCTATTGTCACTGAACAAATAATAGACTCTTATTTTAAATACTCTGTTTTGTTATCCATGGTCACGTGAAAAACTACTCCCAAACGTACTGGCTTAAAACAACAATCATTTTATTTGTTCATAATTTTGTGGGTCAGAATTTCAGATTCAGAATATTGGGGCTGGCTTATCTCTGCTCCATGATGTCTGGGGCCTCAGCCTCTTTGGCTTGAAAGGCTGGGAACCAGCTGCAATGGCTGGAGCGGAGTCATATGTCTGGAACTTCGGTTATGGCTGTTGGCTGGGTTCCTCAGTTTTCCATGTGGCCTCCCTGTGAGGCTAGCTTAGACTTCCTCACAGCGTGGCTGTCTCAGGGTAAGTGAGCTTCTCATATGGCAGCTGGCTTCCTAGAGGGCAATTCTAAGAAGATATAAGCCCCGATGTGTAAGCATTTATTAAACGTCTGCTTGTGTCTTGCTTGCTGATGTTCCATTGACCAAATCAAGTCACACAGTCAAGCTCAGAGTCTACGTGGGAAAGACTTCAGAAAGGCCTGAGACCTGGTGGTGTGGGTTCACTGAGGCCAGCAGTACCTACGACATAGCCAGAAAATGATGTTGTTACTTAGTATCCATTTTCTATTGTGAAAGGCTACATAGGTGTGTATGTAACTATGGTACAGTGTTGCTTAATGTCCATAAAATGTATTTTTAGAATTAGGTTATTTTTAATCCCAAAGAAATGGTATGCTATATTATTTGACACAATGTGAACTTTATTTTTTTTTTAAAGATTTTATTTATTTATTCGACAGAGAGAGAGACAGCCAGCGAGAGAGGGAACACAAGCAGGGGGAGTGGGAGAGGAAGAAGCAGGCTCATAGAGGAAGAGCCTGATGTGGGGCTCAATCCCATAATGCCGGGATCACGCCCTGAGCCGAAGGCAGACGCTTAGCCACTGTGCCACCCAGGCGCCCCACAATGTGAACTTTAAAAAAAAAATCTCCATGCTACATAAAGCTGTCATTAAATAATTTATATTTAAGACTATCTGTACGGAAAAAAAAATATCCGAACTTTAGTACCTATTGCAGGCTTACTTTTCTCTGGCAATTATTGGCATTTTTACAAATTGGTTCCAGCTTAAAAGCTCATACCTTAATTATTTTGGTTTTTTAATTGTTCACTCATTTAGAATTATTATTTTTAATTTGCTATGAGTTTTAAAAATTTTATGGTGCTTTTTTCAATTCTGATGTTTCCGTATGTCAGGGATGCTACATATAGCTAAGAATGAGATCTGAGTCCCAGGAGAGCTGGGCTAACCTTTCTAGACTTTAGCTTCCTCATCTCTTTACCAAGAAGGTTTGGTCAATTGATTCCTGTTTTCTTCTAATGCTACTATTTTTTTTTTTAACTCCATGTGATGCCTGATTAACTATTAGAGAAATGTAAACTGTGCATTTGGGAAATACTAAAACAATCTGATATTACCTTAAGGAAGGAGTTACTTAGGTGTTCCTGAAATTAAATTTTTTACTTACTTCACTTAGGGATGTTTTCCCCGTGAATCTCTTACCTGCATATGTTACTATTTTGTTTTGCTATAAAAAAATGTAAGAGGTGAAGGAAATGAAGAAACTGAAATAACATGGCAAATTTTCATCACAGAAACGTATTACAGGAGCATAACACTGGGAAAATATTTGACTAAGCAACTGAAAGGGATTTTACTAAGATCAGGTAGAAGTGAGTTTGCAGAGTTTTGTGAAATTCATATTAGTATTTGTCTTACCTGTAAGTTTTTATTCAGTTGTCCTTCTGGGAAGGACCTTCCAGTCTGGTAAAATGAAACTCTATCTTCACAAGCTTTTGGAAGCTTTTCTTTTTCTATTAGCTGTCATTCATTCTTATGAGAGTATTAAACAATTAGTAATGTGGGAAATGGACTGAAGTGGTAGGTTCTCAAAATTGTCTATATGTTGTAATTACTTGGGGATCTTTCAGATGTATTGATGCCTGGGTCCCGACCTTCAAAAACCATGATTTAATTGACCTATAATGGCCTGGCCATTAGAATTCTTAAATCTCTCCAGGAGATCCTGAAATGCAGTGGAGTTTGAGAACCTCTGCCCTAAAGCATTCTTGGATCTCTTTCTCTTACCATTTTTTCCTACGGTTCTTGCCCTCTTCTCAATTTTATGACCTCTTCACCCGACGTACAATTGCTACATTCCTCAATAATGAATTTTTTATAGGTTTAATTCCCGATTTCACACATCATTAACAGGGTAGGTGTATAAAAGCATTAATGGAAAAATAAACATTTAGTAAAGGCATGTATTTGATTGGATGGACACATATTAGATGGGCCTATCCACTCAGCCATGTTATGGTACCTTTGGAAAATATGTTGCCATAAATATTAATTTCCAAAGTAATATTTTATATCTCTCTGGGTTAGCCAACTATTTGTTTAGTTGGGTCTTGGGTAATGGAATAGGTGCAATTTGCTCAAAGTGTTTCTGGAATGAAAACAATATAACTTAATACCAAATCCTTTATGTGGTTTGGGTGTGTGTTGGTCAAAACCAAATACAACTGAAAACTTCTGTGCTTAGTAAGTCACCTAAACATGCGGCACTAATCAATTTGTAATGGGTATTTTGAAATATTTTTGGGATGATTTAGATGCAGGGGAGAAGTTATTCTATGTTGCCTCACATGCAATTGTCTTTTTTTTAAAAAAGATCTATTTATTTATTTGAGAGAGAGAAGGAGAGAGTGGGGAGGGGAGTGGTAGAGGGAGAAGAAGAGGGAGAGAATCTCCAGCAGATTCCCTGCTGAGCATGGAGCCTGACGTGGGGCTTGATCTCACCACCCTAAGATCATAACCTGAGCTGATACCAAGAGTCGGACGCTCAACCAGCTGAGCCACCCAGGTGCCCCACAATTGTCTCTTTATTCAGGTAAATGGTTTAACTTTTTCTGCTTGTCTCTACTTAGTGAAATAGAGATGCTATGGCCTAAAAAATCCATATATTAACTTCCTAACCCCCACAGGTGATAGGTGAGGCATTTGGAAGGTGCTTAGGTCATGGGGGTAGAGCCCTCATGAATGGGTTTCCTTACAAAAGAGACCCTAACATCTCCCTGGCCTCTTCTCGCATTCGAGGACACAAACTGTGCACCAGGACAAGGGCCTTCATCAGAACACAACCAGCCAGTGCCTTGATTTTGAACTTCGCAGCCCTCAGAACTGTGAGAAATAAATTTCTGTTGTTCATAAGCCCCCCAGTCTGTGGTGTAGTTATAGCTGCTTAAATGGACCAAGGCAAGAGCAATGGATTATTTTTTTTTTTAAAGATTTTATTTATTTATTCAACAGAGAGATAGAGACAGCCAGTGAGAGAGGGAACACAAGCAGGGGGAGTGGGAGAGGAAGAAGCAGGCTCATAGCGGAGGAGCCTGATGTGGGGCTCGATCCCATAATGCCGGGATCACACCCTGAGCCGAAGGCAGACGCTTAACCGCTGTGCCACCCAGGCGCCCCAAGAGCAATTAATTATTAATAGGGTGACCAACCACCCCAGTTTGCCTGGAACTGAGGGGTTTCCTGGGCAAACTGGGATGAATTGATCACCTTAATGGATACAGTGAAAATTAACAACACTTCAAGGATATTTTAGACCCCTGACTGAAAAATTATTCATATGTTATGATTTCCTATTGCCAAATCATATATAAATTATGGTGGTAAATGGAAGATTAGTGATTATTTTCTGGGCATAGTATTATAATTTTCCCTTCAGCTTATCATATTTTTTTGAATATACTTCAAAAGATTTTGCTAGCAATGCTCAAACTTCACATTGAGAAAATATGTATATTAAATGCATAATTTTTAGATTTTAAGAAAGAGATAATAATGTCTAAAATGAGAGAGTAAATTTGTGCTAAAATGGAAAAAATTTAATTTTTAGACCTGCCTTGAGACTCTAGTACCCTATTAATGTAAGGAAGTTCTTGTAGTAAAATGAAACAGAAAAGGAGAAATAATAAAGTCTAACATGGATCCTCTCTTGTCCCCCAAAACATCAAACGTCTCCGCAGACAAAGACCGCACAAAAAAACCTCACTGAAACTGTTCATATATTGGTTATTTTTGAGATTCTTTGAAGTAATCATATAGTACAGATAAATTTATAATTTTACTCCAGAGAATTAGTATATCTCATTTAAACCAATAACACATTTTTGCAATGATGTGATTATCCTGGGTTCCTTTTGCCTGATTTCAGATCGTTAGGAGTTGGTTTTCCATTCTTTGGGCATTAAGAATCAGAAACACCAATTAATTGCCTTAAAGGGAAGACTAATTCAGTTTTGACAGATACCCAGTTCAGAAAATATCAAAAGAAATCCTTTCCAAGAAAGTATTAAAATGTAGAGATAAAAAAACACGTGGGGGCGTTGCCAATGTGTTAGATGATAATGGAACTACATTACACCACTTTTAGTTCAACCACTGTTAATGGAGTCAAGAGAGCTGGATTTAGACTAGCAACAATCCAGTGAGTGTTTGAGTAAATGCCTTTATTGTTCTGGGCCGCAGTTTATTTGTCTGTAAAATGGGAGAGTTTGACTAGCCTGTGCTTGTGGTCCCTTAAGTTGCGAATATCCTATAATTCCATGTACAGCATTCTGATGACACCTTAGCAGATATGTGGATTTCGATCTTCCTTTTCTCCAACACTGCTCCTCTGTACCAGCCTTGGAACAGTGGCTCCCTCTGCTACAGTTTGAGAAAAAGGCATCTTCTTGAGAGGACAGAGGTGCGTAGTCTCTGTGCTTCAGCCCCTACTCCATTTCAACATAATACTCCAGATTCTAATATCTGCATTTTGGATCTTGGACAAGTCACTTCCCCTTTTAGGGTCTTAGTGTATATTTGTAATAAGGATTGGGTTTTTTTTCCCCTGAATTCCCTTTTCTAGCTTTAACTTTCTTTTAGGCCCTTAAAGTTATGTATGTAGGTATGTATTTGAGCTAGAATAATTTTTGGTCATCTCACATTCTCAGTGAAGCTTTTTAGGCCTCCCCTTCTCTGTTGGCAGAGGTCTGGAGAGCCTCATGAGCCACATCTCGTCCCTACGTTGCAAGGTAACAATTCTGCCCAGTGTCTCTTGCTGCAGGTATGTTCAAAGCACGAAGGTCCCTTTCTTTCACGCACAATGCCCTGAGAATCCCTTGTTAGGATGAGACCTTGATATAAAAGTGACGTGAATATGATGTGACGTAAACAAAGACTTGATGCAGCTGGTATAGAGTTTTATTGGCTACAAAACAGATACGTAGTGATGGCAATCTGAAGATTGTAGTAGGAAAGTAGAGCTTTAAAAAGCTCATGAACTCATACTTTGATTCAAACAGTGCAGCAATGTATTAAGATCATTATGGAATGTCTGGTGAGATTGTTACAGAGAAAAAAAATAAGTCGATAAGTTTGATAACTCCAAGGATACATCTTAGGACTCCCACCCATTTGTGTCTGGGCAAGGATTTCCATTGGAGAAAAGTAGTTCTTATAATAGGCAGAAACTTTTATTGGCCTTATGCACACTTTTGGATCTCATTCACTTGAGAAAGAATTATTCTTCCATTGACGCTCTCCTGTGTGATGGCCTTGATCTTTGGAGCTGAGGGAAAAAGCAATGAAAAGGTCACTGCCATGCTTCTCCCACCATCTGAAATACTCATTTTTGGTTCCCTGCTATCAGTACCTGAAGCTTCTCTGTCGCTTCCAAAATGATCACTCAGCAATATGGTGGGCTCTGCTGGAGTGAAGAGATGTCACCAAGGAAGGCTTTTCCCCTCACCCTCCAGGAAATGAGCGTGTGTGAATAGTGTCATCTTCTAGAGGCCAAGACCTGCATCCAAGACCTGGTGGATCTAGGCTCTGGCAACATGCCCTTGAGGAGGCCTTCCTGCTTATGCAGGCTTTGTTGCACTTGCAGCACAGATTCTGTGAACTAACAGAGCACTCAGCGCTATTCTGGGCACCTCATTTAAAGATCTAGAAAGCATGAAGGATGGGTGAGAAGCCAGGGATGTTTATCATGGTCAGTTTTCAAAGTTATTACTTATTTGAGTATTTGTTTTGTCAACACACCAGGACACTGATTCTAGACCAAGGGGAAAACTTGACATTAAGAGAGACACAGGGGGAACTTTGTTAAAATCAAATCTCTCCATGGGGCGCCTGGGTGGCACAGTCGTTAAGCGTCTGCCTTTGGCTCAGGGTGTGATCCCGGCATTCTGGGATCGAGCCCCGCATCGGGCTTCTCCACTGGGAGCCTGCTTCTTCCTCTCCCACTCCCCCTGCTTGTGTTCCCTCTCTCGCTGGCTGTCTCTGTCAAATAAATAAATAAAATCTTAAAAAAAAAATCAAATCTCTCCAACAGCAGATTGGGCTACTCCTTCAAGTAATGGTTCCCTGTTCCTGGACATGTATAAGGAGGGGATGAAGGACCATTTGTTGATATCTCACAGAGGGGTGGCAGTTAGACCAGCTGCCCGTGATGGTGCCTGGAACCCCAATTCTCTAAACCTCTAATACCTTAGGACACTTTTACCACAAACTAATCAGAAAAGTGCCCCTTGTCCCAGACTGTGGTTTCTTAGAACTCTTCCGTGAGATGTTAAAGAAAATGGGTGCCCAGGTCAAAGATACTAGGTGACACTGAGTTAAGCCAAGTAAAACTTTTGATGTTTCTTTCTCTTTCCTGTTCCTTTTCTTCCTCAGAGTGCCTGGTCCATCTTTAACTTACTGAAGTGCATGACTGTTCATGAAGGGGATAGTAGTACCTAGCATTTCAACCATTTCTGGCCATGGGACACATCTTTCGTAAATCACAATTAAAGTCTTATGGAACACTATTGTTCAACAGAATGTAGTTGGGGAATTACGTGAAATCGTTTTCTGGTAATCTCCTAGGAGTTTAGTAAACAGACTCCATGACTTAACAGAGATCTAAGAGTACGAGTGATTATTGCTGTCTGCTTTACTGCTGGCAGAGAACTTGTGTGTACATTATTGAAGACAAGACTGAGAGCCCACTTTTTCCTTTTCATCTAATTTAAGTTAATTCAAAATTCCTGGCCGTCTGGGAGTGAAATAAAAACCCAACACAGGATATTTGGAGTACCGTGAGGATTCTGAGTACTATAGAATGAATAAACATGTTGATTCATTCTTAAAAAGTAGATTCAAACAATGAAAGAATTTCTTTTACCTTTCACACTTGACTTTGATTCCTCCATTGTCCTATAAAAATGACAAGAGTTACAGCTCATTCCAGTATTAGCAACAATCATAAAAACCCCTTAAGGTGAACTAACTTCCTTTGCCTGCTTGTAAATTCATAGCTCCTTCATAAGGATAATTGAGCTCTGTAGTCTCAAGGTCATGAGTTCATGGAAACCCTTCCTGGATCCAGAAGGAAGTGCATACCGCCTCCCACTGACCCTGGGGTCAAGGGAAGTCTACCAAACCACCTCCATTATTTCAGCTGGCTGCAGGCTTTGCCTCCACTGGGATCTTTTCCAGGATCTGGGTTTGAAGCCTGGAAGCCCTGGGCTTTTCAGACTGTTCAGGGTTTGGTCTGATAGTCTTTTACTTATGCATTTTTACTTGTTTTATTTTTAAAAGTCTATTTATTTAAGCAATCTCTACACCCAGTGTGGGGCTTGAACCCATGACCCCAAGATTAAGAGCCACATGCTCTGCTGACTGAGCCAACCAGGTGCCCCTTTTTATGTATCTCTTAAAAAAAAATTCTAACCTTTTATTTTGGGTCATAGGATGTATGTACCCCCACCTCCCAGACAAGTTGGTCAGAAATACCAGATTGGGGGCACCTGGGTGGCTCAGTCGTTAAGCGTAAGCCTGCTGCTTCTTCTCCCACTCCCTCTGCTTGTGTTCCCTCTCTCGCTGGCTGTCTCTCTCTGTGTCAAATAAATAAATAAAATCTTAAAAAAAAAAAGAAATACCAGATTGAAGAATCTAGATTTCTCAATTTCTTAGGAATCTTTTCTTGCTGTCAGGCTAAAATACTCCCCTCTGTTGTTGGGGTTTTTTTTTTTTTTTGAGCCAAAATTGTGTGCATTCCCAGTGGGAAATGCTATAGCCAAGCCTTCTTAGTTGTTTCTAGAGATTTTAATATATTAATTTTAACTACTGACCTCAAACCTTAGTGCCTTGGGAATAATAGCTGATTAATTCATGCTTGCTACTTAATGAACTACAATCTGATCTAAATATCCAGAAGAAATTCGACATAAACCTTTCTCTGGAGCAATGATTGCTAACATTCCCTTGAGGTATAGGAATGCACGCACAAAAACCTAATGCTCTTTTCGTCCTCCTCCCCTGCCAGCCTTTGCCTTACCCCTCACTCTCTCCCTCCAGGAGCTGGTGGTAGGTGGCGATTTCCTTCTCCAGGTGGGTCTTGATGCCCAGCAGGACCTTGTATTCGTTGTGCTGACGCTCCAGGTCGTGGCGTAGCTGTAGCAGTTCATCCTCATAGCGGGAGATGACCCGTTGCATGTCCTGGAGTTGGCAGGAGTACCGAGACTGGGTCTCTGATAACATGTTCTCCAAAGCGGATTTCTGAAAGAGGAAATGATGTTTCTTCTATTAATTGACTGATGGCTTGATTGCTTCAATAATGTGGGCTTGTCGAGTAGTTAGTATACTGACCACTCTGCTAGGTGTCTTGGTGGCTGCTGGGGTGCAAAGGTGGGCGGCTGGCTGACTCAGAGGTTTAGGGGTTGGGCAGTGAGGAGTGGACGAGAGTCAGGACTTTTGAAGCCCATTTTCTGGGCATTTCTTTGTGTCCGGGAGCTCTTGGCAACTTTGTTACACTCTTACAGTGTTTACTGTGTATGCTACTCGTTTGGGATTGGGTATATGCTGCCTTGCCCTGATCTATTCCTTTCCTCCTTGTGCTCACTGTTGTGTCTATGGCTAGGTGCAAAACTCCGGGGGAAACTGTAACTGGACCACTGTCGCTTTGTATCTTCAGAGAAGGGTCCAAGAGGGGTGCCAGATAAAATAGCACCTTGTTAAATTTGAATTTCAGATGAGCAACAAGTAATTTTTTAGCATAAGTACGTCCTAAAAATTGCCTCAATATTGCATGGGACATAATTATACTAAAAAAAACCACAAAAAAACCCACCTTTGTTTTGTATCTGAATTCAATTTTAACTGGATGACCTATATTTTAATTTGGTGTCTGGCAACCGTAGTCCCAAGCAATGCTTGTTGATTATGACAATGGAAACAAATTCTCATTATTGAGGAAATTCTAAAAGCTGCACAATGAATTTGCTGCACTAGGGTACAGAGAACTGAGTTCAAGTCCCTGTTCTGTTTGGATTTCCCACCTGCTTTTCTGGAGCACATAATTTTAATCTCCAGGAGAAACTCGTAACTGTGCTGGATACTCTCACTTGGTGATGGCTGCTAACTTTCAGGGGCCACTTAATGTTGCCTGGCCTGCGATCATCACTCCCCTGTTCTCCCAGAGGGCTACTGCCTTCCTTCTCCTCTGTCCTCAGACCCCCTCTTGCCTCCCCTTTCTCTCAGCCCATGGCCTTGTTTCCTGTGTTACGGAGGAAATGAAAGCCATCGGGAGAGGATTCCCACAAGCTCGCACCATTACTTCCACCCACACACGTGAACCTGTGTCCAGGTTCTCGCTTCCCTCCTGCTACTATACTTGAGCTATCTGTGCTCCAGTCATTTTAGCAACTGCCTGCCTTCTTGCATCATTAATATTTTCCTCTCTACCAGATTCTTCTCATTGGCTTTCAAATAGAATAATTTCTCCCACTTTAAATTTTTTCTCTCTTGAATCCATAGCTACCTTTAGTTGTCATTCGGTTTCTTTGTTCTCCTTCACCTACAGCAAAGTTCCTTGGAGAGTTGTCCGTACCTGCTGTTCCAAATTCCTCTGGACCTCCCTCCAAGGGACAAGGCTATGCAGTCTGACTCCCATCATTACCCCAAGGCCCTCCCCTTCCCTTCCCTCTTCTTCTCATCTTTCTTTTTCTCTTCGTTTGCTCACCACAGACACATTGGCTTCCCTGCTGTTCCTCCGACCCATCCAACACACCTGTGCCTCATGGAGCCCCTTCTCTGTAGCTGCGTAATACACCTCTTTGCCACTTCTAGGTTTTTCCTCAACTGTCACCTTAACAGCAAAGCCTCTCGTGACCACCTTGTTTAAAATGGCCGCTCCACACTCCAGCATGCCTGACCTCCCCACTCCGTGCTTCATTTCCTGGTAGCCCTTTTCTCTGTCTCACATATCGTATATTTTGATGATCTGTCATCCACACTAGAATGTAAACTCCCTTATTATAAAATCCTTAATACTTAGAATAATGTCAGATAGTAGAATGCATGAAAATGAATGTAAACATCTTGCTGACCTCACAGGGTTGTTGTGAAATACCGTATGTCCAAATGTTTTGAAAACTATAAAACACTGTAATTATACCTGTGCTCATTATTATCACCTTGACAGTGTACATTTTAAATGTCTGTTCATCATCACTTATTCCTAAAACATAACAGTAATTTACTATGTGTACCTGCCAACAGAATGAGCCAATTATTTCTCCTCAAGATCAAGGGCAGAGTAGCACTTGGAAATGATATTGATGAATGATTGGAAGATTCAGATAGTCTACAAAGGGAATCAAATGATAGATTTCATTTAATGAATTTTGAGTGTTTGTGACACTCATACAAAACATTTTACGAAAAACCATGAAAATTATAGAAATGACTTCGATATAAGTCTGTAGAGTTTATTGGGTGATAAGATGTCTACATGGTGGACAGAGCAGTACTTTGACGTCAGCCAGGCCTGGATTTGCCATCAGTTCATGGTGACGCCAGAATTTCTTTGTGTTGGGGTTTCAGGGGGTAGGCTGGTTGTGAGTGGCGAGAGCACTGGCGGAGATAGTATGAGGGCCTTCTAGATCCTCACATCTCTCCCAAACACCAGGTGGCTTCACCACCGGCCACTTAACTATCTGTGTGACCTTGGCCAGTTTACTTAACTGTCTGGAGCTTTGGTTTCCTCATCTGTAAAATGAGAACACAAAGACCTACCTGGAAAGGTTAACGTGAGGATTGTTGGCAGTTAACATTAATGACCCCCCGGCATACAATGTGCACAATGTGGACGCCTCAGTAAATGATAGCGCTCATTATCTTTCTCATCCTGAACACTTTGGATGTAAAGTGGGAACTCCAAGGGAGCTGGGGAGGGGAGCCCAGGAGAGAAGTCAAGAGAGGCTTTGTGGAGGACGTGGTACCGGACCCTAGCCCAGACTCACTCTGCTGCGCTGTGCCTGCAGGTCGATCTCCAGGGCCTGGAAAGTGCGCTTCAGCTCATGGATGTCACTTTGGCTGCTCTGCACGGCTGCTGGACTGGCCACCTCCTGGGCCATGGTGGCTGACTAGGAGACCAAGCAAAGGACAGAGGCATTGGCATTGGGACCACATGGAAATGGAACCTTTGGAAGGTTTGAGCTCCTTTCCTTTACCTGCTCTTTATACCAAGCGTCCAAGTCTTGATGCTTCTTCTTTATTATAAACTCATATTCCTGCCTCATATCCTCCAGGACCTTAATCAGATCTTCTCCTGGAGTGGAATCCACCTTCACACTGACCTTGAAGTCATTTGGTACATGATGTTCCTCCATTTCCTGTTTAATAACAGAGAAAGAAAATGAATTGGCTGTGATAATTAGAAGGCCAGAGGTGTGTTGATTGGCAGCAGTTAACAGATCTTTTAAAAATTCAGCTTTTGTGGTTGTTATTCTTTTACTGGTGTGGTTTGGTTTCTCAGTTATTATTCGTTGATGGCAAAACATTGTATTTTTTTTTCTATTATAACTATAGAATAAAAAATAGCACTAGTTAGGTAATCAAATGGCCTCTGTGATTACTGACTTAATCCCTGTTTGAAAATGTGTCGCAAAGAATCATGCTTCCATAGCGTGTAAAGTACCCTTCAGCACATGTTCATGGGTGAAGTGATGGCACAATTCAACAGTTGAACATTTCAGGTTAGAGGCTAAAGCTTTTGAGAAGGAGTTCAGCAACCCAAAGCCAAAAGGTATAAAGACTTTTAATATCTCGTCAATGCATTATGACTCTGTAGGGCTGACACGGGTAGGATATCATGAAAATCAAGAGGGGCACCTGGGTGGCTCAGTTGATTAAGCATCTGCCTTCAGCTCAGGTCATGATCCCAGGGTCCTGGGATCGAGCCCTGCATCTGTCCGGCTCCCTGCTCAGCGGGGTGCCTACTTCTCCCCTCCTTCCTGCTTGTGCTCTCTCTTGCTATCTCTGTCGCTATCTCTGTCTCTCTCAAATAAATAACATCTTTTTTTAAAAAAAAGAAAATCAGAAACTGTAGGAAAAGTTTAATTAACAATCATTGTCTAACCAACTGTTCAGAATTGAGGCTCTTTGATGTTCGTAAGCAATTTTGTTTGCCTAAAACAGGGATTGCTTTTCTCTTATTGCATCAGAGTCTCAGGGACTTTAGATAGATGGTAACTTTTTCAAAATCGGTTAAATGCTTATGAAAATTAAGATTCCTCATTTTTGCCACTAGTTTTATTTACCTTGGTTAGTGGCAAATTCTCTTAATTCTACTGTCCCCCAATTTGTGATTGTATTTTGGCTGTTGGACATGACACTGAATAGATAACCTTGAAGCTGGAAAAATTAGATGTTTATATGCTTACTTATAATTACTTAGGTTGAAGGACGCTAGGACTGGCATTCAGATGGTGGTTTTTCCTGGGCTATTGAATCATCTGAATGTGCAGATTAAGAACTGTGTTGGTTGCCAGGAGCTCATGGGGAGTCCTACCTGCTCATGTCGCTTCTTCATGAGAATGAGCTCTTTCCTCATCCCCTCAACCTCCTGTTCCAGATCTGTTGTGACAATGGTCAGATCATCCAAGGTCTTTCGGAGACCTTCAACTTCAATTTCCAGATCTTTCTTGAAGGAGTGTTCATTTTCATACCTTTGGTTGGAAGGAAGAGAAGAATACACCTGTTGTTGGAAGGCCATGGCCTTGTAAGGATTCACCTTAGTTTAGAGGTGAGTCTCTTACTTTTTAGGTTTAATAGGAGCAAATGAATGCATGCATCCCTCATAGGTCTGTTTCATGCAGGTTTTTCTGATGGTGACTCAATGTTGTTGTTGCTTTAATAAGAGAGGATGAAATAATAGAGTCATATACCCGTTGCTTAGACTTAGTAACTGTTAACATTTTGCTTCATCTATACTCTATTTTGTATTTTAAACTAAATTATAGGCATGACATTTCACCCCTAGATACTTAGGAATACATTGTTTAAAAGCAAGAATTTTTGTTCAGAATGAAGCAAAATGGGGGCACCTTGGGTGGCTCAGTTGGTTAAGCGTCTGACTCTTGGTTTTGGCTTAGGTCATGATCTTAGGGTCGTGAGATTGAGCCCCAGGTCAGGCTCTGTGCTCAGTGCGGCGTCTGCTTGGATTTCTCACTTTCCCTCTCCCTCTGCACTTCCCTGCTGCATGCCCTCTCTCTCTCAAATAAATAAATAAATAAATAAATAAATAAATAAATCTTAAAAAAAAAAGAATGAGGTAAAACGTTAACAGCTGTTGAATCTAAGTGATGGACATACTCTTAACTGTGAAGAACAAACTGACGGTTACCTGAGGGGAGATGGGTGGGGGGAGGGGAAAGAGGCGATGGGGATTAAGGAGCGCACTTGTGGTGATGCGCACTGGGTGATGTATGGAAGTGCTGAATCACTCTATTGTATACCTGAAAGGAGTATGACACTGTATGTTAACTATACTGGAATTAAAATAAGAAAAAAATAGGGGGCGCCTGGGTGGCACAGCGGTTAAGCATCTGCCTTCGGCTCAGGGCGTGATCCCAGCGTTATGGTATCGAGCCCCACATCAGGCTCCTCCTCTATGAGCCTGCTTCTTCTTCTCCCACTCCCCCTGCTTGTGTTCCCTCTCTCGCTGGCTGTCTCTATCTCTTTTGAATAAATAAATAAAATCTTTAAAAAAAATAAAATAAAATAAAATAAGAAAAAAATAAAAAAGAGTTTTCTACATAAGCATAATAACATTATCACACCTAATGAGCTAATAATAACTCTTTAATACCGTCTAATTCTTGGTTCATATTCAAATTTCCCCATTCTACAAGGTGTATTTTATTTTATTTTATTTTTTTATTTTAATTTTTTTTATTATATTATGTTAGTCACCATACAGTACATCCCTGGTTTCTGATGTAAAGTTCGATGACTCATTAGCTGCGTATAACACCCAGTGCACCATGCAATACGTGCACTCCTTACTACCCATCACCAGGTGTATTTTAAATCGAGTTTGTTTAAAGTAGGGTCCAGTCAAGTATTTGTTCATATTATGCTTTTTAATTATATTTTATAAAGATATTACATGTGGCTAAGGGTGAAATAAGTTTTGCTTTAGCAAAACAAAAACAAGAGGAACCCCCAAAACAAAACAAAGCAAAAGAAAAACAGCGAATGAAAACTCCCCACAATAGGGTGAAGGAGCAACTTACTTGAGGCCGAAGTCATCCACTGCCATCCTGGCATTGTCAATGAGAAGAACGATCTGAGCATTGGTCATCTTGCCATCCGTGATCTGTGAAACACACAACAAGACTCACGTAAGTCAGACACTCTCCCAGGGGAGGACTGCACTTCCGAAAACTGTATTTTCTGGGTAGATGACTTGTTAGCATAGATGACTTCCTTTCTGGCAGCGGAACAACCAATAATCAATAAATCAATAAATACTGAGCACTTACTAGGTACAAAGCATCAGAATGGTTTTTAAGGTAAGAACATGGCCTGCAGCCACTTCACTGTCTTTTTTCACACTCACTTTGACAGGCTAGGATTGATGGAGCTGCTGGAGGAATGACATTGGAAGGGGAAGAAGAATCATCATTCAAAGTACCTCCTGGCTTTCTAGGGCGGCGAACGTATCTTAGTGTTTCATTTGAGCTCATGCACATCTGGTGATGTTCCAAGAGTTTCAGGTTCTAATCCTGTTTTTATTGTGACTCTTAGTTTGGCTCCCTTCAAGCACAATAGTTATTTTAGATGAACATAATTCTTCCTTGTGGTAGCATTCATATTCCTGATCCGTGATACTGAGCAAAGTATCAAAATATCACTGAAACCAGTTTGTTGAACTGATTTTAAATGAATTTTATAAGAGTCATGTGACATGCCATAATTATTTTTTTGTCCAAAGTGACTATAACCGTTCACATAACTTGTAGGTATGTGTATGTGTTTGTAAATTATTCCATGATGAGAATGCCCTAATTGTAGCTATTGAAACATTAACTGAAGCAATTTTTTGGCAGCTTAATAAACTTTAACTGTGGTAAAGCCTCTGGTTAAGACTTTTACTAGATGTTTATATACTTTTTAACCTTAAAATGAAAAATACTGTTGAAAGTTTCTACTTGAGCAATTGCGTTTACGTATATGATTTGTAAATTCTAGGCAGTTGTAACCGCAGTAGTGCTCATTTGATATATGTCACCGTCTTCAGGAAAATTGGGTGGAAGATGTCTCAACGTCAAAAGCATACTACGGCTTACTTTTGTGTCAAGTATTGTGCTGAACTAGGAGCTGGAGATTTTCTTTTTTACTTCATTACTGACCATTGGCATGAACTTGGGCCAGTCACCCTGTTCCCTGGGTTTCAATTTCATCATCTGTTAAATAAGGAGTTTGTGGTAGAAACTAGTAGAGATCCTAGCTCTAAACTTCGTGATTTAGTTGGAGGCAGAGAATCCTGTGACATTCCCATCGTATTTGAACAGATAATTCCTTTATTTAGAAAGGATTTCCTTAGAACAAAGTTATACCCCAGTACAAAGGCACCTTTTGAAGATCTGCTCCTATTCAAAGCTCCACTGGTTACTTGGAATTTGGTATCATGAATGCACAATGGCAGGATTCAGATGCAGTGATAACACTGGGTCTGGAACTCAAAGGGCAGGGCCTGGGGTCCTGCTCTTGTACCTCCTAGCTGAGTGAGCTTACCACGTCTCATTTTCTTTATCCATAAAATGGCAATAGTAATAATAATAGTAGGCACTTCATCAGAGTTACGAGAATTAGATTAGAAGAAGTGAAGTACAATAATGTTGTAACATACTTAGCATATTCTGGGCATACTGGAGACACTCTGAAAGATTAGTTGAAACTATATGAATTTAGAAAAATGTAAAGTGTTTAATTTTCTTTTATAAGAGAACATTTGAGAAGACATATTACAGGTGGCCAAAAGACACATGAAAAGATGCTCAACATCGCTCATCATCAGGGAAATGCAAATGGAAGCCACAGTAAGGTGGCGCCTCACACCAGTCAGAATTGGCGAGTATTAAAAACACAAGATGTAACAAGTGTTGGAGAGGATATGGGGAAAAGGGAACCCTTGTGCATTGTTGGTGGGAATGTAAATTGGTACAGCCACTGTGGAAAACAGCACGGAGGCTCCTCAAAAAATTAGAAATAGAACTGCCGTATGACCCAGTAATTCCACTTCTGGGTATTTACCTGAAGAAAAAACCCACCAATTTGAAAAGATATATGTACCCCTATGTTCATTGCAGCGTTATTTATAGGAGCCAAGATATGGAACCAACGTAAGTGTCCATCAAAAGATGAATGGATACAGAAGATGTGCCACACACACACACACACACACACACACACACACTGGAATACTACCAAGCCATAAAAACAATGAGATCCTACCATTTGCAACCACATGGATGGACCTAGAGGGTATATGCTGGTTGAAATAAGTCAGACAGAAAAATACCATAGAAATAAGAAATGAGTCAGAAAGACAAATACTATATGATTTCACTTATACGTGGAATCTAAAAAACAAAAGAAATGGATAAACAAACAGAAATGGATTCATAAATGCAGGGAACAAACTGGTGGTTGCCAGAGGAGGAGGGAAGGGGAGTGGGTGAAATAGGTAAATGGGATTACCAGATGCAAACTTCCAGTTATAAAATAAATAAGACACGGGGATGAAAAGTACAGTATAGGGAATATATTTTTAAAAAAGAAAAAAGCCAGCACTTTCGTAATCAGAGCCAATATCTGTACCGGATAAAGCCCAAGTTCTCCATGTTGAGGTGCACCCCCTAACTTCTCCTGTCCGTGGTGGGAGATACCCAGGCTGCTGCCCTGCCCAACTCCTTTCTTCCTTCCCTTGGTGGACTTCAAAAGGTACTATGACTACTTCCTTTGCTCTAAAAAAGGATTCTGTAGATACTTCCTTGTCTCCCCACTGCAGCGCTGCTACCAATGCTTTTCCTTCCAGGCTCTTTATTCCTTCCATTATCTAAGCTCATAGGAAACGAAAAGTAGCTCCATCCACGAAAGCCTGGGGACCCTGTGCACTGAGGTGTTGATTGACATCCAGAGACAGCAAACGGTATTCCCTTCATGGAGTCAGAACATCAAAAATACAATGTGGGCTTATTTGGCTTTTCTGAGTTAAATTGGTAATTTATCTGTTGCAAAACCCACATCAAGAATCTGAGTCCCCCAGTCAGCTTTCTTCTCCGAGTACATGAATGGGGAGATCTGAAATGCACTTGATATAGAGCACATTTAAAAACCAAAATTATGGGGCGCCTGGGTGGCACAGCGGTTAAGAGTCTGCCTTCGGCTCAGGGCGTGATCCCGGCGTTTTGGGATCGAGCCCCACATCAGGCTCCTCCACTATGAGCCTGCTTCTTCCTCTCCCACTCCCCCTGCTTGTGTTCCCTCTCTCGCTGGCTGTCTCTATCTCTGTCGAATAAATAAATAAAATCTTTAAAAAAAAAAAACCAAAATTATTTCCCCCGTTCAGGCTTACTTGATGCAATATTACGATAAGCCACTCTGTCTGAGACATCCTTCACAGTCATAAGTGGATGATGAGGATGGGTTGAGAAATAATTTGTGAAGCATAGGTTTTGCATTGTGAGTTGTAATTAATCACCCGGATTCTCCCCCAAGGCTCTGAGTTCATTCGTTTAAAACACTCTAGTTGGCGTATTAGTAGAGCATTGTTGCTCCAGGGTGTGTAATCTTGTTCCAGGAAGAAGAGAATAGAATTTTTTTATCATAAACCACAGTGCCAAAATATGGTACTATTGAGAGCCATTCTAAAATACACATATCCTTATGACTAATTCCAACTCGATGTTTCAAAAGGATTGGATTAATTTTTGAACTCATTTTCTTACAGACTTTTTGAGTAACATTAAAGATCCCTAAGGTGGGGGTGGAAGAATACTGTATCTACTGATCACATTTCATCCAGGCCTGGGCAGGGGTCAGCCCCTGGTTTTTGTGGGTTGTTGTATCCTTTGGGCCTCTGTTTTCTTACCTGTGAGTAGGGGAGGTCAGGACAAATAGAACACCCTCAACCTCAAAGAATTGTTTTCTTCAATGAAAAAAACACAACTAAAATAAGTAATCCAGAAAAGAGTGGAATTCAAACCTGAATTTAATTTATAACCCAGAATTTAAAGTCAGAACCCAGAATCCCGGGCTTAGAGAGTGGGCTTAGAGAGTGGACATGCCGCCCCCTCCTTGGCGTTGCCCTCGCTCACTTTTCTCTGTTCTGTTCCAAAGACTTCGGGCAACCACTCAGTCTCAGTCTCCTCATCTACAAATTGGGGGTAAGAATACTTGCTTCACAAAATGAGATAATGTGTATGAAATGTGTGTCGCATGACTAACAATGCAACCGTCATGCATTATTTCCACTAACAAGCAGTACCGTGTTTGTAGGAGGTAGGCTAGTGAGCTCTGTGCTCTGCGGGAACTGTGAGGCCATTAGAAACCGATCTGGGTTAGAGATCTTGCTGGTGGTTTTGGTGGCTGCTTCACCTCTCTGAGCTTCAGTCTCTTTACAGGGTCATTGTAAGAACTGAATCAGGTAACATCAAATGTTTCCATCAGCACAGAAAGCTCTCGGATGGTACTGCTATGGGTATTAAAATATCCAGCATGAAGGCTGGCATACAATAAGGGCTCAATACATGTTTTCCTCCCTCTTCCCTGTTCCCTCCTTCTCTCTGCTGTCAGTTAGTGAATTATTTGACCGGGTCTGACCTCACGTTTCTTTTGGGAGTTAAGTTCTCAGCTGTCCATTTGCAAAAACCTTCTTTTCTCTCCATTCTAAAACAAAAGTAACTTTATTAATGAAAAGAATATGATGAGGTTTGTTGAGTCACCTTGTTTTTTTTGCAAAGACAACCATGTACTATATAGTTAGGGTAATTACACAGTCAGTTATTAGGTTGATTATTCAATAATTAGGGTTCATTATGAGGACAGATTTATATTATCTTGATTGGTCTTTCCTACATTCAAGCAAGGACAACTGAGGGTTGAGAAATACCGTATAAATATTGGAAACCCGTGATGCCCTTTCTAGGATGGGTAAAATCATCATCTTACAGGGAACTTTTTGGGACCAATTGACGTAAGAGGGAAGTTACATAGCTTTAAAAAATAATTTATGAGCTGACTGGATTCCCTGCACTTCTAACCAGTGTTGTGAGACATCCCAGAAGGTATAAGCTCAGCTTTTTTAAATGTTCGATTGAAATTGTTTTTTATGTTTTAAAGAAGTCTTCATAACCCTTCCTAATTCTAAGATTCCAAAAATTGTGCTTATTTTATTTTATTTTATTTTTTCTAGCAATACGCCCTTTCAGGGCTGTGAGCAGTAAGAACGCAGAACTCCTAGCAGCCCTCGAGAGGAAATATCCAGGAATGTCAGGATGATGCATCCGCGGGGGAAGTGACAGCCTTTAGGTATGATCTCCAAAATCATGTAACTCAGCCCTCTTTCTGTGGGGAATCATGCTATCGCCAGGACTTTTGAGATGGAGCAGAACCGATGTAATGAGAAAGTAAATGCTCTCTTGTGCCTCTTGTGCCCTGAGCAGGAGGGATGAATACCGGCCCTTATCATTACTGTGACGTTCCTGGATCTTAAGTGATACCAGACAACAGCTGGTTGCCTTGCAGTTTTTGGATTTTCTATATAATTTATGTATAGAAGACAAAATACACAAAATAGGCTTTCCCGAGTCCAAAAGGTACAACAAGAAAATATCCTCAAACACCTTTGTTCGCAATTACTTTAAGCTCTTCTGCCATTTTCCTGGAACTTGTCTTTTGTACCGATTTCTCCTCCCACGGCTCTCTGGAAATGCAGCCCCCTCTTGAGGCCCAGGGCCACCCATGATCTTACCTGCTCCTGCAGATGGCTGATGTTTTCCTCATACTGGGAGTAATTTTGCTTACTGCCGGGATCTCTCTGCTCGTGCCACTTCAAGATGCGACTTTCGAGCTTCTCATTGGCCTCCTCCAGGGCACGCACCTTGTCCAGGTAGGAGGCCAGGCGCTCGTTGAGGCCCTGCATCACCTCCTTCCCACTCGCAGCTGGAAGCGATTTGCCTCTTCTAGATCCCCAAGGCCCTCCAGGAGGCAGGCAGCTTGGCGAGCTGAAGGAAAGGGAGATGTGGACACCCCCGGCCCCCCCATGGACACTGGGAGCCCGAGGGAAGCTCCCCAGCTGGCCCCAGCGGCCTCCCGTGCCATGGAGGGAGCCTGAGGGGGTCTGGCTAAAGTTGTGGCTGGAGTTCATGGTCCCATCTGTGTTTGGTGCAGGGCTGGGCTCTGCTCTGCTCCCTGGCACTGCAGAACTGAGCCGCCCCAGACTGCCCTGGATGGTTTTATGCCCTTTGCTGTGGGAGTTCCCTTCCCTGACAACTGTACCAACAAGATCATATCATTGTGCAACAGGTGTTTCCTCTTGGTCAATCCCGAAGTGCCCCTGGGCCTCCACACACGTTGTTGTTGTTTAGAACCACATCAGTATACCAGTTTGCTTCTCCCTTCTTGTAACTGGGAGGTGGCCCACGACATGAGTGGGTATTAGTCTCAGGTGTCTTTCTCATCTTTCTGTGGAATTTTTCCTTGACCATTTATCTGAAAAGAATCAGACTGAAGTTCACAAAAAGGTTATTTGGTGTAGTACGGATTTCCTTTTAAAAAGTAGACATTAACCACACAGATACACACGCCTTCCCCTGCCCCAAATAAACAAACCCCAGCTCTACAGTGAGGGTGGGAGAGACTCCAAAGGGAAGAGCCAGATCAGAATCTCCGGCCCTAGAATAAAAATACTCATGCTGAGGAGACGGAGAATGTTCTGAATATCTGATGCCTTTGTGGCAGTTACTGTTTGATGGAAAGTAATTTCAAAGGATCATTCTTAAGAACAAACCCTCAATTATAATTAATTAATGAATGACCGAGCCTTCCACTTCCAGGGTGCCTTTCATCCCCAGCACACCTCAAAACCAAACAACCCAGCCTGCACCAGGACTTCCTTGGCCTCTGGGAGGAATGCAGCCTTTGGTAACTGGCCAGCAGCCCTGTCCCGGCCGAGCCCTGAAAAGGCTGGCTTCTGTGTGTCTGTGACCTGCACAGGGGATGGAGGAGCACAGGAAACGAGCCATGGGTTGTCTAACGTGCTTGATGAATCTTACGCTTCATCTGCCAAGGTAAAGGTTAGAAATGAATAAAGAAATAGTCTGGGGGTGGGGAGCCACATGCTGGTTACTAGCAATTAGATTTAAAGGGGACTTTGAAATAAAATGGCAACGTTGGAAGGGACTTGTGTACCTCCATCCAAACCACTCATTTTACAGATGTGGAAAACTGGCCTGGGTGGAGGGGTGGGGGGGCGTGGCAGAGGACAGATCGTGGGTTAGAGGCAAAGCCACGGTGGGGCTCTTTCCACCACATAGCGCTGTCATCACTGAGTTGAATCTTGACAGAGCCCTCTAAAGATTCTCTTCCATCGTGGTGGTAATGGGACTTCCCCATGGCCCTCTGATGGTCTTTGTTAAATGTACATGACCACTCTTGACGTAGCCAGGCAAGGGTTATTGTCCCCATGTTACAGATAAAGAATCAGGGGCTCATGGAGGGGACTGATTCAGAGCTGATTTGCGTGTGCCGTGTAATTCAGCCACGAGTTCCTCGGTGTCACTGCCTCGGTCTGTGCTGTTTGCACTGCTCGGATACTCACTGCCTGACTGCCCACACCTGCTCCCCTGACTCCCAGACGTAGTTCAAGGGTTACTCCTTCCACGATCGTTTACTGGATTTTCCTGCACGAGTTGGGTGCCCCTTCTATGAAGAAACCACATCCTCTGGATCCTAAGACCCTTCAGAGGGGCAGACAGCTTAGTATCCCCACCCCACCGTGGAAGCTGGGAGCCCCTCAGCTGGGCCCAGCCACCTCCCTGGACCTGACTCCACCCCTGTTCTTTCACTCATCACTCTGCATTTGTCACACTCTGGGACTGCAGGCGTCTTGAAAGCTGGGATTATGTCTGCCATCTCTCAAACACCAGAGTCTGGCTTCTTCTTCTTCTTTTTTAAGATTTTATTTATTTATTTGAGCGAGCGAGAGAGAGAGGGAGAGAGAGAGCACATGCGGGGTGAAGGGCAGAGGGAGAAGGAGACTCCCTACTGAGCAGGGAGCCCAATGTGGGACTCGATCCTTGGGACTCCAGGATCATGACCTGAGCCGAAAGCAGACACTTTCTGAGCCACCCAGGCGCCCCAGAGTCTGGCTTCTTATAGGCATTTCATAAATATGTGTTAACTCAGTAATGAACTTTCTAGAGTTAGAATTTTAATTCTGCTCCTCTGATGTCATCACCTCCTGCCCCTTTGGGAAGTGTGAGTTGTAAAACCAGATAGTAGGAAAAAGCCTCTCCGAGGAGTGAACCAGCCAGCCATAAAGGCAAGCTCATTCCTCATTACAGATAAAATTACCTAAAGCACACCTGCAGTGCTTGTCCACCCTGGCAACAAAACCTCGCAAAAGTCCTCTGGAATTTCTTCATCTCACTGTGGGCAAGAAGGAAAAATTTAGCCAAGACCAAAGGAAGGCTTGGGGGCACTTAGAGGGAGTGTCCTTTTAAAGTGTTCTATGGTCACTTACATTTCCGAACATGAGAAAGAGACAAAGGAGAGACAAGATAAGAAGAGAGCAAATGAGGGACGCAGAGAGACTCGTCTGGATGTGTGGTGGCAAGCAGTGCTCGGATGGGGGTGGGTGGTTCCTGATCATGGATTTTGACTCAAAGTTTGGGTCAGCTCTGGATTGTGTTCACATGGCTCCAGCCTCACAAATGACAACAGCCTTCTGTAGGTCGTGCAAGGGCCAGTCTGTGCGCCGTCTCCTGAAACTGCCTCTCAATGACTGGTGATCAGAATGATCACTTCCCCGCGCTTTGCAGGCATGTCTGAAGTGGCAGTGACCTATTAGCCCATGCGCCATTTTACATCAGTGTGTGGGAGTTTGGGTTTATAGGAGTTAACCTGGAGCAAAATACTTCTTGTATTATATACAGCAGGACCAGGGTAGGGAAAAATTGGTGGTTCCATCTGAGAAGACTGGAGTGAAGTCACCTCTTCTAGAACTATTGTGCAAAGATTTTCCTTGTAGCTCCCGATCTGTAGAGCTCCATTGGATTTTAAAAGAAATGGTGGATTTTTGTTGGTTGGTTGGTAAAAATGATACATGCTTGTTATGAGAAAATACTGAAGTAATACATGAAAGTATAAGAAAAAAGATTCTACCACACAATCATTGGTTAATCAGTGAACATTATTTCAGATACTCTCTATCTGTACATATTGGTAGACATAGGGACGACTAGAATAATTTTAGAAAAATGAGCTCATACGGTTTATTCTATTTTAGAAGAGTTAAATTTTAAAAATTTAGATGATAAGCTGAAATGAATTCACTTTAGTTACATGTTTTCTATAGGATTTTTAGACTTTCATCGCATTCTTTTTACAATTTTTAATGAGAATAAAATGACCTGTATATTTGTGAAATCACAGAGCTGGAAAGAAGGGCAAGAACGGGTCATTCTTTGCAGCTGTCTGCTTCTAGGAAGGTCCACCACAAATTGCTGAGCTTATTTTTAAACTAATTTTTAAAGAACTCAAGGGATAAAGGGTCAATCACCTTCTTAAAAGATGCCCAACATTTACTCACCGTTTTGGCCAATGAGCATTTCACCTATGATCCGGTTTCATAATTTTTTTTTTGCATTTCTATGGCGTTCAAACTGTTTCTAAATTATTCTTCTTTGCATGACTTTACAGCTAAAAGATTTGCAATCTTCGCATTTGGTTCATCTTTCTGATAAATTGAGATGTCGTCACTAAAGGGGATGGATATTTTGCAGGAGAGCTTGGGCAGCGAGTGAACGAAGGGGATTGCACGTGGGCATATCGGGGATCAGAAGGGAGCCCTGGCAGCCGTTGGCTGTCATTTACTGGGAGCACAGCATGTGTATGCCTTTTCAAGACCATCATTCCATCACTGAGACAGTCCCTAGGCACCCTTTTCTTTAGAGTGAGAGAAGTATGGCAAGAACAATCCCCAAATAGATTTTTGACTCTGCATGGCATTTCAGAACAGATGAGTAGTAGATCTTCCGGCAAAACTGCTATGTCATCATCCTGTGATTTGGAGGGCTACGCAACAAGATGAGACATTTATAGAAATAAAACACAGTGCCTGCTCTGCGGCCAGGTCAGACATTCTGTAAGTTCCTAAGTTTATCAAACTGTGGCCAAATAAAAATTAGATTTTTTTCATATTTTGATTTTTCCAGGAAAAAGGGGCCAACAGGTAGAAGGTTTAAGTGAAGAAGTGTTCAGTATAGTGTTCCAGGTTAGGAGGGGAAGGCAAGTCAACTTAAGGTGCTTCCAAATAATATGTGTTATGTATTGACGGATGTACAAGGAAAAATAGTAAAAACACGCACAAGCCAAAAGAATTTCGAGATCATAGAAGGAAGTTTTCTCAAATGGTAGGTGATGAGACAACTGTGTTGGAAACTCTTCTTGATCTGATTTTGAAAAGCAGGAAAGAACGAGATGCGGATGCAGAAGTAGACAGAGCCTCAAAGGGACCACAAACAAAGAGCACATGTGGCCTTATGGGCAGAGTTAGGAAATTTGAAGAAAGAGTGCAGAATAAGGAATGAGAAAGCAGATTTCAATTCAATAAAATCTGGCCGTAAGTATTTATTAAGGTCTTCCTCTGTATTTGCATATTCCTGAACAATTTGAATATATAAGAACATAAGAAGCGAGGGGCGCCTGGGTGGCTCAGTCGTTAAGCGTCTGCCTTCGGCTCGGACGTGATCCCGGCGTTCTGGGATCGAGCCCCACATCAGGCTTCTCTGCTGGGAGCCTGCTTCTTCCTCTCCCACTCCCCCTGCTTGTCTCTCTCTCACTGGCTGTCTCTCTCTCTGTCAAATAAATAAATAAAATCTTAAAAAAAAAAAAAGAGCATAAGAAGCGAAAGACACTTCTGCCGCGTTTACTACACGTCAACCAACTGCCTGATTACCCCAGCACTGAATGGGAAGGAAGCTGAAAGGCCCAGGCTCTGGCCTGCTCACCTGTAAGTCCTCAACACTATTTTCAGTTTATAGAGGGCTGTGGCGGGCCCTCCGTAAATGTTTATTAACCTTGGTCTTGGGAAGTTGCACTACTGCTCTACGGATTGTGTCGAATAGACTACGTGAGATACAGATGAGAAGAAAAAGGAAGATGATGGTGGCTGGGTCTGGTTAAAAAAACAAGCTCTCTAATGGAGTGGATACTTGAGGGAGTCTCGCGGTTGAGAGGGAGCAAAAGGTCCCAGGTAATGGAGTCAGAAAGAATGGCTGGAAAGGAAAAACAAATCCTGTAGGAGTTCCCAAATTCTGGATTTTGCTGATCGCATCCCCATGGTGTTTTGTTTTGTTTTTAACATGTTCCCCCGACCCCTGTATTTCTTGTAAGGTAGTAGTTTGATCTATAGGCTTTATTAGATTCATGTCTGACATTTTTGGCAAGAATGCTTCCCGAAGAATGTTGTGTTCTTATTGTTCACGCTGTAACAAAACTCCTTACATCGGCCTTGCTTTGCCTTTGGTGCTCAAGCTCTTGTAGCTTCCGTGTCCCTGGGGAGAATTTCCCAGGTGAAAACAAGACAATGCCTCATTCTAAGCTGAGATTTTTCATTTGGAATTGGTAGATTTCAGGAAGCTAGTAAACATCTCTGAAAGTGTGCAAAATTGTCTCTGTGTGTTCGTATGTTCACTCTTCTGGGAGGAAGTTAAGCTTTCATTAAGTGTCAAAGGAGCATAAAAATAGAAAAAGTTAGGATCCAATGGTGTAAAACTTTAAAGGTTCATTCTCTCACTGGCCTTCAGTTCCTGGTAAGATGCGTAGGATTTTCATGTTCTGTAGGGGCACAACACTGGACTTCAGAATGAACCGTATTTATCACCTGTCTTATACCCACCACTTTATAGACAGGGAAATAAAGAAGGAAAGTACTTTGAGCAAAGGCCCTTGGCTAGTTCGTAGCGGAGTTAGGACTAACAGAAGGATTCCATGACATTGTTGTAGAGCTCCTTATCCTCTCTACTTTATTACTATTTTTTAAAATCATGAAGCTGATGCTTTGGGTTCACTAACGTTTTTGCACTTGTGGGATGTTGATTTATATATTTGTTCACTTACAAATAGCCAGCTATGTTTAAAATGTTTCTGTTCCTTTTTTCTCCTCCCCTTAAACTATGCATCTTGTCTCTGATTCCATTGCGATTTTAAACTCCATAGCCACACATAATTAGGGTTAAAATCCTCCAATTTAATTTACTTAATTATTAATTTTATTGGGAGTTTCCTTTTGAGGTGCTCTGGACTAGACCGATAAGACACAGTTCCTGTCTTCAAGCAGCCTTCAGTCTATGGATATGAAGGTTTCGTTTTGTTTTTTGCCAGTGACGCAAACTGCTGGGGACGCATAGGAGCAGTTACTGACCTTTACCCATTTAGTCCTTGAATTCAGAGCTTCCGGAGCTCAGGGAGACATGGCAGTTCAGCATTATCACCAACAGAGACGCCACGTTTTCCTCGTTGTTGGGATCTTTTCACCTGGTAGCGATGAAGTCATCCTCATTTGAGTGACAGATTTGTCATTCAGTCCCTCATTGTGGAGCTTGGGGAGAATGGGTCGGCCTACCCCGTGATACTGGGAGTTCAGTCTCATTTGTCACTATCACTTTTAAAAAAGGAGCCCCATCCCCTCCCTTTTCCCGGTTTCCTTTTCCAGCTGCCTCTGAACCTCTCTGAGAAGGTCAGAGATGTTCCAGCCAGATAGCTTCTTTTTTTTTTTTTTAAAGATTTTATTTATTCATTCGACAGAGAGAGAGACAGCCAGCGAGAGAGGGAATACAGGCAGGGGGAGTGGGAGAGCAAGAGGCAGGCTCCCAGCGGAGGAGCCTGATGTGGGGCTCGATCCCAGAACTCCGGGATCACGCCCTGAGCTGAAGGCAGACGCTTAACGACTGAGCCACCCAGGCGCCCCCAGATAGCTTCTTTGAAAGGAGTGCCAGGACAATCCGGGCTAAGCCTGGCTTTGGAAGGTTCCCCAAGCCCTTCTGCCCTGCCTTTGGCATGCCTCCAGGTCTGTTGAAGTGATTTTGTTCATTTAAGGCTGCAGAAGACAAACAGATCCCACCAGTGGGTGGGGAGTGCTGGTGCAAGACTGAAACGATTTCATTTTTTTCTCCTTTTTATCATCTTAATGTGGTGAACATGATAGGTAACAGATAAATCCCTATACAAAGGTTGCTGTCACTGATAATCCTTGAATTAACCTGCACATTAGCTTCGGTGCTCGTGGGCGTTCCTTCCTTTTGCCACTTAAGGAGATGTCTTGAGTAACTGTGATGTTGGTTTGCCGAGCCGTCATGTCATGCAGTTTGCTGAAGGCTGTCTTGGTGGCTTTTACCTCTAGTCCAGTGTAGTGCGTGTTGGGACATGGTCGGTGTATGGAAGGCTGTGGGAAGGTCCTCGTGCTCTAGGATTCTGTCCACTTGACAGTTGTGGGTGCCTGAAATCCAACCATTTATTTGTTTGGTTTACCAAAACAGGGCTTCCTATTAAAAAAACAAAACAACCCGTAATGTATTGTTCACCTTTTTATTCATTCCTTCATCCATTCCTTCAACAATTATTTATTGAATGCCTACTCTAAGTGATTGGAGCGGAGAGAGCAAGGGGAATGGGGATGAGATGAAGTTGGATACACACGGGCTATCCTGTGTGGGGATGTTCCGGGCTTTCCCAACCCTGAGTATTTTGATCTTAAACATAAGAGTTTCCTACAGAAAGATTTTAAGTGGGGGAGTGTCGTGCCATGATCACATTTGTGTTTTAAAAAGATAACCCCGGCTGCCTTGTGGGAGATGCATGAGAGCGAGAGTAACTGTGTGGGGGTCCGCTGGGAGGCTCCGCATCCATCCAGAAGAGAGACGATAGTGGTTTGCTCATTATTGTTTTCTAACAGAATGATTTGGTGAAACACACAGGGTATTTGAGGAGTAGCACCGTGTTGGTCTTCCGCCATGACAAAGAAGACGTCATAAAATTCAGTTTGGTTTTGATCCTGTGACGTCCACAACACGCATGTGCTGCGTTGACCTTTTCTACAGGCTAATGTCATGAGCACAGTGTTGAGTACGCTGTCTTAGGCTGTACGTGTTTGATATGTGTTCTAATCAGTCTGCTTGTAGACGGGAAGTAGACTCATCCTAGAGCTGGCTCAAGTGTTCTTTTGTTCAAGGCTATTAACCTGTTTTATGGACAAGTAACCACTATGATGGACTCTCTGTTACAGATAAAAGAATTTGCACAGTAAAAGGACATAGATTTGCCTGAGGTTGTCCAGTGGCAGTGGCACAGGGGCCCGGGGGCCCGTTCTCTACTTAACCACTGGGTTAAGTTCAAATTTCATCCATGTATTTACCGTGACTTCATGTGTGTTTATAGTGTCTTTGCAGATTTATTTCTAGGTTGTTCCTCTTAATATTTGTGGGTGATCTTCTTCTTACCTATTTTCTTGCTTATTACTATTCATGGCTTGGCTTTTGGTTTGGGAAAATTGGATTTATTCTTTCCCCATTCTCTCCTTTCTTTTGATTAGGAATGATTGCTTTTTCTTTTCTTTTTTTTTTTTTAAGATTTTATTTATTTACTTGAGAGACAGAGAGAGTGAGAGAAACAGCACAAGCAAGGGAAAGGGGCAGAGGGAGAGGGAGAATCAGACTCCCTGATGAGCAGGGCTCGATCCCAGGACCCTAGGACCATAGCCTGAGCTGAAGGCAGGCGCTTAACCGACTGAGCCACCCAGGCGCCCCAGGAATGATTGCATTTTCTATGCTTCTAGTTTCAAAGAATTCCCTACCCCTTTTAATAATCATCCTGATAGGGAAGCCTGGGTGGCTCAGTCAGTTAAGTGGCTGCCTTCAGCTCAGGTCATAATCCCAGGGTCCTGGAATCGAGTCCCACATCGGGCTCCTTCCTCAGAGGGGAGCCTGCTTCTCCCTCTGCCTGCCACTCCTCCTGCTTGTGCTCTCTCTGTCTCTTTCTCTCTCTGATAAATAAATTAAATAAATAAATAAATAAATAAATAAAATCTTAAACAAAAATCACCCTGATGGTGCTGTACCTTTTCCATATCTTTGTTACAGTGTGGATTCGTGGAAGGGACTTTGGCCTGAGGGCTAAAGACCCCGCTCTGCTATCAACACACTGGGTCATCTTAATCTTTTGGTCTCAATTTTCTTATCATTAAAATGGGACGAACTATCTTCCCTGTAATGAATAGGGCTGTTGTGGGGAGTGAATGAGATAATGTACATAAATGAGCTGTATAATCTGTATGTAATGTCCATACATGAACTATGTAATCTGCATGCTATGTACACATACCAAGTATGTAATCTGCATATGGTATACATACATGAGCTGTGTAATCGGCATATAATGTACTCACATGAGCTGTGTAATCTGTAAGCTTCAGTGTGCAGTTGAGGGTAGAGGATAGTCACGATTGTAAACACTCCTAGTCTGCCCTGCAGCCCCAATCCCACAGGTCTCAAGAGAGAGGAGACCAATGAAGTTGTCAGGAGGTCACAAGGGCTCAATAAAAAAGCCTCGCCTAACAGGCATACTTCTGTCCCCAGATGAACTCAGACATAAACATTAATTGTAAGAGTTAACATTTTATAGATACAGTCCACGTGAAGGTTCGTCTACATTTATGCTGATGAATGTTCTAGTTACCAGCTTCAAGTTCAGATTTTGATTCTGCCATCTACTGCCTCAATTTCCACAAATGCGAACGGAGCTTAATACTCACTTTGATGGATAGGGCTTATTGTGGGGATTAAATTAGATAATTCATGCACTGCACGTAAAAAGTGCTCAGTGGTGCTTATTAAAATGTGTGTGTGTGTGTGTGTGTGTGTGTGTGTGTGTGTGTGTCTGCCTGAGTTAGAATAGTCTATTCTGGTCAGGTAAAATAAGCCTATATCGTTCTGTGTTCTGGCTTCAGACAGTTTGCTGGGAAGTTATATATATTTTTTATAGATTGCTCTAAACTTATACACTATTTCAGTATCCTTAGTGTCTTTTAAATTCTCACTTTTCACTTAATTATATCTCAATTCCTTTGTTATATTTTATTCTTACTCCTACTATGTGATCTGTTTAAAATTATTTCTATTTTAGGATGGACCCTTTTTCCACTCCGAGGAGGTTACCAGAGCATTCTGTATCTTATACTGTGTTATAATAACTGGGGTTTAAGGTAGCATAAAGCACAGTGAACCAGTCTTACAGTTCTTCTCTAGGAAGGCTTGAATTTGTCCTGTTTCCTTTGAGCAAGCGAAAGCCATTCCCAAACACCTTTTGTTAGATCTCACTCCCATTCTTTCTTTCCATCTCTGTCTCTCTCATTTCTCCCATGGACCATGACTCTTTCTCTCCCCTTTGTTCTCTCCACTCTCTCCCAGAGTGAGAGGAGCGGTCAGGAGAGTGGCCAGATTGGCTGGAGGGACAGGATCATTCCAGCTAGTTGTCCTTTTTCTTTAATACTGAAATTATAACAGTCAATTAGGGAATAAATTCTTACAAAATGTATGTTGGTTAAAAAAAGAAGAGACAGTTTTGCATGTTGGTTGAAAGTGGAGGGTCTGAAGTCACACAGTCCTGGATTTGAATACTGGCTCTGACACTAACTGCCCATGAGACTCTGGTAAGTTATGACTGTCTCTTGCCCAAGGCTCCTCAAAGATGAGTGGGTGTGTAGGAAATGCACATAGAGAACACTGAACACTGTTTGGCACATTGGAAGTACTCAGTAAATGTTAATTGTTGTTATTGTTGCTATAAAAAGGTGACCCCAGAAGGTTATGGAGTATGTTTACATCTTCAAACTATTAGTTAAGGTATAAGCCTAAGTATACACTATCTTTACATCACTTGTGTTCCCTGAGGCTTGACATACAACATGGAAATTTGATTGGTTGGTAGATTTAAATACTCATGACTTTGTTACCATATGCACCAAGCTCCAGTTTGGGTCTTGGTGTTTTATGGAGATAATACATGAGACCTCTCTTTTGCTGGTTTTCTTTTGGTTTGTAGGAGAGTGTGACAGGCAGAATACCACCCTCCCCCCAGCGTGTCTGTCTCCTAATATCTAGAACCCTGTGAATATGTTATGGTACGTGGCAATGGGGAGTTAATGTTGCAGAGTTAAGGTTGCTAATAAGCTGGCCTTAAAAGGCAGAGATTATCTTGAATGATTCAGGTGGGGCTGTGTCTTTAGAAATGGAAGAGGAGGTAGAAGAAAGTCCACATCGGGAAAGGAATGTGGTGAAGGCAGAGTCAGAGTGATGAGGTTGCTGGCTTTGAAGGTGGAAGGGGAACCCAAGCCAAGGAATGTGGGAGGCTGGAAGAGGCAAGAAAAGCTTCTCCTCCAGGACCTCCAGGAAGGAGCCCAGTTCTGCCAACACCTTGTTTTAGCTCAGTGGGACCTGTGTCAGACTTCTGAAATAAGATGGTGAATTTGTGTTGTTTTGAGCCACTCAGTTTGTGCTAATTTGTTACAGTGGCAATAGCAGATTGATACAGCAAGTGTGTGTGTGTGTGTGTGAGAGAGAGAGAGAGAGAGTGAGGGAGAGAGAGAACTCTAGTGATGGATTTTTGCTGAAGAATAAATTGAGGTGACTAGGATATTGTCCATGTCATTTATAAAACATATATTTTCACATGTATCATATGGATTTTAATTGTTAGCATAATAGCAAAGATGTCTGTAGTACCTATTTCATAAACTCTATCCAAATTACGGGCAGATTTAATTTGCAAGTTACCGTATATTATATATCTCACAAAATTAAGGAATTTAAACCACATTTAAACATTTCCTAAATGATTTTTATTGAAAAGTGTAAACCGGGGCTTTTCTTGAAGAGCTAGGGCATACGTGGGTATCATCATTGGGGTGGATGTGAATATTTGTTTTTCAGTTACAACCCGAGACTGTCTCCCATGTGATCTCCTCTGGCCACAGCTCCTGAACTGCTCTGTGGACCTTCCTCTCAGAGAGAGCTACCCGAACCACAGGTGTGGTTATCACTAATTGCTGTTTACTGTGCAGGCGTCGTATCAGTCATGTGAAGAGGTGGGGCTATAGCTGTGGTGCTGGACATGGAGCCTGCAGTCCGTTCCCACCAAACATTCTGTTCTGTTCGGAGAGCTGCAAATGCCCTCTTGTCTTATCTCACTCGCGGCCACAAGAGCATACCTATTTTCTTCCTTCTTCCTTCTTATTTTGTCTGTGTTGTCCAGGACCTCCCCTGAATTTGCCAAAAATAGCATCTTCTACTTTTACTATCTAAACCTAGTACATTTTATTTCACTTCTGAGTGCCCCCCCCCATAATTTGTAGCCTGTATCAAAAGAGATTCGGGGGGGGGGTGATTTTTAACATCCTATCCTGTCACTCTATATCCTATTAGTCTTATGGTCACAGCCAGAAAGTCGCCTGCAGCTTCGGCAGTCCATGACCGATGTTGAAGCTACAGGTCATCTGTTGGAAACACGGCTGGCTGGCTGCCCTTGTTGCGACCTTGTGCTCGCCATGACTATGAACAGAGTTGGAAATGCGATCTACGCTTTCCTGATGCTTCTCCAAATCAAAACCTCTTGGTTTTACGTCTAGTATGGTGCTGTGCCGTTCCATGCCAGTCCTCAAACAGTAAACTTCACATGAACTTGACCACCTAACTCCTGTATTGGGAATGAGAGGAGATGGAAGTGCCATCTAGTTGGGCTGTCTGGTCTCTGAGAAAGGGCTTCGCAGGGTGATGCTCCCTTGTGCCGTCACTGGTCTGAGTCTCTTCTTAGGCTGGTGAGTTCAAAGCGCCATTTTATTAGTGCACCAGAATGAAAGGGATTCTCAGGAGCCAACTCACAGGAGCCTAATTCATAGGTGCCGGATGAACGAGCCAGAATGCAAACTTATTAATTTAACATTGAGAGATGATCCATTCTGCAACCATGAAATTCCCATCTGTGTTGTATCTGAGTATTAGAGAGACCAGACTGTGATATGGAAGTTGTTTGGTAAAAATGGAACCAGAAGAGAGATGTGGGGTCTTAAGGAACGTGGCCTGAGGAACTGCCCCGACTCTCCCTGCGCTCATGTGATCGCATGCAGCCTCGCTCCTTCCTGGATTGGGCTGGGTATAAACACCGTCGAGTTGCTTTTTGGGCTCACCTTCTTCGGAACTCCATGACAAGCACATTTCCTTAACTGTTTGGGCCTTTGATTGGGCTACAGATATATGGTCAACTTTGAGTGATTAGAACCAGGGCATTGAGAGTATGGAAGACACGAATTTGTTCAAATTTTAACCTGACCCTTTACTAACTGTGTGATGCTGAGCAAGTTAGTTAACTTCTGTAAGCCTTGGTTCACTTATTAGTGAAGTGGGACTGATAATAGCATCGTAAGGTTGTTGTGAGGATTGAGCAAGAAAACTCAGGTAAAGCACTGGGCACCGTGTCTGAGGCGGAACCTTCAACTGATTTTTAGCTGACTAGAAGCAGCGTTACTCTTTCTACATGTTGACCACAGGAGGCACTGTGGATTCTGCATGGATCTCAGCACTTTGATTGCATCTTGATTGTTCTGTGTTAACTGGGACAGGTTTTTTTGGAGGCTTCCTGCTGCTTTCTCTGTTGAGCCCATAACCTGACTCCAGGGAACATCAGGTACAGGAGAGACAAGGGCAGCAGAATCTGTTCTCAGAGAAGGGCCACCAACCAGTACAACCTGGGCTACCCTGACATGTCCAATCTCCCCCAAAATGATCCTGTTTATAGGGCTGGTTTCACACTGTTTTCCCTCCTCCTAGTGGGCAATCTTCTTCTTGTTGGCTGCCAAAGAGTATGAAGGTTTATATATTATGGGGAGGTCCTTTCCAACTGAGTTCCGTAACATTCCAGAAAATAGAAGAGTTGGGCCTACATGTGGTAGTCATTTCCCTATGTGTATGTATATCAAAACATCTTAAATAGATATAATTTTTACTTAAAAAATAAATAGTAAAATAAAAAAAGAAAGGTTCCATCCTTGATCTGGTGCTTTCATTGAGTTATTGGGTTGACTTTGCTTGACGATGTCGTTGTCAGCTCCAGTGAAACATTTCATTAGCTTGAGTGTGACTGTTTGGCAGGCGAATGTAAGTGTCTCAGAGCAACAATGAAATCATACTCAATGATACTGGGTGCCAGGCATGCCTAAGAGCTTTGCATGCATTCATTAACGTGATCATCTCAACCCTATGAAGCAGATGCTATCAATAGCCCCATTTTAAAGAAGAGGAAGTAGAGATACAGAGGTTCAGTAACTTGCCCAAGATCTCACAGTAGGTGTCAGGGCTGAGAATCAGACCCAGCTGGTCTGGCTTCACAAATCTTCTAAATCAGCATGTGATTATGCTTCTTGGCTCAGAGTGGCCAATGTTATCTTCTGGCTTTTTCTAATGCCTTGGTAGGCACAACTTGTACAGAATTTTCACCTCAGTCTCCTTTTCTCCCTCAAGTTGCAGAGTTCTCTTAAATGGGCTGTGATTTTTATTTGCCTTCCACTGTGAGACTTCTCTCTGCACCCACAAAAGCTATGCTGGGAGGTGGGGGAGGAGGTCTCTCAGAGAGTGGCAGCGATGGAGGAGGGCACAGTTATGTTTTTCTGATGGGCCAGTGGCAAATGAGCTGAAAATACTTATGAAAGAGAAGATCTTTCTATCCTTACAAATTGGGAATAGGCCATTCTCTATAACCAACTATATGGATTTGGAGAAATTCTGTCCAAAATGTGGTCTCTCTAGGTCTTCTGGTTTAGTGGAGTTGTGTTGCTTCTCCAAGAGCCACAGATATCAAGTAGTAAGTACTGTCCCCTCCAGGGTAACTCTCAAGAACTTGCTGGGCCCATTAGGCCACAATGAGCTATAAAGCAGAGAGTTTTACCCCTGGCTTAGAAGAAGTCCTTTTAATTTTTTTTCTTTGTAGAAAGAGACAAAGAAGGGAGCCACAAACCTGCTTTCTTTCTAGGACATAGTAAGATAAACTTTAATTTCAGGTGTTTTCTTCAGGTACCACCAATATGTCCACCTTGATTCTTACGTTGTTCCAGACAGAGAGGGAGGAGAGAGAGAGGGAGGGGAGAGAAAAGGGAAAGGGTAGGAACAGCAAAAAAGCATGTTCAGAAACTCTGCTACTGGTGGTACCTTAACTGGAACATTTAGAAACATCGGTATGTTACATATTTTCTTATGTGCATGTAAGTGGTGGCCTGTGGCTTAAAAGCATCATCTGAGAAAACCCTCCAAATATAATGCTCAACCTGAAATGATCATTTGACTACATAAACCTTTCCAATGTTGCCAAATGGGGTTGGTTGTTCGCATTTGAACTGGGTGCGTGGGTTGTTCCCATGAAGCTTGTGAATCATTTGTGAACACACCAGATATTTCCAGCTAGCCAACCAGCCAAAGGATTCATTTCCTATAAAGACATTTGATTACAGTGTTGAAACAGTACATTCCAGGCTTGCTTGCATTGATACCAAGCATGGGGTTGTGTCATGGATGCTGGTTGCCTCAGCCTACAAATTCTTCCTAGTGTGGATGGTGCTCTTCCCTTCTCTTCTGGGACACTTTCTGTTTCTCCTGAATTTTAATCTCTTTCTCTGTCCTTATTTGGGGATGGCACTTGCTTTTACATTTTTTTTTATTATCAGAACTTGCATTTTAAGTCAAAGTGGACAGAATTAGAATAGATCTACTCAGGCAATGAGTAGAATACTTTTCTCCATCGTTTGATAAATGGAAATTATGGGAATTAATAAGAACATACAATCATTAGCTTCTTAAGAACTTAAAGATCTTATCAATAGCATCTAATTTCCTTTTTAAAAAAGACATCAGAGAGAGAAGGAATTGGAGGATGTTATCTCTGGTGTTATTTCCTATTTACAGATGCAGAAAGCAAGACATAATAAGGTGAGTAACACCAGGGATTGTAAGAGAAGCTGAAGATATTAGATCAGAAAAATCTCTGGGGGGCGCCTGGGTGGCACAGCGGTTAAGCGTCTGCCTTCGGCTCAGGGAGTGATCCCGGCATTCTGGGATCGAGCCCCACATCAGGCTCCTCCGCTATGAGCCTGCTTCTTCCTCTCCCACTCCCCCTGCTTGTGTTCCCTCTCTCGCTGGCTGTCTCTATCTCTGTCAAATAAATAAATAAAATCTTAAAAAAAGAAAAGAAAAGAAAAATCTCGGTCCAAGAGCAGAGAAGTCAAATGATGCTCCTAAGAACTAGTATGGAAGGTCACTGCCTGCTGGTCCAGGGTTGTTTTCCATCAGACCCAGTTTCAGCACTGTCTACTCCAGATGTGATGGGGAATGAGAAGTAGAAGGAAGAGCACTGGATTCTCTCACTGACTGTGCAGTCATGGACCAGTCCCCTTTCTCTCTCAGTTTCTTCCCCTCTGATACAAAAAAGTCTATTAGATGCCATCAAAAATCTTTCTAATTTTCAAAGAGATATTAGCACTCCCATGTTCATTGAGGCATTAGTCACAATAGCCAAGAGGAGGAAACAATCTAAATGGATTGTTTGATGATGAATGGATAGAAAGGAATGTGCAATACATATGTATGTATGTATGTATACATGTATGTGCGCACACACATACACATGTAATGGAATATTATTCAGCATTTAAGAAGGAGGACATCTTGCAATGTGTGACAACATGAATGAAACTTGAGGACATTATACTAGTGAAATAAGTCAGTCATAGAAAAACAAATAATGCATGATTCCATTTATATGAGATATGATATGATTCCACTTAAAGAGACATGAGATATATCTAAAATAGTCAAACTCTTGGAAGCAAAGAATAGAAAGGTGGTTGCCATGGAAGGAGGTTGCTTGGGGGGAGGGTAAAGGGAGGGTTGCTAATCAAAGGGTATAAAATAAGTTCTAGAGACCTGCTGGACAACGTTGTGCCTATAGCTAACAATACTGTATTGTTCACTTAAAAATCTATTAAAAGAGTAGATCTCATGTTAAGCATTCTTACCACAATAACATAAAGTTAAAAAATAAAACTCGGTCTATGAATTTATGAACAAAAAGAATGACCAATGCTAATATCATAGACTCCTTAGATGGTCTCTCACTAGAAGTGACAAGCAGGCTAGAGAATAGTTCTTTGAAGAGTTGAAAAAATAATCTCTTGCTACTGTGAATTGTTTCCATTCTTGGACACTGATTATAGAATGTATCCGGTGCTATGTTAACCTTCTTAAGGAAATCAAAGTACTTAACATTCAATCTTATTGTGTGACCCTGGGTGAGAGTCACACAATACTCACTATTCACACAATATTGTCATTGAACTGCTCTATCCATTAGTTCCTTTATCTATTAAATGGGAATATTAGGGGTAACTCCTCCATGGTAATAAAGATTAAATAAATTAGTGATTAAATGAGTTACTTATTAGCTTTTTGATTAACCCTACTTCATAAACAGGTGGATGGATATGTAGAGAAGGAATTGTCTGCAAGCATGGTTATCTATCAAGCTAGTGTCAGAACTTAAAAGATAATCCCCTAAGGCAGCAATTCATCCAGATCTTTAAACCAAAAGGCATTTGTCAGTTAGCAAGCAGTGGCTTTTATAATTCAGCACACATGCTTTGGGTGAGAATTTTGTTAAAATGTGGATGCCCAGGTCCCACACCTGGAGATGCTCATGTAGGAGGTCTAGGGTAGGCCCAGTAATCTGAATTTTATAGGTTCCTCAGGGGATTTGGGTATAAGTGGTTTCTGAGTCAACTAGAGAAATCCTGGTGGCGAGTAATGTAAGGGGTTACCACTGATTGAACTCTTGAGAAATTTTCAGGCCACATCTTCTAAATAGAAATTGGTGGAATTGATCCTAGCGGAGGATGGAGAGGTTGTGGGCCATTTATAGGGATTTGGGGGCAGTTAATGGTTGAGAGACAAAGGGGAAGAGAGAAGCATGGTTACCCCTGCATTTGGAAGTGTTTAAACCAGCTGTCATATTAAGGTGGAGTCAACATGGAAAAAGACGATATCTAGAGAAAATATATCCTTAAACCTCCCTTGTTTAGAAATATAATTGCGGACCACCAAATGGGTTTTGATACTCTTTCCCTCTCTGAGACAAGCTCTAGCAAACAAAGGCCCTCTTGCTCCTTAGAGTCAATCCTTTTTAAGATTGTGTCTTAGTAGGACTTTATAGACTTCAGAGCAAGGAACCTGGTGTTATAACTGACTTACAGGACTGGGATTCATAGTCTTTTTGGTTTCAAATATCTATAATTCAGCCTAGTATGGCACATAAGATACTTTGCTTAGAGTGGGAGGAAGAGATCCTGTTTTGGGGATAAACTGGGAATGGCATTGCCATATCAACCCAAGGTTAGCCTGAGTCCGGCGAGGTTCCTAAACCCTGAATCCTGTTAATCAAAATTCAGAGCAGACTGAGCAACTCTGGCCTTTCTCCAATTGATTTCTCAGTTAGTGTTGACAGTACATATGAGGTCCACTGGGGACCACCACCGAACCAGGCACAGAGGAAGAAGTTTGTGAAATGACAAATGCCTGGTTTCCAATTAGGGGACAAAACCTCTCTTCTGCCTGGCCTTGTACAGTTTACACGACCCTTTTACTGTTATTAGTCCATTTAATCCCTCCAGTGCCTAAGGACCTACATTGTTATGTCTCTTTTACTCAAGGTCATACACATAGACTGGGGTGAGACTCTGTCCTAGGGCTTCTGAGTGCGTGCCCTCTGCTCGCACATTTCCATCCTTCAGCCTGAGATGGTATGCTGTGAAGTGCTACCAGGGGTAATCTGGGCCTTCAGATGGGAAGGAAGTTATTGATAGGAAAGAGATCATTCTGGGAGTTCTGCATTCCACTTGCTCAGTATAAGTTGCTACTTGTCTGGAGGAAGTGACTGCTGAGCTGTGAGTTTAATGATGCTTTTGTCTTTGCTGCGGGCACCAGCCATCAACTGATATCTGATACAGACCCTAAGACCTCAGAAACGCTCTACTGAATAGAATTGCGTGGTTGATGGCAGGAAGATCCTGTTCTGTTCTTGTTTCACACCTCAAAGCTGAGCACTATTAAAACTCCCCAAATCATGAGTGGATAACTACATTTATGGGAAAAGAATTTTGACATGAGATAATAACAGAGTTAAGTCTAGGGCTGTAGTTAAAAGCAAAGCTTATGTAAAAATAACATTTGCATCATGCTCTTCAGTATACCGAGGAGCATGACATAAACAGTTTCATTTGATCCTCACAACAAACCTGTCAAGTAGCCATGGCCCTCATTTAACAAATAAGGAAATTAAATTTGATGAAGGCTAAATGTTTTGCTCAGCGTCCCAAGAGTCTAGTTTAGGACTTCAGGTCTTTTGACTCCACATTCTGTATTTGATTTATAATTATTTACTAAAATTTCTGGAAATGTCAAATAACTTTGTAGGGATTGACTGAAACCCTCTGCGACCCTGCTGTGAGAAGCTCTGATCATGGCCGATACATACACGGTATCTTCTTACTTGAGAATGTCTCGTGCTTGCAAGCAGCTATTACTCAATGATTACTTTTCTGCAAAGTTTGTGGGGTCAAGTCCATTTCTCTCTGGTGGATAGATCGATGGAGGAACCTAAGCTATGTTTTCATGGTCATCAGTCCCCGGGAGATGGAGGAATAGGGTTATGGAGGGAGAGTTCCGGCTCCAAGTCCCTTGTTAAACAGTCAGAGACAACTCCCATTCCCTAAAGAGTAGAAAGAGAAATAGCAAACATTTAATGAAAGGATCCATGTTATTCCTTCAAAATTCTCCAGGTTCACTCCCTACAACTCTTCCTGATTCTTGATGAAAATATTTGGAGAGCCCAATGGTTACAAAGTTTTGGAGAACATGGACATCTTCAAAAATACCTTGGGGGAATGTAAGGTATGTGAATACGGATAACAGACAGCAGAGTTCAACAGGAGACAGACTCATGACTACTGAAGGAAACTAAACATTAAAGAACTTTTCCCCTATTCATGCTCTTCTTATATAGGCTTCTTTGTATAGCCAAGGAAGGATTTTAGAAGGGAAGGTCGTAGCTTTTCACCTCATGTACCGTGGCCAAAAACAATCCTAGAACTTGTCTGACTGGCTCTCGTGAGGCATATAAGTAAACAAGTCCCGAGTAAACAAAAGAGAAACCTGACTATCACTGCGGAGTCAAGTAATGTGGGCACCTTCCTTGGAACTTATAAAGCAGTGCCTGTCTCTCAGAGAAATGGGAAATGTGCTTCCAGAGAAATGTCATTTATTATCATGTTGACAGCGGTGACTTAGGGAAGGATCGGAATACAAGGAATTCTATCTAGCAATGCAGACCCACTGTGGTAGTAAGAAACCAAGTACCTTAAGGGGCTGGGGACTTTTTAAGCCTTTCTGGTAGGAGCCAGTATTGGCCTCTCTTTCATGACTGAGGGTCATTTTCATCACCTTGGAATGTTAGACTCTGGCAGTTCTGATGATGAAGCAAGGCTGCACGTGCTCATGAGAAGAAATGATTTTGCCATCCTTAATCTCCTGCGTGGTGGTGCAGATTTTAACCAGTATTCGGGGCAGGACTCTGTAGGCGCCGCGGGGCTCGTGTGTCCTGCAGGAAGCCGAGGATGATGTGTTGTAAATTGGGGCTGGGCATCCCTTGGCGCTGGTCTTACTCGGAGGCTCACGTTTGGCGGCACACGGGCTATAGGGAAGCCTAGAAGAAAGCCAAAATTTTACCTGTGATTGAGCGAAGGTAACGATGGTGATGGAGAACGAGAGCGGTGGGTAATTTTTCGACATGTGTCACTCGAAACAAGTACTCCCAAGTGCTTATTCATTCATTTTGTTCTATCGTTAGTGAAAGAGGAAGGATGAGAACAGACCCAGCAGAGAGCAGCCTCTTAGGTTTAGAAGCATTAGCTTACGTCAGCTGCCGTTACGGCCAATGCCACGGTGTTGGGGAAGAACCCCGTGCCGGGAGTTAAAGACCAGGGTGCAGCCCAGCTCTGCTGTTTACCAGCTGGTGACCTCAGGTAAGTCAGTGAACCCTCCTGAGCATTAGTTCTCCATCTGCAGACTGGGTATCATTGACTTACAGGGTCAATAGCGATAAGGGCCAAGTTGAGGGGCTTATTATCTGAGGAAAAGAAGTTCATCAGATATCTTTCTTATCAGTGAGTCACAATACTTCTGGTGGCCTGAACCCCGTCGATGGAAGAGTCCTCCGTGCTTTATCCGGAAGCTTCGAAGTGCCTTCTGGGCATATTTAAATGAAACTTTATAGAACTGGGAGTTGGAAGCAGTTAATAGAACTCTTTTTAGAAAGTATCATCTTTCTTTGATGGTTCAAGGCACTTTGGTATATTGTGGCTCCTCGTTCGGTATATTGTAGCTATGGTTAACCTGGGGCTAGTATAATGTAGCAGTGAAAACGTGCCAGTTAAAAGAATGCCCTGAACAGAGTTCACTGGTTATTTTGGGGAAGAAGGTCTCCGTAACAATTGTAACTGAGTCTGCATCTGGGGCGTTAGTTTGGACTGAGTTGCTTCCTCTAAAGAGCTTATGTGCTATCTAGGTCAGTTTCTTGTGAGCTGGTTGGCTTCTTATCATTGAAAAGCATTACAATTTCTACTTTAAAAATGATGCAAAAACACACGTATCTACGTGCTGCTGTTGGCATCAAGGACACGTGGCTGGACAGGGACGGGCATTTCAGCCTGAGCAGAATGTTCCTCCAGAGGGAGTGGGGTCTTCCTATTTGATCTCATGAAAGTTCATCTCCGTGCGGGAAAATCTATAAGTCGCCAGGAATATTTGAGTATTGGGGAAAACCATTTTTTTCCCTTGTACTTTTAAAAACTCAACATATAAGGAATTAACCTGGTGCACTGGCTCTTCAAGATGGCGCAGCCCAGCTAAGACCTCACATTTGGACTAGGTTACAACTGTAGGTCTCCAAACAGCGCAGCTTGAGACCGTGTATCGCAAGTTCCCATCACTGGCAAGAAGATCAAAGCACACGCCCCCTGTTGCCAGTGGCAGTAATACATGCATGTGAGCATATTTTCTAGTAGAAGCTGTTTTTGTTTTACTTACTTGACATCCGAACTCTCCAGAAGGCTGCGGTATGTGGCAATCTCACACTCCAGCTGGGACTTGACATCCAGCAGAATCTCGTATTCTTGGTTCTGTCTTTCCAGGGCACACCGGATCTCCGCCAGCTGAGCCTCCACGTTATCAATCAGACACTGGATCTGGGCCAGTAAGGCGGTGTAGCGGGCCTCTGTCTCCACCAGGATGCATTCCTGGGAATCTCTCTACCATGGAGGAGGAAAGTAGGATTTACAACGATGACTCGTTGGAGCCTAGGTCACTTGTAAACTGCATCATTTTAAACAATGGTTTCTTTGTGACAGGTACTAATGAATCTCTAAGCCCTCTTATTACTTCCTAACCAAACAAATCCAAAACCAAAATTATCAACTATGCTAAAGCTCGCTTCCTTTTATCCTCTTTACTTATTTTTGCCTCTCTTTAAGTATTTACTTCTTTCTTAATCACCTGATAATATCCTACCACACTCTCCTACCTGTGAGACAAAAAAATATTCCAACTTATTTTATGCCTGGGCTTCAAGAACCTGTTACCATGGTACCTCATTCTGTGACTATTTATACCTTAAAAAAGAAGTTAGCGGCATTTAGCCATAAACAACGCTTTCACTCAGTCCATTCCTTTATATCTAAAACACGAGAGTTGAAACTTTGGTGATTAAAGTTCTTTCCTGCTCCATCATCTGTTAGTCTACGGATAATGGAATTTTAGGTTTGAATAACCTATTATTTGCATGGTTTTCCCAATTTTTAGAGAGGAGAAAACTGAGGTTCAAGGGATTAAGTGAGTGGCCCATGGTCACATGACTAGCTGGTGACAAAACCAGCTTTGGGGCAGGGTCTTCCAAATACCCTTCACATCAGAGCATTTAAATAATTCCCTACTTCAGAGAGGTGGTACAACGAGGCAGACGTGGTTCCAGCTTTGGAAACTGAATTATGGCTCAGACTCATTTCTTTTGTGAGTTTTAACAAGTTACTCAGTGCCTCAGGATCTCAGTGTCTCCATCTCTATAAAATAGGCAAGATGGAACTCACCTGGGATTTGGCGTGGGAAAAGCACTTCAGTTCCCTGAGCCTCAACTGTAAAATTGGCTTAATAATGATGCTACCTCCTTTATAAGATTATTTTATAAATCTGATAGTTTGTAAAAATGTTTTGCATGTAGTAAAATGCTCCATTAGTGTTTCCCAAAGTGTACTCCATGGATCATTATTGCCATGAGATGCTCTTAAAACAAGGGGTCCAGAGTCAAATAAGTTTGGAACGCTGAATACCATGCATCTCCTTCTGGGAGATCCACAGGGCATATTGGCTTATTAAAGGCCTGCAGGAAGGTACCTGTTGAACCAGCGTTTCCCAGGCTTACTTGACCACAAGCCCTTTTTTTGGCCATAGACCCTTTAGCAAACAGAGGAACTTCTGAGGGACACAGTTTGGGAAACACTGCACCATGCAGGTGTCAGGGCTGCTGCCATCCCTGCCGTGTTGGGCTTGGTCAGCTTGCTGGGTACCATTCGGTGCTGGGCCTGCAGTTCAATCTCCAGAGCATTCCCGGTGCGTCTCAGCTCAGTGATCTCCTTCAGGCAGCACTGCTGCTGTTGGGAGCTGCTCACCACCTGCTGGTTCAGCCCCTCCATCTGCAACACAGTCAAAGGCCATGACTATTATGAAGGAAAACGTGACATTGATTTAATGTCACCTGGAAATGCAATGTCACCTTCTTGGTTTTGAGTTTTCTACCCTCCCCACCTGTGTGTTGAACCATTGCTCCACTTCTCTGCGGTTTGTCTCCATGATGGACTCATACTGACATCTCATTTCTTGTAGAACACGGTTTAGATCAACAGAAGGGGCAGCGGTCACTTCAATGTTGAGTCTGTCCCCAAGCTGGCTCTGCAGGGATTTGATTTCCTGTGGAAAGAAAAAGAATGTGAAGTCACTTGGTGAACAGATGACACCCTTGTGTTCTTGTTTGTCTAACAGCAATAATTTAGCTTAATTGCATCTGAAATAGAGCTCACAATGAAGGAATAGATGACTTATAGGTGCTATTGAGATGCTATAAAATGGCCTCAGGCTATTTCACATATGACTCTGTGTTCAAATACGTGGAACATTAAAAGGAATCAATTAGCAAGATCAGAGTCTTAAAGAATTTAGATCATTTCCAGGGATGGGTAATGGTGAAGCAGCAGAGAGGTAGAATTTATAATAAGAGAACCATAGTCTATGACGCCAGTGTGGGCTTTTGCCAATACGGACTTAACACCAACAGTGGCAGAAATCTGTGTAGGGATGCCTACAAAAAGATGAGAAACGAGTGAGGTCAGGAAAAGCATCGCTTCCTTCTGGAAAAGCTGGAGAGGGCAATGGAGGCCTAAGATATAGTGTGATAGGCGATGGACTTAAAACACATGGAGCCAACGGTAGTAGCAGCAGGTATTTTCAGGGCTGAAAAGCAGAGTAGTATCTACGTTTTGGAGACAGCTTTTGCCAAGTTTGACTTGAGGGAATTGCTGCTATTTTTAGAGGCTGAGCTTGAAATGACTCTCTTGGTTTTTCTCTAACCTCCTCATGGTTGTTCTTGAGGCAGAGGAGCTCCTCCCTCAGAGACTGGACTTGTGCCTCCAGGTCAGCCTTGGCCAGGGTCAGTGCATTCAGGATCTGCTGTAGGCCGTTGGCATCTGCCTCCACCAGCTGGCGTCCGGACACCTCAGCTTCGTACCTTTAAGAGTGAGACATAAAAAGAAAGGCATTACAATGCAGACGGTGTCAATCAAGCCAAGCAGAACTCCTTCCACATTCTCCTTCGGGACTCTCATGTGTTATATTTCTGTTGTGGGTTTCCTTCTCTTTAGAGGTGAGACCCCTTGATAAACATCACCACATGATTGTTATTCCTTATCAGTTTGCCAGCGTGAGGCCACATTGCTGTTCTTTGAGATAAGGGAATTGGTCCTCCTCCTCCTGCCCCTGGAGGCATTGCAGTGGTCGTGGAAAGAGTAATGGATTAGGAGTTAGAAAATTCAGGCGCACGTTTTAGCTGTGTCTTGCCCTAGTTGTATGTCTCTGGATGTAACTGAACCCCCTTAAGCCGGAGTTTTCTCGCCTTAAACAAGGCAACTATATATGAGGCCTCCCCATTTTTCTGAATTACTGTGCAGGTAATCAGATGGATTCATATGTTAGAAACTGCAAGCACTGTTTACATGTGAGTGGTTATTAATCTTTATCATTTCTCGAATGTGAAGGTTTTTATCTGGGCTAGCGCTGCTATGGTATGGAGCAGGAGGCTTGGCAGATTTGGGGATAATCTTCTTGGGAGTGTGTAGAGTCAGAGGCAGGGTGAATTCTGTCATGAATGACAGTGCTGGGTGGGCTTACTTGGCTCTCAAGTCATCAGCAGCCAGTTTGGTGTTGTCAATTTGTGAGACCAGTCTGGAATTCTCAGCCTTGGTACACAAGATCTAGAATTAAGAAATTGTACACACAAATGAGACAAACACCAGGATCTCCTTCTTTAAAAACCAAGGGCTTGTGTGTGTTGCAATTAACACGGGGCGGGGGGCGGGGGACAGTTAGGCTTTTCATAGCTATGGTTAGGAAGCTTGAGAAGCTTTGGAAAATCAGAGTTTCTGTTATTTTCCTAAAAAATCAGCAAAACCCACTCCAATAGAAACTTTTGTATATGTTTTACTGTTAAAATATAAAATCTGCCCTCGATTTGCATCCTCTGGAATCTAAACGCCATGAGGGCAAGGGCTTTTTAGTTCACTAATATTTTCCCAGAGCCTAGAGTAATGTCTGGTGTGTTGTTGGTGGTGCTTGGGAAATACTTGTTGAAGAAATAAAATGGAATAAATCTGGCACGTGCAGTAGAAGCAGCACATCACTCGGATTAGGAGACAGGCTCGGTGTTGGAAGAAACCATTGAAACAATTTGGAGATGATGACATGAGCATAAGAGGGTGAAACAGTGGTGATGGTAGCAGAATAGATAAAACTTAAACTCTTTAGGAACTTTTAAAACAAAATGCTCTTTCTCAGATCCCTGTTTTCTTATTTTTGTTAAAGAAGTGGCAGCAATCGGCTGTTGACACATGTTGACACACTTCTGAGACAGCAGAATGTATCTCTGGAATATGAATGAGTATAAAACTCTGAATATTGCCTCAAGATGGCAATTTCATTCAAGAGATTTTCTTATTCTACGAAGTATTTTTTTCCAGCATAAGAGGAACTAAAAATATTAAGGTTTAGCGAATGGCTATTGCTTGGAGAGTGTCATGCCCCAATCTGATTATACACATTGCTAAGACTCTTACCTTCTGCTGGAGCTCCTCAATGGTAGCGTAGTAGGACCTGTAGTCAGGACATACAACACAGAGCTCTTTGTTACACTCCTCCTGGATTTTGCGCTCCAGTTCCGCATTCTCTTGTTCCAAGATCCGCACCTTCTCCAGGTAGTTAGCAAGGCGCTCGTTCAAGATTTGCATGGTCTCTTTCTCGTTACTGTTGATGCCTTCACCACACCAGCCACAGTCATCCAGAAGGCAACAGGCATTGAAGTTGTTTATTAAGCAGATGGGTGTGAAATAAAAGCAAGGAATGGGTCTGGCAGCCCTCGGAACATGACCGGTTGGTGGGCAGCTGTTGGCTTTGAGACCACCATGTTGGCAGCTGGTGTTAGAAGAGACGGTCCGACAGTTTGTAATCCTAGAGCAGCTTTGGTGTGGCGTTGAACAAGAAGTTGTTGTACAGCCCTTGGCATCCATAGTGTGTATCCAGTTTTGGTTTATTTCAGTCTGTGGTCCTGATTGAAAGCTCAAGCAGCCGCGACTGTGTCTGAATTCCAAGCTTCTTGGCTATTTCCTCTTTGAAGTGCTTATATAGCCTTTGCTCTAGGTGGGGTCACAGCTGGGAGGATGTTTTCCTTTCTAATGTTTATATCAAATCCCATAGGAACATCTCATTAGTCTGCTTTTTACTCGCCTGAGAAGAGTTACCTGTCTCATAAAAATGTGCATTTCGGCTGTTACTAAGTTATGACCCATCACAACTACTACTTGTCATTGGACCCAGAGCTTCACATGAAGTCTTCAAAAGGAACTGTCGTCACAGTTCTAACAGCATCCATTATTAAGTAGGTGTGAGTATATTAAGTTCATTAAATCCTTGTTGACCTCTCCACCTGGCATTAAGCTTGATCAGGAATGAGTTCATCCTTCTTTTCCTTTCTTCTCTAGAAAAGGGAAACTATTAATATCTAATAATTGTTGGAGAACTTAGAAATCCGTGTTTTATTTTGTTCTGCCCACGGATTTTCCCATTTTCATCATTCAGACATCATGAGTATGGGTTAAAATGTTAATTTTAAAATAAGACCCTTCTTAAAGGTGATTGCTAGATTCCTGTTTCAGTTTGCCAAGTAGGGTTTGATTGCTAACAAGAAATTTCTTAGGAAAGAGGCTGGTTATCTTTTGGTTTTCTAAAGCCTACATTTTATGACATTTTTAGCGCCTCAGTGTTTGCTCGTGGAATTACGTTAGCTAAAAATTTGTCATAGTGTTGGCTTATATTTGCTGTTTAAACATGATCTGTTGAAAGGCATGTGTTTTCTTTCTCAGGAATACTTTCTCAGCATTTTCTTGAGAAAGTTATTTGTTCCTGATCCTTTATGGAGGCTCTAGGAGAGAATAATTACCAGCTTCTAGAGGCTTCCCATGCTCCTTAGCTCGTGGCCCCTTCCATCTTGAAAGCCCCCAGTGTCAGATCTTGTTCACATGGCATCACTCTGATACTGACTCTTCTGCTTCCCTCTTCCACACTTAAGGACCTTGTGATTATATTGGGCCCATGCATATCATCTAGGATAATCTTGCTATTTTAAGGTCAGCTGATTAGCGGCTTTACTTCCCCTTTGTCATGCAGCCTAACATATACAAAAATTGTAGGATAAGGACATGAACATCTTTGGGGGCCCATTATTCTGCATATCACATAATGTAAGGAAAAGACACACTAATTTACAATAGCACCAACAAATATAAAATACACAGGAATAAAATTAGTTAGAAAGGTAGACTACATGAATAAAATATTAAAATGCACTGAAGGACAGAAAACTAGAATAAATGGAAAGATATCGTGTTCTTGGATTGAGGTACTGTATTCATCACTATAAAAATATCAGTGATCTCTACATTAATTTAACTTAGATTCCAATAAATTTATTGAGATCCTCCCAAAATGTGATTTTTTTCAACCAGACAAGTTAATTCTGAAGTTTTATGAGAAAAAATTAATCAAATTTGAATAGCCAGGAAAATTCTAAAAAAGAAAAGTCACCAAAAGATTAGTCCTTCCTTTTTAAAGCCTCAAGAATTAAAATACTATAATATTCATGCCTGAATAACCAGAAAAATGAATAGAATAGAATAGAATAGAATAAGGAGTCTAAAATAGACCTCCTTATAAATTGTGATTTAGTATATGATAAATGTGACATTTCAAATCAGTGGGGGAAAAGATAGACTATCATATGTAGTTTGGGGACAATTCTGTATCACTTGAGGTCAAAGGTGGGGCAGGAAATGTTGGAATCATACCTTATCCCTTATAGTAGGACAAATTACAATTTTTTAAAAAAGATTTTGTTTATTTATTTGAGAGAGAGAGCAAGAGCACATGAGGAGGGAGAGGGGCAAAGGGAGAAGTGGGCTCCCCAGTGATCAGGGAGCCCAATGCAGGACTTGATCCCAGGACTCCAGGATCATGACCTGAGCTGAAGGCAGATCCTTAACTGACTGAGCCACCCAGGCACCCAACAAATTACAAATTGATCAAAGATTCAAATGTGAAAAAATGAAATCAGAATTGTGCTAATAAATATGAGAGTTCTTTTATAAATTTGAAGTCAGAAGGCCTTTCTAGTAAGGACCAAAATAATGAAACCATAAAAACTTGTAAACCTGACTACATCGAAAAGCTTGTACATTGGTAAAAAACACAACCTCTAAAATCAGAAGACAGATGACAAACTGGGAAATCATATTTGCAATAACACTGCAGATAATGATCAGAAAGAAAATACAGAAGGCACTCAATTTAAAAAGTGCCTTAGAGGGGTGCGTAGGTGGCGCAGTCGTTAAGCGTCTGCCTTCGGCTCAGGGCGTGATCCCAGCGTCATGGGATCGAGCCCCACATCAGGCTCCTCCGCTATGAGCCTGCTTCTTCCTCTCCCGCTCCCCCTGCTTGTGTTCCCTCTCTCGCTGGCTGTCTCTCTCTCTGTCAAATAAATAAATAAAATCTTTTTTAAAAAAAAGTGCCTTAGAAAAAATGCTGAATGTCACTCATAAAAAGGAAATGTAAATTTAAACTACACTGAGATACCATTTTATCTTTCTACCTATCGGATTGAAAAAAATCACAGTTTGATAACAAATGTATACAGCCTTTCCTTTATTGCTGGTGGGAGTATAAATTCATACAATTTACTATACTGCTGCAATAGTTGGACAGTGTGATGATATTGGCATGAGGGTTGGCAAATAGATCAGTGAAAAAGAATATGGATTCTAGAAATAGACTCACATACATACAGTCAGTTGATTTTTGACAAAGTTTCCAAATTAAGTCAATGAGAAAAGGATAGCCTTTTCATTAAATGTTGCCAATCAGTCAGATAATTGTATCCAAGAAATGACTGTATATTGAGCTTTACCTCATACTATACATAAAAATTAATTCAGCACTTAAATGTGAAGATTATATGTATGGAATTTTTAGAAGGCAACATGGAAGAATGTTTTCATGAACTCGTGCTGAGCAAAGACTTCTAGCACACGGAGAACACTGAACATAAAAAAATGGATTAGGGGCGCCTGGGTGGCGCAGTCATTAAGCGTCTGCCTTCGGCTCAGGGCGTGATCCTGGCGTTCTGGGATCGAGCCCCACATCAGGCTCCTCCGCTATGAGCCTGCTTCTTCCTCTCCCACTCCTGCTGCTTGTGTTCCCTCTCTCGCTGGCTGTCTCTATCTCTGTCAAATAAATAAATAAAATCTTTAAAAAACAAAACAAACAAAAAAACCCCCAATGGATTAGATTTCATTATAGTCATAATCTTTTGTTGATTAAAATATACCACGAAGAAAGCAAAAGGGCAAGCTGCTTGCTGGGTGAAAGGATTCACTGTTCTATAAAGGACCTTCCCTTTGACCCAGCAGTTTCACAACTAGTTCTGTGCCCAAGAGAAATGAGTGCATATATACATACAAAGACTAGTATAAAACTGCGTACGGCACCCAAGCTGGAAACAGCCCAGCTGCTCACAAGCAGGACGATGGATCAACGAACGGGTATGTTCATAGACTAGGTTGGTACTCGATCACACAAAAAATGGACTCTTGGTATGCACAGTGACATGGAAGAACTTCAGGAACATTATGTCAGCCTAAGGAAGTCAGGCACAAAAGGGTACAAACGGTACGATTACATTTATATTAACTTCGGGCGCAGGCCAAACTCCTCGACAGCGTCAGGTATGAGAGTAGTGGCTGTCTCGTCATGATGGAGGGGAGCTGACTGGCAAGGAGCCCGGAGAAAGTCTCCAGGTTGATGTTTTACATCTTGCTATGCTAGTCTGGGTCTGGGTCTGGATGATTACATGACTGTGTGTGCTTTCAAATTTCATGGAACTGCATGCTTTCCATTGATGCATTTTATTGTATGAAAATTAAATCCCAATGAAGTATGGTTAACATAAAAAGTTAAGGTTTGATACAGCTGAGTTGTTCTGCTAATGCTCACTACTTTCTTCATATACTTGAATTAAAATGGGTCATAGATTCACTTGTGAAAAATGGAAGTCATGGATGTGCTAAGAGAAAGCATAAGAATTCTTTTATAAATTAAGAGTATGGAAGGCCCTTATAACAATGACTCAAAATCAAGAAACCACAAAAAAAATGACTCCATAAAATAACGGCATTTGAAATAGTAATAATTTTAAAAACATATGAAAAGGACCAGAAGGAGAGATATCTAAATGTAAAGAGTGGACTTCTGTGAATTTTGTAGCTATTGATGAATGTTATTTTCTTCTTTATGCTTTTGTACAGATTCCACAACTTCGAGGTATCGCTTTCCGAATCAGAGAGTTTGACCATTATTTTGTATTTTTGTTTTTGTACCCTTTCTCCATCTTATCACTTTTCTTCTCTTGTGTGTCTCAGGCAGAGTTTTTCCTTCCTTTATTTGTGCTCTGGAGCTGATTCCCCTTTGATTCCTTCAGTAGGACATTTCATCAGTTATTCTCCTTTCTTGTATCTTGCACATCTTCTGTACTGCTTGACCAGTTTTCCTTCTCCCCTCCTTCTCCTTGCTCAATATAGTTCAGTTGTAAAGTCAGGAAGTTAACATGGATACACACACGTATATAATATATACACATATTAATATATGTAATATATACACACACAGGATGTGTATATTTCTTTCACATGTATAGATTCATGTAACCACCACAGCACTCAAGATAGATGTTCATGCTATGCCTGAGTTGTTCTCTATCATTGTAATCTTGTCATTTCAAGAATGTCATATAAGTATAATCATATAATATATGGACCTTCAAGATTGCCTTTTTTCACTCAGCATAATGGCCTTGAATCTTGGTTGTTTCTAGTTTTTGGTTGTTACAAATAAATCTGCTATGAACAAGTGTGGATTTTTTTTTTAATTCTTTACTTTCAGCCTCCCCATATCATGGTATTTGAACTGAGCTTCTTGTTGAGAGCATGTAGTCGTGCTGTTTTATCCACTCTGCCAACCTCTCCCCTTTAGTTAATGAATATAGACCCTTTCCATTTGCTATAATTATTGATATGGTAGGGCTTAAATCTACATTTCATTTTTTATTTTCTGTTTATTCCTTCTGTTTTTTCATCTGTCTGTCCTATATTCCTGCCTTCCAGTGGATTCCTTGAATATATTTTAGAATTCTACTTTGATTTATCTATGGGGTATTAAGTGTATTTCTTTGCATAGTTTTTTTAAGTAGTTGCTTAAGGTATTACATTACACACACACACACACACACACACACACACACACATATCCACAAACGTCATGCTCTATTGGTGTTGACGTTACTGCAGGTGAAGTATAGAAACCTTACCTCCCTTCATGTCCCTTGACTCTCTTCTTGGAGATTTTTTTCTGTCTGCACCTGCTGGTGTTTATGGGTTGTTGGTTTCTTCAGCTCCCAACACAGGAGATATGAGGTAAAAGGAACCACCGTGCTGTTTCTTGGCTGTGATTCTAGCTGGTTTGGCTTCTTCCACCTTTCAGAGTCTGCTTATATTTGTTTTATATATAATTTCCCAGGTTTTTAGCCAAACTTAGGAAGAGGAATGAGGAAATATACATCTATTTCATTTTCTGGAGGTGGAGTTCTCTGCTTTGCTTTTTTAATTTGTGTGCGAATTATTATTCTTACACCCCAAATGTCCAATAACAGACCAACATACCTTATGGTATTTTTATTTAGTTAATTTTTTATTTTTTAATATATTTTTAAGGAGTTTATTTATTTATTTATTTGTCAGAGAGAGAACGCACAACAGGGGGAGCGGCAGGCAGAGGAAGAAGCAGACAGAGGGAGAAGCAGGCTCCCTGCTAGCAAGGAGCCCAATGCAGGACTTGAGCCAAAGGCAGATGCTTAACTGACTGAGCCACCCAGGCATCCCTACCTTATGGTATTTTTTATGAAGCCACTAAAATAATGGTCACAAGACAATCTTATACATTTACTGGGATTGAAAATGCTTACATGACATAGTGAAAGAGAATAGGTTACTCAACTATGTGCCTATGTAAATATGATAACCACCGTATGGAAAAACCTATTTTAAGAAAGAAAGCTGGAGGCTTCCAAAATACTGACAATGGACACTTGGGGTGCGGAATTGTAACTGATTTTTCCCCCTTTTATGTGCCAAATTGAAAAAAAAAGTATCCTGTACTTTTATAATTACAAATAAAATAACATTTATTGCTAAATTTCCTCTCAAAGATACATACAACTGTCTTCCAAGATATATGGCATTTTGCATGGATTAATCTATTTGTATAAGAAGAGTTAAAAACTATTTTCAGCTTCGGTTTGTGCAAAATCAAACCACCGCCATGGGTTTAGGCAATTAGCTTGGCATCACATGGTTATTATATCACAGAAGCCACGAAGCTATATTTACCACGCTAAAGGAATGAAACGCATTTGATTTGGAGATTAGCAAGAAAGTTTTATAGCCTCCTGGAATATCACAAATCAGCAGGCAGGAGACGACATGATAAAGCAGAAACAGAGTGAGGGTGTTTAGAGGACAGTTTTGGGGTAGAAACGCCTTCTTGACTTTCAGGCTTGGATGGCTCTGACTGCAGCCCCTTCTCCCTTCCAGGACACCGCGGGCTTTGATGCCGCCGGCCGACCGCGGGCTCAGCAGTCACGTGCAGCCGTTTTCTACTGTGCAAATGACATATGCCACACACGGCTCACAAGTGTTGCTGGATGTGCTTATGGCAGAACACGGGTTACAGGGAAGCCTGTGGAAATTTTGAACTAAGCTTAACAAGGGAAAGCCGGATTAAATTTCAACTCAGGAAAGATTATGCCAAAATCTGCCCTGCACATGGTGTTCTGAACCTCTCAGAGTAACAGTTGACTTAAGCTTGTTTCAGGCCTGGACCCAGCCTTGGCACTCCTGGCTCCCTGCAGCCCGGCCAGCCGAATGCAGTTTCATGCATTTCCTTCACTTTGCAAATGTCGTCGTATGCATGTTCCTGATTTCCCTTTGGCGGAAGACAGGAGCAAAGGGAGACCCCCCACCCCCCCCAGCATGGAATGTTATATATGATACTGATTCTGCTCTAGAATCTGCTTTAAAATACTTTTGAACTCTTCTACTGTCATGTGATTAGCCTCAGCCGTTTTTGTTCGTCTGTTTTTAACTCTCGTAAGGAGATCCTTTAACGCATTAGGGACGTTTCACCTTGGGCAGCTCTTGAGGAAGCAGGATTCTCCTGCATGAGCCTCTTTGTGACTTGGGGGATTTGGGGAATAATCGTGTTGAACTTGCCTGCTGTCCTCATTCTCAAGGAGACCCCGGTACGTGTTGATCTCGCACTCCAGCCGGGCCCGCACGTCCAGCAGCACCTCGTACTCCTGGTTCTGCCGCTCCAGGTCGCACCTGATCTCGGCCAGCTGGTTCTCCATGTTGTCGATCAGGCACTGCACCTGGGCCAGCTGGGAGCCGTACTGCGCCTCCGTCTCTGCCACAGTGCATTCCAGAGATTCTGCCTGTAGAAGGAAGAGTTTTCAGAAGGGCTGTGTAGCTTAGTCCCTGAGGCCAGAGTGCCTGTTGTCAAATCCTTGCTCTACCCTAGTGCAGCTCTGTGACTTTGAGAAAATTACTTAGCTTCTCTGAGCCTCTGTTTTATTCTATAAAGAATGGACAGTGCCAAGTGCCTAACTCAGGTAGGTAGGTTGGTTGGCTGTGAGGATTAAATGAATTAGTGTGTGTAAGGCATTTTGAACAGTGCCTGGAAAAAATTTAAAAGCTGTAGAAGGGTTAGTTATGACTACCACCACTATGCCCACTGCAGCGTGCAACACACTGTGGTAGCTAAAGGAGGATCGACAGCATTTGAGAGGAGAAATTGAGTATGGGCTTGAGGCAGGGAGGAGCCGTACAGAGTGGTCCAAAGAGGCTCTGCGATTGAACCAGCTGGATCCAGCTTCCACTTTGCTTCTTAGAAACTGCATGACCCCTGCACCTTAATCCGAATCTCAGTCTTCCTCACCTGTATAATGGGGTTAGGAAAGGGATTTACCCCATAAAGTTATTGTGAGGCTTTTAAGGCTCTCTCAAGATGGAAGCGCAGCTATTACTCACCCACATAGTCTCCATAGGCCCTAACGTGGCACAGACAGTGGTGTTCGACTGGAACTGGCTAGTGTGATCTTCAAAGCATGGTATGCTTTTTTTTCTTAAATTGTTTATTTATTTTAAGTAATCTTTATGCCCAATGTAGGGCTCGAGCTCACGACCCCGAGATCAAGAGTCACATGCTCCTCTGGCTGAGCCAGCCAGGCGCCCCCAGTGCCTGGTATTCTTGTTGCTTGGTGGAGTGGGGTGCAGTGAAGGGTCTGGTTGAGGTGTGGATCCTGGGAAAGGTTAGGGTAGTGGTAGAATGCAGAGTTTGAATACCATTCTTTTATATGATGATGAGCTTGGGAATTTGGCCTGAATCAAAAGAGAGTTAAAACCCACTAGAATGCTTGAGAGCCTTTGGCTCAGAGGTTCTGCTCTCATTCTTCTCTTGACCTGCTCTCTCTCTCTCTCTCTGTCTCTGGAAGGTGCTGCAGGATCATGCTCAAGCCCAGGAGGGAAGGTCAGGGCATCCCTGTTGGGACAGTACAAGCTGTGGACCTAGCACTTCTGGCTAGGTAAGCTGCAGTATTTGGGAAAGGCAAGGAAATAGCAATCATTGCAAATTGGAAATTCAGACTTCCTGCCATGTGAACTGTGGTCTCCCCTTGGGGTTACGGAAGAGGGGATAGCATCTCAGGGCCTGATTCTTCAGTGAGAAAATCAGAGCTCTCTTTCCCTTCCATACCAGGCTTTGCTGTGCTTGAAGCTCAATTTCCAGAGCATTGGCTGTGCGTTTCAGTTCCAGGATCTCTGTCTGGCAGCCCTGCAGCTGCTCCGCGCCGCACAGCTGCTGCTGATTCAGCTCCTCGGTCTGAAACACAGGTATGATTAGAGGGTGCAAAGAAGGCAGAAGTCTGGAAGCCTGTCATTTTCTTGCTCCGGGTGCTGACCTGAGCAGCAAACCATTCTTCCACGTCTCTGCGGTTGTTGGCGAGCACTGTTTCATACTGACAACGCATCTCATCCAGGACCCCATTGAGGTCGATGGTGGGGGCGGTGTCCAGCTCCACACTGAGTCGGTCACCCAGCTGTCCACGGAGCAAGTTGACCTCCTGAAAGAGGAAATGGAGTAAAGAAAGCCACAGAGGGATGGGGGAAAATTCACTTTGATATCCCAAGGGCATCCCATTTCTGGAGAAGTGAGTAAAAATGTGGGATTTAGATTCAGATCGCTTAGGTTGAGTCTCTTTTTATTGCCCAGTTTCTGCATCTGCAAAATGGGTATAATAATTTTGCCTTACCCAGAGAGTTATTGTGAGAGATATGGGTTAATGTTCATATAAAGCACTTAGGAAAGTTCTTGGCACATAGGAAGGTTTCAATAAATGTTATTATCATCAACACATGCTCAAAGGGAAAATATGCTATGTTACATCATTCAGCTTTTCACTTTTTAGCTTCATCAACATGAGATAATCATATGCTTCATGTTTTATGATTTTTAAGTTTATAGACAGAATATTTTAAAACATCGGTCCAAATATTACACAAGATGTTATCCCTTTCTGAAATGGCCTTCACACTGTGTTTATCAGCCTGATTTTCATACCTTATAAATTAGAGTTACACGTGTTACAAGGAAGGCCATTTGTAGCGTTACCTCCTTCACAAAGCAATGGCAGGCGAACAGTTTGGTTCTCCCATGTAGTACTGGCCGGGGGCCAGAGATATGCCGGAGTCACCAGGCCGAACAACATTAGTGCTGTTAGAGGTTAATTAGACACTTAGGTAGTCAGGGCCAGGGTCCCTAGTAAGAAAAGCGGGAGCCAGGACAGCTGACACAAAACCGCGCCAGAGTCCTGTTCTACAGCGTAGGTAAGACCACAATCGCACCCTGTCTAGCAGCCTCTGCAGGAGTCACTTTTGCAAAACATCCCGAAACATAAAATTAACCGTCAAACATTGGTCACTGTCACAGGTTGAGGCAGTTAGTTTCCAGATGTCAGCCCAAAAGACCAGCAACGCGTGACCAATAACCGGATAGGAAGACAGGTGCGTGATCAGAGCCCTGACTGGCGCACCTTAGCAGCCAGCCCACGGGGGCCCACACTCAGGATGCTCGAGATAGTTCTTCGAAAGGGCTTATAAAAACTGCTAGATGGGAACGCCAAAATGGTAACCGTCTCGGGTCCCCTCCCACTCCGGGAGCTTAATATTCTCACTCCATGAACGTTGCTTTGCTGCCCGCCACTCTTGTCTACCTCTTCATTCTTCGAAGCGGCGTGACCGAGAACCATGGGCACTAAGGGAACAAAAATCCTGTAACGGTGCCTCGAGTAATTTCATTCCAGCTTCAGCGATATCTGCCTGTTTGATTTATATACTCAACACGAGCTCTCTCAGTTTGACTTTGTCACTTCCACGTTCATTCCCAATTTTACACCTTTCCTCACCTCTTCGTGGTTTTTCTTAAGGCAAAGGAGATCTTCTTTCAGAGACTCCACGTAGGCCTCCAGATCAGCTTTGCACAGAGTCAGCTCACCCAGGATCCCACGCAGGCCGCCAATGTCCGTCTCTACCAGCTGGCGAAGAGACAGTTCAGACTCGTACCTTCCACAGCAAAAGAGATACAGACTGTGCTTACTTTGCGAGACACCGTGCACGGGGCTGGGCATGCTGGTGAGTGACACAAGGACTCAAGGAAGCCATGTCCCAAATAATAAATGTCAGCTCTGCAAGCATTCTTAGCTTTAAAAAAGCTTATATAGAGAATATTTGTGGTGTGTGTGCACACGCGCCGGTGTGTGAGAGAGACCGAGAGAGAGAGAGAGAGAAGCGGCCATAAATTATTTTCAAATTCAAATTTAACTTACTTTGACCTAAAGTCATCGGCAGCGAGTTTGCAGTTGTCAAGCTGTACAGCAAGTCTAGAATTCTCTGCCTTCGTGCACAAGATCTGGTGAATAAGTTAGTCATATGTCATAGAGGCTCTTTGAAAGAAACCTAAATATCTGTTTATTTAACAGCTATGCCATTATTTATCTTTTAAAAGTCTTTATAAGAAAGCATAAAATACCCATCACCAGCCTATGGGCAGTAAGGAGGGCACGTATTGCATGGTGCACTGGGTGTTATACGCAAGTAATGAATCATGGAACTTTACATCGGAAACCGGGGATGTACTGTATGGTGACTAACATAATAAAAAATACTACTATAATAAAAAAAAGCATAAAATAGCATTCAGCCTACTTTTCTTATTAACCATGTCACTTCAATGAAGAGAAAAGGAGGACCAATTTATAAAAGAAATATAGAAAAAAAAAGGGTTCGTTTTTCAGTGGCCTAAGACATTTTGCAATATTCCTTGGCAGTTGAACTTGGATTTTCTCCCTAGGTGGTTTGCATTAGGACTCTATCTCCATCCATGATGATAAAAATTCATCAGTAAGAAAAGGAAATGATTACTAGGGTTAGCATTACATGATTCAAAAGAAGAGATTTCAATATCTATGTTAAAAATAGAAATATAAATGTCCAGTGTTATATACAGAAGTAACTTTAGGTGTAATGTAGTTTTTTCTCATTCTCTGGGTGATAAGTCTAGACGTGAGTGAGTTTATTTTGGCCACTCACTGATTACTGGCAGCCCGCGGCTCATGCTGGTGTTTGCTGACTCTCAGCCCACCACCCTTTCCTCGAAGTCGCATTACGTCTTGGAAGACCCCTTTCCCTGGGGGGACTTCCATAGAACAGCCTTTTTTTTTTTTTTTTTTTTTTTTTTTTAGCATAAAGATAAAGATAAAGCAAATCACAGCTTGGGGGGGTGGAGCATTAGGGCAAGGAGACACCAGACCTTTTGCTGGAGCTCTTCGATGGTGTCGAAGTAACACTGGTAATCGGGGCACACCAGTGGGATATCCTCTTCGCATTGCTCTCGGATCCTGCATTCCAGCTCTGCATTCACCTCCTCCAGGCCACGCACGTTCTCCAGATAGCTGGCGAGTCTGTCATTCAGGAACTGCATTGTCTCCTTCTCGTTGCTGTTGAACACGCCATCCTCACCCCAAGCACAGTTCCCCACCAAGCGCGGAATGGTACAATTCCCAGCAAAGTAGCATGGCGTGGGGCAGCCAGTCGGCAGGTGAGCCCCGGATAGGAAGCTGGGAGTCTGGCATCTGGATGTAGCAGGGGTGCCGGGGAGGCAAGGGGCTTCCACAGAACAGCTTGAGGCAAATGCGCAGTCCGAAGCCCTGGCAGAGGGTTCAGGAGAGCAGCACGTGTGGGGACAGTCAGAAGTCATCCTATTGGAACTGAAGGACAAAGACTAGTTGCAAAAGTCCAGTTCACTGGCTCCCAAAGTCTCTTTCCTTCCTGAGACTTTTATACAGCCCGCAAAATGGGTATTTACAGAATGTACCGGATGTTCCGTTTATCATTGTTGGTGCCAGTTTTCAAAGGAACATTCATTAGTGTTGTTTGTTTGCTGGGAAGAGTTTTATGCCTCATAAAAGAGGCATAACTTCAGGTTACTAAGTAAGGGCACTATTTCCATGTGCCAGTAGGATGAAATGCTTGGTTCAGAAAATCTTCATAGGAAGCATTGTCTTATTGGTAGAATATGGAAAGGCAGAGAGAATTTGGCCACTCAGAAATCACAGATACAACTGATTACAAATGAAAATAATATTCCCACAGATTTTGCTCCTGTGTATTGGAAATTGTTTATGTATCCTTTTAAAATCCATATTGCGTCTCATTAAATGCCATTTATTTGTTTGTGCCACCGTCGTAAAAATGTTCCATGTGGTTAGCAATTTTTGCAAATGCTTTTTATGGTTTTGCTGTGCTCACGTGGTGGAGGAGTGAGGTGTGTACTGGGTTTAAAGTGTGTGTGTGCGTGTGCGTGTGTGTGTGTGTGTGAACCATGTCTACCTGTGTGCAAATTGAAAAGTGACTTAACGTAACTGATGGGCATAATCTGTGCCCTCCAGGCCAAAATACAAATTGGTTATCAAGATCTGGAATTGTGATCTTTGATTTCCTGGAACTTGTTTTCTCCACATTTCCTATGCCTCATTTTTAGATTAGGGATACTATTTTTCATCTGTATTAATAATAAGAGTGAAATACAATTCTTTTTAAGATTGTATATATTTTTTGAGACAGAGAGAGAGAGAGAGCAAGCAGGGAGGAGGGTCAGAGGGAGAGGGAGAAGCAGACTCCCCGCTGAGCAGGAAGCCCAAAACGGGGCTTGATCCCAAGACCCCAGGATCATGACCTGAGCTGAAGGCAGACGCTTAACCGACTGAGCCACCCTGGCGCCCCTAGTGAAATACAATTTGTAAGTTACAATCTTTTAGTCTCTTGGGAAACTAAACCCTCATGGGATACACCTCAGAATAGGGACAAGGAAGCTACAGAAGTCTTCTCTTCTGAGATGGAATCTGTTTTATTTATTTAGTTTTTGAGGTCACAATTTCATAAATATTGGAAATACTGGGACTGGGGAATAAAATTTTATAATGTGAGTTCCAGACCAGCAGTTCCATTGGATGATCCCTGGGGCAATACCGAATGGATAGGAATTTGAGATATAACTTTTTTGGATTATGTCTTGAATTTCATCTCCATTATGTAGAATGATCTCTTTCACTTTTCATGGAGTAATTGTGGTATTTATTTCATTTTCAAAGGTGGGGAGAGCAGATTGCCTCCAGAAATCTTTAAGAATTGGAAAAAACCACTGTTCTGACAAAGTTAAAATTTTCATGATCCAGAAAAAACTTAAATTTTTTTTCTAACTCTGAACACTTCTTACTAGGTAGCTGATAATGGAAAAACCAAAATCAAAACCAAACCAAGAGATCTTAAATAGATGGATGTGAATAGCCTCTTAGGATTTACTACTCTCCCATCCAAGCAATAACTAAGACTGACTCTGCTTAGCTTCCAAGATCAGATAGGATTGGGCCCTTTCAGGGAGGTATGGTTGTAGACTCAGGATTTTTTGTTCATTGAGTGGAGTTGGGTTTAATTTTAGTGATTCTCTTTACATTTCAACACTGAATGCCAAATGTTCTTTTTTTTTCTTTCAATATCTTATTTAAATTCAAGTTAGTTCACACGTAGTGTAGTGTTAGATTCAGTGGTAGAATTTAGTGATTCATCAGTTGCATATAATGCCCAGTGCTAATTACATCATGGGCCCTCCTTAATGCCCATCACCCAGTTACCCCATCCCCCCACCCATTTCCCCTCCAGAAACCCCCAGTTTGTTCCCTATGTTTAAGACTCTCTAAAGGTTTGCCTCCCTCTCTTTCTTTCTTTTATTTTTCCATCTGTTCTCCTATGTTCATCTGTTTTGTTTCCTAAATTCCACATATGAATGAAATCATATGGTATTTGTCTTTCTCTGGCTGACTTACTTCGCTTAGCATAATACACTGTGGTTCCATTCATGTTGTTGCAAATGGGAAGATTTCATTCTTTTTGATGCCTGAGTAATATTCCATTGAATATATACACCGCATCTTTTCCAGAGTGGCTGAAGCAGCTTGCATTCCCACCAAGAAGATTCCCCTTTCTCCACATCCTTGCCAACATCTGTTGTTTTCTGAGTTGTTAATTTTAGCCATTCTGACTGGTGTGAGGTGATATCTCATTGTGGTTTTGATTTGTGTTTCCATGATGAGTGTGACGTTGAACATTTTTTCATGTGTCTGTTGGCCATTTGTGTTTCTTCTTTGGAGAAATGTCTGTTCATGTCTTCTGCCCGTTCATATTGATGCTGTTTTGCAGAGGACATGAGTTGAAGGATTCAAAAACGTATTTGAAAATCAGAAATTACAAATCCCTGGAGGAAAATTCTAATTTCCACAGTAACCTAATGAATCAAAGGAAGAATTTCTTTGAAGAGAATCCACATCTTGGTTTTCTGTCATAGGTTCCAGTTAATTAAAATGCAGCAATGTGTCATTATTTTCAAGTAACTGCAGGTAAAAATAAGAAATATTTCCTTTTATCTTGAGCTAATTCTATTTGTAAAATGTGGATATATGGAAAGAGAGAGGAGAGAGAGAGAGAGAGAGAGAGGGAGGGAGGGAAAGCAGTGAGAGCACCAACCCACAGGACTACTTTATTTTGGGCTTGATTAATTAGGTAGTGTTGTATGACAATCTATAGCTTTAGTTCCCGTCTTAGAATATTGAAATTGCAAGGGTGCCTGGGTGGCTCAATTGGTTAAGTGTCTGACCCTTGTTCTCGGCTCAGGTCTTGATCTCAGGGTTGTGACTTCAAGGCCCTTTTGCGCTCCCTGACGGGTGTGGAGCCTACTTAAAAAACAAAAACAAAACAACAACAAAAAAGATCATTGAAATTGCCCAGAATTCCTTTTTATGGCATATCACCCTCGAAAGGAGGGAACATTGGGAATAGAGAAAATAAGTAGATGCCGTTAAAGGTCATGATAAAATGACATCATTGCTTCTTCTTGTAATGAGCTCTTACCTCAGAACAGGCACTTACCGCTGCTAGACTCACTTTAGTAAAATACAGATCTATTTTTTGCCACTTTCCACCTATAAAATCCAAACTTCCTGGCTTGGAAAATGGCCTTTTCTAATCTGGTGCCAATTTACTTTTCTAGGCTAATTTCCTGATACTTGTCTCACAAACCCCAGACTGCAGCCATCCTTCAAGCTTTGTGGGTGGCGCTTCCTCGGGCCACTGCTCTTCTGTCACCCCAATGAACCCACCCGTGAAGACAGCTGAAATGGCATCCAGCTGCCTCACGTGGGGATGGAGGCGTTTCCCATCACACTGTGCACACGTCTCCATGGTAGCACTTGCCCTGTCTCTTAAAATTTTGGTATTTTTATGTTTTTTGGTCTCTTTCCTTTTTGGAAAACGTCTCTTTTAAGACCAGCCTATCTTCTGTGTCTTATCCTCAGCACTTGGGACATAATAGAATAGGCCCTTAATAAATGCTTGCTAAAAATATAACTGCTTGGCTCAGCAGACGTTTCTGTTTTGACACATAATTGCTTATGAAAGAAACTGAATGCTGCAGGACAAGGGAGATTGGCAGAGGACAAAGCAAGGTCCTGCTGGTCATGTTTGCATTCTTGTTCCAGTGCTGGTACTAACTAGCTGTATTGTCTTCATCTAGTCATGCAACTCCTTTGGGACTTAGTCCTCGCTGTAGGGAAAAATAATAACCTGTCACTTCTACATCGAGTTGTCAAGGCCTAAACAATATGGATATCTTTCACTTTATAAACAGTAGCATTTAGTGCCAATGTGAGGTCTCCAGCTGATCAATCTTGGTTCCCAATAACTCCCTAATTGCCAAATGCATAACATTTTTAAATTGAGATAAAATTTACATATGTTGAAATGCAGTTTTGACAAATGCATATACATATGTAACCGTCACTCCAGCCAAGATATCTAACATTTCCACGATACCAGAATGTTGCCGTGCACCCTTTTTCACTCATTTCCTACCTCCCAAAGGTAAGCATTTCTCTGATTCTGGTTACCAGAGATTGGTATTCCCTATTTGTGAGTTTCATAAGTAAAATCACACAGTGTGCATACTTTTTAAATTTGATTTCTTTGGCTCAACATCATAGTTTTAATTTCATCCATGTTGTCACTTGTACCAGCAGGAGAGTATTTTCTTTTTTTCTTTTTTCCTTCCCTCCTTCCTCCTTCCTCCCTCCTTCCTCCCTTCCTTCCTCCCTCCTTCCTCCCTTCCTTCCTCCCTCCTTCCTCCCTTCCTTCCTCCCTCCTTCCTCCCTTCCTCCCTCCCTTCTTCCCTTCCTTCCTCCCTTCCTCCCCCCTTTCCTTCCTCCCTTCCCCCTTCCTCCCTCCCTTCCTTCCTCCTTTTTTCCCTCCCTTCCCCCCTTCCTCCCTCCCTTCCTTCCTCCCTTCTTTCTTCCCTTCCTTCCTTCTTTCCTCCTTCCTTCCTCCTTCCTTCTTCCCTTCCTTCCTCCCTCCCTTCCTTCCTCCCTCCCTTCCTTCCTCCCTTCTTTCTTTCCTTCCTCCCTCCCTTCCTTCCTTCCTTCCTTCTTCCCTTCCTTCCTCCCTTACCATTAGGGTAAATGCACAGGAGCTACGAAATAAAGTGGCAATAAAATAATTGTTGTGCTTAAGATTATCAAAAAGTAAAACTTAAAAGAAAACTTTCTAAAGTGGTTATTACATGCTATAGCAGGGGGAGTGGGAGAGGAAGAAGCAGGCTCCAAGCAGAGCAGGGAGCCAGATGCGGGACTCAATCCCAGGACCCTGGGATCACGCCCTGAGCTGAAGGCAGACGCTTAATGACTGAGCCACCCAGGCGCCCCCATCTGACTTTTTTTACTTAGCATAATACCCCTGAGGTTTATCCATGTTATTGCAATGGGAAGATTTCATTCTTTTTTATGGCTGAATAATATTCCATATATGTACATAAGTTGTTTCTATAGCTTGGCTATTGTAAATAATGTTGCAATTAACATGAGAGTGCATATATCTTTCTTTTTTAAAGATTTTAATTTGAGAGAGAGAGAGAGGGAGAGCAAGAGGTGAGGACGAGCGGGAGGGGCAGAGGAAGGGGGAGAAGCGGGCTCCTGGCTTGACAGGGAGCCTCACGCAGGCTGGATCCCAGGACTCTGGGATCATGCCCTGAGCTGAGGGCAAATGCTTAACCAACTGAGGAGCCCCTGGGAATGCATATATCTTTTTGAGTCCGTATTTTCATTTTTTTTCAGACAAATATACAGAAGAGGAATTTCTGGATCATATTGTAGTTCTATTTTTAATTTTTTGAGGAACCTCCATACTGTTTCCCATAGTGTCTGCACCAATTTACATTTCCACTAACTGTGTACAAGGGTTCCCTTTTCTCCATATCTTGCCACCACTTGTTATTTCTCATCTTTTTGATACTAGCCATTCTGACTGATGTGAGATGGTATCTCATTGTGGTATTGATTTGCATTTCCCTGATGATTAATGATGTAAACATCGTTTCATGTACCTGTTGGCCATTTGTATGTCTTCTTTGGAAAAATGTCTATTCAGAACTTCAGCCCATGTTTTAATTGGATTGTATTTTTGGTATGGAGCTGTATGAGTTCTTCATACATTTTGGACATTTGCCCCTTATCAGATACATGATTTGTAAATATTTTCTCCCATTCAGTATGTTGCCTTTTCATTTTTTTGATGATTTCCTTTGCTGTGCAGAAGCTTTTTAGTTTGACATAGTACCACTTGTTTGCTTTTGTTGCTTTTGCTTTGGGGATCAAATTTAAAAAAATCATAGCCAAGACCTATATCCAGGAGCTTCCTGCCTATGTTTTTTTCTAGGAGTTTTATGGTTTCAGGTCTTATGTTCCAGTCTTTAGTCCATTTTGTTTTTATCTTATTCTTTCATTTGGAAGATACTCCTCTGTTTCTTCATCTTGCTTGACTCTCTGTGTTGGTTTCTATACAGTAGATGAAAGAACCACCTGTCCCAGTCTTGAAGGAGTGGCCTTATGTAGGAGATGAACCTTGTCATTCAGCCCTGCCCTGGCTCTTGATTGTGTTTCAAACCCCTGTGTTTGTCCAAGTAGCCTATTATATTTTTAATAGCTCCCAGCAGTTAAGGATGTGCCAAGACCTGTCCGTGCCCCAAGGGGGAGGATCTTGGTCGGCATCTAGACCAGATCCTTAGGCATTAGCTTTTTAAAGTATGCAAATATATACAGTCCGGTGGGACCGTAATCATAGGCTCCACTGGCCAGCAAAGCCGGGTGACCTGGAGGTGTCCTCTGAGCGGCCGTCACAAAAATAGGGGCTCCAGATGAGTGCATAAGCCCTTTTCTGGGTCATACCACTGCGATGGAGCAAGGCAGAGACAAGGACCAAGATGGTGTCCATAGTCTAAGTTCCTTGAGAGCAGCTCCACAGAACCGCCTCCCCAGTTGCCACAGTCCTGTGGAACCCAAAAGTGCAACCCCTCCCCCACAGCCAAGTAATCAAGGGGTGTCCCTTAGGCAGCAGCTGAAAAAACAGGGCACCAGACAAAAACCGGGGCACCAGACGTGTGTGAAGTTCCCTTTCAGGGGACACTGGTGCTCTGAAGTGCTGCAGAGCGTGAAGGTGAAGATGGCACCCACCCTCTGGGGTCTCTAGAAAGGATTACAGATGTATGTTTAATTAGAAATCTGCCCCTCAGGTGCAGCCATGATGATTAGCTAAAGGCCTCCTGGAAAGACCAAGCTCTTGGGTAAGAACACTTCCTCCTTGGTTACAGTCCTGTGGGACACATGAACATAAGCTTCACTGGCCACAATAGGTGTCCCCTTGTAGCACGCCCCAAAATCGGGGTGCCAGACAGGGTTCTGAGCTCCTTCCTGGGTGACACGGATTATTACAATCCCATGGGACCAGGAACACAAGCTCCCCTGCCTTCCAGAGCCAGGTGATCCAGACGCATCCGCTAGACAGCTGTGGCTGCAAAACCCGGGCACCAGCTGATTATAATAAACGCTCAGTTCAGGGAAATGCTCCAGCTGGCGAGCGCGCCGGGGAGAACGCCAAGATGGCGCCCACCAGCCTGGGGTCCGTGCGGTCCCTGCAGGCTCCTCGGTGTGTGTGGAGCAGTGCCTGCCCCTCGGCCACCCACGCTTCACCAAGCGGGAGCGCCTCCTTCCCTCGAAGTCTGGCCACCGTCGGCTGCCTCGAGCTGGGCCCTGCACCGGTGAGTCCAAGCGCGAGCTCCTTCCGAGCCCTTTCTCAGACCGCTGTCTCGTGGGGCTTGGCATGCGAGCCCCCGTCGGTTTTCAGGATTGGCTGTTTAGGGAGCTTGTCTCCGAGTGCGTGTCTGAAAATTGGGATCCCCGATGTGGGGTTTGAACGCTTAGCTACTCAGGGAGAGGCTCCGGGTTTGGCGTTCTCTCCTGGTCGCGGGTCAGAGGTGGGAGGGTTGGGGGGCTGATGGCCAGCTTGTGCGCCCGCCTGTCCTACCCGCTGCGCTGGCCTGGTGTGGCACTCAGCCCCAGCCGTTAGGTTTCTGTAAGAGAAAGTTGTTCCCGGTGTAGCTGTAGACCGGCGCCTCTGTGGGAGGAGGGGCGTTCAGGAGCTTCCCGGTCGTCGCCATCTTGAACCAGAGCTCGAAAGTGATTTTCGGAGGACGCTTTTTATCAGCCTTCTCTACACGTGTTTTTATTTTCCTTTCATTTTGAAAGTGGTTTTTACAAACTATAAAACTCTGTGTTAATAGTTTTTTTTTTCTAAATTTCCAGGACCTTTAAAATGAGATTTGATTGTCCTCTGACCTCCGTTTTTTTTCTGCCTAGAAGTCGGACGTTCTTTTTCTCTTTGCTGCTCTCTGTTTAATGTGTATTTACTCCTATTTCTTTTAAGGTGTGCTATTGATCTTTTTTGTTCAACAGTTCGACTATGGTATATCTAGGTGGTGTGTGTGTGTAGGTTGTGTTACCTGTTTGGGGCTTGTTGAGAGTCTCCAATTTGTAGGTTAATAAGTTGTATCACCAAATTTGGAAAAAATCAGCTTTTTCCCACCCAGTTTTCTGCCCTGTTTTCCTTTCATTCTGGAACTCCTATTTCATAATTGTTGGGTCACTTGGTGCTGTCTCACAGGAGGCTGCTCGGATTAGTTCATTTTTTTTCAATCCCTTTCTCTGTTTTAGTTTTGATAATGTTGATCTGTCTTACGATTATTTTGAATTATCTTACTTCACTGATCTCACTCCTAATTGGCAATTTCCCATCTGGTATTACGGCCATCTATTGAATTCTGTATTTCAGATTGTACTCCTTAGTTCTAGAATTTTTATTTGATTCTCATTTAAATAATTTAAATTCAATTTAGCTTGTTATTTATTAAATAAAAATTTATAATTTCACTTTTCTGGTGAGTTTCTTCATCTTGTTAACTCTTTTCCTTTCCCATTGTGTTCATCTTTCCTTATGTCCATGAAAATACTTATAATAACTTTTATAATAATATTATAAAATTCTTGTCTGCTAATTCTAATATCTGTGTATCTATGGACCTGTTTATATTGGCTGATTTTTTTTCTTTATTATGGATGACATTCTCCTGCTTCTTCATATCTGGCACATTTTGTGGGTTTTTTTTGTTTTTGTTTTTTAGAGTTATTTATTAGAGTGAATGATCGTGCATGAGTGGTGGGAGGGACAGAGGGAGAGGAAGCAGACTCCCCACTGAGTGTGGAGCTCCAAGTGGGGCTCAGTTCCACAACCTGAGACCACAACCCAAGCCAAAACCAAGAGTTAGTTGCTTAACTGACTGAGCCACCTAGGCACCCCAGTTTGGCAACTTTTAATTATATGTCGTTCATTCTGGATGATACATTTTAGGAAGTCTTGATACGTTGTAGAGTGCTGAGTGTTTTGTTCTGACAGGAAGTTAATCACTGGAAGAGTCTCTTGATTCTCTCAGGCTTGGTTTTGGACTTTTCTAGGGTAAGTATAATTTGGTATGTTCTTTACTCGGCTTGTGATTTTTTACTCTTTTGGTGTGTCCTTCTGGAACATCAGTTGAATGCCAGTGGTACCGAGAGCTTTGTCATCTCTGGATGTGTCACTCTGTTAGGGTCTCCATTCAGCTCTTTATCCCCCAGCAGTTACTGTTAGCCTCACGGAATTTTATCCTGCATACCTGCAGCCCAGCCCTTTGCCAAGTACTTGGTTAAGAACTTTTACAGACTGGTGCACCTTCCCTCATACATCTGCTTCCTCTTTAGAACACTGTTGTGCAAATTCCAGCTCGCTAACTTCCCATTTAGATACAGAGTTGTGCCTCAAACTTGACATATCTAGAGCAAGAATACAGTATTTCCTTTTTCAGTTCTCTCTTCCTTCTCTGCTCCTGTGCTCGGTTGGTGACATAACCCCACTGCCTAATCTGTCGTTGACACCTTCTTCTCTTTCATATCCCTTTGACCACCAGCTCCAGTCAATTTGTCTTTGACTATGTCTTTCTCCTGTTTACCACCATGGCAGCAATCTTAATTTCTTAATTGTCCTCAATTTTATGGTATCACAGCACTTTACTAATACTACTAGTAGAACACTTATATTTTTTATTATAATAGAGTGCCTAGCATTCAATAAATAATTGTTAATTGTACGAAGGAATGAATGGGTATTGTGTTTGTATCTGCCTGACCTGCTACACAGTCTGCTCATTTTGAGCAGGGACAATAAAATATAGGGCACATAATTAGGTATTTAATAAATGTTTACTAAGTGAATAATGACATTATAAAGTTACTAATTTTTTTGCATAAACACATCAGGTCATTGGGAGTTGATATGTTAGGTCTTCATATCATGTTCAGTTCTTCCCAATTTACCTTAAACCATTTCTTGGGAGGACAAGTCAGGAAAAGTCTATTTGCAAGTATGCTGATATAGTGGACCATCTTATATCCAAGGCCATTTAGTTTCTTTAAACAACAAGAACAATAAAAGCAAGAAATATTTGTACAGTCACCATTTTTAGTTTTGCAGATGTTCTTGGTTCTTAAACTGCTGACTTTTGGAGTTAAGTACATTTAATGAATTAATAGGAATAAACAAACATAACTGTAGACATTTGTGCTATGCCAGAGATGTAAAATTTATTAGTATGATCATGAGGAAGTTCCTCAGTTTCCAGAAAGATACCACCCAACACTGGAAACAGAATTCCCAAAGCACCCACAGAAAGGTAAACTTTATTATGGAGGAAATGAAAAACTTTGGGAAGCCAATAGCATCCACCTATTCAAATTGCCCTTGATCGCTAATATCTACCACATGGCCATTGAAAGTCTCTTCGCTTCTTATTGAGCCATGGTTGTCAGAGATAATGTCATCCTTGTGCCAACTTGGAAAGCAGAAGCGATGAGTTGCAGGTACTGAGACAGGTGAATGCTAAAGCTTCTGGGTTGATTCTTTCAATGTCAGGCACGGAGCAAAGTAGACATCATTCAACAGCCCCTTGGGATGCAGGGCTCACAAGAGCCCTGAGTGAAGGTTGTGAGGTTGATGGTCTCCAGGCCTGGGGTGGGGTGGCTGGAGTTGAGCAGGAAGCAGGTGGGCACACAGGGCTGAGGAATGTGGCAGGGTGGGGGGCAGTTGTCACAGCAGGTTGGCTCCAGTAACCAAGTTGTGTGTGGGCAGGTGCTGGGCAGGCAGACTCCGCACCGGCAGCATTTTTCAGAGGAGCAGATGGTGGTGGCGGGGCCGGTGGGGACACTGCAGCAGCACGGAACACAGCAAGCCATGACGCTGGGAATCTGTGTTTTTAATTGATTTAGTTGTAACGACAGAGAGGCGTCTAAGGTGTGAATGTCTCCTCTTGCTTTGAGGCTCTTAAATACCCTCCCCAGTGGGTGTTGGTCCAACCAGAAGGCTTCTTTCCTGGTTCTTGTTTATATTAGTGTACCCATTATCCTTTGACTGGTTTGACATTTAGATGCTTGTAAAGAGTCTCTATTCTCCTAATTAACATTTATTTGAGTTCCTTGCTAAATCTGAGCTGATTACTCTTGCTGTTTGTGACTGGAACACAAGCTTTATGACGTATCACCAAAAGCTTCTGCTATTATAATTCCAACACCAGATTTTCTGGGGAATATTGCACAATAGTATACCTGTAGTATGTAGATCTTATCTCTAGTGCTGGTCTAATGTTTATTCTCTTTGCCTTTATCTGTATCAGTTGGCCTGATGATGTATTCTTGTTTGAAAAAGTTGAACTTAAGTTTAGTAACTTTCTTTTAGCTTTGGCACTTTAAAAAAATTACTTAATTTTTTGTTGAGATGTAATCGGCATGTAACATTGTATTAGTTAAGTGTTGGGGCTTTTGAAGATCATACATTAATATGGAGAAATGCTCTACTGAGAAACTTGGGCAGACTTTGAAAAGACCTATTATTCCATTTTTGACTATAAATATTATATATTTAAAAATTTGGACAAAATAGAAAAGTATAAAGAAAACTCACTTATAATTTTATCATCAAGAGAAAGTCTCTTTGAATATTTGTGTATATCCTTCTAGTCATTTTTCTATACATTTATTTATTTTGTTATGTTACTGGAATCATACCTACTGTTCTGTAACTTGCCTTTTTGCCTAAAATACATATTTTCATTATCTTGTAATCATAAGTGTATTTGATAATGTTATTCTTAATGTTTCCTAGCATTCATCATATAGTTATACTTCTAAGTTACTTAAAAATTTTATATGATTGATCATTTAGGTTATTTGCAAGGGGGTAATTGTGGCAGTGGTAACAACTGTGGATAGAAATCTTTATGCACATTTCTGATCATCTCAGGAACAGAAATAATTGTAGGTAGAATTATTGGAACAAATATTAGTTAACAGTATTTGAAGGCCTTTGATATTCATTACCTACTGCCCTTCAGAATGGTTCTTTTTGCCTCTATTTATGTATTCCCACCAACTGTATTTGAGAATTGCTGTTTCCTTATACTTTTTGATGGCTATTTTATCTTTATTTTTTTATTTCTTATTTTTTTAAGATGCATATTTTATTTTAAAAGTGTTTGCCAATTTAGTGGCTAAAAAAATGAAGTGTCATTACTGTTGTATTTGTATTTTTTTTATAACTAGTTAGGTGAGACATTCCTTCATGTGTGCATTGGCTGTTTATCTCTCTATTGAGAACTGGCTTGCTTCATTTCCTTCATTCACTGCTAAGTGTGGGAAAGTTGAATTTGTAGCTTAGATCTACGTTCTAAGTAACAGAATAATTCAAGACCATGCTACTAATATTCACATGAAATACTACCAATAGAAAGCGACGTTAAAGGCCCAAGTTAATCTGTCTACATTTGATTTTATTCACTTTTTTCCCCCCCAATGTAGTACATTTTCTCCCCAAATCAAATGTATCCATAGTAGCAAGGACCTGGTCTCTTTAGTTCCAGTACACCGTTTGGGCTTCAGGCATGGTTCAGTATTTAAGAGGCAACACAGTGTGGGCTTCGGTCATCCTGTCCTTCACACCACTTCCACTCAACTTTGACTCACTCATTCTTCAAGCCATGATTCTCCTCAGTTGTTTCCTATCTCGTCCTTTAAGTATACCTGTGCATCTGTGCACAATGGGGGGCATGTCTGTGTGGTTTCCCGGAAGGCGTGTAGATTCAAGAGGACCACATTAGGAGATAGAAAGCTCTTTCTGGTCCCAGTCCTGCTCATTGACTTCCTTGTTATGGCGAGTCATTCACATTTTACAGCTTCATTTTTCTCCTCTGCAAGATAAGGGTCATAATATCTACATTCTTCTGCTTGGAAGATTATTGTCCATAGACAACCATAAAGTGCTACACAATGGTAAACATTATCCAAGTAAGCTGCAGATCAAATTCAAAGTAAGAAGAGAGGAAAAAACAGTCTAAAGAAGAAAAAAAATAGCAGATAAGTAAAAGAGCAACCTTGTAGGAAACAGCAGGCATTTATCCGAAGGTTCATACCTACAATTAGAGAAAACAGCTGGTACAGAAATTAATAAACTTCAAATTTTAAAAAAGTTCTCTATGACTCTGCTTGGAAGAAAGGATTTGTAATCTCTGCTGGTGTCCTTGGACTTCAACCAGATTTATCTTTGAGTGACTACCTGCCAATTGCTCACTCTTTTACTTAGGACTGATGAACATTTTCAGTATTTTAAAAATAATTTAATAGACATTTATGGAGCAGTTCCCATGTGTCAAGCACTGTGATAAATTTTGGATATACAGCAGTGAACAAAATCGACCTCTTTCTTGCTCTCGTGGAACTTGGAGTCTGATGGAAGGTTTATCATGCACATATTATAAGTTGCTGTTATTATACATTATGATAGGAAGGGTTATAGAAACATAAAATTATAAGCAGAAGGAAATTATTTTGACATTTAAAAAAAAGGTACAGAGGGGTTTGCAGACTCTCACAGAATTTCGTGACAGAAAGAGATCTCTCTCATTTAGGATGCAGTGTTACTTTGAGTCAAGCTTATAAAGATAAATTGTTACTGTTCTGTGTAGAATGTAATGTTTCCATAATTCTAAATAATATTTGAAGTTATAGATTAGAAACAGTTGTAAAGTAATAAGTTTATGATAGCAAACTCATCTCTTTTATTGAAAAGACTTGTGATACTTTATTAAAATTTTTTTCTTTGCCATGGACTAAGAGACCTGGGAATAACTCTCCTTTGTTTATAAATTAGAGCAGTGAATCCTAGAGAGGTGAGCTAATTTGCCTTAGATGGCCTGGTGACTGACTTGTTATAAACTAAATATAGGACCTATTGAGATGGAGCTACCTTTTTTGTGGTTTAACCTGCAAGTTTTAAAGTATGTGTCAGAGATACTAAACATTTTATTTTTAGAAACAAAGGTACCTTTTTCCTTTAAGCAAATGCAGGAAAAACATGGTGATTCTGATTAGATGGTAGATTTTCAAATTGCTGAAAATCTATATACATACACACGCACACACGAACGTGCCCAGTTTTAATTATACCATCTATAGTCAGTGGGGCTGTGGGGAAGGAAAAATGCTTTCGCTACCCTTGAAGGTCTTCCAGCTGGCCTAAGAATTATATTTACATGAGACAGATTAACAGGAGAAAAACAGCATAGTTTTATTACGTGTACATGGAAGGCCAATAATGAAATTGAGACCTAAAGAAATGACCAAGGCAGGCAGTTTTTTTTTTTTAAAGATTTTATTTATTTATTTGACGGAGAGTGAGAGACAGCCAGCGAGAGAGGGAACACAAGCAGGGGGAGTGGGAGAGGAAGAAGCAGGCTCCCAGAGGAGCATGGAGCCCGATGCGGGGCTTGATCCCAGGACCCAAGGCTCATGCCCTGAGCCGAAGGCAGACGCTTAACGACTGAGCCACCCAGGCGCCCCATAAATAAGTAAAATCTTAAAAATTTATTTATTTATTTCCAGAGAGAGAGGGGAGAGAGAGTGAGAGCATAAGCCGGGGGAGTGGCAGGCATAGGGAAAAGCAGGCTCCCTGCTAAGCAGGGAGCCAGATGTGGGACTCGATCCCAGGACAATGGATTCATGACCTGAGCTGAAGGCAGATGCTTAACTGACTGAGCCATCCAGGCGTCCCAAATAAATAAATTAAAAAAAAAAATAACCAGATGTGAGAGAAACTTGAGAGCACTCTATCTTTTATCTTTACAATCCTAGCACAGATATGGTGCCTGGCACAGGGGAAGCACTCATGAAATACTGGCCAAATGAATGAGTGAATGGACTAAATCTCTTGTTGACGTTATTGTAGGTTTTGTCCCATGTATCCCATGGCTGGTGAGTTCTGTTCATTCAAACCACTAATAAGCCTGTGAGATCATCTGAGAAATCCGTCTCTGGAGAGACTGGCAGGCACACCAAGGACATTGAGAAGCATATTTATTTAAACGCATTTACTTCTTCCCGTCCTTGCCTTGCCTTTTTTCTTCTTTGCCTTTATTCTTTTGGTTTTAGCTCAGTGCTTTCAGATTTTGACTTGTGCCATTGTATATGAATGACACATATATACATTATATATGTATTACACATGTATACCTCATGATATGTGTTATATATGTATTATATATGTATTCTCTCTCTAAGGCTGGGTAAAGGATAATCTCAAGATAAAATTAAGTAGGTTGCTAAAAACAAGTAAAACTAAGTCATAGATTAAATCATGTGTATTTTTTTTAAAGATTTTATTTATTTGACAGAGAGAGAGAGAGCACAAGCAAGGGGAGGGGCAGAGGGAGAGGGAGAAGCAGATTCCCTGCCAACCAAGGAGCCTGATGTTGGGCTCGATCCCAGGACCCTCAGAGCTGAAGGCAGACGCTTAACTGATTGAACCACCGAGGCACCCCATTAAATCATGTTTAATCAAGGCTTTAGCTCTAGTTTTCAGCTCATCACCTGAAAAGTTTTGGCATTCTGTTGATCACTGGAGTTGAATTTCTGTGCCAAGGACGGTGGCAAGTAGAGATATATTCCTAGGGCCCTGCTTCTAGAGTTGACCACTGAAGTTCTCTTTAAGGGAAAATGAAGTTGAAATCAGTAGGCCCCCTAAATGACTCAGATCTTAGAACCGAATACCTGCCACTTTTATTTTTTTTTTTATTATTTTTTTTTATTTTTTAAAGATTTTATTTATTTATTGGACAGAGATAGAGACAGCCAGCGAGAGAGGGAACACAAGCAGGGGGAGTGGGAGAGGAAGAAGCAGGCTCCCAGCAGAGGAGCCTGATGTGGGGCTCGATCCCATAACGCCAGGATCACGCCCTGAGCTGAAGGCAGGCGCTTAACCGCTGTGCCACCCAGGCGCCCCGAATACCTGCCACTTTTAATCTGTGAGCCAATAGATCCTTTTCTGTTACAATTGGATGTGATGATTTTGTTAAAGATTCTTACATTTTTTTATTTCTCTTGCACATTTGAAGTTGATGTTGTAACTGTTCAGTCAGCTTCTGGCTCTTAGTATTGGAGCCTTTGTCATATGGTAGAAAGAATTGGACTTTAAAATCAGACATACAAGGAGCTGAATTCTGGGTTTCTTACTAAGTAACTTTGAGAATGTTGAGTATTTCTTAAAGCTTCATTTTTCTCATCTATGAGTGATGTTTTAAGAATTATGTGAGTTAATAATGTGATTTACCCAGCAAAGTGTAGGTAAATAAATATTGGCTCACCTCCAAATTGTATTTGGCTGAGGAAAAGGAGAGAACATAAAAGATAATCAATTTGAAGTTAGCAAGTTAGCTAGTTCCAAGCGTTCTTCTAATAGATTCTTTTTTTAAAGAAAATAATCATTTTATCTTTACCTTTTTTAAAATTGAAGAAATATACCCAGAACTCTAACATACACAAACAACATATCTTGCCAGAGAAATGAAGTTTATTGGAAAACCCATCAAGAATTTTTTTTCTCTATGAAAATATCCAGTATAAGAAATGGGATCCAGGAAGCAACATGACCAGAAAATATAGTCTGAGCTCTTAGAGATTTCAGTAGTATTTTGATAGTAGATGATGTTCACCTGCCCAAATGAACCAAATGGTTATTCAGCCAAATAACCATAAAAAATTTCTTGATTTTTTTTTTCTTTCCATTAAAATGAGAGGTAGGTTTTCCATATCTGAGCCATCTGGTTTGCTTCAACATCTGATAAACTGCCGAGGCAAGTGAATTCTGAATAGGCAGCTTCTGGCTTCTTCATTGTCAGGCACGGAGCAAAGTAGACATCATTCAGCAGCAGCTTGGGATGCAGGGCTCACAAGAGCCCTGAGTGAAGGTTGTGAGGTTGATGGTCTCCAGGCCTGGGGTGGGGTGGCTGGAGTTGAGCAGGAAGCAGGTGGGCACACAGGGCTGAGGAATGTGGCAGGGTGGGGGGCAGTTGTCACAGCAGGTTGGCTCCAGTAACCAAGTTGTGTGTGGGCAGGTGCTGGGCAGGCAGACTCCGCACCGGCAGCATTTTTCAGAGGAGCAGATGGTGGTGGCGGGGCCGGTGGGGACACTGCAGCAGCACGGAACACAGCAAGCCATGACGCTGGGAATCTGGTTGCTCTTGGTTTCTTGGAAAGATGAGGTTTCTGAGGTACAAATGTCTCCTCTTGCTTTGGGGCTCTTATATACGCTCCCCAGTGGGTGTTGGTCCAACCAGAAGGCTTCCTCTCATTTTTGTTTATCCCACCCCTCTTCACTAAGATTCTCTAATCAGTTTGGTATTTACTTGTCCATTAAGAGTCCTTCCCTTATTAAGGTAAATCATGTTTTTGACTCATTGACTTGTCATTTTTGTCATAGAATGATTACATTTTCACAGGGTCCTGGAATGCCAAACCTTATATGAATTATGGATAATCAGTGTGAGAGACAATTTAGCTATAGTTTCAGAGGCTATATTCTTTTCCTTGTTTTTCTACCCCTTAATTTAAAATAATATGCATAACATGATACAATTTTTAATTACTAATTTCAGTACATATAACTTAAATGGTTAATTGGACCATTCTCTCAATAAAGTCAATAAGGACATGGCTACTTATAGATGAATGTTGCATATATGTATTTCAGACATACTTTATTTATTGAGGCTATAATTCAGGTTATCTTGAGTAAGTGGGGTGATAGCCAGAATGGAATAAGATGAAACCCCTTTTCATTTTTAATCTATTCCAAGTTTCTGAAGGTTGTATTACTCTTTTTTTTTAACAGTCTTTACTCAAAGTTATACCAATCTTATAGTGAAATATGTAGTGAAAATGTAAATTCACTGGGAAGAAGGATCCACTCAGTTGCTGACTTTTGTTAAGTGTACCGTCAAAAGGGGGTGCCTGGGTGGCTCAGTCATTAAGCATCTGCCTTCGGCTCAGGGCGGGATCCCAGCGTTCTGGGATCGAGCCCCACATCAGGCTCCTCCGCTGGGAGCCTGCTTCTTCCTCTCCCACTCCCCCTGCTTGTGTCCCTCTCTCACTGGCTGTCTCTATCTCTGTCAAATAAATAAATAAAATCTTTAAAAAAAATGTACCGATAAAAGAAAATCACCTCATCTTTATTCATTTTCAAATGAATGCTATACTAAATTTAAAATAAATTGAAACAAGGAATAAAAGGAGAAGTCCTAAGATTCACAAAACACCAGTAGGTTCTGGAAGTGGATCTGACCCAGTGTGATTTAGAGCTATAGAAATCCTTTTTTCATGGACCTACTTCCTACTGTGCGTATTTGTTTTTATATCTTGGATCTTCAATTAGGTTGTAAATTCCTTTGAGGAATGCCTTTTACAGCATTCTTCACCTCAATTGGCCTTGATTTGCTGGAGTCTAGGTTGGCAGATGAGGAAGTTGGAATGAATAATCTCCAGGGTGTACAATGTTCATAGCAGCAATGTCCACAATAGCTAAATTGTGGAAGGAGCCGAGATGCCCTTCAACAGATGACTGGATTAAGAAGTTGTGGTCCATATATACAATGGAATATTACTCAGCTATCAGAAAGAACGAGTTCTCAACATTTGCTACAACATGGACAGCACTGGAGGAGATAATGCTTAGTGAAATAAGTCAAGCAGAGAAAGACAACTATCATATGATTTCTCTCATCTATGGAACATAAGAACTAGGATGATCGGTAGGGGAAGAAAGGGATAAAGAAAGGGGGGGTAATCAGAAGGGGGAATGAAACATGAGAGACTATGGACTATGAGAAACAAACTGAGGACTTCAGAGGGGAGGGGGGTGGGGGAATGGGATAGACCGGTGATGGGTAGTAAGGAGGGCATGTATTGCATGGTGCACTGGGTGTTATACACAACTAATGAATCATCGAGCCTTACATCGGAAACCGGGGATGTACTGTATGGTGACTAACATAATATAATAAATAATCATTTAAAAAAAAAATAATCTCCAGGGTGTAATATCCTGATTCCAGCACCTCCACATACTTCCCCTTGATCAGCACAAAAACGATTCAGGTAGTAGAATCTAAATTACATAATTTGTTGGATGGCAAGTTGTTGTCGCGTAAACACGAATATGGATTCTTTAGTGGGGTGTTTCTAAGGGGACATTACTGAAAACCAACTTGGCCTGTTTAAAAGAGAAGAAACCTGGCTGAGACAAATCAGTGGAAACTACTAAATGTCATTGGTAAATAAACCATGCATTTTATGAGAAGAAGAACTCGTTAGTGAAGTTGGCTTGACTTTTGCTTACAATATTGATATGTATCACAAAGCTTACCAATAAAAATGGAGGTTAGAGCCTTCTAGATACTTTACATCTCTGTGATCAGACTGTTTCTTGCAGTGTCCTTCCCGATTCTCTACTTCTCAAATCCTGCTCATTCCTCAAGCATCAGCTCAAATATCTCCTTCATGGCAATTTTAGGTTGTTCTTCTAGATGTTTTCGTTCTTTGCTTTCACAAAGTATGCTGCCTGTCTTTTCATTTAGACCTCGTTTCAGTCTGATATATATTATGGCTTATCATTTATCTTTGTCTTCCTCACTCCTGTGCAGACTCTCTGAAGTGGGAATTATGTCTTCATTTTCTTTGTCTCTGTCAAGTACCTAGGTCATAGTAGGCATTTGATAAATGTGTATTGATTTGGATTAAATTACAAATTAGAATGAAAAAAGGTGTGTATTTATTTTTAGAATAGCCCCTTATAATACCAATACTAATAATACTAATAATAATACTTTACAGAAGCAGAACAATTCATTTCATTTGTGAAGTGCTTTTATACTTGTCAAAACAGTTTTACATTCAAAGCTTCACCTAAATGAGTCAATGAAAAAATATGGCTAAGCTCAGTCTTTGGGGTCTCTTCTGTATGTGGATGTTTAATTGCCAGTTTCTCAGAATCTTTAAAAGGAGATATGTGAGGTAGTTACTTAAAGAGGCAGGGGAAACATTAAAATTAAAAGTAGGTGCTGACCTTGGAATTTAAAATGATTTTAAGCTTAGAGCTTAATATATTTGACTATTCAGGCAATTTTCTTCATGTATGTACATATGCTTGTGAGTCCTCTTTTTTTGCCTATGAGATTTATGTTGATGTCATCAGATAGTGTCATTCTGCTGGGCATATTTATAGGCTTATGATGTGCACACGTGTCAAGAATTGTTTGGTAATTACAGCGTTAAACACGAGACAGCACGTGGGTCGTGGCGCAGTGGTGTTTATTTAGTTTTAAAGTGAGGAGGTCCATGACAGCATTTATTTGACTTCTCACTGGAAATCATCGTTCAAAATATAGAACAATTTTGCAAAACTGAAGGCACAGGGTCAGAACATTTTCTTCCAGAGCTTTTAATTAAAGACCATTGGTGAACGTCCCTTAATGACTTCTTGTCCCTTGGGGCAGTGTGGGCAAGCTCTTGGATGTTATCTTTGGCTAGCAGCCTGGTGCTTCACACTCGCAGGGCTGGACACAGGTTGTGACAGAGATCCTGCTCAGGTTTGGAGGAGGGTGGCCGCTGTCGAGCAGCCAACACGATGGCACGTAGGAGTCAGGCTCGCAGCAGGGTGGGGGGCAGGTGTCGCAGCAAGTGGGCTGAAGGAGGCTGATCTCATGTGGGCAGGTGCTGGGCAGGCCGACTCCACACTGACAGCATAGGTCAGAGGGACGGACGGTGGTGGCAGGGCCAGTGGGGATACTGCAGCAGCCTTGGAGACAAGACTCACAGCAAGACATTTTGTTGCGAAGGAAGATTTTCTTCTACAGAGTTGTTCTCTGTGAGTCTTTTATATAGAGCTGTCTCAGGGAACACAGCTTCTGTCCATCAGAATGTTTCCCTGTTGTTGTTTGTATAATCCCATACAAATAATTAACTTCTTATTTATCAGCAGTGGGATGAGCTCTCCTTCAGTTTTATTTGGTTATGTTGCTACATTTCAAATGTGCTTCCTGTCGCGGTTCCAAAATGGTATCAGCGTAGGTTCTCCATTTACTCAATCACAGGTAAATACTTCACTGTCTTTTCTAACTTTCCTCTTTTTTACCAACCAGAATTTGTTCTTACAAATGCAGAGTGTTAAGAATCAAGAGTGATTTCCCTGGAAAGTAAGAAATGATCCTTCTTAAAATGTGTGCTCTGGACTATTTGGGAAGTCAAAACCTCTGGGACTTTTTTCCTGCCAGATTCACCTTGCTGTCTTTTCATGGATTTGAGGGAATAAGTGAATATCAAAAATTAAAAAAAACATCATCTTGATTGGGAACTTCAGAGCCTGCTAGATGATTTTCTATACCGATCCACTGCATTATCTCTGTACGCAATTATGTATACATATTTAAATAAGCTCTCAAAGGACATTTTTTTTTAACCAGGAGCCTGTACATATTAAAACATAGGTCTGTAAGACTATATATCGTCTGAAAAATGTGCTTGCATCTCTTTGCAAAACAACATGAAAAGTCCTTTCTTTTCAGAATAAACTGCTGACCTGCCTATTTCATTTTTCAAAACTACTGCCAAAGCTGGTAGTCACCTGCTATCAAGCATTAAAAAAAATTCCTTCCACTTTAATTCAGTGATGAGGTAACATGTCATGGCCAAAGCTAGTACATGACTACAGTAAAAGACACTGGTAAGCAAATCCATTCATTATAAGCCAGATATTTATTCAATCTCTACTATATTCTGAAAAGTGTGGGAGAGATAGAAAAATAGAAGGCATGGTGCCTGTCCTCCAAGAGTACAAGGTCTGATGGAAAAGGCTGGAAATCCCTTTGCGTATGACTCAAACAATGTATAATTAAGTACAAGACAGGGTAATGGGAGGAGTTCTGGAGCTAGGTTTGAATCCAGATTATAAATTACATGTTGTGAACCCTAGATCAAGTTACCCTGGGCTTCAGTTTTCTCAACTACAAATTTGGGAAAAATAATAATACACACCTACTATAGTCTTATTGCAAGAGTTAAATAAAAGATGAACTGAGAATTGCTTATGCAAATCATTCAGCCTTGTGTGTGGCACAGTCAAGTTCTCTCCTCGGTGCAGGTTCTCCCCTGGGCCCTCTGAGAAGGCCTACAAGAGGAGATATGGTGGAGAGGCTCAGTGATCAGAGATGCCTGCAGGGTTTGGAGTAAGTTGTTTTGATCAGACAATGCTTAGAAAAGAGATAAGTGCCTTTGGGGCAAGGGAAACAGTGGCTCCCCGAGGCTGCCCCTGTCCCTAGTAGAGTTGGCCAGGCCTTCTTGTGCCTCGATTGCAATCCTTATCTACTCATAAAACTTGGCTGCAGTTTTTGTACACGTGTTCGTTCTTAACTAGAATGTAAGCTTCTTTAAAGCAGAGACTGTGTCTTATTTTTCTCGGTTTCTGCAGTACCTAGTTGTAGGGCCTGGATCATGGGGTGGAGTCTCTGGGGCTGGAACACATGGAATGAATGGTTGAGGAAGGAAGGTTGGAAAATAATGACAACTGACATTTATGCAAATGCTTCTGTATCAAGTTTAGTCAGGAAAACAAGCTGAAAAGAAAACCCTCACACAAAGTAGTTCAACAGAGAGAGTTTTAAGATAGGGGATTGGTTGAGTAAGTATTGGGAGACCGAAAAAGCCAAAAAGGAAAACTGAAGTAACGAATGTAAGAAGGAGGCTGCCAGCCTTAAGTCAGGGACTGGAGAGAAGAGGTTGGCGGTGACTGAACCCAGATGCTTGGAAGAGTGGCCCTGCAGAGCTGGGGGGCAGACCCCAAGGGCTGCCCCCCTGGTGCTCTTGCCTCAGAAGCTCAGGGAAGAGGCCCCGTGGGGCCAGGGTGTGGGCCTTCTTGGATGGGAGGTGGGAGGTGCCCCCTTACTGGTGCGGGTGTTTCTGAGGAGGTGCAGTGGAAAGAAGCTGGAGACTGGAATCTACTGTGGCTGCCAGATAAAGAGCTATTGCTGGGGCGGCAAGACCTCTTCCTCAGGCCTTGCAGGCTCCTTCTAGCGCTCCCCTACTGGTGGAATCTGTTAGATAATCAGGCAAAGGAGATTTAAGAGTCCTCACCCCAGTGTCACAAGGTATAAAAAGGTGGACCTGGAGGTTGACAGTCGGTACACACTGTTCTAAGGGCTGTACATATTTTAATTCATTTAATCGTCACTACGGTTTTAGGAGGTATATACTTTTTAAAAACTTTTCAGAAATTGAAATAAAGCTGACACACAGTGTTATATTAGTTTCAGGGGTACAGTGATTAGACAGATCCGTACTTTGTGCTGTGCTCACCACAGTGTAGCTACCCTCTGTCACGGTACAACACTGTTGCAATACCATTCACTGTATTCCCTGTGCTGTACCTTTCATCCCCATAATTTTTTCATTCTATAACTGGAAGCCTGTATCTCACACTCCTCTTCACCTCCTTTGCCCATCCCACCACCCCCTCCACTCTGAAACCACCAGTTCCCTGTATTTATACATACATTTCAAAAATGAGCTTTTTATTCTTGAATAATTTTAGATTTACAGGAAGTTTGCAAAGATAGTACAGAGTTCCTGTCTACTTCTCACTCAGTTTCCCTTAATGATAATATCTTATAATACCATTGTGCGTTTGTCAAAACTAAGAAATCAATGTTGGTGCATTGCTGTTAATTAAACTTCAGATGTTATTCAGATATCACTAGTTTTTCCACTACTGTCCTTTTTCTGTTCCAGGATCCAATCTGAGATCCCGCAATACATTTAGTCATCATGTCTCCTTAGTCTCCTCTGGTCAGTAACAATTTTTTCTCAGGTTTTCCTAGTTTTTCATGATGTGAACAGTTCTGTGGTGTGCTGGTTAGGTAGGATAAAACTATTTTTAATCTTATTTGACAGTTGAAGAACCTGAGGCAGGGAGAAGTTAAATGACATGACCAAGGACACATAGCTAGTAAGTGATAGAGATATGATTTAAAGCAAGACAGTCTGGTTGCAGAGACTACGCTCTTGACTGTCATAGAGGGGACATTGCTCTGACAAGAGTGTAGGCTGCACATTGCCCCAAGATTAGTAGCAGGTAAGATTTGGTAGAAATGACTATACCAGGTTATTGGGGGTTTTGACAGCCACACTAAAGAATTTAGCCTTGATTCAGTAAAAATAAAAAATAAATAAATCTTGAGTTATCCTAGAGTTTTGAACAATTCAATTTAGCCAGTATTTATAGTAGGGATAGAAGCTTGGTCTGACAGAGGTATAGTTTGGATGAAAGGAGAGGCATGGGATTATTGAACCAAGGTTAAGTAGGAGGCTGTGATCAGGGGTCTGGTGATCAGTGTCTAAATTAGGCTAGAGTCAGTGAAGATGGAAAGAAAGGCCTGGAGGCCAGGATAAAGTTGAAAGAAAGATGACGTGACTTGGTTTTCTGTTCTGTTATCAAGGATAAACAATTAACTTTATAGGTAGTTTGTTTTTGCCTTGAACTGGGTTATTGAAACTCATCAGAAAATCAAAAATGTGTTGGAGTTGCCAAACATTCCGTATTTCAGTGCAAGGCTAATGACCCAGTCAATGTTTCTCCTGTGCTGAGGTTGCTAATCAGTATTTGAAGTCTGACTTTAAAAAAAAAGATGACTTGTTTTCACCTTAGAAACATAAACAGTTTTTCCTAGACTCATTGTGTATACTCATCTTGTCTTAAACTGTAATCACTCCAGAGAAAGTGAGTTACTATATACAACCAAATATACAATTTAGGGGGATAGTGGAAAATGCATTGTTAAGTGGCATATACTTTCTCCTGGATAAAGAGAGCTACATAATCCTGTTTGTTTTGGATGTATTGCTGTCTGCAAAGGAGGTGTGTGCTTTGGTGCAGTGGGAAAAGAAGTGGCTTTTGGATTCAGGTGGTTTCAGGTTTAATTCCCCCTCTGTCACTTACTATTTGTGTAACTTTTTCAAGTCTCAGGTTTCTCTCCTGTAAGGTGGAGAGAATGTTGGTAGCTACCTGTCTGTGTCTTTTGTTAGAAATAAAAGAAATAATGCCCACAAAGTACATATTAGAATGCCCAGTAGATATTCACCAAATGTTAGCTATTATGAACGAAAGTAGCAGAAGTGATAAAGTGGGATGGAGTTGGTTAGTGGCATGGAGTACTTGTTACTTAAAATGCTTCTGGATGATCTAGAGCCATAGAATGTTAAAGCTGAGAGTGTCTCTAGAGAGCTTCTGGTCAACCAACCCGTTTAAGACCTGAGACCCACAGAGCTCAAGTGACCGGCTCAGGGCTGCAGAGGCAGCTCAAGGGCAGAGCTACTCATGTCCTGGGCTCCATCCAGAGCGTTTTAACTGCCACCAAGGGTCTTTGAATGCCTAGAGGTCCACAGCGGTAGTACTAGGACACACAGACTTATTTTCAGTATTAAAAATAAAGTCTAGGGGCGCCTGGGTGGCTCAGTTGTTAAGCGTCTGCCTTCGGCTCAGGGCGTGATCCCGGCGTTCCGGAATCGAGTCCCACATCGGGCTCCTCCACTGGGAGTCTGCTTCTTCCTCTCCCACTCCCTGCTGTGTTCCCTCTCTCGCTGGCTGTCTCTCACATAAATAAATTTTAAAAAATCTTTAAAAAAAATTTTTAAAAAAATAAAAATAAAGTCTAAATATTTATCTTACAAGCATGTATGAAAACATCAAACTTCTTTGCTTTTGACTAAAAAAGAGGTAACTTGGGTATATGAATCCTAAAATTCTCACCGATGCTTATAAATGTTATTTATGAACAAACGTGAAGGAAGCAATTAATTATTTTACAAAGTTACATGGGAAAAATAATGTTTTTCAAGAAATAAGGGGATGCCTTTTGATGAGAAAGTTGGGAACCATTGTGTGGCAGTAATGGCGAGCCTCTCTCACCATCCAGAGCGGGGCTGTCGACACGTTGGGTCGTTTGATTCTCACAATAATCCTGAGACACAAGCAGGGATAAGAGTATCATTTCTGCTGTGATAACAAGGAAACTGAGGCTGAGAGGGAAGTGAATGGCCCAAAGTTCCAAGGCAAGTCCAAGAAAATATAGGAGATTGCACTTTGGGCACTTCCTGTAAAAACTTTACATGTTTGGAATCTTCCAGTACAACTAAGGAGATGAATTAATGGTCATCATAAAAGTTTTGTTCTAAGAGGAACTCTGTGTTTTTGCTTCCAGAATTGTGTGCCTATTTCTGGTGGATGAAGAATACTGCTCTAAAGCCTGATATTTTCAGTTCATTTCAACACCATGATATTATATGTCACTTGGACTAGTAAACGTCTAAAGATAATTCTGACTAATATAAACCAAGCCTCATTTGAGGGAGCAAGGAATACCCAATAAATGCTAATATTTATTCAGAATTGTTTTTTCTAGGAGACAGAATATATCAAGAAATGGGTATTTGTTCTTCCCCAAATTGCATTACATTTTGAGCTTGGAATTTCACTGATGAGTATAAGGGAATCAAAATTATTTCTGTGTGACAGCAAAGTGATCAATTTCTTTAGTCAGTTAAGGAAGAAAGAAAAATCAATCTCAGGGACAATGGAAATTAAAATAAGTAAAACATTTAAAAAACATACTAATCTCCAGGGTCCAGCATAGGGCTTGGCATAGTAGTTATCTTCAAAAAATACCTATTGAGTAAAAAGATCCTACGAAATGACCTAGTAAAATTTTCGCTTTTCAACCCATCACGAAGAGCCAATATCTAATTTTTCAGTGATTCCACCACACATACTCTCCTGCTGGGATAAATCTTGGATATGATGACCTGCTGTTCAGGTTTAGGTAGGCATTCCACTTTCCCTGAGAGGAAACATGAGAATGAATCAATCATCACAAAGCCACATTTGCCAAGCAAGAATAAAGTTTATTAAGGAATAGTCAAATGGTTATTTCTCAAAGAGCAATGAAATGGCCTAAAAGACGGAAAGAAGGTGTCCAGCTCCACTCAAAGGAGGAGAGAAGAAGTTAGGCAAATTCATGAAAACATGGCCCAGGGACTTGGGATTGATTTAGCTTGATGTAGGTAGTAGCAGGTGTTGAAGGCCAGATGATGAGCCCCACATCCCTGAACCTGTGCAGAGACGTGGCTGCTTAGCAGGGCTCACAGGGACTCTGACAGCCAGGCTGAACATAGGTGGTCAGGTTGATCCCACTCATTCCAGGAGTCGGGTAGGAAGAATTGAGCAGCCAACAAGTTGGCACATAGGTGTCAGGCTTACAGCAGGGTGGGGGGCAGGTGTCACAGCAGGTGGGCTGGAGGAGACTGATGTCATGGGGGCAGGTGCTGGGCAGGCAGACTCCGCACCGGCAGCATTTTTCAGAGGAGCAGATGGTGGTGGCGGGGCCGGTGGGGACGCTGCAGCAGCAGGGAACACAGCAAGCCATGGTGTCAGGAGTTAGGTTTTTGTTGGGTTGAGAAGAGAAGTCTGTTGGTGTCTCAATGCTTCTCTCTTCTGCCTTGGCTCTTATATACTCACCTCCCTGGGCGTCAGCCTATTACCAAGATTTTTTTCCCTGTGTTTCAGTTTATAGCTATCTCCATTAAAACCATCTAATTACTTAAGTGTTTATTATCTGAGACACATTCTTTACCTCATAAAAGGGGTTTATGTTGTTTTGTTGTCAAATTAGGACTCTTCATGTTGGCTCTTTGTCAATTTAAGGACATTTCGTTTCAGTCTTCAAAGGCACCAAGTCATTATCCTCTAATCATTATACATCATTAGTGACGGCCTGGTATGCTAGGTATCTGGAAATCATCCCCACATTTCTTTGTCTACTTTTCAGATGAAGAGGTTAAGTAGGCTTTTTGATTGCTAGTCTACCAGCAACCAAAGATTCTATGTGATAATTTAGGTCTTCTGGCTGAATAAAAGTCTGATTTATTCTTCATGGCTCCAAGAAGCTGAGTTAAGATGAACGGATGGGATCTATAGGGGAAGATATTCTGATTCTGTGTAAAGAAACACTTTCTTAGCTGTAAAAATCATTTGCTTTCCGTTCCCTCCATGCGTGCAGTGAACGATAACTTGTCAGGGACAGGCAGATGGAAGCCAGGAACTGTGCAGTGACAGATAGCCTTTAAAACTCCATCTAACGACGTTATGGATTAAGATTATTTGTGACCCAAAGACCAGTCGTATGGGGCCATGTAGAGACTAAACAGTGCAGTATTTCCTCAAATGAGTTCCGTGAACATCTGTGTTTGGGAACTAGAGTTCTTCATTGGTGGACCTTCCAGAGCCTTCAGTATATGCTAAAGTGCTCTGTGACTTTCCAATAAAGAGATATAACATGTATTTTTCTCCAGACTCACTTGGCCATGGAATCATTTCGTTTGTTAGTTTCCATAGGTTAGCTTCATAAATTAGTGTTCTGTGGAGCACACTTGGGGAGATTTCCAAGTTACATCTAAACTACTAGAGCCCTAGTGATAGAATTATTTAGATAAATAAAGGTATAAAACTTACTGTGATGTTTTAGAATTGCTTTGGAGTAGGAAAAATATTAAACTAGTAAACCTTTAGAAATATTTTACTTTGAAGGTCTTAATATGTTTTTCTTGACCCATCTTCATATAAAATGGCTCAGGCTTTAACAAAATAAGTAGAAAATTGTACAGCATAAAGGTGTCAGAAGCCAAAATCAGCAAGATGATGGACCCAAAAGATGTTTAACATTAAAACTGCTTTCATTTTAGCCATCTTCTCACTACTAAAATGATTTTGTGGTTTTGGATTCCTCTGCTAGAATTTTGCTTGTGGTCCACATTACTTCCGTAGATGTCCCTTAGTTCAGTCAAACCCTCATTGGTTGGACATCTGCTGCAAGTCAATCGTTTTGTAAGAAAAAGAAGCAAATTCGTGCCTGCCCTTGAGGAAGTTGTAGAGAAGAGACACAGAGAAGTAAACCGGCAAATGACAAAACCGGGTTGTACATTCTCGTTTTTTGGGTGACGTGTGGGAGTTTGGAAGTAGAGGTACCACTGACTTTACCTGGAAGACTCAGGAAGTACTTCATGGAAAGGGAACAGTGTGTAGGTAGCGAAATACGATTAAGGGCTTAGCAGGTAGAACGGAGTAGGAAGGGGATTTCAGCAAGTGAAGTAAGGAAACGTTGCCACGGTGCGTTCGTGGGATGGCAAGAGTGTCGACTGGGGGAGGCACAGAGCACGGACTCTGGACCTCCCTTGCTTAGGGAGGCTGTGCAGGAGAGCAGTGGGAGATGGAGTTGGAAAGGTGGGTTAGTGCTGCCGTAGGAAGAATTTGCTCTGTGCCTAGTCGGCTGCCCTCAGGATGTGGAACTTCATCCTCTTGGCAATGGACATTAAAGGCTTTGAACAGGTATGGGACGTGTTTGGATTTGTTTTTAGAAAGGCTAGGTTTTGAGGAGGCTGAGCAGCAGCATCTCTTACGAAGTGCTAGGCCTTGTGCTGAGTGCTTAATGTGTGTGATACCGTTCTCACCACAAGCTTATGATGTACACAGTGTTGCTATCCCTGCCGCTTTACAGATGAGGAACCCGGGGCATCGACGGGCTAAGTAACTAGTAAGTGAGTAAGTGATGGAGCTGGCATTTGAAGCCAAGCAGTCTGGCTCCAGATGCTGCGCTCTCAACCCCTGTGCCACATTCTCTCGTACTGGGTGGGCAGGCGGGCGTGTTGTTCTGACTACAGTGAGGACAACCCTCAGGATGAGTTGGTGTAAGACTGGTGTGAAGGGTGGGATCAGGTTATTGAAGGTCTTGGGACCATAAAAAGGGAGCTGATTTTAGAGCCTGTTTTCTTAACCAAAATGGTGGTGGTAGAAAGGAGATAATTTGAAGGCAGGGACAAGGAATGGGAAGCCATTTGGGTGTTCTGCGGAGATGTTGAGGAGCGTGTGATTTCTGTCTTAGAGGATATCAGAGAGAAGAGGGGATATATCTGGGATTTCTCATCACATTATTCAATTTACTGGGGACCACTGGTGGCACATCAGTTTCTACAACAAAAGTAATATTCTTGTTTTTAAGATGACGACAATATGGTCATCTTATCCTCTGCAATAGGTAGCATTTATTGAATATATATACCATGTGCCAGGCATACCAGGCATAGTGCATAGTATTTTATGCACATTTTCTTCCTTATTTCTTACAACCCTATAAGACCAGGACTGTTACTACACCCACTTCCCAGAAGACAAAACTGAGAGTAAGGATATTAAATGATGATTTAAAGTCATACAGCTAGTGAATGGCACCTTGTCTAATAGCAATTCCTCACACTTATTAATAAAATCAGTATTTTTCTGGGATAAATTTTACATAACTGTAAATTGTGTTCATTCATTTTTTAAAATTAATTCATTCAGCAGAATACCCAGTACCATGGCAGGTGCTATGCATACAGAAGTTAACAGGTCAGATAAAGTCCTTGTTGTTAAGGGGTTCATTCTAGTAGGGGAAGACAGACAATAAAAGAATGAAGGAGGGACCATGACAAGTGCCACAAGAAAATGAAATGGTGAGGTGACAGAGTGGTTGTGGGTGATGCAGGAAGTGCACTCCGCTGGTCAGGGTGGTCAGCGACAGCCCTTGCCAGGTGGCTGTTGTGCGTGCGGAAAAGATGAGTGTGAGAGTAGATGAGCTTCACAGAAGTAGGCAGGTGCTGGGCCCTGTAGGATGTTGTAGGTTCAACAGCGCTGAGGTTTTATTGTAAAGGCACTGAGAATGTACTGGATGCTTTGCTGCAGGGGGTGATAACATGTGTTATGTTCTGGGGAAAGGGAGGTGCAGCAGGGCCAAAGTGGAAACAGGCAGAACAGTCTGTGGTCCAAGTGAGATGATGAACCATGATGCCAGTAGTGGGTGAACCGGTAAGAAGTGGAAGACTTGGAGAGACATTTTTGAAAGTAGAGATTGTGGGTCGTGCTGATCAAGAAGATGTGTGGAGAGAGACCAAGGACCATGGACCATGTTTAGGTCTCAGATTTACTCATAGGTGAGAGGGGAGCTGAGCCACAGAGCTGCCACCTGGGGGTGGTGGGAAGGGGTGGATGATAAGGTCAGTGTGGGACCTGCAGGGTGAGCAGCCTAAAGCCCACGAGAGGGAGGGCTGAAGACACGGGAGGCTCCAACACCCAGACGCAGAATGTGCTTACTGCCAAGTTCTTGGCCTGGGATGAAAGGTCACTTTTATGTGTGTTAGTCACAGTTTGTTGTGAGCCTTCAGGTGCCTTACCAACATCCTGGATTTCTGGGGTGCTGTTGGGAAAACCCTCCCATGACGGCACCTCCGACTCAGCAGGAATGTCAGTGTGGGGAGATTTCACACTTCGAGGCAACTCAGTTTTCCTTAAGCCTGATGGAGCACTTCATCCCTTCACAAAAGCAGGCTATAGGAGCCTTTTCAGTTTGTCATCCTAATAAAAATGCCTGTAAGTAAAAACATTTGGTCTTTGTTTTCTGAATTGCATGATCTTTTTAATTTCTGATGAACTTCTTTACAGTATCAGTTGGAAGAACAAATAGCCAGCATCAGGATGGCTATGGATGTCAGTCCTTTCATTGCATAATGTCCACTTTATTCTTCGCTGAGCAGGCAGGCAGGCAAAGAATTCTGGGTTTGGGTTAAGTGGTGGACTTTGGGGGCCTTTTCCATATATTTTCTGGTGTGTGGTTATAACCAAGATAGATACAATGCTTGCCTGCTTACTAGCCTGTGCTGATTAGGTTTCTTTTAGACGGAGGTAATGTTTTGCAACTTGAAGACAGCTGATACTGATTTAAAGGGGGTGAGCCCTTCCGTTCTATCTCACGTGTACGTGTACGATCCTGGTGCAACGTGCCAGATCCGGTCTCACAGGACTTTGGCACGCGCACGCTTTGCCTAGCTTCTGCTGACTGGCAGTGCTGCCTGTTTTTCTTGGGGGGTTAATTCTCGTGTCCTTGTGGGCTGTAGAATGTGTAGATAGTAACAGGAAATTATACACACTTAAGGAAGGTATAAAATACATGTGTTAAGTAAAATTAACCTGGTTGGGAAAATGGATGTTCAATAAAATTTGAGTGCCTAATATATGCCAGGCACTGGGAAAATTAAATTTTTAGCTGTTCACTGTGTGAAATCTAATACTGAGATAGTTAAACACAATTTTTCTATAGTAAACTTAGGGTTTTTCATCCTTGGAATTATTTGCTAACAATAGTTATATCTTATTTTATTTTAAGTCAGATATTTTTGTCCATTGATTAGACACATCTGATTACTGGATTGAATTAAATAGCTACTGGATTTCCAAAGAATTCCTGTAAGTAGTTGAAATTTTTAAAAATTAAGATAATTAAATGTTTATGTATTTAAATATTAGCTGACATGACAACTTTATTTATTTATTTTTTATAATGATTTTTTATTATATTATGTTAGTCACCATACAGTACATCCCCGGTTTTCGATGTAAGGCTCGATGATTGACATGACAACTTTAAAAGATACTTTGAGTTGTTAGTTTACTGTAATATACATGTGATTTTATAACAACACCAAACCCTTATGTAACATTTACTATGTAGCAGATATGTTTCTGTGCTTTACACGTATTATGTCATTTAATTCTTACAACAGCCCTATGTGATTGGTATTGAAGGTATCCTCTGTTTTACCAATGAGGGAAACTGAGGCATAGAGAGACTAAATAAATTGCTCAAGCTCAGCAGCTGGTAAATAGTGGAGTTGGGATTTGAACTCTGGCTGTCTGGCTCCAGAGTCTGTGTTCTTACTCTCTGTATACTAATCCATAATCTCTCCATTGCTGATTATTATATTTTTGAAGAGAAAATACGTAATTTAGTTTATTTCAGCCAGTCTTTGTTGAGCCCCTGCTATTTGCCTTGCACTGTGCTAAGAGATTTAGGGGACTCAGGGATGGGCAGGACACAGGTGTACTTTCAAGTGGTTTAGTTTCTCCTGGAGTTCATTGGGCACACAGGACTTGAAGCAGAGTCGGAAAGTCATTCCAACTGTAGTGAGCAGTTGCAATAAATTCACAGATGTGGAAAAGAACAAACTGTCATTAGGAAGCAGTGGATAGTGCACTGTGTTTGGAAAATAGTCTTGTGAGTCAAAAGCTAGACGGAGACTCTTGACTTGCCGGCTGAGGAGTTTAAACTTAAGTAGATCGACCATTGAGAGCCACTGGCATGTTTTTCTAAAGCAGGGAAATTACTTCATTTATTTCCCCATTTATAAAATATCACATTGCTAGAGTGTTTAAGGAACACATTAATGCATTAAAATGTTTAACACAGTGTCTGGAACATAGTGCTCAATAAATGGTTCTAAATAAAGGGTAGTTGTTGGTAAGTAAACGAAGGGAAGCTGGAGTTCTTTCTATTTAACAGTGGGGTGATCTAGGGGTACATCCAGGAGTTTAGCTTCCCAGTCTCTCAGTGTCTGAAGAGTCTTCTGCCTGTTCAGTCTTCACTCTAACTTTGCAACTAGTAGGGGCTCCATGTCTACAAAGGAAGGACTAGTGGCCCTCAGCCTTGCTTTGCCAGAACGCTGTGAGGCTACTGGGAAGCAGTGTCTCCTTCTCTAGTACCTTCTGCCATGTTGCCGTTTTGTGGAGGTAGTCCCCGCAAACCCTCAGTGAGATTAATTACTTAGAGGGGACTGAAACCCATCTCTGTCAGCTTGAGTATGGGTTTCTCCATTCTGCATTTCTCATTAATACCTATGGCTTATGGGAAATGATGCAATTCACATTGAAATGCAATTTGAAATTTTAACTGGAAAACCAAGATCTGTTAGGACAGCTTATAATCATAGTCAACATTCATCAGGAGGAATTTGGCTTCTTGGTCAGTTGGGAACAAGGACGTGAAGAAAGAAAAGAACAGAAAGGAGAGGAGCATCACGTGGGGAAAAAAATTCCCACAAATATGAAGAGTGTTTTGATTTTTCAGAGTGCAGGTGAATTGGATAAAGAAGGAGCAACCACCCAAATGGAGTAAACCATCACCCTGGGCAGCCCTCTTCCAGTTTTCTCAGGTTTATCCTCCACGCTTGTGTATCTGGGTATTGTTAGCTTCCTAATAGGCAACAGGGTTTTGTGCTCCTAAAGATGTGCAATTGAATGGAGAGGAGGAAGAGAAAAAAATTAATCTTTTTACATGCCAAGCATATTACTATTGATAAACTTATTTGAAACAGGGACGCTGTGAGATATTAGAACCCGCATTTGATAGGCAAGATAAAACTGGGTAGATTTGTGATTTTCATCTTAGGTCTTCTGATTCCTTTTTTTGTCCCTTCCTGCAGGTAAAAAGGTCTTTAGAGTGATCAAAGTACACAGTCTATACTCAAATACAATATAACAAGATATTTGCTTGCCTTACTTCCAGTCTCAGCCTCTGGTCCACACTAATTTCTATTCCTAACCTGTGTGTTCTTCTCTCTCATTTTTTTCTCTTCTGTTCAATAAAACAGTAAGTGTTGGGGCAAAGTTCCAAAATTCTAATCTCAGAGTTTCCTGAATTCTATCTTTAGGATTCATTATATTGTCTCCTGCCTCCCCCACGCAGCCCCCCAGGGGAGAACCATGAATTCCTCCTGCTTCAAGATCTTCCTGGCTATTACTCTACATAAGCCTCTGTCATCTTGACTCTTCTCACACTTTCTCATGGCTCAGCACCTGAGGGGCTCTGAAAATCCCGAGTTCCTTCACTTCTCCATCCCACAATGTTATAAGCCTACTAGGATCTTTCCTGCAGGACTACAAGTCTCATCTGTTGAACAAATGAATATTATCTTTACTTTATTCTGTCTCCATTCAGACCAAGATTCCTCCCGTCCTTTTGAGAAAAGATTTAATTTGTCTCTTTGACCTAAGATAAATACTATATTGAAAAATCTCTTAAAAAAATGAAGAGCCCCAGTATGACAAATATTTGGTGCTTCAGATTAGTCTCTGTGAATCTCACAAGAACACTTTTACTTAACTCTCAAATCCCCAGGCTCACCTAAGGCTTTCATGGTTCGGTTGATGTGATGATTCAACATTTTCTCCCTTGAAGTTTCTCAAAATCCCTTTGTATTCTGGGGCGTTTAAAACTAAGTTTGCCTATTAGCGTTTAACAGAATAACCATGATGGAAAGCCGGTTTCTCAAGTCAGAGTTATGGTTTTGGGGATAAGTCAGTAATTAACAAAGGGCCACCTGCTCTCAGGTCTCCATGGCACAGCCCACTTTGCATAGAAGGTTTTTAATGGAAATGGTAGAGCTTTCTTAACTACAGAGCCGAATGGTGCTGAGTAATCTTTCTTATACCTCAGTCAGATTCTGTCAGGCCTACAATGTAATTCTCTGGTTGCCACCTCCAAAGCTCAGAGACTAATCTTTTCCACAGTCTGTTCCCAGGATTAACCAAAGTAAGTGGAAAGTCTGAACAAATGGTTCAGTAAATAACCTGAATTTTTAAAGGCAATAAGAGTATAACAGTAAGGGTCCCTTCAAGAAACAAGATCCACACCCATTATTTGAATCAAGTAAATTTTATATGGCGAATTTTAAGCTAAGTTCTTAGGTAACTAAAAGGCCTAAAAGGGGATACTGAGATGTTACAAATGTAGGAACTGCAGAAAACCCTGGGAATGATAGTTTTTTTCAAGGCAAGAGGGAGGGAATTAACACTTAGAAATTTAGAGAGGGGGTTGTCCTGTAGAGCTGAGACTCAGATGTGTCAGGGAACCTGGCTGGCTGGTGACTGAGGGGGGTGTGCAGTGAAGCAGGTTCTGCAAGTGTTGAGAAAACTGCAGACTGGATTTAGGTGCTTCTCTGAAAAGGATCTGCAGCTGCTGGAGTGACTGAGAGATAATCCTGGGAATTGTCAGCATTCAGGAAGTCCCGATTAAGCAGAAGGAAGCAAAAAGGAAGGAACGCGTGCCTTCCTCCTCTTCAGCTTTGCAGCTTTCCTCTGTCACCCCCTAGTGGCAAAGCCCGATAGAGTGGTGTGCAGAGCATCACAGGGCCAAGAATAGCCGGGAGGGCATGGAGCTGAGACAGTAACTTAACACCTGGCACAGAGGAACTTTCTCTGAAAGCCCACAGCTTCCCAGATAGGCATTTTTAAATCAGCTGAACCAACGAAATCAGCGAGGGAGACAAAACATAAGAGACTCTTAAGTATAGAAAACAAACTGAGGGCTGCTGGAGGGGAGGTGGGTAGGGGGGTTGGGGTAACTGGGTGATGGGCATTAAGGAAGGCACGTGATATGATGAGCACTGGGTGTTGTATGCAACTGATGAATCACTAAACTGTACTTCTGAAACTAATAATACACTCTATGTTAATTTATTTTAAATAAAATAAAAAATAAATCCGCTGAACCTCCCCACACCATTCTTTATTACCAGTTCCTTAATTTCATTGTCTCATTATGAGTTTTGGAGTCAGAGTTAGGTTCATATTTTAGTTTTTACTTATGAGCTGCACAATCAATGCCATAAACTCCCAAAGTTTCCTCTTTTTTTGTGTGATAAAAACACATAATATACATCTTTTTAGCAAATTTTTTTAAGCATACTATACAGTATTGTTACTATACATCCTATGGTACATAGTAGATCTCTAAGATTTATTCGTCTTGCATAACTGAAGCTTTGTGTCCTTTGACCGTTACTTCCTCAGTTCTCCCCACCTCTGAACCTCTGGTAACTAATGTGAAATGTTGGGGTTCAGGAGCAAACAGTCAAAAAAGAATTCTTGAGACATCTTTGGTGTAAGAAGGGTAGTTTTATTAAAGCATGGGGACAGGACCTGTGGTCAGAAAGAGTTGAAATGGGTTGTGAAAAAGAGTTGTGAAGAGTGGCTGATTGCATACATTCAAGTTGGGAGGGCGTTAGGGATAGCATTAAGTCTCTAAGGAAATTTGGGAGCAAGGTTTCTAGGACCTTGAGGGGCTAGGAGTTGTTAGGAAAAATCCATTTACTACTGTCTAGTAAAACCTTAATCATGAAACCCTTCAGGTGAATGTCAGTGGACTGTATTCTTTGGAGGATGATTGCTAACATGCATCGTGGGTTGGGGTAGAGATAAAGGAAGTTTCCAAAGGGATTTTTTTACAGGATCCTGGAGGTCTGGCTAATGTCAAGCTAAGGTTGTCTTTTGCCTCTAGCAAAGTATTAACATGGAGGCAATTGAGTTCCTGGAGAAAGGTCACTCTGTCTGTATCAAATACTTGTCAATGGGCTATAAGTTGTAAGGAAATTTATGGTGATGTGTGTTAAGGAGGGCATGTATTGCATGGTGCACTGGGTGTTATACGCAAGTAATAAATCATGGAACTTTACGTCAAAAACTAGTTAGAATGGCAAAAATTGACAAGGCAAGAAACAACAATTGCTGGAGAGGATGTGGAAAAAGGGGATCCCTCCTACATTGTTGGTGGGAATGCAAGTTGGTACAGCCATTCTGGGAAACAGTGTGGAGGTCCCTTAAAAAGTTAAAAATTGAGCTACCCTATGACCCAGCCATTGCACTACTGGGTATTTACCCCAAAGATACAGACGTAGTGAAGGGAAGGGCCATATGCACCCCAATGTTCATAGCAGCATTGTCCACAATAGCCAAATCGTGGAATAAACCGAGATGCCCTTCAACAGATGACTGGATTAAGAAGTTGTGGTCCATATATACAATGGAATATTACTCAGCTATCAGAAAGAACGAGTTCTCAACATTTGCTTCAACATGGACGGCACTGGAGAAGATAATGCTAAGTGAAATAAGTCAAGCAGAGAAAGACAATTATCATATGATTTCTCTCATCTATGGAACATAAGAAGTAGGAAGATCGGTAGGAGAAGAAAGGGATAAAGAAAGGGGGGGGTAATCAGAAGGGGGAATGAACCATGACAGACTATGGACTCTGAGAAACAAACTGAGGGCTTCAGAGGGGAGGGGGATGGGGAATGGGATGGACTGGTGATGGGTAGTGAGGAGGGCACGTATTGCATGGTGCACTGGGTGTTATACGCAACTAATGAAGCATCGAGCTTTACATCGGAAACCGGGGATATGTACTGTATGGTGACTAACATAATATAATAAAAAAACATTAAAATAAAACAAAACAAAACAAAAACAACTAGGGATGTACTGTATGGTGACTAACATAATAAGAAAATATTATTATTAAAAAAAGTTGTAAGGAAATTTAATTTATTATTTTTTTTGCCTTTTTCTCCACATCAGTAACCACCATTCTATTCCCTGCTTCTATGAGTTTGACTATTTTAGATTCCTCACATAAGTGGTGTCAGAAAGGATTTGTTCTGTATCTGGCATATTTATGTTGGCATAATCATCCATGTTGTTGCAAACAACACGATTTTCCTTCTTTTTTTAAAGCTGGATAATATTCCATTGTATGTGAATACCATATTTTCTTTATCCATCACTCATTGTTGGATACTTACTTTGCTTCCGTGTCTTAGATGTTGTGAGTAATGTTGCACTGAACATGGGAGTACACGTATCTCTCTGAGATCCTGATATCAGTTTGTTTAACCTCTTTCAGATATAATTTACTCATCTTACAAAACCGAGAAGACTATGAATTTCACAGAACTGATGGAATATTAAATGAAATTGGGTTAATTTGAAGTTTAGTCTGGGTACTGCATATGGCACTAAACATGGGAAGGAGAAAGGAGAAGGAAAATAAATAAGGAAGAAAATACACATAGTTTCTAAAATTCTTCTAATTGGTCACAAGACTGTATTGATGTTTATAACTCTCTTCCTCCACTACCCATTTCATGTTTTCTTTATGCTCAATCAGGACTTCAGCTGGTTGAGGTTCCTTACCTGATAGGGGATGGCTTAAATCTTAATTTCTGAAAGGTCTTGAATTCATAGTGGTCTTGTCTCTTTCAGGTCAGTAGATGGGTTACACTGGCACACTCAAACATAGTATATATTGAATTAAAAATCCAAAAAAGCCCACCAAGAGTTGTGCTTTTCCTAGCTGAAGATAGTTCAAGGGACAGCAGTTTTTCTTTCACCTTAGAAAGGAGATCTCAACGTGTTCTAGGCAATTTGACTCCAAGAAGTTTCAGTGAGGTGGTGACCTCCTTAATTTTGTGGGGTTTATCTCCAATCCAGGAGTTCACTTGTGTTTACTAAGACATCTAAAGTACTTGCTACTTCCTGTTCCTCAGAAATAATTAGCATGATGTCATCACTGTAGTGGACTGATATGATGTGTGGAATGTCAAGATGATTCAGATCTCTGCTAAGCATATTATGACAGAAAGCAGGAGAGTTGACACAGCCCTGAGGCAATATTTGTAAGGTTACTGTTAGTCACACCAGTTAAAAGCAAACTACTTCTGATTGTCCTTGCAAACCGATATGGAGAAAAAGGCATTTTCATGTCAAAAACTGCATACTTCCAGGTGCTAGGGGCTATGTTGATTTGTTCCATGAAAGAAACCCCATCTTGGAACGTGGGCTCCGATTGGGGCCATTACCTAAATTAGTTTAAGATAATAGTAGATAATTACCCTTATGTTCTAAGATTTGTCTGCCTTTTCCATAGGACAAACAAGAAAGTAAGCGGGGAGATGCTAGGTATCGCCACCAGGCTTTATTCAGGTCTCTGAAAATGGCGCTCATCTTCACAGTTCCTTCAGGGATATGGTATCATTTTGTGATTTGCTACCCTTGTAACGAGGGGAACTTCCAGTGGCTTCTATTTATAGTTCTTCCTACAATTTGAGCTTGATTCCTCAAGCCAGAGTGCTAATGTGGGAATTCTGCCAATTGTCAAGCAGATTATCCCAGTTATAGATTCACAAATTGAGGAATTGATCTCTGGACCTACTGGGTCCACTGTGATTGAAATAGGCGGTAAGACTCCAGCTATCACCTGGGCACCATAAGCCACCACTTTCATTGGTGGACTGGAGTGACATTTTGGGTCTTTAGGAATTAGTGTCAACATAGTATCTGGTAATCCCTTGGGGAGGCAGAATTTGGGGCCCTATGACCTCTGAGCCCTGGTGTCATGCCCATCAATATGTTACGGGACAAAGGGGACTTCACAGATGTAATTAAGGTTACTAATAAGTTGACTCTAAAATAAAGAGATTATCCTGCACTGTCCAGGTGGACTGAGAGACAATAACTTCACTGACACAAAGAGGAACTTATTCTGACTTCCACAGCTTCAAAATAGCCATTTAAAAATATTCTGAACCTCCTTAACACCTCCTGCAAGTCTAATTACTTAATTTCATTCTCTGTGAATTTTGGAGTCAGACAGATTTGGGTTCAGATTTTAGGTTTTTTGTTTACGTTTAAGAATATGTGATTTAAGCAAGCTATTTAGCTTCATTTAGACTTACTTTCTTCACTTACAAGCCAGGATAACAATATCTATTTCAAAAATTGATGTATAAAGTGTACACAAAATGTCATTAGCCCACGGCACAGGGTGTGGCACTAAGCAAGGCCACGGTGGTTCTCATCTCTCTCCTTCATGCCTGTCTTCCGCATCATTTCCCCCCTTTTCTTTTCTTTCTCTTGTCCCTAGTCTTTTTCACTGTGTCTTCTTTCTGTCTTTTCTCCTCTATTTTGTGCTTTTCCTTTTCATTGTTTTCTCCATCATTTATTACCTTAATCCCCCCATCCTGATTTCTTCTATCCGTTTTGTTATCCATCTACCCACATTATGGTCGATGAACCTCAATTAAAAATGCTCCTCACTTTTGCTTTAGAATTTGTAATTGATGTGCTTTTCCTGTCACTGAACTATTTATGCATCTCACGTCCTCATAGGTGTTTACACACACACACACACACACACACACACACACACACACACACACACAGAAAGTTTCCGTTTTGAGACCTTATTGCAGTCTATTGCATAGTGTAGTGGTTAAGAATGTTCTAGGTTTCCAGTTTTGGAAGAGCCAACAGATACTGGCTTGATCAAAGGACTTATTCTTCTCACAGGTAGGCAGCTGCTAGCAATGGTGCAGAGGCTTAGCTATGCCAGGACCAGCATCCCTTCCATTCTCTTGGGATTTTGGAGTTCCAGGAATCATACCTGGGTTTAAAGTGAAAAGAATAGTCTGGGTGAAGAAGAAGTAGACGCACCAGCAGCATGTGTCCCTTTTATCAATAAAAGGAAGCTTTCTTAAAAGCCCATAACTGACTTCTGTTTAGATTTTACAGGCCAGTCCTGTGTCTATTTCTATAACTTTAGTTTTTTTAATTTATAAGCTTGTTATTTTAATGCTGGACTACAGGCATCTGCAGGGCATAGTAGACAGAACATTTTGGCAACATTTTAATGTCTCTCTGGTTTTGTCTTTTTCAGAATGTTATGTAGGTGGAATCATATAGCATGTAGCCTTTTTAGATTGGCTTCTTTCACTTAGTAATATGCATTTAATATTCTTCCATGTCTTTTTGTGGCTTGATAAATCATTTCTTTTTATCACAGAATGGTATTCCATTGCATAGATGTAATATAGTTTTTCCATTCACCTGTCGAAGAACATCTTTGTTGCTTCCAGTTCTTGGCAGTTATGAATAAAGCTGCTATAAACATTCATGCATGTGTTTTTGTGGACGTACATTTTCAGCTTATTTGGATAAATACATAGGAGCACAATTGCTGGATTGTATGATAAGCCTGTGTTTAGCTTGGTAAGAAACAGCACAGCTGTCTTCCAAAGTGGCTGTGCCATTGTGCATTCCCACCAGCAATGAGAGAGAATTCTTGTTGCTCCAGCAGCATTTCACCAGCGTTTGGTGTTGTCATTGCTTTGGATTTTAGCCACTCTAATAGTGTGCAGCTTGAACTCTTTTTTCCTCTTTTCCTCCCATTTAGAATGATCTTCAGGGCCCCAAAGATTATCTTCCTTGTGAAGCCTTTCCAGATGCTGCTCCTGACATAACCCCAGCTGGTCCCAAAGTGATCTTTTCCTTTTTGAATTTGTTTCTGGCCCTTCCATCTTCTTTTTTTGCAGTCTGTAACCAAGATATTACCTTCCAGAGCAGTGGCCATTCGGAGCCTCTCCACAATTTCTGAGCGTTCCTGAGGCATTACTTTCCTGTAGTTCCCCCTGCTCTGTCTGGGTCCTGGGTTGTCACCAACTCCCTTTGAATCAACCCAGACATGAAACTCAGCCCTTTTACTGGTATTCATGGGAAAGTTGACCTATCCTAAGGATTGTGTGAGTTTGGTAACTTAATGGGGATGAAACGTAGAGTAATATTCATGACCTCCTGACCGGGTCTCTCCTCTCTTCTTTCTTCTTCTCACTTCCTTTCTGGAGTTAAAAAAAAAAATCCTTCTGTCTCATGTGTAATTATTTTACATCCTTCTCTTAGGGTTTGGGTTTGCCAACATGCATGTCACATCGGTTGTAAGTTGGACCATCAAGGCTTACTGGCCACAAAAGCATCTCCCTAAGCTGGAGATTTTTTCTACCAACTATTAAGAGACTACAGTTTATCTTGTTAAATTGTTCGTCACTATTTTCACACATATACTTTTCTTACTGGATAGCAAAGTCCTCAAGGATAAGAATTAAGTCTTCATCATTCTGATCTCCATAGTCCCTGCTTTAGAAGTGGTGGTCGATAAATGTTTATGGAGTGAATGAATGAATAAATACACTATATATGATTTCAATTTCTTTTAAAAAGAAACAGATGTATTTCTCCAAGTAGGCATTCATGAATTACCACAGTTAACCCATTTTATGTACAAGTGGAAACACAGACTATGGTTTGTTTGCCCAGTTACAATATTTATTAAGAAATGACAGAAAACGCTGTATCACAGATGTAATTGAAATAGCCAACAGGCAAGATCATTATGATCCTCCCCCCTGCAAAAAAAGGGATGGAATCAGATGTTGAAATGTGAAGAAGTCTAGCCTGCTTCTTAGAAGGTGAATATTGGGTGAAGAGCTTCCATTCTGTCTGGTGACCAATGAGGAAAGTCACTTGACTATATTCTGGTGCCTTTGATGTTAGAAAAAAATGTTAGGTAAACAGAGCTAAAAATAGATTATAAAGCAGAGAAGAATTATACTTGTGGGTAGTTCTCAAGGATTAATTCCACAGTATATCAGTAATTTTCAACCCTGCAGAAAAATCAGAAATAGTATATCCAAAGAGTTTTGATAGTCAGCTGGTAGGTTCACAGCATTTCTGTGTCTGCAGCAGACAATTAAGGTATTCACTGCAGAATGAAATCAGATAAAACTCATATGCTTGGTAGCCCCCATAACAAAAATGCAAATGGAAGTTGAAGAACTTGTGGTGGTCCAGGGGTGGTTGAGGAGATACGCTGTTCAACTGGGCAACTGGGAATCAGCAACCTGGCTTTCAGCAGGTGGGCTGGCAGCAGCTGGGCTGGCAGCAGTAGCAGCAGCAGGCTGGGCGGCAGCAGGACTGTCCACAGTAGGATGGGCGGCAGCAGGAGGCCTGGGCATGGTGCAGCTGGCAGCAGGTTGGAGGCGTGCAGCTCACCACGCAGCAGGGGGGCAGGCAGGTGTCCTCCACGCGGCAGTCAGGGCGGCACCACCTGACTCGGCAGCTCACGCCACCCTCCTGGCCACCGCCAGTGCCACAGCCGGTCCCACAGCAGCTGGGCTGGCAGCAGCTGGGTTGGCAGCAGCTGGGTTGGCAGCTGGTTGGCTGGCAGCAGCTAGTCTGGCAGCTGGTTGGCTGGCAGCAGCTGGAGCCACAGTTCCCACTGGTGGAGCAGGTGGGAAATCCGCAGAAGCTAGTGGAGCAGCAGGCCATGGTCAGGAGCTGAGCTGAGAGTTGGGTTGCTTGTAGGTGTTTTGATGGTAACGTCTATGTCAGGCAGGCCTTTTATATATCTGAGCCAGCTTCTATTTATAAAATTCTTAACATATCTTCCTTGTTTTTGTTTAAATTTGTTTCTCATTGGTCCTCTGATTGGCGTGCATTGAAATACTTATGACCCATTATGAACAGCAGTTTAGAAATTACTTTGTTTTATAGTTTCATTTGGACTCCTCATATTGGTCCTTTGCTCTTTGGAATACATTTGTGGTTTTCCATGTTCAAAGAGTTCTTCCATTTCAGTCCACGTCAACACCCTCATTTTGTAGAGGTGGTTATTTCACGTGACACTCTGTCCATATCTCTAAGGCTAAGGATAAGTGTGCTCTTAGTTTTAACTATTATTTCTTCCTTCTGGCTATATAGACTGAATTCTGTTGCGTTTAGGACATTGGAACATCCCTTGAATTGAGGAGTACCTTTGGTTATACATAATTAAAAGCTTCCTACTAATTTACTCCAACATCAAATCAAATTACTGTTATAGTTCCTTTGATTTCAATCATTTTGAAATATGTAAATATTCATATTCTAGGTCAGAAATCTTTTCTTGTGAATCAAGTGACATAGTTTATGTAAAGGTATCTTGCAGAGTGCTTAGCTTCAGGTAGAACTTTAATAAATGCTTACCGAATCTGATTTTGAATGGGTGGAGTAAAAGACATGATTCATGGACACATGTACCACTTATAAATGATTTAATAGAACTTTCAAGCTGTAGTGCCTCTCATGGAGGAGTCCTTGTTGTTGTCAAAAGAGAGTAGGAAGTACTGAAATATTTTTCTACTGCTGGAATAGTTGAACCAAGTCTCAGGGAAAAACATCTGGGAGTTATGACATTTTGAAGAATGCACTGCCATCTACTATATTCTTTGAAATGCGTTTGATCTATCATTGTCAAATGTGTTTGATTTACCAATTGCTACCAATTAAATGATAGAGGTAAGTGCTGGGAGCTTGTAAATAACTTGAAAAATATTTTTCATAAAGTGTCCTATATTTTGTCCTATTGTATTTTATATATTGTACTAAAATACTTAATGAGGAATTAAAAAATTCAGTGGCAAAGATGTTTTTTTTCTAGATTTATGTTAACTTCCTAGGAGAAATCTTTCAAATTGGGTTGCAAAGTGCAACATACATAGTTTGAGATTTCTAATGCGCGTGTCTGACCAATGGTGGTGGTAGAACTCACAGGGTATCTCCCTGGCTCTTTGTTCTATCCTCACTTAGATCAGAGATACATTTTATATGAACTCACAGTAAATGGAGGTGAGTGTTGGGAGTTGCAACTTGGAGAGCAATTTGGGGACCAGTGGGAAGAATATAATAGACTAAGACATAGAAATTAAACATAAATGCTCTTGGAAAATAGTATCTAAAAGTATCTGGTAGATATTTTAAAATTTACTTAGTAAGTAATACAATCTTTAGATATTAGGCACACATGAAGGAGAACATCTAGTATATAAACTGGAAGGAGATTACAATGGTAGAGGTACCTCTGGGTAGAAATCCCATAGATTTGAGCAACCTGAAAATTTGAGCCCAAGGTGGCTTTACTGGTTTAGACCTAATCATAATAGGTTAGAACATTTTAAGTATTTGAATAACTATAAAGATTATTTAATGCATGAAGCATTTTATTAACTGATGGATTCAAGCATAGTATAATTAGTATTTAATTTTTCTGGTTTAGAATTTATGTTTATGCTTTAGGATTATTATCAAAATGAAATTCCACTCTTCTTGAATTCCAGCTAAAGATGGACAAGCTTAGAGGTAGAAGGAAGAGAATAACTCAGTTTGCTTTACACATTTAAACATTTTATTTGAAATTAATGGGATATTCAAGGAGAAAGCAGGTCTGAAAATACGTGGGGATCAAGAGATGGGGAGGAGACCAGAGATGTCACTGAAATGAAGAAATGCTCTACTCTGGTGCCTTTTCAAGCAAGGCAGGATATCTAGACACTCTGATTGATACATGCTTTCAGTGTGCTAATTCACATCCAAGAGGGTCCTAAGACTCATTATTTCTGAGTGGCTTAGAAACATCACGATACTTAGCATGGGGGTAAAATTGAACGCTTCTTCAGAGATAGAGCAGTTTGTTTCATTTCCCCTTTCATTCTTAATTAATCCCCCTTGCTTTTAGCAGGTGGGCTGGCAGCAGCTGGGCTGGCAGCAGTAGCAGCAGCAGGCTGGGCGGCAGCAGGACTGTCCACAATAGGATGGGCGGCAGCAGGAGGCCTGGGCATGGTGCAGCTGGCAGCAGGTTGGAGGCGTGCAGCTCACCACGCAGCAGGGGGGCAGGCAGGTGTCCTCCACGCGGCAGTCAGGGCGGCACCACCTGACTCGGCAGCTCACGCCACCCTCCTGGCCACCGCCAGTGCCACAGCCGGTCCCACAGCAGCTGGGCTGGCAGCAGCTGGGCTGGCAGCAGCTGGGTTGGCAGCTAGTTGGCTGGCAGCAGCTGGTCTGGCAGCTGGTTGGCTGGCAGCAGCTGGAGCCGCAGTTCCCACTGGTGGAGCAGGTGGGAAATCCGCAGAAGCTAGTGGAGCAGCAGGCCATGGTCAGGAGCTGAGCTGAGAGTTGGGTTGCTAAGAGAAGTTTTTGAGTTTAGGCTGTACCTTCTACATCTGGCCTTTTATATATTTCCTAGAGCTGCATATTTCCCTGACGTTCAGCATTGTTCCTTGATACCATTTGCAAAGTAAGTCTCTGATTGGCTGATCCCTGAGTTGTTTAGAAAGTTATTAATAGCATTTCAATAGCCTGCTTTGGTCATTATTCAATTAAGTTTCATTGTATTTCTTCTTTGCCCTCTGGATCATTATGGAAGCCAATCAGAGCAACACCTCTTTATGGAAATCACATGACAGACTAGAGCTGGGCCAACCCTGGCTTGCTTTGTCATACCTGTCCTTTGTTAACCTTTAGGCCGAGTTTATATCTAAATGGAGCATTTTCTTCCTAAATTAAGGATCGGGACTTCATAAATAGAGTTTGTTCAGATTTGGAATGACTAATGTTAGTGTCATCAAAACGTGAGCTATCCAAATTAATCAACATCCAAAAGCACTATGCCTTTCTAGGATCTGTTTGTGCAAGTTACAGGATACTAAGAGCTCTAACCAGTATTTTTGCCTTCAACCCTCAGTGTACATATTCCCAGTTGAAACCCTTAATGACTTTTGCTGGTAGATTGTTTTGTGACTCTACTAAATTAAAAATATATGCTAGTAATGAATACATATTTTAAGTCAAACAGAACACAGGCATATAAATAAATTTATTTTTCCTCATTTCCCCAAAACACCCATCCCCTTCAACACTGGTACTTCAGAAATAATAAATATTAACAGTTTGGTGCGTATTCTTTGACAGCTGTCTCCCTGTTTTTGGAGACATAAACCAGCATAGATAGATAGATAGTTCATCTAGTTAAGTAAAAGTTGCGGTCTTTATGTATTTTTAAAAAGTTTTAATTATAGTAAAATACACATAATATAAAATTTACCATCTTAACCATTAAGTGCACTGTTCATTAGTGTGAAGTACATTCACATTGGTGTGCAATTTCCACAACTCTTTTTAACCTCCAAAAGAGAAACTTTTTGTCCATTAAAGAACAACCTTTCCATTCTCTCTTCCCTAGATCTTTGGTAACCACTTTTTCACTCTTTGTATTGATGAATCTACCAACCTAGGTGCCTCATATAAGTGGAATCATACAGTATATCTTTTTAATGAATGCCTTATTTCACTTAGCATACTGTCCTCAAGATTCATCCATGTTATAGAATGTATCAGAATTTCCTTCCTTTTTAAGGCTCAGTACTATTCCACTGTATGTATACACCACGATTTGTTTATCCTTTACTCTATTGATGGACACTTGGGCTGCTTCCAGCCTTTTGGCTCTTGTGATTAATGTGACCATGATCGTGGGTATACAAATATCTCTTCAAGATCATACTCTCAATTCTTTTGGGTATATTCCTAGAAGTGGAATTGCTGGATCACATGGTAATTCTATTTTCGGTTTTTTGGGTAACTGCCATACAGTTTCCCATAGTGGCTGCACATTTCCACCAACAGTATACAAGGGTTCCAATTGCTCCACATCATTGCCAGCACTTTTTGAGTTTTTTGAGACTAGACATTCTAGTGGGTATGAGGTTGTATGTCATTGTGGTTTTGATTTGCATTTTTGTAATGACTGGTGATATGAAACATTTTTTCATATGCTTGTTGGCTGTTTATCTTCTTTGGAGAAATGTCCATTCATGTCCTTTGCCCAATTTTTAATTGTTGTTGTGTTGTAGGAGTTCTTCATGTAGTCTAGATATTAGCTTCTTACTGGGTATATGATTTGCAAATCTTTCTCCCATTCTGTAGATTGAATTTCATTTTGTTCATTGGTCCTTTGATGCACAGAAGTTTTTAATTTTGGTAGTTAAATTTGTGTGTTTTTTACTTTTGTTGTATATGCTTTTGGTGTCATATCCAAGAAATCACTGCCAAATCCAGTGTCATGAAGCTTTCCCCCTGTGTTTTCTTCTAAGAGTTTTACAGTTTTAGCTCCTAACTTCAGGTTTTTTATCCATCTTCAATTAATTTTAGTGTATGGTTTAATGGAGGGGTCCACCTTTATTCTTTTGCATGTGGATATCCACTTTTCCCAGCACCATTTGTTGAAGAGACTGTCCTTCCCGATTGAATGGTCTTGACATTCTTGTTGAAAATTATTTGACTGTATATGTAAAGGTTTCTTTCTGGGCTTTTCCTTCTATTCCATTTGTCTATATGACTGCCTTTATGCTAGTACCGTACTGTTTTGATTACTGTAGCTTTGTAATATAGTTTGAAATCAGGAGGTATGATGCCTCCAGCTTTGTTCCTCTTTCTCAAAGGGGAGAGAGAGAATCTTAAGCAGACTCCATGCTCAGTGTGGAGCCTAATGTGGGGCTCAATCTCACAACCCTGAGATTACGACCTGAGCTGAAATCAAGAGTCTGACACTTAACTAAATGAGCCACCCAGGTACCCCTTAATTTCTCTTTCTGATAGATTGTTGTTAGTATATAGAAATGCAGCTGATTTGTATATCGATTTTGTATCCTACAACTCTACTGAATTTGTTGATTAGTTCTAACCATTTTCTTCTCCTTTTTTTTTTTTTTTGGGTGGAGTCCTTAGGGTTTTCTGTATATCATATCATGTCATCTGCAAGGAGAGACAATTTTACTACTTCTTTCTTATTTGGATGCTGTTTACTTCTTTTTCTTGTCTAATTGCTCTAGCTGGGACTTCTAGTACTATGATAAATAGAATAGATAGAAGTGGGCACCCTTCTCTTTTTCCTAATCTTAGGGGAGAAGCTTTCAGTCTTTTACCACTGAGTATGATGTTAGTGTGGGCTTTCATATATGGCTTTTATTAGGCTGATATAGTTTCCTTCTATTCCTAGTTTGTTGAGTGTTTTCATTTTCTGTTATTTTTTTATTACGAAAGTGTTGAATTTCATCAAATTCTTTTTCTCCATCTATTGAGATAACCATGTGTTTTTCCCCCTTCATTCTGTTATGCGATGTATTACATTCATTGATTTTTGTCTGTTGAACCATCCTTGCATTCTAGGATAAAATCCCACTAGGTCGGGGCGCCTGGGTGGTGCAGCGGTTAAGCGTCTGCCTTCAGCTCAGGACGTGATCCCGGCGTTCTGGGATCGAGCCCCACATCAGGCTCCTCTGCTATGAGCCTGCTTCTTCCTTTCCCACTCCCCCTGCTTGTGTTCCCTCTCTCGCTGGCTGTCTCTATCTCTGGCAAATAAATAAATAAAATCTTTTAAAAAAAAATCCCACTAGGTCGTGGTGTGTAATAATCTTTTTAATGTACTGTTGAATTCGGTTTGATAGTATTTTGTTGAGGAATACTGCATCAGTATTCATCAGGGATATTGGTCTCTAGTTTTCTCTTCTGTAGTGTCTTTGGCTTTGGTATCAGGGTAATGCTAGCCTCACAGAGTGAGTTTGGAAGTGTTCCCTCCTCTGTAATTTGTTAGAAGAGTTAGAGGATGATTGATTTTAACTTTTCTTTAAATGTTTGGTAGAATTTACCAGTGAAGCTTCTGGTACTGGGATTTTATTTGTTGGGAGGTTCTTTTATTACTGATTTAATCTCCTTGCTAGTTATAAATCTGTTCAGATTTTCTATTTCTTCATGATTCAGTTTTGATAGGTTATGTGATTCTAGGAATTTATCCATTTTATCTAGGTTATCTAATTTTTTTTGCCTATCCCATAGGTATTAGTCATTCTTTTAAAAAGCTATGCAGTATTTCAGAGTATGATCATACCACATTCTGTTCAATCATCCCTCTATTGATAAATCCTCCATTGTTTCTAGTTGTGCTTTTGAATTAAAAAATCATAGTATTTTAAGCTAAAAGGGACTTTAAAGGAGTCCAGCTTTAGGTGATTATGAAAACTAAATTAAGCTAATTAAACTAAACAGGCTTTTCAAACCGGTTCTACCATTAAGTGTATTCTGTGACCTTAGAAAAGTTACTTAATCCCCCTGAACATTGTTTTATTCATCTGTAAAATGAGATGATCTCTCAGACACTCCAGGGCTAAAACTGTGTAATTGCTGTACCAGATCATTCATTCCTTAAGGGCATGGTCTGCCATGTCTGATTCATTTTGGTATAGTGTCTTTCTGTACAATCTTGAATGTAGGCACTCAGTAAATGCTTGTTGAATCAAGGAAGGAAGGAATGATTGGCAGTGTACTGTAATGATAAACAGCCAAATTTGCATTTACCCAAGTCACTTGTCATTTTATTTTATACTTTTTTCTCAGCAGGAGCTCTTAGGTAGTGATACCTGAAAGTGGTCAGTAGTTAAAATCAAAGGAACAAGAGGACAAAACATGTTTTCATTTTTGTTCTGTTGTTCAAGGGTGTCTTCTGGATTAGATCAGGTCTCTAGAATAAATGTTGGGGAAGCTGATTCTTTGCTTACATGGTATCCTTTATTCATGCTTCCTAATTTCTGGATTTTCATTAACCCTTGAATGAATAAAGCATTGTAATCTTGACCAAAGTAATATTTTTAATAAAAAAGAATTATCTTCATTCCCTCCAGTTCTCTCTCTCTCTCTTTTTTTTTTTTAAAGATTTATTTATTTATTTTAGAGGGAGAGGGAGACGGGGGTGGGGGGGGGGGAGAGAGAGAGACCGACCAAGAAGGAGAGGGAGAAAAAATCTAAAGCAGACTTGGAGCTAAGCCCGGAGCGTGACGAGGGGCTCAGTCCCATTACTGTGAGATCACAACCTGAGCTGAAACCAAGAGTCGGTCACTCAACTGACTGAGCCACACAGGAGCACCTGGCTCCTTCCAGTTCTAAGTCCAAGAAACCAGAAATTAATCTTGATCCTTGTCCAAAAACTACCAGGATTTATGAAGCATTTCCTGATGCTGTGTTTAAATATGTATAAGTTCATTGTATGTTATTTTTTCATTTATTGTGTATTATGTATAAATGCGTGTGTATGTATAATAAATACATGTATTTCTAAGTGAAAATTTTAAACCAAATTTGTTATGTTATTATCCTCACTTTCAGTTTAGAAACGGGAAAAAAAGTAAAATTCTCCATCTAACCAAAAGCATCTTTCCTCCAAGAGGCTTCCCCAACTTGTAGCTCTCTTGCTTTACTCTGCAAGGCTATGTATAAATGGAAGAGTGTAATGTATCAGCATTATGTTCCCACAGTTTGAAGATTGCCTGAAAGAGCATTCTTCTAACAGACTTGAAAAAAATACATCATATTCTGGCTCTGGGTTCAGAGTACCTGACTTTTTTTTTTTTTAATATAAAGACTTTATTTATTTGACACAGAGAGAGACAGCGAGAGAGGGAACACAAGCAGGGGGAGTGGGAGAGGGAGAAGCAGGCTTTCCGCTGAGCAGGGAGCCCAATGCGGGGCTCGATCCCAGGATGCCGGGATCATGACCTGAGCCGAAGGCAGACGCTTAATGACTGAGCCACTCAGGTGCCCCTCAGAGTTCCTGACTTCTATAACTTTCTGGTTATGAAAGCACTTTGTGAGGACAGGATATGGATATAGAGCCTGTGCCACTTCTGAGGCCCTGTATAATGGCCTTTGCTGTATCTTTTTTTGGGGATTAACCTCCATTAGATCTGGTCAAATTTCCTAGAAAGCAGCGTGGGATAGCAAAACCAGACTAAAACCTTTTATGACTTTTTATGAAATCAAGAGCACACTCAATGAAGAAAAAGATATGTTTGCTGCACCAAATAGATATAATTTAATAGACCTTGGTATATTATTCTGCTTTCATAAAAAGTGTAGTTTGCAGTATGGTGACGTATAGGAGGTGAACATATCTGAGGAGGACAGAAGATTCTTCCGCAGCATTGGTGGCACTGAGTCACAGAGTAGATTCAAATGCATGCTGAAGACAATTTCTTGAGTTAAATTTGTATTTTGGCAACCTCATTGGGGAGATCAAGGTCTTTCCAGAATTGAATCAGATAGGTCTGTGAGGCCCAAATATTTGGTATCCCCCACAACAAAAACCAAATAAAAGTTCAAGAATTTGTTGGTGGTCCACAGGTGGTGGAAGAGATAATTAGTTCATGAATTGATTTGGAGGTTGAAACTTCAAATAAAAAGTTAGCAACCTGGCTTTCAGCAGGTGGGCTGGCAGCAGCTGGGCTGGCAGCAGTAGCAGCAGCAGGCTGGGCGGCAGCAGGACTGTCCACAGTAGGATGGGCGGCAGCAGGAGGCCTGGGCATGGTGCAGCTGGCAGCAGGTTGGAGGCGTGCAGCTCACCACGCAGCAGGGGGGCAGGCAGGTGTCCTCCACGCGGCAGTCAGGGCGGCACCACCTGACTCGGCAGCTCACGCCACCCTCCTGGCCACCGCCAGTGCCACAGCCGGTCCCACAGCAGCTGGGCTGGCAGCAGCTGGGTTGGCAGCTGGTTGGCTGGCAGCAGCTAGTCTGGCAGCTGGTTGGCTGGCAGCAGCTGGAGCCGCAGTTCCCACTGGTGGAGCAGGTGGGAAATCCGCAGAAGCTAGTGGAGCAGCAGGCCATGGTCAGGAGCTGAGCTGAGAGTTGGGTTGCTAAGAGAAGTTTTTGAGTTTTGGTGGTGACTTTCACGTTGGTCCTTTTATAAGCCTTGACTAGCTATGATTTACATAATTCTCAGAATCTCTTCCTTGTTTGTGTATAAATAATCTATCTCTGAATAATAATTGCCCTATTCCTGAGTTATTTGTTCAACCTCTGAAAGCCTTTATAAGTTCATTTTATTTGGTCTTCAATTAAGATTCTTTACCACAGTCAAGTAGTCACTGGCGTTCATTGGGTACGTAACCCATAATCCCCCATATTTGTTAAAATTTGGTCATTGCCCTAAGAATAATTGATGCCTCACCTTCAAGGAGTGTCAGTATTACTCAGTGTTGACCCTGATCATCGAGCTTTTGGGTCTCACATGACAGTTTAATTCCCAGCAACATGGTTCCAATGTCAACTACTGCTCCTTTATCTTTTTCATCTTCAATTTGACTATGAAGCAAAGTGATCCAGCTGGCCAGAAAGGGATGCTTTTTGGGGGGACTGAGAAATGTGGATGAATTGTTACTGATCACAATTCCTGGAGCACTTAGGTGCTCACATGGTTCTGACTACTTTGCATGTATCATTTAATTTTTACTGCAATCCTATGAGCCATGCCTGTACCTACTCCCGTCATCCATGTAAGGAAACTGAGCCTCAGACAGATTTACATCTCTTGCCCAGGTTCATAGCAACAAGTGGTGAATCTGAAATTTGAATCCACATCATCTGACTCTAGACTAAACTCTTTCAACCACTATAGTCAGTACTCAGTTTTCTATATAAGCAGTTGTTCTAGAAAAATCAAATGATAAAAGAAAGATGTAAAATTTGTCCACTTTAAAGCTTTTTTAGAGTCAGGGGAAGAAAGGCAGAGCTTTGGATGCATAATAGCACTATTTATTAGGACTTCTCTGGAAATTTTTATTTTTTAACTGCATAATAAGTACATTTCAAGAAAATCACAAGTGCTAAAAATGGTAATCTATTTGATTTGTGACTTCTTCTAAACTTTGATCCTAGGATGTCCTTAACTGCATACAAATCGCACTCAGTGTATTGACACTGGAGCATGTGTCACACTGTGACGTGTTAGAGCTGCAGCATGCAGTTTACTGTGCACATTAGAAACTAGTCCAACGTGCTGAGAGTTAATACAGCTTGAATGAGGCAACTGATGAGGATGAAGATGAAGGTTTTGTGTAGGTGCAATGAAAGACAATGAAAGGGGACCTGGCCTTCGTTGAGTGTGGATTCTATTATAGAGAAATGGAAGTTAAAATGCCACTTACAGAGTTTGAACCAGAATACCAGGTGTTAGTTTTGCTTCTCCAGAAATGACAGCTTTGAGTTAATATCATAACTCTTCCCAAATCAGAATTAAGACATTTTCTTTGTGTATGGTGTGAGAGAGTGGTCAAGTTTCATTCTTTTGCATGTAGCTGTCCAATTTTCCCAGCACCATTTATTGAAGAGACTATCTTTTTTCCACTGGATGTTTTTTCCTGCTTGTCAAAAATTAGTTGCCCAAAGAGCCGACGGTCCATTTCTGGGTTCTCTATTCTGTTCCATTGGTCTGTGTTTTTGTGTCAGTACCATGCTGTCTTTGTGATCACAGCTTTGTAGTACAGCTTGAAATCCGGCAACGTGATGCCCCCAGCTTTGTTTTCCCTTTTCAACAATTCCTTGTTGATTCGGGGCCTTTTCTGGTTCCACACAAATTTAAGGACTATTTGTTCCAGTTCTTTGAAAAATGTCATTGGTATTTTGATCGGGATAGCATTGAAAGTGCAGATTGCTCTGGGTAGCATGGACATTTTAACTATGTTAATTCTTCCGATCCATGAGCATGAATATTTTTCCATCTTTTTGTGTCTTCTTCAATGTCTTTCAAGAGTGATTTGTAGTTTCTAGAATATAGATCCTTTACGTCTGTGGTTAATTTAATTCCAAGGTAATGTATGATTTTTGGTGCTATTGTAAATGGAACAGATTCCCTAATTTCTCTTTCTTCAGTCTCATTATTCGTGTATAGAAATGCAACTGATTTTTGAGCATTGATTTTGTATCCCGCCACATTACTGAATTGCTCCATAACTTCTAGTAGTTTGGGGGTGGAGTCTTTTGGGTTTTCCATATAGATTATCATGTCATCTGCGAAGAGAGACAGTTTGACTACTTCTTTGCGGATTTGGATACCTTTTATCCCTTTTTGTTGTCTGATTGCTGTTGCAAGGACTTCTAGTACTATGTTGAATAATAATAGTGAGAGTGGGCATCCTTGTCATGTTCCTGATCTTAAGGGAATGGCTTCCAGCTTTTCCCCATTGAGAATGATATTTGCTGTGGGCTTTTCATAGATGGTTTTTATGAGATTGAGGAATGTACCCTCTATCCCTACACTCTGAAGGGTTTTAATCAGGAAAGGATACTGTATTTTGTCCAATGCTTTTTCTGCTATCTGTTGAGAGAATCATATGATTTTTGGCTTTTTTCTTGCTGATAAAATTTATGACACTGATAGATAAACTCTAAATGGATGAAAGACCTCGATGTGAGACAGGAATCCATCAAAATCCTAGAGGAGAACATAGGCAGCAACCTCTACGACATCAGCCACAGCAACCTTTTTCATGACAGCTCTCCAAAGGCAAGAGAAACAAAAGATAAAATGAACTTGTGGGTCTTCATCAAGATAAAAAGCTTCTGCACAGCCAAGGAAACAGTCAAAAAAACTAAGAGGCAGCCCACGGAATGGGAGAATATATTTGCAAATGTTACTACAGATAAAAGACTGGTATCCAAGATCTACAAAGAACTTCTCAAACTTAATACACGAGAAACAAATAAATCATAAAATGGGCAGAAGATATGAACAGACACTTTTCCAATGAAGACATACAAATGGCTGACAGACACATGAAAAAATGTTCAAAATCATTTGCCAACAGGGAAATTCAAATCAAAACCACACTATGATACCACCTTACGCCAGTTAGAATGGCAAAAATTGACAAGGCAAGAAACAACAATTGTTGGAGAGGATGTGGAGAAAGGGGATCCCTCCTACATTGTTGGTGGGAATGCAAGTTGATACAGCCACTCTGGAAAACAGTGTGGAGGTCCCTTAAAAAGTTAAAAATTGAGCTACCCTATGATCCAGCCATTGCACTACTGGGTATTTACCCCAGAGATACAGACGTAGTGAAGAGAAGGGCCATATGCACCCCAATGTTCATAGCAGCATTGTCCACAATAGCTAAATCATGGAAGGAACCAAGATGCCCTTCAACAGATGACTGGATTAAGAAGTTGTGGTCCATATATACAATGGAATATTATTCAGCTATCAGAAAGAACGAGTTCTCAACATTTGCTGCAACATGGACAGCACTGGAGAAGATAATGCTAAGTGAAATAAGTCAAGCAGAGAAAGACAATTATCATATGATTTCTCTCATCTATGGAACATAAGAAGTAGGAAGATCGGTAGGAGAAGAAAGGGATAAAGAAAGGGGGGTAATCAGAAGGGGGAATGAAGCATGAGAGACTATGGACTCTGAGAAGCAAACTGAGGGCTTCAGAGGGGAGGGGTGTGGGGGAATGGGATAGACCGGTGATGGGTAGTAAGGAGGGCACGTATTGCATGGTGCACTGGGTGTTATACGCAACTAATGAATCATCGAGCTTTACATCAAAAACCAGGGATGTATGTATGGTGACTAACATAATAAAATTAAAAAAATATTAAAAAAAAAAAGAAGACATTTTCAAATCCCACATCAAATGTGAGTTAAAAGGTATGTGAATTTTTTGCTTCCTCTCCTTAAGCAGATCTACATCACAGGTTCTTTGATTACCTAATTTTTTTTTACCTGGGATGTTGGGAATACGTAGATTTATCACCATTACAATTTCAGGAGCTATTTAATTCATATTTAAATTCAGTAGAATCTTTGATTTTGATAAATGATAAATGGTTTTGATAAATGATAGAAACATTTATCTCCCCTTGCAGAAACATTTATCTCCCCTTGCAAAAAATTTAGATGTTTGAGGAGTTGAAATACCTCCTGATAAGAGCACTGGAGATAGTAGTGCTGTCTCTTAGGTCTCCATTTCTGTGCTTTCCTCCTGCACCCACCCCATGTGGCACTGTTTTCAGCATCTCCCTCGGTGCAAAACTTAACTCAGTTTTCATGTTTGTGGTCTTCAGTTGCCCTCAGAGAACTATTAGGTGTTTTAGCCAGAGTTCTCCAGAGAAACAGAACCAGTAGGATATATATAAATATGTAGAAAGAGATTTATTGTGAGGTATTGGCTTATACTACATGGAGCCTGAGAAGTCCCACCAGCAGCACTGAAGTCTGAGGGCCGGAGAAGATGGATGTCCCATCTTGAGCCATAGAACAGTTCGCCCTTTTTCTTTTTGTTCTATTTGGGATCTCAATGGATTGGGTGATGCCCACCCACATTGGTGAAGGCAGTGTTCTTTACTCATTCTACAGATTCATATGCTAATTCTTTCTATAAACACCTTCACAGACAGACCCAGGAATGATGTGAATAACATAACATAATAAAAAATTAAAAAAAAAACTATTTTATTACTATGCATATTCCGTTTGGCTTTCATTACTTCATTTAAGCAATGGGGCCCAGACCCAATAGTACCGTAAGAAGAAGGGATGTGTTTGTTTCTTACTATTGAAAGTTTGCCTTCTGTTTATAGATACTAATATTTGAGTTATTTTTCTTCAAGAGATGAAGGTTCTGGGTTTCTTACTGTAAATTTTGGGGCCTCTCTCAATTCCTTAAAGTCCATTTTACTAGTTCTCTAATTTAGTTGCCTCTGCCTTACTTAGGTTCCTGAGTGATAAGACATGGTTGATATACCAACCAATTGAACATCCCCAACTTTTTATTTTAAACCAAGTAGTAAGATCTTCTCTCTGAATGTCAACCTGGTTCTTTTGGTGCTTCTAAGCAGAAGCCTTCTAAGTCAAAGGTACATCCAACCTAAGCCTTCCTAATCTTTTGAAAGATAAGAGAGTGTTATATGAGGGACATAGAGTATTGAACATGTTTTAGACACATTGTGAATGTGTACCCTGATGGGGGGGGGTCTGTGCACCTAGAGGATGGAGAATCTTTTTCACGTAAAGATTCTGTAGGCTCAGTAAGTTGTGTATTCTTCAGACTGTGTCTACCTAAAGGTGGTGCCTTTTTCTAATTCTGGTAAAGTCGTGCTAGTGGAGACCCCATCCCTTTGACTTAGTTTTTAAGTTGAGGTAAAGTTCACACAACATACACTAAACCATTTTAAAATGTACAATTGAGTGGCCCTTAGTGCATCCATAATGTTTTGCAACCACCATTCCTCTCTCTAGTTTAAAAGCTTTTTCATCACCCTAGAAGAACACCTGGTAGTCTTTAGTAGTCACTCCCCATTCCCCTTTATCTGCAGGCACTGCTTTACCACTTTGATTTTAAAATCAAAGATTTTATGGGGCGCCTGGGTGGCTCTGTCAGTTATGTGTCTATCTTCAGCTCAGGTCATGATGCCGGGGTCCTGGGATCAAGTCCCACATTGGGCTCCCTGCTCAGCGGGGAGCCTGCTCCTCCCTCTCCCTCTGCCTGCGTCTCTCTCTCTCTGTCAAATAAATAAATAAATAATCTAAAAAAAAAGATTTTATCCATTAAAATAGAAGTTCTTATTATGTGTTTTTTATTTCATCCTTCATTCTGGAACTCTCTCTGGAGATTAAAGAATGGGCACAGTGAATGCCCGTATCATGCTTGTTTAAATCCATTCCTATAGTGAATATTTATTTTCTACTTAACAATGCATGAAAGAACTATATAGATGTTATAGAAACATTAGTTGAAATTCCCTTTCATCATTTTTCCAGAGTATATTGTGAGGAATACTAGTGTTACAGGGTGTTAGTTGGTAATAAATGAATGGAAGTTTCCCTGACTAAGTCAGTTTGGGAGTAATGGTTATAGAGCTTTCTTTAATATTCCGATGTGCTCTTATAAACCTTCAAGATGATGAAAATGCATGCAACATGATTTGACCAGTGAATACTTTTTCCCTGTTGCGCATCTGAAGAGTCCAACTGTCAGTGCATCACCTGTTTAGGAAATAATCCGTCCTATGCCTGGGAGGGATATTGTAAGCAATGAAAGTCAGGTCTCTTATTTTCCAGGCTTTCTAAACTGGTGCCCAGGCAGGTGAAAGGCCTTGCTCAAGAATCCGTGGATTCTTAGTTACAAAGTAGGGACGAGAACTTAGGATGCCTTTACATCTTATGCTGGTACTTTGAAATCTTGCGTTTACTGTCTTTCCAATTAGGTATTACCCTTTTGTACCATTGATAATTGAAAGAATTGTACACAGAGTCATATACGAATGAAATGAATAGATTTGGTAACACCTCAAGAAGTTAAATGACATAAAAAGTCCTTTTTGTAAACTCGATCTTCTGGAACACGTAGCCCATCAGTTCGCACATGTGAGGACCTTGGGATGTAATTTCTAAATACTGATAGATTCTTTTAATCATAGATTTTGGCTGCAGAATATTGGGCCATTTAATGGTAAAACAAAGGAAAACTATCTTTTAAAGACCTTTATAAAAGGACAAAAATAAAGAAAAACCATACTGCCATACCACAGTTACTAAGATTTTGAAAAATCCAGGTACCCCAATAGCAATAACAAATTCCAAAGAAAAGAAAGCTCCAACAAGGACTTCATCACTGAAGAATAAAAATTTTATTAAATCCCAAATCCAATGAACTGTGGAACTATTTCAGATATTTATAGTAAAGTTTTACATATTCCTCCTAACATGGTAGGACTTCTATTCCTATCCAGATTTATGAAATATTTTTGGTCTTTGATTATAAATTCACATTTTAGGAAAATTATGTAGCCATGTGACAAGAGTTTGCAAGCTGGGTTATGGGTATTGAAGCTCAGAGGTTTGTTGGGACTCTACATTGGCTCGTTTTGAAGTGCCAGTTTCTCAGGATTCCTTTAGAAGGTTTTCAGCAGGTGGGCTCACAACAGGTGGGCTGGCAGCAGCTGGGCTGGCAGCAGTAGCAGCAGCAGGCTGGGCGGCAGCAGGACTGTCCACAGTAGGATGGGCGGCAGCAGGAGGCCTGGGCATGGTGCAGCTGGCAGCAGGTTGGAGGCGTGCAGCTCACCACGCAGCAGGGGGGCAGGCAGGTGTCCTCCACGCGGCAGTCAGGGCGGCACCACCTGACTCGGCAGCTCACGCCACCCTCCTGGCCACCACCAGTGCCACAGCCGGTCCCACAGCAGCTGGGCTGGCAGCAGCTGGGCTGGCAGCAGCTGGGTTGGCAGCTGGTTGGCTGGCAGCAGCTAGTCTGGCAGCTGGTTGGCTGGCAGCAGCTGGAGCCGCAGTTCCCACTGGTGGAGCAGGTGGGAAATCCGCAGAAGCTAGTGGAGCAGCAGGCCATGGTCAGGAGCTGGGTTGCTTGGTGGAGTTTCTGAGTTAGAGCTGCTTGTTCCCTGCCTTTTATAGGTCTTGGCCAGTTCCTGTGTTTGTGGTGGGCAGCATTTTTATCTTGTTACTCTTTAAACAAGCTTTTCTAGAGTCCTTTGTTCAAATATTGAGTTATTTTAAATGCATCCCCACATTGGTTTTTCCTTATTGCTCAGCTAATACTCACTAAATGTTTTTGTCCTTAGTAGAAATGTTGTTGTTTCATTTCCAAACAATGCTGTAATTTCTCCTCAAGCCCCAGCTTCCATTCTGCATTTATGATAACGTCACCTGACAAAGTGACTCTCACTCATAAGATGATGTGATTTTTAGGGTCATATTCACCAAACTCAAGTCTCCAGAAAAAAATTATTAACAACTGACTGTCTTTTATGTAAGACTCTCTTTATATTTGTTTTGATATAATCTTATATTATAGTCCCTACAGTCAGCCAGACAGAAACTCTGATAAACTTCCCATTCATAGAAATTCATGAATTTCCAGAAATTGGATCTCTCCAATTTCCATGATCTCTCCTGAACTTCACACATTCAGATTTGAGAAAGTGTCACTCAGGAAGACCTGTAGAACAAAAACTGTTCCCATTCCAATTTACTGTGGATATTTTATTAGCATGAATTTAAAAGAAAGGCTAAAATTCATAGCCAGTAATTAGGAAAATATCACACAAAATTTTAAGTGTAATTTATATTTTTCTATGAAGGATAAAAATCACTGCTATGTGGATTATCTAGACGGTATTTCTCAAAGGAGGGATTTATTTTTGGTTTATGTCATTTTATATAAGTACACCATGTGTCCTGTGAAAGGATATTAGACCAAAGAGCATGACAATTGAATTTATGAGGGGAATCAATAAAAGAAAAAGCAGGAGGTAGGAGATACTTTTTCTGGATTACAGTGTATATTAGGCAGGGTAGGAAATGAATGATCAAATATCATTCAGTAGGTATAAGTACAAAGAGATTAAATCTACCTTATACTTAAGGTATAAGTGTAAAGGGATTGATGTTGTGGTATGGACCACTTTTAATTTCTCCTCAGCACCAGCTGGTGTTAGAATATGGTTGAATCTAGGAATGGCTGTAATTTGAAGAGGTAAGTGACTTGCTCCATTTACACAGTACACAGCCAGAAAGCTGGATATAAATTTCAGTAAAATAAATTTGAAACAGTTTTGGTGGTTGTTGAAAGAATGTGTTGTCAAAAGAAGAATGTATAGGGTTACACGGGGGGAAATGAAAAAAAAAAGTGGTCAAAGGAGCATATTATTGCTACTTGTGGTAGGTTTATTCTTTCCTTCCAATCTTTAGTAGAAGCACATAGTTAGCTTTTTATAAGGTGGAAGTATTGGTTTGTGCAGCTATAGAATTACATTAGAATGTGATTCATGCCGCTGTCAAGAAAGATGTTCGTGTCATATGATAACCATGACTATAGGTATGAAATTGAAAAGTGGCTGAAGGAATCATCAAATACCAGAGATCAAAAAATTAATAAATCACCTTGTCCAAACATTTGATTGTATAGTTATAGAGACTGACATCATTAAAAAAAGAAACAGATCGTTTTTATAAGTAGCAGATGTTTATTAAATCATCATATTATACACAGAGCACTGAATGGTTGTGAAGAAAGCAAGATTCAATCTGTCAGCCTCACATCTTGCTCTAGTGTACAAATCATTGTGGTACTGATAGGAGGGATGAATCACGGAAAAGAGTCATATTTACTACCATCTATCCTCATAGTTTTACTGGAACACTAATATTGTGGTACACACTGTTTTTCATTTCCTCTTGGCATCAGTTGATGTTAGAATACTACGGAGTCCAGTAGTGGCTGCATTTTGGAGAGGTTAGTGACTTGCTTTATTCACACAGTACACAGCCAGAAGAGCTGGGTATAAAACTCCGATCTCTCCCGCCTACATCAATTCATTTAATTTTATACCATGCTCTTTTCCAGGATCAATTAATTATTAAAACTCATTGTCTTCCATTTAAAAAAATATAATAGCTCAAGAATAGAAATATTAATAGTGAGCAGAAATGCTATGGAGTAGTAACTTTTTTTATTTTTTATTTTTTTTAAAGATTTTATTTATTTATTTGATAGAGATAGAGACAGCCAGAGAGAGAGGGAACACAAGCAGGGGGAGTGGGAGAGGAAGAGGCAGGCTCACAGCAGAGGAGCCTGATGTGGGGCTCGATCCTATAACGCCGGGATCACGCCCTGAGCCGAAGGCAGACGCTTCACCGCTGTGCCACCCAGGTGCCCCTGGAGTAGTAACTTTAAATACACAGTAAATAAGCATGAATATGTTAAGATTCTTTTAAGTGTCTTCTGACCAGAAGAGTTTTCTCTAGAGCCGCAGTAACACATTTGATTCTTAATTGTTTCTTGTTTCCCACATTCATATTAGGTAACATACCTTCTGGGTTTCTATGTCTGCCATACTCTTTGTGTCTTCTTTATTCCATGGCTATCATCGTAGGTCAGTTGTTATTGTGTATCGCTTGGACCAGTACAATGGCCTCTTGATTTGTTTCTGTATAGCCATTATATGTCTAGCCTTTGGCCTTATTTTTTGATAAGCAGCTACCATAAGAATCATCCTGATGCCCAATGCCTGTCACGCCATTCACTTGCCCCAAGGCTTTCAACTGCTCCTTAGTACTTATTGCATTAAAGGCATACTCCTTTGGTTAGTATTCAAAGCATACATATTTTTCAAATTTATCTTCCATTATTATTCTCCATATATCCAGTGTTCCCAGCCAAACTATCCTATGAACAATCCCTCTCTCTGTACCTTTGTGCGTACTGTTACCAGTGTTGAGAATGCCGTCTTCCCTTAGATCTGCATGCTGAAATCTTTTTTTTTTTTTTTAAAGATTTTATTTATTTATTCGACAGAGATAGAGACAGCCAGCGAGAGAGGGAACACAAGCAGGGGGAGTGGGAGAGGAAGAAGCAGGCTCATAGCAGAGGAGCCTGATGTGGGGCTCGATCCCATAACGCCGGGATCACGCCCTGAGCCGAAGGCAGACGCTTAACCGCTGTGCCACCCAGGCGCCCCTGCATGCTGAAATCTTAACCCATATAAAATGCTAGCTCCCTTTTCAGTCTCTCTCCCCAGCCAATAGTGATTTCTCTATTGACACCAAAGTGTTATACTTTTTTTCATTTTCTAATTTTTAGTTGTGTTATTATGACTTTCATTTATCTCTCTAGAAGTTACTTTAAGAGGAGAACATTTTTAACTCAATTTTAATTTCTATTGTATACCATCTAGCCTGTGATTTGCAGATGGTAGGCAATCAGCACATTTTGTTTTATTTAAATTTAATGAAAAAAATTAGAATGAATAAGTAAAACCAAATATGTATTTGCTTTGCCAAAGAAGAGAAGTTTATTAGAAAACAAGCATGCCACAAGTCCTAAGATCTACATTGGGAAGAAGGGAGTTGATACTGTTACAAAGACTTGAGACCAGCCCAAATCTTAATAGATGAGCCTGGATTTCCATTCAACCTCTGGTTGACTTGGGTCTTGATGGTTCAGGGCAGGAGGTTTGTTAGGTAGAGATGGGAGTATGACTTTTTCAGAAGGTTGATTGCTTGTTCTAAACCGTCGGTGCACTGCTCAGCAGCAGGGGGAGGTCCTGCAGGTGGTGCGGCAGGGGGCAGGCTGGCAGCAGGGGGGGCGGCAGCAGGGCGCCTGCACAGAGATGGGCTGGCAGCAGGTGGAGGCCCAGCAGCAGGGGCGGCAGACCACGGCCGTGCAGGACGTGGGGCAGCAGCTGATGGGGCGGCAGCAGCCCTCCTGCAGGGAGCAGGGGTCACAGCAGACAGGGCGGCGGCAGGGCTCACAGATGGGGCGCGTGCAGCGGCAGGTGCAGGTCACGGGGCGGCACACGGTGGTCTGGCAGGACACGGGGCGGCAGCAGCAGGGGTCGCGGCAGCAGCAGGGCTGGCAGCAGCCTCCCCCACAGCCCGAGGAGGAGCAGGTGGAGCCGCAGCAGGAGCCGGACATGGTGATGTCTGGGGTTGGTTACGGTTGGACTGGTGAGAGGATTTGGGTGTTGTCAGGTGTGAATGTCTTTGTCCTGCTCGGGGGCCTTTATATACCCTGGCCAGCTGCTGATGACACCCCCCCCCCATTTATCTTTTGGCCAATTAGGTAGAATTTTGTTTTGAGTAATGATTGCATTGCTTGTGACATACTCATGATCTCATTAAAGAACTCTTGCTGCATTCCTAAATATGGATATATTCATGCTGTTCATCATCAAAATCTAAGCACTCACAGTCATTTGAGATGATAGCAGCTCTTGATGTTTATTTTGGGTAGATAGCACCTGATGAATCTTGGGGAAAATGGTCCTAAAGGAACTGCAAGTTTTAAAAGAAATGAAACATATAGGGGTTTCTAGATCAGTGACTGGATCCTGTACTTGACCCCCAGGAGATGCCCTGAGAAACCTGCATGTGAATCAGACAGGTATTAGACATGTCCTTGGGTGTGGACTCCTTGGAACTTTGTTGACATATCACTTGATAAAATGGAATGCATGTACCTTGAATAAGACTGCAGCTCAGAGAACTTGTATGGGAAAGATAAAAGGTTATTTTTGTAAACCAGGTAAGTATTGGAATAAAATACCCATGGCTGCATTTCATTTTTTTCCCTTTCTTTTCTCCAGCTGAAGTTTGAGCATCTGTGGTCCTTCTGGCCACAGAATGTCGATATTTATCTCTGAGACATGACATTTTTTATATTTGCCTTTGTGTGTGTGATGAAGAATTGTGTTAACGGGAAATTTTTTCTTAATATATTTCATATGGGCACTATGACCAAGTGACAAGATGGAGCTTTTTCAACAGCACTGCAGACACAGACAGTGCATTGATCAGAGAAGGTACGTAGGAGGCTGCACGGTTGTTCTGTGATGACACACAGGGAAGGGTTGTGAGAGGCTCTTGGGGAATTGCATGGGGGAAGAAGTCTCATTACTTTTCAGCTTTTCCCATTTTATTATTCACCAGACAGGATTTTGGGTCACTTTAGGATCATTCCCATCGTTCAAAAGAATGTGCCTCAAGCCCCAGGAGCTAAAGCTCCCCAAATCCCCATGGAATTTTAAACATAATTTCAAAACTTTAAAAGGAATGTAAACTGACTGAACATATAGTCATAGTTGGGAAAACAGAAGAGGGAGAAATGAAGCGCCGTCTCATCAATGAAGACCTTTGACTCTCTCACGTTTCATGTTCTTTCTCTTGTCCATGGACCGACGTGATTTTTTTCAAAGTGGTAACCAGAGCCAAGATAAAAACTCGTGTATTCTGCTCTTTTTTTGTTCTTTTTCCCAGCTTTATTGAGATACAAGTGACATACAACATCGTGTAAGCCTAAAGTGTGCATTGCGATGATTTCATGCATGTATATATTGCAAAATGCTTACTATGATAAAGTTAGTCAACACATCCTTCACCCTACCCTACATAATTATGATTTTGTTATTGTTTTTATGGTGAGAAGATTAAAGCTTTACTCTCACAGCAACTTTCAGACGTACAATATAGTATTGTTGACTGTGGTCACCATGCTGTACATTAGATCCCTGGTATTCATCTTATAATTGAAAGTTTGTATCATTTGATGAAAATCTCCCCATTTCTCCCACCCCTCACCCCCTGGCAACCACCTTTCTGCTCTCTGTTTCTATGAATTCGATGTTTTTGATTCCACATTGAGATCATACATTATTTGCCTTTCTCTGACTTACCGCACTTAGCATAGTGCCCTCAAGGTCCATTCATGTTGTTACAAATGGCAAAGTTTCATTCTTTTTTTATGGCTCAGTAATACTTCATGTATGTATGTATAAAACACAGTTATTCCAAGACTTCTCTTGGAATATAAACATACATCATATATATATTACTCATATATATATGCCATATATGTGTGTGTATACATATATCTTATTTTCTTTATGCATTCATCTATCATTGGACGTTGCGATTGCTTCAGTGCCTTGGCTCTTGTGAATAATGCTGTAATGAACGTGGGAGTACAGATACCTCTTTGAGATAGTGATTTCGTCTCCTTCAGATAATATACTCAGAAATGGGATTGCCTGGGTCATATGGTAGTTCTATTTTTAATTTTTTGAGGAGTCTCCATACCATTTTCCACAGTAGTTGTACCATCTATATTCTCACCAACTGTGCACCAAGGAAGGTTCCCTTTTTTCCACATCCTCACTAGCATTTGTTATATCTCGTCTTGTTATACTAGTCATTCTAACAGGTGTGAGGTGATACCTCATTGTGGTTTTGATTTGCATTTCCCTGATAATTACTGATGTTGGGCACCTTGTTGGCCTCTATGTGTCTTCTTTGGGAAAATGTCTATTCAGGCCTTCTGCCCATTTTTCAGATTTTTTTGTTTCTTTTACTTTTTGATTTTGCTGTTGAGTTATAGGAGTTCCTTGCGTAGTCCAGGTATTAACCCCTTATCAGATATGTGTTTGGGTTGCAAATGTTTTCTCCCATTTGGTAGTTTGCCTTTTCATTTTATGCATTGTTTCTTTTGCTGTGCAGAAGCTTTTTGGTTTGATGTAGTCCCACTTGCTGATTTTTGCTTTTGTTGCTTGTGGTTAGCTCTTTTCAAGGCACATTGTCTCATAATCAATTTTTCATATTGTTGGGGGTTTTCATGATGATCACATTTTATGCAAAGGGGGCCTCTTTGGGAGATACATAAAACCTTAAGTAAGTAAGATTAATTTCTCTTCTCTGAACACTTTTGATCCAAAATCATTCCAGAGAGATTTTTCTTTCCCCTTTGTAAAAAGCCACAAAGAGAGTCCATGAGTCTCTCAGTAAGCAGTTCTAGTGTTACTTAGTCTAAGATGCTCATCCCCAACCCATATTCAGACTTCTTCTCCAGGCAGAGAAAATAGGGGTCACATTTCAGTAGTTTATGCCACAGGACTCTGTGATTTGACAGTGGTGACAAGATGTACAGCATTTTTAAATGCTGCTTACCCTAAAACTAGATAACCTTCCCTGAAAACTTGGCCACTTACTGGCTGTATGTCCTTGGGCCATGAGGGGTAATGATAGGACACACCCAAGTTGTTGTGATGTTAAATAAGCTATTATTTGTCGAGCTCTAAGAACAGTGCCTGGCACTTAGCAACTGTCTTGTGTTGATTGAGTAGATAAATATATTTTTAAAAGTCATGTTATGTGGGTGCCTTATAAACTCTGAATTTTGAATTTAGAATAAAGGTGAACATATTTGATATGGTAAGTGGTCAGCTCTTTGCTCAGTTACCACAGAATATATACTAATAAGATTACCCATTGGAGAGTTTCATTAATAGCATGAAGTAAAATAAAAATGCCTGGAAGGAAGATATAGAGCTCCGTCTTTTTAACACCAATTTCTGGAGAGGGGAGTTAGGTATTGTTTCAGAACCTGCAGGAAGAATATGTGTCAGAATTGTGGATAGTAGCGTGGACCGTACTGAGGACCCCACAGTCCATGAAACAGAGCGAGGTCTTAGAAAACATCCTTTAAGAAAAGCCTTAAAGCTGATTTAGACAGATTTCCTGGTGGTGATGGGCAACATATTTTGTATTACTAATGCTAGGGCTTTATTTAACACTATCGTTCAACAATAACATTATGAACAAATTTTAACATGGAAAATATTGTCTTGTGTTCTTTATTCTCAATTATCTATTCAAATGGATAAAAATAATTATACCTGTATAATACCTATACAATTTTTTAAAATTTTTAATTGGAACATATCAAATTACGCACCTTATTTTATGCAATTGAGATGATCCTGAAGAGTTAAAATACAAATCAATGTTTAATAATTTGATCAGAGTTTAACAGTATCAGAAAGTCCACCATATATAGCATAGTGGTATTCTCTTCTATATATAATAAAAGACTTCTTATGAGTACAAATAGCTGCTAATTATCTTCTTTAAATCCATTTAGACTCTGATAGGTAGTTTTTTTTATTATTATTATGATATGTTAGTCACCGTACAGTACATCATTAGCTTTTGATGTAGTGTCCCATGATTCATTGTTTGCCTGTAACACCAAGTGCTCCATGCAATACGTGCCCTCCTTAATACCCTTCACCCGGCTAGCCCATCCGCCCACCCCTCACTCCCCTCTAAAATCCTCAGTTTGTTTCCCGGAGTCCATAGTCTTTCATCGTTCATCTCCCCCTCTGTTTTCCCCCCTTCATTTTTCCCTTTCTTCTCCTAACAATCTCCCTGCTATTCCTTATGTTCCACAAATAAGTGAACCCATATGATAATTGTCTTTCTCTGCTTGACTTACTTCACTGAGCGTAATCTCCTCCAGTCCCATCATGTTGATGCAAATGTTGGGTAATCGTTCTTTCTGATGGCTGAGTAATAGTCCATTGTATATATGGACCACATCTTTGTCCATTTGTCTGTCGAAGGGGATCTCGGCTCCCCAATGTTCATAGTAGCATTGCCCACGATAGGTAGGTTTTTAAAAGCAGAACATAATCATGAGAAAGGTTTAAATATTTTTCCCAAAATAGATACAGGTTTTAGACAGTACGTTCCATTAAAAAGAAAATATATGTTCATTTTAAAATTATGTAATTAAAAAAATTATAAAGAAGAAACTGAATGTTATCCTCAATTACTCTTAGATTTTGTTGCATAATGTTTTAGATAATTTTTAGGCATACACACACATAAACATGCAGAATACATTTTTCCTCACAAAATAGTTGAATATTTTATAGCTTATTTGTAACTTAAATATATGGCAAGATAATTGCATCATGTTTCCTAGTAGGTTTACAATCTTTAACTATTTTTCACTACTTGTGGCATTTCTTTTATATTTATACTGCTTAGATTATGTACCATTTGACTTTTTTGCTTATTTATACCTCATCTCCCTAAATACGTTATAACCTCTTTGAAGCAAGAGCCCTCTTTATTCTTTCATATTCCCTCAGCATGGTCAACTCAGTGTCTCATTCATAGTAGATGTTCAATGAACAATGTGTAGACTGACAGTGATTGATTAATTTGCTTAGAAAATGCCATTACTGCCCAGTTCCTGAGCACAAAGGTGAGCAGCCCTTGAGAGCCAGTGTCGATTCAGTACCCGCAAGAGTTGACACTGTGACTCACATTCAAAATAACTATCAGATCTGTAACACATGGAAAGGAATTATCCGAAGCCACAGTTATTTGGCCACAAAAGACCAAAGAGTTCCTCTGGGCAGAAAACATGTCTCCTACCCAAGAGGAAGCATTCGACTTAAGGGCTTATTGTCAGGGGGCTTACGGTCTCCTGGGTCTTTTCTGAACAGAGTGATTATATTAATAAGAAGCTTATTTAATCTTTCGTTACTCATTGCTCTTCAGCTTCACAAACGTGTTTGGCCAGATGTTGCTTAAGGTTCTTCCCACCTCTAACATACTGGGTTTTCTAAGCTGTGCTAACAGTGTCAGGTCAGTGAATGAACCCTCATTTGAGGGATGTAAGTATCAGCCTAGAGGCAGCCTCCTTACCGGGTGTTGTTAAAGGACATTTCCCAGATGTTTGGCATGTCTGGATTGTGAGCACCTCTGACTCTGTACATATGATGAAGATTTAGCTGTGCCCACCTTTCTCACTTGGTTACTGTGCCTTATAAATGCCACTTACAAGGATAATAAGGAAACTACCCAGACTTAGGTTATTTTAGAGAACAATTTGAGAGGATTATTCTGCATCTTGCTTTGAAGGTCTCTGGACAAAACAGACACAACCTTCTGAAAGAAAGTATCACAAAGACCATGACTTCTATGCTGGAAATACTAAGTTTATTGTAAAACAGAAGACATGATTGAGGAGTTAGACAGGGGTCCTGAGAGGACAGGGTACTCTTGGTCAGTAGTCAGTCTGCAAAAGGGGCGCCAGTGCCTACTCTGAGCTAGGCTGAAGAGATGTGAAACGGGCTTCTCAGAAAAGGCATGCTGTTCTGTCATGAAGAGCAGGATGGATGGACCCCACAATCTACTGGGGACCCTCAGTGATGCACTGCTCAGCAGCAGGGGGAGGTCCTGCAGGTGGTGCGGCAGGGGGCAGGCTGGCAGCAGGGGGGGCGGCAGCAGGGCGCCTGCACAGAGATGGGCTGGCAGCAGGTGGAGGCCCAGCAGCAGGGGCGGCAGACCACGGCCGTGCAGGACGTGGGGCAGCAGCTGATGGGGCGGCAGCAGCCCTCCTGCAGGGAGCAGGGGTCACAGCAGACAGGGCGGCGGCAGGGCTCACAGATGGGACGCGTGCAGCGGCAGGTGCAGGTCACGGGGCGGCACACGGTGGTCTGGCAGGACACGGGGCGGCAGCAGCAGGGGTCGCGGCAGCAGCAGGGCTGGCAGCAGCCTCCCCCACAGCCCGAGGAGGAGCAGGTGGAGCCGCAGCAGGAGCCGGACATGGTGATGTCTGGGGTTGGTTACGGTTGGACTGGTGAGAGGATTTGGGTGTTGTCAGGTGTGAATGTCTTTGTCCTGCTCGGGGGCCTTTATATACCCTGGCCAGCTGCTGATGACCCCCAGGACACAGGTCATTTCCTTGTTTGTGTTTATTCGTTCTGAAATGGCACTGATAGGTTAGCAAGTTCCCTAGACATTTTTTTTTAGGTGCTCAGGTACTCATGAAAGACCATTTGCTTTCCTTATTTAATGGAGACCCATTATATTTTGCTATTTATGGTTCAAATATGAACTTAATGACCCTAACTTCAAAGTTTCCAATTATCTTTATAATTAGTGATGTTTTTGCAATTGATGTTTTGATAGCACAGAGTAGCTGTCATGATCTTACTAGTAGTAGAAGTGAATTCCCCAAGTTGTGAGTGTCCGTTTCCACTGCTAAGCTTCCTGGACAAAACAAGTTCAGGAAAATAATAAGAGACTATTTCAAAAGTCATGGTCTGTCAATAAAAGAAGTTTTACTGTGTCATTTTTGGAGCTACAAGAATGCATCTTATCATTTTGTCATCAGTGGGGGCCCCCCCAATTTTTTTATTTTGGTAAAATACATAATAACATAAAATTTAGTATCTTAACCATTTTTAAGTGTACAGTTTAGTGGTATGATGTACATTCGTATTGTTGTGAACCATCAGCAGCATCCATATCTAGAACTTTTTTTTTAAATAAAAGATTTTATGTATATATGTATGTATGTATGTATTTAGAGAGAGGGGGTGGGTGCGCGGGCAGAGGGAGAGAAAGAATCCCAAGCAGACTTTGTGCTGACCACAGAGCATAATGTGGGGCTCGATCTCATGACCCTGAGATCATGACTTGAGCTGAAATCAAGAGTTAGGTGCTCGACTGACTAAGCCACCCAGGGGCCCCTAGAACTCTTTTCATCTTGCAAAAGTGAAATTCTGTTTCCATCAAACACTAACTCCCCATTGAACCCCTCTCCCCAGCCCCTGGCAACCACCGCTGTACCTTTTTTTTTTTTTTCTTAATTATCTCCTTTCCCCCCACATCCCACAAGTGTTGGCTCCAGCACTTGGGTGTCATGGGTGTATGACTTTAGGCAAGTCACTTACCTTGTTCCTTATGTACAGAATGTATAATATAAACCCAGCCTCTGGTAACCCCTGTTCTACTCTCTGTTACTGTGAGTTTGGCTTTTTTTTTTTTGTCTTAGATAATGTGCTCGTTATTTTCCATAGTTGTAGCTTTCCAAACCATGGTGAATTTCATTTTTTAATCTTCATGATAGCTAGTATCATCGAATTCTAACAATTATATTCTAAATATTGTGCTAAAAGAAAGAAATGTATTAATTTATTCTCATAAGAATCCTACGAGGAAGGTATTGTATTCCTCATTTTACGCATAAGGAACCAGAGAAGTGACTTGCCTAAGGTCACAAACCTACTAGGTTGGAGCCAGACTTACTGCAGAAACATCTGTGGAAACATAATTTGTAAGCCCAGGAGCTGAAGAATGGAATGTGGTTACCATAGTCCCTTTCATTAAGGAATGTCTGTTTTATGTAGGAATTCTGACAGTGAATTTATTTTTACAATAGTTGGTTTTTATGAAATGGCTAATTTTTAGAGTTATCTGAAAGGGCTCTATCTTCTCAGTATCCTCAAGAACTCAAAGAATTATCTCCCACAGAGCTTTCTAAAAATTCCAAAACATACCCTAAGGAGATAGCATCAAAGTTGGACATAACTAAGTGATTATGGGGGACTATGAACAAAACCACTGTTGAGAAGGAAGAATTTACCCTTTAAAGTCCTTCTAGCTGGACTAAGCAACAAATTGACATGAGACAGATTAACAGGAGAAAATAAAATTTAATAGCATGCTTACTGGGAATCCACACAGCCTTGGACATTCCAAAGATAGTGAGGCAACAAGATACTTTATCTGAGCTAAGGAGAGGGATAGGGCCTGAGGATACAAGGGGCTGAAAGACCTGGAACAGGAAGGTGAGAGGAGATGTTTGGAAAACAAAGGTTGCCCTATTATGCAGGTAAGTGTCTTAGATAAAGAGGAATCTTGTTAGTAAGTTTCTTCCCGGTAGAGGCAGGTAGTTGAGGGGGAGGTACAGAGCATATCCTGAATCTGCCGGGTTTTGATTGCTTTTAACTCAGGAAAATGTTTATGCCAAAGTGGCCCATTTTGGTGCAGCCTGCGCTTGGCCTCTACAGCACCATTTAGGTGAAGGTTGCAGTCTACCAGCATAACAGAGCCCCAGGTAGTGATCCCAGCCAAAGCTGGTCTCCAGGCCTGCTTTGTCATACCCTGTGTCTTGTTCCAGTGTCCCCCATGCACAATGCTTGAGCATATTCCTGCTTACAGAGCCAGTTGTGATTCTCAGTTGTTTGGGACTGTAGGAAAATCATTTCACTCAGCCATTTTGTAGACTCTGCCTTTGGATTTGCTTGGTTCTGACCTTTTGCTTTACAACTAAGTCTGTTCTGGATCTGTGGTTGAAGGCAGTGGTGCAAGCCTCCTTCTTGATCATTCTGTTGCGGAAAAATAAAAATCAGACTAGCGAGAGACCAAGTGACACTTGGAGAAGTAGGAGAACTCAGGCTTATTTTATGCTGGCAGACCCAGACGAGCTCGTGCTCGAAATTCTGGGCCTAGGATAGTGGGGTTACAGACGATAATAGGGGGGTGCAAGGGGTCAGTTTCCAAGGGCTGTGCTGACTGCTGCTAGGTGAGTTTAAATGGGCGGGGGTGCTGTTTTAGGCAGGACAGTGGTTAGGGAGCTTGTGGTGGGAAGCCTGTTTGCAGAAGCAGAAAGGGCTGGTTATTGCTTGCTCCCAGCGGGGCTTCTGGATATCTCTTGCTGTACGGACTGAGCTAGTCACTTTCCATCTTCTGGGTTCTGCTGGCCTGGGCCTGCTCTGGGTAGTTTTCCTCTTCATTTCTGCTTGCATAGGCTCTTGCAGGCTTACTCAGATCCACACCAACCACGGTGGTTGACCATGGCATGGAGTTACTCAGGAAACAAACACAATCCAGTAATAATGATAAGCTTGGGAGTCCACAAAGAATTCTACATCTGAGAAAATACTGTAAAACAAGGAATTCTGTAGAAGGCTAACAAGGAAAATTCTGAGGGTGGGAAATCGTGTAGAGAATTTTTAAAATGGTGTTCAAGAATATTTAGAAAGAAACTGGACTTGTGAGCCTATCTACGAGTAAATCATTAAACCCTTACTAAAGAGAAAACTCCATTGTGCATGTGAATGTTTTGACTATAATGGGCTTCTTGTTGAGAAGTTTTTACCGTATTTCAAAAAAATACTGTGCTTCATGAGGTGGCTTATTTATTTTACTGTAGGAATGCACGTGTCCAGCATGAGGAGAGAATCACTGAGGGATGGAGATGTTTTTCTCTCTTCCAACCATGTAGAGCTTATTCATTCCCTCGTTCAACAAATAATGATTATATCCTATGTGCCAAACATGGCACAGATCAGTGGGAATCCAGCAATGAACAAAGTCAGTCAAGTTCCACCCCTTCACAAAGCTCACCTGGCCTGCCTCCTCTCTCTGGGCAGGTAGATATGCCCAAGCAGACAAGCAGCACATTCCAGAAAACTCTTTTAGATCATATGTTGGGAACTCAATGCATATTTCTCAGGAAAACAATAGTGGTTGGTTTCCTGACCAGCCTAAATAGTGTTTACCAACAATAAAAGCATATCCAGCGTGGATTAATGTTTTTCTATTTCAGCTACATTGGTATTGTTTTAAGGGTAAAATCATTTGGAGTTCTAAATTAGAATGGTTCCTTTGCCCAGCAGCAGTGACTCCATTAGAATCAGAGTTGGCCATAGTGGTGCTGGAGGGGAGCCATGGAAAAGGTGGTACAGTGATTCTTCCAGCCTAGGCCTTCAGTGGTTCGGGATTCCCCGGTACCAATTATATTAATCACTGCATAGTTCTCTAAATCAGAGTATAAATGCAGCTCTAACTTAGGCTTCCTCCCTCTTATCACATGTGTGGGGATGATTCATGGGTCAAGTCACAATCAGAGAAAACTGCTGTAGTCTCTCCATTTCCTCAGCATCACCACAAAACCTGTGGCTTGAACTCCGAAGGTGCCTCACATGAGATGTTCCTCATTATTTGAACTGCTATTAAAATTACAGACCTTACACCTGAATTGTTCCTAAAGCTTTAAAAAAAAAAAAAAATGGCCCTTGAAAAATCCTTTTTTCTTTGTTTTATTCTGATTCTGCATTCCATACCGTGAGCTAAAAATGAACTTTTGAAGATTAATAAACAATGAGGAGAAACACATTTGCTTCCCAGAAATAAAATTTTTATTATTTTACCACGCAAAACCCCATCATAAATATAATGATATTCTGGAAAAGTATCCTGTCTTGTAATAGTAGAGATGTGATGATGAGTCAGTGGGATAGAGCTCCATTGAAGACGAATTTGCTCTTTGTTCACTCATTTTTTTCAAGCCAGGAATTCAAATGATGAAAGATGTTTCTAAAGATTGTAGGAAAGGGCCAGGATTAACTGGGTAATTATGTGGGAAAATGGATAGACAGCTACTGTTGAGTTGGTTGTTGAAGAGCATGTAGGTTGCAAAGGAGAGGTCTCTCATAGGATCCCTTGGGGTGGGAAAAATTTTTGCATGTTTCTGAACACCTGGGAATGCTTCTCAATGGGCTGTTCAGCAGCAGGGGGAGGTCCTGCAGGTGGTGCGGCAGGGGGCAGGCTGGCAGCAGGGGGGGCGGCAGCAGGGCGCCTGCACAGAGATGGGCTGGCAGCAGGTGGAGGCCCAGCAGCAGGGGCGGCAGACCACGGCCGTGCAGGACGTGGGGCAGCAGCTGATGGGGCGGCAGCAGCCCTCCTGCAGGGAGCAGGGGTCACAGCAGACAGGGCGGCGGCAGGGCTCACAGATGGGGCGCGTGCAGCGGCAGGTGCAGGTCACGGGGCGGCACACGGTGGTCTGGCAGGACACGGGGCGGCAGCAGCAGGGGTCGCGGCAGCAGCAGGGCTGGCAGCAGCCTCCCCCACAGCCCGAGGAGGAGCAGGTGGAGCCGCAGCAGGAGCCGGACATGGTGATATCTGGGGTTGGTTACGGTTGGACTGGTGAGAGGATTTGGGTGTTGTCAGGTGTGAATGTCTTTGTCCTGCTCGGGGGGCCTTTATATACCCTGGCCAGCTGCTGATGACCCCCAGGACACAGGTCATTTCCTGGAGTTGAGGTTGCCCATTGACCTCTAGATTGGTGGATTCGGTTGCTGAGGCAGCAGTTCCAACAGCATGGAAAGATGCTTTCCTTTCTGCCTGTGTGCTTTCTTCCTCATTGAAATGAATAGTTGATTATATCATCCAAAAAATTACTTGTGGACTAACCAATCCTTCCAGACCATATCACATGACAAGTTGAAAGTTTGACGAAGCCACTGTTGCCACCATCATACTTTCCTCTTGTTCCTCTTATTCACCACCCATGACTAAGTGTGAGCCTGTAAGGTTCATGAGGTCACAGGCCTAGTTTCTGATTGACATTGAGATGAAGCAAGAATTTCTGAAAAACCAAAATGACTCATGGAAGGAGACATGTACTGATTCTATGGGAAGAATGGCCCAATGCTTCTGGAAAACAGAATAGTGCTTCACCTTGTTCTTAAGGAAATAATCACCAGAGCCACTGGAGTGACTCTAGTTGGCCTATTAATCAGTCACTACTGAGACTCTTACCGTGTAAACAGCACCACGCTATTTGGGAGTGAGAGGGAAAGGAAGAAAAGGAAGTTCTAAGTAGTTTCTTATCACACAGTAGTTACACATGTTAGGACGGCAAGACAGAGGCAGATAAAGCAGTGAAAGGAGAAGACTTTTCAACAAGGTCGAGCTAAGTGAGAACTTTATTCATATTATGCATTTTGAACACCCCTCCCTGAGTATGGTCTTAGAAATAGAATTGAAATTGGGATTACTCTTTCTTTCCAGGTGTGAACATAAGCACTTATATTGCGTTCTTCAAAATATATTGAAAATATTTATAAAGGAACCAGTTATCTTTATGTAGTAAATGCTTTGGTCCATTGGTGAGGGTTCGATTGCTTATGAAGTGTGAAATTGGCCTTAGGAAGAACAAGGGGAACCACGTGTACCGACAACTGATAAAATAGCTTTGTCCTTTTTTAGCCACAGCTAAGGAAAGTGGAAGTATAGAAAATAAATTTATATTTAGAAGGTAGGTTAAGGATGACATTGTCCAAGGCTTGCTGATGACTCTCAGACCAAATTTGTCCCCACAAAGTGTTTTTTTGGTAGATCATATTTTATACGTATGTTGGTCTGCTGTAGTCCTGGTCCTTGAATGCCTTTGAGTTCGTGACCCATCATAGTCCTTCACAATTTTTGAGCGGCCTGATTTGTAAAATGATTTCTCTAAAGTGATGCAGATAAGAGGATGGCAAAGTGTTGACAACACTGTGGTCTTCTGTTGACTCCAAACACCGATGGATGACCCATTGTCTTTTCCAGCTCTGAGTTACTTCAGACTGGTGAACAGATAGTCATAGTTACCAAAACTTCTATCTCATCTAGTGACGTAAAATGGGAACTTGCTTGATTTATGGTTTAGTGTATTGTTTTTTTGTCCTAGAATATATACAGCAATTCAAATAGTAGGAATAGAAAGATGTCTGTAAACTCACTGCAATCATAGACTGTCAGAAACTTTGCTGTTTTAAGCCACATCAGTAAGAATGGAAGATCCCCCTATTTCTGGGACAGGTTATTAGTCACCTTAACATAAAGAAGCAGCCTCAATACCCAGCCCGAAGGCAAAGTTTCAGATAAGAGATTTTCAGGTAAAGCATTCCTCATTTATCTTAATGATATAGTTTTCAAAGAAAGAGGGGACCTGAGTCCTGTCACATCCTAGTCCTGATGTTAATTCTTTTGTACAAACCCCTGTTTTGCTTGGAGCCCATTAAAACACCATTTCATGTAATTTTATGTAAACTCTATAAAAAAACACTTTTCCTTTGTTGGGTGGGATGCCCCTGGTCCTATGCTGTGTAGTCTCCTTTGCTGTAGCACATAAATAGGCCAAAGCTTGGTCCCTAATCTTCACCACATGGACTTTTTTAGTCCTATTATTTGAACTCCAGATGTTCTGCAAGAGCATAATCACCAGTGTGGGAACAAGTAAATGTTAACCATGGTGGTGATAAATTGTGGGATTTTTTGTGGTTTGACTGAAAAAGTATGCAGTGTTGGTGACTTTTTTGATGGTGAACTATGCCTTCTTCTTCATAGTTTCATGAGTTGTGTTTTGTTAGGAACTGGCCACTGGATGTCAAGAAGGATTTTAAATTCTGAAAACAGAGTATGCGTTCCCTGTTCTCCCAAATGATCTTTGAAATACCTTCCAGTCATAAGAGTCAGAGATGGAGATGGGAAAGAGTGAGGTAGAAAGGGCAGGGGAAGGGTAGGGAAGACAAAGAGGGATTCAGATCCTTCCTCCCTCACCTAACAGTTGTGTGGCTTAGAGCTGATACCTGTCCCTCTGCAGCACGTTTCCTTAGCTGTAGAAGGGGAAGAGTCATCTGTCCCTGATGTTCTTCATAGGCCAGATTTATCATGAAATCTGTACAACGTGGAAGACGAAATGGATATCATTCATTGAAAAGAGAACATTTTAGATGGAAAAATTCTAGATGATCAGGGAGTGGGTGGGATTTTTTTCTGGAATTTAACAAATATCTTTTCTGCCTAGGGGCACCTGGGTAGCTCAGTTGGTTAAGTGTCCGAGTGTTGATTTCAGGGTCATGAGTTCAAGCCCTGTGTTGTGCTCCATGCTGGTGTGGAGCTTATTTAAAAAAAAACAAACAAAAAACAAAACACCACACACACACACACACACACACACACACACACACACACACCCCTTTTCTGCCTAATAAATACCCTTTGCCTAAAGCCAGGGATGACTAACCCAAATAATCTTTCAGCGTTTCTTATAGTTGGAATTTAATTCCTTTGGGGGGTTCAGGGTGGAAGGAGAAGTCCATCAGATGTATGTAATACCCCAGCTCTCCTTGCTCCTGAAGCTAGCTAAACCCTTATTCATAAAGCTTATAATCTAGGGCTCTTTCCTGTGGGTTAGCCGGTCAGCTTTTAAAGAGCATTTTCATTCTGAGATGGCCTCAATCTGATGATGAGGGTTGTTTTTGCCCTCTTTTCTTACACTTAGGATATCTTAGGAATATGCTTTGCTATATTAGGAAATCTGTTTCTGCCAGTGGATGTGGACTATCTTGAAAAAACAAAAAGCCTTCCCTTCCATTTTCTCCCACTCTCAGTGACATAATATGTAATAAATAGCACATCTTTTGAGCCCATTTGATACAGTGATGTTCAAATGTGCAACAAGGATATTAGTGGATGGTACTGGGTGAATGCTGTGTGCCAGGCACATTACATACATAAGGTCATTTAACTTTCCCAGCAACCTACCATGGTAAGGATTAGCTTTACCATTTGGCAGAGGAGAAAACCTGAGTGTCAGAGAAGTTAAGTTATACTGATGCTGAAGATTCTGTTTTAAGTAGAATATCTATCTATTAGAATTCTTGTCATGAAGACAATTACCTTCTCATTTTGTTTGATTCAACAAATAGAAATCAAGTTACCAACCATATTCTAAACGTTGAGCTCAGTACTGAAAGCCAGAATAAATAAATCATGGCCTCTTCGTTGGAGACAGAGAAATACATCATCTCAATATGATGCTGTATGGGGAGGGAAGTAAGCATAGGATACTATGGGCATATGGTGGGGCACCTAACCTAAACTCTGTGTGTGTCTGTGTGTGTGTGTGTGCATGTGCACACATTCATGCACACACCTGTCCATGTGTGTGCACATATGTGTGGGTGTGTTTCTGTGGTGGAGGGGTGAGGACAGGACTATTAGAGAAGGCTGAGCAGAATCTTTGAAATGACTCAGTGTTAGGTAAGTGAAGAAAGTGGAGGGAAAGGGTAGGTGCAAAAAAATATTCCAGATAAATGAAAGAATATGACAAAAGCAAAGACTTACAGAACTGCATGGCGTGTGCCAGTTACTGTGAGTTTAATGTTACTTGCAGTGACTTAGTGGGGGCGTTTAGACATGAACCTGGACATGTGGGCAAAGGACAGACCCTGGAGGACCCCGTGTATATAGATTTCCTACCCACATAAACAGTCTGAGGACTAGCCTGGCCACCCTGTATCACCTTCCAAGATTCATACCAGGATTCCTGTCACCTCTCCCTTTCCTCTCCTGTCTTCCATACCTTCTCTGTCTTGTCTTCCTTCTTCCTATTCCTTGTCTGATCATCTAAATACACTCTTAAACATGTACTACTGAATGAATCAGAGAGCAGGGAAGTTTACAGGAAAAATTAGTTTATTGAAAACAAGCGAGCAGCACATTACAGAAGATGGCAGGGAAGGTTTGAGCAGCCCTCAGAGTTCAGGATGGGTTTGCAAAGTCCACTCTGAGGACTTTTGAAGAGAGATCTACCATCCATGGTGTCTTCAGCTGATGGGGACTTGGGAATTTGGCTGAGGGTGGCGATGGACATCTCCTTGTGTATCCAAATGGTAGGATGTAAAAATGACTATTGTCACCATATCAAAAATATCTATTTTTCTTTCCACTTTCTTAAAATGCAGAATAGGTGCTTAGACTCCAGTGTGTTGCTCTGTGGGGATGGTGGGGCTCTCAGCAGCAGGGGGAGGTCCTGCAGGTGGTGCGGCAGGGGGCAGGCTGGCAGCAGGGGGGGCGGCAGCAGGGCGCCTGCACAGAGATGGGCTGGCAGCAGGTGGAGGCCCAGCAGCAGGGGCGGCAGACCACGGCCGTGCAGGACGTGGGGCAGCAGCTGATGGGGCGGCAGCAGCCCTCCTGCAGGGAGCAGGGGTCACAGCAGACAGGGCGGCGGCAGGGCTCACAGATGGGGCGCGTGCAGCGGCAGGTGCAGGTCACGGGGCGGCACACGGTGGTCTGGCAGGACACGGGGCGGCAGCAGCAGGGGTCGCGGCAGCAGCAGGGCTGGCAGCAGCCTCCCCCACAGCCCGAGGAGGAGCAGGTGGAGCCGCAGCAGGAGCCGGACATGGTGATGTCTGGGGTTGGTTACGGTTGGACTGGTGAGAGGATTTGGGTGTTGTCAGGTGTGAATGTCTTTGTCCTGCTCGGGGGCCTTTATATACCCTGGCCAGCTGCTGATGACCCCCAGGACACATGATCATTTCTTAATCTTCTAACCAATTAAGTGAGGATTTAGCATTCAGTAAATGATGTTTTTTGAATCTTCACCTTATACACATCCATGCACACAACCACAAACATTCCTTTGTTTTCCATATTGTTTATTCTTACCAAATGTAGACATTGGATTCAATTCTGATGAATTTTCCTTTGAAATATTCCTAACTCATACAAGAGAAAAGAGTGTGTTTTCTAAACTAGAATTGTCTCTAATCACTGTGCCCTTTAGCCTTGAAGTCAGCATTTTATTGCTGGACTTCAAAGACTCACATAATAACCACCCAGTGACTTGCCTTATTTACACCTGTGCCCCTCACAGTAACAGGTTAATAGCAATACTCTTGTGTAGGCCAGTAGACATCTGCTTCCCAGATGTCTCCTTCCATGACTCACCAAGAGGCAGGTTTGTGGTTTTCAGATGAGGAGGGAGCACATGGTGTCCTGGACCCCTGCCACCCTGGTTTAGTCACTCTTCCGCAGTAGGTCCTGGGCTGTTCTTCCCTGGTTGTTGTCTCCCCATTCACCTGGAATGCCCTCCTCTTCCTTCCAAACCAAACTCAACTTCTACCTTGACTGTAAAATTTTCATAAGGATATGTTGCTGTTTTTAATCTTTGTAATTTATTTGGGATTAATAATTACATGTGTAGATTCTTGGAAGAGACTATAGAGAACATACAGCCCCTCATCTTATGGGAGAGGTCCTGTGGGTTCACACAATCACACAATGAAGTCTGGGTCTCTTCATTCCTCAGTAGCAGCCTTTACTAAGAGTTTCATGTTTATCAGGTTCGGTAGACCATAGTCTTCAGACAAGAGAGAGAATGTCTCAGGTGTCCCCCCCCCCCCATTTTTATCTCAAGTCTTAAAGTAAGCATCATTAAAAGTGATACTGGAAAAGAGTTAGGGAAGTGTCTTGTCCCAAGGAGAGGTAATCCGAAAGGGCCCCAGGACTTGTTTGCTGGGTCAGATCTGTGCGCCAGTGCAGAGGTGTCTCTCTGAGAGCGATCAACAGACCTTCGCTGTTGGTTGGGTGGGGGTGTGGGGAGTTGCCTGTTCTGGGATGTTCAAAGTGTAGTCTGGTTCCCTTTGGTAACACATTGTGGCGCTGTGAGATAATGAGCTTGTCTAATTCCTTTTATTGTTTTTTATTTATACTTCACCCCATGCCTTATCCCTTGTAATGAGTTCCATAAACTGGAAATTATGAAGTAGAGATAGACTTTTCCTTTGGATTTGAAGGAGGGGGGGAAAGAAGAATCCTGTTCCATCAACCCCACTTACTTTCTGTGAGCACTAAATGAAAGAAAGGGCCAGGAGCTTGCAAACCACCAATCAAATGTCCTAAAATTACTACTTTGAGCTTAAAGGGAGAGGCTTTTATTGTTTTCATGGGGGAATTAGTTTTATTTTTGCTTCAGTGATATCGTGGAAGATATAGATGTGAATTATATTAAATTCATTCTCTAAATCTCTTCATCCCAAGATTCTCTCTTGGCTCATTTACAGTATTAGTTGATTTTTAGTGTGCAGGTGCAGACTAAGTAATTCTCTGATATAATGTGGCTAGAATTACATGCAGGGTAGTTTTTTGTTGCTACCATGGTTGACTTAGTCAGCTGTAATGCATAATAAGCAACCACAAACTCTCAGAATGTACAACAACAAGTTTTTATTTTTTTGGTCACATGTCTGCAGGTCATTTGGGTTTTGTCTGAGTAAGGCTGGTCTTGGCTTCTGGCAATGGGTTCGTTTGGGGCTTCCTTCTGAATTAGAGTTGCCAGATTTAGCAAATAAAAATACAGGTGCCAAGTTAAAATTCGATTTCAGATAAACAAATAAATCTTTAGTATAAGTTTGCCTGAGTATGCATGGGGCATATTTATATTAAAAATTTGTTATTTATCTGAAGTTAAAATTTAATGAGGTGTCCTGTATTTTAATTGGCAACCCTGGTTCTGATGGCATAAGCACACGGGAGCAATGCAGTCATGCAGACATATTTCAAGTCTTTGCGTGGATCATGTCCTCTAACATTGCATTGGCCAAAGCAAGTCACATGGTGAAGTCCAAGTTACGGGGTGGGAGAGTGGAAGAGGAGTAGGAAGGGGAAGAGAGTAAACATTAATGAGGAATGATCTAATCTACCAGAGCAACAAATCAGTTATTTTAGGAATCTTTGTTGTGAAGCTTGGACAAAGACTTTTAGAAAGTCAGATTAGATGTTCAGTGCATTTCCATTCATTTGGGTAACTTTTATATCTCTTCCTCCTCCTCTTCCTGGTCAACTAGGAAATGTCATTGATTTAAAAAGGGACTTCCCGATCTACATATTTAAAGCAATCCCTATCAAAATACCAACAGCATTTTTTACAAAACTAGAACAAACAATCCCAAAATTTGTATGGAACCACGAAAGACCCCAAATAGCCAAAGCAGTCTTGAAAAAGCAAAGCAAAGCTGGAGATATCACAATTCCAGACTTCAAGTTATATTGCAAAGCTATAGTAATCAAAACACTACGCTGCTGGTACAGAATAGACACATAGGTCAATGGAACAGACTAGAAAATCCAGAAATGAACCCACAACTATACAGTCAATTAATATTCAATTAATATTCAACAAAGCAGGAAAGAATATCCAATGGGAGAAAGACAGTCTCTTCAACAAATGTTGTTGGGAAAATTGGACAGCAACATGCAAAAGAATGAAACTAGGTCACTTTCTTACACCATACACAAAAATAAATTCAAAATGGATGTGAGACCTAAAACCATAAACATCATAGAAGACAGCACAGGCAGTAATGTCTCTGACATTTGCTATAGCAAATTTTTTCTAGATAGATCTAGATAGATCTCCTGAGGCAAGGGCAATAAAGCAAAAATAATCTATTGGGACTACATCAGAATAAAAAGTGTCTGCACAGTGAAGGAAGCAGTGGACAAAACTAAAGGGCAGCCTACCGGGATGGGAGAAGAAATGCCTCTGATAGGGAAAAATCCCTTCTGCTTACCTTTTCAGCATTCCTTTGGCTAATCTTGGACCTTTTCTTTTCTATATGCATTTAGAAACAGTTAGTCATACTCTGTTAGAAAAATCTCATTGGAATTTTGATCAGAATGGTATAAAATTTATTGATTCAGCTAGGAAGAATTTTAAATTTAATTTTATTTATTTTTTTAAATATTTTTTTATTATGTTAGTCACCATACAGTCCATCCCTGGTTTTTGATGTAGAGTTCAATGATTCATTAGTTGCGTATAGCACCCAGTGCACCATGCAATACGTGCCCTCCCTACCACCCATCACCAGCCTATCCCATTCCCCCACACCCCTACCCTCTGAAGCCCTCAGTTTGTTTCTCAGAGTCCATAGTCTCTCATGCTTCATTCCCCCTTCTGATTTTAACTTTTTAAGGGACCTCCACACTGTTTTCCAAAGTGGCTGTACCAACTTGCGTTCCCACCAACAATGTAAGAGGGATCCCCTTTCTCCACATCCTCTCCAACATTTGTTGTTTCCTGCCTTGTCAGTTTTTGCCATTCTAACCGGCATAAGGTGGTATCTCAGTGTGGGTTTGATTTGAATTTCCCTGATGGCTAATGTTTTTGAACATATTATCCATCACGAGCAAGTGGGATTCATCCCTGGGATGCCAGGGTGGTTCAACATTCACAAATCGATCAGTGTGATAGATCATGTCAACAATAAAAGAGTCAAGAACCATATGATACTCTCAATTGATGCAGAAAAAGCATCGGACAAAATACAGCATCCTTTCCTGATTAAAACCCTTCAGAGTGTAGGGATAGAGGGTACATTCCTCAATTTCATAAAAACCATCTATGAGAAACCTACAGCAAATATCATTCTCAATGGGGAAAAGCTGGAAGCCTTTCCTTTAAGATCGGGAACACGACAAGGATGCCCACTCTCACTATTATTATTCAACATAATACTAGAAGTCCTTGCAACAGCAATCAGACAACAAAAAGGGATAAAGGTATCCAAATCGGCAAAGAAGAAGTCAAACTGTCTCTCTTCGCAGATGACATGATAATCTATATGGAAAACCCAAAAGACTCCACCCCCAAACTACTAGAAGTTATAGAGCAATTCAGTAATGTGGCGGGATACAAAGTCAGTGCTCAGAAATCAGTCGCATTTCCGTACACGAATAATGAGACTGAAGAAAGAGAAATTACGGAATCCATTCCATTCATAATAGCACCAAAAATCATACGTTATCTCGGAATTAACCTGACCAGAGACGTAAAGGATCTATATTCTAGAAACTACAAATCACTCTTGAGAGACATTGAAGAAGACACAAAAAAATGGAAAAATATTCCATGCTCATGGATTGGAAGAATTAACATAGTTAAAATATGCATGCTACCCAGAGCAATCTACACTTTCAGTGCCATCCCGATCAAAATACCAATGACATTTTTCAAAGAACTGGAACAAACAGCCCTTAAATTTGTGTGGAACCAGAAAAGGCCCCGAATCAACAAGGAATTGTTGAAAAGGGAAAACAAAGCTGGGGGCATCACGTTGCCGGATTTCAAGCTGTACTACAAAGCTGTGATCACAAAGACAGCATGGTACTGACACAAAAACATAGACCAATGGAACAGAATAGAGAACCCAGAAATGGACCGTCGGCTCTTTGGGCAACTAATTTTTGACAAAGCAGGAGAAAACATCCGGTGGAAAAAGGACAGTCTCTTCAATAATGGTGCTGGGAAAATTGGATAGCTACATGCAAAAGAATGAAACTTGACCACTCTCTTACACCATACACAAAGATAAACTCCAAATGGATGAAAGACCTCGATGTGAGACAGGAATCCATCAAAATCCTAGAGGAGAACATAGGCTGCAACCTCTGTGACATTGGCCACAGCAACTTTTTTCATGACACATCTCCAAAGGCAAGAGAAACAAAAGAAAAAATGAACTTGTGGGACTTCATCAAGATAAAAAGCTTCTGCACAGCCAAGGAAACAGTAAAAAAAAATCTAATATGTTTTTTAAAAGTTTCTACTCTTTTGGGAGCTGATTATTCCCCTTTTTAAACATAATGTTATTTCTCCTTTTCTCTCTCTTTGACCGGTTTTACCAGACTTTTTCTTTTTTTTTTTTTTTTTTAAAGCTTTCGCTTTCTTTTTTTTTTTTTTTTTTTTAAGATTTTATTTATTTATTTGACAGAGAGAGACAGCCAGCGAGAGAGGGAACACAGCAGGGGGAGTGGGAGAGGAAGAAGCAGGCTCACAGCAGAGGAGCCTGATGTGGGACTCGATCCCGGTACGCCAGGATCACGCCCTGAGCCGAAGGCAGACGCTTTAACGACTGCGCCACCCAGGCGCCCCTACCAGACTTTTTCTATTTCATTTTTTTATCTTTGTTTATATAATTAATTTTATTAAACTTTTCATTTTTTATTGTATTTATGTAATTTTCCTAAGCTTTTCATTTAAAAATATGTTATTAACATTTAAATTTGTCATTATAACCTTCTTTCTACATTGGGTTTACTGATTGATGGGGTTGTAATAGAAGGGGGTTATCTCAACTTGTGATTGCAAAGCATTGCTTCAAGGAGAAGCCTATGCATTGTTGGTGGGGATATAAATTGGTGCAGCCACTCTGGAAAACAGTATGGAGGTTCCTCACAAAATTAAAATAGTACTCCATATGATCCAGCAATTCCACTTCTGGGTATTCATCCAAAGACAATGAAAACATTAATTAAAAAAGATATATGCATCCCTATGTTCATTGTAGCATTATTTACAGTAGCCAAGATACAGAAACAACCTAAGTGTACATCAGTGGATGAATGGATAAAGATGTGTATATACACAATGAAATTTTACTCAGCCATAAAGAGGAATGAAATCTTGGCATTTGCAGCAACACGGATGGATCTTGAGGATATTATGCTAAGTGAAATAAGTCAGGCAAAGACTAATACTGTATGATTTCACTTATATGTGGAATCTAAGCAAATGAACAAACAGAACTCATAGATACAGAGAACAGATCTGCGGTTGCCAGAGGGGAGTGGGGTTGGTGGGGGGGACTGAGTGAAGGTAGTCAAGAGGTGTATACTTCCAGTTATAAAATAAGTCATGGGGATGTAATGTTAGCATGGTGACTATAGTCACTAATATTGTATCACATACCTGAAAGTTGCTAAAAGAATAAATCTTAAAAGTTTTCGTTACAAGGAAAATAATTTTGTAACTTTGTATGGTGACAGATAGTAACTAGACTTATTGTGGTAATCATTTCTTAGAGTACACAAATATCAGATTATTATGGTGTATACCTGAAAGATATAATGTCATATGTCAATTATATCTCAATAAAAAATTATAATTTAAAAATAAATAAGAGCTAAAGACATGAATTAAATCTGTCCCAATTTAGGGTATTAAGACATATACATGTGCACTTACACATGTGCTGCTTTTATTCTACTATCTTAAATTATCTATATTTGATATAGCACTTATTCTCAAAGTGGTTTCAACATGACTGTTCTTCCTGTATCATCATGTAAAATATAGTTACCTAGTTACTGAGTAAAATGATCATGAAAATAATAGAGAACAATGCTGATAAATTTTTATGTGTCAAAAAGTTTATTAGAAAGCAAAGAAGCAACAAAACATAAGAAATTCGCTCTTTTAGAAACTACATAACTGGACCCCTAGGTCTAAGGGTATAACTGTATCCCAGGTCAGAGGGTATCAAATCAGTACTGCACAGGAGTTACAGATAATATTCACTTTATTAGGAAGGATAATCTAGAGCCCAAAGTCATAAGGAAGAAAGAGAAATTTAGAGGAGTGGGATAATTTTTTAGCTGATGGATTACAAATTAATATCCATATTTGGCACCAGTATTGAAAGGAAAAGATAATAATGGAAGGAGCTTAACATGAACCAGAATGTGCTCCGAGTCCGTGGGGTTGGTTCATTGGAATCATGTGGCTCAACCTGTTGAATGAGGTCAACCAGACTCCATGTATCCTAATGCTTAGCACAAAAGGAGGGTCTACATCTGTAGGGCAGGAGGTAAACAGAGATGGTAGTCATAGGGCAGGGGGCTCAGCAGCAAGAGGAGGCACAGCACATGGGGCGGGGGCAGGTGGAGATGACACAGGTGGGGCGATAGCAAGTGGTGTGGCAGGAGACCCGGCCACAGACTGGGCGCAGGCAGCAGGAGGGGCAGCAGCAGGAGGGGCGGCAGCAGCTGGAGCCACAGCAGCTGGAACCACCGCAGGAGGGGCGGCAGCAGCTAGAGATGCAGCAGGAGGGGCGGCAGCAGCTGGAGCCACAGCAGCTGGAGCCACCACAGGTGGGGCGGCAGCAGCTGGACACACAGCAGCTGGGGCGGCAGCAGGTGGTCCTGCAGCAGGTGGTCTGGCAGCAGGTGGGGCGGCAGCAGCTAGAGATGCAGCAGCTGGGCCTGCAGCAGCTGGAGCCACAGCAGCTGGAGCCACCGCAGGAGGGGCGGCAGCAGCTGGACACACAGCAGCTGGGGCGGCAGCAGGTGGTCCTGCAGCAGGTGGTCTGGCAGCAGGTGGGGCGGCAGCAGCTAGAGATGCAGCAGCTGGGCCTGCAGCAGCTGGAGCCACAGCAGCTGGAGCCACTGCAGGAGGGGCGGCAGCAGCTGGACACACAGCAGCTGGGGCGGCAGCAGGTGGTCCTGCAGCAGGTGGTCTGGCAGCAGGTGGGGCGGCAGCAGGTCTCCTGGCCACAGCCCTGGTCAGAGCAGACGGAGCCACAACAGGAGTTGACCATGGTGTTAGAGGTTAGAGGTTCTGGGTGGGTTTCTAAAAGAATGAGGTTCTCAAGTGTGATCTCTCCCTGCCCTCTGTCACTTTTATACCCTGCTGAGAGCTACTGTGACCATGTGCAGGACACTTCTTGTTGTTTATCCTAATAGAAAATCAGTTAGTTTTAGTAAATTAGATAATTATGTTTATCTGGTAAATATACCTATATATAGAAAAGGCTCCATTTCCTTCTTCTGTTGTACTGTGCATTCTGATTTGGTTAAAACCAAGTGAATCAGCTCCTGTATTTCTTTCCTTGTCTGAGGTGTCTTCCAAAGTAGACCCATCCCATGACATTGTCTCACGGGTTTTCACAAGTATTAAATCTTTATTTACATGTTTAATTCCTGGATAGTATGTTGAGAATGGATTTTATAATGACTAAATCTGCTGTCAAAGAGGTTAACAACAAGTCATATGAAAATGGTAGTAGGAAAATAGAATGAAAGCCATCGTGGGGGGGGGCAGTCCCTTGTGTGCAGTAGGGGATACTGTGATTCCTTTGGAGTTTATGGATGGCCAGTGAGGTATAAAGGATCCTAACAAAGTTCCTATCCATTTTGTGTTATCGAATCTATTCAATTTGAAAGTTATGATGCAATGATAGTAAAAACCCATTGGCATGAATAGGTCCCTTTAAAAGTTATTAAATTATTATGGACATGTTCTTCAGAGATAGGGTATCATAAAGGAGTATTTTTTCTCTTATTTTGGTGGATGAACATACCCAATAGAATATGTATGTCGAATATTTTCTTCTATTCTGAGCTTTTGTCTGTCAAGAAGTTATGTTTGAGGTATTTTGCTTGATATAAATGAGATCTAAGCGGTTAAGCTTTAATCTGTGTCCTATAGGCACTTGAATAAGACAAGACACATATGTAGGGGTTTGGCAAGCGTATAGGACGTTGTGTGATAAATAACAATTATGTATTTAAAACTGTACACTTATGAAATATGAGATAATACTAATAGTTACTATTTTTGAGTGCCTATTGCTTGTCAGGAATTTTTTTGAGTCTTCTTTAATTGTTACCTTGTTTGTACTTCACAAGGGATCTAAGAGAGGTGGTCACAATTTTTCTTAATTCTTCAGACATGAGGTAATTGAGGCTCAGATAGATTGAAGTCATATAGTCAGTAGGGAAGATGGATCTTTCTTAGAAGTTTCTAAAAGGTATGAGGAGTAATAATCCCATGTCCTTTCTCATACTGTTTCATTTGTGTAAATGTGCTTTCTCCCTTGTCAATTCAACAAACTCTTGCTCATACATAAATGTGTAGTCTGGATACCAGCTCATCTCTAATGTCTTTCTTGATATCTACTACATTCAAAATGAATCCTCCTCTCCCTTTTCCTCCAAGATACCTGTGATATAGGGTATCACACTCTATCATAATTGGTTTATATCTTTCCCCCCCATTCCTTCTATATACCCCATGAGGTCGGAGATTGGCTTATTCATATATATAAACATGGTGCCTAGCAACTGCTCTGAATGAATGTTAGTTGAATGAATGTGGAATTTATTGAAAACATAGGGCGTTTACCCACTCTTTATCATACTGTAGATAATCCAGATGGATGGAGAAAAGAAAAACACTCAGACAATGGGGATATGATTGAATGGGGGTCTATTTTTGGCCTCTGATGGAGTAAATAACTTGTCTGGTTGGTAGGTATAGGATGGTCAAGAAAAGTAATAATCCACTGCTAAAATGCGACTGCAAAGATATTCTTGAATTTATGCAAAGAAAGTGGATACTATATCATCACACAGTTGGGAGAAAGGTGTGAAAGAACATCTAGGCTTTTGAGATATTATTTGCCTGGGGGTGGGGGAGTGACAGGCAGCAGGAAGAAAGTTTAGGTGGTGGTTGCAGGGTAGGTATGAGAGATGAATGCCTGTCTAGGTTGGTGGCAATGGAAGCAGTAAGGAGGATAGTGATGGAATAGCACTTCAAAGAGAGTCAACCAGGATCACTCACAAAATGGGCAATAGAGGTAACAGGAGACCTCATTTTTTAAAAAGATTTTATTTATTCATTTGACAGAGAGAGAGAGACAGCCAGCGAGAGAGGGAACACAAGCAGGGGGAGTGGGAGAGGAAGAAGCAGGCTGGCTCATAGCAGAGGAGCCTGATGTGGGGCTCAATCCCAGAACGCCGGGATCACGCCCTGAGCAGAAGGCAGACGCTTAACAACTGAGCCACCCAGGCGCCCCAAGGAGACCTCATTGTTAAAGAGGACTCATAATTTAATATTTTTCAATTATATACACATATATTTTGTAATTAAATTCTGTTAGTGAAAAGATAACCATTTGTAATAAAATATGTTTTAAAATCTCACCAGATAGACCGGTGATGGGTAGTAAGGAGGGCACATATTGCATGGTGCACTGGGTGTTATACACAACTAATGAATCATCGAGCCTTACATCGGAAACCGGGGATGTACTGTATGGTGACTAACATAATATAATAAAAAATCATTATTAAAAAAAAATAAAATAAAATAAAATCTCACCAGAAACAAAATAAAAAGACAAATGAGTGAATGAAAAAAAATACTTGCAATTTATACCAAAGACAAAGAGCCAATGACCTTAATATATAAAGCACTTCTAAAATTAGACTGGAGAAGAGGAAAAACCTGATGGAAAAATAAGATGCAGGTCTGTCTTCATCATATAAAGATGCCCAGTCTCACATATAGGAATGGAATTGAAATTATATGGGATACCTCTTCTCACCTGTGAGACTGTCAAAAACTCAAAATTTGACAACATTCTCTAGTAGTGAGATTATGTGAAAATAGGCATGCTCCTCATACTTTTCTGACAAAGATTTGACAATAATTAGCGGCATTATTCTTTGACTCAGCTATCCCAATTCTATAAATTACCCAACATACTCAGGCAAAACTATGAAAACATGTTGTGCAAAATTATTCATGGCACTGCTGTTTGTAAAAACAAAACAACAGGAGCTAGACACAACCTGGGTGTGCTTCAGTAGTGTCGTGGTGAATGAGCTCTGGTGCATCCCCATGATGGAGTACTATTCAGCTGTAAAAAAGGAATAAGGAGTATCTTTATATGCTACTATGAAGTAATCTCCAGGATATATTGTTAAGAGATGATAAAGCAGATGGAGCAATGTGTCTGTAGTGTTATACAATGTGTCTAAACAAATAAGGGCAGGATGTGGGTGGGGGATGGGCTAGATGGGTGATGGGGATTAAGGAGGGCACTTGTTATGATGAGCACTGGGTGTTATATGTAAGTGACGAATCACTAAATTCTCCTGAAACCAACAGTACACTATATGTTAACTAACTAGAATTTCAATGAAAATTTGGGAAAAAAAATAAATGCTGATGGGTAGAAAAAAGTAAGGGAACACATATAGAAAATGTATTTTGTTACATTAATTTTTTAAAAATGGAGGAACAGAGAAGGAGAAGCGAAAAACAAAACAAAAAAGGGGACTTACATTTCCTGCTGAGGAGTCTTAGGGACTGGATTTATCCTTCTGCCTGAAACAACTAAAAAACCAGACAAAATAAATGAAACAATGGTTTTTAGACATTGGCTGTCAGTTCAGAACACTGGTGCCTTAGAGGAAACAAATGAGGTGATCCCTAGAATTGCCTCAGTTTATTTCTTGAAGCGAGTTTCTGGGGGGGCAGCTCTGGGAGAGAGAACCTGGTAGGGCCTGGTAATCCTCCTGACTTGAGGAGTCAGAGCTGGGATGAAGGAGGTCAAGTCAGCTGTAGTTCATAGCGTAGAGTACCAGAGAGGAAAGCGTTGCACAAAGAACCCTAAAGATCTGCAGAAGGTCCATCTGCATCTTCAGCTGAGTCCTTATGACTGCATGTGCAGAGGAAACTACCCAAAGGCAGAAAAAGAGCTGCCCTGCTCCGCTCTACCTCCATAAAAGGCAAAGGGAACAATTCTTGAAGCTGATACAAGGCCAGAAACAGCCCATGCTCCCATGAACCGGAGTGAAAAACCTTGTAATGCGTGGGTCATTGGTTAGAGTACTTAGAATAGTATTGCCTCAGGAGTGGGGCAGATTTTTCCCTAGAGTAAAGGCTGCTCTGATCCCACCTCACACACTTTATAAGCAAGTCTTGAAAGGATCAAACTGTTAAATCAACTTAATTGCATCTCAGAACAATCAATTAATTGGATTCCATCAAAATAAAAAAATATTTACTTTTCAAAAGATACGGTTTAGGCAGTAACCTCTTTGATATTGGCTGTAGCTACTTTTTTCTAGATTTGTCTCCGGAAGCAAGGGAAACAAAAGCAAAAATGAACTATTGAGATTACATCAAAATAAAAAGCTTGTGCACAATGAAGGAAGTGGTCAACAAAACTAAAAAGCAACCAACTGAATGGGAGATGATATTTGCAAATGATGTGTCTGATAAAGAATTAGTATCCAAAATATATGAAGAACTTATAAAACTCAACACCCCAAGAGCAAATAACCCAGTTAAAAAAATGGGCAGATGACATGAACAGACATTTCTCCAAAGATTGCCTATAGATGCTTATCATTATTTACCATCAGAGACATGCCGATCAGTATTCTAAGGAGATAGCACCTCACACCTGTCAGCATGGCTACAATCCACAACAGAAGGAACAACAGGTGTTGGTAAGGAGGTGGAAAAAGGGAAGCCTCCCACGCTGTGGTGGGAACGCAAACACTGGGGGGTGCCTCCACTGTGATAAGTGGTATGGAGTTTCCTCAAAAAGCTAAAAGTAGAACTACCATATGATCAAGTAATCGCATTGCTGGGTCTTCTCTACCGTCCCCCAAATACCAGAACATGAATTTGAAATGATACATGCACCCTTATGTTTATAGCAGCATGGTTTACAATACAATAGCCCACGTACAGAAGCAGCCAGAGTATCAACCGACAGATGAATGGATAAAGAAAATGGGTCTTTATCTCCAATGGGCAAGTAGTCTGTCACAGAAGACAATGAAATCTTGCCATTGGCAATGACATGGATGGAGCTAGAGAGTACAGTGCTAAGCAAATAAATCAGTCAAAGACAAATAGCGAATGATTTCACTCATGTGGAATTTAAGAAGCTAAACAAATGAGCAAAGGGAAAAAAAAAGAGAGAGAGAAACCAGTCAAGAAACAGACTCTTAATTGTAGAGAACAAACTGATGGTTACCAGAGGGTGGGTGATGGGTGAAATAGGTGAAGGGGATTAAGGAATTCACTTGTGATGAGCGCAGGGTGATGTATGGAATTGTTGAATCACTATCATACACCTGAAATTAATATTGCACTATTAACCACCTGAAATTAAAATAAAAACTTAAAAAAAGATATTGTTTAGGAAATTAAAAGGCAAGCCACACGCTGGAGAAAACACTTAACAGAACATATATCTCACAAAGGATTTGTATATAGAACGTATAAGGAATTCTTAACACTGAATAAGAGAAGCAACCCAACAAAATGGGTGAGAGATTTGACTAGACTTTCATCAAAGAAAATACACAGATGGAAAGTCAACCCATGAAAATATGTTTAACATCATTAATCACTAGGAAAATTCACATTAAAACCACAAGATAACATCATACACACTCCAGAATGGTTGACGTTGACAAGATTGGCCTTACGAAATGTTGGTGATAACATGAAGCCGTTGGAACTTCCATACAAGGAAGGAACATAAAATGGCTCAGTCACTTTGTAGGTTTGACTTTGGACTCATGTCAATATTTTATATGGTAATAAACATGAAAAATTTTTAAATCTCAAAATTATTAAAACAACAATAAGGGAACCTAACTGTATATCCAGGCCTAAAAGGCAACTAACCAAGATCAAAAATAAGCAACTGAAAACCAGTCTTGAGTTTGTTCTCAGTAATCGTGTTGTTGTTATATTGGTAATGTTATTCTGAGACTTTTGGACCGACATCATAGAATAAAGTATGAGTAAAATACATTGGTGTCACTGAGACATTTTTGGCAGGGGAGAAATGAGATTTATAAGTAAGGTATATGAGGTTAAGTGAAAGCCCTGTAGTTCTCAGTAGAAACTCATGACATGGTTTACCATTTAAACACATATTTTCTAGTTGTGAATGCCGAAAAAGCTAAAAGAAAGTGATTTAGTAGTAATGAACATACATATATTTCAATTTGTGGTCTTAAATACTGTTTCCTCCTAAAGAAACTGGGACTCCTCCGTGAAATGGCTGATTAGAAGTCTGGGGAAGGAAGTGTACAAGCGAGTCTGCAGTATCCTGTTACATGAAAAAGCGACGAATTTTCAAAGGTTACTTGATTCATGTCGAAAGGTCTGGGAGGTCAACTTGAAGTTGCTTATTTGAGCATCAGTGGAGGGCTATGAACTGGAATGGATTGATTCACCATCAATTATATTGAAATCCATGAGTTCATATTAATGCAAAATTTTAAAAAACAAAAAACTCTTTTGTCACCTTTGGAGGATGCAGGTAAATACAGGGAAAGAATCAAACGTTTATTTTATAAATGGCAGACAAAGGAATAATAGAACTGCAATATCGTGATTTTGCTATGCCTAAATGAAATAATGGTCCTAGGCAATGATCAGCAGCAGCTGATAACATCAAAAAAAGGGAGACAACTGGACAATATGGGCTTCCTGATGGAAAAGCACACCACTATCTATGAAGCTGTTTTTGGGTCCTACAGATCTTTTGGGATATAGTCTCCCATTAACAGGTTCAGCCGTTCTCTGGGCTAGTTGTGTAACTTAACTATAGTTATGGGTCTGTGACAAAGGGAGGTGGGAGAAGTAGTGAGGGGAGCTTGTGTTGTCGGATCACTTCTGCAAGCCCAGAGGGTTCAGGGAAATTTGGGGACTCAGGATTTTCAAGTGCCTCAATCCAGATGTCTCCACCTCATATCTCAGGGTCTCTTTCTCTCCCAATTAGGGCCCTGACCTTGGTATGGCAGAACTACCTAGGTTGAATGAACAACCAGCTCTGGAGCTCTGCTCCTCCTCTGATGAAGTCCTAGCCTTGGTCCTCAGCTTTATTTACCCTCTATGAGAGTCAGTTTCTATGCTGCCAGTGAAACCTCTAGCTTCTACATCTGTCCTTAAATCTCTGATTTAGCGCCCTCAGCCTTTCATGATGTTTTCCCAAATCAGTTGCTCCCAGCTACATTCAATTTCATTTTCCTTATAATTACTGTTAATTGCTTTCACAGATATATACTACGGAAAAAATGTCCCAGGGAGCATTAATTGCTTACAGATTTTCCAAAAATTTTTTCTCTAACTTTTATCCATGAATTCCCAAGAACATTTGTTTTACCTAAGAACTTAAGAGACTGACAATGAAACCAAAGTTGTGACTAAGGTGGGCCCTCCCTCTATTGCAAAATTGACAAAGCCATGTTGTCTGTCCTACATGTGTAGTTAAAATATAGTTGTCCGGACTGCGTTAAAAAAATCTTTTTTTTAATTTATTTTTTACTTTTAAATTTAAGTTCAATTAATTAACATATAATGTATTATTGGTTTCAGAGGTAGAGGTCAGTGACTCATCAGTCTTTTATAATACCCAGTGACTGCATTGAAAATCTTAAAGAAGAGTACCATCACACTGAATTTTCATACAGGAAAGTGGTGGTTTATTTTGGCATAGAGTTCTAACATAGGAAAATTTGGGGAATAAGAATTACAAAAGGGAGTCCACTGGACAATTAAGAGAGAGATTATAAAAGTCTGTAATGTAGAAATACTGAAATCAAACTTCAGCTCCTTGAGCTTGATGAGCTGGTGCCCCAAAGTTAAGGAGAATTTGGGGCAAATTGGTCAATACAACAGTTGGTATGTTGTAAGAAAATTCACACTTGGATGAAACGGAGAGAGGTGCAGAAGTAGAATTTGGACTGAGGCCTGAATGTGCTCACAGTGTCAGTGGGACTGTGATGGACTCATTGGAATCATGAGACACAACTCAGTTGAGCAACATTAACCCCACTTCATGTGTTCTAATGGTCAGCACAAAGACAGTCTATATCTGAGGGGCAGAGGTAAATCGATATGGTGGTCAGAGGACAGGGGGCTCAGCAGCAAGAGGAGGCACAGCACATGGGGCGGGGGCAGGTGGAGATGACACAGGTGGGGCGATAGCAGGTGGTGTGGCAGGAGACCCGGCCACAGACTGGACGCAGGCAGCAGGAGGGACAGCAGCAGGATGGCTGGCAGCAGCTGGAGCCACAGCCACTGGAACCACAGCAGGAGGGGCGGCAGCAGCTAGAGATGCAGCAGCTGGGCCTGCAGCAGCTGGAGCCACAGCAGCTGGAGCCACCACAGGCGGGGCGGCAGCAGCTGGACACACAGCAGCTGGGGCGGCAGCAGGTGGTCCTGCAGCAGGTGGTCTGGCAGCAGGAGGGGCGGCAGCAGCTAGAGATGCAGCAGCTGGGCCTGCAGCAGCTGGAGCCGCAGCAGCTGGAGCCACCACAGGCGGGGCGGCAGCAGCTGGACACACAGCAGCTGGGGCGGCAGCAGGTGGTCTGGCAGCAGGTGGTCTGGCAGCAGGTGGGGCGGCAGCAGGTCTCCTGGCCACAGCCCTGGTCAGAGCAGACGGAGCCACAACAGGAGTTGACCATAGTGTCAGTGGAAGAAGTGGGGTTCCACAAGTGGGTATAAGTGGGTTTCCACGAGAGTGGTTTCTTGGTTTGAATGTCTCCTCACCTCTGTCCCCTTTTATAGTCTGCTGAGTAGCTGGTTACCATGAGGAACACTCTTGTTGTTTTTCCTACCAGGAAACAATTAGTGTTACAAGTTAATAATTATGTTTATCAAGTTAAATATGCCAATATCTGTGAAAAGCATCATTTTCCTTTTTCTACAGTGTTGTGATTCATTGGACCACTTTTGCATTTTTTTCTGTATAATGTATCTTATAAGTTGGAGCTGTCATATGATATTGTGTTATTGACTTTTTCCATGTGCCCCACTGCTGTGTATGACTCCAGTGATCACATTTTATTTTTAATTCCAGTATAGTTAACGTACAGTGTTACATTAGTTTCTGGTATATGATATTAGTTATTCAACAATTCCATACATCACCCAGTGCTCATCACAAGTGCACTCCTTAGTCCCCATCACCTGTTCACCCAGTGACGAGTCTTTCCTCCTATTTCCTGATGAGCACTCCACCTGATAAGTAGCATGCATTTTCCCAGTCTGACAGAGAGAGAGAGAGAGAGAGAGAGATTGTCGTTGTGATAATCATCCTCGAAATATGATCATGGATTTCATTCTTTTTTCCCCATGGTCATATTTTGAGGATGGTTATTACAGTGCCAAGTCTCTCTCTCTCTCTCTCTCTCTCTCTCTCTCTCTCTTTTGGTCAAAGTGGAAAAATGCATGCTACTGTCAGGTGGAGTTCTGGTAAGGAAATAGGAAAGACTCATCACTGGGGTTGCTTGTGTACAATGGATGGGGAGGACTGGACTGTGTTTCCTGGATGCTTGGAGAGTTGGGGGGTGGTGGTCACAAACAGCATTCTAAACTCATTGTAGTGACTCTACCTCAAGATGTAGCTTTGACTCATTTCTTTTTGATGAAAGAACCATTTTCAGAAATGAACTTTTCCTTCAGGAATCTTCTCCACATATAGTATGCTAAAGGTGAGCAGGTTTGATCTTTCTTTTGATTGGCCAACATATATAATAGATTCTGCATTATATAGAAGATGTTATTTAAAGCATCTTTCTCTTGTGCTCTTTCCATAATTCAAATTCAAGTCAATTCTGCTTAAAGAAGATGCAAACAGATAAGCCTTGCTGTTTGTATAGATACTTAGATATGGTATATTGAAAGGCAAGATTTTGGCAAATATTCAAAGCATCACAGAATTAGTGTCCAAAACAAGCATTATGTATTTAAGGCTCATGTACATACAGTGAGAAATGAGATATTACGGATACTGTTTGTGAGTGCTTGCCATGTGCCAGATAGTCTGCTGAATGCTTTGTAATTACTGTGTTGAGTTTTCTTCTTAAAGAACCCATGAGGTACTCATTATTCCCTAAGAGTTCACTTAGAGGTGTGTTATGTTGCTGAGTCCTATGAAGTGTATACCTTTGATTGTGCTGTTACATCTCCTTAGAAAATTCATTCTCCCACATCAACTCAACAATTCTATATTCTCTAAGTTCTAGCCCAGAGCACTCCCTCCTCCCTTATGTTTTCCTTGACATTTCTTCTCTTTTTCCCTAAACCTCATCTGCTCCTCCTTTATGTTTGATATCACATTGTGGGACACTCGAACTCGGCACATCTGTAACTGGAATGTGATTGTCTGTCTCCAGCTGGATGGAGACACCTGCGGTGAATGCTTGACCCTTAAAGTATTTTCATCATGCATGGAACAGAGCACATCATCAGTGGCTTTTAAAAAAAAAGTTTCTAGGAATCACTTTTTAAATTTAAATGTTGTTTTGCAAGTATGTAAAATATTATGGTACCAAAAGAAATTCTATGAAGTGAGGCATGATTAAGGAAGTCTTGCTATTTCTGTTCCTTCCCTCCCCTACAGAGAATCATTTTTATAATCTAAGGTTTTCCCTCCCACTGCTATTTTAAGTGTTAAGTCTGTTGCATTTGCATAGTTGTATCTCCTTTGTTTCTTAGATAAATAGTTGTATGCTAGATACACTTTGCTTTAACTTGCTTTGTTTCACTTAGCAATTTATCCCAGAATTATGTTATTTCACAGTAGTATAGTTCAGATATTCATTTCATTGTCAGCCACGAAGTGTCCTATTCTTTTGCCATAATATGATTTATTTAGCCAGCCCCCTATTGACGGACATTTGGGTTGTTTTCAGGCTTTCACTATTAAAATAATATTGTGTACTTGAAAACAAGAGGTCTGTTTTTTTATCTTGGGGGTTGTGCATTTGATGCGTATCTGCCAGATCTATCTTAATAATTGTGTGTAGTTATTTCATGTTCTTATTAATTTTTCTTCACATGTTCTCTCTTTAAGTATACAGAGTGTTAGTCTTTGATTTTGGCTTGTGTCTTTATTCTTGCATCATCTTCTGTTTCTGAAGTTTAGCTTTGTAGTTATATTTTCACTGTAACCTTTACCATAATAAAGTGTCCCATTTGTGTCCTGTAGTGCTTTTTGGTATAAATCTGACTTGTTTGGTTTCAAAATTGTGACTTCTGCTTTCTTTTATTTGCATTTTCTGTGATATGTCTTAATTCTTTTACTTTACTTTACTTTACTTTAATTTAATTTTTTTTAAAGATTTTATTTATTTATTTGACAGAGATAGAGACAGCCAGCGAGAGAGGGAACACAAGCAGGGGGAGTGGGAGAGGAAGAAGCAGGCTCATAGCGGAGGAGCCTGACGTGGGGCTCGATCCCATAGTGCCGGGATCACGCTCTGAGCCGAAGGCAGACGCTTAACCGCTGTGCCACCCAGGTGCCCCAATTCTTTTACTTTTAAACTTTGGAAACCTGTTGTTTTAGTTGTATCTCTTGTATACAGCAGTGTTGGGTTTTTATTTTTTAGCCAATCTGAAAATCTTTTTCTTTTTATAGGTCAGTTGAGCCTATTAATGTGTGTTGCTATGATCAGTTGATCAATATGTTTGACTTTAGTTATGTAATTTTTATTACATATGTAGTTTGTTATATTTATGTCATAATGAATAGTGATATATAATATATAATGAATAGTGTCCTACAACATAGTGAATTATGCATATGTAATATATATGTTAAATACCTACATCTATACCTCTTTCTATTTCTCTCTCTCTATTGGTAATCCTTCATTGCTTTATTCTCTCTCTCTTTCTCAGTATGTCTTTGATATTTAGGAAGGTTTATTTTATACTAACAGTTACCTTTAAGTAAACATTTGCATGTAATACTCTACGAGACTGATTTTCTGGCTACTGTCGCTTGATTCTCTGTTTTAAGGAATATTGAAATTACTTAGTTACTTCTTCATTTCCCACTGCTTCAGCATTAGACCTGTTACTTCCAGTAGGCAGTTAGCAACATTTTTCTACTTTATGTATTCTCTTTCCTTTTCATCTGTTTTTTTGGAAATTGTACCATATCTGTGTGGTCACTCTGTAGCCATCACATATCATACTGCCTCTTGCCTGGTCATCATTCCTTGGTAGTTCTACAGATAATAGGTATGCATTTCTCATATATATTCAGCCCATAATATATTTATATAACTCCCTCGCTAGTCTTCATGTAGATGTCCCTCCAATATCCTCAGTCATCTTGTTTGTTTAAAGCTCATTCACTAATAAATCCCTTAGGATAGGCCCACAGGGAGAATATTCCCCGAGTTCTCTCATGTTCACAGTAGTTTATTTGTGGCATGGAGTTTGGTTTGGCTGGATATAAAATCCTGGGATCACATTTTCTTTCTTTGTCTTAAAAATGTTACTTTATTATCTTCTGACATGAAGTGTTGCCATCAAAATGTGTGAACACTATCCTGTTTCCTTTTCCTTTTAATTGACATGGATGTTTTGCCTAGATACTAAAATGATTTTTTTTCTTTAAAATCCAGTAGTTTTATATCATCATAACATAATATAATGTAGTATATATTATAAATTTATTATTGTTGTTGTTGTTATTATTATTATGTCTCAGTTTTTACCACCATGGGCTGATTTTTCCAGGTATATACAACTGTTCCTTTATTTGAATTGTAGTTCTTAGTAGGTTTCATTGCTTTGTTTCTCCCTTTGGGATATCTATTACATATATTCTTTCTTATTTTCTATGTCACTTTTCCCTGCAGAACCCTTTTATATCTTTGTTTCATTTTTCAAGATTGCTTTAAAAATTCTAGGTTCTAGAAGAAAGGGAGGGGTAAACAGAAGGGGGAATGGCTCTGGGAAACAAACTGAGGGCTTCAGGGGGGGGATGGGGGAATGGAATAGGCTGGTGATGGGTATTAAGGAGGGCACGTATTGCATGGTGCACTGAGTGTTATACGCAAGTAATGAATATGGAACTTTACATCAAAAACTAGGAAGGTACTGTATGGTGACTAACATAATATAAAAAAATATTATTAAAAAAGAAATTCTAGGTTCTTTGCTTCTAAGCATCTACTAAAAAGATGTTTTTGAGAGTTTTGATTGGGATTGCATTGAATCTTTAGATAGACTGCTGGAGAATTGACATTTGAACAACATTAAACCTCCTTCTAATCCAGGGACGTGGCATACATCTCCATTTATCTAGACCTTCTCCAGTTTCTCTTTGTAAAGTTTTGTAACTGTGGGGGCAGAGCTCTTCCATATTTTTGTTACCTTTTTCCCTCAACATGTTATGTTTTTGATGCTTTTGAAAGCTGAATTGCTCTTATTTAATTTTAATTATGTAGTTGTTGATAGTTATATAAAATACAATTAATAATAAAATAAAATTAATTTATAATGATACAAATCTCATGTCCTTGTCAAATTCACTTACTAGTTTCAGGAGTTGTTTTTGTAGTGTGGGAGCCCAACCTTCTATTCTCACCCCAAGTGAGTAACTGATGACTTAGCTCCTTTCTGTTCTTCATCAGTGAACGTGTCCCTACCTCTCTCTCCTAACTCAGTGACCTTACTGTGGCTGTAGGGTTGAAGGGTGGGGTACATTATTAATAAAATTGTCCTTTTGGGAACTGTGTCCCCATTTGTATCACACTTTCATCTAAAGAGGGGCTTCAAAACTCAGTCTTATTAATACAAGTAAAAGCGCAGAGAAAAAATATTGTGTAGAAACCCGAGTGGACAAATGTATAGAAAAACATTTAAAAGTAAATAACTCTACTAGAATATCTGCTCTGTTACTGTAGAGAGCTTTCTGTGTGTTGGTCTCCATTACTCCAGTACTTTTAATAGTGCCTCCCATGTAATAAATGCTCAATAAATACTATCTGGATGAATGAATGAAAAAATTGGCATTTGGGAGGGTCAATGAAAGCAGACCCACTTTTCGGTGAAAACACTGTGTCCCCATTTCCCCATGGAAGCAACTGACAGGAACTCAAGAATACCCTCTTATGTGGTCATGCAGTCTACAGTTTGTCCCAGTTTCCACCAAACACATCATCTTATCAAGGGCATGCTTTACTCATCTAGGCTACCTGCCTGTCCCTTGAATCTGAAACTTCTCTATCAAAAAAATAAGACATGACTGAGGCCCTGTCGCACACTGCACATTTGATCTGTTACATGAATGACAACAGTGTTATTCAGTACGAGTCTGAATATAGACTTGTACACTGCTGAACAATACATTGCATAGCTATGGTGGCTGGTGTGAGGCATGAAATGTGCATTGTGTTCTTTTTGCTTTTATATACCTACAGTCTTCCAAACTTCTAGTTTTCACTTTTTTGTTTATTTTCCTAGGACAGATTCATAGTGCTAGGTGATTTACCCATAAAATAAGGAGGCATGTAGGAAAGAATCAGGCAGTGAATAATGGAACCTGACTGTTACTGAGAAGTGACAAGACCAAGTGTGTATCCTGCAGGTGTAGGTTAAATACACTTGCCTGCGAGCTGAAGACAGAATCCTAAGGGACCAACAATCACACTGAATTGTTAATGCAGGGCGGTGTAACTTTATTTTGGTACAAACATATATCAGGTTACAGAAAAGGCCTAGGAAAGGGAAGTTAGGAGAATGATTTCAGCAATTGTCAGGTCGAGGGGTAAAATCTGTTACTGTATAAGTGCTCCATGCCATATCCATCGTCAACAGCATGATTGGTTCCTCAATGGAATCAAGGACCAATTCAGTTGAGCAACATCATTTCCAATCCATGTGTTCTAAAAGCACAAAAGGAGGGTCAACAAATGTGGGGCAGAGGGAAGCAGAGATGGTGGTCACAGGGAAGGGTCTCAGCAGCAAGAGGAGGCACAGCACATGGGGCGGGGGCAGGTGGAGATGACACAGGTGGGGCGATAGCAGGTGGTGTGGCAGGAGACCCGGCCACAGACTGGGCGCAGACAGCAGGAGGGGCAGCAGCAGGAGGGCTGGCAGCAGCTGGAGCCACAGCCGCTGGAACCACAGCAGGAGGGGCGGCAGCAGCTAGAGATGCAGCAGCTGGGCCTGCAGCAGCTGGAGCCACCGCAGCTGGAGCCACCGCAGGAGGGGCGGCAGCAGCTGGACACACAGCAGCTGGGGCGGCAGCAGGTGGTCTGGCAGCAGGAGGGGCGGCAGCAGCTAGAGATGCAGCAGCTGGGCCTGCAGCAGCTGGAGCCACAGCAGCTGGAGCCACCACAGGTGGGGCGGCAGCAGCTGGACACACAGCAGCTGGGGCGGCAGCAGGTGGTCCTGCAGCAGGTGGTCTGGCAGCAGGTGGGGCGGCAGCAGCTAGAGATGCAGCAGCTGGGCCTGCAGCAGCTGGAGCCACCGCAGCTGGAGCCACCGCAGGAGGGGTGGCAGCAGCTGGACACACAGCAGCTGGGGCGGCAGCAGGTGGTCTGGCAGCAGGTGGGGCGGCAGCAGGTCTCCTGGCCACAGCCCTGGTCAGAGCAGACGGAGCCACAACAGGAGTTGACCATGGTGTCAGAAGGTGGAGGTTCTGATATTAGTAAGAGAGCGAGCTTAGTGAATTTGAAAATCCCTCTGCTGCTTGTCCTCTTTTATACTCTGCTGAAGCTGCTATGTTCTTGTCCTGGACCATTTCCTAGTTTTATTTTCCTAAAGAAATATTAGTCATTAAATTAGATCACTGTATTTTTCTGGTTAAGTATTTTCAAATGAAGAAAAATAAGATTTCCTTTTCCTGGTGTGCTAAGATTTCCAATCTGGTCATTCTCAAAATTGTCTTTTCTATTTTCTTGTTTGTCAAAAGGGCCTATCACATGGGTTCAGTCACTGATGTTTACCTGTGATCTGTGTATCACTCCATGATGTTGTTTGGACAAATTATTCCCATGTTGCCAAGGTCTTTTTTGATGTCAAAAGAGAGGTAGAATTAGGGAATAGAAAAAAGTTCATCTTTATGAGTTACCTGTGGGCTATGAGGAAGACAGACCCTATCTTTGAGTTGTGAATACTCATTAGAGAATAGATTCTGGCTGTTTCAAAGTATGTGCTAAGTATTACTTCCTGTGTTCAATTTGAAACCGTTACCAATGACTCATTGTTTGTAAATTTTAAAAGGTATTTGGAGCCTCTTTGAAGGGACTCTCATTGGCCCAGTATGGGACAACTTGAACAGCAAAATAAATAGTGGTAGTAATGGATTTTAACCCGTTTAAAAAAAAAAAAAACCCGTGAGTCCATATTGAGACTAATTAAAGAAATGAAAAAGAAAGATGAGAAAGTTATCCATGGTAGTAGAGTGTCAACTAATAAATGTAGAAGGAAAAATTGAGTGACAAAATCACCATTTACAACCCTCATAATAAAACTTGATTCAAATAAATATCGTCAGTGGATTCGATAGCTATTTGGCGAAAGTTTGTTGGGGGACAGGATATTTGCACACTTGAAATATTTCCTCATCAGTTATTTATTATTTCAAAGGAAAAAATGCTAACTTTACTGTGGAGAAACTTGAGAAAAAAGCTTTAACCATGGGATCAGTGTTAGCATCGTTAATAATAGGACCAATGGACATGTGTCTCCCTAGGTCACACACTGAAAGGACACATCACTTATGTAGTATTTCTGTCAAAATGCATCACCCAAATCAAATTATGAGGGATTCAGACAAATACATACTAAGGAATATTCCACATAATGCCTTCCCTTTAAAAATGTCAGAGTCAACAAATATAATGACAAACCAAGGAATTGTTTCAGATTTAAGGAGACTAAAGAGACACAATATCTAAATGCAATTCATGAGTATGGATAAAAATTTCTCTATAGGATATTCTTGGTACAACTGGCAACATGCTGATATTAAATGTATATTAAAGGATAGTAACACATCAGCATTTAATTGATATGTGTTCTCTGATTATGCAGGAGAATGTCCATAGTCTTAGAATCTAAGTTTATATATCTATATTTAAATCTTTGTGTCTGTATCATATCTACCTACCTCCCTATGTCTGTCGATTGGAGAGAAACAAATGTGGCAAAATGTTGAATCTAGATGAAGCTATATGGTATAAAGGAGGTCTTCATATTACCATTCTGTAAGTTTGACATTTTTTTCAAAAGTAAAAAGTTAAAAAATATTAGAAAAGATTAGGATTGAAAGAATCTTTTGCTGCAGTGTTAATATATTAAGAGGGAGTAATTTCTGTCTTTGGGGGGAAATACTAAAGTATAAAACAAATTTTACTTTATAGGATCTTCTATAATAACCCTTTTTATATTTCTAACTAGTGTAGTAAATCTTTCATTTTCTTGGGGACTTGAAAATATAGGACTTTTGGCAACATTGCTGATTGAGTTGTACAGGCAGATAGAAATGCTTGAAAAATATTTTAATTACATGGCTGAACTTGAAAAAAGAAAAGAAAAATTCTCATTTTCCAGAAATGAAAAGAGAACTCAAACTGTAAACAGTAGCTGATGTCCTAGGGCCTATGGAATTTGTTGGTCTCTAGTTATAAGCTCTCGGAATTGGAGGCTGGTGGTTAATACCCAGGCAGGTGTAAGAAATGGGACCTGAAACCATCACAAGGCAGGATCCAAGAAGGGAGAACTCTATAGAGTTTGCACGTCTAAAGTGGCACCTTTTAGGATGGGGACAAGAAAACCTTATCTACCCACGAGGGATTTTACATGGTAATCAAGGCTCCTGGGAACATCTAAGCCACAGTTACACTAACAGGCTTTCTAATTTATGCTATATGCATACTGAAGGGATCTCAAGGGGCAAAGTGTTACAAAATAGTGAACATCCTTGGAATCATCAGAAACAAAAGCAAAAATCATAGCACACAGAAATAACTGCTATAAAGGAAAAATTCAAAATAAAAAAGCACTAGGAAAAGAAACCACACATAGGCTGGATGGGATTTCCACAGGGGAAAATGTTATAAAATACGCAAGAGAATAATCCACCATGAGGGGCATAGTAGATAGAAGAAAAGAAAATATAACCTCAAGAATTGAGATATAATTGAAGATTCTGAAGAGTATAAATAAACTGGAGTTCAAAGGGGCCCTTCAATCTGTGGCTTGATGTTTCTGTCACTTTTGTTAAATTGCCCATCAGGCATCTTTGTGTGTAGCTTCTTCCCTGTTCTCTTCTCCGGGGACTCAAGTTTGTGTGCACATTTGATCTTCTTTCACTTTGTTCCGTGTGTATGTCATGCTCTTGTCTGTATTTTTTTTTTTAACCTTTTTCCTCTTTGTATTTTAGTGTGGATATTTTCTACTTCCAATGTGCTCTCTCTTCTGTCCGGTCTGCTAAGCCCCTTTATTGAGTTCTGAATTTCAGATTTTGAGTTTTGCAGTTCTAGGATTTTCACTAGACTTTTGTTCTCATTTTTGTCTTTACATATTCTGGTTCTCTGATGAAATTGGCCATTTTTCATCTATTACTTTAAATATATTAATCATAGTTATTTTAAAGTTAGTTTTAATACTTTATGTGGATCATCTTTGAATCTATTTCTACTGTCTTTTTCTTGGTTTTAGTAATTTGGTCCTTTTTTTCTTCTGGCGTATCTATTTTTAATTGAATACCAGACGTTATATATGAAAAACTAGAGAGGCTTGAGGTGATTTTATCTTCCACCTCGAAGGATTTAATTTTCTTCTTAGACTCTGGGACCCTCAATCCTGCCTGCATTGATCAATTCCCAGTGCTTAAAATCAATTGTTCTCTTCATTTTATCCAGTTCTTGTAGTCATCCTCATTGGGGAGTCTGGTCCGGCAGCAGCTGCTTCATCATAGCTGGGTGTGCAGTTCGGTCCTTTGATTGTTGCGCCACTCTCGTTTGGACGCTCTGCTCTATTACTCGTCTTTCCTCTGACTGTTCCTTTCTAGTGCCTGTCCTTGCTCTTCCTTCAGCTTTCCTATAGCTCAGGTCAGAGATGTCTGCTCTGTAGATACTTCCTACGGCCCAGGAAACCACCTTCAGGCCCGCAGCATTAAAACTCGTTTTAGAGGGGCGCCTGGGTGGCACAGCGGTTAAGCGTCTGCCTCCGGCTCAGGACGTGATCCCGGCGTTACGGGATCGAGCCCCACGTCAGGCTCCTCCGTTATGAGCCTGCTTCTTCCTCTCCCACTCCCCCTGCTTGTGTTCCCTCTCTCTCGCTGGCTGTCTCTCTCTCTGTCAAATAAATAAATAAAATCTTTAAAAAAAAAAAAATACTCGTTTTAGATTTGTAAGCACCTCTCTTACATACTGTAGTTGGTAGCCTCTAAGATGACTGCTGGTGATCCCTGCCGCCTGGTACTCCTGTCCTTGTGTGATCCCCTCCCCTCAAGTGTGAGCTAGACATGGTGATTCATTTGGAAAATAATGGAATACAGCAGTACCGAGAATATGTCCCTCTCAAGATTAGGTTATTATAAGCTTTCCATCTCGGGTTTTCTTGCGACTTTTCTCACCTTCTTAGATTACTTGCTCTGGGGGGAGCCAGATGGCATGTTGCTTGAACAGCGCACATGGTGAGGAACTGAAAACTCCTGCCAGCAGCCATGTGAGTGAGCTTGGAAGTGGATTTTTCTGCCCTCATGCGAATGCAGCCCTGGTCAACAGACTTGCAGGCAATCTCAGGAGAGAGCCTGACTTGCCACTTTTGGATTGCTAACCCTCAGAAAGTATGGGAGATAATAAATGTTTGTTGTTATAAGCTGTCAGATTTTGGGATAACTTGTTACACAAGTGTAGATAAGTGATATGCATACCAATTCCGTATGTGTGAAATTCTCCTGAATTTTTCATGAAGACAATCATATTATCTGCAAATAATTACAGGGTGTTTTTGTTGTTGTTATTGTTTTCTTTCCAATTCTTCCAATTATATTCTTTTTGTTAAAATTTTTCTTTATTGTGAAGGAAAAAGTACTGATAGAGCCCCTCCCCCTCAAAAACAAAAAGTTTTTACGCTCAAGCCAACTGAAGGTGCAACTAATTCTCATCTGCCATCTCAGATCTATTAGGAGTTCTGTGCCTTCAGTGGGGTTGAGAAATAATGTCCCTAGGCAAGTTAATTTATGGAGTTAAGCACAATCATGAGTCAGTCCCACTGTATTACTTATTAGCTCTGCAACTCTCAGAATATGCATTTAGTACAGTTTGCTAAATGTTTCTCCTTTCACTAGCATGAATTCATCAGAAATTTATTTGTACCTTTTTTTTTTTTTTTTTTTTTTTTTACTGGATGGAGTCCATAGGGATTTGGGAGTATTCTGGGCTTACTAAGAACCAAACTAGTGCATTGATTGGTTTCTTGTCAGTCCCACACTCCTCATAAAATTTGTTGACAAAGTGCCCCTAAACATGTCTATAAGTACACATCCCAGAAAGGTTGTTAAGATAAGGAAATATTAAAATTCAAGTACTTTCCCTTTTCTGCTATCCCCCAACTACTCAGGGAGATTGATTTTCCTAAAAGATCATTTTTTTGTTGTTAATGGTTGGAGATGAAGTTAGAGAAGCTGAGAGGGTAATAAATTGGATTACGCAGGAGATGGATGGACTGTAAGGAAGACCCCCTGGTTTTCTAAGAAAACCAGACAAGGGAAGAATAATGGAGGTGGGGAAAGGAAGGGAGAAAGAAAGAGGAAAGGAACAGAGGGATGAGAGATCTACGAGGAGTGTAGGGCAAAGTAGGCTCCCAGAAATATTGAAGAAAGGCTTGCTGTGGCATATAACCCTTTTCCTCTATGCCCCTAAATTTTTTGCATAAAAATCTTTGATTCTTCAGTGCTTTTGGACATTCTGTATATTGTTATTTCTGAGTCGGTTGGTTGGTTTTTAATGTCACACTCCATGTTGGGATTTTCCTGAAGGTAAGAACAGGGACTAGGAAGCCTGATTCAGTGGCATGTTGGGTTTAATTTCCCAGCAAATGAGGACAATCACTGCAAAGCAACAGACACAAGAACATTGTATTTTTAGGCCAGGAAGGTGGAACTTTATTCAGAAGCAGCAACAAGATACAGAAATCTTCCTGTAAAAGGAAATACAGACTTTTGGATCTGATGCTGTGACAGCAGTGCCCCTGAGGACCCTGCAGGAATTTCTGTGTTTGGAACAGGGTGACTTGGCACCCAGAAATCAAAAGGTCACATGTAGAATTTGGGCAATTCTAGTCATTTCTTGCTATGAATACTACCTAATTCCATACTCTGTGTCCACTTGGGGGAAAAGTCAACAAAGGTGAGAGTTTGGCCTGAGGCTGGGATGTGGACACACAGTTGTTGGGAATGGCCACCCCTAAGGCATCCATATGGTGTATAGAGTCTGCTGCTGTGATGAACCCAATGAAGGGAAGAGGGTGGGTTCAGGGAAGGGTCTCAGCAGCAAGAGGAGGCACAGCACATGGGGCGGGGGCAGGTGGAGATGACACAGGTGGGGCGGTAGCAAGTGGTGTGGCAGGAGACCCGGCCACAGACTGGGCGCAGGCAGCAGGAGGGACAGCAGCAGGAGGGCTGGCAGCAGCTGGAGCCACAGCAGCTGGAACCACAGCAGGAGGGGCGGCAGCAGCTAGAGATGCAGCAGCTGGGCCTGCAGCAGCTGGAGCCACCGCAGGAGGGGCGGCAGCAGCTGGACACACAGCAGCTGGGGCGGCAGCAGGTGGTCTGGCAGCAGGTTGGGCGGCAGCAGCTAGAGATGCAGCAGGAGGGGCGGCAGCAGCTGGAGCCACAGCAGCTGGAGCCACCGCAGGAGGGGCGGCAGCAGCTGGACACACAGCAGCTGGGGCGGCAGCAGGTGGTCTGGCAGCAGGTGGGGCGGCAGCAGCTAGAGATGCAGCAGGAGGGGCGGCAGCAGCTGGAGCCACAGCAGCTGGAACCACCGCAGGAGGGGCGGCAGCAGCTGGACACACAGCAGCTGGGGCGGCAGCAGGTGGTCCTGCAGCAGGTGGTCTGGCAGCAGGTGGGGCGGCAGCAGCTAGAGATGCAGCAGCTGGGCCTGCAGCAGCTGGAACCACAGCTGGAGGGGCAGCAGCAGGTCTCCTGGCAGAGGCCGTGGCTGCAGCCCTGGTCAGAGCAGACAGAACCACAAGAGGAATTAACCATGGTGTCAGAGAGTGGAAATTGTGGGTGTGTTTCCAAAAGAGTGAGTTTGGAACTGTCCTTGCCACATGGCCCCTTTTATACCCTGCTGAGGGACTTCTATGATTATGAAAAGACTATTTCCTTCTTTTTGTTTATATGACTACAAATACAATTAGTAAATTAGATTATTATGTTTTTCTAGTAAAAACTCTTAATGTATAGAAAATAGTTATTTCCCTTTTCTCAAGTTCCCCAGGGTTCTCATGTGAATCACTTCCTATTTCTTCCTTTGTTCGCAGTGTCACAAGACTTTAATCTCTGGGTATCATGTGACACAGTTGGGTCCCTGTCTCTTCTATGTTTCTCACCTTAACATGATGGAGAAAGATCTCTAGTGGAAAATTCATATTTCAATAGATGGAATGCTGGTAGGAAGAAGGAAAGTAAGCTTCTTTTTGAGCATAAGAAGTGAGGAGACTTATGATTCACTGTGTATATTGTGGTGGTCTTTGTGTTAATGAAATTTCTACAGCATTCCAAGCTGTGTTATTTCTCATCATTCTGATGTACTTTGAAACAGCAGCAACTCAGGGTTTTTAAATAGCAAAGAGTCATCTGGGATTGATCAGTATTGATCTTCAGAAGTGTCTTCTGGACTGGGCTAGAGTAATTGGGCTGATAGTTTTTGACCTGTCTTTTGAAATGTCAGAATATGCCATGGTTATACTTTATGGCCATTTTTATTAAAATTTTTTTCAAATATTCTAACTGAAAATGTCTGTCAGTTTTTGTGGTATCATTTATGTTTAAGATTTTCTTGGAAGCATTAAGAGGAATATAAATGATATTTATGATCTTTCATGTAACTTACATAGTAATTGCATCCATAAAGAGTTTTGTAATCAAGGCCACATCTAGTTATGCTCCTAAGTAAGAGGGATTCTTAAGTGCCGTAGGTATTCAGGGAAAAAAATATTCAAGGAAAGAGCAAGTTACATTCATAATAGTCCCTCTTCATGCGAAGTCTCTCATGAGCTCAGTGTTCTCCTAGTTATCTTTTCCCATTGAGTTAAAATGCCACCTTCCTCCTGTACCTTCCTTGGCATGACACAAAGTCAAGTCCTTTCTCCATTGCACTTCCATTGTGCTTTGTACATGCATGGGTTCCATCATGTCATTTTCTACCAGAAATGCATTTATGTATCTGACTCCCTCTAGGATATAAACTTGATAAGGGCAAGGACTGTGCTTTACTCATCTTTGTATTCCCCAGGGCCTGAAATAGAATGGTTTTTGATAAAGGAGATTTCTTTTTCTTTTTTTTTTTTATTAATGATTTTTTATTATATTATGTTAGTCACCATACAGTACATCCCCGGTTTCCAAGATAAAGGAGATTTCTATTTAATGAGTGTAGATGTCTCAGTCATCAAAGAAGACACATTGCCCTTTTGTTGTTCAAGAGAAAGGACAAGATTTGAGATTGGGCATAACTCTGGCCTGTGATGATGAAAGGGAAATGTCTGGAAGGTTTACTTTAAGAAGTAGTGAGAGATAAATTGAGATTGCTAGAATGAGGGAGAGATTGTGTGTAGCCTTAAATTTCAGGAGAAATGGTGGGATTTATTAAGAGCCATTAGGCAGGAATGCAATAGATATATGCCATGTATAATTTACTTTTATTTTTTATTTGCCTTTAGAAATGCCAAAATACACTTGGCTTTCTGGGGAGAGACGCTGTTTAAAGGTTGAAGTGGAGCAAGGTGAGAGGTGCGCTCTCAGCCTCAGGTGATGGTAATGAGCATAACAGTGTTACTTCAAAGAAAGAATCAGCAAAGGCTTGAACCAAATTGAACATAGAGGTATGAGGAAGGTTTTTCATAAAACTTACAAAACATACTCCATCCATTTTTATGTATTTTATAACTATATCCATGTATATAATGTATGCCCTTTCCTCCTAAAAGCCAATAATTTAAAGTTTTAAGGGAAAATAAATTAGAAAGTATTTATGTGCTAAAAAAAGAACTGAAACCATTTAGAGATAAGGAAGAGATATTTGGCATAATTACACACTGAGTATACCTGCCCTTTTTAGGAGCCTACACAAAATGAAAACACGATGGATTGTGGAATTCCTGTCCTTCTTTCCTTCCTCCTCCAGCCTCTGAGTGCTGCCCGCTGAGCACTTTGCTGGACGCTGCACTAACACAACCACCAGCACCTTAGGCAGTTGTTCCGGTGCTTTCCACAGTTAGCACATTTGCCAGTCCCAACAACCCAGTGCAGTAAGTTTCACTATAATCTCCCCTTTACAGATGAGGAAACTGAGGCACAGGGAGAATTAAAACCAATAAATAGGAAGCAGTGATTTGTTTCCAGCCAACCCAGCACTGGAGTCCACATTTTTAAGCACTATACACACTGCCTGTCTGAAAAGTTAGATGGGAAAGACATTGTCGTTACCCGCACGCTGCTCTAGGTTAATAACGCACTCTGCATTATTAACATATAAAATAAGCGTGCAACTTCCATAGAGTCATTTGAAACCCCACTGTCAGCACATATCTATGGACATGTATTCTGCGTTTTTCAAATTCCTTATCATGGGCCTAAGAGCCCCCTGTTGGTCACTATTCATTTAGTATTTTTCTATTTCTTTTTGGAATTAGCTGTGACCATTGTATATTTTTCTTAAATAATTAGAACTAAAATCTGTATCCCTTCCAGATGATGTGATTTATTTTGTAATAAAGGAGAACATGTAATACTTTAACAGTTCCCTTGGAATTTACCTCTATACCCCAAACATGCTTGCTTATTATGTGATTCTTCCCTTAGACAGTAGGGAAGTGCATACCCAGTAAAGCTGCCTCAAGTGAGGTAACTGAATTATGATGTGATACCACTATGGTGCTTGTCATTTTCCACACGGGGCTGGAAAACTTTTCCCCACCCCCTTCCCTTTGTCTGAATCAGTCCTCTGGTCATAACCACTGAGCTGGGCTGTGGGTTGCAGCTCTGCGTCCACCCCTCCATCCCTGTGAGCTTTGGCAAGACCAGCATTGCTAAGACATGAAAAGAAAACAATCTCCTTCTTTAGAAGGAGTGTAGGGATAGTTTAAATGTTGCTTAGCATTGTCTTGGGTAGGGAAGAAGTGGAGGTAAAAACAAAACAAAAACGAGTCTCTGATGAAACGTTTTTATATTTTCCATCTTTTATACTTTAAAATTTAATTTGAACATTTTGAATATCATTTTTTCACATGTATTCCTCCCACCTTCCCACAGTCACCTAAATTCCCTCCATGAAGGCAGCTAGAGCTTCCAGGTTTTTGTTGCTCATTCTGAAGATATTTAATACCTAAGAAACAAATAAGAATGTTTATTCATTTCTTTCCTTTATACCAATGGTAGTACATCAGTCATGGTCCTCTTGCTTTGCTTTTTCACCTGAAGCATTCAGAGAGTGCATATACCACCTTGCCATTCTCTTTCTTTTACTGTAGCATCGTATTCGATTTGTGACGGTATTATAATTTATTGGACCAGTCTTCCGGTGTTGGATATTTAGTTTGCTTTTAGTCTTTTGAGATTACATACAATGCTGCAATGAATAAGCCTGTTCATACATAATTTCACATGTGTGAGTGTTTTCTGTAGAATAAATTCCTACGGAAGTAGAATAGCTGGATCAAGGAGTATACATTTGTTTATAATATTTGTTAGGTAATGCCAACTCCACCTTCCACAGAGGTTGTACCCATTTACACATCTACCAGCAATGTGTGAATATTTTGTTTTTCCCCATTTTTATTGATGCAATGGTACACAGGATACACAAATACATAGATACATATATAGAGATATGTATTTATGTATGTAAACACCTGTTTATCATTAATCTTGGTCAATATGATAGGTGGGTGAAAAAGTTTCTCTAGGTAATTCTTTTTCTTTTTCAAATTTTTATTTAAATTCTAGTTAATTAATATATAGTGTAATATTGGTTTCAAGAGTAGAATTTAGTGATTCATCACTTAATATAACACCCAGTGCTCATCACAAGTGCCCTCCTAAATACCCATCACCTATTTAGCCCATCCCCCATCACCTCCTCTCTCTATGTGATTTTAATTTGCATTTCCCTTATTGTAAGTGAGATTGAGCAGCTATTCAGATGTTTAAGGCTATTAGTATTTCCTTTTCTATAAGAAAAATTATAGAAATTTATAGAAAAATTATAGAAAATTTTCTATATTGTCTATAATTTGTTTTTATGTTTTTCTACTATGTTTAACCTTTATACATTGATTTTTGTAGGAGCTCTTTATATAAAGCATAAAAGGCTAAAAATTAGCCTTTTTATGTAATATGAATTTCAAATATTTTTCCTAGTTTGTCTTTCTTCTTTGACATTGCTTATGTGGTTTTTGCCATGCAGATGTTTACTTTTGATATGGTCAGATTTATTAGTTCTTTTTCTTTTATGACTTATGGGTTGGTGTCATACTTTGAAAGACCTTTCCAGTTGTGGTTTTGCATAAACACTGTTTCATAATTTCTTCTGTTCAAAGTTTCATGTTTTATGTTTTCAAATATTTAATCCGTGAGGATTACAAGATGTGAGGTTTAAATGTTTTTAAATCTGATATGAATCATAACCTAACACCACTTACTAAAAAGTATTTTTCCCCCTACTGATTTAAGATGCCACCTTTTCATTTCTTTATGTATTTGAGTCTATTTCTGGACTTGCTTTTTCAAATTCATTGATGATTTTTCACTCATGAATTCCACAATTATCAATGTATAGTATTAACTTGCTCTTAATGGTTATCAGGTCCAAGCCAGCCTCACTAGATTATGGCAGTATGCTAGTGAACTCAAACATCCATGTAGCCAAACATATAAATCTATACTTGGTTACCTGCCATGAGGATGTAAATTGCACCTGGCAGAACCTGAAGCTGGCATGGAAGAGAATGCAGCAGGCAAGTCTGGGATGGCGTACCAGTCTGGCTAGGCTTGTTGTGCCTCCTATAAAGTTCTGATATATTAGTTACAACTGAAGCAACCAGAGGAAAGAGCTGTTTAATCACCAGGAGTCTGCTGTTAACCTCCAAGAACTGTCTTCCCTTACACTGGCCAGACAGGACTATTAAAAGGGTTTGTGGGGATTATAAGGCTCCCTTCAGCTATCTCCCTCATCAGAACAGTCATTTCTTGTCGCTCTTCTGTAATTCAATATTGCTTAGAGTTTACTACTGAGGAGGGCTCGAACAATTCAGTGGTGCATATTTAACACGGCCAAATAAAACTGGATGAAGGGCAGACTTACTCCATGCTCTGTTCACTTAAAATGTGTGTTTGGGTAAAGTCAATGGGACCACAGCCCCACTTTCCCGTTCATAACTGTTTCTACCTTGGTTTTCTCTGCCACAGTATCTCTGGTATCACTTTTGGATCTTTCAGAGCACAGTAACTCTCTCTGATGGAAATTACTGTACATTGAGTGCCTGTATATAGTAATCCTGAGAAGTTTGGCATGCTGCCCTTTGACGACTTTACCTGAATCCTTGCATAGGTCTTCAGGCGTAGGGTAACTGCTCCTTGCTATTACAAGCCCTGCTATTGAGTTATTCCTTGTTGCTTTCCCTAAGCTCTGTCCACACTTTCGTAAACAGTCCTTTTATTACACAGATTAAGAGTGCGATCTTGTTCCTGCTGTGACCCAGTTCTTGTTATAAAAACAGGAAATTATAAGCCTCATATACTTCAATACTGAAAAAAGCAGTATAAAACCTACATTCTTTGATTCAGCTCTAGCTAATAAAGCATAACATTAAAATGAGAGCCTGCATCCTATAATTAGTACTTACCAAAGAGGGACATAGGGGAGGATGAATGATTAATTCTAGTGTGAATAGACAGGGCTGTATTCTATAGAACATTTCAGAGTAAGTTGAAAAGGTCAAGCTGAAAATGTCTACCAGACATTTCTGTGATATGCTAAGAATATGGTATCCAGCCTGTGTTGGGGTGAACCCCATTTTATATCAACTCCTATCTGGTTTGTCTCTTATACCTTATAAATTTTTTTTTAATTTTAGAAATAATAACTCCTAATTACACTTGTTAAATTTTGGGGAAATATAACACAGCTAATAGATAAAACTGATGTATGCACAGTTTGAATTGAAGATGTTTTTACTGTACTTCAGATTATGAACCAAAATGTATAGACCCTTATATTTGTATAAACATGATATTATTATATATATTGTGACATATTCTCAGCTAAGGAAGATTATTCTTCCCTGAGTCTGGATGCTGAGAAAACTGAGTCTCACAGAAATATCATATGAATATCTCTTAAGTAAAACCAGGCAAGTTGATAAAAGCCCAAAGTGAAAAAAAATCATCAACAAGATGAGAAACTTCAGTAACATGAGAATTTTCATGAGACTGAAAAAATAATATAGTTTTGGTCTAGAAATACTAAAATTTTGAGCATCTATTAGTGAAAAGTTTTAAAATTTTTATGGAAAAGTTGCCATGGACTTCATAGATTTCCAGAAATCTGGATTTAGAAGGTATACTTAGTATTCTAAAAGAGAGTTTTTGTGCTTAGAGAGGAAAGGAGGAAGGAAAGAAGAGGAGGGAAGGAGGGAGGAGAAAATACTTGAGCTAGGTAGAACACCCGATATTTGCACAACCAATAATGGAACATACTGGAAGTAGGAATATAGTTAAGTGAAATTTAGATGACTTTATGATGTTCATCTCACTAGTGTTGTTAAAAGGACATTTGAGACATATACTAAAACTTAATTTTGAGTTATAGAGGACAGTGAAACAATTATGAAAACTTCCTCTGCTGTTTACCAAAGACAATACTATGCTAAGATAGTAATCTAGTCCAAGGTAGTGTTTCAAGACAAATACCCAAAAAAAGATATTTATTGAGAGCGTACATTACGTGCCCCACCCTGTGCTAACTGTATTACATGGATTATGTCTTTGAACCTTTGAGGAACATAGTGTGTTGTCCCCATTTCTCAGAGAAAGCAAAGTGAGCCTTGGAGAGGTTAAGCAGTTTTTGTCCATGTCATAGAATGAATGCCTAGCGGAGTCTTGATTCCACTGTAAGTAACTGCTCTTGAACATGTTCTCCTGCATTTGAAGAAAGCTGGCCTTTGGTGTGAGGTGATAGGTGAAGGCACACACACATACACACATGCACACACACATGCACATGTGAAATCATTAATAAATTGGGAGATTTTAATATCAGAGGAAATGACTGTTTATTAAGAACATAAGAAAACAGTGTCCTCTAAGATCGTCATAGTCAGTGTATACAAGGGATGAAGATATTGCTGGCCTAAAAATAAATGCACTTGGACCTGGGTTAAAAAACATTTGACGGGGGCGCCTAGGTGGCTCAGTCGTTAAGCCTCTGCCTTCAGCTCAGGGTGTGATCCTGGCGTTCTGGGATCGACCCCGTATCAGGCTCCTCCGCAGGGAGCCTGCTTCTTCCTCTCCCACTCCCCCTGCTCATGTCCCCTCTCTCGCTGGCTCTCGCTCTTTCTCTGTCAAATAAATAAATGTTGAAAAAGAACATTTGACAGATGTTTTTATCTGTCATTTCCTAGAACTGAGTGCCACCTCTGAATGCCAATCAGAAGATGAAGAGTTAGCAGCTAAGAGTCCATTTCGCAGTCACTGGGTGGCTCTAATATATTTTATGTGGCTTGTGAAGACATCCATATATCACAAAGATTATACACAGACTCAACAGCAAGAGGATGCACAGCACATGGGGCGGGGGCAGGTGGAGATGACACAGGTGGGACGATAGCAAGTGGTGTGGCAGGAGACCCGGCCACAGACTGGGCGCAGGCAGCAGGAGGGGCAGCAGCAAGAGGGCTGGCAGCAGCTGGAGCCACAGCCACTGGAACCACAGCAGGAGGGGCGGCAGCAGCTAGAGATGCAGCAGCTGGGCCTGCAGCAGCTGGAGCCACAGCAGCTGGAGCCACCGCAGGAGGGGTGGCAGCAGCTGGACACACAGCAGCTGGGGCGGCAGCAGGTGGTCCTGCAGCAGGTGGTCTGGCAGCAGGTAGGGCGGCAGCAGCTAGAGATGCAGCCGCTGGGCCTGCAGCAGCTGGAACCACAGCAGCTGGAGCCACCGCAGGAGGGGCGGCAGCAGCTGGACACACAGCAGCTGGGGCGGCAGCAGGTGGTCTGGCAGCAGGTGGGGTGGCAGCAGCTAGAGATGCAGCAGCTGGGCCTGCAGCAGCTGGAGCCGCAGCAGCTGGAGCCACTGCAGGAGGGGCGGCAGCAGCTGGACACACAGCAGCTGGGGCGGCAGCAGGTGGTCCTGCAGCAGGTGGTCTGGCAGCAGGTGGGGCGGCAGCAGCTAGAGATGCAGCAGCTGGGCCTGCAGCAGCTGGAGCCACCGCAGGAGGGGCGGCAGCAGCTGGAGATGCAGCAGCTGGGGCGGCAGCAGGTGGGGTGGTAGCAGCTAGAGATGCAGCATCTGGGCCTGCAGCAGCTGGAGCCACAGCAGCTGGAGCCACCGCAGGAGGGCCGGCAGCAGCTGGACACACAGCAGCTGGGGCGGCTGCAGGTGGTCCTGCAGCAGGTGGTCTGGCAGCAGCTGGGGCGGCAGCAGGTGGTCTGGCAGCAGGTGGGGCGGCAGCAGCTAGAGATGCAGCAGCTGGGCCTGCAGCAGCTGGAGCCGCAGCAGCTGGAGCCACTGCAGGAGGGGCGGCAGCAGCTGGACACACAGCAGCTGGGGTGGCAGCAGGTGGTCTGGCAGCAGGTGGGGCGGCAGCAGGTCTCCTGGCCACAGCCCTGGTCAGAGCAGACGGAGCCACAACAGGAGTTGACCATGGTGTCAGAGGGTGGAGGTTCTGGGTGGGTTTGCAGGAAAGTGAAGGTCTTGAGTGTGGAGGTCTCCTTGCGCCATGGCCTCTATATACCGCCCGAACAGGGTGGTTTGTCAACACATCTTCCTTGTTGTTGTTTACCTAACATTTAAGTAATTATCAGGTACACAACAGTGTTTGTCTATGTAATGGTTTAAACTCATGGGAAACAAATTTTCTTTTCTAGATGTGATCAATTCTATCTGGCCTCCTTTTTCCTCCTGACTCACACCCACTGGCATCTTCTGGACCGCCGTCTCCTCCTCTTCCTCCACAGAGGGCTGTTATGTGATAGGTGGCCTTTGCAATTACATTTCTTCCTCTCCCCTCCTGGATCCCCTAGCAGGATGGGATCCGGGCCAACACATCTCTGGTCGTGCATTTCTTCCCGTGATCAGCGGGGAGGACATCCCATGTGCATCGTGTGGCATGTGAGAAGTGGCACAAGACAAGAGGAAAAGGCCCTATATTACGGGTCATTGTTGAGCAATGAGGAAGGGGACAGCTGTCTATGTGTGTGTGATGTTGTTGATCCCTGCCACTGGTATGGGCTTTCCTGGGTGTTTCTACCTTTGGGATCACGTCGTCTACCCTGAAACCGTGGCAGGCCATTGTCTGTACGGTTCCCGTCACTGCCCTGAGTTGTAGTTCATTAAGTGTTAAGTTTGCCGTCACATATTTTTCTGTTGCATTTCTCTGGATGGTCTTTACAGTCCGAAAAACTTAGCCTCATTTTTATTCTTATGTCATTCTTAATTGAAAATACTCTTCCACAGAGCAAAAAGGATATGTTGAATAATCAGAAGGTGCCTCTCCTCAGAATTTATCTCCAGAGCTGGGAGATCTGTAGCACATGTCTTTTGTTTGTCTGTTTGTCTGTCTGTCTGTCTGTTTGTTTTTTGGTGGGGGGATGCATTTGAAATGTGTATGGATCTTAGTCAAGGTAACTTCATTTAGTTACTATTTCTCCTTCTTCTCCGCTTAGTGATAGTCCAACTTTAGCATGCAGCAAGTCATCGAAAGGGCCTATGAAATCTGTCGGGACAAACGCTACAGGTTGTGATTACACGGGGAGCCTGAGGTTTGGCATTTCTAACAAATACCCCGATGATGTTGGTGCTGAAGGCCCAGGACCACACTTAGGGACCTACTCCTTCATTCTGTTCATTCGTGCTTTGAGGAAGTGCCTCTATCAAGTTCCTTCCTGTTCCTTTTCAGTTACTGGAAGCAGCACCCCCCATAGCCACACACACACCCCCTTACCAGCAGTAGACTATGTAAAACACCATCAGAAGAGCTCGTAGTAGTGTAATGCAACTTCAACAATGGTGTTTAAGGCAAAGTAGCCAAGATGAGAATTTGGTAAAGACAGAGATTTATTCATAAATAAATGGTTTAGTCACTATTTCTTGTTTACATTTCCTGATTGATTTTATATTTTTGGTGGAATGTGCACACATTGAGATTCAAAAAATCCTAAGTGTCGTCCTCCATAGTGATGGATTTTGTTTGATACTCAGAAACCCACCCGTGGAATTCCCACATCTATCAGGATAGAACATTTCCATTATACCAGAAAGTGCCCGCTTGTCCCTTAGTAAGTCCCCACAGCCGTAGAGGCGACGGCCGTTTCAATATGTTTGCTTTTACCATAGATCTCTTTTGATCTAGAACATCAAACAGACTCTGTGTCTATATCTATGTGTATATCTATGTCGTGTGTGTGTGTGTGTGTGTGCGTGTGTGCACTTTCCATACAGCATATAGCATTTCTCTTTGGTTTGGCACCATTAACCTGGCTTCTGCCTGTAAGAATGCCTGATGTTGATGCGTGTATCACTGTTTCAGCCAGTGGTGTACTAGTGAAGTAGCAAGACGTACTTTAACTCTTAGCATTAAATTTCACGGTAGGGTGACCATCCATTCCCTAAGGTAACCTTCATTTTAAATCTTAAATAGAGTGTGCATTTCAGTTCAGCCTAAAGTTTTAAAAATTCTTTCATATGATGAAAAATGCACATAACCAAAAAGCTTGTAAAGTATACAAGCATAATATAAAAAAAGTAGTTATGGAGCAAACATTTGTATGCCCAAAGCTTGAGTCAAGAAATAGAACATTGTTGCCACCAAGAAGGCTCTTGCTAGGTCTTTTCTTGACCACAGTGCCTTTTCCACCCTACAGGCGATTACCATGCTGATCGATTGATCTTTTTTTTTTTTTTAATTTTAATTATTCATTTGAGAGGGAGGGAGAGAAAGACACCCAGCGAGAGCAGGAATACAAGCAGGGGGTGTGGAGAGGAAGAGGCAGGCTCCCAGCGGAGGAGCCTGATATGGCGCTGGATCCCGGAACGCTGGGATCACGCCCTGAGCCCCCCAGCGGAAGGCAGATGCTTAACGACTGAGCCACCCAGGCGCCCCCCATGCTGATTTTTCAAGTAACCTATTCATTTAGTTTCCTTACAGTTTTATTAGCTAGGTATGCATGCCTAAAAGATACAGCTTTGTTTTATGTTTCTGACATTTTTAAAAGGGAAATCTTACTATGAATGTGTTTTGATTCTTTCACTCAATACTATGTAAGAGTTCTGGTAGGCAGCCTCCAAGAAGGCCTTCAAGGGGCTTTCCACCTCCTGGTGTTCACGGTCTCATGTATTTCGCTCCCCTCGAATGACTTGCTTCTAAACCTCGGCAGATGGCAACATCAAGGGGTTGAGTTACAAAAGACGGTGACTTTCATCTTAAAGCCAGCCCTTTCTCCCTCTCTCACGGGCTTTGATGAAGCCAGGTGCTATGTGGGAGACATCCTTGCAGCAGAGAACTGAGCACAGTCTCCATTCACCAACCAGCAAGGAAGCAAGGTCGTCACGCTAGTGGCCCTCAAGGAACTGAATCCCGCCGGTGACCACATAAGTGAAGTGACAAGTGGCTTCTTCCCCAGTCGAGACCTCACCTGAGACCCCAGTGCCAGGCAGCACCTTGCGTGCAGCCCTTTGAACCCTGTGAAATGGAGGGTCTAGGTGGGCCATACCTACCTAGATTGTGGATCCACAGGACCCGAGATACTAAAAATGAGTGTCATTTTAAGCTGCTAAATTTTGAGGTAATAGTGCATAAGAGCAGATACCCAGTGCGGATTTATGTTGGACCGCAGCACACACAGGTGAGAAAGGAGGAATTGAAAGGTGCAGAGAAGTACAGATGCCAAAATAAAATAGATGTAGTCCTAAAGCCCGAAAACGCAAACTGCCTGTGTTCCCTAGGAGAGATCTGGGGGCACTCTGTTTACTCAGATATTGAGGAATCATCAAATCCCAGTGCCAGCATGGTCACTGAGAGAGTAGTGCCTATTCTGTAAAGTCAGAGGTTGTGTTGGGATTGCTGGGACCAGGAATATGCTCCCTAGGAATAATGGGGATGATAATATCCCTGAATGGTAGAGTCCAGGTGGCAGCATTTAAGTCTAGGAAGCAATGTGGGTATAATTATGTGATGGCCAACAAGATTGGAATGACAAAGGGGCAGAATGATGTGTAACGCTCAGGGACCTAGCAATATGGTTAATAGATCATGGTGTCCCTCATAATAGGATATAGGCAGCCAGGGGGCGGGGGCTGCCTGGGTGGCTCAGTTGGTTCAGCGTCTGCCTTTGTCTCAAGGCATAGTCCCGGCATTCTAGGAACCAGCTCCGGGTTGGTCTCCCTACTCAGTGGGGAGTGTGCTTCTGCCTCAGCCCCTCACCCCGCCTGTGCTCAGTCTCTCTCTCTGTCTCTCACTCTCTCTCTCACCCCTCCCAAAATAAATAAGTAGATAAGTAAGTATATAAATAAATAAATAAAGATATGGGCAGCTAAATAGGGTGCAGCTTTGTGTGTGTGTGTGTGTGTGTGTGTGTGCGCGCGCGCGCGCATGCGTTCTGGGGCGCGCGTGTGTGCGCACACACCCCCGTCTGCCATGTGTGTATTTAAAAGAGCTTACGAATATAAGAACAAAGGCTGAGGTCATTGACCCCCGTAGAAGGTCATGATTCTTGACACAGTTTGTAGACCTCAGGCTATTCTCAGACCCATTAACCCGTCGTTGGAGAGACCAGTCTTCTTGGATGAAGGATCACGGCAAGTGTATATCATCGAATATCCTTGGTCGTTGCCCAAGAATCTATAGCCATTGACCCAGGGCAAGCTGGAATACTCCTATGTTGGCAGGCTGTTGGACATGGGATCTGAATTGAACAGATTGCAGGAGATCCAAAATCTTTCATGGCCCCTGTTTGAATACCCCGTTCTAGATGTTAGAGTGAAAGGAGAAGTTTCCTCATTATCTTCATCCCGGTGATCCATTTGGGGGAATTTGTGGCTCCTTCTACCATAATTGTAGGCTGTGTGCATCTAGGGGTCATGGTTCTAAGAGTGGACAGCTAGCTGGAGGGGGACGTGGTAAAATTCTGATCGGCATGAAAACTCTGGCTGTCACCTTATCCCTTTGGGTTTCTAGTGCCAGGAAATCATCAAGCAAGGAAGGGAGCTATGGGAGCCGTCAGGAAGATGTTTAGCATTGAGGTGATCTGCAGGGGCGTTCTTGGTATTCCACTTTGCAGTATCAACCGCTGATGAGCAAGTAGTGTAGCCTGAAGAGGACATAGGAACGACGGGCTCAGGGCTCTGAGGGATGGGGATGGAGGTCAGTGCCCCAGGCAAGTCAGCTAAAGGAGGCGAGGAGCCACCCACTAACTCCCCTCTTGTAGGTTCTTCTGGAACTTGTGGCAAAGCGCATGGAGGGAGGTTAATGAGGGTAATCCATAGACACGAGCAGAGCTGGAGGTAGCTATGTGATACTCATTCGCATCCCTTTTTCCATAAATGCCCTGATCCGCACGCTAGTGCAGAGTATGGACTACTCGTGGCTCACACTGTTCACCCACACTGTTCTGCAGGCAATTGTCTCGGCCTAGGGGTGGACCACACCTGGAAGTCTGCCCCCTCCATCATTTCTACCCACCAAGGGTTGTCCACGGGTAGTGATAAGTGATGTAGGAGTACATAGGCCCAACCCCTTCGCGTCTAAGAGGAGCAGGCCCGGAACACGGTCCACACCCCTCATCTGTGGGGTCGGAACGTGAGGGTAGAATTGAACTGAAACCACATTTTGCATTCGTTTCCTTTAGACCCCCCTCTTTTGTTTCCCTCCGTTTCTTACTCATTTCTCCTGAGAGGTGTTCCTTACACATCCTGTTTTAGTCTCCGGATTTTTGAATGCAACGTTAGAATGACAGTTTGGGACAGGTCCCCTTAAACAGGCCTCCTTTAGGGAGACAGTTCCTAAAATGGTGTGCCGTGTTACTCACGGGAGCGTGTCCTGTCCCTCAGGATAGAGAGTGATATTTTAAAAATTGGAGACTAATAGTCTAAAAGCAAGTGTGCAAAGAACGGTAAGAAGAAACAGCATACTGTGAAAAGATTAAGTGCATCCATGGAGAATAGGTTCCAAGAGTTGACTGCCACCATTGTTACCATTCCTCTTGTATGGAAATGTTTTGAAGGCACTGATACTGAGATTCAGAACGCTGGTGTTAGGGTGATGTCAGGAGCAGACTCACAAAACAGGGGTTTGAGAGCAAGTAGTTGGTTTGGGAGATGATCTCAAGAAGTGCTGTAGGGAACCTGAGAAACGATGCAGGGAAGGGATGGGAGCCAAACCAGAACGATTTCAAGAGCGCATGACTCCTGTAGGAGCCTGGGGTTCCGTCCTGGCTGAGGACCTCTGGTCTCACACGCCCCACTGAAGGGGAAAGAGGCTAGGGCGCTTATCCACCAGGTGCTGCCCACTGGTTGAGGACTTCTCCTAGAGACTTACTTTCCCTACCTCTGGCCTGCCGAGAGCTTCCTCCGTCACCTAGACAAAGCCCTCCGCAGAGAGCTCCAGGTGCTGGCTGTAGCCCACCAGTGTCAGTGTGAGCACGGGGAGTGCTGGGGGAATAGCGGTGCAAATCTGAAAGTCATCTACTGTGGACTCCTCTTTCTGCAGGGAACACCAGAACCACAATCCGACAGCTACGGATAACAGTTCATGAGGGAAAACTAATGAGACACAGTGCCCTTCGATCTGTATGCCTGGAGAGTTTAAGATTTATTTAAGATATAGGAACATCTCCATATGAGGAAACCTGGCAGGAAACAAAAATGTGATTGGGATGACATGCTGGTTGACAGATCTCAGAGAACGTTCAAGCTCTGTATTCATTTGGGAGGGAGCTAGTAAGAAGGAGGTGGGGAGGAGGGTGTTGGTGGTGAGGGGCCGTGTTTGGAGGCCAACTCAGTTGAAAAGTCCGCCGGAACTGAGGTTTGACCTCAGTTGGCCTCTCATGATTCAGCTCGCGGTTGGACTACATCAAGAAGATTGGCTGATGAAAGAGAGCGGGGTGCTGGCCAGGATACTCAGCAGCAGAAGCCACTAGAGCAGGTTGGGCAGCAGCAGGTGGTCTAGCAACAGCTGGGGCGGCAGCAGCTGGACACACAGCAGCTGGGGCGGCAGCAGGTGGTCCTGCAGCAGGTGGTCTGGCAGCAGGTGGGGCGGCAGCAGCTAGAGATGCAGCAGCTGGGCCTGCAGCAGCTGGAGCCACCGCAGGAGGGGCGGCAGCAGCTGGAGATGCAGCAGCTGGGGCGGCAGCAGGTGGTCTGGCAGCAGGTGGGGTGGTAGCAGCTAGAGATGCAGCATCTGGGCCTGCAGCAGCTGGAGCCACAGCAGCTGGAGCCACCGCAGGAGGGCCGGCAGCAGCTGGACACACAGCAGCTGGGGCGGCAGCAGGTGGTCCTGCAGCAGGTGGTCCTGCAGCAGGTGGTCTGGCAGCAGGTGGGGCGGCAGCAGCTAGAGATGCAGCAGCTGGGCCTGCAGCAGCTGGTGCCGCAGCAGCTGGAGCCACCGCAGGAGGGGCGGCAGCAGCTGGACACACAGCAGCTGGGGCGGCAGCAGGTGGTCTGGCAGCAGGTGGGGCGGCAGCAGGTCTCCTGGCCACAGCCCTGGTCAGAGCAGACGGAGCCACAACAGGAGTTGACCATGGTGTCAGAGGGTGGAGGTTCTGGGTGGGTTTGCAGGAAAGTGAAGGTCTTGAGTGTGGAGGTCTCCTTGCGCCATGGCCTCTATATACCGCCCGAACAGGGTGGTTTGTCAACACATCTTCCTTGTTGTTGTTTACCTAACATTTAAGTAATTATCAGGTACACAACAGTGTTTGTCTATGTAATGGTTTAAACTCATGGGAAACAAATTTTCTTTTCTAGATGTGATCAATTCTATCTGGCCTCCTTTTTCCTCCTGACTCACACCCACTGGCATCTTCTGGACCGCCGTCTCCTCCTCTTCCTCCACAGAGGGCTGTTATGTGATAGGTGGCCTTTGCAATTACATTTCTTCCTCTCCCCTCCTGGATCCCCTAGCAGGATGGGATCCGGGCCAACACATCTCTGGTCGTGCATTTCTTCCCGTGATCAGCGGGGAGGAAATCCCACGTGCACCGTGTGGCATGTGAGAAGTGGCACAAGACAAGAGGAAAAGGCCCTATATTACGGGTCATTGTTGAGCAATGAGGAAGGGGACAGCTGTCTATGTGTGTGTGATGTTGTTGATCCCTGCCACTGGCATGGGTTTTCCTGGGTGTTTCTACCTTTGGGATCACGTTGTCTACCCTGAAACCGTGGCAGGCCATTGTCTGTACGGTTCCCGTCACTGCCCTGAGTCGTAGTTCATTAAGTGCTAACTTTGCCGTCACATATTTTTCTGTTGCATTTCTCTGGATGGTCTTTACGGTCCGAAAAACTTAGCCTCATTTTTATTCTTATGTCATTCTTAATTGAAAATACTCTTCCACAGAGCAAAAAGGATATGTTGAATAATCAGAAGGTGCCTCTCCTCAGAATTTATCTCCAGAGCTGGGAGATCTATAGCACATGTTTTTTGTTTGTTTGTTTGTCTGTCTGTCTGTCTGTTTGTTTTTTGGTGGGGGGATGCATTTGAAATGTGTATGGATCTTAGTCAAGGTAACTTCATTTAGTTACTATTTCTCCTTCTTCTCCGCTTAGTGATAGTCCAACTTTAGCATGCAGCAAGTCATCGAAAGGGCCTATGAAATCTGTCGGGACAAACGCTACAGGTTGTGATTACACGGGGAGCCTGAGGTTTGGCATTTCTAACAAGTACCCCGATGATGTTGGTGCCGAAGGCCCAAGGACCACACTTAGGGACCTACTCGTTCATTCTGTTCATTCGTGCTTTGAGGAAGTTCCTCTATCAAGTTCCTTCCTGTTCCTTTTCAGTTACTGGAAGCAGCGCCCCCCATAGCCACACACACACCCCCTTACCAGCAGTAGACTATGTAAAAAAACATCAGAAGAGCTCGTAGTAGTGTAATGCAACTTCAACAATGGTGTTTAAGGCAAAGTAGCCAAGATGAGAATTTGGTAAAGACAGAGATTTATTCATAAATAAATGGTTTAGTCACTATTTCTTGTTTACATTTCCTGATTGATTTTATATTTTTGGTGGAATGTGCACACATTGAGATTCAAAAAATCCTAAGTGTCGTCCTCCATAGTGATGGATTTTGTTTGATACTCAGAAACCCACCCGTGGAATTCCCACATCTATCAGGATAGAACATTTCCATTATACCAGAAAGTGCCCGCTTGTCCCTTAGTAAGTCCCCACAGCCGTTGAGGCGACTGCCGTTTCAATATGTTTGCTTTTACCATAGATCTCTTTTGATCTAGAACATCAAACAGACTCTGTGTCTATATCTATGTGTATATCTATGTCGTGTGTGTGTGTGTGTGTGTGTGTGCATGCGCACACACCCCCGTCTGCCACGTGTGTATTTAAAAGAGCTTACGAATATAAGAACAAAGGCTGAGGTCATTGACCCCCGTAGAAGGTCATGATTCTTGACACAGTTTGTAGACCTCAGGCTATTCTCAGACCCATTAACCCGTCGTTGGAGAGACCAGTCTTCTTGGATGAAGGATCACGGCAAGTGTATATCATCGAATATCCTTGGTCGTTGCCCAAGAATCTATAGCCATTGACCCAGGGCAAGCTGGAATACTCCTATGTTGGCAGGCTGTTGGACATGGGATCTGAATTGAACAGATTGCAGGAGATCCAAAATCTTTCATGGCCCCTGTTTGAATACCCCGTTCTAGATGTTAGAGTGAAAGGAGAAGTTTCCTCATTATCTTCATCCCGGTGATCCATTTGGGGGAATTTGTGGCTCCTTCTACCATAATTGTAGGCTGTGTGCATCTAGGGGTCATGGTTCTAAGAGTGGACAGCTAGCTGGAGGGGGACGTGGTAAAATTCTGATCGGCATGAAAACTCTGGCTGTCACCTTATCCCTTTGGGTTTCTAGTGCCAGGAAATCATCAAGCAAGGAAGGGAGCTATGGGAGCCGTCAGGAAGATGTTTAGCATTGAGGTGATCTGCAGGGGCGTTCTTGGTATTCCACTTTGCAGTATCAACCGCTGATGAGCAAGTAGTGTAGCCTGAAGAGGACATAGGAACGACGGGCTCAGGGCTCTGAGGGATGGGGATGGAGGTCAGTGCCCCAGGCAAGTCAGCTAAAGGAGGCGAGGAGCCACCCACTAACTCCCCTCTTGTAGGTTCTTCTGGAACTTGTGGCAAAGCGCATGGAGGGAGGTTAATGAGGGTAATCCATAGACACGAGCAGAGCTGGAGGTAGCTATGTGATACTCATTCGCATCCCTTTTTCCATAAATGCCCTGATCCGCACGCTAGTGCAGAGTATGGACTACTCGTGGCTCACACTGTTCACCCACACTGTTCTGCAGGCAATTGTCTCGGCCTAGGGGTGGACCACACCTGGAAGTCTGCCCCCTCCATCATTTCTACCCACCAAGGGTTGTCCACGGGTAGTGATAAGTGATGTAGGAGTACATAGGCCCAACCCCTTCGCGTCTAAGAGGAGCAGGCCCGGAACACGGTCCACACCCCTCATCTGTGGGGTCGGAACGTGAGGGTAGAATTGAACTGAAACCACATTTTGCATTCGTTTCCTTTAGACCCCCCTCTTTTGTTTCCCTCCGTTTCTTACTCATTTCTCCTGAGAGGTGTTCCTTACACATCCTGTTTTAGTCTCCGGATTTTTGAATGCAACGTTAGAATGACAGTTTGGGACAGGTCCCCTTAAACAGGCCTCCTTTAGGGAGACAGTTCCTAAAATGGTGTGCCGTGTTACTCACGGGAGCGTGTCCTGTCCCTCAGGATAGAGAGTGATATTTTAAAAATTGGAGACTAATAGTCTAAAAGCAAGTGTGCAAAGAACGGTAAGAAGAAACAGCATACTGTGAAAAGATTAAGTGCATCCATGGAGAATAGGTTCCAAGAGTTGACTGCCACCATTGTTACCATTCCTCTTGTATGGAAATGTTTTGAAGGCACTGATACTGAGATTCAGAACGCTGGTGTTAGGGTGATGTCAGGAGCAGACTCACAAAACAGGGGTTTGAGAGCAAGTAGTTGGTTTGGGAGATGATCTCAAGAAGTGCTGTAGGGAACCTGAGAAACGATGCAGGGAAGGGATGGGAGCCAAACCAGAACGATTTCAAGAGCGCATGACTCCTGTAGGAGCCTGGGGTTCCGTCCTGGCTGAGGACCTCTGGTCTCACACGCCCCACTGAAGGGGAAAGAGGCTAGGGCGCTTATCCACCAGGTGCTGCCCACTGGTTGAGGACTTCTCCTAGAGACTTACTTTCCCTACCTCTGGCCTGCCGAGAGCTTCCTCCGTCACCTAGACAAAGCCCTCCGCAGAGAGCTCCAGGTGCTGGCTGTAGCCCACCAGTGTCAGTGTGAGCACGGGGAGTGCTGGGGGAATAGCGGTGCAAATCTGAAAGTCATCTACTGTGGACTCCTCTTTCTGCAGGGAACACCAGAACCACAATCCGACAGCTACGGATAACAGTTCATGAGGGAAAACTAATGAGACACAGTGCCCTTCGATCTGTATGCCTGGAGAGTTTAAGATTTATTTAAGATATAGGAACATCTCCATATGAGGAAACCTGGCAGGAAACAAAAATGTGATTGGGATGACATGCTGGTTGACAGATCTCAGAGAACGTTCAAGCTCTGTATTCATTTGGGAGGGAGCTAGTAAGAAGGAGGTGGGGAGGAGGGTGTTGGTGGTGAGGGGCCGTGTTTGGAGGCCAACTCAGTTGAAAAGTCCGCCGGAACTGAGGTTTGACCTCAGTTGGCCTCTCATGATTCAGCTCGCGGTTGGACTACATCAAGAAGATTGGCTGATGAAAGAGAGCGGGGTGCTGGCCAGGATACTCAGCAGCAGAAGCCACTAGAGCAGGTTGGGCAGCAGCAGGTGGTCTAGCAACAGCTGGGGCGGCAGCAGCTGGACACACAGCAGCTGGGGCGGCAGCAGGTGGTCCTGCAGCAGGTGGTCTGGCAGCAGGTGGGGCGGCAGCAGCTAGAGATGCAGCAGCTGGGCCTGCAGCAGCTGGAGCCACCGCAGGAGGGGCGGCAGCAGCTGGAGATGCAGCAGCTGGGGCGGCAGCAGGTGGGGTGGTAGCAGCTAGAGATGCAGCATCTGGGCCTGCAGCAGCTGGAGCCACAGCAGCTGGAGCCACCGCAGGAGGGCCGGCAGCAGCTGGACACACAGCAGCTGGGGCGGCTGCAGGTGGTCCTGCAGCAGGTGGTCTGGCAGCAGCTGGGGCGGCAGCAGGTGGTCTGGCAGCAGGTGGGGCGGCAGCAGCTAGAGATGCAGCAGCTGGGCCTGCAGCAGCTGGAGCCGCAGCAGCTGGAGCCACTGCAGGAGGGGCGGCAGCAGCTGGACACACAGCAGCTGGGGTGGCAGCAGGTGGTCTGGCAGCAGGTGGGGCGGCAGCAGGTCTCCTGGCCACAGCCCTGGTCAGAGCAGACGGAGCCACAACAGGAGTTGACCATGGTGTCAGAGGGTGGAGGTTCTGGGTGGGTTTGCAGGAAAGTGAAGGTCTTGAGTGTGGAGGTCTCCTTGCGCCATGGCCTCTATATACCGCCCGAACAGGGTGGTTTGTCAACACATCTTCCTTGTTGTTGTTTACCTAACATTTAAGTAATTATCAGGTACTCAACAGTGTTTGTCTATGTAATGGTTTAAACTCATGGGAAACAAATTTTCTTTTCTAGATGTGATCAATTCTATCTGGCCTCCTTTTTCCTCCTGACTCACACCCACTGGCATCTTCTGGACCGCCGTCTCCTCCTCTTCCTCCACAGAGGGCTGTTATGTGACAGGTGGCCTTTGCAATTACATTTCTTCCTCTCCCCTCCTGGATCCCCTAGCAGGATGGGATCCGGGCCAACACATCTCTGGTCGTGCATTTCTTCCCGTGATCAGCGGGGAGGAAATCCCACGTGCACCGTGTGGCATGTGAGAAGTGGCACAAGACAAGAGGAAAAGGCCCTATATTACGGGTCATTGTTGAGCAATGAGGAAGGGGACAGCTGTCTATGTGTGTGTGATGTTGTTGATCCCTGCCACTGGCATGGGTTTTCCTGGGTGTTTCTACCTTTGGGATCACGTTGTCTACCCTGAAACCGTGGCAGGCCATTGTCTGTACGGTTCCCGTCACTGCCCTGAGTCGTAGTTCATTAAGTGCTAACTTTGCCGTCACATATTTTTCTGTTGCATTTCTCTGGATGGTCTTTACGGTCCGAAAAACTTAGCCTCATTTTTATTCTTATGTCATTCTTAATTGAAAATACTCTTCCACAGAGCAAAAAGGATATGTTGAATAATCAGAAGGTGCCTCTCCTCAGAATTTATCTCCAGAGCTGGGAGATCTATAGCACATGTTTTTTGTTTGTTTGTCTGTCTGTCTGTCTGTCTGTTTTTTGGTGGGGGGATGCATTTGAAATGTGTATGGATCTTAGTCAAGGTAACTTCATTTAGTTACTATTTCTCCTTCTTCTCCGCTTAGTGATAGTCCAACTTTAGCATGCAGCAAGTCATCGAAAGGGCCTATGAAATCTGTCGGGACAAACGCTACAGGTTGTGATTACACGGGGAGCCTGAGGTTTGGCATTTCTAACAAGTACCCCGATGATGTTGGTGCCGAAGGCCCAAGGACCACACTTAGGGACCTACTCGTTCATTCTGTTCATTCGTGCTTTGAGGAAGTTCCTCTATCAAGTTCCTTCCTGTTCCTTTTCAGTTACTGGAAGCAGCGCCCCCCATAGCCACACACACACCCCCTTACCAGCAGTAGACTATGTAAAAAAACATCAGAAGAGCTCGTAGTAGTGTAATGCAACTTCAACAATGGTGTTTAAGGCAAAGTAGCCAAGATGAGAATTTGGTAAAGACAGAGATTTATTCATAAATAAATGGTTTAGTCACTATTTCTTGTTTACATTTCCTGATTGATTTTATATTTTTGGTGGAATGTGCACACATTGAGATTCAAAAAATCCTAAGTGTCGTCCTCCATAGTGATGGATTTTGTTTGATACTCAGAAACCCACCCGTGGAATTCCCACATCTATCAGGATAGAACATTTCCATTATACCAGAAAGTGCCCGCTTGTCCCTTAGTAAGTCCCCACAGCCGTTGAGGCGACTGCCGTTTCAATATGTTTGCTTTTACCATAGATCTCTTTTGATCTAGAACATCAAACAGACTCTGTGTCTATATCTATGTGTATATCTATGTCGTGTGTGTGTGTGTGCGTGCGCACACACCCCCGTCTGCCACGTGTGTATTTAAAAGAGCTTACGAATATAAGAACAAAGGCTGAGGTCATTGACCCCCGTAGAAGGTCATGATTCTTGACACAGTTTGTAGACCTCAGGCTATTCTCAGACCCGTTAACCCGTCGTCGGAGAGACCAGTCTTCTTGGATGAAGGATCACGGCAAGTGTATATCATCGAATATCCTTGGTCGTTGCCCAAGAATCTATAGCCATTGACCCAGGGCAAGCTGGAATACTCCTATGTTGGCAGGCTGTTGGACATGGGATCTGAATTGAACAGATTGCAGGAGATCCAAAATCTTTCATGGCCCCTGTTTGAATACCCCGTTCTAGATGTTAGAGTGAAAGGAGAAGTTTCCTCATTATCTTCATCCCGGTGATCCATTTGGGGGAATTTGTGGCTCCTTCTACCATAATTGTAGGCTGTGTGCATCTAGGGGTCATGGTTCTAAGAGTGGACAGCTAGCTGGAGGGGGACGTGGTAAAATTCTGATCGGCATGAAAACTCTGGCTGTCACCTTATCCCTTTGGGTTTCTAGTGCCAGGAAATCATCAAGCAAGGAAGGGAGCTATGGGAGCCGTCAGGAAGATGTTTAGCATTGAGGTGATCTGCAGGGGCGTTCTTGGTATTCCACTTTGCAGTATCAACTGCTGATGAGCAAGTAGTGTAGCCTGAAGAGGACATAGGAACGACGGGCTCAGGGCTCTGAGGGATGGGGATGGAGGTCAGTGCCCCAGGCAAGTCAGCTAAAGGAGGCGAGGAGCCACCCACTAACTCCCCTCTTGTAGGTTCTTCTGGAACTTGTGGCAAAGCGCATGGAGGGAGGTTAATGAGGGTAATCCATAGACACGAGCAGAGCTGGAGGTAGCTATGTGATACTCATTCGCATCCCTTTTTCCATCATGCCCTGATCCGCACATAATCCACACGTTAGCAAGGAACGGCAGGATGGGCGGGTCCAGGAGGCCGTGCAGTGGGCGTGTATGATGACTTGGAGTAATCCATGACCTCTGAACCATGTAAGGTAGCCAAACAACCTCCGGCGTTAGGGGAAGGAAGCGTGAAGCGTTGGAGGGAAATCAAGGTGCCTCTCTGGGAGGGAGTGGGGCGTATGCAGGGGTGGGGCGGAGGGCGGAGTGGGGGAGACACTAAGTGAGGTAGAAGGAAGAGAAGAGAGCATGGGCCTTCACAGGAGTCCCGACAGAGAGAAGGCTGGCGCTTCTGGTCCCGACCTAACGCATGACGCTGCCTCGGCGCTCAGGGACGTGAGGCTGGATTCAGGCTCTGAGAGGAAGAGCGCACTTAGGCCCCGAGTCACCTCCCGGGAGCAGTGGAGGGACCTCTGAGGAGCTAGGAAGGCTCCTGACCTGGGCTGACGCCTGCACGGCGGACGAGCTATGCGGGAGGCTCTGGACAGACTGCCAAGACCAAACATGCCTCCTGCTGGTCCTTAGGAGCTGGGGGTTTGCGTGACCAGATGAAAAACTGACTTGACGTATGTTTCCTACTGTTTGCTGGAATTTGACTCTATGCTTCACGTACAGTTTCTCCAATTTTTGAAGGAATTTTTTTCTTTGAAGATCCTACTTCTATTCAAGTTATTTCACATACAGTGTAGCATTAATTTCAGGGGTAGAACCCAGTGATTCATCAGTTGCATATAACACCGAGTGCTCATTCCATCATGTTCTCTCCTTAATGTCCATCACCCAGTTACCCCATCCTCCATTCACCTCTCCTCCAGCAATCCTCAGTTTGGTCACTGTATTTAAGAGTCTCTTATGTTTTGGCTTCCTCTCTTTATCTTTATTTTTCCTTCTCTCCCCCTACGTTCATCCTTTTTGTTTCTTAAATTCCACATATGAGTGAAATCATATGGTATTTGTCTCTCTCTGACTTATTTCGTTTAGCATAGTACATTCTTGTTCCTTCCACATTATTTCAAATGGGAAGATTTAATTCTTTTTGGGGGCTGAGTAAATTCCATTATATACATATATATATATATATATACACACACACACAACCAGACATATTCATATATATACATATATATGTATGCACACATGTATACATATATATACATATGTATTTGTATTTCATTCCAGTATATCATATTCCACACACACACACACACACACACACACACAGACGCAGACATACCACATCTTTATCCATTCATCATTTGATGGACATTTGGGCTCTTTCCAGGTTTCGGCTATTGTGGATTGTGCTGGTATAAACTTTTGGGTTTATGATGCTCTTCAAATCACTATTTTGTATCCTTTCGATAAATATCTAGTAGTGCTGTTGCTAATTTGTAGTGTAGCTCTTTTTTTAACTTTTCGAGGAACTTCCATGCTGTTTTCTAGAGTAGCTGCTCCAGTTTGTGTTCCCACTTACATAATAAGAAGATCCCCCTTTTCTGCATCCTCACCAACATTTGTTCTTTCCTGACTTGTTAATATTAATCATTCTGACGGGTGTGTAGTGGTATCTCATTGTGGTTTTGATTTGTATTTCCCTGATGCCAAGCAATAGTGAGCATTTCTTCATATTCCTGTTGGCCATGTGTATGTCTTCTTTGAGGAAATATCTGTTCATGCCTTCTGCCCACTTCTTAACTGGCTTATTTGTTTTTTTGGGTGTTGAGTTTGATAAGTTCCTTTCAGATTTTGGATACTAACCTTTATCCAATACGTCATTTGCAAAAATCTCTGCCATTGCGCAGGTTGCCATTTAGTTTTGTCGACTGTTTCCTTTGCTGGGCAGAAGCTCTTTATCTTGATGAAGTCTCACTAGTTCCTTTTTGCTTTTGTTTCCCTTGCCTCTGGAGATGTGAAGTAAGAAGTTGATAGGTCCTTGCGGTACCTAGGTGGCTCAATTGGTTAGGCGTCTGCCTTCGGCTCAGGTCACAGTCCCAGAGTTCTGGGACTGGGCCCCGCATTGGGCTCTTTGTTCAGTGTAAAGACTGTTTCTTCCTCTGCCCCTCATCCTGCTCGTTCTCTCTCTCAAATAAACAAATGAATAAATAAAATCTTTTAAAAAAAAGTTGCTGTGTCTGAGGTCAAAGAGGTTGCTGCTCTAGGAATTTGATGGACTCCTGTCTGACATTTAGGTCCCTCATCCATTTTGAGTTTATTTCTGTGTGTGGTATAAGAAAGCGGTCCAGTTTCATTCTTCTGCATGTTGGTGTCCAATTTTCCCAACACCATTTGTTAAAGAGACTGTCTTTTTTTCCATCGTATATTTTTTCCTGCTTTGTTGGAGATTAGTTGACCATAGAGTTGAGGGTCCACTTCTGGGTTCTCTGTTCTGTCGCATTGATCTATGTGTCTGTTTTTGTACCAGTATCATACTGTCTTGATGATTACAGCTTTGTAAGAGAGCTTGAGGCCCAGAATTGTGATGGCTCCCTCCTTGCTTTTCTTTTTCAACATTACTTTGGCTAATCGGGGTGTTTTCTGGTTCCATAGAAATTTTAAAATTTTTTGTTCTAACTCTGTGTTATTTTGATAGGGATTGCATTGACTATATAGATTGCTTTGGGAAATGTAGACATCTTAACAATATCTGTTCTTCCAATGCATGAACATGGAATGTTTTTCCATTTCTTTGTGTCTTCCTCAATTTCATTCATAAGTGTTGTATAGTTTTCAGAGTACAGATCTTTTACCTCTTTGGTTAGGTTTATTCCTTGGTATCTCATGGTTTTTCGTGTGGTTATAAATGGGATAGATTCCTTGATTTCTTCTTCTGCATCATTATTGGTGTATAGAAATGCAGCAGACTTCTGTCCATTGATTTTATATCCTGTGACTTTGCTGAATTCCTCTTTCAGTTCTAGCACTTTTTTGGTGGAGTCTTTTGGGTTTTCTACATAGAGTATCATGTTGTCTGTGAAGAGTGGAAGTTTGACTTCTTACTTGCCAGTTTGGATGTCTTTTATTTCTTTTTGTTGTCGACTGCTGAGGCTAGGACTTCTAGTACTATGTTAAACAACAGTGGTGAGAGTGGACATCCCTGTTGTGCTTCTGACCTTAGGGGAAAAGCTCTCAGTTTTTCCCCACTGAGAATGATATTCACTGTGGGCTTTTCATTTATGGCTTTTATGATCTTGAGGTATGTTCCCTCTATCCCTACAATGTGGAGAGTTTTAATCAAGAAAGAATGCTGTATTTTGTCAAATGCTTTTATGCATCTATTGAGAGGATCGTATGGGTTTTTTTTGTTTTGTTTTTATTTTATTTATTTATTTATTTTTTTAATAATAATTTTTTATTATGTTAGTCACCATGCAGTACATCCCTAGTTTTTGATGTAAAGTTCCATGATTCATTACTTGCGTATAACACCCAGTGCACCATGCAATATGTGCCCTCCTTAATACCCATCACCAAATGCTTTTATGCATCTATTGAGAGGATCGTATGGTTCTTACCCTTTCTTTTATTAATGTGGTGTATCACATTCATTGATTTGTGGATATTGAACCACCCCTGCAACTTAAGAATAAATCACACTTAGTTGTGGTGAATAATTCTTTTAATGTACTGTTGGATTTGATTAGCTAGTATCTTGTTCAGAATTTTTGCATCCATGTTCATCAGGGATATTGGTCTATAATTCTTTTTAGTGAGGACTTTGGTTTTGGAATCAAGGTAATGCTGGCCTCATAGAATGATTTGGAAGTTTTCCTTCCATTTCTGTTTTTTTGGGGGGAACAGTTTGAGATGAATAGGTATTACTTGTTCTTTGAGTGTTTGGTAGAATTCCCATTGGGAAGCTGTCTGGCCCTGGACTCTTGTTTGTTGGGAGATTTTTGAATACTGATTCAATTACTTTGCTGGTTATGGGTCTATTCAGATTTTCTGTTTGTCCCTGCTTCAGTTTTGGAATTTATGTGTTTCTGGGAATTTATTCATTTCTTCCAGATTGCCTAATTTTTTGGCATGTGATTGCTCATAATATTCTCTTAAAATTTTATTTCTTTGGTGTTGGTTATGATCTCTCCTCTTTCATTCATGATTTTATTTATTTTGGGTCCTTTTTCTTTTCTCTCTCTCTCTCTCTCTCTCTTTTTTTTTTTTTTTTTGATAAGTCTGGCTAGGGGTTTACCAGTTTCGTTAATTCTTTCAAAGAACCAGCTCTGGTTTCGTTGATCTGTACTATTTTATTTTTCATTTCTGTATCATTTATTTCTGCTCTAATCTTTATTATTTCCCTTCTCCTACTGGACTTAGACTTTATTTGCTGTTCTTTTTCCAGCTCGTTTAGGTGTAAGGTTAGGTTGTGTATTTGAGACTTTTCTTGCTTTTTGAGGAAGGCCTTTATTATTATGTACTTCCCTCTTAGGACCTCCTTTGCTACATCCCAAAGATTTTGGACTATTTTATTTTTATTCTCATTTACTTCTATGTATTTTTAAAATTCTTCTTTAATTTCCTGGTTAAATCATCCATTCTTTACTAGGATGTTCTTTAACCTCCATGTATTTGTGGTCTTTCCAAATTTTTTCTTGTGGTTGACTCCAAGTTTCATAGCATTGTGATCTGAAAATATGCATGGTATAATCTCAGTCCTTTTGTACCAGTTGAGGCCTGATTTATGATCCAGTATGTCATCTATTCTGGAGAATGTTTCATGCACACTTGAAAAGAATGTGTATTCTGGAGGAGTTAAGATGGCGGAGGAGTAGGGGACCCCTTTTTCAGCCGGTCCCCTGAGTCGAGCTGGATAGGTACCAGACCAGCCTAAATAACCACGGAATCAGCCTGAGACGCAGGATGATGCATCTGGATCTCTACAAATGAACATCTCCAGCGCTGAGTATTGAGGTACGAAGAGGGGAGCTGTAAACCGTGCACGGATATCGGAAGATAAACGGAAGGGGGAGGGAGCCGCCACGTTTGGGCACCGGGAAGCGGCAGCCACCTGCACGGGGGAGCGGGCGGACTCACAGAGGGCACCCTCGAGAGAGCGGACTGAGACCGGTGAGCCGTGAACGCGCGCGCCACCAGGCATCTCCCGGAACACCGGAATCCCGGTATCCCGGTGTGCTCACGGGATCCAGACTGAGACCGGGAACTCCCGGAGCGCGCGCGGGGCGGCTGGCGGCTGGCAGGCCACCTGCACGGGGGAGCGGGCGGACTCGCGGTCGGCACCCGCGAAACAGCAGACTGAGACCCTGAACCGGGTGCGCGTGCCACCAGGCTTCTCCCGAAACTCCGGAATCGAGGTGTGCTCACCGGGCATAGACTGAGACCGGGAGACCCGGGACCGTGCGGGGCGGCTGGCGGCTGGCGGCATTAGAAACACAAAGGACAGAGACGCGCGGGCGGGCCGGTGGCTGGCGGCATTAGAAACACAAAGGACAGAGACGCGCTGGCCCTGGAAGTGAGGGCAGGGTCGCCGAGTTGGTGCGCACATCCCGGGATGCCGCAGGGTTGAGCAGCACCAACAGTAACAGAGTTAAAGTGGCCAGAACATCAGTGGAGAACGGGCCGCAATCCCTCTGTTCTGCGACAATGCAGCCTCTGCTGCTCTGACCCTCAGAAGAGGCATAGCCGGCCGCCAGGGAAAGCCGCCAGAGAACAAAAGCCTGGAAATACCGGCTCAGAGAGTGCCCATCCCCATCCTCCCTCGCAGGGGACACGGAGACTCTAACCAAACAGGGTTGCCTGAGTATCGGCGCGGCAGGCCCCTCCCCCAGAACACAGAAGGCAGGCTGAAAAATCAAGAAGCCCACAACCCGGGGCGCCTGGGTGGCGCAGTCATTGAGCGCCTGTCTCCGGCTTAGGGCGTGATCCCAGCGTTCCGGAAAGGAGTCCCTCATCGGGCTCCTCCGCTGGGAGCCTGCTTCTTCCTCTCTCACTCCCCTGCTTCTGTTTCGTTCTTGCTGACTGTCTTTCTCCCTCTCTCAGATAAGTAAATAAATAAAATCTTTAAAGAAGAAGCCCACATCTCTAAGATCCCTATAAAACAAGGGGCACGGCCTGGGACCCAGTCAATAATTTTGGGCTCTGGAAACCCCGCAACCTCTCTTCATCAGAATGACAAGAAGGAGAAGCCCCCACCAGCAAAGAAAAGACAGTGAGTCAGTGGCCTCTGCCACAGAAGTAACGGATATGGATGTAACCAAATTATCAGAAATGGAATTCAGAGTAACAATGGTCAAGATAATGAGTAGACTTGAAAAAAGTATTCAGGAAAATATTACTGAGAATATACAATCCCTAAGGGCGGAAATGAGAGCGAATTTGACAGAAATTAAAAATTCTATGAGCCAAATGCAGGCAAAACTAGAGGCTCTGACGGCCAGGGTCACGGAAGCGGAGGAAAGGGTTAGTGAATTGGAGGATGGGTTAATAGAGGAAAAAATAAAAATAGAAGATGGTCTTAAAAAAATCCACGCCCACGAATGTTGGCTACGGGAGATTACTGACTCAACGAAACGATCCAATGTTAGAATCATCGGCATCCCCGAGGGGGTGGAGAAAAACAGAGGTCTAGAAGAGATATTTGAACAAATTGTAGCTGAAAACTTCCCTAATCTAGCGAGGGAAACAAACATTCATGTCCAAGAGGCAGAGAGGACCCCTCCCAAGCTCAACCATGACAGACCTACACCACCTCACGTCATAGTGCATTTCGCAAATATGAGATCCAAGGAAACAGTATTGAAAGCGGCCAGGGCAAAGAAATTTCTCACGTACCAAGGCAAAGGCATCAGAATTACGTCAGACCTGTCTACACAGACCTGGAATGAGAGAAAGGGTTAGGGGAGCATTTTTAAAGCTCTTTCAGAGAAAAACATGCAGCCAAGGATCCTTTATCCAGCAAGGCTGTCATTCAGAATTGATGGAGAAATAAAGACATTTCAGAATCGACAGTCACTAGCCAATTTCGTAACCACGAAACCAGCCCTACAGGAGGTATTACGGGGGGTTCTATAAAGGTAAAAAGGCCCCAAGAGTGATACAAAACAGAAAGTCACAGCCAATACAAACAAAGACTTTACTGACAACATGGCAGAATTAAAAGCATATCTCTCAGTACTCAGCCGGAACATTAATGGTTTAAATTCTGGTTTCAAACGCCGCAGGGTTGCAGATTGGATAAAAAGAAATGACCCATCCATTTGCTGTCTACAAGAGACTCATTTCGAACCCAAAGATGCATTCAGACTGAGAGTAAGGGGATGGAGTACCATCTTTCACGCAAATGGACCTCAAAAGAAAGCTGGGGTAGCAATTCTCATATCAGATAAATTGGATTTTAAACTACAGACTATAGTTAGAGATGCAGAAGGGCACTATATTATTCTTAAAGGAAGTATTCAACAAGTGGATATGACAATTATAAATATATATGCCCCCAACAGGGGAGCAGCAAGATACACAAGCCAACTCTTAACCAGAATAAAGAGACATATAGATAAAAATACATTAATAGTAGGGGACCTCAACACTCCACTCTCAGAAATAGACAGAACACCCTGGCAAAAACTAAGCAAAGAATCAAAGGCTTTGAATGCCATACTCGACGAGTTGGACCTCTTAGATATATATAGAACACTACACCCCAGAACCAAAGAATACTCATTCTATTCTAATGCCCATGGAACATTTTCAAGAATAGACCATGTTCTGGGACACAAAACAGGTCTCAGCCGATACCAAAAGATTGAAATTATCCCCTGCATATTCTCAGACCACAACGCTCTGAAATTGGAACTCAACCACAAGAAAAAATTTGGAAGAAACTCAAACACTTGGAGACTAAGAACCATCCTGCTCAGGAATGACTCGATAAACCAGGAAATCAAAAATCAAATTAAACAATTTGTGGAGACCAATGAGAATGAAAATACAACAGTCCAAAACCTATGGGATACTGCAAAGGCAGTCCTAAGGGGGAAATACATAGCCATCCAAGCCTCACTCAAAAGAATAGAAAAATCTAAAATGCAGTTTTTATATTCTCACCTCAAGAAGCTGGAACAGCAACAGAGGGACAGGCCTAATCCACGCACAAGGAAGCAGTTGACCAAAATTAAAGCTGAAATCAATCAAGCAGAAACCAGAAGTACAGTAGAGCAGATCAACAGGACTAGAAGCTGGTTCTTGGAGAGAATCAATAAAATTGACAGACCACTGGCAAGACTTATCCAAAAGAAAAGAGAAAGGACCCAGATTATTAAAATTATGAATGAAAAAGGAGAGGTCACGACGAACACCATTGAAATTGGAAGGATTATTAGAAATTTTTATCAACAGCTATATGCCAATAAACTAAGCAATCTGGAAGAGATGGAATCCTTCCTGGAAACCTATAAACTACCAAGATTGAAAAAGGAAGAAATTGATTTCTTAAACAGGCCAATTAATTATGAAGAAATTGAGTCAGTGATAAACAACCTTCCAAATAACAAAACTCCAGGCCCGGACGGTTTTCCTGGGGAATTCTACCAAACATTCAAAGAAGAAATAATACCTATTCTCCTAAAGCTATTTCAAAAAATAGAAACAGAAGGAAAGCTACCAAACTCATTCTATGAGGCCAATATTACCTTGATCCCTAACCAGGCAAAGACCCCCTCAAAAAGGAGAATTACAGACTGATTTCCCTAATGAATATGGACGCCAAAATCCTCAACAAGATACCTGCTAATAGAATCCAACAGTTCATTAAAAGGATTATCCACCACGATCAAGTGGGATTCATACCTGGGATGCAAGCGTGGTTCAATATTCGCAAATCAATCAGCGTGATACATCATATCAACAAGAAAAGACTCAAGAACCATATGATCCTCTCAATCGATGCCGAAAAAGCATTTGACAAAATACAGCATCCTTTCCTGATTAAAACCCTTCAGAGTGTAGGAATAGAAGGTACATTTCTCAATCTCATAAAAGCCATCTATGAAAAGCCTACTGCAAATATTATTCTCAATGGGGAAAAGCTGGAAGCCTTTCCCTTAAGATCAGGAACACGACAAGGATGCCCACTCTCGCCACTATTATTCAACATAGTACTAGAAGTCCTTGCAACAGCAATCAGACAACAAAAAGGGATCAAAGGTATTCAAATCGGCAAAGAAGAAGTCAAAATGTCTCTCTTCGCAGACGACATGATACTCTATATGGAAAACCCAAAAGAAGCCACTCCCAAACTATTAGAAGTTATAGAGCAATTCAGTAACGTGGCGGGATACAAAATCAATGCTCAGAAATCAGTTGCATTTCTGTACACGAATAACGAGAACGAAGAAAGAGAAATCAGGGAATCCATCCCATTTACAATAGCACCAAAAACCATACGTTACCTTGGAATTAACTTAACCAGAGACGTAAAGGACCTTTATTCTAGAAACTATAAATCACTCTTAAAAGACATTGAGGAAGACATAAAAAGATGGAAAGATATTCCATGCTCATGGATCGGAAGAATTAACATAGTTAAAATGTCCATGCTACCCAGAGCAATCTACACTTTCAATGCTATCCCGATCAAAATACCGAGAACGTTTTTCAAAGAACTGGAACAAATAGTCCTTAAATTTGTATGGAACCAGAAAAGACCCCGAATCTCCAAGGAACTGTTGAAGAGGAAAAACAAAGCTGGGGGCATCACAATGCCGGATTTCGAGCTGTACTACAAAGCTGTGATCACAAAGACAGCATGGTACTGGCACAAAAACAGACACATAGACCAATGGAACAGAATAGAGAGCCCAGAAATGGACCCTCAGCTCTTTGGGCAACTAATATTTGATAAAGCAGGAAAAAACATCCGGTGGGAAAAAGACAGTCTCTTCAGTAAATGGTGCTGGGAAAATTGGACAGCTACATGCAAAAGAATGAAACTTGACCACTATCTCACACCATACACAAAAATAAACTCCAAATGGATGAAAGACCTCGATGTGAGACAGGAATCCATCAAAATTCTAGAGGAGAACATAGGCAGCAACCTCTACGACATCAGCCAAAGCAACCTTTTTCATGACACATCCCCAAAGGCAAGAGAAACAAAAGATAAAATGAATTTATGGGACTTCATCAAGATTAAAAGTTTCTGCACATCCAAGGAAACAGTCAGAAAAACTAAGAGGCAGCCCACGGAATGGGAGAATATATTTGCAAATGACACTACAGATAAAGGACTGGTATCCAAGATCTACAAAGAACTTCTCAAACTCAATACACGAGAAACAAATAAACAAATCAAAAAATGGGCAGAAGATATGAACAGACACTTTTCCAATGAAGACATACAAATGGCTAACAGACACATGAAAAAATGTTCAAAATCATTAGCCATCAAGGAAATTCAAATCAAAACCACACTGAGATACCACCTTACGCCAGTTAGAATGGCAAAAATAGACAAGGCAAGAAACAACAATTGTTGGAGAGGATGTGGAGAAAGGGGATCCCTCCTACATTGTTGGTGGGAATGCAAGTTGGTACAGCCACTCTGGAAAACCGTGTGGAGGTCCCTTAAAAAGTTAAAAATTGAGCTACCCTATGATCCAGCCGTTGCACTACTGGGTGTTTACCCCAAAGATACAGACGTAGTGAAGAGAAGGGCCATATGCACCCCAATGTTCATAGCAGCAATGTCCACAATAGCTAAATCGTGGAAGGAGCCGAGATGCCCTGCAACAGATGACTGGATTAAGAAGTTGTGGTCCATATATAAAATGGAATATTACTCAGCAATCAGAAAGAATGAGTTCTCAACATTTGCTACAACATGGACGGCACTGGAGGAGATAATGCTTAGTGAAATAAGTCAAGCAGAGAAAGACAACTATCATATGATTTCTCTCATCTATGGAACATAAGAACTAGAATGATCAGTAGGGGAAGAAAGGGATAAAGAAAGGGGGGGTAATCAGAAGGGGGAATGAAACATGAGAGACTATGGACTATGAGAAACAAACTGAGGGCTACAGAGGGGAGGGGGGTGGGGGAATGGGATAGACCGGTGATGGGTAGTAAGGAGGGCACGTATTGCATGGTGCACTGGGTGTTATACACAACTAATGAATCATCGAGCCTTACATCGAAAACCGGGGATGTACTGTATGGTGACTAACATAATATAATAAAAAATCATTATTAATTAAAATAAATAAATAAATAAAAATAAAAATAAAAGCAAAAAAAAAAAAAAGAAAAGAATGTGTATTCTGCTGCTTTAGGATGAAATGCTCTGAATACGTCTGTGAAATCCATCTGGTCCAGTGTGTCGTTCAAATCCCTTGTTTCCTTGTTGATCTTCTACTTAGATGATCTGTTCATTGCTGTGAGTGGGGTGTTAAAGTGCCCCACTGTTATTGTATTCTTATCAATAAGTTTCCTTACGTTTATTATTAATTGATTTATATTTTTGGCTGCTCCCAAGTTAGGGGCATTAATATTTATAGTTGTTAGATCCTCTTGTTGGATAGACTCCTTTGTTATGATATAGTGTGATTCTTCATCTCCTATTACAGTCTTCGGTTTAAAATCTAGTTTGTCTAATATAAGGATGGCTACTCCAGCTTTCTTTTGATGTCCATTAACATGATAAATGGTCCTCCACTCCCTCACTATCTGGAGGTGTCTTTGGGTCTAAAATGAATCTCTTGTAAGCAGCATATTGATGGGTGTTTTTTTGTTTGTTTGTTTGTTTGTTTTTACCCATTCTGATACTCTGTGTCTTTTGATTGGAGTATTTATTCCATGTACATTCAGAGTAATTATTGAAAGATATTAATTTAGTGCCATTATATTACCTGTAAAGTCGCTGTTCCTGTAGATTGTGTTCCTTTCTATTCTGTGTTGCTTTTCGTCTCTCTTTCCCACTCAAAGGGTTCCCTTTAATATTTCTTGTAGAGCTGGTTTAGTGTCATGAACTCCTATAGTTTTTGCTTGTCTTAGAAACTCTTTATCTCCCTTTCTATTCTGAATGACAGCCTTGCTAAAATATTCTTGGCTGCATGTTTTTCCCATTTAGCACTTTGAATATTTCCATCCACTCCTTTTTGGCCTGCCAGATCTCTGTGGACAGGTCAGCTGCTAAGCTTATGTGTTTACCCTTGTAAGTTAAGAACCTTTGTCCCTAGTGGCTTTCAGAATTCTCTCTTTATCTTTTATTTTTGCAAGTTTCACTATGATATATCATGGTGTTGATCTGCTTTTGTTGATTTTGAGGGAGTTTTCTGTGCCTTTTGGACTTGAATGCCTGTTTTCTTACCCAGATTAGGGAAGTTCTCAGCTATAATTTGTTCAAATATACCTTCTACCCCTTTTTCCTGCTCTTCCTCTGGGACTGTTATGTTATAGATATTATTTTGCTTTATGTAATTGCTGAGTTCTCAAAGTCTACCTTTATAGTCTAATAGTTCTCTTTCCCTCTTTTTTTCAACATCATTATTTTCCATAATTTTATCTTCTGTATCACCTATTTTCTCCTCTGTTTCTTCAGTCCTCATGATTATACCTGTTAGTTTTGCATCTCAGTTACAGCATTTTTAAATTTCAGCCTGGCTAGTTTTTAGGTCCTTTCTCTGCAGCAAGGGTTTCTCTGGTGTCTTCTATGCTTTTTTCAAGCCCATTTAGTAGTCTTATGACTGTTGTTCTAAATTCATATTCAGATATATTGCTTATATGTGTTTTGAGCAAGTCCTTGGCTGTGATTTCTTCTTGAACTTCCTTTTGGGGAGAGTTCCTCTGTCTTGTCACTTAGGCAAAGTTTCTGTCATTTGCCAGTTATGAAAGCCTGTTATGTTTTGTGCACCTGAGGGTAATGCTATATTAAAAAGAGGTCATTCACTGTCCTAAGCCTAGCACGTCAGGAAGTGTTTTTGGTGTATACTGTGTGCACTCTGCTGTAGCATTTTGGCTGCTTTTTCCCACTGGTCAGTCCTCTGAAGAGTCCCTCCTTGCAGTGGGAAGTGTTTGAACTTTTAACTAGGTGTGCTTTAATGTGTTTGTTCAAATAAGTGTGGGGAGAAAACGGGGGGGGGGAGCCTGATCCAAAGAAAAGAGAAAAGGATATGAAAAAACAAACTAATAAACAAACAAAAAATTATAAGCATGATTCCAAAGGAAAAAAAAAAAAAGAAGAAAAAGAAAAAAAATACAGCCTGGTCCTATTTCCACCAGAACTGAAGGTGATGCTTTGAAGCACTGTATGATCAGTAGACTTGGTGCCTGTGGGGTGCTTCCTGTGCTGGTCTTCTGGGGGAGAAGCCCGCTGCACTTGCTCAGAGTCAGTCCTGCTTCAGGGAATATACACTTGCCAGGCATGCGGGGGGCGGGGGGGGGGACGGTCAGTGATGGGGGAGAGGCGGGATTGGATATAAGTGGCTCCCACTTCCTCTGGGTGTTGCTGTGTTGTTCTCTGAAGTCTGACCTTGTAGGTGGTGACTGGAATATGGTGCCACCCCACTCTGTCATCCTTGGACAGGGCATCTTACATCCACAGCTGCTCAGGAAGCCCTCACAGAAAAGCAAGGGCCGTCAGTGCACCACAGATCTTCTGCATTTTATCTTCGGCGCATGGCCGGGATTCAGGACTCCAGATCTTGAAGGACCCTGCACTGCACAGATCCACTCCTTCCTCTGAAGTAGAGCCTCCCCACCGCGCTCTGTCTAGTGTCCTTTGTCCGAGAAAACAGTCCCATTCCTGTGCAGTGTGCAAAATCTATGGTGTAGCACCTGGAAAATCATCACCAGGTTATCTGCCCTTTGCACATGTCCCTGTCCCCTGCTGATGAAAGGCCATTAGATGGCACCTGCAGGGTCTTTTGGATTTAGAGAGGCAATATACCCTATCCAAATGTACTACAGGAAGGGGAATGTTCTCTCCCAGTGTAAACCAGGAAATCCCTATACCAATTTATGCCTTCCCTGGCCAGGCCTTCCTTCGCCCCAGGAGTGAGTACCAAAGCTCCACTTTGCAGACTTCCAAAACCTCAGTTTGAGCTCCACACACTGTTTGTAAAAAGCCTGTGATACGCAGTTCTTCTTGCTCCCCCAACCCCTGATCCAGAGGGGTTTTCTTCTTTACAAAAAGAAAAAAAAAAAGATGTTAATTATTTATTTAACAGAGATCAAGCATGAGTAGAGCGGGGGGGCAGAGGGAGATGAAGTGGGACAAGCAGACTCCCCACTGAGCCCCGGGAGCCCAGTGTGGGGCTCAGTCCCGGGATCCGGAGATCATGACTTGAGCTGAAGGCAGAAGCTTAACCAGCTGAGCCACCCAGCTTCCCCAGAGAGGATTCCTTCTTGTGCAAACCCATTGCTGGACTCTTTCAGCCCCTCTCTCTTTCTCTCCCTTTTCCCTCCCCACAGAAAGGGCCCCCCTCCACTACATGGCAAGATAGTTTTTTCTTACGAATTCACTTCCACACACCTCACACCTGCCATGCTGTCTCCCTTCATCCATGGAGATCCTTCTTCCAATCCTCAGATCAATTTCCTGGGTGTTCCAAGTGATCTAACCTCAATACAGCTGTGTTTGAGGGACCAGAAAAGCCCTACTTCTCTGCCATTTATCACCTCCCTCCTAATTCTTGAAGGAATGTTTAAAGTGTGTCTTGATATTCCCATTGCAGGGATGAGGAAATTCAGTCTGAGACGGGTAAAGTTACAGCAGAGTTTGGTGTCTCCCAGAAGCCACTCTGAAGAACAGCATCCAGGCATGTAGTTTGTTTGGGGAGGGCAGATCCCACGGGGGGAGTGTGAGGAAGTGACACAGGGAAGTGGCACTATGAGTCCAGCGTCCCAGCTTGCAAGTGAAGCTTAACCCTGAGAGATATATCAGAAATGATGTAACACATTCATTGGGATTCTCCTAATTCAGCAACAAGGGATCTGGATTCTTTATACACCAACTCTCCAGAAGCACTACTTGAGCGTTTCCCTCAGTGTGGCACGCACAGGACGCATGACGTTCTCCTGTGGCATGAAAACAGCCCTTAGGCATACAGATGTGGCTCTGGTGGGTAGCAATCGTCCTGAACACCGGCAGATCTGAGATATATGGCTGTCGTATTAAGACATCATCTACATTCTACAGTCCTCTCCACTCACACCCAATATTTTCTTCTTAATGATGGTGGACAGGCACAATTTGTATAAGAGGAAGACAGAGGAGGAAGATGAAGGAAAAGAGGAGGGGACGTGAGGTGGGGAGAGTGGAAGGTAGAGCGAGGGAGGGAAGCAGAGGGGAAGAGCAAGCAATAACTGTGGAGTCAGTGACATTAAGTAACTTCCTCTGCTGGTTAACAAGGTGAGGACTAGAGTCACCAACTCATCCTGGTTTCCCCAAACTGCCCCAGTTATAGCACTGAAAGTCCCACATCCTGGAAAAGCCCTCATTTCTGGGTGAATCAGGACTGCTGGTCACTCAGGAAGTCTGGCGATTGATGCCTGCCTCCTCTTGGTGTACTGCGGCTGTTTCTATCCACCTGCTTGATTCTGCCTTGACATATGGAAGAGATGAAGTCAGATATCCTCCACCCAGGTGTCTCTGACTGAACCGGGATACACAGGTGGGGTAGCGTGCTACGAGAGGCAGATGCCTGTGCGAGTCTGGAATCAGGCTTTGTGGGGAAACCGACTTGGGTTCACACATGATTTCGGTTCATCACTATGACCATAGCCACATCATGCCCCTCACCTCAGGGATAGTCCCAATCTACATGCAACCTAAGGACCAGCGCTGGGGAAGGACCACTAACCTGACTCGCCAACCACTTCCCAGCCCAGTGGGAATTACATCACATGATGAAATTATTGAAGCAAGACTGCTGCTGCTGATGTGACCATCTTGTGTTCATCAAAGATGTTTCTATGAGTTATCGTCAATTAAGAAACACATTGAACACTTACTTTCTAAAGATTCGTAACATTAGGAAAACAACTTCCCCTTTTGCAATTCCCAAATTATTGGGAAAACAACAGAAACAACAACAAGGAAGTCACGCCCATTGGTCCAAATTTGGGGATGCAGCGCATAAAAGCCCCACAACAGGAAGAGACAACAGAATCTGAGAAACTCACTTCTGAACAGAAGCTCCCCCTCCACCTGTGACACCATGACCGACTCGTGCTGCTCCCCTTGCTGCCAGCCTACGTGCTGCAGGACCACCTGCTGCAGGACCACCTGCTGCCAGCCCAGCTGCTGCGGGTGCGGCGGCGGCTGTGGACAAGGCGGCAGCGGGTCCAGCTGCTGCGGGTCCTGCTGCTGCCAGCCTTGCTGCTGCCGCCCAACTTGCTGTCAGACCACCTGCTGCAGGACCACCTGCTGCCGGCCCAGCTGCTGTGTGTCCAGCTGCTGCCAGCCCAGCTGCTGTGGGTCCAGTGGCTGTGGACAAACTTGCTGTGGGTCCAGCTGCTGTCAGCCAGCCTGCTGTACCCCTGTGTACTGCAGGAGAACGTGCTACCAGCCCACCTGCTGCTGCGTGCCTGGATGCCTAGCCCAGGGCTGTGGATCCAGCTGCTGCTAGCCTGGTTGCCAGCCAAACTGCTGACGCACCACCTGCTGCAGGACCACCTGCTGCCACCGCTGCTGTGTGTCCAGCTGCTGCCAGCCTTCCGACTGCCAGGTGCCTCACCAGGAACCACCACCTGCACATTGCACTGATTTGCCATTTGGGAAACAAAGACACTGCCAAATGTTGCTGAAAGCCAGCATGCAGTCGCCAGCATTTCTGTTACTCATCTGCCTGTTCAGAAGCTTGTGAATCAGCTTGATGAAGCGTGGGCCACTTCTCCTGATTCTCTTCTTCCTTAGGTCTTGGGAGTCCCTGCCAGCTTCGTGCATCCAGATAGGGAGTCAAGATCTGTGCTTGGACTCCATAGTCAAGATCTTCTTCCTGTCTGACTCCCTTTGAGAAATAAATCCTCCTACTTGACATGTTATTTTTTTGCAACTATTAATGTCTGCACAAGTATGTTTTCTTTCGCAGCATACTCGTGGTTCTTGTATGCTGATTTCTTCCTGTCATGATCCTTTTGAATGTCTCCCTAGACACAGGGAATCTCACATGAATTTCTTAATAAACCCTGTACCGATTTGCAACCCATATGGTGTTCGTGTCCTTGTACCGCATTCGCGACGTAACGATTTATATGCAGGTCACCTACCCCGTACACTACCCTTTTGGAGCCTCATACGCTCCCCCACAAATTCATTCCTCCATTTGCGGATGAGGAAGCCTCAGGACGTCATGTCGGAGAGCTGACGGGGACACAAAACTCGGACGCCGGGCTGCGTCTGCTGCCCTTGTTGAAGGGCACTCCCCTTCCCATCTGTAGGCGAGTTAGGCAACGCCCTGGGCCTGAGCACCAGCAAGATGTTCCTTTGAGGGTCTTCGTGGAGCGCGGAAGTCCTGTTCTCCTGTAGTTGCCGGTGCTAGATATGTGGGACAACGTAGTAGACGTCTGTGTCCTACCACTCAGGGACCTGCAGCCCCGTGTGAGGGCAGCGGGCCCGGCCCTTTAGAGCTCTTGGGAACACGGGGGCCCTTGCGTGGCCTCGGGCACCATCCAGCCCCTCATGCACCCCTCCGCATCAGAGATAGGTGAGCCTGCGGTGGCCTCACGACTGAAGGCCGCAGCTGCACACGCACGTCATGTTGTGTCATGAAGGTCCCCTTCTGGTTGGGCCTCGTGGTCCTCGGGACCTATTAGCAGAGTACAGAGGGATCAGGCCTTTTTGTGCCCAGCCCATCATGCTCCCCAACTGGCGGGCGATTTGGCCTCATGATCCACATGTTAGTGTCCGTAGTGTAGTGGTTATCACGTTCGCCTCACGTGATCCACATGGTAGCAAGAAAAGGAAGGAAGGATGACATCAGGGCCGAGAGCCCGTGCAGTGGGCGTGTATGATCACTTGGAGTAATCCATGAGCTCTACACCATCTAAGGGAACCAGACAACCTCCAGCGTTTGGGGAAGGAACCCTGAAGCGTTCCCTTTGAGGGAAATCAGCGTGCCTCTCTGGGAGCGGGGCGTAGGCAGGGGTGGGGCGGAGGGCGAGGGGAGACTAAGTGAGGAAGAAGAAAGAGAAAAGAGCAGGGGCCTTCACAGGAGTCCTGACAGACAGAAGGCTGGTGCTTCTGGTCCCGAACTAAAGCATGACGCTGCCTCGGCACTCAGGGACGAGAGGCTGGATTCAGGCTCTGAGAGGAAGAGCAGACTTAGGCCCCGAGTCACCTCCCGGGAACTGCGGAGGGACCTCTGAGGAGCTAGGAAGGCTTCTGTCTGGGGCACATGCCAGCACTGGAAGCCAGCTATCCAGGAGGCTCTGGACAGACTGCCAAGACCAAACTGGCCTCTTGCTGGCTCTTGAGAGCTGGGGGTCTGTGAGCTGAGATGAGGAACGGACAAGACCTGAGTGGCCTCCTACTTGCGCGGTACTGAGTGAATGCTTCATGTACATTTTCTTTAATTATTGAAGTAATTTTCCACAGAGGTATCAAGGTTCCCATTGCAGGGATGAGGAAATCAAGACTGAGACGGGTAAAGTTATGGCAGAGTTTGGTGTCTCCCAGAAGCCACTCTGAAGAACAGCATCCAGGCATGTAGTCTGTTTGGGGAGGGCAGATCCCACGGGGAGAGTGTGAGGAAGTGACACAGGGAAGTGGCACTATGAGTCCAGCGTCCCAGCTTGCAAGTGAAGCTTAACCCTGAGAGATATATCAGAAATGATGTAACACATTCATTGGGATTCTCCTAATTCAGCAACAAGGGATCTGGATTCTTTATACACCAACTCTCCAGAAGCACTACTTGAGCGTTTCCCTCAGTGTGGCACGCACAGGACGCATGACGTTCTCCTGTGGCATGAAAACAGCCCTTAGGCATACAGATGTGGCTCTGGTGGGTAGCAATCGTCCTGAACACCGGCAGATCTGAGATATATGGCTGGCGTATTAAGACATCATCTACATTCTACAGTCCTCTCCGCTCACACCCAATATTTTCTTCTTAATGATGGTGGACAGGCACAATTTGTATAAGAGGAAGACAGAGGAGGAAGATGAAGGAAAAGAGGAGGGGACGTGAGGTGGGGAGAGTGGAAGGTAGAGCGAGGGAGGGAAGCAGAGGGGAAGAGCAAGCAATAACTGTGGAGTCAGTGACATTAAGTAACTTCCTCTGCTGGTTAACAAGGTGAGGACTAGAGTCACCAACTCATCCTGGTTTCCCCAAACTGCCCCAGTTATAGCACTGAAAGTCCCACATCCTGGAAAAGCCCTCATTTCTGGGTGAATCAGGACTGCTGGTCACTCAGGAAGTCTGGCGATTGATGCCTGCCTCCTCTTGGTGTACTGCGGCTGTTTCTATCCACCTGCTTGATTCTGCCTTGACATATGGAAGAGATGAAGTCAGATATCCTCCACCCAGGTGTCTCTGACTGAACCGGGATACACAGGTGGGGTAGCGTGCTACGAGAGGCAGATGCCTGTGCGAGTCTGGAATCAGGCTTTGTGGGGAAACCGACTTGGGTTCACACATGATTTCGGTTCATCACTATGACCATAGCCACATCATGCCCCTCACCTCAGGGATAGTCCCAATCTACATGCAACCTAAGGACCAGCGCTGGGGAAGGACCACTAACCTGACTCGCCAACCACTTCCCAGCCCAGTGGGAATTACATCACATGATGAAATTATTGAAGCAAGACTGCTGCTGCTGATGTGACCACCTTGTGTTCATCAAAGATGTTTCTATGAGTTATCGTCAATTAAGAAACACATTGAACACTTACTTTCTAAAGATTCATAACATTAGGAAAACAACTTCCCCTTTTGCAATTCCCAAATTATTGGGAAAACAACAGAAACAACAACAAGGAAGTCACGCCCATTGGTCCAAATTTGGGGATGCAGCGCATAAAAGCCCCACAACAGGAGGAGACAACAGAATCTGAGAAACTCACTTCTGAACAGAAGCTCCCCTCCACCTGTGACACCATGACCGACTCGTGCTGCTCCCCTTGCTGCCAGCCTACGTGCTGCAGGACCACCTGCTGCAGGACCACCTGCTGCCAGCCCAGCTGCTGCGGGTGCGGCGGCGGCTGTGGACAAGGCGGCTGCGGATCCTGCTGCTGCCAGCCTTGCTGCTGCCGCCCAACTTGCTGTCAGACCACCTGCTGCCGGCCCAGCTGCTGTGTGTCCAGCTGCTGCCAGCCCAGCTGCTGTGGGTCCAGTGGCTGTGGACAAACTTGCTGTGGGTCCAGCTGCTGTCAGCCAGCCTGCTGTACCCCTGTGTACTGCAGGAGAACGTGCTACCAGCCCACCTGCTGCTGCGTGCCTGGATGCCTAGCCCAGGGCTGTGGATCCAGCTGCTGCTAGCCTGGTTGCCAGCCAAACTGCTGACGCACCACCTGCTGCAGGACCACCTGCTGCCACCGCTGCTGTGTGTCCAGCTGCTGCCAGCCTTCCGACTGCCAGGTGCCTCACCAGGAACCACCACCTGCACATTGCACTGATTTGCCATTTGGGAAACAAAGACACTGCCAAATGTTGCTGAAAGCCAGCATGCAGTCGCCAGCATTTCTGTTACTCATCTGCCTGTTCAGAAGCTTGTGAATCAACTTGATGAAGTGTGGGCCACTTCTCCTGATTCTCTTCTTCCTTAGGCCTTGGGAGTCCCTGCCAGCTTCGTGCATCCAGATAGGGAGTCAAGATCTCTGCTTGGACTCCACAGTCAAGATCTTCATCCTGTCTGACTCCTTTGAGAAATAAATCCTCCTACCTGACATGTTATTTTTTTGCAACTATTAATGTCTGCACAAGTATGTTTTCTTTCGCAGCATACTCGTGGTTCTTGTATGCTGATTTCTTCCTGTCATGATCCTTTTGAATGTCTCCCTAGACACAGGGAATCTCACATGAATTTCTTAATAAACCCTGTACCGATTTGCAACCCATATGGTGTTCGTGTCCTTGTACCGCATTCGCGACGTAACGATTTATATGCAGGTCACATACCCTGTACACTACCGTTTTGGAGCCTCATATGCTCCCCCACAAATTCATTCCTCCATTTGCGGATGAGGAAGCCTCAGGACGTCATGTCGGAGAGCTGACGGGGACACAAAACTCGGACGCCGGGCTGCTCCCCTTCCCATCTGTAGGCGTGTTAGGCAACGCCCTGGGCCTGAGCACCAGCAAGATGTTCCTTTGAGGGTCTTCGTGGAGCGCGGAAGTCCTGTTCTCAGGTAGTTGCCGGTGCTAGATATGTGGGACAACGTGGTAGACGTCTGTGTCCTACCACTCAGGGACCTGCAGCCCCGTGTGAGGGCAGCGGGCCCGGCCCTTTAGAGCTCTTGGGAACACGGGGGCCCTTGCGTGGCCTCGGGCACCATCCAGCCCCTCATGCACCCCTCCGCATCAGAGATAGGTGAGCCTGCGGTGGCCTCACGACTGAAGGCCGCAGCTGCACACGCACGTCATGTTGTGTCATGAAGGTCCCCTTCTGGTTGGGCCTCATGGTCCTCGGGACCTATTAGCAGAGAACAGAGGGATCAGGCCTTTTTGTGCCCAGCCCATCATGCTCCCCAACTGGCGGGCGATTTGGCCTCATGATCCACATGTTAGTGTCCGTAGTATAGTGGTTATCACGTTCGCCTCACGTGATCCACATGGTAGCAAGAAAAGGAAGGAAGGATGACATCAGGGCCGAGAGCCCGTGCAGTGGGCGTGTATGATCACTTGGAGTAATCCATGAGCTCTACACCATCTAAGGGAACCAGACAACCTCCAGCGTTTGGGGAAGGAACCCTGAAGCGTTCCCTTTGAGGGAAATCAGCGTGCCTCTCTGGGAGCGGGGCGTAGGCAGGGGTGGGGCAGAGGGCGAGGGGAGACTAAGTGAGGAAGAAGAAAGAGAAAAGAGCAGGGGCCTTCACAGGAGTCCCGACAGACAGAAGGCTGGTCCTTCTCGTCCCGAACTAAAGCATGACGCTGCCTCGGCGCTCAGGGACGAGAGGCTGGATTCAGGCTCTGAGAGGAAGAGCAGACTTAGGCCCCGAGTCACCTCCCGGGAACAGCGGAGGGACCTCTGAGGAGCTAGGAAGGCTTCTGTCTGGGGCACACGCCAGCACTGGAAACCAGCTATCCAGGAGGCTCTGGACAGACTGCCAAGACCAAACTGGCCTCTTGCTGGCTCTTGAGAGCTGGGGGTCTGTGAGCTGAGATGAGGAACGGACAAGACCTGAGTGGCCTCCTACTTGCGTGGTACTGAGCGAATGCTTCATGTACATTTTCTTTAATTATTGAAGTAATTTTCCACAGAGGTATCAAGGTTCCCATTGCAGGGATGAGAAAATCAAGACTGAGACAGGTAAAGTTATGGCAGAGTTTGGTGTCTCCCAGAAGCCACTCTGAAGAACAGCATCCAGGCATGTAGTCTGTTTGGGGAGGTCAGATCCCACGGGGGGAGTGTGAGGAAGTGACACAGGGAAGTGGCACTATGAGTCCAGCGTCCCAGCTTGCAAGTGAAGCTTAACCCTGAGAGATATATCAGAAATGATGTAACACATTCATTGGGATTCTCCTAATTCAGCAACAAGGGATCTGGATTCTTTATACACCAACTCTCCAGAAGCACTGCTTGAGCGTTTCCCTCAGTGTGGCACGCACAGGACGCATGACGTTCTCCTGTGGCATGAAAACAGCCCTTAGGCATAGAGATGCGGCTCTGGTGGGTAGCAATTGTCCTGAACACCGGCAGATCTGAGATATATGGCTGGCGTATTAAGACATCATCTACATTCTACAGTCCTCTCCACTCACACCCAATATTTTCTTCTTAATGATGGTGGACAGGCACAATTTGTATAAGAGGAAGACAGAGGAGGAAGATGAAGGAAAAGAGGAGGGGACGTGAGGTGGGGAGAGTGGAAGGTGGAGCGAGGGAGGGAAGCAGAGGGGAAGAGCAAGCAATAACTGTGGAGTCAGTGACATTAAGTAACTTCCTCTGCTGGTTAACAAGGTGAGGACTAGAGTCACCAACTCATCCTGGTTTCCCCAAACTGCCCCAGTTATAGCACTGAAAGTCCCACATCCTGGAAAAGCCCTCATTTCTGGGTGAATCAGGACTGCTGGTCACTCAGGAAGTCTGGCGATTGATGCCTGCCTCCTCTTGGTGTACTGCGGCTGTTTCTATCCACCTGCTTGATTCTGCCTTGACATATGGAAGAGATGAAGTCAGATATCCTCCACCCAGGTGTCTCTGACTGAACCGGGATACACAGGTGGGGTAGCGTGCTACGAGAGGCAGATGCCTGTGCGAGTCTGGAATCAGGCTTTGTGGGGAAACCGACTTGGGTTCACACATGATTTCGGTTCATCACTATGACCATAGCCACATCATGCCCCTCACCTCAGGGATAGTCCCAATCTACATGCAACCTAAGGACCAGCGCTGGGGAAGGACCACTAACCTGACTCGCCAACCACTTCCCAGCCCAGTGGGAATTACATCACATGATGAAATTATTGAAGCAAGACTGCTGCTGCTGATGTGACCACCTTGTGTTCATCAGAAGATGTTTCTAGGAGTTATCGTCTATTATGATACTCATTAAAGACTTATTTTTTAATGATTTATCATATTTAGGAAGCAGTTTCCTGTTTTAAAGTTCCCCAGTGACTATGTTAATCAAGGTAAACAACTATGAAAATTCTGCTTATTGTTTCAATCCTTGGCAGGTCAGGTGCCTAAAAGCCCCACAACAGGAGGAGACAACAGAATCTGAGAAATTCACATCTGAACAGAATCCCTGCTCCACCTGTGAATTCATGACTGAATCGTTCTCCTCCCTTTGTTGTCACCCTGTGTGCTTCCAGACCACCTGCACTGGCCCAGCTGCTGTGGTTCTGGCTGCTGCGGGTCCTGGTGCTGCCAGCCTTGCTGCTGCCACCCAACTTGCTGTCAAACGTCATGCTTAGGACAACCTTCTGCCAGCTCACCTGCTGCAGAACTAGGTGCTGCCAGCCCAGCTGTCGTGGTTCTAGTGGCTTTGGACAAAGCTGCTGTAGTTCCAGCTGCTGTGAGCCCTGCTAGGGTCCAAAGTGCTTTTAGAGCACCCTCCGTAGGACCCCCTGCTGCTGCTCGTGTCTGTTCAGCTGCTCTCAGCCTTCCTACTCCTGATTGCCTGCCACAAACCACCTTCTTCTGCACATAACCTTTGTTAACTTTTTTTGGGGGGGGACAAATTCTCTTCCTAGATTTTGCTCAAAGCCAGTATACTATCACCATAATTTCTGTGAATCATCCACCTTTTTAAGGACTTGTGAATCAACTTGATGAAATACAGAGTAGTTTCCCCAGTTCTCTTCCTCTGTGTAGAGGGTCATGCGCCAGTTTGGTGCATTCAGTATGGAGCGTACGTTTCTGCTTTGACACTGAATCAGTATCTTCACCTTCTCCCTCCAAGTTACTCAGGAAAACAAGTCCTCATAACTTTTTCTTAGGTTTTGGCTACTGGTCTTCAGAATAATCTCATCATTTTTTAAGTGTATCTATGATTTATATATTCTTTATTCTTTTCATAGTCACTCTGAATTGTCTTCATAGAAGCAGGAGCTCTTACATATATTTCTTTTTTAAATTTAATTTAATTTTTTAACTTATGTTCAGTTAGCCACTGTATAGTACATCATTAGTGTTTGATGTAGTGTTAAGTCCTGTGCCGTTAGTCATCCCAAATTGTGTTTTGTTTTATTGTACAGCATTCCTGACCTAGGGACCTACATACATATTGCCCATCACATGCCTTATCTATTTTGAGCCCTATGACAGCATCCCTCAAGTCAGAATGTCCATTTTTCAGGTGAGAAAATTTTACTGTGTGATGTTTTGTAAGTAAAAATGGATATCCTCATATCAAAAACTGGGTCTTTTCCTCCTGTTCAAGGACACGTACATATACATATGAAGACAAGCAGAGATGAAACTGGACTGAGTACTAGGAGGATGTGCACTTGAATTTATCCTTAGCAGTAGAAGGAATAATCTGTTAAATATGCAATTAACATTTACCAAGTTCTTCCCAAGTCAGTGTCCCACACCTTGGTGAGCAGCAGATATTTCAGTCAGGAAGCAGTGGCTGCGTTTAAGAGCTCTCATGAATGCAGGGAAACTTCCCTTGTTTCAGAATCTGACCAGACCCTCATGTAATGGATCTGCATCAAATAATTTTGAGCATCCATTGTATCCTCACGAGAGAGAGGTTCATTTATCAGCATTTGTCCTTCAGTATCATATAAATCAAATTCTTGTATGTCCTCCTTCTCCTGAGTACCTTTTTGTTTATATTTTTTATAATAATTTTTTATTATGTTAGTCACCATACAGTACATCCCTAGTTTTTGATGTAGTGTTCCATGATTCATTATTTGCGTATAACACCCAGTGCACCATGCAATATGTGCCCTCCTTAATACCCATCACCAGGCTATCCCAATCCCCCACCCCCCTCCCCTCTGAAGGCCTCAGTTTGTTTCCCAGAGTCCATAGTCTCTCATGGTTCATTCCCCCTTCTGTTTACCCCCCCTTCATTCTTCCCTTCCTTCTCCTACCGACCTTCCTGCTATTCCTTATGTTCTGTAAATGAGTGAAATCATATGATAATTGTCTTTCTCTGCTTGACTTATTTCACTTAGCATAATCTCCTTCAGTCCCGTCCATGTTGCTGCAAATGTTGTGTAATCGTTCTTTCTGATGGCTGAGTAATATTTCATTGTATATATGGACCACATCTTCTTAATCCAGTCATCTGTTGAAGGGCATCTCGGCTCCTTCCACAATTTAGCTATTGTGGACAATGCTGCTATGAACATTGGGTTGCATATGGCCCTTCTCTTCACTACATCTGTATCTTTGGGGTAAATACCCAGTAGTGCAATGGCTGGATCATAGGGTAGCTCTACTTTTAACTTTTTAAGGGACCTCCACACTGCTTTCCAAAGTGGCTGTACCAACTTGCATTCCCACCAACAGTGTAAGAGGGATCCCTTTTCTCCACATCCTCTCCAACATTTGTTGTTTCTTGCCTTGTCAATTTTTGCCATTCTAACTGGTGTAAGGTGGTTTGTCAATGTGGTTTTGATTTGAATTTCCCTGATGGCTAATGATTCTGAGTACTTTTTTAGAGCAAAAAGGAATTAAGCAATCCCCTGCAAAGTATAGACCCTGTAGCGTGCTTCCCAACTTTAAACGAAGTTGCTTCAGCGTGGTATTGTTCATTTTCAGGAGGGATGTTACCCTGTTAAGCGCTTGATATCAGTCTCTGCTGCTGACAAACAGTACATTCAACAGAGACATCCATGGTGAGAGGAGCAAATGCTGTTGGTTCCATGCAAATCCTCTGTGTTTCATGCCATGTGGCTACTTTGTTCATGGTATCCAGTGTAAATACTGGAGCATCTGATGAGAGAGATGGGATACATCATCCCAAACTTGTCTGGAGCCTCTCAAGTGACAGATACTCTGTGGTGGCAATGATGTGGGACACAGAGAGGGAACACTTTCTGTCCACATACCCATCTCTGTCCAAATGATTCTGTAATCTTTCAGTCTTGCTGCTTTCAGGTCTCAGACCAAGCAACCAAGATTTTCACCACTTGCCAACAGCCCATGAACACTGTTCCCTCAGCTCAGTTTCCTCCAAACAAAATGTATATCCATGTATGCTGCTCACAGTTCTTCTCACTGGGAGTATTCCCACTTTCCACTCCATTTTCAGACCAGAAGTTGTTAATCTGTTGAAAAATTTCCCTATATGACATAAAAGCTGCTACTGGGGTTATTAATTGATAAAATTCAAGGTGTTCCATGATCATATGTCATATTCCATTAGGTTTCTGCAGGAATCAAATGGAATTATAAACAAATAATGTATCATTTAGTCATTTAGGTCAACAGCAACTTCTAGATATGAAATTGCTTCTCATTAGTACCTTGGTCTGGAGGTTTAATTTGTAAATTTGAGGTATGTTTGAGTTTATGTTAAGTCATGGACAGAGAGGTAAACAAAGGAGGCAAAACCAGGGTTATCGAGGGAAAAAAGATCTATTACTATTAAGGATTTTTGAATAAAATTTATTTCTGCTGTATTCCTCAAAAATATAAGAATTGTGATCTCCTATTGAAGATATCTGCCTAAAGACTGGCTGATACAATAAAGGAGGGGAAAAAAGCGAAATCATTCCAGATTAATCCATGGGTGGACATACTATTTGAGATAGAAGTGGGGGGAAAAGATATGTACAGAAGGATGGATGATGGGGTACCTGGATTGCTCAGTTGGTTAAGCATCTGACTTGATTTCGTCTCGGTTCATGATCTCAGGGCCATGAGATCAAGCCCTGCATCCAGCCCTGCTCAGCATGGAGCCTGCCTAAGATTCCCTCTCTCCCTCTCCCTTTGCCCCTCCCCCCACTCATGTGCTGCCCCCCCCCCCAAATGATGGATGACACAAAATATAGGAGAAACTTTCATGATGGGCCATAAATATAGTCTATATTTTCCCCAAAACACATAGCTAGTGAGTAGCAGAACAGAAATTTGAATACTCTTCTCTATGATTCCAATTCTCATAACCAAGATCTATTGTCTTCTATGATAGAGAACTTAACAGTTGAAGATAAAATTGGAGATGAATAGTTGCACAATTGTTGAGGGAGCTTAGTACAGAAAATGGATAATGCAAACTAGAAGGAACTTACAAAAATGGCACCAACAAAAGTAGGCTCTATAATGGATTGGGGGTGGAAGCTAGAAGCTCTATAGAATTTTTTCCTGTGTTTCCATCTAGAAGTTCTGTAGTTTTAAGCTTTACATTTAGGTCTATAATCCATGTGAGTTGGATTTTGTATATGATATGAAGAATGGGTTGAAGTTCTTTGTTTTGTTTTTTTTTTTGCACATGTATATTTAATTGTTCCAACACTATTTGTTTAAAAGACCACACTTTCTCTGCATATTAACTTGGCATCTTTCTTTAAAAATCAATGCATAATAAATGTGAGTCTGTTTCTGGACCTCAGTTTTGTTCCACTGATCTGTATCTTCATCATTTCATCTGTACCCCACAAAACAGCTGTTTTGAAGCCAAGATGGTGTTTCACTGTACATGCAATTTCATACAAGTTACTTTACTCAGCACTGATTTCCTCAGCTCCAATATGGTAGTAATAATACCCACTTTTCAGAATTGTATGAGAACTAAAAATAGTGCAGATAAAGCATCTATCTCAATACCCAGGGTATGGTAGGCCCTCAGGAAATGTTAGTAATTCTTTCCATCCATTCTCTGCATTGTAAAATGTAGTAATCTGGCAGAGAATTCCAGATACATCCTCTAGGAATATCACATTCTCTGTCACATCTACTGTGTTAACTAATCCAAAGTATTTTCTTAAGAAGGTGGCCATAGTGGTACTTGGGTGGTCCAGTCAGTTGAGCGTCTGCCTTTGGTTCGGGTCATGATCTCAAGGTTCTGGAATCAGGTCCCATGTTGGGCTCCTTGCCCCGTGGGAGCCTGCTTCTCCCTTTCCCTCTGCCTGCTGCTCTCCCTGTTTGTGCTCGCTCTCTGATAGATAAATAAAGTCTTTAAAAAAAAAAAAAGGTGGCCATAATCAAAACTTATTTTCTGCACAAAGCTTTCTTAACCCTTGTACTGCTGGGTGCCTTAGCTGTTATCTTTATTATTCATCTTTTCATCCAAAGATCCAGGTTTCCTCCATTTGGGAACCAACCTAATGTCCATCTTGATTTTGAATAGTGCATCCGTTCTGCTCCTTTTCTTTCTTTCTTTCTTTCTTTCTTTCTTTCTTTCTTTCTTTCTTTCTTTCTTTTCTTTCTTTTCTTTCTTTCTTTTCTTTCTTTCTTTCTTTCTTTCTTTTCTTTCTTTCTCTCTTCTTTCTTCTTTCTTTCTTTCATTCATTCTTTCATTCATTCATTCATTTGTCAGAGAGCGCGCATGCACAAGCAGAAGAAGTGGCAGGCAGGAGGAGAAGCAGGCTCCCCACTGAGCAATGAGTCTGATGCGGGACTCGATCCCAGGACCCTGGGATCGTGACCTGAGCTGAAGGCGGATGCTTAATCAACTAAGCTACCCAAGCATAACTGCTTTTTTCCTTTCTCCTTTTTCCTTTTTCCTGAAAATTCTGAGTTTTATTTCCTTTAGTTTATGTGCCTTTATCTCATAGAACACAGGAAGTTCTCTTTCCATTAACAGCGCGAAGATTATGATTGGATCAAAGCATTATATGCATACTGGATGGTTACCTCAATTATCAGGACTCTACAAACTTATCTTAACAATGTCCAGGTCAGGAGACCAAATTGCCTCAAAGTTTGGGAGCCCAGGAATTGTGTTCTGAGCTTGTGTGCTTTCTAAGAGTGATTCTTCATCTCAATTTCTGTTAAGATAAGTGAAATGAGGGGTGCCTGGGTGTTGCACTCAGTTAAGCATCTGACTCTTGGTTTTGGCTCAGGTTATGATCTCAGAGATTGAGCCCTGAGTTGGGCTCTATGCTTGGCGTGGAATCTGCTTGAGATTCTCTCTTCATCTCCCTCTGCCCTCCCCGCCCCACTCATGCTCTCTCTGTCTCAAATAAATAAAATCTTAAAAAAAAAAAAAGATAAATGAAATGATACCAGCATGTCAATCCATGACATCAAAAAAACAGGTTCCTCCAGGCAAGAATAGGGCCAGGAACAGTTTATGTGCCAATGATATTCATGTTGTTTTTGATGACAGGTTGCACTAGGGCAGATTAGAATCCAGAGAAGATGTAAATAAAGCCTCCCTTCATTAACTAAAACTCTATTGGTCAAAATGTGGGAAGAATATTAAGGAAGAGCTTGGTACACTGAAATCATTCTCTATGTGAAATTTATAATTATTTCCATTGTTAGAGAAATGACTCAAAATGTATGCCTTCCTTGTGCCCCATCACTAGTGTCATTTCTATTTTTGGGAGATGTAGATAAAAATGTCCTTGACCTGAAATCAAAGGACTTGCTTCTGTCAACTATTCACACTATGGTAAACCATTTCCTGGTCCCTGAGAACAATAATGGAATGATAACCTCAGCTCTGCCTAATTTGTAGGACAATTGTGATAACTTGAATGAGATAACAAATATATAATGAAACCCAAAAGTAGAACTTCAAAAAGGACTTCAAAAAGGAAGTGCTGTAAATACACATGCAAAGGAACAAAAAACCACGCAAAAAAAACCCCACATCCTGGATGCAGGATGATACAAATTTTATTAGGAAAGAACAGAAAGAAGAAAATTCAGTGCCATTGTGAAGAGTTGAGTAACCTGGCAGAAGTTACTATTATATAATGCATATATCTAAAAAGATGATCAGTATTGATCACTGTAGAGAGCTAAAATACACTCAGAAGAATCTGTTTAGGTGCCATAGAGGTGACAGGTCATGATCACTTTTCTGAGGCTGAGAGTGTGAATCAGTGGATGTTGACCAGCATCTGGAGTTGACCAAATGTAGTTATCAGCAATTCCTACAGTGATCAAGATAAATAAGAATAAAAACAAATTGAATAGACTGCATTCCCTCCATAGACACAGAAGCATTACAGAAAAAGATGACAACAAGTGCAGTGTAAGGCTGTGTTCCCAGTAAATTTAGGGAGCCACTTCTTGGAAGATAGTAACGTTGGCATATGGTCTAGGAAATGTATCTCTGGTGAGTAGTGGGTTTATAGCAAGTTGATCAGCAGCAGGAAGCCTGGCAGAGGCTGGACACACAGCAAGGGAGGGAACAGGTGGTCCTACAGCAGGTGGTACAGCAGCAAGCTGGGCTGTAACAAGCCTAACAGAAGCTGGATCCATAACCTTGGACTAGGAACCCAGGCATGCAGCAAGTGGGGTGGTAGCAGGTTCTCCTACAGTACACGGGGGTACAGCAAGCTGACTAACAGCAGCTGCATAGACAGCGGGTTTGTCCACAGCCACAGGAACTACAGCAACTGAGCCAGCAGCAGGTGGTCCTGCAGCAGGAGGTCTGACAGCAAGTAGGTCAGCAGCAGGGCTGGTAGGGCTCGTTCAGCAGGACCTGCAGCCGCCTTGTCCACAGCCACCGCAACCTTAGCAGCTGGGCTAGCAGCAGATAGTCCTCCAGCAGATGGTGCGGCAGCAATTTGGCTGGCAACCAGGCTAGCAGCAGCTGGATCCACAGCCCTGGGCTAGGCATCCAGGCACGCAGCAGCAGGTGGGCTGGTAGCACGTTCTCCTGCAGTACACAGGGGTACAGCAGGCTGGCTGACAGCAGCTGGACCCACAGCAAGTTTGTCCACAGCCACTGGACCCACAGCAGCTGGGCTGGCAGCAGCTGGACACACAGCAGCTGGGCCGGCAGCAGGTGGTCCTGCAGCAGGTGGTCTGACAGCAAGTTGGGCGGCAGCAGCAAGGCTGGCAGCAGCAGGACCCGCAGCAGCTGGACCCGCTGCCGCCTTGTCCACAGCCGCCGCCGCACCCGCAGCAGCTGGGCTGGCAGCAGGTGGTCCTGCAGCAGGTGGTCCTGCAGCACGTAGGCTGGCAGCAAGGGGAGCAGCACGAGTCGGTCATGGTGTCACAGGTGGAGGGGAGCTTCTGTTCAGAAGTGAGTTTCTCAGATTCTGTTGTCTCCTCCTGTTGTGGGGCTTTTATGCGCTGCATCCCCAAATTTGGACCAATGGGCGTGACTTCCTTGTTGTTGTTTCTGTTGTTTTCCCAATAATTTGGGAATTGCAAAAGGGGAAGTTGTTTTCCTAATGTTATGAATCTTTAGAAAGTAAGTGTTCAATGTGTTTCTTAATTGGCGATAACTCATAGAAACATCTTTGATGAACACAAGGTGGTCACATCAGCAGCAGCAGTCTTGCTTCAATAATTTCATCATGTGATGTAATTCCCACTGGGCTGGGAAGTGGTTGGCGAGTCAGGTTAGTGGTCCTTCCCCAGCGCTGGTCCTTAGGTTGCATGTAGATTGGGACTATCCCTGAGGTGAGGGGCATGATGTGGCTATGGTCATAGTGATGAACTGAAATCATGTGTGAACCCAAGTCGGTTTCCCCACAAAGCCTGATTCCAGACTCGCACAGGCATCTGCCTCTCGTAGCACGCTACCCCACCTGTGTATCCCGGTTCAGTCAGAGACACCTGGGTGGAGGATATCTGACTTCATCTCTTCCATATGTCAAGGCAGAATCAAGCAGGTGGATAGAAACAGCCGCAGTACACCAAGAGGAGGCAGGCATCAATCGCCAGACTTCCTGAGTGACCAGCAGTCCTGATTCACCCAGAAATGAGGGCTTTTCCAGGATGTGGGACTTTCAGTGCTATAACTGGGGCAGTTTGGGGAAACCAGGATGAGTTGGTGACTCTAGTCCTCACCTTGTTAACCAGCAGAGGAAGTTACTTAATGTCACTGACTCCACAGTTATTGCTTGCTCTTCCCCTCTGCTTCCCTCCCTCGCTCTACCTTCCACTCTCCCCACCTCACGTCCCCTCCTCTTTTCCTTCATCTTCCTCCTCTGTCTTCCTCTTATACAAATTGTGCCTGTCCACCATCATTAAGAAGAAAATATTGGGTGTGAGTGGAGAGGACTGTAGAATGTAGATGATGTCTTAATACGCCAGCCATATATCTCAGATCTGCCGGTGTTCAGGACAATTGCTACCCACCAGAGCCGCATCTCTATGCCTAAGGGCTGTTTTCATGCCACAGGAGAACGTCATGCGTCCTGTGCGTGCCACACTGAGGGAAACGCTCAAGCAGTGCTTCTGGAGAGTTGGTGTATAAAGAATCCAGATCCCTTGTTGCTGAATTAGGAGAATCCCAATGAATGTGTTACATCATTTCTGATATATCTCTCAGGGTTAAGCTTCACTTGCAAGCTGGGACGCTGGACTCATAGTGCCACTTCCCTGTGTCACTTCCTCACACTCTCCCCGTGGGATCTGCCCTCCCCAAACAGACTACATGCCTGGATGCTGTTCTTCAGAGTGGCTTCTGGGAGACACCAAACTCTGCCATAACTTTACCCGTCTCAGTCTTGATTTCCTCATCCCTGCAATGGGAACCTTGATACCTCTGTGGAAAATTACTTCAATAATTAAAGAAAATGTACATGAAGCATTCACTCAGTACCGCGCAAGTAGGAGGCCACTCAGGTCTTGTCCGTTCCTCATCTCAGCTCACAGACCCCCAGCTCTCCAGAGCCAGCAAGAGGCCAGTTTGGTCTTGGCAGTCTGTCCAGAGCCTCCTGGATAGCTGGTTTCCAGTGCTGGCGTGTGCCCCAGACAGAAGCCTTCCTAGCTCCTCAGAGGTCCCTCCGCTGTTCCCGGGAGGTGACTCGGGGCCTAAGTCTGCTCTTCCTCTCAGAGCCTGAATCCAGCCTCTCGTCCCTGAGTGCCGAGGCAGCGTCATGCTTTAGTTCGGGACCAGAAGCACCAGCCTTCTGTCTGTCGGGACTCCTGTGAAGGCCCCTGCTCTTTTCTCTTTCTTCTTCCTCACTTAGTCTCCCCTCGCCCTCCGCCCCACCCCTGCCTACGCCCCGCTCCCAGAGAGGCACGCTGATTTCCCTCAAAGGGAACGCTTCAGGGTTCCTTCCCCAAACGCTGGAGGTTGTCTGGTTCCCTTAGATGGTGTAGAGCTCATGGATTACTCCAAGTGATCATACACGCCCACTGCACGGGCTCTCGGCCCTGATGTCATCCTTCCTTCCTTTTCTTGCTACCATGTGGATCACGTGAGGCGAACGTGATAACCACTACACTACGGACACTAACATGTGGATCATGAGGCCAAATCGCCCGCCAGTTGGGGAGCATGATGGGCTGGGCACAAAAAGGCCTGATCCCTCTGTACTCTGCTAATAGGTCCCGAGGACCACGAGGCCCAACCAGAAGGGGACCTTCATGACACAACATGACGTGCGTGTGCAGCTGCGGCCTTCAGTCGTGAGGCCACCGCAGGCTCACCTATCTCTGATGCAGAGGGGTGCATGAGGGGCTGGATGGTGCCCGAGGCCACGCAAGGGCCCCCGTGTTCCCAAGAGCTCTAAAGGGCCGGGCCCGCTGCCCTCACACGGGGCTGCAGGTCCCTGAGTGGTAGGACACAGACGTCTACCACGTTGTCCCACATATCTAGCACCGGCAACTACCTGAGAACAGGACTTCCGCGCTCCACGAAGACCCTCAAAGGAACATCTTGCTGGTGCTCAGGCCCAGGGCGTTGCCTAACTCGCCTACAGATGGGAAGGGGAGTGCCCTTCAACAAGGGCAGCAGACGCAGCCCGGCGTCCGAGTTTTGTGTCCCCGTCAGCTCTCCGACATGACGTCCTGAGGCTTCCTCATCCGCAAATGGAGGAATGAATTTGTGGGGGAGCGTATGAGGCTCCAAAAGGGTAGTGTACGGGGTAGGTGACCTGCATATAAATCGTTACGTCGCGAATGCGGTACAAGGACACGAACACCATATGGGTTGCGAATCGGTACAGGGTTTATTAAGAAATTCATGTGAGATTCCCTGTGTCTAGGGAGACATTCAAAAGGATGATGACAGGAAGAAATCAGCATACAAGAACCACGAGTATGCTGCGAAAGAAAACATACTTGTGCAGACATTAATAGTTGCAAAAAAATAACATGTCAGGTAGGAGGATTTATTTCTCAAAGGGGTCAGTCAGGATGAAGATCTTGACTGTGGAGTCCAAGGAGAGATCTTGACTCCCTATCTGGATGCACGAAGCTGGCAGGGACTCCCAAGACCTAAGGAAGAAGAGAATCAGGAGAAGTGGCCCACGCTTCATCAAGCTGATTCACAAGCTTCTGAACAGGCAGATGAGTAACAGAAATGCTGGCGACTGCATGCTGGCTTTCAGCAACATTTGGCAGTGTCTTTGTTTCCCAAATGGCAAATCAGTGCAATGTGCAGGTGGTGGTTCCTGGTGAGGCACCTGGCAGTCGGAAGGCTGGCAGCAGCTGGACACACAGCAGGGGTGGCAGCAGGTGGTCCTGCAGCAGGTGGTGTGGCAGCAGTTTGGCTGGCAACCAGGCTAGCAGCAGCTGGATCCACAGCCCTGGGCTAGGCATCCAGGCACGCAGCAGCAGGTGGGCTGGTAGCACGTTCTCCTGCAGTACACAGGGGTACAGCAGGCTGGCTGACAGCAGCTGGACCCACAGCAAGTTTGTCCACAGCCACTGGACCCACAGCAGCTGGGCTGGCAGCAGCTGGACACACAGCAGCTGGGCCGGCAGCAGGTGGTCCTGCAGCAGGTGGTCTGACAGCAAGTTGGGCGGCAGCAGCAAGGCTGGCAGCAGCAGGACCCGCAGCAGCTGGACCCGCAGCCGCCTTGTCCACAGCCGCCGCCGCACCCGCAGCAGCTGGGCTGGCAGCAGGTGGTCCTGCAGCAGGTGGTCCTGCAGCACGTAGGCTGGCAGCAAGGGGAGCAGCACGAGTCGGTCATGGTGTCACAGGTGGAGGGGAGCTTCTGTTCAGAAGTGAGTTTCTCAGATTCTGTTGTCTCCTCCTGTTGTGGGGCTTTTATGCGCTGCATCCCCAAATTTGGACCAATGGGCGTGACTTCCTTGTTGTTGTTTCTGTTGTTTTCCCAATAATTTGGGAATTGCAAAAGGGGAAGTTGTTTTCCTAATGTTACGAATCTTTAGAAAGTAAGTGTTCAATGTGTTTCTTAATTGACGATAACTCATAGAAACATCTTTGATGAACACAAGGTGGTCACATCAGCAGCAGCAGTCTTGCTTCAATAATTTCATCATGTGATGTAATTCCCACTGGGCTGGGAAGTGGTTGGCGAGTCAGGTTAGTGGTCCTTCCCCAGCGCTGGTCCTTAGGTTGCATGTAGATTGGGACTATCCCTGAGGTGAGGGGCATGATGTGGCTATGTTCATAGTGATGAACTGAAATCATGTGTGAACCCAAGTCGGTTTCCCCACAAAGCCTGATTCCAGACTCGCACAGGCATCTGCCTCTCGTAGCACGCTACCCCACCTGTGTATCCCGGTTCAGTCAGAGACACCTGGGTGGAGGATATCTGACTTCATCTCTTCCATATGTCAAGGCAGAATCAAGCAGGTGGATAGAAACAGCCGCAGTACACCAAGAGGAGGCAGGCATCAATCGCCAGACTTCCTGAGTGACCAGCAGTCCTGATTCACCCAGAAATGAGGGCTTTTCCAGGATGTGGGACTTTCAGTGCTATAACTGGGGCAGTTTGGGGAAACCAGGATGAGTTGGTGACTCTAGTCCTCACCTTGTTAACCAGCAGAGGAAGTTACTTAATGTCACTGACTCCACAGTTATTGCTTGCTCTTCCCCTCTGCTTCCCTCCCTCGCTCTACCTTCCACTCTCCCCACCTCACGTCCCCTCCTCTTTTCCTTCATCTTCCTCCTCTGTCTTCCTCTTATACAAATTGTGCCTGTCCACCATCATTAAGAAGAAAATATTGGGTGTGAGCGGAGAGGACTGTAGAATGTAGATGATGTCTTAATACGCCAGCCATATATCTCAGATCTGCCGGTGTTCAGGACAATTGCTACCCACCAGAGCCGCATCTCTATGCCTAAGGGCTGTTTTCATGCCACAGGAGAACGTCATGCGTCCTGTGCGTGCCACACTGAGGGAAACGCTCAAGCAGTGCTTCTGGAGAGTTGGTGTATAAAGAATCCAGATCCCTTGTTGCTGAATTAGGAGAATCCCAATGAATGTGTTACATCATTTCTGATATATCTCTCAGGGTTAAGCTTCACTTGCAAGCTGGGACGCTGGACTCATAGTGCCACTTCCCTGTGTCACTTCCTCACACTCTCCCCGTGGGATCTGCCCTCCCCAAACAGACTACATGCCTGGATGCTGTTCTTCAGAGTGGCTTCTGGGAGACACCAAACTCTGCCATAACTTTACCCGTCTCAGTCTTGATTTCCTCATCCCTGCAATGGGAACCTTGATACCTCTGTGGAAAATTACTTCAATAATTAAAGAAAATGTACATGAAGCATTCACTCAGTACCGCGCAAGTAGGAGGCCACTCAGGTCTTGTCCGTTCCTCATCTCAGCTCACAGACCCCCAGCTCTCCAGAGCCAGCAAGAGGCCAGTTTGGTCTTGGCAGTCTGTCCAGAGCCTCCTGGATAGCTGGTTTCCAGTGCTGGCGTGTGCCCCAGACAGAAGCCTTCCTAGCTCCTCAGAGGTCCCTCCGCTGTTCCCGGGAGGTGACTCGGGGCCTAAGTCTGCTCTTCCTCTCAGAGCCTGAATCCAGCCTCTCGTCCCTGAGTGCCGAGGCAGCGTCATGCTTTAGTTCGGGACCAGAAGCACCAGCCTTCTGTCTGTCGGGACTCCTGTGAAGGCCCCTGCTCTTTTCTCTTTCTTCTTCCTCACTTAGTCTCCCCTCGCCCTCCGCCCCACCCCTGCCTACGCCCCGCTCCCAGAGAGGCACGCTGATTTCCCTCAAAGGGAACGCTTCAGGGTTCCTTCCCCAAACGCTGGAGGTTGTCTGGTTCCCTTAGATGGTGTAGAGCTCATGGATTACTCCAAGTGATCATACACGCGCACTGCACAGGCTCTCGGCCCTGATGTCATCCTTCCTTCCTTTTCTTGCTACCATGTGGATCACGTGAGGCGAACGTGATAACCACTACACTACGGACACTAACATGTGGATTATGAGGCCAAATCGCCCGCCAGTTGGGGAGCATGATGGGCTGGGCACAAAAAGGCCTGATCCCTCTGTACTCTGCTAATAGGCCCCGAGGACCACGAGGCCCAACCAGAAGGGGACCTTCATGACACAACATGACGTGCGTGTGCAGCTGCGGCCTTCAGTCGTGAGGCCACCGCAGGCTCACCTATCTCTGATGCGGAGGGGTGCATGAGGGGCTGGATGGTGCCCGAGGCCACGCAAGGGCCCCCGTGTTCCCAAGAGCTCTAAAGGGCCGGGCCCGCTGCCCTCACACGGGGCTGCAGGTCCCTGAGTGGTAGGACACAGACGTCTACCACGTTGTCCCACATATCTAGCACCGGCAACTACCTGAGAACAGGACTTCCGCGCTCCACGAAGACCCTCAAAGGAACATCTTGCTGGTGCTCAGGCCCAGGGCGTTGCCTAACTCGCCTACAGATGGGAAGGGGAGTGCCCTTCAACAAGGGCAGCAGACGCAGCCCGGCGTCCAAGTTTTGTGTCCCCGTCAGCTCTCCGACATGACGTCCTGAGGCTTCCTCATCCGCAAATGGAGGAATGAATTTGTGGGGGAGCGTATGAGGCTCCAAAAGGGTAGTGTACGGGGTAGGTGACCTGCATATAAATCGTTACGTCGCGAATGCGGTACAAGGACACGAACACCATATGGGTTGCAAATCGGTACAGGGTTTATTAAGAAATTCATGTGAGATTCCCTGTGTCTAGGGAGACATTCAAAAGGATGATGACAGGATGAAATCAGCATACAAGAACCACGAGTATGCTGCGAAAGAAAACATACTTGTGCAGACATTAATAGTTGCAAAAAAATAACATGTCAGGTAGGAGGATTTATTTCTCAAAGGGGTCAGACAGGATGAAGATCTTGACTGTGGAGTCCAAGCAGAGATCTTGACTCCCTATCTGGATGCACGAAGCTGGCAGGGACTCCCAAGACCTAAGGAAGAAGAGAATCAGGAGAAGTGGCCCACGCTTCATCAAGCTGATTCACAAGCTTCTGAACAGGCAGATGAGTAACAGAAATGCTGGCGACTGCATGCTGGCTTTCCGCAACATTTGGCAGTGTCCTTGTTTCCCAAATGGCAAATCAGTGCAATGTGCAGGTGGTGGTTCCTGGTGAGGCACCTGGCAGTCGGAAGGCTGGCAGCAGCTGGACACACAGCAGGGGTGGCAGCAGGTGGTCCTGCAGCAGGTGGTGTGGCAGCAGTTTGGCTGGCAACCAGGCTAGCAGCAGCTGGATCCACAGCCCTGGGCTAGGCATCCAGGCACGCAGCAGCAGGTGGGCTGGTAGCACGTTCTCCTGCAGTACACAGGGGTACAGCAGGCTGGCTGACAGCAGCTGGACCCACAGCAAGTTTGTCCACAGCCACTGGACCCACAGCAGCTGGGCTGGCAGCAGCTGGACACACAGCAGCTGGGCCGGCAGCAGGTGGTCCTGCAGCAGGTGGTCTGACAGCAAGTTGGGCGGCAGCAGCAAGGCTGGCAGCAGCAGGACCCGCAGCAGCTGGACCCGCTGCCGCCTTGTCCACAGCCGCCGCCGCACCCGCAGCAGCTGGGCTGGCAGCAGGTGGTCCTGCAGCAGGTGGTCCTGCAGCACGTAGGCTGGCAGCAAGGGGAGCAGCACGAGTCGGTCATGGTGTCACAGGTGGAGGGGAGCTTCTGTTCAGAAGTGAGTTTCTCAGATTCTGTTGTCTCCTCCTGTTGTGGGGCTTTTATGCGCTGCATCCCCAAATTTGGACCAATGGGCGTGACTTCCTTGTTGTTGTTTCTGTTGTTTTCCCAATAATTTGGGAATTGCAAATGGGGAAGTTGTTTTCCCAATGTTATGAATCTTTAGAAAATAAGTGTTCAATGTGTTTCTTAATCGACTATAACTCATAGAATCATTTCAGATAAAAGGATTGTTGTCATATCGTTAGCATTTTCCTGGTTCAATAATAATCCCTACATGTGATGTAGTTATCCTTGTACTGGTTTGTGTTTGGGAGTTTTGAGTAGTATTACCTTCCTGGCTTTTTTTTCTAGGCTCCTTGTAGATTTGGGAGTTCCATGTTTTGAGGAGTATTCTGATTATTTTCAGAGGAACAGATGAGTCCATGGCTGAGTCCGAGTCTCTTTCCCCGCAAAGCCTGATTCTAGACTCTCACAGGCATTTGTCTCTCCTAGCACCTTACCCCCCCACCTTGTTTCTCAGTTCTGTCAAAGACCCATGGGTGGAGTAAACCTGGCATCGTCTGTTCCGTATGGCAGGACAGAACCAATGTGTAGAAGCAGCAGCAGTAGTTAATAGGGACTACTAAGCAATCATCAGTTTATGTACTTCCTTTGTGAGCAGTAATATTGATTTACCCTGAAACAAGGGTATTCCCTGGGTGTGGAACTTTTTTGATAGAACTGGTGAAGTGGCAAACCAGGATGAGTTGGTGAGTTTAGTCTTAACCTTGTTAATCAGCAGAGTATGTGACTTCATGTCATTGACAACACATTTATAGTTTAATATATGGGCTTTTGTATTTTTTTCTTACTTGCTTACATTTAATATGCGAATTGGACTAGTTAAGGTGATACCTGATTTGTCTTTCGTATCTAACGTGTTTAAATGTTTTTAGGTATACCATTCATTTAAAAAGCGTACAAATTATTAATTCCCAACTTGATTGATTATTACAGAATGAACACACGCATGTTAAGGTAACCAGGATAAGAAATTTAAATTAAAGTCAGTCTCTCCAAATTATACTTCTTCATTGTCCCCAAAGGTTCCTAATCACTGTGTTTATTTGTAACCCTGTAGGTTGATTTGGCTTTTTAAAGCTTTATATAAGTGAAAGGGTATAGAATTGACTCTGTGCAGTGTTTGAGAGATCAGCAGTGTAAATATTTGTTGTTTACTCATTGTCATTGCTATTTAATTATTTCACTGAATGAATATGACACCATTTATTTCTTGGCTCTTCTCTTGATAAACATGTATGTATTTTGAAGTTTGGGTAAATTAAAAACCGTGCTTCTATGAATGTTGTTTTAGAGGTTGTTTACTAAACACACAAACATTTCTTTGGCCATACATCCAGGAGGAGATTGCTCACAGCATTACTTGGTCAAAATATTTATCTCATTTTTTTCTCACATGCAGGTCAACCCTTCAATTTTTCTGGATATTTTTCTTATTTCCCTCCCATTATGGATGGGACAAGTTGCAGACAGATACCTTCTCTAAGAGACCACAATTCTCATATTTTCAACTTTTACTGCAAAACACATTGAATCCATCATGCTTATTTTTAGTTAAGAGTAGTTTCTTCTGTCTTTATTCTTCTGTGATAATCTGTTATTTTGTCTCTCTTGTTTAATTCTGTCCCTGACTCAACATAAACCGTACTTCAAGTTTAGAAGTTATAAGTCTCCTTTATTGGCATAAAGCTGTTGATAAAAGTTTCTAATAATCCTTCCAATTTCATTGGTGTTGGTTGTGACCTCTCCTTTTTCATTCATAATTTTATTAATTTGGGTCCTTTCTCTATTATTTTGGATAAGTCTTGCCAGTGGTCTGTCAGTTTTATTAATTCTCTCAAAGGACCAGCTTCTAGCTCTGTTGATCTGCTCTACTGTACTCCCGGTTTCTATTTCATTGATTTCTGCTCTAATCTTGGTCAACTGCTTCCTCGTGCGTGGATTAGGCCTGTCCCTCTGTTGCTGTTCCAGCTTCTTGAGGTGAGAATATAAAAACTGCATTTTAGATTTTTCTATTCTTTTGAGTGAGGCTTGGATGGCTATGTATTTCCCCCTTAGGACTGCCTTTGCAGTATCCCATAGGTTTTGGACTGTTGTATTTTCATTCTCATTGGTCTCCATAAATTGTTTAATTTGATTTTTGATTTCCTGGTTTATCGAGTCATTCCTGAGCAGGATGGTTCTTAGTCTCCAAGTGTTTGAGTTTCTTCCAAATTTTTCCTTGTGGTTGAGTTCCAGTTTCAAAGCGTTGTGGTCTGAGTATATGCAGGGAATAATTTCAGTCTTTTGGTATCAGTTGAGACCTGTTTTGTGTCCCAGAACATGCTCTATTCTTGAGAATGTTCCATGGGCATGAGAATAGAATTAGTATTCTTTGGTTCTGGGGTGTAGTGTTCTGTATATATCTATGAGGTCCAACTCATAGAGTATGGCATTCAAAGCCCCTTTTCTTTGTCAATTTTTTGCATGGGTGTTCTATCTATTTCTGATAGTGGGGTGTTGAGGTCCCCTACTATTAATGTATTTTTATCTATATGTCTCTTTATTCTGGTTAAGAGTTGGCTTGTGTATCTAGCTGCTCCCCTGTTGGGGGCATATATATTTATAATTGTCATATCCACTTGTTGGATACATCCTTTAAGAATAATATAGTGCCCTTCTGTGTCTCTAACTATAGTCTTTAGTTTAAAATCCAATCTGTCTAATATGAGAATTGCTACCCCAGCTTTCTTTTGAGGTCCATTTGCGTGAAAGATTGTATTCCATCCCTTTACTTTCAGTCTGAATGTATCTTTAGGTTCAAAATGAGTTTCTTGTAGACAGCAAATGGATGAGTCATGTCTTTTTATCCAATCTGCAACCCTGTGGCATTATGGGAGCATTTAGGCCATTTACATTGAGACTGAATATTGAGAGATATGATTTTAATGATGCCATGTTGCCAGTACAGTCTTTGTTTCTATCGACTGTGACTTTCTCTTCTGTATCACTCTTGGGGCCTTTTTACCTTTATAGAACCCCCCCTTAATATTTCCTGTAGTGCTGGTTTCGTGGTTATGAAATTGGTCAATGACTGGCGATTCTGGAAGGTCTTTATTTCTCCATCAATTCTGAATGAGAGCCTTGCTGGAAAAAGGATCCTTGACTGCATGTTTTTCTCTGAAAGAGCTTTAAAAATGCCCCCCCAACCCTTTCTCTCATTCCAGGTCTGTGTAGACAGGTCTGACGTAATTCTGATACCTTTGCCTTGGTACGTGAGAAATTTCTTTGCCCTGGCCGCTTTCAATACTGTATCCTTGGATCTAATATTTGCAAATGCACTATGACGTGACGTGGCATAGGTTTGCCATGGTTGAGCTTGGGAGGGGTCCTCTCTGCCTCTTGGACACAGATGTTTGTTTCCCTTGCTAGATTAGGGAAGTTTTCAGCTACAATTTGTTCAAATATCTCCTCTAGGCCTCTGTTTTTCTCCACCCCCTCAGGGATGCCAATGATTCTGACATTGGAACATTTCATTGAGTCAGTAATCTCCCATAACCTACATTCATGAGCGTGGATTTTTTTAAGTCCAGATTCTATTTTAGTTTTCTCTTCTACTAACCCATCCTCCAATTTGCTGATACGTTCTTCTGCCTCATTCACCCTGGCTGTCAGAGCCTCTAGTTTTGACTGCATTTGGCTCATAGAATTTTTAATTTCTGCCAGATTCTCTCTCATTTCTGCCCTTAGAGATTCTGTATACTCATTAACATTTTCCTTAATACTTTTTTCAAGTCTGCACATCATCTTGACCATTGTTACTCTGAATTCCATTTCTGATAATTTGGTTCTATCCATATCCATTAGTTCTGTGGCAGAGGCCACAGACTCATTGTCTTTTCTTTGCTGGGGGGGATTTCTCCTTCTCGTCATTCTCATGAGGAGAGGTTGCGGGGTTGTCCAGAGCCCAAATTATTGACCGGGACCCAGGCCATGTGCCCTTGTTTTATAGGGATCTTAGGGATGTGGGCTTCTTGATTTTTCAGCCTGCCTTCTGGGGGAGGGGCCTGCCGCGCCGATACTCAGGCAACCCTGTTTGGTTAGAGTCTCCATGTCCCCTGCGAGGAGGGGTGGGGGTGGGCACATGTGAGCCGGTCTTTCCAGGCTTTTGTTCTCTGGCGGCTTTCCCTGGCAGTTTGCTGTGCCTCTTCTGAGAGTCAGAGCAGTAGTGGCCGAATCTCAGCCTCTGTTTCGGAACAGAGGGATCGCGGACCATTCTCCACTGATGTTCTGGCCAGTTTAACTCTGTTTCTGTTGGTGCTGCTCAACCCTGCAGCATTCCGGGATGTGCGCCCCACTCCCAGCTTCCCAGCCCTCACTTCCAGGGCCGGCACGTCTCTGTCCTTTGTGTTTCTAACACCGCCAGGCACCAGCCACCCCTGCACGCCCCCGGAGCTCCCGGTCTCAGTCTGGTTCCAATGAGCACAGCTTTATGCCAATAAATTAAGCAATCTGGAAGAGATGGAATCCTTCCTCGAAACCTATAAACAACCAAGACTGAAACAGGAAGAAATTGATTTTTTAAACAGGCCAATTAATTATGAAGAGATCGAGTCAGTGATAAACAACCTTCCAAATAACAAAACTCCAGGCCCGGACGGTTTTCCTGGGGAATTCTACCAAACATTCAAAGAAGAAATAATACCTATTCTCCTAAAGCTATTTCAAAAAATAGAAACAGAAGGAAAGCTACCAAACTCATTCTATGAGGCCAATATTACCTTGATCCCCAAACCAGGCAAAGACCCCATCAAAAAGGAGAATTATAGACCGATTTTCCTAATGAATATGGATGCCAAGATCCTCAACAAGATCCAGGCTAACAGAATCCAACAGTACATTAAAAGGATTATCCATCATGACCAAGTGGGATTCATCCCTGGGATGCAAGGGTGGTTCAACATTCGCAAATCGATCAGTGTCTTAGATTTTATCCAGAAAGAAAAATTCAAAAATCATATGATTCTCTCAATAGATACAGAAAAATCATTTGACAAAATTCAGCATCCTTTCCTGATTAAAACTCTTCAGAGTGTAGGGATAGAGGGTACATTCCTCAATCTCATAAAAACCATCTATGAAAAGCCTACAGCAAATATCATTCTCAATGGGGAAAAGCTGGAAGCCTTTCCTTTAAGATCAGGAAGACGACAGGGATGCCCACTCTCACCATTATTATTCAACATAATACTAGAAGTCCTTGCAACAGCAATCAGACAACAAAAAGGGATAAAAGGTATCCAAATCGGCAAAGAAGAAGTCAAAATGTCTCTCTTTGCAGATGACATGATACTCTATATGGAAAACCCAAAAGAATCCACCCCCAAACTATTAGAAGTTAAAGAGCAATTCAGTAATGTGGCAGGATACAAAATCAATGCTCAGAAGTCAGTTGCATTTCTATACACGAATAATGAGACTGAAGAAAGAGAAATTAGGGAATCCATCCCATTTACAATAGCACCAAAAATCATACGTTACCTTGGAATTAACCAGAGACGTAAAGGACCTATATTCTAGAAACTACAAATCACTCTTGAAAGACATTGAAGAAGACACAAAAAGATGGAAAAATATTCATGCTCATGGATCGGAAGAATTAACATAGTTAAAATGTTCATGCTACCCAGAGCAATCTGCACTTTCAATGCTATCCCGATCAAAATATCAATGACATTTTTCAAAGAACTGGAACAAACAGCCCTTAAATTTGTGTGGAACCAGAAAAGGCCCCGAATCAACAAGGAATTGTTGAAAAGGGAAAACAAAGCTGGGGGCATCACGTTGCCGGATTTCAAGCTGTACTACAAAGCTGTGATCACAAAGACAGCATGGTACTGGCACAAAAACAGACACATAGACCAATGGAACAGAAGAGAGAACCCAGAAATGGACTGTCGGCTCTTTGGGCAACTAATTTTTGACAAAGCAGGAAAAAACATCCAGTGGAAAAAAGACAGTCTCTTCAATAAATGGTGCTGGGAAAATTGGACAGCTACATGCAAAAGAATGAAACTTGACCACTCTCTCACACCATACACAAAGATAAACTCCAAATGGATGAAAGACCTCGATGTGAGACAGGAATCCATCAAAATCCTAGAGGAGAACATAGGCAGCAACCTCTACGACATCGGCCAAAGCAACCTTTTTCATGACACATCTCCAAAGGCAAGAGAAACAAAACATAAAATGAACTTGTGGTACTTCATCAAGATAAAAAGCTTCTGCACAGCCAAGGAAACAGTCAAAAAAACTAAGAGGCAGCCCACGGAATGGGAGAATATATTTGCAAATGATGCTACAGATAAAAGACTGGTGTCCAAGATCTACAAAGAACTTCTCAAACTCAATATGTGAGAAACAAATAAATAAATCATAAAATGGGCAGAAGATATGAACAGACTCTTTTCCAATGAAGACATAAAATGGCTTACAGACACATGAAAAAATGTTCAAAATCATTAGCCATCAGGGAAATTCAAATCAAAACCACACGAAGATACCACCTTACGCCAGTTAGAATGGCAAAAATTGACAAGGCAAGAAACAACAGTTGCTGGAGAGGATGTGGAGAAAGGGGATCCCTCCTACATTGTTGGTGGGAATGCAAGTTTGTACAGCCACTCTGGAAAAACAGTGTGGAGGTCCCTTAAAAAGTTAAAAATTGAGCTACCCCATGACCCAGCCATTGCACTACTGGGTATTTACCCCAGAGATACAGACGTAGTGAAGAGAAGGGCCATATGCACCCCAATGTTCATAGCAGCATTGTCCACTATAGCCTAATCGTGGAAGGAACCGAGATGCCCTTCAACAGATGACTGGATTAAGAAGTTGTGGTCCATATATACGATGGAATATTACTCAGCTATCAGAAAGAACGATTTTTCAACATTTGCTGCAACCTGGATGGCACTGGAGGAGATAATGCTAAGTGAAATAAGTCAAGCAGAGAAAGACAATTATCATATGATTTCTCTCATCTATGGAACATAAGAACTAGGATGATCGGTAGGGGAAGAAAGGGATAAAGAAAGGGGGATAACCAGAAGGGGGAATGAAGCATGGGATACTGTGGACTCTGAGAAACAAACTAAGGGCTTCAGAGGGGAGGGGGATGTGGGAATGGGATAGGCTGGTGGTGGGTAGTAAGGAGGGCATGTATTGCATGGTGCACTGGGTGTTATATGCAACCAATGAATCATCGAGCTTTACATCAAAAACCAGGAATGTACTGTATGGTGACTAACATAATATAATAAAAAAAAAACATTAAAAAAAAGAAAAGGTACATGGTAAAAAAAAAAAAGTTATAGGCCTCCATGTTTTCTTTCTTTCTTTATTTTTTTAATTTAAATTCAATTAGCCAAGGTATAGGACATCGTTAGTGTTTGATGTAATGTTCATTGATTCATTAGTTGAGTATATCACCCAGTGCTCATCATATCACATGCCCTCTTTAATGCCCATCACCCAATTTCCCCATCCCCCCATTTACCCCCCTTTCCGCAACCCTCGGTTCGTTTCCCAGAGTCAAGAGTCTCATATGGTTTGTCTCCCTCTCTGATTTCTTCCCATTCAGTTTTATGCTAAGTGAAATAAGCCTACATGTTTTCATTCTCCCTCCCATTCATATGTCATTGACCATAAAATTTCTTCCCCTGGTCTTTTTGGTGCCATTATAGGTAAGCAAGTACTGAGGTTAACTTCACTAGATAAGGTGTTGTCTAGCAATGCAATGTTTTGCAGTGGCCTACAGAACATGAACATAAGGTTCTAGAACTGTCCTGGTAGACTACTGAGAATGGAGTCAAAAGGCTCAGAGAAATGTACATGGTAGAATGGATTTATTTCTTATCAGAGAACCCACAAACTGATCATATTCCCTGGGAGGTCCCAAAGGATATTCCTTCACAAAAGCAGAAAAGCATGTGCATCATTAAAAAGGACAGTGGTGGTAATCCTCTGTAGCCAGGGTTGGTGGTATAAGATGATGATAAAGAATTGGGAAATGGGATATGGCAGGAGAGCAGAGTCGAGGTAGATAAAATTACCAGAATAGGAAGAAATGTCAGCCAGTGGGTCTTGACCCACAGAGAGCTGACCAATAGACTATAGGTTTCTTAAAGGTGAGGTAATTGTGCATCCAACAAATGTATTACTGTGGCACTGCCATAAACATTGGAAATGATTCAAGAACAGTGAATCAGAGGCTTATGTCAGCCACTTAAATAAAAAATTATGACCTCCCATTCAGTTTCCTGTACTGATTCAGTTCTCAGACCTAGAACCCTTCAAATATAGGAGAGGTTTAGTCTTCTTGAGAAAGATCCTGCAACAACAAAGTGTGTGTGTGTGGGTGTATGTAGCATATTTTCCCCCAATCCTTCCACAAAGGATTTATAATCATAAGCCAGAGTAACTATACACTAGGGAAAGGTGAAAGCCCAGATATTTCTAAAGGTGTTGGATGCAGAGCTTGTGCGGACAGATACCAGGAGTCCTTCTATTAGAGTGCTTGCATGTAGAGGCCAGGTAAGAAATGGAGTCCTGGTTCATGTCCATCTCATTTTGGTCTAATTGGTATTAGGGTCTACTTTTTACTCATTTCCCTGCTACTTATATAAGTAATGAGTGGCAGAGTCCTTCCGTTGTGTGTCATTTGGGTCCTCTGGTAATCAGACACTGAAACAGTGTTAAGAATGTAAGATGTTTACTGGGGAGTAATGCCAGTGATAGGTTTAAAAAAGGTGAAAAGGAAAGGGGATTAGGCAGCAAAAACCTACAGACTGCAATGTCAGTATGACATCTTTCCCCAAAAAAGTGTGAAATATGCAGCAGTAGGCAAGGAGGATATGAGCCTGCCATGGAGGTCTGACAAAACATTGGTCAACCCAATGGAGATATTCGGAGCAAAGATGGCCATTAATAAGTTCCTATGTTGGGAAGAAAATGCTAGACCCTAGTACTTTCATGGTGTGCAGTTATGAGCCAGGGGTTTACAGGAAGAACATGGCCTTAGCTCTAAAGCTGATGTAGATCCTGAAGTTGCTAACAGTTGGAACCTATCAGCTAACCTGCACTCTTTGCAGTGGAAGTGCATCTCCAGACATATCAAGTGAGAGTCATAATAGAAATAAAGTTCAAATAAGAGCCCCTAAAAATTCCTCTCCTCCTGACCAATATAGTAGCCAGAAGCAATAGCAATCCATGGATAACGGCAGAGTTTAGTGCTGCCTCAAAGACTTAAAGAATGCAGGGATGGTAGTTCCCAGCACAACTTCATTTGATTGCCAGACTGGCCTCAGCAAAAACCTAGTGGATCATGGTATATAATTATGAAATATCTTAAACTTAAGTCAGTTGATAGACCTATTAACAGCTATATTTGCTACAACATATCAGTACCTTCTGAGTTGAAAGGCAGTGGAAATAAGAAATACCCCCAATGAGCAAAACCACAAGCAGTATACATGGTCATAAGTTTCTTTTGTAGAAAAAGTGGCCTCTTGCATCCTAAAGCAACAGACTACATATTCTTCTCAAATGTACATGGAACATTCTCCAGAACAGATCACATAGTGGGTCACAAATCAAGTCTCAACTGGTACCAAAAGATTGGGATTCTTCCCTGCATATTTTCAGACCACAATGTTTTGAAACCTGAAGTCAGTCACAGGAAGAAATTTGGAAGGAACTCAAATACTTGGAGGCTAATGAGCATCCTACTGAAAAATGAGTGGGTCAACCAGGAAATTAAAGAAGAGCTTAAAAAATTCATGGAAGCAAATGAAAATGAAAACACAACAGTTCTGAACCTTTGGGATGCAGCAAAGGTGGTCCTGAGAGGGAAGTATATAGCTATACAGGACTTTCTCAAGAAAGAAGACAAGTCTCAAAATACACAAGCTAAACTTACACCTAAAGCAGCTGAAAAAAGAACAGCAAATAAAGCCTAAACCTGTGTGAGAAGAGAAATAATAAAGATTAGGGCAGAAAGTAATGAAATGGACAACAACAACAAAGCAGTAGAACACATCATGAAACTAGGAGCTGGTTTTTGAGAGAATTAATAAGATTGATAAACACCTAGTAAGACTTACCAAGAAGAAAAGAAAAAGGACCCAAATAAAATCATGAATGAAGGAGGAGAGATCACAACCAACACCCAAGAAATACAAACAATTATAAGAACATATTTTGATCCACTATATGCCAGCAAATTAGACAATCTGAAAGAAATGGATGCATTCCTAGACACATATAAACTACCCAAACTGAAGCAAGAAGAAATAGAAAACCTGAACAGACCCATAACCAGCAAGGAAACTGAAGCAGTAATCAAAAAACTCCTAACAAACAAAGAGTCCAGGACCAGATGGCCTCCCAGGGGAATTCTACCAAATATTTAAAGAATTAATACCTAGTCTTCTGAAGCTGGTTCAAAAAATAGAAATGGAAGGAAAACTTCCAAACTCATTCTATGAGGCCAGCATTAATTTGAACTTAGCATTAACTTGAACCCAAAACCAGACAAAGACCCCACCAAAAAGGAGGATTACAGATCAAGATCCCTGATGAGCGTGGATGCCAAAATTCTCACCAAGATACTAGCTAATAGAATCCCACAGTACATTAAAAGGATTATTCACCAAGACCAACTGGGATTTATTCCTGGACTGCAAGGGTGATTCAACATATGCAAATCAATCAATGTGGTATATCACATTAATAAAAGAAAGGATAAGAATCATATCCTCTCAATCGAATCAGAAAAAGCATTTGACAAAACACAGCATCCTTTCTTGATTAAAACTCTGCACAGTGTTGGGATGGAGGGTACATACATCAATATCATAAAAGCCATATACGAAAAGCCCACAGTGAATATCATTCTCAATGGGGAAGGTCAGGAAGGCAACAGGGATGTCCGCTCTCACCACTGTTGTAACATAGTACTAGAAGTCCTAGCCTCACCAATCAGACAACAAAAAGAAGTAAAAGGCATTCAGATTGGCAAAGAAAAGGTCAAACTTTCACTCTTCCCAGATGACATGATTTTTTTATGTGGAAAACCCAAGAGACTCCTCCCCAAAATGGCTAGAACTCATACAGGAATATAGCAACATGGCAGGATATAAAATCAATGCACAGAAATAATTTCATTTCTATATACTAACAATGAGACAAAAGAAAGAGAAATTAAGGAATGCAGTCCCATTTACAGTTGCACCAAAAACCATAAGATACCTAGGAATAAACCTAGCCAAAGAGGTAAAGAATCTGTACTCTGAAAACTAGAGAACACTTATGAAAGAAACTGAGGAAAACACAAAGAAATGGAAAAAACATTCCATGCTCATAGATTGGGAGAACAAATATAGTTATAATGTTTATGATACCCAGAGCAATCTACATATTCAATGCAGTCCCTGTCAAAATACCATCAACATTTTTCACAGAACTAGAACAAATAATCCTAAAATTTGTACAGAACCAAGGGGAGGGGGGTGAGGAAATGGGATAGGCTGGTGATGGGTAGTAAGGAGGGCACGTATTGCATGGTGCACTGGGTGTTATACGCAACTAATGAATCATCTAACTTTCCATCAAAAACCAGGGATGTACTGTATGGTGACTAACATAATAAAAAATATTTAAAAAATAATAAAAATTAAAATAAAATTTGTACAGAATCAGAAAGGACCCCAAATAGCCAAGGAATGTTGAAAAAGAAAACCAGAGCTGGTGACATCACAATTCTGGACTTCAAGCTCTATTACAATGCTGTAATCATCAAGACAGTATGGTACTGGCACAAAAATAGACACATAGGTCAATGGAACAGAGTAGAGAACCCTGAAATAGACCCTCAACTCCATGGTCAACTAATCTTTGATAAAGTAGGAAAGAAAAAAAAATATAAGAAAGATTATCCAATTGAAAAAAGACAGTCTCTTCAACAAATGGTGTTGGGAAAATTGGACAGCCACATATAGAATAATGAAACTGGAAAATTTTCTTAACATAGATAAACTCAAAATGGATGAAAGACCTAAATAACCTGAATGTGAGACAGGAATCCATCAAAATCCTAGAGGACAATACAGGCAGCAACCTTTCAACCTCGGCCACAGCAACTTCTTGCTAGACATGTCTCCAAAGGTAAGGGAAACAAAAGCAAAAATGAACTATTGAGACTCCAAGATAAAAAGCTTTTGCACAGCAAAGGAAATAGTCAACAAAACTAAAAGGCAACCTGTAGAATGGGAAAAGATATTTTCAAATGGCATATCAGATAAAGGGCTAGTATTCAAGATCTATAAAGAACTACCAAACTCAATGCTCAAAAACCAAATAAGCCAGTCAAGAGATGGGCAAGAGACATGAACAGATATTACCCCAAAGAAGACATACAAATGGCCAACAGACACATGAAAAAATGTTCAACATTACTTGGCATAAGGGAAAAACAAATCAAAACCACGATGAGATGTACCACCTCACACCAGTCAGAATGACTAAAATGAACAAGTCAGTAAACAACAAATGTTGGCAAAGATGCGGAGAAAGGGGAACCCTCTTACACTGTTTGTGGGAATGCAAGCTGGTACAGTCACACTAGAAAACGGTATGGAGGTTCCTCAAAAAGCTAAAAATAGAGCTACCATATGACCGCGTATTTGCACTACTACGAATTTACCCTAAAGATACAAATATAGTGATACAAAGGAGTACCTACACCCCACTGTTTATAGCAGCAATGTCCACAATAGCCAAACTGTGCAAAGAGCACAGATGTCCATTGACAGATGAATGGATAAATAAGATGTGGTATATATGTACAATGAAATATCACTCAGCCATCAAACATGATGAAATCTTGCCATTTGCATCAACGTGGATGGAACTGGAAGGTGTTAGCTGAATGAAATAAATCAGTAAGGCAAGACAATTATCGTATACTTTTATTATGTGGAATATAAGAATCCGAGCAGAGGATCATTAGGAGAGGTGGGAAAACTGGGAAGAGATCAGAGAGGGAGACAAACCATGGGAGACTCTTAATATAGAGAAAAAAACAGGGTTGCTAGACGGAAGGTGGGGAGGAAGATGGGGTAACTGGGTGATGTGCATTAACGAGGACACTTGATGTATTGAGCACCTTAATATCAGCGATATACTTAGGAATTTCTATTTACCATCCCCCTGTATTTAGGCTTACTGGGTTGAAGGTTTAAATTCTATGCGAGGGAAATTTCAGCCAGGGGACATGATCTAATGTTGAGCGCTGGGTGTTATATACAACTGATAAATACCAATGCTACATGTGAAACAATGATATAATATATGTTTGTTAATTGAATTTAAATTAAAAAGAATTTAAATTAAAAAAAAGAAAAAGTGGCATACCACACGCATTATCCATTCAGAGCCTCACACACTCCCCCACGATATCCTATCTCCATTGGCAGATGAGTAGATATTGGAACGTCATGTCAGAGAGCTGACGGGGACACGAAACTCGGACGCCGGCCTGCGTCTCCTGCCCTTGCTGAAGGGCACTCCCATTCCCATCTGCAGGCGAGTTAGGCAGGACATCACCCGTCCTGACGTTCTGAAGCCTGAGCGCCAGGAAGATGTTCGTTTGAGGGTCTTCGTGGAGTGCACAAGTCCTGTTCTCCTGTAGTTGCCGGTGCTAGATATGTGGGATGACGTGGTAGACGTCCGTGTCCTACCACTCGGGGACCCGCAGCCCTGTGTGAGGGCAGCGGGCCGGCCCTGTAGAGCTCTTGGGAACACGGGGGCCCTTGCGTGGCCTCGGGCGCCACCACGCCCATCATGCACCCCTCCGCCTCAGGGATAGGTGAGCCTGCGGTGGCCTCACGAGCGAGGGCCGCGCCTGCACACACACGTCTTGTGGAGTCATGGAAGTCCCCTTCTGCTTGGGCCTCCTGGTCCTCAGGCCCTATTGGCAGAGTACAGAGGTATCAGGCCATTTTGTGCCCATCCCATCATGCTCGCCAACCGGCAGGCGATTTGGCGTCGTGATCCACACGTTAGCAAGGAAAGTCAGGACGGGCGATGTCGGGGAGTCCCCGAGAGGCTGTGCAGTGGGCGCGTATGATGACTTGGAGTAATCCGTGACCTCTGAGCCATGTAAGGGAACCTAACAACCTCCGGCGTTAGGGGAAGGAAGCGTGAAGCGTTGGAGGGAAATCAAGGTGCCTCTCTGGGAGGGAGTGGGGCGTACGCAGGGGTGGGGCGGAGGGCGGGGTGGGGGAGACACTAAGTGAGGTAGAAGGAAGAGAAGAGAGCATGGGCCTTCACAGGAGTCCCGACAGACAGAAGGCTGGCGCTTCTGGTCCCGACCTAACGCATGATGCTGCCTCGGCGCTCAGGGACGTGAGGCTGGATTCAGGCTCTGAGAGGAAGAGCGCACTTAGGCCCCGAGTCACCTCCCGGGAGCAGTGGAGGGACCTCTGAGGAGCGAGGAAGGCTCCTGACCTGGGCAGACGCCAGCACGGAGGACGAGCTATGCGGGAGGCTCTGGACAGACTGCCAAGACCAAACATGCCTCCTGCTGGTCCTTAGGAGCTGGGGGTTTGCGTGAGGAGGTGAGGAACAGACGCGACCTGGGTTGCTTCCTACTTGCTAGCTATGGTCCCAGTGCTTCCCGTCCGGTGTCCTTAATTCGTTTCTTTCCGTCAGTTTTTCTTTTAATCGCAGCAGAGTCAACCTGTCGTGTCACAGTCCTTTCAGGTGTACCGTGTAGTGATTCAGCAATGCCCTAGGTCACCCAGTGCTCATCACGGCAAGTGCCCTCTTGAAGCCCCATCACCTGTTTCACCCGTCCCGCGCCCCCGTCCCCTCTGGGAACCATGGGTTTCTTCCCTGTAGTTAAAGAGTCTGTGGCTTGGTAGCGCACCTTCTCCCTCTCTGTCCCTCTCTCCCTCCCTCTCTCTCTTTCTGCCTCTCTGCCTCTCTCTCCGTCTCTGTCCATCTCCGTCTCTTTCCCTTTGCTCTTTTGTTTAGCGTCTCCAGTGGCACCTCTGAGGGAAATCGTCCGGTATTGGTCTTTCTCTGACTGACTTATTTTGCTTAGCATCGTACTCTCTGGCTCCATCCATGTCATTGCCAATGGCAAGTTTTCTTTCTCTTGCGTGGCTGAATACTTTTCCATCGGAGATCGAGACCGCATCTTCTTTATCCGTCCATCCGTCGGTGGACACTCGGGCTGCTTCCGTATGTGGGCTAGTGTCAGTCACGCTGCTATAAACGTGGGGGTGCACGTAGCCCTTCGCAATCGTGTTTTGGTATTTGGGGGTGCGTGGGGAAGCCCCAGCAGTGCAATCACTCGATCGTAGGTTAGTCCTGCCTCTACCTTTCTGAGGACACGCCATAGCGTTTTCTACAGTGGAGGCACCCCCCAGTGTTTGCATTCCCACCAACAGCGCGGGAGGCTTCCCCTATGTCCAGCACCTCGCCAGCACCTGTTGTTTCTTCTCCTGTGGGTTGTAGCCATGCTGACAGGTGTGAGGTGCTATCTCCTTAGAATTGTGATTGGCATTTCCCAGACAATGAGTGATGTGGAACATGGGTTCGTGTGTCCGTTGGCCATGGATAGGCGTTCTCGGGAGAGATGTCTGTTCCTGTCTTGTGCCCACTACTGCATTGGGTTTCTCGTTTTGGGGGTGTTGAGTTTCTTAGGGAGGACGTATGTTCATCTTTACGGATTTTGGATCCTAACCCTTTTCGCCTGTGCCATTTGCAAATATCATGCCCCGTTCCGTCTGTGGCCTTTTAGCTTTGCTCGTTGTTTCCTTGGCTGTGCGGACGCCTTTCCATGTGATGTGGTCCCGATAGGTTACGCTTGCTCTCTTTCCCTTGCCTCAGGAGACCTATCTGGAAGAGGCTTTGCTACGGCCAGCGTCAGGGCCCTGACCACCTGCGCGGTCTGCTAGGACCTTTCTGGTTTCGGGTGTCACATTCTGGCCTTTGACACACTCGGAATTTTTGGTGGGTGCGTTTGGTGTAAGGAAGGGGTCTTGTTTCATTCTTCTGCCTGTAGCTGCCCAGGTTTCCCAACACCGTTTGTTGAGGATTCTGTCTTTTTTTCCCTTTGCGTTTTCTTGCCCCCCCCCCCGGTCGGAGATTGATTGACGAGCACGCCACCGTCGGGTTATTTGTGGGTCCTGTGTTCCATTCCACAGATCCGTGGGTCGACCTTTGCACGCACGCCATCCTGTTTTGATGACTACAGCTGTGTCTGGAATTGGGCTGCCTCCGGCCTCTCTCTCCCCCTTCCAGAGAAGTTTGTCTCTTCGGGATCTTTTGTGGTTCCGTCCCCATGGGAGGATGCTTTGCTCTCATTCTGCAGAAGAAGAAGAAAGCTGCCGTTGGTATTCTGCTTGGGCTGGCATCAAATCGGTAGTATCGTGAAGCCTTGGCAGAATTTTCCACCTAGGGATGGAGGTTCCCATTGTAGGGATGAGGACATCGAGGCTGGGACGGGGCAAAGTCGTGTCAGAGTATGGGTCCTCCCAGGAGCTACTGTGAAAGAAGAGCGTCCAGGCATGGAGATTCTTTGGGGAGGGCAGATCCCACCGGTAGGAGCGTGGGGAGGTGACACAGGGAAGAGGCACTAGGAGGCCCGTGTCCCAGCTTGCAAGGGAAGCTTAAGCCTGAGACATGTATCCGGAACGACGACACACACACGTCGGGGTTCCCCTAACGCAGCAACGAGGGATCTGGGGTCTTTATACACCAGCTCTCCGGAAGCATTGGTTGAGCATTTCTGTCAGTGTGGCAAGCACCGGTAGCGTGACGTTCTGCTGTGGCGTGAAAACAGCCCCGAGGGGTAGAGACGCGGTCCTGCCAGCTAGGTGTCGTCCCCCTCCTCGCTACGATCCGAGATATGGGGCTGACGTCTTCAGGACATCGTGGCCAGTCTCTGGTTTCCACCAGTCATTCCCCTGTTGGGCTGCAGACGAGGAGGAGCAAGAGGAGCTCCAAGGCCGGGAGGGAGCCCGGACAAGAAGGAAGGAGGAAGGACGGAAGGGAGGGAGGAAGCAGGGAAGGAAGGAAGGCAGACAGGAGGGCAGGGAGGACTGAAGGAAGAGAAAAGCATAGAGACAGACATGGAACCGAGAAGGAAAGGAAACAAGAAGAAAGGAAGGAAGGAACAGAGAGAGGGAGGCAGGGAAGGCGGGTGGGAGGGGGGGCGAGGGAGGGAAGGAGGAGGGAAGGCACCCAAAGAATTCAGGATTCAAAAGGATCCAGCTCGACACAGGTATAGGCAGCAGCACGAAGTCCCTGACCTGGCTAGTTCACAAGGAGAGGACTAGAGTCACCCAGTCGTCCTGCGTTGACCAGAAGTGCCCCAGTTACATCCCGGAAAGTCCCAGATGCTGGGCAAGCGCTCAAGCCTAGGTCAGTCAGGAGTGCTGGTCAACAAGGACGTAGCGTGACTGAGGCTTGCCTCGTCCCAGTGCACTGCTGCCGCCTCTGCCCGCCTGCTTTGGTTCTGCCTTGCCCTTTGGAAGACAGGAGTCCAGATGGCCTCTACCCAAGGTCCTTGATTGAACTGGGATACCCGGGTGGGGTAGGGTGCTACGAGAGGCAGATGCCTGCGGGAGTCTGGAATCAGGCTTTGTGGGGAAACGGACTTGGGCTCAGGCACGGCCTCCGGTGGTCCCTGTGAACATACCGACGTCATTCTCGGCCCCCCTCCCACGCCCTCCCCCCCTCCCCAGGAATACTCCCGATGGACATCCAATAGGGACCAAAGCTGGGGAAGGACCGCTGCTGGGACACTCCTCAGGCCAGCGGGAACTCTATCGCGTGATCCGATGGTCAGTGAAGCGAGAACAGCGCTGCTGATGGGACCACCTTGCTTTCATCTGAAAACGTTTCTATGAGTTATTCTCAATTAGGAAACACATTAAGCACTTATTCTCTAAAGATTCCTAACAGGTAGGGAACTTCCTCTTCAACCAGCCCACAGTGACTATGGGAGACGGTGTCAACAACAAGAAGGAAAGTCCTGCCCATTGGTCCAAACTTCGGGGGGTCCAGGGTATAAAAGCCCCAGAGGAGAAGGAGGCCGCAGTCAGAATCTGAGACGCTCACCTCTGAACGGAAGCCCCCGCTCCACCTGTGACACCATGAGCAACTCGTGCTGCTCCCCTTGCTGCCAGCCTACGTGCTGCAGGACCATCTGCTGCAGGACCACCTGCTGCCGGCCCAGCTGCTGCGGGTGCGGCGGCCGCTGTGGCCAAGGCGGCTGCGGGTCCGGCGGCTGCGGGTCCGGCGGCTGCGGGTCCTGCTGCTGCCAGCCTTGCTGCTGCTGCCCGACTTGCTGTCAGACCACCTGCTGCAGGACCACCTGCTGCCGGCCCAGCTGCTGCGGGTGCGGCGGCGGCTGTGGCCAAGGCGGCTGCGGGTCCGGCGGCTACGGGTCCGGCGGCTGCGGGTCCTGCTGCTGCCAGCCTTGCTGCTGCCGCCCAACTTGCTGTCAGACCACCTGCTGCAGGACCACCTGCTGCCGGCCCAGCTGCTGCGGGTGCGGCGGCGGCTGTGGCCAAGGCGGCTGCGGCCAAGGCGGCTGCGGGTCCGGCGGCTGCGGGTCCGGCGGCTGCGGGTCCTGCTGCTGCCAGCCTTGCTGCTGCCGCCCAACTTGCTGTCAGACCACCTGCTGCAGGACCACCTGCTGCCGGCCCAGCTGCTGCGGGTGCGGCGGCGGCTGTGGCCAAGGCGGCTGTGGGTCCGGCGGCTGCGGCTCCAGCTGCTGACAGCCTTGCTGCTGCCCCCGCCCAACTTGCTGCCGCACCACCTGCTGTAGGACCACCTGCTGCCGCCCTTGCTGCGTGCCCAGCTGCTGCCAGCCTTCCTGCCGCTGATTGCCTCACCAAGAACCACCGTCTGCACCCGGCCCTGATTTGCCATTTGGGAAACCAAGTCAAGGCCAAGCGTTGCTGAAAGCCAGCACGCCATCGCCAACGTTTCTGCCACTCATCTGCCTCCTGACAAGCTTGTGAAGCGGCCCGATGGAGGCTGGACCAGTTCTCCCTGAGTCTCTGCTTCCTCCATCTCTTGGGTCACTTGCCGGCTTCATGCATCCTGACGTGGACTCGTGATCTCTGCCTTTACTCCTCCACCGTCAAGATCGTCACCCTCTCCGTATCCCGTCACTTAGAGAAACAAATCCTCATGCCTCGGGCCCAGGTGTCTGCCACGACCGAAAGTCTGGGCATCGTGTTTTCTTTGTCCGTGTCCTCACGGTCCTTGTATCCTGTTTCCTCCCTTGCGTGATGCCTTCGAAGGCTTCCCTCGAGGCCAGGGGGTGTCACTTCTATTTCTTAATAAACCCTGTAGCGTTGTGCATCCCATATGGTGTTCGTGTCCTTGTACGGCATTCGCGACGTAACCGTGTATATGCGCAGGTCGCATACCACACGCGGGATCCATGCGGAACCTCCCACCCTGCCCCACAAGTTCCTGTCTCCACTGGCAGATGAGCAGATGTTGGAACGTCATGTCAGAGAGCTGACGGGGACACAAAACTGGACGCCGGCCTGCGTCTCCTGCCTTTGCTGAAAAAAACTCACATTTCATGTGGAAACAGCGTTCTGCAGGACCACCTGCCTTTGGATCTGGCCTATATGCTTCTAGTGTTGTTTCTACTTCCCACTCCTGCCCATATCACCTGTTGTCATGTAATTCCTACCTTCCTTCCTGTGTTTTTTTCTGCTCTTACTGTTTCATACCATCCCCACATTGCAGACTTACGTTGAGAACCTGGTGTTCCCTCAGCCGTCAGTTCTCCTCTTACTGCCCAAGCTTTATCACCATGGTCTCCCTGCATCTGGCCTGGTTCTTCTATCTTTTACTCATAGTGTTGATTCAGCACCTCTGCCATTATGCATTGTCATGCAGTAAACTTCAGTCTTACTATTCATCTTTTTCGTTCATCTGTGATAGGTATAGTCTTCTCTCTCCTTCAGTTGTGCTCATTGTTGCCGCCTTGCTTAAATTATCACCATTTTGCCAGTCAACATTGTGAAGCACAGTTCTCATGATTATTTATTTTGTTTCTTCTTTGTTTTTTGTTTCTTTATAATTAATCTTAATGTACTTATTATTCTTCTCTCTTACTTCCTTCTCTGATAATTACTCTGTGTTGCCTTTCCAGGTGTGGAGTAGGTTTTCTGGTTCCTTTTTAATATTTTTTTCTATCTTCCAGGCTATATTGTAATTTTTTTCTTTTATACCCCATTTGCTTTCTTGCCTAACACGAATAGTTCACTTCACAAGTATTTTCTGTTCTTAACCTAATGGTATCCTCTAAATTGGGATAACTTGTCTGATTATTTCTGTTTTACTCATGAATAATGACCACTTGGCTACCTACAGGATATTGGTCCAGGGCTAGAGCCTGTGTTTCTAGATCCAATATCTTATATTTCGATATGTAAGAAAACCAGTGGTCAGTGTGTTGGAAAGATGTTTGTCTTCAAATGCATGTATATTACTGAAAATAAACCTGATTTTTTTGTTTGTAAATGTATTTTCCCATCTATTCCCAAAAGCCCAATGACCACTTACACATGTAAGTTCAGTAGGCCGATTCTAAGAGCCATCCAGCATGTTGAAACATCGCTTGTATTCCTGGCAGTGTGCCAGCACTTTGAAGCCTAAAGCCCATGTAACAATCCCTGTTGTCAGATGTCAGATGATAGCATTCCGGTATGGTCTTTTTCATCTGGCCACATAGAGTGTGAAACATATAAAAGAGATCAGGTAAAACCATACCTCAGCCATATTTCTGTTATCTCTAAACTTCCAGTCTGTTTTTTGTCTTATTCAGAATGTTATCAAGGAAATCAAGTATGGACGCCGTACTGGAAATTGAGCGAACCACACAACAGAAATTTTACCTTCGAGCCGTCTGCAGTCTCTGCAAAGCATCAGACTGCATTTTACTGGGGGTTCTCTGAAGAGACACCTGATTCATAACAGGGGCCAGAGATAAATCAAGGTAACAATACTTATTAATTATATTTAAATGTTGGTCTAAATCAGTATTCTTCTATCTTGGCACTGTTGACATTTCAGGCCAGATAAGTATTTGTTGGCAGGGGGGCAGGGCATTGATTTGAGCACTGAAGAGTGTTTAACAGCATAGCATCCTGGCTTCTACCAACTAGATGCCAATACCAACCCTTCCTGCTTATTTCAGAAAGAGCTAAGGTAGATGCAGAAAGTGGATAAATGGTAAAAAACTCAAGAGTAGAATCTTATAGAGGAATTGTCTAGAGGTACAAAATTTAATAATAATAAAACATGACGTAAAAACTCATGAGATACAACAAAAGCAAGGTTTTGGGTCTAATTTATATGTTTAAATATTTATATTAAAGGAGAAGAAACCTCAAAATTAAAGTGTTAAATGCCGCCTCTTAAAAAATTGAAGGAGGGGAGGAGTTAAGGTGGCTGAGGAGTAGGGAACCCGAATTTTGTCTGGTCCCTGGAATTCAGCTAGATAGTTATCAAATCATTGTGAACACCTGCAAAATAAACTGGATATCTGAGAAAAGAATTGCTTCAATTCTACAAATAGAAAAGGAACCCCTTTTTGCAAGTTAGGGGGTGCAGAGACGTGAATCCAAGGTGATATATCAGAAGATAAACCGCAGGGAGAGGGAGCCCCTGTAAGCCAGTCCCGAAAAGTGTTATAAGCAGCAGAGTGCAAATTCGGAACTTTTAGAAGTCTGCTCCGGTGGGAGCAAACTGCCTGAATGGCTCAGATGGTGAAGCTGGGCAGAATCCCAGGTGGGAGAGCAGGGTTTCAGGATCCCTGGGGTCACAAAAAGAATGGGGGTGCCTGAGTGCAGCAGAGTTCCCATGCATCTGAGCAGGGAAGCCAGCTGCAAACAGTGAGTGTCCAGACGCCAACTTTCTGCTCAGTGATACCATAAACCAAGAACTGCTGCAGGATTGGGCAGCTGCTCTCCACGAGTGCTCAGCAGGAGGCAGAACTGCCTTACCCTGCAGGAATGGCATGGGTGCCCAGCACAGGAGTCTGTAAAGTTTGGTGACTCAAAATGGGATCATGTGCCTGAGATGAAAATGATTGTTTGTAGGCTGGGTGAAACACAGAGTTCTGACAGAAACCAGGAAGACAAGAATAATTGACTGCTTTTCTGGGAGGGCTCACTGAAGAGTGGGGGGTGCAAACTTTCAGCTTTGGGCCTAGAGAACCAGACACCGCCATTTTCATCCCCCATAAAGGCACTGAAAGCCTTCAAGCAGCAAAATAGCCACAAAGAGCAATCTGGAGCCACTTACATTGCATCTGGCCCCCTGGCAATGGCGGTGCAATTCTGCCCCAGCAAAGACACCTGAGAATTGGCGCAACAGGCCCCTCCCTCAGAAGATCAGCAGGAAATTCCAGCTAATACCAAGTTTACCGATCATAGAGAAGTGCAAACTCCAGCTCTTGGGGAAAACAGTATTTAACATTCCTATTTTTTTCTTATTGTTCCTTAATCTTTCAGTTTTATACTTTCCCCCCCCTTTTCAGCTATTTTCTTATTTTATCGACTCTTTTTTTAAGTTGTTTTTAATTATCATTTTTACATTACTTTTTTCCCGTTTTACTCTTTGTTTGGGTTTTTATTTATTTAAATTCAGTTAGCCAACATATAGTACACATTAGTTTTTGATGTAGTGTTCAGTGATTCATTAGTTGCCTATAACACCCAGGGCTCATCACATCATGTGCCCTCCTTAATTCCCATCACCCAGTTACCCCATCCCCCACCCACCTCCTTTTCCACAACCCTCATTTTTTTTTTCCTGGAGTCAAGAGTCTCTCATGATTCATCTCCCTCTCTGATTTCTTCCCATTCAGTTTTCCCTCCCTTCCCCTATGATCCTCTGCTATTTCTTATATTCCACATATGAGTGACACCATATGATAATTGTCATTCTCTGCTTGACTTATTTCACTTAACATAATACCTTCCAGTTCCATCCACGTCAATGTAAATGGTTGGTATTCATCATTTCTGATGGCTGAGTAACATTCCATTGTATATATGACCTACATCTTCTTTATCCATTCACCTGTTGAAGGACGTCTCAGTTCCTTCCACAGCTTGGCTATTGTGGACATTGCTGCTATGAACATTGGGGTCCACATGCCTCTTCTTTTCACTACATCTGTATCTTTGGGGTAAATACCCAGTAGTGCAATTGCTGGGTCATAGGGTAGCTCTATTTTGAATTTCTTGAGGAACCTCCACACTGTTTTCCAAAGTGGCTGTACCAGCTCACATTCCCACCAACAATATAAGAGGGTTCCCCTTTCTCCACATCTTCGCCAACATTTGCTGTTACCTGTCTTGTTAATTTTAGCCATTCTAACCTGGTGTAAGGTGGTATCTCATTGTGGTTTTGATTTGTATTTCCCTGACAGCACATAACATGGAGCATATTTTCATGTGTCTGTTGGCCATTTGTATGTCTTCTTTGGAGAAGTGTCTGTTCATGTCTTCTGCCTACTTCTTGACTGGATTATTTGGGTTTTGGGTGTTGAGTTTGATATATTTTATACACACACACACATACATTTCATCTTTTGGCTTTCTTTCATCATATTCAATTTTATTTTTCTAAATATATGTTTTTCCTTCTTTCTTATTTTGTAATCTAGCTTCTAACAAACAGACCAAAACATACCCAGGATCTAGTTTATTATTCTATTCTGTCCAACTTCTTGTTCAATTTTATTCTCTTTATTTTTTGTTTGTTTGTTTCTGCTCTCTTCTGATTTGTTTAGTGTATATTTTTCTGGTGTCATTGTTGCTATTTTTGTATTTTCTCTCTCTCATCTGTTCTTTTCTGGACATAATGACAAGATGAAGAACTCACCCAAAAAGAGAGCAAGAGGCAGTACTCACTGCCAGGGATTTAATCAATACGGATATAAGTAAAATGTCAGAACTAGAATTCAGAACAATTATAAAGATACAACCTGGGCTTGAAAAGAGCATAGAAGACATTAGAGAATCCCTTACTGGAGAAATAAAAGAACTAAGATCTAATCGGGTCAAGAATCAAAAAGGCTATTACTGAGATGCAATAAAAAATGGAGGCTCTAACTGCTAGGATAAATGATGCAGAAGAGAGACTCAGTGATATAGAAGACAAAATGATGGAGAATAAGGAAGGTGAGGAAAAGAGTTAAACAACTACTGGATCACAAGGGGAGGATTTGAGAGATCAGTGATACCATAAAATTAAACAATATTAGAATAATTGCGATCCCAGAGGAATAGGAAAGAGACAGGGGGCAGAAGATTTATTTGAACAAATTATAGCTGAGAACATCCCTAATCTGGGGAAGGAAACAGGCATTCAAGTCCAAGAGCCACAGAGAACCCCTCAAAATCAATAAAAATAGGTCAACACCTCAACATATAATAGTGAAGCTTGCAAATTTCAGAGATAAAGAGAAAATCCTGTAAAAGGCTCAGAACAAGAGGTCCTTAATCTGCAAGGGTAGAAACATAAGGCTGATAACAGACCTGTCCACAGAGACCTGGCAGTCCAGAAAGGACTGGCATGTTATATTCAAGATGCTGATGAGAAAAATATGCAGCCAAGAATACTTTATCCAGCAAGGCTGTCATTCAGAATAGAAGGAGAGATAAAGAGCTTCCAGGACAAACAGGAACTAAAAGAATTTGTGATCACTAACCAACCCTGCAAGAAATATTAAAGGGAATCCTTTAAGCAAAGAGAGAGCCCAAAAGTAACAAAGACTAGAAAGGAACAGAGACAATATACAGAAATAGTGACTTTACAGGTAATACAATGGCACTAAATTTATATCTTTCAATAATTCTCTGAATGTAAATGGGCTAAATGCTCCAATCAAAAGACACAGGATGGGAGGAGTTAAGATGGCGGAGGAGTAGGGGACCCCTTTTTCAGCCGGTCCCCTGAGTCGAGCTGGATAGGTACCAGACCAGCCTAAACAACTACGGAATCAGCCTGAGACGCAGGAAGATACATCTGGATCTCTACAAATGAACATCTCCAGCGCTGAGTATTGAGGTATGAAGCGGGGAGCCATGAAACCGCGCACAGATATTGGAAGATAAATGGAAGGGGGAGGGAGCCGCCGCATTCGGGCGCCGGGAAGCGGCAGCCACCTGCACGGGGGAGCGGGTGGACTCACAGACGGCACCCGTGAGAGAGCGGACTGAGACTGGTGAGCCGGGAGCGCGCACCACCAGGCATCTCGCTGAACACCGGAATCCCGGTGTGCTCACGGGATCCAGACTGAGACCGGGAGCTCCCGGAGCGCGTGCGGGCAGCTGGCGGCTGGCGGGCCACCTGCACGGGGGAGCGGGCGGACTCGCGGTCGGCACCCACGAAACAGCAGACTGAGACCCTGAACCAGGTGCGCACGCCACCAGGCTTCTCACGGAACTCCGGAATCCCGGTGTGCTCACCGGGCATAGACTGAGACCCGGAGATCCGGGAGCACACGGGGGTGGCTGGCGGCTGGCGGCGTTAGAAACACAAAGGACAGAGACGCGCCGGCCCTGGAAGTGAGGGCAGGGACGGCCAGGTGTGGGGCGCACATCCCGGGATGCTGCAGGGTTGAGCAGCACCAACAGTAACGGAGTTAAAGTGGCCAGAACATCAGTGGAGAATGGGCCGCAATCCCTCTGTTCTGTGACAATCCAGCCTCTGCTGCTCTGACTCTCAGAAGAGGCACAGCAGACCACCAGGGATAGCCGCCAGAGAACAAAAGCCTGGAAATACTGGCTCACAGCGTGCCCATCCCCATCCCCCCTCGCAGGGGACACAGAGACTCTACCCAAACAGGATTGCCTGAGTATCCACGCGGCAGGCCCCTCCCCCAGAACACAGAAGGCAGGCTGAAAAATCAAGAAGCCCACAACCCAGGGCGCCTGGGTGGCATAGTCATTGAGCGCCTGTCTTCGGCTTAGGGCGTGATCCCAGTGTTCCGGAAAGGAGTCCCTCATCAGGCTCCTCCGCTGGGAGCCTGCTTCTTCCTCTCCCACTCCCCTGCTTCTGTTCCCGTTCTTGCTGACTGTCTGTCTCTCTCTCTCTCTCAGATAAATAAATAAATAAAATCTTTAAAGAAGAAGCCCACATCCCTAAGACCCCTATAAAACAAGGGGCACGGCCTGGGACCCAGTCAATAATTTGGGCTCTGGACAACCCCGCAACCTCTCCTCATCAGAATGACAAGAAGGAGAAGCCCCCCCCCCCCCAGCAAAGAAAAGACAGTGAGTCTGTGGCCTCTGCCACAGAAATAATGGATATGGATGTAACCAAATTATCAGAAATGGAATTCAGAGTAACGATGGTCAAAATGATGAGTAGAATTGAAAAAAGTATTAACGAAAAGGTTACTGAGAATATAGAATCCCTAAGGACAGAAATGAGAGTGAATCTGACAGAAATTAAAAATTCTATGAGCCAAATGCAGGCAAAACTAGAGGCTCTGACAGCCAGGGTCACAGAAGCAGAGGAACGGGTTAGTGAATTGGAGGATGGGTTAATAGAGGAAAAAACGAAAATAGAAGATGGTCTTAAAAAAATCCAAGCCCACGAATGTAGGTTACGGGAGATTACTGACTCAATGAAATGTTCCAATGTCAGAATCATCGGCATCCCCGAGAGGGTGGAGAAAAACAGAGGTCTAGAAGAGATATTTGAACAAATTGTAGCTGAAAACTTCCCTAATCTAGCGAGGGAAACAAACATTCATGTCCAAGAGGCAGAGAGGACCCCTCCCAAGCTCAACCACAACAAACCTACGCCGCGTCACGTCATAGTGCATTTTGCAAATATTAGATCCAAGGATACAGTATTGAAAGCGGCCAGGGCAAAGAAATTTCTCACGTACCAAGGCAAAGGCATCAGAATTACGTCAGACCTGTCTACACAGACCTGGAATGAGAGAAAGAGTTGGGGGAGCATTTTTAAAGCCCTTTCAGAGAAAAACATGCAGCCAAGGATCCTTTATCCAGCAAGGCTCTCATTCAGAATTGATGGAGAAATAAAGACCTTCCAGAATCGCCAGTCATTAACCAATTTCGTAACCACGAAACCAGCCCTACAGGAGATATTAAGGGGGGGTTCTATAAAGGTAAAAAGGCCCCAAGAGTGATACACAAAAGAAAGTCACAACCAATACAAACAAAGACTGTACTGGCAACATGGCATCATTAAAATCATATCTCTCAGTTCTTAGTGCCAATGTGAATGGTTTGAATGCTCCCATAATCCACCACAGGGTTGCAGATTGGATAAAAAGAAATGACCCATCCATTTGCTGTCTACAAGAGACTCATTTCGAACCCAAAGATGCCTTCAGACTGAGAGTAAGGGGATGGAGTACCATCTTTCACGCAAATGGACCTCAAAAGAAAGCTGGGGTAGCAATTCTCATATCACATAAATTGGATTTTAAACTAGAGACTATAGTTAGAGACGCAGAAGGGCACTATATTATTCTTAAAGGAAGTATTCAACAAGTGGATATGACAATTATAAATATATATGCCCCAACAGGGGAGCAGCTAGATACACAAGCCAACTCTTAACCAGAATAAAGAGACATATAGATAAAAATACATTAATAGTAGGGGACCTCAACACTCCACTATCAGAAATAGACAGAACACCCTGGCAAAAACTAAGCAAAGAATCAAAGGCTTTGAATGCCATACTTGACGAGTTGGACCTCATAGATATATATAGAACACTACACCCCAGAACCAAAGAATACTCATTCTATTCTAATGCCCATGGAACATTCTCAAGAATAGACCATGTTCTGGGACACAAAACAGGTCTCAGCCGATACCAAAAGATTGAAATTATCCCCTGCATATTCTCAGACCACAACGCTCTGAAATTGGAACTCAACCACAAGGAAAAATTTGGAAGAAACTCAAACACTTGGAGACTAAGAACCATCCTGCTCAGGAATGACTCGATAAACCAGGTAATCAAAAATCAAATTAAACAATTTGTGGAGACCAATGAGAATGAAAATACAACAGTCCAAAACCTATGGGATACTGCAAAGGCAGTCCTAAGGGGGAAATACATAGCCATCCAAGCCTCACTCAAAAGAATAGAAAAATCTAAAATGCAGTTTTTATATTCTCACCTCAAGAAGCTGGAACAGCAACAGAGGGACAGGCCTAATCCACGCATGAGGAAGCAATTGACCAAAATTAAAGCAGAAATCAATCAATCAGAAACCAGAAGTACAGTAGAGCAGATCAACAGGACTAGAAGCTGGTTCTTTGAGAGAATCAATAAAATTGACAGACCACTGGCAAGACTTATCCAAAAGAAAAGAGAAAGGACCCAGATTATTAAAATTATGAATGAAAAAGGAGAGGTCATGACGAACACCATTGAAATTGGAAGGATTATTAGAAATTTTTATCAACAGCTATATGCCAATAAACTAAGCAATCTGGAAGAGATGGAATCCTTCCTGGAAACCTATAAACTACCAAGATTGAAACAGGAAGAAATTGATTTCTTAAACAGGCCAATTAATGATGAAGAAATTGAGTCAGTGATAAACAACCTTCCAAAAAACAAAACTCCAGGCCCGGATGGTTTTCCTGGGGAATTCTACCAAACATTCAAAGAAGAAATAATACCTATTCTCCTAAAGCTATTTCAAAAAATAGAAACAGAAGGAAAGCTACCAAACTCATTCTATGAGGCCAATATTACCTTGATCCCTAACCAGGCAAAGACCCCCTCAAAAAGGAGAATTACAGACCCATTTCCCTAATGAATATGGACGCCAAAATCCACAACAAGATACTTGCTAATAGAATCCAACAGTTCATTAAAAGGATTATCCATCACGATCAAGTGGGATTCATACCTGGGATGCAAGCGTGGTTCAATATTCGCAAATCAATCAGCGTGATACATCATATCAACAAGAAAAGACTCAGGAACCATATGATCCTCTCAATTGATGCCGAAAAAGCATTTGACAAAATACAGCATCCTTTCCTGATTAAAACCCTTCAGAGTGTAGGAATAGAAGGTACATTTCTCAATCTCATAAAAGCCATCTATGAAAAGCCTACTGCAAATATTATTCTCAATGGGGAAAAGCTGGAAGCCTTTCCCTTAAGATCAGGAACTCAACAAGGATGCCCACTCTCGCCACTATTATTCAACATAGTACTAGAAGTCCTTGCAACAGCGATCAGATGACAAAAAGGGATCAAAGGTATTCAAATCGGCAAAGAAGAAGTCAAAATGTCTCTCTTCGCAGATGACATGATACTCTATATGGAAAACCCAAAAGAAGCCACTCCCAAACTATTAGAAGTTATAGAGCAATTCAGTAACGTGGCAGGATACAAAATCAATGCTCAGAAATCAGTTGCATTTCTAGTTGGTACAGCCACTCTGGAAAACAGTGTGGAGGTCCCTTAAAAAGTTAAAAATTGAGCTACCCTATGATCCAGCCATTGCACTACTGGGTATTTACCCCAAAGATACAGACGTAGTAAAGAGAAGGGCCATATGCACCCCAATGTTCATAGCAGCAATGTCCACAATAGCTAAATCGTGGAAGGAGCCGAGATGCCCTTCAACAGATGACTGGATTAAGAAGTTGTGGTCCATATATACAATGGAATATTACTCAGCTATCAGAAAAAACGAGTTCTCAACATTTGCTGCAACATGGACAGCACTGGAGGAGATAATGCTAAGTGAAATAAGTCAAGCAGAGAAAGACAACTATCATATGATTTCTCTCATCTATGGAACATAGGAACTAGGATGATTGGTAGGGGAAGAAAGGGATAAAGAAAGGGGGGTAATCAGAAGGGGGAATGAAACATGAGAGACTATGGACTATGAGAAACAAACTGAAGGCCTCAGAGGGGAGGGGGGTGGGGGAATGGGATAGACTGGTGATGGGTAGTAAGGAGGGCACGTATTGCATGGTGCACTGGGTGTTATACGCAACTAATGAATCATCGAGCCTTACATCGGAAACCGGGGATGTACTGTATGGTGACTAACATAATATAATAAAAAACCATTAAAAAAAAAAGACACAGGATATCAGTTGGGATTAAAAAAAAAAAAACAACATAAAATGCTGTCTAAAAGAGACTCACTTTAGACCCAAAGCCACCTCCAGATTGAAAGTGAGGGGGTGGAGAACAATTTATCCTGCTAATGGACATCAAAAGAAAGCTGGAGTAGCAATCCTTATATCAGACAAGTAAGATTTTAAACCAAAGACTTTAATAAGAAATGAAGAAGGACTTTATATCATAATAAAAGGGTCTATCCAATAAGATCTAACAATTGTAAATATTTATGTCCCCAACTTGAGAGCAGCCAATTATATAAACCAGTTAATAACAAAATTAAATAAACACATTGATAATAATACAATAATAGTAGGGACTATAATACCCCACTCACAGTAATGGACAGATCATCTAAGCAGAAGATCAACAAGGAAAAAAGAACTTTGAATTACACACTGGACCAGACGGACTTCACAGATATATTCAGAGTGTTTTATCCTAAAGCAATAAAATACGCATTTTTCCCGAGTGCACATGGAACATTCTCCAGAATCCTGGGTCACAAAATGCTCATGGATTGGAAGAACAAATATTGTTAAAATGTCTGTGCTACCCAGAGCAATCTACACATTCAATACAGTCCTTCTCAAAATACCATCAACATTTTTCAGAGCTGGAATAAATGATCCTAAAATTTGTATGGAACCAAAAAAGACCCTGAATAGCCAAAGGAATGTTGAAAAAGAAAACAAAAGCTGGAAGCATCACAATTCTGACTTCAAGCTGTATTACAAAGCTATGATCACGAAGACGGCATGGTACTGGAACAAAAACAGACACATAGATCAATGGAACAGAATAGAGAGTCCAGATATGGACCCTCAACTCTGTGGTCAACTAATCTTCAACAAAGCAGGAAAAAACATCCAATGGAAAAAAGTCTCTTCAATAAATGGTGCTGGGGAAATTGGACAGTTATGTACAGAAGAATGAAACTCGACCATTCTCTTATACCATACACAAAGATAAACTCTAAATGGATGAAAGACCTCAACGTGAGACAGGAATCCATCAAAATCCTGGAGGAGAACATAGGCAGTAACTAACCTCTTTGACATCGGCCACAGCAACTTCTTTCAAGACACGTCTCCAAAGACAAGGGCAACAAAAGCAAAAATGAATTTTTGGGACTTTAAGATAAAAAGCTTCTGCACAGCAAAGGAAACAGTCAACAAAACTAAGAGGCAACCCACGGAATGGAAGAAGATATTTGCAAATGACAGTACAGATAAAGGGCTGGTATCCAAGATCTATAAAGAACTTCTCAAACCAACATCCAAAAAAGAAATAATCAAGTCAAAAAATGGGCAGAAGACATGAACAGACAATTTTCCAAAGAGGAGATACAAATAGCTAACAGACAAATGAAAAAGTGTTCAACAACATTAGCCATCAGGGAAATTCAAATCAAAACCACTTTGAGATACCACCTTACACCTGTTAGAATGGCAAAAAATGACAAGGCAAGAAACAACAAATGTTGGAGAAGTGTGGAGAAAGGGGAACCCTCTTACACAGTTGGTGCAAATGCAAGTTTGTACAGCCACTTTGGAAAACAGTGCGGAGGTTCCTCAAGAAATTAAAAATAGAGCTACCCTATGACCAGCAATTGCACTACTGGGTATTTACCCCAAAGATATAGATGTAGTGAAAAAAGAGGCACGTGGACCCCAACGTTGGTTCATAGCAGCAATGTCCATGATAGCCAAATCATGGAAGGAGCCAAGATGCCCTTCAACAGATGAATGGATAAAGAAGATGTGGTCCATTTATACAGTGGAATATTACTCAGCCATCAGAAAGAATGATTACCCAACATTTGCATCAACATGGATGGGACTGGAGAAGATTGCGCTAAGTGAAGTAAGTCAAGCAGAGAAAGACAATTATCATATGGTTTCACTCATTTGTGGAACATAAAGAATAGCAGGGAGATCGGTAGGAGTAGGAAGGGAATAATGAAGGGGGGGTAAACAGAAGGGGAAATGAACTATGAAAGACTATGGACTCTGGGAAACAAACTGAGGGTTTTAGAGGGGAGGGGGGTGGAGGGATGGGCTAGCCTGGTGATGGCTATTAAGGAGGGCACGTATTGCATGGAACACTGGGTGATATAAGCAAACAATGAATCATGGAACACATCAAAAACTAATGATGTACTGTATGGTGACTAACATAATTTAAAAAATCTTTAAAAAATTAACTACTATCATGAAACAGATCGTGTATCAAAATGCAATAAAACATGTTTATTCTTAATTCTTAATAATAAACAATTATTGATAAAAATCTTAATTCTTGATTTTAAAAATGTCATTCTTAAAAGCAATAGTGAAGGAAAAAAGAAAATTGCGTAATTTTACATTGTATATGTAAATTCTTACATTTCCAAACCATACTGCTATATATATATTTTTTAAGATTTTATTTATTTATTTGACAGAGAGAGAGACAGCCAGCGAGAGAGGGAACACAAGCAGGGGGAGTGGGAGAGGAAGAAGCAGGCTCCCAGTGGAAGAGCCTGATGTGGGGCTCGATCCCAGAACTCCGGGATCACGCCCTGAGCCAAAGGCAGACGCTTAATGACTGAGCCATGCAGGCGCCCCCCCATACTGCTATATATTAAATACTTTATAAATACTAGTCATTGTTTATGTTTTTATATAAAGAGTAACTGGAAAGTTACACAAGGTTGTATCTGAGAAGGAAAGAAGGTAAATGTTTCGGAGCTGGAGACATATGCAAAAGGGACTTCAACTTTATCAATAATGGTTACTTCAATTATGTTTTTTAAAGATCCAAAGTAGATATAAGAATACATCCATTCTGAGTGGTGGGTGTCTTTGTAATATTTTTCTCAAAACTTCCCTGTATTTTGCTCCCCCATTTGGGTCATAAGTGTAAATAAAGATTTACTTATAAGCATGTACAGGCTTGGCAGAACATAGTTTATAATAGGAGGTTTGGATGTTTTATGGACAAGTCCTGGCAAACCTAAAGGAGCTAATAAATGCTCTGTTATTTAAACTGTTGCCAAGTATGGAAGAGATATACAGTTTCCTAGTACACCTTTTACACTTGCCATGTTTAAAATGTGCAGTTTGTTTATTTGTTTCTCGCGTATTGAGTTTGAGAAGTTCTTTATAGATCTTGGATACCAGTCTTTTATCTGTAGTGTCATTTGCAAATATCTTCTCCCATTCTGTGGGCTGCCTCTTAGTTTTTTTGACTGTTTCCTTGGCTGTGCAGGAGAACAAGTTCTCAACATTTGCTGCAACATGGATGGCACTGGAGGAGATAATGCTAAGTGAAATAGGTCAAGCAGAGAAAGACAATTATCATATGATTTCTCTCATCTATGGAACATAAGAACTAGGAAGATCGGTAGGGGAAGAAAGGGATAAAGAAAGGGGGGGTAATCAGACGGAGGAATGAAGCATGAGAGACTGTGGACTCTGAGAAACAAACTGAGGGCTTCAGAGGGGAGGGGGTGGGGGAATGGGATAGACTGGTGATGGGTAGTAAGGAGGGCACGTATTGCATGGTGCACTGGGTGTTATACGCAACTAATGAATCATTGAACTTTACATCAAAAACCAGGGATGTACTGTATGGTGACTAACATAATATAATAAAAATAATAATAAAAATAATAAAAAATAAATAATAAATAAAATGTGCAGTTTGCATGTTGGCAGGTAGCCAGTGTAAAACACTTGTCACTACAACAGAGAAATCCACAATTGGAAAGGTAAAAAAAATAAATAACATACATAGAGATGGGTCAAAAACTATTACAAAATGAAATTTGAAACTCCAGCTATGTCAAGAATTCTGGTTAATAAGCAAATTATTTGAAGAGATACAATTCCTTAAATTTACAATGTAAGAAAGTGTTGACAGTTCTGTCCAGGACTGAGGTGAGATGCATCACACCTTCCAGAGCCTCATTCTTCCTCTGGCATGACTGACATCTCGATGGAAGATGTGGAGAGAGAATTTAAATGGGGTATCTATCAACATGTCATTTCTAGAAGACATTCTACCTATGGTCATTCTTTTGCAATATCAAGGTCCCTCTCTTCTTCCTGTTTTTAATTTTCTTTTTGGACTTCAGTTGCAAATAACTGAGTTAATTATATTCCTTATGGCACATTACCATTTTTTGTCCTTGTAAGATCTCTGTCCTATTTTTTTCTTTATGTACTTATATACCAATTAATTTAATTCCTATTCTCCTTGTGCCCCATCATCTTCCTATAGGGAGCTATTTTATTCTCTTTAAAGTATATTCTCCAGCAAACAGCCTTCAGACTTCATCTTCACTGCCAGCTCTCTTTGATGTCTAGCCTGCCGGCCCACACTACAGATTTGGACATACCAGCCTCCAAAATCACATGAGAAAATTCCTTTTATTACATCTCTTTATATATATCCTATTGGTTCTCTCTGGAGAACGAGACCAAGACCGTACCTCATGGAAAGAATCACCTCTTGCTGCCTACCCACTGTCCTAGTGGTGGACACAGATTTCCTTTAAAATCTGTATTATCACAGAAATGTCACAGTGAGCATCCTCAAATGTGTCCCCTTATGGACCCGTGTAAGAATGTTCTGAGTTTCAGACATAATCATTTCACAGACCCAGAGCCTTTGGTTACAGGGGAGGCCAGACCCCCTTGAGAAAGGACTCTGCAAAATTGCTACAAATACACTCTGCAAACCTCCCTCTAATCTTTCCCCAAATGAAAACCAGTCCAACCATTTCCTAAATGTTTAGATTTGATCATTACATAGTAGGAATATTCAGTCAGATGTTGCCTTAGATTAATTATTTTTAAAACTGCCTCTTAGGGGCACCTGGGTGGCACAGTCGTTAAGCGTCTACCTTTGGCTCAGGGCGTGATCCCAGCGTTCTGGAATTGAGCCCCACGTCAGGCTTCTCCGCTAGGAGCCTGCTTCTTCCTCTCCCACTCCCCCTGCTCGTGTTCCCTCTCCCGCTGGCTGTCTCTCTCTCTCTGTGTCAAATAAATAAAAATAAAATCTTTTAAAAAAATAAAACTGCCTCTTAAAATGCCAAAAACATAAGCAAACAAACAACAGCCCCAAATTTCTAATTTTACATTTTATTTAAATTGTCCATGAAGTGAACTGATCGTTAAAACCAGTGTTAAGGGGCGCCTAGGTTGTATGTCCAACTCTTGGTTTCGGCTCAGACTGTGATCTCAGGGTTGTCGGATCAGGCTCTGCACTCAGCGCAGAGTCTGCTTAGGACTCCCTCTCCCTCTGCCTTTGCCCCTGCTAGCTCTCTCTCTCTCTCTCTCTCTTTCTCTCTGGAATAAATAAATAAATCTTTTTTTAAAAAGGGAAAGAAAAACAACGGTGTGAAGTTAATCAATGCTTACCTATTCTCAATGGCCAAAAACCTTAGTTTATTTTAGTCTGTGGCTTCCCTAGACCACTTCTGTCTTGGTTTCCCAAGTCTGTTCACTGTGGGGAAATGGAACCCACTCAACTCAGAAGAGCTTTTGGTGATATAAAGATTGGAAGCCAGGGGATTGTATGTCCTTTCCACCTTCCATCTGGAGCATTTATAATTGCAGACCCCAACCACCCTTGCAGACCAAGGCAGACTTAGAGGGCCCAAGGTCATCGTGTTCAAATGTGACCTGAAGGAAATCTATGTAGGGGTGTGTTGAAAGGAATGAAAACATTCTGAGAGTTTTGTTCATTATGCTTAACCACTCACATTTTTATTAGCAGTTGGCATCAAAGGAGTTTTTTTAAAGACTGGGCAACATCAAAAGAAAGAAAAACTGGAGAGAAAGCTTGGCTGAGGTGAAATGAATTGACAACATGAGGAAATGCAAGCTGTAGTGTGGACCATGATTGCAGAAAGGTTCTCCTTGGTGAAGAAAGATCTCTTAGTGGCTGGACAAATTCCCTCATCAGCACCTGGAATGTGTGGCTGGACTCAGAATGAGTTAGCACACAGATAGCATTTGCGCTCAGCCAGAAGAGGACACCATGGGGTGGCAATGCACTTGCAGATAGTGGCAGGCCTCAGAAGAGGTGTGAAGGGTGCTGCATCAGAGAAGTGTTGCCTTACAGAAGCTGGACTCGTGACTGGGGTTGTCAGGAAGTTGGCGAGCAGGTGCTGGCTTTGCAGAGACTTGGGGCAGTTGGTCAAAAGCCACTGCAGCCACTGCTGGATGATTTGCCTAAACCTGTCACACAGCAAGCTGGTTGGCAGCAAGGGGATTTGCAGCCACCTTGGTTGCAGGAAGTGGATCCATCACAAGTTGGTTGGCCAGAAAGCATGGTGCCACAGGAAACTCGTTTGCAAGTGTTCTTTACAGAACATGGGAGCTGGCAGTTAGCCACTGGCTGGCAGATGAAGGGTATGGAAGGCGCTGGTTGGCAGTGAAGTGGCTGGCAAGGGGAGGACACATAGCATGTAGGATTGCAAGAACTGAACACACAAGTTGATGGCTGGCAGGGAACAGGCATGCAGGGAACCAATTGGCAAGTCTTGAAAATGTAGCAGATGGGTTGGTAATAAGTTGATTTGCAGAGCTGATCTTCACCATTAATGGGTTGACATGAACCTGGTTGGTAGCAAGTTGGCTGGCATGGACTAGCTACACAGATGGTTGGTGGGCAAGAATTTTCAGTACAGGAAGTTACCTTAGAGCAGGATGGCTGGCAGGACCTGGTGTCACAGCAGACCGACTGGCCACAAGCTGGCTGACGTGATCCGGACACAAAGATAGGTTCTTGGCAGGAGCTTTGATGGTCAAGGCTGGCTTCACAGCAATTTGCCTGGCAACTCATAGATTCCGAGCAGGAGGGTTGGCATGAGCTAACCAGACAAGGAGACTGACCAGTGCCAGACTCAGAGCAGGCTGTGCAGGAGCAAATGGGTTGGCAGACAAAACCAATGCAAGAAGTTGCTGGAAGGCAGGTAGGTTGGCAAGAAGCAGGCTCACAGCCACTTGGGGCACTGCTAGATGGCTGACAGTTTTCTTGGCATGTGACCAGTTGCCACGTTCTGCTCCGACAGGAACTAGGCAAACAGATACCATTTCGGAAGCCACCACCATTTGAGCACATGAAAGTGGGCACAGCTGGAATGGCCATGGTGGTTCCGGGACAACAGCTGTCCCCCATGGCGCTGGTGTTAACCTTGCTAGGAAGTTGCAAACTCAGTATACCTGAGTGCGAAAGACATCTAATACATGGGGGCTTTTATAGTCCTTCACTAGGGGTGTTGGTACAACTTAGAGCATCTTTCCTTGTTATTGTTTCTACTCCTTTGCATACAAACATCTGATTAGCAGGCTTCAGGAGCCTGGATAGATATTGCCCCCACTTTCAAAACTTGTCTGTTGAGTTGAGAGTTTTCTTTGCTGAGTTTGGATTCCTTGATGATGTTCCTGCTCTGGGATGAGCTGTCTCTTTTACAGGTTGTTCTCCAGCCTCCCTGAAGCAGGCCTTTCCCTGAACTAACCTTTCATCAGGAGGCCTCAGCCCAGCCAAAGCAGCCTGCTCTTCCTCCAGGAATGCAGTTCTGCACCATTTAGACAATCGGGAAATGAAGCCTTGACCCAGTTGAAAGAGGGTGATGTCCAAGATGGCAAACAGAAAATCAGACAGTGCATCCCAAGGGCACTTCAATGTCTCCACCTCTTTCTAGAACCTTCCCATTTGGTTTTCCTGAAACTCAATTTTATTAGTACCACTAATAATAATAGCAGCAGTAGTAGTAGGAATGGCTTCCATTCCATTTAGAGCATACTTACTATATACCAAGTCCTTGATTTCATTTTTCATTGAATCTTGCAATGACCCTAGGTAGTAGGTGTAATTCTCGCTACTATGTTAGAGGTATAGCAAAACTAACTCAGAGAGTTTAAATCCTGTTCCCAAAATTATGCAAGTAATAAAAGATTGAAATAAGGTGCAAACCTAGTTTGGGCTGACCCCAAAACCTCTGATCTTAATCATCTGTTAGACCTCCTGACTTTGGAATGGAAGGGAAAGACTGTAATATAGTGATTGAAGACTGACGTTTGGTTAGCAGTGCACTGGCTCATGGGAAGGTGACCCAGGGCCCAGGCTGGGGACCATTCATCCACTCCAGTGACTAGATTAAACTGGTATGAGTACTTAACTCTACTTATCCATACACCCAAAGACAATCTTTTAATTTGGAAATTTTAATAACTGCAAAGTATTTTGCCAAGGATTAAATCATATTATGGAGTTCACAACATATAAATTCTATATATATGAAACTACAACAACCAAAAGTGATAGAGGGACATCACTGCAAAGGAATTTTAGTGTTAAATCACCTCTTCCAAGAGGGACTTATGAGGCGTTGGTTGTCCTCATTCTTCCCCTCTTTCTCTGGGCTCATCCTGGCTCTGTATCACCAGCCAACACATCAGCATCCCACACTGGTCCATGCCTGACCTGGTTCACACCAGAGATTGACACCAGAGATTGATAGAGCATGGCCTTGGGATCCCAATGGGGCTAGTGTCATTTTCTGGCTCTGCTACTAACTCATCTGTCAGACGTGTTAGCTCATTACCCAAGTATTCAAAGTACTGAGAGTTTATTAATTAGCCACTTTGCTGTTGCTCAGGTTATTTTTATTTTTATTAGCTGCCTCATAATTTCTGAAAATGCTAGAAATTCTGGAAGGTACTTTTCAAAGTACCAACTAAAGAATATCTTCTCCTTGGCACCCTCCTCCTCACCCTCATTTTAAAAGGAAGAGAAATTTTTCTGATCAAAATGATGCCTGGGAAATCCTCACCCTTGTCATTAAAATACCTTTTCTCTATCATTGCTTTTTGTGATACAGCACCAATCACTCCTTTTGCCATCCAACTCATCGCTAATCATTTTGGCACCTTGCAAACTATAGGGATCACTGCACTCTGTTTTATTCCTGTCTACATCCCAAAGCTCTCACCTTCCGGAAGAAGTATTTTCGGTCTTACCAAATAGGTCAGTCATAATGGGAACATGAATATTTTTGAGAAACCGTGTTAACTTCAACCTGAAGAAGGTGTAAATGTCCTATACTCATACATACCACTTTTATTGTCTTAAAACAATCCATTTTTGTATCCATTTTCCTCTGATTCTGTTCTTGCCTTTCTTCCTCCTAAAGAAACTTCTCAGGTGATTGGTAAGGGTACAAACTTTCAGCTATAAGATGAGTATGGTCTGAGGATCTAATATATAACATAGTCACTCTAGTTAATAACACCATATTGCAAAACTGAAATTTGCTAAGAGAGCTTAAATGTTCTTACACTCCTCCCTCCCAGAAATATGAGGTGATGGATGTGTTAATTAATTAGACGGGAGGAATCTTTTCATGATAACATACGTATATCAGATCATCACAGTGTACACTTCAGATATCTCACGATTTTGTCAATTATACCTCAATAAAGATGAGGAAAAGAAATCTCTCAATAGGGACACCTTTCATTTTGCTGTGGTTCAAGGCACTAAAGACATCTGGTATATCACCAAGGGCTGTTGTGATCACATCAAGAAACATGATGATGCATAAAAAACACAAACTTTGCACAGAACTCTATGTTCTGTATGTTACATGTATTTACATGGTATGGTTTTTTTTTAAGATTTTATTTATTTGACAGAGAGACACAGCAAGAGGGAACACACGCAGAGGGAGCGGGAGAAGCAGGCTTACCACTGAGCAGGGAGCCTGACGCGGGGCTCAACCCCATGACCTGAGCTTGAGGCAGACGCTTAACCACTGAGCCACCCAAGTGCCCCAGCATGGTATGTTGCTCTTGTATGTTTCTTATTCCCTGTGGCTATCCTGAATTCTGTGTTTCGCATTCCCTTGTGAATATATATAAGGTATATATTTGTATGTATGTATGTACATATGTATACATGTGTGTATACTCATACATACATGTATGCATGTATGTATGGGTATTGTTTTTGAGCTTTAAACATATATGTGGTCTTGAGGATTATTTATATCAGCTCTACTCTTGATAGGTTCACCCCTGTTTAGCATATGACCATTGTCCAGTTGTGGGATTTGGGGGGGGGTGCTTTTTTTTAAGATTTTATTTATTTATTTGTCAGAGGTAGAGAGAGCACAAGCAGGGGGAGTGGCAGGCAGTGGGAGAAGCTGGCTCCCCACTGAGCAAGGAGCCCAACGCAGGACTTGATCCCAGGACCCTGGGATCATGACCTGAGCCGAAGGCAGATGCTTAACTGACTGAACCACCCAGGCGTACCTGTCCAGTTGTTTTCACTGCAGCATAGTATTTATTGTGTGAATGTACCACAATTTTCTTTGTTTATGGGCCCTTGGATTGTTTGTCACTCATATCTACCTTATAAAATAGAGGGAAAGAACTCTTACCTCACAGAATTGCTAAGATTAAATGAATCACTGGGACTGTGCTTGGGACAGAGATTTAAAACCCTGGCGAATTCCTCTTGGCTCTGTGAGGATATAAAGATAAATCTCAATGGCCTAATGAGACAGTAACCCTGACGCCAATGTCCTGGTTAAGTTCCACCTTTGAGTTTCTCCCTCTGCCACTGTATAACCCAGTCGTTCTCAAACAGGGGCGATTTTTGCCCTCCATTCCCAGGGATGTTTGCTAATGGCTGGAGACATTGATCATCATACTCGGGGGTTGCTCCCAGCACTTAGTTGGTAAAGGCTAGGGATTCCGCTTAATATCCTGCAATGTGAAGGGTGGTCCCCAAAACAAAGAATTATTCAGCTGAAAATGTCAATAACACTAAATTTGAGAAGCCCTGGTCCACCCCCTCTTGTCCTTAGGATAGCCCAAGCTGCACCTTGAGGACTAGGGATAGCCCTTTATGCTGTGCACTAAGTGACTACTTCGAAGAGACTCTGTCCTTAGGATTGCAAGGGAGTATGTATGGAGTTTACACAGGAGTGTGCCTTGCAGAGACTAGGAGAACCTAAAGTACAAGGCTGTTTGCAGGGGCTGGGCATGTAGAAAGTCCAAGAGCACGTTGGCTGGCAGATGACAGAGGCAGAAGACCCTAGGTGGCAGCAGAGAGGTTGGCAGGAGGTAGAGGGGCAGGAAATGAGCTCACAGCACAAGAAATCCAGGTTATCTTCCTTATTGTAAGTGTGACTTCCCACTTGTTTTTATCCCCCTGTGGACCCCAAAGCCATTGGCTAGCTCTCCAGTCTCCCTATATCCAAGTCCATGCTCCTTCATTTGGTTCTCCACACAAAGGCCATTCTAAAACCCAGTGTTCTTCATGTCACTGCCCTGTAATATGGCCCCTCGATGACTTCATGTCATCCCTGCACCAAAATAAAATGTCTCTATCTAACTTACAAGGCCCGACAAGGGCAGGTCACCGTCTACTTAGCTGACCTCAGAGCTCACCTGCCTCTAAGCACACCTCTGCCCAAGCCTCACTAATGAATGGTGTGCTTACAAGCCTCATTCATTGGTATGTTTCCTCTGCCTGGAAAGCGCTTCCTTTCTGGTTTTGAACTGGTTAATTCTTATTTGTGCTGAAAGACTTAGCTTCAGTATCACATTCCCTAAAAATTCTTCCCTATTTCCCCCCATGCCCTGCTGAGTTCAAGCTGCCTTATACATGCCTCTCTCCCAGTACTTAGCACAGTGCAATGAAGTAACTATCTCTCTGCCTATCTGTCATCCCCACCCCGTCCCTGTAGTGAGCTCCCTGAGAACAAAGACTAAGACATTAGTCTTCTCATTCCTACAGGCTAACACAGTCCCTGGCTAACAGTTGTCTAATAAAGCTTGTTGGGTAGATGAATGGACGAAGCTGCTTTCAAAGACAAACCAAGTTAGCTGATGAGAATATGATATTAACAATGAGAAGAGCATGTCACTTCAACTTAGCCACTTTATTATTGGACAATTAAGTATCTTTTTCTCATGGATGAAGTCCCCAAGGAATGTGAGCACACCCAGTAAGGAAGCACATGCACGAGGACAGAAAAAACTTAATGCTGGGAAAGAGACTCAAGATTATGTGGTGAAGGAGCTCTTCTCAGATTAATGGCGGCAGCAGGCAGGAACCCAGAATGACCCCCATCTAGGTGCCCAGGGCACCTTCATTTGGACCATTAGGAGCCTGACATTTCTGGTGAGTTCTTTGAAGTGTAAGAAGATGGGAGTGATGATGCTGAAAGATTCTAACTAAGTCATTGTGAGCTTTGGGGAAGGTAGTTGAGAATTCCCTCTAGCAGGAGGTTTGCTTTGCAGGAATCAGTGGGCTGAGGCCAGATCAGTGGTCAGCAGGCTTGGTGGCAGTCGGTGGGCTGGCTGCGGCCTCACGGGTGGTTGGGCTGGTGGGTTTGGCCTCACTGATCTGGCAGGGACTGGCATTTGAGACCTCGGCCTTGCAGGATGTTGAGTCAGTGCAATCCGGTTGGCTAGAAGTAGATTTTTTGCAATCCCGTCTACAGGGGTCAACGCAAGGCAGACGGGAGCAGATCGGACGGTAAGAGAGGGAAGTGACACAGGCTGGGCGGCGCAGGATGGAGTAGCATGGGCGGTAGCAGGCAGGGCGGTAAGAGATGGATGTCACATATGGCTGCCTGTAAGTGATGGGTCCAGAGAAGATTGGACGATAGATTGGGCGGTAAGAAACCGAAGGGGTGCAAGGCTGTTTGCAGGAGCTGGGTATATAGAAAGTCCGAGAGCAAGTTGGTTGGCAGATGGCAGATGCAGAAGACCCCGGGCGACAGCAGAGTGGTTGGCAGGAGGTAGATGGGCAGGAAACAGGCTCACGGCAGCTGGACCGGCAGCGCTTGACTACATAGCAGGTAGGTTGACATGGACTAGGCACACAGATACTTGCGGAACAGGGACTGCGCTCAGAGCAGATGGGTTGGCAGATGCTGGAGATGCAACAAGACGGCTCTTGGCAAGTGCTGGAGACACAAGGTGGCTCACAGGGGCTTGGAATACAGCAAACAGGGCGAAGACAGACAGGCTCACAGACCAGAGCCACACAGGAAGCTGGCTGGCAGTTGCTGGACTCTGAGCAAGAAGGCTCACAAGGACTGGGGTCACAGCAGACAGCCTGGCAGCTATTAGCCACAGAGCAGACAGATGGACAGCAGCTAGGTGTGGGGCAGACCGGCTGACCGCAGGTGGGCTCACAGACCACTGGTTGACAGGAAGTAGGCACAGTGCAGACAGCGGAACAGCAGCTGGGCTCACAGATGACTGGCTGGCAGCAGCTGGGTTTGCACGTGATGGACTGGCAGGCAGTGGGTACACAGAGAACTGACTGGCAGGAAGGGGCCTCACAGCACACAGGTCGGCAGCAACTGCTCACTGAGCAAGAAGGCTCACAGATGGTGGCTTCACAGCACACAGGTTGGGCACAGCTGCTCACGGCACAGGAGGGCTCACAGATGGTGGCCTCACAGCACACAGGTTGGGCGCAGGTGCTCACAGCACAGGAGGGCTCACAGATGGTGGCCTCACAGCACACAGGTTGGGCGCAGGTGCTCACAGCACAGGAGGGCTCGCAGATGGTGGCTTCACAGCACACAGGTTGGGCACAGGTGCTCACGGCACAGGAGGGCTCACAGATGGTGGCCTCACAGCACAGAGGTTGGGCACAGCTGCTCACGGCACAGGAGGGCTCACAGATGGTGGCTTCACAGCACAGAGGTTGGGCACAGCTGCTCACGGCACAGGAGGGCTCACAGATGGTGGCTTCACAGCACACAGGTTGGGCACAGCTGCTCACGGCACAGGAGGGCTCACAGCACTGCGGGCCACGGTTAGATGATCCACAGCTCCCTTCGCAAGTCACTAGTTGCCATGTCTGGCTCCGGCAGGAACTGGGCAAGCAGACAGGCCCTCCACAGCTCACCTCAGTGGAGCAGAGAGAGATGCCTGGCACGGACGGGCATTTCCTTGAACAGCAGTTTCCAGACATGGTGGAGGTGCCTCTGCTCCCTTGCGAGTGCTGAGAGGGGTGCTGCCTGACTGGGACAGCTCTCTGAGGCCCTCACTTTTATACCCCCTCACTGACATGTGCAGTTTGGAGCCCCTGCATCTTTTCCTCATTGCTGTTTGAGCCAGTTTTCAGAGGAACATCTTATTATGCCAAGGTTTGTTGATCTGGAAGTTGTTTATCTACCCATAAAGAAGCTGTTTGTTTATTGACTTGCTAAATTTGGAATCCTTGAGCAACAGGTCATCTTGGAATAAGCATCATTGCCTTCAAACTGAATGATCTGTGTTTCTGAGCGTCACGAGCAGGGGAAGAAGAAAGGAACTTATAATTTATCCATCTTCTAGTCCTCTGTACCAGGTCCTGGGGGGGAACACAGGTGTGCCTACATGAATAGGACCCACTGACCCATCCCACAGATCTCACTGTCTGGTGGGCAGACACATATTCAGTTAAACCCATTGCAATGCTATGGTAAAGTCAATAATAGACATATAGGGATTAGTAGAGGGGAGCAGTGGTGAGCTCTGTGGGAGATAGGCTATCTGGGCTGGATTTTAAATGACTGCACTTTACAGCAATGGTCTTATTTAAAACCATCGGCCTTCCCCTGAAATAGGAATTCATCTCCCCCCGTTATAGGTAAAGAAGAGGAGAGAAAAGGTTGGAATCAGAAAGTTTAAGTCACTTGCTAAAGATCCCACCCAGCTTGCGCCCTAATCTAGGGCTGCCCTCCTTTCTCCTCACCATTCTGTCTACTCTGATCTTTCTTAGGAGACTTTGTCAAAGCCACATGTCATAGGTTCAGCCCACTGTGTTGTCCTCCATCCTGTTCTATGAACACCCCTGCCCCCAGACCACTGGCTCTACCTGTCCCTAGGAAACACTTGACCTAGCTTCTCTGCTTTTCCTCCCTATTTTCCTTCCACCCACCCACACCTCTAGCATTCAGTGGCCCTCAAGAATCCCTCTTGATTTTGGTGGTTTTAATAGCTCTTAAAGACACCTCCAAAACCCAAAGGACCAAGAGGAAAGATAAGAGATCTCTTGCAAAGACGTTGTTTAAAAAACAAAGAATACAAATGCTTTCTCAAAGCTTGTCAATGCTACTATTTGAGACAGACATGAGATGAGAAATGTACCCTAGGTTTCTAAACACCAAGGCTTGACATCCTTGCTCAGTAAAGGCCTGCCTCCACTATGTGCTTTCAACATCAATGTAAATGCAGGCTCTCCTTTAGAAAAGCTGAGCCATTGTGCCATCCATTCATCATCTCTCCCTTCATTCATTAATTTATGCAATCACTCACTCAATTTCTCTTCTATTCATCCATTCAATTCAGCCATCACTGGGTTCTGTGTAAGGGATACAAAAAAAAAAAAAAAGAGCTGCAATTCCTGTCTCAAGGAGTCCAAGTTTAGGAGAGAAACCGATACACCCAGAAGCAGTTATGGTACAGTACACAAACAAGTGCTATGACAGACGATGCCCTGGGTTCTATGGAGGCACTCAGGAGAAACACCAACATGCTTTCTAGGAAATTAAGGAAGCCTTCTCAAAAGCATGATACATTTGGGGAGCAGTAAATGGTTCCATAGCCAGGATGAAAGGTACAAGGGGACAGGAAAGAACAGCGATGGGACTAGAAGGGTACTAGGCACTCAATCATGAAAGGCTTTGTGGACCATGATAAGTAGTTAGATTTTACAGTGACACCTGGTTGTTTTAAACAGGGGAGTAACTTGACCATGTTTGCCCTTTGGAAAGACCTCTCTGGCTGTGGTGAAGGGATGGGAGAAGGAGGGCAAGTCTGGAACCAGGGAGACCATTAGGAGTCTGGGGCAATTCCTCAAAAGCTTCATAGTGACAACCTAAACTGGGCAGTGCCTTGGGCCTGCAGCAATATGCGTGGTTGTAAAGAGGCAGAATCAATAGACTTGGTTGAAAATGGAAGATTAGGAACAAGAAGTGTCATCCTTGAGGTGTAGCTCTCAGACAGTTGGAAAAGAAGACTTTTGGACAACTTTGCAGAGGGCAAAGCAGAGAAGGAGCCCCCAATATCCTGATCTCCACCTTTCCAGTTCCTCTCCGTGCCCTTTCTCTTCTGCAGCTAAGCCAGCAATGCAATGCACATGGAGATGGCCTTCCTCGCACAAAGTCCCTTATAAACTCTCTCAGCTGAGAAATTCAAGATGGCATCATCTGTTATGATGGAATGTCATCTCAAAGAATCCTTCCCTGCTATATGGATGAGCAGATCTTTTAACAATCAAGCCTATTCCTACTTTATTCTTATAGCTCTCATTTCCCTTAACATTATATAAGCACCACGAGGGCAAGGATTTTGTGTATTCACTGATATATACCCAGTACCCAGAGCAATGTTTGATACATAGGCAGTTCACAATTAACATTTATTGATTAATGAATGAAGACCTCTGTGGACAACTAAGAAGGTTATCTCTTTGTCAGTAATTCAAAAAAATCACTACCCTGCTCTCACCCATCTGGAGACCATGACCATGAGCAATGCAAAAATCAGCTACTCTGAATCACAACTACTCAATGCAGACCTGTTGGTCTCTTGGCAATTTTGTCCTATTGGCGTGCTCATGCTCTGGCTGTGGTTTTGTCCTGGGAATTAAAGGGCTAGTTCTTAAGAGGCCAATTCCAACAAGAGCAAAAATGACCTAAGTAGTAGAGTCTGAAACTGAATCAGGGCAGACTCAGATTTTGAATTCTTTCCCAAGTAAGACACTGCTAATGCTGCTGGGCTTTTAAATGAAACCAAGAAATGAAAACATAATGAGCTACCACTGTACAGCTGCTAGAAAAGTTAAAAATAAAAAGACCGACAACATAAAGTGTTAGCAAGGATGTGGAGAAACTGGAACTTTCAGACATTGCTGGTGGGAATACAAAATGGTATGGCAAAACAGTTGCAAAACAGTTGAGTAGTTTTTTATAAAGTTAAACATTCCCATACTATTTATCCAGCAATCCAAAACCTAGGTATTTATCCAAAATAAATGAAAACATATGTCCACCCAAAAATTTATACATGAATATTCATAGCAGCTTTCTTCATAATAGCCAAAAACTGGAGACAACCCAAATTCCCATCGGTTGTTGAATATTTTTTCATATACTTTATTCATACAATGTAATATTATTTAACTATTGGTATCTGAAACATGGATGAATATAAATACTGTTATTCTAAGTGGAAAAGAGTTCACACTGTAAGATTTCATTTACAGGAGATTCTAGAAATGGCAAAATTTACAGTGGCAGAAAGATTGATGGTTGCCCGAGGCTGGGATCGGGGGTGGGGAGGATTGCCTGCAAATGGGGCACTGGAGAATTTGAGGGATGATGGCAGGTTCCATATCTTGAGTGCCGTGATGGTTACTTAAGTATATACGATTGTCAAATCTCATCAAACTGTACATTACAATCGTGTGTACTTTCTTATATATATGAAGTATGCCTTAATAAAGTTGGTTTACAAAAAACAAAGTTTTCAAAGGCAAAAATATAAAGATAGTATAATCCCGGTATTATTCGTAAATATGCTTAGAAAGGAGTCTGGAAACATCTACGTCAGTAATAAATGCTGAAGTCGAAGTGGAGAATCCAGGTGGCCGTTAGTCCTTCTTCATATTTTTCTGTATTTTTTCATATTTTTAGAGATCGTTGCCATGCTTATAATCAAAAAATATATTTTCGCTGGTTTGTTGAATGAAACATTGCTTTGCAGGAATAAAAAAATATTGTTCTCCCAAGGCAAGAGCAAAATAAATTTTATTCCACATGTAGCTTAAGATCATGTTTGACAAGAAGTTGAATCAACTGTCTTCTGAATTTTAACCTTCCAGCTGGACTCACACACACCTGGCTTAGCCCCCCCCCCCAGCAGATGGGCATTCACCCCTCTCATCCTTGGGACTGAAGCAGAAGAAATACAGCTGGTTTCAGGACAAGAAAACCTAACCCAGAAGAGGGAGACTTTGCCAAAGCATCTGGCTAGAAGAAAGAGGAATTCCCAGAACATCCGTAAGCACTGTGTTCACCAAGTTCTGCCACAGGAATCTCTTCCATTCCAAATCAAGCTTGTTTTACCAAAGCCTCTTCTCAACTTTGCCAGAAAGTTCTGGCCAGATCTGCAGCCCTCCTGCAGACCCGTTCTAGGAGAGCTCTACAGCTGAAGGAAGCCATGCCCCTTGCTCAAGATTCAACCTTGGCCAGCCTCAGCGTTTACCATTTACTGCATTCTAAAAATGCAGGTCCCAAGGCCGCCCCCCTGGAGCTAATGGATAAGATCTCTAATGGTGATGCTTAAGACTGTATTTTTAAAGCCTCCCCAAGTGAATCTCAGGGAGCACATGGAAGCTTTAATCTGCATCTGGGGTTCTCGTTTAAAATATACGGATTGCCAGGCCACACCCCTGTGGATTCTAACTCTGCCTGTCTCCGGGAAGGCTCCAGAATCTCTATTTTAACTAGCCCCCAGGTGATTCTGATACAAGGGGATTCTGGTCCACAAACCACATTTCGAAAACCCAATGGTGGGTGCCAGAGTAAATTTTCCTGGCCCAGTGCCCAAGAGGGAGCCAAGGAAGAGGCAGGAGAACTAATTTGGTTATGCCAGCAAGCTCGAATTTATTAAGAAGTTAACAAAGAGAAATTTTTGCACTCAAAAGCAGCAGAAAGCTGAGGAGGAAGGTCAGTCCCAAAGCCACCTTGAGTAAGAGGATACCTTACAGTGACAAGACACTTAAGTCCATGAAAATAAAGCCATGGGGATTCACCCTGCGAGCTTCGGGGATCACTTTGGATGGGACCCAGTTTCCATTTCTCACCAGCATATGGCTCTTATTCTCAGGGCCTTGAAACACCAGGGCGGGCGATGGAGAACAAGCCCTCGTCTACAAATAACACGGAGGCAGGACGCTGTCTTGGGAGCCAGGAATGTCCTGGAGACAAGGAGTCTCTCCACCTGCGGCAGGTGGAGGCTTTGCTTGGGCCACCTCCGCGGACCGGGCGGAGGGCTTCACTTGGTCTCGCAAACAGGCGTAGGCTGGCAGCAGACCGGGCCGCAGCACCCCGACGAGCCGCAGCAGCTGGACCCGCAGCAGCCGCTCCCGCAGCCCCCGCAGCCAGAGCCGCAGCCAGAGCCACAACAGCCGCTCCCGCAGCAGCCGCTCCCGCAGCCTCCACAGCCAGAGCCCCCGCAGCCACAGCAGGAGCCGCAGCAGGACGCGCAGCAGGGGCCGCAGCAGCCGCAGCAGGCGGGCTGGCAGCAGCACACTTCACAGCAGTCTTGGTCTTGAGGGCAGCAGGTGAAGCAGTCCCCTGGGCAGCACCCCATGGTCCCGGCGGGTCAGGTGGCAGGTCAGGAGCGCGGCCAGAGTTCCCCACGTCTGACGGTGGCCAGTGGCCAGCAGCTTTTATAGCCCCTCACCTGAGGGTGTTGGCACAGAGGACAGGATGTTTCCTTTGTTATTATTTATGCCAGTTTCCATAAGAACGTTTCATTAGCTGCCTGTTTATTTTCCAGCTCTGAGTACCTCAACTCATAAAAAAGCCCCACTCGGCCCAACTGCTATTTGTCCAGAGGGTAAAAATACATCTCCGAAAAGACCTGTCATCATGGCCAAACTCAGGCCAGCCATCATTAACCCAGGTTGGAGAGAGCCAGGGCCTCTGGCTCTGGAATGGGTGCTCCCCTTCCGCATCTCCCTGGTGGCACGTTGGCAGCCGACCCCTTTCATCATGAGTGCTCATCCTGGAAAATCAGAAGGCTAAAGGCTGGACGACCCGTGCCTCCTGCCGGAGGCAGAGGCTGCTGTACAAGGTCTGGTCCTGTGGCTCCTCCCAGGCGGGAGTGGCGTCCTCATGCCAGCCCGTGTGAGCAAGGCAAACACTTGTGACTGTGTGTGGTATGTGGAGTGTGCCGCACAATTGTTTGGGCTTGGTCAGTGAGCATCAGTCATGATTAATAACTGCCTTGTGAAAAGGAAAGAGACTCATCATAAAACTGCAAGAGGTGGGAGCCACGTTCTCCCTGGACCTCCTGGTGAACTGAATACTCACACTCCTCTCTAAGTGGGCGGAAAGAGCAGTGGTTGGAACCCTTTCCTTGACGGAAGGAGATGAGGGGAGGGAGGGGGAGGAAGGGGAAAGAAAGGGAGGAAGAAAGATCATTGAATATTCAAAATATCACATGATAATGGGAATGTTGGACACTTTTTTTTTAAGAGCTCCTACTTTATAGACCATCTGGGAGAAGGAGGGATTCGGGTAGGAGACACCCAGAGTACCACCGAAGGGAACAAAATGCCTTTGGAAAGAGGCGAGAATCCACAGAGGATTCAGGTCCATGCATAAATTCTGAGACGGGTCAAAATTCCTATCTCCGTGTTGGGTTTGGTACCTTGTCATACTCTTGGAATGGTAATGGCAGCCCTGGAGACTAGGGCTCTGCCTTTGGAAGGCAGCACCCGGAGAAGGGGTGGAGTGGGAGGTGGGGATGGAAGATGGCAGTAAGAGTGGAGATCTGGATCAAGAGACACCGCCCTTCTGTTTTAATTTGCATTTTCTTTTTAGATGACCCTGGAGGTAGGGCAGCCTCTGAGATGGGCTGGATGGGCTGAGGGCAGATGATGGGTTGCTTGGCTCTGAGAGGATGCTCAGTAATTCCCAGGATGTGGAAATTTAGAACTGGGAGGAAGAGATCGTGTGGTCCAGGGTCTCTAACCTGATTTTGCATCAGAATTGCCTAAGGCAGGGGCCTTTGAAAAAATGCAGAACCCCCAACCTGTACCCCAGTCCTGTTAAATCAGAATATGTATTCATGGGAGCTGAGAAACCATATATTTTAAAGTTTCCCAGATGATTCAAATTCAGATTAGGACACAGTGATATAATTTAATGTCACCCCCTTGCCTTTTTTTTTTTTTTTTCTGCAGAAGTTAATACCAAGGCCCAGAGAGGACACATTAATGATAGATTCATAGCCCAGATGTTCTGTTACCTGGTCCCATGTTGCTCTCATCACTCCACATCCACGGATGGACACCTCTGGGTAAGTGTAATCCAGTGATGTCTATGACAGACACATCCTTTTCTTTCTTTCTTTCTTTTTTTTTTTTAAGATTTATTTATTTATTTTAGAGAGAAAGAAAGTGAAAGTGCAGGGAGAGGGAGAATCTCAAGCAGACTCCCTCCCCGCTGAGCATGGAGCCCCATACGGGCTCGATCTCACAACCCTGAGATCATGACCTGAGCTAAAATCAAGAGTCAGACACTTAACGGACTGAGCCCCCCAGGCGCCCCTCATTCTTTGTCATGATAGGTGATGCATTCACATGAGAAAGGCACCAAAAGGTGTGCAGTGAAAAGTCTCTCCTCTTTCTGTGTCCACAGTCAATTCTCTCACCTCTCACCCACCCTCCCCTCTGCTCCCAGTCTCACTTCACCCCTCTGCACCTGAATTTCCTCATCTATGAAGTGCTAATTATGATAATAATAGTGCCAATCTCATAGGCTGTTCTCAAGATTAAATGACTTCTATAAAGCACTTAGAACAGTGTATTGGTCACGTTATTTGATAAACATTCACTATTGTTCATATAAAGAAAAACATACATGTATAGATATATTTTTGTTCATAACATATGATAGCAGGTATAATAGTCACATAATATGCGCACTGGTTTTAACTCTTTTATTCCTTTTAACGCAGTATCTCAGAGCTCATTCCATATCAGTATATTAAAAAGTTCGTCATAGTGGTGTATTGTATTGATAATTTAACCAATTCTCTATTGAAAGACATTCGTTTCTAATATTTCTAATATCTTGCTATTATGAACTTTTAATTTTAAATATTTTGCTATTATGTATCTGTGCAGTTACACGTCTCTTTCTACATCCCTCCCATAAACTGTCGGAAAAGAAATCTCAGGGTCATTGAGCTTTTTCATTTGTAATTTTGATGGATATTGCCAAGTCACCCTTTACGAAGGTTGTAAAACTTACACTCCCATCAGCAATGTGTGAGAGGCCCTGTCTCCTCAAACTTCACCAATACAACATGTAATCAAAGTTTGCGATCTTGCCAATCTGATAGAAGAAAGATAGGCTCTGACCATCATTTTAAATTGCATTTCTATTATTGTGAGTGAAATTAAGCAATGTTTCATATGCTTAAATTTCTATTTATGTTCCTTCTTCTCTAAATTGTCTTTTTATATCCATTGTCCATTTTTCTGTTGGATTGTTGGTCTTTTTACTTTAGTTGATAGGAATGCTTTGTGAAATAGAAAATGAAACCTTGGTCTGTATTATGATTTATAAATATTTTTTGCAGATCATCATTAGCTTTTGATGCTGTAATGAAATAATAATAATAATAATAATAATAATGTTTACATTATGAATTTCGTACCTGCTTATTGTGGAATTTCTGGAAAATACAAAAAATTAAAAGCAAGAAAATAAAAATCATCTATAACCCCCCAACAAAGATATTCTGCTAATATTCTCATTTCCCTTTTTAGCACTTTTTCTCAAGATTTGCATCTAAATATTGATATGACTGTAGGTAGCTCTACATACACATATAAGTATATATGTATCAGATACAAATTTCTAAGTCTGTGTTCCGAGGCATGTTAAAAATACAGTAACTATTTTTCACTGAGACTGCTTATGCCTATTTCCAACCTTCCTTCTAGCTTGTGGGGGAAGAAAAGTCAGTTCTGTATAAACTCAGAAATCGCTCAGAATCTCTCCCTCCCCATCCTTCATCTGGAAATGGCATCTGAGTTTTGTGGGGCTTGGACAATATCGCAGCATTAAGGAGAGTGGCAGTTGGTTCCCAGTGGGAATCCCCTGAAAAGCACATGGTTCTCTCTTATTCTCGGCCACCAACCTCCTTCTTATTTTTCTCCCTCTTCTCCACAAATTCTGCATCCTTCCATCCTCCCTCCAGAAGGTCCAAGGCCCCCACTGTCTGACCACCCACTGTCCTCTGGCATAGAAGTCTATTTTGATTTGCATATACGAAGCATTGACTTGGCTTATTCCCTCTGCATTGCACAATAATAACCCTACCCTGGGGGCAGTGACTGTAGAAACACCCCCTGATGCCCAAGTCGTGAGAAAAGAACAGCAGTGAAAGAAATTTCAGAATAAAGATAAGACCACCGGATTCTCTAAGGTTTTGTCCTGACACCTGTTTTTGCAAAATTGAAATCCTACTGCATAAATTGATTCATACACCAAATATTGCGCTTCACCTGAGAAAACGCTCAGGAAGATGTGATTATTAAATATAATGAAAATCTGAGAGAAATTATATTTTCAAGTTGTTGTAAACCTTCCATATTGCTGGATATCTAAGTGTTTCCAGTTTTCCCATATTAAAAGCAAAACACTGAGCCGAACTTCTTTGATGTGAATCTTTATGCATCTTTCTAATTATCTCCCTCAAGTAAATCTCTAGAAATATAATTACGGAATCTTCAGCATGTTAATAATTTTAAGGCTATAAATAAATATTGAAAAATCATTCTCCAAAAAAATTGTTCCCGTTTGCACCCATTTCACGGGTGCCTTCACCAAGACCAACGAGTATTCTTTTTTAAATCTCTTCGTCAAGAAATGTGGTGTGATCGGTAGGCCAGTCATGGAATCTCATCGTCATTTTTGCTTGTATTGACTTCATTATTGGCGCATTTGTTCTGTAGGCCTCTTTTTCCTCTTTCGGGAATTATACGTCATGCCTATTTTTTTATGAAATTACTCATCTTTCCTAGCTTACGTAAAAGAGTTTATTTTATGCTAAATTATATTACCATATTAACTTTCCTTTCTCACACTCGCTGCAAAATTTGTTCCAGGGGATCATCTCCTTTTGATCGTGTCTTTGGGTTTTTTTATGCACATAATTTTCTTCTTATACAGGCACATCTACCTGCATTTTCCTTTCTGCTGCTTTTGTGCTTCGGAAGGTCTTCACCATTCCCAAATGTGACACCTATTAACTTTTTTTTTTTTTTTTAGTTTTTATAGGTGCATTTTTTTACACTTACTGCTGTTATCTATCAGGAATTTATTTTGGTGTGTGGCAGATGCTGCTTATAAAAATGACCTGGTTTTCCTAATTGGGGCACTCAAATGCATGCTTAGTGAGCAAGAAAGAACAGGGTGGGGAGGTGCAGCGGGCAGGAGTCTTTTAAGAACTTTGGCTTGGTTTCTGTTTTGGCGGCCTCTAGCGTTCATTGGGTGACATTACACATGCAGCTTCTGGTGTTTCTTGCGCAGACAAGACAGGCCGATTCTGGCTTCACCAGAAGCAACTCACCTGGATTTGATGTGAGAAGCTTATAATATTTATATGGCATTGATTTTAAATCATGTGTTCGATTAGCCACCTCTTGGCAAAGGAGGCACATTAGCAGCCCCTCCCATTGTGCCAGGCACTGCACTAGGTACTTTGTATGTGTTTTCTTGGTTAATGCTCGAGATACTATTACAATAAGTATCATGATTCTTTTATTTTGTACATGAGAAAACTGAGGCTACTGAAGATCAATTACATTAACTAGAAGATGCAGAGCTTGGATTTAAACCCAGATCTGTACCAGCTTCTAGAGCCTATTGCCTTTCCTCTACGTCAGGCTTTCTGGAAGGAACCACAGAAAATTGCTTCTTTGTCTTAAGGTAAGCCTTATAGTAAGAATATCTTCTGTGATTGTATGTTTCACAACCACAGAGATCATAACTGTTTTATTTGCCAGTTTACATTCAGTTAAATGCTGTAAGGTGGACATTCAGTAAATATTGGTTAAATAAATGAATTAATAGGGGCGCCTGGGTGGCTCAGTTGTTAAGCGTCTGCCTTCGGCTCAGGGCGTGATCCCAGAGTCCTGGAATTAAGCCCCACATCGGCTCCTCTGCTGGGAGCCTGCTTCTTCCTTTCCCACTCCCCCTGCTTATGTTCCCTCTCTCTCTGTCAAATAAATAAATAAAATCTTTTAAAAAATAAAATAATAAGTGAATTAATAAAATCATAAATGAGAAATGACCCCCTGTAATTCAGTACAGTGAAAAGTGTCAACTAGAAGAGAGTAGGGACTCTGCTGCCATTCCTTATTCCTCTTTCATTGTTATCAATCACTGCTTCACTCAATCTCAGGTCTGCAAGCAGCACTGACCAATAGAACTTTCTGTAATAATAGAAATATTCTATATCTGCTCTGTGCAATATGGAATCCACTAGACGTATATGGCCATGAAGCACGTGAAATATGGCGAAGGTGATGGAGAAACTGATTTTTAACTTTTATTTCATGTTAATATCTTTATAAAGAAATAGCCAACATCTGGCCAGTGGCTTCTGTATTGGACAGGATAGCTCCAGGCGTTCTATTTTACATGGATGGTAGGCTCAGTTATTTGGACTAACCTGCATTATGAAAACAACTAAATGTATTATTTTCTAGGTTTGAATCTTCTTAAGAGCATCCCAGAGCTGACAAGATAGTACAAATGACCCACTAGTTATCAAAGAACTAAGAAAGGTAGGTACACAGAGAAGTGAACTGAGCACTGACACCGCTTCTCCTTTAAGAGCTTTTGCTGCATTTGACAACCTTGAATTGTAGTTTTCATGGCCTTTCTGGGAGACAAAAACAGAAAATAAAGTCCAGCACCCAACCAAGGTAGAGACTCCCCTGGGAGATGCTCCCCTCCATTAAGCTAGAACCCTCAAGGGCCACGCCCTCGGTGTAATGGCTACCCACACATCAACTCAGCACACCCACTCCTACCGTCAGGGCACTGTAAGGAAAGTCGTCCTTCACAACTGACTTTGTGCCATGAATTGAAAGAGGCCTCCGACTGGTAGTGCCCTAGCGCACTGGCAAGAACAAATGTCCTTTCTGGAGGGACACACCACCATCCTACCTCAACAAAGTCCCGCAGATAATATTCAGAGGAAAATTAGTGTAGCAGTCATGTGCCACCAGATATTTCTGTCTCTCAGGAGTGCACTTCTGTATGCCCTGTGAAGTTAAGCACGACCGAGTGACTGGCTTTGGCCAACAGCTCATGAACGGAAGTGGTGCACATCACACGTCATTTCCAGAGCAAGGCTACGTGAGCTGATGCACAGTGTGTCACTTGTGCTTCACCCTCCCCAGCAGATTTCTAGAAGTGTGTCTAGAGATGGAACAACCGTCAGCCTGGATCCTTAAGTAAGTATGATGGTTAGGCATGTGGGACACAGAGCACGAGTAAGAAATAAACTCTTGTTGTGCTAAGATTTGGGACATTTGGGAGTTGTTTGTTTCTGCAGTAACTGTAGTTGACCTACCTAGAATGACACAGTGACACTTGGCAGTCACACACAACTAAGCACACAAGGCAACAAGGCACGGTCAGAACCAGCAGAAATGAGAGCACCAACAGACCGCGGTTCGGGTACTGGAATTATCAAAGACAGGTTGTAATAAGTATCTTTAAAGGAATAAAAAACAAGCCGAAAAATATCTACAGGTGCGATCTTTGGAAATCTAGCTGACAAAAGAAAGTCAGCCCTGTTTAAACCCCCCCCCCCAGAGTTTCATGGATGCTGAAAAGTCAAGATGCAGCCATCCGATGCTTTCTTTTGGTTCCCACCGCCAAGGGAAGACAAAGCAGAGGAAGTCTTTGTTTCAGTCGCTGTGGCTGCATAACAGACAACCCAAATATAATGATACAAATCATTTTACATGTGATTAAAGCATTTTATTATGCTTGTGGATTCTATGGGCCAGGAAATCTGAAAAGGCTCAGTAGGATGGCTTGTCTCTACTCGTGATGTCCAGAGCATCATCTGGAAAGACTCAAAGCCTGCTTGGGCTTCCTCGGGACAGCCCAGGAGAATGAGCTGGAAGCTGCATTGTCTTTCATGATCTATCCTCAGAAGTCACGTAGTGTCACTTCCTCTGCGGTCACAAACTTACCCAGGTTCCAGGGGAGGGTCTATGTCAATGGAAAGGCTAACACAGTCACGTTGTAAAAAGAGCATAGGAATAAGATATTATTGCAGTGTCCTCTTTTCATAGAGTCTTCCACTTTTTCTGGGTAGTCCTTTCCCAGCCTATGGGACGCTCATGGCCTACAGTCATTGTCCTCTGCCTCTTTCCTCCCCTTTACCCCCAATAAAAAAAAAACAAGAGGTGTCTGGCATCAGCCATTCCCTCAAGTTTGCTAATAACCCTTTAACAGAACCATACCTTACGTACTCGGTGTATTTCTTGCCTTGTCTCTCTCTCTCTCTCTCTCTCTCTCTCTCTCTCTCTCTCTCATTACCCATTAGCAAGAACGTAGGGGAATTATTTGAAGGAAGGAGGATAAGTCCTTTCAGCTGGCCGTGAAGGCGAATTTAATGCAATACCTCTGGCTTCACTGAAGTCAGGGAAGTGTGAAGACCAGAAAAGATGGTCCATGTTGAATGCACACTTGTCTCCTATTTCCAGGAAAATCTTCCCAGGCCTGTATTTTATGTTTGGAGCATACATGCCACCACAAACCCATTACTGCCATCTCGGAACTCTTCCCCATGTATAATCAGGGTTCTCCAGAGGAACAGAAACAATAGGATATATGTAGATAAATATAGATAGAGACTATAAGAAGAAGTTCATTATAGAAATTGGCTCACATGTTTAGGGAGGCTGGGAAGTCCCACCATCTGCCATCTGCAAGTCAGAGAAGCAAGAAAGCTGATAGTATGATCCAGTCTGAGTCAAAAGGTCTGAGAACCATGAGCATCTGTATCCAAGGGCAGGAGAGGATGGATGTCCCAGCTCAAACAGAAAGAGCAAATTCACCCTTCCTCTGCCTTTTTGTTCTCATCAGGCCCTCAACTGATTGGATCATCCCTACTCACATTGGTGAGGGTAATCTTCTTTACTCAGTCTACTGATTCAAATGCTAATCTCTTCCAGAAACATCCTCATAGACACACCCAGAAATAATTTTTACCAGCAATTTGGGCATCCTGTAGCCCAGTCAAGTTGACACATACAATTAACCATCATACTTCACAACTCCCCTTTTTCTTTCTACTTTTATTGTAAAATTTCTGACAAAGGATGCCACTGAAGATATCTGAATTAAAATCAAGGATTTTCATTTGAAAAAGGAAACTGCATTCTAAGCAGTAAAGTTTCCTAAGACAACGAATCCATGAGATCAGGTACCTTAGAGAAACTTGCATACCCACAGGTGGCCCTCTTGGTAACCATACCCTTATCTTATTGATGCTTTTCTGGTTGAGAGCATTTCCATATTTGTGTTTGCATATGGTGCTTCCCAGTCCATCATAGAGAGGGAAATACTCATTATGTATCAATCTCATGCAGTGCTTCCAGGAGAACCCCCACGGAGAAGAGTGTACATTCAACATGGATCGTCTTTTCTGGTCTTCATACTTCCCCAACTTCAGTGAACACTGAGCACTAAATTAAACACCTCAGATATTGCAGGCAAAGCTAAAGCATTTGGATCTTTTATAAAAGACCTTTGACTCACTTGTCCCCCTTTCTCCTTATTGTAGGAAGTATGAAAATCACAAATACCTTTACACAACTACCTTATTGCAAGGAGCTGGACAAATGTCATCCCATCATTTTGTGGCTGCAGGTGGCTAGGACCAAACACAAGGATGAATATCCTCCTGGGATATCCATGAGTATCCTACTCAGCCTATCCTTAGCACCAGAAGTTTCCATCAGGTAAGCAGCACCATCAGTAAGACTCCAAGGTCTAATACCCAGGATTACCACAGCCATCATTGGCTGAAATGAAGAGATTAGTGCACTTTTCCACTCAGTTTTTTTGTGTTTTGCTTTATATTTTGATAGCAAAAAAGCCTTTAAAAAAAATCTAAGCATTAAAACAACAACAACGACAGAGAAACTATATTATAAAACCCATTCTTCTCTACTCAGGATGAGTAGTAGTTAAGATTTTTTTCATATTTGCTCTGTGTTTAAAAATCAAGTAAATATTGGGGCACCTGGGTGGCTCTGTCAGTTAAGTGTTTGATTTCGTCTCAGGTCATGATCCCAGGGTCCTGGGATTGAGCCCCACATTGGGCTCCCTGCGAAGCGAGGAGTCTGCTTTTCCCTTTCCCTCTGCTCCTCCCCCCACTCATGCACATGCTTTCTCTCTCTCAAATAAATAAAATCTTTTTTAAAAGCAAGTAAATATAACATGAAAGATTACATGGAGAACTTTGACTTTCATAGCCATGCACGTTCTAATCCCTTCTTCCCAGGCACAAACACAATCACGAATTTAATAAGTACATCTTGTTAATATTTTGTGCTTTTATAAATGTCTATACAAGTCCAAGATTTTTTTAAATATAGGAGTAAACATTAACTAGTATTTTTTAATCTGCTTATTTTTTTAAAAGATTTTATTTATTCAACAGAGATAGAGACAGCCAGCGAGAGAGGGAACACAAGCAGGGGGAGTGGGAGAGGAAGAAGCAGGCTCATAGCGGAGGAGCCTGATGTGGGGCTTGATCCCATAACACCAGGATCACGCCCCGAGCCGAAGGCAGACACTTAACCACTGTGCCACCCAGGTGCCCCTAATCTGCTTATTTAATTGGATATGTGATTGGTATGAGTCTAAAAGAACTGGTTGGTTCGACCAAGAGATTCACTTTTTCACCAGGTCTTCATTTATTGTTAGTCACAGCTTGAGGAAGGAAGGAAGGGAGGGAGGGAGGGAGGGAGGAAGAGGAAGGAAGGAAGGGAGGGAGGGAGGGAGGGAGGGAGGGAGGAAGGAAGGAAGGAAGGAAGGAAGGAAGGAAGGAAGGAAGGAAGGAAGGAAGGGAGGGAGATTCTTTAAACACACCCTGATTCTCAATTAATATCCCAAACTTTCTAGAATATATACCTCATTTTGTCCCCTCTGACCAGCTTTACATCTAAGCAAGAGATGCCCAGCCCCTCTGTAGAGAGAAGAGCCCCAGAGGTAAGATCAAAGCTTTCAAATCGTGGCTTGGTTACTGGGCAGTCCTGTGACATGGGCATGACGGTCACCTTTGGAGTCTCCACTTGAGCACTTCCAAACCAGAACTGGTCAACGCTTGGCATGAATTCCACCTTTGTGCGGTTGAATCAGTTTAGCTCTTAATTTCTGTTTCATGCTGGGCTTAATTCAAAAGTTGCACTCCATGCCCTTGTTCTTGTCACCAACACTCTTTCACGGTGAACATCATGTCCAGTCCTGTGAGTGTCATGGTTGTAATGTAGAGACGACACACGCCTTCAAAGCACACCACGCTAGGGTTAAGAGAAAGGGGAATTACTCCCTTCCCATTAGAACATGCCAGTCATGTGTCTACATGCTTCCCGTTCTCATAGCCACCCAAAGGCTTCTCCTCCCAGTGAGTGAGAAGCATTTTTTGCTGTGTGGCATTCCTCAAGCAACCTCTCTGTGCTTCATTCCTTCATCTGCCCTAAAGGGGTTATTCATTTCAGGCAGACAGGTTATTGTTTGTTGCGTGTTATAAACCCCTATCTCTTCCAGCCCCTGCACAAGCTCCTTTTAGAGGGTAGCTTTATGTGGGTGGTGCTGAGGAGACAAAGGAGTGCGGAATCACTCACAGGAGTTACCAAGAGGCCCAAGAAACATCCTGAAAACACCCAGGAGGACATAATAGATTACGTGCTTCCTAAGTGTCTGCCATAAAAGGCGCCTGACTATCAGTTAAGAAATGTGAAAACTCAGGGGCGCCTGGGTGGCACAGCGGTTAAGCATCTGCCTTCGGCTCAGGGCGTGATCCCAGCGTTCTGGGATCGAGCCCCACATCAGGCTCCTCCGCTATGAGCCTGCTTCTTCCTCTCCCACTCCCCTGCTTGTGTTCCCTCTCTCGCTGGCTGTCTCTATCTCTGTCAAATAAATAAATAAAATCTTTAAAAAAAAATGTGAAAACTCTTATTTAAACTCTCTGACTTGAGGACCAATCGAGTAGGGACAGTGACCCAGATGGAGTCCAGGGGCCAGGCCCTGAGCAGGCTGCATGGTTGTCCCAAGGCTGCCATGTGCAGTGGAGTGGTGGGGTCCCCTAGAAGGTAAAGAGCAGCATCTGTGCCGCTTGCCAAACCAGGCACCTATGGGGTGTGTGCAGCCAGGAAGGGCCTTTCTCTAATACACCAGCGGCACACTTATCTTCCTATTTGAAAACTCAGATTGCTATAACCCGCAAAAATGCCACTTGCTCACTAGCCTCAACTATTTGCCTTCCTCCTAATGCGACTCCCGCCACACACACACATATGCACACGCACACGTCCGAATTCATTTAACTCTGATTCTGAGGCCTCAAGCTTAGATTCCTCGGCCTCTTGCCCTCATCCAGACAATTTTGGGAGCCCTCCAGCCCGCGTCCATCAACTCGAGGGAACTTGAAATCAGGTACCTAATTTGGGTGCCAAAGGACTTGAATCGGCAAAACCTTTGAATCTCAAGGCTGTGGACCCCCTGTCCTGATCAGTAGTAAAGGGGTCAGAGCACACGGATATGACTCCTCAGAGTCCTCAAGGATGTTTAGAAACGATGTTTACTGAGCATTTACCATTGAGTCAAGCACTTTTATCAACAAAATCTCGTTCCATCCTTATTTGAATGACAAAGTGGTCATTATTCCCCCCACTTTACAGATTAAGAAACTGAGGCTCAGACAGGCCACGTAACCACACTGAGGGCTAAGATTCAAGTAGATGTGACGATTCAGATTGAAAACTAAAGCAGTCCTTTTCAAACCCAAGATTTTTCTGGGGCTTGCTTTATATTCTTTCTCTTTTCGTCTTTTAACCATTTTTAAAAAATTTTTTTTAAAGATTTTATTTACTTATTTATTTGACAGAGATAGAGACAGCCAGCGAGAGAGGGAACACAAGCAGGGGGAGTGGGAGAGGAAGAAGCACCCTCATAGCGGAGGAGCCTGATGTGGGGCTCGATCCCAGAACGCCAGGATCACGCCCTGAGCCGAAGGCAGACGCTTAACCGCTGTGCCACCCAGGCGCCCCAACCATTTTTAAAATTTTAAACACACACACACTGTCCAGTGTGTCACACTCCAAGCTTGTCAGGGCCACCACCAACTTCTTCTGTCCTGCCACAGGAAGCCACATCGTGTAGACATCCACATTTCCCTGCCGTGCTGAGCACATGTTTTAATTTCTTATAAATCTGTCTTTGACCCAGAGGCTCTAAGTTTTCCCTGGTCTTCCTTAAATTCCTGACCTGTGCTTGTCCCTGTACGTGAAAAAGTGAGAAAGAAAGAGAACCCTAGCCTGCACACCTGCCTTGGGCTCAGATAAGGGCCTGGCCAGGCCCCGGCCAACCTGCCTGGTACCTGCCCATGTAAGGGTGTCAGCACAAGTTTTGCAATAACAAGGGATAGGCCACATCATGATCGTATCTTCTTACAGTTTTAGCAATTCTTGAAACTCTTGGCACTTCTTGCCTGATTTTCCTGTTTTGATGAGGAATGTGAGCAGTTAGGTATCAGTGACTCTTCTTTGAAGCAAAACAGAACAGAACAAAGCACTTGGCTGTAACTGTCACCCACGAGCCCCAGCTTTAAATGTTATTTCACACTCAGCCACCAAAGTGCTCCCAGGTGTTTTCAGGATGCTTCTTGGGCCTCTTGATAACTCCTCCTGTGAGTGATTCCGCACTCCTTTGTCTCCTCAGAGCCACCCACATAAACTACCCTCTAAAAGGAGCTTGTGCAGGGGCTGGAGGAGATGGGGGTTGCCACGTGCATCCAGGAAGAGAAGCGGACAGAACGGCCATGCAGGCCCACATCCCTTTTCCCCATACCCCTTTCACTGTGCCCCCAGCATCTCTCCATTCCCCGTGATTCCTTCTCTCATGTCAACCCCATGCTGTTCTGGGCCTGGAATTCCATGGGTCAGTGAGGAAGAGGGGTACCCAGAAGAGATTAATCCCTTTCCCAGAACAGAAAGTAGGTCCTGTACTACCCAAGAAAGCTTTTGGTGGAGCTCTCCAAGCTGGGAAGACAGGAGCCCGGGTTATATCCGTCAAAGGCAGGAACGAAAGACCCTTATAGGAGGCTGAGTGGGATGTTCCACTGGGAATAGACAATCTCAGAATTAGACTCTGAGAGCTCAGGAATCAGTATTCAAGGTCAAAGGGTCAATGGCAATAATATGTGTGGCATTCACAAAGTGTTTCCATATACAGAGACCATTACAACCCCATGAGGCTGGCGGCCCAGGCATTCTCTTGGAGGAAGAGTCTGGAAGTTGGAGAAGTTGATACCTTATCCAAAATAAGGACCCAAAGATTCTGCCTCCAGAACAACTCATAATTCTACTGTAACTGTCATCCAGCAGGTCACACTGTCATTAGCAGGTGAGACCCGCTGCCCAGCCCCATTTTGCTTACTTCACACAGAGGGCAGAGTGGGGTTAGGTGGCAATCCCTGGGTGCTGATGCCCTTGCTTCCTTGCAACGGGAGCACTGTTTTCTGGGAAGGTCTGGCTCTGGAACTGCTGACCTCAGCAATGGTAGACTGGGGGCCCTGTGACGTGGGCTGGAACTCTAGGCCGGGCTGTGCCTGGATTTGCCCTTTGTTCTGCTACCAACTTCTCTCCACGCAAGAAATCCACATTAACAGGTGGGTGATGTCTGGTGGAGACTTTTCCTTTGAGGGAAGTCACATGATCCCTTCATCTGATGAAAGAACACCACTTACTTTTTATTGATACAAGACACCCAATTTGGGAATTAATGAAGAAGGACAATGATCATGTCTGTGCCAGAATAAGACTTTATTAGGAAGTTGACAAGGGACCCTGACTACATCTCCAAAGACCAAAAGAGTGACAAGGAAGACTTTTTCCCCAGTTATGTGCAGTTTCACACCTGCCTATCAGCTCCACCACACTTTCATGTGGTTATTCTGCAATCACATCTAGATGCGTATCCGTTCAAGCATAACGTGCTACGCAGGCGTGTCGTTGGGGTAACAGATCTTGCACGATCCTGCTGTGGATGTCTCTATATGCTCAGAAGACAGAACGAGCTGGTAAGGAGACTGCCGTCTAAAGGATCAAGCCAGGGAATGCAGTGGAAGGCAGAGCTGACACTTAGAAGCTGGTGCTGCTAGAAATTCTTCCTTTGTCCCAAGTGTGGTCGCCATAGGAGTAGCTTGTATGAAGTAGAGTTGAGATGTGACTTTGGAACCCTCCTCCTCCTCCTCCTGGCACCGGGCCCTCTAGCGCACAAAGGTGTTGCAAGGTCCGCACCGAGCACGTTGGACACAAGAATTGGAGACGCAAGGCCCAATGGCCTTGTCACATGCATTGGTTGTGGCACATGGGTTGCAGGGGAGCCTGCAGACAGAAGACCAGGAGGGCCAGTTAGGGGGAAATGAACTGAAGGATAGAAAAATACTAAATGCACTTTGTATAAGAATATAACACTTCCTCAGACTGCCTCCAACCAAAAGCTTGAAATTATCCATTTGTTCCCACCAAGACAATTTTTCATCCCTGCAGCAACCTCATGCACCCCCAAGGGAAATAGCACTAGCTTCCCACTCACTTGCAGTCCTCGCTCTCCAGCAGGCCCCGGTACGTGTTGATCTCGCACTCCAGCCGGGCCTTGACGTCCAGCAGCACCTGGTACTCCTGGTTCTGCCGCTCCAGGTCGCTCCTGATCTCGGCCAGCTGGGACTCCACGTTGCTGATCAGGCACTGCACCTGGGCCAGCTGGGAGCTGTAGCGCGCCTCGGTCTCCGTCAGCGTGTTCTCCAGGGAGTCCCTCTGTGCGGAGAAGGTAAGGAATGTCACACAGATGCTCCTCAGGGAGCTTCTCCAGGGGATTCCAGAGAAGTCCCAGGCTCCCCGAGGTCAGGAGAGTGTGGCCAGTACCCTGAACAACACCCACCAGGTTGTGCTGGGCCTGCAGCTCGATCTCCAGGGCGTTGACCGTGCGTCTCAGCTCGATGATCTCCGCCTGGCAGGTCTGCAGCTGCTCCGAGCTGGACACCACCTGCTTGTTCAGCTCCTCGGTCTGAAACAGCACAGGGGAGAAGACAGGGTCAGACCCTGCCTCAGGGGCCCCGCGGGGCCAAGGGTCTCGAGCGGCCACGTGCTGAGATGCCCACCTGGGTGGTGAACCATTCCTCCACGTCCCTGCGGTTGGTCTCCACCAGGGCCTCATACTGACTCCTGGTCTCGTTGAGCACGCGGTTCAGGTCCACAGTGGGAGCTGCGTCCACCTCCACGTTGAGGCGGTCTCCGATCTGGCAGCGCAGGGTGTTGACTTCCTGGGGGAGGAGGGGGAAGACGGAAAGTATCACAGAGGGTTCAGATGCTCTAAGAGAGCCCGGGTCTGCTTGTGATCATTCTTAAGCCTTCAGCAGCTCTGTTTCATCGGATCCTCTCATAACTGGGTTCTATAATCCATGACTAACCTGTGTATTCCACTTTGCAAAGTGCTGTCACACCCATGACCTCTTTCTGCCCCCATATTTGGGGTGCTACCCCTCATTTAGAGAGCAGTGATTCTGCCTCCACGCTGAGCTGTGATAGACCACAATGTAACCTGTGGGCCCCAAGCACCCAGCTCAGTGTTTTTGCTCATACACCACAGAGCCTATTAGGTTTGATTCTTAACCATGGCTAATAAAAAGGTGAGAGTCTTGCTAAAGAGGAAATAAAGAGTGCTTACTTCAAAATCTGCCGTCTGAGATGGAATAGACCTAACTGGTGATTTGTCAGTTCTGTCAACCTAGATTTTGCTCAAAGAAGTATCTCTTCATTTCCCTGCTATTCTCTTCACAGAGCCAGCATAGCTTGGTACTTGGGCTTCAGTAGATATCAGGCTTGAATTGAGGGCCACTCACTATATGGCTTCTAGAAGCTTCTAGAAACCTCAAGTTCTTCATCTGTAAAATGAAAACTATCTCTGGAGTTCTAAAGCACTTAGCACAACGTGTCGCACACAGTAAGCTCTTGATTAATATTAACTATCACTGTTTTCATCGTTCTGGCATTTAAGGTGTGCACAAAAAGTCCTTCTTCTTCACCAACTGACCAAGCAGTGACAATGAGTATTTTGCTCAACATCTCCTCCAGGCCACACTGAAGAGCAGAGAAAGCTCTAGAGGAGAAGGGGGAAGAGTTGGTTTTGTTTCCAGCTGAGCCCTTTCTGCTGGGTGGCTGTCCTGGCCTCTCCAGTTGCTAAATGGGGATTTGGGATACAAGATCTCTGCAGCCCAGTGTGCTCTGTCTGACCTAGGAGTGGAAGAGGCTGTGGGCGGTGCCTCGTTGCTGGCCTTTCCTCGTTACTGGGGCTTGCCTACCTCTTTACTCTTACTCCTGCCTCCTGCAGAAACATCCTAATCTCCTATCACAGGCTTTAGATTGCTCATTCTCTACAAATCCCTTTTTGTTTGGCGGGCAGATTCCTCGGCTAGTTGAGCCTCTCCCACACCCCGTGGCAGTTGGAAACAGGCCTTGGCAAGTTCGAGCCTGTTGCTCTTTGGGGAACCTCACCTGCTCGTGGTTCTGCTTGAGGCTCAGCAGCTCCTCCTTCAGGGACTCCACCTGGGCCTCCAGGTCGGCCTTGCACAGGGTCAGCTCGTCCAGGATCCGGCGCAGGCCATTGATGTCCGACTCCACCAGCTGCCGCAAGCCCACCTCCGTCTCGTACCTGTGGTACAGGGGCATCAGGGACCCACCCGATGGGAAGGGGCCTGGCCCTGACTCTCGTGGGGTTCGGTTTGCCACACAACTGGAAATTGGGGCTTGTGTTTTCTACAGCCTTCTCTTTCATTTGGGTGTTTAACACCGAGCAGTAGCTCCTAGAGGAAAATGCACTGGCCATTATTTTTTGATAAATAAGGAGCCAGTAGATTTAGGGAACAAAAGTCCATAAACTGTGAGATTTCCAAAATTAATACACTTCTCACATCACCTGATTGCGTTCTGTGCATAGTAGGGCATCGGGTGGGGGGGAGCTATGACTTCTGCACTGGATGGGGGGATGTCACCATACAGAGAAGCAAGAGAGGGGATCTGAATCTGGAGAAGAGAGCTCTGAGCTCTGCTGAGCAGTGGTTCCATGGATCCTGGGGAAAACATCTAGGAAAAAGCTTTGTCGATGTTTGTGTTGAAGACAGGCTAAAGGGAAGGAGAGAAAAGAGAGGACACCCTACTTGCCCACTCACTTGGTCCTGAAGTCATCTGAGGCCAGCTTGGCATTGTCAATCTGCACCACCAGCCTGGCGTTCTCAGACTTGCCGCACAAGATCTAGAAGACCCAAAACAGTCTGGAATGAGCTTGGTTATTTTTAACCAACAGCAGTTCCTACTAATTCACTTACATGGAAGGAATGGAATGAGAAATCACAGTGGATCTTATATAAGATTATTAAATGCTGTCCATGCACCATAGGTGCTCAACAAATATTTGAAAAATCAAATTAAGGAGGGCATGGATTGCATGGTGCACTGGGTGTTATACGCAAGTAATGAATCATGGAACTTTACATCAAAAACTAGGGATGTATTGTATGGTGACTAACCTAATATAATAAAAAAATTATAATAAAAAAATCAAATTTGAAAAAAGAATACAGAAATGTGTGAGCAAAAGTATTAGTAGGTAAGTAATCTTTTTCTTTCCTAATAATTGGCAATACTAAGAGGCTGAGAATAATAACTAACACTTATTTTTAAAAACCTACCATAGGTCCACACTGAGCATGGAGCCTGCTGAAGATTCTCTCTCTCCCACTCCCTCTGCTTCCCCCCCCACCTGCCCCAGCTCACATGTGCTCACTCTCTCTCCCTAAAAACAAAACAAAACTACCGTAAATCTAGTATAGTTCTAGGAGCTGAAGATACAAAAATGAGTAAACACTCGATCCTGCCCTCAAGAAACTTCCATTCCAGTGGGAAATATGTAACTGGCTGTTGGAGGGGCGAGGTCAGGGAAGCAGCCATGCATGCCCTCCCAGCCGTCCTGGACGGCTTGGCCCCATTTCCTCCTAGGTGGTTTCTACTCTTTCTGATTTTAGCCATTTTATGCCCTTGCTAGACACTGAACACCAGGAGAAGTCCAGAGGCATCCAGGTCAGGAAAATAATGAGGATAATTAGGTACCCAGAGGAAGACAGCAATAAGAAGTCAGAGTAGTCAAAGTCCAGAGGAAGGAGAGAGAAAATAGTCCAATTCTTACTAAAGGTTCTGCTTCTCCAGCTTCCTTCTTGGGCTCGGGCCTTTTCTCTTACCTCAGGGTAATAAATCTGGAGCTTGGCAATGCATGGAAGCATTTGGAGGCGGCTTTTAATTACAGCTTATTTATGCAAAGTGCTGCTACTTGCACATAGACTAGCACTATGCAAATATTCAGGCCTAACAGTCCTGAGCCTCACACAAAATGGGCACCCAAGAAAAAAACGGAAAAGCCCAGACTTTAACTGAAAATTTGTACTGTTTCTTAATCAGATCTCAGATTCCCTCCCTACAACTTCCAGCTGGAGGCAGCGTGGTGGCCACCCCCTCACCTTTTGCTGGAGCTCCTCGATGGTCCGGAAGTAGGACTGGTAGCTGGGACACACGAAGGGCACCTGCTGCTGGCACCACTCCCGGATGCGGCTCTCCAGCTCCGCGTTCTCGCGCTCCAGCTGGCGCACCTTCTCCAGGTAGCTGGCCAGGCGGTCGTTCAGGAACTGCATGGTCTCCTTCTCGCTGCCATTGAAGGAGCCCTCGCAGAACCAGCCGCAGTTGCCCACGTTGGCGGGGATGTTGCAGGCCCCGGGCAGGGTGCAGGTGTGGCAGCTGGGGGGCACGCAGGGCCGGGAGGAGCAGGTGGAGCGGCAGCTCAGGTTGGGCAGGCAGCAGTTGTAAGGCATGGTGCTGGAGGGAGCAAGGCGCCTGGCTGAACACAGAGTCCAAGTTCTCCAAGCCACAGATCTGTGGGTCTCCTTCCCTGGGGAGCATTTATACCCCCTCCACAGAGGGTGTGGACATGGAAGGCAGCCCTTTTTTTCTTACTCATTTAGTGATTGTCAAAAGCCCTTCCCCCTTGGTTTGTTATGTTTCCTCAGAAGAGTCGCTCCCCTCATAAAAGACTTTACTCGGGCTTCTCGCTAAGTCAGGACTCCTCTTCCATGCTGCGCATCAATGAAGTAAGAGCTTCATGGAGTGGCTTCAAAGAGCTGGGCTCATTAATGCCTTGGCCTTCATTAGCGGGGCGTGGCAGGTCCAGGGACACTGTTGCTGCTTTGTCTCCTGGCTGGATGGCCCTGACTCCTTGGCAATTCCTTGGCTCTTCTTGCTAAGACGGGAAAGCACAGCTCTTGCCTATGTATCCTTTGCTAGGTCCAATTACCAAATGCCAAATTCATGGTTCTCAGGAAGAGGAATAGATCCCTTCTGGAATAGTTAAAACAGCTTGGTTCCCAGTGGCCCTGTTTCTTGATGTGGCAGACATCATATTCATGATAATGTAAATCAACCAAATAACAGGTATGCACCAGGATAACAGTATGTACAGGGCACTGTGTGGAATAGAAGGTGGGACCAGGGCTATGGTCAGAAGGAGCTCACCCTTGAGCACTTGCACAGGCTTCTCTCGGTACTTGACACTTTTCACAAGCATGATCTCATTCACACCTCACCAGGACCCTTCAAGGTGCATGATAGTATTCTCATTTTACAGATGGGTAAATGGACACGTAGAAGCTAGGGAGTAATACATTGCGAAGCCAGGATTCCAACATATATCTCTGTTCTTTCCATCGCCCCATGCTGCTTAAGTACAAATGAACCATCTCCTTTCCTAACTTCTTCAGACAGATCATTTCTTCCTCCTCTGTGAGCTCTCATCTTACCTTGAGCATGGAAGTGCCCAGCTTCTGTGCTCACCTGTCTCTGTGTCTGAATTCCCTGAAGGCAGGAACGGGGGCTAATTCTCCGAATCCTCAGCTCTAAGTGCATGGTACTCAGTAGACACTCAGTGGTGTGTATTGAGTGGATGAAGGAATGAACATAGTAAGTGATAAGTATAAGGTTGAGGTAATGGGGGCAAGAGGGTACTGCCAGGTTGGGAAATTCACAGGTATAGATATGTGCTGGGGTGCAAGTCACAGAGGAGGAGCATGGGTCCTGCAGGGGGAAGAGTGGTGTGCACACACATCAGGCAGGAGAGTCCAAGTTCTGGTCGGTGAGACTAGTGGTGGGGAGGGGAGAGGTGTGAAGGGAGGTGGTAGAAGAGAAAGCTGTATGGGGAGTTAAGGCCATATGGTAGAAGTTCTCTATGGCAAAGCTAAGGAGCTTAGACTGCCCTGGAGGGAGAAGTTTTAGGAAATGTTTAGCAAACATTTATTTGTTTTAGCAAAATGAGGGTAAGGCTGGAGGCAGAGGGACCAGCAGGTGATCACAGTAGTCCAGGCCAGCAGTGAGGAGGGACCAAGTTTAACTGTCTGCAGAGGAAGTATAAGAGAAGAAATGGTGTAAAAACCATTTTCAAAGGAGCAATTTTTTTCTGCCGAACATTTTTAAAATTTTTCTATTAAGTTCAATTAGCAAACATATTGTACACCATTAGTTTTTGATGTAGTGCTCAGTGATTCATTAGTTGTGTATAACACTCAGTGCTCATCACATCCCGTCACATCAAAGAAGCAATTTTTTTAAAAACAAGCAATCATTTAGAAAGGTGAGATGTGGGAGAGAATCAAGAATGAAACCAGAATTTGGCAAGCAAAATATTTAGGAGAAAAACTTTGCCATTCACAGAAACATAGACTGTTTTGCTCATCAAGGATAAACTAGCCCACTTCCTTTAACAGAGATTTAATTGAGTCCTTCCCATGTGCCAGGAAAAGAGCCACACACTGGAGATGCAATGGTGAGAAAGAGAGGCAAACCTACAACCTAGTGAAGAATGCACACCAACCAGGTGCAGGATACATCTGTGATGGGGCAAGCCCCAGCTTCTATGGGAACATGCACCAGGGGACCTAACCAGAGTGAGTAGAGGTCTAGCAAGGCTTTCTGGAGGAAGTACACATTGCATTCAAGCATGCTTCCCATTTTTCACACAAAAGCTTATATAGGAAATGATAATACTTTATAGCTCATTGGGGCAAAGTGACTGGGCTGCCTTGGCCAACCACTCCAAGGACTCAGAGCATCAGTACCATGGACCCCTCTAATCCATTCACCTCAGTAAGGTTGGAAAGTTCTGCAATAGAGGAACCAAGAAAAGTTCAGTAAGCACCGTGTAAGCCAGGAAGTGAGAGATGAGGGTGAAGGAGAAGCAAACTCTTTCCATCATCTCATGCTGCTTAGATATAAATGACCTAGCTCCTTCCCTAACTTCTGACAGATCATTTCTTCCTCCTCTGTGAGCTCTCATCTCACCTTCAGCATGGCATTGTCATGACTTACATGCTTCTCTCTCTCTTTCTACTTGAGTTCCCTGATAGCATGGAAGGGCTTTTATATGAAGGACTTTGTACACCTCCTTGAGGAGCTTAGGCCTTATCTGAAGGTCAGTGTGGAGCCATTGAAGGTTCTAAGGAGAGGAGTAGTCTAATTTTATTCTTGATCAGCTATGTTTGAAGGAATGGTGGAATCTATACAGGGAAATGTTCATCAGGTCCTTGGAGTAGCAAGCCTAGAAGTCTTGACAGCGATGATAAGGACAGGTATGATCCTAGTGCAGATGTGAGAACTGGAGAAATGAGCCAAGGGAGAATGTACATGGAGAAGAGCAACAAGGGCCTAAGGACCAAACTTTGGGGAATTCCCCCAACCAGAGAGCAGGAGAAGGAAAAAGAGTCAGAGAGAAATGGAGAAATGGCAAGAGAAAATGAGGAGAGACAGCTCATGGCATCAGAGAGGCCAGGGAGGAGAGCTTCAAAGGAGAGGTAAAGGTCAAAAGTGTCAAGTGTGGCAAAGGGGCCCTGTAAGATCAGAACCATGGAGAGATTCTTGGATACATTGACCAACAAGTTGTCAGGACCTTTCCAGGTTCATATCAATGTGCTTATTGTGTACTGTACCTATGCTCTTCAAGTAACTCCCACACTGAACTTTAAGCCATCAAGACTTTAAACACCCAGAGTTGAGATTCTGTTGTTTAAAGAAGTCCTGCCATAATCAGTTTGTACACCTGATTATAAAGCTTGTGAGCTTTGGTGTTACCAATACAGACTTTCTACAATAATTAGAGTGTGCTTTAAGTAGTTTAAAGATGTGAAGCTTGTTTTGATTTGATGATTCATAATAGTTCATGATTTAGGAACATCTACCCAAGAAGCATAAGCAATCAGAAATGCCCATGCATATAACTCCACTTCTGCTTTGTTGCAAGGCATAAGATAAGATTTGTTTGATTTCCCAAAGAGAAACTATGAGGAAAGAATTCAGTTGTGTGCCTTGATGCATTGTCTGGTGAGGGGACAATGAACTGTCATTCTAGCAGAGAGCAGAGCAGAACTCAGAGAAGTATGCTCACAGCAAGAGTCCAACACTCAGATGTAGCTGCAGATCCAAAACCAGACTGCCATGCATTCAGCTCTTCCTTTCCGCTCTTCCACTTCCTAATGTAGATCCCAAATGCCAGAATTGTCAGAGAGAGGGAAAATCTTGGAACAGGTGTGATATCAGGGATCTTAATGACCATCTTATCCAAGCCTTTCATTCTATAAATGAGGAAACTGAGGCTCAGAATGGAGAAATGGCTTACTTAGGATCATATAATTAGAAGCCAAATCTGCTAATCCCCACTGCATTCCCAGTTCCCATCACCACAGTGCAGAAATATTGAACAATTTCACAACCGGTATGATCTGTCAACTACCTAGGGGCAAAAATCAAAGACAATAAAAAAAAGAGAAAAAAAAGAAAAAAACTCCCTTGTTAACCCATAAAAGCGTACTTGTTACCCATAGATATGTCATGTTGAAGAAAAATAAAGGGTGATTATGGAAATGTTAGAATTCAGTGATACTAAGGTTCCTTATTGCCATGCTGATTTCAATCATCATTTTTTTCAATCACTATTTCTAACTGATGATATAATTATGTTCCAATAGTTTAAAACAACTTAAATACAATTATATCCCATCAGCTGGAGTGACTTAGAACACAAACAATAGTGACATTACTCAAGAACAGTATCTTTACCCAAAATAAAGTATACATAGTCATAACTAAATTAAAAATTATATGAGTTTAACAATGAGAACAATTGAGAGAGAAAAAGAATCACACTATAATGATGACACTGGATGTTTTTTTTTTAAGATTTTATTTATTTATTTGAGAGAGAGAGAGAGAGAGCAGGTGGAGGGACAGAGGGGGAGGGGAGGGAGGGAAAAGAATCTCAGGCAGACTCCGTGCAGAGTGTGGAGCCCTATGCAGGGCTTGATCTCATGACCTTGAGATCATGACCTGAGCTGAAACCAAGAGTCAGACACTCAACTGACTGAGCCACCCAGGGGCCCCAACACCGGATGCTTTTAAATGGCAGAGTTTTGAATGCTTTTCCCCCTTCTCCGTACTTTTTTGTTCTCTCCAGATCTTTTGAAAACATATCTATTCCTTGTACACAAGCAAAAGAAATAAAATTTACATTAAGAAGTCCAAAAGCAAATTCTTACAAGTCTTCTAAAGAAGTATAGGACCCAAGTAAGGCTCCTATTCCTATATAATCACTGAATTACACTTGAGCTTATTGTTCTGGAAATAAAGGCTTTGTCATGATTGGCATTCACACCCTTGTGATAACTGCTGACCTTGCCAGCTCTGAAGCAGAGCTATTAGGAAGTGATGAAGGGGCACCAAGCTTCCTATGGGATCAAACAACCCGTAGTTCATAAAGTGATTGAGGTGTGGGTAGGAGCTTCAGGCAAAGAGAATGCCAAGAGGAGCAACCCTTGGAAGAATGTTCTGCCAACTGACTGCCAGCCCATAGTCCAAGATCACGTATTAGGATCACCTCACACTGAACCACATCCTAAGAATGGACTTCCCACACAAATAAAGGATGATGGAATTTATCTTCTGGAAATTGTGTCTGAGTCAGATGAAACCTGGAATCTTAGAATGTTGGAGCCACCAAGGGCTCAAGTGGTCATTTCACCCAAATATGTTGCAAATGGGAAAACATTGACCCAGAAGAGGAAGTGACTTGCTCCAGGTCACAGGGGAAGTTGGTGAAAAGAGTCTAGGTTAGAAAAGAGTAAATTAGAAATGAGGGACAGGGGAAAAGACCTTCAGTCCATATGACAGAGCTGGAGCTCAGACTACTGGAAAAACCCATATCTCTCAAAAGACTGTACCCTTAGTGAAAAAGTGAACTACAAAAAGAAAAAATCATGCTCATTGTCACAGCAAGATTTTTTTTTTTAAGGCTGAACTGTCTCTTACTGGGCTTTAAATTTAAAACATCATGCTATGTAAAAGAAGCCAGTCAAAAAATAACACAGATTGTATGTTTGCATTCATAGGCAATGCCCAAGATAGGCAAATCTAGACACCGTCATGGTTCCCCAGGTCAGAGGTGGGTGGTACTAGGGAGCAACTACTGGACAGTGGGTACAAGATGTCTATTTGAGGTGGTGGAATGTTCCAAAATTGTGGTAGTGGTTATACAGCTCTATGAGTACATCAAAAACCATTGAATTATAAACTTCATATTTTTGTGGTATATGAATTATATTTATGTTAAATGAATTATACTTCAATAAAGCTATGTTTTAAAAAGGAATTCAAAAGTGGAAAATAGACTAGGACAGAAATGATGATCAAAAAATACGATGGCTGAGCATTTTCCACTTGTATTGAAAGGCATGAATCAATTCAAGAAGCACATCGATCCTACTTAGGAAAACAAAACCACCTCTAGACATAATATAGTGAAGCCACATAACACTTAAAGACAAAGAGACAATCTTGGAAACAAAGAGAGGAAGAAAAAAAAATAAAAGAATTACCAAAATGGAACCACACTTAGATTGGCAATATGCTTTTCAGAGCCGACAACAAAACCCAAAAAACAGGGGTATGACAACTTCAAAATGCTGAAGGAAAATAGCCACCTATTGGAATTCCACACCGAACTAAACTATCCTGCAGGAGGAACCACTAAGGAGACATATTTCATACAATAACTGAGAGAACTTATCACTTACAGTTTCCATAAGAACTACCGAAGAATGTATGTCAGAAAACAAGAAATTAAAACCAGAATGGAGCAAGAAAGTACGAGAAGCCTTGTAAGCAAACAAACCATAAACATGCAGGAAATTCTAAAAATAATAATAACAATGACCAGATTTTGGAGTGTAAAAACAAGGTAGAACCTAAAAAAATAAAGAAGATAAATCAAAACTTCTTTGCATCTTGTTTTATATGCAGGAAGAGAGATTAGTTAAAATTAGATAGTGTTAAGTCTGCACGTTTAAAAGTTAAGAATAAATATCCACAAAGAAAACAAGATCATTCCAATAGCTGTCAGGAAAGGAGAAAGCAGTAAGCAAAGAAAAAAAAATCATGATTAATAGAAAGCACAAAATAAGATTTTAAAAATAAATCCATATGTGTCAGTAGTGAAATTAAATAGAAATAGACTACACCCTACTTTTCTTCATCAGACATTCAGTGCCTTGACCAGCCTATCTAAAAGGCTTCATCCTCCATCCCTCTCTGTCCCGTTGTTGCCCAGTGTCTTAGGCCATTCCGGCTACTGTGGCAAAATACCATAGACTGGATGGTTATAAACAATAGAAATCTATCAGCCATAATCTAGAGGCTGGGAAGTCCAAGATCAGGGCTCCTGCACATTCAGCATTCAGTGTTTAGTGAGGGCCCACTTCCTTGTTCATAGGCAGCAGTATTCTCACTAAGTCTTCTCATGGCAGAACAGGTGAGGGAGCTCTTGGAGTCTCTGTTTATAATGGTTCTAACCCTTTCATGAAGACTCCACCCTCAGAACTAATCAGCTCCCAAAGGCCCATTTCCCAATACCATCACCCCGGGGACAAGGATTTCAACAGGAAAATCTGGGGGACACAGTCTGTAGCACCCAGCTTTATTTTTCTTCTTAGCACCTACCCCTTGACACAATCATATTTGTCTGACTCTTTTTACTGCCTGTCTCCCCACCTGAAAGCAAGCTCCTTGAGAGCAGGTCTTCGTTTCTTTCACTACCCTGACCCAACACCTAGGACAGTTTTAGGACATTGTAGGCATTCCATGATTATTGAATTTATAGAAAAGAAGCCTGAATGACCAATCAAAATGTTTCTTAAATGCTTAATTTCACTAGGAACAAGAAAACTGCAGACTAAAACAAGATGCATCCTGCCCGCATGTATTGGCAGTATTTGCTAAGTCCGAGGGCGCTTCTCAAATTTGAAAGTGAAAACAGATTGCTGGGTGTACAACTTGATGCTTTCATATGCATGTGCATACATTCTGGAAGGAGCACCACGATCAAGCTAAATAACTTCTTCATCACCTCCACTTGGTTACGTGTGTGTGTGTGTGTGTGTGTGTGTGTGTGTGCTGGATTTAAGATTTATCTTCTTAGAAAATTTCCAAAAAATACAATGCAGTATTGTTAATTGTCATCACCCCACTATATATTAGCGCTCCAAAACGTATTCATCCTCTATAACCGAAACTTCACCCTTTGACCAACATTGCTCCATCTTCCTCACCCCCAGTCCCTCTCTGGCTTTTATGAGTTTAACTTTTTTAGGTTTCTCATGTAAGAGAGATCATGCAGAAGTTGTATGTAACATCATGTGTCAACTATACTCAAAAAAATATTTTTAATTAAAAAAATGTTTAGGGGCGCCTGGGTGGCTCAGTCGTTAAGCATGTGCCTTCGGCTCAGGGCGTGATCCCAGCGTTGTGGTATCAAGCCCCGCATCAGGCTCCGCTGCTGGGAGCCTGCTTCTTCCTCTCCTACTCCCCCTGCTTGTGTTCCCTCTCTCGCTGGCTGTCTATCTCTGTCAAATAAATAAATAAAATCTTTAAAAAAATGTTTAAAACATAGAAAGACCATGCAATATTTGTCTTTCTGTGTCTGGCTTATTTCACTTAACACAATGTCCTCCAAGTTTGTCCACATTATCACAAATGACAAGATTGCCTTCTTTTTGGTGAAATCTTACCATTTATATTGACGTGGGTGGAACCTGGAGGATACTATGCTGAAAGAAATAAGTCAATCAGAAAAGAACAATTATGGTTTCGCTCATATGTGAAATTTAAGAAACGAAACAGAGGATCATAGGGGAAGGGAGGGAAAAATAAAATAAGACGAAATGAGAGAGGGAGACAAACCATAAGAGACTCTTAATCATAGGAAACAAACAGGGTTGCTGGAGGGGAGGTGGATGAGGGATGCGGGGACTGGGTGACGGTCATTAAGGAGGGCACGTGATGTAATGAGCACTGGGCGTTACATGCAACTGATGAATTAGTGAACTCTGCCTCTGAAACTAAAGATACACTATATGTTAACTAATTGAATTTACGTGAAATAAGTTAGAAAAGATCACTTTCTTTTTTTGCCCTTCTGTTGTATATGTTTTTTTTCTTTGTTCAGTTATCCGTATCTACAGACATCTGTTTCCATATCATGGCCATTGTGAATAATGCTGTATTGAACATGGAAGTGCAGATAATCTCTTTGAGGCAGTGACTTCATTTCCTTTGGCTATATACCCAGAACTTTTTTACAAAGTTGTAAAACGAAATAAAACAAAGCAAAAAACAAATTTGTTGGGCCCCACCCCCAGAGTTTTGGAATTAGTAAGTAGGGGGAAGGATTGAAGAATTTGCATTTCTAACAGCTTCCCAGGTTCCCAGGACACACTTTGAGAACCACTGCTCTGGAGACTCACTCACACAGGTACATAAAGAGACATGGGCAAGGATGTTCTTGCAACACTGTTTATAATGATGGAAGGAGGGAGGGAGGGGGGGAGGGAGGGAGGGAGGGAGGGAGGAAGGAAGGAAGGAAGGAAGGAAGGAAGGAAGGAAGGAAGGAAGGAAGGAAGGAATGGAGAGGAAGGGAGGAAGGAAGGAAGGAAGGAAGGAAGGAAGGAAGGAAGGAAGGAAGGAAGGGAGGAAGGGAGGAAGGAAGGGAGGAAGGAAGGGAGAAAGGAAGGAAGGGGAGAAAGAAAGAAAAAGGAAGAATGGAAGAGAAAGGAAGGAAGAAAGAAAAAGAGGGAGGGAGGAAAGAAAGAGAGGGAGGGAGGGACATAGGAAGGAAGGAAAGAAGGAGGGGAGGGAGGGAGGATGGGAGGGAGGGAGAAAGGGAGGGAGGAAGGGAGGAAGACCCTAACTGTCCCTCAGCAGTGGAGTAAGTAAATAAAAACGTGATGTGTTTTCATTCTGAAATACTACAAAAGAGTTAAAATAAATGACAAGAATAATGTGTATTAACACAGATAAATCTCAGAAACATAATGCTGAATGGAGAAAATTAATGGTAAGATTTATACCACTTATATTTTCTAGCTGAAACTGCTAACGTGACACACTCACGCACTGTGCATGGATGTAACCATGTATAATTTTTAGAAATGTTTTCTTTGGAGAAGGACGCACCACCAAGTTCAGAATAGCAATTACCTCTAGGGGAAAGGAGGGGGAGAAGGATGGATAAAGGTGGAGTTTTGTGTCAACTCGTAACATTTTATTTCCAGAAACCAAACCAACCAAACAAAAAACCCCACAGCAATGGCGTAAACACAGCACAAGGTTGGCATCCTTTAAATCTTCGTTGTGGGTTTATAAGTGTCTTGTTATTTTTTTGTACTTTCAGATGTTTGAAATATTTCATAATTCGCGATTTACAGTGAGAAATAGCAGCAGCGCCTTGTTACACCAAGTGGCGAATCGCAGATCCTTGGCGGCGGGCTTCAGCGCCGTGTGTCTTGCCCCATGTGTGAGGTGAGTCGTAACACTGAACCCCACCCAGACATCTCAGAAATCAGTTTGTGTTCTGGGACGAAGTGATTTCCCTGGCACTCCTCTCTCTTCTTCACCAAAGAAAGCACCATGGCAGAGACCAAGCCTCAGGACAGCCTCCCCCAGACCCAGTTGTTCCACTGACATAGTCTTGTCTAACATAGAGGCAAAGTTTCGTTTGATGCTTTACACGTTGAACAATAAGAAAGGTGTATGTACTGTGCTGACGGATTGGAGCTCTCACTCGCAAGGCAGAGAACTGGGTGTTTGGGAAGCACATGGCCCTGGTAAAGGCGGCTGTTGGTTCCTGGGGGTGGACAGCAGTCCAGCACGTACAGAGAATGGATGGCATAGAGTGCATAAGGTATTCATAGGAAACATGCAGGTGGCTCCTGGGAAGAAAGGGAGAGAGGCCAAAGTACGCCAGCTGGGCCTGGGACACTCTGAGCACAGCCTGTGGTGTCACTCTGTCATCTTCCAGGGCCGTGCCTGGGTAAGGGAGGTCCAGCAGCACCAGAAATATCCACGACAGAGGAGCGGACACTAAGGGAACCAGAGTGTGTTAAGACAAGGATTTATGACCAACGTTCGAGGGCCATTGTCATAGCAGGGGGACAGAGTGTCAGCCAGCTTCATCTCAAGGAGAGAAGACTTAACTAGCAGTTTAGCCCAAGACAGGACAGTGGCCCTGCGCGGGCCACAGCGTGCACAGCTGTGGGAGCCATCGAGCATGGCCAGACATCAGTAGACACCAGTGGGGGCAGGGCACCAGCATAACGGTCACTTTAATAGTGGCAGAGACCAGAGACTTAATATCCTAGTTTGATTCTGAAGAACTTCTTTTTGGGTAGGGAAGGGAGCTGGTCCCAAAATCCAGTTGTAGTCCTCGTGGTTACAAAAGCCAAGCAAGAAGAGAAACACTTTATAAAAATCTGTTGGGTAATATCAGATAGAAGAGATGCCCTTTTTACTGTTATGAATCCTTCAGTATTTCCCAAAGGAGAGTCTCAGAGATGTCTGAGGTACCAAGAAAATCATCCCTCCCCCTTGTGATAGTGTTGAAGGATGCATAAGATCCGGGTGCTTTTAGGGGTGGGTTTCATTCCCTCACAGTCATACCTCATGTGTGATTGACAATGAGCTCTGAGCTCCTCACCGTGTGAATTAGAAAGAAAATCAGTCATACAGCTCTTGGTACTTGGTTGGTGTTCGGTAAATGTTAGCTTCTGTCCCTCTTCTTGCAGGCACTCGGAAAGAAAAAGTGGAACTTTCTAGAAATGTTAACCATGGTGCAGTACTGAGTCAGCTCCCATAGTGAATATTCACCATATTTGGATGAGGCCTCTTGCCTTTAGTGGCCCCACTGGTTCCTGGCTGGCCCGAGTGGACGCCAGACTCACTGCACCTAATGAATGTTAATTAATGGTGATGAAGCACTCTGGGGAGAGGATTAATGACACAGTCCTCCTGTGCTTTCAAGTGGCTTTATAAGAAGCACATACAGAGTGAACACTTTGGAAAGAATGAATACAAATGAGAACCGTCACTGCTTTGCAAGAGGAAAGTTTATTAGATTTCCAAAGGGATTTAGGGACCTGCGAGGAAGGTCAAAGCAACAGAAAGAACCACAACACACCTGGTAGGACACCTTCGCAGCCCAGACCTATCAGATCATCAGGTCACAGAACAACTATAAGAGAGCAGTGTTGAATGAAGGGAATCTGGTGGGCTCGGCTCAGAGTCAGGCCACACCTGGGCATTTGCTCTCCTTCCAGACCGTGATTTACGAGGAGGCCTGGGGCTGGCTTCTGTGGCTGATACTTGGCAGGTAATCAGGGCTGGTCCATTGATGGTCCTTCTGTCTTCATGCAGTCCTCTTGCTGGCCCCAGGATATCTAGCACCGAAAGGTGCTGCAGGGCCCACAGCGGGAGCGTGGGCCACATGGGGTGCAGGGATTGGTGACGCAGGGTCCGATGGGCTTGTCACATGCGTTGGTCGTGGCACAGGGGTTGCAGGGCAGCCTGGGACACAGAATTAATAGTTGGTCAGCATGGGAGGGATAATTTTTAAAAAGAAAGAGCTCAACCCAAGGAGACAGAAAAAGCAGAAACCTTTCTCTGGCATCTTAGGAAGCCAAAGCCTTGTTTGGATTGCTCCTTTTACAGAACTCTGAGACAGTGGCAGAAAAGAGCAAAGAAGACTGAAGGTGGAATTCCAGCCCTCATTCTATAACCCTGGAGACATGGGGAAGTCCCTTCTCCCCTCTGAGCCTCAGCCTCCTCGCCTGTAAGACGGGATTGGTAACACATAGCACACAGAATGTGTTCATGAAAATACTGTCGGGTGACGAGAGCTGTACTCCGTGAGCTAACGAATTGTGTTCTCCTTCAGCATTCAAATGCTCATCTATAAGACGGTTATACTGTCCCCATTCTGCCTGCTTCACATGATTCCAACAAGGACCAATGGGACAGTGGATTTGAAAATGCGGGTTAAATCCAAAAGCTATTCAAATATATGTGATGATTGTTATAGTTTTGTTTTCCCTTCTGCTGAGACAGGCCAACCGTGAAGGCACAAAGCTTCATTTATGCATCAGCCTCCAAAGGCTCATCAGTTGGAGAAAATAATCTAGTCTCATGAGTATCTTTTGGAACAGAATATACCTTCCCGCCAGGTAATGATAGCAAAAAATACCCTCCATGGTACACTACTGCAACAGAAATCTCTGGTCTCTGCAGACACATTGGCTTCTGAAGCTTGACCTGCAAAGTCTCTGTTTTGTTCTTGAGTAAAGCTGTGTGTGTGCCTTGCAGGGGTATGTCCTGCTGGCCACTCACTTGCAGTCCTCGCTCTCCAGCAGGCCCCGGTACGTGTTGATCTCGCACTCCAGCCGGGCCTTGACGTCCAGCAGCACCTGGTACTCCTGGTTCTGCCGCTCCAGGTCACACCTGATCTCGGCCAGCTGGGACTCCACATTGCTGATCAGGCACTGCACCTGGGCCAGCTGGGAGCTGTAGCGCGCCTCGGTCTCCGTCAGCGTGTTCTCCAGGGAGTCCCTCTGCGCGGAGAAGGTAAGGAATGTCACACAGATGCTCCTCAGGGAGCTTCTCCAGGGGATTCCAGAGAAGTCCCAGGCTCCCCGAGGTCAGGAGAGTGTGGCCAATACCCTGAACAACACCCACCAGGTTGTGCTGGGCCTGCAGCTCGATCTCCAGGGCGTTGACCGTACGTCTCAGCTCGATGATCTCCGCCTGGCAGGTCTGCAGCTGCTCCGAGCTGGACACCACCTGCTTGTTCAGCTCCTCGGTCTGAAACAGCACAGGGGAGAAGACAGGGTCAGACCCTGCCTCAGGGGCCCCGCGGGGCCAAGGGTCTCGAGCGGCCACGTGCTGAGATGCCCACCTGGGTGGTGAACCATTCCTCCACGTCCCTGCGGTTGGTCTCCACCAGGGCCTCATACTGACTCCTGGTCTCGTTGAGCACGCGGTTCAGGTCCACGGTGGGAGCTGCGTCCACCTCCACGTTGAGGCGGTCTCCGATCTGGCAGCGCAGGGTGTTGACTTCCTGGGGGCGGAAGGGAGAGGAATGAACCCACAGGAAAAAAGTCTATAAATAAACTCTCTTTGAGGGAGTCCAGTATGGTGGGGAGAAGATTGCAATGGAATTAGGAAATATGAGTTGAAGCCCAGTTGACATAGAACCCAGCGAAGTTACCTCTGTGTGATTCAGGCCTCCTGTTTGAGTGTCTCCTCATCATCATGATGAGGCTGCTTGAATAGGTGATTGCTAATGTTTCTTTCCAATCCAAGATTCTATCATTTCTTTCTGATTTTCCCTTTGCTCAGTGATAAGTCTGGCATGGTATCTGGTTTGTAATTATTGCTACTTAAATACAGAGAAATACAGAGGTATAACTCCTCCCATTTATTTCATGGCCTTCTCCCTTTATATACTGTCTACTTAGAGTAGTCTCCTTTTCTTCAAAACATCTAATCTTTGATATAGGCATCTGACATCCTACTATTACATTCAACCGTGAAGTCCGAGCCAACCATTATTTAAATTCCTTCATCTCTCTCAGTTTTCCCATCCATCCATCCATCCACTGGGTTCCAGTATCTAGATGATGTATAATACTAGGAAGTCTGCTGTCTCCTTATAGTCTTGGTTCTTAATTTGGCACCTTCAAAAGGTAATAGATCTTGTCAAGCAGTAGGAAGTACACTAAAGATCTTCGTGTGGACTTTTGGCCATATATTGGCCCCAAGTAGAAATAAGTCAGCTGACCACATTCTTTTAGGTAAACTTATGACTCATTCCCCCAAAATCCACCAAGTGTGTTTTGAGCAAGGAGCAAAATGTTGTGTTAGCTCTAGAGTGCTTAGCAAACACCAACCTTATCCTGCTCAAGGGAGGTATGGGACTCTCCATATAGGATGATGGGGGCTGGGACTCCCTCACCTGCTCGTGGTTCTGCTTGAGGCTCAGCAGCTCCTCCTTCAGGGACTCCACCTGGGCCTCCAGGTCAGACTTGCACAGGGTCAGCTCATCCAGGATCCTACGCAGGGCATTGATGTCTGACTCCACCAGCTGCCGCAAGCCCAGCTCCGTCTCATACCTGCACACACAGTGGAAGGTCAAAGGGAGTCAAAAAAGAAGACTTTTCCTAGGGCTTTACTTGGCTGACCTAGTCAAATTCATTACATTTTGACATTTTTTGAATTTTTTAAAAAATTCCCTCTTTGGAAGGGGAAAAAATACCACCATGCTGAGTAAAAAGACCTGTTTTCTCCCTGAGATCCCTGAGATCCATAAAGAAGGTATTGGTGGGGGGCCTATGTGCAGTTTTAATCTAATATTAACTGCATTTGTTCTAAGGATTTGCACAGGCTGCTATGGATTAAGCCCTGTCTTGCCTCTTTGAGTTGGTGAACTCCATATGCCTATTATACAGCTTGTCCCCCCATCCTTTCCAACCACCTTGAAAGCAACCTGGTCTTGTGATTAAAAAAAAAACAAAACACACTGAATTAGACATCAGTTAGGTTCAGCCTTGCAGTTATGACCATGGATAAATTCCTTCATGTCTCTGGGCCTTGACTTCTTCATCTACAAAATGGAAACCAAACTAACATTTCACAGGGTTCGTCTGAAGATGAAGAAATGACATAGTAATCACAAATACTTGTAAACTATAAAGTCCCACAAAAAATGCAAAGGATTCCTATGACTGTAATGATCACACCTAGAAAAAATGATATTCCGAAATGGATTTTGCCTCCTATTTTGGTGATTTAATAACTTTTTTTCTGATGGGCTGATAGTGACGCACATATACTAAGAAACAGGTGTGAAATTCACTTTTAAACTTGGTCCGCGTATTAAGTTGAAAAAGAGAGAGAATGGGTCACTTCTTTGCCTCCTTAAAAATAAGCTTAAAAGGCAGCATTCTTGCATTCAGTGAGGAAACTGACCTTTAACCTAACTACCCGATGCCAGAATCCTCCCAATGCCACGCCAGCCCGCTTCTGCTTAGACACACCCGGGACAGAGTTCATCACATTGCAACTGAGCGCCCCATTACTCGATTGCCCTGATGGTTAGAAAAATCTTACTTGGTTCTGAAGTCGTCTGCAGCCAGTTTGGCATTGTCGATCTGCACCACCAGCCTGGCGTTCTCAGACTTGCTGCACAGAATCTGGGGACAGGATTCATTATGAAATGAGTTATACTAAGAAGGAATGCCTTATAGCTCAAAGTGACAAGCTGGTGTTTTTTTTTTCAAATACACGTTCCTTCCAAATAGCTTTGAGTCTTCCCAGATTTTCAGTTTGGGGATAAAAGGAGGATTAATTAATAGCACTGTTCATTTCAAAACTAAAACAGTCAAGGAGAAATGTGTCCTTTGTCGTGAATTCTCTCTTTGGTCTGCTTCTGGCTTCCTGCAGGAATTGAGCATACTGGATATTGGGCCTTCCTTAGAGTGACCTCTGTCCCAGTTTGCTTAGAAATAGGGGGCTCCTAGGATGCTAAACCCAGAAAAATCCCAGCCAAACCAGAACAGGCTGATTTTCCTACCCTCCCATCCCCTTATTCCAGTCCTGCTGACCTCTTTCTACTCTCCTTCATATTGTCCTTATCCATGCTTTTGCATAGAGCTTCTCCCTCCATCTGGAATGCCCTGGGATGTCTTCACCCACCTAGCAAGACCACCTGCATGACCCACATTCCCCGTCTGCCCCCCAGCTCTTGCAGGGGGTCACTTCCTCCATGCACCCTGAACAGTACTTAGCACTTAGCCAGTTATGCTTCTCCCCTTCACTCCAGCCATGTCTGTCTCCCCTGTTAGACCACGAGCTCCTGAAGGAAAGACACTGTCTCACTCTGTACTTTTTCCCTCGCTCACGCACCGTGCTGTGTATTCAGTAAATATGGGCAAATGAATGCATGTTCTTCAAATTGCATGGCCCTTTCTGGCATTCACTTTGCTAGCAGTACTGAGCAGTGGACAGTTAATCTCCTCAGAGAATCAAAGGCTTGTGCCATCGAATATAAACTCCTTCTCATCCGTCCACCCTGCTCATATATTCCTCTCCTGGGAAGCCCTCCCTGACCTATACCATGTATTAAGCCCCACCTCTATGCTGATTCTTTACTTATCTTCACTTCTCCTCCTTCATTTCTGGCCCTGAACTCTCACCCGCATGCTTGCTCTAGTAGATCGTACAGGGTCTGTGTATATTAATGGGGCTTATGGGGCCAACAGCTCTTTTACTTTGCCACTGGCACAGCCTCTGGCTACAGCTTTGAAAGGCTTTAAGTATTTGAGGATCCACTTAGGAAATCACTAGCTCCAAGAAATAATTCAGGTGCATTTTTTTAATGCTATAAGCCTAAAAAAAAATCATAATAGAACTAAAAACTCAGATACTCTGGTTTTAGGTAAGAAGCAATGTAAGTTTGCTAGGACTGATCGTAGTCTAATGTCTTACCCTATCCCAGTCCCTATCCTCCCCCATGGGGCTTCCCAAATAGATCTTCTAAGATAATTTGATGTGTCCTACCTAAGCCAATGAAGTCAATGCCTTTATCATCGTCGCTTTGAATAGTCTTAGATCCACTCAGACCTTGGTACGTTAAATTTAAATAAATAGTTAACTAAATCAGCAGCATGGTGGCCACCCCCTCACCTTCTGCTGGAGCTCCTCGATGGTCCGGAAGTAGGACTGGTAGCTGGGACACACGAAGGGCACCTGCTGCTGGCACCACTCCCGGATGCGGCTCTCCAGCTCCGCGTTCTCGCGCTCCAGCTGGCGCACCTTCTCCAGGTAGCTGGCCAGGCGGTCGTTCAGGAACTGCATGGTCTCCTTCTCGCTGCCATTGAAGGAGCCCTCGCAGAACCAGCCGCAGTTGCCCACGTTGGCGGGGATGTTGCAGGCCCCGGGCAGGGTGCAGGTGTGGCAGCTGGGGGGCACGCAGGGCCGGGAGGAGCAGGTGGAGCGGCAGGTCAGGTTGGGCAGGCAGCAGTTGTAAGACATGGTGCTGGAGGGAGTGGAGCTCTGAAGGTCAGTTTCGAAGGCTGATTGCTCTCTCTGGTGTAAGCCCTGGTCCTTTCCAGGGCTTTATATTCTGTCAGCAATGGGTGTGGTGTCCACACGCACCATTATCCCGTTTTACCCTATTTACCCATTTTTCCATTTGTTATTTAGCCACCTCACGCGAGTCCTTTACCTCATAAAATGCTCTACCCTGGCTTCCTGCTAAGTCAGAACTCCTCACCGATTATGCTGGTTGGTTAAGTAAGACCTTCAAAGTGACCAACCCATTTCCTTGCCAACAACAGCACTTGTTCACAGGGCGTTGATTTGGGGTGACAGCTATACCCTGTCCCCCAGAGAGGGGCACATCTATGCCTCTTACTCCTAAAGGAGGAAACATCGGTGGCTCATCCAGCTCCTATTCATTGAGGACTCTGTGAGAACAGCTACTTAAGGAAACCCACCTGGAGACTAGACTGTTCGGTAGGGAATCCTGGAAGCTGAGATCAGAGCGGACCTACAAGGCCATCCTGTTAAACAGCCCTTTGCCCTTCCATCCAGGCAAGATGGAGGCAATTCTCCCCTCTCCTTAGGGGGCTGTAAGAAGTCCCCCAGGCCCATTTCTACTATTACTCAATGTTCACAGAACGTTAAGGAAATGAACAACATGGGAGTACCTACCCTTACACACAACATGAGTGTCATCGCAATGGCTCCTGCTTACTGAGCATCCACTGTTCAAAGCACCTCATATGCATTGTCTCCTTCAGACCTCACAAAACCCTGTGGGGTTTGTAGATGAGGACACCAAGCCTCCGAGAGGTTGCCTACGGTCCCAGAGCTCCTACATGGTAAGCCAGCATTCAAACCCAAACTTCTCTAACTCCAACAGCCATGCTCTCTCCATCACACCAACTGTCTCTCTTCCAATCTCCTCACTCCTGAGATGAAATAATGCACAAATGGATTGAGTTCAATGAAGCTCAACCACTACTAGACAGTATCCCCTCCCAAATTAGACTGGGCCAGGAAACAAAAGCCTGTTCTCTATCAAAAAACCAAAGGTCATTTCTATTCTAATAGAAGGAAGTCTACAAAGTAAGTGTAATACCTGCTAAAATCTTGAAAAAAGGAAACCCTTGGTTTATTTGAAGGAGAAACATCTAAGCCCAGTTCTCCAAAGGATGTGATCATGAAAAGCCACCACCTCATGACATGCTTAATAGCATCTCGTGACCATCAATACATTTTGGCAAACAGATGTTCTGCCCTCAGATGTTCTGTCCTCACGCTATTCCAGATGGAGACACAAACTATGAGGATTTTATGTTTAATCTATCAGTGCTCAAAACAGGGCAGATACCCCTTAAAGCAGCTCCTTTTGGAAGCTACGTACTAACTCCTCCTCTACAGGCACCACTCAGATCACCCCTTCTACAAAGCTGACCTCACAGTCTGGGACACCTTCTATTGGTTATCCTCCTGAAGGCAAATCTTCATCTTCTCAGGGTGTGTTTATTTTTGAGACCAGCCAGATATCATTTGGAACCAAGCCTAGTGAATGGGATAAACAACTAAACTTAGTAGCCTCTTTAATGGGTCAGAAACACGTTGTGAGTGTAAAATAATAATGTGCATTTTCTTGGGTGATTCTGAAAGTCATTTCCAATGTGGAGCTTCAAATGTGCTTTCCTAAAGGACAGCAGATTTGGAGTAAATGTGTGGCCTCCCAGAGCATAATGCTTTGAAGGCGCTGCCATCCTTAACCACATTCACAATCCGCAACTCTCTGCCCCTCCTGCCTGAATCTCTACCTTTAGAGAGATATGGCATGGATGTGCTGCTTTAAAATCAGTACCAAACTGATTGAAGCCCTATTGGATCAGATCAAATAACATAAAGCAAATAGTTGGATTCATTAGCTTTTCTGTTCCCCTCCCCCCTTCTTCGATGCCCCAGGCTTCAAAAGAGAAAAATCTAGACAGTGGCACTTTTTTAAAGAGTTAGAAAGGAATGCTGTGCTGTAGATTGGCAAAAATGTCCATGGGGATCCCTAAACCATTACAGCAGCTGGTACCTCCAAGCCAAATGACCCAGAGGTAAGTATCCCTGTATCTTCAAAAGTAGAGGGCAGAGTTTAGAAAACAGGACTCCTCCCACCACTTGAGTAGAAATAACCATGATTGCTGCATAGCTGCTTGGTCATTAGATTATAATAGCTGAGAGGGTTTGGGTTTATTGAGAAAAGAGCCAAGTTTCAAGTCATTTCCCAGGAATTCTGGAAGGCAGTTGTTTTTTGTTTATTGCACTTACTGTGTGCTGTGAATCCTTACCTTTACAGAAGCAATGCCATTGTCTCTAGTCAATGACCCTTCAATAAACATGATGAGCAAATCAAATCCTAACAAGAAGGTTTTATACCTGCCCATGTAATTGTGCCAGACGCCGTGGTAAGGCTTCTGGTCACCAGATGTGAGAAAATTGCAGTTGAGGTTTAAAGATACTATTTATTATGGAAGCCAAAGCTATTTCTGTGGGAGAGATCACATGCAAACTCACCAGGGGCACTTAACCTCAGAGTGGAATCAGGGCAGATCTGCTGAGACCATCCTCCCATGGCAGAACTTTAAAGGTCTTAGGAAGCCTCCCACTCCTTCCCAAAACCATCTTCTCTGATGGCCAGGTACTGGCACTTAAAATTCTCATCATGAGAAATGTAAACTGCATTCTTTGGGAAATACAAAGTATCATATTGGGCCACTTACAGATTTATTCTATTTTAATGTAGATGAATGGCAAGGAGAGGCCAGGAGTGCTATCATTGGACACACACAGACCAAGATACTGACATTTGCCTAAAAGAGATGAAGAGTTACCCACTGGAGAATTAGAAAAGCAGAAACACTGTTTGATACCAACACCAGCCCACCCTGCTGGGCAAGCCCCAGTAAGAGCTGCTTATAAGAACAAGATAAAGGGCTTCCATAGACAATTTATCAATTATCCACCTTACCACATTGAGGGGAGAAATTATGGTGGTGATCCAGGAACTAAACCAAGAGATTTGGCTTTGGGAAGATGCTTAAACAACATTTCCAGTGAAGGACAAACATGGGAGGACATGGCGAATGAGCCAGGTCAGTAGTAATATGGGCTGGGCAAAGAAAGGTAGAGCACCCCAAAATAGCATTCAGTGCTCATTACTCAAATCCTCTCTAGAGCTGCCTTGTTTCTCTTACACTCAGTCTTCAGCTCCCAAAGGGAAGAGAGTTTGGAGGTCTTCAGGGATCAAGCCAAATCAGAGAAATGCAAAGTTCATCAGTATGTCTCTAACTCTGTCTAGTCTAGAATGGAGGAGTCAAGAAGAACATGAAACAATCCAAGATAATATAACTTAATAGTCCTAGTCTTCTGGGAAGGCTGGATTCGGGAACCACTCAGAGAAGGGATGAAAACCTGTTTATGTGACTGCTCTACAGATCAAAGGGAAGAGCAGATGCCAAAACGTTTTAAGAGTTACACAGAGGATAAAGCAAAGTAAGCTTCATGTTTAGTATGATACGTTGTGTTGAACTTTTGCATTAAGTTTACTATCAAGTTGGTGATTTGAAACAGATGTGAAAGAGCCACTGAAAGATGGCTTCTTCCCCCAGGATCCCACAGACCCTGCTCTCTCTGTGGTCACTAGTGATCTCCCTATTGCTATGTCCACTGACTTGTCTGAATCCTCAATCTTCCTGGCCCTTCAAGAGAGACAGTATCTTCACCTGATTAAAGCCTAGTGTAAGCCATAGAATACTGTAAGTGGAACAAATAAGGAACAGTAACACTAATGGGGATTCATGAGAAGGATGCCGTTGACCATCCCCTCATCAAAACCCCAACTTCTTTGGATTTCTGTGTTGCTTCAGTTGCTTCCCACTGCAACTGCTTATAGCTGGATGTCACCTCTCTCCTTGGGTACTGGGCCAAACCAAAGAGAACCTCATGGCAGGGACTTTGAAGAGCCTGAGACCGCTCTGTCATTTCTCCCAGTGGTTCCCGAGGTCATCCCCAGTTTAACATCACTCCTCTTGGTAGTCTTGACAACTGCTGCAGCTCTAACTGATCATTTCTGTTTAGGTGACTCTCTGACAGCTCTCCCAGATCCAGTCATTCTCTTCCAGCTCTCTCCACTGGAGCCCCACTAGAGTTTCATTTTCTCAGGCTCAAAAATGTCCCTCATGTTGACCCAAAGTAGGTATTTAATCAGTACTAGTTTCCTTCCTTCTGTCTCCATTGTTCCTCTACTGCCAACCAGCTTCCACATCCTGAGCTGTGCCTCTGAAATCCACCCCACTACCCTGGCCCTCCACTCTCCCCCCATCTCGTCCTATTGTCTCTCATCAGCCTCCCAATTGTTCTTGCTTCTTTCCCACCCAACCCCATCAACTTCTGGGGCCCATCACAACCCAGGCTATACGTAGCTGTCCAATAGATCATATGCCAAACTTCCTTACAAGCAAATCTCACAGATAACCATGAAACCACCAGATATGGTCATCCATGACTACTTTGCAGTTTCATCTTCCACCACCATATTTATGCTTTGCTCCAGCTAGAAATTGGTCTGTCGTGCTCTAGATACACTCATCTCCTTACCAGGTAAAGCTCATGTTCATTAAAACTTTCCCTCTTGTCAGACCTGCACACACTCATCTGTCCAAACATATCCCATCAAACTTTATTTCAGAATTATGCTAATATCAAATAGTAATTATTGATTGAAGTTGGAACAAGAGAAGTATTTAAAGTTTTAATAGCCTTCTCATGAATACTTATTAGTGTTACTGTTCCCATATTCCACTTACAGTATTCTGTGGTTTACACTAGGCTTTAATTGGGTGAAGATACAGTCTCTCTTGAAGGACAGGCAGACAACATTTGTATAAATGGAATATTCAGGTTTTCAAAGCCTTGATTGAGTTCTATCTCCTCTTAGAGCCTCTTTTTACCACTCTCTCACACCTCAAACTATAGAAATGGTACCTGAAAGTATAGTCTTTCTCTCACACTTTAGAAATTCATCATTCTTCATTTACACCTTTCTTGAGCCACATTTTTGTTTGTCTGTAGCAGGGTTGTCTCTTGATTTTGTCCACTCCAGACTATGAAGATGCTGTGGGCTAGGACTGGGGCTCACTTATCTGTGTGTTCTCAGCACTCCACACAGTAGTGACACACACAGGAGATAGTTGATTGCAGTTGGATAAGTTAGATAGTGTCAAATTAAATGAAAAATTGAGATGGTGGCCGATAGAGTTGAGAGCTTTAATAATTCAGATATGAGTCAAGCAGGGGGTAGGATTAATGTCTGTTGGGGGAGACAATCAACATTGGTCTTTCTTGAAAGGAAAGGAAATAAAGTGATACAGAAGTTACTGAAGAACATTATAGACCTATCTATAAAGACGTAGAGGAAAGAGTGAACTTGAAAAGAGGGAGGTAGGGAGACGTGCTTGTCTGCATTTAAAGGGTCTTTGAATTATAAAGTGTTGGGTATAACAAGTGGGTAACAGGAGGAACCAGTCTGGCAAAGATAAGTTGGAGTCCAATTAAATGTGATGTGGCAACATAATACCAAGTCAAACTGTCCTATGAGCAACTGAAGACCCAGGACTTGAGCTAAAGTGAGAGCTTCAGGAGTCATCAGCATAGAGATGCTAGTTCTCCCTGAACAGGGATGGAGAAAAAGAAACACAGCAAAGAATCTAAGCATTTCCTAGATGTGACAGGGGGAGTCATGCTAATCAGGAGCAGGAGAACAGGTAGTAGGAGATATAACAAGAAGACCCAGAGTGTGTGGGTTTATGGAAATCATTGAAGGTACATTTTGAGGGAAAGGCAGCTATCTATACTAGTGATGCAGGTACAGCTGACAGGTTAAAAGGAGAGGGTAGCTTCTCTTTGAGCAGGTTCTACAGAAACTTTAGGCAGTTTAGGAGAAAGGGGAACAGAGAATCAATCCCTGAGTGATGAGGGTGACAGTGGGAGATAGCAGTGAGGTTTGGGGAGGACTCTCAGTATTGCCAAGGACCTTGCAGCCAAGACAAGATGGTCATGAGTGCTGGAGGCCAGGTTTCCTGCACGGTCTCCCCGTGGGGGGGGACCCTCCCAGGAGGACAGAACCCCTTCCCCATCAGTATTTACCAGTGGAACATAATGTCTGGGGTTAGTCATTTAACCCATTTCTTCCTAACAAAGGGGTATTTTTATGAAACAGCCACAGCAGGTGCTTTACAGTGCATAAATACGAATGAGAAACACATTTACTATGCCAGAGAAATAAAGTTTATTGGGAAGTAAATGAAGGAGCTTCCTTGCATTCCAGAGAATACCAAAGAAGCGAGAAAAGCAGGAAACTCAATACATACAGGAAATGCCCTAAAAGTAATACCTGGAGCTCAGATTACAGGGAGCTGGACATCTTCAGAAACAAAGACACTCAAACTTCAATAGGAAGGGATTTTCCAGACATTGGAAGTTAATGATGTGTGTCTTTGCTTGTTGAATCTGGAAAGCATTTCCATGTCTAGAAATAGCACATTTGGCATGGCTAGGCTTCTAACTTGCCGCTGAGCTCCAACAAAGGCAGGACCTAAGGACTTTTCCTGTGTTTGATCTAAATGGCTTCATTGTCGTCTTCAAAGAGGATGCAAGTTCTTAAATTAAGAGCAACGCGTTTGACAGTTGCCACAGGACCCGCAGGAATTGCCGCAAGCATTGGTGGTGGCACATGGGTTGCAGGGGAGCCTGGGAGGACACAGAGGTTTAGAATGGATTGGGGAGAATTGTGGAGAGAGTCCTAAGGTGCTTAATGAAACAATGCATGAATTCTCAGTGGTTGGACGTGGTTGGACATATTTGGAATCAAATTTGATTGTTATCAAATCCTTCTCCCCATCCCAGAATGCCATGTGCTAAGATGAAAAATTGTCTTTTTGAAAAATATGTTCTTTTGCTCTCAAGCTCTCATGGAACTAACACAATCTGCCTTACCCAACAGTTATTGTTTAGCTCCCTGAGGCAAGGGGGTTGTATGCGCTTCACCCTTGACCTTCCATTTCTGCTCAACTGTCACATAGTAGATTCCCTATAAATGCATGTTGTTTTGTGAGTTGAAAATGTGGCCCACAGGTGTATGCCCACAATGCCTTGTAGTCCCACCACATGTTTTCCAGAGTTCTTTGCCTCCCACTCACTTGCAGTCCTCGCTCTCCAGCAGGCCCCGGTACGTGTTGATCTCGCACTCCAGCCGGGCCTTGACGTCCAGCAGCACCTGGTACTCCTGGTTCTGCCGCTCCAGGTCACATCTGATCTCAGCCAGCTGGGACTCCACGTTGCTGATCAGGCACTGCACCTGGGCCAGCTGGGAGCTGTAGCGCGCCTCGGTCTCCGTCAGTGTGTTCTCCAGGGAGTCCCTCTGTGCGGAGAAGGTAAGGAATGTCACACAGATGCTCCTCAGGGAGCTTCTCCAGGGGGTTCCAGAGAAGTCCCAGGCTCCCCGAGGTCAGGAGAGTGTGGCCAGTACCCTGAACAACACCCACCAGGTTGTGCTGGGCCTGCAGCTCGATCTCCAGGGCGTTGACCGTGCGTCTCAGCTCGATGATCTCCGCCTGGCAGGTCTGCAGCTGCTCCGAGCTGGACACCACCTGCTTGTTCAGCTCCTCGGTCTGAAACAGCACAGGGAAGAAGACAGGGTCAGACCCTGCCTCAGGGGCCCCGCGGGGCCAAGGGTCTCGAGCGGCCACGTGCTGAGATGCCCACCTGGGTGGTGAACCATTCCTCCACGTCCCTGCGGTTGGTCTCCACCAGGGCCTCATACTGACTCCTGGTCTCGTTGAGCACGCGGTTCAGGTCCACGGTGGGAGCTGCGTCCACCTCCACGTTGAGGCGGTCTCCAATCTGGCTGCGCAGGGTGTTGACTTCCTGATGGAAGAAGAGGAATGAATGAGACACAGAAATGGATCTGCTGTGTATCTTTCTACTGTAGGAAAGTGAGCACAACAAAAGTGCACTAAAGGGAATATCCTGATCATTCCCCACACCTGACACGATGTAGGAATTAACCCAAATAGGGATCACATCAATTTCTTTCCCAAAAACCTGAAAGAAGCTCACATTTCCAATAAGACTAAGTCCAAACCCCCTGGCATATACAAATCCTACCTCATTGCCCATCACATCCCTATAGGTAATTCATGCCCAGCCGTATCAGTCCATGGGCCAAACTCAGTATACCTGCTCTACCACTTCTGTGTCTTTCCTCAGCCTCTTCCCCCAGATTGAAAATCCAAGTGTGAAATCCTCCTCCTTCCCATGACATGCCTCTGAGAAGAGTTGCTTATCTCTTTCCAGGTAGACTGGATTATTCCCTGAATATGCTGCTTGTACATCTCATATAGTACTTCTTTTCCTCTGCCTGTATTATGTCGTTGTCTTTACATGGCCATCTCCCCAGATTAGACTGGGAGCTCACTGAAGAGAGGGGCATGTCTTATTTCTCTTTTTCCTCCATCTCTCGAACTAATTCAGAAACTAACAGTGACAAGAAGAGAGCAGGGCCCAATAAACGGATGCCCTTCCTCAGCATCTCCAACATTTGCCCAACCCTCATCCAGCTGCTTGAGAATAAGCAACCCACCTCATTCCATGCTGTGGATAAAGCATCATCACTCTCTGGCTGACCTTGAGTTCTTCAGAGAAGGGTCCCAACCCAAAAAGTCTGATGGCAATTGCCTCTAGTTGATGATGTTAAAGGCGTGGCTCTGAAGCCTACTTTTTTTTTTTTTTAATCTTTTCCTCTCACCTCCTCATGGTTGCTCTTGAGGCTCAGCAGCTCCTCCCTCAGGGACTCCACCTGGGCCTCCAGGTCAGACTTGCACAGGGTCAGCTCGTCCAGGATCCTACGCAGGCCATTGATGTCCGACTCCACAAGCTGCCTCAAGCCCAGCTCTGTGTGGTACCTGCACATACAGATCAGAGTGGGAGGATGAGGCAGGAAAGAATCCCATCCCCCTGTCTTGTGTCTTGTGGATGGGCTGGTTTCAATCTCTTAGAGCTGATACAGTTTACTACCTCTTTTCGCCCATGTTTCCCTCAAGTTCTGCACAGATGGACTGGAGAGGCCCCTGACTCAACCTAACACCAGAAGGTGCCCACAGCTGTTCATTAAATGGAGTCTCTCATTCTCCTCTCAATTTTGTTGTTAATATAACACCATTCCTCAAGAACCAATCCATTCCCCAAGAATAGTTCATGTCGATCTCTGAATTTGCGAGTTTAAGAAGGACTTTGGGAGAGGCCAATATAGACTGAAGAGCATGCAACATGTGAGTCTGGATTTCTGTTTGAAAATGGTTTTCTATAAAGCCAGGCTTGAGAAGAGGAATGAAAAGTGTGAAATGGCTACCTCTTCCCTTCTAGGAAATGTTTAGTCTCATGGGACCATGAGAGAGCCATCAGGATCTTAGAGTCACCTAGCCTGAAAGTTTCAACATACTTGGTTCTGAAGTCATCAGAGGCCAGCTTGGCATTGTCGATCTGCACCACCAGCCTGGCGTTCTCAGACTTGGCACACAGAATCTGAAAACAAGATTCTACTATGAGGGCCACTTGAACTTGGGAATGTCTTATTTTTCAAGGACAGTCAGCTGCTGTTGCACCCCCACATGGCACCTCCTCACCTTCTGCTGGAGCTCCTCGATGGTCCGGAAGTAGGACTGGTAGCTGGGACACACGAAGGGCACCTGCTGCTGGCACCACTCCCGGATGCGGCTCTCCAGCTCCGCATTCTCGCGCTCCAGTTGGCGCACCTTCTCCAGGTAGCTGGCCAGGCGGTCGTTCAGGAACTGCATGGTCTCCTTCTCGCTGCCATTGAAGGAGCCCTCGCAGAACCAGCCACAGTTGCCCACATTGGCGGGGATGTTGCAGGCCCCGGGCAGGGTGCAGGTGTGGCAGCTGGGGGGCACGCAGGGCCGGGAGGAGCAGGTGGAGCGGCAGCTCAGGTTGGGCAGGCAGCAGTTGTAAGGCATGGTGCAGGGAGAGGTGATGGAGAGCAGGTAAGCCGATACAGGTGGATGTGGTGAGGTTTGAGTCTCTCCTTCCTCCGTAGTCCTTTTATACCCTTATTGGTGGGTGGGGGTTGGCATACAGCATAGTTTCCCTTCCTAATGCTTCAGCTAATTTTTTCTACAAAATATGCTAGTTAGATGCCTCCAAAGAGTCCCCTCAACCCATAAAATTATTCCATTCAGCTTGTGTCACGCCAGGTTCCTCCTAGGTGCTAGTGGCTGTGAAATCAGAGTTTCATCAGATGGCTTCAAAGGAGACAGAATCATCACAATCCCAAATGGCTCTCCCCATTACTCAGAGGGGAGGAGAGCCAAGGACATGGGGTGGAGTTGTTTGGGACTCCTCACCCATGAGGTTCTGCCACTAGATATCTTGGAAAGAGAGTCTAGAGTGAACAGTCTTCCAGGTGGCCCTCTTTTACCAGTCCTGCCCATTTTTCAGTTCAACTTGACTTCATAGCAGAAACTTGTCCTGTGTTAGCTGCAAGGATCCTGAGCCCTACTCATGAGAGTATTAATTGGGGCTTAGGGAATTTATCAATACATGGAGTTTGAAAATAATGGAGTGTTCATGGCTGAGAAGTGAAACTGGCTAAATGGGTAGAATAACACTGAAGCAGAGATAGCAAACTAGGGCCCAACAAGCCAAAGTTAGCCTGCTGCCTTTTTTTCTAAATAAACATGGCACACACCCATGTTCATTAGGTATTATCTATGGCCGCTTTTGGTCTACAATGTCAGAGTTGAATAGTTGTAATAGAACCCATATGGCTTGCAAAGCCTAAATATTTACTATCTGGCCCTTTATAGAAGAAGTTTACCAAACGGTACTGAAGCAACAATCTCCTTAAAGATGAGAAAGAGAAGAAATATCTAGAAATAAAATTATGCCCCGAATAGTCCACAGAGAGAGTTCAAGTGGCAGTATTGAAGCATATGTATGAAGCATAATACTTCAGACTCAACAAGAATGGAAAATCAGAATGAGGAGCTCAGAGCTATCTTTGTATCCATGGTGACCTTATCTCAAAGTCTCTGGAAGTTTCTCTCGCCTTATCCCTAGAGTTAATCCTCTTTCTGAGAGCATTGTATATCCCTAGAGGTGTGACTGCCTGCGAGAGATGCTCCCGGAACAAGTCACAACCCATGAGAATGCACCTTCACTCTGTCGTCCCTAAGAAGTGGGTACCATCCCTGATGAGCATGCCGTCTCTGTCACGTCTGGGATCAGATACCCTTGGACACTTCCAAGCTCTTGGGAGTCTCCCTATTGCCCAATAAAGAATCTTAATGAAGTAGCCCTCCTCATCTCACCTTGTATTCCTTGTCACTTTTCAAAATCTTGGGCTCACAAAGAAGTCCCCAAAAAATCATTTGTGCAACACAGTGGAGATATATATATATATATATATATATCTTATTCGGCTATCTTATTCGGGGTGGTTCTTGAGGAGGACACGTTCTCTACATGGGGTTGTAGTGCCACCAAAGCCTCCTTTCTTATACTGGCATTGAAATGGGCTCTACTCACTTTCTGGGAATCCCCCAGCCTTGCGTTTCTGTGCTAACACCCATAGTAATGATGGTGACGGTTTTGGCGATACTGATGATGTTACTTACCACTTCATGAATACTTACTCTACACCAAACAAAGCACTTAGTGCTATGGCACATTTCTCATTTGACCCTCCCCACAAGCCTGTAAGATTGGCCTGTAAAATTATATATATATATATATATAGAGAGAGAGAGAGAGAGAGAGAATATGGATGGGGTGGAAGTGATGATTATTTCCATAACCTTCTTCCTTATTGTTGGCCCAGATGACTCAGATGTAGAATTTTCTGAAAATCCGATTCTGTTAAGCAGACAATTTGGCACATTGCCCATGCCAGCGCAATGGTGATAAAACCTCATTCACCTACCTTGCAAACACTAGGGGCAACTATATTCATGAATTAATCAATAAAAATGCAAATTTTAACTTAACTTGGTAGCCGGCATAGGAAGTTAACAGAGGGCCCATTGTCCCTACATTCTCTGGTAAGTAACTGATCTTGTGGATTCGGCTATCTTATTCAGGGTGGTTCTTGAGGAGGACACGTTCTCTACATGGGGTTGTAGTGCCACCAAAGCCTCCTTTCTTATACTGGTGTTGACATGGGCTCTACTCACTTTCTGGGAATCCCCCAGCCTTGCGTTTCTGTACTAACACCCATAGTAATGATGGTGATGGTTTTGGCGATACTGATGATGTTACTTACCACTTCATGAATATTTATTCTACGCCAAACAAAGCACTTAGTGCTATGGCACATTTCTCATTCGACCCTCCCCACAAGCCTGTAAGATTGGCCTGTAAAATTATTCCCATTTTACAGATAAATTAACAGATTGGGAAAGGCTCAGCATTTTCCCAAGACACAGCCAATAAGTGGCAGAGCTGGGATTTGAACAATTCATTATCTAATTCTTGAGACTGAATACCTAAACACAGTGCAAACATTTGGCTCAGAAGTTTCTCTGATTTTGTAAGGGGAAGGAAATCTTAGATTCCTTTCTTCCCATTGCCCCTCTTTATAGTTTTTGCTTCTGATTCCCACTGGGGCCAGGTTCCCACCCTCTTCCAACCCCATCAGTCCTCCAAAGGCCTCTCTGCCCAAAGGCCTCTCTCACCCAGCTATTCTCTATGGTACCTCTTGAACCGAAACCAAATTACACTTATTTACTTTTCTTCACAGGCAAATGGCTGTCCTTTTGCATGACTGGTTGATATGTCCAGATTGGAAATTAAATTGCCTTTTCTCAGCATCTAAAAAAATCAAAATGCACAATGGCATGACCTAAGGTGATTTAGAATCTGAGAGAAAGCCTACTTGCCTCACCCTGAACTTTTAACCCTATAAAAGTTCACTTCAGAAGAAGGATCTATTTCCTAAGAATCAAAGAACTCTAAAGATAGAAGGACCTGAATTTATGGAGAAGAAAACTAAGGCCCAGATGGTGAGGCAGGAAAGAAATGAATAACAATATGTCACTTCCTCATCAGGTAGTCTACTAGAACCCTTCACATATAGTATTCCATCCTCACCCCAAACTCTGGATGTTTCAATGCCATTGTCACCATATATCAGAGATAAAGAATCTGAGAAGAAAGTGAACTTGTTCAAAATGACACAAGTAAGTAGACTCAAGTCTGCTGGGCCCATCCCACCTCACTGTGAAATAGAGAGATGAGACACTGGCATAGGCCAAGATGTGACAAAACGTGAGAACTGGAAGAAAACAGAGGTAGCTCATGATTTCCAATGCCAGCTCTGAGCACGGACAGGAAGACACATCTAGGCTTCCTGCATATTGCTCTGCTCCTCAGTAAACTGGAGGTTAAAAAGTGACAAATCCCACAAGCTCGTGATGAGGCGTGCCTCCCGGAAGTAATGAGACAGGCTTTTACAGAGAAAAATGCTGCACATTCCTGAACAGTCCTTCTCTTCCTATAGACACTGACAGAAGCCTCAAGCCTCAAAGCACTCAAACGATGACTCTGACCCCAGATATAAGGATGCAAAAATGCCTTAGCTGTACCCATTACAAATATGAATTTTCAGGGAAACAGGAAAAGAATCAGCAAAAATATTCAGGACATAAGCTTGGGGATGGGTCAAACATCTGAGAATGATATTCCCAGTGGGTTAAGAGTTCAGACCAGGACAGCCAAGAGCCAATTAAATAGATTAAAAAAGAGCACTAGACATGCCAACTGAGAAGGGCCTGGGGCCCCATCAGAAGATGGGCCTGGAGCCAAAGAGTACCAAATAATGCTGCATAGAGCATATACTCCAGGTGCAGAGCTAGAGGGGGGATTTAAAGAAAGAAACAGTGGTATGAAAGACAGTAGGATGGTGTACAAATTCTACTGTTGGGCATGAAACAACAACAACAAAAGTGACTATGCTTTCTATTCTTTTTTTTTTAATGTTTTTTTATTATGTTAGTCACCACACAGTACATCCCTGGTTTTTGATGTAAAGTTCGATGTTTCATTAGTTGCGTATAACACCCAGTGCACCATGCAATACGTGCCCTCCTTACTACCCATCACCAGCCTATCCCATTCCCCCACCCCCCTCCCCTCTGAAGCCCTCAGTTTAAAGACCTCGATGTGAGACAGGAATCCATCAAAATCCTGGAGGAGAACATAGGCAGCAACCTCTACGACATCGGCCAAAGCAACCTTTTTCATGACACATCTCCAAAGGCAAGAGAAACAAAAGATAAAATGAACTTGTGGGACTTCATCAAGATAAAAAGCTTCTACACAGCCAAGGAAACAGTCAAAAAAACTATGCTTTCTATTCTTAAGAAGCTTATCTATATGTTAAGTCATCAATAATCAAAATAATAATCGTAATAAGAATGTTTGGTTTGCAAAGTGTTTCCACAAACACAGTCTTCCATGATCCTCTTGGCAAATGTATAAAGCAAGTAGAGAAGATGTTGTTACCTCCACTTTGGGGAAACTGAGGCTCAAAGAAGTTACATGTCTTGTCCAAGGACACAGAGCTAATGAGAGGATAAGTGAGAACTAGAACCCAATTCTGGCAAGTGGGCCACAACCTGGCTCATTAGAACCACCTGTAGAGATTCTAAAACTCCCACTGCATCCCAACGTTCATAGCAGCAATGTCCATAATAGCCAAACCATTTGACAGATGAATGGATAAAGAAGATGTGGTATATATATATATACAATGGCATATTACTCAGCCATCAGAAAGGATGATACTTACTATTTACATTGACATGGATGGAACTGGAGGATATTATGCTGAGTGAAATAAGTCAATCAGAGAAAGAGAGATATATGGTTTCATTCATATGTGGAATATAAGAAACAGGGCAGAGGATTAAAAGGGAAGAGAGGGAAAACTGAATGGGAAGAAATCAGAGAGGGAGACAAACCATGAGAAACTCTTAACTCCAGGAAACAAACTGAGGGTTGCTGGAGGGGAGGTGGGTAGGGGGGATGGGGTAACTGGGTGATGGGCATTAAGGAGGGCACGTGATATGATGAGCACTGGGAGTTATACGCAACTGATAAATTATTGAACACTACATCTGAAACTAATGATGTACTATATGTTGGCTCCTTGAATTTAAATTTAAAAAATAAAATAATAAAAATTAAAAAATAATAAAACTCCCAGTGGCCAGGCTACATCCCAGACCAGTTAAATCAGACTCTCTAAGGGCAAACTCAGGCTTCAGCATTTTTTTTAAGTTCCCCAGGTGATTCCAAAGTACCACCAAGGTGGAGAGCAACTGTCCTCATGTCCGATGATGATGACAGAGTACCTGGAAACAATTTAAAAGCCACATGGAAGTATTTAAGGGGGTGTAGAATACATTTATTTACAACATTATGGTTTGGCTACAGGAATTGAGATCTCTGTTTTGAAAAAAAAGACGACAGAATTTACAGATCCAAAAGCTTCGCCCCTGGCCAGAATCTTCCTTTGTTCTAGTGATGGCCTCTCTGTTTAAAGCATGTTTGGAGTTTTGTGTTTTGGAAATGTCTGTATCTTTTTAATACCCAGTTTGTTGATAGCAAACCTTTGTCTTTTAAGGATGGATTTGATTTTTTGGAAGCCATTCAACAAGAAACTTTATGAATAAGATGGATGATCAAGTTAGATAATTTAAAAAAAAAAACCTCCATATGATTGTGGCTCATAATTGATTTTAAAGAGACTTGCCAAAATTTAGCTGGAATGTGTGTGTAAGGAACAACTATGAAGAATGTCATTGACCTGGAAATATTCATTCTGCCCTGATTTTTTAATCATTCTCCATACTTTATAGTGGTGTCATGTGCATCTATTAACCGAACCTGGTTCAAATCTCGTAATTGCTAATAACCAACTGTGATTTTGAACAAGTTTCCAAGGGTTCAATTTCCTCGTTTGTTAAAATGGGTTTAATATGAAGCATTTTGTAAAGATTAAGATAAGTTCCTAGTATTTTGCCTAACCCATAGCTGATATCCAACAGATGTGAGCTGTATTACTTTCCTACTGCTACCTTCACAAATCACCACAAATTTAGTGGCTTAAACCAACACAAATTATTATGTTAAAGTTCTACAGGTCAGAAGCCTAACATGGGTCTAAAATCAAAGTTTTACTTTCATTGGAAGTATGATTAAGAAAAAAGTTTACAATTACATCAAAAAGAATAAAATACTTCAGAATAAATGTAACTAAGGAGGCAAAAGACTTGTACACTGAAAACTGCAAAACATTACCAAAAGGAATTAAAGAAGAGACAGGTAAATCGGAAGACCTCCTGTGTTTGTGGAAGATTTAGTATGTTTAAGATGGCAGTATTGCCCAAAGAAATCCCTATCAAAGAGATTCATTGCCATCCCTATCAAAATCCCAGTGATGTCTTTTGTAGAAATAGAAAACCTCATCCTAAAATTTACACGAGATTTCAAGGTACCCCAAATAGCCAAAACAATCTTTTAAAAAGAAGAACAAAATTAGAAAACTCACACTTCCCAATTTCAAAACTTACTACAAAGCTATAGTATTCAAAACAGTGTGGCACTGGAATAAGGACAGACATATAGACCAATGGAATAGAATAGAGTCCAGAAATCATCCTTCACATATATGATCAAATGATTTTCAAAAAGGATGCCATCCATTGAAGGAAGGACAGTCTTTTCAATGAATGGTGCTGAAACGACTGGATATTCACATGCAAAGAATGAAGTTAGACCCTTACCTCACACCATAAACAAAACATGAACCCAAAATGGATCATAGACCTACATCTAAGAGCTCAAACTGTAAAACTTTTAGAAGAAACCATAGAGGAAAACTTCATGACATTGGGTGTGACAATGATTTCCTGGTCATGGCACCGAAAGCACAGATAACAAAAGAAAAAATAGGTAAGCCCCCCAGAAAATGTAAAAACTTTTGTGCACCAAAGGACACTATCAAGAGAGTGAAAAGGCAGCCCACAGAATGGAAGAAAATGTTTGCAAATTATATTTCCAATAAGGACTAATATCCAGAAAGCATAAAGAACTCCTACAACTCAACAACGACAAAACTAAACGACTTAATTAAACACATGGTCAGAAGACTTGAATAGACATTTCTCCAAAGATCTACGAATGGTCAACAAGCACATGAAAAGATGTGTCAACAGCACTGATCATCAGGGAAATGCACATCAAAACCACAATGAGGTATCACTTCACTAGGATGGCTGTCAGCAGAAACAAAAACAAGCAAAAAACAGAATTTAAAAAGTGTTGGTGAGAATGTGGAGAAATTGGAACCCTTGTGCATGGCTGGTAGGTACGTTAAATGGCACGGCCTCAAACAAGTAAACATAGAGTTACCATAGGATCCAATAACCCCACTTCTAGGTTCATACACCAAAGAACTGAAAGCAGGGACTTGAACAGATATATGTATATCAGCGTTCACAGCAGCGTTAGTCCCGATAGCCAAAATACCCGTCCATGGATGAATGGACAAGCAACATGTGATATATACAATGGAATATTATTTCATCTTAAAGGGAACAAAGTTCTGATGCATGCTACAACATGAATAAGCCTTGAAAACATTACACCAAGTGAAATAAGCCAGACACACACACACACACACACCCAAACACTATATGATTCCGCTTATCTGAGGTACCTAGAGTAGTCAAAGTCATATGGACAGAAAGTGGAATGGTAGTTAGCAGAGACTTGAGGCAGGGGGTTAGGGAGTTTAATGAGGCAGAGTTTTAGTTCGGATTGGTGAGAACGTTGTGGAGATGAACGGTGCTGATGGATGGACAACAATGTGATTGTACTTGATGCCCCTGAATTAAACACTAAAAAAAAAAAAAGGTAAAATGGTAAATTTTATGTTATATATACATATATATTTTTCCACAGTAAAAAGAGAAAAACCAAGGTGTTGGCAGGGCTGTGTTCCTTTCTGGAGGCTCCGACAGAGAATCTATTTCCTTTTCTTCTCCAGCATCTAGAAGCTACTTTCTTGGTTTGTGGCCCCCTTCCTCCATCTTCAGATCCTGCAGCGAGGAGTCCGGTCATCATATCACATCACTCTGATCTGTGTCCCCTGTCATGCCTCCCTCTCCCTCTCACTGTCTTCTGCCACCCCTTCCACTTTTATTTTTTTTAAAGATTTTTATTTATTTATTCGACAGAGATAGAGACAGCCAGCGAGAGAGGGAACACAAGCAGGGGGAGTGGGAGAGGAAGAAGCAGGCTCATAGCGGAGGAGCCTGATGTGGGGCTCGATCCCATAACACCAGGATCACGCCCTGAGCCTAAGGCAGACGCTTAACTGCTGTGCCACCCAGGCGCCCCTGCCCCTTCCACTTTTAAAAGGACCCTTGTGAGTATATGGGGCCCATGGGATAACCCAGTTTAATCTCCCCCATTTTAAAGTCAGCAGGTTAGCAGCTTTAATTCCATCCGCACCTTTCATTTCCCTTTGTGTCCAACCTAACACATTCCTGCGTTCCAGAAAACAACGTGGGCATCTTTGCAGAGAAGGGGGACCGTCATTCTGCTTACCACAGCCATTAACATTACTTTTGCATTACTGTAAAATGATATATGTAAGCAGGATGTGGAATAAAGGAACGAGCAAAATTAGGGCTTCTGAACTGAGCATGACCCTAGATTTGGAGGAAATCACAGACACAGTAGCAGACCACATCAGAGAAGGGATTCCAGGTCAGAGGCTGCTCACAACCCAAGCAGCCAGGTGTGCAAATCTGAAACCACCCTGTAATTTGAGCTTTAAAAATAAGGGTCGGGGGACAATTATGGTAGAAACCATAAATAGTTACTTTATCAAATATATGTATGTAGTTTCAATCCATTTGGTTATATCAGTATACAAGATTGTGTTTCACCAAAGTGGGTCTGATATCTGCCTCAGAAAGCCTGGTGAGATGGGAAGGTTCATGAGAAAAGGTAGAAACCTGAGTGGTTTCCGATCCTTTCATGTCAAAATGGTCCTCTGGGGTCCTAGCAGGTCAAGGCTTAACATTTCCTTGGCTCTTCTTTGAAGTTCAGGATTCAAGTTCAATCCTTTCTTGATGAACCCTGACGTCATTCTCAGTACTGGGTGACTTGTCTGCCCCACAAGCCTGAGCGTTCAGTGTCGGGGACCATGCCTTATAAGAGCACTACTTAAGGACTAGTTCTATGCCTTTACAAGTTGTAAATAACTTGCAGCCAGGACTGTGTCTTTCTTGATATGTGTCTCTCTTCCCCACCATTCAGGGTGTGCGCAGAGTAGGTAACAGGTACTGGTTGGGATGCACTGAGAAAGGTGGAAGTATCAGATGAAGGGGGTGGGGGGGTGTCTAAGCCCTGGGTTGGGAGGGGAAGTGAGCATCTGGAGCCCACAGTGGTAACGATCCACTGACACAGGAGGAAGGGAGTCCTGGGCACAGCAGGCAGGCCAGAACATTCCTTCACTGGGTGTTCCTGAGGCTGCCTGGAGCGCCCCGGGGCCACCAAGACCCAGATAATACAGCTGGACCTGAAACTTCCTGCTGAGAAACGATGAACTTCCCAGAGCCTCTTTCTCATGCCCAGCTCCTGCCTCCTTAGTTCGGATTTAGATGCAGTCAGGTCTAGGAGATGTCCAGGTCAGGAGGGAAGAGTGGGAAACATGCAGGAATGGTCAAGGGGAGATGGGGGTACAGCACTGCCCCTTCTCTGCCCTCCCTCCTGACAGCCTGCCTTACCCAGGCGTCCAGGGCGCCAGGCCAGCCATCTGCCCTCCAGGCAAAGAACGGCTCTTGTATCCAAGAGTCAGGCCATTATGTAGCCTGACTTTCAAGTGGCTTTTTATAGAGTGCTCAAGTGATGGGTGCGGCAGAACGAATGAATACCAATGAGAAAGGTATCTGCTTTGCCAGGGAAATCAAGTTTATTAGCAGGTTACAAGGGAACGCCCTGGCACTTCCGAGGGTTCCCTGGGCAAGTGAAAAAGGAACAGACCCCAGTGAAGGTCTGCAGTAGGTGGGCTGAGTTTCATGGATGCCTTACTGGGGCAGCTCCAGCCACGCAAACTGTGTTTTCTGCCCAGTTTTGTCGAATGAACCAGTGCCAAGTCAAAGCTCTGGAACCTTGGGCCCTGCCTCCTTGCTCCTCTGGCAGCCCCGGGCTCTAGCGCACGAAGGAGTTGCAGGGCCCACAGCGTGGGCGGGGGACACAGGGCGTGCAGGGGGCGCAGGAATTAGAGACACAGGACCCGGCAGATCCGCATGCATTCGTTGTGGCACAAGGGTTGCAGGGCAGCCTGGAGAAAAAGAATGATGTAGAAAAGGTGAATTGAGGGAGGCTTACAGTATAAGAGAGACCCCAAGAGTGGAATGAATGCCTGTGGGATTTGACCTGACCTGTAACAGAGAAAGCCACAGGCTCACCTGCTGCAAAGCTCCCTATCAAATTGCTAATGGTCTTCCTACCACGTAGTGCCCAAAGGGCTAGATGGAAACTCTAGAACTCTGGCTTTGACTCCCAACACTGTCCATTCCTAGCTAGTGACCTTGGAAAAGTCACTTCCCTTCTCCAAGCCCCAGTTTCTTCACCTACAGAATGGAAAGAATACTGATCCAACCTGCTTGGCTGTAACTACAAGGTCAGATAAGGTAGTGTATGGAGATGTACCCTCTACTCAATACAGTCTTGTAAAATGAAAGAAATACCATCGATCTTATATCTATATGATCACAGTAGAATGCAAAGAATTGGCTGTACAATTTCAGTTTGTGCATCAAACAGTTCTTGCTTTTCTCTATTTTTAATGATGGCCATATTCTGTTTTCTGAATTCTGTTCGATCATGTCTGGTGTGGAGGCAAAATTTCCTTTTGAAAGTATGCAAATTTGCCTGGAGCGCAACTGAGAAACTTGCTTATATGAGTGTGGCTTCACCAGATACCTCCAACTCGCTACTCACTTGCAGTCCTCGCTCTCTAGCAGGCCCCGGTACGTGTTGATCTCGCACTCCAGCCGGGCCCGCACGTCCAGCAGCACCTGGTACTCCTGGTTCTGCCGCTCCAGGTCACTCCTGATCTCAGCCAGCTGGGACTCCACGTTGCCGATCAGGCACTGCACCTGGGCCAGCTGGGAGCTGTAGCGCGCCTCGGTCTCCGTCAGCGTGTTCTCCAGAGAGTCCCTCTGTGCGGAGAAGGTAAGGAATGTCACAGAGCTGCTCCTCAGGGAGCTTCTCCAGGGGGTTCCAGAGAAGTCCCAGGCTCCCCGAGGTCAGGAGAGTGTGGCCAGTACCCTGAACAATACCCACCAGGTTGTGCTGGGCCTGCAGCTCGATCTCCAGGGCGTTGACCGTGCGTCTCAGCTCGATGATCTCCGCCTGGCAGGTCTGCAGCTGCTCCGAGCTGGACACCACCTGCTTGTTCAGCTCCTCGGTCTGAAACAGCACAGGGGAGAAGACAGGGTCAGACCCTGCCTCAAGGGCCCCGCGGGGCCAAGGGTCTCAAGCGGCCACGTGCTGAGATGCCCACCTGGGTGGTGAACCATTCCTCCACGTCCCTGCGGTTGGTCTCCACCAGGGCCTCATACTGACTCCTGGTCTCATTGAGCACACGGTTCAGGTCCACAGCAGGGGCTGCATCCACCTCCACGTTGAGGCGGTCTCCAATCTGGCAGCGCAGGGTGTTAACTTCCTGTGGGTGCAGAAAAGGCAAGAGTGACTCTCCTCAATGAAGAACAGACTTTGCTTATTGAAGCCCTGTTAGTCTCTTTCCTTGGAAAAGAGACTGTGAGTGGAGCAGTCTGTGACAGCACAAGGCAAAGCACTCCATGCTCCATGTAGCACGGCTCCCTCCTCACACAACTGTGCCATGGCACTTGGGTTCAAAAAGAATTCCCAAGGGTTTGCTCAGATGCCACCAAAGATGGACTAATGCCCAACGTTCCCAATTTGCAGATTGGCTTCAGAAGACCTCGTAATACAAAGAATTGACGGTACAATTTCAGATTGTATAGCAAACAATTCTTGCCATCAAATAAGATCATGGCATGACCCCTCCAGGAGAGAGGAGGAACCCCAGATCATTTTTCACCAAGACTTGAAAGAGTGGAGACTAAGAAACAACAGGCTTGATTCTATGACCTTTGGGGAGAGAGATGACTTTGTACAGGGTGAATATAGCAACGCTGAGCCTTGTTCTACAGCTCAGTAACCAATCACAAGCTGTTGGAGGGGCTCTAGGAAACTCACATGATGCACCAGTTTTGAGTGAAACATACATCTTATCTGGGAACATGAATAGGTCTCATCTCTGTTTCTTCATTCATCATGAAGTTTTGGTGTTTTTTAAAGGAAAATTGTAACATCAACCCCAACCTCATATTCCAGTTTCTATCATCCCAAATCATTCAAGTCACCCTCAGCTTGAGGTCGAGCCAGGTTTCTTCATTTCTCATTTCTGGTCTCACCTCCTCGTGGTTCCTCTTGAGGCACAGCAGCTCCTCCTTCAGGGACTCCACCTGGGCCTCCAGGTCGGACTTGCACAGGGTAAGCTCATCCAGGATCCTGCGCAGGCCGTTGATGTCTGACTCCACCAGCTGCCGCAAGCCCAGCTCCGTCTCGTACCTGTGCAAGGATAAGGTCAAAGCAGTGACCAGTAGACCTTCAAGACCCACAGGAATGACCTTTGATAGCCCCCATGCACTTAGCCTTTCTACTTTCTGCAATGAGTAGACCCAGGAGACAGAGGGTTCTGGAGGCTCAGTCCAGACCAAATACTGATCCAAATATAAACAGATTGATTTGAGTCCCCATATATTTTTGTGCTTCCTTTGTGTGGTTCCTCTCAATCTCTACAGAATGCTTCACAACCAATGGATGGAAGTGTTGTTCAGTAAAGCTATGGAAATCCCTTTCCTTTAACCAGAGATGAAACAAAAGGAGTGGACATCAGTGTGAAACCTGAACAACTCACTTGGTTCTGAAGTCATCCGCGGCCAACTTGGCATTGTCGATCTGCACCACCAGCCTGGCGTTCTCAGACTTGGCACACAGAATCTGAAAACAAGATTCTACTATGAGGGCCGCTTGAACTTGAGAATGTCTTATTGTTCAAGGACGGTCAGCTGCTGTTGCACCCCCACATGACACCCCCTCACCTTCTGCTGGAGCTCCTCGATGGTCCGGAAGTAGGACTGGTAGCTGGGGCACACATAGGGCTCCTGCTGCTGGCACCGCTCCCGGATGCGGCTCTCCAGCTCCGCGTTCTCGCGCTCCAGCTGGCGCACCTTCTCCAGGTAGCTGGCCAGGCGGTCGTTCAGGAACTGCATGGTCTCCTTCTCGCTGCCATTGAAGGAGCCCTCGCAGAACCAGCCACAGTTGCCCACGTTGGCGGGGATGTTGCAGGCCCCGGGCAGGGTGCAGGTGTGGCAGCTGGGGGGCACGCAGGGCCGGGAGGAGCAGGTGGAGCGGCAGCTCAGGTTGGGCAGGCAGCAGTTGTAAGGCATGGTGCTGGGGGGAGCAAGGCGCCTGGCTGAACACAGAGTCCAAGTTCTCCAAGGAGCTTGTGGATTTCCTTCCTCTGAGGAGGATTTATATTCTCTCCACAGAGGGTGTGGACATGGTATGTAATGTCTTTTTTCTTTCTATGTCTTCTCTGGTTTTCAAATGCCCTTCCCTCAGTCTGTTATTTGCCTTCCTCAGAAGAGTCCCTTGTCCCATAAAATTCTTTACTTGGGCTTCTTGCTAAGTCAGGACTCCTCTTCAGGCAGTATAACCATAAAATCAGAGTTTTGTGGTAGATCTTAAAAGAGGCCACACAGTCTAGCCCAGGTATCTGCCCTCATTAATTGGGAGTTGGTCCATCCAATGACATTCTTCTGTGTTATGTGATCCTGTAAACCCGTACCCAGACTCATTTCCTGGCCCACCTGGCATTTCTAGGGAGGGACTGGGATTGAGTCAAAGAAGAAGTTGCATTGAACTCCTTTTCCATCGGCTTAAAGGAAGAATCCTTCAGTGGCGCAGCATCCCAAGCCCTGGAAGCCTTGAGGTGGATAAGGACTGAGTTGGGTCATGGCTGAGAAGGATGGGCAGCTGTTTGTGGAATGCCTTCTATATTTCATGTACATGGATTGTAGAAGAGTTTCAAAGGAAGAGGCTCTGATAATTAGCTTAAGAACAGGGAAGCCTCTGGAGGAAGAGATCATTTGGAAGGAGGATGGAGAGATCCATATAAATGTGTTTTAACTGTCCAGGTATCTGGGGCTGGCTTGGAAAGGAAAAAGGCATTGCTAGTCCAACCTTACCACTGAAATGTTCATAGCATTAGACTAGCATGAGCAGATAATCGACGAAGTCAGGAGATTGCCCAAAGGAGCCTCCTCAAGGAGGTTGATCTTAAAACTTCATGTGAATTGACCTTATATTCCATCATATGCCCATGTTGGCTTTAATATTTTTTAAAAAACATAGTTTTACAATTTCCAGTTAAACTTTCTAAGATTTTGCCCAATCCTCTCCGTGGAATAGACACGGAAGATGGACCCCATCCTGTCCTGGGCCCCCATCCCCGGCCTTACTGGGTTACACACAATCTGGTTTAAGAACCAAACGTTGAAAGGTACTGAGGAGGGCTCCGTGGTGGTATAATTGAATCCAAGGACTTGGGCACTGGGACAGAAACTGCTGAGACACAGCAGAAGCAGATTTTGCAGAGCAAGCTTGAAGTCATGCGGGGTTGATTTGGGAGGGGAGGGAAGGCACCAGAAGGTCTGTGGGAGGGGGTGGCCGAAGTTCTGAGTATATAAAGGTTGCATAATTATAGGCAGCACTAGGGTACCCCCTGCACCTTGGGTAGCAGCATCTCAACTTCCCTTGTGGCTTTGGCTGCCAGCCAGAGTGGTAGTTTTATTGACAACTTATTGGAGTCCTTCTCCCCAACAAGCTTTCATGATGGTATTCATGCGGCACTCCGCTTGGGTCTCAGATAAAAGGTCCTCCATCTACCCTCTCCAGGGCCATTATCTCACCACTATTATAATGCCATTCAGACGGAAAGCCCCACCACACTACAAAGAAGCCCCAGACTTATAATAAAACTAAAATTTCTTTGTTTTCCTCCCAGGCAATTAAAGGGGCAGAAATAGGTGGGTCCTGCGGCAGGCACCGCTGAGACTTTCCAGAGGAAGGACGCAAGGCCAGGTGTAGGGAGCCTCTGTCTTGCTTCAGCGGGACTTGGGACAGATGGAAAGGCCTGTCAATCAGACTAATGAGTGTTTGCTCATAGAGAACAACACTGGCCTCCTGCTTCCTGCCTCTTGTCAGCCTGCTCCAGAGCACAGGCTGGAGCTTTCCAGTGCTTTCCAGCCCAGAGCTGTTCCTCACCCCTGCCTTTCTCCCTACCCAGGGATGCTGGCCCCTGAGCACAGACCAATGGCCGCAGTCCTCCAAGCTCTTTGGCAGAGCCCACTGATGGGCCAGCGCAGCCTGACGGGGGCTTTAGTCCAAGGAGAGTGTTTAGGTCTAAGAATGAGAAGATTCACGAATTGGGTCAACAAAAAAGCAAAACTGGAATTTGCATACAAGGCCGAGAGACCAGAGAAATGGGAACCAGGAGCAGTGTGGTCAGTTTGAGGCAAGGAAGGGGTCCTCAGAACCCCACGCAGCCTCACAGCTGAGACTGAGCCATCTTCAAGTGAGTGACCCTGGAGGGTACAATGCTGAGAAGTAGCCGATGCGACCGAGATCCATGGACAGAAGACTGGCCCACCCTGCTGAGTGCCCCACATGACGTAAATAGAGATGATTCGGGAAAGATCTACAGACATGGGACCACACTTCTGAGGCCTCCAAAAGAAGTGACGTTTCCCGAGGTGCCCAGACCAAAGCATCATCTCCACAATCCAGGCTGAGATTTGTTTGTGGCTGAGAAATACAGGGTTGTCTATACCAGGCAGCATATGGTCAGAAGGGGACAACGCCACCTATTCCTGAATGACTAAGGTGTGCACAGGAGAAAGGAAGAAAGAAGCAAAGGGGGTCAGAGCTGCACTGGCTTCAGGTCACGGCCAACGAGCAGCCACACCAAAGGCGCAGGAACGAACTGGTTACAACCGGAGATTCCTTTTTCCCTGATGCCCAGCCCGCAGGTGCGATGGCACAAGAATTCAGAAGAGGGACAGCAGACAGAGTGACCGGTGAGTGAACACGATGCTGCCGTGCCTTGTAAATCTTGCTTCTGTCTTGCAGTGTTTTTAAAATACGAGTGGGCTTGAGTGAATTTGCTTCTCGAATTAGTGGGGGGAAAGGGACTCCGGCACTATGAGGTCTTCGAGCTCTCACACAGGCTAGTCGACTATGTGTACTTCTTGATTTCCTAATTGAACTATCTGCAAATTGTATTCACTCAAAGAGAAATTGAGCAGTCGAGGGACAATCAAGCCCACTTTCTTTCTTTAGATCAATTTTATTCAAAGCACATTACTGTGTACCGTCTGCATGCTGGGATGGGGCTACACTGGAACAGAAGAATCGTAGTTCTGGTGGGGGATTGTATTTTTATGAGCAATTCAGGCTAATACGAGTTCTTAAAATACCTGAGAAACAAGGTAAGGAGGTGAGATATTTAAGGGGTGTGAGATGGACGTATCTGGAAATATGTTTGTATTTAATGTAATTAAGAAACGGCATATACAACATTAAGGGCAGAAGTCATTTACTGAACATCAGCGAAGCACCTGGCACAGCCCCAGGGCTGGGGCCCGGGATGGGGACATGGGGACGGTGGGGAGATGATATGCTGCGGTCCTCTGCGAGCTCTCGGTCCTACTGAGCACACAGAGGAGCCCACAACGAACTCTAATGTAAGGTGATGTAATTGGGCCCTTCCCCCCCTCCAAAAGTTTCTTCCTTCCTCCTCTACTTCTTCCTGCCCCAACCTCCAGTCAGACCATTTTAAACCAGTTTCTGATTCTCTGCCTGGAGATGGGGATGAAACCATTTCAGGTTATTTACCTGTATCCTGAAAGAGACTTCATAGTAACCCCACTCTGTAGGCAACTCAGGGGTAGGATTCAAACAAGCGGTCTCTTCAGAGCCCTAATCCGTTTAAGAATCCCGTCTTCCACCAGGCCTGGTCATTAGATTTTGGATATTTGGTTCTTGTTGCTTTGGAGACCACAGCTGAGTGGTGTGCCTGCCCTGTGGCATCCCCAGAGACTCCGTGGCGTTGGGGTGAGCTTCCAAGCAGGTGGAAGAGGTCTCCGGGGACACAGTATGCAGTGGCAGAAGGAGGAGAGGCGATGTTCAATCAAGCAAGTGAAAGAGGAAGTGTCAAAGGGCCTGAGATTCACGTGGGGAAATGGGGGTGACACGTGAGCCAGCAGGTGAACAGGCACAAGTCTGCCCCCTGGGGAGGAGAGAGATGTACTGCAGGGCAGAGGCTTCTTGGGGGAGGGCCTTGGGGCACGTGTTTACGGTGTCCGGCAACTCAGCAGGGAGAAGGGGGAGGCAAGCAAGGGAGTTTGGGCAGAAGTCCAGCATAAAGGGGGAGCCTCAGCTGGAAAAGGCCAGGGGACGGCCAAAGGCCAGAAGCTCTGAAATGTGGTTGGGGTGGGGAGGACCCCGCAGGATGGGAGTAAACACCAGGAAGATTCTCCTCAGGGAGGTTCCCTGGCCTTGTAAAATCCTTCTGAGCCACCTCACCCCAGCATCAGACAGTGGGTCTGAACGGGCAGTTTGTACCTCCAGCCCCTAGCGGTTGAGTGCAGGGACAGGGCAACGAGCTTGAGAGAGAGACCACTGGGAGACCTCGGGGATTCATTTCCCTCCCTAACCCTGAACCTCTCCCCCTGCAAAATGCGGATTGTGGAGCTTGCTCTGTCTCTTCCTGGAGTTGGGGGGATTTCAAATTGGATAGCCCGTGTGAAAGTGGATTGTAAGTGGTGAAGGGACGGATAGGTAAGCGATTCTGCCTGTTTCTCTTGTGTTCCTCTTCCTCGGTAAACAGAATGTTTTTAACAATGGCAGGGGGTGAGTTAACCTTCTTCCGTGATTTCCAGTCACTAAAATTGCCAGGGTTCTCAGGCTATTTTGAAATGCAGTACAACCTTTATTTCTTGCACCGCCCTTGGTGGCAGAAATTCTCAGCAGTGTTTCTGCTAGCATAAACACTCTACCGCTTCCTTTAAGGAAGAGGAATCAAAACAATGGGGTGATTATGGTTCTGTCATCCTGCCGACATAGTCGGAGACCTGGCCTCTGGGAAGCATAGTGGTTAAGAGCACAGTTCTGGAGGTGGACAGCCTGGATCTGAATCCTGGCTTCACCACCTACTAGCTGTGGGACCGTGGGCATGTTACTTAACCTCTCTGAGCCATGGTTTCTCAATCCAAAATGGGGATTATATGAGTTTATATGCATAAATTTATCTATAACTTAGATGAGTGCCTGGCTTATGATAAGAGCTCGACAAATGTGAGCTTCAATGATGGTGATGATGGTGGTGATGATGGTGATGATGATGATGGTGATGGTGGTGATGATGGTGGTGATGGTGGTGATGGTGATGATGGTGGTGATGATGGTGGTGATGGTGGTGATGGTGGTGATGATGGTGGTGATGATGGTGATGATGGTGGTGATGATGGTGATGATGGTGGTGATGATGGTGGTGATGATGGACTGTTTGGTCTCCAGGGAAACTCCTCGCACCTCCCCAAGCACAGTGATCGCTCCACCCAGCATTTCTTCCCAGGAACCCAAACCACTTCACACATACACACACACCACACACACACACACACACACACACACACACAAACAATGTCTCATCAAAGCTCCTCCTTTAATTATAATCAGAGCACTGGATGTGAACTTAAGAAACACAGGTCAATTACCCTGGGGCCCCACTGACTCATTTCATGTCACCAGAAGAATCCCTCAACCACTCAATGACTCACCTTCTTTCCCTCTCCTTAAAAGGGAAAAACAATGCTTACCTACTGTCATGGTGCAAGAATAAGTGGGTTTATTTTATTAGACCGCTTTGAACTTGTTGGATGAAAGGAGCTTTTTAAGTACAAAGGAAGAGGCAAAGGTATTTGGGCGAGGTGCTAAATTAAGACTTATTGAGATTGTTCTTTCTTATTGGGACCTACCCTCACAGATGTGTCACCTGGGATGCCTGGGTGGCTCAGTCGTTAAGCGTCTGCCTTTGGCTCAGGTCATGGTCCCAGGGTCCTGGGATTGAGCCCCGTGTCTGGCTTCTTGCTCAGTGGGGAACCTGCTTCTCCCTCTGCCTGCTCTGCCTGCTGCTCTCCCTGCTTGTGTGCTCTCTCTCTCTCTCACAAATGAATAAATAAAATCTTTTTTAAAAAATCCTTTTTAAGAGAGAGAGAGATGTCACCTGGACCCAAACACCTGTACAGCTTGGGAAAAAGAGCAGAGGCAGAGTAAGGGGGGGGGGGGGGAAGGGTGTGACAGCCTCTGACCCTTCCAGATCCCCTGTGATGGAAGTGTTGTTGCCTCCCAAGCAAATCGGTCCTGTCCGCACAGTTACCAACAGATAGGATTCTGGATTTGAGAGCGGTTGGAGGCACAACAACCAGGGCCTAGCTTAAGATCTCTCCACCCTTGGAGCTTGGGACTAGGGTCAGTCCTGCACCAGGATGGGCTGGACTTTGTAAATTTCTCGGCAGGCTGCTCTGATTCGGAGAGCTCACGGAGCAGAGGGAAGACAAGAACCAGCCCTTGGGGTCAGCGTGTCAGCTGTGCTTTAACACTTGTAATCTCACGATGAGTAAGACCTAGACTGCAGGGGGTCGTAGAAATGGAGGATTAGAAAACCCTCTACAGCCATCTCATCCGGCCCCATCAGATGCCGGAGTAACCTCCTCAACATCCCTACCAGGTGGTTATAAAGACCCTGCTTGAATGCCTCCAATGATGGGGAACTCACTGCTTCCCATCTTTGGCCGGCTCTGACGCTGCGTTCTGGAGGCATGCTGTTCTTGGCCATGGCCGCCTAAATGTGGAGCTTCTGGTTCATGCGTCTACTGCCTACAAGGTCCAAGCCCCGTTTGGCCTTTTCTAGACGGATAGTCTGACAGGCTCAGCAACCACCATCCTTCAACACGTTCAGTGTTCCACAGGGTGAGGGGAAAGGCGCTGTCCTGATCCCTGCTCACACACGGGATCTATAGGAGGCCGAGGCCAACTCCTTCCACAGTATATCTGGCCCGTAAGGGGCTCAGTCCCCAAATAACCCCCTAACCCAGGGGTTCTCAAACTTGAGGATGCACAGAATCACCTGGAAGGCTCAATAAACCAGACTGACCATTCAGAAAGTCTGAGGTGGGGCCCAAGACTTTGCATGTCCTTAAGTCCCCCAAGTAAAGCAGGTACGACCGGATGGAGGAGCACACTTTTAGAACCACCACCCTAAACCTTCTCCTGTTTGATTTTTTTCCCTTCAAAGCTTCCCAAGTATGGGCTTTGGGCCTAATTCAAAGAGACCAGGGTTCGAGTCTTGATTCAGCCACCAGCTGCTCCCTCCTCGCAGGCTTTGGAGGGACCCCGTGTCACAAGAGCTGTAAAGCCCCAGCACTGTGCCTTGCTCATCCCGGGCCTGTGATCACAAAAGTTCACTTCGTGGGTCCCGGCAGCACCCCTGACCTGAGCTTGTCCTTTGTGCAAGGACCAGAGGCTTCATCCTGATACGGGGGGATTTTCGTTGGTGCGTGTGTTTTAAAAGCTCTGTGACTCTGGCTCTAAATAGGCTTTAGATGCCCAGTTAACAGCTGCGTTTCTCTCAACGGCGCCATTTTGCTGCAGGCCCATTATTAAGTGTGGTCCTGGCTGGCTTTGCCATCTCCCAGGACCCCTCCAGTGAGGGAGCCCAAGCCCTGCTTCTGTGGGAACAGCTGGCTCAAGGGGCCCTCAGCAACACTCTTGGCGTGGAGTGGAGACACTGACCACAGGCCCTGGGCTCTTCATGCTGCCAAAGCGAAGTTTATTAGCAAAATAAAAACCAGGCTACCTACCACTTCTCAGACTGTGAAGCAACAGAAGCGAGCAAAAGGAGTGTTCAAGACACCCTAAAGACAGGAAGCCCAAATCCAGGGGCCGGGGCTGAGCCGCTGGACTAGAAAGCCCATCAGCAGAGAAGCACCGCCCAGCATCTGTCTCCCGCCCAGCATCTGTCTCCCGCCCAGCTGGCCGAGGGAGCAAGGCCGCGGGGGACAGGCCTGCGGAGTGGGGCCCGCGGGGCTGCAGACGGTTCCCATCTCCCGATTCCTCAGGCTGAGGAGTGGTTCAGCATCGAGTTGTTGAGCTGGAGCCACAAGAGGCCCGAGGAGGCCCAGAAAGGCAGGGAGAACAGGGGGTACAGGCGGCAGGGGCCGGGCGGGGGGTGCTGGAGGCTGGGGTCGCGCATGGGTTGCAAGGGAGCCTGTGGAGAGAAAAAGATGTTTGAAACACTGACGTCAGAAGGGCAAGAAAGACAAAAGTACACAGACACTTCAGAATCGGAAAAGCAAAAGGGGATTAGAGACCTTGGAGGTCCTGCTAGGCCTAGAAAGCCCACAGTGGAGCTGGGACCAGAGCTCACGGTGCCCCTGTGTAAAACCAGCCCTTCTGGCCACAGGCAAAGGAACACGGACGAGAAAGGCAGAAAGGCTGGCCAGGCAAGAGCAGGCAGAGGTCAGCCGCCCTCCCGATTGACACGTAGCCTCCAGTCTTGTTCCTTATTGCTTAACGGATGTTCTATCCACCTTAGCTTTTGCCCAGAACAACGGAAGTACAAAATGAAAGGATGGCTGCAAATGCCCTTAGCAATATTTTTTAACAGTGACTGTGAAGAATCCCTATTACTAGAATACTTCTTCCAGAGAGACTTTAGCAAAACCTAAATGCACTGATCTCTCAGTATCTCAGCTCCCCGTGGCAGCGACTGGCATCTGGGAACGTAACATGGTCAGCAGCATGGACGACATGAGCTGTAAAGTTCCTGCACGCCCTCCTCTACGTCCAGGCAGCTCACCAGGCTTACCGAGTAACAAGTGTGTCCCCAGAGATGCGGTCTGCAATGCCACCCCTCCTTTCAAATCATCCCCACAAGAGGGCTCTGCTTTCACACATGACATTGGCACAAACATCAGGGTACACACTTGCAATCCTCGCTCTCCAGAAGGTTCCGGTACGTGTTGATCTCGCCCTCCAGTCGGGCCTTGACGTCCAGCAGCACCTGGTACTCCTGGTTCTGCCGCTCCAGGTCAGCCCGGATCTCGGACAGCTGCTCCTCCACGTTGCTGATCAGGATCTGCATCTGGGCCAGCTCGGTGCCGAAGCGGGCGTCAGCCTCACACAGGGAGTTCTGCAGACAGTCCTTCTGTAATACCAAAGGGGGAAGCCGGTGGAAAGTCGTGGACTGCAGCCCTCTGTCTCTCCAGTAAGACCGTGACACCCCAAGGTGTGGCCAGGCCTGGAGAACAATCCAGCTCCTGTTAGCAGTCCTCCGCTAGAAGAACTGACCACGTGCCACTGCTCTTCATTGTAGACCTCAGGATAAGTTTGCGGGACCTCCCTCCTATGGGTAAATGTCCTTTCCCTCAGCATCCACATCTATGGGAAAGTTCTTGCAAAGGCAAGAAGTCAAGTTTGAACTGTATCCTGGTCTGTATTTAAGGGAGGCAGCTCCTGAACCAGGAACTGCTCTTGGGAGTGGGAGCCAAGCTGGGGCTTCCAGGCATGCAGAGGAGCTCACCAGCGTGTGCTGGGCCTGAAGCTCCACTTCCAGGGCGTTCACCGTGCGTCTCAGCTCCAGGATCTCCGACTGGCAGCACCGCAGCTCCTCGGAGCAGGACATGTCCTGCTGGCTGATGCTTTCAGACTGAAGCACAAGGGCACAGAGACACGATCACCCCCCTGCCCAGTGGAAGCCTGGGTCCCTCTCTGCTCCGAGGCAGCACGCTCACCTGGTCTTGGAACCACTCCTCCACATCATTGCGGCTGGTCTGCACCAGGGCCTCATAGTGGCACCGCATCTCTTGCAGCACCCTGCTCAGGTCCACGGTGGGCTCAGCGTCCAGCTTAATCTGGAGCTTGTCCCCCAGCTGGCACTTCAGAATGTGGACTTCCTGTGGGCATAGGAGGAGAACATCGCAGTCGTGGAGCCCCCACTGCCCTCTACCCCAAAACCGCATCTCCCACTTCCCACCCTCCCCAGTGATTTCCCTGTGCCCCTCTGAGGATGGGGCACCACCTGCGTTAGCCTAGATGCTTCCAGAGGCTGTGGGTGAAGAGCCAGTGCCCCCTGAAAGCGGGCGCTCACCTCCGTAGCCTGCGAGGCTCAACCACGAGGCCAGGCCTGAAGAGCTTCCACCCCAAGCAGGAGGAAGAGCTTCATTTCTTCCCCCAAATGAGCCCGAATTCACCCCCAGAAAGTCTTACATGAAGGGCCATGTACCTGCTCATGGTTCTTCTTAAGGCAGAGCACCTCCTCCTTGAGGGACTCCACCTGGGCCTCCAGGTCACTCTTGGCGAGTGTGAGGTCATCCAGCGCCCTGCGCAGGCCACAGATGTCGGCCTCCCCCAGCTGGCAGAGCGAGTGCTCCGTCTGGTACCTTTAGCAGGAAAGATACGGGAGTCAGGGTGAGAGAGCAGAGGGGCCCGCAGGACACCAGCAGCCACTCCACTGGCCGTCCCTCTGCAGTCTAATTGTGAGCTGGCATGTCCTGTGTGGTACGCTCCCAGCCCAGAAAGCAATGGAGTGTCCCCCACTCATTTGACCCTAAGCACCACTAGGCAGAGTGGCCAGTACTGAGGGTGCTGGGGCAGGTGCAAGGCCAGCGTCTGCCCTCATGGGCTGATGGCCAAAGGGGAGGCAGCAGAGTAACCAGCCAATTTTCAAGGCCACGTGATCCCTGCAGACCCTCCTCTTCCAAGCCCCCCACTGACACAGACCCTGGGTTCTCTCTCAGATTAGAAGCCAAATGCCAGATGGGAGGATGGAAATGGCTTTCTTTAGCTCCAGAGGATTGAGGCTTCCACAGAGTTCTAAGAAAGACAAAACAACACAATGCCCTTTCCTGTTCCCAGGTTGGACTTTCTCAGGTGGCAAAAACCTTTGGACCTTCACAAGGCCTCCATCATACACAGTGGAGCATGATTTCTGTCGTGAGTTACTCGTGCTCACAAATTGGTTGGGCTGCAGTATGGAAATATCCTCACGGAGACAGCAGAATTTGGTAGGAAATGGCCTCAGGGTAGGAAACGTGAGGCCAGATTCCAGTTCTATCCCTCAATAGCCACGTGACTTCAGGCAGGTCGCTTCGGGGCCCTGAGCTCCGGTACCTGCACAAGGATGAAGCCATCACTGCCCTGCCTACCTCCCCAGGTCTTTGGAACAATAGCAGCGAGTATATGATGCATTCTCAAGCATGTTATGAACTATACAAAGTTGAGGGGCAGAGGAGTGTTCTTTCAAGATCTTGGGCACAATGCCCTCTGTTTTCTCCTGCTGTAAGTGTTGGTTTGGGATCTTGGTCAATTATATCTCTGATGCCAACTGCATCACAAGAGAGAAGTCGGAGTAGGCACCTGGCTCCTCCCTCTGCCTGTTCCACCCCAACTCACTTGGTCCTGAAGTCATCGGCAGCCAGCTTGGCATTGTCTATCTGCACAACCAGCTTGTTGTTCTCAGATTTGATGCACAGGATCTGGGGAAAGAAAGTAGGCTTGGTAATTCACTATCTCCAGAGCCATCAATGGCCTCAGGTCAAAAGAAGTTCCATTGGCCTGAGATTCAAACGACAACATGCCCTTGGACAACACAAACTCCCAAAAACGTAAGAGATGCTGGCGTGATACAGGGCGGGGGCTGTGCATGAGGTGCTTGGCAAAGGCGGAAGGCATACAGCCAAAAGAACTGGGAGATGGAAAGGAATAGCAAACTGAACATATAACAGAGACTTAATTTTATTTTGCCAGCCGTGATACTCAGCCTGATATGAACAAGATCTGAAGTCTAGGCAGAACAATGGGCTGGTTATGAAAGGTTTAGACGAAGGGGGACCCATTCTTTATAAGAAGTCCCTTATGCTGGTCAGTCAACTTCCCCAAAGGTCTTCTGTGAATCTAGCCAGGTTTCTGTGGCTCCTATTTGACATTCTTTGTCTTCCTATCTCCAAAACGAAGATGTAGTTTCTTAAGAATCATTGCATTGATTATCAAAGGGGACAGTAGCTACGCAGAAGAGATCAATGCTACTGAATGGCCATATACGGCTCATGAAGGACATTGGAACATGCTGCCTCGTACTGCGCCAGAAGTTAGGTTGCACTCTTTTTGCAACTACAGTGTTAGAATTGTAAGTACTGAGACTAAGTAAACATAAACTCAGAATCCTGGAGAATCAAATCCTACATCTCATCTTTTACATATTCCTGTTCATCTGCACTCAAGGAATTTTCTTCCCACAATCAAAAAACAAATTTTTTTTCAACTCTGTTTCCACTCCCAATCCAGGCCCTGAAAATTTTGTGCAAGTGTCAGTAATGTTTTTCTGTAAAGGACCAGACAGTAAATATACAAGGCTTTGAAGGTCACGAATCTCTGTCACAACTATTCAACTCTGCCATTAGAGCACAGAAGCAGCTACACAATACATTAATGAATGATCATGGCCATGTACCAATAAAACTTTATTTATAAAAGCAGTCAGTAGGCCAAATGGGCCACGGTTTGCCAACCCCTGATCCGAAGCACCACAAACCTCACCTTCTGCTGGAGCTCCTCAATGGTCTGGAAGTAGGACTGGTAGTCTGGACACATGGTGGACTCATGGCATTTGCTCGACTCTCGGATCCTGGTCTCCAGCTCCTCATTGTCCCGCTCCAGCTGGCGCACCTTCTCCAGGTAGTTGGCCAGGCGATCATTCAGGAACTGCATGGTCACCTTCTCGTTGCCATTCGGGACACCTTCCGCATAGTTCTCACAGACTCCAATGTTGCCAGGAATGTTGCAGGTCCCTGGCAAGGGGCAAGCAGTGCGGCAGCTGTGGGGCATACAGAGGCTGGGTTGGCCCAGAGGGGTTGACCCCACACGCGCTCGGTTGGCATGTGCCACGGTGGCTGACAGGCACAGGGATGCAGCCTTGGCCTCTGGAACCTGTCCACCTCGGAGAGAACTGCAGCGATGAGAAGTCATGGTGCTGAAGGTCGAACGTGTGCTTTGCCCACGGTTGGATTTGCTTGAAGTAGAAGCCTTCCTTCTCCTCCAGACCTTATATAGGTCTGTAGTGGGTGTTGGTGCAAGAAAATAGGCATTTTCCTCATTAATATTTATGTTCATTCTCATACAATCACTCTATTAGTCAGTGATTTTTGTCTCTTATAAAGAGTTAATGAGCTCATGAAAGAGGCCTTCACCCACACAGGATACTTCCCCCACGGCAGGGTCCTAGAACACAGAGAAAATGAGGACTTCTTCAGGTGGCCCACATTCTGTGGCTTATGTCTCTTTCTCTCTGTCAGCTATGTCTGTGAGATAATCAAGAACCAGAGTCTCCTAAAATCCCCTCAAAATCTCTGCCACTCCAGTATTCTTTTCCTGCCTCCAAATGTTCCCACCATGGCAAAATCTAAAATAGTCATCAGTCAGGCACATTGAGGAAAGCAAAACAAATCACAATTAGTTTGTTTCAGCCGATGTCTATAGAGGTCTCCACTGTGGGACACAACTTAGCCTGCTCGGAGGAGGGGCTTAGATTTTAGTAAGAGGAATAAGAAAGTAAATGACCTTTATTATAAAGGCAATAAGAGAGGGGGTTAAAAAAAAAAAGCTGCATAGATTTTAAAAAGAGAGCACACTGGGTGACCAGAAAAAGACTTCATGGAACAGGGAGCACTTAAAATGTGTTTTGAATGATGGTTTCCAGGAGGGGCTGGGGGAGAGACCATCTCTCACGGAGACCAAAATGAACAGAATCAAACATGTCTGGGAAATGGCAAATAGTATAGCTGTGCGGACTTATAACGAAGACACATACACCGGCTCTGGAAAGTTGCATTTAGTCCAGGTTGTGGGAAGCCTTGAATGCCAGGACCATCCCACAGATAATCTTCAGATAAAGGCAAATCAAAGGTGGGCATCTGCCCCTGGAAGCTGACTCTTCCCAAATATGAGGTTCCTTATGAAGGAAAGTAACAGAGAAGAGATGAAAGTCTCTTGTATAAACATTTGAGGACAACATCAGACCACAACAACAAAAGAGAAACCTAACTTCCAAATTGATTTTGGTGTCTGAAAACTGGATAGACACATTTTAATTACCGATGAGTCAAAGGAGACATCAGAGGAGAAATTAAAGTATTTTAAACTGAATTAAAATGAAACCGATTTGGGCAATTAAGATTTCCCTGTGCAAGTGTGAGACAAGTAAGTAGTTTGGGAAGTGGGGAAAAAAAAAAAAACTTTGTGAATGAAACAGGGTAATCTGTGATTCCCAAGAAATAAAAGTATGTTTTTGTGTATTAGAGTCTATAGGCTAATTAAGGTGGCAGCGATTAGTACTTTATGGTGTCTGTTCTCAGGCACCTCCCCCTCCTTTCTGGCAGCTTTCCTTGTAAGACACTGGTCCTCTCACCCACTGACTCCCTCTTCGCCTTGTTTAAGGAGATACCTACTCAAGAACTTTGATCTTTCATCTTTTGAAACTTCGTGCATTTCTTTGAAATGCACCTACCTTGATTGTCCATTACTTAGCAGACTATAAAATAAAATTTAAATTTCCTTAATCTTCAGACATACTCAGAGCATCAGAAGCTTTATGGCCTCCTCTATTCATAAAGAAATCAGACAGTGGCCAGTTGTTCAGCAAGCCCTGGAAAAGGGCAGCCAGCCAGCTTCCAGGCTATGCTAACGAAGACGCTGCTTTGACCCCATTCCTAAGACGAATGACTTCACCAGGAGGGCTCTTGAGGCAGCAGGCACGTGTTTTAGGTGGTCCTAAAACATGGAATCAGAGCCAAAAGGGATCTCAAAGTCTTCTAGTCTAAGGCCCTTTGGCACTAAATCCCTTCTGATAACCTTCCAACTCCTTGTCCAGTCCACCACTCTCCAGAAGGCCCATCCCATCATTGGCCAACTGGGCCCCTGCGGCTTACAGTTTCCCAGGCTTTGTGCAAGAGGCTGGAGTCAAGAGACAAATAACAGCCAGCTGTGTCTTCGGGGGCTTACAATACGGGGGGCTGTTAGAAAGTCCTTTGTGCAGAGAGACATATCCTCCTCCATGCTGTTTATGTCTGTGCTTTCATTTGTTCCTGCATTCATTCAATAAACGTGGAGCGAGTCCACTTTCTGTGCCAGGCAGGCTCTGATGCTGGGTGCTCGTGGTATGTTAGCAAGTAAGTCAGAGAGTTTGCCTTTAGTTAATTTACTTTCTCCTTTTACTCACGGGGTCCCACAGAGGATAAATCCAATCACTCTGCCCACGGCCGACCTTCAACTCGTTACGACAGATGGTTCTACTCCCCCTCGCCATCCTGAGTACATTCTTATGAATACACTCCATGGAGTCTCTACTACTTTTAAGTGAGGGCCCTAGAATGGAATTTCTGATGAGCTGCCAGCAGGTGGCCCAGCAAACCTCCTTGCCCAGGACCCTTGTGTGCAGTATGCTGGTGTCTCCAACTCTTCAGCCATGATATCCACCCAGCCGTCAGCTGGTCCCATGTACAATCAGTGAGACCCATGGGAACATTTCCCCTTAACCTATGTTACAGATGGGTTACGTACCCATCTGTAGGTACCTATCTGTACCACTCTGTGTACAGATATGGGCAATATTCACCAAGGCAAGGTTTACCACCATCGCTGAACTTGTCCCAGGGAGCTACTCCAAGTGATTCAGTATTCATAGAAGCTCCTCCAATATTTAAAGCCCTCTCAAGGCACCATGAGGATTGCAGTGACAAATCAGAGAAGTCCCCACCTCCGAAAAAGCTCAGAGCAGAAAGAGAAATAGGTCCTGTCACTCAAAGGAAAGAGAAGTCACAGAAAGAGCTGCAGGGGTGGGGGGAGACATCAAGAGACTTTATCTGGAGCTTGAAAGATAGGTAAGATTTGGACAGGCAGAGGAAAAAGAGAAAGGATTTTCTAAAAAAAGATAAGCACAGGCATACACTCCGAAGCAGAACCGTGCTGGTGGGCTATGGAACAGCAGGGGTGCGACCTCGGGAATGCGAGTGTGTGGCCAACAGAGGCCTGCCCCGACAGCAACAACTTTGAATGACACAAAAATGTAGACCTCAAGAGTCGCATCACATACTTAAAGCCTATAGAACTGAAATTTATACTAATTTATGCAAAAAAAAAAAAAAGCGGTCTCCTTATATTTTCGTGACTTCTACACAGGTGATTCTCAAACTTCAGGCTGCACCAGAACCATCGGGAGGGCTTGCGGAAAGGCAGACTGCCAGCCCCCCCTGCCAGGGTATCTGATTCAGCAGGTTCGGGGTCAGGCCCAAGAGTCTGTATTTCTAACAAGTTCCCAGGTGATACTGACTCTGGGGTCTGGGGAGCACACTTTGAGAACAGGACCTCTGTTCTACAGAAAGAGAAGAGCTTCCTGGTGACCGTCAGCCTGTGTAAAGGAAGCACAATGTAGCAAACTGGTGTTTGATGCCCTCAAGAGACGCCAATGTCTGGGCACGTTGGAAATGTGTTAGCCTGTGTTGTCTTTAATATCCGAAGCAAGTTCTGTTTGTTTTCTTCCGAGTTTACTCTTCCGCACAGAGGTTTGTTTTATAAGGACATCTAAGACGGAAGGAGAAGGGAGGGACCCGAGGGGAAACCCATCCAGTGTTTGTCAAGCCTGTGGGTACGAAGCCTGTCCACTTGAAACAATGTCTGTAGCGGACAGATGAAAGTCAAGTGAAGCAATACAAACACTGTATGGGCGCTGGGAATCTGGCTTGACGCTCACACAGGATTTCATGACTCTCTCTCTCTCTCTCTCTCTCTCTCTCACGCACACACACCTACATATTCAAAGATGATACCCACTATCGTGTTTGACCACCTGCTGTGTGCTCCCCATAATTGTACCTCGGGCTTTAAACTTTCAACCACACCGCAAAGTGGTTGCCAGAATCCCATCGTAAGCGAAAAGCTCAGAGCGCTTAGGTAACTTGTCTGAACTCACAAAACTAGGAAAGAAAGTCGGAGAAACATTAGCTCAGGTCGGCCAGACCTTCAAGCCCATGCCAAGGTCCCAGCCAGCCGCCACAGATGCCCATTCCTTCCACGCACTTCATTCAACAAACCAGGGCCGCGGTCCCCTCTGGGATTCACGCTCGCCCCAAGAGCTAGAAGTATAGCAGGGGACAGGGCATAGTCCTCTGGAGGTTTCGAGCAGACAAGAGAGATGACCAAAGTGGCAGTTTAAGAAGAGTACTGCCCAGAATGCACGCTGGAATGGGAGCACTGAATCTCCGTCCTGCGTGCTCTCTAGCCCATGCCGCAGGGCCCAGTACATAATACACACTCAGGAACTATTAAGCGAGACGGTGAAAGGCTGGTGGTGTGTGCAGGGTAAACATGGCACAGAGGAGATGGGGCAGACGGGAGGGGAGGAGGCTCCTGCAAGGCTCCTAGCAGCCTGTGATGAAATCCAGCGGTGCCGACAGGAAGGAAGGGATGGGGGGCCAAGGGGTTACATGAGGACTCTATTAAAAGACTCTGCAAGGCTGAGTGATTTGCGGTATATGACAGTCAAAGGAGGGAGCGACCCCAATAGTGTCCTTGAGGTCCCTAGGTTCCTGGGACAATAATGTGGTGGGAAGGGAAGCCAGGAAGTCAAGGCAATGAGCTGGCTCAAGGGGGAAGATGTTGAATTCAAGTTTTGAGAATGAAATGTAGCCCAGCGGGACTGCCCATCAGGAGGTCGGAGGGAAAGGCCTGGAGCCAGGCGAGAGCAGCCTGAGTTGCTTGGACTCACTGAGACCCTCTCCTGAGTCACTCGGATTTCTTACACCTGGCAGGCAGGTAGAGCTGTTGAGTCAGCCTGGAGGCTCATACCTGAACCAGGCATCGATGCTCAAAGGGAGGGTCCCCTCCCCGTGATGGAGGGGAGGTGGCGAGGAGGACATTTTGGTTAGAGGGAGTGTCATTTAAAAACAAATAGCCTGCATTCTCACTGAGCTGTCTTTTAGCCGTGACTGGGTCTGGTATTTATATTTTTGAAAGCTAAAACAACGTGATTGAGAAGTGAGGGTTGTTGGGGTTTTTTTTAATATTTGTTAAAGAGAAGCCAGGGATGAGAAAAAAGTGGAGAAACACTAAATTAGGTGAAAAGAAAATGAAGAAATGATTCAATACGATGAGCTCAGGAAGATTATTATAAGTGGCCAACAGAGGGGGCGGATTTGATTTTGTTTTTAGTCAGGAAGATGAAGGCAGGACGCCGAGTGGGTGGCGAGGCGGAGCCTTAGGTATCATGGACCACGTCACACAAAAATTAGTATCTGAATAAAAAATGTTCCCGTTCGGAAAAGTCCAGAATTCCATCTCGACATTCTCCGCTTCCGGGTGTAAACAGTGGTGGGAGCGGAAGTGTGGGCCCTTCCCCAAAGCTTGCATGGTGACTGCCAGCTTCTGTCCCTGGGGCCTGCAGCCAGCCACCTTCTCTCCTTTCTTTGCTGGTATTTGGGAGAAATGGCATTTGGAGTAAAAAACGGCAATGAGTGGAGGGGCCTGGTGTTTTTGTGCGAAGCCTGGAAACAAATATTACAGATCAACGCATTGGTAGTGCAGGTGCAGTAATCTGAAGACTAGTGGGCCTAGTACTTGCGAGCGGGCTCAAAACTGGATCTGGTCCCAAGCCAAGGGAGCAAAAGTCTCCGGGGAGGAAAAATAACCAACCGGGTTGAAGTTCCTGCGACCAAAGCAAAACTAGATACTGCACCTAGGGTCCCTATCTGTCCAACCCGTGAGGATAGTGGGATGCAGGGAGGCCAGAGGGCCCAGCGCGGAATGCACGGATGAGAGAACCAGTCTGGGAGTGGAGAAGTGCTTGGGTTTTGCACCAGAGGGCGCCCTGAGCCCTCGGGCTTAATTATGGATGATTGTAAAACCACAGTGTCCCGGTGCCCTGAGCCAGGCTGGAGAGCCAACTGCCACCCTCCCTAGCTGGCAGTCCCCCTGTGTCCCAGTTGTCTTTCCTACCACACCCAATAGCCACACGGGTCCCAAATTAGAGTGCATTCAGATTGTGACCCGGCCAGGCAAGCCGGGAACAGGTCAGATTCTTATGACCCTAGCACATGAAAAGGTTATGGCTACTCCTTAAAGCATGTGATTCTTGTAAGTTACTTGTTAGAAGGAAGCCCACAAGAGCCCACTTGTCCTCTGACAGCTCAAAGCATGCTTTTTTTGTATTATTTTGGTTAGGCCATTTGGAGAGAAACACTAAGCTCCCATAACAAGAGTGGTTGGTTTTCCTTATTGCTTAGAAGTGGACAAGGAGGGTGGTCAAACTTCCAGGCCACCGACTTGGAAATACGTGACCCTTGATACTGCTGATGGGTTCTGCTACCCCATCTTTAGTCCCTCTTTCCTTCTAAGAGGAAAAGATCATCCCTCCTGGTTCCCAGGGAGCCCATTAAGCCAATAGCCGTTGAACACCCTCTCTATACCAGAAGCGTTGTATGGATTATCCCTCAACAACAGTGAAGGGGAAATGATATTTTTCTAATTTTACAACTGAAGAATAGGTCTCAAGAGAGTGTAGCAGCCTGGCCAATTTCACTTAACTAGTGTCACAGAGGATGGAATTTGAGCCCAGATCTGCCCAACTCCAGAGCACTTGCTCTTTCCCCCATACTAGGCTACCATGCAAGAGAACCAGTTCTGCATTGGTCTTTGGACCAGCGTACACAGGTGAGCCGAAATCTGAGATTTTCATTCTTGGAAGTGCTCAGCACACTCCAGTTGCTAAACTGACGAGCACAGCAAAGAAGGCACATAATCTCTCAGGTGCTCTCCCGCCATGTCTGGCTGTGACCCAGCTGGGCCTGGGTCCGAGCCATGTCCAAGAGGGAGACAGGCATTCGGAGCACTCATGCCAACTGCGTTCCTCACCATCGGCGCTTCAAACGCAACAGCAATGGAGACGAGCACACATCTCCCTGGAGGAAAATATCCTCAGGACCCAGACAACTGCCCCCAACGCCCAATCTAAGAGAGCAGGGGGGGTGCCACACCTCCATAAAAGGGACAATTTGAGTGAGAGAAAAAACTTGGCGACCTGGCCTGGGCAATTCTCAGCATGACCTCCTTTTCGCTGGACTGGAACTCTAAGTCGTGTGATTTTGCTCTTGGACAAAATGCCAAGAGGCTGAAAATGCCAAAAGCAGGGTAGGAACATGTTAGTTCTGAGCTGTTCTGAAGGAATTCAAACCTGGCAGCCAACGTGGCTTCCTTTCACCGATCCGTAGGGATCGATGGCCAAGGTAAGTACATATCCAAGGTCAGCAAAGGGCCTTCATCCAGAGGCTAAGACCCCAGTGCCCCAGAGAGCAACAAGACACGTCAGAACGAATGACCACCCAAGGTCTTGAGGGCCAGAGCTCTTTGTCGTACCACATAGACTGCAAAACACCAGAAGTATAGCACTTAATGCAGGAAGGAGGTTTATTGACCATTTTGTACAGGAATCCAATTACATCTTAGGAGAGTCTGAAGCATTGGAATAGAACCAAAATCCCAGAAGAGGTACTGGGACCAAACAATAGCTTAAGTGAAAGACAATTACAGCATTGGGGGAGAAATGCAGCACAGGGACTCACAGGGAGCCACTGCTGGAAGTTTCTGTTACACTTTGATTCAGCCAAAATGCCTCCAGTGAGTTTGGTCTTCCTGGAAGGAAGACGAAGCAGGTGAGGGCAATCCTAGCCCCAGTGCAGCTGGCCTTGACCTTCCGCACTGGCACTCAGACCTTCGGAATCGGTTCTCAGCGCGGGCGCCACTGGCTTAGAGAGAGCTACAGGTGGCAGGGGCACAGCCTGGACAAACGACACAGGCGGCAGCCGTAGAGCAGGGATTGATGGGGAGTCTGTAGGGGGAGAGAGAGAAGAAGAGTTAGACACAGGGGTACAAAGATGTCTCAGGGATGCCCAGAAAGGGCAAGAACCAAAGGGTAAAGGATGGATCTGCCACCAAGTCACAGGGCCCCATGAAATCTGTATGAGCAGTTCCTCTTCCATTTATGTCTTTCCACATCCAGGAGCCCTCTGGGGGGACTCGGCTTAGGAACCAGCTATTGTTTATGTAACAGTCGATCCACAGTAAAATCTGCACACACCAGAGAGCTGAGTGCATCACTAAGCCAGTATGCACAGGGAGGCTTGTTCTTTATGATAAGATCTCCTTACACAACCACCAGTGATCCCGGTGGAATCCCCTGGTATTCAGGTATGGGGCTTGCCCAGAAATTGACCCAATCACACATACTTGCAATCCTCACTCTCCAGAAGTTTCCGGTACGTGGCAATCTCGCACTCCAGCCTGGCCTTGACGTCCAGCAGCACCTGGTACTCCTGGTTCTGCCGCTCCAGGTCAGCCCGGATCTCGGACAGCTGCTCCTCCACGTTGCTGATCAGGATCTGCATCTGGGCCAGCTCAGTGCCGAAGCGGGCGTCAGCCTCACACAGGGAGTTCTGCAGACAATCTTTCTGTAATGGGAAATAATGGGGTAAGAGACCGAGGTGTCCCAAAATTCGCCAGTGAAAATCATGGCCAATCTCACCAGGGGGCACATGCCAAGAGGTCACAGGACAGTCCCAGAACTCTAGAGGAATCACCACCAATATCATCATGACTTTCCACAAAAAATCTAACTTGAGGAACAGTGTCCTGGTCATCCCTGGATTCCCAGTACCTGACCAAGTAGACACCCAGTGAGACCTTGTGGAATGAGTGAGTGTCTGCACCTCCACACGGTATTCTAAAGGAGGTGGGGTTGACTCGTAAAGGGAACCATTTTCCAGGATCAAACTAACCTTGACAGCAAGGCACCTCCCCCAAGGACAGAGGGACCCAGACCCTGAGCTCTGACTGTCAGTGGAACTGATGAGCGGGACTCTGAGAGCTGCTGCTAGCAGGCCATGGCCTGTGGCTCTAGCAGCGTGGTGAGGGTGGAGGACCGTACCAGGCTGTGCTGGGCCTGAAGCTCCACCTCCAGGGCGTTCACCGTGCGTCTCAGCTCCAGGATCTCCGACTGGCAGCACCGCAGCTCCTCGGAGCAGGACATGTCCTGCTGGCTGATGCTTTCAGACTGAAGCACAAGGGCACAGAGACATGATCACCCCCCTGCCCGGGTGGAAGCCTGGGTCCCTCCCTGCTCCGAGGCAGCACGCTCACCTGGTCTTGGAACCACTCCTCCAGATCATTGTGGTTGGTCTGCACCAGGGCCTCATAGTGGCACCGCATCTCTTGCAGCACCCTGCTCAGGTCCACGGTGGGCTCAACATCCAGCTTAATCTGGAGCTTGTCCCCCAGCTGGCTCCTCAGAATGCTCACTTCCTGCAGGAACAGAAGGACCCACACCCGGAGTGAGGAAAGGGCTTTTGACAGAGCAGAAGGCACCTGAACCCCTTCCCAGACAAACAGCATGAGGGGAGACCCCACTCGTGCACTGACGTAAAAGGTCTTGCCCACGGTCCCCTGAGAAGAGCCCATTTGGACACCTTCCTCAGTTGACAAGGCAAACCTTTACAGACCAGAAACTCCCCCTCTGCCACCTCCCACACAGTCAGACTGACTCCCAGACTTAGGTCAACCCTTCATCCCGATGCCAACTGAGCCCAAGTCCTAATCCCAGAGCCACAGGTGAGCAGTGCTCCCTTTCCTGCCCCGTGCCCTCCCCCAAGGGTCTGCAGCCCCGGGCCCAGACCTGTTCATGGTTTTTCTTGAGGCAGAGCAGCTCCTCCTTCAGGGACTCCTGCTGCGCCTCCAGGTCAGCCTTGGCCAGGCTCAGGTCATCCATGAGCTTGTGCATCCCACACATGTCCGCCTCTACCACTTGGCGCAGGGAGAACTCACTCTCGTGCCTTCCAGCACAGGAGATGCAAGGTCAGCAGGATGCCAAGGACATCCCCTCTCAGCTGCCCCCAGTTCCCACCAACTTAGATCCTCATTTCCTCAATTAATCAACATTCACTCTGTTGGATCATGTAGCTACAGAGCTCATAGTCGGGACAAGTATCATTATGCCCACTGGATGGGATGAAATGGGAAACTGAGGCTAAGAAAGAATAAATGGATTATCCAGGATTGTATACCTTGGTTAATAGTAAAAACATGGATTCAACCTAAGTGTTCAAACTAGAATGCAGTGTTCATTCTGCCATAAAAGATAATTTCGCCGGAAAAAAGAATGGCTTAAAAGTAAGCCTTCTGGACCTACAGTTTCCTAGCTTACCCCATGGATTAATTATTTTGAATGATTTTTATGCCTTTCTCATTCATTCAATTGCAATTCTTGATACCAAGGAGCTACAGTGACAATTCCTCCCACTGATAAATTTGGCCAAGAGTCAGTGCATCTGTCAACAACCAGTGCACTGGGAGTTTCTTCTTGCAATGACTTGGTTTTGTTTCTGGCTGTAACACAAAGCTCTCTTATCTTCTAGATGTGAGGAGAAAATGACATGGGACCTGACTGATCTAGATGATTCTTCCTCTTTTTGTTTCAATGCTTTTGTTCTCTTTCTCCTGTATAAGGACCATTTCTAGTAATAGGTTAAGTTATGGTTTAGAAAGGAAGAAAGTGAACACTTTGTATTGATCCATTCATGCTTCTAGTCAGCAACTATTTTCAAACACCTACTTTGGGCCAGTCCCATGAGGGGCACCTAGAAATAGAATAAAAAAGAGGAGTCCCTCTGAACCCTCTTCCTAGCCCTACTTACTTGATTCTAAAGTCATCAGCAGCCAGCTTGGCATTGTCAATTTGGATAATCAGCCTGGTATTCTCAGCCTTGCTGCACAGGATCTGAGGAAAAGCAGAAAGACAGTTCGCACACAAAACATCATGCTCTGGGCTCCAGCTCTACAGGTGGCATCTACACTCATACTCAAGAGAATCAAAGCACCCAAAGCTCCTTGAGCTTTTTGCCTGCCATGCCCTTCCACCTTCCTCCAACCCAGCACACCCCAGGCTACTCCAAACCTCACCTTCTGCTGGAGCTCCTTAATGGTCTGGAAGTAGGACTGGTAGTCTGGACACTTGGTGGACTCGTGGCATTTGCTGGACTCTCGGATCTTAGTCTCCAGCTCCGCATTCTCCCGCTCCAGTTGGCGCACCTTCTCCAGGTAGTTGGCCAGGCGATCGTTCAGGAACTTCATGGTCACCTTCTCATGGCCATTGGGAGCACCTTCCACATAGTTCTCACAGACTCCAATGTTGCCGGGAATGTTGCAAGTCCCCGGCAAGGGGCAAGCGGTGCAGCAGCTGTAGGGCATACAGAGGCTGGGCTGGCCCAGAGGGGTTGACCCGACACGCGGTCGGTTGGCATGTGCCAGGGTGGCTGACAGGCACAGGGATGCAGCCTTGGCCTCTGCCCCAGGCTGGCACCCAATGTCAATGGAGGGCCCACAGACATTTGTTGCTGCAGGCATCCTGATGCTGCCGGGGCAGTGGGATGAGCTGACGTAGCAGGAGGTCATGGTGTTAGGCTGAGGTTGCACAGAAGGTTCAGAGCAGCTGAGAAGGCCAAGCCACTGAGTCTGACAACCTCCTTCCCTCCTGGGCCTTTTATACCCCATCCCAGGTGGGTGTTGGCTCCATGCTTTGACCTCAGTGCCTTGATTCTCTCCCTATTGTTGTATCGTCATCCTGTTACTCAGCTGTTGAGTTTACCATTAGGAGTTCCCCGCCTCATTAAAGGAATGTTGATGAATTTGAGGTGACCTTTGATTTTTGATATCAGGTTATCTGTTGAGGAAAGGTCAGAGATTTCTATTTTACCCAACAATCACCAGCAGTTAATTCAACTTCCAAATGTCCTATCTCTGGACTGGGCCAGTGTCTCTGTGGATGTGGACACACTCAAGGATTGAATCTTTCAGTCCATGATTTGTGTAGCAGGAGGGACAGTGAATCTGTCGCCTGTGCTTAGACTCACGCAGCTTTTCCTTTGAAGAGAAACACCAGTTTATAAAACTGGTAAGTCTACAGATACTTGATTATTGTGTGGTCCCATTTCTTCTTTCTTTTTCTTTTATTTTTTTTTAAAGATTTTATTTATTTATTTGACAGAGATAGAGACAGCCAGCGAGAGAGGGAACACAAGCAGGGGGAGTGGGAGAGGAAGAAGCAGGCTCATAGCGGAGGAGCCTGATGTGGGGCTCGATCCCGTAATGCCGGGATCACGCCCTGAGCCAAAGGCATACGCTTAACCGCTGTGCCACCCAGGTGCCCCCCATTTCTTCTTTCTTCTATCCTTTACACTGCACGCTCCTCTTGAAGTGTCAGTGCATCCAGAAACATTAATGCTAGCAAAGTTTTGGTTGACTAGTCAGAATCAGTTTTCAGTCATTCATTTGTTCAGCATGTTTCCTGAACATTCCCTAGAACTTGGGCAGTGTGCTGGTTCTTGAACATGCAATGGTCCCTATTCTTCAGGGAAAAAACAGTACCCCAGAAATCTCAGGGTGTCTTCAACAAACTTGAATGAGAACCATTGATCAATGGGAGTTGGTGAAAGAGAAGATCCGTGGTCCTGACCAAGGATGTATCTAGAGGGAAGCTACTGACAAACAAACCAACAAAAACAAAAACAAAAAACTTTATTTGATCCAGCAAAGGGAACTGGGACCAGAGTTAAAGGTATATTTAAAGAACTGTTCAAGAACTCACATTTATGAGGATGTAGGGTGTAATAGCTATGCTGCAGTGTTCTTTCCTATTTAATCCTTACTACCTGTGAGGCAGCTATTCACAGCCTCGGTGTGCAGATGAAGAAACTAAAGTCCATCTTCCAATTCACAGAGAAATAAATTGTCAAGAGCTTGATTCAGTCTCATATCCATAGAGCCCATTCATTCTCTTTCCATCCTGCCATGAGCCCCGGTTAGAACAACCTGTGTGCTGCCTGTGTTGTTGCTTTGCTGCAGGAGGCTTAGTTGTTGGGCAAGAAGCTGATGTGACAAGAAATAAAATATCTGAGGGTCCTTGTGTTCCAGCAAAGGAAGATGTTTAGACACGGAGCAGAGAGGACGAAAAAATGCACATAGAAAAGTTATACTCAAAAGTCGAGAGTCTAAAATACACCTCACATACCAGAGATTTTTGTTAGAGCCAAGGGACCAAAGAACCATGTGGTTTGGGGTCAGAAGTCACCCCTCCAGAGTGCTAGAGGGAAAGTAGAGGGAGGAAGAGCTCATCGGAGAACATCCCAGAAGAATATCAATAGTTCTCTTCTCTAATCTCTAAAATTCAAGAATAAGTATCCCCAAAAAAACCAAATGGAAGGCAGTGGATGTGAGTATTGGTGAAACCTGGGCTCTTAGAATTCCCTCAAAAAGAAATAAAAAGATCTGGAATTCTTCCCAAAAGGAAAACCCACTCTGAGGTCAGTGCCAGTTACCCCGAGGTCACCAATGCATAACCCCTTACAAACACCATAATTAGGAGACATCACCAGGCCTGGCCTTCCCATCCATCAGAGGCCTCTGGGTGCAATCTGCATAAGTTCCATCTTCAAACACCCCTTTATTTCTCTCTTGCCTCATCACAATGCATCACTTTAATCCAGGGAATTGGACCATTACAGTCGTTTCCTTTGATTTGCTAAGTAGGCTCCACCTTTTGGCCCTATCCCTGTGGCAGGATTTGTCCCATTGACTGAAATTATGGTTCCTTCCATCTCAGGACCCACGCCACTTGTTACTTCTTAGGCTTCACAGATGGAGTGTGGATGCCCTCACTGACCCCCGTGTCTAAAGCCCTGGCTCGGTCTCGGCGTGGTCTGTTTTGCATAATGACACTGATGCCACCACTTAGAGAAGTGGGTTCTGCTGATTTTCTTTTGTCTCAAAGGAACTGGCAGTAAGTGGAAGGCAAGAGGCCGGTGTTTGAGATGCTGTGTAGCTGGGGAGGAACCCATCCTTGACAACCCAGGTCGCCTCCTTTTGTTCCCTGTAGAGTCCCTGGCCCCTGAGAATAACGTATGAGCCAGGTTGCATGAAACGAAGTCCTGGCGATGAACTGTGAAGAGAGGGGCAGTCCTGCCGCCCTCCTTCATTCACAGGGGCCATCCCATCTCTCTTTGGGAGTAAAAGTTTTGGAGTTGCAGTCTGTCTTCAGGGGCGGGTGGAGCGCTGGGTCCAGAACAGCGTCATTCAACGCCATGGCATGGGGACCTACCGAGACAACGCTGCGTGAAAGAGAAAGCAGTGAAGTGGGAGCAGCCGAGGGGTTAGGATCTGGTCTGCGGCTACCTTATCTGCTGCCAGGAGGAGATTCTGAGGGTGTCCAAGGAAGCAGGTGCTGTCCACAGGCAGCGTGCACGGTGTGTGTTGCACCCGGAAGAGGCTGGCAAACCACAACAGGTGGTCTACCCTGGCCCAGCGGTGCCTGTACCCCCTCAGACACACTGGGCAAGGGGGTTCCAGGATGAACACCCTCAGGGATCTTTTGTGGTCTCAGAAGTCAGCCTCGAGAGGCTTTGAAAAAGACCGAAAGCTGCCATTGTCTTCTCTATGAAGTGGGATTTTATGATATGATTACTTGGAAATCTTTAGTCCGACTTTAAGGGTCTTTAGTAGTAGCAGTCTGCTTTATTCTTGACCCAGGTCTCCAGGGCATCAGAGGCTAGCTGACAAAAACAATTGTCTGCACTTCCTCTCTCCTTCATCCCCTGGTAACAGGGTTCCTTTATTCACATTCTAGGCCAGCACGTTTACCCTTATTGATCTCCTCCCAGGCCCATTCCGAAGCCCTTTAACGCAGGACGTAGTGTGGTTAAGACCAAGACCTCTGGAGCCAGCCTGCCTGGATTCAGATCCTGGTTCTACCATTTACTAGCTGTAAAAACTTGGCCTGGTGGCTTGACCTTTCTGTGCTATGGTTTCTACATATGCAAAACAGAGGCAGTAATAGCATCTAGTTCATAGACTTGTTTTAACTCTTCAAGAATTTGATCTCTATAAATCATTTAAAATAGTATCCAGCACATGGCAGAGTAAACACTAAATAAGTATTAGCTGGTTTTTTTCAAGTGGCCTTTAATCATGGGTTTAGATGCTCACGTCATTGAAAATTCAAAAATGCTTATTAAATTACCATTTTGTACCTATTTAAATGAGGAAAGATCAAAAAGCTTAATGTCACAGTGTTGGCAAGGAGTAGAAAAACAGGCATTGTCAAACACTGTGGGGGGGCCGTAAATCATGCAGCCTCTTCAAGGCTGTTTAGCAATATCTATGCAAATTGCAATTGCACATACCCTGTGACCCAGTAATTCCACTTCCAGGAATTATCCCCGGCACACTTACATAGACACGTGTACAAGAATAACAAGAATATTTATTGCAATATCTGGGGAATCATAGCAGACTAGAGAGAAATGAAACACCCACCAAAAGAAGCCTGGTTAAGTGAATTGTACTAAATGTGTATAGTGAAAAGCTTGCAGCCATTGCAAATAGTGAGGTAGATAAAGAGAGATCTAGATATACTGACATAGAAATGACACCTGCGGTGTTAAGTTTCAGTAAAGAAAAGGCCAAATGCTCGACAAGATACCCAGTAAGCTACTTTTTATATTTACCCAAAGAGGGATGTATGTGGGCTTCATTTATAGCGAGAATGAATCTCAGACCATAAAGTTAAGTGTGAAAGATAGGGAACTTTACTTTCTTGTGCTTGAACTAAATTGTACTTTTAACCTTCATCTCACACGACACCAAGTGGCAGAACCTTAATCTCGGTCGTCTTGAGGATCCCTTCCCAAGAGGTTGCCCCGAGTTCCAGGGGCCCTTTTTCCAGGATATTGGGAGACAGGAGGTGGGCAGGGATTGGCCCTTGGCATTTTCCTCCATCCACACTGCAACAGAAATCCATGTGGGTCCTCCTGCCCAGTTCTCAGCTATCAGAACACCCCAGTGTTGCCAGGGCATCGTCATTTTCTCACCCACATGGCCCTTGAGCTCTCAGGGTTCCCTTTGCACCGTTCGTGCTACTCTCTGATTCACAATCATAGTTCAGCTTCACTACCACCCTAGGCCTCCGGATTGTCTATGACATTTTCTCAGGCCCTTCTGTACAGACTCCCCATGAACTATTTCTCCCCTCGGGTCTCGGTGCCTCTCCAGGTTCTACCTGGGAAAGGGATAACAGATGCCCTCTGGACCTACATCCCCCAACCTATTACCCTCCTGCCCTTGACTCTGTATCCCAGCCTGGGAGAAGGGGTAGGACAAGCAGGGGATCCACCAGCATCTAAATTCTCCTTCCCCTCCTCTTGGTTCCTCGATCCCAACATGCCTTCCTCTAATTAGAGGGCGAGACGTTTCCCCTTACTCATCTTGTCCAAGTTCATTCTCTTGTCAACTCAGGGCTTGGACTCATGAGGCTCAAAACCTCTTCCCTGCCTTCTGCTGTGCCATCCCCTTCCCAAATCATTGGGTGCTGCTTGGGCTACAGCTATCAGAAGGGCCCAGGGTACAAGGAAATATAGTGAGGATCGTCTGTTAGAACCTCAAAACATGCCCCTTCTCCTCTGTATACATATGGAAACTAATTTGTGGGGGAGGACTATTTGCATGGTGTAGGCTTCTCTTCTGTTTCAAGTTTTCACAAGATGTGTGGTCTATGTGTATAATTTTTGTAAGCTAGGTTTTTTTTTTTTTTTAAGAAGCCTTTCTACAAACAAAAAATGCTTGGTATTTTGCGAGAGTTTGGCACCCTTGGGCTCCATTTCCCCCTTCAGAAGTCTATGACATTTGTGCTGACCTGGTTGGGTTCAGATGTTGCTCTGCTCCAGCATTCAGAAGCCCCTTGGTCCTCCACAGCCTCATCTTTGAGTGATGATTCTGGCTGATTAGGTCCCTGGAACATCGGACTAGGAACCATCTCCTCCATCCTGTGCCTCCATAGGCTTGTGGATTTCCCTGCAATGTTAGGAGTCCATTCCTCTGAGCTTCTCAGGGGACCATATCCTGTGGATGTGAAGCTAACAAATCTCTCACTGACTTGGCTGGAGATGGTTCTGGGGCAAAGGTATGTTTTGTGGAAAGGAGAAAAATGCAATCGAAGAATCTTATAGAGTGGACGATTTAGCAAGTTGAGAAAATATGAAATTCTGAATAACTTATTGTCAAACTATTTATTTGGTCCACTTCACAGATTTTATGCAATATAAATAGGTAAATATTGGGGTGCCTGAGTGGCTCAGTCAGTTGAGCATCTGACTCCTCATTTCGGCTCAGGTCACGATCTCAGGGTTGTGAGGTCAAGCCCCGTGTCGGGCTCTGCACTCTGCATGGAATCTGCTTGTCCCTTTCGCCCTCTTCCTCTCCCTCTGCCCCTCTCCCTGCTCAGGCTCTCTCTCTCATATAAGTAAATAAATAAATCTTGTAAAAAGTAGGGAAGTATTGACAACTCTGCATTATTTTTCACATTGACAATCTATTATTAAATACCCTAATTCTGAAACATTCTGAAGGTCAAGTGTATCCCTGGGGGTTCATGCTTCTCAGCTGAAGAGTTGCCTTCAAGTGGAAACTTCCTCCAGCTTCCCAGGACATTCAGTCAGTTTGTCTTCTCCACTCACACTGAATCCTCAGTTTACCTTGAACATAGCCCTCTTCATAGTGTGCTCTGTTGCCGACTTATGTAGGAGACCCTTGGAAGCAGGGATTTTGCCTTATTATTTTTGTCTTGTTCCTCTCTGTAATTCCCAACACAGCATCTGACTCACAGGAAATGCTCAATCAATGAAAACATGAAAGAAAGAACTAAATGAGCTCAGCTATAGAGCCAATCATACTCAGTTTATCCTCCGCAGTGCCTGGTGCAGGGTGATGCTCAACAAGTACGTGTTGAATGAATGAATGAATGAATGAATGAATGAATGAATGAATGAATGAATATAGTATGAACCAAACAGTAGCTTCTTGCCCCAATGATAGAAAATCCTTGACTTCTAAACCCTGTCATCCTAAATCAAATCAAAATCAGGATAACATTTGTTTTCATCTAGGAACGTATTTCTATGGAAAGTCCTACAGAGCTTTCAAAAGTAGATCACACTGAATTATGTGTTTCGCCCGTGTCCTTTTGGGGAAAGAATAGAATTATTTAATGACAGAATCAGTCACTTTGATTGTACAGGGAATAGTCCATCTCTGCTAATGACCCATTCCCCGCTCAAAAGTTATCCTCTATCCCTTCTCAGATACTGATTTGACCCATGAAATGTTCAACACAGACAAGGCATTTAGGGGGAGTTAGGCAGCAGTGAGCTGGGGGCAGACTAGCTCATTCAGGAATTGACAATACACTGTCCTTTAAGCTTTGTACGAAGTAAATCAAACAAATTACGCGATTTCAGTGACCCTTTCCAAATTATACTATGTCAGTGACCCTGAGTGTAAAAACGGGATATCCAAGACTCACGTGGCAGGGTCTCCCTGTATTTTTTTTTATTCAGTGTAATATTAGTTTCAGGTTTGTAATACAGTGATTCAGCAATTCTATACATTACTCAGTGCTCATCATGATACGTGCACTCTTAATCCCCTCTATCTGTTTCGCCCATCTCCCCATCTATATCCCCTCTGGTAACCACTGGTTTATTCTCTGTATTTAGGGGTCTGGTTTTTTGTTTGTCTTTTTTTTTTCTTCATTTGTTTTGTTTCTTAACTTCCACATATGAGGGAAATCATACAGTATTTCTCTTTCTCTGACTGACTTATTTCACTTAGTATTTTACCCTCTTGGTTCATCCACGTTGTTGCAAGTGGCAAGATTTCATTCTTTTTTACAGCTGAATAATATTCCATTGTGTATACCACCTCTTCTTTATCCATTCATCTACCGATGGACACTTGGGTTGTTTCCATATCCTGACTGTTGTAAATAACGCTGCAATAAACATAGGGGTGCATATATCTTTTCAAATTAGTGTTTTCATTTTCTTTTGGTAAATACCCAGTAGTGGAATTACTGGATCATATGGTAATTCTGTTTTTAAATTTTTGAGGAAGGAAGGTCTCTTTTTTTTTTATAGTACATCATTAGTTTTTGATGTTGTGTTCAACAATTCATTAGTTGCATATAACACCCAGTGCTCTTCACAACACATGCCCTCCTTAACCCCAACCGATTACCCCATCCCCCCACCCCCCTCCTTCTGTAACCCTATTTGTTTCCCAGAGTCCAGAAACTCATATGGCTTGTCTCCCTCTCTGATTTCTTCCCATTCAGTTTTCCCTCCCTTCTCTGTGGTCCTCCATGTTACTCCTTATGTTCCACATATGAGTGAAACCATATGATAATTGTCTTTCTTTGCTTGACTTATTTTACTTAGCATAATCCCCTCCAGTTCCATCCATGTCGATACAAATGGTTGGTATTCATCCTTTCCAATGACTGAGTAATATCCCATTGTACATATGAACCACATCTTCTTTATCCATCCATCTGTTAAAGGACATCTCGGCTCCTTCCACAATTTGGTTATTGTGGACATCGCTGCTCTGAGCATTGGGGTGCATGTGCCTCTTCTTTTCACTACGTCTGTATCTTCGGGGTAAATACCTAGTAGTGCAATTTCTGGGTCATAGGGTAGCTCTATTTCAACTTTTTGAGGAACCTCCGTACCGTTTTCCAGAGTGGCTGTACCAGCTTGCATTCCCACCAAGAGTGTAAAAGGGTTCTCCTTTCTCCACATCCTCAACATTTGTTGTTTCCTGTCTTGTTAATTTTTGCCATTCTAACTGGTGTAAAGTGGTATCTCATTATGGTTTTGATTTGTATTTCCCTGATGGCCAGTGATATTGAACATTTTTTCATGTATCTGTTGGCCATTTGTATGTCTTCTTTGGAGAAGTGTCTGTTCATGTCTTCTGCCCATTTCTTGACTGGATTATTTATTTTTTGGGTGTTGAGTTTGAGAAGTTCTTTATAGATTTTGGATATCATCCCTTTATCTGTAATGTCATTTTCAAATATCTTCTCCCATTCCGTGGTTTGCCTCCTAGTTTTGTTGGCTGTTTCCTTTGCTGTGCAGAAGCTTTTTATCTTGACGAAGTCCCAAAAGTTCATTTTTGCTTTTGTTGCCCTTGCCTTTAGAGACGTGTCTTAAAAGAAGTCACTATGGCCAATGTAGAAGAGGTTACTGCCTATGTTCTCTAGGATTTTGATGGATTCCTATCTCACATTGAGGTCTTTCATCCCTTTTGAGTTTGTCTTTGTGTATGGTATAAGAGAATGGTCCAGTTTCATTCTTCTGCATGTGGCTGTCCAATTTTCCCAGCATCATTTACTGAAGAAACTGTCTTTTTGCCATTGGATATTCTTTCCTGATTTGTCAAATATTAGTTGACCAGAGTTGAGGGTCCATTTCTGGGGTTTCTATTCTGTTCCAGTGATCTATGTGTCTGTTTTTGCTCTTGATGATAACAGCTTTGTAATATAGCTTGAAGTCAGGCATTGTGATGCCCCCAGCTTTGGTTTTCTTTTTCAACATTCCTCTGGTGATTCAGGGTCTTTTCTTGTTCCATACAAATTTTAGGATTGTTTGTTCCAGCTCCGTGAAAAATGTCAATGGCATTTTGATGGGGATTGCATTGAAAGCATAGGTTGCTCTGTGCAGCATAGACATTTTAACAATGTTTCTTCTTCCAATCCATGAGCATGGAATGTTTTTCCATCTTTTCGTGTCTTCCTCAATTTCTTTCATAAGTGTCTCTCTTTAAAAGGCAGCTCAATCACTCAAAGAAACAGAGGATAAATATGTTAAATGATAACAATGAGAGTTGCTTTGCAGCCAGTGCAGTTCAGGTCTGAGTCCTGGCTCAGCCACTTGCCAAATCACATCTGTAGTCAAGCTGTTTAACCTCTGCGAGCTTCGCTGCTTCATATTTTGAAAGCAGTTATAACATCTGCCCTATAAGAATGCTAGAGAGTGACATTCAGTTGTTGGGAAGAAGAGACAGCACTTAACATCAGGCAGGAGGAAGCCACCACTATATAAAACTCCATTTTAAAACTGTGCCATTATATTCAATTGTTTAACCATCAAAGAGGGAGAGAACAAAGCAGGCTCTGTGCGATGTAGATGTTGCTGTTCAGGAAGGAAAGAAATGCACCAGGCACAGAGTTAGGGGACTGAAGCTGGCCAGAAGCAGGAGACTGGGTCTTTCCCGAAAGGCAGTGCTCCAAAGGTGGGCACCAACACAGCAGGTCCCATCTCATTCATTTCACTTCTCAGAAAAAGCCAAAGTTGCAGAGGAAGCTTTCCAGCTCATATCATGGGGGAAAAAAACAAACCAGTTTCTGGAAAAACTCCTATTTCCTGCCCCCAACACAAGCCAGTCAATCCACTTCAGACAAAATGATGACTTGATATCATGAGAAGTTCTTCCTGAAGGTCACCCTTCACCCCCAGGACACACTCAGCACTGGAAGCTGTAGCCCTAAATGCCAACAGGCAGTTTGTCCCCATGGCTGCCTTGAGCCATCCCAGTCTTTACCCTGATGAGGGTGGTTAAAGTGACTTCATTTCTTCATGTTGCTTTTTCTTCTATGGTGGCACAAGACCTGAGAAGCAGTGAGGCTAATAGGAGCTATTTTTTCAACCAGCTATTAAACACATTTAGAAGTCAAGACTGCAAATGCTGATAATCTGTATTTCCCAAAACAAAGCCTCCAAAATGGAGTTCTACAAGAATCACAGTGGCCTTTAGAATTAATGAGTGCCTCTGGGAACTAAGGTGTATTCTCCCATCACTTCAACACTGGTGGACCCAAAGGAAGAAAAAAGAAATGAGAGTACCCATAAAATTGGGCCCCCCCTCCTTGGATGCATTCAATATAAGGGAGTTGCTAAGAAGTCTCTGCCCTTAGAGCAAAGTTTTCTCATTCTTTGAACTAATGCAAATACTCAAATAAAATTTGCCCTGGAAAGCAAGTTATTAAGTGTACCATTTCGCTTCTGATTGTTTTTAGCTGCTAGAGGAAATTAATTTTAGCTACCCAGATAAAAAAGCCCGAGGCCATGGGTGAACTCTGAGCAGTCTGGCTCAGCACCCACATTCCTAATTATATGACATTGGCTCTGGATAAGGTTAATATGGTGCTTTCTCCTTTTCAGACTTTTTAAATTTCTGTCATCTCACTTACCCATAGAATTCATGACAGATCTAGGATGTAAGTAGGAAAGATGACATAACCTCATTTTATAGCAGGGAAAAGCACTGAGTTAAGTGATGATTTTCAAGCCCCATAACAAGTCACAGATAAAGTCAGGAAGACACATTCATTCTTTCAACAGATGTTTATTAAGCATCTACTCTTTACCAAGCAGTGAGCTGGGCTCTGGGGAAGCAGCAGTGGAAAAAATGCTAATCTCCAGGACACATTTTAATGAAAAAACAATGGAAAAGCAGGCAATTTTAGTTGTTGAGAGCTACCATGGTGACAGTAAGCAGGACAGAGAGTGACAAGGCTGTGATCATTGTGGACCAATGGCCGAGCAGGTGCTCTAGGAGGGAGTAACATAGCTGCTGAGGCCTGAATAACAAGAAAGAGGGGGAAAGCATTCCAGGGAGGAGGGAGAACAGGGACCAGTCTCAGGCACATCCAAGGAATGTGGTGACATTGTGGTGAGGAAGGGAGAGGATGGGAAGACATGAGGTGGGAACATAGAAGGTAAGCAAGAATAAAAATTTTGAAACTATTGTAATGCTATATTTTTCATTACCCTACATCATCATGCCCAGCAGTGTGACCTATTGAGTCAATAGGTTTTAATATTTCAGGAGAAAGGAGTGGAAAAAATAAAGTCATTGTTCAAATTTTACCATAAAATTAGATGAAGAGAGAGTTATAGCCAGACAATAGTTAGGAGAGTCAAGATTTCTAGAGAAGAGAGATTTTTTAAATCTGAATGTTCTCTTTACATAGCAAGAGGCAAGCCTGGTCCTTTGTCAAAGACAGGACTCTGAGTGGAGAGGCTCAGATCTGATACAAAGGAAGCTCCCACCTTACCCTAGAGATGAAATGGAGCCACTTCCAAGACAGGGAGAAAGGAAGAAGAGGAAGTGGTCAGATATACAGTATCTAGACCCAATGCCCCCTTGCTGGGACCATTACCCAAGGCTGCAGATATTAGATAGAATCAGTACAATGGGGGAAACCCAAACAGTGAAGTTTGTCCCTCCCTTTCCTGGTCACAAACTGGAAATTTTTCAAACCAAAATTGGTATTTGAAATGCAATTTCAGGTCCCACCCTATCCTCACCCCCAAGATACTTCCTCAGTCTGATCCTATGCCTGACTCTCTCCAATGTAGATATTCCCAAGGCACCACTAGTGGCTGGGATCCAGCCACTGAGGTCATGGAACTAATCTGGGAAAATCCAGAGCTGAGAAGGAAGGCTCTCAACCAAGATTCCACTTCTCCTGATATCTTGTGGCCTTTGGAAAGGCCTCTGCATGCAGAAAGTCAGCAACATTAAGAAACCATAGTGCCTGGATGTATAATAAACATTTCTCATTGGGCATCCCCTCACTTTAACCACCCCTGCTGGTGCATGGGCATTCAGAACCGGCTCCCAGTACTGGCTCCACAGGCTGGCCCAGGCACACAAGTGGTGGTGCAGGGTGTGCAGCTTGGACGAGGGGCACAGGGGGTAGTCACACAGGAGGCAGCAGTGGAGCAAGGGTTGCAGGGGAGTCTGTGGAGAGATAGAAAAGGTGAACAAAGTTAGGGATGGGAAATGAGTGATATGTGATGGAGAACAAAGAAGGAGTCCCTGCTCCAAAAGTACAGGACAGGGACCCAACAGAAGCCCTGGCCATTGACCCCTACTGTGCACCCCTAGGACTAGACTGAGTAATCTTAAAATGCCTTCCAGAATGAGGTTTTCTATATGAGAATCAGACTCTATCCTACAGGATAGAAAATAAAAAGGATTGACAAGAGAGCAAAAGCAAGTCCAACAAACCTGCCGGGGTCTATACTCAAATCTCCTGCTCAAGGAGTAGCCACATGTCTACATTTCTACTCTCCCCAGTCATGGCTACACCAAGCAGCCCCACTGGAGACCTGGCAATGGACAATGGACAGTCACTCCCTTCACATTCTGTCAACAATGCACAGTGTGAGCAGAGGACAGGGCAATGGGTCACTCAACAGAAGCATGACCGCCTTCTTCTTTGTAAACAGCACTGCTGTTACCCTGAGAATCTCATGAGAATTGAGCAAATGATTTGTCCAAGTGCCTAGATCACACATACTTGCAGTCCTCGCTCTCCAGAAGTTTCCGGTACGTGGCAATCTCGCACTCCAGCCTGGCCTTGACGTCCAGCAGCACCTGATACTCCTGGTTCTGCCGCTCCAGGTCAGCCCGGATCTCGGACAGCTGCTCCTCCACGTTGCTGATCAGGATCTGCATCTGGGCCAGCTCGGTGCCGAAGCGGGCGTCAGCCTCACACAGGGAGTTCTGCAGACAATCTTTCTGTAATGGGAAATAATGGGGTAAGAGACCGAGGTGTCCCAAAATTCGCCAGTGAAAATCATGGCCAGTCTCACCAGGGGGCACATGCCAAGAGGTCACAGGACAGTCCCAGAACTCTAGAGGAATCACCACCAATATCATCATGACTTTCCACAAAAAATCTAACTTGAGGAACAGTGTCCTGGTCATCCCTGGATTCCCAGTACCTGACCAAGTAGACACCCAGTGAGACCTTGTGGAATGAGTGAGTGTCTGCACCTCCACACGGTATTCTAAAGGAGGTGGGGTTGACTCGTAAAGGGAACCATTTTCCAGGATCAAACTAACCTTGACAGCAAGGCACCTCCCCCAAGGACAGAGGGACCCAGACCCTGAGCTCTGACTGTCAGTGGAACTGATGAGCGGGACTCTGAGAGCTGCTGCTAGCAGGCCATGGCCTGTGGCTCTAGCAGCGTGGTGAGGGTGGAGGACCGTACCAGGCTGTGCTGGGCCTGAAGCTCCACCTCCAGGGCGTTCACCGTGCGTCTCAGCTCCAGAATCTCCGACTGGCAGCACCGCAGCTCCTCGGAGCAGGACATGTCCTGCTGGCTGATGCTTTCAGACTGAAGCACAAGGGCACAGAGACATGATCACCTCCCTGCCCGGGTGGAAGCCTGGGTCCCTCCCTGCTCCGAGGCAGCACGCTCACCTGGTCTTGGAACCACTCCTCCAGATCATTGTGGTTGGTCTGCACCAGGGCCTCATAGTGGCACCGCATCTCTTGCAGCACCCTGCTCAGGTCCACGGTGGGCTCAACGTCCAGCTTAATCTGGAGCTTGTCCCCCAGCTGGCTCCTCAGAATGCTCACTTCCTGCAGGAACAGAAGGACCCACACCCGGAGTGAGGAAAGGGCTTTTGACAGAGCAGAAGGCACCTGAACCCCTTCCCAGACAAACAGCATGAGGGGAGACCCCACTCGTGCACTGACGTAAAAGGTCTTGCCCACGGTCCCCTGAGAAGAGCCCATTTGGACACCTTCCTCAGTTGACAAGGCAAACCTTTACAGACCAGAAACTCCCCCTCTGCCACCTCCCACACAGTCAGACTGACTCCCAGACTTAGGTCAACCCTTCACCCCGATGCCAACTGAGCCCAAGTCCTAATCCCAGAGCCACAGGTGAGCAGTGCTCCCTTTCCTGCCCCGTGCCCTCCCCCAAGGGTCTGCAGCCCCGGGCCCAGACCTGTTCGTGGTTTTTCTTGAGGCAGAGCAGCTCCTCCTTCAGGGACTCCTGCTGCGCCTCCAGGTCAGCCTTGGCCAGGCTCAGGTCATCCATGAGCTTGTGCATCCCGCACATGTCCGCCTCCACCATTTGGCGCAGGGAGAACTCACTCTCGTGCCTTCCAGCACAGGAGATGCAAGGTCAGCAGGATGCCAAGGACATCACCTCTCAGCTGCCCCTGGTTCCCATTTCCTTCACCAACAGGAATTCTCATTTGCTCACTCTGCTCAGTTCTGGCCTCAGAGATGAATTAGACTCAATCCCTCTACTCAATCCACTCACGGTCTAACAAAGCACTCATAGCAGGTGTCATTTTACCATCGGGCATTGAGGCCACTTTGATTCCAAAAGATTAACTGGCTTTCTTATGACAATGTATCTTGGGATCCAGGACAGAGCTCACACCCCTTCCTGAGCTATCACTTAAGCAAGTCAAGCAATAACCAGGTGTCAGGGCAGTGATTTGCTCCCTTATTCCTTGTGTTGGGCTACTTCTCTATCTCTGATCTTTGTTTAGTAGAAATGCCTGGTACCTGAGGGCCCCATAGGTGAATCTGGACCCTGACTCATCTGTAAGTGGATCCTCTAATTACATATAAAATTCAATGACTGTCCTTGCTTCGTTTGTTCTTGAAATCACCTTATTCTCCCCCCAGGTAGTGAGCTCAGGCAGCCTTATCTTCCATTTAGGCTCTATCATACATGCTAAATTTAGTGGTGTTTTTTTCTCATCCACCTTCTGTTAGTTTTGTTTGTAATTAAATTTTTAATTTGGGGAATTTAGGAAAGAAGAAACAGGACAGTAATTCAGTTAATCAAGTATTTGTCTATTGGCACTTAGGGTGGAGGAAAGAGTCACTCTGAGCCTCTTTCTAGCCCTACTTACTTGATTCTAAAGTCATCAGCAGCCAGCTTGGCATTATCAACTTGGATAATCAGCCTGGTATTCTCAGCCTTGCTGCACAGGATCTGAGGAAAAGCAGGAAGACAGTTTGCACACAAAACATCATACTCTGGGCTCCAGCTCTACGGGTGGCATCTACACTCATACTCAAGAGAATCCAAGCACCAAATCTCCTTGAGACTTCAGGAGCTTTTTGCCTGCCATGCCCTTCCACCTTCCTCCGACCCAGCACACCCCAGGCTACTCCAAACCTCACCTTCTGCTGGAGCTCTTCAATAGTGCGGAAGTAGGACTGGTAGTCTGGACATATGGTGGACTCATGGCATTTGCTCGACTCTCGGATCCTAGTCTCTAGATCCTCATTCTCCCGCTCCAGTTGGCGCACCTTCTCCAGGTAGTTGGCCAGGCGATCATTCAGGAACTGCATGGTCACCTTCTCATGGCCATTGGGGGCACCTTCTGCATAGTTCTCACAGACTCCAATGTTGCCGGGAATGTTGCAGGTCCCTGGCAAGGGGCAAGCGGTGCGGCAGCTGTAGGGCATACAGAGGCTGGGTTGGCCCAGAGGGGTTGACCCGACACGCGGTCGGTTGGCATGTGCCAGGGTGGCTGACAGGCACAGGGATGCAGCCTTGGCCTCTGCCCCAGGCTGGCACCCAATGTCAATGGAAGGGCCACAGACATTTGTTGCTGCAGGCATCCTGATGCTGCCGGGGCAGTGGGATGAGCTGACGTAGCAGGAGGTCATGGTGTTAGGCTGAGGTTGCACAGAAGGTTCAGAGCAGCTGAGAAGGCCAAGCCACTGAGTCTGACAACCTCCTTCCCTCCTGGGCCTTTTATACCCCATCCCAGGTGGGTGTTGGCTCCATGCTTTGACCTCAGTGCCTTGATTCTCTCCCTATTGTTGTATGGTCATCCTGTTACTCAGCTGTTGAGTTTACCATTAGGAGTTCCCTGCCTCATTAAAGGAATGTTGATGAATTTGAGGTGCCTCCTGGCTCTTTGATATCAGGTTGTCTGTTAATGGAAAGTCAGAAGCTTTTTATTGGTTTTCAAAGAACAAAATCCTTTTAGCCATCAGAGGTTTATTCCTTGACCAGAGTTGGCCTCCCTGTTGATGTGCCCACACTGTGAAGGAATGACTGTTCCTGCTGGTCATTGGATTGGCAGGAGAGATAAATCCCTGTGAATACAGTGGTGCTCACCTGGGCTAAGACTAACCCAGCCTTCCCTATCCAGAGAAGAGACTGCTTCTTTGCTGGTAGATGTTATGGGTTTTGATTACCAAAATTTTCACATTTCTTCTCTCTTCAGTTATCTGTCTTTCAAACTCAGTTTGAGGAGCAATAAAACTTTAATAAGTCCATTCATTCAATATGTATCTCCTGGCACATCCTATGTCCCAGGCACTATGCCACACACCTGCCATACACTTATTTAAGCTTGGTATAGTTCCTATCCATCAGGAAACAACTCAAACTTGGGTAGCCATGGATGTTTTAAATAGGTTGTCTGAGAAGCTCGACAGTGTGAGGTTGACCCTGAACCTTGCCTGATCTGGACCACAAAAGGTGAATTCAATAAGCCAGAAACAAATAAAAATGAATAATCTTTTTTTAATACCAAATATGAACTTGGCCATGAAACTCAATGGACACTGAGTTATCAGAGTCAGTATAGGGGAGTTTTTCCTGCCCTACTTCCTTTATTCTAAAGTTCTTCACTGAGCACTTACCATATGTGTTAGGGAATTTATCAAAAATATTGTTTAATCCTTCCTACCATTCTGTAAAGTGGATATTCCTATCTTAATTTTACAAAGGAAACAAATAAGGCATTGAAGCCCAGAGATGTGAAGTCATTTTTCTAAGATCTACCCCATTATGAAGTGGTAAAGCCTGTTCTCAGTATCAGTTTCTTTCAACTCCAGAGCCCATTCTTGTTCTCTTCACCTTGACCACCACCACATCCTTCATCCCACCCCTCAATAGGAGAACAACTGTGTCATTGTCAGAACTAAGAAAGATTATAAGGTCTAGAAACTGGACAAGAAGTTAAAATTAAGAGATAAAATAAGAATCTGACATTCTATATTATTCTTTGCATCTCAGAAAATATGAATGTTGGGGTACCAAAGCAATAGGGCAGGGTTTCTCCAAGGACCATGCAGAAAGATGCCCAGGAGAAAGTTCCATCTCCAAATTATTATAGTACATCCCACTACCCCACTAGCTCTTGGTACCGGGGAACCAAGACAACTAACTACTGAGGTCCCAAAAGTTTTCTCTGAAAATTTGTGGCAGGAGATAGATTGTCCCCTAGAACTGAGAATGACCTAATGTGGAGTAAGACCTCCCAAAGTGGTTATAACTGTATCTTTGTGAAAATGAATATTTTCCAGTCCTCTAAGCATTGAGCAAAAGCTGAACAGGTATCTCTATGGGAACCAGATACATATCTGTGAAACATAAGCTATTGGAGTTCTATCAAGAAGAAATATAGAATTTGAGACTTCTGTCCAGAAGGGGCAGAAGTTGGGTTTCCCAGGAACGGTAACTAGTGTCGACTCTGTCCTAAGGGTTACTCAGGGCTCTTCAATGAATAACTCTTTATAGACACTATAATTAGAAGACATCAGCAGGCCAGGCAATCTCATCCTTCAGAGGCCTCTGGATGCAATCTGCATAGGTTACATCTTCAAACATCCCTTTGTTACTCTCCTCTGCTTCATCACATACCAACAAGCTTCCCTGTAAACTAGAGAAATAACCTTATAAATTCTTTTTTTTTTTTTTTTACTCCCTAAATAGAATCTATCCTTTGGGCTTATTCTCTGGCAGGATTCATTCCATTAGCTAAAACTCATGATTTCTTCCATCTCAAAATACACGGTTGTTACTTCATAATGTCACTGCTGCAGCTTTCTATGTCCAGGTGACGCTCCTCTCTACTGAAGCTTCCTCGTGGTCCTGGCGTGGGCTTCTACTGAGTATGCTGTTTTGCATAATGACACTGATGTTGTGTGTCTCTTTGTAAAGTTGCTTGGTTCCACTGATTTGCATTTTTCTCAAAGAAGGTCAGTGTGGGGTGAAGATCCCTGCCCTCATATCTAAGATCACCTCTCTTCCTGACCCTTTGAACAGAGTCCCTATGGCCCTTGATGACCAAATATGAGCCAGATTCAGTGACAAGAAGTGGTGAAGACAGAGTGTAAGAGACAGGAGCTTTAACCCTACTTCACTCACCTGCGTGCACAAAGTTCTCTCACTGATTCTGACTTTAGAAATACCAGTCTCTAGAGGCAGGAAACCTACTGCAGATAAAAAGGCCAAGCTGTGGTCTTGAGATGCTATTTTCAAACACGGTGTTGTTTCAGATAGAAACATCTCAACCAGTGGGAGGGAAAGGCATGGACTTGTAAACTAGCACCCACAAATTGTGCCTAACCCACAGCCTACCTTTCTATGTCACGGCTCCTGCTGCAGGAAGATGCATGGAGCATCCAAGGGTTCATGCCCTGTGTAGGAACATGACCCATCATATAATACAGTGGATGCGAATGTTGAAGACAGCTCCTGTGTGGGGAGCCTCATACTGTCATGTCTCTTCAGTGTTCAGAAATGGTGCCAGAGAAAATTGTAGGTCAAGAAAATCATGAAGACTCTTGAGAGAAGAGTAATAAATAATAATAGTAAAAAAAATCATCAATTTATTATTCTAGGCATGGAACTCTTGAGGCTCTGACAAATGGAAAAGGCACACTTTTATTCAAACTAGATAGGATTTGACCCTCAGATTACTTAGATGCAGTCCTATAATCCCCAAAGTTTATTCACTTAGCAATGTTGTTTTCCTCCTACCATGACATGCCTCAGACACTGAGAGCATAGCTGTAAAAGACAGAGTCCCTGACTTAAAGTGGGGAGACATTTGTGACAAGGCACCACAGAGGCCTATGGGGATGGTGCCACACTCACTCTGAGGTCTGCAGACATGTCAGCATCTTTTTTCCCATTACCCTGTAGATGGCCCAAGAGCAGAATCCACCTTTCCTTCATAACTGCCTATTCTGTGCACCAAGCAATTCTCTGTGACACCAGCTGGGTGTACTATAATTCAATTTAATTCTGACATTATCAACATGGATTTAGCATCAGATCTCACAAGGTAAGGACTCAGTCCCACAAGACTGCCCTAATTTAGACATCAATAGCAAGTCCCAGGTTGTCACCTGTACTTCTGAATGACTGGCTATAAATCAGGGTTCCCATCCCCCTTTCCCTGGGTTTGATAATTTGCTAGAATGGCTCACGGAACTCAGGGAAACATTTATGTTTACCATTGTAAAGGACACGGATGCCTAGCCTAAAGAGACACATAGGATATGTGGGGAGGGGTGCAGAACTTTCAAACCCTCTCTGAACAAGCCATACTCCCCACACCTCCACATGTTCACCAGCCCAAAAGCTCTGTCAATCCTGTACTTTGGGGATTTTTAGGGAAGCATTATCATGTAGACATGATCAATCACTGAGGTGGAAAATGCCAAGATTCTAATCATAGCTTGGTCTTTGTGGTGACCAGCCCCCATCCAGAAGCCCCCCAAGAGTGGCTTCATTAGAACAAAAGACATTCCTATCACCGAGGAAATCCCAAGGGATTTAGGAACTCTGTGTCAGGAATCAGGGTCAAAAACCAAATATTAGAACAAAAGATGCTCCTAGTGTTCTTATCACTTAGGAAATTACAAGAATTTTAGGAGTTCTGTGCCAGGAACTGGGGGAAAGAGACCAATATACATATTTTTTTATAATTTTCACAGCAATGGCAGTAGAAAATACCCAAACCTCGATTTCTGAGCTGCCTGACCTCAACCAAGTTACATAACCTTTTAATGCATCTGTTTCCTCCTATGAACACTTACAATGATATTTATACCCAGGGCTACTGTTAAGAATAAAAGATACGAGGTAGACAGAACTCCTAACATGATGCCTAGCACAGAGTAAGCACTTAATAAATGCCAGTTCCCTTCCCCTTCAGGGTCTCCAACCATCACCATCACCCCCTTTGAAAAGCCTAGTGTTTTCAGAAAAATAAAAATCAGAATGGCTTATAAATACATGAATGTATGCTAGCTTTTTTGATGTAGTCCCACTTGTTTATTTTTTATTTTGTTGCTTGTGCTTTATGTGTCATATCCAGAAATCCTGACCAAGACCTATTTTTTCCCATGTTTTCTTCTAGGAGTTTTATGGGGCCGGGTCTTACATTTAAGTCTTTAATCCATTTTGGGTTAATTCTGGTGAGTGGTGTAAGATAGGGGTGAATGGCCATGTTTTCCCCGACCATTTATTGAAGAGACTATCTTTTCTCCATTGAGTATTCTTGGCTCCCTTGTCAAATATTAATTGGCTGTATATACATGGGCTTAGTTCTGGGCTCTTGATTCTGTTCCGTTGGTCTATGTGTCTAGTAGTTTATGCCCATGCCATGCTGTTCTTATGTCTATAGCTTTATAGTATAGCTTGAAATCAGGGAATGTAATGCCTCCTGCTTTGTTCTTCTTCAGACATCAGTATTTTTTTAAAGCTCCCCAAGTAGTTCCAGGGTGCACTCAAGGCTAAGCAGCGGTGACTTAGAAGAACAAGGAGAGAGAGAATGGGAAAACCATTGTGTACTGTGAAAACCATCACTTGGGAGCCACACGAGTGCAGGTTCTGGCTCGACTAGGGTTTTTAAGCCACAGAGCTTTCATTTTCTCCTGTAGAAATTGAAGGTTATAAAATCTGCCCTGGGAGTTACTTGGGAGGATTCACACATCCCAGAAAGCAGAGTTCAGTTGCTAATAAAGCTACATTCTAATAAAGCAGGACAAGGCCATAAGACTTGATCTTCAATTCTGAGATCCAAAACATTCGGAAAAGCCACATTCTCTCCTAACTTGTTTGTCTTTGTCTAGTGTTATTTATCCCACTTAGTAGGACTATCCAGATACCTCATGGCTGAATCAGTAAGGAGTTTGTTCACAAGGTCTTCCCCACAAATGAACCATGAGAGACTGTGGACTCTGGGAAACTAACTGAGGATTTCAGTGGGGAGGGGGGGATTGGGATAGGCCGGTGATGGGTATTAAGGAGGGCACATATTGCATGGTGCACTGGGTGTTATACGCAAATAATGAATCATGGAACACTACATCAGAAACTAAGGATATACTGTATGGTGACTAACATAACATAATAAAAAAATTATTATCAAAAAAAACTCGAAACAAAAACAAAAACAAGGTCTTCCCCACAGCCATCAGAGGTCTGGGAGAAAGAACCGCCAGCCCCTGGGACTCTGCTAGGAATCCACTCTCTCATGCTCTTCGGGTACCTTTCCAGCAAATGCCAGGATTAAAATGTTGACTCTGGTGTGTGGTTGAAGTTTGAGAGGGTAGAGCCACACCCCTCTGCTATGTGGGTACCCATCCAACATGTCCATCACCTGCAGAGGAGGGGCATTACGGAAAGGAAAGAAGCACTTCAAGGGCTCAGCTCCTCCATGGCCTAGCATCTGGGAAGGAGCTTCTGGGAGCCCAGAGCCAGATATGGTGTCCAGAACACAGAGGGAAACAGGAGCTAGAAAGAGAGGTCTCAGACAAGATCACCTTCCTCACAAAACCATGAGATTAAGTCAGGTCTGTATGTCCCACAAGTAGGCTGTGAGCCAGGTCATCTAAACTCATGACCCATAGATTGCTGTCACCAACATGGAGCTGAATCGCCTCTCAACCACCCATCCTCCACCCAGTGACAAGGAATCTGGGGTCCTTTATTCACTATTGACCAGTATCAGAGTGAGAAAAAGCTCCCAAGTCCTGGTTGTGGTACTTAGTGACAGTCCCTAAGGGCAGGTGACCCAGAAGGCAGGACCAAATTATTTGGCCCCTTCTCCGCCCCAGGGGAGCCTCCTTCTAGGTCTGACAAGGCAGGATTAGGGCTTTGTTCTCATTTAAGGAGGGGGTGTTTTTAGACAGTCTCTGCTCCCAGGACTGTCCCTCCCTAGCTGGGTGGCCCAAAGCAAGTCAGCCAGTTCTTCTGGTCCCTGGTCCCTCACTGAAGGTGCAAGCTCTGGAACAGACCACGGGCTCAAACTCTTGAGCACAGCCCAAGTGAGAATTACACTGCACATTTTGCAACACAACACACACATACATATTTTCTATTCTGTTCTCTCTCTCTCCCTCTCAAGCTGATCAAAATCCACTCAAATGACTTCACAGACCATCAATGGGTCACAGCCATCATTTAAAATAACCGCACCCATGACCATCGTCACTCAGTGAAATAACCTGACAACAGCAGACACACTCCATAGGCAACTTCACTTATTAATGTATTCATTTAATTTATTGGCCAGGATCCAGAAGAGAGATGCAGCTCCCCAAGGGCTACAGAAGGAAAATGGCCCCACTAAGAAAACTTGAAAGTCAAAACACATGTGGAGGTCATGAGAAGCTGCAGAGCCGCACGGGCGCCCCACCTCAGAGATGAGCCATTTGTAAGTGGGCGTCAGCCACAGGTGAGTCTCTGACTTCCTGCGTCCCTCTCATCCGCGGTGACAGGAGGATCCCCACTGCCCCAGGTACAGATCCAGTGCTGCCTGGCAGCCTCCGATGGGCGCAAGCAGTGGGCTCAAGGAGGAGGTGCCACGTGGGGCGTGCGGGGTACGGGTCACAGGACGCCCTTGTGTGTGCCTGAGGGAGTGGCATGCAGATTGGAGACATTCTGCATCCGAGACACACAGGGCCGGAGCCCCCAGAGAGACCAAGCAGGAGAACAGAGGGGTGCAAAGGTGGGAACTGAAGAAAAACCAGAGTGACTTCAACCCCTTCCCACTTCAGCCAGAGACAAGAGGGACGGTGAGCTCCTCAGGGGCGCAGAGCGAGTCAGCCACGGGGTCCGAACAGCGGCCCAGGGCTCCTGACTCCAGCACATTCTCTTTCCTCTACACCAAACTTGTCCTATAAAAGGCCAAATGGTAAACATTTCAGGCTTTGCAGGCCATCCAGGCTGTTGGCACTACAACTGCTCAGCTCCGCCACCATGGCACAGGGCAGACATACTTGCTATGGAAGCAAATGGGTGGGGTCGTGTTCCAGTAAAACTTTATCGACCAAGACAGGCAGCAGCTGGATATGACCCGTGAGCTGTCGCTTGCCAGCCATGCTCTACGCAGCACGGTGAATGAGGCCTAAAATTTGGACCCCTCAGAGCACGTGGGGGACATGTTAGCCTGTCCTGGAGCCAGAGGGCTGGGGCCAGGAAAGGCCTCGCCCGGGTGGACTCCAGAAGTGGACACTGGAACCTCGGACACTGAACCCTTCATTTCACCGAGGCATTTAGACAGAGAGCAGAAGTCCATCCAGAGGCCCTTTAACCTCAGAGCGAAGCGGAGCTGCCCAGCCTGTGGCGTGGTGTCGAGGTGTCACTTGTGCTGTTCACCCTGTAGACCTCTCTGCAGTTTGGGTGTGAGATGGCCGTGCAAGGTGACTCCGCTGCCACAGCCACTGGGGGAAATCTCAAGGGGGACCTGCTGCCAATGCAGATTTTCTTTAACCAACATTAATTGAGCGCTTAGAGTATGCCAGACATCATGGTGGGCAGTTGAGAGGCGTTCTGTCCGTTGACTCTATGGAGGAGGTAGACTTACCCCCTTTGCACGGGGAGAAGGAGACTACAACGCATGGGGGTAGGAGACCCGCCAAACCACACAGCTCGTGGTGGCAGGACTGCGAGCCCAGCACTGGCTTTGTGAAGCCGAAGTCGTTGATGGTTTCCCTTGTGGCAAGAGGCTCACTGGTGTATTTGGCTACTTATTTAGGGCTTAGGGAGAGGACTTTTTGGAAATAAATGTATCCTCAAAAAGATAAAATTCAAACGATCTTAGGAAATTTCTATTTAGCAAAATTGAGGTCATTGCATGCTTGTGCTAACATCTACAAAACACACCAAGAATTGTTCTGTTGTTCACGATCTTCCCAGTTTTCACCCGGCATCTCCTTTCCTCATCCTACTGCAGACGTTTCCCCAATATCGTAGGGAGGGTACCTTTCCGTGTAATTCAGTCCACAAACTATCCTGATGATTCTCCCAGTCAGGGTGTCCAACAGCGGGGCCCTTCTTTCTGGAAGCTTCCCAGAACCCAGCTCTGCCCTGGTCAGCCCTCACCGTCACCCCGAGAAGGGGGCCTTGCTCTAGGGCAGTGAGCTCCAGGCCTGAGGCTGCACACCAGGCTCCTCGGTGGCCTCAGGGAAAACCACGTCTTTGAAACACACATCCTTTCTTTTCCAGTCCCCACTCGTGAGGATCCTGCTCCTATGGGAGTTTCTCTCAAACATCAAATATGCCAGAGGGTTTACTACTCTACTGTGGTCTTGCCTAAGTTTTCCTATAAACTGGAGTTTATTAAATCCAAATGCTTTGATATAAGAACAGAGTTCTTCTGAGAATCCCCATAAGTGTAGCACTGGGCCCGCTTTCCAGAAGGCACCGGCGCTGGTGGGCATCTATATTTCCCAAAGTCTACACCCACGGCTTTCATCCAACAAAAAAGAGAGATGGGCTAAGCAGGAGGATAGCTCGCAACCTCTCTCGCTTGGAAGCACCCTCCGAACACAGAGGATGGTGGCCCTCCGTGTCCAGCAGAGGGGGCAGCACTCCAGGCTTGGTAGCATATAAAAAGCTTTAACAGGCATTTCGGTGGTCAGACAGGTCTTGGCAAGTCAGATGACACACAAGGATAGAAACAGGGACCCGGTTGGATTGGACGGTATGCTCTGAGGGTCAAGGAGCCTGCAGAAGTCCCCAAAGGGTCCAGGGACCTGGACTCCTGGCCTGCAACCCCTGTGTGATTGCTACAGCTCTGGCCGCAGCCCGAAGTCTGTGCTCTTACTGAGCCACGTGCTCCAAGGACAGGAGATTCTGAGTTTGGTGGTTCCCAGTTATTTTTTAAAGGGGAGCTCTAGGGGCGCCTGGGTGGCACAGCGGTTAAGCGTCTGCCTTCGGCTCAGGGCGTGATCCCGGCGTTCTGGGATTGAGCCCCACATCAGGCTCCTCTGCTATGAGCCTGCTTCTTCCTCTCCCACTCCCCCTGTTTGTGTTCCCTCCCTCGCTGGCTGTCTCTGTCAACTAAATAAATAAAATCTTTAAAAAAAAAATAAATAAAATAAAGGGGAGCTCTATAGTCCCAGGATGGAGTTTCAGCATCTCAGAGAAAATGCCTCTGTCCTTAAGGACATGAAAGGAGGAGAAAGGAAAAAAATTTATTAGCCTGAAATAATAATAAACCTTGGTGCTTGGAGAAATCATAAAGGGCTCAGAGAGACCCGCTAGACTTCAATTCCCACCTGTTGGTTGTACGTCCAGATGTACATCTTCCAATTCTCTGGGCCTTAGGCTCCCCATCTGTAAATGCAAGAGGCCGGGCCAGATCATCTGGGAGGCTCCTTATGATTCTGACAGTTTAGGACAGTGCCGGCAAATAGAACTTTCTGGAATAATGGAAATATTCTACGTATCATACGTATCCAGTATGGTACCCCTAGCTGACAGTTTAGGACAGTGCTGGTGAATAGAACTTTCTGGAATAATGGAAATATTCTACATATCATACATATCCAGTATGGTACCCCTAGCTGACAGTTTAGGACAGTGCCGGCAAATAGAAATTTTTGGAATAATGGAAATATTCTACGTATCATACATATCCAGTATGGTACCCCTAGCTGACAGTTTAGGACAGTGCTGGTGAATAGAACTTTCTGGAATAATGGAAATATTCTACATATCATACATATCTAGTGTGGTACCCCTAGCCTCATGTAGGTGTGGAGCACTTGACGTGTGGGTTGTACAAATGAGGAACAGAATTTTCCATTTTATTTAATTAAAAATTCAATAGCCCCTGTAGTTTGTGGCTACCATATTGGACAGAACAGGCCTAGGATTTTAGAACCAAAGACGTGGTTCTGTTCAGTCTATTGTGTTTATCAAGCTAAGCACATTCTAGGCAAATTTACCCAGGGATTGAAATCAAGATGGACCGCTGGTTGGTACTCAGTTATGAGAATAGCCAGTTGGCCAGAGGCTCCTCTCCCTTGTCATTGGATCCAGCTCGCCCAAATGTTGCCCTCACCCCCACACTCCAGAGCCGCAGCTGGCTAAGCAGGGTGTTTGTGTCTCCGGCCAGGCTCACGGCCCTGCCCGCCAGGCCTGCATGCAGGCTCATGTTCCGAGAGCCCCAGGCAGCTTCAGGAGCCAATCAGCCTCTCGTCATTTCTTGGCAAGTCCAGAGGGCAGATCTTAAATAGAAACATCACCTCAGCTCATTAAGGAAGAACAGTGTGTTTGGAGGTTGGCGTTCAGAAAGGTGTGCGAGATTCCCACTTCTGGCGCTCTCCTCTTCCTCTGCCAAGTCAGGTCCTTGACCGAGCCTCTCACAGTGACCTTCCCACTGTCACAGCCTGAGTTGAGGTCCCCTTAGCTCCTTCCACACACTCGTATCGGCTTTCCCCCTGTCCCTCAGCCATCCTTTTGACACTCCTTGGTGAAACTTTCTAAAATATCACTCCGGCCATGTCGTCCTGGGGCTCAGAACCTGCAGCAGCCCTCCCACTGCCTTCAGGATGGTGCCCGGGCTCTTTGTGGGGTACCCGAGCCCATCCCCCGCCCCCGGTCTCATACCTTCCTGCCACATGAGCTCTATTCCCACCAGGCTTCCACAGGGAGACCTGCTGCTCCCGCCCCTCAAGGCCTCTTGAGCATGATTCTGCCTCCGTGCAGGCCCCACACCCAGCTGCCTCTCCTTTGCTCCGTAGACATTCAGGCCCATCTCAAATGCCACCTTCCTGCTCTCCCCACGCTAGTACTTTCTCCCAGGCTTTGCTAGCGCGTGCTCTTCCTAGGTGCGAACGTGGCCATCTAGCCGAGTGGTTCGAATAAATGCTTCAGTGGACGCAGCTGGACCCGGGTTCGAATCTTTACCCTTGCATGTAACTTTGGGCAACTGGATAACCCATCCTCTGCTCCTTGGTTTCTCTTTTCTAAAATGGACACGATACCTCCCTTGCACGGTGGTTGTGCAAGCTGCTGCAGGCTGGTTGGTGGAACGGGCTCAGCGCAGTGCAGGTACATCGTAAGTGCTCAGTACGTGGTAGTCATGGTTATTGATACTATTATTATGATTATTATTATGTGGCCCTTACTGAGGAAGGGTGGGGCCTTACGCACACTGGCCTCAGCCCCCTCTCCAATCCCAGGCATCTGGACAGTGCGGGTCACTTGCATTCTTTGTCGCCCCTGCACCCAGCTGTAGTTTGCAAATATGAGGACGCCGAATTATGAATTGCTTGAGTCTCCCTGGGGCCGAACAGCCTATACTGAGTCCTGGGTCCACCTCTTACTAGTTGGGTGACCTCGGGCAGGTTTCTTAACCTCTCCGGGTCTCCGTTTCCTCATTTACAAAGAGAAAATAATGGTACCTTTCTCACAGATTGTCGCAAGGTGTAAATGGGGGACTAACAAAATGTCTGGAGGGACCACCCGGGGGTTAGCCGGGGCCCGAACACCGAATCTGCACACAGGAGGCCATTAGTGAAGTTTCTTTGAACGAATGAATGAATGATCCCATTGTACCAGCTGGAACGAGGTGGAGGGGTGGGGTTATGACGGTATTATTCTCAATTAGCAGTAGTTTGGCCTAGGTTTCTGGCATAATTATCTCCCTTTTCTCTTTATTCTTTTATTACTTGGCTCTGGACCGATTGCCTGGTTTTAACTAGTTTATGGCATGTGGGTCTTTCTAGTGAGTGCCTCCCAAGCCTCTGCGGAAGCAGACGGGGCATAAAAATACAGAATTTAGCCGCATTCCTCTTGAGCCCCGCTGAGTAGAACGGGCTGGTGGACACAGCAGCAAAGGGACAAATAGAGAAGGACGCGTTTGCAGGGCCGCTGGATGAGGCTTTATTTACCAGTTCCAAGAAGACGCTCTTTAGGCAGAACAGACAACCCGAAACACCACCAAGAGAGCAACTGGCAGACAGAAGGGAGAGGCAGCTTCTAAGAAGTGGGGGCTAGGGCGCCCCCTGCAGGTCAGAGCTGTTGCACACAGCCCACCTCCCAGCGCCGCCGCTGGAGGGCTTCCTCGCTGGCCCCTGAACCGCGGTCAGACTCCGCCTGAGGAGGCTCCGGCCTCCCAGCTCGGGTCTCTCCAGGATCCAGCGACGCTGAGCGACTTCAGTAGCGGCCCGGAGGGCAGGGCACGCAAGGCACGCAGACGGTGCGGGGCACACAGATGGTGCGGGGCATGCTGGGGGAGGGTGCACAAGGGGGACAGGAGGGAGTGGAGCATGGGTTGCTGGGCAACCTGCGGGAAAAAGGCAGGTGGGGCGGGTTTAGAAAACAGTCCAACTCAGCGACACGCACCATGGTTCTGCCCCCCAGCTGCCTCTCAGATTCACCCACTTCTCACCTCCACTCAGCCTCCCTTGTCCCACCTCCGTCATCTTCGCCTGTATGACCCCAGCGGCCTCCTCACAGGTCTCCCCAACCCCACTCTTGCCCCTCCTCACCACTATCAAGTTCGAGGGCAGGGCGATATCCACAGACACAAATAGAAGCATGCCCCTCCCTGCCTAAAACCTTCGGTGACTCCACGGGGGCCATGATGAAGAGCAGCTCCCTTCAACTCAACCATCACATCCTCCTTGAAGCCCTCCCTGATCTCTCTGTATCAAGGCCCCCAGGGGTACCCTGTGCCTCCTCCCAGAGTGACTCGTGATTATTCTGTTACGGTCCGTCTCCCCATTGAACAGTGAGGTCAGCAGCCACATACGTCTGAGCGCCCTGCAAACCTGGCCAGGGGCAGGCATGTCATAAGAAGGTGTTGTATAAAACGAACTAGGTAATTCAAACGGAAGGAACACACGGCAAAAGGAGGAAGGATGATCTCAGAGCCTGACAGGTGTGGGCTCATTACCAGAAACAACACACTGGACGGTAGATGGGAGCCAAATAGCCCAGAAACTGGACAGGTGCCCAGGGACCACATCCAGCCTCAAATATGTTTCGCATGGCCGACACTGCCCTTTTTTTTAAATTTGTTGAAAATACTTAAAAATCAGAAGAATTTAATAATTAAAAGACATCCAGATTCCCACCTTCTCTTGAACGAGCAGAAGACCCACCAATACTGGATCTGCAACTCACAGCAGAAAGGGCCCCGAGGGGGGCAGTGCCCTCATTGGACTAGGCATAGCTCTCTGGTCCTCCACAGTCCCACAGTGACCCGTGTCACTCCTGCCTGCTCCTTGAAAAGCATTTGACTTTGCAACTCTTGGCCCAGAGGGCGAGACCGAATGACAGGAGAGCAAGGCCGAATGCGGAATAAGAAAATGCCTGCAACAGCAATCAGCCCACCAGGTGTCCACGGTCCCGAGGTGTCCTGCACCCAGGGGACCACCAGGCCCTTGCTGAGCCTACCTGCACTGCTCAGCTTCCGGCCCTCCCCACTGCTTACCAGACCATGGCCAGGGCCTCCTGAACACGCTCCGCGCCTGGACCCCCTCCCTCTACTCTGTCCTCCCCTCGGCCCTCTGTGCCGTCTTCCTGCAAAGCAGCTTTGAGCTTTCACGGCCTCAGTCAAGAAACATTTACTGAGCATTTACTAGGAGTCAGGTGCAAGAGATAAAAATAATTTAGAATGTCTCTGAGTTCTAGGTGTTAACCATCTCACTGGGGAGATAGATAGTTGAGCAAATTCTATCATTTCCTCCTCCTCAAAAAAAAAAAAAAAAATTAAGGCCTCTCAATTTCCTATGGAATAAGGTCCTCCCTCCCCAGCATGGCCTTCATGGTTCTCCGGGAAGGGGCCCCACCGAACTTTCCTGTCCTCCTTCCCGCCACAGCTCAATCACATTAAGCTACCCATGTGTTCTCCCAAGTGCAGAAAACCTTTCCCCCAAGTATGATCTCCAGTCGCTTGTCTGTCTCCCTAAACAGATGGAAACGACCTGAGAACAGAGGCCTTGTCACCATCCCCACATCCCCCGCGGCGCCCCGCACCTGGGAAGCCCTTGGAAGGAGTTTGCTGACCCAGAAAGGAACACAACGGTGGGCCAGTTTTGGGACTTTCTTTGGATTGTACCAGCTTCCCAACTGCTTCTTAGTCATGAAAGGCTCTAGCTCATGGGTAGGCCCAGGTGCTTCCCATAGCTTCCTCCAACCCTTGCCCACACCCATACAGCCTCAGCCGGGCCCACTCACTTGCAGTCCTCGCTCTCCAGCAGGCCCCGGTACGTGTTGATCTCGCACTCCAGCCGGGCCCGCACGTCCAGCAGCACCTGGTACTCCTGGTTCTGCCGCTCCAGGTCGCTCCGGATCTCGGCCAGCTGGGACTCCACGTTGCCGATCAGGCACTGCATCTGGGACAGCTGGGTGCCGTAGCGCCCCTCGGTCTCCGCCAGGGTGGATTCCAGGGAGTCCCTCTAAAGCAAAGGGAAAGACAAAATAGCTGAGACGTAGATCTGTTTTCCTGGTTCAGAAATAACCAAGAAGAACCAACTCTCTCTTTGGGGTTGGGAATGACCCCTCCCCATCTAAGTCACTGTGGAAACTAACCCCAAAAAGGCTGAGTGACTTATTCAAACTTAAGCAGCTGGTAGGTAACAAGACTAGAATGTGAACCCAGGTCCATGTGATCCTCAATCCCTTATTCCTTCTTCGGCCTCAGCCTGGCTTTACACGTTGGGTCTGAGGTTCACCACGCTCATCCCCTATGGCCTTATTTAGCTCTGTGGTCTTCAGCCCCACATTAAAGTTACCTGGGGGCTTTTAGAAAATCCCGGTGCCCGGACCCCACCTCCAGAGACTCTGATCTCACTCATCCAGAGAGGAACCCGAGCATAGGAAGTGTTATAACCCAACAGGCAGCAGATGGGTTTGGAAGGACAGACCAAACAGAGAACAAGCCTTCCTGGGGAGCTGTGCTCTACAGTGTCTACCTGCCCCGTGTCACATGGGAGACATGCCCCTTTGAGCTCTGTGCTGGGTCTGGGGACAAACTCCCTCTAGGAGACAGCAGCTGGGCAAACAGCCGTGGTGGCTGAATCTGGGCCTCCTCCTCCCTCCTGGCTGCCTGCTCCTGAGCCCAATGCCACCTGGGATCCAGAGACCGCCCAGCAGGCAGTACCCACCAGGCTGTGCTGGGCCTGCAGCTCGATCTCCAGTGTGTTGACCGTGCGTCTCAGATCAATAATGTCCGACTGGTAGCTCTGAAGCTGCTCGGAGCTCGTGGCCACCTGCTGATTAAGCTCCTGCATCTGCAGTGGGGGAGAGAGAAGGGCCAGGAGTACCTCCTGGGACATGAGGGAGGCCAGCCCCCCGACAAGAGGCCCACCTGCGTGTTGAACCATTCCTCCACGTCCCTGAGGTTGCTTTCCACCACAGTCTCATACTGACACCTCATCTCCTCCAGCAGCCTGTTCAGGTCCACGGGGGGTGCAGCGTCTACTTCAATGTTAAGACGGTCCCCCAGCTGGCATCGGAGGGCACTGACTTCCTGAAAAGGCACAAGCATGAAGTCACACAGTCACCACCCCAGGGAGACATAAAATGATGGAACAAAAGATGTTAAGATGTCTACGTTAGAGGGGCCCTTTGAGGATTGCAGTCCACTCTACAGCATCCCCCATAGTCTTCCAGCTCCGGCTGGACGCCCCCTAACTGCAGAAGCACCCCATCGCACTTCCTGTCACTTTGGCAGAAGCCGAGAGCAATGCAGGGATTTGTTTGATCTTGGGCTGGAAAGGGAAACCCACACTCCCGTATTCCCAGCCACCCTCCCAGCCCGTGTTCGTCTGGGGTGGAGGGCAGCAGGAGCCTGGCTTTACTTGGTTCAAGGCCTGGGTGCGAGCAGGCACTCCCCAGGCTGGGCTGCCAAGGAGAGAAAGTGGTGTTGGAGGCTGCCCGGCGTGTGCGATAATGCCTCATTAGTGGCCGTTTGGTGCGGTTCCCAGCTCTCTGATTTCAGTAAGGTGAGTCAGCCACCCTAGGGCACTCAGCGAGTACGGGGTGACTGTTACTTTACGTTTAAGCCTAAGGAAACCCAGCCAGGATTCAGAGGCACTTGCTCTTTCAAATCCCAAGTCAAGAGGTTGAGAGTCAACTCTGAAAAGGAGGGGGGAGACACTAGAGCTCCGGAGGGCTTTGCAGCACACGGGTGCCCAGGGTGGGGGAATTTCCCTCTAAGGACCTGTAGGAGATGAGGGGGGAAATCAGAAAATAAAGGGTTGACCTGTGGCTTTTAGATCAAGTATATTATATGCAAATAGGAGAGCCAATGAAGAACAGGGTGGGGACAGAAAAAAGAAAACCACTGTACTTGACCCTCCCTTGGAAGAGATGGGGGTCACCCCCAGCAGCCGAGCCTGACAGAGATGGACATGCCATTGCGTGCGAGTTCTGGAACACAACCCCCTCAGGCCTCGCGCACCACTCCACCCCCAGAATGTGGCTCGCATGAGAAAAACGCGTGCAGTCGCCGCAAGCATCTGGCTGTCCCACGAGACCACGCTGCAGAAGAGAAGGTTGCCCGGCTCTCTGAGCACGGACCAAGTGATGGTTCATACCCACGGCCTCATTTAAAGCTCACAGCAGCCTGTGCAATAGCGCCTCTCCATTTTACAGATGAGAAGGCTTGGACAGGTTCAGTAAATTGGGCAAGTCCCAGAAACATGACATGGCACCCCTGGGAATTTCCACCCAAAACCTCACATTCTTCCCACCCGGCTTCCTAGGGCCACGTGAACTTGACTCTAGGGCTCACCTGCTCGTGGTTCTTCTTGAGGCACAGCAGCTCCTCCTTCAGGGACTCCACCTGAGCCTCCAGGTCAGCCTTGCACAGGGTCAGCTCATCCAGGATCCGGCGCAGGCCGCTGGTGTCGGCCTCCACCAGCTGCCGCATGGCCAGCTCCGTCTCGTACCTGGGCAAGGGCAGGGTCAGCCACTGAGGCTGGAAGCCCTGGAGCTGCTGGCACTTCTCCAGCCCTCTCTGAAACTAATGGAAAGCTGCCCCCAACGACGTGCAGGGAGAGGGGACGCCCCCGTCCCCCCGTCAAACTCACTTGGTCCTGAAGTCGTCTGCAGCCAGCTTGGCGTTATCGATGTGCACGACTATCCTGGCGTTCTCTGCCTTGGTGCACAGAACCTGGGGGCCAAGGCACGAGAGGGGGGTAATCCAGGATGAGAAAAAGGAAGAAGAACCCAAATGAGAAGCCAGTAGCCTATGGGACTCAACAGCCTGGGAGCCATCCTTGCAGAAGCCCCCCTTCCCTGGAGCCCTGGGGAGTATTTGGTGAACTGCTAATCCTTGGAGAACATGGGGTTTATTTTTTAAGCACTAGGTCTTCATAAATCCAAATGCCTCATTTTAGTTGCAGTGAACAATGTGGAAGGAAAGAATCTCATTAAGTCTGAAGTCATTCATGAGACAGACGGCCCCTTAACAAGCACTAACATTTAGTGAAAACTTCCCATGTACCAGAGGCTGTGTTACACACTCTACCTGCGTCGACTCAAGGAACCCTCTTGACAGCCCCACCAGGTGAGAACTCTACTATCCCCATTTTACAGATGAGGAAACTGAGATCTAGGGAAAGGAAGGGCCCTCCCGAGGTCATGCAGCGGTAGAACGGAGACTAGATCCCAGACTTCTTCCATGTTAAGGGCTCTAACTGAACGCTCAAATTATGAGATAATCCTATGCCCTCAGGAAGCCTCTTTCCCCTGAATGTGGCTTAATAAATTAACGAGATTCAAATCTGGAACGCTAGCTCTTCTGGTTGCCTTCCCAGCGCGTCTGTTCACTGCTGGCCCTCACCTTCTGCTGGAGCTCCTCAATGGTCCTGAAATAAGACTGGTAGTCAGGACACATGGTGGCCGCTTGAGACTGGCAGGCCTCTTGGATCTTGCTCTCCAGCTGCGCGTTCTCACGCTCCAGCTGGCGCACCTTCTGCAGGTAGCTGGCCAGGCGGTCGTTCAGGACCTGCATGGTCTCTTTCTCGCTGCCATTGAAGGAGCCCTCGCAGTACCAGCTGCAGGTGCCCACGGAGCTAGAGATGCCACTGGTTGGTCGGCAGCTGCTGGGCCAGCAGGAGCTGGACAGGTAGGTCTTGGAGAGGCAGCTGGCGGGCCGGTAGGTGCTGGGCAGGCAGACAGAAGGCACGCATGTCATGGGCTGGCAGACATAACCCAGGCACAGCTCAGGCCGGCAGCTCATGCTGCTGGAACAGACAGAGGAGGGCCGTGGGCAGCTCTTGATGGAAGTCGAACAGTTGGATGTCATGTCGGGGAGGTCCCTTCTCCTCAGCCGCGGCCAACTGGATTGCCAGTGTCTACAGACCCCAACCCGCTTGGGCCTTTTTATACCCTGCAATGAGGGGGTTCGTGCTAGAAAGTCATCATGGGGTGGTGTTGATGTTGATACCCAGCCCCAGAGGAAGCTGCTAATTAATTTATAATTTGGTTTCCAATAAGGAGTTCCTTTCCTCATAAAAGAGACCAAGCTAGTCATTTGGCTAAAGCAGGACACTGGCCTCCTGTCATTGACCACCAGGGGAGAGCTTCAGGACACATCTTCAAAGGATCAGCTCTGTGCCTGGGCCCTCATTACCAGGGCGGGGCTGCCAGGAGACCACAGTACCTGGCCCTGTGCCGACGATGGCCTTGCCCCCTGCACCCCCACCCCCACTCGGGCCCTGAGACAGGCCGTAGACCTGTGGGACAGCAGCTGTTCCTTTTAATGAGAGCATTCGCTGTGGAAAGAGGTCAGCCCCCCAAGGAGGAAGTGTGTGGGTGCCCGAAGCTGCAGGGATAGTGGCAGTGGTATAAATCCAGGGAGATAGGAAACAGAACCTTGGAGGCTTCTAAACCTGTATCATCTTCCTACCTGGGGGAAGAAGTGATGTCAGAGGAGAGAACAAACTCAAGACACAGACAGAAAGCCCAAGAATCAGGGGCATCTTTTCAGCTGGACGCTAGTAAAAAAGAGAGATGTCAGGACCCCACCCTCGGAAAGGAGGTCAGTCTCAGGCAGACGCTCTATCTTGACCCTCTCCGGATCCTACATCACTGCTCCACATACAGGGATGTCGAGGGCTCGAGGATTGTTGAAAGGACAGGGGTGGACAGGCTGCAACAGGCTGTATTTTCACTTTCTGCCATGCAGGACTCACTTCGGGAAGCAGTGGGAATCAGCTCCCTTGAGAAGCGACCCTCTGCAGCCCTGGGATGAGCTAAGCCAGGGGACTGGAGCGATGTCTCCAATTACAGAAGCCTCGGGCATCGCTTAAGAAAGCAACAGGCATGGGGTGCCCGGGTGGCTCAAGTGGTTGAGCACCTGACTCTTGATTTCGGCTCAGGTCACGATCTCAGGGTCTTGGGATCAAGCCCCAAGTTGGACTCCACCCTGGGCATGGAGCCTGCTTGGGATTCTCTCTCTCTCCCTCTGCCCTCACTCCCTCTCTCAAAAAAAAAAAAAAAAAAAAAAAAAAGCAACAGGCAAGACCAGTGGTCTTCAGTCCTGCCTATAATACCCGTGGGCTCACATATCACATGTTTAACGTGGGGTTAGAGAGCCATTTTTTTACTCACTAATCTTCTTAAAATAATATTGGAGTGTAAATACTTATCTTATTTTTTCCATCTATTTCTAGAAGTGTTGGCAGAGGGCTAAGGAGGGGGAAATGCCACACAGCCCGGTTCCCTGAAATTTGTTGCACCAAACATAAATTCCAGTTCTTTTGTCTGGATTAACAATTTAGAGAAGATAGTGGCATCAGATGGAAGGAGGTTATCATGGCGATAACACCTGGTTGGAATGAGACTCGTCAGACCAGCCTATAAAATATTAACCAGCATTTATTGAATCTATGCAAGTACTGGGCACCATGCTGGGTGCTTGGCATTAATTGGCCCACTTAATCCTCACCCAAAAAACTGTAAAATAATTATTATTGTAATAAGGTGTAGCAGTGGTTCTCAAAGTGTGGCCTCCAGACCGGCATCACTCAGGAACGTTTAGAAATGCAAATTCCTCACGCCCACCCCAGACCAGCTGAGTCAGAAACTCTAAGGGTGGCGCCCAGCCATCTGACTTAAATGAGTTCTCCGGGCGGGCTTGAAAATCACTAAGGTGTAGAAGCATCTGTATCTTAATACCTGCCACCAGAATTCCTCTTGCAGAAAGAACTTTTTTTTTTTAAGATTTTATTTATTTATTTGTCAGAGAAAGAGAGAGTGTGCACACAAGCAGGGGGAGCAGCAGGCAGAGGGAGAAGCAGGCTCCCTGCCGAGCAAGGAGCCCGATGCAGGACTCGATCCCAGGCCCCTGGGATCATGACCTGAACTGAAGGCAGACACCTAACCGCCTGAGTCACCCAGGTGCCCCAGAGCTGTCTTTACTTGAATAAATACATTAAGTTCTTGGGGTAGAAGACGGGACCCTAACTGCCTGGATGTTGGCTGGCAAGACATTATAGGGAGAAAGGAGAAAGGAATTGGAAGTTCCCAGGACAATCATGGAAGTAAGGGGTGAAGGGGAGAGGGTTGCAGAAGCGAGGAGGATAGACACCAGGAAGGAGCTGATGGGCCGTGCTGTGGAGTGTGGTCCCACCCCACGGTGTCCGCGAGACCTTCAGCAAAATCCACCAAATTCAAACTCTTGGCATGAGCACTGAGTTCACATGACAGAGGAAGGACTGGGTCTCATGTCAGAGTGGGTCTGAAGGAAGGGGACAGGGACAGGTGGGTCCAGGGCAGGAGCGTCGCAGCCGGTTCTCAAACCCAGTTCTGTCTGAGTCCAAAGCCTAGCCACTGTACCCCAACGCCTCTGAGGCCAAAGCCAACTACGGGGCAAAGAAGTATATTTGAAAAAGGGAGAGAAGGGAAAGTCACTCGGAGAAGGGCAAGGAAATGGGAGCAAACGAGGAAGAAACACCAGTGAGAGCTGGCATCTATGTCCAGAGTGGAGGGTCCGTTTAAACAAGGATCAGTAGGGGGCCCCTGGATGGCTCAGCTGGTTAAGCATCTGACTTTGGCTCAGGTCATGATCCCAAGGTCCTGGGATGGAGCCCCACATCAAGGTCCCTGCTCAGTGGGGAGCCTTCTTCTCCCTCTCCCTCTGCCGCTCCCCCTGCTCATGCTCTCCCTTTCTCTCAAATAAATAAAATCCTTTAAAAAAAAATAAACAAAGGTAGGTAGGACGCACATGGGGGCCTGACCCCACACTGTCTCCTTCCCTCTGTTCTTTGAAAAACCAGATTGACCCAGACAAAAAGACTTATCAAAGCCGAATTTAGGTAGTTCTACCATCCAAAAAGCCCGTTTGCCACCTGCCCATAATGTCGTGTCATCAAACATAAGCAGAAAGATCACCAGATATTTGAGAGAAGTTTCCAACATCGCAGACAGAGACGCAACGAAACAAGCAAACAAAACAGTGAAGAGGAAACTAGGGGAAAAGGAAACAACGTGGAATCTAGAACAATCTATCAACACATTTATACGTGTGTGTGTTTTAGTGACCTCAGAGTTAAGAACAGCAGTTGTGAAACAAGAGCTGGATGTTATAAAAGAGGAACAGAGAACAAAACAAAACAAAACAAAAAAAACCTCTCTGAAATTAAACATATGATAACTGAAATTTAAAGTACAGCTCAGATGCTTGAAATTAAAGGAGAGAAAAAAGCCAGAGCTGCGGGATAATCGAAAGCACCGGTCAGGGATCTGCTAGCACTGAGGGTGACGTCAGAGCTGCCGGAGTCCCCAGCTCCGTGCCAGAAGGCCCTCCCCCCAACGAAGGAGCTGCACGCGGGAATCATTGGGGTGCTTTTTAAAACCCCAACAGCAGGCCATATCCCAGACCAACTAAGTCGGGTTTGCTGGGGGTCAGACCAGTGACCTGACTGCCCTCTAGGTCATTCCACTATGCAGCCAAGGTTGAGAATCTCTGACTTAATGGAAACAGCATTATACTCAAAGAGCTCAAGCGGACGACGTAAATAATAAGAGGCAGGGCTCTGCAGGATCTGGTTCGCTGCATCCTGGAGGGAAGGAGGATGGGTTTGGAAGGGGTTTGGACCACAAAGGATGTCATAAAGAAGAAGTGTGGCTGATGGGACGTGGCGTTAACTGGAGCCATGTGCTCAAGGGAGCAGCCTTGCGCGGTTTGCGGACTGCGCCCGACTTTCCTCCGAGTCAGAAACAATAGTAAGCCGCAGAACGGCATCTCTGCTTTGGCTGCTAGGCGTTGCTGCCTGGAAGGAAAGCTCAGGAATGAAACTCTGGGCAGGGAAAGGGCAGACGCCCAGCCTCAGAGCAATCCAGGCCTCCAGCTAGGGTAGATGGTCAATAATACGGAGCCATTTTCAAAGGCCCAGCATATGTTCGGGAGGCAGTATGGACCTCGGAGTGTGTTTAGTGTCCTGGCCTGTTTTACTGATGAGGAAACTGAGATTCAGCAAGGGGCCACCCCCTGCTAAAGTTCCCACGGGCAGTAAGTGCTGGGGATGGGATTTGAACCCAGGTGGGTCTGACTCCATGTTTGGAGCCCGTCTTCATCACACTACTAACGCCACGGCCCCTTCAGCAGGCCTCCTCCTCCCACTGAGGCAGGGAGTGGGTGCCCTTCCTTTCCCACCACAAGGCCTCCCTCTGACAAGGGTTGGTCCTGCTCCTGGCAGCTGACACACTGTCTCGCCCAGGGAGGCACTGGACGGACTTTCGTTGAATGAAGTGATCATGAGACCGTCATCCCCTTCGGGTGGCTGAGCCTCCACCAAACCAACCAAGGTGTTCCAGGAAGACCAAAGCCGAGGCCGTGGAGGATGCCTGGAGCAAGGGGGCTGGGAGACACCAAAGCCCCAGGTTCTCCTTTGTGGGGGGTCAGGAAGCGGACGACTCTAAAGTCGAATCAGGGTGAATGATACCAGGCCCTCTTAAGAGGGGGGTGAGGGTCTCAGGACCCTTGGTCACCTGTCTTTCCACAGTCCAATCTCCGCCTTGTGTGCTTTGGGCCAAAATGCTGGGAGCTCCCACTTCCCTGGGGAAATGCCCTGGTACCGAAAGGCACTGCGTGCAGCATCAGAGGCCAAAGGCACACAGAACACGAGGAGTCTCCATGGACAAGAATCTCTGAGTTGTGTGTGGTCACAATGGCAGTCTCACTGTCGCACCTGCGGGGGTGCGGGTTTTGGGGGATCTGCCGAGCTGGAGGGCTGTGTGAAAGTATCGCGGTGGGAGGAGTGAAATGAAAATACCCTGGTGTGGGATGTCACGAGAACCACAGGCATGAAATGAATAGCAGCCTAAAATGCTTCACTTTGTACTGGCCTCGGCTTTATCCGCCCTCCTCTGGGATCCCAGGGTGGCCATGTAGACTAAGGAGGGAAGTAGGAGAGGTTTGGTCATATGGGTCACCACATGGGAATCTTGGAGAAGTGTCTTCATCACGAAAGCTGAGCCGCTGAGCCAAAAGCCCTACTGGAGGCCCTTAGTCACCCCAAACAGAGCCACAGGGATCCCGTCATCCCCCGGGTCACACGCGGTCAAACATCCCTATCCATCTGCCCAGGAGTCACCCCTCTCCCCCCAGCAGAGACGCACAACAGGGACACCAGAACAGTGCCATTAGGCATCAAGAGCCAAAGCTAGTGCACTTTATTATTCTGCCCACAGAAGCCCTCTACTGCATTCCAGAACCCACTAAAACAGCACCCAGAAGGAAATCCTGACCCAGGAGGCAGCCTGAGAACAGAGAGCCTGGCCGGCACCCATTGAAATGATGAGGAGTTGAGGCTTTCAGGGGTGGCCAGCCTTAGTGACAGGCTTGGAGAGACTTAGAGGGGTATATGTGCAGGGAGCCCTCTCAGAGCCAGGCCCTGGCGCCCCGGGCTCTGCACAGAGAGAGGGGATTGGGCTTTAGGGTTAGGGTTCAATAGAGGCCAAGTCCAGGTCCTGCAGACAATGGCCTGGGCTTTCTGAGCCAGTCATGCTCAGAACCGGCCCCCCGGGCAGGGCACACAGATAGGGCGGGGGCTGCAGGTGGTGCGGACCGCACCGGGACCGCAGGAAACCGCAGGAAGGCAGGGGAGGCACGACTTGGCGGGCGAGTGGTCAGGGGCACACGGGTTACAGGGCAGCCTAAGAAAAAGGGAAAGTTCAGATTACCGTGATTTTCCAATTGCTGTTTGCAGTAACTCAGAGCACCTTAAAAGTCACCCAGTCCTGCCCCCTTGTCTTACCAATGGGAAAACAGAGGCCCAAAAAGGACTTGCTGGGGTCGCGTGATGAATTTGTAATAAGCCCAGAACTCAAACCCAGGGCTCCTGACTCTAAATGCTGGGCTCTTCCCAGGCACCATGCGGTCTCCCCAGAATTTTGCAGACTATCGGGAAGACAAGGGAGCATCAGTGACACTCACTTGCCCTCCTCGCTCTCCAGCAGGCCCCGGTACGTGTTGATCTCGCACTCCAGCCGGGCCCGCACGTCCAGCAGCACCTGGTACTCCTGGTTCTGCCGCTCCAGGTCGCTCCTGATCTCGGCCAGCTGGGACTCCACGTTGCCGATCAGGCACTGCATCTGGGCCAGCTGGGAGCCGTAGCGCCCCTCGGTCTCCGCCAGGGTGGATTCCAAAGCATCTCTCTGGGGGGCGAAAGACAAAGACGGGAAGTCAGAGAAGATGCCCTGAGCCATCTGGGTCTCAGTGAGTCCTCAGAATCTGAGAACAGAAGCTCAGAGAATCACTGTGAACCAGGATGAACCACAATTGGACCTCTCATTTGAGACAGCCATTTAGCCCCTGCAGCCTCCCTGATCTAGAGAGTATCTCCCCTATTAATGATATCTCTGAGGAAGTGATAATTACTCAGGTAATTACTCAAAAGGAGTCTCCTTACACAAGTCCAGGAGCTGCTGCCGGAACATGTCGGTTGCTATAGGTCTCCTGTCTTTCACCACTAGGATGTTTGGGAATGGGGGCTGGGACCTCATTCTACCCTACGCAGAAAATCCCTGGTGCTCAAGAACTTGAACCCCTGGAGCCTGCCTGTGTGGTCAGAGCATGGAGGCCCAGGGGTTCATGTGCTGCGGGGTTTGGTCCCCCAGCAGGCCTGCTCAGGCCTCGGGCTCACCATGCTCTGCTGGGCCTGCAGCTCGATCTCCAGGGCGTTGACCGTGCGTCTCAGCTCTATGATCTCCGCCTGGCAGGTCTGCAGCTGCTCCGAGCTGGACACCACCTGCTGGTTCAGCTCCTCCGTCTGAAACATACACACACAGGACCTGGTCAGGAACGTCAGGATTCAGCTTCAGAGGTCTACAGAGGCTTCACAGAATCATGAGCCAAGAAGGACCTTCCAGGACACCCAGTCCAATGCATTCATTTCATCCTTGAGGACATCATTGTTTAGAGGACAGCAACCTGCCCAAGGTGCACAGCAAGGTCAAAACAGAGCTGAGGCTCAAACTCAGTTTCCTGATTCGGAGCCCCAAGGTCAATTCTGTCTGACCCACCCTGTGTTTCTGTTGCACTGACTCTTTCCGGGTACCTACCTGAGTGTTGAACCATTCTTCAGCATCCCTGCGGTTATTCTCCACCAGGGTCTCATACTGGCACCTCATCTCATCCAGGACACGGTTCAGGTCAACAGGCGGGGCAGCGTCCACCTCAACATTGAGCCGGTCACCAAGCTGGCAGCGCAGCGAGTTGACTTCCTGTGGCACAGTAAAGGGTCAGCACGAACTGTCCCGGCTGGCTGCCTCCCTCCCCTCCTCCCCTATGCCCACCTGCTCCCCCATGCCCACCTTCTTCCCCATGCTCACCTTCTTCCCCATGCCCACCTGCTCCCCCATGTCCACTCTCTTCCCCATGCTCACCTTCTTCCCTATATCCACCCGTTCCCCCATGCTCACCTTCTTCCGCATGCTCACCTCCTTCCCCATGCTCACCTGCTCCCCCATGCCCACCTTCTTCCCCATGCTCACCTTCTTTCCCATGCCCACCTGCTCCCCTATGTCCACTCTCTTCCCCATGCTCACCTTCTTCCCTATATCCACCCGTTCCCCCATGCTCACCTTCTTCCCCATGCTCACCTCCTTCCCCATGCTCACCTGCTCCCCCATGCTCACCTTCTTCCCCATGCCCACCTGCTCCTCCATGTCCACCTTCTTCCCCATGCTCACCTTCTTTCCCATATCCACCTGTTCCCCCATGCTCACCTTCTTCCCCATTCTCACCTTCTTCCTCATGCTCACCTCCTTCCCCATGTTCACCTCCTTCCCCATATTTGCCTCCTTCCCATGCTCACCTGCTCACCTCCTCCCCTGTGCTCACCTCCTCATGGTTCTTCTTGAGGCACAGCAGCTCCTCCTTCAGGGACTCCACCTGGGCCTCCAGGTCGGACTTGCACAGGGTCAGATCATCCAGGATCCTACGCAGGCCGTTCATGTCCGACTCCACCAGCTGCCGCATGGACAGCTCTGTCTCGTACCTGGCAGGAGCATAACAGGATGCCTGAAGCTCCATTTCCTTTTTGTGTCCAAGTCACATCCCACCCCAGGCTGTCCTGGTTCTGTGTGTCCCACCTTAATGCCTCAGTGACTTAGTGCAGCCAAAACCCTGCGTCCTGGCATCACCAACGTCCACTCTACCAGCCCCCATCCAAGAAGCAAGCAAGACACTCACTTGGTTCTGAAGTCGTCGGCGGCCAGCTTGGCGTTGTCGATCTGCACCACCAGCCTGGCGTTCTCTGCCTTGGTGCACAGGGTCTGGGGAAATAAAGAAATGACATCTGTGAAATGTGGGACTATCTGCTGGCTGGAGCTCCCCAAAGCCGGTGAGGGCCACCTCCAGAGGGAGGGAGTCAGCCGTCCCTGGATTCCTGGCTTCTGAGGCTCTGTGAAGGCTTACAGGCATGCAGTAGGGATCAGACAAAGAAGCTCCTACAGCCCTTCCCAGTGCAGTGCCCCTGGGACCCATAACCTGGCACAGACTGGGGGAGATGTGGAAATGCTACAGCAAAGACTGGCATGGTGGCCAACTCTATCTTCCTATCTCCCAGGCCACTGGGGGCTCAAGGCAGGTCATGAACAACAGCGTACTCTGTGATTCCTTGGTCACAAATGGTCCCTCCCAGGAGCCAGCAAGTACCCTCAGGGGATCTGGGCTGGGCAAGAAGGAAATTCCTGATGGGCTTTTCCTTCCCTGAGTTCTTTATAGAAAACCTGATCTGCACCAAACAAATCAAGTCCAATCCCCTCACCTTAAAAAAAAAATGAAGACAGTAAAACTCATAGAGATAGACCATGCCAGCAAAGGCTACACAGCCAATTAGTTCATAGAGCCTATGTCCAAGCTCCGGCTCCCCCAGCTGCCGGCTGGACCACCTAGAATAAGTCATTCAACCAGCCTGAGCTTCGGTGCTCTCATCTGTAGAATGGGCTAATGACACCTCCCTCATCCCATGACTAGGAGGAGCAGATGAGGCCACAGATGTGAACACGCCCTGTGACCTCTGCAGTGCCCATGGGAGCAGGGCTACCAGCCCAGGTGTTCTAGCTTCCAGACCAGCGCTCGTGGCATCAGACTCCTGGGCAGCCAGAGACGCTCTGAACCTCCTACCTTCTTCTGGAGCTCCTCGATGGTCCGGAAGTAGGACTGGTAGTCGGGGCACAGGTAGGGCACCTGCTGCTGGCACCACTCCCGGATGCGGCTCTCCAGGCTGGCGTTCTCCTGCTCCAGCTGGCGCACCTTCTCCAGGTAGCTGGCCAGACGGTCGTTCAGGGACTGCATGGTCTCCTTCTCGCTGCCAGTGAGGATGCCCTCCCCAAACCAGCCCCCACCCAGGCTGTAGCTGGTGGCAAAGCCTCCAGATGGGAGGCAGAGAGCAGGGAGGCAGCTGGCCGTCCTGCAGCTGCTCCTGCCCAGCCCGACGGAGCACGCAGAGAAACTCCGGGACCCGCGGGAGAGGCTCGGGAGCTTGCAAGAGCTGCTGGAGTACATCGCGGACACACGAGTAGAGCCCCTGCCAGCCCCTCCCAGGCCCTTGAGAGACGCCGAAGAGAAGCTGGTCTTGAGGCACTTGGAAGCCATGGCCTCGGCAGCCCAGACACAAGTGATAGGTCCTCGAGGCCAGGTGCCCCCCGATTCGGAGAAGCAGCTCTTCACCCCCGGTTTATATCTCTGCTCCAGTGGGCGTTGGCCTTTACAAAGGGTTTTCTCCTCATTAAAGTTAATACCACTTTCTATAAGAACCCCTCATTACCCTGTTATTTAGCTTCCCATGAACATTTCCCGGCCTCGTAAAACGGGAGCCCCGTTGAACTGACGGCTATGTCGAGACGTCTCCTCCGCCCCATGTTGCCGAGAAGACCAAGTATCCGTCAGTTCTTCAAAGGGGCCTGTCATCCAAGCCCAGACCTCAGCCTCCGCTTTAGGAGGTGTGGGAACCCACAGCCATGGTCTTGACTTTCTCTAGCATTATCTCCTTTTATGGGCCCAGGGGAGTAGAGGAGGCCTCTGGGTTGGTCCCTGGGCGATGAAAGAGCAAGCCTGGTTGCTGCAGGAAGCAGAGACCTCATGCCCAAGGAGACACAGAAGGTTCTAGAATGGTCCTGAAAATAAGGCCACAGGGACCAGCTATCCCAGTTTCCACAGGACTGTTCTGGTTTTTGTGCCGAAAGCCCCCTAATCCTGGGAACCCCTCCGTCCCACACAAAATGGGAAAGCTGGTCGCCCCACACAGAGCAGAGCCCTGGTGGACAGACTCCCCCCTACTCCCTCCCTCACCAGGAAATCTGGCTGGTTGTGTAGCCCCAACATCAGCCAAAACGACTAGAGGTCGGCTAACTGAGCACCTGCCCGTGGTGACACATACCATGTGTAGGAAGATACGTCTCCCCTGGCCCTGGTTGAGAAGTGGAGTGGCCTTCCCTGCCAGCTGCCCCGGGGGCTGAGGCGGAGCCCGGGGGCACAATCACAGGCCTCCTCAGAAGACACGGTGTGAAATTCGAGTTTCATCTCTGCTACAGGAGTTATCCGGGCTGATGTCCAGAAAGCTTGACAAGGGTGGGTTATTTTTCCAGAAAACCCAATGTGCCAAGCGAGTGAGGCCGGGGAGAGGGGCCAAGAGCTGAGCCAGAGGGCAGGTGGCACTGCACATGGGGCCTCGTCAGGTGGAGCCCCGTGTGACTTGCCTTCCAGCCTGCCCTCGGTTTAGGGTCCTGCTTACTCTTTTAGGGACAGGTTTTACCTTCCTGTCAGGAGAACGGCTGTGAGCTGAGCGCCAGCAGCCTTCCCGGTGCTCGGCATGGTCTCACTTCACCCTCATGTTGCCCTGTGAGCCCGGGCTTGTCACCCCACCTCAGAGCTGAGGAAACATCTAGAACAGCAACTGCTCATGGTGAGTGCACAGGAACGGCAACCACTATGGTTACCAGTCCCCACGTGGGCGGAGTCTTGCTGTACTCCAGGTGACGGTGCTAAGCAGCTGTCACCGGGGAGTGTAGATGGACTCTGAGCACCTGGGCCACCATCGCCCAGGCCAGGTGCCTGTGTTTGAGGGCCCTCAGCTCTAGAACTCTCATGAGTCACCGTGCCCTTCCCACACCCAGGAGCCTGGTGTGACCGGCACCCGCCCAACACAGAGCCAGGGCCCATTGGCTGTCTCACCTTCTCCTCCCTGGAAATCCATGCTCCAGTGCAAAGGACACAGCTGAGCTGAGAGCCGAGATGAGCCTCCTTTGGTGTTCATGGCTCCCATCCCTGTGAGCACGGGGCTCCACCCAAGCCCTGCTAAGTCACAGCGTCCCGTGCTCTGGGCTCAATGAGGGCTACCCTGGATCCACAGGACCCGGAAAAGCCACAGCAGCCAGGGCCTGGGAAGCCTCATGCTGTTTATACAGCCCTGGGGGTCACATGGGTTCCTAGGCAGGGCTCCACACCTGTGCTACCCAGAACGGGTTTGTCTCCCCGACACAGCCCAGTTAATGACAAGGCTCATGGTACCAGCCATCAGTCACGAAGTGCTTAGGACGGCCAGGCCCCGTGCCGAGCTGTCTCCAGGCATTCTCTCACTCACTGCTCACAACAATCTCCTGAGACTAGCATTGCCAACAGCCCCATTTAGCAGATGAGTAGACTGAGGCTTGGAATGTTTCTGGAGCCTACCCCTGCTCCAGCTCTGCTTTGCCCTCCTGGCTCTGAACTTTCCCTCCAGGACCTGTGCACTCTGCTGAGATGGGGTCTGCACTGTCCCCCGAACATGCCGTGGGTCCTCTTGGCCGTGCTGTAAAATATCCTTTGCCCTCCTCCTTCCTGCTGTGCCCATCCTTCAAGGCCCCCATAAATTCCAGACTCCCCGAAATCCCCAGCTCTCAATGATCTCTCCCTATCCTCAGGACCCGAGAGCCTGGCCCACACCCACACCTGCCATGCCTGTGCCGGGTGCCAGCGTGGGCAGTCATCTCCCCCACTAGGCCGTCAGCTTCTGGAGGTCAGGGCCTGTGATCCCACATTGGGTCCAGCTGCTTCCCCGGCACCCCCACTTCTCCCTAGACATGCCCCTGCGTTAGCACTGGGTTTTTTGTGCATGGGGTGTTCAGTCCACATCTGTTGACTAATTGATCTGAGTGTGTGTCAGTGAGCCAGAGAGCAGCTCAGCAAAATATAAACAAGATCAGAACCACCTCGAAAGAAAGGATTATGTTCACTCTGGGGAAATTTGATAAAATGTAATGTTTTATATCATCTCTCTCTTACTGTCAAGAAAAGAGCAATGACATGGGCGTCAAAAGGCTTGTGAGGGCGTCCTAAGCCTGCCACTCACTGCGCCAGTGTGGGCCTGGCCCCCAGCAGTGCTAAGTTCTTGTCTGCTCAGCAGTGAGTGATTCAAGCCGAACTCAGTGAAGGGTGGGTGCGAGGTTGAGAAGAGGGGGGCTTCCTTAACCAGGCCAGAATGGGGAGAGGCGGGCCTCAGGCCCCAGAGCAGGAGTGTGGAGCACAGAGAGAAGCAGGGCAGGGCAGGGCTGGCCCCCTGACTCTGTCCAGCAGGGAGTAATGATTCAGGTTGGGGGGCAGGGGGGAGACACTGCGTGCTGGGAAGAGCACTGGCGTCGGAGTCAGAATGGCCAGACAATGGCCTCTTCTCTGCCGCTCACTGCTGTGTGGCCTGCAGAAAGCTGCGGTCCTCTCTGGGCCTGTGTTCTCCACTGAAGAATAAATCAGGGGGACAAAGAAGGCATGGGGCCCTCAGACTTCTCACAGGCCATGCTTCTCTGTTCGGAGGGGTGTCCGGGGCCCGGCACTGATAGGCTGGACGCCCAGAAGGTCATGACTCAGCCAGTAGAATTCGGGGCACTCTGACCTCGGCCCCACAGTGAGCTTCCCTCTCCCTGCTCCATGTCTGACCCCCCCACACGCCGTTGTCCCTGCCACCCTTCACTTCAGCCCTGTACCCGGCGCTGGGGACAGGGAGTCACCTAGCCTCCTGCCTTCATCGCCCAGATAGCCTCCCTGAGGTGGTCTGCCCAGGCTGGTTGGTCCTGGAAACCCCTCTCCTCAACTGTCACCGGTGTCAGGCCTGGGGGTGAGCCAGCAGGGTGGTGGAATTGGACAAAGGAGGCGAAGCTGAAGGGAAGGGGAGAGAACCCCCAGATCCAGGCAGGGCAACTGAGGAAGGCTGGCTCGGGAGCCTTTGCCCCTTGTGGGGCCGCCCCAGGTAGGTAGCTATGGACAGGGCCAAGCCTGTGGGTAATGGCCATGCCCATCTGTCCTTGTGGGCCAGGCCCTGAGGTATCCCCATTTTTAAATATTTTAATCATCCTATCACTTCCTACCACTCAGACCCAGAGAAGACAGACCTGAAACCAAAACCCAAAACTTTACTGTGACCCTTGATCAAATATCCCCATTAACTAACCTCATGAGAATAGACAGAGTCAAGTTTGCAATGCCAAGAGAACACACTTTATTGGATATATTTCAGGGGAACCTAGTTTTGCATAGCATAAAAGCAGTTAAGTCCAGAAACTCAATATAAGAAGTATTTTGGTAGAAAAAAATCTGCTGAGCGGGGAGCCCCTCTAGGGAGTGGCGGGTTGTCTAGAGCCGGGAGCCATAGGCGTGTCCTTCCAGTGGGCTGGCTAGAGCGGGCAGGCCTGCAGGTGCTCCCTGGAGGAAATGACTTTCCCATCTCTGATCTCCTCCGTGATGGTGCGGATCTGGGTGCTGATCTGGGGAGCCGGGCCACAGGGTGCAGCTGGAGTACAGGGCCCAGTCGAGACGTAAGGTCCCCTAATAGACGGCTTGCATTCTGTGGCACAAGGGTGGGCAGGCAGCCTAAGGAAATGAAATCAGATCAGAGTGCATTTGGCACCAGGGCATGGGACTGAGACTCCCGTTAAATGGATTTAGGGGATAGAGTGATTATAGTGGGTGACAACAACGAATGGCTTCAGTGCCTCTGAAACCCCCAAGGGCTGCAGGGAGGAAGACGAGGAAGCCCCAGTCAAGCACGATGGTTGGAGAAGAGCTGTAGGGATGGGCTGGAGTGGGGGGGCATCTTGTCCCCCGGTGATGGCTGGGACGAGAGGGGATCTCTAGAGAATGGCTTTGGATCGATCCTTGTCATCTGCGCGATCACCTCTGCAAGGACTGACACCCCCTCCGAGGCCCCGAGAGCTGGTCCAGGGAGCCCTGCCCCCACACCTGGCTCCCCGGGGCCCACAGCCACTCACTTGCAGTCCTCGCCCTCCAGCAGGCGGCGGTAAGTGGCGATCTCTGACTCCAGCCGGGCCTTGACGTCCAGCAGCACCTGGTACTCCTGGTTCTGCCGCTCCAGGTCACACCTGATCTCGGCCAGCTGGGACTCCACGTTGCCGATCAGGCACTGCATCTGGGCCAGCTGGGAGCCGTAGCGTGCCTCGGTCTCCGCCAGGGTGGATTCCAGGGAATTCCTCTGGAAGGGGAAAGAGGAAGAGCTGCTCGTGGGAAGGAGTCCCACCCAGAGTCCCGTAGCCCTAGGTATCTGTGTTTCCCGCGTGATCACGCCCCAGGATAAGCCCCCTGCCGAGGCCGGTGGATCAGGGCTTGCCAGGGGCTGTGGCCGGTCCCTCGGGCAGAGGCCACTCACCATGCTGTGCTGGGCCTGCAGCTCGATCTCCAGGGCATTGACCGTGCGTCTCAGCTCAATGATCTCCGCCTGGCAGGTCTGCAGCTGCTCCGAGCTGGACACCACCTGCTGGTTCAGCTCCTCGGTCTGAAACACAAGAGGGCCCAGAGCACGGTCAGACGGAGCGAAGCTCCTTCTTTCAAGGAGAACCCCTGCCCCAGGAGCCTGTGGTCCCGAGCAGCCCCAGCCCCACCTGGGTTTTGAACCAGGCCTCCACGTCTCTACGGTTATTCTCCACCAGGGCCTCATACTGGCATCTCATGTCATCCAGAATCTTGTTGAGATCCACCGGGGGGGCGGCGTCCACCTCCACATTCAGTCGGTCCCCGAGCTGGCAACGGGGTGCGTTGACTTCCTGCAGAGAGGAGGCGCGATGGCGTAAGGTTGTGGAAAGGATGCCGGATTGAGGGTTCGGTGGCTGGGTTCAAATCCTCCTCCCTCGGGGGCTGGCTGTGTAACCTCAGACAGGATCTTAACTTCTCTGAGCCTCGGTCCCTCTCATGGACATGCACCTACCTCCTCTGGGGATTCAGGGGGGTAAAAGGAGATGATGCAAACGTCAGAATAGAATACATGTGATCGGACACTAGCGTCCCGAGGGAGATTTAGTGTCATGGGCAGGAGTGTGGGATCTGTGTGACCTTAGGCAAGTGACTTCACTTCTCTGTGCCTCATTTTTCTCATCTGTAAAATGGGACGATTGTGAGGATGAAACGAAGTGAGAACAAAATGCAAAGTGTTTCAGATAGCTCCTGGCATACAGTACGCCATCAGCAAATGTTCCTGTGGGAGCCGTGGTCTCGCCGTTGTGCGCAAGGGCCACCAGGGGGTCCCTGCTGATGGGAAACACTGGGAGATTGCATGGCACCAGCCTCACCTCCTCGTGGTTCCTCTTGAGGCACAGCAGCTCCTCCTTCAGGGACTCCACCTGGGCCTCCAGGTCGGCCTTGCACAGGGTCAGCTCGTCCAGGATCCGGCGCAGGCCGTTGATGTCTGACTCCACCAGCTGCCGCAAGCCCAGCTCCGTCTCGTACCTGCACACACACAGCCCTGCTGAGTCGGCAGGGCAGGAGCCGGGCACCAGCAGGGGGCAGGGAAGGAGCCGGGCACCGGCTGCCCTCCATCGGCTGCAGGGGCTGATTTGGGGTCAGCAGCATGGTGAGCCTTTCCTCAGACCCAGACGGGATCCAGGGCCTGTGCTGTATTCCCACTTATGGTTCCATCTGGCCTTCCTCCCAGCTCACCAGCTCCCAAGGCCAGGGAGAGAGGCGAGGGCAAGCACAGCAGAACTTCCCCGATGAGGCCACTCACTTGGTCCGGAAGTCATCAGCAGCAAGCTTGGCATTGTCAATTTGCAGGACTAGCCTGGCATTCTCAGCCTTGGTCAGCAGGATCTGAGGAACAAGGGGCATCCCATGAGCTAGGAAAGGCCCAGCAGTGAGGGGGTGGCTGGGCGGGGATCACCCAACTCATAGAGGCCATGCTTCCAAGTACCCCCAGTACCCTCAGCACCCCCGGCCCTGAGTCCTGAGCCCTGGTGTGGAGGGAGCATCAGTCCAGGAGGGGCATGCCTAGAAGTAGGCCCCAAAGGGGCACAGTGGGACGCCTCAGGGTAAGGTGGAAAGAACCAGGCAACCTGGATTCAGATTCTGCATCTAACACTCAGAGGCTGTGCAATATTGGGCAAGGAGCTGAACCTCCCTGGTATTTAACTTCTGTATCTGCTAAATGGGTCCAGTAATACCCATCTCTCCAAGATGAGGAATAAATAGTCCAATGGCTACAAAGCGTCAGGCGTGGCACCTGCATCCAGCAGGGGCTGAATATACATTATGGCCCTTCCTGTAGCCGAGATGGCGAGGGGAGGGGCGGGATGGCTGGTACAGTTATACACAAGCGAAAGACTCACACAGAGATCTGGGCCCCCCAGGAAACCAGGACCCCAGACAGAAGAGCTGTCCCTGGACAGAGAATTCCCCAAGAGCTACCGTCGGTGGCTAGTCCCTTGGGTTGTGACAACCCCCCCCCCCCCACACACACACACCCAGGGCCGGGGATGCTGGAGAGGGGCCAGGTCCCCGTTACCTTCTGCTGGAGCTCCTCGATGGTCTTGAAATAGGACTGGTAGTCTGGACAGATGTACGGGATCTGAGACTCGCACCACTCCCGGATGCGGCTCTCCAGCTCCGCGTTCTCGCGCTCCAGCTGGCGCACCTTCTCCAGGTAGCTGGCCAGGCGGTCGTTCAGGAACTGCATGGTCTCCTTCTCGCTGCCATTGAAGGAGCCCTCGCAGAACCAGCCCCCACTCCCGACAAAGCCAGAAGGGTGGCACCCAGCGGACAGGTAGGAGCCGGGGAAGCAGCTCCCAAAGGTGGACAGGCCCAGCCTGACGGAGGAGGCAGACCCAGCAAGACTGGGCACCCTGCAGGAGCCCACGGAGCGGACGGAGGATACCCGAGAGAGTCCACCTGCCAGGCCGCACAGGCCCTTGACAGACCCAGAGGAGAAGACAGGGGAGCAGAGCTGGGTGGCCATGATCCTAGCAGAAGCAGGCTGCGGTTGAGCAAGGAGCTCAGGTTCTAGGCTCTCAAGGCCCCTCCGGAGTATTTATATACACTCTCCATGGGGTGTTGGCCTGTTACACTTGGGAAAGCCTATTCCTCTTCCAGAAAGCTAATCTCATTAGAATGTGATTTTTGCTACCCATCCAGAATTTCTTACCTTATAAAAAAAATTTTTTTTTAATTTTGTTTGCTAAGTCAGGACTCTTGTCTGTTGTCATTTCCTGGCAGAATATGAATTTTATTGCCTCTTCAAAGTCTTTGCACCAGATCCCATAAATCGGGAGTGGCCTCGCAAATGACATCTAGTTCCTGCTGTCTCTGCTGTGCCCTCCCCTGAGCATCCTGCTCTCCCCACTTGTCACCCCCATCCCCCTCCCCAGCGCTCACAGGTGCTCACGGACACCTGGGCCCCTGGGATGGTTAAAAGGGAGCTACAATTCATGTCCATCCCAGCAGTCCCGGGAGGTGGCCGATCTGTCTCCATTTCACCGACCTGGAAACAGAGATGCCGAAAGGCTAAAAACGAGCTTGCTCAAGGTGAAACAGCAGTGAGTGACAGAGACTGGAACTGAGACCAGGGCTCTCAGACCCCAAATCCTACACTCTTGCCCCTCCGCTTCTCTCAGACAACCAAGGGCAAGTTCAGACACCCAGAATTTAGGGACCAGAGACCTAGGTCCAAATGGTGGCTCTGTGGATAATCTGCCCTGTGACGTGAGTATAGGTCACTCTCTGGCATACCTCCGTGTCCCCATCAGGACAGCAGAGGTCATCAGCCTACCCTGCCTGCCTCACACAGATATGAGGAGAATCAAACAGAATGGAAGTAAAGGTGTTTTTGAAAGCCCTTGTGCACTAGGGAAACACTGCTTACAGAGGCCAGTCTTTGCTGATGGCTTATGGCTGTGACCAGCAGAGAATCGGGCTGTGAGCCCTCAAAGGGGCTGCGTTGGAGGGCAGTTTCCTTTGTGACCCGCAGGTCTCTGCACCTAGGAGAGTAGAATCAGGATCCTGGGGCAGTCTACTCGGCCCCCGGCCCCCGGCCCTGAGAGATGGGCCAATGCGGATGACCCGAGCTGATTCATGCAGGCTCTTTGGACAGGGAAGGAACAAGAAAAGCAGCCGAAGCCCTGCCAGAGGGTCACGCAAGCTGGGAGGAGCGCCTGAGACTTTGCCACCATAGGGAAATTCCTTCTTCCGCCTCATGAAGTGGGATTTCCCAAGGCTCAGGCAACCTGCTCACGCTTCTCCCACACAGACTTGGTTTGCAAGGCTGGCATTTATGGAAGCTTTTATGTGCTTCTGGGGTTGTAATTTAGCAACCTCTTAAAATGCTTTATAAGCTTCTCTCTGGAATTACTCAGGAGGGTTGTCTGTGATGCACACACCTCGCCCATCACAGGGGACACCTCGACGGGATGCCTGAGAGCAGCCCCTGCTGGGAGCGAGAGCGGGGACCGCAGGCCCTTCCAGCAGCCCCATCGTCCCTGCTCTCCGGACACAGCCTCGGGTTTCTCAACCTCGGCACTGTTGACATCGTAGACTACGGAATTCTTTGTGGTGGGGGCTTCCCAATAGCAACCCTTTCCCCCCGTTATGACAACCAACTGTCTCCAGACATGGTCAAATGTCCCCTGGGAGGCAAAACCATCCCCACTTGAGAACCACTGGGCCATCAGGACAGGGATGGGGGGCTCTGACCAGGCCACCTATAAACACACCCCTTTACTTTCTAGGGTAACTAGTGCCGAGTCTGGCTGTGCCTGTGGGGCCCACTCGGGCACGTGCTTAAGGCACCCAGGCTTCAATTTACCTCACTGGTGACACAGTGTGCTCGTTCTCAGGGCGGCCCTCCCTGAGCCCTGGCGCGGCTCTGTTCTGGGGTGTCTGGCTGCTGGATGTCTGGCTGCTGGGCATCTGAAGTTAATGTTCTCTTTTTCTGGTTTTTTTTAACCCCTCGGCTGTGCCATCCATGTCTGAAGACGACGCTAGGTGTCTTTCAGGGCAGGTGTCCACTGCTCCCATCACCCCCAGCCCGTACATCAGGAGGACCGTACATCAGGAGGTCCCTCTTGGTCCCCTGCCTTTTCTCCATGGTGTGAACGGCAAGGCCACCTCTCAGAGGCAAGCGTGGAGGGGGCCTCGTGGGAGGAATTCTTCGGCTTCCTTCCCCCCAGGAGTCTGGACCGTCACAGGATGAAGCGAGGCCCACGTGGAACAGAAGCTCTACGTGCATCAGGGGAGAGAAGCCAGGACTCACAGAGCTGCTCACCCCCCAGCACAGGCCCAGGGACCCGACCACCCCACTCCCCGTGGTGGCCCAACCCTGGAGAAAACCCACCTGTTCAGTGCTAAGGAGACCAGGAGTGCCCCCTCATCAGGTTTTATTCAAAATAGAGTCCTATTCCGAGATCGTTCTTTCTAACGTTAATCTAAAATACACTGGGCTAAGGGTCGGGGGCCTGGACTCTAGGCCAAACTCAGCCCCAAACTCCCTGAGTAAGCCTCGTCCACTCCAGGCCCCAGAGCCCCCATCTGGGCAGCTTGACATCTCAGACATGGGAGGCATTTCCTGTGGAGGGGGCCAGGCGTCACCTGGACATGTCTGTGACTCATTCGCCGTCCCCCACAGCCACCATCCCTCCTTTGCCACTGACCTACAGAATAAAAGAATAAAGAGGAGTGACAGACAGTCAACCTCATGACATAGAGTTTCTTTTCTTATTGTTTTGCTTCTGCAAACTCCCTTGGACCTCAGGTCACCCTTTGCGTCCATGCTGGCACACCACCAGAGCTATGGCACGGGCTTCTTCCGGGCCTGCCCTTACCGGCAGAAGCCCCATTAAGCCACCTCCCGGGGCTGTTCCCCCCCATTCGGAGGTGCAGTGTCACCAGGATGTTGAGCGGGCATCCCAGCATGTCCAAGCTGAAATGACGTCTCCGGTCCCCTGAGCCGGGACGTGGCTTTGCAAGAGGAGGGGCTCAGATAGTGTCAGGCTGGACAGCGGGAGCGCTGGGCCTGAACGCAGCCAGACCTTGGTTCAAGCCACTCGGTCACTCTGAGCCTTGGATTTCCCCAAGAGGCACCACGTTCTTAGGATTGAGAAGTAAATGGAAACATGCCTGATAAATAGGAACTGCTGTCATAGATTTAAGAAATCAAAACTGTTCTTAGAGCCCATTTGACTGAGCCTCAGTCAAGTGCTGTATTCAAGGGCACAAACCCCTCGCCCTGGTTTCATGGGATACTGGCCCGGCCAGCTGTGCAAGGAAAGACCGTGGCTGGGACTGTGTCCAGAGCAGCAGGGGCCCCCCAGACTAGGCATCTGACCCTTATTCTAGCAGCTTCCAAAGCAACCCCCACTTCCTGCTGGCACGAAGTGCTGGTTTTAGGGCTACAGAGCTGACAGGATGCTCTCTGCCCACCGTGGCCCCAGCTTCAGGGGCGAGGGGAGAAGGGGAAATGCAGCTGCAGGAGCATAAAACGCCCTGGCTTTCCCCAAGCCCACCTTGGAATGCCACCAAGTTCAAAATCAACCACCGGGTTTGTGGGTCCCTCTTTAGTAAAAAGAAGTTTCCGTTCCCAGATGAGCTTCCAAGTGAAAGCCAGGTTCTCCGTGGGCAACAACCCAAGAAATCAAGCCTGAGTCTCCTTCCCAGTGGATCAGTCCCTTCAATACAGAAGGGACCAGGCATAGCCCGTCACCGTGCGTCCGAGGAAGAAATCAGGGTCCCTCTTTTCCTGCTTCTCAGGGCTGTGGTTAAAAGAGGCCAGTCATCACCACCACACGGTGCCCCAAAGGCATCAGGGGAAGCAGACAATGGGCCACGGGGCAGCCAGGTCACCTACCAATGGGCACCAACAGGAGTAAGATCATTCCAGAAGCACAATGTCTCTCTCTCTCTCTCTCTCTCTCTGACTGGCCTGCTGGCTTAGGCTTGAGTTTCCGGGCTTTGATCTTTGATGCCCATACACACAGGTCCTGCAGAATTTCCCACTATAAGAAGCATCTAAGAAATGCTAATCCCAGGAGTTCCTGGCTGGCTCAGTCAGAAGAGCATGTGACTCTTGACCTTGGGGTTGTGAGTTCGAGCCCCACGTTGGGTGTAGAGATTACTGAAATAAATAAAAACTTGAAAGAAGTGTTTTTAACAAAAATAATGTAAAATAAAGGAAATGCTGATCCTAAGTCTTCAACTCTTGAGACCCTACCCAGCACCCCCACCCACGCAGACCCGGGGAGACCCACACGGATCTTTATTTCTTCCCCCACGCAACTGCTTTTCCCATTTATTCAAGCAACAAAGTACCCGGGATGCCTGGCCCCTCCCCGAAAAGCACGGTTACTCTATATTCTGTGTCTAAGAACCACAGCAAACGCTCACGCCCAATCTGCAGCCAGCTGTGGGTTCTGGGACGGACCTGCCGTGACAGGTCCACAGAGTCGAGGGAAGCATTATGGGAGGGGAAGTAAAACTTCAGTTAAGACATTTTGAGTCACGAATTTGATTTGTCCAAAGAATCAGACAAAAGTCTCACTTCTTTGGCCTTGAGGACACGAGACTCGGAGCTATTCCCAGACCTGCTCAGGATAGGGTGGCCCGATGTAGCAAATAAAATTGCAGACAATACTGGGACATGCTTGTACTGAAAATTATTCTATTGTCTATCTGCAGTTGCCAGTGAACGGGGCAGGGCCGCCATCTTTGCCCTCATGGGCAACAGCGAGCAGGACTCGGATTTACCCTGCTGGGTTGTCCTCTCACCTCAGTGACATTCCCCCCACAGAGCAGCTGCCTCGAGTAAGGTGACTCAGATCTTCTCAGGCAAGATTTGGCAAGTCCCTCCCTTTTCATTTCCACTCCCCCCGCCTGCATCCCAACCCTCCACCTACCCCCTGCCGTTGCCAGCCCTCACCGGCCTCAGGATAGTCTGGACGCACACTAAGTGGCAAAGGGGGTCTTTCCCTACTCCCCTGGCTGCCCCTCTGAAGGGCCCAGAGCCCATGCTCAGTGGCCTCAGGAGAGCTGATGAGTAGGCCACGGGCCTGAGCTGTGGTTCCTCAGGAGGCTCAAAGGGGGGTCCTGGGGATGTGGCTTCCCAGCATGCTGCTCCTTGTATGGCCCTGAGTCCCCACTGGGCCTGGACCTCACCCAGATGAGGCTTGGAAACTCCCACTGCACCAGCTCTAGAACCCCCCGGAACTCTCATTTCCCCCCAGAATACAAAGGTACTTTCTCTCCCCCTGAGGTATAATGTTGGCAATTGCCCAGGGCTTTGGGATTCTGCTCCAAACGGCTGTGGCCTTGGAGGAGGCCCAGAGAGCCACCCTGACCCCAATCTTCAGCCATACCTCTCCGGTTCTCTCTCGCCAGGCTCTGCCTCCTGCGTCCCAGGGCCCGCGTCCCTCACCAGCCGGCTCTTCCTGGACGGCTGCATCGGCTGACGGCTCCCATCTGGAAGAGTCCAGGGCCTCCTGTTCACATCCACTCAGCCCCTAACTCCCCCCACCCAGCTTTTATGGAAAATGCCAGAGCTGTCACTGCTCTCCCCGAGGTGCCGAGAGAACCTGTGGTTTGTGGGAGATGCGCGGCCAAGCCCACTGGAGAAAAGAAGCGGAACCTCGGTGTCCCGCGTCCCTTGGAGTCAGGTACCACTTAACTGAACTACAAAGCAAACCTCGCAAACCCCTCTTTAATTGGATGCCATCGTCCGCATGTACAGGGCCCGCTGTGCCCTTGGTCTCAGTGTCTCCTCCTCACGACAGCGTGTCTGCAAACCTGGCTCCGGGCTCCAGGTTGTAATTAACTAGGCTTTACACTGTGGATTCCGCTTCCAAACTAGTCCGAGATCCTTGGATGAAAGAAGCCACAGAGTCGTTATGGCTGCTCATAAAAATGGGCCAGAAGAGTGCATACCAGCTCTTCGCCAACTGCCCCCTAGTCACACTCCCGACGGGGGCCTGTATGGGTCTCAGCACCCACCCACCAGCCTGATCCCTCTGAACCCCTGCAGGAGGATGGAGGCTGATGCGTGCTCAGCTCTTCCAGAACCTCCCAGAGGAACTGCTCAAAGGGATGCCACCCACATACCCTGGTCCAGTCCAGCCACTAACAGCCCCGGGAACACCATCCAATAGGAGGCAGGTCCCCGGGCAGCCCTGAGATGTGCTGACCCAGGCAGAGGACAAGAAGGGCCCCAGCGGCCCACATGGGAAAGATGGAACTGTGCGTAGTCACAGGTCCTTGACCACAGCCTTCCTGTGATGCCCCTTCCTTCTCTTCCCTCAAGCTTCCGTAGAGAGTCCCCTTCCCAGAAAGCCCCAGGCACCCTTCATCTCACACTCTGGGCCTTTTGTGGACCCTTAAAGGTTGCCACCCAAAACAGAGAGTTAAGTGGCACGCAAGGGGTCTCGGGGCCACAGTTCTAGCCTCAGCCATGCCTGTTCACCAGAGTGCCCAGCTGCCCAGCCCGAGCCTGGGGACGGGCCAGGGCCTCATGTCGAGACCAGACCCAGATAGGATCAGGTCTGGGGCTCTGTCCCTCCACCGTGGGTCCGGGCAGGTGGCCGAAGAGGAGCTGATCTGCTTCCTGGGCTGAGCCTGCCCCCTGCAGGACCCAGACGGGACAGGCAACCGCATCGGGGAGGGGCAGACGTTCCCACCAGGTGGAGCCTGAAGGAAAGGGAGGCACCTTTTACTGCAGGGGAGGAGCAAGGTGACCGAAGCAGCGGGGAGCCATGGAGGCGACACAGCAATGAGCCACCCTTGTGCAGCACCGACCGTGTGGAGACGCTCGCCTCCGGAGCCCGACCAGCTCTGAGGCACTGGGACTTAGAAGAGAGCCTCATTTCTTTCCCTAGATTCCCAGCGCTGATCGACAGAAGGCCAACCACAGTCTTGGAAAGCACATTGGAACACGGATCCCCGCTCTCACGATAGACAGGCCCCTTCACCAGACTGGTCCTCAGTCTTCAGATGCATAAAATGGGCACAAGGGTGCCAACTCATGGGCTTGTTATCAAGATGACATAAAGAATGAAAAGAAGCTCTGTAAAGAGTCAAGAGCTAGCCACATCTCTCCTCTCCCCTCTATTTTCACCCCCTCCGTGTTGGCATCTCTTGCCTTCTCGTGTGCTCAGTGGCAATCATGACAGAGAGCTTAGCCAGACCCTTGTAGCCACAGTCCTGGGAAGCAGGGGTGTGCGCCTGGGGTGGGCGGGGCACCTAGCCAACCCGGAAGGGAAATACGGACCCAGCATCCCTGATAAAGCTGTCCTGCCCCCAGTGGCCACCCCCTGCAGATGACAGGGAAGAAAACTGAGTCCCGGATGGAAAGTCCCACCCCTCAGATGGCACTACTGAGGCGACCACCTCCTCCCAGTTCAGGAAAGCTCCTGGGTTGGCTTACACAGCCCCTCCTGGGCTTTCCTCCGGGCTTCCCTGGGACTCCCAATAGGGCCACAGAGGTCGTTGGGTGGAGCCCAGCTTCTCAGTGTCCTTCCTGCGGTCTGGGTGAAAGGATCCCACTGGGCCCAGGGTCCAGCTCAGTTCCCTGCTCCACATGGACCACTAACCTCAAACCACACCAGCCTCTTCAACACAAGCTCAGAAAAAGAGGGGGCTGCCCCCTAAATAGCCTTGGCCTGGGTCTTGGGGACAGCGGCTGCTCCTGGCCCAGCAAGTCTGGGATATGGACCCCAGGGGCCTTGGACCGGCCATAGAGCTCAGCTCTGAGGAGCTCCTCTGGCCCAGGTCCCTCCATCAGCCTAGGGGACACCCCTTCTCTGGGTGCTTTCAGTGCAATGTGCCTCCTTACCTCTTTCAACCCCATGGCTCGTCTTTATCCACTCTCTCATCCTCCATCCGGCAGGTTTATTGAGCTCCTAGAACATTCTGGGTATGAGGGTAAGGACGACTACAAAGAGCTGTCCTGCGAGCACTCACGGTTAGGGAAGAGGGTCGGAAAGCTCTCATTTACTGAGCACTTGCTGTGTGCCAGGGACAACTCTAAGCACGTGACTTTAACAGCCTCCAAGGGAGGCAGGGCTGGGGGAGGAAAGTGAGGCCACAAGGTCCGTCTCTTGGCCGGGGTTACAACAGAGCATGGGGCAGCGCCAGGACACACAGATGTTGCTCCCGAGCCCGTGGCCCTCACGCCCTTCTCTCCACTGACTGCCGCAATGGTCATCAACACAGGGGGACAGGTGGGACGCTGGAGGCCTTGGGCACAGATCGGGAATGCTGGGAGTGGCGGGGGGAGACCAGAGAGGGTGAAGCATCAGCTGAGCTTTGAAGGTTGCAATCTCTTATTGTGGGGGTTGTCTCCTCCCACTGCCCCATCAGTCAGTCCGTGAGCTCCCAGAAGACAAGCGCCACCTTTTGCCCTTCTCTCCAGGTCCCCACACAACGCCTGTCACACAGCGGGCACTCAGCAAACAGTTGCTGACGAAATCAAACCCCAGACAGGGACAAAGCTTTCAGGAGAGGAGGCCGGGTCCTGTTTCTCTTTGACGCCTCAGCTTGAGTGCAGTTCTGGGCACGGGAGCTGGAACCCAGCCCCGCGCATTCCGCGCCAGGTTGGGATCTGGAACCATCTGGCTTACTCAGCCGGGTGGGCCATGTATGAGTGACCCGTGTGGGACTAAGCCAGCCCCCCCGGAGCCCACAGCAGGCTTGAGATTGGGTGAGGAGAAGGAGGACAAAGCATGAGGGGATCAAACCGCAGGGCGCTGGGGAGCGGAAGAGAGGGAAAATGAGGCGGGGGCAGCAGCCCACCTATGTTCTGGCCTAAACCCCACGACGGAAGCTCGATGGCATCTGACAGGCACTGCCCAGTTCCTTCCTCCGTCTGGGCCTCTGCTAAGTGGGGCTGAGCCCCCAGGCAGGCTGGCCCTGAGACAGAAAGACAGCCCCGCCCCTCCAAGTGCAAGGTCCGTGTTGTGCGGGCCCAGACGTGCACACACTGGAACACACCCCACACTTTCTGGGGGCCACAGAGGAGGGAGAGTTCATCTCAGTCTGAATGTTGAATTAAAACCTGGTAGTTTCCAATGACACAAAGATGGGGGTGCACGTCAGACGGAGGTCACTCACGGAACAAGGGCCCGAGGCTCCCGGCCACACGGCTGGGTCACCGAGAGCAGTATGCAGTGGCAGGACTGCAGGGAGTAAGAGGAGGAGATTGCAGAATGCAGGGCCGGGGAGAGGCAGGACGAGGCCCAGGGCCTCTCCACCAGGGAGGAGTGGGGGCTGTGCTCCGTGGCCGGAGGTAGCTTTGGAAGCATCGCCAGGCCAGGAGGAAGACTTTCCATGTCCAGAAGTCATGCCCACTGGAGTGTGGAGCATGGACGCAGGGGAAGCTCCGACTGGAGGCAGGAAGGCCAGGGAGGCTGTGAGGACATTATAGCGAACAGCATCCACAGGACGGACTTGGAAGGGGAGTAGGGAGTGAGGAGGCCAAGGTGATTCCTGGGCTCCTGGCTTGAGTTTCCAGGCCCTCTGGAATGGGAGACCAGGAAGGCACAGATCTGGGAGAATGGGGGGTGCTCCTTCCGACAGGTAGATTTGGGGAGGTGATGGCCAGTGCTGTTGAGGGTGAGAGTCTGGCATGGAGGACAGGGGCTTCGCTGGAGTGTCATCGGAATGTATGGGTAATTGTGACCACGGACATGTCCCAGATGGGCCGAGGGTGAAAAGGAGAAAGAGAAGGGTGCCTGTGCCAGAACTCAGAGGACCAGACTCCATGTGAGGAGTGAGCCAAGCAAGAGGAGATTGTAAGTCTGAGCCGGGACACTGAGAGAGGCAGGGGGTGCAGGGGTGCAGAGGGGAGTTGGGAAGGACGGTCAGCTCAGATGGAGGCCACTCATTGAGTCATGTGGCTGATTCATTGAGTGGGTTGGAATGGCAGGACCTTGGGGTAGGCTATGGGGTCAGGGGCAACTGAAGGTCAGGATGTCCATCATCTTAAAAGGAAAGGCTCTGGGGGCGCCTGGGGGGCTCAGTCGGTTAAGCGTCTGCCTTTGGCTCAGGTCATGATCTCAGGGTCCTGGGATTGAGTCCCATGTGGGGCTCCCTGCTCAGCGGGGAGTCTGCTTCTCCCTCAGTCCCTTCCCCTGCTCCTGCTCTCTCTCTCTTCCTCACATAAATAATCTTAAAAAAAAGAAAAAAGAAAAGGAGGGGCTCTGCAGGGAGCAGGGAGGCAGCAGTGTGGGCCTGGGATAATTGTCCTGGCTCCCCTCCTTGAATCAGCCCTGCACTGGCTCCTCAAAGCCTTCCCCAGAGCCCTCTGTACCGCTTCCCGTATCTCCCCATCACCTGACGCTGCTAGAACCCCATTGCTGCCTTACCTACAAGGTGTTGGACTGGCTCACGTGTCCCCCAGTGTCTCCAGTTTGCCCCATTTGTTCATGTTTCCTGACCACCATCATTCATGAGCCACCCGTTCCCCCGTGTTCGTGCCCTGATGTTTGGCCCAGGAGCCTTGCGTCCTTCCCAGCTAGGAGCGTCCTGGGCCAGACCTTGTCAGGCGGAGCCACTTGGCCCAGGGGCACCCATGCACCCACCACCCCAAATCAGGACCTTGGCAGGTGCTACCCTAAGAAACCAGACCGGAGTCAAAAATACATTTGCAAAAAGGCAAGAAACTTTATTGAATCATCTTTTCTTTATAGTAGAGAAGCTAAGAAGTCAGAATAGCCAGGTAAGGGAGAAGAAGGAGCGCACGGGGAGAGAAGCTGGAGCCCCCGCCCTCAGGAAATCGAGGGGCCGGGAGCATCCCGCGGTCTCCCCGCCTCTCCTGCAGGGACGCATCGGCTCTCTCCTCTGGATGCTGAAGACAGAGGGAGAGGACGCCAGGGGTTTAAAGCTTGCGGGTGTCTGAAAGGCGGCGATTGGAAGACGAGGTAGAGGTGGTGACCGTGACGCTGGTGCTTCCTGAGAAATGGAGGGGGCAAGAGACACTCAAGCTGGAGAAGACCGACCTCGGCAGGTCAGGGTCCCCCAGGAGGGCCCCAAGCCCCCCTCCTGAGGGTCAGGCTGGAGGTTAGTTGATAGGGACTCATGTTACTGTCCCCAAAGTTGGCTCTCTCCAAAGTATCCCAGTGGCTCTATGGGGCAGACGCAGCTATTTTACAAAGAAAACAGACGAGCAAATGACCACGTCCACCAGAGCCCCCTCCCTCCCTCCTTCCCTCCCTACACTGGGGAGTCCGGCATGGCCCCTCTCCCAGCCCCCCAGGGCGGGGAACAGGAGCCGGACTCGCCCCTCCCCCCGGGGTGTTTCCTTACCTCCTGAGGAGGTTAAGCCAGGCATCCTGGGAGAGAGAAGAGAGGTCACGTGAGCAGAAGGCACCGGAGGACAGCTGCTCACCTGTCCTCGGATGGAGCAACTCAGATCATCCTTCAGAGCCCCTGAGTTGGGCGGTTTTTACCAACCCTGCCCCCAGCCCACGGGGGTGCAGCTGGGGCCCGCCAGGCCCGTCTGCTGTCTGTGAGACCTCAGGAGATACTGCTGGCCTCAATCCAGGACATTTGCCCGAAGTTTTGTCTTCCCTCTGGTCCATTTGGTACCACTCCCCCACCACCACCGCTCGCCCTGAGGCCACAAGGATGGCCTGGTCCCTGCAAATGGTCGGAAGGGAGTTAAATCACCACGTTTATAGCTTTGTTCAGTTGACCTGAACCCAAGGTAATATTTTTCCAATATGAGATGTTCTGTCCGTGGCCACTATTCCTGCCAATCTAATCCAAAGGTCCAAACCAGAAAGTTTAAAGGGACTGATCCTGCAGCCTGCTGAGGAAATGCCCCCACAGTCTGCTTCTAGAAAACAGGGAGCTCTGGTCCTGGATCTGCATCCAGTCTGTTTAAGTTCCGTGTGGACCTTGAGGACCTGATCCTTAAGGCCCTGCCTGCTCGGATGTCCAAAGGTCCTGTGGTCACTTTCCCGAGAGAGAGAGAGACTCGAGAGGCCCCACCTGGCGTCCTGGCCCTCCAGCAGGCTGCGGTAGGTGGCGATCTCCTGCTCCAGCCGCGTCTTGATGTCCAGCAGCGTCTTGTACTCCTGGTTCTGGCACTCCATCTCACTGCGCAGCTCGCTCAGCTGGGCCTCGATGCTGCTGATGAGCCCCTGGATCTGCTGTAGCTGCAGGGCGTAGCGGCACTCCGTGTCCGCCACCGTGCTCTCCAGCCCGGCTTTCTGGAGGGGCAACAAAGAAGCGATGAGGGGAGCCAGGCCAGGCAGAGGCCTGGAGGCCGTGGCCGCTGGGCAGAGGGCAGCAGGTGTACCATGCTGAGCTGGGACTGCAGCTCGATCTCCAGGCTCTGGAGCGTACGCCTGAGCTCCGTGATCTCGGTCTTGCTGGTCTGGATCAGGGCAGTGCTGGAGGACACCTCCTTGCTCAGCTCTGCGCTCTGCAATTGGAGCAGGAAGAAGGTGACGGAGGAGCCCAGACGTGGAAGGTCCCGGCAGCCCCCCGGCTCCACGGGGTCAGAAGGCCGGGCACCTTGCTGTTGAACCACTCCTCGGCATCCCTCCGGTTCTTCTCGGCCATGGCCTCGTACTGCTCCCTCATCTCGGCCAGCACGCGGGTCAGGTCAATGCCAGGGGTGGCGTCCATCTCCACGTTGACCTGGCCCACCACCTGGCTGCTGAACTCCTTCATCTCCTGCAGGGATGGAAGAGGAAGACGCGTGACGCTCCTCATCCCCCCCTCCCTGGCGCCAAGTGCTACCAGCATGCTCTGGGAAGCGCTGGCACGTGCAGGGTGGAGGGCTAAGTCCGCTGCTCCCCTTTCTCTTCGGAGGTGGTTCAGCCATGGCTGCCCCACCGGCCCCACCTCCTCGTGGTTCTTCTTCAGGTAGGCCAGCTCCTCGTTCAGGCTCTCGATCTGCATCTCCAGGTCGGTCTTGGCCAGGGTCAGCTCGTCCAGCACCCGGCGCAGCCCGTTGATGTCGGCCTCCACGCTCTGGCGCAGGGTCAGCTCGTTCTCATACCTAAAGGATTTTTTTTTAATTGGAAAAGCTACAGAGAAATGATATGAGACCCTCCCCGGCTTCTGCACTGGACTCTGCTACTTCTTCAAGACCTTCGCTCCTCGGATGTTCCGATTTCACTGTTCAGATGAGCATTTGTCTCAAATAAAAGACGGTTTGGAAAGGCCAGTGAGGACGATGAACTCACTTGAGCCTGAAGTCGTCCGCCGCCAGCCGGGCGTTGTCGATCTCCAGAATGACCCGGTTGTTGTCGATGGTGGCCGCCAGGATCTGCAAAATACAAAAGGTAACCACCGGAGGGTCCGCGAGCTTGGGGAGGAGGAAGAGAAAACGCGGGCTGGACTGTTGTCATCAGACATCAGGCTGCCTCAGCACTGTCCCTGTGAGCCAGGATAAGGCCCTGCTCTCTGGGACTCGGTGAAGTGAGGGGCGGAGCAGGTCCTTCCTCGAGGTCTGTCACTCTGGCTTTCTCTCTATGCCTGGTCGTGATGGGGAAGATCGGAATGTACATTTCAGGGGAATGGCCCTGCCCAGGACATCTTTGGTTACTCATGTCTCGGCAGCCTCAGACTAGCAACCTCTCTAGGTCGCTGTCGTGACAGCCTTCTCCTTAAGGTCGGGACGGGGTCGGCCTGGGTCCACACAGCTCATAGTAACCTCACTGGAGCTGGCCTCCTAGCTGAGCAGAAGGAAGAGCCAGTCAATAGTCCGACCCATTTGAATTTCTGAAACAGTTAACCTCCACCCCACACAGCTGGGTCCCAGCCCAGGCAGGTGGATTTCTGTTCCAACAAGCTGGGACCCCAGCGTGACAGACAGGCCTTGATGAAGGAATCTCAGCTCAGCTTAGCACGGCCTGAGCCTCTGTCTCCACCTCCCGCACCTCAGAGCCAGTTGAGCTTAACCGTTTAAATGGGGCCCCTACAAAACCAACTAGTATCCCCAGACCAGTGAATGAACGTGTATCCCTTTCTCTGCTGATTTTAGTCATTCTTAGTGGCTTTTAAAACGGCCATTGTTTCCAAACAGCTCCGTGGGTTGGAATTATAGGGACCAAGTCATTAATAGCATAACTGTTTGGGAAGCAGTAAAAATGTTGACGTGAGTAATAACAACAGTAAAAACGGATAATGGGAAAGAACACGTTTGGGGAGCAGTGGCCTAAGAAAGCTTATCAGGAGTAGAGACGCTTGGTAGTAAAAGACTAGAATTTTCCTCCGCCGGCGGGGTGAGGATTCCACCACGCTGCATCTTCTGGTCCTTTGGCACACCGTGTTCCCTGGCCTTTGCAGCTAGCTCTACCCCGCGGGAGAAAGCTCACCACCATCCCAGGGCTCACCTTGTCACGCAGCTCCTCAATGGTCTTGTAGTAGGCACTGTAGTCCCGCTCCGGGCTGCTGGGGCTCTGCTTCAGGTGCCAGTCCCGGATCTTCACCTCCAGCTCGGTGTTGGCCTCCTCCAGGGCACGCACCTTGTCCAGGTAGGAGGCCAGGCGGTCGTTGAGGTTTTGCATGGTGATCTTCTCGTTGCCGGAGAGGAGGCCGCCATCGCCACCGCCGAAGTCACCGAAGCCACCACCAAAACCCCCACCAAAGCCACCTCCAAAGCCACCTCCGAAACCACCTCCAAGGCCACCTCCAAAGCCACCTCCGAAACCACCCCCAAAACCACTACCAGCCCCTCCACCGAAGCCACAGCTCATGCCGCCCCCATAGCCCCCAGCGGATCCCCCGGAGACAAAGCGGGTTGAGCAGGCAGAGACATTGCGGCCTCCTCCCAGCTGGCAAGAGCCACCCCCGAAACCCCCTCCGTAGCTGGCGGAGGAGCTCTGCAGGCGACAGCTCATGGTGAGAGCACAAGCAGGATCAGGTGAGGACGGGAGCTGGGCTTGGCCGGGGCCGAAGACTGTGGCTCTTCCCCAGAGTGGGTGCCTTTTATGCTGCCCTCCGCAAGGTTGGACAATTGCCCCATCGTCCCTCCTCCCTTCCCCACCCTCTGACCGCTGCCAGCTGCACCTCTGTTTCCCACAAGCCCAGTTACCTCTGCTCTCCAAGGTGGGTTGTGCCTTTGGGGGTGGCTTTTTTTTTTTTTTTAATCCTTAACAAAAGGGATGATTCAGAAGGCACAGTGTTCTGCCTGAGACTACCCTTCTGACAGCTGAATTCAACTTCACCTCTGCACTTAGGAGCTCACTGCACGGGCTCTCAGCTCCACCTAGTACTAGAATGGGGATGGAGCTGCGAGGTGGCCCTGTGCTTTCCAAAGTCACCGCAGCCCTCGGCTCCCTTCTTTCTATCTCTAAAACTTCGAACTAGAATGTTCTGCCTCCTTGTTAGCATGTCACCTACTCCAATGCTCCCAGCGACTCTGATGACAAGCTTTGCTTGGTCCTGTAGAATCGACCACCTTGAAAGTGTTTAGGCTGGGGGACGGGGGAGCTCCAAGACCACCAGATAAAGTCACAGTGGCAAGGGATCTTAGGGAACATCTAATAGCTGGGGAAACTGAGGTACAGAATACAGCCACCCTGCACATCATAATAGCTCACACACTCACATCCCTCACCCTAGGGCACAGAGCTAAGTATACGCACTGTGTCATTCAATCCTTGCAGCAGCCCAACAAGGGAGGTCCTACTAGTCACCCCATTTTACATATGGGGAAACTGAGGCTTAAGGGTAGTCAGGACTGAAACCCAAGTGTGGTTCAGTCTGACAAAAGGCCCTTTTCTAGGTATATAATTCATAACGGTGAATTGTACAAACATTAGCATTCAGTTTATGCACACTTACCTATGTAGGAAGCTTCAAGCATGCGTTCGCCTGTGGACCCAGCACCCAGAACACTTCCAGCACTCCATAAGCTCCCTGTACCTTTTCCCAGTCAATTACCCACACCCTATGCCCCTAACGAGACCACGATTGCCATTTCTGTCTCCCTAGATTAATTCGGAGATCTCAGCTAGGGGCTCTTTTGCTCCCTAGAGAACACTTGACCATGTCTAGAGACATTTCGGTTGTCACAACGGGAATGCTTCTGGTACCTAGAGGGCAGACCAGGGGTGCTGCTGAATGCCCTGCCATGCACGGGACAGCCGCACAGCAAAGAACTCTCCAGCCCGAAAGGTCAACAGTGTGGGGGCTGAGAAGAGCTGGAGCAGCCCGACCCCTGCGTTCAATCCGACCCCCATACCAGCTGCCTTCCAGGCGCGGGCGGGTCCAGAAAGGAAGTCTTCTAATGCCTGGCAGGGCTCTTGCTAGCCCCCCACCCCACCCCGTCACTGGACATCTGGCTCAGCGTGTGAGCGTTTGACCAAGAGGCCACATTGGAGGATGTGACCCAGGGCCTGGGGCCAGGGTCTCTGCCGAGGAGCCGGGGACATAGCTAAAACTCCAGGACTGCTTAGTCACCCTGCCAGAGAAGGCCTCAGGCTGGAATGAAAGGGCCTAGAGGTGGCCTCTCAGAGCCCAAGGTAGAAGGAGAAGTTTCCAGGGCTAAGAATGAAGGACTCTGGACTCAGGCTCCAGCTCCCACTCACCAAGGGGGCCAAGGTTACCATGAATGGCTTCTCGGGGGCAGCCTCCTGGCCCACAGCAGCCAGGGGGTCTGGGCCAGGCTAAGGACTAGGGTGGGGTGACCCAGGCCTGAGGTTATCCAGAAAACCCCTTCGCTGATTCAGCAAGCCAGGAAAGAGGGCTCTGAGTCAGGGCTTTCCTGCCCTTCGTTTTCTGCGGGTAGGAGAGGAGGCCTGTGTTTCACGCCGCGGGTGTCAGCACCAGGGAGAGAACCAGGGCGTGCTTGGGGTCTCACGGGGAGGCCAGGGGTTCAGTCTGACCTCTGACCCTGCCCAGCCCTCCTGCCCCAAACTGATAGCTCAGCGCTCTTGCTCTCTCTCTCTCTCTGAAAAGCTGCGTGATTCAGCCCAAAGCAGGAGCTCTCAAGCTCTCTCTTCTCTCTCTCTCTCTCTGTCTCTCTCTCTCGGTAGAGGATCAAAACTGACAAAAAGGTGATTAAGAAACCTGCCAGGCCTGGAGTGACGATCCTCCCCCCAGGGCCGACAGCAGGTTGAGACCAACGCCTCTGCGAGGAACAATGGCACAGAGCCTCCAAGTCCCAGTAGTACAAACACAGGGTGGCCACGACATGCCTTCCCTCGCAGGGTCAGGGCACGGCCCCTCCCCTCCACTCCCCTCCCCTCCCTGAGCAGGTGCTTATGGGGCCTTAACACAGGAATGCCTTCCTCTGACCCATGGCGAACCCCAGGGCCCTCCTGGAGGAAGCTGGGCAGGGACCCATCCTGGGGCCCCAGTTTCACCTCTCCCGGCCCTGCTCCTGATGGGGCAGGACAGAATGCTGGGGCTCCGGCTTCCGTCTTTGCTTTCTTTTTTTTTTTTTTTTTTTTTAAGATTTTATTTATTTGACAGAGAGCGAGACAGCCAGCGAGAGAGGGAACACAAGCAGGGGGAGTGGGAGAGGAAGAAGCAGGCTCCCAGCGGAGGAGCCTGATGTGGGTCTCGATCCCAGGACCTTGGGATCACACCCTGAGCCAAAGGCAGATGCTTAATGACTGAGCCACCCAGGCACCCCCCATCTTTGCTTTCTGACAAAATCACACCAACTTCAGCAAGGGGAGGGAAAGCCTCATCTGTGAGCAGCCCCAGCAAACAAGGCTGGGCTTCACACGCTGTCCCCGAATCCGCACAACAACGGGAGCGGGGTTTTCTTGGCCCCGTTTCACAGCTGAGGTTCAGGGAGGCCGAGTTACTTGCCCAAGGTCACCACGAAGGCAAGACTCAGACCCCGACTCCGGCTCTCTCTACTCCAACGGACGGTGCCTTGGGCCCTCACTGTGAACTCAGTCTATGACCTCTGAGTGTTTCGTTCTGTAGTCATTAACGATAATAAAATAACACTAGCGAAGCTTTCTTGAACGCTGTGTTAAACGCTCTGCGTGTATAACTTCAAAAGAACCCTACTGTTTTGGTAACATCTCCTTGTCACCTGAGGACACTGAGGCCCAGAAAAGTCAAATTCCTTGCCCAAGATCCAAACCTCTGGCTCCAGGGTCTGAACCCTTCTCTACTGCCTGCTAAAGCCCTTCAGGCCAGCGTCAGCACCACCGCCCCCAAGCATGGGCATCCTCGGCTCCCCTCCATGCTCCCAGGCTCCCTGTCACTGCAGGCCCAGCGGGTAAAGGGTCCTGTTTCCCACAGGGGCTGGGCCTGGTGGGGAAGCCTGTCTGCTGTCTGTCCTGATGTGATCTCCAAAGCTCGGGGGCTTGCAAGGGTGCTCAATGCCGCATGTCAAAGCCAGAGTCGTCCAGGAATTTCTCATCCAATGTCCTCATTCACAAAGGGCGACAATGAGCCCCAGAAGGCCAGAGCCCAAGGCAGCGGGAAGCAAGGAGAAACGCATGGCTTTCCAGCTCTACCGCCGTCTTGCTGTGGGCCTTACGTGGACTGATTTCTAAGTTTCCTTCAGCAGTGCCTCCCTGGGTCTTGGATTCTCAAGGATTTGTCCAGAGTGGCCAGATTGTTCACCTGCACAGCTGAGGCCTAAATCCTGTCCCCCAGCTCCGAATTCAGGCATCCTCGCTTGGCTCTTGGCTCAGGCTCCTCTCTCCTTCTCTCTTTCCCTGGACCACATGGGGCCTGGAGCCCAGAATGGCTGACCCATCTCCCAGAGGGTTTTGAGGCTCCCCCACGGAGAAGGAGCCTTTCATGAAAAGCAGACCTTCCCCGGACAGTGGACCTGGGCTGTCTGGTCAGCCCCCCCTCGCCCGCAGACACACCTGCCTCACACAGCAGTACTCGGGGCCTTCTCCTGCCCAGTGGCAATGCCCCGAGTCCATACACGGCTACAGTCCCCAGCTTTCTAGAATGCTTTATACCACCCGGGCTTCCCAGAAACCCAGGGAGGTCAGCAAAGGCTTTGAATTAGGTGGAACTGAGTTTCAACCCTGTATCTGCCAGCAACTGGCTGTGTGACCTTGGGAAAGTTAACCTTTCAGTGGTTCGGTGGCCACCGCTGAAAACCAGGCATTAGATGAGTGAGCATTTGAGAAGCGCCTGACACGCAGGAAAACTTGCCAGACAGAAGGTTGCTAGGCCCTCCCTTTTACAAATGAGGAAGTTCAAGCTCATCCTTGGGTCATGACCTGTCCTGGGCCTCCATCCCGTGCCAGTTTGCTGTGCTTTCCTCTCTGGTCCCTGCAGCCAGCATGGTGCCCACCAGGACCAGACAAGTGACAGTTGGTGGCATGCCTGTCTTATTTCCCCAACCCGGTTTTACATTCCCTGAGGAAAAGGCCTTTGAGTCCCTCCAAATACTACTCCTGGCAGAGGGCAGCTGTCAAATGCCAGATAAGCAGTTTCGAGGATACTTTGTCTGCTGGCTTTGGGGGAGAGGGGATGGCGACCGGGAGTAGCATCCAATGGGGTCATCCCGGCTGCAAATCTCACGGGAGAAGCTGCCAGCTCCTGATTTCCCCCTATGCTGCCAGCTGCCCATGGAGGGACAGGTGGCCACCGGGAGCACACTCCCCCGAAACACTAGTGAATGGCCAGAGCCATGTCTAAGGCAGGAAAGAGCAAAGGAGAAGCAAGGTCATGCGTTAATTCAACAAATACTTAGGAAGCTCCCACTCTGAGGGCTCAGCGGTGCAAGGAGGAGACACGGCCCCTGCTGTCACCGATCTCAGAGGTCCCAGGATACAGATGAACCCATGAGAACCTTGAGTCTGGTGCAGCCAGACCCCCCAGTTTAAAGCCGAGGCCACTGAGATCGGAGAGAGACAGGGACCAGGCGAAGTCCTCAGGGAGATGGATAGGCATGCCCCGTGCCTGCTCTGGGAAGCCCAACCTCACCCGAGACTAGCCGAAGTCCCTCATCGCTGGCCCCAAAGCTAGCCTCTCTCTAGGGCACAAGGGAGGCTGCTGCCTGCTTCCCGGATTGGTTGGAAACCAAGCCCGACCTCAGCCCAGGGGCCGGCAGAAGGCGGGCCATCTCTGCCCAAAGCCTACTTAAAGGGCTCGGCCAGGAACAAGCTCTCCCTGGGTGTGAGCGTCTCAGGCCAGGGCCAGGCAGGAAACAGGATTTGGCAAGTGCAAGGACCTCTCTCGAACCCCAGAATCCCAGGAGAGCAGGAATGGGCACTCCGAGAAAACAGAAGCAGCTTTCTCTCTCCAGCCCAGGGTCTGGCCCTGAGAAAGGCCTGCTGCATGAGGGTGGGGGGGCCCACGTTGCCTCTCTGCACCTTTGCAGGGGCTATTTTGACAAACTATGGGCTGAGAAAACCCCCTGTGGGTTGCTTTGAAGCCCTGAGACTCCTCGACAGAGACCTGGAGGCCAGTGAAGCAGGAGCGGCAGTCGGGCCGTTGGGCCTGGGAGACTCGGGAAGGGGCCTGGCTGTCCTCAGGACGTCAGGGACGCGACAGCTAATGCTTTGGGCTTCAGCGTGAGCTTAAGCTACGACGTGAGAAACCAAGGTCAGACGTGAGAATAATCTTTCTGACGGTAATGGCTGTATGACATTTGAACAGGCTTCCCACAGGGGCTAAGAGAGGGGTTTCAGATTAACACGCCCTCTTAAGAAAGGTGTTGCCGGTTTCCATCACCTTCACGACATCAAGGGAAACGCAAGGGTCTGAAACCAGAGAGACCAGTCCCAGACCCAGGCTCACTGTTTCCCAGCTTGTGACTTCATTCAAGTTACTGAACTTCCCTGAGCCTCAGTTTCCTCTCTGAAAACTGGTGCTGTAGGCTGAGCCCACCTTGACAAGGCGCCTGGGGGAGTAAACGAGATGCCATCCACTGAACGCCCTGCCCAGAGCCCTGCATAGTGTAGACACTTCATAAATCCTGTTTCATTCCTCCAACCCCTGAAAAGTCTGGTCTCAAAGTATGTACTCAGGAGACACATTCTGGATTAAATCTCCCCCAGAAAAGACAGGTGCCACCCTCTCTCCAACCAGGATCGCTGGGCTAGGAGTTTCACCCAGCAAGACTCATGGAGGCCCTCTCGGAGGGCTTGATTCTGCCCCCTGCAAATGATCTGATTCTCAGGAGAACAGAGGCACCTCCAACCTCCTCTTCCCCTCAGGACTAAGAAACCGGTTTTCCCTCTTCCCCCGAATCCTCACCAGAGCCCAGCCCAGCCACAGCACCCAGAGTTCTCTGCTTCCTCATTCCTTGCCTTCTGTCTGGAGTTATGAATCCCAGTGGAACCAGCCTCAGACCAGAAGCAACAAATTAAGTGTGTGTGGATACTGCTGCTCTAGTGAGTCCAAGGGCAGAGACGCTGGGGATGGGGGAGAAGGAGCAGGGTTTGGACTGAGGAAGGCAATTGGGGTTGATGTTTCTTTGGACTTAAGCTTGGAGAAATCTTGGAGGGCTTCCTGGAGTTGGTGTCTTTCCCTCTGAGCACTTTAATTGCCTTATGGAAAGGAGATGGTGGCTTCAGGGGGTATGGGAATGGGTAAGGTCCCTCTTTGCAGGAGGCAGAGCTGTTACCTGGCTCAGCCACTCCGGAGGTCAGGTGTGCCTGACTGGGAAAAAGGGGAGATTCTAGGACACATGTGGGAGGGCCAGAAATAAGGAAGCCGGTCCTGGCAATGAGCTGTGAAGGGCCAGGGCCTGGGCTCCCGGAACAAGTGCTGGACTTTGAGTCATGCAGATGTAGGGCCCAGTCCCAGCCCCTGTTGTTCACTAGCCATTCATGAGGCCCCTGGTGAAGACATGCACCTCCCTGACTTCCTCATCTCTAAGATGGGAATCATAAATCCTGACCGCCCACAGTTGCATTAAACGAGACCCATGGGTGGGGTTGCCTAGCACGGTGCCAACCCACACGGTAGTGAGCCAATACAATCTATACAGTCAGTCGTTCGGTAAATAATTGCTCCGTGCGACAAGAACCGTGCTGGGCGCACCAAACGGCTCTGAGGAAAACCCCCCTCTCCTGCTTCCACGATCACTGGATGGAATCAGCCAGAACTGCAAGTCACCTGAGCAGCCTGAGTTGGTCGTAGGTGCCCTAGGCACCCCAAAGAATGAATTATGACCATGCAGGGAAGAGGCCACGGTAAGAAGAGATGTCAACCTGTGGGTCCTAAGCCCACAGAGGCCCCCAACCAGAAAAACTGACATACTACCAAGAGATATTTGCAAAAGGAAAAGCCATTCTTTATTGCATGGACAGACACGGTACAAACGAGCTTGTTACCCAACCCAGCGACATCTTGCCCGTCCCTGCTCAAAAGCAGATGGAGAGCTGGAGGGGAGGGGGAGCATGCCAAGCACCCAACAAGGGGAGGGGACTGGGGTTTGCTCTTCTGGCCCCTCTAGCCAGTGCTCCACTCAGCCTGGGGAGGGTGGAGGTGACGAGGGACGTCTCTCCGGCACCGGGCACTCAGACCTCTCTCTTGCGAGAAGAAACCACCTTCCCATCCACTGTCTCCTCGACGTTGATGCGAACTTTGCCGCCACTGCCTCCCAGCGAGGCTGTGGAAAGAAGGAGCAAGCTTTAGAGTGGGGGACCCTTGCTGTTCTTGCTCCCAAGGCAGTCAGGACCTTGGCTGAGCTCGGGGAGAACTGGACAGCACCCCTGAGAATGGCCGCTGGCCAGGAGGTCTGGCGTTGAATCACTCATCATAGAGGTGGGTGGTGGCAGTTACGTCCCGCAGCGAGCAAGAAAGTCAGGGATTTAACCACAGATGAGCAGGAAAGGATTGGGGGCTTCTTACCATTGGGTGCAGGAAGGTGGGGACTGGGGGAAGCTATACCCCGGCCAAAGCCTGCTCAACCTGGAAGGTTCTCAATAAATCTCCAGTAGAGTGGGGCTGAGGAAGAGGTATGGCCTGGAATGGGCATGTCCCCTCCCCACTGGCATGTTTGACGTCTTTCTCCTTCTACCCCATTCCAGGGGGAATAGTGGCTTCGATAGCTCCCCTTGCCACCCCCTGTGGGAAGAGTGAAGCCTTCTTACCTTCTCTGGTGCCAATGCCAGCCATCCTGAAAGAGAGGGGATACAGATATAAGAGAAGGGCACGAGCCCAGGTCTGCCTAAGGCAGGCCCCGGTGGCTGGCTAAGCAATCCTCTCCAGCGCCCCCCACCACCAGCCGCACATCTGACGTCTCTAGAGGCTGGGACATCCCGAGAGCCTGTCCAGACCTGCCACCCCTCAGCAGATAAGTTCTGATCTATAATAGCACGCCATCTGCTTCCTTGTGCTGTCCCACTGCTGTCCACGTAAGACGACTCTCCACCCCAACCCCAGCCGGCTGCTCCCTCATTCCTCCCCCTGCGCCCTCGCCCCTGCCTGGCGTCCTGGCCCTCCAGCAGGCTGCGGTAGGTGGCGATCTCCTGCTCCAGCCGCGACTTGATGTCCAGCAGTGTCTTGTACTCCTGGTTCTGGCACTCCATCTCACTGCGCAGCTCGCTCAGCTGGGCCTCCAGGCCGCTGATGAGCCCCTGGATCTGGGACAGCTGCGAGGCGTAGCGGCATTCCGTGTCCTCCAGCGAACCCTCCAGCCCGGCTTTCTGGAGGGCCAACAGATGGACAGACACCCCGTCAGGGCAGGAAGGAAGCTGCCGCGGGCGTGCGGACTGGCGTTGAATGGAGCGCAGAGAACCCCCTCGGATGGGGCTTGGGAAGCCAAGACTTAACCAGCCCTGGACGGTGGGAGCGGCCAGGCCGCCCTGGGGTGGGGGGGTGGGGGGCAGGGAACCCCTACCATGCTGAGCTGGGACTGCAGCTCGATCTCCAGCCCCTGCAGCGTGCGCCTCAGGTCTGTGATCTCCGTCTTGCTGGTCTGAATCATCTCTGTGTTGGAGGCCACCTCCTTGTTCAGCTCCTCTGTCTGTGGGTCCCACACAAGACAAGTGAGGCCCACAGGCATCCTGGGAGACCTGGGGAGCTGGGGCGGGGCCACGAGGTCAGGCCCACCTTGCTGAAGAACCAGGCCTCAGCGTCCCTCCGGTTCTTCTCGGCCATGGCCTCGTACTGCTCCCTCATCCCGGCCAGCACACGGGTCAGGTCCACGCCCGGTGCCGCGTCCATCTCCACGCTGACCTGGCCTGCCAGCTGGCTGCCGAACTCCTTCATCTCCTGCAGGGTGGTCAGGGCCCGTTAAGGGACAGAGGGCGGAAGGGAGAGCTGAGAGTCTGGGCTCCCACTGGCCCATCCTGGCTTCACCCGTAACTCACTACACACCCTTCGAGCTCCTTGTCCCCACCCCCATCCTCTGCTTCCCACTGAACGTGAAGAGGTGCCATCACATGGGCCCCTGGCTCAGAGGGCCTCTCTTCCTTGCTAGGTGCTACGGGAGGACCCCAAGACAGTAGGGCCCTTGTCTGAGCTCATGAAACAGATCAGGACAGCAGGTCACAGTGACCACCTGGTCTGGCTATGGATCTGAGAAGGAAAGGGGCCTGGGTCCCCAAAGGATAGTACCCCTTGCTCTCCATGGGGACCCCTGATTTGGTGGAGGGGAGCATATCTGAACCACTAAGCCCTTCAGCCAACTAGGAGGAGGAGCCAATGACCCCACTCTGCCTCCGGCCACCAGCAGCCCCTGCCGGCACCCACCTCCTCGTGGTTCTTCTTCAGGTAGGCCAGCTCCTCGTTCAGGCCTTCGATCTGCATCTCCAGGTCGGTCTTGGCCAGGGTCAGCTCGTCCAGCACCCGGCGCAGCCCGTTGATGTCAGCCTCCACGCTCTGGCGCAGGGCTAGCTCGTTCTCATACCTGGGAAGAGAAAGGGAGGCCAGAGTAAGGAAGGGCAAGAGGTCTGGGCTGTTGGAGCCGGAGGAGGGAGAAGAAGGCTGAGAAAAGGGGGGAATCCAGAAGGGGAGAAGGAGGCAGGAGCATACTTGAGTCTGAAGTCATCCGCTGCCAGCCGGGCGTTGTCGATCTCCAGGATGACACGGGAGTTGTCGATGGTGGCCGCCAGGATCTGCAGGAGACAGGGAGTCGGTGCCTAGAGCATTGTTCCGTCTTCCCTGCTGCTCTCCCCACCCTGCGCCCCAGGTCAGACCCCTGGCTGACAGTCTCCCCAGCAACAGAAGCCTGTAGGCTCCCCAGGGCAGAGTTCAGCGTTCCTGCAAGTGCCCACGACTTGCTCTGCCCCCAAGCCACCCTTCCTGCCTCCAGGGCATGGAAGACCAAGGAGCCCCGAGTGCCTGGACTCCCCTGTGGATATTGCCTGGCCAGGAGGGGTTGGGGTGGGATTCAGTGGGCTCTGACAACAGCCCTGTCAGGGGGAGTCCACCAGCCGGCCCTGGTCACTAGCCTCCTGCACACCTGGACACAGCCATGGACCCACAGAACATCCCACAGCCAGGAGCAACCTGGAGGGCAGGTCAGGAAGGCACACAGCTCAGGGAACTGGTGCAGGTGAGCTGAAAGGGTGAGCAAGTGGCTGGCAGAGTACATCATGGGTTGTATGTCTCCGAAGTCCCAGTACTGCTTTTGGCCCCAAAGATATCCTCAAAGGGTGAGGCCAGTGGTCCTGGCATTCAGGGCTCCTGGGGCGACACTTACCGTTCTTGTAAAGAAGCAAAACGGCACCTGGTGCAGGGCCCTGCAGGGCGTGTGTCACACCCGCACTGGGACAACCCTCCCCGCCCCCACTGGGATCCCCTGGGAGGCCCAGGATCTCCCACAATGCCAAGTTGAGCGGGTGTGTGCCGGCATCCACACCTGGAAAGCATTCCCTGCTCTCCAAGCTGCACACCAACAGTCGCCGCCCGGGCAGGGAACGCTTTCCTTGAAGCAGCAAGAGCACGGATGTCACAGACGCGTGCAGGCACCAGCCACCTGTTCCCGTCTCCCCGTCCGACACCCGAGGACTCACCTTGTCACGCAGCTCCTCAATGGTCTTGAAGTAGGGGCTATAGTCCCTCTCTGGGCTGCTGGGGCTCTGCCTCTGGTACCAGTCCCGGATCTTCACCTCCAGGTCGCCGTTGGCCTCCTCCAGGGCGCGCACCTTGTCCAGGTAGGAGGCCAGGCGGTCGTTGAGGTTTTGCATGGTGAGCTTCTCGTTGCCGGAGAGGAGGCCGCCATCGCCACCCGCCGTAGTCACCGTAGCCACCGCCAAAACCCCCACCAAAGCCACCACTGAGGCCACCTCCAAAGCCCCCTCCAAGGCCACCTCCAAAGCCCCCTCCGCCGAAACCACTCCCAGACCCTCCACCGAAGCCGCAGCTCATGCCTCCCCCATAGCCGCCTCCTGACCCCGAGGAGACGAACCTAGCAGAAGAAGCCGAAATACTGCGGCTTCCACCGCCCCCACAGAGACTCCCCCCACCAAAGCCGCCTCCCCCAACCCGGAGGGAACCCCCCCTGGTAGAGCCACCCCCAAAGGCGGAGGAAGAGGTCTGCAGAAACGTGGTACTCATGGCCGGGCAGCTGGCGAGTCCTCTGCTCGCACAGAGGCGCTGGGGGAGGTGCAGGCTGGGCTGAGCGCAGAGCACTGCCCGGTCACCCCCCAGCCTGGGGCTCCTTATATACCCCTCCGAGGGTGTTGTGGGACCGCGTCTCCTCCCCCAAAGGGAAGCCAACTCCTGTGTTCAAACACAACTGCCTGCACACCTCTGCGGGGCTAATGTGCAGTTTCTCTTTTCTTTCTGTCTTTTTTTTCAGTACAACAAAAGAGATGATTCAGAATGAATGGTGTTTTGCCCCAGGGCCATGGTTTTAACACTTGGAAGGCAGGTTCATCTCTGCACTCAGGGAGAACAGCAAGAGTAGCGGGAAGCAAACTCGGATCACTCCTCAGCTCCCAGGCCTCCGCCTGCAGGGTGGGAGCAGCTCCAGCCAGATCTGCTCTTTCCGGACCTCTCTGCGGCCACCAGCCCAGGACCCCCACACCAAGGCGGCCAGCTCCCCGCTCTCAGTTTGGGAGTCCACTCCCCACTCACAGACCCCACGTGTGAGCCTGCAAGGCCCAGGGAGAGCGGTGGCCTTGGGGGGATGGGTGGGCAGAGGCACAGGCTTGGGGCAGGAAAGGCCCATGGGGACAGGCTGAAGACAGGAGAGTGGGGTCATGAGTCAAGTTGCAGCTAAGGTGATCAGAGAAGCCTGCATCTGTCACTTGCCTGATGCTGCAGGACTCTCCTCCTGCAGCCTCTCCTCCCCTCCCCACCCAGCTCCCCCCAGCCCCATCGCACTGGCACTCTCCCAAAGGCCAGGAGGCTCGGGCTGACAAGCAACTGATGGATAATCCCGACACCTGCCAACTGCACATGTCACTGAACCTTTGCTTGCTCCTGGGACACGTTGGGGCAAACCTCAGCAGATAAGACTGGAGAACGGTCCAGAAAGCCCCTGCCTTCTCCAGAGAGAGGCATGTCCCTGCAGAGCAGGGCCAGATTAACTCCGTTTGTCCTGTCAAGCACTTTGGGGCCGGGGAGGGACCCGACCCAGAGGGCTCTACGTGCCTGAGTGTCGGGAGGGAGGATTCAGGGAGGCCTGACAGGCAGACTGGAAGACACCTCTTCTCAGAGCAGGACGCTGAGGCCAGAGAGGGGAGCCGAACACTCAGGAGAGCCCTTTTCTCAGCCGCCAGCGCAGGGGCCGGCTTTCAGGGATACGTGATACCTGTGGGCAGTACCACCTGGAGACACAGCCTGGCCTCTGGCCCAGCTCCGAGCTTCGGGAGAGCCAGGGGGTTGGGGAGGGAAGCAAGGCTGATCCGGAGAGTCAGGAGGACACCTGGTCCAGGGCTGAAGCGCAGTGAGGCAGATAGAGCTCCGCAGTCCCCCAGGCTCCAGTTCAAATCCTGGCTCCATCAATGACTACCTGTGAAGCCCTGGATGTGTTCCTGCGCGAGGGGCACTCTCAGCTTCCACGTGAGGCCGAGAGCCCCCAGCCTGCCTCCTCCCACCTCCCCATCTTCTAGGAAGCAGACAGTGGGGCCCAGGACTTGGGGTTCCCGTCCGAGCCGGGGCGGTGCGAGAAGGACGGCAGGCCTAGGTGGATTGAGGTGCCTGAGCCGGGTCTCTGAGCGCGGGGCGCAGACAGTGCGGTATTGTCTCATGGGTGAGAGGGTATTGTCTTTTCCTCCAAAAGAAAAATAATCAAACTCAGATCAGCCACAGCTCATTAAAGCCTCTGCAGACATCACGGCCCCAGCAATTAACAGGGGAACAATTACACGCCATCACCCCAGGCTGAGGGAGGGCTGGGCCCCAGCCAGCCCCTCTTCTGCCCCCTGACTCCCCTCCAGCACCCCTCCAGAGGTGGCTTTCGTACACTATCAGGCCCCTGCTGGCGTGGCAGCTGCCCCAGTCACAAATCCCTGTTTCCAGTGCAAACAGCTCCTGTGAGCTCAAGGTCTGGGCCACTTGGTGCCGCTCATTAGCACCAGGTGGGGAGGCTGGGCAAAGGTGGGGCCCAGGTCTGTTTGGCTCCGGCCCAGGCTGCAGCCCAGGGCCCTGCCCCAGGCAGCACGCCCATGACGCTGTGCCAGTTTCTGTCCTTTGCCCACTGCAGAGACGCCATCCCCGGGGCCTTTCTGTCCTTGGGATGGGATGTGCGGCCCAGGGGAAAAGCCTGGGCTGGACTCCACCTCTGGGTGTGACTCTACCTCTCCGAGCCAGGCTCCCGACTTAACATTGGGCCATTTTGCCACTTACAGGAGGCGCTTAGGGTAGTCGGAATCACAGGAGTTACTGTTTAACAGATTTAGAGCTTCGGTCTTACAAGATGGACACAGTCCCGAGCATGCATGGTGATGCTGGTGGCCCCGTAATGTGAACGGAGTTAAGGCCACAGAACTGTCCACTTAAACACAGCTAAGATGGTAAATTACGTGTGTCTTTCACCAGAATGCACTAAAAGAAAAAAAATGGAGCCGTTAACACTGAGTCCTGCTACAGGGCCCAGTGAGCATCGGATGACACATGGAGGGGTGGTCTCCCTAGATCCGCCCTCCCCTCCCCACTCCCCAGGGAGATGATGGGGACAGAGAGAGCACAAGTCCTAGGGCCCGGATAATTCCTCCTCTCTTAGGTATGTGGCTCTCTGAGTAATCCAGCCGCCTCTCTCAGCCTCAGTCTACCAACCCAGAAAATGGAAATAACCCCTGCCCAGCCTGCCGCACGGGGATGGAGCTATGCCTATGACTGACAGGAAAGGCTCTGCAAACTGAAGTGGTCACAAGGACCAGGAGGGAGGGAAAGACCCACCCCCTGAATTCCCTCCCCTTCTCTCTCCTTCCCTCCCTCTCCCTTTCCTCCATCCCAGCCTCTGTCAACACAGCACCCCTGGTTTCAGCTCGCAGACTGAGACAGGAAAGTGTCCCTGCGCTTGCCTCTCCCGCCACACACAAACACACAAAGGAAGGCTTCATTCCTGACACCCAGACCTAGGACCCAGTCACCTGCCCCACCTGTGTGGGCCCAGACCCCGCCCCACGGCCACATTCCTGGGGCCTCTGGGGCATAGGGGAGGGTTTCAGCTGTGACAACAGAGGCTTTCATGAACAGGAGACAAAAATCTCTGGGCAGTCCCAGGCTGGGGGTGAGCCAGGCCTCTAAAATTAAGAGGGAGAGTGGGGCTGTGGGTGCTGGAGGCCACAGCAGAATAGCTAGGGAGGTGGCAGAAGGGGCTCCGGGCCCAGGGCGAGAAGGCAGAGCTGGGTTCTGGGGTCCCCAGTTCTGTGACCCAAAGCAAGTGAAGGAAGATCTCTAAGACCCACGGGAAAGTGGCAGAAAGGACACCTACTCAGGATGCCTAGTGCAGGGGACGAATGGGTCACAGCCTCCTCACGCACAGCGCCGGGCACTCACAGAGCCAAGCGCTCCCCTCCAGGAGACCTCCTGGGGACATGGGGTGGAGGGTTCCTCACTGCCGCGCCCCCCCCCCCGCCCCCATCACAGGATTGGGCAGACTCATGGGACCTAACCAACCCACTCAGCCTGAACCTCTCGGCCAAGGGGAAGTGGAACTACTTATTTACCTTTAATTGGCCTCAGTTCTTGGCAGCCGTCCTGGAAACCACAGGGGCAAGACCATACCCACACAAGGGCAGAGTTAGACCGGGAAGCTGGGACTCAAGTTCATTTGCTGGCCTGGGACCAGCCTCAGGCAAGCCAGGTCGGGGGTCTGTACGGGAGGTCCGGGTCACCGCTGGGTCCCATTCCAGGCTCTGGGCCCAGGTATGAGCTGGTGGGCGTAAGGGGCTTATGTGGGGCTGCCCAGGGATGGACGAATGTGTTAGTGCATGCACGCACGCTGATACACACCGACAGGTACACCCTCTTCGGCCCTCCTAGTGGGATGCCTGCCCCCATTACTCAGGCTCTGACCCCCAAAGCCCCAGGCTCTCTTTCAGTTAGATGGAGCAATGTATCAAAAGGAACTGCCCCAGGGGATCCCAGTCCTAGACCCTCACACGGAGCAAGACTGGTAGGTACTGAGCACCTGGCACAAGAAGTACCAATCCCAGGAGACTGGGCTCCGGGGTGGCACCACGGGCTCATAATCAGGAAACCTGGTTTCTGGTCCTGGCTCTGCCATGAAGTCACTGTGTGACCTCGAACAAGTTACTTAACCTCTCTGAACCTGTTTCTTGCTCTCGAAGATGCTACTCATACTACCTTTTAGGGTTGTTTGATCAAATGGTACATACTAAGTGCTCAATTAAACATTCATTTCAGACACACTAATACAACCCTTTAGGGACTAAAATGGAAAGAAAACTAAATCTGAAAAAAAAAACCACAGTTCAAATCCCAGCTTTGCCACATGAGAAGAGTTACGTATACAACCAACCACTTCACCTCTCTGACCCACAGTAAAAAGGGAGCGATGCGGGGCGCCTCCGTGGCTCAGTCTGTTCAGCTTCCGACTCTTGGTTTCGGCTCAGGTCATGCTCTCCTGGGTCCTGGGATCTGGCCCTGCGTTGGGCTCCGCGCTCAGCAGGGAGTCTGCTTGGGGACTCTCTCCCTCTGCCCCTCCCCCCCCACTCACACGGGCTTGCTCTCATGCATGCTCGCTCGCTCGCTCTCAAATAAATAAATAAATCTTTAAAAAAAAAAGCGGGGGGGGGGGGGACAATGCTTGTTTCACAAGATTGTTTTCAGGAACAGGTGAGATAAACGAAGAGTCCTGCAAACAGGAATTACCCTACCAGCAGGAGTTGGTGGGCACCTCCCTCCCCACTCCTGGGACAGGGTGCACTCCGATCCAGATAAAACCGAAACAGGACCAAGAAGTTCTGGCCCATCTCTACGAGCCGAAAAAACAAACCCAACATCCTTCTTCGAGCCATAAAACTTTATTGGCAGGTCAGGGGTAAGAGCCAGGGGTAGGGTCCCTCTCCTCCCAAATCCTCCCCTCCCTACCCAAGGGATCCCCTCTGCAGGAGGGCAGGAAGCCCAGGAGGCTGGCGGACTCAGAGAGCCTTGGGGGTGGGCAGGTTGTTGTAGTGGGCATCCTGGTCCTCCAGCAGGCTGCGGTAGGTGGCGATCTCCTGCTCCAGCCGCGACTTGATGTCCATGAGCTGCTGGTACTCCTGGTTCTGCCGCTCGGTGTCCGCACGCACATCGCTCAGCTGGGCTTCCATGCTGCTGATCAGAGCCTGGATCTGGGCCAGCTGGGCTCCAAAGCGGGCCTCTGTTTCCGCCAAAGTGCCTTCCAGGGCGGCTTTCTGAGGGCAGGGAGAGGGAGAGAGACTCAGCGGAGACTGGTTCCCAGAGAGGGCACGGGCACAGCCACGACCCAGGCTGCGCCAGGCTGCATCCCACAGGGCAGGGGGGTACAGACCATGCTTAGCTGAGACTGCAGCTCGATCTCCAGACTCTGGAGGGTGCGCCGCAGGTCAGTGACCTCCGACTTGCTCATCTGCAGCTGCTCCGTGTGGCCGGCCACCTCTCGATTCAGCTCCTCAGTCTGCAAGAGAGGAGGCAGAAGGACTAAGCATTGCAGCAGCCCTCTGCCAGACAGCATGAAGCCCTCTCTCCCTGCCGCCTCTCCAAAGGACACCTGCTATCCCCTGCGTACCCGGCTGGTGAACCAGGCTTCGGCATCCTTTCGGTTCTTCTCAGCCATGACCTCATATTGGCTTCTCATGTCACTCAGGATCTTGGCAAGGTCGATGCCCGGAGCGGAATCCACCTCCACACTGACCTGGCCACCCACCTGGCCCCTCAGGGCACTGATTTCCTGGAAAGACACAGCAGAGAAGGGCGTGTCAGAGCCCAGAGCCTGCTGGGCCTGGGCCAGGTCACTCCCCCATCCCCCAGACGGAAAGGGGCTGGTTCAGGTGCAGACCTTGGAGCCAGCACCAAGAGCCAGACTAGCACCTTCCACTGCTGGGATAGGAGCCCTGCTCCACAGCCCGGGCCACACCGAGGGTGCCGCAAGTGTGGTCATCCTCAAAAGGATACAGGATAAAAAAGTGTCCTCCGCCCTGGGAAGTTGGGGTCGGATGGACAGAAGGCCCAGCCTGAAACCCACCTCCTCGTGGTTCTTCTTCAGGTAGGCCAGCTCCTCCTTGAGGCCTTCGATCTGCATCTCCAGGTCGGTCCTGGCCAGGGTCAGCTCGTCCAGCACCCGGCGCAGCCCGTTGATGTCGGCCTCCACGCTCATGCGCAAGGCCTGCTCCGTCTCAAACCTTTCAGAGGAAACAGGTGTAGTCAGGCCAGCATTTCCTCTGAACCTCTGAAGACTTCCCCCATCTCCCCCAGGGTTCAGGAGTCCATGGTGGGGGCGGGGGGGGGGCTTGAGGCCAACTGGGGTGAGTGAGGACAGAGTCTAGTCCCCCCACGGCACTGAGCCCCCAAAGGGTCTGGGATTGCCCCTCCTTCCCTGCCCTGGCTTCTGCGGCTCTCCAAGGCAAACACATACTCACTTGGTTCGGAAGTCATCCGCAGCCAGACGGGCATTGTCAATCTGCAGGACAATCTTGGAGTTCTCGATGGTGGCACCAAGAATCTGGAAGATAAGAGGCAGGAAGTTGGCACCAGCTTAGTATATGGCACTGCCCACCCCTTTCTTCCTAGAAGAGCGAGGAGAGCCAGTGAGTATGCCTCTACCCCCTAGAGACCAAAGCCCCAGCCATGTCTCAGCTGTCCAGTGGCCGGCTCTCTGGGAGGTCTTGGAATCAGTCCATGCCCAGGAGCTGGAGCAGGAGAAACCATCGTCAGGGACGCTGAGCCAGGGGGTAGGGGATGGGGGTGGGAGGGCCGGGAGGTAAGACTGGGAGGAAAGTGTCTGAGGCCTGTCCCCAAGGAAACTCTAAATGGTCTTAAGGGAGGCAGACTCTAGTGATTTGCAAACCAAACAAAGTGTTGGGGTACTTTTGTCCGTAGCCCCATTCAAAGCACATTCTGCCTCAGGAAAGGGAATTCCCATTTGTTGAACATCAGTTATGTGGCAAGCACTGTGCACCCCATCGTTCATGCCAGGTCAGTGGGTATGCCTATGTCATAGAGGCGGGAAATGAAGCTCAGGATTTCTTGTCCACGTTCGCTCCCATCTGAGGTCCCTCTGCTGTGATGGCCATGTTCCCACCATTGATTAAGGTACTTGGGTTCATGTTTTCAAAGAGCAAGTCATGACTCACTAGTCATTGTACTCAGAGATCATTTGCAGAGTTTTTTAATGAACCTGAACAGAATATAAAATATGGGAAGAGATCACCCACAGTACGATTAAGAATTGTTTCAAGGAAGTTTTGCTGGGGCGCCTGGGTGGCTCAGCTGGTTGAACAGCTGACTCTTGATTTTTTGCTCAGGTCACAATCTCAGGGTCCTGGGATGGAGCCCCGCATAGGGCTTCACACGGCGGGGGGGTCTGCTTGAGGATTCTCTCTCTCCCTCTCCCTCTGTCCCTTCCACCACCCTGCTCTCTCTCTCTCTCTCTCTCTCAAATAAATAAATAAATCTTAAAATAAGTAAATAAAGTTTTGCTTCCGTTTTGGGTGTGTGTATGACAGAAAGAAAATGGGTGAAGGTACATGGTATAATGTATTTCTGATGGTTAAGTTACAATTTTTGAAGTGTGTAAGCAGTATCCTACTTTGTTTCCAACTCCAGCTGTCCCTCCTTGTCCACGGTCTGGTCTATCTGCTCTATGCCCCTGGCACCCAGCACCACGCCGGCCACATGGCAGGCACTGGGCAACATTGTGCGGAGCTGCGAGCTTGGAGCCCCAGCATGCGGGATCATTAAATATCCCACTGGCTTCTGATACATTTCTGGGGACAGAGCTCCCAGCTTTTCCCTGAAGGTGGAGACCAAGCCCCACCCTGCATACCCTTAGGGGCTCCCTGTTAGACCTGTGCCTCCAGCACCCCCAACCCCAGGACTCTCCACCCACAAAAAACTATTGCTGAAAAGGATGGGGGGGAGGGGGCTCTGCTTGTACGTGTGTCTGGCCTTTACCAGGTCCTTAGGCTATTAGCATTTGTCCCCTCCCATTCTTCCTAGAAGTTCCTAAGTACGTGTGCCCGCGCCCCCACCCCCGCGGGGCAGGGCAGGAGGGGTTTCAGCCTGAGCACGATGGAAACCAGACCTGCCCCACCAGAGAAAAGAATGCCGAGGGGCCCATGCCGGGGGCAGCAGAGGGTAGGTTTGGCCCGGGTGGACTGCATTCCTCTCCGGCCAAATTCTTCCTTGTCCCTGCTGCGACTGCAGCCCGGGCCAAGGCCTCTGGGCAGCCCCTAGCCTTGTCCCATCATCTCCTCCCACTCCTTCGGACCCTCTCTCCCAGGCCTCCCCACCCACCAGCCCCCCCACCACGCCGCCTCTGCACACCCCACCCACCCCACTAACCCGCCCCCTTCCCGGACACCCGGACATCCACTTCCTGCCCATTGTCCTGCCCCTCCTCACCTGCCCCCTGCTCTCTGCCCCACCCTGCGGCCCTCCCACGTCCTAACGGGCTAGCTCCCGGGCTAGCTCCCGCCCCGCCGGGTGGTGGCTCCAGTGCCTGCCGTCGCTCCTCGGGCCTCGCCCGGCCCGCGGGGCTGGGTTTGCGCGGCAGGTGCACCTCCCGCAGCTGGGCCGCCGCCCACCTTGTCCCGCAGGTCCTCGATGGTCTTGAAGTAGTGGCTGTAGTCGCGGGCGGGCCCGGGCCCCTGCTTCTGGTACCAGTCACGGATCTTCGCCTCCAGGTCGCCGTTGGCCTCCTCCAGGGCGCGCACCTTGTCCAGGTAGGAGGCCAGGCGGTCGTTGAGGTTTTGCATGGTGAGCTTCTCATTGCCCCCCAGCAGCCCGTCGGACCGGGCCAGGCCGCCCGCAAGGCTGCTGCCGAAGCCCCCGCCGTAGCCCCCGCCGTAGCCCCCGGAGGACGAGGACACGAAGCGGGCGGAGGACACAGACACGCCGCGGCCGCCCGACCCCCCGTGGATGCTGGGCGCGCGGAAGGCACCTCCCGCCCCGAGGCGCAGGGAGCCGCCGCCCAGACCCCCGAAGGACGAGGTGGCGGACGACTGGCGATAGCTGTAGGAAGTCATAGCGAAGGAGGACTCGGGCGACACCGGTCAGAGGAGCAGCGGACGGCGAGAGGAGTGGCGAGGGCCTCACCTGCCGCCTTTTATGTCCGGGGCGGGCGGGAGAGGGAGGGAGAGGTGGGAGGGAGTCGGGGCGGATATCTGAGCCCCGAGGAATTTGCAGGCTCCTGGGTGCAAATACGGGCACCCTCCCCATTGGTCGGTTCCCGGTGGCTCTACCCCCAGCTCTTCCTGCGGCCCTGCCCCTGCGGAGAACTGCCCCGCCCCAGCCCACTCCAGAGCCCCGAGCCCGGAGCCCTGAGCCCCGACTGCACACTCCTCACCTCCTAGCACACTCATTCCTTTCTTCACCCGCATCACACACGGAGACACCCTCATTCACATTCTGACCCTCCCCCGTGAAGCCCTTAACATTAACCAAGGCTTGAAACCCCCCAGGAATTAAGTCCCCCTGAAAGTAGACTCCTACACCCCGTCCTCCCTTCAACCCCCCATCACTCAGAGACCCCCTCAGGAATTATGTTCTGAAGCCCCTTCCTGGGGATCCGAGTTAAACACTTTCCTCCAGCACATTCAGGAAATTCCTACCCCCGACTTGGAATTACAGGCTCTCAGAGCCTGCCCCTTGGGGATCACCCACACCCTGACTTCCTCTCAGTCCCCCAGAGGAGGGTGCTCTGGCGGCTGGCCTCCTGAGACAAAGCTGCCCCGCCCTGCTGGAGCCCTGCAAAGCCCTGGGGTGACCATGGGCTCCTGAAAACTGCTGCAGGAAGTTTCTGCAGGCTTCTGTGGCTGGACTATGAAGAACTTCTTGGCAACCCTAAGCTCAAGCCTGACCCCACCCACCTGGGGCAGGCCCCCACTGGGGGCCTCTCACCCCTCCAGGACCACCCCAACCTCCAGCCCCAAAATCATGCATTCACTCAACACAGATTTACTGAAATCGTGATCTGAGCCTAAAGGAGGCAAATAACTTGCCCATGAGACATTTAGCACCTGCCACCCAGAGACGAAAATGAGACGGGTTCCCTCCCTCCTTGTGAGCACCTGGAAGGAGGGTGTCAGGCTGAATCCTGGAGCCTGGCAGGGTCCTGTCCTAGTACCTGGATCAGTGAGTGGACTGCTAGGCCCTGCAGGGTGCTCAGGGGCAAAGTGAAGAGCTTTGATAATAAGAGGAAGGAGCCCTCCTCTCCACACACAGCCCCCAGCCCCGCTCTTCACCCCACTCAACAATTCCACCCATTCTTTCTGAGCACGTGGGAGGGCCAGGCCCCCTGCCAGACACTCCCTGAACTTCACCCCAGTTCCTGGCCCCGAGGACCTCACCCCTCCTCAGAACAGTCCCCATGGGTCCTTAGGTCAGAGCAGTCACCTAGTCGCAAGACAGCGCCCTATGCCCTTTGGAGACAGTGTTAGGGAGGTGGGGCAGCACAGGCCTCAGTTTCCCCCCTGTGAAATCTCACCTCCTTTCTGCACATCATCACCTGGGTCACCTGTGGCTAAAGGAACACTTGTCCCAGCCTCTGACACCAGTCCCCAATAAACTGCCTTCCAGCTACCCACTTATCCAGGAGCAGGGGCAGGACACCGCCTACACAGCCCCTAACCCACGGGAGCAGCCCTGAGCCGCTTGGGAAGGCCAGCCTGAGGCTGTTGAAACTAGTGAATCAGACTGCAAGTGGGCCTGAGGTGGCCAAAAGGGAAAGGAGGCGGGCGGGACCCAAGGCCGCCATGAAAGCAGGGTGCGGCTGGGCCTTCACAAAGGTTGTAGCCGCCAGGGCTGGTCTGAGCTGAGTCACTCTTTATTTGACCCTGAGAAGGAGGCCTGTTCCTTCTGGGCCGGATAGTTGCTACCACACCAAGCCCCAGCTGGAATCTGGTTTTCTGGCCTCATAGGAGGCTTTGGGAGGGGACTTTGTGTTAGGAAATAAGATAATAAAACCAAAAATCCCCCCCCCCCCGATATCAAGGGGTTGTGAGCTCCTTAAACTCCAGAGGAACTTCGGGTCCCAGTGCGCACCCCAGGGCCACAATCCTAAGAACGACTGACTGAAGGGAGTACAGCTTACAGTCTTCGGGGGTCTCATTGGATCCTCCCGGCAGCCCAGCCCATTTCAGAAACCCAGGAGAAAACAGAGGCTCCAAGAGGAGCAATGACCTGCTGGGTCCCCAGCCGGCTGTGGCAGAGTCTGGCATCCAGCCTCTCGACCCTCAGCCCCATGGCCTGGGTTCCTGAGTGTGACAGAAGCTCTGCTTTCCCTTCCAAGGAGGTCCCAGCTCCAGAACAAGTCTTTTGGGTCCCGTTTCCAAAATATTATGCCAACTCCAAGGGCAGTACTGAAATGCAGGTGAAGTCAGGAAGAATCCCCCACTCCCGCTTTCTGGCCAGAACAGTGCCCAGCACCTTCCACCACGAGCCGTGTGGCTTCTGACCAGTTCTCTGGTACATCAAGAACTCAGGAGGACAGTCGGTACAGGCTGTCCGCCCCAGAGGTGGGACTGAGGGGTCAATCATGGACCGCCCACAACCAGGAGTCTGGGATCCGTTCCCGGCTGCTTGAGGGCAAAACCTGACTGGAGGAGCAGTCCCCAAGCCGGGGTTCTGTCACCCCCTGGGGAGGTGCGCACAAGGTCAGGAGCGGGAAAGGAATAGTGAAGCATGAAGGGACCCCACGGCGGATCCTGCCCAGCCGCACCCAGCTCATGTCCCCAAGGCCCCAGCATGGTGAGAGCCCCGTGGGAAAGGCGGGCTCTGTCCAATGAGATCAGAAACACTGCTTGCGCAAAGTAGTATGCATACTCAGTAATTTTTTCTTTCTTTAGAAATAAAGAAAATGATATGGATATTTTCAAGTTGCTACTAAAATAGCAGTACTATAGAAATTTGGTATACTCCAAAGGCATTTTTTCTTTTTTTTCCAATTTGTCTTCCTGCTTCTTTTCAGGTAACTAAGTCTACTGGGGACAACTGTGCCTTATGCATCCTTTGTTTTTGTTGTTTTAGATCAACGCTGTAATAAAAGACTGTAAAAACATTTAAAAAAAAAGAAAGAAAGAAAGAAACACTGCTTGTTAGAGAGTTACGGTGCGTGGTACCCAAGTCTCTGATACCCTGAGTCACTTGTAAAATAGAGATAAAAATATTGATAACAGTAACGACCTGGTTCATGGGGTTGTTTTGAGGGTTAAATGAGATGGTGTTTATAAGGGTGCCTGACACATAGTGAGCACTCAAAACATGTTATTATATATATAATTGTGGAAGAGTAAGATCACGATATTTCACAGTAATATTATATAATAAATACATGTATTTGTTATATTATCATTACAAGTATTATTATATATATTATTATAAGTATTATTTAACTTGGTCCGACCAATATTTACCAGCTACACTGGACCATGGAATCTTTTTTTTTTTTTTTAGATTTTTTAGATTTTTTTTTAGATTTTATTTATTTATTTGACAGAGAGAGACAGACAGCGAGAGAGGGAACACAAGCAGGGGGAATGGGAGAGGAAGAAGCAGGCTTCTGGCAGAGCAGGGAGCCTGATGCAGGGCTCGATCCCAGGACCCTGGGATCACACCCTGAGCTGAAGGCAGACACTTAATGACTGAGCCACCCAGGCACCCCTGGACCATGGAATCTTTTATCAGCTAACACCTATTAATAATCCGTATGTCACAAGAAAAGCGGATCCACTCCAAGGATCAGTGGAGGCTCAAAGAGAATAATAATTTGACCAAGGTCACACAAGTAGTAGTGAACCTAGGATCCAAGCCCAGATCTGTAATGCCCTAAAGCCACAGCACAACCAGGAGTGCTGTGTTCCTATCACAGGGCGGAGGTCAACGTAGCTTCCTTCACTGGCCTGGAACAAGAGTCATCAAACTGGGAAAGGCAGAGGGTCACCTGTTAAAATCCTAACTCGTCCTCCCTGCTCCAATATGCGATTATTTGGTCAATCGGTGGGTCATTCAAGCAAAGCTCTAAGTTGAGCCCCACAGAGGAGCCCCACATGAACAGAACAGAATTCATAAGCTGGAGGAAAGAAAAAAAGTGTGGACATTTCATGAACTTGCTTGTTGTGTAAATTGGTAACCCTTCCCTAGACACCATCCCCTTCCCCAGGGACCATCAGCTCAGGATGTCAAAGGTACTTTCTGACCTGTGCCTGCATTCATTGACCCTGTATCTGTCCCTGTCCCCTATCTACCGGGCATAGTACAGGTGCTGGGATACAGAAGGATATACAAGTTTTGCTGCCTCTGAGAAACTAACAATCCGGCAGGGGATTATAGAGACGTATTAGTTTTGATGAAATGTGTTAGATTGAATACTCACATTAATTTCCGCTCCTTCCTAAAACCCTGTTAAGCTGACAGTTAAGGAATATTGGAGAGAATAAAACAAGAGGCAAGAGAAGATGATTAACTTCCACAAAAAGTTGAAAGCCTGAAAATGGTAACAACAGACAGGAGACAGCTGAGACCAGGGCTTAGGAGCATAGGGAGCGGGGGAGGGGGCGGGGGGGCAGGAAGCCCATAGAGCTCTGGAACTGGGGTACCAGGTGCCCTGAGTGGAGCCATGGAAGCTAGGACTGTGAACAGTCTGGCTGGAAGTTTCCATAAACAGCACCAGGCTCCCCTCCCAGACTCCCTACCCAACCAAGGGCAGCCAGGACAAGACAGGAGCTTCACTCTTTCCCATCAGTCTGGCACAAGCACAAAGTCTGATCATGGCAAATGTTGGGGAAGCTGTGGGCAAACGAACTCCCTCAAACAGGGCAGGAGGGGAGCTGTAGCGGCCACTTTGCAAGCTGATGGGACGGGGTCTTCCCACAAAAATCCACACACCTTACAAGGCACCGGTGCCACTCTTTCTCATTTACCCTAGAGAACGCCTCGGCCCTATGTTCAGGGAGACATAGAAGGATGCTCTCTGAAGCACTCTTTGTAAGGGCGGAAAGACAAACCCCTGGTGACAGTTGAGTAAACTGGGTAACATAAACAGAATGAGTCATGTCAATATACAGGACACAAAATTCCCTAAAGAATGAGGTCTTAGATAAAAGTGGCAAGAGAGCAATACATGTGATGAATTAATGCTGGCATTAATGTACATGTGATTGTGCGTGTAAATGCATATGATATGATATAATTCCACATGTAAGCACATATGATGTACATATGATTCCGCACGTGAGCACGTATGATGTACATATGATTCCACATGTGAGCACATATGATGCGCGTGTGATTCCGCATGTAAGCACATATGATGTACATATGATTCCACACGTAAGCACATATGATGCACATATGATTCCACACGTAAGGACATGTGATGTACATGTGATTCCATGCATAAGCACTTATGATGTACATATGATTCCGCACGTGAGCACATATGATGTACATATGATTCCACATGTGAGCACATATGCGCGTGTGATTCCGCATGTAAGAACATATGATGTACATATGATTCCACACGTAAGGACATATGATGTACATATGATTCCGCACGTAAGGACATATGATGTACATATGATTCCGCACGTGAGCACATATGATGTACATGTGATTCCACACGTAAGCACATATGATGCACATATGATTCCACACGTAAGGACATGTGATGTACATGTGATTCCATGCATAAGCACATATGATGTACATATGATTCCGCACTTAAGCACATAGATGGGGGAGGAAATGCACCGGCCTGAAGACCAGGATTTCCTCTGAGAGAAGCAGAGTGAAGGCTTGTAGTCAAGGGAAGCCCACACTTATCTCTAATGTTCTAATTTTTACAAGGATGTATTTACATGGAACCTCTTTCACGTAATGTATTAACAGGTAATAATTTCGTAAGGCACACTAGATGGCGGACATCGAGAACCAGGCCCATCTGATATAATAAACACCTCCTCCTCTCCATCAGCGCCACTGACACCCTTGTCTCACTCAGATACTAGAGAGGAAGTTTTGGAAAGGGGAGCAGCAGATGTGGGGAAATGAGAGCCTCCCCAAAAGTTTTCTGGGCTCCTGCCTCCACCCCTGGGTCCCTTGCACTGGTTTTCCCTCTTTATGAAGCAAAAGGGCAGAAGGGAAGAGTGACAGGACTTTGCAAGAGGGACTTGGAAAGAGTCTGGGTGCAGGAGGGCTCCTTCAGGCCTGATGACATGGAATGGAGAGGAGGATGCAGTGGGGAGACCCCTGCTCTGGCTCCCCAAGGACCAGAAACTTTAGGAACATCCAGAGTCGGCCTGGCAGCAGGGACATGGACATTCACCCCAGGTAGTGCATGTGGACCATGGGGCGGGGTGGGGGGGGGACCATTCCTCCAGGGACTTTCTGAAATAACTGGGGGATTTCTAGAGGTGCTGGAGTAGCCACTATGTGGGCCACCTTTCTAGAACTATTGAGCCAGTGGGCATTTAGGCCTCAAACAGATCAGTCAAGTGTGTAGGTACTGGGAATTGGGTCCGCACAGAAGCAGAGTGGGGGCAAAGGGAAAGAGCCTTCATTTCTGCCTGGGAGCATGGAGAGATGTTTCATAGAGGGCACGACCCTTGAGCAAGAGGCTAAAAGACTAGTGGATGTTTATCAGACAGAGGAGCAAGGGGACGGGGGCCTGGAAGAGTAGCATCACTGGGGCCAGCTTGGGGAGCCACTGGTAATTCGGTCTGGTTGGGGTCTGAGGGGGAGGGCAGGCCTCAGGGAAAGAGTGGGGGAGGGGGCTGTAAGCTCAGCCAAGGAGTTGGAATTTATCCTGAAGACAATGGAAGTTATTTTAACCAGAGATGCCATGTGGCTAAACCTATACTTTAGAAATTGCTGTGGGTTCCATGTAGTGAGGGGGCTGGTGGGACAAGGAAGGGAGACGTGGTCTGGGGTAGGGAGACCAGTGTAGGTCTGTGGAGTTACAGAGAAAGAGCCTGCATTAAGTCCTAGCAGGGAGCATGGGTTGTAAAAGGACAGAGACAGAAATCCGGGCCACGCTGTGAGGAGCTCAGGACCTCGCTCGGGCCAGGCGTGTGGTGTCGCAGGGACCCCAGGCCAGCAGCCCAGGTCCTCCTGCCTCTGTGGCAGCTCATCTCACTTTCCCCCGTGGGAACCCAGGGAAGGTGGGGCAGGGCAGGCCGGGTCAGGATGGCCCCCGGTGTTCCTCTTCAAGCCCCAGGGGAGGAAAAACCAGCTTGACAGGAACCAGAGCCAATCCCAGGGGAGAGGAGGAAGCTCTGAGTCCTAGGGAACTGTCCCTAGTCCAGGCAGTGGGGGAAGGGAGAGGGTCAGCTCCCCCCCAAATGCCACATTCCACACTCTGGGAAGACCGGTGCCTCTCCCTCCCTCCCACCCCACCCCGCCGAAGGGGCTCAGTGTACGTGACCAGGCTCAGGCCGCTCTGAGCACAAGGAGGGGCGAGGCGGCCTCTTGGCCGGAGTGCCTCTCTCCGCCGCTGCCCTGGCCCCGGGCTCTCCGGGCACCATCCAGAGCCCTGTGCCAAGCCTCAGCCCATCCCACCTGGGCTGGGACACCAGGAGGGCCAGACGCAGGACAGACAGAATGAAGAATGTCTGGTGTCTGCCCTGATTCCACCGGGATGGTCCTCGGCTCCCTTTCCAGCCAGCTAACTGTCCCCCTTCAGGGACAGAGACTCTAGGACTCGGGGCTCCCTCCATTTCAAAACTCATCTGATCCTGCGACTCCCTAGAGCCCTTACTACCCTCGCCCCCGCAGTTCCTGTCCAGCCACTGAAACGGTCTTCCTCCACATCAGGCGTGGCTCCGGGACCCTGGCTACCCCAGCAGTTATGCTGAACATCTACGGAGCGCCACAGGCGACATCCTCGCCCTCCAGGAGGGACCCCGACCTTCCCCAGGCCCGGAGAGTCCTCCCTCCTCGCCTGCCTCCTCCCTTTCCCTACATGTCAGGAACTCCAGCTCCTCTTTCAAGCCAAGCGCTCAGCTTGGGCATCACCTCCTCCTGAACGTCCTCCGTGATGCACTCAGGCTGGGCCAGTTTTTCCCATGACTGCCCCCCACCCTTGACAAGCCCCTGGACTCTCCACCTTAGAGGCACAGCTCTGTCTCCCCAGCTAGACCGGGGTGTGGAGGGAGGAGGTGGCCTGCTGCATCTGGCCGCAGGGCGACTCCAGCCCTAGTGAATGATTAACGAGTATCTGCTGGGAAGGAGGACAGGGAGAAGCCCTTTTTTTCATTCAACCAATGATTATGGACCACCCTCTCTGTGCCAGGCACCTTTTGGATGCTGGGCTTCAGGAACAAAATGGTCAAAAACTCCCTGCCCTCCTGAGCTTTCAATCTGGGTGCGGCAAACACACTGTCATTCTAGCAGTGAGGGGTGCCTGCGGAGGAGCTAATCAGGGAAGGAGTGAACAGCCACTAGAGGAGAGCGGCCATGGAAGGAGGAGTGTGCAAACTCCTGGGGGAGCCAGGCCAAGGGCAAGGCAGAGGGCAAGCTCCCCGAGGAAGAATGAGCCGGGTGTGTCCCAGGAACACCCGGCACCCCCTGGCTGGGAGCGGCACGCCAGGGGAGGTGCGTGCAGGAGAGGAGGCCCAGAGGAGGCCAGGCAAGAGCACAGCACGAGGGGCTGCAGTCCCGTGCTCAAGACCTGGGCTTTTTTCGGAGAGCTTTGGCCAGAGCAGCCCTGGGAGCCCTGGGGCCACTCTCTGGAGCTGGATGGGGGCAAGGGTGCAAGCTGGAAATCTGATAAGAGACTCTAATAAAATTCGAGACGCTGCGAGCTTATTCTGGGGCCATGTGGGAGGGTGTGCGTGTGAGAAGTGGCCTGGGGTGTTCTGAAAGCAGAGCCTTCTGAACTAGGGGAGCTGGTGGGTCAGTTGCTGCAGAGGGAAGAAGAGGCATCCCGATGACTCCTAGCCTGAGGCCTGAGCCTGACGTTTGCATTGCAGTCAGAGGACTGGCCTGGGGCCATGGTTTCTCTGAGGCCCCTCCAGATGGACAGCGGTCACCCCAGAGTCATCCCCAGATCTGGATCATCAAGCCCCCTTAGGTTCTTATTGGGTTCTATCACCAGCACTCACTGTGCCCCGGCAGCCCTGACACCCACCGAGGGAGGGGAAAGGACAAAGGCTGTCCCCACCCAGACCCTCCCCTCACAAGCCCACAGATGGGGGACAGAGTCGGGAGGTGACCTCTGACCTGTGTTTTCCTAAATTTTCAACAAAGGTACAATGGACAGATATCACCCCTATAATCGGAGGTGAGGGGCGTTTATGTATTTTCGATTCCGATTTGCCCCAGGTTCCACTGACTTCGAGTGGGGACTGGCAGGCTTGGGGTAGGGATGGTCAGGTTAGCTGAGTTTCTGGGAAAGCTGCTTCTTCGCCAGAGAGGAAGACAGGCAGAGAGGGGGAGGGACATTCTTGAGAGCGACTGGAATTCAAAACTGCTCTAGAGACAGAAGTTGAGCCCCCGTCTCTCCTGGCCCCTTCTGGCTCTTCCTGGCTCCAGCTGGCTGCAGGGTAAACATTCATTAACAGACACCGCAAAGAATCCCATAACAAGGTGGGCTGCCAGAAGCTGGGAACGCCAGGAGCGCCCAGGTCTGGGGTCTGGTGGGTGAGATGCCCTTTACCCAGAAAAAGAACAGCTGAGGGCCCACCCTCCGCCAGGGGCCTGAGATCGATGGACAGTTGATTGGGAGAGAAAGGGAATCTACACTCCAGCCAAGATACACACACACACACACACACACACACACACACACACACACACATGCAGCATTACCAGAGGACAGAGCCTCATCGGCTCCCATGGGCACCTCACAGCTATTCCAGGCAGGACCTATCAGGCCCACCCTCAGGAAGGTGCATGGGCACCAGCCTGAGACCTTCAGGCCGGGCCAACACCAGAGAGGCAAGGGGAAGCAGCTGGGAAGCCACCGTGCTAAGAAGCCCTCCAGTCCTACCTGAGACCCAGACCCCCTCCCACGGAATGTGCTGGAGTTGGGGAGGGGCTCCTTCCTCTGCAGGCCTCATCTGGGATTAGGGCAGGGGCCTGTGGAGACCAGAACATCCCGCAAAGACATCGGTCCCAGCTCAGTAAACACGCAGCTAGGGCCCCTGGCACACGGAAACCAAACAAACGCGTTTGCACGGACAGATCTGTATCTGCGGTTTCTGAAGGAAGGATTTGAGCTCAGGAAGGAGGGGGGAAGGCTTCAGGAGCCCAGAACTTGCCAGTTTTGCCTGGCCTGTTTTCCCTTGTCCTCCTCCTGACCACTAAGGAACATCAAGCATCCACTAGGAGCCTAGCGAGATGAGTCAGGCGGACTCCTACCCTTGGAGGATGCGAGTGGAGAAACCTCCTCGCCCAGAGCTGTTCGAGCGTGGCCGGCAGGGCCCCTAACAGAGTAGCCGCGGCCCACCCGCACTCACACACATGTTCGGTCACATACACACGCACGCTCACACACACAACTCACACGTGCACACACCCTCACACATGCACACGTGCTCGCACGCCCTCCCATGCCCTACGTGCTCACATGCGCACACGTACACTCACACACTTACTCATACCCTCACGTGCTCACACTCACGCAAGAGCAGCTCTGCCCTCCCTGGTGCTACGAACACAGCTTCCTGTAGGGTTTTGCTGAAGCAGAAGTTCTCCCTCTTTGAAAGCTCAGTAGCTGGCCTTTAGCCCAACTCCATCCGTCTGTAGATCAGAAAACTGAGAGGAGCGGATACTCCAGCTGCCCCAGGTCACACGGGGGGGTTCCTGCTGAACGGACAGCCCCTCAGGCAGGTGTCCTGGACAGGCTGCCTGCCACTCGGGGAAGATCTGCGCTTACGGGAGCGTAAGGTAAACACTACATGAGCAGGTGGCCAGGGTCAGAGGAGAGACGCAAATCAGAGGGCTGCTGGGGCTCAGGGAAGGACAGCACCCCGGAGTGAGGCCTGGGGGGAGCAGGGAGGGCCTCCTGGAGGAGGAGAGCCCAGGGTGAACCACCATAAGCACTGAAGGGAGTGAGGACACGGAGATGGCAGATGGGCAGAAAGTCCCAGGAACAAAGGATCCTTAAAAAAAACAGTCGGTATCTATTGAGTCCTTCCTACAGGCCTGACTCGCTAAGCGCATGACATGCATGACTCCTTTAAATCATCAAAGCTCCTATGCCAGAGACACTGAGGTGAAGAGCAACAGCCCCATTTCACTGACCAGGAAACTGAGGGCAACAGGCTTAAGCTTAAAGTGTGGTAAGTGGCCGAGCTGGGATTTTAACCCAGGAGGTCAGGCTCTATGCCCCCTGGTCTGGCCTCTGTGCCAAAGAAGGATCAGGGCACGAGAGGTTGCAGAGCGGCCAGACTCAGACAAGGAAAGGCCTTGCAGACCAGGCCACTGGATTTCTTTCATTTTCTTTTTTCTTTTCCTGCAGAAGCAACAATGGCTTTTGCATCAAAAGGTGACACATGAGACACGTCCGATGAGTCAGACAGCCAGCTGCAGGGTGCCCCGAAGCTGGGAACACGGGGCTATCGTTCCGGCTGGGCGTCCCCACACCCCCTTCATTCCTTCCCTCTGCTGCTCCCCCCCATCTGAGACTTATCGCCTCAAGACCCAACAACAGCGGCTCCTCCCCCAGAGCTGATGTCCCGTGCCTCCCGCAGTACCAGGCTCCTCCGTCTCCAGCCAGCTTTGATCAAGTCAGTCAGTCTGCCCACACACTTCAGTGGCCGCCAGCCCACAGCAGGAACTCTCCACCTGGGGTCCTGAGACCCCCTGGATCAGCATCACCTGAGGAACTTGTTTAAAATGCTGATGCCTGGGTGCCCGCCGCCACCGGGTTGCTGAATCCAGTCTCTGGGGGCGAGCCTACATTTTTAATAAGTCCACATCTTCTGTCTGCTCCAGGCTCTGAGGCCCACTGCAGCTTGAGACCCACTAGAGATTCATCTAAGCCCCGTGTTGGAACCGTGCAGGAGGGGTGGAACAGACACAAAGATAGATCAGCCTCGAGAGCCTAGCCATGGCCAGCTTGCTGGCCAGCAGGGGAAGGCTACGCGTAGCCAAAACTCGGGGTGGGAAGTAAGAGACCCAGTTCCAGGCCCAGCTTTGCTGCTGTCTATCTGGGTGACCTCGGGCTCAGGTGAACAAAGCCTCCCCTTGTCCAGCTGCCAAATTGTCAAAAACCATAAATAAGGGTCTGAGATTTGTTCTTTCGGCAGGCTAACAAGTTAGCCTGCCACAGTTTTATGGATGCTGGCAGACCAGAGATTCCTGGGTCAGATACAACGGACCTGATTATTCAAGGCACAGCAAGCAGTCGGAGTTTCATGCTTTCGTTGATTCCTCTCCCGCTGTCCATCCAAGACCACGGGCTGATGCAAAGCTTGACCCAGCTGGGTGCTCCATATGCAATGGGTTTTGAATCACAGCTGAGAAACCCCAAGCTTTGGGAAACCAAATCTTTTATAATCAGCAGCAAGCAAACCTGTGTGGCCTTTACTCCAACGGGAAGCATCATCATTGTTATACAGAACAGGAAAAAAGTCACCTGCCTCTGCTCAAGTGGGAGATGCTATAGCTCCGCCCTCCGAGGCAGTCGGCTCCTAAAACAGCCTTGAAAAGACAGACCGCATCGGAAGCCTTTCGGCGCCTCTGGTTGCAAGATGCGCAGAACGCATGCACCAGATCCGTGGGCGATTGTCTCCCAACATAAATGGAGCTTCTAAGCTGTAAACCAGATCACACAGGGGAAAGACACCCGGCATAGGAGAGAGAATTACAGAGGAGATAAGACGAGTAGGCAAGTAACCAGAGTCAAAGGTGGAAAGTGATAAGCAGGGAGCCTTTCACAACAGACCTTGTGGAAATGACAACAGGGGAAATATTTGCAACTTATATCGTAGGCCAACGGCCAATATCCTTAACACATATGAAGAGTTCCTACAAATAACTGAATAAGAGATCGATCACCCAGGAGGGAGAAAAAGAGCAAAGAGTAGAAGCACACCGTTCCTAGAAAAGAATATACAAATTGCATTTAGAGATATGAAAATGTCCGGCCTCCCAGGAAGAGAAAGGCAAATTCAGACTATCGTAAAATCTCATGTTTTTACAGGTGTCAGATCAGCAAGGACGAAAAGGGTTGCTATCTTACCGTGTGTTGAGAACAGGGGAACCAGACACTCACACGTTGCTGGTAGAGGTAAAATGAGGATAAACTGTATGAACAGTGATTGCCAACATCTATCGAGATGTTAAATCTGATTCTTTGCCCTACCAACCTCTCGTACAGGTGTTTTCACTTTCAGGAGTAGTTTTGCACACACAGTGCAAAATGACATTGTGTGCTAAGATATTCATTGCCGCGTTATTTGTAGTAGCAAAAGAGTGAAGACCCCTAAATGTCCATTATATGATACCTCTTGTACTGTAGGCTACTGTGCAACCTTCAGAAAGAATGTGTCCAAAGGACTGATAGGAAAGATTTTTCAAAGCATTTTATTAAATGAAGAAGTAAGACTGCAGAGCGACGGGCATCACTGGCTACACTTTATACATGTGCTCCGGGGGGAACATAGACTTGGACAGGTTTGTAAATGCAGGGTAGCTTTAGAAGGACCCGCAGGAAGTGACAGCGCAGGCTGCTGCTTGTAAAAAAAAGAAAGAAAAATGGCAAACTTGAATGTTTGGATCTGCCAAGAAATTTGGGGGGGCTGGAACCCCAGGTCTGCACCTCGCACGGCCTCAAGTCTGCAGCCCCTCTGGGTCTCAGCGGTGGCCGGTGGCCTCCACCCAGAGCCACGCCCCGGGGAAGCATCATTTACTCCTCCATTCATGCGCCCGGCCAGGCTGGTGCTCTGAGACGGAGCTGGGCGGGATGCGGAGCACGGAGATGAGAGACCCAGGCCCAGCGCCCCGCCAGCTCCCCGATAGTGGCCGAGGGGGAGGTGGGGTAGGAGAGACCTGTACAGACGACTACAAGGCAGAGGGTAAGCAGCCTCGTGTGGTAGTTAAGATTAATGAGTGACCACGTAGTGAGACAGTGAAAAGGTTGGCCTTTGAAACGAGCCACACCTTGGTTCGGGAGCCACCCCTTAGCCTGGCCCTGCTATTGAATCTCCCCAAGCTTCGGTTCCCTCCCCTAGAAAATAAGCCCTGGGTTTAATTCATGGATCCACTATTTACCTTAAAGCCATGTCACTCAAGGCCAGTTACTTACCTACCTCTCAGAGCCTCAGCTCCCTCATCTCTGAAGTGGAGCCAATAAGATCAGTGTCAGAGGGTCTGTTGGGGAGAAGTCAAAACCGTGTGTCAAGAACAGTTCCCCGGAGGGGGGGGGGGGGCGCCTGGGTGGCTCAGGCGGTTAAGCGTCTGCCTTCAGCTCAGGTCATGATCTCAGGGTCCTGGGATCGAGCCCCACATCGGGCTCCTTGCTCAGTGGGGACCTCTGCTTGCTCTGCCTCCTGCTCCCCTGCTTGTGCTCTCTCTCTCTCTCTGACAAGTAAATAAATAGAAATCTTGAAAAAAAAAAAAAAAAACAGTGCCCAGCACAGAGTAAGCCTTCAAGAGTCAACAGTTCTTACTACCAGTAGGAGGATTGAAGGTGACGTGTCCACCATCCCAGCACTGGACAGCCACTCAGCAGGCACGGGCTATTATAAAAAATCCCGTGGAAGGCGCTTACTGCTTCCATGCTTGGTGGAGAAGGAGGCAAGGGGGAAACAGTCTTCCTAAGAGCTGGGTCTTCAAGGCTGAGTAGTGGGGAAGGGGGTGGGGGGCTCCTAAAATGGTCTGGGCCTAACTGGTGAGCAGATGGGGGGAGTTCAGGAGCATGGAACAGTTCAGGGTGGTGGGGTGTCAAGCTGGAGGAAAGAATTGGAAGGTGGAGGCTGGCACAGGCCACGGAGGGGAAACAAGCCCAGAGCAGGAAGGGAGCATGGGAGGGGAGGAGAGGGGAGGGTGGTACTGATTCTGAGGAAGTCTGCAGTGGGAGTCGCATGGCTGGGAGGGGGCAGGGCGAAATGGAGGACACCCGTGGGAAACAATTACAAGGGTATTCTGGCCACCATACCCGAAAAGAGCAGCGCTAAGTCCTGGAGGAACAGTCCCGCCCCAGCCCCACCACCCTCGGGGGGCCAGTCCGCCTCATCACCTCGGAGGCCAACTGGGTTTATTTTTGACATGGAGTGGGCACCGGCCTTCCAGCTTCCCTGGGGCTGGTCCCCCAAACCACAGCTTCCTGCAGCCACACACCAAGCCCTGGCCTCTGCTCAGGTCGTCCCCTCCACCTGCAGCAGCCCCCCCTCAGCCCTCACATGTCTAAGCCCCACCCACCCCCGGGGCCACCTGCTGTCGGCAGAAGAATGGCCCTCCAGAGATGCATGGCCCCAGAACACCTGACCACACGCCTTGTGGCAAAAAAGGGGCTCTGTAGATGTGGTGAAGTTAAGGGTCCTGAGATGGAGAGATTATCCTGGATTATCTGTGTGGGCTCGATGTAATCGCCAGGGTCCTCGAAAGAGGCAGGCAAGGTGGTCAAGGTCAGAGGGAGGAGATGGGACCATGGAAACAGGGCAGAAGGATGCGCTTGGAAGGAGGAAGGGGCCATGAGCCAAGGCATGCAGCAGCCTCTAAGAGCTGGAAAGACAAGGAAACAGACGGTCCCCTAGAACCTCCAGAAAGAACACAGTTCTGACGACACCTTGACTTTGGCCCATAAGACCCATTTCAGACTTCTGACCTCTGCAACTATAAGACACCAAGTTGGTGTTGTTTTAAGCCACTTCCTCTAGCCAGTGAGCAACTTAAGGGCAGGGTCTGGCTCATTCATCTCATGTTCCCATCATCCTGACCCTTCTCCTGGATCCTTCCAGATCCATTCCCCATGCTTCTGTGCCCTGCGCTGATGGAGGAAGGCTGATTGGCCAGCGGGAGGCGGCTGCAGGCGCTGGGGGGTATCTGTTAAGCGCCCTGGGCAGCCTCCCCACCACCGCCCTCACCAGCTACCATCCACCGCTCCCTCACCTGTCCTTCAGCCTCCTGCTGCTCCTCCCACTCCCCTCCCACCCTCCGCACCCCAGGTTCCCTACTCCTGTCCACACTTCCAAAACTTGTTCTTTCTCTAAACTCCTTTCAGTTGGTCCTGAGAGTCTGAAGTATCCTGCAGACCCCTGACCTGGCAGGCATGGCTAGTCTGCTGCAGCCGGCCTGATGCACGTGTGCATGTCTGTCTGTCTGTCTTAGATGGTGACCCTGTGGGGGCTGGGAGAGGCCCACAGAACATTCTCCTCCAGCCCCAGCCACAGGGGCAGGAAGAAAGGCCTTAGCAGGGCTGGAGAGCAGGAGAGGGCCAGCAGCTGGGGGAGGAAAGCTTCCTGAACCTCGCACTCAGCAAGGGACCCCACTCACCACACAGGCCCACCAGAGAAGTCCCAGACCACATTTCTCCTCTGGCCCACCCCGTTCCTGGTGTGCACCAGACAGGACAGGAGCCGGCAGCCTGGGGCGGGCACAGGGCCACACCCTTGCCTCCCGCTGTCGGGCAGGCGGCCTCCCTGCCTGGTATCCTGGTGCCTGGTGCCGCCAGGCCTGGCCAGCCCCCACACTCCTTCCCCTTCACTCCACAGCATCTGGGCGGCTGAGTGACTCACCCCGCAGCCCTCACACCCCGCCCTGCCCCGACCCCAGCAGACCTGGCCCCTCTCAGCTCCATCTCTGCACTGGCTCCAGCGATCTGAGCAATGCCTGCCCTACGCTCTGCACCCCAGAGTCCATGGCAGCGCACCCCTGCCTCGGGGAGGCACGGCAGGGCTCTGACATTCCCAGCCTGGATCCCAGGGGAGAAGGCTATACAGAGCACAGGGCCTGGCAGCCCCCCCATTTACAACACTGACTACCCTAGACCAGGTGCCTGGCTGTCTCTTTCCATCCTTATGTCTGCTTCTGATTGTCACCTCCCAACAGAAATGATTACCACCCATTTTACAGATGAGAAGAGGAGGTACAGAAAGGTTGAGTGACTTGCTGAAGGCCACCTTAGCAGGTAGTAGTGGAGGTGACTCCAAAGTCCCTGCCTGCCGCAGCACACCTTCCCATTAACCCTAAGCCAAATTCACGGGAACCTGAGTGTGTAGGAAACGGGGCAGGATTTTGAGTCGGAAGCTCTGGTTGGAGGCCAGGCTCTGCCTTTAGCAGCTGGCTAGACCTGGCCAATCCCTCAGCCTCTCTGAAACTGTTCACCATCCTAGCAACAGGGACAGTGATCCTGCCTGGCCACCTCCCTGGACATGGGGAAACTCAACAAGAAGAGGCAGCTCCTGGAAAGAGTAGTTTCGAGGAGGGGGTTGCGAGGTGGAGCAGAGGCTTGGCGTCTTGAGCCACGGAAAGAGGTGTTGGTGTCCACTCCGGAGCCAGCACGGCTTTGGACAGGGCAGTCTCCCCACACGCTCCCCAGGCTGGCCTCCTGCGTCTGCCTTTGTCCTCCCCTAGCAGAGCTAGCTCCGCCCCTGCAGCCGGCGCCCAGGACCCGGCCGACTCGGTGCCACAGCGCCCCCTGGAGGCCTGCGGGGACGCTGCCCTGCCACCAGGCGTGCTCCTTCCTGCCTTGTGCGCCCTCTTTCTGGACTCCTAACCCTCCTCAGTTCTGAAGCGAGAAGAAGGGTCAGACAGGGCCTAGGTGGGCAAGGGCAGACCCTACACTCCAGGCTACTCCCTGGCCTTGCTACACACAACAAAAGGGCGTTGAGCTGAGAGCGGTACAAGAGAAAGAGTCCCAGGAGGGCTAGAAGTCCAAGGACCTAGGTTCTAGCTGTGTGACCCAGGGCATGTGTCTTTCCTTCTCTGGGCAACAAAGGAGTGCAGGAGGCCATCTCTCTAAGGAAAGGTACTTCCCCATATGGAACACTCAGTTTCCCTGTGTGTAAAATGGCCACAAGGGGCCGCTGCAGCCACAGCCGTGAAGGAAGCCGGCACCCACATCCTCCCAGCTCGACTACCTGCCCCCATCGTGCCCCTGTGGCTTCAGCCTCCTACCTCCCAGTACCAGACCTGCTGGAATCACATGTAACCTGAATGATGAAAAACTTCCAGGAATAGGACCATCCTCGTAATTCGGTTCTATTGGGAGTAGAGTTTATTGGGACCCTTGGAGATCAAGCTACGGAAAGCAGGGCAGATAGGAGCATATATCCAATGAGACCTCAAAACAGCCCTAAATCTTTTGCAAGGGGCTGAGACAGGATGCCAAAAGAAAATCCACTAGTCATGGAATCCCATGCATGTGGGTTCAAATCCGGGAGGGTCGTGTGTCTGTCCATAGCTATCGATCCTAAGACAAGTCTCTGAACCTCCCAGAACCACCAAATGGGAGGGGACACTCTGGGGGGGGGTGTCTGTGTTTGGACTAGGGGACCCTCCACCAAGATTTCCTCTCCCCCAGCAGTTGCCCCACACAATGGGGAAGTGGGCATAGGAGGAAACTTTGAGAAATTTGACATTGGAAGATTGCACAGCCCGAACACAGGACCTTCAGTGAGCCCACTTCTCTGGCATGGTTTTCAAAATGCTTCATGATCCAGCCCAGCTACCTCTCCATCTTCAACCCTCAGAGCTTTCTCCCTCCCACCACTCCACACTTGCTCTAGTTTCTTTTATTTTTTTTAAGATTTTATTTATTTTTTTGGCAGAGAGAGAGCAAATACAAGCAGGGGGAGAGGCAGAGGGAGAAGCAAGCTCCCTGCCAAGCAAGGAGCCCGATGCGGGGCTCCATCCCAGGACCCTGGGATCATGACCCGAGCCACCCAGGTGCCTCACTTGCTTGAGTTTCTTGAATGTTCCAGGCTGGCTCTTACCTGCAGGCCTCCCCACTAACAGCACCTCCAGGTCTGTCCCATCCCACCTGCTTCTCCTTAATCCTCTCCCTGGTGTTCCCTAATCTAGACCGCACGCCCTGCTCTGAGCTGCAAGGCCTATGTTCCTCCCTCATCACAGCCCTTGGCTCACTGGACACGGTTTCTGTGTACCTATATGTCCTGGTGGATGGTGAGGTCCACGGGGACAGGACCACATGCTCTCGGGATATTTGCCAACTGCATGCATAACCTGGGAAGGGAACGGAGGGCCCCGTGTGGCTTTGCTGGAGACAGCCACTCTTGTCTTCCTTTACCCTCAATCCCGCAAGCGTGACTCCATCTCATAAGGTTACATCCGCTCTGAATAGTCTTTGTTCATTTCTAGTAAGCCTTCCCCAGGGCTGTCAAACTTTGGTCTGAAAATTCCAAAGCATCTCAGACATCAGCAGGAAGGGAAAGGAAGGGAACCAAGGGACGAGAAAAGAGGATTTCGCTTTCCTGGTATTCAGACCTAAGGGAAAACTAGAGCAGCTCTCCCCTGCAGCAGGAGGGGAGCCATGACATTGGAGAGAGAGATGAGAGGCCCCACAGGAAGGAGAGAGCTTGGGAAATGCAGGTTATCTTTGAAATTGATGAGTTTCAGAGTGATTCTTCAGTGGAGCCAGGGGTCTTCTGCCGCAGCCCCATCCCTGCATGTGTCACACTTGAGCACGTGTGTTCAGAAGCTCAGACATCAGCATCTCCGCCAACCCACCCTTGCCTCTCAGCAGCCCCTCGTCACACTCTGCCCTGGGAAGCGTGTTCCCGGTCCTCCATTGTGCCACACTCAGTGCCACCTCCAGGCCTTGACAGACGCAGGTCCCCCAGCCCAAAATACTCACCCCGCCCCAGCACGCATACACGTACACACACAACGCACCTCCAGCAGCTACAACCCAGATAAACCCAATCATCCCTCAGGTCTCAGCCCAGCGCTTCCTCCGTGGAATGTTCCAGGACTAGATCAGGCACTCCCGCTATGCGCCCAGAGCCCCCCAGACTTCCCCCGCAGGTACTCAGCATGCTGCACCATGGTTCCTGGTCTTCATTGGTCTCCCCGACAAGACCCTACAGGCAGAGCCTGTGTCTGCATGGGTCACCATTGTGGCCCCAGCATTGAGCAGCATGCCAGGCACAGGACAGTCCCTCAATGAGCACCTGTTGAATGAAGGGCTCAGTGATTTGATAAAAGTAGATAGGGGCTCCACCTGGGGGTCCCAATGAGCAGGACGCCCAGAGAAGCCAACTTTCTCTCCACCCCCTCCCCACCTTTGGGTTTGTCTCAAACATGACACTCTCCTATGGGTTTTGTGTTTTCGTGCTTCATTTCCCTGAGGTTTCCCTCTGTCTTGACAAAAGTTCCATCCAACAATCCCCAACACATCTTAGCCACGCTGAGAGGAACGCATGAAAGGGATGTGTTCCACTGGGTTTAGTCCAACTCCAAGTGAGAATGATAAGTCCTTGAGGCTGAGGGCACTGGTGGCAGCAAAGATGGATTGAGAGATTCCTGGGGAAGAGATTCCAGGAAGCTCAGGAAGACCAAAGCCATCTGACAATGTATGAAGGTCAGAAGCAGGTGCTGTTGGGGCAGAGAGGTCCTTAGACACCATCTGGTCCAATGGCCTCATCCACTCCTTACTCATTCACTTACTCATTCCTTTAACAAACTCAGACCAAGTGCCTTCAGAGGGAAACTGAGGCCAGAGACTGCAGAGCTCACTCTTGGCTGTTTGCACGGTTTTCTCAAAACAGCTCTGCTCATCGGAAGCCCATCTCTGACCTTAGAAAGTTCTAAAAATTGTTAGAGGCCAGGTGGGCAGTGCTGGGAGGGCAAGATTTGGAGCCAGGCCAACCTTGGTATGTGTGACTTGGGCAAGTGACTCCCCTTCTCTGAGCTTGTTTGCTCATTGGCGAGTGAAAGCAACAGTATTTACATCCCATGGCTGTTGTGAGAAATAATGTGTTCCGAGAAACTCAGTGACACACAGAACATCCCTGTCCCACACCTGTCATAGCAGCCTCCCCAGCCTCCGTGGCCAGGTCAGGAGGCCATGCTTTCCAGGCCCCAGGGCTCCTTCCACCGTGGACGGTGCTCACAGCACCATTCCCTAATTACCAACCCGCATGCCTGCCTCCAACACGAGACCGAGAACCCCGTGGGGAAAGACCCTTCATCCATTTTCCCCCCAGTTTTCTTTCTTCCCAGCCCTGATACAGAAAAGTCACCAATAAATTTTTGTTGAATGAAGGAACAGGTGAATGAAATGATCTGAAGAGGACATGAAAAGAGAAGCTCCGATGAGAGTTTCAGAGAGACAGCTTTGACACCCCACCCCCGCCTTGCCGTTCCTCGCTAACTTTTTTTTTTTTAGATGTATTTATTTATTTGAGAGAGAGCTCACAAGCACGGTGGGGAGGAGCAGAGGGAGAGGGAGAGAGAATCCCAAGCAGACTCTCCGCTGGTCGCAGAGCCCGACGCGGGGCTCAATCTCATGACCCGAGATCATGGCCTGAGCCAAAATCATGAATCCAATGCTTAACCGACTGAGCCGCCCAGATGCCCCTTTCCTCACTAACTTCTAACCTCATGCTGAACTGTGTCTCCTGGCTTGTACTTGGTGGAGGCGTCCATCTCCTTGAACTTCCCTTTGGTTTCATGAGAATCCCCAGACAGTCCTAGTGGTTCCCAGTCTAGGAAGAGGAGCAGAGAAGGGAATGTTGTTCCTGTCTGGGCCTGAGGTGGGGAGACAGCACCAGAGCCCCAGGCCAGGAGGGCCAGCAGCAGCCTCCACCCGCAGAAGAGACTCGCAGGGGCGGGGGCCTCCGTGAGATTTATGAGTCTTGGAGCAAGGGCTGTTGGAGCCAAGAAAGTTTTCCAAGGCCATCCAGCTGTCACTCTTCATTCCCCCACTATCTGCTCATTTACCCATTCTTCCCTCTGGCAAGCACAGACCCAGGGCCTTCTCCGGGGGGTGGGGGGGAGTGGAAACTGAGGTCCCAGGAAAGAACCTACATGGGCAAGTTTGCCCATCGTCTTCTCAGTTCTTGTGCCGTCATTGCATAGGGCATTTCTCACAAGCTTCTGCTTATGGGTGCTGCTTGCCTCTGTATTCATAGGGGGCTCAATAATTGTTCAAGCCCAGACAGGGCAGGAAGAGCACCAGCTTTGGAGCCAGGCCAAACTGGATTTGAGTCTTTGCTCAGTCACTTACAAGCTGTGTCACTTCCAACAAGTTACCTGACCTCTCTGAGCTAGAGTATCTTCTTCTGCAAAATGGGCATAATCATCTCCGCTTTGCTGGAACAGAGTTCTAGATTCACATCCTGGCTCCACCGCTTGGAAGCTGCGCGATCTTTTTGGCAAGTCATCGAATCCCTCGAAACATGTTTCCTCATGCATGAAACGAAAATATCAACAGCATCATGAGGTTGCTGGGAAGACTAAGGAAGGTGATATATACGAAACGCCTTGGATGCAGTAAGTACGTGATAAATGTTTCTCCCTGCCCCTTCCTCTTGCTCTTGCTCTTGGTCACCCAGCTCCTTTGCAAAGGAATTCTCCACGTGGTGGCTGTGCCTCCCCAGGGTAGAAGCCAGAATTAGCCCTCCAGGCTCCCTGGCAGCTGGAACACAGACACATGACCCGAATTCCCCCCCAGCCAAACCCATGGCATAAGCTTGCGAGCTGAGAGCTAATGACCTAAAGAAGGAGGTGCCCCGTGGGATCCATTCTGGCAGGAGAGGCCGCAGAGACCCCCGGAGCGGCAATGCCAGAGCCTTAGCAGTAGCATCGGGGGAACGTGCCACTGAATCCACGCCCACAGACAGGGGCAAGCGTGAGCCTTCCTCCAGCTGCAAGCCTGCAAGCCTCCTTCTCTGGGAGCTCTTCCCGGGGATTCTATGACGTCTCTAACGTCCCTTAACAAACTGGCTTCAGAGTGTGGCTTCTGATCTGTGCAGGTAAAAACCCTGACTGATTCAGAATTTAGTAAAAAAAAAAAAGTGAAGGCCGGCAAAAGATTCCTAAGAAATCTCTCCCTGGGTGTCTGACTTCCTCAGCCTGTTCAGGCCGCCAGACAAAAATACCACAGACTGGGCAGCCTCCACGACAGAAATGTATTTTCTCACAGTTCTGGAAGCTAGACGTCCGAAATTAAGGTGTCGCAGATTTGGTTTCTTCTGAGGCCTCTCTCCTTGGCTTGCAGATGGCCGCCTTGTCCCTGTGTCCCCCGCAATCTTTCCTCTGTGACAGCACGCCCCTGTTGGTTCCCTTGGCGTCCAAATTTCCTCCTCATAGAAGGACACGAGTCAGAGCGGATTAGGGCCCAGCCTAATGGTCTCGCTTTAACTTAATCACCACTTTAAAGGCCCTGTCTCCAAGGGAAGTCACCTCCTGAGGTAATAGGGGACAAGGCTTCAACATACAGATTTGAGGAGCTACAACTCAGCCCATAACGGTGTCAACAGACCTTGTAATTCAGGGTGTCCCCAAGTGACTCATCTCCCACCCCAGCTGCCTCCACTCAGAGCCTTCCCATCTCGGTGGGTGATGACTCCTCTCGTCCAGTTGCTCAGACCAGACCAAAGATTCGGAGACATCCTAGACTCCCTTCTTTTATACTAACATACAATCATTCAAAAATCCTGTTGGAGCCACATTCAAATTATGTCCAGAACCAACTGACCTGACCGTCTGCACTGTGAGTGCCCCGGTCTCTCGCCTGCATTACCTCCCTCCAAACTGGTCTCTGCTTCTACCCCTAGTCCCTTGTGACAGCCAAAGAGATCCTTCCAAGACATCACTTCGATGGTTCTACTCCCCTGCTGGAAGCTGCACATGTTAGTCATGCTCATCGACACCAGCTGCCGTCAGGACCCCAAAAATCTCACTGGCTTAACGTGATGAATGTGTGTCACTTGCTCGCAGAAGGAAAAAACTGGTTGGGTAGCTCTCCTGAACGCTCCCTCCAAACGATAACTCAGGCATCCAGGCTCCTTCCATCCTCTGCCATCTACCATGTTGGAGTCCTTTGCTTTCTTCTTTTTTTTTCTTTTAATTTTCTTGATTTGAGAGAGAGAAAGAAAGCATGAGCAGGCAGAGGGTCCAAGGGAGAAGCAGGCTCCCCACCGACCAGGGAGCCCAAGGCAGGGCTCGATCTCAGGACCCTGGGATCATGACCTGAGCCAAAGGCAGACACTCAATGGACTGAGCCACCCAGGCATCCCTGGAGTCCTTTGCTTTCAGCAGTGCCTTCCGTGGCTTTCCCATTCCACTGAGTGTCAAAGTCAAGTTTTTTTAGAGTACCCCACACAGCCCTGTGTGGTGAAGCCACGCCTTACCTCTCTGACGCATCCTCCACTGCTTATGTCCTCCTTTGCTCTGCTCCAACTACATTGGCCTCCTTACTCGTCTTTCAATATACCAGACATGTTCCCTTCTGACCTTAGGGTCTTCACACCACAGGGCACGCACTGTGCCCAGATCAGTCTCCTACCATGTACGTGCCTACCTGACTCCCTCACTCTGTCAGATCATTGCTTATATTTCAGCTTCTTGATGACGTGGACCTTGGCCACCTTTTTAACCTTGCCATCCTTCCCTCCCTACCACAGCACTCTAATCCCCCTCACCATTCCCTACATCTCTCTGCCCTTACCACCTTCAAATATATCATAATAATTTATTTATGTATTATACTTGGTGTTTTCCCCTCCCCCTACCTATAATGTAAGCTCCAGGTAGGCAGGAATCTTCGCCTCTTTTGTTCCCTGAACAGTGCCTGGCACAGAAGGAACATAATACATTTCTACCCCGTAAGTGTTGTTGAAAGAATGACATGAGAATCAGAATGGTTGTCTGGCCTACATGGACCAGTGTAAATCCAACTATTATTAAAATATGGAGCTCTGCAAGCCCAAGGGGGGCAGTGATGAGATGGGGGTATCTAGTTTCTTCTAACAGTACCGGAGAGTTTAGAGAAAGAGTAGTGTGCTCAAATTCCCAAGTTCTAGACTTTATAGGCAGTCAGGAGACCAGGGACTTTCCATGGCTACACCAGAAAGGTCTCTTATTTCCTGTACTTACCAAGCTGAAGTAGCTAAGGGTTCATCTCAAAGGAATTCCCCCAGTTGCCAAGCCTTGCGTCAATTGAAATCACAACCTTGTCAAGTCTCCTATGTAAAAATTAGACTGTTGATCTGGAAACAGGGACACTCACAAAATTGGAATGAGTATATAGGAGAGGATTTCATTGACTTACAGTACCTCAAACTCCTAATTATCCTCACGCTCCACCCTACCACCCTTACTGCCTCCAAATTCTAAATAAGTCGGATCTCTGGAAAAGAAGGTACATTATAAAGTCAAAGCTTAGAGAGAAAGGGTTACCCACCAGGAGAATTTCAAGATGTTGATAATCTGTATCAGCAGAAATGAGAAGATTTGGGATTGAGAATTAATTCTAATTTTTGATCAGGCTGAGTTAATCAATATGGAGTCATTCACCAGAGATTCACAGTTCAAGTACTAGCTTGAGTATCTGGGAGTGGGTCTAAATATTTGCTCAGTTGGGTGGCAGACACTGAACTCAATGGTGGCCTATACAAAATAAAATTGAGTTTCCAGAAAATTCCTGTTGTAATGAAGAAGGAATGCAACCAGTTAGGGAAACGGGAATGTTGGAGTGGAGTTATCATGTGGAACCCATTTAACGATTCTCCAACTATGAAAGTCCGGAAGACACTGGGTAGACTTTGGCAATTAAGAAATACCTAGGCAAGAGGGAACACAGAATCTCTGAGAAGCACAGTAGCAGTGTTCTCTGAGGATGTGGGTGAGAGATGCTACCACCGAATGAAGATCCCTATTTCAATAACAATGGATTCTAAGTGTCAGAGGACAAGTAGGGGCATTTTAATGCTGGAGGGCTAGAATAGTAGGTAGAATGATAAAATCTGTAGGGATCTATGATTGTGGTCAGTTAGTCATGGGTCTCTAAGATCAAAATATATGAGCAGCCCACCAAGGTCCTGATTCAGTCAGGATTCCATTTTAAGTAACAGAAACAAATCTCACTTTTTTACCAGAGAGGAATTTAATACAGAGCATTAGGTGCTTACAAAACCGTAAGAAGACTGGAGCCTCATACTCTAGATTGGGCCTCTGGGAATAACTCCCAGATTAACACCACAGAACTTGCCTCCATGGGAACTCCTGGTCTGTCATAATCACAAGGCTTGGGAATCTGTAAGCCACAACCAGATCTGTTGACCCCAGGACCATATAGTACCTACTGGATTGATACCAGCCAAAATATTTCCCACTCTAGACCCTGCGCCACTCGATTCATGTCCCACAGAAGCGTATGTGACTGGGAAAATCTAAATTGCACCTTCAGCCATAGCTGTAAGGGAGTCTGGGAAAGTTAGGTCTAAGATTATCAGCCTTTAGAGTACAGGAATGCTCACTAGAAGGATGTGGGACTGATATGAGCAAGTCAGTCTTCCATATGTGCCCCAATTCCCTATCCCACACTCCAAAGAGAAAACTTTAGGTCAAAAAAAGGCCTGTCTCAAGCCCCATGACAGAGAATGACAGACTCATCTAATTCCAAAACCAGAACTAACTCAGAGATGCAGAGGGCTTAGAAAAAAGGGAAGTCCAGGTATCCTTGAGGAAAGACTTCGCAATAACATCATAAGCACATAGTGTATGTCTACCTCCAAATCTTCCCCATAGGAACCCGTGGGCATTTACAAGAGTAGCTATATATTGGGGGAAGAGAAATACCCAGACCTGGTTGGATTATTGGGCACTGACTCCTCACTAGCTCTAATCTCTGAAAAATTGGAGGTTAGCATAATAACACTGTGGTTTACCAGTTAGACTGGAAGCTTATGTGGGTATATGTTATATCTGTCATTTTGATTACTGTTCTTTCCCAGGTACATCCAAAAACTACATTTCCCAGCCTTCTTTGCCACTAAAATGAGTTTCTACACCATGTGAGCTTTAATTTAGAAGAAGTGGGCTCCACTTGGGACATCCAGTTTGCCGGCATGATGGCAGAGAGAGAATGGTTCTGAAGTCCTAGCTGTGGACGCTGTTTTTTAATTCAGCAGGCCAGATCCTGACTTAGAAACTTCCAAACTCATGCCAGAGGCAGCAACTCCCTTGGCAGACCCATTCTGCTGTGTCTTTTTGGGAGATGTTAAAAATTCAGCCTCTATTTTTTTTCTCCGGCACTCCTAATGATTCTTCGGGTTATCTAGAACTCTTATAAATCCCTTACTTGTTGAAATAGGAAGAGTAGCTTTTGTTGGTTGCAACGGAGAATCTGACCAGTACAAAGGATAAGATAGCAAATGGAGTTTTGATTTAAGTCTGCTTCTCGTGAGCCCAGTAGTACACTGGACCTATCTTGTGGTTATTACCTAGTGTCTGAAGTGGAATAGATATAGTCAGTAAATGGCTCCCTGATCCATACAGTAAAGATTATTGTGGTAAGAAGAGCCAATAACACTACACTACACCTCTAGGAGAATGACAGGGATTAGCACCACAGAAAAGTTTTGATAAATTCAGGGTTGATGACTCTGATCATTTCCCAACTAACTTGCCATTTTCCCTGCGTAGAATACAGACAGCTGTTAGGGAATGATTACTTTGCAATTTATCACATGGGTATTCCAATAGCAATCAGTGATCCAGATTTGGTCTACTTACTAGAACAGACCACCATAGTCCCTGGCCCCTGATGTGGAAAACTCTTTTTTCTTTATCCCAATAAGCAGAGAATAACAGAATATGTTTGCTTTCACCTACAGAGAAAGCTGTACATCATTCCCAGGATATGCAGAGAATCAGACTTGGGGTATGGGCAACCAGAAACATTGCCCAAATCACTCAAAAGGATTGTGCCAAGAGGACACCACTGCCACTGCTACTGGGCCCAGAATTGCAGCTCGAACAGTTGATGTTGGGCACTGCATATCCCTGCAGAACCACCATTTCTGTGGCCTCAATAAACCATGTGTCTCTGCCCCAGCTCTGTTCCTGCCATATTAGATTCCACCCGGTGCTTCCTTCACATTCAAATCAGTCTTGTGTGGGAGCACCTGATTGGCAAAGCTGTGTCACATGTTCATGCCCTTGCTGCAAGGGAGGTTGGAAAAGCAAGTTTCTGGCTTTTCTCTTGAGGAGCCTCAGACTCAAGATGGGCAGTTCTCCAAGTAGAGGTTGAGAGAAGATATAAAGTGGTAGGAGAGGAAGACAGCTAGTAGTAGGAAGAGAACCAGGGAACAGAGTAACCAGTTGCACAATAAGTGGTGGAGTACTAGCGAAAGAATCACAAACTCTCACTGCTCCAGCAACCTGCTAGAGCCATCTTGGACCCAGAAACACCATTCACCTTCCATCTTCATAAATCCCAGGATCTTGAGTTTTCCTGAGCTTCTTGTCACTCCTGTCCTAAGTTTACCTTTATGTAACCTCTCCCCCAATAATCTGGCCAATCTGTGGCAAGTTGTGTTTTCCAAAGATCAATATATCCCATTCCACATGCTGATCTTCAATGTGACATTGACACTCCTCCATCTTGTTTTCTATTTCTGCTTAACAAATTATTGCAAATGTAGAAGCTTAAAGCAGTACCCATGTATTAGCTCACAGCTCTGCAGGTGTGACTGGGTTCCCTCTGAAGTGTATCACAAGGCTGAAATCAAGGTATCAACCAGTCTGAGTTCTCATTTGGAGACTCTGGTGAGAAATCTCCTTCCAAACTCTTTCTTGTTCTTGGAAAAATTCAGTTCTTTGCATCTAGAGGGCTGAGATCCCCTTTTTCTTGGTGGCTTTCAGCTCCTAGAGGCCACCCACATTTCTTGCCACATGCACTTTTCATCTTCAAGCCAGCAGTGGCGTATCAAAATCTTGTGCTTCAAATCTTGGACTTCCTCTTCTATGATCAGCCAGAGAAAACTCTTCCCTTTTATTTTTTTTTTTTTATTTTTTTTAAAGATTTTATTTATTTATGTGACAGAGAGACAGCCAGCGAGAGAGGGATACACAGCAGGGGGAGTGGGAGAGGAAGAAGCAGGCTCATAGCGGAGGAGCCCGATGTGGGACTCGATCCCAGTACGCCGGGATCACGCCCTGAGCCGAAGGCAGACGCTTTAACGACTGCGCTACCCAGGCGCCCAACTCTTCCCTTTTAAAAAGCTTATCTGATTATGTCCGGCCCACCAGATAATCTCCCTATCTTAAGGTCAACACATTAGAGACCTTAATTACTTCTCCAAAATCCCTTCACAGTAGTACCTAGATTGGTGTTTGATTGAATAACTGGGGTCATCTTGGAATCCTTCCCACTGCAAGGTCTATGCTTCCTCTCTTGGATCTAAGCAGGCCCACGACTACAGCAGAAGGGACACTGCATGACTTCCAATCTAGATAGTAAAGCAAAACAGCTTCTTCCTGGCTACTCAGAAGCTGCCCTGCTGGAGGGACCACACTGAAACTCTCCATACAGAGCTGCTGAAGAGCCCCTGCAGGGCCAGCCCCCACATCTGAGTCTTTCCAGCCCAGGGGCCAGACATATAAGCCAGATTTCAAATGACTCCAGCCCCGAGCCTGTGAGCCACAGTGACAACAAGTGGAGAAGAGGTGAGCTGTCCCCACCAGGCCTCCAAACCAACATTGTTCTTTTAAGCCTGCAAGATTTAGGAAGGTTTGATAACCAGCTGTAATATCTGGAACATAGACTGAGGGGTCATCTGTCCCTAGTCAGGACAAGGAGTTTTGTATCAGGCCCAATCAGAATCCTTGGAGAATTTTGTTGGCTGCTGTCTTGTGAAATATTCCTTACTGTGTCTTGGAGCACTTTCCTTGAGCTATATTTTTAAACACCTGTGAAATCTTCCAAAGCAAAACCATATTGTTTTTGTCCTGTCTCCCTCTGTACCTAACACATGACCTGCAAATAGACTATGGCAGACTATTTGCACACATTGGCCTCAGTTATGGCCCTCCCTATATCCATGTCCTTGCCATGTGACTTTGTAGCTCCCACCATCAAGAAGAGTCTATTTCCCCTGCTCTTGAATCTGGCCAAGGTTGGGACTTGCTTTGGACAGTAAGATGCAGCCAAAGTGATTACTCTGAGCCTAAGCCTCAAGAGGCCTTGCGTCTTCTACTCACTCTCTTGGGACACTTGCTTGAGCTAGCCAACTGGAGGATGAGAGTCATGTGCTTCATTCACCCCCAGCACCCTCAAACAACATGTAGCCAAACCCCAGAGGCAGAGCCACTAGCCAACTTTGCAGCTGACCATAGATGCATGAAGGAAAATAGAACTGCCAGTCTAAACCGCCAACTGCAAAATCATGAGCTAAATAAATGGTTGTCATTTGAATTCACTAAATTGTGGGTTGCTTTGTTACAAGCAAAAGTCAACTGATAGAAAACCTAACCAACACTTTACAAGTGGATTCAATTGGTTCTCTCTTGACCTCCTTTCTGTCCCTTCTTAATCCCAAAGAACAAATGGGTCAAAGTCCAAGTTTTATTTGCAGTAGGAAAGCTTTATTAGGAGCTTGAGATCAGGCAGGGAGGGGGGTCAGCCCCAGACCAGACAGTGGAAGAGAGGTCTCCCCAACCCTCCCAAGGGAGGGAGCCAATGGGCAGCTAGAGGCATACATGCCCACTCAGCCCAGTCCCAAATGAGCTCTGGGGCTCATTGCCAGCTATTCCTGATGCCAGAAGACAACAAGCAGACTTCTTCAGGGGGCTGCCTGTCTGGAGGACACTCAGCTGGGGCCAGGGCCAGGAAAGTTTACAGGAGCTCTAGTATTGATTCTGGTAGCCTGTGGAGAGATGGAAGAGAGGTAAGAGTGACAGGGAGACAAGGACTTGAAGAAAGATGGGCACACTGGGAGCAAGGAGACTGGATCTCAAAGAGCTGGAAGGACCTTGGGGTCCCAGTGGCCCCCATCTAATTCCTAAAGCACTCCTGAAGCAGCCCCAACAGATACTCTTCCGTTTCTTTTCTTTCTTTTTTTTTTTTTATTTATTTGACAGAGAGAGAGAGCACAGCAGGGGGAGATGCAAAGGGAGAGGGAGAAGCCGGTTTCCTCCTTCTACATTTAGATTATTATGTTCAGTATATGCCCCTTTAGATGGCTACACCATTTAACTGACTTGTATGAGCCAACCACTGACTACAACACCTGAACGTCTTCTCTAACTGAACTGTTGCTGATCCAGGTCTCCCCATCCTCATGATGATTAAAAGCACTTGCTGTGGAGAACCACAGAGCTGAGTCCCTCATTTATTAGTTGTATGACCTTGAATAAGCTACATATCTTCTCTGAGCCTCATTTTCCTTATCTCTAAAATGGGTATAACAATACCCACTTCATAGGGTGTGGTGGGAAATATATAAGATAATGCACAATTTCCAACCCATCTCCTATGCTATTGAGACTCAGGACATTTGTAGATTTGGTCCTAGCCTCACCCAAAGCTCTGTCAAAATTAATGATAATTCAGAAACAAGGGCAAGTGTATGACACCTCACTAGAGACCTCCCTAAAATCTAGTTCTTTTCAGAATATGCATTCCCCAGAAAACTCAAAGATACTAAAAAAGGGGTGGTACCTTGACAGCTTAACACCTGTGCCTCCCTGACCCCACAAGCTAGAGTTGTCCCTTACCCTGTTTATCATCACATTCACCAGATTTGGAGGAAGAGGACTGGGACTGAGATGATCTTCCACTTCCTCCTTTGGATCCACTTCCTTCTTCATAGCCACCACCACTTCCTCCTCCATGGCTGCCTCCACTTCCTCCTCCATGGCTGCCTCCACTTCCTCCTCCAAAGCTGCTGCCTCCACCATAGCTGCCTCCACTTCCTCCTCCAGAGCTACTGCCTCCACCATAGCTGCTTCCACTTCCTCCCCTGCCTCCACTTCCTCCTCCAGAACTACTTCCTCCACCATAGCTGCCACCACTTCCTCCTCCATGGCTGCCTCCACTTCCTCCTCCAGAGCTACTGCCTCCACCATAGCTGCTTCCACTTCCTCCCCTGCCTCCACTTCCTCCTCCAGAACTACTTCCTCCTAAGTAGCTGCCTCCACTTCCTCCTCCAGAACTACTTCCTCCACCATAGCTGCCACCACTTCCTCCTCCAGAACTACTTCCTCCACCATAGCTGCCACCACTTCCTCCTCCGTGGCTGCCTCCACTTCCTCCTCCAGAACTACTTCCTCCACCATAGCTGCCACCACTTCCTCCCCAGGATCCTCTTCCATGACTGCCTCCACTTCCACCTTGATATCTATTTCTGCCACCTCCAAAGTGACTTCGTCCAGATTCATGAGATTCACTGAGAAGGAAAGATAACACAGAGAGAAAAATTAGTGACCCCATATGCATACTCAAGGGTAGACCTGGACAGAGTCAAGACCCAAATGTGAGTCTTGCTAAGGTTTCCTTTTGCAAGGCAGAGGACAGCCTGGGCTGACACCACAGCTTGAAGGGAGAGCTTCCCTCTCTCTGGAGCAAGGACTAGTCCCTTTTCTCATCATCACCAACCTCCTTTGCCAAAGCCCAAATGCCTAGAGGTTCCCCTACAAGATGAAGAAGTCCTCAACCCATCAGACCCTTGTGTACAGGAACTTCCCTAGCTGCCTCTATCCAGAGGGACAGATGTAGTGTCAGGAGCTTAGAAATTCCTAGGGATTCCACAGAGTCCTGGGGAACCTACAAGTCCTCCTGGCCACCCTCAAGGAGGCTGCGGTAGGTCTTAATTTCCTGCTCCAGCCGTGTCTTGATGTTGAGCAGAAGGCTGTATTCCTGATTCTGGCATTCAATCTCTTCCCGGATCTCAGTGATCTGGCCCTCCAGGTTACTGATCTGCTCCTGTAACTGCTGCAGCTGGCCACAGTAGCGGTTCTTGGTGTCTTCCAAGGACTTCTCCAGGGCCGATTTCTAGGAGGCAGGAGGAGGCTATAAGAGGGATGCTACTTCATAGTTCCTCCCCTTCCCGCTCCTAGGGATCATGCCAAGCCTTCAGTGCCTCACCCTGGCAGAGGGTCTAGAGCAGAACTACCAACCTTGCTGAGCTGAGACTGCAGTTCAATCTCCATCTCCTGGATGCTGTGCCGGAGCTGGGTCACCTCCTTGTGGTTGGACTCCATCTCCCGGCCACTACTCATCACTTCGTGCTCCATCTGGCTCATCTGAAAACCCAAAAGCTCAATGAGAACCAGGCTGGACCAGAGACTGCTATGGGCAAGGTTCTGCCGCACTCATCGGGACCTTTGTCTCCAGGCCCAAGAGTGAGCCAAAAACAAAGACACGTCATCCTGAGTTCTGGATTCTGCTAGCCAGCCAGGGTAATCCAATTCTCTCAAATTAACATTCCCTCTCAGCAAGACTTCAAGACTCTTCACACTTGTCCCCAGACCACCTTTCTAACCTTATTTCAAACTGACTCCCAAACCCACACCATGCTCCCATGTGCCAGGGTCTATGCTAGGCACTGGAGGCTCAAGGAGGAAGGGAGTCATCAGAGAGCTCAGTGTGGCATGAGAGGCACACCATGTACCTCTACTAGATTCTGACGGCACATAGCTTTACATGAGTTGTTCCTGCTCTGCCTTGTTCACATATGTAATAAACTGTGAGCTTCTTGAGGGCAGCAGTCTCATTTGTCTCATCTCTGAGACATCAGGACTTCACATAAAACCTGGTACTGACAAGCTACACAATAATTTTGTTTATGGTTTAATAAATGAAGTTGGATAGATGGCAGCTGGACGAAGAGATGGAGGGATGGGAGAATAGAGAGATGGGGTGGAGGAGTGGAGGGATCCATGGAAGACAGAGAGAAGGTTGAATGGGCAGCCCACTCTGCTCACCTGAGTCTCATATTGCTCTTCAATGTCCCTACGGTTCTTAGCACTGATCCGCTCATACTCCTCACGCATGTCATTGAGGATCTTGGTGAGATCTTTGCCAGGAGCAGCGTTTATCTCCACACTGACATCTCCAGAGTTCTGCCCAGTAAACTGGTTCATCTCCTGCCAGGAACAAAGGAGATGTGAGGTCAAGGGCTGGGATCCTCTCCACCAACTTTTAGCCCTCCCCCTCTCCCTCCCCAGAGGGACAAAAAGGAGGCACAGTTGTGAAGGCAAAGCCCAACCACCACCATAGGCACTGCAAAGGAGGCACTGGGAGTGTCCTCAAAAGTCAGGGAGACGGTGTCTCCCAAGCAGTGCCCCACAGCTGTCCCTTCACTGTGTCTGCACTTCTGTTCCTCCCTCTCCTCAATAAGCCACAGATGGCCAGGACCTCCTCATGATTCTTCTTGAGGGCAATCAGTTCCTCCTGCAAAGACTCATACTGCATCTCCAGGTCAGACTTTTGCATCGTCAGATCATCCAGCACCTTCCGCAGGCCATTGATGTCAGCATCCACTCCTTGTCTCAGGCTGTTCTCCATCTCATACCTGCAGACCAGCCAAAGGTAGGGAATGAGCAAGAGGGCACCAGTCCCTATAGGGACCTTCAGAGTACTAGGGATGGAGAAAGACTGATGACAGCAGAAGGATTGGGAGCAGAACTCACTTCATCCTGAAGTCATCCAATGTCATGCGAGTGTTGTCAAGATCCAGGAGAGTCTTATTGCTGCTCACTGTGATGTTCACAATCTGAAAAAAAAAAAAAAAGAGGAGATGGCGTGGAACTCATGCTCCCCTGCTATGACTCACTGCTGGGAGAGCCAGAAGCCAGGCAAACACATAAGAGATGAGGACCCCATCCAGGAAGATGCTTAAGAGGTAGGAGGAGCTTCCAACAGCTGCTACAAGGCACAGACCCTTCACAGGCTTCAGCAAGGATGTTCAGTGTGGCATTCATTCATTCATTCATTCATTCATTCATTCAACAAATACTTGAAGATGTCCTACCAAAGACACTGTGGAGTGTAGAGATCAATGAGATATTGCTCCTCGAGGAGACTGCAGTTAACTACTTCATCCAAAGTTATCATAGAAGAGCTCAAGGAAAGGAGAGATGACATATGGTTATAGGAGATCAAGAAAAACTTCAGGGAGGAGGTGACAACTGAATTGGTCCCTGAAGGATAGCTAAGGTTGCACATGGATAAATAGATGAAAGAGGTTTGGTGTAGAAGAAACAGAATATCTAGAGGCTCTTTATCAGAAGTTGTAGGAACTTCCCCTTGTAAGGCAAGGGGAAGAAAGTAGCTAGACTGTGAGCTCCTCAAGACAGAGACCAAGTCTAGGTACATCACAATGTCTGCCAAGAGCAACAATGAGGGTAGTCATTCACTAAATTGAGTGAATGAATGAATAAATGGATAGACAGACATGTGGATGGATAGATGAGTGGATGGATAGATGGATGGATGGTGGGAGGATAGGTAGATGGGCGAGCGTGTGGGGGAATGGAAAAGTGGATAGATTACTTCAATACCCAGAGTTCTAGATCCTGTTCATCACATAAACAACTAGCATGTGTACCTGGAAAGATCAAGACAGGCCTCTATAGGAGCCCAGGAGAAGTAGGAAGGAAGAGATACAGCTTCTAATTTTCCAAACTAGAAAACTCTAAATTCCTAGGGAGTGAGAGGAGAAAGAGGCACAGATTTTCTCTTCTCTTGAGCCATATGATCTACCTGTTTGGGGAAATGGCACTGTTACCTCTTTGTCATATGATTACAGAAGTTTCAAACCAACAGGGACCTAAGAGCTGGTCTGCCCATCCTCTGCATTAAATGCATAGGAGAACAGGTGCAGAGAGGGCATCAAGTTTCCCAAGATCACACAGTGAACTGATGGCAGACCCAAGACTGCATCACTGGCTCTCAGGGGAGTGCCCCCATCTCTATGCTCCCTCCACACTGCCTCTTCATTCCCAGCCTGGGGCCAGGCCAAGAGGAGAGCCCCACATCTAGCCCCAGGCTCACCCATGTTAATCTAAGCCTCTTCTTGGCTCTGCTCAGACTCTGAAAGTTAGGAACATGGTGATGAAAGCCCAGAGCATAGGCCAAAGTCCCAGCCCTGGTGCCATCAAGAACCAAACACAGTTGGCTTCTTTTTTTTTTTTTAATATTTTATTTATTTATTTGACAGAGAAAGACAGCCAATGAGAAAGGGAATACAAGCAGGGGGAGTGGGAGAGGAAGAAGCAGGCTCCCAGCGGAGCAGGGAGCCCGGTGCGGGGCTCGATCCCAGGACCCTGGGATCACTTCTGAGCCGAAGGCAGACACTTAAGGACTGAGCCACCCAGGCGCCCCCACAGTTGGCTTCTGATGAAAGTATGTTTCTAAAAAATGGATTCCCTGACTATTACCTAAGCTGGGAGTCTAGCATCTGACCTTTTTGGAAGATAAGCATGTGTGTGTATGTGTGTGTGAGTGTGAGTGTGAGAGAGAGAAACGACAGAGAGACCAGGAGAAAGGGAGCAGAGTTTCCCCACTTACCTGGTTCTTGAGGTCTTCAATAGTGTCATAGTAGGGGGAGTAATCCCTGTGGAAGACCCTGGGCCCCTGCTTGTCATACCATTCACGGATCTTATTCTCCAGTTCCTTGTTGGCATTCTCCAGGGACTGCACTTTATCCAAGTAGGAGGCCAGCCGGGAATTGAGGCCCTGCATGGTCGTCTTCTCATCGGCACCCAGAATACCACCAGCACCACTATCAAAGCCACTGCCGAATCCCCCAAAGCCTCCACCAGAACCACCCCCAAAGCTTCCAGAGCCCCCAAAGCCTCCTCCAGATCCACCCCAAAAGCCCCCAGAGCCTCCAAAGCCTCCTCCAGATCCACCCCAAAAGCCCCCAGGGCCCCCAAAGCCTCCTCCAGATCCACCCCCAAAGCATCCTCCAGAACCACCACCAAAGCCCCTAGAACGTCCACCAAAGCTACCAGCACTAAAACCACCCCCAGATCCTCCACCGTAGCTGGAACCAAAACTGCCACCACCTCCCCTTCCACAGGCCCCAGAGCTCCCCGCTCCATAGCTACTGGAAGAGCTGAATCGGCCCCCTTCTCCACCAGCCCCTGAGCAGCTCCTGCGGCTGAATGAGGACATCATGCTGCCCCCAGCGCCCCCAGAGCTGTTGCGGCTCCACGGGGAGGACATGGACTGTCTGCAACTCATGGCTGGCCCTGCTGCAGCTATGGGATAGGAAGCAGTCGTCAGAGTGCTGCTAGCTCCCAAGTGCAGGGTGCAGAGCCATCCCCGAGCCTTCCTACTTATACCCCCAGCTGAAGGTGGCACACCTAGGTGTGCCCTCTGTCTGCACCAGCCTCCCCCCACGGACCGGAAGGAGGTCTGAGTTCGGGAGGCGGCAGAGCTGCCCCGGGCTCAGCGTCCTTTGGTGACTGCCCGGAGGCAGCCCAGCCTCTCTCCATTGTGTGGGGTAATTTGGTGATATTAGGCTGTCAGGGGCACCATAAATCAGCCCTGCTCCCAAGGGGGTGACCTAGATCTTGGAGTTGGGTCTCTGGCCAGCCCGACAGCAGGTCTGAGACTTAGCCCCTCTAGGATAGAAACTCCCAGGAGTAGACTCACCTCCCTCATGGATGATTCTCACTCTCTGCACCCCTCCCTGATCCCAGCTTGTGCCCACTGTGGGGAAGCTGGGACTGGGGTACCAAGGAGTTACATAGAGGAGGGGGAGTCACAGCCCCTGCCCACAGAGAGCTGCCAGTGAGGGCGAGAAGCCCAGCCCCTGCCTTCCCAGAGCCCCAGTCTGATGGCGAGCCCAGTCCTTGCTCTCAGAGCCCCAGTCTGATGGAGGAGAAAAGTGGCATGGCAGAGAGGCCGAGACGGGGACAAAGCAACATGTCCGCTAGTGCTCGGAAATGGCAAGCAGGGCTCACACAGAGGACGCGGGAGAAAGACTGAATGAATAAAGTGGCGCTGGTATCAGCTGGCTGAGCTTTGAGCAGGAAGGCAAGGGGCTCGACTGTCCTGGTCCTTCAGCAGGGCCCAGCAGTGGGTATGGAATTGACCTTGGTTGACTGCCTAGCCCGTATGGAGCCCTGGGAGGGATACGGAGATGTGTGGCTTTTCCAGCCTTCCTGGAATTTGCGAGCTCCCTGCTCCAGGCAAAAAGTCAGAAGCATGTTCTGGTGAGCAAGGCCAGAGACAGGGGTAAGGAAGGTGGGGGGCTCTCGTGCCAGACTACCTGAGTCAACCCTAGCTCCCCACTCACTAGCGTGTGACTTGGGCAAGTTAGGTAAGCACTGGGTGCCTCTGTTCCCTCCTCTGTAAAAGGATGATGTTGATGGTGTGTGTGTCTCCTAGGATGTGACGCATGAGAAGTGCTCGAGAAACTGTGTGACTGCCTCTGATCATTGAACCCCAGCAGGCTCTCTGGACTCTGCTTTCAGCTGTATCTTTGCCGTCAGCTCCTGGCTGCTCTCCCCGCCTCTCTCAGTCCTGACTCCTCCCCCATGCAGCAGCCGGAGTGGTCTTTCCAAACCCGGGTGTGACCATATCACTCCAGTCGCTTCCCTTCACCTCCAAAATAAGGTCCACCTTCCTGGCACTCAAGGCCCACACCGATCTTTCCATTCCAGCCCCATCTGCCATCATTGCCCAGACCCCCTAACCAAATCCTGCCATGCTCCCAAATGCCCTTCAAACCTCAGATAATGCTCAGAGCTTCCAGTTTGCTCCAATTCAAATATGCCTGCATCTTTTCTACCCAGAGACTCCTACTCATCTTTGGCGACCCAGGTCTGTGCCCCCTCCTCCATGAAGCCCTCTTGCATCCTCTCCCTCTGACTTTGCACTTGGCTCCGTTGTTCATCTTGTACTTGCCCCAGTGCCCAGCACCATGTCTTGTCCAAGTAAGATCCCAGCACATATGGAATAAAGGAAGGATAACCAGTCATTCCAGGTAGAAGATGCTAAGAGCTAAAGGTGAGAAGAGAGGTGCCAGGTGGTCAGCAACAGCTTCTGGAAAAGGCAATGACCTCTGGGCTGTAGCAACAGGATGCTCGGGCTTCATAAAGGACCAGTGTTTCTTGAGATGCTTTTAGGCAACGCACAGAAACTCTGTGAAATAATGTTGAGTCACTTGGTAAGAAAAACATTCCTTTTTCTATTTTTCAATCTTCCAATCAGTCAAGGAGCAAATCTCAGGTGGACCCTACAGCCTCTTCAACACCTCCCTCGTTGCAATCGCTGCTTCACAAACCAAAGCTGGCCTTGGGCTCGGAACCTATAGAAGCAACAGCATCTGGTTAGAAGTGAAGTATTTATTTATATCATTGCCTTCTATTTCCGGCAAGCGATTCTGATTTTTGGTTTTTGGTAGTAATAGAGTAGTATAGGATTTCTTTCATAAATGTGTATTTGTTGAAATGACAGGTAGGCTGATATACCGAAATGCAGTAACTATTTAAATGGGTAGTACAAAATATTAAATATTACATAACAAATTAAAAGGGTAGTACAAAAAAATCTTGAAGGCATTTTGTGAATGCCTAACACCCGGGACACTTACACCACGGCTGGTGGCGAGCGCGTTGTTTGTAAACCTTTCCCAGGCTCCTGCCAAGCTCTGCTGGTGAGCCCGGCACCTGCCTGCGATGTGATTGGAGCCCTGGGAAGGCCACAGCCTTCTTTACCTGATCCCCATGTGATGCTGCCACCCCAGGATGTACACCCCAGGTCTCAGATGCATGAGCCGGAGAGAGGAGGGGTGGGCAGAGCTGGGGTGAGCAGGGGAGGCCAGAGCCAGCAGAGCGGCACCCCTGGGACCCTGCCTGTGCATTCTCTGCGAATGCCCTCATGCTGGGGGGGGGGGGCGCTCCTAAACACCCAGGCCTGACTCTGTTGGGGGAGTCAAGACCGACCTGCCTGACCAGAGGCTCCCAGCTAGTGTACCACTACCCAGCTGGCCTCTGTGAGAAAGCCCCTTTCCGGCCCTGGTCCAGAGCCCTCCAACCCCTGCCCTCAGCCCCGTCCTCAACTCCCACCTCTCCCCGCCCCTCCCCCAGGCTGGCCGGAACCCACAGGCACTCAGAGCAGCAGGGGACACCCCTCAGAATTCCATTGCAGCTACTGGGGGAAGGCTGGGCTGCCAGTGGGAACACCCAACTCCCAGGGGGGTGGCGAGGTGAGGACTTAACAGTTCGTGTGCTCCGTGTCGACTGTCACATCTGGCTCTCGCCTGAATTTTGGACTCATTTGGCCAATTTTCTACCTGAATTGAGGGAACCCTGGTCCCTGCCAGCCCCGCTCCCTTCCCTGAGTGCTAAGGGGTCCAGGCCTTTCTCCCACATCTGGGCTGTCCCCACACATCTGCTCCAGGACTTGCTACCCTCTCCTGACTCTCTGTCTCTCTGCTCGCTCCCTCTGGCACTCCACACTGGTGCCCAGGGAAGCAGTGGAGTGGAGAGAGAAGGGGCTGCCTCCCAGCTCCACCTTCCCTGCCCTGGGCCTTGGCCTCAGTCTCCTCATGAGAAGCCCATTCATACGCGGCTGTCAGGGGCCCTAAAGACAGCACGTGCACCATGCCTCGTCTGGAGGGGTCTCTGGATGAATGCCCAATGACTTCGCATGGGCAGCCCTGCTCCCCACATCTGCCAGTCCCCTCCACATCTGGCCCTACTTCCAACACCAAGAGAAGCTCGCTGGGCTCACAGTCCTATGGCCGGTAAACGAGGCCCTCCTCCCGTAGTCCTGGGCACCCTCCCTTCTCTCCCCAAGTTCTCCGTCTGGCACAGGGATCCAGACTGCAGAAGATGGGTTCAGGATGGGGAGGCTCACAGAGGCCTGGCCTGGGTGAGCGATTTTCCTCTGGCTCACCTTCCTACCCTCTCAGGGCTCAGGGGCTGCCCTCTGAGTCCCACCCGGACCACCTCCCGTAGGAAACCTCCAGAGCGCGAGTGAGAAACGGTGCACCCTCAGGTCAGGGCACCCTGGCACCTGGGACCCAGGGCGGATCTGCACTGCCTTTGCAGCCCCACGCACAAGGCTGCAGCCAGCACCCACGGCGCCCGCACCCACAGTGCAGGCCCTGCCCGCAGAGGGGGAGGAGTGGGACACAAGGAGCTGCTCGGACTCAGGCGAACGGAGGAGCAGAGAGGAAACCAGATTCCACCTGCAAGGTGCCCCCAGAGGGCAGGGGGTAAGGGGACTGGGGGGTGAGGGGACAAGGACAGCCTTCCTGGGGCCACAGGAGCCCTGCTACTTGCCTGCAACCAGCCGCTCACACCCGCACTTGCTGTGTCACGGAGCCCCAGGTGGGGCCCAGGGAGCGCCCTGAGTCATCGTGCGTGGCTGTTCTGGGAGGCAGGCGTGGGCCCGCCGGCCAGCACCTCCATCACCCATCTAGGCAGGACCGGCCGCTGGCTCAGGGTCAGGCGCCTTCACCTGCTCGCCAACGCTTCTTTCCTCACATCTTAGGCGCCAGCCGCCACCCCACGTAGCCAGACCCCGTGACACCAGGGGCCCTGGGCAAGGGTGCGAGGACATACCTGGCAAAGAGATTCAGAGCACCAGCTTTTGGAGCCAGACAGGTCTGAGTCCAAAGCCAAGTTCTCCCACGCGTTGGGGGAAAGTTGCTCCCCTCGCTGAATCTCCATTTCCTCACTCTAAGTTGGGATTCACCTTCTCTTGAGTATTTACTGTATTCCAGGCATTGTCCCGAATGCTGGGGATAAAGCGGTGAGCAAGCCGGACATTAGTCCCTACCGTCTTTGACCGTTACGGGATAAAGCAGACCCTCAAGAATCAATGTATAATTCAAAACTGGGTGAGTGCTGTTGGTGGGAAAATGGGGAGCACATAATGAAGCTGTGGCCCCATCTGGGTCTCCCTGAGAAAGAGACACTTCAGTGAAAGGTGAGTAGGAGTGAGCATCCCCAGGAAGGCATAGACAGCATGTGCAAATGTCCTGAGGTGGGAAGGAGCAACGTGACTGCAAAGACAGAAGACCAGTGTGACTACAGGGTTGATGGTGAGGCTTAAAAGTGCAAATATAAAGCTACTTATGTGGGCCCAGCACCTAGTGAGACATTTTCCTGTCCATGGCATTGTGCCTGCGCCTTAACTTCCCCTGGAACCCTGTGGACAACTTGGGTCCTCAGCCCTCTCTCTTGTTATCAGTGTACCCCTCTGGTCTGTTGAGCCCCTAGTAAGATCGAGGACCTGTGCTCCGTGGGGGCCAGGGAGGAGGGCACACAAAGGTTAGAGGACCATGATTTCTTCCATCAAGGAACCTCCAGGGCTTCAAGCAAGACCCCCATTGTTTTGCCTGCCCTGTTGAATTTAATCCTCACAATTGTTTAATGAGGTAAACACTAATTTTTAGATCATTTTACGGGTGACTAAATTGAGCCCCAGAGAGGCTATCTTGGCCACAGTCACAGAGCCAAACAAACAGAAGGTAGAACAGGGCTTGTCCTGCAGTGAGTGGGAGCTGAGTTGGGCACAAGGCTCAGGGCTCCCTCTTTCCACCCCCAGCCTCACACACACCTTCTGGGGCCCTCTCTGCCTCCCTCCTCAGTCTGCCTCTCCTTGTTTCAGTCTGTCTCAATGTACCCCCATGTTCCTCCACACATGAAAGAGCAAATTTCAATAAATATGTGTGAGTGAATGAATGAATGAATGAATGATCCTCACTGCCTAGTTCTAGCCCACGGCCTTCACTCTTGTCTCCCTGTGACTCTGTCTGTTCCTGACCCTCTCTCTGTCTTTCTCTGTCTCTGACTCTGTCTCTCTGTCTATATGCATTTGTTTCTATCTCTGTGTCTCTTTTTACCCTTTCTCCCACGCCAAGATGCCCCGAAGTTCATAAGGGGACCTCAAAGGAAAAAGCTTCCTTTCCCAGGCCTGGGCCTACAGCTGATGGTGCCACACAGAAAAGCCCCAGCAGGAAAGTGCTGGCCCAGCAAAGGGCAAAGGGGGAGCTGCTGGTGTGTGTCCTGTCTGCCGGAGGCCAGGCCCTTGCCTGGAAGTCCCTAGCATCCCCTTGTCCCCTCTGTAGCAGCATCCAAGCTCAATGAGGTGGGCCAGGCCGGGACATCAGGACCTTCAGCCTCCTGGGCCTCAGGCGTCCTTGGGGCTGCCCCCTCTGACACTAGCCTTTGGGACTAGATGGCTGCATTACCCAAACCAGGTCATCTGCGGCCTTGGGGAAGAGCCTTTCACCAGACCAGGTAACCACAGGGCGATAAGGCACTTGGGCCCATTAATCCCTGGACACAGCTGAGCTCCTCTCACAATAAAAAGGGCCCCCAAAACTAAAGAGGACCCAGTATTACAAGGTGGCCCATCCGTAAGACAAGAACGTCGGAGTCAGCTAGGAAAAAATTCGTACTGGTCCCGTGGGGCTCTCAGCCTCCTCCAACCCGGGAGAGAACACAACAGGAAGGAAGCACAAGCCTGGTCAACCGGAGGCCTGAGCACCTGGTCCACTTCAGTCTGTATGACCTAGAGGAGGCCGCTATTCCCTAAGCTGAAGGCGTTGGAGGAGCCATCTCCCACACTCTTCCAGCACTGCCCTTCTGCACTCTGAGAGGGCGGGGAGAGAGGCTCACTCCTACCAAAGGGCAGCAGAATGGGAGCCAGAGAGGCCACGTGACCTGCCCTAGGCCTCGGAGAGGCAATTCCTCCTGCCTCCACTAGACTGTGCTGTGGAGTCACTTTCCTGGTTTCCTATCATTCAGATCTGGGGTGGCAGTGGGGGAGGCAGTCTTGCCATCCTCAGAGTGTCCGGCCCTGGTCTTTAGGTGGGTTCTTGTGGTGGCAGGCCTTGTGAACAAGAGCACTGGTCAGCAGCAGGACCCAAAGTGTTGACTCCAGTCTTCCTGGTAGAGTATGGTGGTAGGGAACCCCAGAGAGGGGTGGTCTCCATGTGAGATTCTGGTAGGACAGCCCTGCCTGCTCTCTTCCTCTGGGGCCCAGACAGGGTGGAAGCCCCTCAAGGCCCACTGTTTGAGTTCCTTCCCTCCCACTACCAAACCTGCTTTCCGCCAGGTGGCCTCCAGCCACCATCTTTACCATTAAGCAAGCCCACTCCCCCTATATTCCCTCCAAACAGTAATGGCAGCCAGTCAAGAGGAGGGAAGCTCACCACACCACACTCAAGTCTTAAAAAATCTCACATTCTATATTCCTCTAAAGCAGATCTCTTTGGGGGGGTGGAAACTTTAATCTGCCACCACCTCCAAAGCAGAATCTGAGGATTCTTACACAGTCTGGAACATTCTAGGCTTCAGTCCTCATGGGTGACAGCTGATAGGTTTGGCTCTTTTCCCAGGTCGATATGGCCTCCCAAATGTGAGCCACTCCCCAGATTCCAGCCACGAGTATGTTCATTGCCCAGCTGGGAACCCTAGTCCCTACGGTCCAGCATCCCTAGGGATATCATTTGGGTCCTATCACTCATAGGGCCACAAAATCATCCCTTCCCAGTATCCAAGGAAACTCCTTCAAACGCCCTCCTCCCTGAGTTGTCCCCTCCTACCTCCAAAACTAATCACTCATCTCCAGAACGGAGCACCCTCCCCCAAATATCACCCCAGATAAACCCTTCTTAATACCAAAACTCAGGTAAAAAAACACAAGTTTCAGGAGTTTCAGGAACACAAAGCAGGCCTCTCTTCCCTGGAGTGAAGAGGAGGTGAAGAGAAACCAACATCACTTCATTCCAATTCCTAATAACTCACCCTCTTACTCTACCATTTATAGAGCACAAACTATGTACCAGCCACAATGCTAAACTCTTTGCATGAGATCATTCAATCTACCACTGGCCTTATGCGGTAAGGGTTTTCATTCCCTATTTTGTAAAAGAGGATCTTTTCCAAATTCTTCCAGGCTAGTCAGTGTGGGAGCCAGGACTCCAACCCAGGGTGTCTAATTCCAAAGCCTAGGCTTTTGGATCCCTTGCTCTCCAGAACTAAGTCTTTCTTTAACCCCAGCCCCCTCCTTGGTTCCGCCTAGAAGTTTCATTCACACAACCCAATGAATGAGCTCTTGCAACTGACACAGTGACTAGTCAACTCTTTCCTAGCTTGGGGCCATGAGCCCTACCCACCTCAGGAATCTTCACTATGCACTCAGGTGAGATCCTTCCCTTCCTCCTCCTTTTCCAGCCCCCTATAGAAAGAAAAAGACACTTTCCACCAGAGAAGTCTCCTACAACCTGATTCTTAATGTACATTCACTTCCTGGATTCCCATATTAACTCCAAGAAGCTGAGTTCACCATACTTACTAGATAAGTGGGGAAACTGAGACTCTCCAAGATCACAGAGCTAATACAGAACAGAGCCAGGGTTAGAATCCAGTCAATCCATTCCCAAAGCCCCTAAAACTGCCCTCATCATAGATGGAGAATCACCACACAGGAGAGGTAGTTCCCCCAGTATTGCTCACAGTCGTGCCCTGAGCCCGCACAGTGCCAGGCCCTGCACTAGTGGACTTTGCGCATTCTTCCAGAAAATTCTCACAAAAAGCCCATGAGGTAGGTAGTGTCATTGTGCCCACTTTACAGACGTGAAAACTGAGGTTTGGAGATGATAATCAACCTGTGCTATGTCAACTGAGAGCAGGCAGGTTCAGCCCCAGCTCTAGAGGCAAGAGCAGGTGGGATGGAGGGAGACAACTTCTCGGTAAAGCATGAGTGCTTGCTGGGTTTGTGGACCTTCCACTGATGAGCTTTAGGGGACCCATGAACCTCATGAGTTATGTGCAAATGTGTGTGTGCTTATTGGGCTGGGGGAAGAGAGAAGATCTATAGCTTTCAATATATTCTCAAAAAAAACCCTGATGACAAAATTGTTTAAAAAAAACTTTAACCTGCCACAGTGCCCAGCACACAAAAGGCACTCAATAATATTGGCAAATGAATAAACAAACTAATGAATAAGTGAGTCAACGAATGAGTGTGTGAGTGAATGAATGTTCCTCCATGCCCTAGGAGACACCACAAATGACCTAGGACACACTTGATCTGTATCTTTCGAGATGGTGAAAGCGATCCCAGGACCTGAGCCCAGTCCGCCCCCAGGTCCTTTCCCCCAATCCCAGAGGCCACAGCCAGGTGCTAAGACAAGTTCCAAAGAGATCCTTCCCCCGGCTTTCTCCCCACCTCCACTCCTGACAATGACCAGGCAGAGGCGGGAGTTGTGCAACTCAAATAATGAAGCTTTATTGTTTGCCAGGAGGGGGCAAGGGTGAGGCAGGACTCAAGTGTGAAGTGCTTGGGGGGCAAGAGAAGGGATCCCGCAGTAAGATCTTGTCCACGTGGGGGGCCTCCTAGGCCTGAGCAATGCCGAGCAGCCTCAGTTCTTGGTACGAAGAACCTGCTCGTGGGTGGACACCACCTTGCCATCGTGCACATCCATGACCTTGGTGCGGATCTGGCGACTGGTTGAGGTCACTGGGGAAGAGGGGACAGAAGCTATTACCGGCAGTGGAGAAATCAGGAGTGGGGAGACCAGGGAGTTGAGGGACTTAAATGAACGCTCTCCCTGCTGCCCTCTGTCCTGATTATCACTTTGCTCATGGCTCTTATCGCAGCACTGATACCATCAACACATTTTTTTTCAAACTAGAGCTCCCTAAGATCAGGAGCAGAGTCTGTGTCCTCAGAGTGGAGGCCCTGAAGAACTCAGACAGGACTGGTCCCAGCATGTGGGGGCCCTGTCCTTGGTGCTGACCACCAGAACCGTGGGGTCCGCCACAGACACTAGGTGACACAAGTAAAAAGTAGAGGCCACTAGCTACTGACTCTAAGGAAGATTTAGAAAATGGCTTCTTCTACCCAAGGAGGTTTATAAGGGACCCTGGGTGAGAAAACTCTAGCTCAACCCCTCAAAAAGCCAACTTCCTAGACCTGCTGGGAGACCGTAAGTGGTGATGAGTCCAGGCTTGGGGAGGAGGAAGGTCTTACCGTCTCTGGAGGACTGAGAGCCAGAGGAGAACTGGGAGGAGGAGAGGCTATGAAGACAGAAAAGGGCAAGATCGTTAGACACATGGAGTAGAGCAGGTGAATAGTGAGGGAGGGAGCAGGACTAGGATGGAGGGCTGGGCACTCACTGGGCGTCCTCGCCCTCCAGCAGGCGGCGGTAGGTGGCGATCTCCTGCTCCAGCCGCGTCTTCACGTCCAGCAGGATCTTGTACTCCTGATTCTGCTGCTCCATCTCGCAGCGCAGCTGGGCCAGCTGCTCCTCCACGTTGCCGATCAGGTCCTGGATCTGGGCCAGCTGCATGCAGTAGCGGCCTTTGGTCTCCTCCAGGCTGTTCTCCAGGGATGCTTTCTGTGAGGGAGGGAAAGATCAGGGATCAATGAGGGTAGTCACTCCCTCCCTCCTAGTCCTGATTCCAATCCATGCCTGGGAGCCCCCCTACCATGCTGAGCTGGGACTGCAGCTCGATCTCCAGGTTCTGCACAGTGCGCCGGAGCTCGGAGATCTCGCTCTTGCCGCTCTGCACCAGTTCGCTGTTGGTGGCCACCTCGCGGTTCAGCTCCTCTGTCTGCAGAAAAGAAAAAAATCATTCACACTAGAAGTTCCTGGAAGGCGGGTCTCCTGGGTCCCTTCCACCCAGGATAACACCCACCTTGCTGAAGAACCAGTCTTCGGCATCCTTGCGGTTCTTCTCCGCCATCTTCTCGTACTGGTCGCGCATCTCGTTCAGGATGCGGCTCAGGTCCACGCCGGGGGCGGCGTCCATCTCCACGTTGACATCTCCACCCACCTGGCCTCTCAGAGCGTTCATCTCCTGCACGACCAAAGCACAGTTCATGGTCAGGAGCCGCACTATGGCAGCCAGTTGGGGTTCCCCAGTCAGAGGCGTTCCTGGCCTGAGCATTGCCCTCCCCCATCTCAATTCCATCACTTCCCTCCCAGCTCATCTTCTAAGCTGGCCCTCACCTCCTCGTGGTTCTTCCTCAGGTAGGCCAGCTCCTCCTTGAGGCTCTCGATCTGCATCTCCAAGTCGGCTCTGGCCAGGGTCAGCTCGTCCAGCACCCGGCGCAGCCCGTTGGTGTCGGCCTCCACGCTCATGCGCAGGTTCAGCTCTGTCTCGTACCTGGAATGACCCGAGACGAAAGGAATGAGACACCCATCCTGGCCACACGGAAGGCTTTGTTCTCAGCCCCCTGCAGCTTCTTCCCATAGCGGGCACCCTGTGGGTGGTTTAGGGAGTCAGTCTTGAAAATGGCATGGCTGGACACAGCGCCCATTGATGGCTCAGCTCTGAACATTCCTGGGGCCAGGGAATAAGGCAGTTCATCATGCTGTAGAATTCAGTTCTGGCCTCACAACCAATAGCATGCAGGCCTCCAAACTGACTGCCTCCTGCACTTCAAGGACAGGTGGGAAAATAGGGAACACCTCTCCCTAAAGCAATGGCACCCAAACCTGGCTGTGGATCAGAATCACTCAGGTAGCCTATTAAAAAATAACTGAATCAGAACTCCAAGGGTGGGGCCCAAGCATCTTGTATTTTTACAAGCACCCCAAGGGGTTCTCACGTGGCCATCCTGGCAACTCGTCAGCTCTGGTTAGGGAACACGAAAATGCCCCACCCTGGGGAGATGGGACATCCAGAGCCACCACTGCAAACTCACTTGGTCCGGAAGTCATCAGCAGCCAGGCGGGCATTGTCAATCTGCAGGAGGACGTTAGCATTGTCCACAGTGGCCGTGAGGATCTGCAAGTGGAGGGGACACAGGGGGTTGGTCAAACGGACATCACCAGCCAGATTTCACTGCAGCCTGCGTACATCAGGCCTTTGCTTTCCTGCTCTCACCTGAGTCTCCCCTTCTCCCGAAAGCCTTTGCCACAGCAGCCTAAAGAATTAGCCCCTGTAGTCCAGCTTTGACACAGGACTTTGATGACTCCTGGTCAGAAGAATGGATAGAAACAGCCCTGGCCTTGGAACCAAAAGCCCTTGAGTGCTGGTTCCTGGTTCTACCATGGATGGGTTGCAGGGACTCCCTACCTACAGAGCAGAGGAGTGACCTAAGGCTCTCCAGACTCCCTTCCTGGTCTGAATTCTCCTCTTTCTGCCTCAGCCAGCCCTGCCAGTCTTCAATATTCCTTTTCCAGCCTGCAAGAGCATGGGCCCTCAGGTGGGGCTTTCCCAAAAGAGGAGACCCAGCTAGCACAAGGGATGAGAAAAGAAGAGGCAGAAGAACAAGAACAAAGATTGAACCCCGGATTGTCTGGAGTTCCCTCCCTCATCCTCTAATTTACCTAATCTGCACAAGGCATCAGAACCAGACACCAAGAAGCAGGATCAGTGGGGAGGGCTTCCAGGGTGAGGTTGTAGCAGGGGGTAGAGGTGAGGCTGGAGTCAGGTGACACAAGTCCCCCAGGCTCCCTCCTGTGCAGGGCACATAAGGTGGGTCACCACTGATTGTCTCTGTGGAGTTTCTGTGCCCCCTCCCTGGCTGTGGGGAGGGGCCAGTGCCAGGGCTCATGGGCGGCAGCCGCCACAGCCCAGACTAATGAGCTAATGAGTGGTTTGGGTGTCTAGCCCGGTCCCGTTACAGCCTCGCTCCGCCCCTGCACTGGGCAACAGGTAGCTGCATCCTGTGCTAGCAAGTGGGCGCAAGGGTTCTAGCCTCAGTGTAGGGATCCCCTATCTCACATGGCCTGGGGTCTGGAGCCCAGAAGGACATGAGCTGGGCTGGGGACACTGACCAGCTCTGCCGGAGGTGTTTGGAGCCAGAAGACGGGGATCTGGGGTTGGAGTCTGCCCTGTCGGATCTAAAGATGCCGACGGCCTGAGGCATCTACTGCTCCAGAGGGAGGTGAGGGCATGGCAAGTCCTGCGCCCAATCCACGCACCTTGTTCCTCAGGTCCTCGATGGTCTTGAAGTAGGGGCTGTAGTCCTTGGTCTCGGCGGGCCGCTGCCTCTGGTACCAGTCCCGGATCTTCACCTCCAGGTCGGTGTTGGCCTCCTCCAGGGCACGCACCTTGTCCAGGTAGGAGGCCAGGCGGTCGTTGAGGTTTTGCATGGTCACCTTTTCGCTGCCCACCAGGAGCCCATCCCCACCACCGAAGCCACCACCAAAGCCAGCACCGAAGCCAGCACCAAGGCCACCACCAAAGCCAGCGCCAAGGCCACCACCGTATCCTCCCCCAAACCCGCTCCCCAGGCCCCCACCGAAGCTGCTGCTGCTGCTGAAGCCACCGCCGTAGCCGCCCCCCAGGCCGCAGGCCCCCCCGGAGGAGTAGCGGGAGGTGGAGACCGACAGGCCTCCGTAGGCGCTGGGGGCCCGGCAGGACCCTCCGGCCAGGACAGAGGACACGCGGCTGGAGCCACCACCGATGCCACAGGAGCCCTTCATGGAGCCGGAGGAGGTGAACTGGCGGCTGCAGGTGGTCATGGTGCCAAGGACGGAAGTGAGTGAGCGAGCGAGCGAGCGAGTCGGCAGAGAGGAGAGAAAGGTGCTCAGGTAAGTTGGAATAGGATGTGGGTGCTTTATACTCCTGAGTAGGGGGCGGGACTGGCATTTTCCATTCCCCTTGGCTTTCATCACCCACAGGCCAGTGCCAACTCCCAGTCAAAGCCCTCCCCTCCCCCGCCCCATCACGTCTGTCATATTTTACTGGAAACTCATTGTTTAGGGTGTTTTTGGTTTCTTGTCCCGCCAGGCGTGATTCACATAGGAGGTGTGGGCCTGCAGGCTACACTTTCCCATCTGGTCCTGGGAGCCGCGGCCCTCGGGAGCCCTCATGCCGGGCTCAGCCAGGTGGCAGGGAGTAGGGCCTCTGCACCATAAACCTGGTGACCTGCAAGTTTCCCATGAACCAGGTGGGCCTCTGACATCCACCTAGAGGAAGCCCACCACTCCAGGGGGTACCTGGCAGGAGAAGTGCCAGCATGGCAAGGTTACGTGAGGCCCGGCGACACCCTCCCAGCATCACCATCTATAAAAAGAGACAAGTTCTTGGGGGTCTTGCCAGATCTGACCTGCTGGGCTGTGCTGTGCTAAGAAGCCTGTCACATCCCTGAAATATGCCCAGTCAGTCCGGCGGCTCAGGCTTCCACTCTGACATCCTCCCCTTGAAGGGAAACCCAGGCAGCTTTCCCCAGCCCTGGGCACAGACTCCAAGATCCTCCACACACCTGTGGCTGGACGCATGGCATTGGCTGGCCAAGAGCAGGTGGCCAAGGGCAGGTGGCATCTCAGGCCCAGCCAGAGCCGTGGCGAAAGAGCATGGAGTCAGACTGCGTCCTGGCTCTGCCATGTACCCCTGCGCCACCCAGGACCTGGTATTTCTCTGAGCCTCAGTTTGCTCATCTGTAAAGTGGGGTGAATATCATCTGCCCTGCCTGGTGCAGAGTCAGCTCTGAGAATCCACTGTGGTCGTGTATATGAAGGGGTTCGGTAAGCCAAGTGTGAAGTCGGTTAGCATTGCTGTAGCCTAGTCTGGGCCCAAAGAGGGTAGAGCAACAGCCCTGGAACAGGACAGAAAGGCCTTTTTCCTTCGAGCCCCAGGTGTCCCTCAGCTCCCAGGGCTGCTGCAGTGGGAGAGCCTGGCTCAGGCACCCTTACTGGAGCCCCTTGTGGAGCCGGCCTGCGGGATTTGGGGGTGGGAGGGAATGCAGACACCGGGAGTGGATGTGCAGGACCCTGACTCCTGAACCCCCTGAGGCTCAGGGGACATTTCCAGAGCTCCATTTGGCTCTGCCTTGAAGGTTTGCATATCTGGACCTCAGTTGCCCCGTGTCTCCCAGACAACCTCCAAAGCACCCCCTCCAGCCCCGCCCCGCCCTCCCGCCAGCCCCTCAGCTCCATGGACCCCAGCAGGCATGTTGGGAGGAATGCAGTCGTGTCTGGGGCTGCCTGACGCGTCCCATCTTCCCAGACAGGCCCCAACAGCCCCTCGCTGGAGGCTCCAACTCACTTCCTACGATCCGCTGCTCCCAGAAGGGAAGCAAAACCGCCCTCTTCCCCCCACCCCGACTGCCACCAAAGCAGATGCCAGTGAGCACCCCCTCGCCGGGGCTTAGGAGCTCAGAAGACAATGCTGAGACAGACACTTGAGGCTGTGGGCTCCCCAAATCTGCCGCCCAAGGACTTGCAAGGATGTGAGTAAGTAAGGGCCCCACCTCGCCCCACCCACCCCTGACAGACACTCTAATCTCCTTCCAGAGGATGGTCCCCCACCCTGGCCCAGCCCTACAACTTCCCCAGCGAGAGGCAGCAGGGATTTTGGCTGAGGGACAGATGCATTTGTTAGGAGACATATTGCTATCAGGTGGGGCAGGGGGGCACTTACCAGAGAAAAAATGCAGCACCCACAGGGACCTGGGGAGCGGAGTGGGTGCAGAGCCCAACACCAGCTTTCTCCATGCTGCCCACCACCCTGTCTCCCTCCACTGCGGGCAACCACGGATAAAATCCCTAAAGCAGAGGACACAGGAAAAGCTTTCCTCCCCCACCCTTACACCTGATTCAGGGGAGCCCAAAGAGGCTCCTTCCTTGCCAGCCTCCGAGGGAATCGAAAAGTAAAGAGGGTAGGGAACCCATGACATATAAGTTCATGCATACAATCTAAGAAGAGACCTTGCCAGCCCTCCTTGTCCTTACGGACCCTTGAACCCCAGCATGGAATATAAGTCTGATCTCCCGCCAGCCCCACCCTGCCAGCACCCACGATTAGAACCCTGGCCCAGATCCTGGGACTAAGCCCTGCAGACATGGAACCAGGCACAAATGGTCTAGTCTGGTGCTCACGACATTGGGAGGAGAGGCGGCTTTCTGGGGCAGCAGGGACTCATGGGAAGGGGGCTTGTCAGCCGGGCCCCGGACTCCTAGACAGGCTTTGTACCTGCCCCAGCTGTCCCAAGAAGGAGGGGGCAGAAGAGGCGCCTGGGGCGGTGTCTCCTGCGGTCGGTGAGTCTCCCTGCCAGCCTGCAGGGGGGGACCAAAGCCAATCCAAACAGGTGAGGCCGCAGAGCCGGGCAGCCCCCCACAGAGCCCACATTGTGTGCTGAGGATGGGCTTGGCACCTGGGGATGGGTTCCCAAAGAAGGAGGGGAACTTATGACATCCCAGTCCAAAGGGAGAGGCACGGCCCCTGTCCTCAGAGCCCAGTCTAATGGAAGAGACGGTCCCTGGCACTAGGAAGCCCTCAGCCTGCAAGGAAAAAGAGGATACACATCAAAACTACTTAAGATGAGGACAAACAGAAGAAAAGTGTGACCCGTATGTATTCGTTTCCTGGGACTGCCGTAACAGATCCGCACAAATGTGGGTTAGAACGACAGACGTGTATCTCTCGCTGTTCTGGAAGCCAGAAGTCCAAAATCAAGGTGTCGGTGGGGCCACGCTCCCTCTGGAGGCTCTAGGGGAGAGCCCTTACTTACTCTTCCGGCTTTTGGTGGCTCCTTGCATTCCTTGGTTTGTGGCAACAAAACCCTAATCTCTGCCTCCACATCTTCACATAGCCTTTTGTGTCTGTGCCTGTCTCTCTGTGTCCTTTTCTGTCACTTTTAAGGACACTCATTGGGGGGGCGCCTGGGTGGCTCAGTCAGTTAAGCATCTGCCTTCGGCTCGGGTCATGATCCCAGGGTCCTAGGATCGAGCCCCACGTTGGGCTCCCTGCTCAGACGGGAGCCGGCTTCTCCTTCTCCCACTCCCCTCACTTGTGCTAAGTCGAATAAATAAGTAAAATCTAAAAAAACAAAAAAAAAAAAAAACGGACACTCGTCGGGTTTGGTGTTCACCCTAACCCAATATGATCTCATCTCAATTCGTGCCATAATGACATCTGCAAAGACCCTATTTCTAAATAAGGTCACACATTCCAAGGTTCTGGTGGACGTGATTTTGCAGGGGACACTGTTCGAAGGACCCACTACACGTGTGACAGACCAGGGGCTAGCCACATTGCAGGGGTGGGGGTGGACACTTGGTGGAGGAATGACTGTAATGAGAGTGGGCAGGGCCTGTCCGGAAGACTTCTGGGGGCAGCTGGGAGCTCAACATAGAAGGGCGCTGGGGAATGCGGCAGCAGAGAGACAGAATTCTCAGGTGTCCGGGCCACTCTTCCCACCACCTGATTTCTCTGGGCTCTTTACACATAGACAACTGCTCTGAAGAGAGATCTTTATTATTTTTGTTTTGACATTTTTTTAAAGATTTTATTTATTTATTTGATACAGAGAGGGAGAGAGAGCCCGGGCGTGCACAAGCAGGGGGAGGGACAGAAGGAGAGGGAGAAACAGACTCCTTGCTGAGCAGGGAGCCCCATGCAGGGCTCGATCCCACGACCTGGGATCATGACCTGAGCCGAAGGCAGATGCTTAACCTACTGAGCCACCCAGGCGCCCCTGTTTTTTAAATTTTTATTTTGAAATCAAAAAAATTGCAAAAATAGTACAAAGAGCTCACGTGCACCCTTCCCCCAGCTTCCCCAACAGGGTCATGCTGCGTAAACATTGCACAGCTATCAAAACAAATAAATTCACATTAACCCAACGCTGTTAATTAACTACAGACTTTATTGGAATTTCTGGCTTTTCTACTGTCCCTTTTCTGTGGCAGGATGGCATATTCCGTTGGTTATCAGGTCAGCTTGGTCTCTTCTGGTCTGTGACAGCTCTTCAGTCCGTCCTTGTCTTTCATGGCCTTGACAGTTTGGAAGAGGCCTAGTCAGTTATTTTGTAGAATATCCCTCGGTTTGGGTTTCCCTGATATTTTTCTCAACACCAGTTGGAGGTTATGCATTTCGGCAAGAAAACCACAGAAATGATGTGTCCTTGTCAGTGCATTGCCTCAGGCATAGAAGACATATATTGAATGGGTTTATTGCTGTCTGTTGGTTAAGGTAGTGTTTGCTGAATTTCTCTGTTGTAGCATTACTATTTTTCGCACTGAAAAATATTAAAAAATACCCTGCAGAAGATACTTGGAGACTGTGCAATCATACTGTTTCTCCTTCAACTTTTTTTTTTTTTTTTGCACTAATTCTGCGTCCATTAGCGGTGGGAAAGAGCTCTTGATACCCAGTGAGCTTGAGAGCCTCATTTGCCCTGGACTCCTTGAGGGACTGTGGCTTTTGGGAAACACTTTGGGGAAGGGGGTCCAGGCCCAAGAAAGAACTCTTTCTTCCTCTCTCATCCAGTCCCAAAGCCAGACTGGGCCTCCCCGAACCCTCTCTGTACCCTAACACACTCCCAGGCCACTGCCCTTGAAGACACACCAGCCATTTCTGTAGTCATTGATGTCCAGAGTCTTTTCCCAGTACCCCACCAGCCTGGAGGAAAGAAGGGGACAGTCAGGGTCTTCCCGAGGTCACAGGTAGGAAGTCTGAGGCCCAGAGAGGCTCATAGCCAAATGACTAGTTAGAGCCCTCCTTGTGATTCTCAGATGTCTGCTGGGGGCCAGGCTTCTCCTCTCCTCCCAGCAGAGTTCTGTATCCCTTGCCCTTTCTTTCCTGTCCCTCCACACCCTTCCCTGTCCCCCCCCTCCGCCGCTTTCACTTGGCCCATCCCTTTCCCCGCCAAGTCCCAGCCATCTGTCTGCCTGTAGCAAGGGTAAATTCTCCTAGAGTCGAGGGCTGTCACTTCTAGGAATGACATACTGGGACCTGTGCTGACCTGGAGCTCAACTTCTGCCTCCAGAAAGACTGGGCTAGCATGGGGACAGGGAGCAGGCTGGCAGGTAGGATTGCAGGCACAGGAAGCAACCAAGAGCCTGGAGCACCTCCTCGAGGCCTCATGTCCCCGTTCCCCTAGAAAGGTCTGCCGCCCACTGGTTTCCCAGGCCAGCCTGCCCATCTGGGCCTTGTCCTTGTGAGAGCCTGCGCTGACACAACAGAGGGGCCGAGCCAAGTGTTTCAGTGTCCACGGCCTTGTCTGTACCTGCCGGCTGCTGAAGACGACAGGACAGAAATCGGCTGTCCACGTGATAGATGCAGGAGGCTCAGAGTTTGAGGTAATTCCCAAGGTCCGAGGACAGAAAGCCGCTCAGCCAGGACTCGGTCCCAGCCGTGTCTGGCTCTGAGCCTCCCTTTTCAATGACAGGTCCCCTCCTGATAAAGGGTCCCCGAAAGTCAGAGCCAAAAAGGGCCTCAGGAGTCGTATAAACCAGCCTCTTAACTTTACAGATGGGAAAACTGAGGCCCCAAGAGGGAAAGAGTCATGTCCAAAGTCCCACAGAGCCTGCTTTGCAAGTGCAAAATGTTTAACAAGTGCCTTCCAGAAATCCGAGCTAGGGAGATTGAGAATATGTGGGGTGAAAAGAGCTGTGCCTGCACCCCAGCATCACATTTAGGTTGTTAAGAATATGAAGGGTTAGGTAGCCAAAGCCCAGCAACAGATGGGTTCACTAACCATCTATTAGCTTCAGGGAAAGTAAGATTTACCTTCTCTAGCCAATTACCCATAATGCTCCTGAAAACTGAGCCCCACCCACTATAGCCCAGTCCCCTCACCAACCCCTCCATCCCCACCCATTTTCCAGCCTCTGCCTGAATTTCCACTTCTGTCTTCCCTTCCTGCCCAAATTCTTCATGTTCTTTAAGGCCAAGCCTCAGTTCAACACACAGATTTAAGATATAGTTTCTGCAGACTGTGTGGCGTAAAGTAGATGAAAGATAAACAAAAGGGAGAGAGGAAAGGAGGAAGAGGGGAATGGGAAGATTGGTAAGGGAATGTGAAAGGATGCATGGGATGGGTGGATAGATGGACAGATGGATAAGTGGATGGGCAGATGTATAGATGGATGGATGGGCAGGTAGGTGGGCGGGTGGATGGATGGATGGATGGATGGATGGATGGATGAACTGGCAGGTGCGTGGGCAGATGGATGGATGGTTGAGAGGAAGGCTAATGGATGAAAATAGAAGAAGGGAAGGTGGATAGATGGTGGATGGGTAGGTGGGTAAAGGATGGATGGAAAACAGAGAAAAGGCAGTCATCCCACCCATCCCAGGGTGGGCAAGCATCCTACAGGAGTTCTCAACTCAGCTGAACCTTGACGATGAACAGATGCTGAGCAAGAAAGGAAGTGAGGAAGGACATCCCGTTCACTCACCAGAGCAAAGACTCAGGGACATGGAGCACTGGTCCGAGGAAAGTGTGGCACCAAAGCGTTGCAACAGCGCAGAGCTGAACCGCCTGGCGGAACTGAGAACAGACGTCGGGGGATACACGTGGATCACAGACTTCATCCTAACAACACTGGGGGGACCGAAGGTTCTACACAGGGGACTGACACTGTCAGGTGTGTCTCACAAAGGCCCCTCTGGTGTCCATGTGGAACATACGTTGGGAGAAGGGACAGAAAAGGGAAAACCAGGAAGATGCTGCCTTGCCATTATCCAGGGAAGGGATGGGGTCGCCTCACACCTCTCCTCTGCCAGGAAGGCTCACGCCATCACCTGGATCACCTGGCTTTCCACTTCTCAGCCTTCCCACTGCCTCTGTGATGTGTGCCACCCCCCAGGAGACCTACTACAGTGCCTGAGGGGGCCACAAAGTGTCTCTCACATAGCAGGTGCTCGGCATGTTAACTTACTATAATTACTCCAGCCTGATGGGGGAGACACAGCCCTTGTCCTTGGGGATGTCCAGTCTGATGGGGGAGGACAAATGAGTATAGAGCTTTCTCTGCTCTCTAAGGGGAGGCCAGAGCCAAGGAGCCGCCAGGTGGGGTGGGTAGTACATAGAAGACTTCTTGGAAACGGTGCGTTTGACTCAGGTTTTGAAAGAAGGAAGAGCCTTGCATGGGTGGAGTGGGGAGAGGGCATTCCCAGGCAGGGGCGTGGCTGTGGGAATTCCAGTGCCAACAGTGAGTCGAGAGAGAGGAACGTCAGCACCTAAGCTGAATGGCTGTGTCAGGAGTCTCAAGCTATGGGGCCAGGAGAACAAAGAGCAAGGGAAGGAAAGGAAAGCAGTGGCCCAGTAGTTCCAGCCTCATGAGTAGAAAGAATAGGTGGCTGGGTCCTAATCTCAGTGCCCTGCTGCCCTCCCCCAGACTGAGCCATCATGTGGGACTGAGGAAGGCTCAGGGCCTCCCAAATCAGTCAGACCAGAGTTCCAGGCAGGCCTCCCCCACTGACCAGCCATGTGACCTTGGACAGGTCACTGCAGCCCTCCCAGCGAGTTTCCTATCAAATGCGCATAGCAGTTCCTACCTCGCAGGATTATTGAGAGGACTAGATTATTCATGGCAAGTGGCCAGCATGGTGTTTGGCACAGAGTAAACGTTTGGCAAAAAGTTCTCTTAAAGTAAGCCCTCGAGTTGGACCCATGGGGGACGGGAGTAAGCTCAAATGGGGGACAGGTGTCGAAACGCAGGCAAAGACAGAGTCAAAGAACAAAGAGGGTCCAGGATAGTGCTGGGCAGCGGAGTGGCAAGAGGAGGGAGGCCTCGGGAGAGCTGCTGAGGCCAGCAGACCAAGTGGTGAGCTGCTGAGTCTGTGAGCGCCCAGCCAGGGTGGAGTCTATGGGAATGGGCAGGCCCGGAAGCCCTGCCGGGAAGGAGTCAGCAGGATAGTTTGGGTGTGAGGGGAGAAGGCATGGGAGCTGCCATGAGGCCCACATTCTGAGGATGGAGGCCCAGCACTGCCTCCCCTGCCTGGGAGTGAAGGGGACAGGGAAGCAGGAGCTCAGGAGTTCTGGTGACGCCCCAAGGCCAGGGAAGCCCCCCAGCCACTCAGCATCACCTAGAGCCTGGCTCTTCTCCTCCCAGCCCTGGCTATCAGTGCAATGGGGGTGACATCTGTGCGTCCACATGCACACACACACACACCCCACACCATTTCTATGTCACTCACTTCCAAAAGAGGGGGCTGGGTCAGCTTATGATAAAAGGCACATATATAATAAACCTGAACATAACCAGCAAGGGTTGAAGTCAAATCAAAATTAGGTAATAGGGCACACTGATAAACATGTTTTGGTTGCAAGCAATGGAACTTGAATTCGTTTCAAAAAGAAGCAATTCATTGACTCATTGTTCTCTCCCACTCTCCCCTCCTGCCCCGACACAGGCGTACAAACACACACATACACGCACACCCCTTGGCCTTGATCTGCCTCCTGGCTTCACCTGCACATGCCAGCCACCCCCATGAGGCTGGAACCTTAGTTGAGGCAGCCCTGAACTCACCCTTCAGCCTCACGGCCAGAGAGGATTGGCTCAAATTTGACAAACCCCAGGAAGGATTGATACAGCCGGTGGTCAGAATCTTATATGACCAACCCAGCAGGCAGACCTGCCCTCCGTCCATGACCAAAGAAAAGGGATCTGACATCAGAAGAAGGAAGGCACAGATTTGGCCCCAACCTCTGCAAGCTAAGCAGCTACCCCAGCGCGTGCCCACTGCCAAACTATAGGGAAGAGGCTGCGAACCCCGACACGTGTATCTGGGTTTCCTGGCGGCCAAGACAAAAAGAAAGACCTAATGGAACATGACACTTCACTAACTAAGAAGGAGGCATATATATATATATATTTTTTTTAAGATTTTATTTATTTATTTGACAGAGACAGCCAGCGAGAGAGGGAACACAAGCAGGGGGAGTGGGAGAGGAAGAAGCAGACTCCCAGCGGAGGAGCCCGATGCGGGGCTCGATCCCAGAACGCCGGGATCACGCCCTGAGCCGAAGGCAGACGCTTAACTTCTGTGCCACCCAGGCGCCCCAAGAAGGAGGCATATCTGATTGTCCAGAGACACAAACGTCTTCTAAGTTCTGCAGTCTGAGAAAAATCTATCTTCAGAGATTCTGAAGGATGCGAAGAGGTTCTGTTTACTGAGTCCCACGCTGCCCAGCACCGTGCTAGACTTTGCCACTGACTCTCATTTAACCTTACAAACCCCCTTGCAGAAGGCGTTACTGTGTCCGTGTTCTAGACAGAGAGAGGTAAAGGCAGGGAAGCTCCACTGGGCCTTAGTCCCCAAGGGCCAAGCACCTCCCAGCTGCCCCTGAATAGGTAGGTGCCCCAAAAGTGCTGATGTGCTCCCTAAAGCCAGGTTTCCTAAACCTGGCAGCATGGTGGCCTGCCTCCTGTAAGCACCGAGCTCCGGCCACTTCTCTGGGGCACTTACTGGCCAGACTTCCAGCTGTCGGCACCAGAGATCTCTGCCTGAGGGCCTTCTCTGGCCACCAGAGCCCATTCTGCCTGTGCACGGGGCAGACTGTGGTGCTGGTAAGTTAGCACCACTCCCCTGCCTGAGAGCCCCCTCAACCTGCCAGGATGGGGGGATAAATACCCCAGCTCCCTCGTCCTCTGGGAGGAACTCTGAGGTGCTTATTCGTCACTGTCCCTAAGAATTGTGCTACGGTGGTCCACAGTGTTCACCTGCTGGATCACACACCCCTTATTAGCTTCCTGCCTTTCCCTGTCCCACCTACCCCCTCCCTAACGGTGTTTCATGAGACTGCACCCACATACACTTCTTGCACTTGAGTTCTTGTTTAAGGATCTGCTTCTGGAACCGAAAACAAGGCACCTGAGAGGGGAAATATATATATTATACATACTATATTCTACTAATATATAAAATATATTATCTTATATACATTATAATAGAATAATAAATATTATAAATCGTACTAATATAAGGGATGTATAACACTTAACTTACAAATAAGAAGAATACTCTTTATTATAAATTCCACATAGTCCATTGATCTCCATGGGATGCTTTCACTGATTTTTGCCAAGCTCTTGCAACCTGTAGCGGCAATCGACAAGCAAGTATAGTTCCGACATGAATGCTAGTTGAAATTTTTGTCTATGTCGAGGAGGAAGATCAAAGAGAAACAACACAGACATATGCCCTAACTTGAGCCATTCATCGATGATGCAAGTGACTTCTTTGCTGAACCAGAGTTCAAATACAGAAAGCGTGTTTTCTTATAGTTTTTGCTATTAACAATGCAACAGCTAGAGGCATGACACACTTTTAAGATTAGTCTGCATTATTTTTAACATTTTTGCTTAACATATTTAAGTCTAGGTTTTCTTAAGTCTAGATAATCAATAAACGCAACAAATCTAGCCCTGATTTGCAGCATTTACCATTTTCATGGTGTAAATACTCTACGGCCTCACCTAGGGGAGGAGGGGGAGGGGTGGGGGAGGGGCTGCCCAGGAAGAGCTTGGCCACAATAGGCACCACCCACCCTGAGCCCAGCACAGTTCCTGGCCCCGAGCAGCCCCTTGTGCACGTGGGCTGAGCTCACTTTGCTCCTGCAGGACCTCGCCCTCTCTGCAAACTTGATCAAGTCCAACGCGGCCAGGGGGCTGCTCATCCGGAAGATCCACACAGAGGCGGCAGCCTACCTGATAGCCTACCTACCAGTCATGCACCCTTAAGCAGGTGGCTCAGCCTCCCTGAGCCTCAGTTTCCTCACCTGTAAAATGGGATGAGGATGGGGCAGGGACATAGCGAGGAGTCTTGGCAGAGAGCGGGCAGGAAGAAGACATTTGCTCCAATTCAGCCTTAGAAGGCAGGACACAACTACAGTCCCCAGCCTTGCTGCAAGCACCAAACGTAATAACGGGTCCTCTTCAGGTCGATACGAATACCCTAAATTCACAGAAGAAGGAACTGAAATTCAGAGATGAAGGGATCAGCCAGGGTCATACTCCAGGCCCAACCCCAGACTGACCTCTTGCCTCCTTCCACTATTCCACAATACCCTCTGCAAGGGGCTACAGTCTAAATTTAGGGGTGTGTTTTTTCCCCTTTTGGTTATCACTTTTGATTTGTGTAGTCATATTATTATCTAAATACAAAGTTAATTTAAAATCTATTAGATGGTGTCACAAGCTACAACACAGGTGAACCCTAAGGCACATTATGCTGTATGAAATAAGGCAGTCACGAAAAGGATTAATATTGTGTGACTCCACTCATGAAAGACCTAAAGTAGTCAGAAGCACAGACGCAGGAAGTAGAAGGTTAGCAAGGGCTGAGGCCAGGGACAAACGGGACTTGGGGCTTAGTGAGTAGAGAGCTTGCATCTGTTGCACAACATTGTGAATATATTTAACACTACTGAACTCCACACTTACAAATTATTAAAATTGTAAAAAAAAAAAAAAACGACTCTATTACATGGTAATATAAAATTGACAGTCCAGGATATTGGTGTGTGCAATCTGGTTTTTTTATTCTTTCTTTTTTTTAAGTTATTTTAAGTAATCTCTACACCCAACCTGGGGCCCGAATTCACAACCCCAAGATCCAGAGTTGCAGGCTCTACCAACTGACCCAGCCAGACGCCCAGGCTTTTAACTAGGATGTTGATGTGGTATTCAACAAATGAACTGATCTTATGGTGTTTAAATTTTTTATTTGCTTTCTCTGTTCGTATGCACACAGACACAATTTTATGGATAGGTCTAAAAGTGGGTGCACTTTTTTTTTTCTTTCCTCTTTGCTTGGATCTCTTCTTTCCCTCTACTCTCCCCTACACCCACCTCAGCCTCCCACCCTACCCCCAAGGTAACCCGTGTTAAGGACATATGTACCCTTTCATATTTTGGGAGCTCATATATACAGACACACATATGCATTGACATAAATGCGGGACTGGGTTTGTTTATTCACACAAGTGGGATCAATGTACTACCAGCACTTTTCTGCATCGTGCGCTGATTTCCCTTTCCCCCATACCTCGGGGAATCTCTTCTTGTCGTCCGACATAGCTCCAATTTATTGACTGTGGAGGCTGCTTAATATTCCATAGTATGAGTGAACCCCTCTTTGCTCAGCTATAGACTACCGTTGCGTAGTCACTTTGTTTTCCTTTTTTGGTCACTGTAAATAATACAGCGAAAAATACCCTTGCACCTGTGTCCTTTTATACTAGCCTCTTATTTCTATGACTTTATTCATTTAATACCAAAGCCCTTTGATCGTTTAAAAATTCTCTCTGACGTGTGTTCACGCATAACGAAGCCAGAAAGGAGCCTGAGAGAAGGAAAACTCTGGGGACAGAACATTGGATGAATGTGTGTTTTTTGTATTTTTGTTTACGTTATCGCACTATTCATATGGCAGATAAAAGCTACCTGTTTTATGTGTAATAATCTTATAACCATAGGACAGAAAGGGACTCCAGACGCCAGCAATGTGTTCACAGGGAGTCAAGACCGAAATGGGCTCTCTTTCTAAATGGCTGACATCTTTGCTTTAACACCCCTTGACCTGCTCAAAGCCCTGAAGGGGTCCTGGACTGTTGCGGGGAGGGGGATGCAGAGCTACGTCCACCTGGGGCAATGACCACACAGCACATCAGAGAAAGGGCCACAGAAAGGGCTCTACTGTCTTGGTGCCTCAGCCCTGGCAAGACCAGGCTCCCGTCCTCCCACGGCTCAGGAAGAAACTAGCTTTCTCTTCCATGCGGGAAGAGAACCTACCATGGCGGCCATCTTGTACAACAGGACAGGGGCGTGTGGAATCCAGAGAAGCCTGTCCTTAAGAAACTTGCTTCTGGGGCGCCTGGGGGCTCAGTCGGTGAAGCATCTGCCTTCTGCTCAGGTCATGATCTCAGTGCCCCAGGATCAAACCCTGCATCCTCGGCCCCTCCCGCCTGCTCATGCACTTGTGGTCTCTCTCTCACTCGCTCTCCAATAAATAAATAAAATCTTAAAAGAAAAGAAAAGAAAAGAAAAGAAAAGAAAAGAAAGGAAAAGAAAGGAAGGAAAAGAAACTTGCTTCTGATTCCATGGAAACCTGAAAAATCAGAGGTCTGTAGCCCAAACCCAAGGCCTGACTCCACCAGTCCTTACTGAGTGTCCCAGAGGCGCTGGGTGCTAAGGGTTGTGAGGACCAGCAAAACAAAAAGCTTCATTTGTGTTTATGTCTCAGAAACCTGTGAGAAGGTCTTAAACAACAACCCTCAGAGGCGGGAAGACAAACAGAAGAACTGGCTTATCTCAGACACCGGGAGGGACACTGTGCTGTTATGGCCCTCCGAAACAATGGGCCCAAAGAAGGCAAAAGCTGACGGGCTTACCACTCATCTATTTACATCAGCAGATACACTTTATGGGCTATCATTAATTCTCACTCCAGCCATTGTTTCAGCTCTTCATGCAATTATCTAAAACAATATTTCACAAACTTTGACACTAACTCAAGCATAAAGAATCTGAGGGTGTGTTCAAAATAAAGTTACAAGACATGGACGGCACTGGAGGAGATAATGCTAAGTGAAATAAGTCAAGCAGAGAAAGACGACTATCATATGATTTCTCTCATCTATGGAACATAAGAACTAGAATGATCAGTAGGGGAAGAAAGGGATAAAGAAAGGGGGGGTAATCAGAAGGGGGAATGAAACATGAGAGACTATGGACCATGAGAAACAAACTGAGGACTACAGAGGGGAGGGGGGTGGGGGAATGGGATAGACCGGTGATGGGTAGTAAGGAGGGCACGTATTGCATGGTGCACTGGGTGTTATACACAACTAATGAATCATCGAGCCTTACATCGAAAACCGGGGATGTACTGTATGGTGACTAACATAATATAATAAAAAATCATTATAAAAAAATAAATAAATAAAAATAAAGTTACAAGAAACATTCGGGAGCGCTCAACCTCTTCATCTCCGGTGCCAGGATCTTAGGAAACGGGAAAGGCCAGGCAAGAGCAGCATGCCGTCTGATTCGGGACTTGAATGTTAGCCTGGGGAACCCAAGCCGCAAGTCCCTTCCGGGTGGAAAAGCTAGTTCCCTTGTTGAAGGGGAAGCTCACATTTCTGCCTTGATATCATCCTTTAAAAGGGGTTCATGTTTTGTTTCCACAGGTGTTGACAATGAAAGGGAGAAACGTGCTTTCTGCTCTCAGGTAGTTTCACTAACTAGGTAGGAGACCCTAACAAAGCTTTTTTTTTTTCCCCTTCATTAGTTGGGCCCTAAGTTTTCCCATCTGTCAAATGGAGGCCTTTTTTTCCAGAAGGTTCGCTAATGGGCAATAGGCACCATGAAGATGCGGGCGCGGACAGCTCTGTTAGGTAGAGGGCGTTCTGCGAACTCTGCTCTGGTGTCTTTTTTTTTTTTTTTTAAGATTTTTTAATTTATTTATTTGACAGAGAGAGACAGCCAGCGAGAGAGGGGACACAAGCAGGGGGAGTGGGAGAGGAAGAAGAAGGCTCCCAGTGGAGGAGCCTGATGTGGGACCCAATCCCGGAACACCGGGATCACGCCCTGAGCCGAAGGCTGACGCTTAAGGACTGCGCCACCCAGGTGCCCCATCTGCTCTGGTGTTTTGAGACAGAACAGCTCATTAGCATGTGATCCAGCTCAGGGGTTTTAGCAACCCAGGCCGGGCCTCTATCTCAGTGCAAGAGTCCTTCCATAAGGTCAGCTTTAAAAGTGACAGATGAATTAATTAACAACAGAGATTTCTAAAAGATAATACTCGAAGTTGGTGAGCAGGTTTTGAAATAGGCACTCTCGTTCCCTGCTAGTAAAATATGTAAATGGTACTACTTCTCTTGAAATCAACTGGACAGTACAAGTCGAGACCCTTAAAACATTCATTAGCTTCTCACCTAGTAATTACACTTCTGGGAATCAAGCCTAAGAAAATCATGCAAAATATTTATAAAAGCTTTGTGTAGAAAGATGTTATTGCTGTAATATTTTAATTTGCAACAGCAACAACAACAAAAAAACAGTGGAAATAGCATTGAAATGTATCACACTTTTAATAACACAGGAAAGTACTTCTCTTAAAATAGTGATAAAAACTGAATGCAAAATGATACAGTGTGATTGTAGATGATAGATAGATAGATAGATAGATAGATAGATAGATAGACAGATAGACCTGTAATATATATATGAAAGAAACTCACCAAAATGTCATTAGTGGTTGCCTTTGGATATTGGGATTTGGGTTTCAATCTGAATCATAACCTCACCTATGGCGTAGAAGACAGGATCTATGACCATAAACAAGGAGACATGTTTGCTGAACAACCAACAATGATCATGCATTACAGAGTGATGAATCAGACTCAGCAGCCTTGAAAGATGAAAAATATTTTGCCATGAAAGCAGGGACTTCAGATGACACTGGAGGTTAAATGTGTCATTTATCACCACCCCTCTAAACACCCGTGTAAATGGATCAAACCTGTATGGGACAAAGAGAACAAGAGAAGGGATTACAGTAACAAAATTTTGGAATCTAGAAAACAAACAAAAAAGTAATCTTCAGAGAGAAGCCAAGAAGCAAGCAGATTCACAGAGTGGGACCCTGGGAAGCCTCTGAAATAGGAGGCACCAGGCACCTCTGAAGGTGGAGGGCAGGTGGGCTAGAAACAGGAGGACAAGTGGGTCAAAAGTCTGCATAAAAAGCAGGGATACCTCCATAGCTCCTTTCTACCCCAACCCCACCGGATGTCAACCATTCCTCCTTTACCCCAGGAGAAACTGGAAATGTACTCTGGAGAATTTACCCAGAGGGACTAAACCCTGAGGGACCGAGCCCAGCTTGGGCAAGGGTGAGGTAATAAACTGACTTAAGTCAGATTAACTGAGACTGAGACCCTCTCAGTCCCCTTCCTCCACATAACTTCCTGAAAGCTGGGAGCTTTTCATGAGCCAGGCAGGAAATTAGAGGCATCCTTCCTGAGGAAGACCCTACCTGAGAGAAAAGGCCTACAGATATTGACATTTGGGGTCCCCCAATAAAACAGTGTATTCTCCACCAGATTATTCTATAGTGAGCCTCAGCAGGGGAAAAGCCCCCTGCTGTACACACACATTCACATTCCAATCAGCTTCTTAGTGACTTACCCTTTTCTTTTTTCTTCTTTTTTCAAGATTTTTTATTTATTTATCTGACAGAGAGAGTGAGGCAGCAAGAGAAGAAACACAAGCAGGGGGAGTGGGAGAGGGAGAAGCAGGGCCCCGCTGAGCAGGGAGCCTGATGCAAGAACACTGGGATCATGACCTGAGCTGAAGACAGACGCTCAACGGCTGAGCCACCCAGGCGCCCCTTGTGAGTTACTCTTAAATATTAACCGAAGACCAAGAACCACAGGTGTGTGAGGGAAGCCTGTGGCATAAAGGACAGTGGCAAGACAAAGCAGGAAAAAGGCAGCTGAGAGGAAACTGAAATTATAATGGAAATGGAAGAATTGTTAACGCCATGATCAACAGGCTTAACAAGGTAAAGGGAAATTTTGTGTCTTGAACAAGAACAAGAGCCCTTTTTTTTTTAAGATTTTATTTATTTATTTGACAGAGATAGAGACAGCCAGCGAGAGAGGGAACACAGGAACGGGGAGTGGGAGAGGAAGAAGCAGGCTCATAGCGGAGGAGCCTGATGTGGGACTTGATCCCATAACGCTGGGATCACGCCGTGAGCCGAAGGCAGACGCTTAACCGCTGTGCCACCCAGGCGCCCCTAAGAGCCCATTTTTTTAAAAAGTATCCAGAGCTACTAAAATGTATCCAATTTTTTAAAAACTAAACAATAAGATTAGATAGCAAAGTTTAGGAAAATCTCAGAAAGCCAAAAAAAAAAAAAAGAAAGAAAAGAAAAGTTAGATGAAAAATAGAATGAATTACATAGGAAAAAGAAAAGTTCCAAAAAAAGAGAAAATGAAGGGGAGGAAATCATGAAATAAATAGAAAATTTCCCGGAAATATTCTGAAAAACATGAATTTCTGCTCTGAAAGATGCTGCCGAGTGCCCAATCCAACAGATCCAACCCAGCCACATGGAGGCAGAACCTGTGATACTGCAGCCTGCTAGAGAGCAAGAGAAGAGCCTAAAAGCTCTGGGGGAAGGGGTGGGAATCAGATAGCATAAAATATCTAGAATCAAAATAGCATCAGACTTCTCAGCAGCAACACCGGAAGCCAGGAAATAGTGACACAATACCTTCGAAGCGCGGAGGGAGAATTATTTGCAACCTAGAATTTCATACCCAGCCAAACTATCAGTCAAGAATGGGAGTAGACTAATGATGTTTTCAGACGTGAAAAGTCTACGCATCTTGTCTCAGGAAATTGCTAGAGGATGTGTTTCCCTAAAATGAAGAGGGAAGAAAAGAAGAAAGGAGGCATGGGATCCAGAAAGAGGGAAGCAACACAGAAAGAAGGGATATCCAAGAGGACAGTGAAGGAAAATTCCGGGATGACCGAAGGCAGAGAGAGCACCCAGAACATGCTGGAGGAGGACAGTGGGCTCCAGGAGAAATACCTTCAAGAAGAGAAAACTGATGGAATACTCTGTGTTTTGACATATTAGGAGGAGACCTATACTTCTGGCGGTGAACTAGGGAATACATTTAGGTTAGGTACATAGAAAACCTCAGCAAATTGAAACAGATGTTTATTCCAAAGAAGTGTAATATAGTATAAAATACTTTTGACTGTAAAGAATAAATAGTCATGATACTGTAAAATTAAACATTTCTCTAGTGAAAATATGGATATATTGAGAGGGTAGGAAGAAGCAGGGAGGGGCAATGTTGTGTAAGAGAGCTGAATCCCCCTCCTTTACAGCAGGAAGTCAAGCAACTAAAAACTAAAATTGAGGGGCAGCTGGGTGGCTCAGTCAGTTGAGTGTCTGACTCTTGGTTTCAGCTCAGGTCACAATGTCGGGGTCATGGGATCAATCCCCGAGTCAGGCTTCAGGCTCAGCGTGGAGTCTGTTCAAGATTCTCTCTCTCCTTCTCCCTCTGCCTCTCCCACCCCCACCCCCACTCTCTCTGCCTCTCAATCTCAAAATAAATAAATAAATAAATAAATAAATAAATAAATAAATAAATAAATAAAATCTTTTTTAAAAACGAAAATTGAAAAAAATATCAAGAAATCGTTGTATAAGGACACCTGAGTGGCTCAGTCCATTAAGCATCTGCCTTCAGCTCAGGTCATGATCCCAGAGCCCTGGGATTAAGTCCTGCATCAGGCTCCTTGCTCAGCGGGGAGCCGCTTCTCCCTCTGCCTGTCGCTGCCCCTGCTTGTGCTTCCTAGCTCTGTCTCTCTCTCTCTCTGACAAATAAATAAAATCCTAAAAAAAAAAACGGAAAAAGAAATAGTTGTATAAGCCTGTGATTTAGAATTAAGACAAATGCCAAAAGTAACAGCTAAGAGTTAAAAGTGGGAGGTGGGAGCAGAGCACATGATACAACCTGGGGATGGCTTTCTTCCATAAAAAGACTTATTATGTGACACATACATAACTTTAATTTTGTTAATTAAATTTTTTAAAGATTTTATTTATTTATTTGAGAGAGAGAGAGAGCACAGAGGCAGAGGGAGAAGCAGGCTCCCTGCTCAGCAGGGAGCCCGATGCGGGGCTCAATCCCAGGACCCTGGGATCATGAGCTGAGCTGAAGGCAGACGCTTAACCAACTGAGCCACCCAGGTGCCCCTAAATTTTTTAAATATAGAAGACACCCATAGCAAGCAAGGGGTGTGGGACAGGATGGTTGACTTCTGGGTGCAGAGCAGGGCAGGGTGGGAAAGCACCAAAATGGGTTGAGACAGAGGGTCGAGCATCGGAAGGGAAAGGGAAGGTCAAGGTGGTTAAACAGAAGAGTCCTGATCAACATGCTTGTTCTTGATCTTGACCATAGCCTTGCTAGAAAGACCATCAGGCAGAAATGGGAGTGACAAGCAAGGCCTGCTTAGGGGGCCCCTAAGAACTAGGCATGGCCCTAGTTATGGGAGAGAGGAAGCCGGTCTGAATGTGGGGGTGGTTGTGTGGGGACGAAGAGGAGGGCATGAGTGACAGATGTTTCCTAGGGGACTCGTCAGCACTCAGTCCCCTGCCTGCAGGAGATGAGAAAGAAGGGGCTGATAAGGGGGGTCGAGGATCAAGTTGGGAGAAGAAAGTTCAGTTCTAACCATGGACCCCATTCCCAAGGCAGACGGCTTCCTTTCCCACCATCCAACACAGAACGTGTTGGGCAAATGTGAGGAGCCAAAGGGCAGAGTTAAGAGCTCAAGCTTCGGAGTCTTTGGGTTAAAATACCTAAGTTGTGGTCCATATATACAATGGAATATTACTCAGCCATCAGTTCTCAACATTTGCTGCAACATGGATGGCGCTGGAGGAGATAATGCTAAGTGAAATAAGTCAAGCAGAGAAAGACAATTATCATATGATTTCTCTCATCTATGGAACATAAGAACTAGGAAGATCGGTAGGAGAAGAAAGGGATAAAGAAAGAGGGGGGTAATCAGAAGGGGGAATGAACCATGAGAGACTATGGACTCTGGGAAACAAACTGAGGGCTTCAGAGGAGAGGAGGGTGGGGGAATGGGATAGACCGGTGATGGGTATTAAGGAGGGCACGTATTGCATGGTGCACTGGGTGTTAGACGCAACTAATGAATCATCGAACTTTACATTAGAAACCAGGGATGTACTGTATGGTGACTAACATAATATAATAAAAAAACATTAAAAAAATACCTAAAAAGAGAGAGTGGCATTAGGGGAAAAAAAAAAAAGGCTTGGCCTTCGTAACCAGACAGACCCAGGGCGAACCACAGTCACGCCTCTTACTATCTGCGTGACTTTACGGGAGTTACTCAACGTCTCCGAAGGGCAGGGTTGTCTTCATTCCAAAACAGGCCTGACCACACCCACCTCCCAGGGCGGCTGTCAACACAGGGGAGCTCCTTCCCATCCTGTGTCCCACCTCCCACTCCCTCGCTACTAGTGGGGTTCTTCTAGGAAGACCGCAGGAGTGCTTCTGAGCTTTGCTGTTTCCTGGCCCCTCCGGCTCTGTGGTCCCAGAAAGTCCCTGGGACACACCTTCAACCCCCTCCCATTAGTTCCAGAATAGAGACCACACAGGTTTGCATCAACCAGAAAGTCAGCTTTATTAGCCCACCACCAGCAGAGGGGAAGGGGAGAGAGCTGGAATCCGCGCTGGGAGAACAGGGCCCTGGCCCAGGCCTTCAGGAGGTTGGGGCCGGCGGGTGGGCAGGAGGCCAGTCTGGAAGAAGCAGCTCAGTGCTTGGAGCTCTGGACCTGGCTGAAGCTGGCCGAGCCCTGCTCCTTGAGGATGGGCCGGGTCTGGTGGCCGGAGGAGGAGGAGGAGGAGGAGGAGAAGACTGTGGGAGAGAGGGGAGGGTGTGAGAAGGGCTCTGGGAGCTAAGAGGCCCCACACGGGGAGGGCTGGGGTCTCTGGGGGCGCCCAGGACCCTCAGGAGCCTTACCATTGTGGGAAGAATAGGAATGGCCGGAGGCTTGCTGGGAGAGGCTGTGGGGGGGGGGGGGAAAGATGAGCAATTAGATGGGCTGGGAGTAAGGGCGGGGCTGCGGGGGCTGCGGGGGCTGGGCACTCACTGGGCGTCCTCGCCCTCCAGCAGGCGGCGGTAGGTGGCGATCTCCTGCTCCAGCCGTGTCTTCACGTCCAGCAGGATCTGGTACTCTTGGCTCTGCTGCTCCATCTCGCAGCGCAGCTGGGCCAGCTGCTCCTCCACGTTGCCGATCAGCCCCTGGATCTGGGACAGCTGCATGCAGTAGCGGCCTTTGGTCTCCTCCAGGCTGTTCTCCAGGGATGCTTTCTGTGAGTGGGAGAGAGAGAAAGAGTCAACAGAAGTGGTCACTATTGTCCCCCCAGGCCTCTGGGCATGTCTCCTGAGAGGCACATGGACTGGGAGCCCAGCTGGGCTACTGATGGGCCAGACAATGTGGAGGAAAGTTATTCCATTGTTCTGGGCCTTCATTTCTGTGTCTATATAATGGATATAATGATCCCTCTGGTCCCACTGGTGGGATAAGAGGCGGAACTATATTGTGGCAGTGCTAAGGGGCTGGTGGCCCTTACTGGGGGCTTGGGGACTGGGGCTGGGGGGGATGGGTCCTTCATACCATGCTGAGCTGGGACTGCAGTTCAATCTCCAGGCCCTGCAGCACCCTCCGGAGCTCAGTCACCTCAGTGCGGCCACTCTGCACCAGTTCGCTGTTAGAGGCCACTTCTTTGTTCAGTTCCTCGGTCTGCGAGAGGAGAGAAGAGCAGTGTGAGGCGCTCCACAGTGCTCCCAGGCTGGGAAGTCCCACAGGAGGGCTGAGGACCCGAGCCCCACCTTGCTCAGGAACCAGGCCTCCGCGTCTCTGCGGTTCTTCTCCGCCATCTGCTCGTACTGGTCGCGCATCTCGTTCAGGATACGGCTCAGGTCCACGCCGGGGGCGGCGTCCATCTCCACGCTGACGTCCCCGCCAGTCTGACCCCGCAGGGCAAGCATCTCCTAGGAAGGGATGGCGGGAGGTGGTCAGCTCAGCAGACCCCTCTCCTGGCCCCTGAACCAGCCTCCCGCGGCCGGCGGCCAGCAGCGACCTCACCTCCTCGTGGTTCTTCTTCAGGTAGGCCAGCTCCTCCTTCAGGCCTTCGATCTGCATCTCCAGGTCGGTCCTCGACAGGGTCAGCTCGTCCAGCACCCGGCGCAGCCCGTTGATGTCGGCCTCCACGCTCTGGCGCAGGGTCAGCTCATGCTCATACCTGCCGGGACAGAGGTCGGGGCATCAGGCTCTGTCTGGGAGGCTTCTGTGGCCCCAGACCAACAGCCCCACTGCTTGCCCCGCGCCCTCTGCCCCACGCCCAGCCCGCCACGGGGGTTGCTCACTTGGTCCTGAAGTCATCCGCTGCCAGCCTGGCATTGTCGATCTGCAGGACGGGCTGAGCGTTCTCGATCGTGGCGGTGATGATCTGCAGAGAGGGCAGAAGGACGGGCCTGTTCGCCAAGACTCGGCCACTCAGGGGGCAAGAGCAGAGAGGGGAGAAAGCTATCTCCCCCAACTTGAGGGTCGCCTGGCTGGTGGGTGAGGCCCTCTGTCCTTTCCACCCAGTTCAGGGTGTGTGGAGGGATCCCCCTCCCCCCCCTCCCCGGTCTCCTACCATCCCATCCTCTGCCCCAGGCTGAGAGAAGCTGAGGGTGCAATGCACAGTGGAGGGAATGAGAGAGTCCGGGCTCCGGTCCCCACTCAGACACCTAGATGCTGAAAAAGGGACCCCGGGCCACCAATTCTGAGTGGCCTGTGGCCTCTCCCTCAAGGTCAGCTCAGTCTCCCTGTTTGTAAAAGAAAGATGCTAGAAAGTGGTTTTCTAAGGGCCACTGCAGCCGTGACCTCTCAACGCTCCACCAGCAGCGCCGCCCGCCTGGCGCACGCACCTTGTTCCTCAGGTCCTCGATGGTCTTGAAGTAGGGGCTGTAGTCCTTGACCTCACTGGGCCGCTGCCTCTGGTACCAGTCCCGGATCTTCACCTCCAGGTCGGCGTTGGCCTCCTCCAGGGCACGCACCTTGTCCAGGTAGGAGGCCAGGCGGTCGTTGAGGTTTTGCATGGTGAGCTTCTCGTTGCCGGAGAGGAGACCGCCATCGCCACCACCGAAGCCGGCACCGAAGCCAGCACCGAAGCCAGCACCAAGGCCACCACCAAAGCCAGCGCCAAGGCCACCACCGTATCCTCCCCCAAAGCCGCTCCCCAGGCCCCCACCGAAGCTGCTGCTGCTGCTGAAGCCACCGCCGTAGCCGCCCCCCAGGCCGCAGGCCCCCCCGGAGGAGTAGCGGGAGGTGGAGACCGACAGGCCTCCGTAGGCGCTGGGGGCCCGGCAGGACCCTCCGGCCAGGACAGAGGACACGCGGCTGGAGCCACCACCGATGCCACAGGAGCCCTTCATGGAGCCGGAGGAGGTGAACTGGCGGCTGCAGGTGGTCATGGTGCTGAGGACGGAAGTGAGTGAGCGAGCAGAGAGAAGAGAAAGGTGCTCGGAAGGCTGGGAGGATGGATGCTGGAGCTGCTCAAACCCCAGGAGCCTTTATATGCACCGGGGCAGGCGGGGCCTCCCAACTGCTGACTTGCGGGCTCCCCTCCGGATTTCATCACTCCAGGTCCCGTCCAACTCCCCACTCCGGATCAGGATTATTCAGCCCAGGGTCGACTCACTTCGCTGGGTGCCGCTTGAGTTCCCACCCAGCTCTGGGGGTGTGGGGCCGAGAGAAAAACATACAAACGCGAGTCGGTCATGACTCAGGCTGGGCGGCGGGAACCCAGCTCTCGGTCCTGGAGCCTCAGGGGCCAGCGGGGCCTTGGCACTGGCAGCTTTGTGGCGGCTGCGTCCCCAGGCAGTGAGTCAGCCCATGACGGACTCCCTGCCCCACGGGATGGCCTTGACGGAAAAAGGCCCCGCCAATCAAGGCCGGCCTGGGGCTGTCTCGGGATGTGCTGTGGGGGTCCTATGTGCCCGGTGCTGGATAGGAGAGCTGGGTCCGTGGTCTCACTCCGCTTTGTTTGCTGTGTGACCTGAGACTCCTTGCCTCCCCTCTCTGGGCCTCTTCCCCCTCAGCGAAGTGACAAGGCTGGGCTGGGTGATCTTAGACTCTTTTCTCGTTCTAAAAATTCTCCAACTCTCTTTCCATTATTGGATCCAATCCCCGTTTCAGAGGCTACCTTTGAGCTCCCAGGGTCTGCAGAAGGGTTGGGTACCATGGAACCAGCATGTACCATTGAGACAGACAGGTGGCAGCTCCCCACTCTGCCCCTTCCAAGCTACGCAGCATAGGAAGTCAGTCCTTCAGCACCTCTGGGCCTCTGTTTTCTCATCTGTTAAAGGGGAGGACATGCCACAGAAGAACATGGACACAGGACCCCAGTGGCCACTCCCCAGTGGCGGCCCTGCGCTCAGCTTCCCCATCCTTCCTTTGCAGCCAGCTGCCCCCTCACCTGCCTCCTCACACCCACCTCTCCATCCGGCACCTCCCTCCCACAACTTGCCCTCTCCTCTGTACCCCAATACTCCCACCTTTGGAGCAGCCCACCCCCAATGCATTGCCCTACTTAATCATGGATGCCCACCATAGCCTGTGGTGGGAGGGGGTCCCCATCCTGCTGGTAGTGCCATGTGTGACCCCCGACCCCACCAGGGGCCCCCGAGTTCCCACACTGGATCCAGGGCTCCATTCCCAACAGTTTTCTTTCGAGTATCCACAGATTCCAGGCTGGTCGTTCAGTGGAGGAGAGGGGGGCCAGTGACCTCTTTGGTCACCCGCCACGCTGGGGTATTGCATGGAGCACTCTGTGTGTACCACACGGTTCCGTGAGGGGCAATATTCCTGCCACAGCTTCATAGATGAGGCAGCTGGGAGCTTAAGTGGGCTTCCCAAGACCCCAGTCAAGGGGGAGCTGAGGTCTGAACCCCTGCCTGTCTGCTTACCCAGTCTGAGCCCTTCCCACCACCCTGAACCACGCTCTCTCTCTGTACGTCACTGACATGCCTGATTGTCTTGAATCAACCCTGCAAAGTAGGAAGGAGAGAGGGAGAATCGGGGGCGGGTAATTCGCCCGAAGTCACTTGGCTTTAAGTTGCGGAGGCAGGACTAGAACCCCAGGCTCAGAGTGTCTCCACTCACCCGTGATGCCTTGCAGGCTGGGACCGGGTATACCCATTCTCATTTACCTCCCCACAGTGCCTGGAGTGAGCTCTGCCCACAACGGGCATGACGTTGACCCGAGGGCTGGAGCAGGATTGCGGGGGTTGGGGGGGTCTAAATTCCAAAACAGAAGCCTCCTCCGGGTGCTCTGGGGGGGGTGACCCACAGAACTGGCCGCTTCCTTGCTCTAAAGTGCCTCTGTGGGCTTGCCTCAGGCTGGACACTGCTGGGAAATACTACGGGAACCGAGGGACAGGAAATTCTGTCTCAGCACATCATGCCCTGTCAGTCACTCGGCCTGTAGGAACAGAGGCCAGCAGTCTGAGCAGAGCTTTGCCAAACACACACCTCCAGGGCCAGGCTTGGGAGACAGAACCCAGTGCTCCCCTCTCCCAACCCCAAAACTGGGCAAAATGTGTCCTAAATCTTGGACAAAACCCCTGCCATCCCAAGTGTCAAGACGGGCCTGGAGTTCAGGTCCAACCACAGACTCATCACCCTCAGAACTAAAAATGGCCTTGGAGGCCACCAAAGGCCACCAAGACCCAAGCAGAGAGAGTAAAAGACTTGTCCCGGGTTAAATAGCACAGAAACAGAGGAGCAAAAACTTGACCCCAGCTCCAGCAAGTTTCCTGAGGTTCACACGGACTCTCCCTGGGGTCTCCAGGAGCTCCTCCTTCTCTGCCTCAGGCCCCTTTCCACCTCCCTCCCTTCTGATCGGACCCTGACCCCTCCACCATTCCTGGAGTCTGGGTGGCATTGCGCACAGGCCCAGCACTGATGGCTAGGGATCCGTGTGGGCTGAGAAACTAAGGAAGTTGACGACCAACCCATCAAACCACTCAGACAACAGCACAGACCAAGCACCCACCGTGTGCCCGCACCCGGGGCGTGGGGGTTGGGGAAGATGATGACACAGTCTCTGACCTTGGAACCTGCTGTGTGAGCCTGGAGAGAAAGCTAAGGCTGGGAATAGAGCACGGAGTGAAAGGAACCCCCCGGGGTGCTTGGCCCACGGAATGCAGCTGGATAAGCGTTACCGACCCTGAGTCTCAGCAGTAAAGGAGGGAGTAATTGGGAGAGGCTGGGCCTCAGAAGATCTGAGCTGGCAGAGAAAGAGCGGGGGGCATGTATTCCATGCCAGCGAGGTGAACCTGCCCGGGATTGCTGAGAGCCAGGATCACTAGGTCTGTGGGCACAGGGACTCCCATCAAACTGGCATCCCTCCAGGCAGAGTGGGTTCCTTCCCCCACCCAGGCCTCCTTCCTCTCTCCTTCACCCACCCCATCTCAGGTGTGAGGTCATCTCATACCTGAGTTGGCTGGGAAATACTATTGGCACGCCTCAACTTGCAGTGATTCCCCAACCTGACTGATCACCAGGATCCCCATTCAGATTCCTGACCTGCTCTGACCCACTGTCTCAGCATTGCCCAGGACAAGCCTGATCGTGGGGACATTTTACAAGCTCCCAGGGAATTCTGCTGACCAGCCAGGCTGGGAAGCAGGAGGCAGCCTGGGGGAGGAAGAAAAGGGGGAAAGGCTCTAAGGAGACTGAGGGAAGAGAGGGGACTGCTGCAGGACCCCCAGCCCAGGGTGGCAGCCTGAACCACGAGCTTCAGGCCTGGGTGAAGAAAGAGAAGATCCCCGATGAACCAGGACAGAGCAGCAAGCAGGAGCCAGATCTGGGCTGGACACTGAGATACGAAGAATCAGGCAGAGAAGCCCCTCAGGGCATGCTTATGGACAACCCCGATACTATGTGGCCAGGCCATGATGGGGTGCAGGGGGCCTGCAGGGAGGGGGCAAGCTCCCTGGGAGTGAACAGGTGTCCCCAGTCCGGGCTCTGGCCCCACGATTGGCCCCAGGATCTGGGTGAATCTGTGAGTGCCCGATGACAGGCGGTCCTCTCAACTCCCCCCGTGTTTCATGCCCTCCTTCGAAAGTGGGGGCTATCACAGCCCATCACGCTGGTCTGCACAACCAAGGGGCCCTAGGGGAACCATCAGGGGAACCAGATTGAGCTCGGTCACAGCCTCGGCTCTGTACTGTGGCTCCAGTCTGTCTGTTCTCTTCAACCTCCCACCCACCCACCCTGCAGGAGTACTGTCAGTCCCAGGACTGTGCCCTGCCCACCACCTCTAAACTGGGGTCCTTCAGGGTCCCTCCAGGCCTGGGCATGTGTCTCCTCCTTGCACCCAGGCCCAGTGCAGAAGCACCAAGTGATGCCATGTCCTGGATGGAATGCTACTGCCACGTGGTCTCGTTGCAGAAAGCGCGGCCAGCTCACGTTCTCAGGGTGTGGGTGTGGCAGAGGAAGAGCCACAGGGTCTGGCTAGGGCTGGCCCTGGGCCTGGAAATCAGGTGTGTGTGTCCATCACGTGAGAGTGGATAAGGCCGCGCCGAGGGCGGTTACAGACAGGTTCACTGAAACGGGGTGAAATATTTTGTGCAGGACGATGGGTGGATGTGGATGAACTGTGGAGTCCCACAGTTGGGTCCCCCAAACCAGCCACAGGCACATGCCCCCAGCAGCCTGAGTTGGCTTCGGGTGGCCTGGACAAAAAATTCCAGCGACCCAAATTGCCCACACCATCCCCAAGGGGATCACAGGTCTCAGCGCCCAGTCACTCTGTCCTGTGGCCCTACCTGCCCACATGTGGCTGAGCACTCCTGAAAAGAGTGGGGCTTCCCCCCTCTGGGCCCAGGACCATCCCCTAGGGACCCCCACCCTCCTGAACCCCACCCCGAGCCACTCTGGGGACAGGGGCTTCTTCCCCAGCAGAAGGGCACAGTCCAGGGCTATCTCTGGCCACCCCCACACTGTGACCCCTCCTCACTCACCCCACCAGTGGGTGGGACCCCAGAATCTGCAGGGAGAGTAGGCCCCTGTCTGAGAGCCTGGGGCAGGGCAGGGGCTGTGGCTCTCCTCTCCCCTTCCCAGCACAACCCGGACAAGGGCTGAGTCACAGCTCCTCGGAGCCTCAGCGTCCCTATCGACACAATGGGGCGCCTCTTCCCAGACCCTCCCCGCTTCCTGGGACTGTTGTTCAGATAAATGAGATCACCCTCCAAATGAGCCATCCTCAAACTGGGGCTGGTTCTTCTGGTTGTGGCTGGAAGTGCCGTGGGGCCTGGTGGGAACAGTGCCACCCCCTGCCCTCTGGCCTTCACTGCCCTCCGTCCTTCACTGCCCTCCGTCCTCCCCACTGCAGGCAGCTGGGGGGCGCCAGCCTCTGATGGAGCCGGGTCTGTGCTCCCAGCCTGCTCCAAGCCCTGCAGTTGCCTCTGCAGACACGGACTCTGGACCCCAGCCAGTCATCCCTGCCATGGCAAGGAACTCACTGTCCTCATCGTCCCCGCGATCAGGGCTGGAAGGACCATCTGCTGGGGCTCATCTCTCTCCTCGCTTCCTGTAGCCTCTGAGGTTCGGAGCAGGCCTGGGACCTTTCCAAAGTCCCACACCCACCTGATCGCCTCATAGACCAAGCTCGTATCAGCACAAGTCCCCACCCTCCAGGCCTCGGGGGCTCTGGCTGACCCTGCCCAATCCCCACCTGCAGTCTCCAGGCACCAGGAGGGCCCTGGTCCAATTCTACAACAGAAGACAACCCCAGGCTGTTGGTGATTGGGGTGGGGGCGCCGTTCGTCTCATTAACCCCTTCCACCCACCCCCACTTCCTGAAGAAAACCAAGAAGCCTCGCCCTGCCCACTGGTTTCCAGATTTACTCAAAGGAAGACTTCCAGGTGTTGGGGTTCCTCCCCGGCTGGCTCATCGCCAGCCAACAGAGTGACAGGGGCTGGGGCCCAGAGGGTCCTGGGAGGGGCTAGGGCAGAACTGCCCCTCCCACCTTCCCCAGGACGCATTTTCCGACCCTCCGCCACCTCCAGGCTACCTGGGAGGGTGTGCTGCTCCCCCCCACCCTGGCACACCCCTTGCCCCCATCCTGAGCAGCCGCTGACCATTTGAGGAAACATCCCAGAGTGAGGCCCCACCCTTTCTCCCACACCTGCCCGGGGCCCACAGCCTTCTCTAGAAGCACAGTCTGCAGTTCATATTCTTGGGGGAGGCAATGGGAGTACCCCTGGGGGCCCACAAACCCCTTTGGAGGGGTTCCTGAGACTCACATGGGCCCTAACCACCCAGGCTGCCTCCCCACCTTCCCTATGCTAGTGCCTCTTCCAGCAGGATCCTGACTCCCATCCTCGCCCACCTCTGGCCCCCTCTTGAAGAAGGTCATGTCCCACAGGACCTCAGCAGCCATTGACTAGATGCGTCATCCTTTAGGCCTCTGGCTCCCACGACATCTCCTCGGCCATTTATGGATGAGAAAATGAAGCTCCGCAAGGCAAAGCCACTGCCCAAGGTCATGGACCTACTTACAGGGCAAGAAGATGTCACCTGAGACCTTCCCAGGTATGCTGGCCCCACCCTGGGTCTGGCACTGCCTGGACCACCCCCAAGGATCGCTGACCCTTTGGGGATACAAACTGGCTCCCCAAGCTCAAGCTGTGCCCAGACCTACTCTTTACCAGGATCCTAGATGACCCTTTTTTTTTTTTTAAGATTTTTATTTATTTATTCGACAGAGATAGAGACAGCCAGCGAGAGAGGAAAACAAGCAGGGGGAGTGGGAGAGGAAGAAGCAGGCTCCTAGCGGAGGAGCCTGATGTGGGGCTCGATCCCATAACGCTGGGATCACGCCCTGAGCCGAAGGCAGATGCTTAACCGCTGTGCCACCCAGGCGCCCCCCTAGATGACCCTTGACCTCCAAGTCAACAATAGTGGGTGTCCACAGACTCCTCCCCTACCCTTGTTTCCCCCAGTTCACCCATTGCTCACTAGGGCCCACCTCCGTGGCCACAATCAGAACACACTCCATATCTGAATCAACAAGCTTTATTGGTCAGGCAGGGGTACGGGAAAGGGACCGAAGCCAGGAACTGAGGCTGCAGGGGGATCTCTGGGGGGAACTCTGGGGGGCCGGCCAGGGGGAGCAGAGTTCTCAGCGGGTGGTTTGGTGGACCTGCTCGCGGGAGGAGATGACCTTGCCGTCCTGGACCTCTTCCACAATGGTGCGCACCTGGCGGGTGGTCACGGCTGCCGGAGACAGTCAGAGGTGGGCAGGGGCCGAGAGACCCTGGCTCAGCCCCCCACCCCCTGAGTGGAGCCAGCTCTTTTCCCCACAGCCACTTGCTGTCCACACCTCTGCTCGCCTCTCAGTATCACATCCAGACACGTGTCCCTCCTGTTCTTGCCACTCCCTCTTCCATGCTATCCCTGTGCCCCTGTATGAGTCCAGCCTCCCAGATGGCTGGTTTGATCCTGACCCACTGAGGCCTTCTACAAGACTGGGCGCTGCCCAGTGGAGTCTGTCTCCTGTCTCCCCCATCACCAGACTGGGGCCTCCAAGACAAGAACCAGATCTGCATCACTCGCATTAGACTAGATACCCAGGGCCATGATCTTATCTTCCCCATCAGACAGATCTGGAGGACAAGGACCATGTCCCTTTCTCCCATCAGACTAGAGATCCCAGGGACAGGACTGCATTTGCTCATCTGTAGGGTCTCAAGAACAAAGACCCCGTGAGACCATGTCCCTAATCTCCCCATCAGAAGAGGGTCTCCAGAGCTAGGACCATGTCTCTCATCAGACTAGGATCTCTAGGGTAAGGACCATGTCTCTGCCCTGCCCCTCATCTGATTCCCCTGAGCATCAACCCTGAGCCCTAACAGGTCCTTTCCCCTACCCCTGCTGGGGATCAGGCATCATTTTCTGGAGATCCTGGGGACCCTTCCCAGCAATATTGCCTGCCCCGTGCACCCCCACCCTCAGCTACCAAGATCCTTACGTTCTTTGGGCTTGTACTGGGTCAGGCTGGAAAAAAAAAAAAGAGAGAGAGAGAGAGAGACAGAGAAGAGATTAGATTTGGGTCTGAGAGCTCCACCCCCAGCCCAGGCCCCCAGTCCTGGCCCCTGGCCCCCAACTCACTGGGCGTCCTCGCCCTCCAGCAGGCGGCGGTAGGTGGCGATCTCCTGCTCCAGCCGCGTCTTCACGTCCAGCAGGATCTTGTACTCCTGGTTCTGCTGCTCCATCTCGCAGCGCAGCTGGGCCAGCTGCTCCTCCACGTTGCCGATCAGCCCCTGGATCTGGGACAGCTGCACGCAGTAGCGGTTCTCTGTCTCAGCCAGGCTACCCTCCAGGGATGCTTTCTGCAAGAAGGCGGGTGGATCAGGGGTCCGCGAGAGCGGTCAGTGCCCCCTCCAGGGTCCCAGGTGCACCCCGGGCCTGGCAGCCCCCCTACCATGCTGAGCTGGGACTGCAGCTCGATCTCCAAGGCCTGCACCGTGCGCCGGAGCTCGGAGATCTCGCTCTTGCCGCTCTGCACCAGTTCGCTGTTGGTGGCCACCTCGCGGTTCAGCTCCTCTGTCTGCGGACAGGACAAAGGGTAGTGCAGCGTTAGCTGGGAATCCCTTCTCCAAGGCAGACGACCCCCATATGTTCAGCCGTGGGCCCATTCTGTGCCCAGACAGGCACCTGGGGCTCTCCTCATTCCCCATAACCCCCCTGGACATGGTCACCTTCCTGACGTCCCCCGGGCTTCTCAGGCCTCCTCCCAGACCTGACAGTGGGAGCAGTGCCTTCTCACCAGCATCCCACTTCCCGAAGCCCAGAAACCTTTGAAATGATGTGAAGCTTTATCTTTTGTCCCTCCAAGTAGAAGGCACTAGAATGGACAGCTTGAGGACCAGCCAGGATATCAACCAGTTCTTTGGTGCCAGTTCCCGACCTCTTAGAGAGGTGGAAGCTCTTGGGGTCTTTACCTTCTGGCTTTATTCCTGAGGGGGGCTCTCCACCCACCCCCAGATCCCAGCTTTGGCCAAGCTCCTGGCCTGTGGATGCAATGGTGATCCTCTGAAGTCCATGTGGCTCACTGAGGATAGGGCACCCCAAGACACCAGGTACTGGGCATCCGTTGGGACTCAGTCCTTGCCCCCCACCCCCTGGGAGAGGCCTCTGGCCTGCAGCAGTCCCCACCTTGCTGAAGAACCAGTCCTCAGCGTCCTTGCGGTTCTTCTCCGCCATCTTCTCGTACTGGTCGCGCATCTCAGACAGGATGCGGCTCAGGTCCACACCGGGGGCGGCGTCCATCTCCACGTTGATCTCACCGCCCACCTGGCCTCGCAGGGCGTTCATCTCCTGCGGGGGAGGGGGTTGTGGGCATGGGCATTCAGGCCTGTCCTGATCTCTTACTTCCAACCCTTCCCAGGCAAACCCCTCCCAAGGAGCCCTCCTTCACTCTGCCTGTTCTCTACTCTCCGCCCCTCCTGTTGACTCTTGTTCATCTGCTCTGTGTGGACTCTGCCTCCACCATCAGACTGGGGGTTCCCTGAGGACAGGTTCTATGTCACCCTCATTAGACCGAGGGCTCTCCAAACATAAAATCTAATTCTTAGGCCTGTACCCCTAAAATATCCCCTCTAATTCCCAAACTTCCACATAGGGTCCAGGTTCAAAGGTTTGAGCTGGAACAAAGAGACCCCCTCACTTATCACTTGTCCTCATGAGGATAGGCAGAGGAGGCCTCTGCAGACCCTGGGAGGGTCCCCAGACGCAGGGCAGCAAGGTGGTACATGGAGGAGGCCACACTGCATGGAGACCACACTGCATACAGGGCAGCCCTGTAAGGCCACCAACCCTGGAGCACCTGCTCTGTGCTCTTCCCACGGCCTCAGCCCCAGAGCCCCGCCACCCCCTCCGCAGCCTCTCTGGCCTGCTGCCCCACCGCCCCACCTCCTCGTGGTTCTTCCTCAGGTAGGCCAGCTCCTCCTTGAGGTTCTCGATCTGCATCTCTAGGTCGGCTCTGGCCAGGGTCAGCTCGTCCAGCACCCGGCGCAGCCCGTTGGTGTCAGCCTCCACGCTCACCCGCAGGGCCTGCTCCGTCTCAAACCTGCACGAGGAACCGGAGACTTTGTCCTGATGCTTGGACATGCGGGTCCATGTCCTGGACAGCACCCGGCCCCTGCCAGGGCTCTAAGAGCTTGTGAGGGTTGATGGGAGGCGGGGGGTGGGCTGTGGAATGGAAGCAAATTGCAGCCCTGGGGCCCTGGGACCACGCAGGGCAGAGCCCCACCCCCAGCCAGCTTCCTGCTGCTCTCTCCTCTGCCTCTGGCCTCCCCTCCCCCTCCCTGCTGAAGCCCAGTGACCTTCAGAATCTGCTGCGTTTGCCACATCCATGACTAAGAGGAGGACTCCCCCAGCCCTAGCTCCTAGCCCTTGCCACAGCAACGTGGTCCTGCGGTGGGGAGGGGTGCCCCAGTTCCTCTGGCCCACGGGCTCTGCTCACTTGGTCCGGAAGTCATCCGCGGCCAGGCGGGCATTGTCAATCTGCAGGAGGATGTTGGCGTTGTCCACAGTGGCCGTGAGGATCTGGGGAGACGGGAGAGCGGTAAGGTCATTGGTAGGGAGGAGCTCCTCCCGGACCAAGGTTATGAGATGGATCTTCCTGCCTGGAGGCCAGGATGTGGCTGCCTTCTCCTGGAAGGCTCCTTTCCTGCCCAGCCTCTCACCTTTACCGGCAGTAATTGCTGGCAGAGGCGGGGCCAGCGGGAGTCCGATGGGCCAAAACTTGCCTTTTCTCCCCCAGCGCCTGCCTCCCCCCACACGGACCCCTCAACTAGAGCAGGCAGCCGGCTGGGAGTGCCCAGCTAGGAAGAGAAGAAAGGCCCCCGGGGCAGAAGTTGTCCCAGAATCCCAGACAGAGAAGGGGAGGTGAACAACCCCATCCTTTTACAGGTGGGGAGATGGTGCCCGAGAGGCTCCTCCAGAAGGGACCCTACAGGACCCCTCGCCAAAGAATAGTTCCAAATCAGAAGTCATGACGCCTGCTAGGCCCTAGCCCAGACTCCAGCTGGCAGCTCTGCCCTTGGAAGTGTGCGAAGCCCCATTCTTGAGGCAGTGGGAGGGATGGAGAAGCCACAGAAATCCCCAAATAAGGCACACAGAGGCTTTCCTGAGGTCCCGCCCCCTCTCTCTACCTCCTCCCAGCAGGTGCCATCAGGAACTCGCTAGACTCCTCAGGCCACCATCACCCCCAAATTCCCCTCTTGCTTCAAGAAGAGAGGTACCCACATACCTGGCAGCCCCATGGGCCCAGCCTCTACGTGCACCCACTCGTCTTATCCTACAATTACATGAGGGGGTGGCAACAAGCCCCATGATGAGGAAACTGAGGCTCAAAGGAGCTCCATGAGGCCTGCTTGTCCCTGGCCCAGCTGCTGCCCCCTCAAAAGGGGAATGTGGGCCACACAGTGGCTTCAAGTTGGGCTCCCAGAGGCCAACCCAGCCAGAGCCACGCTGTCCTCAGCTCCTTGAGATCCTATGGCAGCCGCATAGGCTGACTGCAGGCCATGGTCAAGCGGAGGGGATGGGAGAGAAGAAGTCACCCCCGCTGCCCCCCAGGCCCTGTCCCACCAGCAGGCCCCACCTTGTTCTTCAGGTCCTCGATAGTCTGGTAGTAGTGGCTATAGTCGCGGGCGGGCCCCGGGGCCTGCCTCTGGTACCAGTCCCGGATCTTCACCTCCAGCTCGGTGTTGGCCTCCTCCAGGGCGCGCACCTTGTCCAGGTACGAGGCCAGGCGGTCGTTGAGGTTTTGCATGGTGGCCTTCTCCCCGCCCGCCAGCAGCCCTTCGACAGCCCCAAAGCCGCCGCCGTAACCGCTGCCAGAGCCGAAGCTGTAGCAGCTGGAGTAGCTGCCGCCCCCGAGGGCACTGCCCAGGACCCCAGCTGACCCCAGCCTGCAGGAGCCGGCGCCCAGGCTGCCAGACAGCCGGCAGGAGGTGCGGGACGAGCCGCCCCCCAGGCCGCCCCCCAGGCCGGAGGAGCCCTTGATGGAGCTGGAGGAGGTGAACTGGCGGATGGTGGTGGTCATGGCGGCAGGCGGCGGGCACGGAGCAGGAGGGCGAGAGAGGAGCGAGGCCCAAGGTGCGAGTTGCCGCTGACGCTCACCCGCCTCCTTTATAGGCCGCCAGGTGGGCGTAGCAATTACAACAGGCTCGCTCCTCTGTTTCCATTCCCCTGAGCTTTCATCACCGCTGGCGGCCCGCCAGCTCCCAGGTGGCTCTGGGCCCCCTCCCCTCCCACCATCGGCCTTTGCCTCTCTTCTCCGAACCCTGGTGCTGGGCGTCTGCATGCGCGGGTGCGTGTCTCTGGTCTCAAGCCTGTCACCTGTGATTCAGGCAGGCCCTCCAGCTATGCTTTCCCATGACCTAATACGGAGAAGAGGAGAGGCAGGACGTCACCGTCCCCGGGCTCTCCCAGGCAGCTGCCACCCCAGCCCAGCCCACCTGGCCCCTGTGTCTGGTGGGGAAACCGGTTGGGGAACCAGGCAGCCCCCAGCCTGAGGCTGCTCTCCTCCAGCACACGCCACACCACATGCAGTCCTGGCCCTGGGCCGGCGGCCGGGGAGACAGTGAGGACCGAGAGCCTGTCCCACCTTGGAAACTGGACCTCAACCCACTGGGCTCACCACACAATACGGTGCCTCTCAGGTTACCACCCCATTTCACAGATAAGGAAACTGGGGCTTGGAGAGGGAGAGTGCCCCACTGCCCCCACCTAACCGCAGAACTGGGCTAGCAGGGCTGCTGCATCCTTCACCCCCTGCTATGCCACAGCACCCCACACTCCCCCAGGGGCCCAGCACACTGCCCCGCCCTCTGCGGAGCCCTGACACCAGTGAAACACTCCAAAAGCTAGGATGCCATCCGCCCAGTTTCCTGACACTGCCCCTATTCCCGGAAACCCCGGTGACCCAGCCTCCTCCTCTAACCTTTCCCCACCACCCTGCTGCAGGGGAGAGTCCTGGGCCAGGGCAGGCAAAGAAGAGTATGGTTGTAGATGGGGACAAGGCAGACTGGGAGAAGAGCATCCTAGTAAAAGGGGACTGGAAAAAGGCAAGGACCATGTCGCCTGCCACCCTTCTTATCCCTCTTGTGCCCAAAGAAGCCTCAGGGTGAGGCGAGGGGCATATACCTCAAGACCCAGCCAGCTAGAAATGTAAAGGACACGACCTGAGGGTCTTCCTGGGAACCCCCAGGCGGTCTCCTCCCCCGAAGCCTCCCCCAGAGGCCCACCCCAGGCCCCTGACGGAGCCCCTCAAGATGAGCCCTGTGCCACCCACAGCCGCGCCCTGCCCTACCCACCACTCCCAGCCTGGCCCTGGGTCCCAGGGTCCCCGCAGGCCTGCTGGATGGAATGTGGTCATGTCTCAGGCTGCCGATGGCTTCCACTTCCCGGACAGGCCCAGACAGCCCCTGCCAGCAGCTGAGAGAGATTCCCCAACAGCGCAGCAGCTGCCAAGCCACCAAAGCAAACAGGATGCCCCCCACGCTCACACACACAGCGGCCACCCCGCCCCACGTACGCCCTGAGCGTGGCCGAGCTGGTTTCCGAGGCTGGCTCTGCCGCTGCCACCCCCTCTCATCCATCAACACCTTGGACCACATCTTTGGAAAAACCCCTGCCCAGCCCCCCCCCTCTGATCTTGAACTCAGACCTGCCCCAGGCTGAGGCAGGGAGTTCCCTGCAACAGGCGTGGCTCCCCCAGGAAGTCTATGGGGCCCTTCTAGGGACCAGTCCATGGGGACCCACGGGGACCCACAGTCTGATTCTTAGAAACTTTCCCAGCTTGACGGGTTCTCCCATCCCTCTGCCCTCGCTCTGCTGGCTTCTTCTCTCTGGCCCTCCCGGGAGCCTTGGATGAGGGGGGCAGAACAGACTGGCAGGTGACAAGGGACATCCAAACACTCCACAAACCATCCTCCTCCCCCAGTCCCTCAGCACACACTGGCCTACGCCAATGACCAGACCATATCACACAAGGCAAGGAACTTCAGGCAAAGCTTTAATAGCAGTCACTGGGGCAATCCCAGGAGGCCCCCTCGGGGAGGGGCTGCAGGAAACAGACACAGAAAGGCAACAGCTCTTGGGCGGTAGCCCAGATGGGCACTCGGGGCGTGGCGGTAGCATGCTGTGAGCCTGAGGCGATGGCTGCCCCATGACCCTTGAGGCTGGGCTGTCATAGGCCGAAAGGGGCCTCAGTGGGTGGAGCGGTGCACCTGCTCTCGGGAGGAGACCACCTTGCCGTCCTGGACTTCTTCCATGATGGTGCGCACCTGGCGGGTGGTCACGGTGGCTGCGGGCCGTGGAGGAGGGGACACAGGGAACCTCAGACCAGAGCCCATCCCCCAGCCCCCCCACAGAAGGGTCCTCGGCATCTCCCCACTCCCTCCAGGCCAGATGGGACAGGCTCTTACCTTCCCGGGTGGGCTGTGAGATCAGGGAAGAGGAGTACTGGGTGGCCAGGCTGCAGGGAGGGAGAGGGGGGCCTGTCAGTGCAGGGGTGCCTGCACAGAGCCCAGCCCCCGGAGGAGGAGCAGCTGGGGAGGCCTGGGGCGAGGGGAGAGAGGTCCCAGCAAACCAAAGAGAAATCACAGCTGAGAATACACGGAAAGGATTAGCAAACACAAGGGTCAAAGGCCAGAGGCCCAGCAGGCAGGACAAAAGAAAGGGGACACCCCAAAAGAGGGCCCAGAGGCGCTTTGTGGCTAACCAGGGATTTACAAGAAGCTGAGCAAGAGGTTTTTCCCTATCCCAAAGGGCCCAACAAATAGACTCTATTAAAGCTTGAGAGACTGTGGTTAGACCCTAGGTGGACCGCACTATCGTCAGGGAGCAAAAAGCTGGAATGCGTGACTTAGAGTGGTGACTCCAGGACACTCTCAGCCACTTTCCAGCAGGGCCCTGATCTGCCCTCCCAGCTCCAAACCAGATCACCAGCCACCTGCTCTTCCTCTCATCCCGGGTAATGGTGTCACCAACCACGCAGTCATCAGAACCAGAAACCCAGGGTCATCCGTGTGCTCACTCACCATGTATCGCGTCTGGCCTGCCAGCCACGCTCGCCCCCACGTTCGGGCAACTAGCCCGGCTGCTTCTAACTACAGCACATCCTCTTCTCACACCACCTTCCTTTCCCGGTCCTCCACCCCTGCCTCACAGGAGGGCTGCTCTGGCCTGACTCCCCGCTCCAGCCTCCTGACCAGTGTCCCGAACCCCACCGGGGCCTCTTGACGCATTTCTCCCCGTGCAGCCAGAGTGAATGTTCTGAGACATCTTGATGATAGTACCACTCCTCCATGCAAAAGCCCTCCATGGCTCCCCACTTCCCACACGATCTAGTCCAGATGCTTTCATTTGGCCTTCAACACTCCTCCACAGTGGGGCCCCTGCCAGTGTTCTCAGTTTCACCTCCCGCAAACCTCCGCTCTCCCGGCCTTTGCCAGGGCTGTCCCCTCAGCACAAACGTCCCTGCCCGGATGCCGTGGCCCCAGCCGAACCAAGCATGTGCCCCCCGTGCCCCCCCGCTCACTGGGCGTCCTCGCCCTCCAGCAGGCGGCGGTAGGTGGCAATCTCCTGCTCCAGCCGCGTCTTCACGTCCAGCAGGACCTGGTACTCCTGGTTCTGGCGCTCCATGTCACAGCGGAGCTCACACAGCTGCTGCTCGATGCTGCTGATGAGCCCCTGCAACTGGGCCAGCTGGGCCCCGTAGCGGGCCTCGGTCTCCGCCAGGCTGCCCTCCATCGAGGCTTTCTGTGGGCCAAAGTAGAGGTGGCTGTGTGAGACCAAGCTGGGACCCTTCTCCAGGGCGGGGACCCAGATGGGGGACCCCCCTGGATGGGGTGGTGGGTGCTGCCAGCGCCAGGGGGCAGTAACAGGGGCAGAGAGGGGCCCCTGTCACTGAGTGTGAAGTGACAGCCTGGGTGGGGAATTCGGGTTCTCCGAGTGGGAATCTGCAAGGCTGGGTTCACGCTGGAGTGACGAGTACAGGCCAGGGAGGGCGTGTGGGGCCCCACCATGCTGAGCTGGGACTGCAGCTCAATCTCCAGGTTCTGCACGGAGCGCCGGAGCTCCGTGATCTCCGTCCTGCTGCTCTGCAGAGCCTCGGTGTTGGTGGCCACCTCCCGGTTCAGCTCCTCTGTCTGAAAGGCAGGGTGGGTGACCGGGGCTTGAGAAGGCTTGCAGAGTGGGGGCAGAGGACAGGGTCCACTCCTGAGCCCTGACCTCCCAGACCCCCCCACACCTCTCCCTGGCCTCTGTGGGGCTGCAGACACACGTGCACACAGACACCGTCTGTGCCCGCCTGGCACTGAGCAGATGCACCTTGCTTTGCATTCAACCCTCCTACTGACCGCTGCTCAAAGACGGGGACTAGGTTTTACTCTGTGCCTGTTCCAGTCCTGGGCACTGCAGCTGCTCAGTGTGTGTCTACTACGGGCATGAGTTAGTCATACACACACACACACACACACACACACACCCCTACAAAGTGCTGGGAGAAATCCTAGACAGAGATGACGAGATCTGGATCTGTTCCCCGAGCCACCGTGTGGCTTGTGTGAGCTTGAGGCCTCGCTGAGCCTCCCATTCTGCATCTAGACACGAGCAGTGGGTCCAACTGGTTTCCAAAGGTCCTTCCAGCTGAGACAGGCTGTGGATCTACAAGTTTTCCAGCCCCTACCTGACAGCCAGCACACGTATGCACACATGTGCACACTTGCTCACGCACGGCCACCCACCTTGCTGAAGAACCAGTCCTCGGCGTCCTTGCGGTTCTTCTCCGCCATCTTCTCGTACTGGTCGCGCATCTCATTCAGGATGCGGCTCAGGTCCACGCCGGGAGCGGCGTCCATCTCCACGCTGACGTCCCCGCCCACCTGGCCTCGCAGGGCGTTCATTTCCTGGGCAAGAGGAGAACAGGAGCTCACCTGGGCCATCCCAGAGAGAGACCCCGGGGCCTGCCTTCTCTGTCTCAGGGAGACGGATACAGATGACAGACAGACAGACATAGGCAACCCAGTGATTCCGCCCCTTGAAGATGGAGGCAGATGTGATCTTATCTCAGACACGCAGGGCTGTGACTATGGACCGTCTCCCCCAGCGCGCACTCGGGGATGGACTTTGACCAGTTCGGATGTGCGCTGGGCAAGGAGAGATGCTCACTCCCCAACATGTCAGGGGATAAGCCAGGACAGCCTCACTCCCCCCCTTAAACTCCACCGCCAGCCACATGGTACAAGCAGCCCCACGTTGGTATCAGCCAGACCTCATTAGGAAATGTTAATCTGCTGGGGGGATGCAGTCCCTATGACCAGCCTCAAAGCCAAGTGGAAACACTTTCCGGGCTCCTGCTACTCTAAGATTAGGCTCCCCTAGCGCAGGCCAGCCCAGAGGTCAGCTGAGAAGGCAGCCACACGTTCATCAGTCCTCCTCCAGGGTCTGGGATCCCCATCCTTGAGTTGAGCCTTAGGGTCCCTGGGACCCCAAGACTCTCTGAAAAAGGGAGCTAGGAGAGGTGGCAAAGTGGTGGCATCAGACCTGGGTGTGGCTATGGGTCAGACAGACCTGTGCGGCTTTGAATAAATTCCTTAACCTCTCTGAGCTTGTTTCTTTACCAGTAAAGGGAGGAAAGCGCACCCTGCCCCCAGAGCCGCTGTCAGTATCAGCTGGGATAATCGCCATGAATCACTAGTAATGTGCTGAGCAGATTTTGGTTGTTGTTATGACTATCGCTATTACAATTAATTAGAGTAATTAGCAAGCATGTTCTTAGGCTGATTTGCTCATTAGATAGTTAACTGCCACCACTCGTCAGACTGTGCCTTGAGGGACAAGGGAAGTATCTTTGGCTTCATGCAGGGCCCTCCGAGGGCCTCCCAGGGTCAGGGCCAGGAACCCACCAGAGATGGGAGCTGGATTGAGGGCGCGGCCCTGGCCCAGGAGGGTTTGGGGGCCCCAGTCTTGCTCCCTGTAGGAGTCTCTCCTGCATTCCCCAGGGCCCGCCCCACCTCCTCGTGGTTCTTCCTCAGGTAGGCCAGCTCCTCCTTGAGGCTCTCGATCTGCATCTCCAGGTCGGCTCTGGCCAGGGTCAGCTCGTCCAGCACCCGGCGCAGCCCGTTGGTGTCGGCCTCCACGCTCATGCGCAGGTTCAGCTCCGTCTCGTACCTGGAAGGGGTGGAGGCATGAGCCAAGCAGCACCCCAGGACACCCCCTCGGACACACAGAGAGCTCTGGCGTGCTGAGCCAGACCCACCACCAGCCCCTGGGGGCAGCCCCGGAAGCCCAGGCTCACTTGGTGCGGAAGTCGTCAGCTGCCAGGCGGGCATTGTCGATCTGCAGCACCAAGCTGGCGTTGTCGATGGTGGCCGCCAGGATCTGGGGGGCATAGTGGGCTAGGTGAGCAAGCACCGTGGGAAGGCCCTGCAACACCCTCCTTGCGGCCCTTTGGAGAGGGGGCCAAATAGAGGCGATGAGGGTCCCCACGATCTCCCCCTCTGAGCACCCTGCTGGAGGGCCCAGAATGGTGGGAGCACGAGGCCCAGGCACAGGTAGCTATGAGGCCAGGAGACAGACCTATACACATTCACCCCTCTCCTGCCCAAGCTGCATGGACCTCACCCTCTCTCCCCGCCTAAACTGACCTCTAGGCTCCATTGCCACCTCCTCCAGGAAGCCCTCCTCGACTCCCCATCTGGGTCCCTCCTTCCAGTCACACCTCCTCCCTGCCCATCTCTTTCACAGCACTTCTCCCAACTGTGATTTTTTCCGTGGCTTCTTTCGTTATTTCCTCCAATGGACTCTGTGCTCCAGGGGGACAAGGCCTCATCTGTGACCATTCTCTCCGGAATCCCTAGGCCTGGGCAAAGTACCTGGCCCACAGTCAACCCCCAGGAAACATTGGTTTAATTAAGCAACTAATTAATTAATTAATTAATTAATAAGATAATGACCAGCCCTGGAAACCTGGAGCAAAATTTTCTTTCCCCAAGGGTCATCTGAGAGGTTTAAACAAGAACAGGGAAGGGGCTCCGGTGGGAACAGAGGGTCGGTTATTGGGACTACTGCTGTCGTTGTTTTTGTGAGAAATGCCAAGAGGCTCTACTCAAGAGCCATGTAGGTGGGAGGAGAAGGAGGCCCCGAAATGCTGCCCAGAGCGAGGAGAGAGGAGGTCTCGGTGGAGGTGGCGGACGAGCTAGGAGGAATCTGGATGTTTTTAAGGCTGCGGGCTGACGTGCAGAAAGAAGTAAGAGGAGGTAGCCCCAATAGGCCAAAGTTGCCCCAAGAGCCTCATTCTGGGCCTCTGAGCCCCCTTGAGGGCCCTGTGAAGTGACCTGGGTCAGGCCTTGTTTCCAGATCGAGCCCAAGGGCCAGTTTGTTACCCTTCCCTGGTCTCAGTGGCCTACAGACCTGCCTCCCACCCCCCCTTCCCTGCTCAGGTGGCTGGTTGGGCCTAGCGAGGGGCCCTGTGAAAACCCCCGAGGGCTGCGCTGACTCAGAGGGGCGGAGGCCCGATGCTCGATGCTCGGTGCACTGGGGGCTGGTGGTGAAGAGCTGGCTGACCCCAGAGCTGGGCACGCTGACTCACCAGGGCTCCCCTGGGTTCCCCACTGCTCAGCCCAAGCCCAGTATCTGATCTGGCACTCCCAGGAGCTCTGCTTCCAGGGGGCAAGTGCAGGAATTCCCTTCCTGGCTGAGGTCCCAGGCAGGAGCAGGCAAAGCCCCTCACGGGGCAGCACCGGACCTAGTTTCTCCACCAGGAAAGAGCAGGCCCCAGCCCGGCCTCACCGAAACATCTCCACATTTCTTTGAACTCTCACCTGTCTCTGGGGGCTGCAGCACCAGGGGACCCTCCAGGGGGAGGCTTGTGCAGAAAACCCAGATGCCACAATCACAGAACGCCAAGGCCCTGTTCTTAGAGGTCATGAGCGTGTGGGTGTATGCTGTGTTCTCCTTCAGACTAACTGAGAGAGATGCCTTTCCTTGGAAGCTTCCAGTCGGAGTAGGAAGACCTAGCTCCTTCCCTCAGGGACCCTCAGGGTGACCATTACGAAGAAAGTGAGGAGGACCCACCACGACACCAGCTGGGAGAATATGCCAGACTCCGTGAAATCAGCACAGTGAACAGGGCAGAGACTGAACCACAAAGTGTTGAAGGAATACCAAGATCTGGGGATAAAAGGCAAGTGCCACCCACTCAGGAGGGCTGCCTGGAGGAGGTGAGACAGGCAGACAGCCAGACCCAGAGGGGAACGGAATAGTGAGAAGGAGATATCCAGCCTCATCTCCCAGCAGCCACACCAAACTCACCCACCCCTGTGTCTTAGCCCACACTGTTCTCTGCCCTGGGAATGCCCTCTGCTACCTTCAAGGTTCCAAAGCCTTCCCCACCCACACCTCCATCGCTCAGCCCAAATACACCCCCGCACACAAAGGAGAACTCCAGTCTTCCTGCAGGGGAGGCTCTCCAGACCTGGGGCCTGGGACTGGCACAGGACTGGGTTCTCCAGCAAGTGAGAGAGAGTGAATGAATAAATGAACAGATGAATGATGGAGACCCAGGGCAGAAAGAAATGTTGCAAAAGTTCAAGGTTGGGAGGGATCCCAACTCTGAAGCAGGGCCTAAGAGCAGGGCAGGGAGCTGGAGCTGCCTGGCCCACACACCTTGTTCCGCAGCTCCTCGATGGTCTTGAAGAAGTGGCTGTAGTCGCGGGCGGGCCCGGGCCCCTGCTTCTTGTACCAGTCGTGGATCTTCACCTCCAGGTCGGCGTTGGCCTCTTCCAGGGCGCGCACCTTGTCCAGGTAGGAGGCCAGGCGGTCGTTGAGGTTTTGCATGGTCTCCTTCTCGCTGCCCCCCAGCAGGGCGTCCGAGGAGCTCAAGCTGGAGCCGAAGCCCGCCCCCAAACTGGAGCCGAAGCCCCCACCCAGGCTGCAGGTGTAGCCCCCCCCGTAGCCGCCCCCAAAGCCCGCTGAGAAGCGGGACGAGGTGACCGACATGTTGCCACAGCTGCCGGCTCCCAGGAGGCTGGGGGCCCGGCAGGCGCCCCCAACGCGAACGGAGGACATCCGAGAGAAGCCCCCGCCGGGCACACACAGGCCCTTGACAGAGCCGGAGGTGGAGAACTGGCGGATGCTGGTGGTGGTGGCAGCCATGGTGTCCACAGGTCAGGAGCAGGGTCTGGTCTGGACAGAGACCCCAGGCGGCCCTTTATAGCCAGGCTAAAGGGGGGCTGGGCCCCCAGCCCTTGAAGTCAGAGCCAAAACCCCAGCCATGTAATTTGCCTCTGTACCAGCCGCCCAGGGCCCGGGGCTCAGGCCGGACATGCCGAGTGCAACCCCCGGGGCCCCCTCCCCTGCCTGCTCCTGGCCTGGGCAGGTGGCCTCCTAGCAGCCCATTGTCTGTTCAGAAACAAAGGTGGTGTTGGAGCTGCAGCCCCGGGGGAGGGTGAACCTCCATCCTCAGCCACAATTAGGCAGCTGAGCTCATTCTTGGGGGCAGTCCGGAGAACCCAGCCCTGGGAGCCAGACGGGGCCTGGAACAAGGCTCCACAGGCCTGGAGCCCAGAGGCTGGTCTGGTCCCCCAACCAGCATTCCTGGGCCCCAGGGAAAGGGTGGAGAGATTTGGGGTAACACCCTCTTCCAGGTACAGCATAGCCCTGAGAGAGCCCCCCAGGCCGAGGGGCGGGGGGAGGAATCTGCCTCTACCCCCAGCTGATGAGCCCACGTCTATGGAAGGGGAGATAGTCCCTGGCCTGGGGGATCGATATCTGAAGGGAACAGACACAGCCACTGGCCTGAGGGAACTTTGGATCCAAGCCGTAGAGGAAGTGAATTCACAAGCCTCAGTTTCCTCATTTGTAAAGTGGGGGTAATTCCTGCCTCCCGTGGTCTTTGAGGGAGTCTGGAGAGATGGGGGCCCAGGGGAACTGGGGTCCGGGGTCTGAGACCAGAGGGGAAAGAACGAAGCAGAGAGTTCGGGTGACCACTCCTGCTCATGCCCCCGGGGAGCAAAGGGAAGGCATTCTCGAGGGGCCCCCTGGAGGAGGCGAAGCAGGATCTGTGCAGCAGGGTGCCTCCGCTAGCGAGCTCCGCCCCGGGGAAGGGCCGCCCCGGAGAGGGAGCAGTGCCATCCCACATCCTGGCAGCTGGCACCCGCCCGCGCCCAACAAGAGATTACAGCCTAATCTCCTCGGCGCTAACGATTTAGGCACTGCCGGGACGCGGGCGTCTGCACCGGGCCTGTCTGAATGGGGAGCTTTCAGGGGGGGCCAGGGCCCGAGGGACAGGCAGGGGAGGGCGAACCTGGCTCCCATGCGGGTGGCCTAGGCTCTCAGCCCACACACGGGGACAGGGAGGGAGTCAGTTTTTCCGTGTGGGCCAGAGCGCCGATGCTGAGGCTAGACCGCGAGAAGGACTTCCTGCTTAGAAATTGGGGGGCCTCTCAGGTGAAGATGTCTCCTCGCTTGGGAAGTGGGGACAGCGCAAGCTATCTGGGAGAGAGGGGATGAAACCCAACCAAACCCTGCTCCGGCCCTGCCTGTGAATTCTGGGGCTCCCCAGGGTTGCTAGGGTGGGAGAATGGTGAGGGGGCTCAGAGCCAAGGTGAGGAAGCAAGTTCAGACCACCAGGTTCTCTCATGAGATGAGACATCAGGGAGGACTTCTTGGCCATCCTGGATGGTCTCTGGGTAGGACCCGGGGTCACCTGAGGGGGCCAGAGACAGGCCCTGTACCAGCCGTTCACCCTCTCGCGGAACAACACCCAAGGCAGGCCCTCCCCGTCCCTGCTGGAGCCACACTCCCAGGGACCCCTCTCCCCCAGGAGCTGACTGAGCTGCTCCCTCCAGGCAGGCCTCCCTGGGTGTCTGCCTTCCACACTGAACCTGGAGCACAGCCAGGGGCCCCGCAGTGCTTCTTCCTCGAGCCCACAGCTCAGGCCTCACCCTACGTCCAAAGCTCCCAGACCTTAGTCTTGAGCCCCAGTTTCAGGGAGCAGAGAGTTTATGAACCTTCCTTCCTCCCTCCAATATCACCGAGGCCTCACCTACCATCACCCCCATCTGGCCCCCTCAAACTCCCCACCCCTGACATCAGACTGCTTGTTTCCCCACACTGGTGACTCCCAGGCCCTTTGTCTCTGCTCTTTGGAGAGAGATCCACTGTCTGTGGCTCCGCCGAGGGCACCCCAACCCAGAGAGGCCTCGCATGCTGAGTGAAAGGGCAGCGTTAGACCCCAGGAAGGCCTCCCCGGCCTTCTGGAGTGCATGACTGTATCTGGCCTCAGAAGACTCGGACATTCCTCCTCCACAGCTCAGGGGCAGCCCTCGCTGCATCTTCCCAGCAGTGTGGAGAGGAAACTGAGGCACACAGCCCTTGAGGGGCAAGCAAGCAGGTGGGGCCGCCCGGCGTTAGCAGTAGATCCAGGCCTGAAGCCAGGGCCCCAGCAGTTCCCACTCTCGCTGCGAGGAGGAAGGAAGGTCTGACAGGAGCCCGCCAGAGGGCTGCACAGAGGTCCTCTCGGCCATGACGCCTCCTGCCTGGGCTTGTCCTCCACCCCCGGCAGGGAGAGGCCCCTGGCAGCCAGGCACCAGACCCACAGCCCCCGCAGTCGTCAGCAGCTTGGCCCACATGGAGGATGAGAAGAAAAGGAGGAAGAGCTCCAGCCCCAGAGGCTGCTGGGAGTTGAGTACAATGGGGGAGGGGACCAGAGAAGGAAGCCAGGGAGTGGCTGGGACAACCCCCAGAGTCCCCCGGAATGCCCTCATGTCAGCCGAGGCGTGACTCACCCCACAGGCCCTGGGTCTTCTCTCCAGAGGTTGCTGAAAAGCCAGCGTGCTCACCGGTGGAATAGAGACAGGCCTTGCCTCAGATTTGAGCAGAACCAGGGTGTGGAGAGAGCGTCCCTGGAACCACACCCACCCTGTGATGTTGATGGCAGGCTCAGAGTGTAGAGTATACAGTTGATGTTCAATAAATGCATGTTTAAGGGGCATCTTGCTGGCTCAGTCAGAAGAGCATGAGACTCTCGATATCCAGGTCATGAGTTCGAGCCTCACATTGGATTCGAGCCTCAAAGTAAATAAATAAGTAAACTTAAAAAAAAATAGATGCATATTAATGCTGACAAAGGTCATACCACATGAGCCCAGCTGACCTTGGCTCCCACGGCTCCCCCCCGAAGCATCAACTGTTACCCGCGAGGACAGTGCTCACCCCATCCAGAATCCAGGGCGTGGCCTGGACACAGCAGGTGCTCTCCAGGGCTTGTTGAATCTTTCGGAAGATGGAGGCTGGGCCATGATGGGCTGGAGACAGGGACCGGAATAGGAAACTTGGCCACCTCCCCTCTCCACCATGGAAAAGGGTCCATATCTGGTGAGGTCAGGAAAGTGAGAGGCCCAGGAGTCCAGGGGTGTGGGCTCCCCACTGGGACCGTGGCTTAACTGATGAGAAGAGGGCCCAAAATCCTTCAGGGGTTCCAAAGACCTTCACTTGACCCACAGACACCTGCCACTAGGGTACCTGTCTGCCCCTCTCCACGTACCATAGACACTGAGACCTTCGCACCTCTCCTCTGTGGGAACCTTGCCTGGGATGGGAGAGGCGGGGCCATCGAGGAGCCCACAGGCCCCTGCCTGGCCAGCATGGCCTCAGAAGTGTACCCGGGGGGCGCCTGGGTGGCACAGCAGTTAAGCGCCTGCCTTTGGCTCAGGGCGTGATCCCGGCGATCTGGGATCGAGCCCCACATCAGGCTCCTCCGCTATGAGCCTGCTTCTTCCTCTCCCACTCCCCCTGCTTGTGTTCCCTCTCTCGCTGGCTGTCTCTATCAAATAAATAAATAAAATCTTTAAAAAAAAAAAAAAAAGAAGTGTACCCGGGCCCAGCCATACCTGCCCTCAGATGGAACACCTCCCCCCCCCCCCCCCCCGTTCCTCTACCATTTCCTCAGCCTTTGTCCCAGGACCAAAGGCCCCAGGACCACCCCGCCCAGATCCACCCACTGAGGATTTTTGTCTAGCTCCAAAGAGAGCCCCACCCTCCACTCCAGGGGCTGTGGGAAATGGGGAACATTCTCGGGGCCCCTGAGAGTCTCCTCCCAGTTAGGAGAGTCGGAGGCGGGCGTCCCCCAGTGTCCCCTTACACACCAGGGGTCTCTGGGTGCTCTCCCCTCAGGGACAAGGAGACTCAGCCACCTCTCTCTGACTGGTTTCCAGGAACCACCAGCCGGGGCTGGACCCATCACAGCACCCAGAACACCTCCCCTTCCCACACAGAGCCACAGCAGCTGCCCAGGGCCCCTCCCCAGAAAGGACCCAGAGGCCTGAGGGGCGCAGATGGGACCCAGGCAGGAAGACAGGGCAAGGGAGGGGGGCAGGGAACCAGTGGGAATGGGTGGAGAGGAAGTTTGGGGAGGCCTGGGCCTGAGGGAGGCATGTGTGGGAGCTCTTGCTGCTTCCCACGGACTAGAAGACTCCAGCCTGACAGGACCGACTTCCCTCTGCCCTTCTCTCCCTCCCTGTCCTTCCCTCTTCTCCCTCCCTCTTTCCACTCCCCCTTGCCTGGCCTAAGGGCAGCAGCCTAGATGGGTTCCCCTTCCAGGCCTGGGGTTCACACCCCCTCCCCACTTTACCTTGCAAACTGGCTGAGGGGGCCCTAGAGTCTGAGGGAAGAGAAGTCAGATCCCGAAAGGGCTCTGGGCTCCTTCCCGCCTTCCAGACCCCGAGCTTCCAGGGCGCTCAGGCTCTGCCCCACCTGCCCACTCTGCTCTTCACCCAAGAGGCTAGTCGCTCCCTATTAGTCCACACCCATTTGTACCTAATCTTTAATGCGCTGGAGTGATCTCCTCCAGGGGTAAGTGTGGCCCAGTCTCCCAGGGAGAGCTTTGTTTCTCCCCTCAGACTGGACACTTCCTCATGGCCGCAGCTACGTCTCCCCTGTCAGACGGGGAGCTCGCTTGGGCTGTGGGCTCTGTCTCCCCTGTGTGAGCCCAGGGAGGCTCTGAGCATGGCCCAACTCCTTCTTCCCTCACTTAACACGGCCAGCAGGATGCGGGGAGGGAGGGTCTTGGCTCTTCGTCTTGGTGCTGACCACCCTGTCCCCCACACTATGACCCTGGCCAACAAAGGAGGAGGAACAGTAGGGGGAGGGGGTGAAAGATGACCTGGGTGGGAGGGCCAGGGGAGAGAGGCTCATAGAAAAAGGAAGGAAGGGGGAAGAAGATGAGAGGAGAATGGGGAGGACCAGTGGAGAGGGGATCACAGAGATGGATGTTGAGGTCCAGGAGAGGGAGGATGAGGGGAGGAGGACCACAGAGGAAGACTGGGGAGAAGAAACAGGGAGCAGGAGGAGGAGGCCCTGGGGCGGGAGGAGGACCAGGGAGCAGGAGGAGGAGGCCCAGGGGAGGGAAGCTGAAGGAAGGAGGACTAAGGGAGAGAAAAGCAGGAGAGGGGGAGCAGGAGAGAGAGAATCACGGAATGGCGGATAAAAGGCAGGCAGGAGGAGGCACAGGGGGTCTTCAATCCCAGTGTTGCCGACTGAGGAGGCCCACACTGGGCATGGAGGTTATCTGTCCTTTCAGGAGAACGGAGCAGGAGCGCACCTGTGCGGAGGCCTGGGCTCCGTGGAATATTGTGCCCCCCCCCCACCCTCCCACCAACTCCTCCCCATCAAGGTCTGCCTGTCCCGAAGCTGCCCCAACCTGCTGGCCAGAAGCCAGCTCCCTCTGCTAGACGTCACAGCCCCCTCGTCCTGCTGCCTGCCTCGGGCCCCGGGGCCCCGGAGGCTTGTTATTTAACATTTCAGGGGTGACACGCTTTCCCCAGCAAGGTGTTGGCAGGGAGGAACCAGAGCTCCTAATCGTCGGACCCCCAGAGTCAGGCACATTTTTTCTGTGATCAGCAGCCCAAGTCCAAGGGCCTGAGGTCAGTGGAGACTGTGTAGCCTTGGGCAGCTCACGTCCCTTCTCCCAACCTTGGTTCCCCCCCTCATCTGTAAAGCGAGGCCACAAGACTTCCATGACAAACTCCATGAGGCTGAAACGTGGCAGTATGTCACCACAGCTCGCTCCCCACGGGGACTCCGTAAAGGTTCGATGACTCCAAAGCTGGCTGGTGGGATAGGGTCCTGCCCTCCCTGTGCTAGGCAGAACGACGTACCCCAAACATGCCCACATCCTAATCCCCAGAACCTGGGAACATGCATGGAACACGGCAAAAGAGACTTGGCAGATGTGGTTAAGAAACTTGCAACAGAGGGGGGCCTGGGTGGCGCAGTCAGTGAAGCATCTGGTCTACCTTTGGCTCAGGTCATGATCCCAGGGTCCTGGGACAGAGCTCCACATTGGGCTCCTTGCTTAGTGGGGAGCCTGCTTCTCCCTCTCCCTCTCCCTCTCCCTCTGCCCCTGCTCTGTCTCTCTCTCTCTCTCTCTCTATCATAATAAATAAATAAAATCTTCTAAAAAATAGTATGTGCATATAAAGGTATTTTAAAAATCGCAACAGGGAGATCATTCTGGATTCTCTGGTTGAGCCCACTATCATCACGAGGGTCATTCTAAGAGGGAGGCAGAGCAAACGTGACAACAGGAGCAGAGGTCAGAGGGATGAAGCCATGAGCCAGAAACGTGGGCAGCCACTCAAAGCAAGGAACGGATTCTCCCCTAGAGCCTCCAGAAGGAGCACAGCCTACCGACCCCTTGTAGGACCCATTTCGGATCTCTGGCTTCCAGAGCTGTAAGCTAACAAATGGGTATTGCTTTAAGCCCCGAAGTCTGTGGTAATTACAGCACTAGGCAACCAATACCCTCCCCCAGCCCATTGTGGCACCAACGGGTGCTAGCCACTCTCACTTGTGTTAGAATTATTTGGAGGTGAGCCTGTTCCCTTTCTAGAATTATAATCCTTCATGGCCAAAAGATGACTCTCTGCTCCTGCCCGGGCCCAATACGAGGCTAACTCAGCACTTTGTATACACAGCAGGCACCCAGTTGCCGCTTGCTGAACGGATGCAGGCAGTAAGAGCCCAGACTTGGACTTCATTCAGCACCATTGACGGCATTCGTTGCATGGCAGTCACCGGGCTGGGTGCTGAGAATCCCGCACTGAGTCAGCCAAGCCCTGCCCTTAATGAGCGCAGGCCGGTGATGGAGAGACAGACAGACGCACAAACAGCCCATCATGGCGCAGTGTTTTTTGTGTGGTGGTAAAGGTTTGTATGCACAAGCACCTTGGGAGGAGCGAGAGGAAGCGACTCATCCGGACCGGGCCGCTCGGGACAGTTTCACAGGGAGGGACCACAGAGCTGGGTTTCGAAGCCAGGGCAGGGCTTTGCAGGCAGACAGGACACGCAGAGAAATCGTCCAGGCACAGGTGGGAATGCACCTGGTGGGCTGGGCCTCTGCGGGTCCCCGGGAGGCCACAGCTACCTCCGCACTTCCAGGAAGGTGCGATAGGAATGAGAAGGAAGACGGATCTCGTAAGGAAATGCCTTTGTTCAGCTACTCTTAGCTGAGCACCTGCTGTATGCCGGCCTTTGTCCCCGGCTCCGGGGGTATGGTGATCAACACAACAACCTCTTTGCTCTCATGGAGCAGACATCCCAGGGAGAGACGTGAGCAATCGTCAAACCAGAGAATGACATGTTCTCCAGGGAAACACAAAGGGATGGGAGAGTTTCAGGAGGCCAAGGAGGGCCTCTTCTGGGTGACATGCTAGCAGGAATCTGAATTAAGGAAGGAGCCAGCCATGGGGCGCCTGGGTGGCTCAGTCGTTAAGCATCTGCCTTCGGCTCAGGTCATGATCCCAGAGTCCTGGGATCGAGCCCTGCATTGGGCTCCCTGCTCAGCAGAAAGCCTGCTTCTCCCTCTCCCCCTGCTTGCTGCTCCCCCTACTTGTGCTCTCTCTCTGTCAAAGAAATAAAAATCTTTAAAATAAAAATTTAAAAAAGGAAGGAGCCAGCCATGAACAGAAAAGGCACTCTAGGGGCGCCTAGGTGGCTCAGTCATTAAGCGTCTGCCTTCGGCTCAGGGCATGATCCCAGAGTCCTGGGATCGAGCCCCACATCAGGCTCCTCTGCTGGGAGCCTGCTTCTTCCTCTCCCACTCCCCCTGCTGTGTTCCCTCTCTTGCTGGCTGGCTCTCTCTGTGTCAAATAAATAAATAAAATCTTAAAAAAAAAAAAAAAGGGAAAGGCACTCTAGGCCGAGGTAGGGGCTAGATTATCTGATCTAGCAGTTGAGCCCGCTATTACCAAGGTACACCTCTTTGGGGCCAGTGTGGCTGGGGTGGGGTGGGCAAGGGAGAGAATGGAGCTACCTAACCCCGGAAAGGGGCAGAGCCAACCCCACAGAGCAGCGGTTCTCATCCCTGATGCCCCGGAGCTGGCATGAGAGATAGGTGAGCAGAGAGCCTGGGAGGCCAGGCTTTTTGTTTTGCAACAGGGAGATCAAAAAACTGGAGTCCAGTTTTTTTGTTTTTCTGCAGACTTCCCAAAGTCCTTAACAAGCTAACGTACATTGTGACTGTCCAAGGAGAGGGTAAAGTGCTAAGCGTTTCTCAAACTTATTCACCCAGGGAGCCACTTCCAGGAAGAGCAAGTGGGGCTGGGGTTCCATGGAACCTACTTTGGGAACCCCTGGGCCCATTCCTAGGGCAATGTCAGTGGGAGAAATGACCAGAACGAGGCTGGAAAGGAAGAGCTCCGTGAAAGGCAAGCTGAAAAGTCTGGGCTTTGTCCTGCAGCTCTAGGGAGTCTTCTACGCTTTGCTGTGCTCTATTTTATTTTTAATGTGTCTGTTTATAGAGAGTTTAATCATATAAAAGGGGTATTATGGATCTCGTCAATGCCTCCATCTCCCAGTTAATCATATCTCTCGGAGAGCCACCTCATTGTGTTTAATGCCTCATGACCATGAGCTACAATTTATTTACTCCTGTCCCTACCAACCACCTCTCTGGCCAGAGATTTTGTGCTGCTACACACAGGATTTTGTGCTGCTACACACAGAAGTGAAATAAACCTCCCCAAACATGCAACCTGGTGAACGTTGGCAAATACCGCCCGGGGGCTATTCTAGCAGCGGGATTACCGGGCTAAAGGGCAAATCCGCCGCTGACTTTGATAACCGCCAGGTTTCCTTCCAGAGGGAACTGAAATGACAGAAAGGGTTTGCTTGAAGATATTCTAGCCTCTTCCGCACAAGATGGTGGCAGGAGAGAGAAGGGACCAGAGTGGCAGCATGTGCACAATTATCAAAGTAAGGGATGGACATGCGGTCGTTGGTTTTTTGGGTTTTGTCTTGTTTTTTAAAGATTTTATTTATTTATTGGACAGAGCGCATGAGCGGGGAAGCAGCAGGGGGAGAGGGAGAACAGGCTCTCCGCTGAGCAGGGAGCATGACTCGGGGCTCGATCCCAGGACCCTGGGATCATGACCTGAGCCGAAGGCAGACGCTTAACCCGCTGAGCCACCCAGACATCCCTGTCCCTATTCTTTGCCTATTTTTTTCTGTGGGGTCTTTTCCTTCCCAACTTGTGTGAGCTTTTGGCAAATGTGGGAATGAGGCCTTTGGCACATGGGTTTTCCCAGTTGGCAAGTGGTCTTCCAACTTTGTCGACAGTGTCTTTTTCCAAACAGTGATTTCCCTCAGATCACATTCGATCATTGTTCTTGAATGTATCCAGGCATCAGGTAGTTTGAAGAAGGGGCTCATTTGGGGGCAGTGTGAAAGCTGGGTGGGGGAAGGGCCGGCCCTGGGGCTGAAGCGATGGCCCCAGGAGAGAGATGACGAGCGTGAGGACAGGACACCGTGGCCAGCAGGGAGACAGGCCTGAGCGGGGGAGGCAGCGGGATGACTGTGCACTTTCTGGGTTAAGCAGGTAGGAGGGTAATGATACCACTGACTGCGGTAGTCAGTCAGAGGGAAAAGCAAGGTTCAGAGGAAGAAAACAATTCACTGCTCTCTAAGCATTTACCACCCCATGTGGTCACACCTATTTACCTGTCTCCTCCCCTAGACATGGGCAGGGACCCTCCCCTACCTCCTTCTTTTCTTTGTCCCCAGAAACAGAAAGAGCAGGTGGTGCTTGATAACTACAGAAATTAATGAATAAATGAATGACCTGAGTGGGAGGTGTCTCTGCATGAGCGGAGATGGCAGGAAGTGGAAGGGGGCATTCACAGCTCAAGGGACTTTCTCTTCCATCATGCCCCCCTCCCCTGCTAAGGAGCTGAGGGCGTTGGCCACACGTCATCTGAGCCAGCCAGACCCCGGCTATGCCCACCAGCCTGTTCCAGAAGACAAGGGGCTGCATCTGGTCCTGAGGACTCTAGACTCCACGGGCTCCTTGGATACGACCCGCTGAGAGACCTTGCTGGACACCAGGCCAGGAAGTCCTCCACCTGGAGGTGAATCAGGGAAGCAGGAAACCAGTGAGGTCTCCAGGGAGACTGCAGAGGCAGAGCCCTGGGGCTAGAACGCTTGGAGAATCTTCTAGAAAGACTGGCTGGCCCTGACAGACCAAAGTGGCCCAGAGTAAGACCTCCAGGGCAGATTAGGTGGGCCAGTCACATTTCTGGGGGTGGTTTCAAGCTCACCACCAGGAGACACTGGTCAGGGGCTGGAGACACTGACAGTGCCTGACCAGGGAGCAGGGGGAGGGGGAAAAGAGGCCACTATGGCGCTCCCACCTCATGAGGCGGTCTCTTCTCACCCCTACATTTGGTTGCTCCCAAAGGAGAAGCCAGAATGCTTCCATCAGGACTCCAGGCCCCGGACTTTCCAAGAACCATCCCCGCCCGAGTAAACCCCGACTCCCCAGCACGCCTGCTGGAGCCTCAAATCTGTGCCGGGAGCGCCCTCTGCTGGCCGCCCTGGATTGCGCGCCTCTGCTCCGCAGTCCTGGGAGGCGTGGCCCCGGCTGGAGGAGGGACTGGAGACATCCTCCACCTGCACTTCACACCCTCCACTACTCACCATCTTTGGCTCCTCCCTTTCTAGTCCCCTCACCCCCATAGCACCAGGGGCCCAGGCTGGCCTCCAGGCCAATGGACACGAAATTTCTTTCGAAAGCTGACCTGCACATTACCTCCTGCCCCTCCCTCACTTCTCCATCTCAAAAAACTTCTCTGCATCTGGCCCAGAGCCCTCCTCCCCATCCCCAGCTTATGTCCTTCTATCAAACCACTTACCCCAAAGTCAACATTCCTACCCAGCCTCCCCCAGCCCCGAGTGTGAGGGTCTCTAGGCCATGCTCCACTCGGTGGGGACCACCCCCTTCCTGCAGCCAACGCCCTAGGGACAGCAGCTGCCATTTGCTGGCTCTCATCGAAACACCCCCCTCAGTGTGGCACCCACGCCGCTCACAATAGATGGAAAGCGTCTATATGCAAGACTTTGTGAGTGCCCAGTGTGTGCATCCGTGTCCAGGCGCGCTCCATGCATGTGGCACAGTGAGTGGGTTCCCCCCCCCCAACTCCGTGGCGTCTCTGCAGGGGACCTGGGTGGGGCTGCTTCCCCGGCGGCCGGCTGCTTCGGAGCGGGAAGAAGCTGGCCTCCCGCACCCCCAGAGGGCAGCACTGAGCCGCTCTGGCCCCGCCGGGTACTTGATCCGGAGGAGTCCTGGCCTCCCGGGCCCCTGAGCCCTAAGGACAGGCAAGCGGAGAATGGCTTCAGATCTACAAAGAAAGCAAGGGAAGACCGCCGGGCGAAGGGATGGCATGGGAAGGGGCACTCGGCAACCTTTCCAAACTTGAGTGGTGGGTTCACGGGTGTTTGTCGTACCTTAATTCTTAAACCCTACCCGTATTTTGTAGATATTGATTTGAATCTATTCAGAAGTACTTTTTTTTTTAGGCGCCTGGATGGCTCAGTCGTTAAGCGTCTGCCTTTGGCTCAGGGAGTGATCCCAGAGTCCTGGGATCCAGCCCCACTTTGGGCTCCTCTGCTGGGAGCCTGCTTCTTCGTCTCCCACTCCCCCTGCTTGTGCTCCCTCTCTCGCTGGCTGTCTCTCTCTGTCCAATAAATAAATAAAATCTTTTTTTAAAAAAGTCCTTTTTTAAAAATAAAGGATCATCTCCGGGCTTTCTCTAGGACGGGGAAAGACCCCTCCTCCGAGTAAATAAACCCGTGAGGGCAAAATTGAGCCTTCCAGGTCCCTGGGACTCCCCAGAACTTCTGCAGAGGCTCTGAGTTTCCCTGGGGTTGACCATGGCCTTGGGGGAGGGGAGAACCAAGCTTCTCCTACTGCCCTGGGTCTCCCACCAACCTCCCCCCCAGGATAAGCACTTACACACAGCTCAGACACATGTTCACACACTCCTCAGACTCACACACACTCACAGCTGACACACACATGGCCACGTGCTCACAAACGCAAGACTTGTGCACGCTCACACATTCACACTCACACATTTACACACAGCTCACACATATTCACTTTTCTTCTCACACGAATCGCACTCGCAAGCTCACACTTATACACTCATGGATTCACATACATGTACTCAGACCCCCACATTCACACACTTACCCACAGCTTTAACATAATCACACTCGCACACGTTCAGAGACTCACACATTCATCATCGCAGACACACACATATTCACAGGCACCTTATAGACACGCTTACAGACTCCCACACTCACGCTTCCCATCAGCTCACACACACATCACACAGACTCACATGCATTCCCACTCACAGACACACATCCACACGCACTCTCATATCCACACTCACACGTTCAGCCTTACACACTCACACACATTCACAGATTCCCACACTCACATTTTCACACTCATGGACACACCTGTGCACTTTGACACTCGTGTGCACTCACACAGCCTCTCGCTGCTTTGCTGGACACAGTCTTTCACACACTCACACAAAGCAGCCAGTTGCCGTTCACACGCTGGCGCATTAACCTGGAATCACAGGCAGAGAGAAGGAGCTTGGACCCGCTTCGCTCGCAAGAGAGATTTCTGGGATCTTCTCAGGAGACCCAATTCCAAGGCAGAGAGATGTCTCTCCTCAGACTGAAGAACATAGTTCATGTGACAGCCCTTGGCGAGTCCACACGCCTCAGAGCGAGTCCCCAAACTTCCTGCACCCGTTCATTAGTTCGTTCTCTCACCCCCTGACCTACATGAGGGAGGGCCGGGGGCCATGACAGGAGACACACAGTGGGCCCTGGTCTTGGGGAGCTCTGTCTCCACGGGAGATGCCTGGACCTCATGAGCTGACTGAGCAAGGGCATTACGGAGGCTGAGCACATGGAGCTGTGGAAGCACCTGGAAGGGCTCCTGTCATAGCTCAGGGGGCAGGACAGGCAGGGGCCTGGCACCCTCGGGAAAGAGTGAGACATTCCAGATGAGGGGAGTTAGTCAGGGAGAAAGAGACAGGGGGTTGGGCCCGGAAAGGCTGGCAGGGGCCCAGGCCACTCGAAGGAGTATGGCCTTTCTCTTAAAGGCCACGGGGAGCCCTGAGGACAACGCGCTCAGAACAACGTGTGTCGGAAGCTCCAGGACGGACAGGTGCCATCGGTCCCCATCCCAGAAACAGAGCTAGCCCCCAAACCATGTCCACTGGTCCACGGAACCCCCACCGATGCTTCCCTGACTTGTCAGAATGAGTGCCCGGGAGTGACAGAGGGTCTGTCGATACAAAGGGTCGGAAACACACACAGCACCAAGAACCTGGCAATCTTCAGGAAAAGTCGTCAGTTTCTTCCAAACAGCCTGCCCCAGCCAAGCCACTGGCTCTAGCCCAACCAGAAGTGAGGGGGTGTGGGGGCACCCCAAAGCAGCGAACGGGGGCTGGGGGGCCTGGCAGAGCAGAGCTGGGGACAGCTCGGGGAGGGCGCTGTGTTGATTCCCCAGCCAGGACCCACTCCTGGATGAGGGAGGGTGGGGCTGCTTCAGTCCACACATTCCAGCAGCCGCCACACCCTTCCAGCCTGTTCTTACCTGTTCCCACAATTTCCCAGGCTGCCCTGGGCCCGGCTCTCAGTGCCAACTCCCAGAATCCTTCAGGGTTCAGGATCCAACTACAGGGACTTTGGTGCAAATGTCCAGAAGCCCACTTCCACTGGGACAGCTGCCTGCCCCCCAACATATACATGGCCATGCACGTGCACACACACACACACACACACACACACACATACACTGAACCGTCCTCAGCCCCAGGACACAGACAGGGCTTTCAGGGAGCTGAGGCACCCCTTTCCACTCCAAACAGCACCACCCCCTGGGACAAAGTGCTGTCCTCTTGCCACAAGGCCCTGGACAGAGGAGAACAGATGGCAGTCAAAGTCCCTGGAAGGTCCCCGAGAACAAGGTCACCCCACAACGCCAGTCCAAGGTTTCAGCCAAAGGAAGCTGAAAGGGGGGTGCCAAGGGGTCCCTGCCCCAGTCTGACACATCCCAGCCCAGTCCTGCCCACTGCCGCTCAGCGATGGGCTAACGAGCCACGGCCACACCTACTCTACTCCCCCTCTCCAGACCCAGGTCCCCCCGCTGCCTAGAGCTCAGCCTGCTGCCCTGCACAGGTGCAGGCGTGACATCTCGGCTCATCCCCCAGCCTCTCCTCCCACAGCCCTGGTGTCACCCTTCCTGACTTTGCGTGCAGAACAGAATTCCCACGCCCCCCTACCCAGGCCCAGGGCCAGGGCCTGTTTTTTCCCACCGAAGCCTGGGAAGTGATTTCTGCAGCCCAAGCTGCCCTAGGCCCGCCCAAGGAACAGCCAGGCCCGGCCTGCTTCAGGGGCAGGGCGGAGGAGACCGACCCAGGTCCCACAGGCCGAGCTCAAAAGTGCTGAGGGCTGCAGAACAGGGTGACAGGCAGGCAAGGGGTGCCCCTCGGCCATTCACTGGAGTGACTGAAATGCTATCTTCACCAGCAGACTTCAGAGGAAGAGGGGGAACAGTGGGCAGGGTCCCCAAATCCCAGACTTGAAGTTACCCCCTCCCAACCCCCTATCAGGAGCCTGGCCTGACCTGCCCAGGCTAATGGGGAAGTTGCAGAGCTGGGCTGGGTTGGCCTGAGCTGGGGGGGGCCCTGGTGGGAAAGAGGTGGGATCCCAGCAGAACCCATCTCGGGTCCCAAAGCACTTCCTCAGTCTCAAGGTCACATTCCGCCCACCAAGAGCCCAAGGGCCTTGTCCCCATTTTATAGGAGAAGAAAGTCAGGCCCAGAGAGAAGGAGAGGATTGAGGGCCGAATTTCACCACAGTGGGTGAGTGGGGGGAACTGATCTTGGTTGACCCCCACATGGCCCCCTCCCAGCCCCAGGTGCTAATGCAGAGGTCCCAGTGGGAGTGCGGAGGAAGCAGGGCCCTCCCCCCTGGCAGACATGGGACCCCACTCTGAGCTCTGCCCCAGGCCCCCACTGGGCACCCAGAGCTCCAAGCTGGTGAGGACAAAGCCCTCCCTGAGAAACTGGGGACAACAAACAGAATGTGAGCCTGCTGCTTCCTGGGTTTTGTGGGGTCCTGGCCACCCCCAGTTCTCAGACGCCCTTCACTGTTCCCCCAACATTTGCTGAGTGACCAGCAAGACCACAGCCCAAACCACAGACAGTCTTAAGCCTCAGCCTCCAACTCTCCAAGTACAGAGGCGAAAGGGGGGCATGAGGGCATGAGTAGCGGCACCCCAGTAGCCCAGGCCATGGTGGGCTTCTGGCTTTCACAGACTGCCCCTGCCAGCCCGCACCCCACCCCAGGACGTGCAAGGCAAGCAGTTCCCACACCCCGTTCCAAGCGGGGGCCAGGTGTGTTCCTTACAAGGCTGTGGCGCTGAGCTGGCTCAGGCAGGCGGGGGCCCCGGGCAGGGCACAGAACACCTGGCTCGGCCAAGCCCGGACGCACCCCACCTGTGAGGAATGTGGACGCCGCCCGGGCCGGCCCTGGGAAAGTTGCCACCCCCTGGCTCCCGCCCAGCCCTGACTCAGCCTGGGTGGGCCGGGAAGCTGCAGCCTCAGCAGGCCCTGAGGTTCTCCCACCCCACCCTCCCCACCGGCCCGCTGCGGACTGAAGTGAGCCATGGGGCCTGAGAGAGGGGCCAGGAGCCAAGACGGCACCCACCAGGCCTCAGGATGGAGAGGCACAGCGGGGAACCTGTCAGACTCGCCCCTCTCCTGCACAGCCCAGGGGTCTGCCCCCTTCAGACTCCCCCAGATGTCAGGAAAGCCGGGGGCTCTAAACTCCACGGTCTGCACCCGTGGGACTCCAGCCTGAGACCTGTCATTCTTCTGAGCCTCAGTTTCCTCCTCTGTGAAGGGGACCAGTGATGGTTCTTCCCCACAGGGCCCGGCGGAGGTGGTGGGGAAGCGACTGCTGAACCTGGAAGCATCTGACAAGCAGTAGCAAATGAACTGTGGCTTGAACCAGGCCTGGGAACTTGGAGGAGGGTCCCCCAGCTCCGGGAGGGCGCTTCCACTCCAGGAGGGGAAGCAGAAAGACCCCAGGGTTCCACCCCTCCCCAGGTCACAGAAGCCTGTGCCAGGCGCGCAGGGAGCCCGATTAGGCCGGTGCTCCCCGCAGAGCTGAGTGATTCCACCCTGTCTGTCCCTGTCATCCAACACGGACATGCCGAACTCCCCAGGACAGGGGCTGGGTCCCTCCCTCAGCTAGGAGATCCCAGACAGCTGTGGCCACAAGTCTCTCTCAGACAGGGGATTCCCGGGGACTGAGACGTCTGCCTTTCCCTACCTCCCCACATTCTCTGACCTGGACCACGAAAACCAAAGGCGAGCGAAGGCCAGAAAACCTGTTCTTCCCTTCCCAACGCCACCCCCGCTTCCCTAGGCCCTGGCGTTCCTCTGCTCAACCACCCAGCCAGCCCCCTAACACGACGCTGGACCTGCCTCAGAGTCTCCGCCTTGGCCTCAGCCTGGGGGCCAGACAACTTCCCATCCTTCCCGTGCCAGGGAGGGGGCCTGTGACCCCTGGCCGGGACAGAGGGACCCTGTCAGACCCTCCCTCCCCTGAACCCTTCCCACCACCCTGCTGGCCCAGGAGGGCCTTCGTGCTCAGACCTACACCTCTCCCCTGCGATTCAGGCACAGGCCCTGACCCTCCTCCTCCTGAGGCCTGCTAAGTTCAGGGCCAGCAGCGGGGGCTGGGGTTGGGGGCCATGCAGCCAAAGGCTGCCAAAGCAACAGCCCTGGCCAGCCTGAGCTTGGGGGGGAGGGGGGTTCAGACCCCTGAGGCCCTGCTCCCTCCTGCCTACCTGCCCGCCCCCTCCCCCCAGCCAGGCGTTGACCTGGTGTGCAGGCCCAGGTTGGGGCGTGGTGCTGGCAGGACACACAGTCTCTAGTGTTGGGTGTTGTGCCCCGGTTACCAAGGAGGGAGGCTGGCTCCCCGCCGTGTTTGGGCCCCAGGCTGAATGTGTGGGTGGGGAGGGAAGGCAGAGGATTTGGGGTGTGGAGCCCTGACTTTCCGCTCCCAGGGCCTGCGGGCAGGGAGGGCCCGCTGAGACTCGCAGCTCGCTGGGCAGACTCAGACTTGCTCCAGGCCCACCTTTCTGCTGGCTCTGGGACACGCCAGGCCAGGTAAAGCATGCTGGGGGTAGGGCAGGCTTCTCTGCTGCTCAGGTTTGAGGCTGGGGGGCTGGAGCCCCAACAAGGCAGGCACTGCAATGTCCCAAACCCCAGGACAGACCACACCACAGCCCGGCTCAGGCAACCCAGGAGGGGGGGTCCCAGGACCAGGTCAAGTCACTTGGACTTCAGTTTCCCCATCTGGAAAGGGTCAGGACCTAGCCCGGTAGTCCCTAAGGGGCCCCCCTAGTTCTGCTCTCCCTTCACGAGCTGAGAGATTGGGTAGTCAGGCAATGGGAGGGGAATCGGGGCCACCTGGGAGCCCCTGGCCCTGAGGGCTCCTCCCACCTCTTTGCAGGCCCACTACCCAGCCCGGGGCTGGCACCCATGAATGCCAACGGGTGGCTGAGCGCAGCAGCCCAGGGCTATGGCCAGGAATGGTGTTAGAGAGGAGGGGTCCCCCTTTTCTGCTGGCCCTGAGCGGGGGGCTACCCTTTCTCCCTCTCCCAGCAATGGCCAAACAAGAGCCAAAAGAACCTGGGCCTGACCCTGGTGACTTCTTGCCAGTCCCCTATCACAGCCTCAGTCCCCTGCCTGTGTGCCTGGCTCTCTGCTGGGGGTGGGGGGCTGGGCCTAGACTGAGGCCCCAACTCAGTGTCAGAGACACAGCCTGGGCAGGAGAACAGAGCCAGCACCAAGGCAGGCCCCAAGAAGACAGAGCAGGGAAGGTTTCCAGGGAGGTAGAGAAGCTGAGTCTTAGGGCTGGGGGGTTGCCAGGGAAGAAGGGGAAGGGACTGGAGCATGTGGACAGGTCATGCCACAAAGAACACAGTGAAGGTGGGCATTTGGGGGTGGGGGGCCTGGAGGCAAGGCCAGGACGGCAAGGGCCTTGTGGCCAGAATGAGCCACAGGAAATAAGGGTCCTCGCCAGGGAGGGGAAAGACGTGGCCCCAGGTGGGAGAAAGCCATCTCTCCACGAGCAGACACTGTCTCTTGGCCCCGACTGAGGCTCTGGACACCCCCTCTGGAAATCCCAAGACCTAGGTCTCTGCTTTGGATAAACACATGAGCTAATAGTGCCAATCCAATCCAGACCTGCCCTCCAAAGCCTTAAGTTGGCAAAACAACAGAGAAAAGAGGGCCGCCCACGCAAGCGCCAGGACTATGGGCCTGGGGAGGGGCATTCATGGGACTGACGGGGCTGGGAGCTGAGGGTCCTGGGCAGGAACAGCCCCCCCCCCACTCCCTGTGTGTCCACAGTGAGAAGAGCTGTGCCCCCAGGGGTATGAGGCCCCTTCCTGAAGAGCTGCCCCAGTTTATACCTGCAAATGTGGAAATTCCAAAATGGCCAGATCTCATTTGTACTCAGGAAGCTGGAACTCTGGATTTGATTGGAAAGCCTCTCAATCTTTAAGATTTAGAAACTGATTCCAAAATAACACCCATGCAGGCCACACAGAACATGGAAATGGGAGAGCCTCAGAGCTCAAGGGGGGCGTGAGCACAACATATTAATTTTGGTCATTTTCTTTGTCCTGGTCAGGAAACGGAGTGCAGCAGTGATCAGGATGGGAACAGTGATTTCTCTCTCTTATATAATGTTCAAGCATTTACCCTCAGGCTCAGCAGGTGTGGTTTTCATGGCATCAGGCCCTCCCTTCCTTGGCCCAAGGGTCTTGGGGGTGGGCCCCATTCTTGGGGATGCCCTCAGGGGCTGAATCTCTTAGTTGTGCAGAAGCCTGGTTAGGGGATGCAGGTGTGAAGGAGGCCTGGGACATTACATCGCTTGTCACTGCCCTCTCAGCAACCCTGGGGCAAAATCGACGAGACATGCCTCATAATCTATGCACTGTGAATTAAGAGATTCCAGCCATTTCTAGGCACCAAACCGTTTTCCAAGGATTCTCGTTCCTTGACAAAAGAGTAAACTGAGGCCCAGAGGGGAAACAGGCCTGTAGACAGGATCAAGTCAGACCAAAACTTGGGTCACTGACCCTTCTATGCTCCTCCCAGCACCCCACCACCTCCCGGGGAACCCCCAGAATAGCAGCACAGAGGGTTCCCACTCCCCCCGCCCCGGCACCTGCCCCCGCCATACAAATCGCAGCACAGCTGGAGGGGAGCACAGCTGCTGACCATCCGCCCCCCCACCAACAGGCCTTTGCTCCCCACGCCTAGGGGTCCCAAGTTCTCCAGTACCCTCCAACCTGTCTGACCTCTTGGCTGCCAGAATTGTTCTCCCACTCTACTGAAAAGGGAAACTGAGGCCAGAACGGCCAGGCCATTGCCCTAAGTCCTTCTATGACAGGTTCTAAAAAGTGGGAAGGGGGCTCTATGTCTGCTTGCAGGTCCCTGTAATTTGGATGGCAACAGGGAGGACCCACCTTACAAGGCAGGGAGCGCAGGGGTGAGTCAGGCACAGGGCCCAGCAGGTTCAGGGCAGCCCCAGCACAGGGCCGAGGCCAGAGAAGCCAGGCCTCAGCCTCCACCTCCCTGAGTCTGAAGTGGGGGCTCCGCAGGGGCCCAGGTGGCCGCAGGGTCAGGAGTGAACACAACCATGTGAAAAAGAGTATCAGCAAGAGGCCAGGGTGCTGAGGACCCAGACTGTCAGCAACCGCCATTCCCAGGCCCACGCAGGCACCCCTGAGTCCCACCTCTCTCTCCTCTGGCATGTTCTGCTGTCCCATCCCTTAGCCCACTTCTAGCCCTAAGCCACAGCTAAGTGTTTTAATTTCAACCTTTGAGGGGGAGGGGCATATAGTAAGGAGAAGCATCCCCTTCTAGACTGGTTGGTGCCCCAGAGCCTCTTGGGCCACCAGAGCTGGTGAGGGGTCACCCATGTTTTCGGCTCTGTGCCAATCCCATGCCAGGGGACACAGGATGAACGGGACGTGGGCCTGCCTTCCGGTAGTTCACAGCCCAATGGGAGAGGAGGGCAAGTCGGGAGCCGCCGGGGCCTTCAGAGCTGCAGAGGGTGGGCAGGAGGGAGGGAAGCAGCCTGGGAGGGGCTCCTAGCAGTGGACTGCGAGTGGGATTCTGCGCAAAATTTAAATCTGGTCCATTTCAACTTTTTATTTGTATACGGAAAAATGCACAAATAATTCACAGTTATACAACTCCATGAGTCTTCACGGAGGGGACGCACCCGTGTAACCAGTACCCAGATCACAAAACAGTTTGAGCGCCCCCCCAGATGCCCCCTTCCAGGGCTGACTATTATTTCTGGCAGCATAGATTCATTTGGCACGCTTTGTGCTTTATGTAACTGGCTCGTAGAATATGGCTTCTTTTCTGTCTTGCTCAATCCTACAACTGCAAGAGTCTTTCATTGCTACAGAAAATTCTGCTGAATGACGAGCACATTCCAGACAGGGAAACTTGGGGAGCCCAGCCCAGACTTGCTCCCTTAGCAAGTCTCCAGATTTGGAGAATCTAGCAGCCCCTCCTCCTCAACCAAAAAGGGTCAGGGCTTAACTTCAGACCTGTTCCCAGGATGGGCATCAGCAAGGAGCTGGGTCTGACTCTGCAGCTCAAGGCCTCCCCCAACACCCTGAGTCCTCTGTCCTGTCTACCCACTCCCCAAATCCAGCCTGCTCCTTCCCCAGGAGGAGAGGAAGAAAGGTACCAGAGACTTATGCTAATGATATGCAAAGTGTATGCAAATAGACCCAGACTCCCTGAGTCAACTTGGACAGTGGCGGAGTGAGTGGAGAGCTAGGCGTCCACACTCCAGGTAGAGAGATCGCCCTCCTGCTTGCTCACCTCACTCCCCCCACTAGTTCCTGCGACACACAGCCCCCACTCCCAAACCCTCACCCTGAGTGCTGGCCTCCTGCTCATACTAATTCAACTCAGTGGGGGGCTGCAGGGTGGCGGTCATGGGGTGGGTTCAGCCCCTGACCTCCAGGAGCTCACAGTAGGGCAGGGAAGCGAACACAATGCAGCCACCACTCCCCAGGAAGAGAAGGATGGGACCTGGACGCTCAGAATTCTGGGCACGGCTCGAACCTCCATTTCTGGACAGCTCCCAGGGGAGCACACTGATAATTGGGAGACTTTTTTTTTAAAGCCAACACTGATTAGGAAAGGGTCCAAAGGAAGTTTTGGGGGTGAACGAAATGTTCTCTATCTTGACGGGAGTGGTGGTTCCCTGGGGACATACATTTGTCAAACTCATGAAAGCCACACTTAAAACAGGTGAACACCTCAGTACCTCAATAAAGTTCAGTTTTTACAAAGTGACCGATGAGATTGGGCATTGTTAGATGAAAAGGACTAGGGTGTCCTTAAGAGGACAGCAAGGTCACAGCAGGGGCGTGGGTGTAAAAATGCCACCAGTATAACGCCAAGGAAGAGAGGTGACAGACACCCTTCACTGAGTGCTTCTGTGAGGAGTGGAGGAGATTCAGGGCCTAAAACTGGAAGGAGAGTGTCCCGCCCCACTCCAAGGGCTGCTGGACGCAGGGGTCCATGGAGACCCGGCTGAGTGCTCCTAATGGGGGACCCCAATTAGGACTGAGTACTTACTCTATGCCAGGCACTGGTTTGGGACTTTACCTGGACCAGGGGTGGCCCCGCCTAACAGCAAAGCATGGTTTTTACATTTTTAAGTAGCTTTAAAAAAATTAAAAAGCACAGTATTTCATGACACTGTGAAAACTGCATGAAATTCAAATTTCAGTGTCCATAAAGATTGATGGGAACATGACCACGCCCACTTGTCCAGGAGTTGTTTCACACCTCAAGGACCGAGTTGAGGACTTGCAACAGAGACCATATGGCTAGCGAAACCTAAAATATTTGCCATCCGGCCCTTTCCAAATCAAGTTTGCCTACAAAGCTTTTAAAGCCGAGGTTAAGAACGCACAGTACGAATGAGGAAGAATGAGGGTGCCACCCGGGCCTTGCTCCCCAGCTGCGGTTTGGACCCACTCCCGGCTGACCCCGCCTCCCTCTCCCAGCTGATAAACCTGAGCGACCTCAGCCCTGCACCTGGCCGAGCAGCAGTGCCCCCTGCCGACGGTCAGGGGCCGGCCGGGGTGCGCTGAGCCCCGACTCTTATCGTCTGCCGCCATCTGGTGGTCTTCTCCGGAAATGCATCCAGGAGCAAGGCCGGCGTTGCGTCTGAGAGAAGGCGGGGCCGGTGGGTATGGCAAGGTCCCCCGACCAAGGTGCGAAGTATTCAGGCAGGGACTGGGGCCTACAAGCTAATGTCTGCTGGAATTGTTTCGCCTTGCCTCTGCTTATCTGATGGGTGAGAATACAGGTGAGCCTCTGCTTATCTGATGGGTGAGAATACAGGTGACAGTGCCCAGCAGGGTGCCTAGATGCTTATCAAATGTTTGCTGACTGTGGCTCTGAATCTCCAGGTCCTGGGGAGTTGAGCAAAGAGCAAGCTGCCGCCGCAGGGTGATAGGAGAGGACTGGGTGAACTGGGTAGACTGCTGGACGCTGGACGCTGGAGAAACAGCTGAGAACAAGACAGTGTGGTCCCTGCCACGGAGGTGCCAGTGTCATGGAAGAGACCAGTATTTTCAGTATGGCGTGACGAGGCACATTTGAGGGTAGCAGAGAAGCCTAAATGAGCAGCACTTAAGGCGACCTGACCTTGTGGGGCGTCAGGAAAGGCTTCCAGTGCCTGCAGAATGGGTGAGCTTGCCAGACAGAGGGGATAGGCACGTGCAAAGGCCCAGTATGCCCAGCAAGTTGCTGAAAAAAGGCTGAGAGGCAGAAACACAGAAGGTAATGGGGGGAGTGGGGGGGGGAGGCTGGAGGGAGACAGGAACTGTGCCAGCAAAGCTTCAATGCAGAGTGAACGCCAAGTTCAACAGGAAGCCACTGAAACATCTGGGAAGAGGCAGGCCACTTCTGTTCCCCAGGCTCACCCATTCTATGACTGGGCATCTCTGGTTGCTGGAAAGTTCTCCCTCATTCTGGGATGAAATCAGACTCCCTGGAATCTCCCCTGCCCACAGGCTCCTGTCCTGCTGGGGGCAGGCACAGACGGAGTAGCCTCCCTGCCCCCAGCCCAGCCCCTCACCTGGCCAGCCCCAGGACAAGTGGAAGGGCTGGAACCAGGTCTGGGTGCAATCCCGCTCATCCCTTTACTGGCTGTGTGGCCTTGGGCTGGTTCCTTAACCTGTCTGAACCTCGATTCTCTCCTCTGTGAAAAGAGTGGAGCATTGCTCAGGGTTCACGCCTCAGAGATGGTGCCGACGAGAGGGACGACAGTGGGAAGTGCCCAGCCCCTCCTCCGTGCTCCCCCAGCGCCCTAGGCCGACCTCTGTCACCTGGATCATGGGAGGTGGTGACCTGGACGTGCTCCGTATTTGCCACTTTACTCGCCGTGCAGTGCCCCATACTTGGTGGGTGCCCAACAGCGTTAGCGGAATGCATGAGCGGTGACTGCGGTGATTACAGGCAAACCCACACTGGCCCCTTGGGACACCGGCCGACAATCACAGATGGTGCAATACCCACAGCTCCCCAACTTGGCCAGCAGTACCCTCCCCCCCACCGCATCCCAGGCGAACCTGCAGAGGCCCACAGCTCAGGAAGACAAATCCACTCATCCACTCGGATAAGGAGCTGGAGGAAACCCAGAACGGAGCCCTGCGCGCTCGCGGCGCCCTCTGCTGGGCGGGCTCGGCGCCGCCTCTCCCTCCCTTCCCCACCGCCACCTCCCCACCGCCCCGACGAGGAGCCCCGCCTGGGAGAGAGCCTCCATCTCCGGGCGACCCCCTTCCCCACACACCCCCTCGCCCAGGGAAGCCACCAACCATCCCTGACCCTCCATGGGCATCTCTGTCCTTCCCGTCTCCTCTCTCCTGCTCTTCAGCAAACATGCTTCGGGCATCCCTAAATCCCCCCACCCCCCCCCCACCCCCCACCCCGCTATCTCACTGGGTCTCAGAATAGTCAAATGTTGGCGCAGGAAGGGACATTTAGTATTACTTTATTATTATTATTAATTGCAGCTACCACTGACTAGGTACTTGTAATTTGCCAGGCCCTGTTACCCTGCAGCCTCCCACCTTCCAGGAAGGGCAGCCGATCCCTCTAGAGGTGGAAGGCTTTCCTCAAGGTCACAGCGCAAGAGTTTTTAGAAACCTGGTGTTATTCATCAGCCTGGATGGCGCTCATCCTGCCTCAGTAAGGGGGATAAGTTGGGCCTTGAGATGGGGGCAGGACCCTCTGGAGCCCCATGAACCTCATCTTGCCCCTCCTCTGGGCCACAGTGAATCCCAGGAAGGGAGACAAGGTGGTGAGCCCCCCATCAGTAGTGCAAACATTTGGGGAAACTGCAGGAAGTCTGGGAGAGAACAGAAAGAGAAAGCTTTATGTGCATTTGGACTCCATGATCGGCCTTTTCCTGGTACACAGACGACCCTTGCCCAAGGCTGCAATGCAAGCCCAGGACCCAGACCTGCCGACTGCCCACCCAGTGCTCCTTCCACCCCACCAGGGTCTCTCCAGGAAAAGGAATGGCAGAGTAAACCTTGGGATGGGGCCGGCTAGGAAACACGGGCACACAGTGCAAGCCCCCAGCTGGTGCCCCCCCACCTCAGAACTACGGCCTCCAGCCCTACAGAGAGGACCCTCCTCCAGCACCTCAAGGGGACCGGGTCACCTGTCGGGGCTTTGGCCCCTGGGGAGTCGGAACTCGGGGTAGCACGTCTGTCCCGAAGCCCGGTCTATGCTGCCATCTTGTGGCCACTTCAGGAAGTGCGCCTGTTCCACCCTTAATTGGAAGGCACTCTTGAGCAAAACTGGACATTGTTCTGGGACTTCGTGGGATGTAGAATGGAACGAAGCACAGCCCGTGCCCTGAAGCTCGCAGTCTGGCAGAGGAGCCTCCAAATGACGTGTCCAAAGCTGAACTCAGCGCCAGATACCCACCAGAACAGATCATGCAAAAGGTTCCAAAAGATGGAACCTAGGCCACCCTGGGGAGTATTCATTTTTCCTGGGTATCCATGAAGTATGCACGATGATCAACTTGCTTGTTTTTCTCTTGTTAACCTTTTGCTACAGGGTCTCAGCCAAGACCCTAGAAGGGTAGAGGGAAAATTATGATTTCCTCCCCTATAAGACTTTGGGAAAGAAAGCCATGCGACTATCTGGGGAGAAGCCTCCAGAACCCAAGGTGGGAGCAATTGTGGCACGTGGTAGGCCCAGCAAGGGAGCTGGTGTGGCTGGAATGGAGAGTGCAGGGTAGTGTATTGAGATGAACCGAGAAAGGTAACAAGGACGGAGACTGGGTCACAGAAGTTGGAGAAAAGTTTGAGAAGTTGCTGAGAGAAGATACGCTTTTCTGTTGACCTGGAAAATCCAATTAGAGGAATTTCTCCTAAGAAATACTGAGAGATGTGACGTCGAATTATCCACAAGGATGGTCATCCCGTGCTGGTGAGAACAGAGAACTGGAGACAGTTTAGATGTTCAACAAAAGGGGACGGGTTACGTTATTTATGCCACATCCGTAGGAAAGTTACATTGTCATCCAAAATGTTGTGGTAGAATTCTGTTTATCAGCACAGAAAGAGACTCAGAGCATGTATTTTATTATGGAAATTTGAAAACATGCACCAAAGTAGGAAAAAAATGATGTAACCTCCCCCGATGCACCCATTCACGAAGTCAATAATTATCAACTCATAGTCTTGAACTGCGCCCCCGAGCTCCCCCTCCCTTCTCCCACATCATTTTCTTTCTTTCTTTTTAAAGATTTTATTTATTTATTTATTTATTTATTTATTTATTTATTTGAGAGAGGGAAAGAGAGAGAGCACGAGAGGGGGAAGGGTCAGAGGGAGAAACAGACTCCCCACTGAGCAGGGAGCCGGTAGAGGGACTCGATCCTGGGACTCTAGGATCATAACCTGAGCCGACTGGGTCACCCAGGCTCCCTCACCATTTTCAAACAAATCCCAAACATCATAGCATTTCATTCATAAATATTTCGCTATGTAGCTAACAGATAAGAGCTCTTTTTCTTTTCTTTTCTTTTTTTAAAAGATTTTATTTATTTATTTGACAGAGAGACAGCGAGAGAAGGAACACAAGCAAGGGGTGTGGGAGAGGAAGAAGCAGGCTCCCCACTGCACAGGGAGCCCGACACAGGGCTTGATCTCAGGACCCTGGGATCATGACCTGAGCCGAAGGCAGCCGCTGAACAGCTGAGCCACCAGGCGCCCCAAGAGCTCTTTTTCTTTAACATAACCACATGCAATTATCACACCCAAAATAATGAGTAATAATTTCTTAACGAAGGAAAATTATGTCTCTGCTCACAATACTTCTGACACCAAATGTGTGGATTTTCCATGCCAAGCAATTCTGATGCTATCTGATGTAGCAAAGACGATAGGGTTCAAAGCCTATGGCCAAGAAAGAATTCTTGAGACATCTTTGGTGCAAAAAGGTGATTTTATTAGAGCATGGGGACAGGACCCGTGGTGCCCGGAGTCACAAGGAGTGGCCCATTATATACTTTCAAGTTGGGAGGGGATCAGGGATAGCCTAAGTCCCTGAAGAATTTGGAAGCAAGGTTTCCAGGACCTTGAGGGGACTAGTAATTGTTAGGAAAAGTCATTTATTACCATCTAAGAGTCTAATAAAACCTTGGTCATGAGGCCCTTCAGACTCTTGGGGGATGATCTTGGGGGGCGGTTTAGAGATAAAGGAAGCTTCCAAAGGACTTTTGATATGTTAAAGGAGACTTACAGGATCCTGGTGCGGGGGTGGGGGGGTCAGGCTAGGACTGCCTTTTGCCCTTAGTGAAGTATTAACATTGAGGCAGTTGAGTCCCTAGAGGAATGTCACTCTGCCTGTTTCAAGGACTTGTCAATGGCCTTTGCTAGGAAGGAAATTTAACAATTTTTCTTCTGCCTGTGTTTCCCACCTCACTAACTACCCAGAGTTTGCACAGACCGCACAGGCTAAGCGATCTGGTCCCACAAGTCCCACTGCCCGGCGTTGCAGACGTCGAGCCCAAGCGGTGGGTCCTAAGGTTACTGTAGCAGAGGTTACCGTGGCTTTTAGGCCACAAGCTTGAGCAGAATCAGGTGAAAGGGCCCCAGCCTCTCAATGTAAACAGATCATGAAGGGACCCAACCTCAAATAACCACAGGCCCTAACTGACCAATTACAACCAGGCACAGCTCCTAAGATTGCCGAAAAAGGGGACATTCCAAACGTCCCCATACTCCCTCGCTCTGCCCTGTAACCTTGGCCCCTCACCACCTCCTCCTCCTCCCCCTCCCCTTCCCCCCCCCCCCCCCCGCCTCCTCCCCATCCTTCTCCTCCTCCCAGACAGTCCTTTGCTCTCCCTTGAGGTGCGTACAATACACTTCTGTCTCTTTTGTCCTGCCTTCGGTGAATTCTTTTACCACCAGCACTATTAGCCCCCACCCACTTGAAACACCCAACGTTTGGTGCCCCCCTATCCGATTGGAATACCCCACAGTTACCCACAGTTGTCCCATCTGGATCCCTACAAATCAGGGGTTCTCACAAGCCCCTCCTAGGGTTCCATAATTTGCTATAATGGGCTCGCAGAACTCAGGGACACACTTAACTATGACCAGTTTCTTCTACAGGACAGAGATGAAAAGCCAGACAAACAGGTACAGGGTGCACAATCTGGAAGTGTCCCCACACTCGGGAGTTTTTGCTCTTGTGGAGTTGGGGTACACCTCCCTCCCAGCACATGGGCGTGTTCACCCACCTGCAAGCTCCCCCGAGCCCCATGGTTTAAAAAGTTTTGATGGAAGTTTCGCCATTGGTAGGCGTGATGGATTAGCTCATTGACCACTGGTAACTCAACCTCCAACCCTCTGCCCCTAGCACCTTTATCACTCAGGGAATGACGGGGAGTTTAGGATCTCTGTGCCAGGACCCAGGGGCAGAGATCAAATACGTATTTCTCCTAGAGCACAAAATCACACTTCGTATAATCAAATCCCTGGTCAGTGTTTACATGTCTACATCTCAAAAACATAAATAAATAAATAAATAAATACATAAATAAATGTCTATGTCTCACAAATGACAATTTTTTTTAATGCCTGTAGGATGACATCTTTACTAGGTAATTTTATTGTACAGAACTAGAAAGATTCATATGATTTTAAAATCATGAATGCTGGTGTTTCCAATTTTGTTCCAACATGACAGAATGCCTTCATTTCTTTGATTTGATTCTTTTAATTTTTTTTTCTGTCTGCTTACAGCTTGATCCTTTTTAAATTCTTTTTTCTCAAATTTTTTATTTAAATTCAATTAATTAACATATAATGTATTGTCAGTTTCAGAGGTAGCTGTCAGTGATTCGTCAGTCTTACATAACCCCCAGTGCTCATTGCAACACGTGCCCTCCTCAGTGTCCCTCACCCAGTTGCCCCATCCCCCCACTCCCCTCCCCTCCAGCAACCCTCAGTTTGTTTCCTATGATTAACAGTCTGTTATGGTTTGTCTCCCTCTCTCATTTCGTCTTGATTTATTTTTCTCTCCCTTCCCCTATGATCCTCTGTTTTATCTCTTAAATTTCACATGTGAGTGAGGTCATGTGATAATTGTGTTTCCCTGATTGACTTATTTTGCTTAGCATAGTACCCTCTAGTTCCATCCATGTTGTTGCAAATGGCAAGATTTCATTGGTTTTTTTTGATGACTGAGTAATATTCCGTTGTGTATATATATATATACCACATCTTCTTTATCCATTCATCTGTCGATGGACATCTGGGCTCTTCCCATAGTTTGGCTATTGTGGACATTGCTGCTATAAACATTGGAGTGCAGGTACCCCTTCAGATCACTACATCTGTATCTTTGAGGTAAATACCCAGTAGTGTATTGGTGGGTCATAGGGTAGTTCTATTTTCAACTTTTTGAGGAAATTCCATACTGCTTTCCAGAGTGGCTGCACCAGCTTGCATTCCCTCCAACAGTGTAAGAGGGTTCCCCTTTCTCCACATCCTCGACAACATCTGTGGTTTCCTGCCTTGTTCATTTTAGCCATTCTGACAGGTGTGAGGTGCTATCTCATTGTGGTCTTGATTTGTATTTCCCTGATGCCAAGTGATGTGGAGCATTTTTTCATATGTTTGTTGGCCAACTGGATGTCTTCTTTGGAGAAATGTCTGTTCATGTCTTCTGCCCATTTCTTGATTGGATTATTTGTTCTTGGGGTGTTGAATTTGATAAGTTCTTTATATATCTTGGATACTAGCCCTTTATCTGATGCCATTGGCAAATATGTTCTCCCATTCTGTCAGCTGTCTTTTGGTTTTGTCTACTGTCTCCTTTGCTGTGCAAAAGCTTTTTATCTTGATTCAGTCCCAATAGTTCATTCTTGCCTTTGTTTCTCTTGCCTTTGGAGATGTGTCTAGCCAGAAGTCACTGTGGCTGAGGTCACAGAGGTTGTTGCCTGTGTTCTCTAGGATTTTGATGGATTCCTATCTCACATTTAGGTCTTTCATCCATTTTGAGTCTATTTTTGGGTATGGTGTAAGAAAGTGGTCCACTTTCATTCTTCTGCATGTGGCTGTCCAATTTTCCCAACACCATTTGTTGAAGAGACTGTCTTTTTTCCATTGGATATTCTTTCCTGCTTTGATAAATGACATTTTTTTTTTAATTTGGGGTCTATCATGGGTCTTGGGATGGAACACTGCATCGGGCTCGCACTCAGCAAGGCGTCTACTAGAGATTCCCTCCCTCAGCCCCTCCCCACCTAAATCAATAAATAAATCTTTAATAAAAAATTGGGATCCACATAAAACCCACAACCCGGGGCGCCTGGGTAGCGCAGTCGTTAAGCGTCTGCCTTCGGCTCAGGGCGTGATCCTGGCGTTCCGGGATCGAGTCCCACATCAGGCTCCTCCGCTGGGAGCCTGCTTCTTCCTCTCCCACTCCCCCTCCTTGTGTTCCCTCTCTCGCTGGCTGTCTCTCTGTCACGTAAATAAATAAAATCTTAAAAAAAAAAAAAACCCACAACCCATGGTCATATGTATCTTAAGTCTTTCAAATTGTAAGTACCTCCTCCCTCTCTTTTCTTTCCCCCTCCCCATTTATTCATTGTAGAAAACATCATTTATCCTGCAGAGTTTCCCATCTGGACTTTAGGATTGCACTCCCCTGTAGTTTCCCATCTGGGACTGCATTCCCTTGAGGTAGTTGGACATGTTCCTCTGTCCTCTGCACTGCCTAAAACTTGCTAGTTAGATCTAAAGTCTCTATCAGATTCAGGGTTTCCTCCTCCTTCCCAGCAGGGGCAATTCATAGATGGTGCCGGAGAGATGTGTTGTTTCTCCTTTGGTGGCTTTAGAGGTTGGTGATCAATGTGCAGATCCGTTCATTGATCAGGGCTTGCAAAACGGTAGTATTCTAATTATATCACTCCCTCCTCCTTTATTACCTGGACTGCTGCTTCTATAAAAAAGGAATCTGCCCCTCCTCCCTCATCTGCAGTTTGGTTCCACTTTGCAGGAAAAGCATAGATCTTACAGGAAAGGCAAAGTGAATTTCCTATTTTTTTTTTAGTTTGTTTATTTGTTTATTTCTTTATTTATTTATGTAATCTCCACACCCAGCGTGGGGCTCAAACTCACAACCCCGAGATCAAGAGTTGCATACCCTTCCAACGGAGCCAGTCAGGGGCCCCAGTGGATCCTTAGGGGGAAACTTGAAGAGATGCCAAGGATGCCAGCGGCTAACATGGCACAAAGCAGGGGGAACACTCAGCAGTACTCAGCTTTACAAATATCCACATCAAGAGATGGAAACATGCCAAAATGGATCTTGGTCATTCTTAGGTGGTAATTGATTTAACAGGTGATTTTTTTTTTTTTTGGTGACTTCTGTGCTTTCAGAATTTTTACGCAATAAGAATATATCATATTTTTAAAATAATATATTCTCATTGCGTAAAAAATTTAAGTAAAAAAACAAGAATATAATATTTTACAACAGGGGAAATATAATCATTATTTTTTAATAAAATAAAACTGAAGAAAATGAGTTCACTCAAGGCCACACCAGACCATCCCACCCTGGGCAGGGGTGTCTCCTCCCAGCTCTACGAGGGGAAGCCAGCAGTGCCTGGGGTTGAGGGGGGCCAGCATGGACAGCCCTTCAGGGCAGGGGCCCCTTCAAAGTCAAGGTCACAAGCTGGGCCCGAAGCCAACCCTACAGCTTACCAGCTGTGATCTTGCAAAAACAATGCCACCATTCTAAACTCCAGTGTCCTCATCTGTAGAAGGGAATGGCTCCTCCCGGTTGCTGGGGTGTCAGGAGGATTCAAGGAGACGATAAATATGAAGTGCTTAACGCCAGGCCCTTGGAAGCAGGTAATAAACAGAGGCTCTACAATGAGCCATGGACTCCCTATAACCTAACCAAGGCGTCCCAGTTTCTGCCACACACAGCCCAGGCCAGGGTTGAAGCAGAACCCAAAACCTCACTCTGTCCCCAGGAGAAAATGCTCTCTGCAAGAGCACCAGTGAGCAATGGCTAGGTTACTAAAGATTCTGCAGGAGCAATGTGGATGGGGTAGGTAGGTCACGGGGTGCCAGGCTTCCCCCACAAGGCCCCCAGAGAGCTACCATCCCTCCCAGCCACACCACCCACCCGAGCTTCATTTCATTGCCCCCAGCTGCCCTTGGCTGCACTTCTTGTCCCCTCAAGTCTCCCCTGGGGTCTCCATCCTCCCTCCAGCACCTTAGCTCCACCCAGCCTTTCCCCTCTGACAAAGAAGGCCCCCGGGGCACCTGCAGTTGCTCTCCTTAGAAGGTGAGTTGGGGGCTATAGTTAATAAGTCCTGATACATACAGGGAAGGACACAGGCTCAGAGAGATTATGCAAGGTGCCTGAACACAGAGCAGTCAAGTAACAGGACAGCATCTCAAACAGTCTGTTGACCCAAAATCCCAATCATGCCAGCAAGGCCTCCCCGCAGGGACCGAGATCCCTCCCCTGGGCCCGGTTGGCCCCAGGAAGTTCTCTGGGGCATCTGGGAAGGAAGACAGGACCATACACGTATATGCACGCTCCCACTGGCTCAGATCTGCAAACACGTATAGCTCGGACACTCACCCCATCTATTCACACCGCCCACACATTCGCATACTCACGCGCGTGTGCACACGTCTCTGTTCCCACAACACCCACTCCTCTCGAACCACAGTGGTCTCTGTCCATCTCCCTGACACCTCAGGGGTCAGGCATGCACTCACCTCAGAGCCGATCAGAGTGGGAGCTCAGCTGTTGTTCAGAGAACAAAATTAAGTATCCGTTTCTGAAAATCCGAGTCTGTGTGCTGCAATGGCTGCCTGTCCACAGCATCACTGGTCACCCAGACTCACTCCTTAGACATGTCCTCACACCCCCAGCTCTGGCAGAGAACTGGGTGCACTCCCAGGGGCTGGACCCCACCGAGGGACCCCACCGAGGGCTAACCCCCTTACAAGGACAGAAGCAGGTCAGACAGGAAGGCTGTTGCCACCCCAGCCGGTGTCCCTGTCCAAGCCCAGGCACCTCACCTGCAGAAGACAATGACATCTGCTTTGTCAGGACCCCATGGGACGCGAGTGGGAGATACTCAGCACATCACCCAGAATGTAGTGGGTACTCAATAAAAAAAGAAAAAATTTTTTATTACCGTCCAGAATTCCTTTCTGGAAGAGTCCTCTCTATAGATACAGAGAACAATTGCTGAGTTCTGGGGGCAAAAGTTGAGGTTAGCACCCCCACCACCCTGGGATGTTCCCAGACACCCTTGGACACTAGCCAATTGGAGGGTTAGCTTGGGCTAGGCAAGTGAGAAAGAAAGGGAAGGACGTCACCTTCTTGGTGGTAGAACTCTCCCTCCGCCCGGGAAGAGACCTAGTTTGGGTGGGTGAAGGGTCATAAGGCCCTCCGGGGAGGGAAAGATCCCGGATACCCCGGGCCGGCCTCAGTAGGACGTAACCATCACTGAGCAGAGAGCAATTTGCAAGCTCATGGCAGAGGGAACCAGAGAGGCTGGGGGAGGGAGTAAGAGACAGAGGTAAGGCTGCTGTTGGTGAGGAGAAGGCTGTGGCAAGTCGTGTGTATGAGGGTGGGTTTGCAGGTGCTGGGCCATGGACCCGCTCTGGAATTACCTAGAGCATCTGGAATTACCTAGAGCAGCGCCACCCAGTGGAAATATAGTGCATGCCATCTATATAATTTGAAATGTCCTAGTAGCCACATTTTTTAAAAAGTAAAAAGAGACAGGTGAAATTAATTTTTTTAAAGATTTTATTCATTTCTTTGAGAGAGAGAGAGACAGACAGCATGAGCGGAGAGAGGGGCAGAGGGAGAGGGAGAAGCAGACTCCCCACCAAGCAGGGAGCCCAACGCATGGCTCAATCCCAGGACCCTGAGATCATGACCTAAGCCGAAGACAGCCGCTTAACCGACTGAGCCACCTAGGCACCTGCAGGCGAAATTAATTTTAAAAATATTTTTTATTTAATCCAATATGTCCAGAGTATTATTATTTCAATAAGGAGTCAAGATGAAAATTACTGAGATATTTTACAATTGTTTTTTCATGCTAAGCCTTCAAAACTCCGTGTGTGTGGAATGCAAACTGGGAGTGCAAACTTGGTGGGAATGCAGACTGGTGCAAGCTCTGGAAAACAGTATGGAGGTTCCTCAAAAAGTTGAAAATAGAGCTACCCTGCAACCCAGCAATTGCACTACTAAGCATTTATCCAAAGGACACAAACATAGTGATTTGAAGGGTCACATGCACCCCAATGTTCATAGCAGCAGTGTCCACAATAGCCAAACTATGGGAAAATCCCAAATGTCCATCAACAGATGAATGGATAAAGATGTAGTATATATGCAATGGAATATTACTCAGCCATCAAAAAGAATGAAATCTTGCCATTTGCAATGATGTGGATGGAACTAGAGGGTATTATGCTAAGGGAAATAAGTCAGAGAAAGACAAATACTATATGATTTCACTCATATATGGAATTTAAGAAGCAAAACAGATAAACATAGGGGAAAGGACAGAAAAATAAAATAAGATGAAAACAGAGAGGGGGGCAAACCACAAAAGACTCAATCATAGGAAACAAACTGAGGGTTGCCGGAGGGGAGGTGGGGGGATGGAGTAACTGGGTGATGGGCGTTAAGGAGGGCACTTGATGGAATCAGCACTGGGTGTTGTATGCAACTGATGAATTGCTGAATTCTACCTCTGAAACTAATAATTAACAGTATATGTTAATTAAAGTGAATTTAAATTAAAAATTTTTTAAAAACACTCCATGTGTGTTTTATACTTCTAGCACATCTGTGTTCAGACTAGCCCCATTTCCAGGGCTCACAAGCCACATGTGGCCCATGGCTGCTGTGGCCCTTTGTGAGTTGGATTTAATTTAGGGAAGGTGGGTGGGTGCAGGGGAGAGCAGAGGCCACCCAGAGTGGCCCGGGCACCTCCAGGTGACACACGGAGGAGAGCTGGGTGTTGGGGGCAGGGCTCAGAGGTGTGGCTGAAAGGGGGCAAGTGGCGTGGAGGGGTGGGAACACCTGGTCGTGCTCTGTCAGCCCTCTCTGTGTTTCCTCCCGGATCCTCAGCACAAACCACCTGCTCTCTCCCAGTTGACAAGAGAGCTCTCCCCTTGAGAGAAGGGAAGGACTTGAGGAATCTTGCTGCCCTTCTGGAGTGGGCCCTGACGTGAGTTACATTAGCTTTAAAAATAATAAAAATAAAATAGGAGGAGGTTGGAGGAGCTCAGTGGAAGCCAGGTCTGAGCTGATTTCCATAACGACACGTCCACTGCTCTTCCCATGGTCTGGATTATTCACCCTGCCTCGCCCCCCACCCCACCTAGCGGACTCCTACTCCAGTGCCCCGTCAGAATGCAGGGCCCTCTGTGCACCTGCACCGGGCAGCACCTCCAGCATCTGAAGCCTTGCTGGGCTCTCAGCTCCATGAGGACAGGTGCCAGGTTTGGCCCGTCACTTCCTCCACGAGCCCAGGCTGCCCCTATCCTTCCCCCCAGCAGCTCCTGAGTCTGCAGTTTGGCCAGCCAGGTAGCCCTGCCCAGGAGAGGGGAACCAGGGGCTCTGGCTGTATCCCCTGCCCAAGCAAGGCCACCTCTCCCTCATCCCATCTACAGGGGACTCCCTGGAGGAGGAGAAAGAGGAGGAGGAAGAGAGAGAAGAGGGGAAAGAGCAGAAGGTGGGGTAGAGGGACGCCTGGGTGACTCTGTCAGTTAAGCGTCTGCCTTTGGCTCAGGTCATGATCCCAGGGTCCTGGGATCAAGCCCCCTGTTGGGCTCCCTGCTCAGTGGGGAGCCTGCTTCTCCCTCTGCCTGCTGTACCCCTGCTTGTGCTCTTTCTCTAATAAATAAAAATCTCATTAAAAAAAAAAAAGGCAAGGTAGAGAGGGAAGATGCTTGGGCTGGCAGAAGTGAGTCCCTGGCAAGGGCAGGAAACACAGGAGCAAGAAGGAAACCGGCCTGAACTGGGGTGGGGGGTGGGGTGCAGATTGGAGCGAAGTAAAGCAGACCTGACATATATACAAAAGCATGTTAGCTCTAAGGGTCCAGCTCGATGAGTTTTTACCACCTGGATCAAGATGGAGATCCTTTCCAGCACCCCATAATGTTCCCTCGTGTCTCTTCCCAGTCATCACCCTGGGGACAAGGGCTGGGGAGGGGAGAGAATCCCAGCCTACTCCAAGCATGCACATCTTACAGTAATCACATGCGATCCGGGTCAGAGCCGCAGCAAGCCCAGCTCTGCCTTCATTCCCAAGTGGTAACAATAGCAGACTTCATTCACTGGGGAGGGGTGAGGGGTGGACACCATCCCAGCCATTTGCGTGCGTGGGTGGTGGCTCCCCAAATAAGGAATGCAAAAAATATCGCAGTTATTTGACTTTCTTCAAATCAAGTGAAGTCCCGTGCCAGTGAACATCACACCGAGCTGCCTGGAAAACCGATCCGGGGCGTGACCACGGCTCGCATGCCCCAGGAGTCTCACTAGGTCACGGGGTGTCCCATAGCATCAGAGCTACAGGAAGGCCCCTTGGACCAGATCATCCATCTGCCCGAGTTATTAAGCAGACACCTATTTCCCCAGATGATGTGACTCATTCTTGGTGGGAGATTCTGCTGTTTCCACTCCAAGTTTGGGGCCCTGGGGAATTCTTCTTGCGGCCGAGGGTCCCCAGCAGTCCCACACGGCCTAAGGAGATGACCGTGAAGAAGCACCCACCTCTGTCCCATCCCCATTCTGAGGGACTTGCTCCTGTCCCCTGCTGCTCTCAGGGGGTCTCTCTCTCCCCTTCTACTGCTGGGTCTCTGGCGTGAATTCTTCAGCGATTTAGTAACACTACATGTCTAGCCCGTCACACAGAGTCTCCTCTCGAAATCCTCTCAAAAGAGGGCAAGAGAAAGGCATCCTTATCCCTTTGTACAGATAAGAGAATGGAGGCTGCGAGAGAGGGAGTCGTCCCCTCCTCCCCTGCAGGAAGAGATGACAGGTCACACTCAGGTTCGGGTACTCCGTGCACTGTCCCCTGCCCCTGGCTGCCGAAGCAGGACCCGAAGTGGGAGCACAGTAACCAACAAGCCAGTGGTCACAGTAGGCACAGATGTCACTTTCAGACAAGTCTGTCCTGGCCCCATCATGACTCCCCAGGCTCCCAGGGCTGGGACAACCTCCGCACTGGACTGTGGACTCTTGCAGACCCTCCTTGGAAATGCTCCCAGCCTGGAAACACAGAGCTTCGGACTTTAGACCTGGCAAAAGCCTTAGAAATCACCCACTCCTCCTCTTATGGGGATAAAACGGAAGCCCTGAGAGGTGAACAGGATCACCCAGGACACTGGTGGTCATCAAGAACAGGGTCTCCTGCTTCCCTGACCACTCGCTCTGGGCCTGCCCTCTGCACTGCCTCCTGCCCGGGGCAAAGCCTGTGTGTGTATGTGGTGATAGCTGTTTACAGAGCACTGAGGTCAGGTCTGGCACTGGGCACCGCAGCCCTGCAAGAGAAGCTAGGGGATGTGGCTGACCTAGGATTATCCTCCCTGCCTGAGCCAGGAGGCCAGATCTGGAAGCTTTCTGTGGAGCCCAGAGTCAGACCTCTCAAAAGAATTTTTTCTCAATCCTCCACCCCAGGAATCTCTAATACGGTAGCAGAGGTTACAGCCTGGAGTCAGGGATCGGCCATTCCAAGTAACTGAGCACCTACAGCGTATGTCCACGTGTTTATTCAACAAGCATGGGGCACCCACTGTGTGCCAGGAATCTACCACACATAGACTACAGAGGAGACAGGCATGCACCCTGCTCTTTGAGCTCACAGCCCAGCAGGAGCCAAATAAGGGAAGGGGAAGAGCCAGATTCAAGGGCATGTAACCTGCATAGTCACATGGGGCCCCATGCTTGGTTTAATGCTCTGCTGTCACTGTCCTGAAATTCTTAACCATTTTTGAGCAAAGGGCCTCACATTTTTTATTTTGTACTGGGTCCAGCAAATTAAGTAGACAGTTCAAGGAGCAGGCAAGCCAAATCAGTGTGATAAATGCCAAAACAGAGGAAGTGGGGGCACAGAAAAGGCTCCAAACACAGTCTTCTCAAAGGAACTGATAAGCCCAGCTGAGTCCTGACAGATGAGTGGGAGACATCACACAAAAAAGACAGAGGAATGTAGGAAGCAAAGGGAGAGCCTTTGTGCAAACACCCTGAGATGAGAAAGTTCAGGGTGCTTCACAGAACTGCAGTGGTGTGGAATGTGGGGAGTGGTGATAGGTCACAAGGCTGAAAGGGGAACTAGGACCAAGAGCCAAGGTCATTCTGAAGACGAAGAAAATGGAGGAGTTCATCCTATTGGACATCAAGACTTTTGGTAGATCTCCTATCGTGAAGGGAGTGTGGCTTTGGGATAAACGGACCAGTGCAAAAGAACAAAGACTCCAAAAACAAACCCACACTCAAATGGAAACATGAGTATGACAAAGAAGGCATGAATCAGTGGGGAAATTATCCGTTATTCAATAAATGGTGCTGGAGCAAGGCTATCCATGTAGGAAATAAAAATCAGATCCCTGTCTCACACCACACACACAAATCAATTCCAGGTGGCTTAAAGACCTAAAAGGTAAAAGTAGGGGCGCCTGGTGGCTCAGTCTCTTAAGCGTCTGCCTTCAGCTCTGGTCATGATCTCAGGGTCCTGGGATTGAGCCCCATGTTGTTGGGCTCCCTGCTCAGCAGGGAGTCTGCTTCTCCCTCTCCCTCTGCCCGTCCCCACCCTCATGCTCTCTCTCCCACATGCATGCTCTCTCTTTCTCTCAAATAAATAAATAAATAAGTAAATCTTTTAAAAAATAAAATAAATGAAAGGTAAAAGTAAAGCTTTAAAACTTTCAAAGCAAACAGGAGTGCCTGGGTGGCTCAGTTGGTTAAGTGTCTGAGCTTAGGTCATGATCTCAGGGTCTCGAGATCAAGCCCCATGCTGGGTGTGGAGCCTGTTTAAGATTCTTTCTCTCCCTCTCCCTCTGCCCTTCCCCCCACTCTTTCTATATATATATATATATATATAAAATAAAATAGGGGCGCCTGGGTGGCCCACTCGGTTAAGCCACTGCCTCTTGGTTTCAACTCGGGTCATGATCTCAGGGTTGTGGGATGGAGCCCTGCGTAAGGCTCCGAGCTCAGTGCAGAATCTGCTTCAGATTCTTTCTCCCTCCCCATCTGCCCCTCCCCACTCACGCTCTCTCTCTCAAATAAATAAAATCTATAAAAAATAATAATAAAGCTTTTGAAACAAACAACAAAAACAGTATCTTTATAAACTCAAATCAGAGAAAGGATTTCTCTAAAATGGTGCAGAAAGGGTCTTTTCCTAAAAGGGAAGATTGGTAAGTGAGACCATATTAATTTAAAAGTTTGTATAACAAAATACGTGCACATACTGGGAAGGCTAGCTCTGACTCATTCACAGTCTCTCTCTTCAAACCCCTTTCAAGCACAGCCACGTCTATGAGGTAGAGGTTCCCAGGTGGAGGGCAGGTTGGGATGGACATCAGAATGAGACGCCCATCACTTCTAGCTATGGTCCCCCTTCCTGGTATCAAGGAAGCCAAATTATTAATCAAAAGGTTACTTAGTAAAGATGCAATCAAAACAAACTATCAAGTACACCTAGCTTTTCTTTCCTTGGGGTTTCTCATCTGGTAGGCTCTCACCCTGCCCCACAAATGGGCTCTTTCGCACCCTCTAAGTGTCAGCTGGGGCTCATATTGCCCATCGGTACTATAGCCTCTAGTTCTCACCCCGGCCCCCTCCACACCCTGTCACATCACACTTGGCGGTCTGCATTCCTTTATCATACCCACCTGGCCCCTGGAAGCCTTCGGTGTCTAAATCCACTCTATTCACCCTTGCCACGGAGACCATTTCAATTTATATACTGAAAGAGCAAGAAAGGTTGACTGTTTTGAAGAATATATTTTGACTCCTCTCTGCGAAGGTTCTACCCCACACAATTTGGAGGACACACAGGACACCCTTCGGGTGCCTGAATTCTTCTTAGCCCCTAGAACCAGCATCACTCTCCCTTGAACCCAGGCTAATGAGCTGGGCATTCTTTCTTTAGATTCTATAAAGGATGTGTTTAAAGTAGATTAATCCATTTTTCGATTGGCTGCATCTAAATACTAACTTAATCTAAAGGGTGAAGTTAAGGCTTGGATTATATTATTCCGTGTTGATTAAATACAAGTGCTCCCCTAAATCCATAAGAAAGACTACGTGGGTAACTGGTTGAGTATGAGATGGTGGGAATTCGTCGTGTTTGGGAGTTCAGCATCTAAATCTCATTTAAGAGGTGCCGATCTATCCTACGAAAACGCTCTTTTCCAAGCAGGGAGGGCTGCAATAGCATCAAAAAGGTGGAATGTGCCAGAGAACATAAGAGGCAAGGCGCTCCCAAGACCTCCGCCAGTTTTCAGCGCCACCCTGACACCTTCCTCCTGCACCGCGCAGGCGCCTAGACTGACCAACCTTTCCCTCCTCCTTCCACCTCTCCCGGAATCCAGAGGACGCCCTCCTGCAGCGCAGAGTTCCTGCGCAAGCGCCGTCCCGCCTCACCGCCCCCGGACCAATCAGAAGCGGCGGCGCCAGGGCGCGGAGGCCACGACGCCGTGGGTGGGGCCGGGACGTGAGGGCAGCGCGCTGGCGTCACAGGGGCGGCTATATAAGTGAATACAGGCGCCGCCCCTCCGCCCCAGTCACTGAGCCGCCGCCGAGGACTCAGCAGCCTCCCCCTTGAGCCCCCTCGCTTCCCGACGCTCCGTCCCCCCCGCCCGCCTTCTCCCGCCGCCGCCTTCCGCAGGCCGTTTCCACCGAGGAAAAGGAATCGTATCGTATGTCCGCTATCCAGAACCTCCACTCTTTCGGTAAGCTGCGGAAAGGTCCCGTGGGGAGAAAGGCCTGGGTGGGGCGGCGAATCGCTCCAGGTCCGGAGACAGGGCCCGGAAACGTGCAAGGTGCTCCGGGCTTTCGTAAACTTAGACTGAGGGAAGGTGTCCGGGCTCGCAGGAAGCGGGGCCTCGACCCGGACCCTGGGATCGGCTCTTAAAGCGCGACCGGAAGGAGCGGGCAGGGAGGCAGCCCTTGGGCGGGCCCGGCGTCTCGGGTGGCGCATTTACTAATGGCTCCCGGGCCGCCTTGGGCCACACCCGCCCCCTCCCGCCACCCCTGCGTCACGTCCGTTACGTCACCGTGGTTGTCACGGAGCCGGGAGTAAGAGGCGGCGCCAGCCCTAAGTGACAAACGCTCGCGCCAATGGGGCGGGAAGCTTGGCCCCGCCTTGGAGGTCGGGTTCCGGCCTGTTGCATCAGCCGGGTGGGGCACGGCCTGCCAGCCCAGGCTCCCCCGGCACGTGATCGGCTTCTGAGGGCGGGCCTGGGGCAGGAGGCCCAGGCTGTCCCCAGCGCCGGGGAAGCTGGCCGTCCCGGACTGACCCGTTCGCGGACAGCCAGCAAGGACAGATGTGATGTGACCTAAGCCCTGGAGATTTCAGTATTAGTTTCCGCGCATGCAAAAAGATCCGTTGGGAGGGTGGCAGTGGCACCTGAGCCCCCGCAGCTCTAAACGAGCCTGATGTTTCTTCCCAGACCCCTTTGCTGATGCAAGTAAGGGTGATGATCTGCTTCCTGCTGGCACTGAGGATTATATCCATATAAGAATTCAACAGAGAAACGGCAGGAAGACCCTTACTACTGTCCAAGGGATCGCTGATGATTACGATAAAAAGAAACTAGTGAAGGCGTTTAAGAAGGTAGGTCTTCAATGAAGTTGTAGGGAAATCACGTTTAACTTGCTCAGGTGGGGGTGTGCTGATTTGTATTGCCTCTCATTAGGGATTGTTAGTGTACTGGGACTGTTGCTTGGCCTAATTTTATTTTGCTTCATTGGTGCTTACAGAAATTTGCCTGCAATGGTACTGTAATTGAGCATCCAGAATATGGAGAAGTAATTCAGCTACAGGGTGACCAGCGTAAGAACATATGCCAGTTCCTGGTAGAGGTGAGTTCAGTCACTTCTTCATAATCCATTTGTGCCTCTATCCTGGCCACTGTCAGATCCTGCCTAGTCTGTTCAGGCTCTTCGGGGACATAGAAGTTTGTTTTGTAAAGCTAAGCAAAACAACAGTTGAGTTTTGGAATCCGTACGCTAGCATTTCTTTCTTTTTTTTAAAGGATTGTCTGTCTTAAGTCACTGTTCACGTGGATCTACTTTTTTTTACCCCCTAAGATGTTACTTAAGTAACCTCTGGTTAGACCCAACGTGGGGTCTGAACTCAAAACCCCAGGGTGGAGAGTTGTATGCTCCACAACTGAGCCAGCTAGATGCCCTGTACATGGACTTACTCTAAAGATGCCATTGTAAATTGCACACACACACTGAAATAAACAGGATGTCTGGCTGGCTGCTCCTAAGTGCTGAAATCCTCTTACATCATTGCTTCTTAACTGCATACCCTGAGTTAAGAACCATGGGCTCATAGTGGTCAAAGCCTTGGCTCTTGGACTTTTCTTGCCCGGTGTAGAAGCAAGCAGACAAAGTTGTTGCCATCGGAAATGGGGACTTGAACACCTTTCACATCCCTTATTATAACTTTGTCCTTTTTTCTTTGCAGATTGGACTGGCTAAGGACGACCAGCTGAAGGTTCATGGGTTTTAAGTGCTTTTGGCTCACTGAAGCTTAAGTGAGGATTTCCTTGCAATGAGTAGAATTTCCCTTCTGTCCCTTGTCACAAGTTTAAAAACCTCACAGCTTGTATAATGTAACCATTTGGGGTCTGCTTTTAACTTGGACTAGTGTAACTCCTTCATGCAATAAACTGAAAAGAGCCATGCTGTCTAGTCTTGAAGTCCCTCATTTAAACAGAGGTCAAGCAGTAGGCGCCTGGCAGTGTCCGGCCTGAAACCAAGCAGTAATGTGATGTTTCGGTCCAGTCCAGAGCCCCAAGATCACAGACGGCTATGTCTGGCCAGAAGCTCCTCGGCTCTCCCTCTTCAGAGTTCCCTGCCCCAAGACAATGTCACCACCTGAACAGCCCACGGTGAAGCTGAGAGGACAGGATGGGGTAAGACAGCAACAGCAGCTGTGCTGCTACAGGGAGTCTTTGGTAGTCAAATCCCTGGTGTCTCCAACCTGACCCGGTGGGCAGAGCTTAGAGCGGCCACCTTCCCTCTAGTGAGGCGTGATAGGACGTCTGACTTGCCACCAAGGTCTTTTTGACCAGACATACCCTAGCTACGATGTCCAAACACCAGAATGTGAGGCCAACCTTCTATCTGAGTTAAACTTTTGACAAGGGAACAAACTTCAAACTGATGTATCAGTCATGTAGCTAGCTGTAGAGCTCGCAACTTACTAGCAACAGCTGCCCAATGCCATGTGAAGTAACAGACTGGTTTTTGGTTTATTTTTTCCTTCAGTTTTAATGTTATGTAATGTATTTAAACCCTTATTTAAATAAAACTTGTTTTCAGAAACACCTGACTTGCAGATTGTATTTTATGTATAATCAGTCTCGTATGTGTGAAGGAACCACAGAAATGGGCAGTGAAGGATAGTCTACAACCAGAGCTCAATTGGGGCCTCAACCTCTTGGCCTAGAAAATCTTTAGTGAGCTTGTCCCTCCCAAGTTGCCCACAGGTAGCTGTGTTGCAGGCATGGTGGACAGGTTCAGAGGTGACGGGGTTGTCCCTGCTCGGTGGCTATGGAGGAACTTGCCCTGTGAGCTGGTGGAGCAGTTTGGTTGGAAACCCTTGAGTCCCCTCAGTGACGGGATCTTGGCTTAAAGGCTGTAACAAAGGGACGGACCTGGTGCAGGACTTGATCTAATCCTCACAGCCCTAAGAGGTACACAGAAGTGCCTTTTCTAGGGAATAGGTTTAGAGTGTGTGACAGTTCAATGACGAGTGTTTGGAGAAGCTGAAGTTAACTGTCCAGAGGCCATCCCTCGACAGGACAATTATGTGGAAGTCTCTTCCTGGCGCCGTTAACTGTACTGAAATTCTCCCAGCATGTGAATCTTGAATTGGTACCAATTTCAGATCATAAAATTCTCTGCAGAGAGTAGTCCTGAAGAATCAACACTTGCTGTTGGCCATCCTCTTGGAGCTGGTCGGCCTCGTGAGTGAGTGTACAGAGGCCAAGCCAGAAGGCAGAGATGCGGCAGCTGCCCTGGGAGATTGTAATCTGGGAGGTAGACGTGTAACACAAGGTCCTAGGAAACATCTGTTTAGCAAACAGGAAAACTTCAATTGGCACTGAACATAACGGCCATTGTTACAACATTTGGGTGATGGTTGTAAATATAAGACCAGTAGGGCTATTCTCAGAAACTTCTAGAAGCAACCTTGGAGGCCAAACCCACAGAAGACCACAGTCAGAAAACAGAATAAAACAATAAGGGAATCATGTAGGTTGATGTGTAGGTCCTGTGCTAGCTTATTGAGAAAACTCTTGCCTTTTAAGGACTAAGGTTTTCTGGAATGAAATGATTCTGAGTTAAGCTAGCAGTATCAGTATTAAGTCAACCATGTGTAGAACCAATCAAAACAACTACCTGTGAGCCTGGCAGGACGTTTGTGAACACATTCAGTATCTCAGGCCCGAAATAAAGCATGGTTGTGCCCATTCGATAAGGGAAATTCGCAGGGCTAACCAGTGGTAGAGTTTCATCTAGAACCCAGCATCTGTCTTCTGCCCTTACCACCAGATAACCTCCACATTCACAATTTAAATAGCTCATTTTACAGAGGCTGGTATGTGCAGCGTAGAGCGTGGGGAATCACCGGGCACGCAAAAGCAATCGGGACACCCTGTGTTCAGGAAGCAGATGGTGGGGTAGCAGGGAGGACCCACACACAGCCTTGAACATGAGGCAGAAAGGAGCCAGTGCTGCCCCTGGCTTGGCCAAAGAGCTACAGGTTTGGGGTATAGGGAAATCCCCACCCCATCTACACCCAAGGGGGCCAGGAAGGCTTCATAAAAGATGTGCCATCTGGGGGCGCCTGGGTGGCTCAGTCGTTAAGCATCAGCCTTCGGCTCAGGGCGTGATCCCGGCGTTCTGGGATCAAGCCCCACATCGGGCTCCTCTGCTGGGAGCCTGCTTCCTCTCCCACTCCCCCTGCTTGTGTTCCCTCTCTCACTGGCTGTCTCTCTCTCTCTGTATAAAATAAAATCTTAAAAAAAAAAAAAAAGTGCCATCTGAAGTCGGGCATTCCGGTCAGAGGAGTCAAGACCCAGAGGTGGGAGCACCCAGGGTCTACGAGGGCTGCAAGGTAGGAACAAAGTTTGGCTGGAACAAAGGCCTTATATAGGGCAGAAATAATATAGCGTTGTCTCGGTATGTGCCAGGCCTGTGCTAAGCGCCTATAGCAGACACTGGCCTCTTTATTCAACAGTAGGGACTCAGCCCCATGGGAAAGCCGATTCTGAGAAGGGATGCAACAGAGCCAGCAAGTAGGCGATGAGAGGGGAGCAGAGGGGAAGGAGGGCTGGAAGGTTGGTGTGAGGTCGCAGCGGGCTGAGCCACAAGCTGAAAACATTCAGAGGTTAGTCCGCGTAAGAGTCACAGAGAAGAGGAGAACATGGTGAGGAGTGTCTCCCAGCTCTGGGCTGCTGGTTCCTCTCTCCCGCCCCAGTCTCCTCTCTGCCTCCTCACTCCCTCTGGCTGCCCTTCTCCCCTTCCCTTTCTTCTGTTGCCTCCTTTCTCTCCGCTCACTCTCCCTGCCCCGACCCAGGCCCACACTCTGCCACAGGGACAAGACACGGACCCAACCTTCCTTAAAATTGTGTTAGCAAGACAAAACGAATACTGGCCAGCTAAAACTGCACAGGAATCCACAAAAACTACTTTAAAGCCTATTCAAAGTTTACCTATAAATATGACAAAGAAACACGATGTATTTGGGAACTAAACATTCTACCGACTATCTCTGGCATTGACCGGCTTCCCTATTTACCACCCTGGGTGCTGCCCCCTTGTGGCACGAGTGTCAAAACACAGTTTTCTGTTCATAAGGCTTTGAAAAGAAGAGAATTCCCTAACTTTTCAGGAGGTATGTATTGTTTCAGAATTAGCAAATAGTGTGAGGCTTTGGCCATTTCTTTGCTTGGACTCTCTGAAATCCTCCTAATTCAAATAGTCATAAAACACACTGTTCTTGGGAAGCTTGTTAAAAATTCAGATTCTAGGCCCCACCCAGGATCGTTAGACTCTGAGTGTTAGCTGAACAATTCCACCTGCTTTTCAAGGGCCTACAAAAACGTCTAGGCACTGAAAGAAATTGATCATCTCCAAAATTTGACCCCAAAACTACAAAACTCAGACTGGATAAGTGTTTAACACTAGAAGATATAACACTGGCTATCACTGCAATATAATTCTTGTATAACTATATGTAAATGTAATAAAAATTTCTAGAGAAAGAACAATTTTTTTTAAGTAGGCTCCATGCCCAGCGTGGAGCCCGATGCAAGGCTTGAACTCACAACCCTGAGATCAAGGCTTCAGCTGAGATCGAGTCAGATGTTTAACCGACTTAGCCACCCAGGCACCCCAATAATATATTATTTTTAACAAAACTCGGATTTATAAAATGTATACGTCTCTCTAAAAATACTACAGAAAATGTCTGTTTGGCCTGTGGATGCATTTTATTCACTTGGTATGAGGTACAACGGAGCCTCTGAGGTCAGAATGCTTGGCCCACAATGCTCCAGGAAATGCCCCACCCGCACCCCCAGAGCCAGAGACTCTGATCCAGAAAGTCTGATGTGGGTCCCAGGAACCTGTCATTTTAACCAGCATCAGCATCAGCCAATTCATATGGGAGGGCCACAAACCACACCGGGGAAACACTGCTGTAGCTAATGGGGAGCTATTGAGGAAATGTGCGCGGGAGAGAGCATTACCAGAGCTAAGCTTCAGGGAAAGCAATCAGGAGTATTGTATTTAAGATGGTTTGAGAAGGGGGTGGCCAAGGGTCAGGACTTGGTTATCAGCACATGAGAAAAACCAGCCCCTGAGGTTTCGTGTGTAACTTACATGTGGGCATTTTCTGGCAAGACTGTCCACAGCTTTTATCAGATCCTTAAAAGACCCCACTACCCAAACCAGCTAAGAATCACGGGTCTGTGGTTTCCGCCCCAGGCTTACAAAGCCCCAGGACTAACAAAGTTTTTCCAGGCACAGCCCTGCAAGCAGAAACGTGCCTATTCCGATATCGACTTGGAAAATGAATAACTATTTAAAGATATTTCTAAACAGCTCCAGAACTGAGTGTGTGTTGGGAAGAAGGTACACACGGCAGCCAGACCACAGCCTCAGAAGGCCGTGCATGACTCACTCGCTCCCTAGCCGCTGTCGCCAGCCACCTCCCGGCCTCAGCTGCCCAGGCCGTTGCCCAGTTTAAATTGTCTTTAATCTTAGTCCTTGATGGTCAATTTATACCCAGAATGGACAATTGGCTAAAAACAGGAAGCACGGGGAGCACGGAGGTTGAAAGCATTAACGTGGAGCGTTAACGCAACCGTCATTCTATGTGTGTCAAATCATTGATTCTCCATTTCTGTGCAACAGGAGAAAACAAGCCCAAGGACGAGGTCAGTGCAGAGAGCTGTGACCTACCTAGGTTCCATAGTCCACCTTAGGGACAGAACTATAGACTCTTGCTGCTCAGTATCCCCTGAGAGCTCGTTGGAAGGACAGAAATTCGAGCCCGACCCCGAACCTCCTGAACCCACCTTCATTTTAACAATGGGCATTTAACAAAGCTTGAGAAGCACCGGTTTGAACCATAACACGAGCAGACCTCACATTGTGCTCTGCAAGCTGGTTAAAAAAGGACGGTAATGTTATGACTTTTATTTTTTAAGATATGATTTTTAAGTCATCTCTACACCCAACACGGGGCTTGAACTCACAGCCCCGAGATCAAGAGTCACATACTCCACCGACTGAGCCAGCTGGGCGCCCCATGACTTTTAGTTTTTATAAGTGCATTTTCCATTATGGTTTCAGATGTGCATTTAAAACACAAAAAAATTGTCGAGGTGTGGAAAGCAAGAGTTATGGGCTGAATACGGACTGAGTTCATTGCTAAGAGGTGCAGAAACCTTGCTGTCACGGGGATCAGCTGGGGGGGCCCTTCAGTGGTACCAAGCCTGGGCTTAGGCCCCAGAGTCTCAGGACAGAACCACTGGGGGTGGCCCATGAGTGATGATGGTCTAGCCATTCACCCCCATCGAAGCCCACCATCCATTAAGAGGTCTCCAGGATGTCAGGGCGCCTGGGTGGCTTAGTTGGTTAAGCGTCTGCCTTCGACTTAGGTCATGATCCCAGGGTCCTGGCCTGGAATCAAGCCCCGCGTCCTCGGGGAGTCTGCTTCTCCCTCTCCCTCTCTCCCTCTGCCCCTTCCCCTGCTCATGCTCTCCTCATGCTCTCTCTCGAATAAATAAATAAATAAAATATTAAAAAAAAAAAAAGAGGTCTCCAGGATGTCAAAAACAACGCTGAAGGAGAAAATACAGTGCTTCTAGAACTAATTTGACTTTTCCTTCATCGGAACCGAAGACAGCCTACATCTCGCAAGTGCATTTGCAACATGCCTGCGTGTGAGTAGCCTGAAACTCTCTTCTATCGCCCCCTAGGAAAAATAATACAAAAGCTATAGCAAACCTAAGGGGGTCCCAATGAACATCGGGTTGTTTTTAAGCACATAACGAAATCTAAAGCTGCATTTTAATAGACATCTGTTCTCAGAACCAAACACGATGCAATACCCCTTTTTAATTTATCTGAAGTCCTGCTTTTCCTTCTAATTAAATCTAAACAGTGTTTTGTCATTTTTTTACTGGGGAAAGTCGAAAGGTGTCTTTGAACGATATGATTATTACAGATTATATTTTAAGCTGAACTTTAAAGGAACCGATCTTCATATACCAACTTCAAATTATTTTTTACTTAAAATGCCGGGCATACAGCTGGATATGATGTAAAGATCAAATTTCCCAAGTCGGTCCTCTAGATTATTGATATGACAGGGATTTTGAATCCAAAAGAGTCAAGACTCACTGAGACAGAGCTCAGTTGCTCTGCTGTTGGATACAGGACAGAAGACATTCACATGGGCAGCTTCACGAAGAGCTTGCCCAGGCTTATGACAACTCCCAGTGGGTTAGGAGGCTTCACTTAGCACTATTAATATTTGGGCCCAGATAATTATGTGTTGGGGAGGAGGGGCTGACCTGTGTATCATAGGGTGTTCAGCAGTATCTCAGACCTCCACCCACTACTTACTTGGTCGTAGCACTCCTTCCCATGCACGCCCGACAACCAAAATTATCTCCAGACATTGTCAAATGCCCCTGGGAGGCAAAACCACATCCCCCTTTCGAGAACCACTGGTGTAATTCATCTTTTCCCCCCTGCTCTGCCAAGCAGAAACGCAAAGGAAGGAGAGCAAATCATGATGTTACAAAACCCAAGGCTGGTAATTTTATTTATTTTTTTTTAAGATTTTTTATTTACTTATTGGACAGAGAGAGAGACAGCCAGCGAGAGAGGGAACACAAGCAGCGGGGGTGGGAGAGGAAGAAGCAGGCCCCCAGCAGAGGAGCCCGATGCGGGGCTCGATCCCAGGACCCTGGGATCAGGCCCTGAGCCGAAGGCAGACGCTTAACGACTGAGCCACCCAGGCACCCCAAAGGCTGGTAATTTTAAACTTCTGATAGCATGCACCATTCATTCATTCACTAAACCTTTATTCAGCATTTCACACGTGCCGGCCACCCTTTGAGGCGCTGGGATGTGGCACCGAACAGAGATCCCTGCCCGTATGGACGCTACGTTCCAATAGGGGAAGACGGACAGGCCCTTGGATGTCCTCGTGTCCTACAATTGTTTCCTGTGGCACTGGGCACCATACTCCAGCCCTCTCTGCTTCTCAGAGAAGGTCTCCTACTTGCCACCCTATGACCTCTCCACCTGCTTGGAGCTTCCTTCCCTCCATTCTCCAAGAGTAGGAGTTCCAAAGGGAGGAAGACAGTCTTGGCCTTTGGTGCCTCTCCCATGGTGGCCTGACCCTGGGTCACAACTGATTATGCCTTCAGTGTTCATGATCGTAACACTGTTTCCAGCCTCAACTTCTCTTTCAAGCCCAGGGTCCCCTGCCAACTCTTCGCCGTGTTCACTCATCCTTTCGCATTTCTGGAGGACTCCCTCAGTACAGGTCAGCAACGAACAAGGCAAAGCCCGCCTTCTTCCTCCTGGACTCTATCCTCCAGCTGGGGACTCAGATGCTAAACCAACCAGTACAAACCCCTAAATCACTTCAGCCGTGCTTAGGCAAGGGGTCACACTCAGCCTGTGACAGGGAGCGCCTGGACAAGTCTACAATTTATCTTTGCTTTTGACCATCTTCTCCCATCTCTTAGAATTCTCGTGGCTGTAATGTTCTAGTACCCTGTGGTTCGGGCTTCCTTTCTGCATGCTATTTGAGAGAGCAGCTTTAAATTTCGAACAGTCCATGAGGAGGGAGTTCCTCGTTAGGAGATCATGGTGCTGCCAGCTCCCCGAACAGTTACTGGCAAACCTCTCTTCCATTTCCTAGTCATTCCCTGGGGAGGGATAGGGAGGAATGAGAAGTGACTGCAAATGGGTATGGTTTTTCCTTTTGGGCTGATGCAAATATTCTGGAACTAGATAAAGGCCATGGTTGTGCCACTTTGTGGACGTGCTGAAAGCCACGGGCTTGTGTACTTTGAAACAGTGGATAGTGTGAAAAAAAAAAAAAGAGTGAACTGAACTATTCAGACGCCCCTTAGGTATGTAGTTTTAATTGTATCATGTCAGAGCTGGCTGGGTGGGCAAATTATGAGCAGGGGTTTCGCCCTTACCGCATGGAAGTACCACTCTGGGCTGGTGAACAGAAATGTCCTTACCCCTGCCAGGGAGAGTTCGGAATTAGGCAGGTTTATAAACCAGAAAGAACTTCAATAAAGCCTAAAGAAATGCACCACCCCTTCTCCCCTCACTGAAACAGCTTTTTACACTAGCCAAGCAAGATTACAGGTGAAATCAGCTGCCGAAACCTTCCTCATTTCCCTGGCCTGAGTCTGCCACTCCAACCCAGCTGTTCACTGACTCCACAGATTCCGGAGTGCAGGGAAGAGAAGGTTCACTGTAGAGGAAGCAGGACAGCAGCAAGGAAAGGCTTTTCTTCATGCTTACAGAATCCAGCTGTCTAGGTTCAAGCCTCAACTAAGCGTCTGATGGGCTCTGTGTCCCAAGCTAGTCACTGGGTTGAGTCTGGGGTTTTGACTTTACCCTACTCACAAGCAGATAAGCTATCCTATTACTCTTTCATCAATGAGGGCAGAAGACACACGACTCGTGGATCAGACACAAATAACATTATTATTCACAACCCAGCTAGCTGTATACCTTGCATCCATCCCCCTTGGCCCCCAAGTTCCTTGGTGTAACACGATACGGATCTACACGGAGGCTACACGGGTCATAGCTGGGAGGCAGCTGAGGACACGGAGGCTGGGGAGCTCCTGCCTCTGCAGGAAGAAGTAAGCAAGGCTGCTCTACGTCCCCTAGGGAGACATGACCCCCTCCCTCAAGGTCACTCACTGCAAACACAACCCTGAGAAATGGCCCCAGGAAAGAGTGGCATACTCAGCAAGAAGACTCAGGGATGCTTGAAGCCCCTGGTGAACTGCTTCGTTGCTTCACCAATTTCTCTGTGCCTCAGTTTCCTCAGCTAAACTAGGGGCAATAGAATTACCCTACTCGTGCGGTTGTGGTAAGGACTCCAAGACCTAATGCCCGGGGCGCCTGGGTGGCTCAGTCAGTTAAGCATCTGCCTTCGGCCCAGGTCTGATCTCGGGGGTCTTGGGATCCAGCCCTGAGTCAGGCTCTCTGCTCAGTGGGGAGTCTGCTTCCCCTCTCCCTTTGCCCCTCCCCCCTCTCATGCTCTCTCTAGCGCTCTCTCTCAAATAAATAAATAAAATCTTTAAAAAAAAAAAAGACAAAAAAGACATAATGCCGGTAAAGTGCTTAGCAGGGAGGCCTGGCCATGGAAGGGCTCCCTAAATTTTAATCATCATTATTAGGGGAAGAGGGAGGTGAAAACGTGTTAGAGACATCAGAAAATTTGCATTTAAGAGAGCTTCAAGGGCCCGGGGCGGGGGAAGCCTTCCCCATCCACTTCCTCCCTCCCCCAACCATCCATGGTACCTTAAGCTCATCGTCACACTGTCTCTCCCCAAGAGAAAGGGAACAAAGACCGTCTTGATCAACATTGCGTTCCCAGGGTCAGCCCAGCGCCTGGCACAAAGTGGGCACTTAGGAATGAATGAACGACTGCATGAAAAGGGAAGGTGTTAGGTCTCTGAGCAGGCAGGAGGGTCTGGGACGGAGGGCCGTCATTGACGGGCTGACCTTGACAGGGCTACATACCCTCCAGCGATGCAGGAAAGGAGAAAAGAGCAGAAGGCTGACCCAGACCTCTGTGGTCCCAGCGGGGAGAACGCGGCTGACTCACTACGTTGCCAGGCAACCATCCAGCTGCAGAATATTAATTTGCAATTGAATCAGCTGGCCACTTTCAGGAACTTTCCTGTTTGCAGGGATGGAGAGGTGGGAGCTGAGGAAGGGGTGATGGCTGGGGACTAGCCTGGCAGGTTCTGAAGCAGGACAGGAGCAGCGATCTAGGTGCATAGCCCATAAATGAAGTAAAAAAACAAAAAACAAAAAAACAAAAAAAAAAACCATGGGGCCAGGCTGGGGAGGGAGGAAAGTGAGAGCAGGAGGGGTAGGTGGGTTATGAGAACCAAGGCAGGTGGTTTGGCAGTCACAGCAAAGGCAAATTCAGCAGGAGCAGGGCTTCCGGAGAGAGGGTGGGACAGAGGCTGTGGCCCAGGAGAGGCGGCAGCACACGGAGTCCAGAGAGGACCGGCCAGGCTCACAGCTCCACTGCCTCACCTGCCCCGCATGGGCAGCAGCTTCACCTGGCCGACCCTCAACTCTGAAATGCCCCTGAGTAAAGACTGCCCTCACATTGGTGCTTTTAGGATCCTCTTCCCTCTTAAAACCACTTACAGAACTAAACAAAATACTTTCTAATATTGTATCATAAAAATGTTCAAATAGGGACGCCTGGGTGGCTCAGTCGGTTGGGCATCTGCCTTCGGCTCAGGTTGTGATCCCAGGGTCCTGGAATCGAGTCCCGTGTCCAGCTCCTTGCTCGGTGGGAAGCCTGCTTCTCCCTCTGCCTGCCACTCCCCCTGCTTGTGCTCTCTCTCTCTCTCTGAGACAAATAGATGAATGAAATCTTTAAAAAATAAGAAAAATTTTGGGGCGCCTGGGTGGCTCAGTCGTTAAGCGTCTGCCTTTGGCTCAGGGCGTGATCCTGGAGTCCTGGGATCGAGCCCCACGTCAGGCTCCTCTGCTGGGAGCCTGCTTCTCCCTCTCCCACTCCCCCTGCTTGTGTTCCCTCTCTCGCTGGCTGTCTCTCTCTGTCAAATAAATAAATAAAATCCTAAAAAATATAAAAATAAAAAATAAGAAAAATTTTAAAAATAAGAAAATAAAAAAAAATTTTTAATGTTCAAATACACAGAAAAGTTGAATTTTAAAGTGAAGACTCATATACCTACCACCTAGAGTCTATGATTTTATTATTGTCCATCTCCTATCTATCCATCTTCTTTTTATGCATTTCAAAATGAATACGATACACTTCGCCCTAAATACTTTATTAACTAGAGTTTGACTTTATTACGATTCTTTTTTTTAAATAGAATATATGTACAATGAAATGCACAATCCTAAGTGCGCCCTCAATGGGTTTTGACAAAAGTGTGCATTCAAGGAGTGTTGACAGTCTGCAAACAGGGTTCTGGGCTTGATTTTGATTGTTAAGTGAGATAATAGGCTATGTCAGCACTCATGCAACCTTGGAAGGTGTTGCTGTTAAGATATGGGAGGCAAAACAATCCCCAGGGGGAAGCCAGGCTGAGGGAGGCAGAAGGTGGGTGGACCTGAGGAGCTAGGGGGAGGCCTGCATGGAGGAGGTAGCATTAACCTGTGAGGAAAGACTCCAGGGACTATTATAGGAAAGAGTGGAGAAGAAAATATTCAAGGAAAGCGGGGTAGAATATTCTGGAAGTCAGCAGGATGCAGCAACATGGATGAGGGGCACGTAAGGCTGTGGTGCTGAAAATACCAGTGATAGCAGCAGACCCTTAGGGAGAACTCAGCATGCAGCAGAGACCAGGTGAATGCTGCAGGTGTCTCATCTACCCCTCACGGAGGTCCCCCCGGGCAAGTACGGGAGCGTGCTAAGTCTGCAACTTGCCTCGGATCACAGCTAGGAAGTGCCAAAGCTGGGCTTCGGCCCAGGGTGGCAGAGCCTCCTTGTCCTGGCCTTCCACGTCCACAAACCAGTCCCGCACACAGACTCCAGCCACCCCCTGGTCTCACCCCCACTTCTGACTGGAGAAGACTTCCGATTAGCGCCCAGCTATGGGGGTGGGTTTAGAGCCCCATAGCTGATCCTAAGGCCAGGTGTGGGTTGAGAGCCGCTGATCAAAGGCACAGGTGGGCATCAGATGAGAAGGGGAGAGAGGGGGCCAGGGAGAGGAGGCCAAGGCTGGAACACGGGGGTCCCCTCTGCTCTCCTTCCAAGGCAGCCGGGCAGGTCACCTGGCCCCTGAGCTCACCCCAGGGCACCCTCTCCAGCTCCGCCTGAGAGCAGCCTGCGGGCTGTCCTCTTGGTCCTGCTCCCTGATCGCCCTGGAGAGCAGGTAAAGCCGAAGTCGTGAGCCCACTTCTTCCTCTGCAGCCCCCCACCCGGGGAGGGACCACGGATGCCCACACTGACAGAGCACCTCCCAGGTGTCACTGTTCCCCCCCCCCCATCTTCACCCCTCCACAGGCTGCATTGCCTGGGGCAGAGAGGGCCTCCTTAGCCTCTCCCCCAATAACCCATGAGGAGGCCGGCGGCCTCTGACAGCAGTTTGCAGCTCCCCAATTCGTCTGCTTGCCTGGGCCAGCCCTGGCCGATGGGAGTGTGGTCAGGCGTGCAGAGTTGCCCCCGGGGAGTCCCCCTTCCCAGGGAACATCCTCCCCATGTTGTTATGATGTCTATTTTTTGTGCCCCTCGCCTGGACTCTACGTGCCAGCGAGCCATGAAAGGGCCCATCACATTCACCTCTTACCCCGGGGCCTCGCCCTACCCCTGGCTTCCGGCAGGCGCTACTTACCGGAAGGAAAATGGAACGGATGAACGCCCGGTATCTGACGAACACCCTCCTTACCTGTATTTGAAAAATCACATGCAAATTCCCGCAGGGCCAGTTCTCACCGACAGAGCCCTTCCTGAGGCCAGAACCCCTTGCATCTGTGTTCTGCTGCAGCCAAGATAAATGACCACAGACTGCAGAAGCTTAAGACCCCGCCGACTCATGCCCCGACGGTTCCGTAGGTCAGGAGTCCCGGCGACAGCGTGGGTCCCTGGGCCAAAATGAAGGCGTCCCCAGGCCTGCGCTCCTTTCTAAGGGCTCTGGGAATGAACCCGCTTCCAAGCTCACCCAGACTGTGGGCTGAATTCAGTTCTTTGCGGTCCGGGGCCTCAGCTGGGGGCCTCTCTGAGCTGCTGAAGGCCACCTGCTCCCCTCAGCTGCTGCCCTCCGTCTCCCATCTTCAAACCAGCAAGGGCAGGTGGAATCCTCCTCATTCTTCAAATCTCTGATTCATCCTTCGGCCACATCACTTCTGCCTTTAGCCAAAGGACATTTTAGCCAAAGAATGTTTTCTTTATTTTGTTTTATTTTTTTTTATTTGTTAGAGAGAGAGAGAGAGAGAAAGCACACAGCAGGGACAGAAGCAGAGGCAGAGGGAGAAGCAGGCTCCCTGCTGAGCAAGGAGCCCAACTCAACTCGGGACTTGATCCCAGGACCCCGGGATCATGACCTGAACCGAACGCAGACGCTCAGCAGACTGAGCCACCCAGGCATCCCGCCAAAGAACGTTTTAAGGGCTCATCTGATTAAATGGGGCCCATTCAGATAATCCAGAATAAGCTCTCTACTTAGAAGTCTATAATTACATCTGCAAAGTCCCTTTTGCCATGTAACCTCAGATATTCACAGGACCCAGGAATTGGGGTATGGACATCTTTGGGGCACCAGTATTCACACCCCTCCTGGGAGGAGAAAGATCCCAGAATCAGGATTTCAGATCCAGGTCTCCTTGGTCCTGTAAACTCAGGACAGGGATTGCTCACCTGTGCAAGCCTCAGTTTCCTCATCTGTGGAATAGGAACACACTAGGACTTACGTCCAAGGACTACGATGAAGAGCAGCAACATTTATTCATGCAAAGAGCCTGGCACTCAGTGTTGTCACTATTGTGAGAACAAGCACAGGGGCCACAGAGAGAGGGAGGGGGCGGGCCCCAGGGACTGGGATCTCGTCTTCAATTTGGTAGACTCAGAAACTGGATTTTCTGGTCACCCTGCGAGTCAGTGTTGGAGCCAGGAGTCTATCCTGGCCTCACCAGTTCCCAGATCCTCTGTACGGCCATCGGTGCTGGCCTCTGAGAGGTCCAGCCTCCTTAGGCTCCATCCCTGCCACCTCTTTCAGTGGCAACCCAGGACAAGTGTCCCTCTGAGTTATGGCCAGCAGGAGGGAGAACCTTAGATTCACAGATGATGCTTTTTAGGGAATTGCCCTCCTAAGTCTTGGGAAAGGAGAAACTTTCCAATGTGTGCAAAGTGCGTGCACAGACCTTGTTACATTTCCCCTTCACAGCAGCCCAATGAAGTAGGAATGAATGATTCCCATTTCACAGATGAGGTTAACTGAGGCCTGAAGAGGATAAGGGAGAAGGTGCAAACAAATTAGGTACTTGCGATGTTCTGGACACTGCGCGTGGTGTTTTATGTACATCACCTTCACAAGACTCCCCCCCGACCCAAGTTATTTTCCTCATTTCTTGAAGAATAGCTCAGAGAGGAGGAGAGATCTGCCTCAAGTTCAACCTCTGGAAAAGGGCAGGGCCCGGAAACCCTTCCCTTTCCCGATGGACGAGGTTCCCCTGAGAGCAAATCATGCAGGTTCGTGACTGTGAGCACCTTGGGAGGACTGCTGTCTCCCGACTCTGAGCAGAGCCCTCCCTGCATGCCCACCGGTGCCCGCAGTCTGTAGGGACCCACCATCACCTGTTGAGTGGGTACCCGCTTCTGTTTGCTGCTGTCACCAGCCCTGGTGTGACCAGCCTGCCAAGAACAGCGGGGCAGCTGGGGTGGGGGTGCATAACCCCCTCCATAGCAGAAATCTTGGCTTCTGGTGCAGCTAAGGCTCCGCAGAAAGCTTATCGTTTCCCGTCACCATGGTAACGCGAACATCTCTATTCCTCCAGCATGTGCACAGAGCTGCTCCCCACGCCACCGTCCCCCAAACCCCCTTCCATCTCTAAGATTCTGGATTCAGTTCATTATCCCCAGTGCCTGCACTGCTTTTGTCGTTTTCACTCAATTCCATCTGCTGAGTCACCGAGCACTGCCCTGGATTAGAGTGGTTATTCACCAGAACATTCGGCTGTGGGTTGCCATGGACACCTCGCTGCCTGCTCCATCACCTGTTAATTCTCAGCAGGCTGGCTGTAAGCGTGGGTACCACTGCCCCTTATCCAGGGCCCAAGGAGCATCAAGACTCCCCCAGACAAGGAGGGGCCCTGATGACGCGTGAACAAGAGCAAAACCTCTAATGCCAACCGTGGAAAAACCAGAAGCAGCCTAGAGCTAGTTACATCCGTCCAAACCAGGTCGGGGGGAGGCAATTTATCAAATAAGTCAACAAGCACACTCTTTGGTTTTTCTGGCACATCTTGGGCAAACCCTTTAGTCTCCTTGTTAACCACTTGAAGATGTATTTTTATATTGAAAAGTGGTGAATGTGTGGCACAGATTGCTATCTCCCCTTGAAAACAAAAAGAGGGAGCCTCCAACTGCAGGAGGAATTGGCCCTGGGTGGAGGGTTTGCAAGAGGCAGGGGGTAAAGGGCGGACCTGATGTGGAGGGGAGCTGCAAGCCAACCCCAGCTGGCACAGAGGGCACAAGGAGGGGGAGACGCTCGGGGTTTTCCAGGCAGGGGAGGTGAGGAGGTAACCAGGCTGCAGCCCCCAGGCAGAGAGAGCGGGGCCATCAGCCCACGGCCCATTGCCCCCGATAACCACCTCGCGTCCTGTTTGCAGAGCCGGGCAGAGGGGACAGGGGATCGATACTGCCCTCCACATCCACACACTCCCTGCTCTTCAAACACCAGTGTGCGGTGAAATACACCTCCTCTGAATCCAAGGTCATTCGGTGCATCCGCTTCCCCTGCCCCGCAGTGGGGACATAGTCAGAGGGCTGATGCACACCAGGACTCTGACCCCAGGGACTGGGTGGGGGGCACTGTTCCTGACCCCAGGGAGCCTGTCTCCTGCCTGCCCTCATGCCCAGCTGAAGACCTGCCCCGACCCCGCCCCTGCCCCTCACTGAAGGTCAACTTCCTTCCCTCCCCCATGTGGGTGACTGACTGAATGAATGGCAGGGCAGGGTAGGGCAGGGCAGGGCAGGGGTGATACACCTGTACCCGCCCCCTTTTGTCTTGCTGTGGTGGAGGCTGGCCCCATGGGCGTTTGGGAGGGGCGTTGAGGGCTTTATAAGGCAGGGCCGGGGCACCAAGCGGTGCAGGGACTGGAAAGGCACCAGGCCGGCTACAGCATCGCCCACCTCCCAGCTCTGCAGGTGAGAGTACCCAGGAGGGCAGAGGCAGGGGAAGAGGGTTGATGGGGCGACCCCCTGCATCAAGGTACCAGGCTCACACCTCGGTATCTCCAGGGCTGCCCCCCTTCTCTTAGCTCAGGGCCAGACTAGGTCTCAGCTCTAGAACCCACCCTGGCACTCCCAACCCTCTCCTTTGAGCCAACCTGCTGCTTCAACCCTCTTACTCCATGCTCACCCCAGTCCTGCGAGGTGAGAAAGACAAAGGCTGTTCTCCCATCCCTTGGGTGAACAAACTGAGGCCCAGAAGAATGTGATTTGCCCAAAGTCCCACAAATTATTGGGAAGGGCTGGAACTGGAACCCAGGGATCTGGGTTCTGGATCCCATCTCAAGCTCTTTCCTGGACCAGCGCTGTCTGAGAGAACTTTCCATGATGATGGGGTCTGTATCTGCACCGTCCAATATGGTAGCCACCAGCCACAGGTGCACTGGAAAGGTGGCTAGCCTGGGGGAAGAATTTTTAATTTTAATTAATTTAAATGTGAAGGACCACATGTGGCTAGCAGCTACCACATTGGACAAGCCATGCGGCTCGTACGGGCCAGCATAGCTCTAAATCACTGGTTTTTCTACCTTGTTTCTTTAGTACCAAGAACCCTTTCTCTTCCAAAGGAACGCTAACGGAGAATCCCACTATGGAAAACAGATAAGAGTAGTATTTTATTCATATAAGTGTGTTCCTGGAAGGTAAAGCCAATCAGAATAATGAGGCTGGAAGAACACCAATGCTGAGACTAGAATTTTAGATTTGAATTTTAGATTCATTTGAGTATCCAGTTTATTTCTGTGTTATGGCTTCCCCAAACTCAGGTCCCCCGACACACAGGTGCAAATGGTAACAGCTTCATTTTTAACTACGTAACTACAATCACAGGATGTTCCCCAGTTAAGCAAAAATGGCAGGAGAAGCTTGACTCCATGGGTGACGCAGAAACAGGGGGACCCAACCACATAGTGAAAACGCTGGCGGTCTCCACAGAGATACCGGGCTGTCTCTACTGTGCCCTTTGGTATTCCTACTGAAAAGCTCACTTTGAATTACCTGCCTGCAGGGAGGGATCCAGAGTCCATCCGGTCCGGGCCCCTGCCTCTGGGTGCCTGGACCGCGACGTCTTTCAGCTCTGCCCCTCTTTCCTTTGCAGACAAGATGCAGCGACTGTGTGTGTACGTGCTGGTCCTGGCACTGGCTCTGGCCACCTTCTCTGAAGCTTCTTGGAAGCCCCACTCCCAGCTGCAGGATGCACCCTCGGGTGCAGGGGCAAATAGGGGCCTGGAGCCACACTGGCTGGACCGGCTGGGCGCAGCCCCTCACCAGCGAAGGCAGCTAGGGCTCCAGGGTCCCCCACAGCTGGTGGCAGGTAGGAGCTGTGACAGCCATCCCTGCTTGTCTCACCCAGCCAGGCTTGGCCCCGGCCTTGGTTTCCAGCGGCTAGAGGTCCTTCCCATAGCCTCACATCCTCTCCGCCCTCTGCCCCTCAGACCTGTCCAAGAAGCAGGGACCGTGGCTGGAGGAGGAAGAAGCAGCATATGGATGGATGGACTTCGGCCGCCGCAGCGCTGAGGAAGGGGACCGACGTCCCTAGCACAGAGCTTCAGCGCCCAGCCATCTCTCAGCCCACCCCAGCCCCATGACAAACCACTCCAAATAAACTAGCTTCCAGTGGATCCCATTGTGTCGAGTGTGGGGCAGGAGAGGGGAGCTGGTGGGGACAGGGTTGAGGCAGCGGGGAGAACGGAGCACTCTCCTGGGGGCAGGGACCATGACTCCATCTTCTGGGTGTCCCTGGAGCCTCACATGGACCCCGAATCCACTCGTGCAGGTGGAAAGTGGTGGTGGGGTCACAACCAGAGTCCACTTTCTAAAAGATAAATCAAATTGTGCCACTTCAGGTTCTAACCCTCCAATGCTTCCTGTCACACTTAGAATAAGACCTAAACTCCTGGCCAAAGCCCTAAGCCCGCCCTGCTGTCCTCCCTCCTGGCAGGTGTCACGTTCCTTCCTCCCCTTTCCTTACACTAACGCGCTGTGCTTGGTCCTGCTCAGAACATTTGTCCTCGCCGTTCCTGTGCCCCGAAGGCTTTTCCCAGGCACACACATGGCTGGCTCCCCTTTTTCTCCTTGGGGTCCTGGTTGACATGCCTCTTCTGAGAGACCCACAGGTTTTGCTCCTCCTGCTTCGTATGCGGTGCCCAGTACTCTCTAACGGCCCCCAAGGGCCCCAGAGTCCCTGGCACTGCTCCCTGTCCTTGTCTCATTAACTAGCTTATTGCCCGCCTCCCCAGTTAGAAGGGCACCTCTGTAAGAGTGGGGACCACATGTCTCTCTTCCCTGTGCTGTGTCCCCGGTTCCAAGAACAGGAGGTATCCAAAAATATTCGTCAGATGGGCGGGTGAGTGGCCGGCACAGGCTCTGCTGATGTTTCACCCATATTCCCTCATAGCTCTCTGCCTGTCAGCAGCATCCTCCCACAAGCACGTGCTACCATTCCCCAGGGGGTTCCGAGTGCAAGGCAGGCTGCACACGCTGCAGTTAGTGCCTCCAGAAGCAGCTCTGAGTCCGTGACAGGTGAGACCAGGAGCATCACTACCCCAGCTCCCTCACCCTAGGGCGGGGTAATGCTGAGGTGTTCAGCTCTGTCTCCCAGAATTCCCCGGCAGGACTGAGCCCCCCTTCCCCACAGCAGGAACCTGCTCGAGGACATCCTTTGGTGACGGGCCTCCCTACCCTGTGTCGCACACTCACGCTCCCACTGGTGTTCCTTGGGATCACCACCCAAATAAACTACTTGCACTCAAATCCTTATTTCCAAGTCTGCCTCTGGGCAGGGAGACTCATCTGAAAACACTTGGTCCTAGAAGGGTTGTAGAAAGCAACACTGCCATCTTGGGATTCTGGAATTTGACCCTTCACTAGCCAGACAATTGCTAGTATTAAGCAGGGTGCTGATAACCCCTGGAGTGTTGTGGCCACAGCCTTCCTAAGATTCTCATCGCTGGTGCACCGGCATGGGGTACGCGGATGTAGCCAACGGCCTCAGCATCTGAGACAGAAGAGCTATGATGATGCTGGCTGCGGTGTTCGTTGGCTACCACTAATCATCAGAGAATCTCTGAAGGAAGAAAATGTTAGGCTCAGGTCAGCCAACCATTAACTCAAGCCCAAGATCCCCAAATGTAAGTGGTGAGATAACAAAGGAAGCTGATTGGAACCCCAGCAAGTCTCCTCCGGTCAGAGTCCTAGAATGAAAAGCATGGGACCATGACACCTTGCGTGGGACATTTGAGAAGATGCCCTAAAGAATTTTGAACTCCCAGGTTTCCAGGAACTTTCTGGGCTGGAGGAAGTGCCTCCCCCTTGCCAGAAGAAAGCAGCTTCCCCTTCCCTGGAGACCGTGCCAGGATCTCCTTGAGGCACAGGCCTTGCAAAGTGATGCTTCTCAAGATCTCCCCCACCTCCCTTCGGGGCTTCCACGCCAAAAACTAGGGTCCAGTCTTGGGGTGTGCAGAAGCACCGTCCCAGGGGCGCCTGGGTAGCGCAGTGGTTGAGCGTCTGCCTTCGGCTCAGGGCATGATCCCAGCGTTCTGGGATCGAGCCCCACATCAGGCTCCTCCACTAGGAGCCTGCTTCTTCCTCTCCCACTCCCCCTGCTTGTGTTCCCTCTCACTGGCTGTCACTCTCTGTCAAATAAATAAATAAAATCTTAAAAAAAAAAAAAAAAAAGAAGAACCACCCCAAACATGGGGGAAGGGATTATTCACCCAGAATACTGCAGGACCTGAATAAGCCAGGAAAGAGCCGGAACCAGGAGAGCACCCACAGGAGGGGATTTTCGAGGCCAGCAGACCAGGGAGGCGGGCTGGAGAACGGCGGAGCAACCAGATAGGCAGTTTGTTGATAGGGGAGAGGAGGACAGTCTCCCACAACTCAGGCTTTCGGCTCCTGGCAAGGACATTTGGAGCCGGTCCTAACGCCTTGCTGGGAGTGACTCCCTGAAAGTCCATAGCAGGTGAAGGCAAGCACCCGAACCACCCCAGCAGAGGACCGAGGAAGGAGCGCCAGAAGACGGGTAGGCACGTTAGAACGAACTGCCGTGTGAGACAGAGCCACCACCACATGATCACGGTCCCTGCAAGCGTCCAAAGAACAGTCCTTTCCCGGAGGACGGAAGGAACGTGTTAGTGAGGACAAGGAAGCGGGCCGGGGTGATGTAGGAGATGCTGCTATGGGCCCAGGCTACTGAGTGTCGGTGGGGATGACAGGACTGCAGGACAGAGGGGACCAGGTGGCAGCACTTAACCATCAGAGGCAAGGTGGACCTAATTAGCAGGGTTTGCAGGATTGGTGGCCGCGGCTCAGGCCATGGTGCTCCCAAACTCGAGATCTATGGGTGGCCAAGAAGGGCACTGTTTGCCTTATGCAAGGAGAACGGATCAAGAGCAAAGGAGCCCAAGGCTGATGTCCGCTGCCAAAATGAAAAACCATGATCCGTTGCCTGGTTTACAAACTGCACCAGTTCTCAGAAGCTGCCATTTATCATTGTAATTGCACACTGGGGAAGGAGGTACACCCAGATGTTTCAAAAGCTGTTGTGTGCCGGGCCTGAGCCGCCGCACCAGAGGACCCCAAAGGCCATCACGCCTCCACCCACGTAAAAGAGACAGTGCATGGCGGCTCAGTCAGTAGAGCAGGCGACTCTTGATCTCCACGTCGTGAGTTCGAGCCCCACACTGGCCTCCGTGCTGGGCATGGACGCTACTACATACATACACACATGAAGTGTAACCACTTAAAAATATCTATTCCAGCATGTGCTGTCCGTGCTCCACTAGAACCCTCCATGTTCTTGGGGCGCCTGGGTGGCTCAGTCGGTTAGGCATCTGACTCTTGGTTTCCGCTATCATCAGACTCTGCCCTCAGCAGGGAGTCTGCTTCTCTCTCTCTCTCTGCCCCTCCCCCTGCTCTCTCTCTCTCTCTCTCTCTCTCTCTCTCTAAAATAAATAAATAAATTTTTAAAAAAAGAGTTCTCTGCCAGGAGGCTTTTCCTTACCCACGCACGGGGCACAGAGTGCAACGTTAATGCCCAAGGCTGTCAGTGACAAATGTCAGCGGGGCGATGCGTGCCCAGCTTCCCCACCCCCTGGGTGGCATAACTGAGATGGGCTCCATCTCACTGGGTCCCGAACTTTACCATGCATGTGCAGTCCCCGGGGTCCTGTGACCACACAGGTCCTGACTCTATAGGTCTGGGGCGGGACCTGAGAATCTGCATTTCTGACAAGCTCCCAGGAGATGTCAATGATGCTGGTCCACAGACCAGCCAAGTTGCAAAGGGCTACACTTCTTCCCAGAGTTCCTCAGTAAGATTAAACCTCAGTGCCTAGCACACCCTTTAGCTTCCTTCCTTCTCAATTCCCCACCTCCCCCAGGAGTGCTTCCTGGACCAGCTTCAGAACAACTTGTTTTCAAATGCTGTTGCAGATCTGACCCCAGGTCTGAGGGACCTCTGCCTAAGACAGTGGGTGACTCTAGCCCGTGCCTTACCCTTTGCAGCCAGGGCTCCGGGCCAGAATCCCTGGAGCAGACAAATAGGGAAGGGAGTCTGTCTGAGCATGGCTCTGGAGGCCCGAGGGCTTGGGTTCACATCCCAGTTCTGCAGCTAGCTCTTAGACCCTTGGGAGGGTCACTTAACCTGCCTGGGCCTGTTTCACCCTCCAACAACCGTTTATCAGGTCACCCACCACTCCACGGGGTTTGAATGTGACTACATGATGTATTAACCAAAAGCCTGTGGCACGTGATTCAGTATTGGAGCCCATCGTCTCTCCACAACCTTGCCCCAGCAAAGCTGCATGCATGAGCACGCACGCACGCACACACGCACACACACACCTGTGTGCATACACACACACACACATACACGCACGTGCACACACTCGCAGAGAAAGACGCGGGAGTCCGGGCCAGGTAGCACACACGTCCTTTATTTTCTGCAGCGACAGGTGTACGGGCTGACACGCAACAGAAGAACAGAAGAGAGAGCAGCAGAGCAGGGAGCAGGCCCAGGCCGACGGGGGTCCTGAGCCCCAGACTCCGGCTGTTTAGGAGTAAAGAGTGGGGAAGGGCAGAACAGCCAGAATGAAGAAACGAGGGGCACTGCAGGGAGGACAGCAGGGAGGGAGTGACTTGGGCGGAGAGCCTGGATACTCAAGGGCCGCAGGCGGGGCGGTAGGGAGGAGGCCCCCAGTGGACAGAGGGACCCCTCACCCACCCATAGAGACACTCCTGGTTACCAACAGTAGTGAGGGACCGAGAAGAAAGGGCCAAGAATGGAGGAAGAGGGCCAGGTCCCTAAAAGTCAGCAAGGACTCGGGGGTCACCTTTAACTTGGGGGTCAGGGGATGTTGTTAGGAGGGTCATCAGAACACCTTCCCTCACCAAGGCCCGAGCCCCAGCCCCAGCCCAGCTCAGAGCCAGGTCTGGCCGCTGACAGGCCTCCCCCGGGGCTTCCACCACCCCCTGGGCTAGCACGTGACTCCGGGCCCAGCTGCCGCAGCTTGTGCCCCAGCTGCAGAGCCAAGGCCAGGGTCCCCTATCTCAGAAAAGCGTGGAGGCTTGGGTCCTCAAGCCCCAGCCCAGGTTCATCAGGACAGAAGGTGGCTGGTGACACCGGGGGGTCCTGTTTGGAAGGATGGGAAGGAGGTTTCTGGGGCAGGTGGGACTTGGTCAGGCAGCTGAAGGAGGGGCCTCAGGCTGTCTGTGGGGCCTCTGCAGGCTGCTGGGACACAGCAAAGCCTGGAAGAGAAGGGGAGTGGATGTGAACTCCGGGCCTGGACAGTGGGCAGGGGCTGAGGCCTTGTCGGCTATATCAGAAAGATGGCCACGACTGACTGCTGTGCAGGCTGCCCTGGCCGGCCACAGAGGTCACTGTTCAGTATACAAACTGCACAACCTTCCATGGCAACCCTGATGAGGCTGCGGGTGACCAAAGGGCCATCAGAGTGGGGGCAGGCCACTTATGACGGTGAGACTAGCAACGGGCTCTAACTTTCACAGCTGAGAGCAGGCGAGGCAGGCACCAGGACAGGGTCAGACGTGAGCGATAGGCCAGGAACGTCATTATGGCGTAGTAGTGAACAGGCTCAGATCCGCGGCCGCTGAGTTACTTTAGCTCTGTTCTCACCTAACAAAGGGGCGTAGGAACTCCTCCCTATGGGGTGTGAGAATTAAAGGAAACAATGCGAGTCACTAAACCACCTTTGGTATCCCTGGGAGCTCCTTGAAGGCAGGACTCACACACTAAGCAGGTGTAGCTCCCCAAACCTGGGGGTTTCTAGCTAGGGAGAGGAGACCTTGACCCACCCCCCCACTCTGCAGGAGACCCTAGCCCATCTTCAGACTCACCCAGGGGACTGGTCCGACTATAACCCTTGCTGGCAGAGGCCTTTGTCCCAATGGCCTGGAGGGCCCCAGAACACCCCCCTCTCCCTCCCAGGCCCTGGGAGGGTGGTTGGCCCTGTCCTCCTCCAGTCTCTGAAAGTCCTGGGTCAGCACCCCAGGCGGCTGCTCTCTGATCCCGCCCCCCACATTGTTTTGGCCTGCTGCTGCCACTGCTGTAGGGTTGGGGAGGCTTGGGGATGGGGGAGGTGGAGTGGGGAGAGGGGAAGGGGGCAGCAGAGAGAGGCAGCTAAGGCGCAGTGGAGGGCGGCAGTCTTAACTCCCAGCCCAGCCCTCCAGAACAGGGGGGTAGAGCTCTGGAATCTTATGCAAATTCCACATAAATGAACACCGGGGCCACAGTTCCTGCTTGAGGGATCCCAGAGATGCCTATGCAAATGATATGCAAAGCCCATGCAAATCAGCACACTGGGTGGGGCCAGGGTGAGGTAAGCGAGCACTTGGGGGGCTCAACTACCCTCACATTTCATTGGCTTGATGATCTGCAGCTTGTCCTCCTCCGGCTGGCCAGAGGGAGGCCCCCGCGGGAGCACGCACCTTTCTGGAGCGTCTTCTGCCTCAGCTGCCGCCTGTACCCCGAGTCCTGCCAGTTAGCCAGCTGCTGGAGGACACGCTTCATGCTTAGGTGAGAGGGGCCCGCGCCGCCGGCCTCCAGGGTTGAGGGCACTGCGTTCGTCTGCGTCGCCTCCTCCAGCTCCGGCTCCACCTCCTCCCGGGCCTCAGCCTCCTCTGCCTCTTCTGTCAACCCCTCCTCGGATGGCACCCCCTCTTCTGTGGCCCCCAACTCCTCCGAAGGCACAAAATGTTCTGCCACAAAATCCTCTGCCGTCATTAACCCCTTCTCAGCCTCGAACCCGCGGTCCTGCTCTCGGGCCTCATTGCAGCACAGCTTGTACCTGGGCAGGGAGACAGGAGAGTCTTTCTGTGCCCTGAAAGCCAGCCCCAGCCAGAGCGCCCAGCCCCCTCCTTCCGCTCCCCTGGGACTTCTCCAGCCACCAGGGCTGAGCAGCTCTCCTGTTCTCTGCCCCAGTCTACCCACAAGGCCTGACGGCTACTCCCCGCGTCAGTGCCATCCAGGCGAAAGGGAAGCTGGGTACCAGCCTCAAGGCTTCACACACCCAGCCCGGGCACCAGGTAAGAAGGAGGGAGAATGGTCACCCACACTGCACAAGCCCCGCCTTCCCCTGGTACCCCCCCCCCCTGCCCCGTGCACAACCCAGAGCAGCAAGGATAATATTCCTCCCCTTATTTAACCTTCACAGCCCTGCCCACAACTAGTTGCTATTTTAGTAAGGCTCAGACAGGTCAAATGACTTGCCCAAGGACACACAGCCAATAAAGGGATCAAGCAGGAACTCGAGTCCCGGACGTTCCCAGCTCCTGGGCCAGTGCCCATTCTCCTCTCAGTCCCTGGTGAGGTGAAGGGAAGGCTTCAGCCCCCACCTGAACAGCCTAAGTCAGATGGCCAACTACGGGGCAAGTCGGAAGGAAAAAGGGGCAGCCCCTTCCCGGAACACCTCAACCCAGCCAGCCCAGAGAGCAGAGCCTTCTCCAGGGTGATAGGGTCATGGGTGGTTGTCTGGCTGCTAAAAGTGATGCTTGGTGACAGGGAGCCCCCGGCCAGCTTACCCCAGATGTGACATCTCCTCTGTAGTCGTTCTGTGATTCCTTCAACAGAGAAAACGGCCATCATTGTCCCAAGGCAACATTAGCCGAAACTGCAAAGTCCCTGGGGCCCCAACATGGAAAAAATCCCAGGGAGAAATGAGGGGCTCATACACCGCACGGACAGTGAAAAGGGCGGTGAGGGGGAGGGACCAGGGCAGCTAACAAGGGGTGCTGTGAGTGAAGGAAAGTCAGAAGTAAACCCCCTCCATACTCCGGGAAGGTGAGTGTGGGTCAGGCAAGGGCCTGGGGGTCCCAGCAGCGCACCTTTCCATAAAAAACACAGGGTCTGAGATAATCCTCCTCATAGACATTCTGAGCTCCTCCGCCAGGGTCTCCTGGAAACCAGGAAGGGCCTCCTGGGTGGAGAGGCGGATATTAGCAGGGGATCCCCACAGAACTCCAGCCCCTACTTCCAGGGACAGAGAAGGACGGGGGATGGAAATCAGCCAGCAGCACTGAGGCACGGGCACACAGAGGGCAGAAGGCGGGCGGCCGGGGGTCCTCACCAGGGGTACAGTATATGTGTAGTGGGTGACCGGGCCAGTGGACACCGGGGTTCGCCGGCGGAGGGTCTCCACCTCCTCCTGGGCCTCGGTCAGCTCGCCCCCACACTCTGTGAACTTCTCCCGCAGGTCCTGCAGCTGGGAAGCCACCTGCAGGTTCTGTGGGGACCCAGGCACACCCGCCCGGCACACCTTGCCCACCCTCTCCCCTGTGCTGGGAAGCCTGGGCTAAGAGGCACACGGCCCAGGCTCTCGACCCACATAATGACGTGCAGCGTGCCCCCGGGCAGGTCCCTGGACTCTACTCCACTCAGACCCCAAATGAACTGCCACCTGCCAGGCCCCAAGCCAGACACCAAGGCTGTGCAAAGGGACAGACCCAGAGCCTGCTCAAGGAGCTCGCCCTCCCAGGTCAGCCAGCTGAGTGAGGGCCTTGAGTTCCGGGCTCTGCGCCAGGCTCTCTCCCGGGCAGGAGCCAGGGGGGGCTTCACCTCATCCTGGAGCCGAATCTGGATTTCCTTCTCCGACGCCAGCTGCTGCTGCAACTTCTCCGTCTCGGCTCCATACTGAAAGGACCGAGACCCGAGACTGGTCAGCCCCAGCCGAGGCCTCCCCACCACCACCGGCAAGTCTTCCCAGGCCCACGGCTGAGCCTCTGGCAACTCTTGAAGCAAGAGGTCACATGGCATGAGGCGTCCTAGAACACTCCACGACCCTCTCTGGGCCTGGGTCCCCTCCCTGGGACAACGAGGGGGCAGAACGGGTGCTCTCTGAGATCTCCCTGAGATCTCCGTCTCTGCCTCCACCGCACAGAGGGGCTGGGGAGTGGCCCAGCCCAGGGCTCCTTGAGGCGAGGGCAGGGATGAGGGGGCTCGGGGTCCGTGGGGCCGGGACCAGAGGAGGGAGCCCTGCACACACTCCGACGGACGCACCGTCTGGCAGCACCGCTGCAGTGTCAGGACCTGGGTCCTCAGCTGGGTGACCTCCCTCCGCTGCTGGTCGTGGGTCTCCATCCTGAGCGCCAGCACCTCCGACAGTTCGGCCATCTGCTGGCTGGCCTCGGCTGGGGGGAAGCGGGGCAAGTCAGCGCTGGCTGCCCTGGCCTTCGGGGACCAGTCTGGCCCTCCCGATGCCTCTGTCCGCCCCACCCCTCAGCTCGTGCAGGGGACCCTGGACTTCGTGTTCCTCCCTGGGTCTTCATGCCAATAAATGTTTGCAAGGCCCTGGGTGAGCAGTCTACAAGACCTGGTCTGGGCACACACAGAGCTCATGTCTAGCGGGGACGCTGATAAGCAAGGAAATCTCACCGGGGACGCTGATGGGCAAGGAAATCCCACCAGAGCCTACTATGGGCTAGGATGAACCGCGTATAAAGGGCGCACTGGGAGTGACAGCGGCAGTACCTGGTCCTGCCTTACACGGTCTGCAAAGCTAGGACCTCTGCAGGGCAAGTGGGACTCGGCCAGGCCAAGAAGGCAAACGAGGCCCAGACAGGACATGGAGGGGCCCAGAGCCAATCACAAGACCCTGCAGGGAGGACTCAGGATCTTGGCAGCGCCCAGATCACAGGGGCTGGGGTGGGGGGCTGAGGTTTCCCTTTGGCCCATGGGAAGCTCGGGCTTTTAGGCAGAGGATGACATGGTCAGATTTGGTTTTAGAAAACTTATTTGGGCTGTGTGCAGAAGGACCTGAAAAGACAGCAGTACAGGGCGGGAGACCAGCTAAGACCCGGCCTGGGCTCAAGACAGGGGCGTGAGGAGGAGGAAAGAGACTTGAGCCTTTCTTAGGAGGTGGAAGTGACCGCATTTGGGGACCAGCTCCTACGCCAGGGGCCTGGCCCTTCCGGGAGCTGGGGAGCCCAGAGGGAAGGAAGGTCAGACCTGTGGGGCGGGGGCAGCAGGAGCTCAGCGGCTGCCAGCTTGCGCCTGCCTGTGGCAGGGAGACTTGAGCTTCTCAGAGACAAACACCGTGCCTCCCTCGTCTTCATAAACACACGGTACCCACACTGCCACTGCCCCAGTCCCGGTGCCTCGCCCGGTGTCTGGCAGCTCAGGGCTCCTTCTCTTCCTTGCTTCCAGGCCCCTCCTTCCCACGCCCCAAATGACAAAAGGAAACAGGCTTAGAGGGGCCCCACGGCTTCTGCACAGCTCTTCACAGCATGCAGGGAGCACGGTCCGCTGCGCTCTGGAGAGCTCTGCACCCCGTTCTAAAGAGGAAGTTTCAGAGAGGTCAAGGAACTCGTCCAAGCTCATACAGCTAGGAAGTGCCAGAGCTGGGACTTGAACTCAGGTCTCCAGACTGTGAGTTCTGAGTTCTCCCCTCGGCTCCCCCCAGGTTACAGCTTCACGTACAAAACTGCTCCACGCAATCCAGGATGAGCATCTGCTCCTCTTCCTCCAGGGCGTCCAGGTGAGAGGCCTGCAGGGAGGGGGGAGGAAGTGGCAGGTGAGAGGCCTGCGGGGAGGGGGGAGGAAGGGCAGGTGAGAGGCCTGCGGGGAGGGGGGAAGAAGCGTCAGGTGAGAGGCCTGCGGGGAGGGGGGAGGAAGCGTCAGGGGAGAGGCCTGCGGGGAGGGAGAGAGGAAGCATCCAGGTGAGAGGCCTGCAGGGAGGGGGGAGGAAGCAACCAGGTGAGAGGCCTGCAGGGAGGGGGGGAGGAAGTGGCAGGGGAGCCAACAGCCCCTGCCTGTGGCCATCCCCTCTTGCCACAGCCTCACCTCCTCTCTCAGCTGCTCGTTCTCTGCCTGCAGCCGCCGCAGCTGCTCCTGCAGGGTTTCCAGCTGCAGGCACTGGTGCCGTGACTCCCACACAGAAGTCCTAGCGGCGGGAGCAAGGAGCGTCAGGGCGCAGGGGTGGGGAACCCGGGTCCCAGCCCACCCAGGGTTTGCCCACCTGGGCTCAGTGGGGTGTTCTCATTGAGCCCCAGCAACCCTGCTGGCAGGTGCACCAGGTGTGTCGCAGTTTGCAAACAGGGAAACTGAGGCACAGAGCAGGGACGGCCCGGTGAAAAGGCAGGACACTCACGGCTCAGAAGCTCCATAGAGATGATCACGCTGCCACTCCTCCTCTCCATCCTCCTCCTCCTCCTCCTCCTCCTCCTCCTCCTCCTCCTTCTCCTCCTCCTCTTCCTCTTCCTCTTCCTCCTCCTCCTCCTCTTCCACTTCCTCCTCCTCTTCCTCCTCATCCGAGTCAGAGTAGAGCTGGAGGAGATCATCTCGCAAGCTCACCTGGTGTCTGAGGTGTAAAATCTGCCGGTGGGGGGAGAGGATCCCTGTGGGAAGGCAGGCAGGGGCAGGCACAGGTCCTGGCACGAGGGGGACGGAGGTAGGTCTGAGATGGCACACCCCCCACCCCTCGTCCCAGCCGGTTACCTCCTCCCTGGCTGAGCCCAGCATGGCTTCCAGCTTGCTGTTCTCCTCCATCAGAACACTGTTCCGTTTCGCCAGGGACTGGCCAATGCGAGCCGCCGTATGTAGGTCCCGCTCTCTCTGCAGAAGGACCCCCGTCCACGGGGAATACTTTCCTGTTTTCTGGGATCTCCCAGACAGATGGGAGAAGCTAGAGAGTACACAGGGCTCCAAGGGAAGCTAGGCCACTAAGGGAAACCCTTCCACACCCTAGTTTTCCAGGCTACTAGAAAAGAGTCTGCCATCAACCCACTGTGGGGCCTGACTCAGTTTCGTGCTCAGGAAAGAGGAAAACTGGCTCTAAGAGCAGTTTCAGCCTGGACATCCCACATATACCTGCCTTCCATAAAAGAGACCCCCAGCCTGACCCCCAGGGAAACAGTCAAGCCGGGAACAGACAGGACTCCTACCCCTCCGGGCAGAATTCAAACAGAGGCTCAGGCTGGCCCCAGGAAGGCAGTACACACCTCCTCTAGTAGCTTTAACATCAGTTTGACATCTTCTTGGGTGATCTTGACTGGCGGGGGTCGGTCAGGGCACAGCGCTGCAAAAGCAGGTAGTGCGACAGAATCAGGAAAAGGGGGGCATATTCCACCCCACATCCCACTGTTTCCTGCCCTGTCCCCAGTTCTCCCTCAGCAACAAGAGTCGGCGACAAGGGAGGAGAAGACTGAGCTCCCTTCCTGCCCCCAATACCCTCTCCACACACACCCCAGTACAGCACTCCATTCCCTGCTCCCAGGGCCAACTAGACTCTTTTTTTGTTCTGGAGGGGCCTGGGTGAGGTGAAGGATCCCAGTCCTCCAAGCTCAGGTGGAACTGAGTTCTCGGCCGTCTGGGTCCCTGGCGCCTAGGAGAAGAGAGGCGGCTAGATACTGACTCATCACGCCTTACCCAGAGGGCAGCCTTGGCCTGGCCGACTCATGGGAGCCTTGTGGGTCATAAAACAGACACAGTCACCCACCCCGCACCTGTTGCGTGTGGAGGGAAGGAAGAGACTTTTCCAGCACTGCAGTAGGGGGGCCCGTGAGCTCTAGACCCAATCCCGAGATCTCGCGCTACCCAGGAGAGGCTACTAGGGGAAGAAACCTGAGGCCCCGCCCATCCCTAGGCTGGGGAAAAGCACCGCCTTGACGCCCGCAGCCAAAAGGTTGACCAAATCAACCCCTCCGCCCACCCACCTCCCCTGCGCGGGCGCTGCGGGCCAGCGCCGTCGCCGCGGGCCAGTGCAGGCTCGGGGCAGCGCCCTCTCGCAGCCCCCCGCCCCTCTCCTGGCTCTGCGGTAGCCTGGGGACGGGTGCCCCGAGAGTGCGCAAATCTGCGGAGCAACGGGCGCTGAGAGCCCCTGGACCTGACCCCCCCCGACAACGATCAGGAGACGACAGGCAAGAGGGGACCGGAGAGGCACCGCAGACAGTGACATCGCAAGTGGATAGAGCGAGAAGATTGAACGCCAATGGGAGCGGGGCGCCCGGAGCCGACTGGGCCCCCTTCTCCACGGAAATGCCTACGTCCCACCCGCTCTGTGGTTCCGGGGATCCAGTTTACCTTCCTCCATCTCCCGGATAAAGGCTGCGTGCTCCGGGCCAGACACCCCAGGCCGACGGCCGATGTAGGCGGCCGGCGTCTTCCAGATGCCCGCCGCCTTTCCAGTCCCCAGGCCAGTGGCCCGGGGACCAAAGGGCCCCTGGAACATGAAGCGGGTCCATGGCGCATCCGAGTTGCCGCGCACGGACTGGGCATTCCCCTGGGCGGCTGAGAATGCGGATGCGCGTGGGGGTCCTGCCGCCGATCCAGCCTTGGAGGTCGCGCGAGCTCCGGCGGGGCGTCCCGAGACGGATGGGGATCTGGATCCTGCTCCCTGTCTGGCCGCGGGTGCCCGCGCAGGGGCGGGTGCCACCTGTGCAGAGGGCTCTGGAGTGGGATTGGCTGCGAGTGGGGGTGCGAGGCTGACTCCCGCCGGATCCCGGGGTCTGAACCGGTGCCTCACGTAGCCGGGCCCCGACCCCTTAGGACGCATCTTGAGTCCGCAGTCGGCTGCAGCCGCCCGGCCTTTACAACCAGCGCCCGGAGTGGGCGCCGGCGGGCCGTACCACGCGCGGGAGTGGGCGGCCGGGAGCAGCCAGTGGGGCCCGGGACTGCGGGTCGCGTGTGAGCGGAACTCTTGGTGGAGAAGCAGAGCGCAAAAATCAGAATGAGGAGAAGAGTCGAGCGGCGGTTCCAGCCGGTTCCGTGGGCTCGGGTTCCGAGTGCAGGGCCTCTCCTCCCCTCTCCACCTCCCAAGAATGGTTCTGCCCCAAATCTCCGCTTCCCCGGAACTCGGGTACAGAGACTTCGAGGTCCCTAGCTGGGGACACCCCGTCCCTCCGCTCCCGCGGGGGTTGCCGGCTGCACACGCCGGACCGGGAGTTAGGGCAGTATTGTGCTTTCCAGGGAGCTGGGAGATGAATCCAAACCCCAGTATGGTTTCAACGCGCCGCCCAGTCTGGCGCGTCCCACACCGGTCCCTGCGCTCACACCCCCGTGCTCCAGCCGCTCAACAGCCCTCTTTCTTATTTCTTACTTTGTCTTATTACCTTTCCTTATGCTTTACCTCCAGCCCTCATTCGCTTTGCCCACCTCCTTCCACCCCGGCAGACACCTGTTCTTCCTGGAGACCGTGCTTAGAGGTCTCCCCGGGGAAGACTCCTCCGACCTCGTCCCGCGGGGCCCCAGATCATCGCTTATCCGGTGGCCGGCAGTGCTCAGAGCGTGTCTGTCTCCAAGACCAGACCTGCGCCCCTTCAGCGTAGGGAGCGTGTCCCTCAGAGGGCGCCGCGGGAGGCGGTGCCTCCGAGAGTAGCCCGAAGTCCTGAAGGAGTTGGATGGGGCGGCAGAGGAGGCCGGTGGCCATTTCTGTCCCTTTAGACTGGAAGAACCTACCGCCAGAAAAAGATGGTTGTGGCACTAATTCTTTTAAGCCTTAGAATCATTCTTGGTGTCCCAATTTTCTTCCCTTCAATAACCAATCACCTGCTTGATTTGCCTCCTAAATATTTCTCAAATGTACAGTCCCCTTCAGCCCCTCTGCTGTTGAGGCCTCACCCTCCTTTCTAGACTTTTGTGATTTCCCCCTGCCCCCCTCCGCATGAATCCATCTCTAAGGAATTCCAGGAGCCCCTTCCCCACAGCCACCAACTTAAGCCTGAGCCCAGGACAGGGGCTGTTGCCCAAGGGCTGCATCTGGGACAGAGGCTCCTAGTGCTGACAACGTGCCTTGGAGGCCAGGTGTCTGTGACACAGCATGGAACAAGAGACACAACCCAGGAACGAGGATCAGACTGCCCTGTCCACCCGCTTTCCCACGGAGAAGCATCGTGATAAGGATGTTTCCTTCCATCTGGGTCCATTCATTCATTTGACAAATATTTATTGAATCCCTATGATATATCTATATATATCTTGTCTGATAGGTGTGTGTGGATAGATAGATAGATAGATAGATAGATAGATAGATAGATAGACACAGTCTAGTGCAGTGCCTGATATATATATATGTATACATGTACGCGTGTGTGTGTGTGTGTGTGTCAGGCACTGTACTAGACTCTCAGACTAGAGCAGGGAACAAGAGAAACTAGACCCCTGCTCTCCTGGAGTTTAGTTTCTAGAAAGGGAAGCAAATAAACGAGAAAACAAGTAAGACAATTACAGAACGTAGTGCATTTTTTTTTTTAAACAAACAAAAGGAACTATGAGAAAAATGGAAAGTACCTACCTGACAGCGCGGTCTGGGTGGGAGGGGAGGAGAAATCATTAATGGCTTAGTAGTTTGCATCTCAGGCCACACCCCCAGGCTTCCCAGCCAACTCCTACCTGTCCCCCTCAAATGGCAGCCTCTCTCCTCGGGAGCCAGTGTTTCTCATTCCTGACTGGTGAGTGAACCCTGGTGCCGATTCACCTCCCAGACACATCAAATCCTCCGAGGAGCCCCAAGCCACGATTAGCCCCACAGGGAATTCTCTGCTTGTTTATCAGAGGGACAGTCTTCATTAGTTATTTCTAAAATGTTGGCTCCACCCAGCGCCGTCTAGGCAGGGAAGTAAGAAGTGGTTCCCTTGCGGAATCCAGACCCCTCCCAACCTTTGCCCCCTGGCTCTGGCTCCCTCTTTTCCTCCCCTCCTCCCACCCAGACTCCAATATTCTTCCAAACTATTAAGGGGGAGGGCCTCAGGCCAGAGACTTGGAATAAGAAGAGGAGGCATCAAGCTCCATAACCACCCCCTACGCTTTTCACGGGTTGCCCTGTGTACGCTTTTCACGTGCCGCCCTGTGTTACGGTGATAATCTTGAGCAACCTTATTATGGGCTGGCTTCATTTCTTCTTTTATCTCAACTGTTCTTTTTTTAAAAATTTTTTTATTTATTTTTTTTAAAGATTTTATTTATTTATGTGACAGAGAGAGAGATAGCCAGCGAGAGAGGGAACACAAGCAGGGAGAGTGGGAGAGGAAGAAGCAGGCTCCCAGCAGAGGAGCCCTATGCGGGACTCGATCCCACGACTCTGGGATCACGCCCTGAGCCGAAGGCAGATGCTTAATGACTGAGCCACCCAGGCGCCCCTGTTCTTTTTTTTTTAAAGATTTTATTTTGTTTATTTGACAGAGAGAGAGAGACAGCCAGCGAGAGAGGGAATACAAGCAGGGGGAGTGGGAGAGGAAGAAGCAGGCTCCCAGCGGAGGAGCCCAATGTGGGGCTGGATACCAGGACCCTGGGATCACACCCTGAGCCGAAGGCAGAGGCTTAACAACTGAGCCACCCAGGCGCCCCTATCTCAACTGTTCTTGTCTCCCTAAATGATCCATCATTATTCCTTCAACAAACACGTACAAAGCACCTGAAGCCGGGCAATGTGACAGGTGTTGGGGACATATCAGTGGACAGAACACACAAAGGTCTTTGCCCTCCTAGGGCCCGCATGCAGTGGGGAGCTGCAAATACAACACGAAGAAGGAAATCACACAGTGTATTAGACAGAATGAGTACTGTGGAGGAAAAAGGACCAGGAGGGGCTGCCTGGGAGCGATGGGTGGGCAGTGGGCTGCAAGTTTAATGCTGGGGGGAAGAGTCACTTCAGTCCAAAGCTGAGGGAGGGAGGGAGCAGGGGAGGACAGGCACTGAAAGAGGGTAAGAGACAAGAGCAAAAGCAAAGGCTTGAGGTAGGAGAAAGAGGTCGGAGTGGCTGAAATGAGCAGAGAGGATTGCAGGGGAGGGTCAGAAAGGGAGCAGCAGGCCCGATGGACCAGACCTCGCCTGAGGGAGTGGAGGGCTTGTCATCAGAGAGATGTCATCATAAGTTGAACAGGACGGCTGTGGCTGAGAGCAGACAGACAGGAGGTGGTGTCTGAGTCGGCTCTGACTGTTTGAACAAGATCCCATAGTCTGAGTGGCTTATAAACTGTTTCTCAGCGCTCTGGAGGCTGGAAGTCCAAGATCACGGTGCCCACAAATTGTCTGGTGAGACCTCTAATTCCTGGTCCATAGACTGCTGTCTTGTCTTCTCTTGGTCCTCACATGGTGGAAGGGCCGAGGGAGCCCCTGAGGGCTCTTCTATGAGGGCCACCAGTTCCCATTCATGGGGGTTCCCATCTCAAGACCTAATCACTTCCCAAAGGCCCCACCTCCTAACACCATCACACTGGGGATTAGCATTTCATCATGAATTGCGGAGGGACACAAACATTTAGACCATAACAACCCTATTGCTCTTAAAAAAAGGAGGGGGACACCTGGGTGGCTCAGTCAGTTAAGAGTCTGCCTTTGGCTCAGGTCCTGGTCCGAGGGTCCTGGGATCAAGTCCCACAAATGGCTCCCTGCTCAACGGGGAGTCTGCCCCTCCCCTGCTCATGCTTGCTCTCTCTCTCCCAAATAAATAAATAAATAAATAAATAAATAAATAAATAAACAATCTATTATTTTTTATCTATTTAATCTATTATAAAGCACAAACAGGGGAAGCAGGAGAGGGAGAAGCAGGCTCCCCGTTGAGCAGGGAGCCCGATGGGGCTTTTCATTTATTTTTTTGAGAGAGAGAGAAGGCAGACGCTTAACCAGTTGAGCCACCCAAGCACCCTGGGCATTTTATTCTTACAGCACATCTCAGTTGGGACTCGAATTCATCCTTCTCTTTATTTCCCTGAATGTAATTTGTCTTTTTCCCCCCATACTTTAATTTTTTTCTTAAAGATTTATTCATTTAAGAGAGGGGACGCACGCAGAACAGGACATACAAAAGGGGTCTATTCCATTCCTGCTGAATGGACGTTTGCTGAATTGAATTATTCCTGCCCATGAGAAAGCAGCCCTGAGCACCCTGGGAAGGTTGGGGTGCAGAAGAAGAAAGTGGAGTGGAGAAGACAGAGCTGAAGGGGACCCAGCCGGCTCCCGGTAGACTGCACCCTTAGGTCCTGGCACCGTGCAAAGCAGCTCTAGCTGCAGCCACCAGAGGGCAGTGCCAGCCCACATACCCCCTACGCTCACCCAGCCAGCCCTTACCCATGGGATCAATGACCCCACAAAAAATGCAGAGTACGGATGACTTCATTCGACAGATGGAGAAGCCAAAGCTCAGACCCCTGGTGGCTCCACAAGTAAGCATTTTGGCCGGCTGATGAGCCCATGGCAGCCCGGGAGACCCCGAGGGCCCCTCTCCAGTGACGTCCTTAAGCCGAGTTCTCCCCACTCTGCCGCTGCTCTAACCAGAGATGTCAGAGGAACAGAAACCCTAGACCTCCTTCTTCCCTCCCAGTGTGCACCCTCTGACCCCTGCTGAACCAGAGAGAGGACAGGAAGGGGCTTGTGACCCACCACAGCCATGAACTTGGGGCCAAGCACAGTCACTCTGACCCCAGCCTCAGTGCACCCCCAGCTCAGGCCATCTCTCCTGGCCTGATCCTGGAAAATTAACCTAGGACAGGCTCCCCATGGCAAGAGCCCCTGAGGGTCAGTGCCAGGGATCCGGGCGGGGCCAGACACCAGGACACCTCTCTGCACCTGACTGGGGAACAGGGCAGAAGGGAGTGCCCTGGGCATGGGATAGGGGAGCGGCCTCCCCACCCCCACTCCTGCTCCTCTCTGGTAGGACTCCTGGGACCCCTCATCCCTCCCCAGGAGCCTCCTCCCCACCAGTGCCCAGGCCTCCTCCCCCCACCCCACCCCGCCCCACGCCCCACAACGTAAGGCTCCTCCTCCCCAGACCCTGGCCAGACTCCGGGCGCTGAGCACTCCAAGCCTCTCCCAGGCCTGGGCTGAGGAAGCGGGGATGCTGGGGACCCAGCCCTTCAGCCTGGTGTCCTCTGGGCTTCTAGGTCCCCTGCTGGTCAGGACCGGGAAAGGAGAGAAGCAAGGAGAGAAGGCAGAGGGGAAGTACCTGGGGTGATGGTGGGGGCCGGGCTCTAGAAGGGATGGCGAGGATCCTAGGGGATGGAGATTCCCTCCACCCCAAACCCCACCACGCTTTCTCCCACCTGGGGGCTCTTGACTTGCTGGATCACCCACCACCCCCCCCCCCCCACAGCCTGCAGGCTCACGCCTGATCTTCTCGGCCTCCTCCTCTGAGAAGCCCTCCTTGCTCCCAGCAGGGGTGTCTCCCTGTTCTGCCCTGTCCTGGAATCTTCCTGCCTCCCACTGTTCACAGTGTCAGAGTCTGTTACTTGTTAGATGGTTGTTTAACCAAGAGAGCAGCGTGTTTGCTCACTTCTGTATCCTTAGGGCTCTAATTAGAGTAGGCACTCAGTATCTGTCCAACGAACACGGGATGGATTCTCTGGGTGAGTCTGGTTGTGGGCGGGGGGCAGGGAGTGGCCCCCAAAGCCTCCAGAGAGGCTTGCGTGGTTAGGGCGAGACCCTAGGGCTCTGGACCCTGGACAAGGCTCCGCATTCCCCAACACAGGAGAGCCCCACCAGGAACCCTCCCAGGGCACGAGGACGGCAGACCCTCAGGGGGTGGGGGTGTTAGGGGACTCCAGTACAGGCCTCTGCCCGCTGCTCACTTAGAGTTTCTCAGCTCAGCCCTCTCCCCCTTCCTGGAGCTCTCAGCAGGTGGCAGGTCACCGCCTGCCCAGGGCCTGGGAGTGTCTGTGGGAAGCACCTGGGAGCCCGGTGGGGGGAAACCACAGCGCCCAGTGTCAGGCAGGGCAGGGCTATCAGCCATGTCTAGCCTGGTGGGCAGGCGAAGGTGGTGAGCCTGGGAGGACCTTCTCCTGCACTTGGGCCTCTCTCAGCTACCTCCAGGTTCACGGAGAAGACCAAGGAACCCTTCACTCCCTGACTCTGTCCCTCGAGCCAGCAGCTCCTTCTGAACCTTGGGTCCATGTCCAGACTCTACACCTTTCCGGGAACAATTCATGGGGTTGGGGGACAGCAAAGCGGGGAGAAACACAAATTCACTGGGCCCTATGCTTTGTATATGTTGTTTCATTTTATCATCACGGGAAGGAAGAAAAAATAGTACTATTTTATAGAGGAGAAACAGGGGTTAACACCACTGAGCGAGGACTCCCGGGATTCCAGCCATTCCCGCAGAATAGTGTCCTGGGGTTCCCTCGTCACAGGCACCCCATCAAGCCACATGCCATGGAGACCTTTCACCAGTTTTGCCTCATTTTCCAGGCTGGTGCTCACTCTCACCCCTCCAACCCACTGTCGTTTGTCTTAAGTCTGGGCTCCGTTTCCCATTCTCACGTCTTTGCAGCTCCCACTGCCAGGAAATCCCAGGTACCTTCCAGGATTTCCATCGAACCCCTCCTTATTTGCAAGGCAACTCAAAGGTCAACCACTCCCTCCAGGGGCTCCTGAACCCTCTGAGACTCCTACAGACTCTTACACGCGTGCACACTCTCCTGCTACCATTGGGTGGGGTATCTCTATCCCCAGGGCCGTACACAAAGCCTGGCAGAAAGCTAGGAGGCTTTTGCTGATTGAATGAACGAATGACCCACAAATCTAGCCCATGAAGAGTGCCCCTGTTCCTTCTAGAGACATCACACTCCTGTTCGTACAGACCAGGACTGCGTTTGGACACATTTTCCACAGCTTCATTGTACTAGTAATTATTTGGGAACTGGGGTCAACTAACTGAACTTCTCAATTCTTTCCCACGTGTCTTGGGTGTTACCAAATTTCCCCATATTCTCTATTTGTGCACAGATGTTTTTGGATCCCGCATAGGATTTAGGATTCCATCTAATTATTTCCTACCTAGTTATTTTATCTTGTTGATAGCCAACTTACATGCTTTTTAGATGAGGTTGTGTAGACATGTTTTAAAAAATCTTTTAGTGCAAGACTTTATTTTTCATTTTTTAAATCAAAATTTTTTAAGATTTTATTTCTTTATTTTTTTTTTAATTTTATTGATTTATTTGACAGAGAGAGACAGCCAGCGAGAGAGGGAACACAGGCAGGGGGAATGGGAGAGGAAGAAGCAGGCTCCCAGCAGAAGAGGCCGATGTGGGGCTTGATCCCATAACGCCGGGATCACGCCCTGGGCCGAAGGCAGACACTTCACTACTGAGCCACCCAGGCGCCCCCCTAAAGATTTTTTTTTTTTTAAAGATTTTATTTATCTATTTGACAGAGAGAGATAGCCAGTGAGAGAGGGAACACAAGCAGGGGGGTTGGGGGAGGAAGAAGCAGGCTCATAGCGGAAGAGCCTGATGTGGGGCTCGATCCCAGAACGTCGGGATCACGCCCTGAGCCAAAGGCAGACGCTTAACGACTGTGCTACCCAGGCACCCCTAAAGATTTTGTTTTTAAGTAATCTCTACATAGTGTCGGGCTTGAACTTAGAACCCTGCGATCAAGAGTCACATGCTCTACTGACTGGGCCAGTGAGTCACCCTGGTAATACTTTAAAAATATTTTTAGGGGCACCTGGGTGGCTTAGTCAGTTAAGCATCTGCCTTCGGCTTAGGTCAGGATCCCAGAGTCCTGGGATCAAGCCCCACATCAGGCTCCCTGCTCAGCACAGAGCCTACTTCTCCCTCTCCCTCAGCTGCTCCCCCTGCTTGTGCTCTCTGTCTCTCTGTCAAATAAATAAGTTATTAAAAAATTTAAAAAATAGAGATTTTTAATTTTTTAATAACTTTTTAAATTGACAGACTGTATTTTTAACAGTAGTTTTAGGTTCACAAATGATAGCTTACTTTGGATTTATTTTGATAATTTGATTTTTTTTAAAGATATTATTTAAGTAATCCCTACGCCCAACGTGGAGCTCAAACTCCAAGATCAACAGAGTCGCATATCTACCGACTGAGCCAGCCAGGTGCCCCCTGATAACTTGATATTGAAATCCCACTGTAGGGGCTAAGGGCAGGCCCAAGATGGGCCACTTGGGCCCAAAGATTATTTCGAAGTAAAAGTAATCAAAGTCCAGCAGATGCAGGAAAAACTCTCTGCCTCCCCTTTTCAGCTACCAAAATTTGCATTGGGAAGGAGAGCCTGTGCCAGGAAGAGAGCTGTTAACAGACTCCCCTTTACCTAAGAACCCGCAGAATTGGGCAAGCTTGTTTTTCCAAACCTCTCCTCTCATCCTCCTGCTAGTGAGCTTTCTCCCCTTTGTAGCCTCAGACCCTTCCCCTCTCCTTAGCTCAGAAAAGCTCCCCATTGCCTCATTGTCTTTGGAAGTTCATGTCCGCGTGGATTCTCCATAGGTACCGCTATTAAATTTGATTTTCCTGTTAATCTGTCTCGTGTCGATTTGATTCTAAGACCAGCTAGCAGGACGTAGGGCAGAGGAGGGTCTTCCGCCCACCACCACCCTGTTGGATTCTGCCCCTCATTCTGGCTCATGGCCATTTCTGGGGGGCGCTTGGTGCTGCCTCCCTTGTCTTCAGCATGGCACCTGCCATTGTGATAGGTGGGTATTGGTCTCCATTGGTACTGGTGATACGGAGGTAGACCTGTTGTCTGTGGTTGGTGACAGACATTGACATTCCCCCAGACCACCTCGGCTGGGCTTCCTGTTCCTTGGGCGTGGCCGCTCCCATCGGGGCTGCCCACATCACTTAAGCCAGCACCTCCCCTTCTGGGAGGCTCCTACGCGGAAACCCAGGCACTCAGAATTTCTGCTGCCTCCCTCGAATAAGCCTACCTAAGAGGAAGAGGCCAGCAGGAGGAGACTAGTTCCAAGTCACAGCAGACATGACGGGAGATCTACCCCGCCTTCCACGTCTGCTTCCTTTCTTACCATCAGAACCCTGATTTTATCAAGGGGGCAATGTGTGCAATAAAATATCCTCAATTTCCCAGCCTCCCTTGCGGCAAGGTAGGGTCATGTGGCAGTTTCCTGCCAATGTCCCTGGGGGGTAGATGTCCCTTCTGGAAAACAGAAAGGCAAAACTCCTCTGGGAAAAAGCCTTTTGCCTTTTCCCCTTCCTCCTGCCTGGAATCCCTGTGCTCTCATTCCGTCTTCACGTGCAGTATGCGAAACAGGCATTATCCCCATCGTACAGAGGAAGAAACCGAGGTTGAGAGACATGAGTTGATTTTTTTCAAGGTTATGAGGCTCAGCTCCTACACGAAAACTTGAAGTGTCAACTCACTTCATGAACTAGCTTAACTTTCCCTTTTTGTCCGGGCTGCCAGGAAGCTCAGCGCCTCATGTGAAGCTCAGTCGCGGCTAGTACTAACCCTTAACACTGATGCTTCACTTCCCCTCCCACCCCTTGCCTCATTGCCTCTTATGAGATTTGAGAGGACGATCCTTTCTGGCAAGAGTCCTCTTCTGCAAAGCGTGGGGTTGGTCAGCTTATCCTTCCTTGGTGCCTGTACATCCCTCCAGCCCGCTCTGGGCAACAGCAATGGAAACGGATGGGTTCTCTGGTTTCTGCTTGGGTTTGGTCCCAAGTCCTAGCCCCCAAGGTGATATTTAGAGGTGGGGCCTTTGGAATGTAATTAGGTCTTGAGGGGGCTATGAGGGTGGGGCCCTGTGATGGGATTAGCGCCCCTCTAAGAGGGAGAGATCTCTCCCGGAGCTTGCACCAGAGAACTCAGTAGGAGGTGGCTGTCTACAGGCCAAGGGGCCGGCTTTTGCTGGGTGTCAATCTGCTGGGACCTTGATCTTAAGACTTCCAGCCTCCAGAACCGTGAGAGATAAATGCCTGACGTTTAAGCCCCGCCTATGGTACTCTGTTACAGCAGCCCGAGCAGAATAAGACAGCCCCGGACACAGTGTGCAGAGGAAGTGCATTGTGAAAAGTCCTGGTGACCCTGAAAACTCTGCCCTGTGCCCTCCCCTCAGCAGGGCTCGGCTTGGCATCTAACATCTTGTCACCCCTTGCCTGCACCCCACACCTGCCTCTCCAGTGGGCTCCCCGCGCCTGCCCCCAGCACAACCGTCCCAGTGCCAGAGATCCTGCGAGGAGAGGCCATGGCCTCCCTCCACCACCCGACCTCAGGCAGGTGAGGAAATGGAAGCCATGGCAGGCTCACAGGTGCCACAGATCCTCAGACTTGGCAGGCCCTTGCAACTGGCCCTCCCTGGGAAGGGGGGTGGGGGCTGTGCATGGGGAACCATCATGTAAGCTGAAGTCACGACAACGGGATGGGTGGAACGATGGTGTACACAGGGCATTATGGAGCAGAGAACGGGGGCCAGCTCGGCCTGGCTGGAACAGTGGGCGGTCACAGGAAGCGCTCCGGGAGGGAGGTCTGAGTTGGATCCCAGAGAGTGAGCAGGTGAGAGCGTCCTGGGCAGAAGGAACAGCATGGACAGAGACTGGGGGCAAGAGCCAGCAAGGAGGATGCTGGCTGAGCAGACAGACGGGATGGGCAGGGGCTCAGACGCCAAGCCAGAGGCCCCAAGGAATGTTCTGCCCAAGAGAAATCCACCACGTGCACACGAAGGCTGGACGGGGCAGGGCTGGAGGCTGAGGCCGGCAAGGAGGTCACCCCTTGGACAGACACACGAGGCCTGGTGTCCCTGAAGGCGGGACTCATGCCCAGCTGTCCCTCCACCCCTCCCACCTCCTAAGGTTCCGACGTTCCAAGCTGGAGGCCTGCGAGTGTGTGTGTATTGAATTCAATCTACTCCAGATCCTTAAACATTCCTTTCTCCCTGACTCCCCTCTCTGTGTCTTTGCTACACGCAAGGTGGAGGTGGCCACGAGTGCACGTGGGACCCAGGCAAGGAGGCACCGGGCTGCTAAGCGAGCCCCCAACTCCCCACCTCCCCCCCAACACAGCCTCCTTAGATCTGTGTGTTAGTTTTATTTTCTTTGCTTTGGTCTATACAAAAAAAACCAATAACCAAAAACATAAAGCGAGAATAATAAAACTCTCTGCTGGGACCTCCCCCAGCCCCCCACACCCAGGTGCAGGAGGTGGTGGTGGGTTTGAAACAGGAAGGGGAAGAGAAAGCCCCTCACCGCACACCAGAGGGGTCAGCCAAGAGCACTTCTCAGGAGTCAGCCAGGGCGGTTGTGGGTGGGACTGGGTGGGGCGGGGCGGGCTGTGAGGGAGCCATCCCCAGAGCTCCCAGGAAGGGGCCAAAGCCGGCTGAGTGTCCTGGAGAGAGGAGCAGGGGTGTCCTGGAGTGGGGGACTCCCTCTCCGCATCTCCGTCCCATCTCTCTGGTCCGTCCCTGAACTTTTCAAAACAAGCTTTGGATTCTGGGGCTTTGGGCCTTGAACCTGGGTCCTGGACACCTAGGGGCTCGAACAGCCGGTTGGTTGGAGTTCGGTGAGAAAATCAGGCCCAGAGAAGGAACCAAAGCTCTGTGGAGTCAGGCCACCCGGGGTGGGAGTGAGGTGGGGGTGGGAGGGGTGACTGCTGGGTGGGGGAAGAGAGAGGGTGGTCGAGTCTAAAGCTTTAGGGCCGGGGCCACAGAGGTGGGGAGGGGGTGCTGGGCCCCGGACCCCACAGCCCAAGACAGAAAAGCAGGAGCAGATCACCATCCCAAGAAAGACCCTACAGAGGACCTCTGGAGGCGTGGGGTTCGGCGAGAAGTCGCGGCCCTGCTCCCCTGGGCTCAGGCACTTCTCTGTCTCGCCCCATCACCTGCACGGAGAGCCTCTCAGATGAGGAACCGCACCTGGGGGCGGGGGAGACACAGAGCGGTCAGGGCAGGCCTCCGGCCCCTAGGAGCCCCTAGGAGCCTGTCACCCACCCACTACCCACAGGAGGGGCAGGACCCCCTGCCCCCAGCAAGATAAGGGAGTAAGGCAGGCCAACAAAAGGCCCCACACTCGCTCCCCCCAGGAAAGAGCCAGGGTTTCAGAGGAAACATGACAGGGCCTCCGTGAGAAGCAGGTTCGAGAGGGGAGGAAAAGCGTGTCTCAGCAGCCCGCAGGCGTGAGGGAGGGCTGCGAAGCGGGAGGGCGCCGTACTGGACTGGGCCAGCTAGGCCAGCATGTGGTCCGCCGTGGGGTAGGGGGGCCGCAGGCCGTCGCTGTAGGTGTCGATGGGATAGTCCCCGTCCATGTCCATGTGCATGTCCAGGGGGTCCAGGGGCACGTCGCTCGAGTACATGGGGCGGTAGGTGGCATCCATGTCTGGGAAGGAGAAGGCAAGAGGACCTTCTACGGTCTGCAGACCACCCTGCCGGACCCTCTAGCTCCCGTGGGCCTGACCCCCTCTCCAAATTCCCACATCAGGGGCCCACACGTGAGGATACTACACAGGGGCCGCCACGGGGCCTCTGGCCCTGGAGACACAAAGCCTCTCCCTCGCTCACATCCACACCGACCCCACACTCCAGGCTCTCGGCGGTCCCTGAGGGACTCTGCACACACTTACCATCTGCATAGGGTTCATTGATGGGGATCATGTTCTGGGCCTAAGGAAAGGGACAGAGAAACATTGGGGGAGGGGAGAAGGGTGGAAAATGTAGGCTCTGGGCTGGGGGTGGGCAGCTAGAGAGGCTGCTAGAAAGAGGGCCAGGGAAAAGCAAAGACCCCCTCGAAGGAACAGAAAATGAAATGGGGTGACACAGTGCCCCAATGGACTCCTCTCCTCAGGCACCCCCCTAGGATGGAAGGTCCCACCATTCATGCTTGGGGACACCCACACAACTAGAGCAGTCCTGGGGACAGCAGAGCACGGGATGACTTGAGAGCAGGTACCAGGAGCTAACCACCACCACTCCCTCCCCCCCCCCCCGCCCCCACTAGGATCAGACAAAATAAAATTGGCATTCTGGCAGGTCAAAAACAGATACAGTTTAACCTACTACTTCCATCCGCTAGAAATTGTCATCAATGATCCAATTAAAAAATAAAAATCTATGAAGTTGATAGTGTAGTAGGAGCCCCCTTAAGAGTGCTGTCCTTGTGCAGTGTGCAACTTGCACAACCATACTTTGCAGTCCAACCCAGGATACTCACAGCCTCCCAGGCAGCTGGGTCATGCTTGAAGAGGGAGTTGGTGAGCTCCACAGACACACGCTTACGGTAATCTGGGTTCTTGTCCTCGGAGATACGGAACAGGACAGCAGCCGCGTAGGTGGCTGAGCGGAGAGGAAAGGAAAAACCAGTTCAGGCGCCTGCCTCCACCCTGGCTGGAGGACCAAGACCAGCCCTCCTCTGCCACCTCCTTGCCCACAGCACAGCCCCTCACCGGTGCCCTCATTGCGGGAGTGCAGGAGCTCCATGAGCGGGGCCGAGGCCCCCTCAGCGTCGATGGCATCAGCGGCCTCCTTATCCTGGGCCAGCTCACACAGGACCCCGGCAGCCACACGCTGGATGTTCTCCACTGAGGAGTACAGGAGCTAGGGAGAGGGTGCGTGGGGTGGGGAAGGGGTGCAGATGGGTGAGGTGTAAGGCGGCTGGGCAGCCCGCCTCCCAACCCTGTCCATCTCTGCCTCCCTTCTCTGGATTTAACACAAGCTCCTACCAGAAAGTGTGGAAAAGTCTGAGAACAGTATAAAGAAACAGGAAAGAACACCTGCCATAAGTTCCTACCCACATAAGGCCTCTGTTAATGCACTGGCATGTTCCCATCAGGTTTTGATTATAGTCATATTTTATATCATATCTCTCTATATATTTTGATTCTTGCTTTTTTTTTAAAGATTTTATTTATTTATTCGACAGAGATAGAGATAGCCAGCGAGAGAGGGAACACAAGCAGGGGGAGTGGGAGAGGAAGAAGCAGGTTCCTAGTGGAGGAGCCTGATGTGGGGCTCGATCCCATAATGCTGGGATCACGCCCTGCGCCGAAGGCAGACGCTTAACGATTGCGCCACCCAGGCGCCCTGATTCTTGCTTTTTTTAAAGCATTTTTTGGTTAAGATTTTATTTTTTAATGGGGTGCCTGGGTGGCTCAGATGGTTAAGCATCTGCCTTCGGCTCAGGTCATGATCTCTATGTCCTGGGATCGAATCCCGCATCGGACTCCCTGCTCAGCAGGGAGGAGTCTGCTTCTCTCTCTGCCTCTGCCTCTCCCCCTGCTTGTGCTCTCTCTGTCTCTGTCTCAAATGAATAAATAAAATCTTAAAAAAAGAAAAAAGATTTTATTTTTTAAGTAGGGGCACCTGGGTGGCTTAGACGGCTGAGCCCCACATTGGGCTCTGTCCTCAGCATGGAGTCTGCTTAAGACTCTCTCTGCCCCTCCCCCTACATGCTCACTCACACTCTCTCTCTCTTAAAGAAATTAATAAATCTTTAAAAAAAAATTTTTTTTATTTTTAAGAAATCTGTACACCCTGGCGCCTGGGTGGCTCAGTCAGTCAAGCATCTGCCTTCAGCTCAGGTCATGATCCTAGGGTCCTGGGATCGAGTCCTACGTCAGGCTCCCTGCTCAGTGGAGAGCCTGCTTCTCCCTCTGTCTCTCTCTCTCTCCTTCCATCTCTCATGAATAAATAAATAAAAATCTTTAAAAAACAAAAGTCATCTGTATACCCCATGGGGCTCAAACTCACAACCCCAAGACCTGTTCCGTCAACAGAGCCAGCCCGGCACCCTGTAGCATATATTTTGATATTCTGATTCCTGTTTGGATTTTTTTTTTAACCTCATACTGTAACATAAGGCATTTTCCTACATTATTAAAAAAACTTTTCCTAGAAATCTGAGTCCATACTGGTAAGAGAAAAAGAGAGTGCTAAAAAGTCAAATAATAACAACAAGAACGAACGAACGAAAGAAAGAAAGAAAGAACCCTCATTGGTCACAATTGGAGGTCCCAATGGCACCGATCCCTCACTCTGAACTCTAGTAATTAAAGGGAAAAAATTTCAAAAGCAAAAAATTCTTCCACCTCACTGTATGCAGCCATATGATAGAACAGATCATTCTTTTTTTTTTTTTTTTTTTTAACCGTTCCCTTATCATTGGCTATTCATCTTGTTTTCAATTATTGTAAGTAGCATTGTGATTGCTGGCTGGAGGCATACATTTTTGCCATATTTTAAATTATGTTAAAATGATTTCACAAGGAGAAAGTCGCAGACTTGCATGGAGCCCGACGCGGGGCTAGATCCCACGACCCTGAGATCATGACCTGAGCCAAAATCGAGAGTCAGAGGTGCCCCCGGGCACCCTGGATATGAACATCTCCAAGGCTCTCCTTACAGACTGCAGAATCGTCTCCTTCTCTTCTCACTGGTGAGGTACAGGGCTGCCTATTTCATCATATCTTTGCCAGCCGAGGGCACGCCCCCCCTTTTATTCCCCATTTGACAGTGGAAAATGGGGTCTCACGGGGGGCATCCGTTTCATTTCTTTCAACTCTTAGGGTTGAACCCTGCTTGTTCATGAGTGACCTGGGGATTGCGTCTGCCTCTGCCCATCTAACCACTGGTGTCTAGTCTTGGTGAGCTCTTTTACATGAAGGATATTAAACTCTTGTCTATTGTGATACTTGCAAACATTCTCCCAGTTTGCTACTGACTTTTTCATACTTTTTTAGGCTGTTTCTGACATACAGAGGATTTTAATGCTTATGTAGTTGAATCTGGAGATATTTTTCTTATCTGTGATCTCTTTCCTTGCTTTTTTATTAAATTTCTTTTAAAGTTTTATTTATTTATTTGAGAGAGAAAGAGAGTGCACAAGCAGGGGAATGGGAGAGGAAGGAGGAGGCTCCCCGCTGAGCAGGGCGCCGACGTGGTGCTGGATCCCAAGACCCCGGGATCATGACCTGAGCTGAAGGCAGACGCTTAAACCGACTGAGCCAGCCAGGTGCCCCTCTTTCCTTGCTTTTGAGCTTGGAAAGCCATTCCCATGCAGGAGGGATTTGCTAAGTGGTCACTCCCGGTGTGGCCACTTTTCTCCAAACTCCTCCAAAGACCTCTTGCTGCCTGGCCCAGACCCACCAAGCCCATGCCAGCCAACCGTCCCCTTTCAGCAATGGGGATAAGCAGGGGTGGGAGGGACCTCTCCTGTCCACCTGCCCCAGACTCACCTGTACGAACAGGGGAATGGTGTTGAGTCGGAAGATCTCCATGCGGTTCATGGGATCCCGGGCCAGGATGTGCAGGGCCCCGGTGCAGCCCTCCACAATCTCCTCCATCCTCACACCGTCCTGCACAAGAGGAGACACTGGGATGCAGCAACCACTGGCCCTTGGACCTGGCCACACATGCCCCCACCACGACAATCTGACAAACCTCACTGGTCCTCTGAGTTCGCCCCAGAGACAGCTTGCCTGCCCGCTTACACACACGCGCACACATACATTCACAAACAGGACAACCCCAACCGGGGGGGAGGGCTCCCTACCGTGTAGGGCTGCTGTGTGCCCGCAGCCACGTGGCGCTGGGCATCCTGGTGAGCCTTGACCAGCAACTGGACGAGGCGGGGGATGACCGCGGCCTCCTGCAGCGGGGCATGGTTTGCTGGGCACAGGGCCAGGTTCCTGATCAGGCCAATGGTTGCCTGATGAGAAAAAGGACAATGATAGGGGGACGTTTCTTGGGCATCTGAAGAATTCTAACTTCCCAGCATCGTCTCCTCCTTCCCTTGTCATCTGTCCGTCCCCCAGGCCAGACACAGACATGCCGGAAGATCTCCAGACCATGAGACCACTCCCAGCCCATGTCCCTTATTCCACACGATCTGTGGGTCCTCATGTCTAACTCTAATAGCCCCTGCCAAAAATGATACCCCATTCCAGAACATTCTACCAGCCCCATGCCCTGACCCTCACCCTGTCCCTTCTCTCAACAATCCGCTCCCCCCAGACACCAGAGTCTTACTTGTTTTCCTGATAATTCCCAAACCCTGATCATCAGGGAGTCCTTGCTATGGTTGACCCCAAAGCTTCCTGCTTTAGTGATACTCATAATGCCTATCAATCTCCAGCAAGGCAGCTCTGGGAAGCAGTCTCCTCCTCAGGGCACCCCATCTCCCAGGGGCCACTCTGGCCCCCCAGGGTCCTCAGGCTCTTGCAAAGCAAGCTCTCCTCTCAGTTGACCCTCAAAACAAGAAGCCAGGAGGGCAGGGACAAAAATCCTGAGCGATGAGGATGTGGGCACAAGGTGGATGACCTTGTCATTTAGCTGCTAGGTCAAACCCTGCCCCCACCTCAGGCTTGCAGTAGGGACCAACCCCAAGGAGGGACCACATGCTCTTTTTTTTTTCTCACTATGGATTTAAAAAATTCAACGTATAACTCCTCAGAGTCACTCTTATCTGTACTGTCAAACTGTCTAAAATTTCGCCAGTGGGGGCCCCGCCAGCTGGCTCTCCTCTACCCAGGCAGCCCCCCTGCGGAGAAGGCTCCGCCCCTTCACACCCTTAACAGACACCAAATGTCCCCCCCAGAACCCTTTCTACTTTTTGTCTTGTTAGTATCCGTCCTGAATTTTAGCAGGACACGTGGCCTTCTGACACACGACACTTCGCCAGCCTCGTTGTATCTAGGTGCAGCGACATGAGCAGGACCCAAAGCGTGAGCGCAAGTACGTGGCCCACGGACCAGCAACATCACCAGGGAGCCCGTCAGGGAGGCAGCGTCTCGAGCCCGCCCCAGCTGACGGGCCTCAGAGCCTCTCTGTCACAGCAGCGTTGCCTGTGCCAACACAGCCCCGAATCCCGCCCGCGGGGAGCTCCTTCCCCACCCGGCCGAGCCCCCCTGCGGCCCCCGTCAGTACCTTGACCAGCGGCCACTGGTTGGGCTGGTTGAGCAGCTTGACGATGGCCGGGATGCCGTAGTTGAGGCGCACGGAGTTCTGGGCCATCTCAGCCTCGGGGGTGGCGGCTGGTGAGGTGGCGCAGGGCGCAGACGGCGGGCTCCGTGATGTCGTCCTTGTCGCCGGCTCGCAGGATGGCGTGGATGAGAGCCTCCACGCCGCTGTTCTGGGTCACCAGCGTCTTGTTCTTGCTGCTGTTGCACGTCAGGTTGGACAGAGTGCCCGTGGCACAGGTGAGGACGTTGACGTCATCCACGCTCAGCTGGTTCACCAGAATCTTCAGCACGCTCTCCAGGCCCTCCTGGGGGGGGTGGGGGAGGCAGCGGAGAGTGAGGAAGGCTCCCCACTCCCAGAAGTCTTCCCAGACACGTCCGAGGGGAGCAAGAGGGCCTCGCGGGGTCTGACGCCCTCTCAGCTGAGAGTTCACGGGCCCGCGGAGCCTTCAGCCCTGCGCTTCTGCCGACGACACCCCGGGGGAAGGGGGTACTATCCCCCCGGGCAACGGCCACCAGTGGGCCAGCTGTGAACTCAGGCCTGCCTCGAAGCCTGTGCTCTTCCCTCCAACCCCCCTGCCCCTCTGCGTCCTCAGACCCGGGCAGGGCCAGGAGGGAATTGCTGAGGAGGCCACGTGCTTCAGTGGCCCAGCTGGCCTGCTCTCCCCAGCTTCTCATCTTTCTGGGCCTTCATGCTGTCCTCTCAGTGATCCCCGGACCAAATCCAGTTTCAGGGAACGTCACTGGCCCAGACACCTCCCTTCTCCCAGGGGGGGCCACGTGGGCCTTGTGCTGGAACAGGAAGACTCCAGGCTCGGGGATGACACTGCTGAGTCCCATCTCTGCCGTTTACTAGCTGTGACCAAGGGCCATTACGTAATTCCCTGGGCCCCTGCTTCTTCAGCTAGCCACCTGGGTCCCACATGCCACCTCTAGCTGTTGAAAGGGACAGGCGAGCCAACGTCCACAAGTGCCTCGCAGAGTCCAGCCTATTGATGGGGGGTGTGGGGGCCTCTTAGGAATGGTAGTCGGGTTGGAAGGAAGGACCCGGAGTCTTGTTCCAAAACCATTTTTCCTTAAACTACATTTTTAGCCACCAGAGCCCTCACGCTGTCTCTTGGTTCATTACTGCAGCTCGTCGCAGGATCTAGGGCCAAACGCTCCCCCTGGTACCCCCTGAACTCCGGCTCAGGAACATCAGCCCCTCCCGTATTTCCCTTCCTGAATCCTTAAGCTAAAGGGACGAGGGATTTCAGGGTATTTCCGGCCTCGGCCACAACGGGGCAAGATCTAAAGGGCTCGGGCTCCCACGGCTCCTAAGGTCAGAGTCGCAGACAAGAGCCTGCATGTGGCAAAAGGGGAGGACGAGGGGGCTGGAGAGGTGGACCGAGGCCCAGTCGCCTCCCTCACCTGTTTGGTGGCCACGTCCGAGAGGTTGCGCAGGGTCCAGAGGCAGTTCTGTACGAGGCGGGGGCTGTTGCTTGTCAGGTGTTTGCCCAAGGCCTGCATCCCACCTTGGGCAAGGGACGGGGGCACGTCAGCCACAGGGAACACCGCTCACCAAGCCTGGCGGCTGGACAAGGCCCAGACCCCAACCCTCCTGGCCCCGTGGACCATCCTCACAGGCCACACTCACCGGCCTCCACGATGGCAGGCTTATTGCTGGGACACACGGACAGCACTTTGAGCACACGGCTGGTGGTCCAAAGCAGCTTCTCATAACTGTAGTTACGCATGATCTGCACAAGGGCCTGGGGTCCTCCGTTGGCCAGGATGATGAGCTGACGGGGAGACGGTGGAGAACGAGTGTAAGACAGACAGGAAGTAGGACAAGGAACCAGGAAAGGAGGGGGTGACAGAGATGTCACTACTAAACTTCAGCGAAAACCTGAATAGCTTTGGGGACTATCGAAAAAAGCCAAAAAATTTGAAAAAAGGGTAATACACAATGCTGACAAGGATGAGGTGAAAGTGTACTCACAGACACCACCACCACCACCAACGCTGTAAGTAATACAAGCCTTCTGGAAGGCATTTGGCCATCTGGGTAAAAGCCCAGAAGTATTAAAAACCCTTAGCCCCACTGATGAAAAAATGTCTTTGGGAAAAGCTGTGTGCCCAAAGATACTCATTACAGCGTTGTTTATAAAGGCAGAAAATCGAGAGCAATCTAAATGTCCTCCCTAAGAATAACATCTGGGGGCCCCCGCTTCATGAAATGCTATTTGCCACGATAGAGGTTAATTTTGAGGACACAGAAAAAAAAAATAAAAATACACAGAAAACAGATGCAACGTTGTACATCTGCCATGGCCACAACCGCGTACAAATACGCCCACAGGACGGGCCCTGCAGGAAGCACATGCAAACAGCTGTGGTTGCATGAGGATGGTGACTTTTTTTTCCTTTCCCTTATCCTCAAAATATTCGGCTCTATGATGAACGACGTGCCGCTGCGTATACTCATATATTTAACCAAAGAGGGTAAGGAGGCCGTGGCCGGAGGCTGCAGCTGGACGGAAGGCGAGGCACTGCAGGACTGCGGGGCAGGGTTGGGGGCGGGGCGCAGCCCACCTTGCTCTCCTGGTTGCCGTAGGCCAGGAGCTGCAGGCAGTCCGTGGTGATGGCCAGGAACTTGGGGTTGTTCTTGTTCAGCAGGGGCACCATCTTCTGCAGCCCGTCTGCCAGGCGCACCGCCATCTTGGCGCCCTCCTGGTACAGCAGCAGGTTGTGCAGCGTGGTGATGGCATAGAACAGGACCGACTCCACGGGGGAGCTGGGATGGTGGGCAGGGGGTTAATGCGAGCCGGGTCCCAAGGGGTCTGGTGTGAACATGGGCTGCCTCCCCCAGGAGGCCTTCCCCATACCAACGTCCCTGTGCCAACAGCCCTTTTCTAAAGTCTCCTCATCGCTGGAGGCCAGCCCCCGCTCTCAGGCACGGAGCACACAGCGGGTACCACTCCTCTCCCCGCCGGGACCACGTCTCCTCCTGTTTCTGGGCTCATAGCCCGGGGCTGAGCACGTAGTAGGTCTCCTAAGGAACTACCACATGGGAGGCCATGTGCTCGAGAGGTCCTGTGAGGGGGTCAGGAACTCACAGCCTGGCACGGATATAAGGAGAAAGACCAATGACCCTCACAAGGCAGGGAGGCAAGGGACTCTCTGCTGTTCCCTCTGCCTGGGATATCCTTCCCTTCATGTACACGGGCCAAAGCCCACTCATCCGCCAGCACCCAGCTGTCAGAGTGCACAGCTGCTCGGAGCAATCTTGGGCAGACCGTGCCCTAGTCCATACCGTACCCTGGGAAGTGACCTGCTGGTCCCTTACGTGCCTGTCTCCCCTGCTAGGCTGTGAGGAGCTGAGCCCCGGGACTGGGCACGGGGCTGCACCTGGCACACAGTACGTCCTCAGTAACTGTTGTATGGAAGCCCAAGGGAGGGGAGTCCGCAGGATCCAACAGTGAGTAGGGGTGGGTACCTGAGCATGCGGACAAGGGCAGGGATGCCGCCTGACTTGAAGATGGCAAGAAGCCCCTCGCGGTGGTGGGACAGGTTGTGCAGGATGCTGGTGGTGCACCGGGCCGTGTCCAGGTCACTCGTGTTCTGCATGGTGCGTACCACGGCCGCCACCAGCTGGGGCGAGCCCATCAGTGCCCGCCGCGACGCCTCTTTCTTGGACAGCTGGTTCACAATCATGGCTGCCTTGGTCACTACCACCTGCGGGGGAGGCGGAGGGATGGGAAAAAGTGACCAGATGGGCCAGGCCAGCTGCCCCTGTGAGATGGAGGGGCCCGGTGACCCCCTCCACAGAGTTCAGAGGGACCCTGCTCAGACTCCCCAGCTGATGGGGCCCAGGGTAGGGCTGTCCCCTGTAGACACCTGACCTCTCCCCTCTCGGCCCCGCCCCCACCCTGGCCAGGCCCCCCACGGACCGGGTCCTCATCGTTGAGCAGTTTGGTGAGTTCAGGCAGGGCCCGGGTGGCCAGCTCGGCGTCGTCCTGGTAGTTGATGAGATGCACGATGGCCGACTTGAGCAGCTGGGACGGCTCGGCCAGCCGCTGCAGGTTGGTGCTCTGGCCCTCCACCTGGGTGGCCAGAAGCAGCGAGCTGTCTTCCCCTGTCACGCCAGGACACATGGCCTCCCGCACCCGCTTGGCTCTGGCCGTCGTGGACATCTGGTACTCCAGGTCACCTGGGGGGTGGGGGCAAGGGGCAGGGACTGAGCTGCGGGAGGTGTATGGTGGGCGGGGGGGGGGGGGACACTGGGGACAGAGCAGGCCTTGTAGACAGCCCACCTGGGTTCTCTGGGCTGGCTCCCACCCCGACCAAGGCCCCAGCAACACCCATCACGCGGTTCTGCCTCTAACCAGGGGACGCCACCACTGCCTCAGTTACGTCAGCTGTAAAATGGGGCGCCACCTGTCCATCACAGGGAATTCTTAGCGGAATTAAATACGAGTTGTAAATCGCTCTGAAAAGAAAGGATGCAGCACGCACATCACTACAAGAGTGGTAGGGAGTGTTACTAGTCACAGGAATTGTTAACATTTTTTGAGTACTTACCATGTGCTTAGCAGTAAATCAAATGCTTTTCTTATATTTCCTCATTTATCTCATAATAACCCTACAAGACAAGTACTATTATACTCTCCATTTTACAGATGGGGAAACTGAGGCAGCACGCTTCTAGGAGCCCAAGCTGGGGTCTGAACTCAGACAGCCTGATTCCAGAGCCCAAACCCCAACCCTACGCCCCTCCCTTAACAATCAGGTTGGGGTAGCCGGAGACAACCTAGGTCTCCTTTCAACTCTGAAATCTCAGGATTCTAATTATATCCTTATCATCTCCAAAGGAGGCAACTCTCCCATTACATAGGCAAGCAAATAGAGGCCCAGAGGGCCACCCAGTATCACACGCAGATCAGAGGGAAAGGCGGGAGTGTGGGTTTCAGAAAGCAGGGGGTGGGTTCTCAGCTCAGACTCTGGGTTCCACCCCCTGGGTGGGTCCAGGAGTCCCACAAATAGGTGTCCAAACTTCCCAGGCAGCCCTGCCCTGGCAAGTGTCCCAATGCCCTGGGGAGAGAGAGGCCGAGGTTCCACCCTCCAATTAGTGGGGAAGGAGAAGACACCCACAGAGCTTTCCCACCTGAATGCCATACTTTGAGCTACCAACACAATGCCTGGCACTGCCAAGAAGCCTCTGCCTGCCGTCAGGAAGGAGAGCCCCGGGCGCCAAGGCTGAGTTCTGCAGGGCCTCCACCTGTCACACACCCCCCCCACCCCGTACCTGTCCCAGCTCCCACAGCTCATCCTGCTCCGTGTTTGGGGCCCTGGAGGCCCCTGTAGACAGCGGTCCTCGGTCCCACATACTCCAGCCCCAGCCGGAAGCCCGAGGGCTGGGAGCCAGCAGCTGGGTCGTCAGGCCACCACTGGCCTCAGTTTATCTGTAGGTCTCCTCCTACACCCATCAGGAGTCCCACCTCCCTGTCAAACTTGAGGCTCCTGGAGCAAAAGGACCATCTTCCCCAATAATCCATGGGTCCCCTAAGGGCAAGAGTGATGCCTCAACATTATACCGTAAGTTCATCGAGGGCCAGGGCCGTGCCTTCAGACTGGCAGGAAGGGTCTCGGCGTCCCCCTCCATCTGAGAGGTTCCAGGAAGAGGAATCTGCCTCCCTCTCAGATGGGGGCAGCCTCAAGTCGCTGTGCCTCCTCCCTCAGACAGGGGCCGCCTAAAGTCTGCCTCCTTTTGCCCCGACCTCCCTCCAGGGCCCAGGCTGGTTTTCTGCTAAGTGCTTCCGTGGAACAGTTTCCACGCAACAGTCCCCAGAGACCCTGACCTTGGCTCTGGGGCACCTGCGTGTAGGTGGTGGTCTTCCTGAGTGTGTACTGGCGCCCGCAGGCCTCATCCTCTTCCATGATGCCCTTGCTGCTGACCGAGGGCACACAGGTGTTGGCACCCGAGTGGATGCCAGAGTCATAGGTGTATGTCTGCTGCCACTCAGTCACCTTGATGGGCTGTTCGACCAGGTTCATCACTTCCATGGCGGCTGCTGGGGACACAAAGGAGAGATAGGAGATCAGCGGGCTCCGGTGAGGTATCCCACGACCTGGCCCGGTCCCCAGCTTCAGCCCATCCCCAGGCCCAGGGAGGGACTGCCCACAGTGGGATCCCCAAGCGTGGGTCCTGGGCCTAGATCTCTAACCTCCAGCCCAGGGTGGAGGGAGCCCCATGGGCAGCGGGGCAGTAAAGAGTCAGATGCCCTAACCCAGCCCTGGGCTCGCCCACCTTACTGTCCCCACCCAACACTCCCAGAGCAAAAGGCACTCAGGGCCTCTAGCAGCTTCTGGGGTCCTGCAGACCCACCCCCATGCACTGGGGTTCCCTGGGAAAGTCTCTGGTGAGGCATGTACACCCCAAGCATTGGACAGGAAACTGGGCGGGGCAGGGAAGCAGTCCGACGGGTTTCTCTGGAGAGCCCCGGAGGCTGCTGGGAGCCGTCAAAGGCTCCCTTGGAGACTCCAGGATCTCAGGATCTTTCCTGAAGATGGGGCAGGGTCACAAGTGACCCCAGGGGCCCAAACCCTGAGATCCCTGTTTCTCCAGCACCCCAGCTCCTAGAAGCCTTTTCCAGAATTCTGAGCCCCACTGACCGGCTGCAGTATCAGCCACATACTACTGGGCTAGTTCACCTCTCCGCAGAGCCCAACCCTCATTTGCAAAATGGGGTAACGCCCCGTCCCTTGCAGGTTGTCGTGAAGGCTAGATTGGTAAAGGACCCAGCACGGTGACGGGCACATAGTAGGTACTCAATGTTGGTGGCCATGGCCGTGGATCAGGGCCACCTCTCCCTGGGGGGGGGGCAGTTCTCACTTCCTGTCTTCCTAGAACCCAGGCGGGGGCAGGCCTCGGGAGGGTGGTCACTGCTACTCAGGCACCCCTCCCTCTCCCTGCAGACTTGGGGGCACTTGAGGTTCATGAATTGCTGGGCCCTACTGTGGACCAGGGTGGTGAATTCTCACTTGGTCTGTTTGGCTTCCGGGTCGTGGGAGCTGACCCCCAGAGTCCGGCCCCTGGAAGGAGAGGCAAGGGAAGCGGTGCTCCAGAGAAGGCCTACCCCGTGCCAGACCGTTCACGAATGCCGTCATCCACACAAGCAGGGGCTCCCCCCTTGACGGACAGGGAAACTGAGGCTCTGCCAGGGGAGGTGGCACAGCAGAGAAATGGCAGAGCTGGGACCAGGCAGAGGCGTGAGGGACACCCCTGCCTGTGGCTTCTGCACACTCAGTGTGGCCTCAGACAGCAAACAGACCACAGCCCGGTCCACCCATGTAGGTGGACACGACGCAGCCCCTCAAATGGGACTCATGATGGGGGACCGGGTCAGGCCCAAGGTGGTTCAGCAGGCTCAGCCTGGCCCCAGCCCAGGAACCAAGATCCCAGGGCCACCCTCAAGGAGGATGAAGGAGCCTCGGGCCTTCCTGCCTTTTATGGTGACACCGGCTCCTTCCCCGCCCGTAAGCGCACCTGGAACAGGCGGAGGCAGGAGCCGGCCCGGTTGAAGCCGCCTCCTTCCTCTCCTCCCTTCACCCCAAGTGACTCAGAGTTTCGAGCTGATAAACAGAAGCAGGCCCAGAACGCTCCAGACAGCAGGCTCCGTGCCACCAGCTGCACCCAGCTGCTTCCCAGGCCCCGGCCAAGCTCAGCTATTTCAGGACGAGCCCCCCGCCCCCGCCCTCACCACACACTGGAGGTGGGAGAGAGAAAGAATAGAGGAGTTTGGAGGAGCAAGCCTCAGAGTCACAGAGCCGCCCCTGGGGAGGAGACAACCCCGGGGAGGAGGCCTTGGACATCCCAGTGCTGCAGAAGGGAGGTCAGACTCTACCAGGATACACAGCTGCTTCGACCCTGTAAATGCCACCACGCCAGGCACAGGGCTGAGCCGACATCTGGGCGCTGAGCCTTACAGGCAGATCTGCTCAGGACGGACTGGAAATCTCCAGCCCCGATCAGTAAGAACACCCCATCCAAGCCAGGAAGAGCCCCTCCCCAGCACAGACCGCCACCTACTCCTGGGACTTCTCAGCCCAGCCAGAGGGGCACAGGCCTCACCCTGAACCTTAGGGATCACCCCCCCACCCCTGGCTGGCCCCATATCCACAGGGACCACCGAGGTCAAGGCTGGCCGCAGGAGGGGCATTTTCCCAGCAGGCCCTTCACGCCCCCCCCACCAGCCCAGGCCTGGAGCCAAGAGAAGCTGAGGGCTGGCAGCTGCCCAGCGCAAGACAGAGACCACACCGAGGTCAAAGGATCCATGGGGGAGGGGACACTCAGCTGCTTTACTGTCAAATGAATCTCACGCTTCCCTCGAAGCCGCTCTGGCCGGCATTTTATCATGCCCAACTTCCAGCTGAGAAGACTGAGACACCCTCTGAGAACAGGGCAGCGCTCTGCTCACACCCTTGCTCCACACCGGCCTACGGCCCACTAAACAGGGCTGCTCCCCTGGCTCCTAACAGGGAACGCCCTGCAGTCAAGGAGGGGGGTGGCCGGGGCCTGGGTAGAGCTGAGCCCCTTGCCAGAGGGTGGAGAGGCTGGAGAGGCCAAGGGCGCTCACAGTTGGAGGCAGAGCACTGGCTGCGAAATCGGGAGTCCCAGGTCCTGGTCCTGGTCCCAGCTCTGCCACAAGCTTACTGGTGTCCTTAGACGATTACCTGCCCCCCTGTGCTTTGTCCATAGAAAGCGTGGCCCAGCTGATCTCAGAGGAATGTTACTATCTAAGACTCAGGCTTCCCACAACCGACCAGAGAAGGCCGAGGGTGGGCCAGGGGAGAGACAGCACACAGTTTAGAGAGGACACACACCAGAACGCTTCTCGAGGAAAGGATCCCGGGGTGAGCTCCTCCTGCAGCAGGAAGGCGAGGAGTCAGACCTCAGGCAGGACTGTCAGGCCGCCCCACCTTTCTCCTCACCGGCTCCCAGGAGAACCAGGGGAATTCTCTCACCAAGAAACAAAGTGCTGTTTTGGCAGTTCCCAGGGTGGAGGGGGCCGCACCCAGCTGGGTCTCACCCCTCTCCACCCTGGACCCGGAGCGGGACCTGCCACAATGCCCCCGGACAGGGCCAGGGTGGAAGTGGGCGAGACGGGCGCGGCCCTGCCCACGCTCCGGCCAGAGCCGGGCAGAGCAGACACGGGGCGGCTTTCCGCCTTGCACGGGGGGCCTTTGTTTCGCAGTCTGCTCTGACTGCCGGCGACACAGGAGGCCGAAGCCTGCTCAAGAGCTCACAGGGTGGGGTGGGGACAGTACCAGGGACAGGAAGAGGAGCCTGGGCCCTGGAGAAGGAATGCCAAGGGGCCTCCCCACGGAGGTCCACACTGGGTAGGAGCATGCAGGCAAGCTCTGGACATACCCTGCCCTTCATTCCCACTTCCTCCCCAGCAGGGGCACCCCAAGTCCGAGGTGTCCCGGCACAGTGTGCTCCAGTCCTGACATTCAGAATCACGGCCACCAGGGCGCCTGGCCGGGGGGTCGGAGGAGCAGGCAGCTCCTGGTGCCGGGGTTGTAGTTTCTAGCCCCACATTGGGTGCAGCGATCGCTTAAAAATAAAATTTTTTTTAAAAAACGAAATAAACCAATACAAAAACCCTGCCACCAGACCTACCTCAGGCCCCTGCCCCCAGCAGCACCGCGGTCAGTGCTGGGCACAGCTGGGCCGGGCTGCAGGATGCCAAGTGTCACCGAAACACCTGGAAACAAGGACGGAATGGGCCACCCAGGAGGCCTGCTGGAAGGAGGCTTAGACACATTGCACGAGAGCTGGAAGAGTAGGCAGGGCCCTCCAGAAGCTCCTTGGGCCAGAGGCCAGCACCCTGTGCAGACGCCAATCACAGGCTCAGTGACAGAGGAAGGGGGCTGTGGGCCAGGCAGGAGAGCCTGGGTGTCAGGGGATGGGACCCATCCAGCCCCGCCACTCACTGGCTGCGTGCCCTCGGGCAAGTCACCCCATTTCCTTAAGCCCCATATTCCTCATCTGGAAAATCGAGTTGATCAAGGCACTTGTTTCTTCAGACTATATATGGCGGATCTAACACAGCCAGGGCCCTGGAAGCCCTCTGTCAACAGTAAGAGCCCAGGCGAGCTTCCCTCTATTAGCCGAGCGAAGACATGGCAGAGAAGGCAGCCAGTAGAGTCGGGCCTGGCAAGTGGCCAGCAGCCAGCCTGCTTTTTGGGACCCAGGACCACGGAGGGTGTCTGCCTCCCAGCCCCAGGCTGGAGCCCCAGGAGTGGGGTGGGGTGTGGCTGGGGAGGATTTCTGTCTGCTCCGGAGGGGAGACACTGCTCTGCCCACTGCCCTCTCCCCTCTCCCCAGTCACATGTGCTGCTTCCTGCAGCCAGGGGTGGCCAGGCCGGTCAGGCCGGGACATTCCCCACATAGCAGTCCCAGGAGAGAGGCTGGGTTGAGCAGGGTCACCAGCCCCCACCCTTCCCCGCTGTCTCTGACTCCAGCAGAGATTTGGCCAGCCGTCCCAAGAACAGACAGAAACAGACCCTAGAAAAGTAGAGACAGACTTGACTGCTTCCCTTGAGAGCCCTGTCTCCCCCATCAGGCTGGGGCTTCCCAACGAGGCCTCTCCCCTGAGACTGGTGGCTCCTGGAGGAAACACCCCACAGAGGAGAGGTTCCTCGACAGATTCGGTAGTCTCTCCTTTCAGAATGGTCATTCCAAGCAGGCAGACTGAAGTGGGCACCACGTATGGCCAGGGCCCTGGGGACAGGAGAAGACAAGAGGAGCCCATCCTCCTGGATGCTTCCGGAGGAAAACCCTCACTTCCGGTCTGGAGAACAGCCCAAGCTGCTGCCCAGGACTGGCTGGGGGTGGGGGAGGCTCAGGTCAGGCCGTCCCAGCTGCTGTTTGTTTTCTTCCTTCTGGGCTCCTTCCCAAAGCAAACAAACCAGGGTGGGAAAATGAAGGGGACTCGAGGAGAGGGAAATGCAGGGCCAGGTGGCTTGACCCTGAGAAGCCCCGGGCTCCCCTGGAGAGGGCTCTAGCTGGAGCTCCCGTCGCTGCTGCTGACCCTCTGTGGGCATAAACCCAAACCCAAACCAGGGCTCCTGAGAATGGAAAAACCCTGCACCCAGCCTCAGGAAACAGCAAAGGGCTGACTTGTGTCAGTGAGGCACCACAAGCCAGTGCCCCCAGGGGGGGCCTGGGCAGCCCTGACCCCAGCTGGTATCCCCTCCCAGGGTTTCACTCTCCAGGGATCTGCCTGACCCTCTCCCGGAAGTTCAGGGAAGAACCAACCCTGAGTTCCCTGTTCTGCATTTGCTGGAGAAAACTAGGATTCGGATAAAGGTTTGGTTCACATTTGTTGTTGTATACAGACCATGAGATCATCAAGACAGAGGCTAAGAAACAAGAGAGAGGAAAGAAACGTTAGTGGCGGGATTATGGAGTGGGATTGTGGATGATTTTTTTTTTCTTCTGTAAACTTTTCTAAACTTCCCAATTGTTTTTTACAATGATCAGATATTACTTTTTCAATCAAGAGGGAGGAGGAGTCATAGTCTAGCCTCCTCCTCACCCCCAAATAAGAAGTATACCGATTGCCCAGCCCCATCCCAACTCTGCCTGCCCCTGACACTCAGCCCAATGTCCCTACAGCGGAGAAGGAAAGCAGGCCTGTGAAGTCCACTCGGCAGACCACAGAGAATAGAGCTTCTTGTCCTGAGGTCCCCCAAAGCCTGAGGTGCCAGGAGGCTGAGCAAAGAGCTTTCTCTCCAGGCCTGGCCAAGGAAGTTGCTAGAAATTGGGGCAGTCCATGCCCCTAGACCTCCATCAGATTCAACCATGTCCCAGGAGAGAGGCCTCAAAATGTCACTTGCAGGGACACAAACGAGGGTGACCTCCCCCAGCCACACCTCTCTTTCTCTTCACAGGGGTCACTGGGCCACCCGGCTCATGGATACCTGTCCCTCTTACCGCCAGGACTCTCTTCTCCCAAAAGACACAAGACTGTGAGTTTCCCCAGGGACCCCAACAGACCTCAGACTGGCACCAAAGGTATGGACTCCTGCCTGCCGTCTCTCCTGGGCACGATGGCCCTCCTCCAGCTCCCGCAGACAGAGCCCTGCTTCCTTCTCTTCAGAGAAAAGTCACCTCTGACCTTCCATCTCTCCCTCTTACTCAGCAACACAAGATCTCATCTCCAATAGACAGGAAGTTCTTCCTCCTGTCTGGCCTCCATTCCTTCCCTAACAGCATCAGTCCCAATGGCTCTTGTGTCCCCAGGGGTGATGGAAAACCACAAGCCCGACACCCTCTTTATAGCATCCGCCAGGACTGAGGTCACTCTCTTTCCTTCTCTGTCACATGAAGGCCCCTCAGCCTTCTCTTCTCCAGGATGAATAATCCCCATGCCCGGGGTCCCCTCTTGACCTCAAGGGATCTAAAAGCCCAGTGCTGACAGGCTCCGTGCCCAGGCTGCACCCCCACACACAGAGGCTCCGTTTCCCAGGCCCATTCTGGTATCAGGTGCCCACCTGCAAAGGCGCCAGAGCCAGGCAGGTCTGAGAGGACAGTGACACCAGCCCCTCCCTCAGGGACCAAAGCTCTGGCTGACCCCACCCCCATCACCGGAGAGGCCCTCCCAGTCTCCCCGGCTCCCGGGCTCCCAAGCAGAGGACAGCCAGCTCTCGGCCCCAGAGCAGCCCGGCAGTACGGACTGGTACAATCCTACAGCACAGTGGCCCTAAATCTGACTCTGATTTCTCTCTCCTCCCCAGGGACCAGGCTCCCCTTTATCTTGGCACAGCCCCAGCCCCCAGCAAAGCAGGAAGCCCCACTTCCTATGCAGGGACAAGCCCAGAACAGCCCAGGATCTGGCCCAGCGCAAGCCAGGAGGCAGCAGCAGCTTTGACCCCTGCCCTCCTCTCTCCCCCACCAGCCTCCTCCACACATGGCCACAGCCCCTGGCCTTGGGGAGATAGCCCCCTCCCCCAGGAACTAAAAACCAAGCCATGGAGGCTTCAGAGGGCTGGAGGCTAGGACATGAGTCACCCCCTCCTGACGAACCTGCCCCCACCTTCGCCACCCACACAAAACTTCCTGGGTCATCTAGAATTCTCTTCTCCCCAAACTCCCAAGCAGAGGCTCTCAGAGAGCAGTGGTAGGCTCTTTCCAGAACTGCACTGGGGTGACACATGATACAGCAGGATGGGCTCTGGGCTTGGAACCAGAGGACCCAAAGGGTAGTCTTGCCTCTGCTTGGGTCTCGCTGTGCAACCTTGGGCAAGTTACTTGACTCTCCTGAGTTTCAGTTTCCTCATCTGCCGAATGGGCTAATGATACCTGCCTCTAGGGACTGTCGTAAGGAATAAGTGAGAAAGCTCGAAGAAAGTGCCTGGTATCTGTAACGTCCTCCCGTGCCTTTTTAGTTACCATTTGTCAAGTACTTATTGGGTAGTGGGTATTACTTCCATTTTGCAAGGTCACTGAGGCTCAGAGAGATGAAGGGAACTGACCAAAGCCACCCAGGTAATGAGTGGCAGAGCTGAGATTCAAACCCAGCTCAGTCCACGCCCATTTCACTGTGCTCAGAACCGGCCCTTGGTGACATCTCTCCAACTAAACAGCCCTTCCACTGAAGGTCAATCACCCGTCTCATTCTCAGGTGGCTCTTCTCCCCAACCCCTCATCAGGACCTGCCCCTGGAGCCTCCAGGAGGGAATCCTTCCTACACATTCTCAAAGCCGGGGCCCTGGCAGCCCAAACAGAGGTTCCAGAGGGAATGGGGGTGGGACAGGGTGGAGAGGGCTCCTGTCACCCAAGCTGGTGCTTGATCTAGCAAGAAATGACTCATTGGATCCTACCTTTTCCCCCTTCCGCCTCCCGTCCCGAGAACCACCAGTTGCCACCAGGCACCTCCTAGCAATACCGCCTCAGTATTATCTTTTGATCACAGCCACAAACCCGATTAGCTAAACTAATTATTTAACCAATGTAATTACAATGCCTTCCCCTCCTCCACTTTGGCACACAGAAGAGGGAAAACAGGTTATTTTTGCCCAAATTCCATGACCTCTTGGCTCCTCAGAGGTACACTACCCATTAGAGAAGAAGGATGGGGTCCCTCCTCAGCCTCCCCCTAACCCAGGGCACTTCATGGAGACGGGTCTGACCCCTCCCCGCTCCCCCAACTACAGCGTTGAAGAGGTGGTAGGGTCTTCCCAACTGAGTCAGGCCAAGCAGCCCTGATTCCCTCCAACACTCCCTTCACCCCAGGACTGAGGGACAGCCTGGCTCTTATATTTCCCCTCTGGTCCCCTCCAACACTCCCTTCACCCCAGGACTGAGGGACAGCCTGGCTCTTATATTTCCCCTCTGGTCCCCAAGGGGGCTGGCATCCAAATCCCTGCAGAAAGACCACATTTCAGATTTTTAAAAACCCGGTGCTGAAAGCCTGGTGATCTCCAACTCTGCCCAGGGAAGGGGCTCTTAGGAAATTGGGGTGAAGGGGGCCCTCGTGCAGCTCTCCAGAAACCTTCTCCCCCATAGCCTGTCCCACTCGCCCCACCCAGCTCTCAGGAAGGGGTGACTGGGTGACTGACGGCAAAAGCCTCCAGAAGGAATGCACCTTCAAAATCCAGAAATCAAATGGAAACCAAACCCCAGGCTCCACACTCATCGGCCTCAAAGACCAGCCAGCTATATAACCTTGGGGGATGGGGTAGAGGGGAAAAAAGGCCAGAACAATCGCTCCCCCCACCCTCGTCAGTTTGGCCGGGCCCTGCCCCACCCCCATTCCTGGGGAGGGGGCAAAGCTTGGGAGAGAGCCACCGGCGCAGGCCTCAAGCGAGGGGGTGTGGTGGTCCCCGGAGGCAGGAAGAGAAGGAAGAAGCTGCTTCCCCTTTGGCCCACCCCCGCACCCCTGCCCCCACCTCGGGCCCCAGGGGCCCAGCAAACAGGATGGAGGTGGGGGCAGGGAGGACAGGGTCAGACGCAGGCACTGGCCCTGGCTCAGCCGGGCCGCCTGGGGGAGGGGGCTTTGCCCCAAGACGCACCCCCTAAGCCTGGGGGAAAGCCCTCGGGCAAGCAGGCAGGAAAACCCGCAGAGAAAGCTGCCGTGAATACTTCCTCCTAGAAAGTTTGTTTGGGGTGATTTTTTTTCAACAATAAGAGGTTAGAGAAGAGTAGTCCCGTTCCCCTGTCGACACTCGGGAAGCAGCAGCTACTGGAAACTGGGCCAGGGAATTCTCCCACCAGGCACGACCCCTGCGCTCAGACCCCAGTCCGAGCCACGGGTGCCAGACACCAGCTGGGCGCGCAGCCGGGCCCTGCGCCAGTCCCGCTGTCATCCCATCCCACCTCCTATGGCAGAGCCCTAGCCCGGCACCCACCCGGGCGGAGGGAGGCGCCGCAGGTACAGTACCGACGAGGCCAGGGAGCTGGAGGGCTGGGCCTCTGGACTCCGAGTGCTCACCTGCTCCGCAGGTGGGGCCCGCGTCGCTGGGAAAATATGAGCTCGGCCCCCACGGTTGGGCAAGCCGGGCGCAGACAATAGGGCCCCACCCAAGCCTGGGGGAGTAGAGAGGGAGGGAAAGCGAAGATGACGCGTGAGGTGGGGTGAGGGTGGCCCCAAAGATACCAGCGGCAGCAAGTTTCCCAAACTGTACATTCCTGACTACAGAGTGAGCCCTGGGACGCAGAAGAGCAGGGCAAAGTCTCCCTTGCAGGAGTCAGGGCGAGAGTCGGGGACGCAGCGTCGGGCGAGCTCCACGGGCCGCGGGTCAGGCGCGACCCCAGAGTCACCTGCCCTCATCCTTCCCCGCCCTTCTCAGATCTCCAGCTCACGCAGCCCCCAGCGCACTCGGCCCGAACCTCGCGCCCCCAGAGTCGCCGCGCCCAAGGACCCCAGCGCGCCCCCTGCCGCCGGTGCAGGGTGGCGCTCCCTGGCTCGCTCCCTCACCTGCCCGGGGACGGCGGGGATCGGCCTCGCGGCCGCTCGCCGCCCTTCCCTCGCCCCAGCGATCCCTGCCCCGATCGTCCGCACCTGCTTGTGGAGCCTGGCCGGGCTGGGTGTAGGGGTCGGGCCGGGCTGGGAGCCGGCGCGGGCAGCGATCTGAGCTCGGCGCGCTCGGGCGGCGGCTGCTCCGGACTCTGGCCAAGGCAGCAACTCAGTAACCGAACAAAAGGCGAAGGGACCTGACAGCCAAGCCACGCCTCTCGCCCCTCGAAGCTCCGCCCCTGAGGGAAACGCCCACCCACTGATGAAGGTTCACTGGATGCCTCTCCCGGCAGTCCCATCGAGGGGCGGAGCCTCGCGCCCAGTTCTCTTCCACCGCCGTCTCTGTTTATCCGCTGGCCATTGGCCCCAGGGACTGCTAGTCGGCTCTGGGGACGGCCCCCAACTTGAGGTTCCATCCTCACTCCTTACCTATTGGCAGATAGAAGGTTACTTCCTCCTGATTGGACAAGGGATTGTCAGTAAGACTAAGGAAAGAACCAATGGGAAGGATGGGGTGTGTCTTGCCCCACCCTAGCTCTGAGCAGGTGAGACTCATTACTCTCCCCTTCCCCCCTACCTGTCCAACAGGTGAGTCAGGAGGCGCCATGGGAAAGGACAGACGCCTTTAGAGACCAGCCAACTCAGCGTCAGGCATGATGCTTCTTTGGGCTTATTCACCCTTGCCACAGAGGGATAATAACATATTTGTATAGCACTTCATAGGCTTTTTTTTTTCTGGGTTGGGATTTTTTCCCCAAAGATGGAGTGCTCATGAGATTTCGAATCAGAAGGCCTGAGTTTGGGTTCTGCCACTTAGTAACTATATGATCTCAGCCAGTTACTTCATCTTTCATCCTGTTTCTCCTCATCTGTAAAATGGGTACATTAGCTGTATCTGTCTCATGGGAGGGGGTGCGGGAATAAAATTAAGGTTTGTGAAATCACTTGTTAAATATTAGAATTTAAAGACATGGAGGTGGGTTTTTTTTAATTCTCATGAAAATTCTGAAAAAAATTTCAGGACAACGAAATAAGCCTCATTTCAATGATGGGGAAGCTGAAATTCAGAGAAGTCATAAAACAACAAAATGGCATATCCTACACTAGAACCCCTTTCTTCTCATTTCAAGGCCCACCAAACCCATGTTCTCCTGGTGGAATAATATGTCAAAGCAGCAGGGAGGGGTGGGGGGAAAGGCAAAAACAAATATTCTGGGCAGAGACAGAAGAGCAATGATTTGGGACAAAGATAGGGAAAGTAGTAGTGGGTTTGGGAAAAAAATCAGACATCGGATCTAAAGGAAATCAACACTAGCATAAAAGAAATGGGGCAGCAGCCCCCTCATTAGCGGAAGATTGTGGCTTAGTTATCAGAAAGAACTTACCAATAGGCAAGCAAGTGAAGAAGACGGGGTCTTTCCCTTCTGTGGTTAATGAAATGGATGCCTCCTCCTCATGGACGTATAGTATGCTGAGGTTACTACGGATATCCGTTCATCAACACTTAAGTATTGAGCACCAACTGTATGCTAGGTACCAGATTAGACCCTGGTAACACAGAAAACCAAAATGATCCCAACCTTCGAAGGGTTCCCAGAGAGCTAAGAGTAAATAGGTCACCTTAGCCACTCCGAGTGTGTGGGAATCGGGGGAGTGCTTGTCATGAAAAGGTCCTCCCTCAAACAAGTTCTATAGTCCCAAAGCTAGCACCCAGGGTGGGCTGGGTGAAGACAGCCCAGCAGTATCCTTGACTACTTTCCCACCAGAGAAAGGAATGATGGCCAAAACATTCTCACACCTGAGGCCTGTGCCATCCAGGAAGCCTTCCTGGAGGGGGCCAGGGAGACATCAACATCCCTAACCAGGTATCATCCCACATGCCAGGGCCACTGTCCTTCACTTAGTTTCCTTGACTCCCCCTCCTCTTGCTTTCCTGAGGATCTTCCTCCCCACCTTATCCCTGCCCACCCCTCCACCTGCTCCCCCCAGCCCCCAGCCAGGCAGTATAGTGGCCAGCCCTCAGCTTGGGAGGAATAGCGCTCCCAAGCCTAGGGTTTCACTTCCTCCCTCTCCCTGCTCTCTCCATCCCCTGCCCATCTCCCCACTGCCACCCCTGCACACAGACACACACACTTCCCAGATCCAAGCCTGACTTCACTCTTTCCTTCCTCTCTCCCTCTCTCTGCATACGGGCTGGTTGATGACAGGAGTGGAAGAGCCTGGTGGAGTAGAGGGGCACAAATAGGGCTTCAGAATAAAGCCTCTGTGTGTGTGTGTGTGTGTGTGTGTGTGTGTGTGTGTGTGTGTCTCCCCAGAATGTTCCCTGCACGTCAGCCTGGAACAAGCTGCAACAGGCTGGCCTCAAAGCCAAGCATCAGGCTGGGACTGGGTGGAGGCACCACCCACAGCATCAGGAAAGACTGGAATAAGAGCTGTGACTCCTCCCAGATCAAGGGATTTTGGGCACATTTATTAAGCACCTACTGTGCGCCTGCCAGGCACTGAGGATTCATCTGTAGGATACAGAAAAGAATCAGAAAATGATGTTTACTGCAATGAGCTGCCTGTGCAGAGGATTTGGTCTCAAGGGGCGAGGACGTGCCTAGGGACAGGGATGAGAGTCACTGGCCACAGTCTCCCCAGTAACTTGAACTTGAAGGAAAAGCCACAGGAACATCTTACCCAGTCCCCTTCCTCCACGCCTTTAAAGGCAGGGATTTCTCTGTTTGACAAATCTCCAGGAATTTTCACCTCCCTTCTATGAATACCCTTGTCTCCTTTTATTCTAAGTTCCTTATTATGCCTAGCTTCACTTCGTATTCCTGAATTTTAAGCTCATTTCTCTTGCCCAGAGCTCAGTGGAAGCAGAGTCCTTGGGCCATGAAGAACACAAACGGTTCATGCAGACTTGCAGCTTGCTGGGTTTGCAGAGTAACGAAGGAAAGGGCACCAAGGGGCTCATCCCAAGCTGCCCTAGAGACGAAGTTACCAGCAAACAGGTGTATGATGAGGGTCCAATGTTGGGGCGGGGGAGTTGGTGGGGCCCAGAGAGGTGCTCCCTGGGGGAAGGTGAACAACAGCCAGGCCGCTCTCCTCAGCTCATCCTCCGCAGGCCTCTGGGCCATATAAGGAGGTGGGAGAGATGCTGTTGTCTTCCTTCTCAGTCCCCTCTCTGTCAGGGATTTAGATGTGCAAAAGCCACACACACACACACACACACACACACACACACACACACACACACGTCTGCACTCATACCTCCGGGATACACACTGATGGGCCCAGATTCAGATATCCAAACGCCAGGAACGTCAGCACGCTCTCCCCAGCACGTGCATGCGCGCGCGCGCGCGCGCACACACACACACATACACGTACACACACGCCCTTTTCCCCTCCTCTTTGACCCAAGGTGGCCTCAGATATGGCCACCTCTATAAAGGAAGATGGGGGGGCACCTGAGTGGCTCAATCGGTTAAGCATCTGACTTCAGCAGGTCATGATCTCGGGGTCCTGGGATCGAACCCCACAAGACTTCCCGAGGAGTGGGGAATCTGCTTGTCCTTCTCCCTCTGCCCCTCCCCCCACTTGTGCTCACCCGAGCTCGCGCGCTCTCTCTCTCTCTCAAATACATAATTATAAAAAAAATCTTACAAAGGAAAGTGGGGTGAACAGATGGGTGGCTAAACTTCGGGCTGATGACGTTGCCTTTCCACAGCAGGAAAGAAACACAGGAACTGGAAGTTATTCCTGCAGGGGGAGCAGACCGGAATCAAAGGCAATGCAAAGAGCGGGAAGCATCTTAAACGTGGCCCTACTCTTGGTCCTGGGGCAGAGCCATCCACAGGCGTGGGGAAGGGGCCTCTGCCCTGGTCCTCTCACGGGGCAGAGTGAGGGGGAGGACCCCCTCCATACAGGAACAAGGGGAGGCGTCTACACAGCGTTCATACCTCTCCCCTTTGAGACCACACTCTGGACGGGGAAAGTGGAATTCCCTTCCTGGAGCTGACCCTGCTTTGGCGGCCTGTAGTTCTCTTGTTCTGGCTCCTTCTGCTGAGAATGGACACACCAGCATGCATGTTATGTGCACACCTGGGCCAAGGGTGACAGGGGCAGGCATGGCGGAGGGATGCACGCCGCGGACATGCCGCTGGGGAACCTACACACACGTGCTGGAAGCCGTTTGTCGTGTGCTGGTGAGTGGGGAGTCAGGGGTACAGAGGGAAGGGGAGATGGCCCAGGACTGGGGGTCAGGGAACAGTTATCCCCAGGCCGCTATGTTCTGAGAAGGAATCAACTCTCGATTCCATCTTGGCCTTTCAGGTCGCCGTGGGGGTATACTTGTCAAGGTGTATCTTCCTTAACAATTTGTGAACTCGATTTGTGACTAATTTAGATCTCTGCCTGTGGGCCTCCATCTGCACTCCGACCCCTGCCCGCTGGTGTCGGGGTCGGGGGGATTGCTCAGTGAGATCCCTTCGGGGCTGGGGTGACTGCGGCAGAAGAGCCCAGGGCTCCCAAGCTCGCCTGGGTGGAGGAGGGCCAGGCCTTCCTGGGAGCAGGAGCACAGAGGAGGGTGCAAGTCCCCTGGGAGGGGGGTTGCTCCTGCTTTTTGTGCTGCCCTTTGTCCAGGGGAGGAGCCTGGAGGACAGAGACGGCCCACAACCTGGTCCTGAGGGTGTGTGCCCAGCCAGCCCGGGAGGGCTCTTAATTATAGAGGTCGCTCCCTAGACACTTCCCTGCAAGGCGTGTGGGCGGGGATGGAATGTCAAAAGGAAAACAGGGAGACAAGAAAACAGAGATAGGACAGCCAGGAATAGCACAGGCCAGGGGGAGATACCAGGGGCCCCGAGGTGGTGGTGGATGGAGAGGCTGGAAGAGGGTCAGGACCTCTCCAGAGAGTGACTATCCCCCACTAGGTACCCCCTTTACCTACCCCAACCCCCCAAGAAGGTACGATTCCAGAATTTCAGGAACGCAACAGGATGGGCTCCGAACTTTGGGATTGATTCTTGAGCTGTGTCTCCCTGGCTTTCTGCGCAACCCCCTCCCTCTGCTGAGAGTTTGGGTGGGGGGACGCAGCAGGGGGAACCTTGCCACCTGAGTCACCCCTCTTGCTGCTCCTGGCCTGGGCGATTCCTGGAACAGGCTGACACAGCTGAGGCCCCACCCGCCAGCCCGCCTGCCTGCCCTTCCCTCTCCCAAGGAGCCAGGAGAGATGCCTGCCCTGACAGGAAAGAGAGCCTGCCCCTCCCCTGGCACACGCGTGTGCAAGCATGCGTGCGCACGCGCAAACACACACACACACCAATGACAGGATTTCTCCACCTGTGGAGAGTCCTTGGGAAAAGGAAGAAGAAACAATCAGAGCCTCCTTCCTTGTATATATAGGGAAACTGAGGCTAGAACCAGGAAAGGAACATCCCCAAGGTCACACAAGAAAATTCCCAGCGGGGCTGGAACTGGAACCTTGTCTCCTGCCCACCAAGCCCACTGGTCCCACCAGTCTAGGTCTTTTCTATCTCAGCAAAGTTGGGGTGCGGTGTATGTGTTAGGGGGAGGTGACAACGAGTTTTGTGGGAAGTCACGTCGTGGTGGGACTTCAGGAGAAAAACTTTGGGATTCAAGAGCCAGGGCTGGGGGGCCAGTGGGGCCTTGCTGGGCTGGCCGGCCCTCCCAGGGGTGGAGTTCGGTAACCTCTGCTCACTGCGGCTCGAGCCTCCACACCAAGAGGGCACCACCCAGAGCCACCCCCGTGGATTTCGCAGGGACTTCCCCCCCCCCCCGCCTCCCGGGTCTCCAGGCCCCAGACTCCAGCTGGGCGGGACCTGCTACGAGAATCCCTTCTTCCCCAGTCCCATCCTGCGGCCACCAGGGAATTTGAGAGTTGAGATCCCTGAATATTTCATCGGCACCAACTTACAGCTCATGGATAATTTATGGCGCGGCTGAGAACCTAGAAGTGGGGAGGGGGAGGGGCACCGAGCGTGGGGGCGGGTGAAGCCCGGCCTGGGCTGGCGCGGAGGGTGCTGGAGAGAGGCCAGGTCTGTGAAAAGTGTGTGTGTGCGTGTGTGCGTGTGTGTGTGTGTGTGTGTGTATAGCGGAAGGGCGCCCCAAAGCCTGGGACACTTCCATGCTTGAGGACACCAATGTATCACCAAAAAAAAAAAAAAAAAAAGCAAAAACCCACAACCACCACCAACAACCAGGTTTGTCAAAATAATTGTGCTAAAGGTTAAAGTCATGCGACAAGCATTTTCTGACTTCATTCCTATCCCTGTGTCTCTGTAACTGTGAGCATAACCTCATTTGGAGATACCGAAAGCTTTTCTATTTTCTTTTTTTTTATTTTACTTTTAAGTAATCTTTACATGCAAGGTGGGGCTCGAATTTACAACCCCGAGATCAAGAGTCACCTGCTCCTCTGACTGAGCCAGCCAGGCGCCCCCCAAAAGCTTAATGGGATGTCTTTCGTGGCTGTGAGGTCTCTAAAAGGCCCCCTGCTCCCCACATCCACCAGGGCAAGGGAGAGAGGCCAGACTCCCCACTCAGACTGGCTGAATTGTGCTCCTTCCTCGCTTCCTCCAGGAAGGCCACCAGGATTTAGACAAGTGGTGAAGGGAAAAGGAAGGCATCTTACGTGGCCGCTCCTTACTGTGCTCCAAGAACATAATAGCCCACTCTTCTCCTAAAACGAAAGATGAAAAAGGTGACCCCAAATGGAAAATGTCAAGTTCTCCTTGACTCTTCATTGGGAGTGACTTACCTTAGTGAGTTCTTCCCCAGATTCAGAGGATTAAGTACATGTGTCTGGGGGGGGGGTAAGAAAGCAGGCATGTTCTCCCCCTTACCTCAGTTTCCCCACCTGAATCAGGGGTGTGAGAGGCGCTCCCACCCCAAGGGCTGTTTGGGGGACAGAAGCGATGCTATCCAGGTGCCTGGCGCCAAGTGGGACCCAGGCAGGTGGTGATTACAGGTGAGGCGTCCATAGGTCAGCCTGGGGCTGGCTCTGGTGGGCAGCCCCGGGCCCCGACAAACTCCCACCTAATCTCTGAGTCATCTTGGGGCTCAGCCAGACTTCTAGCCTCTCTGGGCCTCAGTTTCCCCATCCATGAAGGTGGGGCCATCTGCCAGGGCTGTCCTTGGAGAGGAGTGGGAGAGCTGGATGAAGACCCCAGAGTAGGGAAGCGGCAGGGGGCATGGGCCCTGCAGCTGCTAGAACGTTTCCAGTCAGGTTATGCTGCTGGTGCGAGGGCCAACTGGACACACACAGCCTTCCAACACAGGGGAGACCCTACTCTCCTGGAGAGAGGGGAACACCAGGGTGAGACTTTAAGAACTATTGCTCAAGCCTAAGGGGGTTTTGAATTTACTGGAATTTTGGAAGAGCCTGTGGGACTTTCCCCCTCCACTGGCCCTCACTTCTCAGGACTCAAGAAGGTGCTGGTCTAAGTGACCCCAGCAAGTCTGTCCCCAGGCTCCCTAACATGGGCCCAATGCCATGGAGCTGACAATGGCGGGAGGCGGGTGGAGGGCAGGCTCTGGAATTGGGGCTGAGATGCAGAACTTGACTGCCTGCTCTTCCTTGCCGCTCCCAACCCCCCCTCCCTTCTAGAACTCCTTGCCTCCCTGGGTGGGCTGTGTAATGTGGGGGCTCTGTCACACATCTGGCCCCTAAGCCAACACCTCTCTCTCCTTTCTCTGAGCAGCATCGCTTTTGGGGAGAAGAGTTTCAAACCCAGCTCAGCTGCCACTCAATTTGAGGAACCTTCGACAAGCTGCTTCTCACTCCTCAGCTGTAGCAGAAGGGAACTGATGCCTACGTCACAAGACTGTCTGAGACCAAGTGCCCAGCATATGGTAGGTTCTCGGCGCACTGTGGTAGTGACGCTCGCTTCAGGACGGGGTCTTTCTGGGTCTGGGGACCTCTGTGGCCTCTGAGACTTGCCCTATTGTGTGAGGTCGCCATTCCCAGTCCCTTTTAGGCCTTCTCTGACTTCTACCCATTATACCACAGATGCTATGACTGATGAGGTGCTGGGTGCGGTGTTGGGGGGCGGGGTAAGGAGGGACCAGGTGAGACAGATGTGGGGGAGGCGAAGGTGTCTGCAATGGGTGGGGTTGGGAGAATGGGCTGGAGGGTGCACGCTGGGACTCGGTCTCACCGGTTTGGGGACCTAGCCTGGCAATGGGGAGACGCTGGCATCAGGGAGAGGCGGGAGGGGCTGGTGGCTGCCTGGAAGAGGAGAGCTGAGTAAGGGACACGGGGCTGCGGGCCAGGGCAACGGCGTGGAGGTGGGGAGAGGGCCTAGGCAGGGGCTGGAGGTCGGCCCCCAGGGGATGCCCCCCCCACACTCTGTCTCACCACCATACTCTCAGAGACGCCACTCTCAGATGCACGACTCAGACACACACAACACGCTTCTTAAATAGCATCCCCTCCGCTCTCCCCATCCCTCCTCCCCAGCTCTATTTTTCTGTCTGATTGATCAGACTAACCATATAATTTATTTATTGTAACATTTAGTGTTGGGGCAACTGGGTGGCTCAGTCGGTGAAGCGTCTGCCTTCAGCTCAGGTCCTGATCCTGGGTCCTGGGATCAAATCCCATGTTGGGCTCCCTGCTCAGCAGGGAGCCTGCTTCTCCCTCTGCCTCTGCCCCTCCCCACCACTCCTGTGCGCTCTCTCTCTCTAATAAATAAATAAAATCTTTAAAAAAAAATAACATTTATTGTTTACTGCAGGTCCCCCTACTGGGACGCGAGCTCCGTGAAGGCGGGGTACTTGGCCTGCTTTGCCCGCTATTGTACGCCCGGCACCTACAGAGTGCTTAGCACATACTAGGGGCTCAATAAAAATGTGCTGAGGGAGCGAACCCCTCCAGAAACACATCCATGAATGCACGCGCGCTCCTGGACCACGTGCAGAAACGCCCAGTCACCCGTGAAACCGCCACAGACATTCTCAGACGCGGGCACGCAGGCTCACACCCAGACCCACGCATGCACGCAACACACGGGCCCACAGACCTTCTTGCTGCTGCACACGCACCCTTTCAGGCTCACACCCAGCTGTCCAGATTCCAAAGCTCCTACTCACGGCAGGCACGCTCCAGCACATCCCGGCTCCCCACCCTCTCCAGTGCCAGCCCCAAGGGCAGCCCCGCCCAGAAACAGGGGGCGGGGCATCAGAGCAAGCTGACAGCACAGCAGCTAGAAAGGGGTGGGGCGGGACAGGCCCGCCCTGGCACCTGGGAGCTCTGACGAGACGCTACCACCGCGGACCCACCTACGGCAGAGGGAGTGAGGTCACCGGTGCCCTCAGCCTTGACCCAGCCCTGCTCGACTGACTCTGGCCTTCTTGTCCTCGTCCCCACTAGAGACCTAGGGGAGGGGTTTCGGGGGGAGGCAGAGAGTCCTCCTGGGCACAGAGAGGGGGAGGGCCCAGGCCAGGTCACCTGGCACATCTGCGGGGAGGGCAGGGCGGTGGGCTTCCCAGCATGAGCTCTACTCTCCAGTAGGAAGAGAAGCCGCCTACACCACCTGCCCCCTGGGAGGCCCGAAATACAGGGAGTCGGGCAGAACTGTCACCTGCCTGGCCCTGGCCCAGGGTCCCTCTCTAGAGAGGCCCCTTTTGCCCCCCGCACTGTGGAACATGGGGAAGGACACTGGTGAGTCACAGCACTAAACAGTAGCCACCTGGCATCACCCCTACCTCTGCAGCTCCGGACTCCGCCCCCTAGAGCTGAAGAGTGGGCAAGAGGCTCTGGCAGCTCCACTGCCACCATGAGGTCTCATGTCATCAAGCTGTATCCCCAGGGCCCCTCTGGCTGCTGAGATGGAGTCCAACCTCTACTGAAGAATGGGAGAATGGGCAGAGAGCAGGGCAGGGCATGCTTCTCAGACCCCGGAGAACCTGGGTCAGGAAATGCCTAGAAAGTAAGAACCGGAAATGTCCTTAGCCCCCTCCCCATGCTCCACCACACTCCTGAGGGAAGCAATGCTGAACCAGGAAAATAGGGGACATCTCATCTTAGAAATCTGAAACCACCTTCCAGGGACTGGGGAAGGAACTGTGTGCTCACGCCCCCTGGTGGGCAGATCTGCAATTGCATTCTGCTCTCCAAAAAAAAAAAAAAAAAAAAAAAACCAAACCGTTCAGGGTCCCATGAGGCCAAACTGTGCCCCCTTGTCCACCCCATATTTATACAGGAGGGGAGATAGACGCCGAAAGGGGGAGGGAACGACCCGCACCCTCAGCCCAGGGGAGACTGGACCCCAGGTACTGCAGTTCATTCAACAAGAAACATTTATTGAGCACCCACTGCCAGTGTACCAGGAACCACTGGACTCCTGGTCCAGTGCTCTTCATGACACCAGCTGCCCTTCTGCTGTCTCTGAAATCCAGGCTGAGACCCAGCTTGGATGAGCAGGAACCTTCTCCTCCAGGAGGCCGTCCAGGTGAGGGAGCACCAGGGAGGAGGACGAGCCGTCAGCAGCCGGAGCACCAGCATCCTGTGGCCAGAGAGCCTGAGAGGACACAGGAGGGACCTGGGGAGCAGCGCTCACAGGTGGGATGGGATGGGGCCTGGTCAGCTATGTCCATTTTACATTTTTAATAAATAGTTCTTGCTGCTGCCCAGGCTGGTGGGGGGCGGTACCATTGGGCCCAGGCTTTCCCAGCTCTTGAGGGGTGCAAGGGTGGCCCTCTTCTCATGCTAGTTCAGGCTCCAGCTCTGGAAGGGAGAGGAGGGGGCACCGGGTTAGGCCCTCACCCACTCCCAACAAGCATCTGGGTGCTGTCCTGGGGGCATGGGGGCAGGCAGGAGGGAGGCTCCCTGCGACAGGTCTCAGCTGGGTCCCAGCTCCGGAGAGGATGCCACCCCCTCACACACAAGGTGGGACAGGGTTGGCTAACAGGCTAGAACCCCCCAGAGGAGGGGTCCCAGCACGCCAACCACCTCTGCCCCACAGGCCGCAGATCCTTCTGTGGCCAACCTCCATCCCAGGTTGCAGCCCCACCCTCCGCCAGGACTCGAGTCACTGACCGGCCTCTGCCTCATCACCCTTGGCATCCGGCTCCTGCCACCAGTCAGCATAGATGCCCTCCTCGTAGTCCCCGTCCCCCTCGAACTCGGCATCAGACGGCGGATCCTTGGGCCCCACAGGTGGCACTGTCTCCTCCAGCTCCATCTAGAGCAGCCCCAGGGTAGGGAGAGAAAGGAGGTCACAGCAGGTGCACACCCAGACGGGCTCCCTTCCTGGACGAGGCACCTCCCCAATCCCATCTCAGTCCCCAAAGCCCCTCCTTCCCCAGCCTCAAGATCCCACCAGGGACTGATCTGAGGGTTTCTCCCACAAGGTCCCCCTCCCAAACTGCGGCTCCCGGAGCCAGTGCTCCCCCAGCAAAAATTCAATGTCCGCATAAGCGGTCCCTCTCCAAGGCCCTCCTTTTAAGCATGAATTCCACAGCGAACAGTGCGAGTCCACGCATACTGTCTGTTCATGCAGTTTTCTGGCCAGGAACATGATTGCCTCCCCCAGCAACCCCCCCCCCCCCGTGCCTGGACAGCTCTCGTTGACCCTGCCAACGCCAGGCGCTCCAGGATGCGACCCTGGCCCATGAGCCCAGCTGCAACTGCAGCCCTCCTCCAGTGGCCTGTGCTGACCTCCCCTGAGCGCTATTTGTGCCTCCCCCACTAGACTATGAGCTGTTTGGGAAAAGGGCTGTGCCTTTCATCGGCTCACCCCAGCCCCACACAGTGTCTGCGAACAGCAGGCCACGAGTAACAGTAATCAAAATGGCACAATTCACGGAGCGCCTGTACCAAGTGCTTTCCATACTTGATCTCATTTCACTGCCACCACAACGGCGTGACGTGGGCATCATCCTCCCCATTCGAGACGCAGGAACGGAAGTTCAAGAGCTACCTAAGACTTGCCTGGAGGCTGCCCACCCAGTAAGTGGCAGGGCCAAGTCTGGCTGTCGCCAAAGCCGGGGTGCCAACGGTGTACCCCCTGCCCCCATATGTGACGAGTAGGGGCATGGGTGAGTGAACAAAGGGGGGAATGGATAAATCAGCACTGAGCGCAACGCCTCACTGAAATTCAGACTCTCAAGCCCTCATTCAGAATCAAGGTACCACGCTGCAGTCCTTCCTTCCTGGCATCCTGCATTCCTTCGTTCGCTGGTTCCACTCCAACTCCGTTTCCCAATGCCAGTTCTGTGGCCAGTGTTGTGGGAAAGCTGGGAATAACCTGGTCTCCCACCCCAGAGCACAGTCCTCTGGGAGACTGGCCGGAGAAGGGGGCTGGGGGTGAGATGGACCAGGGCTGCAAATCACTCCAGGTCCGGGGAGGCACAGAGGGTCAGAGCTGGGACTGCAAGCCCAGGAGACAGAGCCAGGGCATGCAGGGAGGGCTTCCTGGAGGAGCTGCCACTTGAGCTGGGCTGAAGAATTACTGGGCAAGATTCAGACACATAGCGAAGGGGAGCATGGGAATACTGAGCGGGGAAAGAAGGGCGGGTATAGAGAGGGACAGGTGAGTCTCCCCTGCTTCACAGCAGCTGACTGCCAGGCGGTGGGGCTGGGCTTTGGCGCAGCGGCCCCCCGGAAAAGATCAAGGGTCTCCATCATGGCCCAGCCTAGAGAACAGGGGGCCACTTACCTCATCATCCGACTGCAGGTACATATGTGCAAACTCCAGCAGCTCCCGAAGCTCCGAGGTCTGGTTGTGGTAGAGCATGGCCTCCTGAAAGGAGGGGAGGAAGTTGGGGTAAGCCAGACCCTGCCGCCAGATGGGGGAGGAGCCAAGTGGTTAGGATCTGGGTCCTCCCACCGTTTCTCAGCTCTACAGGTAATGAAAAAATCACGGCTGCTCGGAGTGCCTGGGTTAAGGAGGATTCTGAGGGCTTTATTAGAAAGAGTTCCCTAATCCATTAGCAACGTCTGCCACGAGTAAGGAAATCGAGGGTGGCACCATGTGCCCCATGACGGCCAGTCTTGCCCTAGATTCCCAGGGGTTCCTTAGTTGGTCCAAACTAGGCGGCCCCTGGGGAAGAAGGGCGAAGGACAGCGGTGAGAGTGATGAGGGTGGGGTGGGGAGCAGGCAGGGAGGGACGGGTATTTTGGGCCTCCCACAGCCTGGCAGTGCTGTCGCGGTAGGTGGTACCACTCCCATTTCGCAGGTGAGGCCACATACTCAGAAAGGATCAGTAATGTTCCCAGGCCCATTCAGCTGGTGGGGCTGGTTCTGAACCCAGGACGCCAACCACAACCCATAGTCTTTCTTTGCCCTTCCCATCCTGCCTTCCAAACAGGCCAGGATTTTTTTTTATTAAACCAAGAGTGCCTCCAAAGGCAATGCCCACCTCCCGGGGCTGGAAGTCCTCCTCCTCCAGGCCCCAGCGAGCCCGGTGGAAGCGGTAATACACCAGGTTCTGCTGCATGACACTGTCCTTGGGGTCGAAGAGCATGTAGCTGGCAGCGCTGCGGGCGGCCTGGCGCACGTCGTTCACTGCGGGCAGGACAGGAGTGAGGAGTAGCCCCGGCACCTCCCCACCTTCAGGGACAACACCTTCCTAGCCCATCCCCATCTCCCAACTCAGTCCAGTGCTCCCGGCTGCCCAGCTGCCTCCCCGAAGATCTTTTGGCCACCTCACCCCACCCAAATAATAATAACGCAAGCTAGAATGTACTGGGCACTTGCCATGTGCCAGGCCCGTGTGACTCATTTCAGCCTCACTGTTATTATCATCCCCATTTTATAGACAAGAAACCTGAGGCACAGAGAGGTTAGGTAGGTTTTTCAAGCTCACACAGCTGGAGCATAATGGCACTGGGGAATGAGAGCCCGGCAGCCTGGCCCTCGAGCTCTGCCACCTGGACCCATGAAGGGTCTCCTGGCTCCTTGGTCCTCAGCTCCTGTACTCCAGCCTCCACCTGAATCTTGGCATCTCAGCATTGCAGGAACGCTGGAGATCATGCACCCCAGTCCCAGCTGAGGCCCAGGATCTCCCCCAGACAAGGAGAGCAGTAAGTCCTGGTGCTACTTCTCATTGGCCATGTGACCCATGGCCCCACTGCACTGTATGAACCTCAGTTTCTCATCTGAAAAATGGGTCCAGTCATGTCAGCTGCTGGGGGGGGTTGGTGAAAGCATCACGTGAGATAAACAGACATGGCAGGGGTCTGTAAACTGTGAAGTGCCGTGCAGTTGGTGGCTACCCAGTCATTTACCCAAGGGGTCCCTGAATTCTCCTAAGGCTGCTCTCTGTTCCTTCCCACCCTCTCACCTGCCCACCACCCCCAGCCTTCCCTCCTGTCACCCAGGGTCCTCACTTCCAGGGACGGCTCCCCATGACTCTGTGACACTCCCAGCACAGTGCTCTCCCCCCCTGCCCCCCATCCCAAGCCCGGCAGGAGGCTCACACTTGTAGTAGGCAAACTGCAGGTAGTGATACATGGTGGCCACGAACTTCTCCACGAAATAGCCGCCCACATTGGGGGTCAAGTTGGCCTCACAGTCCACCTTGCACTGCAGGGACTCTGCGAAGAGATCTAGGGGCGGGAGGCAGTGGTGAGGAGCTGGGGTCCCCCCAGCCTGTGCGATCGCAGGAGGTGATGCCAGTGAAGACCGCTCAGCGTCCTAAGGGCAGTGCTCAGCACAACCCGTGTGGCTGACTTACCACCCCCTCCGCTCAGCCCCCGCCCCAAAACCAGAGGGAGCAGGGGCATCCCGAGGCAGATGAGGTTTGGAGGTGGGACTGAAGCCTAGAGAGAGAAGCTCAGGACAGTCCTTTCTGCCCCTGCAGTTAGGGATCCCCAGACTAGGTGCGATTTCTGGCCACAAACTGCCTTCTGCCCACACCTGCTGGGCTGTTTCTGCACACACCACCTTGGCACTTTAGCCCTCTGCCTGGAAGGCCTGTGAACCCAATGTCCCCAGACCCTTTGGGGATGTCCCCACCTCTCTGCACCCATGCCCACACAGTGGACAGTCAGGACTGTAGCCTGTCCCTCTCAGCCCACCTTACTCCTGCCCACCTCCCAAGAACTTGCTGGGTGCTTCATAAGTGTATGGGATGGATACCTGTGTGAAGAGGCCTTAGGGGTTCTGGGAAGCAGGGCCCCGTGGATGAGAGGGACACCCACAGGGGGCTGCAGGGGCTGGGGAGTACCTGCTATGGCTGGGTAGAAGTCCTTGAAGTCCACCTGCTCGTGGGCCCCCTCGCAGCCGGCCAGGCACCGGGCAAAGACGGCCAGGTACTCGGCCAGGGCCCGCTCCATGTCCTCCGTGCTGCTGCGGAAGTCCCCGCTGTTGTACAGCTTCACGGCCCTGAGGAACACGGCCTGCAGGGGAGCGGGTAAGGGTCAGGGAGACGCCCCAACACCTCCCCTCCCCCACAAGCGGCAGGGTCAGCCCTACCCTCCACCCCACCTCGTAGGGCTGCGCCTCCAAGTCTGTGAGCGGCTCATCGGCCGCGTCCAGCAGCCCCCGGTAGTAGCTGAGATACTTGGCGGTTAGCTCGTGCTTCGGGTTCCTCTGCAGGAAGGTGTAGGCCGCGGCTGCCGCCTTCTCCAGCCGGTTAGCCTGTGGCGCGGGGACAAAGGGTGTCGGAAGGGCCGGAGCCCGCAGCCCGGAGCGCACGAGTGGGCTTGGCTGTCCCGGGTTGTGCGAGCGACTCTGCTGCCGACCGGACAGAACCCGACGCCGGCTCGGAACGACACGCCCCAGCCGGGCCCCGGGGGCGAGGCAGGGCAGGGGCGCCAGGGGTGAGGGGCGCCCGGGTTGGGGGCGACCGAGGTGGGGTGGGGGGACTCCGGGACTGGGGGCGAGGCGGGGCTGGGGGGTCGCGGCGGGAGCGGAGGGAGAGCGCGGCGGGACAGGGGGCACCGGAGAGGGCCGGGGGGCGCCGGGCCGGGGCCCACCTTGAACAGCGCGTAGTGCAGGTACTGGTAGGGCAGGCGGCTCTGGAAGTCGCGCAGCAGCTGCCGCGGCGGGTAGGGCACCTGGAAGGCGGGCAGCGTCCGCTTGCAGCGTCGCAGGCAGGCGGCACGTTCCAGGACGTGGCCGAAGAGCTGCAGCTCGCGGGCCCACTCGTCGCCGCGGCCGCCGTCGGGGCCGAGCGCGGGCCCCGAGGGCGAGGCCGCGGGAGGCGCGGGGCCGCTGCAGTTGGCGTGGCAGAAGGCCTCGCTGTCCCGCAGCAGCCGGTGCAGCCGCAGCGCCGCCTCGAGGTAGCGCGCGCTCTCGCGCCAGCTCTCTCCCTCGTACTGCTCGAGCGCGTGCCCGTAGGCCGCGGCCAGGGGCATCAGGTCCTCGGGCGGGAAGCCCCGGAAGCTGTACTTTTCGTACTGCGCCGCGGCGCTGCCCAGCAGCAGCCACAGCAGCCCCCACGCCGGCCGCCCCATGGCCGCGCCGAGCCGGCCGCCTCTCCCGGGCGGAGCAGGCGTCAGGGCCGGGCGGGCCGGCGGCGGCAGCGGGGGCCGGGCGGGCGCGCCCGCTGGGTCTTAGCGCCCGGCACCCGGGCAGGAAGGCGGGGTCGCGGTCTGGGTCAGCTCCCCCGGGGGGCAGAGGGCCCACTGGTGTCCGGAGTCCCCTCCGTAGGCCGACCTCCTGCCCTAGGGGGGTCTTCCCCTTGGCAGATGGTAAGTGGGTGGAGGAACGCTTCCCGCCGGGATGGGAGCCCGCAAAGCCCCTCCCCACACAAGGACAATCCCCCACCTTAAGTTAAGATCAAGAAATTGAGGGAGCGCCGCCTCCTCCACTCTGCCCAAACCGTGGCACCTGGTCTTCTTTCCATTACAGAGTCCCTTCTGCTTCCTCTCCGCCCCTAGCCCTGATGAAGTCACCCCTCGTGTCCCCTCCCCCCGAACCCCACCCGGGTCCGCTACGGGGATGCGCACACCTGGTTTCACCCCTCACTCGGCACTCTCGCCGCCGCCCACCCATCTCCATCCCCGCGCGGGAGAGTCTTGGCCGGCCAGCTTTTGCGGGCCTCCGCGGCTCGGCTCGTCCCTAGAAAGGCCATCCTTGGGACGGTGGGGTGGTGCGGGGTGGGGGGAATACCGAGATACCCCCTCAGATTCTGGAGCCCCACCAGCCACCTGGAGAGGCCTAGATTTGGGGGTGCCGGAGAAAGAAGCAAGGGATGCTTCAGCCCGGCTTTAGGACCCGGGGGCTCCGGAAAAAAGACGCTGAACTTTTTTCTTTTCTTTTTTTTTTTTTTTTTTAAACTGGAGTCAGCTCCGACTTCTCCGCTTTCCCGAACCTCCCTCCCCGGCCGGGCCCCTGGACGCTGAGCCCCGGGAGAGCGGGAGGGGGGAAAGCGGGAGTTCTCAGTGGCGCATTCCTGTGACTGCAACACTCAGCCTTGCCCCCTCCTCCTAGTCCACCCTCCGTCTCCCGCCCCCGGCCCCGCCAGCTCAGTCTCCCCAGCCCCCATTCCACGTGGACCAGCCAGGGCGGGGGTGGGGACGGAGGACAGGAAGGGGGGGAGCCTGCTCCGAGAGGAGGGGGGAAGGAGGTTGGCGGCGGCGACTCCCTCGCTCGGCCTCACTGCCGGCCGTCCCAGCACCAGGCACCATGTTCCGCGCGGTGTCCCCCAGCCACACCTTCCTTGGGCTCCCCCTGCTGCAGCTGCTGCTGCTGCTGCTGCAGGCCGTGGGGAGGGGGCTGGGCCGTGCTAGCCCGGCCGGGGGCCCCCTGGAAGATGTAGTCATCGAGAGGTACCACATCCCCAGGACCTGTCCCCGGGAAGTGCAGATGGGGGATTTTGTGCGCTACCACTACAACGGCACTTTCGAGGACGGCAAGAAGTTTGACTCGAGGTAATGGGTTGGGTGCCCCCAGACTCGCCACTCCTCTTAGGGCCAGATTTTCTTAATCCTGGGGATCCCTTGTAGCCCCTTAGGCTGTGCCTGCATCCCCTACTCCACGGTCTTCTGACCCCTAACACAGCACCCTGGGAACGGGGACTCCCAGACATCCATCTTCCCAAAGACATTCTTGCCCTCGATTGCAAACCCTCACCTCTCAAAGGACCCGTTTCTTTTACAACACGCTCCCCGTTTTCCTCCAAGTGTTTGTTGATCAAGGTGAACTGCTCTGTTTACTTACCGGTGCTTTATTTAAAGGCCTGCCCGGGAGGAGGTTCTGGTCCCCATTGTTGGGGGGAAGGGCATGGACCCTGCTGCATGTGAATCTTCCAGGGGTCTCAGCCTGGGACCCCCTCCCTTTCTTTCCAGCCTGGATCCCTTCTGGTTCCAGCCCCAGGGTTCAGTGCCTTTGTAACCAGAGAAGAGACAGTAGAACCTTTTTGGAGGCGGTGGGGGTTATGAAGAGCTAGCGTGGTGAAGCAGTGTGAGCACTATAATGAGACGGCCTGACGGATCCAGGAGCAGAGGGCACAGCCCTGTGTAGGGACCCTATCTGTCTACGTGTCACATGGCCGGGCATTGACCCCTGGGCTCCTCGGAGGGTTCTCTTACCTCTCTCTCCGGGTCTCCCTGCACCCCCACCTTCCTCCATCTTAGCTTACCAGGCCAGGGCTGCCACCCATCTTGCCAGCCTTGGGGTTTGAGAGATGGGCTTCTGGTTTGATCAGGCCTTTGGTCAGCTCTGGTCAGTCACTTTTGTTGGTGGAGGCAGGGCAGGGCTGACACCAGCCTTGGTTAAACCTCAGGTCCCAGCCACACACCATTATCCACAGAAGTCGGTCCCTCTTAGACCCCTTCCCAAAACACACAACTCAGCCCACGGGAAATTAGTGGCCTTGGCTTTGGAAGGCAGGCAGTAGACTGAGTAAGAACATGAACTCCAGAGTCCAAGACCCTGGGTTCCAATCCAGCCTGTGGCCATGGACAAGGAATTTTGCCCCTTTAAGCTTCATGTTCCTTATCTGAAAAATGGAGGTTAAAAACAAGCTGGAAAATTAAGTCCTCCCTTCCTAAGGCTGGTAACAGGGCTCAAGGAAGGTGATGAATGAAAGCGAACTTCGCGCAGTGCTTGCCAGTCTGAAAGCCAGTTGAGGGTGCGTTAGCCCTGACTCTGGGGAGGACTGGGTGCTCTGAGAGTTTTTAACTGGTAGAAACTTTGTGCAGGCCTGGGCCCTCACAACAGCAGGGTGAAGGCAGCAGCTCAGTAGGCAGAATGAGGTATGGCCCATGGCCAGGAGTCCAGCCCAAGTCAGGGAGGGGTGGGGAGCAGGGGATGACTTCCTTGGTGGGACTCTGGGAGCCTGGCTGGCCCTAGTCCATGGAGTGCTGAGCTTGGAAAACTTTCCTAACCCATGGTTCTTCACCCCTTTGATCAAAATAAAAATCTCTTGGGGCACCTGGCTGGCTCAGTTGGAAGAGCATGCAACTCTTAATCTTCGGGTCATGAGTTCGAATCCCACGTTGGAGGTAGAGATCACTAAAAAAAAATTAAATAAACTTAAAAAACGAAGTGATTTAAAAGTTTTTTTTGGAATGAAAATCTCTGGGGGCGCCTGGGTGGCTCAGTCGGTGAAGCGTCTGCCTTCAGCTCAGGTCGTGATCCCAGGGTCCTGGGATCGAGCTCAGGGAGGAGCCTGCTTCTCCCTCTCCCTCTGCCACTCCGCCTGCTTGTGCTCGCTCTCTCTATCACATAAATGAGTGGAATCTTAAAAATAAGTAAGTAAATAAATAAAATAAAAAAATAAAAATCTCCCAACCTCCCTTAACTTCCGAAAACTTAAAACTGTGAGAAAAAGCAAATAGAAGTCAAGAGGTACAAAGTTCGAATTACAAGTAAATACATCACGGAGGTGTAAGGTAAAGCACGGGGAGTACGGACAACGGTATTGTATTAACCTTGTGTGGTGACAGGTGCTGACTCGACATACTATTCCGATCTTCTCGGAACGCATGTAAATGTCGAATCACCATGTTATACACCTGAATCTCCTATCATCTCGTATGTCAATTATACTTCAATAAAAAAAATAAAAGTAAAAGAAAAACAAAGGCCAGGGCAATTTTAAAACAGGCCTTTCCAAAATTGGAAACCAGTGCCTATCCTCAGTGAGCTCTGCCGCCCCCTCCTTTCCTTGGAAAATTGATGGTGTGGCGTTCACTAGACCGCATGTCAGCGTGTGACCTTGGGCAAGTCCGCTAGTCTCTTGTCTCAGTTTTTGTCAGGAGAAAAATGAAAACCCTAAGGCCCACTTCACAGGGGAAAGACTGAAATAAGGTGGTGAAAGCAAAAGGCCGAGGATTTCATTGGCCTCGCAAATGCTCTATGTTCCCCCTCCCCTCCAAGCAGGACTCAGCCCTCCGCGGCTGTCCGCAGGTGGTCGGAGCACACAGAGCCTGCGCAGACAGACCCCCACCCCCATCCCAGGAAAATGAAAGCCCCTGGCCTCCTGTGGGGGGGTTTCCCTTGTGTAACAGCCCCTCCGCTTAAGGTGGGGAGGGAGGCTTGAAGAGGAGACAGGAGCGTGTGGACGCACGGCTGTGTAGCGGGAGGGGGCCTGAGTGTGTGTGTGCACCTGTGTGTGTGGCCGTGGGCAGAGGCCGCTGTACCCAGTCTGTCTCCTCCCTCCCCCAGCTATGACCGAAGCACCTTGGTGGCCATCGTGGTGGGCGTGGGGCGCCTCATCACCGGCATGGACCGGGGCCTCATGGGCATGTGCGTCAACGAGCGGCGACGTCTCATCGTGCCCCCCCACCTGGGCTACGGCAGCATCGGTGTGGGTGAGAAGGGCTGGGGCCCAGGCGTGGGGATGGAGGGGACCCAGAGGCAGAATCAAGGACCCCAGGGCCAGAAAACTGAAGCTCAGAGTGGGAGAGGGACTTGCCCACGGTGACACCGCACGCGCAGCGTGAGTCGCGGCAGGTCTGGGACTGCAGAGGGAGGAAAGGAAATGACAGGGCCCTGGATAGAATCCCAGCTTGATGGGGGAGAAGGGGAACTAGGGGTGGGGGAGGGGGTGGCCTAGCAGGACATTCAGTGTCCATTTAACCCGCCACGCTGGGGCTGCAGCAAATATGGCAGCAGCTTTGACATCACGTAAGGCTAGAGGGAGTCCTGGGGCCCTGGGGACTGGCATACTGAGGGGTCTGGAAGCTGCACCAAACATGAGCTGTGGCTGCCGGACTCTCACAGCGGGGCTCATTCCGCCGGATGCCACCCTCTACTTCGATGTGGTCCTGCTGGATGTGTGGAACAAGGCAGACACCGTGCAGGTGAGCACCTTGCAGCACCCAGCCCACTGCCCCCGAACGGTCCAGGACAGCGACTTTGTCCGCTACCACTACAATGGCACGCTGCTGGATGGCACCGCCTTTGACACCAGGTAAGGGCTGAAGGGAGTCCTGGGGCCCTGGGGGCTCTGTAGGATGGGGATGGTGTCAGGGGCCCATCCTGCTTCTCCCATCTCCGGCAGCATCACCTCTACCTCATTCTCTGCAGCTACAGTAGGGGCGGAACTTATGACACCTACGTCGGCTCCGGCTGGCTGATCAAGGGCATGGATCAGGGGCTGCTGGGCATGTGTCCTGGAGAGAGAAGGAAGATCATCATCCCTCCGTTCCTGGCCTATGGCGAGAAAGGCTATGGTGAGGGCAGACAGGGACTCGGGGATTCCCCCTAGAAAAGGGCTGCCACATACAGTTGTTCAGGTTGTGTACTGCACAAGGGCGCTCAGCCAAGGAGTCAAATAGAGATGAAGTCTATCTTGGTGGTGATCTCACTAAGAAAGGGTGCTTTATTCTGTTTCACACACGCATTCAGTATGGGCTGGTGATAGCCCTGGGGAAGATCCAGCTCACGCCTCACAGAGGGAGCAAGAAACAGGGCTGCTGAGGGTAAGGAAGGGTCTCTGGAGAGCAGAATTAGCACCTTTTTTGCAGGGTGCTCACATGGGCCTTCCTGAGTGGAGAAGGAGCCCTGGTTTGCTCTCCACTTTATGGTTCAAGCCTATCCCTTCCCCAGGGACTGTGATCCCCCCGCAGGCCTCCCTGGTCTTCCACGTGCTCCTGATTGACGTCCATAACCCCAAGGACACCGTCCAGCTGGAGACGCTGGAGCTACCTCCTGGCTGTGTCCGGAGAGCGGTGGCTGGAGACTTCATGCGTTACCACTACAATGGCTCGCTGATGGATGGCACCCTCTTTGATTCCAGGTCTGGGGCGGGGAGGGGCATGGGCTCATTGGGAGGGAGGTGGAAGAGGCTGAGGCAGGATCTGGGGTCGCCCTAGGCAGCACCCGGGGGGTGGCTCTGAGCTGCGGGCGGGGGGGGGCCCTTTGACTCACTTGCTGGCCCTCCCTGCCTTGTCTTACAGCTACTCCCGCAATCACACCTACAACACCTACGTGGGGCAGGGTTACATCATCCCCGGGATGGACCAGGGGCTGCAGGGCGCCTGCATGGGGGAGCGCCGGAGGATCACCATTCCCCCCCACCTGGCCTACGGGGAGAACGGGACTGGTAGGCGTGTCCCCTGTGCTCCCAGTCATCATGGCAGCCCCTCTGCGGACTGTTCCCTGACCTCCCAACCACAGGGCCATCCCAGCACCTGCTCCGCCCCTCTCATCACGAAAACCGTCACCCACCCACCTGCCACACAGACTCCGCCCTTTCCTCCAGGGGCAGCCCTCCAACTTTTCCCTTCCATACTGGAGAAGGGCAGCCGACTCCTGAGTTTGGGGAGGCGGGGTGGTTATGGAAGAACAGAAACAGCGTAGCCCTAGGAAGCAAAGAGACCTGGACTTGAGCCCCAGCTTTGCTGGAAGCCTCAGTGTCCTCAGCGGTAAAATGGGACTAATCACATTGACCAGCAGGGTAAGTTACTGGGAGGTTGCAGGATGATATGTGTAAAGGGCTTTCTCACTGGGATGGCCCTCCCCTCCCCCGCCCCGCACCCCACAAGAGGGTATTAGAAGAATTGACCCTGGGGACAAACACCCTGTCCCATCCTGGCTTAAAAACACAGGGCGGGGGAGGTCTAGGGGCCTCTGTGGAGCCCCTGCTGGATTCCAAGCCGATCCACTCCCTGTTCTGGCCCCAGGAGACAAGATCCCTGGCTCCGCTGTGCTGATCTTCGACGTCCATGTCATTGACTTCCACAACCCTGGAGATCCGGTGGAAATCAAGGTTCTGTCCCCGCCCCCAGAGACCTGCAATGAGACGGCCCAGCCCGGGGACTTCATTCGCTACCACTACAACTGCTCCCTTCTGGATGGCACTAAGCTCTTCTCCTCGTGGGTCCGGGGCAGGGCCAGGGCTGGGCAGGTGGGTGGGCCCAGGTGCAGGGGGGAGTCCTGACAGCCCCCTGACGGGGGCTTCGTCCATAAGTTCCCATCCAGCGAGCGCGGGGGAGCCCGAGGAGCTGAGATTCTTGACTTGCGGGCGCAGGGAGGGTGAAGCCGGCCATCTAGGCGAGCCACGGCTCCGTTTATGGAGGGGAAACCAAAGCAGGGGGAGATGAGCCCCCCAGGCCACACTACAGGGGCAGCGGCACCATGAGGAGTGGGTCCTATCTCTGAACTGTTGGGCCCGGCCCTCGGCTGTGTGGGGCGGGCACCAGGAGGAGTGACTGGGAAACTGGGCCCGCCCCGGGGACAACGGGATGCCAACTGGCCTGGGACAAGGATGGATGCTGACCTGGGGATCTGCTCTCCCCCCAGCCACGACTACGGCGACCCCCAGGAGGCTACTCTGGGGGCCAACAAGGTGATCGAAGGCCTGGACACGGGCCTGCAGGGCATGTGTGTGGGGGAGAGGCGGCAGCTCGTGGTGCCCCCCCACCTGGCACACGGAGAGAGCGGAGGTGAGGGCCGACTGGCCTTGCTGGCTGGTGGGAGGAGTGAGGGAAGCCTTCCCAAGGGTTCTGCAAACATCCCATGTGACCAACATGGGAAACTGAGGCCTCTGGACTGGGGAGCACCCAGGGCAGGCTGGGAGTCGGGTCCAGACCTGGGCCTAATGGCGACGCCTTCCTTCTCTTCTCTTCTCGCTCCCTGCAGCCCGGGGTGTCCCTGGCAGTGCGGTGCTGCTCTTTGAAGTGGAGCTGGTGTCCCGGGAGGAGGGGCTGCCCACAGGCTACCTGTTTGTGTGGCACGAGGACCCTCCTGTCAACCTGTTCGAAGGCCTGGACCTAAACAAGGATGGCGAGGTCCCCCCGGAGGAGGTGGGTGAGGAGTTCAGTTCTTCTAAGAACCATTCCCATGCTGTCACCCCAACAGGAGCCACTGTGTGTGGTGGCATCAAGCAACACAGTCCATCCGCTGTCCCCTCCGCACCTGTTTCTGCCCCTGTGCTGGGTCCCTGGGCCTTATAGGTCCCTTGTCCCTGCCTCTTCCTCATGCAGCCCATCCCCCCTATAGCTGGCCGGCCGGTGCCTGGGGCCCTTCCCCAGGCCACCCACAGCCCTCAGGCGAGACCCTCACTCCCCTCTCCCCTTGGCTCTCTTGGCTCCCAGTTCTCCACCTTCATCAAGGCTCAAGTCAGTGAGGGCAAAGGACGCCTCATGCCTGGGCAGGACCCGGAGAAAACCATAGCAGACATGTTCCAGAACCAGGACCGCAACCAGGATGGCAAGATCACTGTGGAGGAGCTGAAACTGAAGTCAGATGAAGACCAAGAGCGGGTCCATGAGGAGCTCTGAGGGCAGGGGCCCGGGCCGGGGCCCAAATGCAAAGGCCCACTTCTGGGAGGACAGTGGGCAGTGGGGCTGACCTTCTAAGAGTCATCCTCCCCTGTGCTGGCATGGTGTCTAGAAACATCTAAAACGTGGTCACAGGAGACGACGGCCCCAGAGTAAAGTCCATAGCACAGACCTCTATTCAGTTTTTCTCTTCTGACCCCAAACCCCTCCCTTACAAGTTTTGGAGTCACAAAGCCAAGCCAGCCATGCTGGCGCTTGCTGGCGCCTCACCCATACCTCCCCCTCCACGGCACCAGACACTGAACAAGGCCGAGCTTGTCATTTCTTTATTTCCCCTAACTTCCCTTTTTTCCATACTTTTCCTTGCCGTCCTCAGCCACCCCCCCGCCCCCGTCCCTATTCCTGTGTCGTGGAAGCTCCCTAGGAGCACGAACCAGGACTGACCGGACCCTCAGCCTTCCTCCCTCAGCTCTGGCTGGCTTCTCGGGAGGGCAGCGCCCCACCTGTCACACGCCCCTCCTGTGTCCCCACACCTATGCTGTCCGCCCCTCCCTGTGGCCAGTAGGGGCTGAGGCAACCGTGGGGTGCTGCATTCAGGGCTGGGCTTGGCGTTGCCTTTCATCCCTGAAGAGAAGGCTGCTTTCTCTAAGGGACAGAAAAGAGGAAGAGTGTGAAGGGGGCGGGGGTGAGGATAACTACTTAAATGGATCTTAGGGCTACAACGTTGTTGGTTCGGGGCTGAGATAAACTTGGAAGAAGGGCTCACTTGGGGGTCAGAGGGGGGTAGGCAGAGCTCTGCACACTCAAAAGGCTAAATTGGTGTCAGATCCCTTTCTCCTTTGTACCAAATAAACGACTAAACCAAAGGCCTCAGGGTGTGCTCTTTCGGTGGGGGGAAGGCCCTTAGACCCAAACACTGGGGAATAAAGGGGCACAAAGCAGGAGCTCAAGATACTGTGTCCCTGGATCTCTGCCTCCTGAGGCCTAAGGAGGGCCCTCCCCATGGCAAGGGAGCCCCCTGTCCGCTGGAGGGAAGATGGGGAGTGGGTGTCTCCAGAGGGGCCTGCGGGGAGGTTGGAGAGATGATCCCTGTCTCCTAAATGTCCCAACTGAATGGAAGGATGAGGTTCCTGACCTCAAACAGGACAAAGAAACTCAAGGATTAAATTAAGCTGCACAGGAAGAGTTCCTCTCTTCCATGTAGATTTGTTCCAGTGTTAGGCTATCCCCACCTCTCCCAGCTCCTGGCTGCCAGCCATTCCTCCCTGCCCCATCCTCCCTCCTGTCCGAAGGAAAGGTAACAGGGCTCCAGTCTCCTGTGTCTTGAAGGAGGAGTTGCTTCAGCCAGCAGGCAGGCCATCTGCCCCTCACCCTCCCAGCTGGACTCTGGCCACAGCAACAAAGGTGGCCTAAGGCAGGAGAGGACAGGAGAGCAGGGGAGGCTTGGGAGAGAGACTGATGGTCCGGGACTCCCTGGACTGACCTGTCCCCCACGAGCACCCACTTTCTGCCCAGGATCCTGAGACACGGCTTTTCCCCACAGCCGATCAGACATTCCCGGCCCCAAAGCATCCCGAAGGCGCTGCGGGGTCTGGCAGTGACTGCCACCCGGCCTCAGATGATAACACCCGCTCCCCAGAAGCGAACAGAGCCCGAGGCAGGTATGCAGGTGTGAAGCCGAAGAAATGCTACAGCTTCGGGCGGAAACACTGAAATCCTGGCCGAGCTCCAGAGTTGGAGCAAGTTTCTGGTCTTTTCCAAGCCACCCGTAAACGGGAACTACGCCTACTTTCAGGACGCTCGCGAAGGAGCCGCAGGGAAACGCGCACGTCCCACAGCCAGGCACCCTCCGCCGGAGAATGAGGGGGTGTGTTCCTCTGAGGACAGGCGGCAAAATGCCAGGTGAAACTGGTGCTTTACCTTTTTTCTTCAAAAGGTGTCCTAGAGAGAATCCAGCTCGTTCTTGCCCATCCAAGTCGACAGGGGAGGGAGAAGGCAAAGAAACTCGGAAGGAAGCCCAGTGACGTGAGGCAACGGAACAGAAATCACTCCCACTTTACTGCGTCCCGGAGCGCCTTCTCCCTTCAGGTCCCGGTCTTGACCCCCCTGAACTCACCCATCGTCGTGGCCCTGGGCCCACATAAGGAAGAGAAGACAGGGCAGGAGCCAAGGGCACAAGAGAAAATCAGCCCCCAAATGGATCCCTTTGGGGATCCATCACCAGGGAACTCTGCACACAGGGCTGGCCAGACCCGACTGACCCCAACGGGACTTCGAGGTTAGCGGCTACCCCGGCATCGAGTGAAACCATTCCAGGTCAGAGACACACCTTCCAACCCCGCCTGCCCACCTCGGCCCCCAGGCACATTTAGGGTATGCTCAGAGGGTCTTGGAGTGAATTGGGGGTTTGTTTTTTTTCTAAGATTTTATTTTCTAAGTAATCTCTACACCCAATGTGGGGCTCGAACTCATAAGCCTGAGATCAAGAGTCACATACCCCGCCGACTGAGCCCGCCAGCCAGCCCTGCACCCCCAAATCAGAAGAGCTGTTTTTTCCTTTTTTTTATTTTGATCTGTTTCACACATTAGATTTCTTTGAAGACTAGCTTCCCATGTTTAAAAACTGGGGGGCAAAGAACCCCTGTCTAGATGGTCCCTAGAGACCCTGTAGGGCCCATGTTCGTCTGGTTGGCCCTCCCATCTGGCAGGCCCTCCCGCCAGCCTCCGGAGGACACCGCAGAAGACGCTGGGCAAGGAGGGAGAGGCCTGGGCTCAGCGGCTGCCCCCACCCTGGACTCTGCGCACACGCGGACGAGCAGCGAGCAGCGCTCCCAGCGGGCGGTCTCCTGGTGAGGCTCCCCCCTCCGCAGCCTGCGGCGCCTGGCCCCCACCCGCCCGCACTCAGGAGCCCTGCATCTCTCTCCAGTCCCCGCGGTGCAGGATGTGCTGCAGCAGCCCGTTGACCACGTCCAGCGTCTCGTCCTTCTCCAGCACAATGTCGTAGGAGTCCATGTAGCGCTCCCGCCGCTCTTCCACCTGCCCGGGGGAGGGGGGTAGGGAGTCCCCAGAACGCCCTGCCTTCTGCCTCTGCCTCTTGGGCACCCGGGGCAGGGGGAGGAGGGCATGCGAGCTGCAACTCCCCAAGAGCAGCTCCAGGTCACAGGGACCTGCCCTTCGGATGGCAACGGGTGCTGGGAGCCGGCATTAACTCTTGGGCCAATGGCAAAAGGACAGGACGAGGATTAAAATTTAAAAACCAGATGTTACTTCTAATCTATCTGGACTGAATTTTCACATGGCTCAGGCATTCTGGAGGTCTTCAGCACCTGCTGGCTGAGGTGGGCGGGTGGGGAGGGACTGGTGGCCTTCTCATTTGACACCATACTGTGCCCCTTTACGACTACAGTGTTTTCACCCCTGTCGGCCTCTGGTCTGTTCTTGTGTTTTTGTTCTCTGAATTGTAAACCCGCCTCCTGAATACTGACCATCTCCCACTTCTATCATGCTTTATAGCTATGATTTAGGAGGACTGTAATCAGCGCCACCACTTCCTACACTATGTACCATGGGTAGAGAAAGCTCCTTGCCTCAGTTTCCCCATCTGTAAAATGAGGCGTAAGAGTCACTACCTCAAAAGGCTGCTGAAAGGACTAAATGAGTCAATATGCCTGGTACGTGGTGAGCACCCAGTAGTGTCTCTGAACTCCACTGTCACGCCGTGTGCCCAACACAGCCGTCATCGCTGTTTTCCTATGACAATATAGCTCGTGGCTTACCTCAGTGCCTCTAAGACTTGACCACGACCAGTACATACAGGTGTTCACTATGCATTAGTTAACAGGCACTGAAACAGAAGCAAGCCACTAAGACAGGAAGCCCTGGTCCCACACCTACCTTGTCGTTTAAGAAGCCAATCTTGAGAATGTTCTCCACACCAGGCACCCCATCAGCCATAGTGAGGTCCCCCATGGAGTCTCCCAGCAGGAGGATGTTGGTTTTTCCCTGAAGCTGCTGGAAGTACCCGGAGTTCTCGCAAACGGAGCTGTTCTTGTTGTATGTGTGTATGAGCTGGCCCTTGAATCCCCGGAGGAAACCCTAAATAATCAAGAGACACACAGAAGGGCTGCAGGGACCGCCTAGAGCCAGTTTGCCACTGTCTCTGTCACAGGGGAAAGGGAATCCTGACAGCCAGAGAAATGCCAAAACCTCCTCCTAGTCTAAACTCAGGGCCCACCAAGTAGGTCCTACAGCCAGATTTGTGCTATTTTTGTAAATTCAGTTTGACCGGAACGCGGCCAGGCTCGTTTGCTCACGTCGTGTCCGTGGTGGCTTTTTTCTCCACAGCAGAGTCGAGTGGCTGTGACAGATCGGAGTCCATCCCCCAAAGTCTAAAATATTCACTACCCAGCCTTTTACAAAAAAAGTGTGTAAGCGCTGACTTAAACTCACAAGGACCCTCTGACACCACTGATCAGAGGCTCCAGTGGGAGCACACAGCCGTGACGCGAGCACTGTCCCGGCCACACGGGCGCTCACCCTCGGCTGCAGGTGCGCACCGCCCCCCCCAACGCGACCGGGTGAGAAGTCCAGCCATTGGTGTAAAGGGAAGAAGTCAGAGCACAGGTGAGTCGGAGCGGCCCGCCTCGGGCTCCAGGAAAACAAGTCAAAGTCTAAGCCCTGGAGTACCTACGATGGCACATGACCTGGGACGGTGACATGGGGCCTGGCTGAACCCTAAATCAGGTACCCCAGGGTAGGGAGCTGTCAGTCAAACGCCAAAGGGCCAGTCCTTCAGAGGTAACTGTCTTTAGCCGGCATCAAGAAATAAATACCTGCCCGAGGGCAAGAAGTCAGCACACCTTCCCTCCCTCTCCTCCCCCAGGGTTTAGGGTTTCGGGTGCTGCCTGGGGGGCTGCTGGTCCCCACCCCTCTTCTACTCCCAGCCTAAAGGAGATGCGGCTCACGTCTTCATCAAAGTCCATGTAGTTAGACATGATGTGGATGTTGGGGTGGAGCACCGTCATCTGTCGGATAATCTCCTCCAGGATGTCACCGATGCCCGCGGAGAAGATGAAGAGGGGAATGTTGTTCTGGTAGAGGGTGTTGAAGAACGTCTTGTATCCCTCCCTGAAAAGAGACGGATGGATTCCGCAATGGCACTGCCTCTGCCCCCCGTCTTTTCTACTTGGGTGATGTATTTTTAAATTTTTTCTTTTTAAATATTTATTTGGGGCGCCTGGGTGGCTCAGTCGGTTAAGCGTCTGCCTTCGGCTCAGGTCATGATCTCGGGGACCTGGGATTGAGCCCCGAGTCGGGCTCCCTGCTCAGTGGGGAGTCTGCTGCTCCCTTTGCCCTTTCCCCTGTTTGTGCTCTCTTTCTCTCTCATGCTCTCTTTCTCTCAAATAAATAAAATCTTTTAAAAAAAATAGAGATTTGTTTGTTTATTTGAGAGAGAGTATGGGGCGGGGAGGGAGGGGCAGAGGGAGACAGAGTCTTAAGCAGACTCCCCACTGAGCACAGAGCCCGACATGGGGCTCTATCTTAGGACCCTGAGATCACGACCTGAGCTGAAATCAAGAGTCGGAGGCTTAACCGACTGAGCCACCCAGGTGCCCCTAAATTTTTTCTTTTTAAAAACATTTTATTTTATTATTTCATTTTTTAAAAAGATTTTATTTGAGAGAGAGAGAGCACGAGCAGGGGAGAGGAAAAGAGGGAGAGGGAGAAGCAGACTTCCAGCTCAGCAGGAAGCCCGACCCAGGGCTCGATCCCAGGACCCCGAGATCATGACCTAAGCCGAAGCTAGACGCCTAACCCCAGTAAGCCACCCAGGTGCCCCTTTAAAAACATTTTAAATTGAGGTCTAAAATACGTACAATAAATGGTTAACGCGCGCTGATCTTAAGTGGTCAACTCAATTAATATTTACATACGTATACACCCATGTAATTACTAACCAGATCAAGGTTCCCTTCCCAACCAACACCATCCCCTCCCATTATGACTTCATATCACTGCTGATTAGCTTTGCCTATCCCTGAACTTCATATAAGTGGGCTGTTGTTTGCTTGTTTGTTTCTGCCTTATTTTGCTCAAGCAAAATAGAACCAGGAAGCTATCTGGGGCAGCTTCACTGAGGAAACACTCCAACCCCACGCTGCTACTTACTGGGTCTGCACGTGTCTCTGCTTTCTTGGCTTTTCATGGCTCTCCCCAGTTGGGACACCCAATCCTTGAGAGCAGGCACAATGTTGCCTCCTTCCTCTATGTGCCCATATCCCTCCACCAGTAAAGAATATGGCAGCAGAAGCTTACAACCCAGCAATTGCACTACTGGGTATTTACCCCAAAGATACAAAGGTAGTGATCTGAAGGGGTATCTGCACCCCAATGTTTATAGCAGCAATGTCCACAATAGCCAAACTATGCAAAGAGCCTAGATGTCCATCGACAGATGAATGGATAAAGAAGATGTGGTGTGTGTGTACACACACACACACACACACACAGACACACACACACACACACAGACACACACACACACACACACACACACAGAATATTACACAGCCATCAAAAAGAATGAAATTTTGTCATTTGCAAATGACATGGCTAGAACTACAGGGTATTATGCTAAGCGAAATAAGACAATCAGAGAAAGACAATTATCATATGATCTCACTGATATGCAGAATTTAAGAAACAAGGCAGAGATCATGGGGAAGAGAGGAAAAAATAAAACAAGACGAAACCAGAGAGTGAGACAAACCATAAGAGACTCTTAATCTTAGGAAACAAACTGAAGATTGTTGGAGGGGAGGTGGGTGGGGGGTTGGGGTGGCTGGGTGATGGGTATTGGGGAGAGTATATGTTGTAATGAGCACTAGCTATTATATAAGACTGATGAATCACAGATCTGTACCCCTGAAACAAATAATACATTATATGTTAATAAATAATAATAATAATAAGACAGCAGAGAGAGCAGCACTGGGAAGGGCGCTGATGATCAAGGATCCCAGGCCAGCCAACAGCCATGTCTGGGTTAATCCAGAACACCAGTCATCATGGCGACCCCGAAGTCTTTTTACCAGTGGGGAAAATGAGCTCGATGCTATTTGTTCTAGAAGATGAAGGCTTGGTCACATTCATACGACACCCACTAGCAGCAGACAGCTTCCTAGGAAGTACTCAAGGGTGAGAAATCCTTTAGCTGTATTCAGAGAGGAAAAGCAAGACCTTCTTCACATCAGCCACTTACAGGGCTTTGTCTCTTCTGACCCCGCTAGCCACGAACTCCCCTCCACTCCTTCCCAGCCTCTTTCTGTGAGCAAACCAGTTTCAAATGTTCTCCAGAGCAAGCAGCTTACCTAAGCATTGCATTGGACTCTCTAACCACCTGGGCAATCTGGACCTTCTGAATCCTCTGTTGGCACAGGAGGTCGTGGGCTTTGGTCCACCTAGAAACAGACACCCCGCAAAAGCCCACATGCCAATCACTAAGTGGGAAAGTGTCCTTTCCCTTTAAAAAGGGAAAAAGTCACCTTGGCCCTAAAGGGCCAAGTCCCCCAATGAAGGCCACTCATCCTTTTCCACCAAGCCACTTCCTGAAGGACTCCGGCTGTCCTTAAAAGGAAGAGGGTGAGAAAGCCACACCACAGCCACAGGAACAAGGACTGGGTGAGCTAACCGCTGAGGCCAAACCTCTTCTGAACCCCTCCCATGTTCTGGAGAACTGGGGCTCTGTCCAGCAATACCGGTTCCTATAGGAGAATCATCTCCCCAAAGCACTTACCCCCCCCCAAACCCAGGGGCTTCTCCCTCCTTCCCAGGATTCTCAGTGGGCCCCCACTCTAGCAGCAGCCACCAGCAGTCCCTCTGTGGCTGGACGGTTGGTTCTAACAGGTGGACCAGGGGAATTCAGTAAGGTAAGCGGGCCTGCACCTCGTTCAAGCTCAGGAGAAACATACCCCCTCCTGGACCAGTCCATCCTGGGGGCCAGGAGCGGTTCAAAACCACCGTCACGTACCATTCCACCATATGAGGTAACTTCTCTTTGATGGTCCGGTGTGGGTCAATCTCAATTGGGTAATAGTGGTGAAGGAGCGCTTTGAGCTGGGACATCCAAATAAAGAGAAAAGCCGTTAGTCTGCATCAAGTTTTCCCCAGCGAAGTCCCACCGTTTAGCGTGAGCAAAGAATCACCTAGAAGGATGCAACTCTGTGTTAGGGAGTGACTGATCTGTAGAGCCGGTCAGCCCTTCATTCGCACCCTCCGAGTGGGAGGCCTAACAATCAACAAAGACCTTTGGCTCTCAGGTGAGAGGTTACTAGGATTTTGCTACCCACTAGCTCAGCCAGCAGCGCTTAACCAGCAAGAAGGGATTAATGCTGTATTTCCCCAAATGGGGTACACTTTCTCAGGGTTAGGCAAAGTAACTTCAGGGGCCCATGGATAAACACTTTTCATTTTAGTAGTTTTAGATTCATTTTAATGCATATTAAGAAAAAAACTAGCACACCAAATTCATGCTTTCACAAAGATTGTTTCTTTCTAATTGCATTCAGATGTTTTTTTAAAATATTTTATTTATTTGGCAGACAGAGACAGAGAGAGCACAAGCAGGGGGAGCAGCAGGCAGAGGGAGAGGGAGATGCAGACTCCCCGCAGAACAGGGAGCCCACATGGGACTCGATCCCAGGACCCTGGGATCATGACCTGAGCCAAAGGCAGAGGCTCAACTGACTGAGCCACCCAGGTGCCCCACATTCAGATTTTTAATAGTAACCCAACTTTAAGTAAAATATGTAGTAAAAATCACCACAGATATGGCAAAAATCATTAAAGTGGAAGTAGAAAAATCATGGACGTGAGTTGGGGACCCCGCGTGTTAGTGGATAGCCATCACGACGCCAACATCGGGGGAACGACCCCACGAGCATCTACGTGTACCTCCTTCTGCTAAGATTTCCTTCCACGTCTGGGGAGACCACTTCAGGGACCATGTGTCACACAGGCCCAGTCAGTCAGTAACAGCGCCCAGTAAAAATGGGAACTGATTGGGTAAAGAATTGTCACTTTAATACAAGCACAGTCTCAGAATTATTATGAGATCAAATGTGGAGTCCCCGACCATGGGTCCAAAAGAGAGTTAAAGGCAAAGATCACACGCTGACAAAGGGAGAAAGCTCCTGAAATGTACTAAGATTCTCAATGTGTGTGTTTTTTTGGGGAGGGAGGGAGGTGTGAGAACATTTTTCTAAAAAGTATAAGAGAATTCAACAGAAGATATACTTTTTTGAAAAGAAAAAAGATTTCATACCTAAACTTTGTTTATTTATTAATTTTTATTAATTTTTTATTAATTTTTTAAATTAATTTTTTTCAGGAGCTCATCAACACCTAGAGTCTTAGTTTGCCCTAGCTTCGTTATCCCAGAGCAGGCCCCCAAACGTGCTGTCTTACTTGTGGATGCAGCTTCCTGGAAGCTGGTAAGATCAGATATGTGAGGAACCATTAAAAGTGACTTAAAGGCAATTACTTAGTCCTGGAGGCAGAACTTATGCCGAAAGTACATCTCCAGAGAGATGGGTTTTAGAAATATAAGAGCTATCTATAATTTGCTGCCCATCTTAATAACAAGTAACTATGAGAGTATTGGAAGGGCTGAACAATATGACAGACTGAAAGACCGCTTAGTATGTAATTTCGTGAATTTCATAATGAAGTGAAACTAAATGATACAGTTGTTCAGCAGAAAGCGCTCAGCAAACTGCAAAGAATCGTGCAACCGGCAGGGCTCTCCTCCGGCAAAGTGGAACAACGTAAAATGAACTGCGAGGCTGCAGGATTTGTAATATTTGTATGTATCTCATGGAAACGGGCGTTATCATATATTGATATTAATTCGGAAGTCTTTCTTGATACCTGTTACCCTGCCAAAAAATTATATATTTTTAAAAGACGTATTTATTTTATTTTAGAGAGAGAGAAGGGTGCGCAGAATCTCAAGCAAACTCCCTGCTGAGCAGAGAGTCCCTCGCAGGGCTCCATCCCAGATCCCACCACCCTGAGCCAAAACCAAGGGTCAGACGCTCACCCCACTGAGCCACCCAGGTGCCACCCCCCAATTTTATTATTAAAGAAATAGCACAATGTAGTGAAAAGAGTTTGGGACAGAATCAGATCTATGGGAAAGCCAAGCTCTCTGTGTCTTGCCTGTGTGACCCTTGAAGGAGTTGCTTATCCTCTTCAAGCCTGTTTTCTCATCTGTTAAATGGAGATAATAGTGGTTCTATCCACCCACTGGAGTTGCTGGAGGGTTAAACAGCAAATGTTGAAGTCTCTTGTACACTCTATAGCTAGCGGTCTGCATAACATTCATATTCTAACCACCAATCGTCACATGCCTTGAACAAAAAGGAAACACTGCCCCAGTGTAGGAGACTAGGTCCATCTGAACCTAAGAACGACAATTTTTAAAAATATTAATCTTCTAAGGTCTCTGTCCTGGAATCTTTGGTCCTAACCAAGAACTATCTGAAGTAGGACATGACAGCCGTCTGTGAACAAAGAAGGGGAGTAACCCACCTCGTTCCGGCACTCCTCACTAATGATCTTGCTGTTATCCAGAATATCTGCAAACACACAAAACTCCTTTCACTGGCCACTCAGAAGCCACCATCTTGTCAAGCCCCACAAAGCCAGCTAGTATGTGACTTACTGTAAGAAGAAGGGCATCGCTTTCCATTATATGCAAACCTGCTCAAGGTCATGTCAAAATCAGAAATGACCTAAAATGCAAAAGAGAGATGCTATCCATACAGGCTCCTTCCGGTGTGGCCCTGTGGGGGGGGGGGCGGATTATGAAAGGCAAACCAGCTCAGTACCCAGCCAGTGGGCAAAGCCCTGCAGGAGTTAGGAAAGGCCAGGGGCGGAAGGGAGAACTAATCTTAGCGTGCTAAGCCTGAGGACGCCCAGCCTCTTGCTGGTCGGTCGGTCGCTGGCAGAACCGGGACTGAAGAACAGGACCCCCTTTGACTCTTAGCCTTGTCATCTCATTGCCTCGGGTCCCACCCAAGGTGACCCATCTCCACATTGCAACTTCCTGGGGAGCCCGCTGACCGGGCTAGTGTGGAAACAAGGCCCCAGGGCCTGGTGCTGGGTGCTTTCTACCTGGTAAGAGGAAGCAGCAGCTGGTCATGACCGACACATTTGAAATGTAGGTTTTCCGGCAGGTGGGCTCTAACCCAGGGCCATCGGGCGGAGCAACCTGCTTGCCCTCCGGCCGCTGGCCATTTCTAGGGGCTCAGGGCCCGCAGCGTCCGCGGCAGCGCGGGCAGGCCCCTCGGGCCGGTCGCCTCCCCAGCCGCCCCACCTCGCCCGGGCCGTACCTGCAAGCGGTCTCCCCCGCCCCTGCGGAGGGCGCCCACGATCTCCTGCACCCGCCCGGGCTGCCGCATCAGGACCGTGGCCTTCATCAGGGTGCTCACCTGTCCCGAGACCCGAGAGAAGCGCTGACCCCGGCACCGCGCTGGGCCCAGGGGGAGCCCGGGGCCGGCTCGGCAGCCCTGCGAGGCCGGGCCGGGGCGCGCGGGGCGCGCAGGGGGGCTCCGGGCCAGCCCGGGGCGCCTACTGGCCGGGGTGGCGCGGCGGGGCCCAGGCGGCCCGCTGGGGGCCTCGGAGCGCCCCGGGGATGGGGGCCCGCCCCACGTCGGACGCTTCCTCCCGCCTCACCTCCTCCGCCATGGCGCTCGCGGCCGGGACGACGGCGCCGGGACAACGACCTCCCCGCGGCCGCACTGCGCAGGCGTCGCCCGCCGCCAGGGGGCCGGGGGACAGCGGGCCGGGGGCCGGGGGCCGGGAGAGGGCGGTGCCCGCGCTGGGCAAGACCCCGGCTGCGGGCTCTGTGTTGAGGAGGGCGAGGGTCCCAAGAGTCGGGGTTACCGGGTGCCACCGGCTGCCACCGTCGAGAACTAAAGCACTGGCCAGAGGGGTCATTTCCAGACGTAAAGTTCGCCTGACAAAAAAAGCCGCAGGAAGGGAGGGGATATGGAAAACATCCAGAAGGGGTTTAACTGGGCCCACTCCTCATCACAGAAGGAAATGAGCGACTAACACAAGTCCGCAGGGCAGGAAGGCCCTGGACAGCTGGGCCAGCATGAATTCTAATCAGCTTTCCTTCCTTCTGCCTCCTCTGCCTTGGTTTCCTTGAATTCAGTGTCTCGGGAGCCGAGCGCCCAGCAGTGGAAGAAGGTAGATGATGCTACAGGGATACAGAACTGGGCAACCGAGGTGGGCAACAGGAGCTAGAATGGATAAAAACTCTTATATGGTGTCGGTGGTCACAGTCCTGCTCCAGATTCAAGGGCTTGGAAGGTGTGGGGTGGTCTTCAGCCTGAATTGTGGGGGGAGGGGGGAAGAAAGGAGGACAGGGACAGGAGAGAGTTCCAGAACCTGAGAGCACAATCCTGAGAGTGATCTCACTGCGGGCCCAGGATTCTGGAACTTGGGCTGCCTGATGGGCCCTATATGAAAGATGTAGTAGGGAAAAGGAGCGACAGCAGGCTAAAGGGGCCCCCCACAACCCTCCCCGACACCCTAGGAGAGCAGCCTCTCTCCGCTGGTCCCAGGGTGCCATGGAGATGGAGAGCGCGGCGGCCTCCACACGTTTCCACCAGCCTCACATGGAGAGGAAGATGAGTGCGATGACCTGTGAGATCTTCAACGAGCTTAGGCTAGAGGGCAAGCTCTGCGACGTGGTCATCAAGGTCAATGGCTTTGAGTTCAATGCCCACAAGAACATCCTCTGTAGCTGCAGTTCCTACTTTAGGTATGACAGGGTTGCCAGACTAAGCCAAAGGGGGATGTGGGCTCATTCGGACACATTCTGGTTCATTTCCTGTTTCCCACCCCATCATCTTAAGTTAGGGACACTGTCAAAACTCTGGGCTCCTGTAGCCTGGCTCCTTTGTCTTCTGAAGAGGCATAACTAGGGCTGGAGCCTCCTCTCTGCTTTTCAACTGGATTTCAACCAACTGTTGGTGGGCCAGGTGCTTTTTTCCTTTGATTCTCACCCAAACCAACCTTTGGGAAGGCTGGACAACCATACTGGATTTCCTCCTTAAACCCAGATGACAGCGTGCCACCTCGGCCGCCCCTTGTGCCCCCATCCCGGTAGAGACTATCTCAAACAGAGTGATGAATTAACAAGGATTGAGCAGATGGGAAGGAGGATGCGAGACAGCACCAAGGAAGTGTTCATCAGAAGATAAAGGGAGTTTGGGCCACAAGCACTGTGACCCAGGAAGTGGCAGAGCTATTTTGTTCATGAGCTGAAAATGTTTGAGGTATCAATTCCAGTGAACATGTGATAAATATGTCCCATCTGTTGCTAAAAATTCTCATTCACCTAGACCTACAATGGGGTATACAAAAGACCAGATAGTGAATATTTTAAGCCTTGCAGGCCATATAGCCTCTGTCACAATGACGCACTCTGCCTTTACAGGGGGAAAGCAGCCATAGACAATGCTAAATGAGAGGGCATGGCTGTGTTCCAATAAAATGATTTATGGATGCTGAAATTTGAACTTATTATAATATCCAGATGTCACAAAATCTTTCCATTTCCCCCCCTACTTAAACATGTGAAAAACAAGGTCATCTGGGCGGCTCAGTCAGTTAAGCGGTTTAAACTCTTGATTTCAGCTCAGGTCATGACCTCAGGGTTGTGAGATCGAGCCCTGCATGGGGCTCCACATTAGGCATGGAGCCTGCTTAAGATTCTCTCCTTCTCCTTCTGTTTCTCCCCCACCCCACTGCCCCACCCCCCGCAAAAAAAAAAAAAAGTAAAAAAACATTCTCAGCTTGTAGGTGGTACAAAAACGAGAGGTGGGCCAAATCTGGCCCAGAAGCTGTAGGTTTGCAGACCCCGGCTATAGAGTTGAATCCGATTTCCAAGCCCTTATTTCCTTACACCACCTAGAAAAAGGAAGCAAAAATTTGTTAGGGCAGGTTCTTCTGTCTTGTTCAACACCTAAAAAAGTACCTAGCTATACAGTGGGAGCCCAGTAAATAGTTCTGGACTAGTACACTGTCAATAATTACTTATTGAGTGCCTATTTTGTGACAGGCACTATCCAAGGTACTAGAAATAAAACAATGAGTAAAGAGATAAATATTTGTGTTCTCATAATGTTTACCTTTTAGTAGGAGGAATAGGCATTCAATAAATAAAAACATAGCAGATCATAAGTGCTAGGGGGAAAAAAGGAAGGTAGGGAGATTTATTTATTTTTGAAGATTTTATTTATTTATGAGAGACAGAGCTTGCAAGCGGAGGGGGGGGGCGGGGGCGGGGAGAGGCAGAGGGAGCAGCAGACTCCCCGATGAACAGGGAGCCCAATGCGGGACTCAATCCCAGGACCCTGGGATCATGATCTGAGCTGAAGGCAGACGCTTAACCGACTAAGCCACACAGGCGCCCCAGGTAGGGAGATTTTAAATAAGAAGGTGGCGATTTTAAATAGTATGGTTTGCTGACAAACCACACTATTTGACATTTGAGCAAAGACTTTAAGGGGGAGGTGGGGGTGAGCAATATGGAGATCTGTGGGGAGCCTCCCAGGCAGAGGCCACAGCATGTACAAAAGACCAAAAATGAAGCACCTCTGGTGTGTTCAAGGAAAGCAAGGCCAGTGGGACTGGAATGGAATGAGGGGGGTGGGGTGGGAGGAAGTGGCCGGAGAGGTATTACTGGTCCAGATCTCAGATGACCTTTGCACTCCCTGGCAAGCACTTTGTATTTTACTCTGAGCAAGAAGGGATGTCAGTGGAAGGCTTGGGTGGAAGGGGTACTCATAAGGTGGTTGGGGGGTGACTGTAAACTCTGGCAGCATCAAGGGCGGAAGCAGGGGCATCAGTTAGAAGGTTACTCCCAATCATCTAGGCCGGAGATGGTGGTGGCTTGGACCAAGAAGGCGGCAGTAAGAGGTGACCGGTGACCAGAGTCTGGGTGTGTGTCGACTGAACGGTACATACTAAAAAAATGTATTGCTGAAGTTTAATTTCCTTAAGCAAGGTTGAGATAGAAGAGACCTAGGTCATACTCCCGCCTCTAGACCCCAGTTCCCCCCCTCCCCCCAACGAAACAGGGAAAAGTTCTAGTTATCATGAGGATTAGAAGAAGAGTGACCAAAGTCAAAGTTCTTGGCAAGGTTCTCTTGCCCACTATATAAATATGCCCACAGTCTACTCCCCGCTCTCCCTCCCCATGCCAATTTATTTCCAGCATACTCACCGTGCACTACTTGGGAAATGTCCAAACTCTCCTGGACCAAAAAAAAAAAAAAAAAAAGGTGGGGGGAGAGCCTGGCAAACTGGAGAGAAATGTTTCAGTGGCTGCTAGTTTCTTTCTTTTTTTTCCCAGAGCTTTGTTTACAAGTGGCTGGAACAACACTGAAAAGAAGGTATACAACATTCCTGGCATTTCCCCTGACATGATGAAGCTAATTATTGAATATGCATACACCCGGACCGTCCCTATCACACCGGACAATGTGGAGAAGCTGCTGGCTGCTGCAGACCAGTTTAACATCATGGGTATTGTCAGGGGCTGCTGTGAGTTCCTCAAGTCGGAGCTGTGTTTGGATAACTGTATCGGCATCTGCAAGTTCACGGACTACTACTACTGTCCCGAGCTGAGGCAGAAGGCCTACATGTTCATACTGCACAACTTTGAGGAGATGGTGAAGGTCTCGGCCGAGTTTTTAGAGCTCTCAGTCACTGAACTGAAGGATATCATTGAGAAAGATGAGCTCAACGTCAAACAAGAAGATGCTGTATTTGAGGCCATTTTAAAATGGATTTCTCATGACCCCCAAAATAGGAAGCAGCATATTTCAGTTTTGCTTCCCAAGGTCAAGTTTAGTTATTTTTTGTGGGAGGCTTAATTGCTCATATTCAGTTCATTTATCCCGGAGGGACTGTGCGAAGCGCCAGATTCAGATGTTTGGCAGATTCCGGGGCTGTATTTACATACTTATATAGAAGGCATCTCCTATTCTGTGGGATTTTGCAGTTTTTTTCTTTCTTGACATTGCTAGTTCCTTCTACCCCACTTAAATTTTTGACCAAAATTCTCCCTGGCAGTGGGGGAAGGAGATGGCAAGGCCTTCAAAAGAATTCTAAAGGGCCTTCCTCTCACCCTTGCTTATTCTCTGGGTTTCCCCAAGCCCCAGGTAGAAGTGGGATAGACACCAAACCGTGAGTATTATACACAATTACAGCCATCTGGTGCTCATCTGTGTTACTTTATACAGAGACACATAGATGTGCAATGACTGAACAATCACCACAGCTTTCTCTGGTTTAATAGTCCTGCCCAGTGGCCAAGGACGGGGCTAGCTCTGCGAGCATTTGAGGTGCCTTCTATCTAGCTCTTTCTCAGCATCCAAATGTATACCACCTCCGAAAAACAAGTATTTAAACCGTGAGCTGTAAATTTCGAACACAAAATACGACCCTGCCGCCATGCAAAGGCAGACTGTAAACAGGGAGTTATGGATGCGGGTTTTCCAGGTACCCTCACCTCATCTGACTTTCTGTATTTCTTTCTTAGGTTCGCCTGGCCCTAATGCACGCTGAGTACTTCATGAACAATGTGAAGATGAACGACTATGTCAAAGACAGTGAGGAATGCAAGCCAGTCATCATCAATGCCCTAAAGGCCATGTATGACCTCAACATGAATGGACCCTCTAATTCTGACTTCACCAACCCGCTCACCAGGCCCCGCCTGCCCTATGCCATCCTATTTGCAATTGGTGGCTGGAGTGGTGGGAGCCCCACCAATGCCATTGAGGCATACGATGCTCGGGCAGACAGATGGGTGAATGTCACTTGTGAGGAAGAGAGTCCCCGTGCCTACCACGGGGCAGCCTATTTGAAAGGCTACGTTTATATCATTGGGGGGTTCGATAGTGTAGACTATTTCAATAGCGTTAAGCGTTTTGACCCAGTCAAGAAAACGTGGCATCAGGTGGCCCCGATGCACTCCCGACGTTGCTACGTCAGCGTGACAGTCCTCAGCAATTTTATTTACGCCATGGGAGGATTTGACGGCTACGTGCGTCTCAACACTGCTGAACGTTACGAGCCGGAGACCAACCAGTGGACGCTCATCGCCCCTATGCATGAGCAGAGGAGCGACGCAAGTGCCACAACGCTCTACGGGAAGGTAGGAATGGGGAGCGGGGAAAGAACACGGCCAGAAGTAACGCTCTTCTTTGTTTTTTGCGAGTGGATGGAAAATAGAAGAGGCAGTACTCACTTTGCAGGACTAACTCTGTCCTCAGATGACAAAGTGGCCCTTTGTAAATGTCCTTTAAAATTTTACTCATTAAAAATTTAGGGAAGTATGCACACATGGAAAAAAAGAAACCGATTGTTCAGGCTGGCATCGGATGGGTGCCCTTCTCACCACTGTATACACACCCTTTCTTTCTACTCCCCAGAGGTAGTGATTTTAATAACCTTGCGCCCCTCCTCACACAGGTCTACATATGTGGTGGTTTTAACGGAAATGAGTGTCTGTTTACAGCGGAAGTGTACAACACTGAGAGTAATCAGTGGACAGTCATAGCACCCATGAGAAGCAGGAGGAGTGGAATAGGTGTGATTGCTTATGGAGAACACGTATATGCGGTGAGTTCACCTTGCGCCACACAAAAACGGTAACGCTGGATTCTTTGGTTCGCAAATAGGGTTACACTATCATTGGTAAGCATTTGAAAAGCATTTTTTTCCCGTGGAAAATAGTGGAAAGAGGGAGGTATGAAATCACTGGTTCCCTCACCCCCAACCCACCCCACCCCACCCCACCGGCGGCCACTTCCTCCAAGAACAGAAGCCATGGCTAACAGTCAACCGTGTTTCCCTTACTGTCCACAGGTAGGTGGCTTTGATGGAGCAAATCGACTTAGGAGTGCAGAAGCCTACAGCCCCGTGGCTAATACTTGGCGCACAATCCCCACTATGTTTAATCCTCGTAGCAATTTTGGCATCGAGGTGGTGGACGACCTCTTGTTTGTGGTGGGCGGCTTTAACGGCTTCACGACCACCTTCAACGTGGAGTGCTACGACGAAAAGACGGACGAGTGGTATGACGCCCATGACATGAGCATCTACCGCAGCGCTCTGAGCTGCTGTGTGGTGCCAGGGCTGGCCAACGTCGGGGAGTATGCGGCGAGACGGGACAACTTCACAGGGCTAGCACTGCGAGATGAAGTAAAGTACTCCGCTTCGACAAGTACCCTACCTGTATGAGCCTCTTCATTTAGCTAATAAAGAGTCTAAGCAATAAGAATTACTTCTTTTTTTAAATAAATGCAGTGTTTAAACTTGTAAGAGTACTGGCAAATGTTCAACTTAAGGGAGCCAAGGGTTGGATGAATGAGGGAATAAGAGGGAAGGAAGAAAGATCCAACAGTGCATCATTAAAAGAAAAATCACACAGTGCAAACCAGCTCTAAAGAAATATGTTTATTTAAAACTTACATCGAGACAATTAATAGCTTCGACACAGAACAAGATAGCTTTAGGGACATAAAACAAGCTATTTTACAATGTAATGTCTCAAAGCGTCCTAAATTCTACATCTCCTCTGACTTAAAGGGGGAGAGCCGAGATTATGCTCTCAGTAGAGTAGGGGCTTGGATACTGATAGCCCCAAAAACGCACTGTGTATCGACTTGAACTAAGCATGTATTTTACAAATAACTCAATGAGCCCTAGCACATGGATCCTAATCTTCAAACATCTAGCAAGCTTAATTTTTCACAAGTGCGTTATGCAGGAGGGTGAGGTTAACAACAAGCGCTCTACTGTATGTGCTTCAACGTCAGGCATTCGTAGTGGTGCTCGGAGAGTAGGACAAAACGCCCTACCAAGGTCATCGACAAAGCCGTTATTTGGCTATCTAGTTAAATTCCTTGAAGCAAGAGGACTACTACATTATGTTACTATTATTGTATTACTCAACTATGAGCTGTTTTGTCTCTAATGACCAGAACACGTTATAATGTAGGCATTATAACAGCAACAAAAATGGACTATTCTCAAGAAAGTGACAAACTGGAGTGATAGACCGTGCCAAAATTTTGACAATTAAAGGAGAGACTGAACTGTTTCTCATATATTCTACAGTTAAATGGCAACTATAAATACCCTATTTTTCTAGTGGAGGCAGAGAACTTGCTTCATAATTCTGTGGACTTTCAAAAGACAGGAAGTGTGGCCAACATATCCTTTTTATTTAAGCTTAATTTGATGAAAGTACAAAAAAGTCCCTTTAGTTACGCTTGATTAGGCCAAGTAACTAAAATAATACAATTTAGCTTACTTGTCTACCTACAGAAGTGTCTTATTAGAATTACGAAGCAGAGAATGAAGTAGTTAAACATACCACATGCTACACTAGTCAAGAAACAAAGAAGAAAACAGTGTGCCCTAGGAACTGCCTTACCAGCAGCCGGAAGAGTTTAAAAAACAAAAGCACACAAATCTTTGATAAACACTATCTTTCCAGCTTCAAACCTCTGTTCTATATATATATATAAAAGTCAGTATTTTAAAAGTTTTTGGTCCCAACAATACTATATAAAACTAAGTGATCAGAACAAAACTGATGTCAATGAATTGAGATTTTTAAGCAAAATCTCTCTGAACTGGCACAGCAAAAGCAAAGCTGGATTTCAAGATACACACGACTAACCATGCAAACAACTGCAAGTGGGATTACTTAAACTGTAAGCTCATGACTGACATTCTCAAGAGATGCCACAGATTTGTTTTTTAAAGCCATGGTGGGGTAGGTATAGTTAAGGGATATCCACTCTAAGATACAAGTAGCACTCAAAATTATGTGTAGGTGTTAGTTTTTGGTATAATCAATTCCGCTCTTTTCCTTCCACAAAACAACAACAACAGCAACAACAAGAACGAAAGGTCTGCTTGAATACATGTTAAGCTGTCCTTTTTAAAGCTATATTTTTAACTGCTTAAATTACCAAACACATTCTTTAAGTTTTCATCAAAAAGGCAATTTCTTTCCCAAAGAGCCATTTTAGGCTGGTTATCATAGTCAGAACCTTTCTAAATACTCTGGAAGTTATTTCCAGTTTAGATTTCAGAATGTCAGCCTTGAACAGATTTAAGCAAATCTGGTTTCCTTCCTTATTAACAAGTTAGTTAGGATATTTCAGAAACACGAGTTATTGATGTGAAGTCACACATGTGAATTCAAATATGAAAATTAGAAATTCAGTCGTCAGGAAAACCTGCACACATCATGCAAGGAAGGACTTACCCCTTCTTTTCAGCCATGGCCTAGGCTGCCTGCTAAGTTAAAAAAAACAACAGTTTCAATCAAGTTTTCAAAACCAGATTATATCTAAATCTTAGAGGAGGTAGAACTTGTCACATCGCGTGAAAAAAGATCACCCCCCAAAATAACTTGGTAACAATGGTCTCAGACGACAACTCTGAGATAAGATTCAAAAACCATACATCACACGTTCTAGAGAGAAACATTGTAGTGAGCTACTGAATTATTTCACCACCACCAAGAAAAGGAACTTAGCTAGCAGGGTCTATCAGAGAGAACAGCACTCAGTGAGCTTTTCTGTCTCACTTGCATAGACCTCTCTCAACTCAGAACTAGCACTTCTCAGAAATGGCTTTTTTCAAAATAACTACAAATGGAAATTGATAAAATGGTAAAGGTGGCATAGGATAATAAATCCTCATACAAAAACAGGACTTGAAGTTTACTACCCCCACCCACCCCAATCTAAATGAAATGGTTTTAAAGCAGATTTCCAACACATTTATTGACAAACTTTGTCCTAGGCAGGGATACTAATTGAGAAATTTCAGGGAAGTTCTTGGTATAGAGTCCAAGGGCTAAATACTAATAGTCTTGCAGCAAACTGAGAGCCCAAATTTCTGGTTGTGCTTTTTCTCTTTTGATGTTTGATACAATAAGGAGGTTAATTATAATGGACTAGGGGAAAAAATAATCACTGCACTTGGAATTCAACTTCTAGAACAGTATTCTGGAATGTCTAAGGAGACAGACATTCTGAAAGAAAGAAGAAACTAAGCTAACTGAATGCTAATTCGTAAAAACCTTGGGAGTGTGTTAGAGAATCAAAAGAATGAATAAAATAAAAGGTAACTAAAGCAACACGTTTTTAAGAGCCATAATTGTGTACCTAAATTTGGTATTCTAGGCTCAAAGTTCCAATAAAAGTCTAGGGCAACTGGATAAAATAGAACCACCAGGACTGAGAAACAATAAGGCTTCTCTTTAGCAACATTTCTCTAAATTGTCACTTCCTTCCCATTTTGAAAAGTTTCTTTTAGAAAGGAATGAGGATGCTATACAATATACATTAGGGCAAAATTTACAATCGAAGGCATTGAGTGTCGATTGTCATAGGCGTTATTCACACTTAGTAATTCATCCTCAAATAAGCCTGCAACTCCGGAAAAGAGTGTTTAAGTGTTTTAATGCCTTTGACTGCTCAGTCTACACTAACAATACTATTCTTCTTAGAGAAACGAATTTCACATATATAACCTCCTCTGTAGTACATCAATCAGCTAAAGATCAATACCCTTGTCAACTACCGTCCCCTCAGAACGACGGCTCCAAGTCTGTAATAGTTGCTGATGAAATAATTCAAAAAATAATGAGCCAATCGCAAATTTCTCATCAGTCATCTCTTCTAGAAACGAAACAGAATTTCTAGATAAACACATACAACAAAATATCAATGCAATTATTCTGAAATCCTCTTGCTGAAATATTGTGCTTTTCCCTTCAAATCTCAGTCTCACGATTGCACAAACCTCCTGCAGACGAGGGCTCAGTGCATAAATCCTGCCCTTTCCAAAACCGGCCATTCAGGAAAAAATCAAAAGGAATATCAACGTAAATGTGCACGTAAACTGTTGCTTAAAGCATGTTCAAAACAGTAAGTCCCTAAGACAAAGGAGTTTTAACTTGTTGGCAGAAAAACAGCCAAGTGGCTATCCCTGGTTTTTCCACGTGCCATTAGTAAGATCTCAGTCAGCCAGCACATCCACACAAACCAGACAGAAAAAGACTACAAACCAACAAAATCACCACGTATTAAAACGACTCTCCCATTCTTGTTTTTTAACTATATTTCCTTTATATGGGGCAATAATCAGTTTAGGTAGAAAATAAGTTATCGACATACTTTTTCAAGTAACAGTCTGGGTATCCGCAGCCTCACGAAACAGGTACAACTGTTTTAAGCTGCACCTGTTAGGGAACCTAGCATTCAATCTGAGAGCTCGGCACTCGTCGCATGTTTAGGGCGTGCCGATGTATTTCTTGCATCTGTCTGATCCGGTCCTTCTGCCACATTAAGTTTTGAGGCATAGGGTATCTCTGTGTGCCATGCAAGTACCGGTATGGGATTCTTACGTGGCAAGCAGTGGCTCTACAACGCGGCTGTGGCATGGGAGGAAGAAGCATCCACCGCTTTCTTTCAGCACAGTATCGGTAGGCTTCTTTCCGATACTGTTTGTCAATATCGTCACTGTTTTTCCAGCCGCCAATAATGAAAACGTCATCTTTGTAATAGCAGATGGCTGCTCCTTCGATGCTTAGGACTTCTGGAGGTAAGCTTTCAAGGATCTCATCGGAAACTTGGCTGGCAATTTTTCTTACTGCCTCTTCATTTTCTAAAGAGTAACTCTTTGGACAGCATGATGCGGTCTGATAAAAGTTTGAATTGACCACAGACATTTGGAAAAAGCAGTAATTGTCAATAAGTGGCAAAGATTCCACATCTTGCCACTGTCGAGTCTCCGTATCATAGCACGTAATTACAGCCTTTAATCCGTCTTCTGTGTCCCGGTCCACAGGAGTGCGGGCAGCGATGTACACAAATCGGTCTTCAATGGCTAGCGCTTTGACATCTCGAAGAATCTTTGGTGCCGATTCCAAGTTGTGCCATTTATCAAGCTCAGGATTATAAACAGTCACGTCTTTAAAGCCAGGACTAAAGTTGCCATGTCCTCCAATGCTGTAGAGCTTCCCTTTGACTTCTGTTAACCCAAAAGAATGCTTCCTTGTCATCAGACTACAAACATGTTCCCACGTATTCAAGTTTGGGTTGTATCTTTCCACAGTTTTAGCAAACCCTGGTTCCATTGATCCAGCAACATACACGTAGGACTCTGTTACTGCAACAGCATGTCCATCAAGGTGATTATGAATATGGGGCAGGTTTACCCATCTGTCTTCATCGACAAAATATCCCACACATTCACTTAAATAATCCCCTCCTTCTGACACACCTCCAATAACCATGATCACGTCCATGTTTTGCCCATAGCGAGGTAATAATGAGACATGAGAGGCGGGATGCTGGAAGGTGCCAGACTGTATGTTTTCAGCCCTCAGAGCATGCCTCTCTACTGCATCGGCCACTAACTTGACGCAAACTTCATTATTGGCCACCAGCCTCTCTGGTTTGACATGCCGAGTAAGGTAAGTAGGTTTCATCTGGGACAATCTGAGCAATTTAAAAAGTTCTTCAAAGTATCTTTCTCTCTCTTCAGCATTTCTCTGAACCCACTTCAAAACTGTTTCAAAGAGAACCTCTTCGGAATCCACTGTAATTTCCAAGTCCGACAGCCAGTCTCGAATGAGATGGAAAGGTAAAGTATAAAATTCTTCATCCTGAATTACTTTGTGGAAATTTCTCCGTATCATATCGGCAGCTTTCAGAGCAAGTTGGCTCAAGGTATACATGTGAGCTAAGCTATGAATGGCCACACAATTAGAGAGATGAAGTTTTTTCTTGAGAAATTCTCCACAAAATTCTTTTAAACGAATTAAAAGGAACCTAAAATCAAGAAAAAGAAATTTTCAAATGTGCATATTTTTTGTGGTTGCATTTTAAGAACATCTGAATTATACAAATTAAAATGGTAAGCTTCATCTCACTTTATGCCCAACATCTGAAAAAAAGGCAAATCCCCCCAAATTAAAAAGGATTATGCTGAAAAGTATATTTAAAAGCATAAAGTCATCTTTATATAGGCTATATTTTAAATTATTTGTATTATATAGTTTATGTATAATTATACATGATACATACAACACACAAACAATGGAGAGTTCTTCATAGTGTAAGGTTTCCTGGAACATATCCTTTAATAAAGTATAATAGAGAAAGACACATATGATTTCACTCATATGTGGAGCTTAAGAAACAAAACAAACGTGCAAAGGAAAAAAAAAGAGAGAGAGAGAGAGAGAGAGACAAACCAAGAAAGAGACTCTTAGAGAACTGATGGTTACAAAGGAGACGGGGGAGGATGAAATGGGTGATGTGGACTGAGCAGTGCACTTATCATGGTGAGCACTGGGTAATGTATAGAATCGCTGAATTACTGTGTTGTACACTTGAAACTAACATAACACTGTATGTTAACTATACTTTAATTAAAATAAAAAACTTAATGAAAAAAATAAAATACAACAGTCCCACACTTTATTTTTATTAGCAAAGGCAAATCCCAATCCCAACTTGTCTATGCCATTCCTGTCCTAAACCCCTGTCAATCACCAGCCTTTTCTTCAATGAGGCAGGGTCTCAGGGAAGAGACTTTATTAAGCCTTGAGTAGATGGTACAGGAACTGTGGCTCCTGGGAAGCTATGTCTGCTCAAATATCAGAAGGAACAGCAGTGGAAGCCTCGTGTCAGAGGTTTTAATCTCTTTACCAGTTTTCTCCTTGGGCAGCGGATGATGGGGGCAGGGGGTGGTGCGGCAGGGAGGGTGCGGCCTGAGCTGGGTTCTCATTAAAGCAAACTCAAACAACAACAACAAACATATGTAAGTGGTTTGGCATGTAGCTGACTAGAAGTTGTCTGCCCACCTAAATTCACTGACACATATTCCCTTGGAGAGGGTGTTTGAAACACTGCTCTATGAAAACAACATATATATACTAGGCATTTGCCATGTGCTGGGCAGTGTGCTGGACACTTCCTATTATTTCCTTGTAAGTACCCTTGAAGGAAGGTATGATCAACAGACAGTATATGGGTGGCAGGGAGAGGGATGTTTTTCTCCGAGCTGATGGGTAAGATTAGATGTGATAGTTGCAAGGCACTTAGAACAGTGTCTAACACCAGGCAGCTGCTAAAGCAGCTGACAGATGGAGAGAAGTTAAAAGTTTTAAGTAAATTGCCTGGGGCATTCTCTCCTTACCTCCAACTTCCCTATAAAGCAGGGGCAAATCTGAAAAATAAGCCCACACGACAGACATAAACATGGCTTGAGTGATTGCAATGACCCTTCTCTACCCATTTTCATTCAACAAACTTCCCTCTCTCAAATCTATACCTGCCCCCATCCTTCTTCACCCTCTAATGAATGACCCAACCTTGGGCTTTGAGAAAACAGAAGCAATCAGGCAGAAACTCCATCTCTCCACCGCCCAATCTGCCCACAGCTCTATCCTATACTCTGTCCTCCCAGTCCAACTTCTCCATTTTAAATACAGATTCCATCCCCTTCTTGGTTTTAAGGACTTTGCTCCTGCAATTATTCCCCCACTTCTATAACATCAATTTCTCCTCTTCCACTGATTCCTTTTTTTCCCCCCAGCACACAAACAAGCTCTAGTATCTCCTATCTTAGAGGGGGGAAAAAGACCTCCCTGACTCTTCCCCAAACATTTCCATGTGTATCATCATTCTGCCCCTCTTTATAGGAAGACTTAAATGGCTCTTGTTAATGCCATCGAGGACCTCTATTATTGCCAAATCCAACAATCTATTATGGTTGACAGAGTTGACATGCTAAGGCTACTCCCTCCTCCACACTCTCTCCTCTACACCCTGAGAGACCCATCTCCTCTGCTGGTTTCTTAACATTTTGGAACCCCAGGGCTCAATCCTGCCCCTTCTCTGTCTACACTTTCTCCCTAAGTAATTTCATCCAGTCCCATGGCTTTAATTACCATCTATATGCCATATTCCTCCCAATCTCTAGCTCCCAATGTTCTTATATCCAACTGCCTCCTCAGACATTCCCTGGACCAAAACCAAACTCCTCATCTTCCTCCCAAACTTGCTTTCCTACACTCTTCCACGTCTTAATAAATAAATAACCCTATCTTTCCAATTGCTTGGATCAAAAAACTAGCAGTCTTTTCCCTTATACTCTTCATCAAACCCACCAGTAAATTCGTCTCCTCTACCTTCAAAACATATCTAGAATTGAAGTGCTAATCACCTTTACTTTTCTTCGATCCAAGCCTCTACCACCATTCCAACCTCCTAATCTCTTTGCTTCTGCCCCAGGAGCGCCATCCTTTTCTCAACACAGCAGATTCCTCACATCAGACTGCATTGTTCCTCTGCCCCCAAAGCAAAATTCTTCAAATCAGACTGCATCATTCCTTTGCCCCCAAACCTTCCCATCTCACACTCATTCAGAGTAAGAGTTCCTTCCACAGGCTGCAAGCCCTTGGGAATCCAAGCTCCATGGAAACTAGATCCATCCCCAGCACCACCCTGAGGGGCCTCTCCCACCCGTCTCCACCTGCATCCATCTGATCCATCCACACTGGCCTCCTGCTATTCTCTAACATCCAGATAAGCTCCGCCTCCCGGCCTTTCCACCTGTGTTCCCTACCTGAAACACTCTTTACCTCATCTCCTTTGGTTCTTTGCAAAATGTCTTCTTCATTAGGCATTCTCTACGTACTCAATTAAAAAACACAGTTCCTCTCCACCAGCACTTTCTATCTGCCCTTACCATGCCGTATTTTTCATCAAAGCTGTAACAATCATCTGACATGCTGGTCTACTTATTTATTGTCCATTTACCAAAGTAAGTGCAAGGAGGAAAGGGACTTTGTTTTGTTCACCACTGAATTCCCAGCACCTCAGGACCCAGTGTCTGATCTGATGCATAACAGGCACTCAATAGGTATTTGTTAAAATAATGTACCTGTAACACAGTACTGCCAAAACAGACTCCTCCATATCTCTAAAAATGGCATTCACCTGTCTCCTAACCATTCTCTGAAGCATCCATTCCTACCCTTTACAGTCCATTTCTCACAGTAGCAGAATCGGCTTTTAAAATAATTACATCAAGAGACTTCCTTCACCCAGCTTCCCATCGCTCAGTTAAAAAAAAAAAAAAAAATCAAACTCCTTATTTCAATGCATTTCACACACCCTTCACCTACGAGATCCAGCTCCACTGGGTATCTCCTTTAGTTCTTTACGCCAATGGGGTCCTGCCAGAAGACCTTTGCGCTATCTGCTCGGAATGTTCATTTCCCATCTTTGCACGGTAGGTCTTTCTTGCCGTTTGGAGGTCGGTTTAAATGTCACCTCCTCAGAAAGGTCTTTCCTCTATCCAATCACTATCCTTTCATCCTTTTTAAATGTCAACACAGCACTGATTACACGCAGACTTTCTTTTTCACTGCCTTTTGTCCCTCCACCTGGAATCTGAGCTCCCTAACAGCAGGGCGCCCTCGTCAGACCCGCCGGCTGCAACCTCAGTACCCAGTGCAGTGGCTGCCCCACAGCACACAGCAGGAGCTCAATAAGTATCAAACAAATGCATTTCCTCGGGGCTCCCTCCGGTCGCACCCCTAGGCATTGCCTCCCCGCCGCCGCCGCCCCCTCCCTGGAAGTGGCCCTCGGTGGGCGAGCATCTCCACCGCCCGGCGCGCGGCCCTCCGCATCCCGCCTACCTGTCGGCCAACTCCAGCACCTCGTGCACGCTGCCCGTGCTGACGCGGATGCGCCCGGTGTACATGTATTCGATAACGGCTTCCACCGTGTCGGGCTCGGGCCCAGGCTCGGAGCTCCACTTGCGCATCTCCACCCGGCCCGAGCGGGACTCCGAGAACTGACCCGAGAGTAGGGGCGTGAAGTACTCGGTGGCGGCGGCCAGCACCGAGCGGTGGGCCCGGAACTCGCGGCCTCCCGCGCCGCCGAAGCACAAGGTAATGTCGCAGAAGAGGCCCTGGCGCCGCTGCTCGTTCTGCCTCCAAGACAGCTCCGAACAGTGAGAGCTGCACTCGAAATCCTCGGCCTCCGGGCCCGGATCGCCCCCGCTCGCCTCCATTGCAGATATGCCGGGCCCAGACCCGAAGTCCACCGTGCCGCTGCCTCGGACTTCGGCGGCCAGCCCTGCCGAGCCGGCGGCGGCCGTCTCCATGCTCTCCATCTCCAGCACCTGAAGAGATGCGGCCGCTGCCGCCGCCGCTGCCGCCGCCACCGCCGCCGCCGCCATCTTGACGCCGCCGCGCCCGACCTCCACAGCCTCGGAACGATCCAGCCGTTCTGGTGCGACACAGAGGGATTCTGGGAATAAATAGTGGGCGCGGGGCGGAGCCGGGCGCCGCTGGTGTGCGCACGCGCGGCCGCGCCCGCTCGGAGCAGTCCCACCTTGGAGAGGGCTTAACGGTGAAGCTTCCCCAGAAGTCCTACACCCAAGTCTCAGTGGGAGGTTGGCTTGTCTCCTTCCCCTTAGAGTGGCATGCTCTTCGTGGTCATTTTGTACCAAAAGCCACCCTGGACCATCAACCCATTGTTAGTGCCTCGGGCGGCAACAGTGGACTTTAAGATTTAAAATTAATTTGGAGTAAACATTAAAAAAGAGAAAAGGCTTGAGACTGAAACCCAGCTAAGCAGATGAGGGTGAGCAAGTTACTTAGTATCTCTGAACCAATTTATGTTCTAAAAATGGGATAATATCTATTTTGGGAGATCGCTGTGAGGATTAAATGAGATTATTGTGTCTTAACGTAGTGCTGGAACCATAGTTACTGTTCCGTTCTTTAAAAGATGAATAGAAGCCACTTCGGGGGATTAAGCAAGGGAGTGGCTCTATTAGTGTTTTAAAATATCACTGGTGGCTCTAGAAATAATGAAAAAGTGGCATTAGGGGCACTAGTTAGACTAGATATGGATGGATCAGAGGGATAATGAAAGGGTACATGCATAGGAGGTGGCAACCAGAGAGAAGTGGAGGAAAGGACTCTCTTTGGCTTGAGTATCTGGGCAGAGCTTTGGTTCCTCTTCACTGAGAAAGGGAGAGGTACAGATATAGGGGTGAACATAGGGGTTTTGTTTGTTTTTAAATTTTATTTGTTCACTTTTTTAAAAGTTTATGTCTTAGTAATCTTTACGCCCAAGGTGGGCCTCAAACTCACAACCCTGAGACAGAGTCGCAAGCTCCACTGACTGAGCCAGCCAGAAGCCCCCTTAGGGGGTTTTCTTTGAAGCTAGTGTTTTGATTAGTTCTTTCTCTCTCTCTCTCTCTCTCTCTCTGTGTGTGAAGAGGTGGATGAACATTTAAAAAAATGACATGTAGTAAAACCGTAAGTATAGTTCAAAGAAATACAGAGGAAAGGATATGGAGGACATGAGACAGTAGTGTGTCTTGTTACTGGATAGTTTATTGAAACCAAACTGATAATACAGAGAAGAGACTGAGGTGGCAGCTGCCAGAATCTTGGAGGATTACAGATGCAAACTGGCTAGAGACGAGTCCTTGAACCCACACGTCAGTAACACACTGATAAATCAGTTGCATAAATACAGAGAACGAAAGACACGGGACATTTCACAGCTTTTCGCTTTGCATTTGTTTTAAACATATGTATGTTACAACTTTACATTTTAAATTACCACTCCACGTATTTTGTGACAATGGCTAAGGATGCAATGGTCCCATCCCCCTGACATAAGCAGAGTTTGGTCTGCAACATACAACATTTCAGTGAGATACCAAACAAACCCTAAACACATAACACATAAAAAGATCTTTTAAAAAATCAGATGAACACAATGCTCTTCGGGTTATACGAGGAAGAAAGGGAAGTGGAAAAATAAGACATTAGGGATGCTTTCAATTGATAGTGTCTTGAGGTCTTAAAAGTTTCATTCCCTTCCTCCAGGAGGGGAAAAAAATTTTTTTTTAACTAATGGAAAAAAGAAAGCAACATCATAACACCCTACAATGAGGAAAAACACTATCCTTACAGTGCTTAGATGCTTCCATATAATAAATACAGCAGGTACCAGAGCAAATGTCACAATTTATTGGCTTGGTTTTTATTTCTATGCTTATAAAAAAAAATACTAAGCTTCTTTGTGTGGACTGAACAGTGTTAGCCTGGGGCTGTCTTCGGTGCCTGTACACCCGTGGCTGTTTACATTCCAGGCCCATCCTAGAGCAAGCTCCCGTGCCAGCTGTCTGCACGCTGTTTGTTTCCCAGGGGAGGAGTGCTTGTCTTCACTTTACTGCGGCGGGGTTCCTGGCTCATTACATGCTCATGTGTTCCGGAAGAACATATGAAATATCATCCCACGGGTGACGATACAGCCCCTGCTTCAGCCTCTTCTGATCGAGATAGTGTCCTGAAATATGGAGCAAAGGCATCTTTTTATTAAGAGTTGGTGAGTCTGTTAAAAGTTTGGCGAGGGGGAGAGGATAAGGATGAGAAATCGTTCTAATACAAAAAAACTGAGGAAGTAAATCTAGATCCACTGCTTAGGTAGATGGCAGCCTGGGTGAAAGGCAACTGTTAGATTTCATTCTGTTTTCCTGGGCTGGCGGTCAGTCATTTCCAAGAACAAAGGAACAAAGATAAAGGGGGAAATTAAAGTAAAAAGGAAGGATTAGGAACAATGATGAAGATAATGTGACATGTAGAAACTTGCCACATAGGTAAGTGTTATAGCTGAACCATCCGGGGAAACCAAACCAAAAAGAATTTTTTTTTTTTTAAGATTTTATTTATTTGAGAGTGAGAGCGCGCGTGCGTGCGAGCACGAGTGGTGGGGAGCGGCAGAGGGAGAGGGAGAAGCAGACTTTGTGCTGAGCGGGGAGCCCGATGCAGGGCTTGATCCAGGACCCTCGGATCATGACCTGAGCCGAAGGCAGATGCTTAACCACTGAGCCACCCAGACGCCCCCAAACTGAATTCTTAATCACAGCAACAACTTCCAACTCACCAATGAAGCCCATACTCCTTCCCAGCACAAAGATGCCATTGAGGGCTCCAATGTCAATATATTCATCAGCTTCCTCCCTGCAACACAAAATCAACCTGTGGTTTTAAAACGGCTCACGTGACTGCCCTCCTCCCCAGAAACGGTACAACTTCTGCCCTCAAACGAGAAGCGAGCTCTCTTTGGTTTCAAAGTAGAGAAAGGGTGCTCTGGGTGGTTAAGAGTAGAGTAGAGATTATTTTTGTTCTCTTTAAACCTCTCCCTATTTTCTAAATCCTCTGTAATGAGCACGCACTGCTTTTAGCACTGGAAGGTAACAACAAGTATCAGTAATTGTTAAGAAGAAAGTGGTCACAGAGCTCACCGGGTAAAGGACCCACAGTTTCTAAGCATGTCTACAAACGCAACTCCGATGAAACCGTCGACGTTCAGGATCAGATTTGGTTTCTGGGAAGGTAAAAAATTCAAAGCACTTATTATTTCTCATTTTTTCTTTATAATTTTCCACAGTTACTACTACTAACCTAACTACAAATTCTTTTTTTTTTTTTTTTAAAGATTTTATTTATTTATGTGACAGAGATAGACACAGCCAGCGAGAGAGGGAACACAAGCAGGGGGAGTGGGAGAGGAAGAAGCAGGCTCCCAGCGGAGGAGCCTGACGTGGGTTTGGATCCCAGGACTCCGGGATCACGCTCTCAGACGAAGGCAGACGCTTAACGACTGAGCCACCCAGGCGCCCCTAAATACAAATTCTTTTTTTTTTTTTTTTTAAAGATTTTATTTATTTATTCGACAGAGATAGAGACAGCCAGCGAGAGAGGGAACACAACCAGGAGGAGTGGGAGAGGAAGAAGCAGGCTCATAGCGGAAGAGCCTGATGTGGGGCTCGATCCCATAACGCCAGGATCATGCCCTGAGCCGAAGGCAGACGCTTAACCGCTGTGCCACCCAGGCGCCCCCCCTAACTACAAAGTCTGACCATAATTTACAAACCTCCCACCAAAATATCCCAGCTGGTTAGGAAAGTTCAACTCCCAATGTCTAGCAGAGGACCCAATTCCTAGTTGACACGGGAGATGTATCTGTTGAACTTAGCAGTGCAACAGAAACAGAATTTCCCAGAAAACCTGGTTTGATTTTGGCTGCACAGTCAAAATGTGGGCTGGCTCTTGTTTTCCCCCAAATAATGCACCCACAAGCCATGATGTGGGAATTAGGGCCATTTTCTCCTTTACCTTCGAGGTGGTAATCTTCTCGACCTCCAGCGCATAGTCAAGCAGAGGGGTGGCGGGGAAGTGCTGTTTGACGTAATCTTTGAGGATCTGCACTCGCATGTCTGGGTTGTTTATCTAGAAAGTGACCCAAAGTTACAGAGGAACCTACCCTAACATCACTATTAAGAGACACGTTTGCGCTCCTGCCACATACGGACACAAATGTATGCGTCATATCCGGGAGATGTGTTTCCGGGACCTGATCCACGTGTCTGATCCCATGCAGCACAGATGATGACACTGCTGTGGGACTTAAGGTTTCCAAAGTCTTTATGTCACCAACAAGGAACTGAGACCTGGAGATGTTAACTGCACTCGCCACAGGCCATGGGCCTCGGCTGAAGCAGCAGGGCCGGGGCTCACCTCCTCTCCAACCAAAAGTCTTAGGTTCTGGCCACTAACAAGCTGCCCGCTAGTTCAGCAGCCTCCTCCAACTGTAACAAAGCTCAACAGAGTTCTTTCTTTTCAAACTGGCAAGGACTTATTGGTGTGGGGCACCAGAGCACCCCTGAAATTTTCAGGAAAGCCCTGGACCTGTCATGCGTGAGGCTGCACCACCCGCTAAGAGACCCATGCTAAGCAAGAATTGGTCAGCGGGGCAGGGAGGTGGTTCAGGCACCAGCCAACGCCCAGTACTACAGTGACCTCTGCCACCGCCGGCCCCCAAGCAGACAGCACTGCTCCAGTCCATAGCACAGAGCCTCTTCCGGAGAGTATGTCAGACCTGGGCTGCCACACTCAGGCTTTTGGGTTCCTCCCTTTCTGGAGTCCATACTGACCCAGAGTGTCTCTTTGCTAAGGGAGGAGGTCACTGTGGCTGCAAAGCCTGGAGGGAATGTTTCTCAGAACTAACACTAATGTAAAGCTATTTAAGGGCATTCTGTATTAAAAGGGAAAAATAGCTGCCTTATCTTTGACATCTGTCAACACAGCCAAAGCCTTGCAGGTTAAGAGTCAGAAGCCTGGGTGTTCCCAGCTAGAACAGTGCTGTCTTGTCACCACCCACCTGCCTCCACCTGCCGATGGGTCCTTAAGGAGGGCCGCAACTTACTGATTTCACTCGGTGACCGATGCCCATGATCAGCTTTCCTTCCTTCTTCATCTTGTTCACAAACTCCATGGGGATAATACCACTGTCAAAGGCTTTGCTGAACATCTTGGCAGCAGCATCCAGGGCACCCCCAAACCGGTCCCCCTGTAGGACAAGCAAGCCCATGTTGGGAAGAGCCTCCTTCAGCTTTGCAGTCCAATCTGGCATGCCCCAAACTGCCTTGTCACGGGGTTCTACACTCCAAGGCTCCTTCTAGGACCCTGTGGCAGCTGAGGGCATGTTGCCAAAGCCGTGTGTCCCCTGCAGTCCTCACCTCCCAGGATGCAAGTACTCACAATAGTGAGCAGCCCCGAGGTGAGGCTGGAAACCAGGTCCTTCCCAGCCCGAGCGCAGATGATGGTGTTGTGAGCCCCAGACACAGCTGGCCCGTGATCTGCCGTCACCATCAGGCACATCTCAATGAACTGGCAGGCATACTTGGGCAACCTGGAGTGGGAGGAAAGGGGCACTAAGAGGAGGGTCAGAACAGAGGCGAGCAGCCGAACAGGAGCTATGCTGACCTGAAGAGCCAAGCTCCTACTTGCTCCCATTTCCCTCAATAAGGCACTCATGTTCAAGAAGGGCAGCAAGTTCACAACCCACGTCTAATACTGTATCAAGCAGTCCCACAGCAAAACCTCCTGATGCTTGAGCAGCTCCTAACTTGCTGATAGCAAATACTGCTTTTAAAGAGTTTTAAAAATTCATTTGAGAGAGTGCATAAGCACGAGCATGGGGGAGGGGCGGGGGGGAGAGGGAGAAGCAGACTCCTCGCTGAGCAGGTAGCCCAATACCAGGCTTGATCCCAGGACCCCAGGACCATGACCTGAGCTGAAGGCAGAGGCTTAACCAACTGAACCACCCAGGCGCTCTGCAAATACTGCTTTTAAAACTGTTAGCCACCAGGGTTGGAAAATCTCTTCTTTAGACAATGGCTTTCAGCATGAGTTGCTGCAAGAGAATGTAACCTGTATTTGTGGCTTCCCTCTATGTGCCGGAGGGAGAAGTGAGACTCCTGTCCCCTTCTCCATGTAGGAGGCCCCAGGTCTCCTGCAGGGTTCAACCCCACAACTGATGATTAAGAGCAAATCTGGAAACATGGGGATACAAGAGCAGACAGGGAAACACCGCTCAGGTGTTACGACCTGTCAATCCGTCGTAAGAGGGGCCTAAAGCAGGACCAAGATCCATCTCTGTAGCTGAGGGCATGACACAAAACAAGACTTCCACCTGGCCTTCTGCCCAGTGCCACCCCAAACCAGGGCTCTGTGAATCAGTACTCACTGGCCCCCTTGCCCTGCTGACAGTCCCAGGGGAAGGCTAAGTTTGGGAATTGCAGAGAAACCAATTTTTTGTGCCGCCAGGCCTGCACTCTTTGAGCTACCAGAGCCATCCAGACCTCTCTCTCAAGAGGCCTGCATTTACTCTGTCTCATTTCTTTAAGAGCAGCAAGAACAGGGGCTGATCCAAGATCCCTGATGAGGTCATTGCTTTCTACTTCTCTTAGTTGAGACTGGCCTTTCCGTCCTTGGAAGACCTAGGAACAGCCGGTATCTCTTTCCTCTGGCCTTGCAATTGATCTGTGGCCATAAAGATTGATCCTGGACATATTCCCCAAGGCTGCCCACCCCCACTCCCTGGTCAGGGGAAAATCCTTAACTCTGAGTCACAGATGGAGGGGTCCTGCCATCTTTTGTCCGGCACACCTCACCTTCTCTGGAACCACAGGAGGCCAAGGACCCCACCAATGCCCATCTCCTCCTTGAAGACCTCGGTGATGGGCATGCCCGCATAGATGAGCTCCTGTCCTCGCTCGTCACAGATGCTGGTCATGAATGAGGCAGGTTTGCGGATCAAACCCAGCTCCTGAGCAGAGACGGGGGAGGGGGAAGCAGCACAACGTGACCACAGAACCACAGTGTCTCAGGTCTTAAATTCTGACTGCCAAGTACCAACCCTCAGACCAACGCATCCCAAGAAAGAAGTACAAAAGCCCTTCTATTATCTGGTTTTCATTGTAGAAAACAGGAGGGCCATGCCCACGGCAGCCACAGTTCGCTTCCACAGGTTCGTTTTCACCTCACAAACATGTCCTAGCGAGAGGGAATGAAGCTCAGAAACCAACCCAAGGTCACCTGGCTAAGAAATGCAAGACTGAACCCAAAGGGAAATTTTTCTAACACTCCACCTTTAGCTGCCAACCCCCCACCAAAATGTAATGAGGCATGTGGCTGTGGAAACAGGGGATCCCTTCAAGATGTCCTTCACCCAGGGAAAGGGATTGGGGCGTCGCTGCCAACTCTGCCTACGCCCATTTCTCCAATTATCCCCTATCAACTTTAAGATTTAAAAAAAATTTTTTTTGGAATTTTAAAATAATAAACGTGTGTTCCAAGCCCAGAGCACACACTGCAATCTCAGCACTAACCACTGGGGAGAAGGGCCCTATTGATTTTAATTTAAAAACGCCTTTCTGCCTTAATGTTTGTCAGTTTAGTGGACATCTATCTGGCCTTTCTTTCTCTACTTTTATTTATATATATAGACACATGGAGACTATACAACACTGTTTTGTGTACATACATTTTTTCATAATCATGATATACTGTCCCATAATGTCCTATTTACTCAATGAACTTGAGCTCCACAAATGTCGGCACATACATAGATCTAGCTCCTTCCTTTTAACTGCTGTATAGTATCCCATCATCATATGACAAAACCACAACTGAGCCATTCTTCCACTGATAACCCTCAACTGGAAAAATCTTGAACACATTTGTGTGAACGCATAAGCATTCCCCTGAAGTAGCTTTCTAGATACGGAATCACTATGCCATCAGGTGTGAACACTCATTTTTTTTTGGTAGTAATCTCCATACCCAATGTGGGGCTTGAACTCACGACCCCAAGATCAGGAGTCACATGTTCCACGGACTGAGCCAGCCGGGCGCCCCAGGGGTGAGCACTTTTAAATCTGATATTACCCAACTGCCTTTCAGAAAGGTGCCCGGTTCCACTCCCACCACCAGTGGACAAACGCACCAGTGTCCTTACACCCACAGAGACACAACATATTATCAAAGAATTTTTTCCTTGTTGACCCAAAAGGGGAAAATTGGTATCACAATTGAGCATTTATTTTTTCATGTTGAAAGGTCACTTCCTACCCATTTTTCTAGTGGTCTTTTAAAAACGGATTTCAGAGAGTTCTTGGGTCTTAAGAAAATTAGCTTTTCATCTCTGTCGCTTAGACGAGCAGGCAGAGCGGACACTCTGCTTCGCCCTGAAGCCCCTTCAAGCAAGTGCAAACAATTCTAGGGGACGCTGTCTGTCTGCAGCCCCCCGTTTCCAGGCCAGGCCACGTGGCCGTGGGAGAGACATGCTGCCCTTCGCCCTCTTGGGCCCTGAATTTGTTTTCCCCGTTGGTTGGAAGGGGCAAGCTCACAAGCTCCAGCACACAAGGAGGGGCTGGAGTCCAAGTATCATCGTCAAGGTTTCTTCCGATGCCCTTGGAGTGAGCCTCAGGGGCATGGTTTGGAGGCTAGAGCAGCGATTTGTAGGGTTGCCGCAACTAGTAGGGCAGGCCTGGCTTCCAGGGATTTGAGCCAGGTCAACTCAAAACCCACCCCAGCGGCCCCCCAGTCTGCCTCACCCACAGGCGAGGCGTGGCGGCACCTACCCTGGCCCAGGAGTAGTCCATGGGCACGGTTGGAGGCGGCACCTCCTGAGCAGGGACAATGACTCCTCTGGCCACAAGATCTTCATACACAGACCTGGGAGGCGGGGGAAGGGACGAGAGAAGACAGCCATGGATTTCATGCTTCTGGGTGCTTCGAAGCCATCCCAGGAACGCTCCTCCATCTAACCCCAAACTCCAGGTTTTCTGGCTCTGCCCCCCCTCCTGGCAATGCCTTACTCCAGGGGATGCCTCACACCAGCTGGATTCCTGAGAACTGAAGGAAATCCGGGTCTGGCCAAGACCCACCCACCAACCCCATGGGACTTTACAGAAAGCTGAATCTGGAGGCTAAGGAAGGACAGAGGGGAGGGATGGGAAGACACACGGGTTATCCAATAACTGTTCATCGATCACGTAGAGGTGACACCTTCTAACCGTTTCTGTGCGCATTTCTTATTTACAGAACAGCCAAGTAGGTACGCTCAGAAACCGAACATGTTTTACTACCAGTCTGAACGGCCTGTAACTGCTGTGTCTACAAACAAAATAAAACAAAAACCGAAAAGAAAGAAGAGATTTCGGACCACCTGTACAATTGCACTCGTCACTTAAAAGGGACCAGGAATGTCAGACACCTCTGTGTCAGAGAGGCTGCAGTCCTCATGGGGGAGCTGGAAAGGGAGCGGGAGGCTGGCGTCCTCCCCATCGTCCACTTACTGGATGATTTCTCCAAGTTCATCAAAGCTCGGGGGCACAAACACTCCTGCCTCCTTCAAAGCCTGGTTCTTGGCTACTGCAGTTTCGGAAGCCTGGTTGGCGCAAGCTCCGGCATGGCCGAACTGTACCTGGAAGGCAAAGGGGAGAGGCTTTACTGGGCCTGTTAATCCCCGGAGGGAGAGAACAAAGGCTCCTGGGAACGTCTGTACCCATTACAGGCGGGACCCTGCTAAACGCTCTGCGCGAATCACTTCAGGCCTCACAGAGCCGCACTTAGCAGGTATGCCAAATGACTTTCTACTTAGAGATGAAGGGACTGCAGCACCGAGAAGCTCAGGAGCTTACCAGAGGTCACACAGCTGTTGTGTACCGGAGCCAGGACACAAAGCCTGGTGGCCCATCTCTCTGAGCCAACAGTGGGGTGGGGGTAGGGGTGGGGGTGGGACGGAGAACAGCAGGTAGTTGCGAGCCACCGTGAGAAGTGAAATTACACGGTGGCAACCTGAGGCTGAGCTGACCTCACAGACAGGGTCTGATTACCTGCACATGCTTTTTATAAAATAGGTCCAATATTTAAAAAAAAAAAAAAAATCTCATGTCAAAATACAAGTGTCTAGCTTATTTATTTATTTACTAAAGATTTATTAAAAAAAGATTTATTTATTTATTTGCGAGAGAGAGAGAGAGAGACAAGCAGGGGGAAGGGCAGAAGGAGAGGAGAGAGAGAATCTCAAAAGCAGACTCTGCTGAGTGCGGAGCCAGACAAGGGGCTCGATCCCATGACCCTGAGATCATGACCTGAGCCGAAATCAAGAGTCAAATGCCTAAGCGACTGAACCACCCAGGCACCCCTCCTAGCTTCTTTTTAAAAAGTCAGACTGTATGGGGCATCTGGGTAGCTCAGTCGGTTAAGTGTCTGCCTTCGGCTCAGGTCATGATCCCAGGGTCCTGGGATCAAGCCCCATATCGGGCTCCCTGCTCAGCGGGGGGTCAGCTTTTCCCTCCCTCTGCCTCTTCCCCTGCTTGTGTATGCTCTTGCTTGTGCTCACTTTCTCAAATAAATAAAATCTTAAAAAAAAAATAGTCAGATTGTAGGTGGCTCAGTCGGTTGGGCGTCCAACTCCTGGTTTCAGCTCAGGTCATAATCTCAGGGTCATGGGATGGAGAGAGAAAGAGTTTATTTATTTATTTATTAAGTAAATAAATCTTAATAAAAATTTTAAAAGATACAAACTCGTATTGTCTGTAGGCCTATATTCCCACATGGCAACAATCACCTGGAGCCAAGTAGCACCAGCCCCCTTCCACCTGACGGTGCAGTAAGAGAAACGCTAAATCCAATGGCACGGGGGTGACTGGCTACGGGAAGCGAGCATCAGGGAAGAGAAAACCTCTGGAAAGAGCTACATGGTAACCGTGTCTTTGACCACGCAATGCGGGAAATGAGGTAACCAAATGAGATGTGGTACAAAACCCCGATCAGGGCGGCATGAGGTGGGTCATCGCAGTAACATCGAACCTGTTTGTGTAAGACTACACACAGACACTTTTCTGTGCACTTGACTCACTTCATCTTTCAACAGCTATGGCTACTTCCAGCAAGAAGGGAAACAGAACGCCAGAGGGGTAACGTAACTTGCCCAAGGCCACACAGGTAGGATGCCGTAGCATCGGAACCCAGGCAATGTGGCCTCTCCCTGTGTTCTTACCCACTACATATAACAAAAGGGGCCTTAAGTGTCAGAAAGGTCAGGAACCGCTGCTCTGGTTAGAGACCCTTGAAAACACATGCTCTAAAGCACAGGCTCCCGATGCGTTCTTTATAGGACCGAATCTGCATGGGTGCATGGGGTGGGAAGGAGAAGAGATTCTGTACTCAAATGCATGGAAATACATGGAAAATGCTGAGCCACCGAGGTGCCCTTTATTTATTTGAGAGAGAGAGAGAGAGGCAGGAGGAGGAAGAGCAGAGAGAGGGACAAGCAGACTCTGTGCTGAGTAGTGTAGAGCCCGACACAGGACTCGATCCCATGACCCTGAGATCATGACCTGAGCTGAAATCATGAGTCAGATGCTTAACTGACTGAGCCACCCAGGCGTCCCCAAAAACCAAAATTTTAAAAGGCAGATAGATTATGCATGTTCATAATTTATAGACGCTCCCCTTTCTGTTTGCTTGGGTTTGTTTTTGTTTTGAGGACCATTGCTACGGGACCAGTGTTTTGTGGAACCCAGTTCTGAAAAATGTCACCTATACAAACACCTCTGGTGTCTACTCCCATTGCTCAGTTCTTAATTCTGTTTTCCTGAGGAGCTCTCTCTGCTTGCCAACAGGTGGGGATTTTGTTGCATACCTATCTTACCTCCTATATAGGGCAGAAAGTTCTGCAAGGTCATGTGACCTGCTTAAGACATAAAAAATCACCTATTAGCTGGGCAGTCACTGTATATACTCTACTACATTTGTGAATGCTTGACATTTTATAATGTTTTAAAAAATTAATTGAAAGACAGAAAACACTGTGAGGACTTGTCCCATCTCTGGGGTGATGATGGGTGCCCAGCCAGGAAAGAAAGAGTGAGGTCCTTGCCCTGTTGGGAAGTGTCCCCCAACACAGCAGGGGTGGGGAGGTGGAGGGCTTTAATGCACAGCTGGTTAAGAGAAACAATGCAGGGGTAGGGAGGAATTATTTTTGGCTGCTGTGGTGGAGGGGAGAGCAGTCAAGAAGAAAGAAATCAGGAAGAGCTTCACAGAATCGGTGAACTGGGGAATGGAATGGAGCATTTGCTAAGACCTGTAGCTGCCATTTTCTTTTCTTTTTAAAAAGATTTTATTTATTTATTTGAGAGAGAGCACGCACACAAGCACAGGGAGGGGCAGAGGAAGAAGGAGAAATAGGCTCCCCGCTGAGCTGGAGCCCAATGGGCGGCCTGATGCTAGGACCCTGACATCATGACCTGAGCTGAAGGCAGAAGCTTAACTGACTGAGCCACCCAGATGCCCCTGGGTTTTCTATTGTATGGCTGTGTCGTGATGACATATCCCCTTCTGACCTGCATTTGGGTTGTTCCATTTTCTGCCATTACAACGTCATGAGTTTCCTTGCATACACACGGAAATATTTTCACGCATAGACCCCTACAGTAAATTTGTAGAAACGGAACTGCTGGTCCAAAGGACAGGTGCATTTTCCAACTGCACAAGTATTGCCACCGTGAGGTGGGCAGGAATCTCAGCGGGGAAGGCAAGCATCGCAGAGAGGAAGAACAGGGTGACAGGCTTACTGGCAGGAAGGGTGGGGGCTCAGCGTACGGATTAGCACTGTGGCGGGAAGCCTCATGGCCCAGTCTTGTCTTCATCCGTACACAGCACGCATGCTGCCCGTACAAGGCCTCACGCTCGGAGCCTGCCCAGCTATTGATCACTGATCAGTGACAAGTCTTTGCTTCCCCGGTTTCGTCACCACTGATAGGCCATCTTCACGACAGAGGGTCCGCTAAGTTGGAGTCCCAGGGCTGCGGTCTGGCTTGCCAAACCCACAGGAGCAGGCTGCCTGTCCCGGCTGCGGTCCTTGTATGCCTCCGGGCACTTTCACGTCCAGAACAAACCTGGCTTTCTTCTACAGCCCCTCCCCAGTTCTGCACCTGGTGCATGTCCTCTCCCTTCTCTGCCTCCCTTTGGCTCAGCAAACCCCTCTCTCATCCCTTAGATGCAGCACAAGCCTCACCTTCCCTGCAGAGCCATCTCAGCTCCTCCGGACAGAGGCGCGCCGACTCCAAGCAGGGACTCCGAGCCTTGCTCTGGCCTTCATCTGCTGATGACTGCCCCCCCACCCTCCAGGGGACTTAACCTCCCAGAAAGCAGGGCCCCGGCTGGACCTTGCAGTAACCCAGCAAGTAATAAATGATCATCGGAGGAACGAGCTGCTAAAGACGATGACCTCACAGTTCCCCTGGAACGCCCCCCTTGGCCTCCCTGTCCAGGAGTGAGCTGCCCCGACTGTACCTCAGAGGAGAACATGGTGGCACATGTCCCGATGCACCAGCAGACCACGGGCTTGGTGAGGCGGCCCTCCTGGATGCCCCGGCAGATCTTGTATTCCTCAGTGCCCCCTATCTGCCAAGGAACAGGGAACGAGAAAAAGCCCGCAAGTTAGTAGAACCCACTGCAGCAGGAAAAGCTCCCCCAAATCCGGCTGGGGTCAGAGGCACCAGCAGTCCTGAGTTACAGCTTGGCTAGAAAACGAAGAGGCCTGGGCTCTGGCCGAATAACAGCCTGTGAGACTGAGACTGGACGCAAGGAAGAACTGTGACGGGGGAGTGGGCAACCTCTGGAGTCCCTGGGACTCTCCCCTCCCCGATCTAAGGGTATAAGATGATTTCGGATCAGACCTGCTTAGGTGCACAAGCAAGGAATGGGGTTAAAGAACTCTCCTGAACTAAAAAAAGTGCGCTCCTTACTCCAGCTATGCACTGCTCAAGAGACCAAGGTCAGCGAAAAGCTGCTTCTTTATTGCTACTAAAATGTCTTGTGCCACCAAGAGGCAAGAAGTTTTTCTGGAACAAACATGGCAGTGTTAACGGTGACAGCCTCTATGCCCCAGAGCGCAGGGAGCGGGACTACCAGGGACTGTCACGTTAAGTTATAAATAACCAAAACACATGCATTTTTTTTTTTTAATGGAGATCATGCATTACTTTTAGAGTCAGAAAAATAAAATAAACAAAACAAAACAAAACTCACCTCTCCAAGAACCACAATCATTTTTACTCCTGGAGTATCCTGGTAACGTAACACGTGATCCATAAATGTTGAGCCAGGGTACCTGGTGGGAGCAGAGAGAACACATGGGATCAAGGCCTGGGGAGGAATGTACAGGTGGAGGAAACTACCAGGAACACGAGAGGCTTCTCGTGAGTGTGGGTGTCCTGTGAGGGCCCAGAGATGCCTCAAGTGTTGGGGGGTAATGAATGAAGCACAAGGGAAGGCAAGGAGGAGAAGGGAGGTTTGCCTGGCAGTAAGAGATGATTACAGAACACGTGTGCGGTGGTTTTAAAATATGGCTGCAGGGGCGCCTGGGTGGCACAGCGGTTAGGCGTCTGCCTTCAGCTCAGGGCGTGATCCCGGCGTTCTGGGATCGAGCCCCACATGAGGCTCCTCCGCTGGCAGCCTGCTTCTTCCTCTCCCACTCCCCCTGCTTGTGTTCCCTCTCTCGCTGGCTGTCTCTATCTCTGTCAAATAAATAAATAAAATCTTTAAAAAAAATAAAAATAAAAAAATAAAAAAATAAAATATGGCTGCAGATTCTTCTAACAAGGTGCAACCTCATGTCTCTCTTGCATATGGGTCCGACTTGATGATCAGTTTCTAACAAACAAAAGGGGGCAGGGTTTTAGAAAGAACAGCTTCTGTCTGGCCTCTCTCTTGAACCGCTCACTCTCGGGGACGCTGGCCACGAGGCCCTGAAGACACTGAGCAGCCTGTGGAGAAGCCCACAAGAAAGCCCCTTGCCAGCCTGCGGATGGGCCCTGTCCAGCCCTGGGCAGGCCTTCGGATGACAGCACCACTGTAGCCAGCTAGTAAGGTGAGAGAGGGTGGTGTGCCCACAGAGGGCACAGAAGCGCCATGCACTGCCCCCCATTACTTGCCACATGTGTTTCCTTCCTCTGGTTGTTCCGGGGTTCTGCGAGCCATTCTAGTAAATTATCAAACCCAAGAAGGGAGGTCTGGAGACCCCCCCCAAGGTATAGCCAGTCGGTCAGGAGCATCGGAAGCCTGGACTTTGCCATTGGCATCTTGTGAGGCTGGGCCCTTCACCTGTGGGATCTGGTACAAACTCCAGATAGATACTGCCAGAATTGAAATGCATCGTAGGACACCCAGCAGAGAACTGGAGAACTGCTTGGCAAGGGGGAAAAAAGAAAATCCCAACATCCGCTAGCCAGAAGGGTCAGTGAGGCCATGGTAGAGAGTAGAGAAACAGTTCTTCCTTTCACTATTACGGACTACAGTTAACACCTGCCGAGTACCGGCTAAGTGCCAGGCTGTATGAGCCGCCTTCTATAAATATCACCCTCACTTAATCCTCGCAACAGCCCCATGAGGTGGCTGCTATTATTTTACCCATTTGATCTGTAAGGATGGTGGAGTCTACAGAGGGTAAGTGACCTGCCCAAGACACCTCCCTGGTCAATACAGAAACTGGGATTTGAGGCCCTTTCTCTGATTTCAGACTTAGTCCTACCAACTGCTGCCCTCTGCTGCCTCCCTATGGCCACAACTCTGACAACAAACAGAATTACCCCCAAAGCCCAAACACCTTTGAAAAACATTTCCCTGGTTTTGTTTTTCTTTCTGATTTCACGCCGATGTCAGTCCCGAGACGGGGTAGAAATGCCCTGTTTTATGGACTTCCCTCGGTGGCAGCAAGCAGAGATTGGAGGACCCAGTGCCCCCTTTCTCCCAGCCCACCACTCCCCAGCGTGGAGGCCCACCCTGGCCCAGCCGATCACCTGTCCCCGCCGATGGCCACGCCCTCGTAGACGCCATCTGTGGTCCGAGAGATGATGTTGTTGAGCTCATTTGACATGCCCCCCGAGCGCGAGACGTAGGCCACGCTGCCAGGGCGATACAACTTGGAGGCCAGAATGTTGTCCAGCATCCCGCCTGTATTCCCGATCTTAAAGCACCCGGGCTTGATGCCTCCAACCTGTGACGGCAGAAACAGCAGTCAGGGAGGAAGTGTAAGCTCCTGACTGACCACGGAGCTCAGGGGAATCACGAGGCCCAATGCCACCTCCTCAACTGCCCGCTGGCCAGGATGGGAAGAAAACGGTCCGAGAGAGCTAACACCTGCACACTGGGTTTCCGGCTTAGGAAGAATCTCACCTCTCCCTCGCGAGCCATGACGCAGAAAAAAAGAGAACCTTACTTGGAAAACATGGCTTCTACTGTAGATTCAAATATGTATACTCAGGATTAAGTCCTCTCTCCCTTGCTCTAAAAGGGTGACAGCACCCAGGAAAAGTGGAAAACACAGGTGTGCCCCTCTGCTCAACATCACCCCCAGCCTCAGAGAGGAAAGAAAGGCCCCTTGCTTAACTCAACAATCTGACTGTCAGACAAATTTTTAATGCAACGACTAAGGAAGAAGAACAACAAAATATTTCCAGAGCAAGTTCTTTCTATGTGAAGACCTGTGGGCCAAGAAAACCTCGAAGCGAATTCCTCTTCAGTTCATAATTAAAGGAGTAATCAAAAACTATGCTATGGTTGTATGAAGGTGGGCAAACACACAAAAAATTCTTCCCGTTAGCCCCCTAAAACTATAAAGGTGATAAGGACCAGGGAGAGAGCACTTTAAGTAACTAGATATGAACAGACTGACTTTCAATGGGTACTCTCTGAATTTTTTCAACCTAAGAGGGAACCAGAGAGTCAACAAGTTCGCTTTCTATGGGCCCAGAACTTCGAACAACAGCCTTGAACTGAAAAGGCTTTCCGGAAAGGACACTCACAGTGGCAGGTCCAATGATGGTCACTCCCTTCTGGTCCGCCTTCTTGATCAGCTTCCTTGTGAGGGCCTCAGGGATGCCTTCAGCTATGATGGCAATGGTCCGGATCTAAAGAACAGTCCCTTTCTGTTAACTTTGTGCCTCAGATGAAGCAATGAGGCGGCACCCTTTATAGGACCCACCTCCCACACCTCCTTCCAGGCTCTAAGAACGAAGTATGTTAACAGTATGCAACCCCTTCTTCCCATAGGCCTCTGTCCCTAGTCTGACCATTCCAACCCTCTCCCAAAAAGGGAGAGGTGTAGACATCCAAAGCCAATCTCCATCAGTTAACACCACAGTAACTCAGTAACGAAGCAAGAACAAATGTTTCTGAAAATCCACTACTATCAAAAGTAGCTATATTTTCTCCCATCTAAAAACCCACAAGACTCAGACCCACCTGCTCCCCACCTGTCCTGGTGCCTAACATAAAGCAGGTATCTATGGGCTTTTTCCACTGTGTCCTCTGAGTCTCTGACTCTATGTCCCACAGTCAGTATGGGACGCAAATGAGCTGCTTACGCACTCAGACCAGAGTGGGCTGGGGGAGAAAGCCAGAAGGAATGGGAGTGGGCAGGAAAGATTGAGAACTATCTCCCTCTGGCTCTAGACCAGGGGCCAGCAAACATTTCTGGCTTTTTTTGGTCATGTGGTCTCTGCAGTAACTACTAAACTTTGCCTCTATAGCATGAGGGCAGCCAAGAACAATACATAAATGAACACAGCCTGGCTGTGTTTCAATAAAACTTTACTTATAAAAACAGACACTGAGCTAGGTTTGACCCTTAGGCTATAGTTTGCTAAACTTTGCTCTAGAATAAAAAAGCTGCTCATTTTCAGCAGGTATGCTTTTGTTTTTGCTTCACTGAGATGGCAAAACAAGCTGACATTCTCCAGTCATACACTGAGCTAAGCCAGTCTGGAATCAGTAATTTTGAACAGAAGAATCAATATCTTAATCTACAAAGACTCATACAAATCAGTAACAAAAAAGACAAATACCTCCACAGGGGGGAAAAAAAAAAAGAAAGGGGAGAGCAAGTCACAAAATATAAACGGTCAATAAATGTTTTTAAAAGCTCATCTTAGGGGCGCCTGGGTGGCACAGAGGTTAAGCGTCTGCCTTCGGCTCAGGGCGTGATCCTGGCGTTATGGGATCGAGCCCCACATCGGGCTCCTCTGCTATGAGCCTGCTTCTTCCTCTCCCACTCCCCCTGCTGTGTTCCCTCTCTCGCTGGCTGTCTCTCTCTCTGTCAAATAAATAAATAAAATCTTTGAAAAAATAAAAAAAATAAAAAATAAAAGCTCATCTTAGTTAATAATCAAAGATATGCAGATTAGGGATGACTGGCTGGCTCAGTTGGTTAATCATCTGCCTTCAGCTCGGGTGGTGATCCCACAGTCCAGGGATCAAGCCCCAAGTAGGGCTCCTTGCTCAGCAGGAAGTCTGCTTCTCCCTCTCCCCCTGCCCCTCCCCCCACTTGTGTGCGCACACGCGCACGCAATCTCTCTAATAAATAAAATCTTTAAAAAAAGATGCAAATTAAATAAAATGCCTATCACTTATCAACTACCTGCTTGTTTATCTTAGAGAGAGACAGAGTGCGCATGTGGAAGCAAGGGTGGAAAGGCACAGGAAGAGGGAGAAAGAGAATCTTAAGCAGGCTCTCCCCCCAGTGCAGAACCCAACTCGGGGCTCCGTCTCATGACCCTAAGATCAGGACCTGAGCTGAAATCAAGAGTCAGATGCTTCACCGAAGGAGCCACCCAGGCGCCCCCATACATGTTTTTAAAATGCAAACATTCAGTGTTGGCCAGGGTACAGGGAAGCAGGCATTCTTGAATCACTGATGGAGTTTATGTCCTTACAACTTTTCTGGAGGGCACCTGGGCAGGACAGATCAAAGGCTTTCAAACCCGCACATTCTGATGCGGCAGTCTGATGTCCAGACATTGATGCTGGGGAAATAATTAAGGACATACACAAATGTCCATCTAAGATGCTCACCACAAGACCTGAGAAAGCGTCACGGATGCTGCTGGTGAACATTTATGGATGTGGAAAGAGTAACTGAAGAAAAGGGACTACAAAACAATCACGGACAGTGTGATTCCACAGGTTCCAATCCAGAAAAAGGAACGGAGGAGGATATATTCAAATGTTGGCAACTGTGTTTCTGGGAAACAGGAATTGACTGAGGTATTCGTTTTTTTTTCTTTTTACTTAATAGTATTTGAGTTTCCTCTATAATAAACATGTAATAATTTTGTAATAAGAAGTTGCTTTTGATCCTGTTGTGAAAGCCGGTCTTAGCAGCACAGGGAGGACCTGGTGGGGGCAGATGATGCTGAAGGGACTGTTAGCCTGGGTAAGCAGCCCCGTGCAGCCTGCCGGCCCTCAGTTACCCCTCGACCTTCTAAAGATCGTGTGTATCCAACCGCTTCCTCCTGCTCCACGGGCCGGTCCTGAGTGCCAAGCCCTTCGCCCCCGGTGGCAGTGCCGGTAGACAGCATTCAGCTTTCCCCACTTCCCCACCCCCGCGCCCACTGACCTACCTGCGCGTAATTCATGGTCTCAATGGTACTGTCGTAGGCTGAGCGAAGAGAGGCAAAGTTGATTAGCACGTCTACTTCTGGGTGTTTCTTCATGGCGTCAGCCATGTTCTTGAAGACAGGGATCAGGATCTCCTTGTGGCCCCAGTAAAACTTCTGCTTGTGGTCCCCGCTGTGAGAAAGGAGGAGGAGGGGTCAGGATAACCCCAAACTGTCAGGGCTGGGGAGGGGGAAGCCGAGGGGAAGAGCTTCATCGAGAAGGTGGAGAGAGAGGGACCCATGTGTGGGAAACAGATCCCCCAGGAATATGGATCGCCCCCAGTCTGGGAGGACAGACGCTTCCCCAGCAAAAGGGATAATCTTGCTGGCTCCCCCAGGTCTGTCTTAGTGAGGGAGAAGAGATGAGGAAATCCTACTTGGCAGCCATCTCTAGCTTCCCACCGTGGTGGGACTCACGTGAAAGGGTACACCATGGCGGCCACCGAAGGCTCATCTCGGGAACAGACGTAGTCGAAGTCCAGCATGCCCTGTACGGCCCGGGTCTGCATGCCCCACACGATGGCCTTGGTGTGGCGGCTGAAGAGGGTGGCACTCTTTCCTGGTGGGCAAAGACACAGCGAGTGCACCCAGAACACACACTCCCGGGAGACGGCCAGGGCTGCCACAACCCTCCACACCCTGGTCCAGGGAAGGGGGCTCATCACCATGGCAAAGGGACGTCAAGAGGCTGGGACTCCGAGAACTGGGGGAAGATGTGGCTTGGTTTCTTTGCAAAGAGGTGACACAGACAGCAAAAAGAGCTAAGAGGGCCTGCCTCGCTGCTAAAGGCTAGCAATGAACGCAGAAAGGAGTCCCGTGCAGAGGAAAGACCCACAGGCGGAGAACCCCTATAGGACCTGCTCCGTTTCACAGGAAAGGCATATAATCAGCATTTTGCTTACATGCAAATGAAGGCTTGATCAATTATTTTTAAAGACTCTGAGAAAAAACCTCAAGCTCTTCCAATTCTGGTGGCCGCACGACTTGAAACAACCCAACACTCATCACCTCTAAATCCGGATATAAACCAGCCCGGCTCAGGATCCGAGTCCTCGGGATTCTAGGTCAGTGGAGGTCCGAAGAAGAGGGTGGCTGCAGCCTTATTTTTACCGGAGGTTCTGACCAGAGCATACTGGCTTCACGGCACCCCCCCAACATTCTCTGTGGGGTCCCCTCCTGCCAGCCGCCCTCTAGCAGGTGGCCTTCTCCTGCTCAGAACAGGGCTCTTGGGCAGTTCTCCAGTGGGCAGAAGAGTGAGGGGCAAAAGAAGGGGGGAGAAAAGCTGTCAGAGGTGCTTGCACGGCCTGAAGGGAAAGGCCCCTTCACCACCCTGCAGACAAGTGACCTGTCCCTCCCCTTCTGTGCAAGTCGCTGGAGGAAAGAAGGCCCCCGGGAGGTTCTCCGCTCCCCCAGGGAGAACAAGGCCCTGAGCTCAGGAGACATCTGGTATTAATTAACCTAGTGTACTAGTGCAGGCTTGGCTAGTCAGGTTCAAGGTCTGAATGAATAAATTCGAGATCACTCCCCCAAGGCACGCAGGGTTCTCATCCCTACACAGGCTGGCTTCTTTCTTCTCAGCTGAAAGCTTCTCATACCAGAACACTCCTGCTACTCCCAATACCTGGGACTTGCTGTCACCAGACCCATCTGGGTTCTCACGAGACATGAGATCACAGAACAAAGATAGCCACCTAATCCAGTACCCTCACTTCCCAGGCCCGGGAACCTGAAGCTCAGAGATGCCAGAGGACAGAGATCCTGTCCTCTGGCATCAGGGCCAGATTACAGACTAAATTACAATGCAGCTCAACTGTGCAAGGGAGGTGGGTGGGATACAAGCCAGGAGGCCCTGGCCTCTCCCCACCCTCAGGGGGAGCCCACACCTCCCTCCCCACGTCAGAGTGTAAGCAAGCACACAAACATGCATCTGTCTACCCAAGAGCGTACAGAAAGGGGACAAAGCCTGGAATCTCTCCAAGCCCCTGTGCACCTCCAGCATCAACAGGGCAGAATTCAAGCGTGCTCCTCCTCGAGCACAGAGATGGCAAAGCCGAGGGCTGTCATCCTCAGCCCACCAGCGGCAGGGGCTGACGTTCCCCAGCAGGCTCCTCTGCAGCCTCAGGGACTAATAGTAAGAGAACCCCAGCCCTTGGGCGGAAGGGCTCTCCGAACTGGGGTAGGCCCCTGTTCTCTCAGCACAGGGCTCAGCCTCAGCTCTGGTCTTTCAGGTAACAAGGGCTATTTCCAGAGACAGGAAACATAGGGATTACAGGCAGATGGTGAGAGGGCTGCATTCCTGACCTTTCTAGGGGCATATCTGATCCTAGCCTAGATGCCCCTTCCCCTCTCCTTAGCACGGGATCAAAGGTCATCATCAGAAGCTTCCCCTTGCCCAGGGAAAAATCTCCCACAGCTGTAAATGTCAAAAAGTTAAGTGGAAGCCCTGATGCTTTGAAGGGACAGGGGAGCATGTGTTTGCGTGAACGTGTGAGTGCGCGCGGCAAATGTCCCTTGCAAGTGGTGACCTCCTAAAGCAAGGCCCAGATCCCCGCTTAGATTTACTGCACCATCCCTCCGGGCTTCCACCTCTCTCCTTGTCTAGCCTGCCTTCCAACCAAAACCCAGAGAAATCTGAACCTGCTGCTGGCACTGAGAGCTCAGGAATGCAGGAGGCAGTGGTGAGGCTAGGTGGGGGAAGTAGGAAAAGAAGAGATCAGGAGACCCAGATGGGAATCCGGAGGGCTAGGCTGCCCTCCTTGCCCCTGCGCTGCCACTCCCCCTTCAGTTTCCATGGCTCCCTCCTTCCCAGGACGCCCCTCCCTCCTCAGCAGACACCACTCCACTCTCCAAGGCTGGGAGCCTGGCTCTTGCTCCCACGCTCCCTACCCTGTCCTGTCTTGTCCGGAGTGTGGAGCCAGAGACAGCAGACCAGGAGAGCGCTGAGTGGGGATGGGAGCGACTAAGCAGGGTTGGGAAAGCGAGGGAGAGCAAAGACTAGGACTTGGGGAGAAACAAAGCACACGGTAAGACTATAACCCGCTAACAAAGCCACACACAGAGCTGGGGCGGGGCGGGGGCATCCTACCTTGCAGGGATCTTGGACTTGGGACTGAATCTGTCAAAGAAAATGACCAAGGCAGCTGAGTCACCTGCTGGTGGCTGGAGGCTTTGGAGGGAGAGGGTGGGAAGAGGGAAGGATCCCAAGGACAAGTCTCACAGGGCTAATGCCCTCACTGTCTCTCATCTATTCCACAATAGACAGGAGTGAAGCCAACAGAAGAGAAGAGGGCACTGATCAGCAGAGCAGAAGCAAGAAAGGCCAAAGGGCCAGAGAGGGGATGGGAGAGGTAAGAAGGCTTGGAGGGGGTGCAGAACACCAGAGGCCCCCAGGCCTGGTAGAGGGGCAGCTGGTCAGACCCCACCCTCATAATGCCAATCCCATGTTTGTCCCCACAAAGCACAATAAGATGATTAGGACACTGTGGGGCTGGACCTGTCACTGTGCTGTAGACACAGCTGCTGGTGTGGGGACTGCCGGGAAACAGCTTACAATCTCGAGTGCCTGGAGCCCATGGAACTATTTCACGAAAAGCCTCAAACGCACGCTGTCTGTACCAGGAAGAGGCTGCAACAGCCCCGTGCTGACCAATGTCTATTATCTCATGCTGGCTGCAAGGGCTGGCTGGCAGGGGTCGCGTCTGATGAACCAGAGAACGGACAGACAAGGGAGGCGAAATGCAGATAGGCTGGTATCGATGTGTGCTCTTAAGGTGGGCTCACAGGAAGAGCCCCAGGAGGTGGGATGGCCAGGAACTACCATGTGGGTGCTTGCTCTGCTGTCCCAGCTCCAGGCTCCTGCTCTCCACGGAGAAGCAGAGTCTGGGAGACCTTGCCACCTCCGGGTATTTCTGTAGCCCTGTCTCCTCCACAGCTTCCCTGCCCAGCTCACAGGCCCCCACAGGAAGTAAGGGGGTAGAAGATAGTGGGGAGCAGGGTGACCCTGGTGCAGGATGGGTCCGCAGTGCCACGAGAGCCCACAGGAAGGCTTGGGAAGGCCTGAGTCTTCATGTCCTCATGTCCATTTTGGCCCATGTGCCACGCCCACTCTCAAAGGAAAGCCCAAACCCCGTGCCAGTGCCCCAGCAGGGCCTGGACAGGGCAGGCGAGAGGGGGGGGGGGGCAGCGGCGGGTGCTGAGCCTGCTGGCAGTTACCTTGGGGCATGGCAGGCTTGGCCTTCTTTGCGGGTGCCACCTCATCGGCCCTGGACTCAGAAAAAGACGCCGTCCTGCTAGGGGCTGGAGTCTGGGGTGGGACAAGGAGACAGGGTAAGAGTCACAGGTAGCAACTGGGAAAAAGAGCTATTGGTCCTTAAGCTTTGGGTTCTTAAGGCTCAAAGAAATCAGGTAACAAGAACCACGTACAGAACTATCCTCTGCAAAGTGCTTCCAAAAGTATTATTCTAACAATCCTCTTGAGATAGGAATTAGTATTGAGGCTCCGAGAGGGTATAACACCAGCCAAGGTCTTGTTCTCAACACGATTTGAACTCTGGTCTGATTTTAAACCCCCTGGTCTAGGGGCACCTTGCTGGCTTAGTCAGTGGAACGTGCGACTCTTGATCTTGGCGTTGTGAGTTCAAGCCCCACGCTGGGCGTAGAGCTTATTTAAAAAACTAAACTAAAGTGATAAAAACCTCTGGTCTTTCCATTATACTACCTTGATTGGGCAGGAAAAGACTGGCAGCAATACAGAAACCACCCTGTCTTTCCCCAGTGCCCCCAGATGGTGAGGCTTAGAGTAGGGGCGCTGTGTTCTGGATGGGAGGGAGATAGGAGGGGGAGCTAAGGATGACCCGGCGTGCTCTAAGGTGGACGACGGGGTGCACCTACCGATGTACTCCCGCTGGCATTGAGGAGGAAGTTTGCAGTGTGAGCGGCTGTGGGTGGCTGGTTGGGGATGGGCCGGTGGCCCAGAGCCATGCCCACAATGGCCGTCATGTGAGTCTCAGTGCCAAAGACATGGATGGGGATCCCAGTGGTCTTCCCTGTGAGGGCAAGAAAAGAATCCATCATTCAAGTCTTCAAGTAACCACTCAAGTCTACATGACTCTGCAAAGGCCCCTGCCTGGCATCCAGTGCTTTCTTCTGCACAAGACCAATGATCCAGGACAGACCAACTACCCTATTTTCACCACCAAACAACTCTTTCCAAAGACCACCTGCTGATAAGAGCCAGAAAGAGCTTTCCTGATATCCTGAAGCAGCTGCGAACACAATTACGGTCTGCGCCGTCCTGCTGACCACTGGACCCCTTCAACTGTCGACCTTGACGTCTGCCTGGCCTGGCCTCTGTTCCCGAGCTCCCGGGCTCACTTCCTCAGGGCTCTGGCCCTTCTCCTCCCTCTGTGCGGAGCCCCCCCCATCATTCGGCTCAGCCTGACTGCCGCCTCCCAAGGAAGGCCTTCCCTGACTTCCTCCCTCCCCCCCTCCCCCTGCCTTACGCATGCCCATCGGACAGCAACTTCTTTTAGTAACCATTTACTTATTTAATGTCTCTGAGTTTAACGATGATGAACCTTCACTGTGCCGTCCCCACGGCAGGAACTCAGTCGCAGTGAAAATGTAGGTGGGTTACTGTTTGCCAAATCCACCGGATTTGGGAACATGGGAGGATGGAAAGCTTCTGCCCTTCCAATCAAAGGGCACGGCACGCGCCCTGAGCAAGAGCATCTTGTCACCCCTCTTGACACTTTGCTTGAACCCCTGCCCCACACGTAACTGCTCTTGGCAATGGGGGCTGCACTAAAGACCAAAGCTGCTGGTGACAAGTTCACATGTCTCAGGCTCCGTAAGGTCAATGTCGGGAGACACACTCTTAGTCCAGACAGAAGAGGTCCCCAGCTTCTGGAAAGCTCTAAACGTGAGTGTCATGAACCTGCCTGAGACACTCAAAATACAGAAAGGAGAAAGGAAACCAAAACAGATGCCCCCACCCTCTTGCCCCTCATCTCAGCCAGGCACAATGCTCTCCCATCCTACTACCTGCCCTTCCTCTCCTCTCCCCCACAGGAGGTCTCCACCCTCCCGCCTCTGAACCTGCTGTCCCCCTGGCAGCCAGACAACCCTTCCAGCCCGAAGTCAAGGTGTGCCCCTCCCTCAAAGTCTTCCACAGACTGCCTGCCCTGAGGCATGGCCAAGTGCTCCCGGCACCTGGACCAGCTCCACATGGCTCCCGCCACCTCCCTGCCTTGACTGCCAACACCCAGCCCTGCCCACTGGTCCCCGCGCAGCAGCACGCTCCCATTCAGGGCCTTGGAACTTGCCCTTCCCTCCGCAGTCACCACTGAGCTGCTCCTTCCTCTCCTCTAGCTCACTGCTCAAATGTCACCTTTTTGGTGACGCATTCTTGGATCACCCCATTAAAACTGGCCCCAGCCCCTCCCACACACGCTACCCCTTTCTTCGGCTTTGCTTGCTTTCACGGCACCTCACACTAGCTGACACAACAGCCCATGTTCTCAAGAGCACAAGGGCTTGCTGTCATGTGCACGGCTGTCACCACGGAGCTCGGCACAGAACGGGTGTTCCACAAATATTTGGTCAATGAATAGCTGAATGGCAATGCTTTATGAACCATTCTGAAGTTTAGGCCAAGGGCCCTGCATCACAGGAGCACAGCGAGTGGAAGCTGAAGCAAGCCGCAGTCCAGAAAGGGGGATGTATGAGCACACAAGTGTCTGCAGACCGACCCGCTTCTAGGACGCCCGAGGAGGCAGGCTGCCACAAAGTGGCGGGCAGAGAAAAGGTCCCCCCATCTTACCGACTTCTCCCATCACCCGCAAGCCCTCCTGATAGTTGGGGCCACCTCTTCGGACAAAGATGGTGACCTCATGCTCCTTCAGGGGGCCCTGGTAATCTCGAATTGCTCTCACGATGCCCTGGAAGCATGAAGGGCCGACAGACATGTGACTAAAAATCAGGCAGTGCTAAGTCAATTATTCTTCATCATGATAAACATACCAGGGTGTAGGTCACGAGGGCTGCTTCTCACGAAGAAGCATGGCGGGCCCTGGGCGTCAGGATTTCACGCGTGTGGACTAGACTACCCACCAGCAACCGAAAGGCCTAGCGCTCGCGGGCACTTGTGCTGTTGCTGAGGGAGACACCCCTCAATGCGTGGGGGGCTGGCTCCCGCCGCCCTTGTTATCTCTTACTGCAGTCTGGGGGGGACATCGAGGCCAGGGTCCTATGCAAGAGTTCTCAGAGCTATCAGGACATGATCCACTTCAACATCCAAGTCCTACTGAAACCCCTTCCAGCAATTTCGGGGATCAGCGCTTGCAATGAGTATCAACTCTGGAAACGATTTGGGAGAACGCACAGGTGCGTACGAATTCCGTCTCTCCAGACAGGAGGCTAGTTTACGGAGTCCTAAGGGTGATGTCTCTCACCCAAGGCATTCCGCCTGAGGCTCCACACCCAGGTCCTGCCCCAGACCCGAGCACCTGACCAACACCAGTGCTTTCCTACAGGGCTGCTCCAAAACGAGCATAAAGCTGTCAAGATTCACCTGCATCAGATCCGTCTGTGGAATCAAGACCAATTAAGGGAAGCCTGTTTTAGGCAAGACTGACAAGGCCTGGGCCCCCACTTCAGAGATCACCTTCCAGGCTGACATTTATACTTATTCATTATTCTCAAAACTTAGACATGACTACCAGGTGGGACACCTTCTTCTGAACAGCCTCACTGCTCAGCACTGGACAGTTTGGAGCAAGATGTGGCCTCCTGAGGCGGCTGCTCGGAAGGGGACGACTCTCGAGCCACGTTAGTGCTATTGTCCTTCCTGACCAGTGGTCACGCTCTGAACTGTGTGCCCACGCCCCTGACCTGTGCACAGGGACCCAGGCTGACAGGCCCTGGCTGGGCGCTGGCTGGATGAACAAGAGCCCCTGATTATCGAACCATTTTCCTCACTCTGACCTTTTGGAGAAGACCCGGATCTATCCCAGTGTCTTCTGCATCCCCAACAGGGGACCCCGGGACAAGAGCCCCTACTGAGCTGGGTAAGTCATGAGAACCCGCTTCTGCCTCAAACCTTGCTTACGGAAACCTCCCTTCCTGGCTTCCCCCAAACCCACTTTCCCCAGAAACTGCACGGTCCCCTGTGGCTGGTTACCTTGAACGTGGCGGCCACATTGGTGAAATTTGCGATGCTGCCTCCAATGATGAGGATCTTGCCTGTGTTTGGAGTAGACGGGTTATTAGAAAGGTAGACTAGAACATACCAGAAATCCAACGGAGAGAGTTCTCTCCTCAGTAAGCAAAGGTCCCCCACACGTTAGGAGGTATCAGTGCAGAGGCTGGGTGGGGCGGGGAGCAGGCTGGCCTCCCCTGACGTCCGTTCAGTCTTAACCAACTCAGCTCTCCGTCACCTGTGCCGCCGAGCAGGAGGTTCATCCAAACCCATGGAACCGCTACATCGTTTCCGGCTGGCGTTCAGAAACCCAGTTTGGTTTCTGGATACCCCCGGCAGGAACCTCTTCTGACTCAAGGGAAGGGGAACTGGCACGCATAATCCGCAAACCCTGGACAGGTGGTAAAGGGAAGCTGGGGATCCCACAGCCCAGACCGTACACGCGGAAGCGGGCCACTGAGATCTGAGTTCACAGCAGTCAGAGCGCACTGCTACCTCCTCCCTCGCACCTACTCAGAGGGCTTGATGTACTCATCACCTCCTTGCCTCCCCGGAGCTCCCCCGTCATGCACACATCACCTCCTTGCCTCCCCGGAGCTCCTCCGTCCGACAGAGGTCACGCTGCCCATTGTATAGTTGGAGAAACAGAGATCCAGAAGCTAGATGACTAACCCCAGGCTACAAAGGACCGGGACCACCACCTCAGTGTGTCCTCGCCCAAAGCTGCTCCCACTGCAGCACAAGGGGCCGTCCCGGGGAAGGAGTGTGTGTGTCTCACCATCTGGGTGCTTCTCCCGGGTCATGAGGGAGAGGATCGTCTTGGCGTAGTCATAGGTCTGCTGCTCGCTGGGGGCGCCCGAGTACTCCCCGTAGTTTGCCAGTTCGTTGACACCCCCTAAGTCACAGATGGTGTCACTGCCGGGAGACACAGAAGTCGGTGCTGGCTCTGACTCTAGTGGCAGAGGGTGGCAGCCTGGTGCCGAGGACACGCAGATGCCCCCAGAGCCCTGTAGTCAGCCTACAGGACTGAGCCCTTGGGCCTCAGACGCTCCAGGGTCCACAAAAGTCACACTAGGAGGTTAACTGCACTGCATCAGGCTCTGCCGGCCCCAGGCCATGGCGGGGCTCTGGACTGACACTGGTAGGTAAAGGGAATAAGGAGGGCTTCCAGACACAAAGAAAAATCACGCATTCCAGGAGCCCCTGCCAGGCCGCCCAATGCAGAAGTGAAATGGTTGCAGCCAGAGGAGGGCCCAGCCAGGCACAGAAGGGAACGCGGCAGATTACTGCCTGGAAACAAGCAGATGCCTACTGTGTTTTAAGTGAAAAACTACCAATTATCACACGGAGTATGGAATATGAGCCCAATATTCCTATAAAGTGTGAAAGTGTGAAGACTTATACAGGCACTAAAACAGCTGGAAGGAGGAAAGGAGGGGTGGGGAAACAGCCAGGCAAGGTTCACTCGTAGGTTCTTCTCCGTATTTACGGTACCTCTGCCTGAAGAGCGTATCGTTAACTATACAGATTAAACTAATAAAAGTAACCTCCTTCGGAAGCGAACAAGAAAGCTGCAGAAGACAGTGTACAGGGCAGGCTTTCACCAGAGCCTCTGCTCTGCACCGAGGGGAGAAAATGAAGAGCCCCACCCCCACTCCAAGGTGAAGCCATCTGATCCAGACCACGCACACATGGACTACAAGCAGACCTCGCCGCCATCCCTTCAGCAGCCCCTCAGTCACCTGTATACAACCGAGGCACCACCTCCGGCCACCATGGTCCAGATCCTCCCCTTGGGGTTCAGCAAGGTCAGCTTCAGGCTCGCCCCACTTTTGGCATCCAGGTCTGCAATGTAAGCTTCCTAGGGACCAGACAACAACAGGTGGGTCCTGGGGGTACCCCCTTCACTGGGTCCCAGCTCCCAGGACCCTACCCCTTTCCCTGGAGATACATGAAAAGGTCCTGAAGCCTTACTAGGGTCAGGGAGAGGAGCGGTGCAGGGTCCTACGTGCCTGGGACAAAAACATGACGATGTCCTCAAGTACCAAAACCACCCGTGGCCGTAGTCACTGCCTAGGGGCAAATCTCCCAACTCCTTTGTCTCTGACCTCAAGTCCCTGGCTGTCTGCCCAAGTCCCAAGCCTAAGTCACCCTGCTACTACCACAGCCCCCCACTCCCAACGTCTGCCTGCCTGGCTCATCACAAGCCCCTCCACCTGCAGGCCCTATCCCTTCTCCCAGCCCAGCCTCTTCCCCTGGCCTGGGTTATGACTCACAGGCCTCATCCTGCTGTGAGCACCTCTCAAGAGGATGGGGTGGGAAAGAGCAATTAAAATTCTCAGCAAGTGGCCAAGAGAACTACCTTCCTCTGGCAGGATTAGCAAAAGCCACTCGGAATTATCAACAAATCAAGTTAAGAGCCCAGGGAGGTTGATTGAGAGAGGAGTCTGAAAGGATTTCTGGCTGGGATTCAGAGGCTTGGCTGACTCCCACCCCCACCTCCTTTGGGGTTTTAAGAAAATTAAATGGTTCTCAATCTTCCTTTCCTGCCAAATATACAGCCCATGGCGGGGGGGGGGGGGTGCCGATGCTCCTCTGAGATCAGTCCCCCCCTCCCAGGTCCCCCTCACCCTCCATTTCTAACCCCGAGCAGCCTTACCTCTGGGTAAGCCTCCCGTCCGAAGGGAGGAGGGAACTCTATATCACCCCACTTCACTTTGCAGATGTAGTCGGCTGTGGCATCTATCTTGGCCGCCAAGTCAAGGACATAGACGCCATCTTTGGTCACAACTGCAAGAAAAGAAGAGGCAATCAGATGCAGGCTCCAGGCAGAGGCGACCACCGACCTCCAAACCCCTCCACAGGCTTCCCCACCCACCACCCACCCACCCCAGGGTCCCACCCAGACTCTATAACTGCCCAGCTCCACAAAAAACCAGATGGCCCTTCCACACAACTTTCACCCCATTAAAAGAAAAATAAATTATTTAAGACCACTCCCCCCAATCTCTGACCTATAGGTAATGTGACAGCAAAGTCTGTTTTCGTTGCCATGACAATTTTTTAAGTTTATTTATTTAGTTAGTTATTGGAGGGGGGCATGCAAGTCGGGGGAGGAGAAGGAGAAGGAAAGAAGCAGACTCCCCGCTGAGCGCAGAGCCCCTCATCCCCCGACCTATGAGCTCACGACCTTAGCAGAAGTCAGGAGCTGGGTGCTTAACCGACTGATCCACCCAGGTGCCACTGTGCCACTACATTTTTTTTTTTTAAACACGATAGAGCAATCCTTTATTTTTAGACACGTTCACAAAGAGGTTTTCAGTAACTCAACTTTCCAGTGAAGAGAGCATGAGCATCAGCCTCCAGCCATCAGCAGCTGCTCTGCTCAGGGCCTAGGATCCCCCTTGCCCAAGTGGTGAGGTGGAGGAGCGAACCCCCCCCCCTTTATTAGTTCATCCCACTGCCTCCTGACATCGCCCAGATGTTCCATCGCTTTCTGCCGAAGCAGACGTTCTACGAAATCATCCACTTCCACCTTGCTCTCTTTCTCGGCACGGGTACCACCGATTCCAGGCGCCCATTCTATCCACTCTTTTTCGAAAGCATGGCATCGACCTGGAATCTTGCGAGGCTGCTCGGCACCTTGGACTGTCATCCAACCATCTAAGTTAAGGCCCAGGCTTTTCTGCAGAAAGGCACGACATCGCGCCGCCACGCCCTTGTCTCCTCGCTGGCCACCGCTACTGGATAATCTCACCATGGCGGTTTCTAAACTTTTTTTAAAATGCTACATTCCATGGCTTCGATCTAACCACTCACCCTTCCACAGCCGTGCCCTTAAAACAAGAAGTGTTAAACTACAGGCTGCCGTCGGAAGACCCCTCCCACCAGGTGTGTCCATGTGGGCTTCCTGAGGTCAGCTAGGGGAAGCCTTAAGTGTCTGGGGGAGTGAGAAGCCACGGGGTGCACTGGGCCCCCGGCCAGGATTCATTTACTACCAACTAACTGGACATCCACCTTCCCTTTAGCCCAGGGCCATTAGCTAATGAAGGTAGCACAGAGCCATCTGGTTCATTACAGGGGTTGCATCCCCAGCTGGAACCTGGAATGGGACTTTGCCCTGAGCAGCCCTGGCCATAGCTGGCTCATATCGCTCTCCTCCCTCACAGGCGGAGAGGCTTGCACCAACATCTTCCCAGCCTTGGGGCTCAATGATGGACCAACTCCTGGGTGAGGGCTCGCTCCAGGGGCACTGGGAAGAATGAAGGGCCTGAGTGGTCACATCGGTGCAGAGGCAGCTTAACCCACAGGCAGCCACTAACCAGAGTGTCAGGTCAACATCGGGACTTCCCCATCACAGAACAAATTAAAACCAAAGAAAGCTGGAGTTAGTTTAAAAGAGGAATAACCATTGTCTTCTGAGAGCTCAGAAATAGGACACTGCAGTCCGAGAGCCCAGACACCCCTCTGCAAACATACACCTGTCTGTACCGCCCTCTACGAGTGGTGTTCCGAAGGCCAAGGCCGGGGTTACCACAGGCACCGGGACCCTGTTATAACTGCCCCTTGCCCAGCCCCCCCAGCACAGCCAATTACCAAGGGGGTTGATCTCGAGGTAGGTGAAGTACAGATCCTCATAGAAATTGAAGAGGCCGGAGATAAAACTGGCCAGAATCCTAGAGGGGGTGGGGGAGAGGGACAGTCAATCCTCAGGGAGCCAGCAGGGCACGGCTCAGCAGCACCCCCCAAACACCCCCTCCCCATGGCAGTCTCTCACTGCCATGGACAGCTCCACTTCCCATCCTCTCGCCTTCCTCTGTGAACCCTGTTCCCTGGACATCACTCTTCAGCCACTGAGGTGGAAAGGAGCTGTCAGGCATGAAGCTGGAAGCGGTGGCGCCAGACAGACAGGGGCAACGAGGTGAGGGACGCTGACGGCATATTTCAGTCTGAGCCGGCCTCCTGTCCGCCCCCAGCTCCCCTCCCTGGGACAGGGAAGGACTGTGCCTACCCTCCCACCCAGATGTGGGGGCGGGGCAGTGTGGATGCCCACACAGGGAAGGCTGTGCCCAGAGCTGTCAGCATTCCCCACTCCCCCACTGCCACCTGCTGGCCCTCCCTCTCACTCAACTCTTTCTTGTCTCCAGGAGCATGGACCAACAGGTGTTTCTTGATGTCCTCAGGATTCAGTTTCTTGTCCACGCCAACAAGCAGTTTCTGGGCTTTGGCGTCCACGTCGCCCACATCCACCCCACCTTCATGGTGGAACAGGACATAGTCTCCTTCTCGGGTAGCATAGATGCAGACGTAGAACTCCTCCGCCTTGAAGGGGAAGACAGTACCACGTGGGGTGAGGGGCACTGAATTGGCGAGCCCGACCCCTGTGGTTTCACTTCTAAAACCCTAGTAGAGAACACTCACCGGAGGAGGCCTGTCCCACCATCTTCCCCTCGGGGACAAGAGGAGAGAAGAGGCCACTGCCTAGCTGGCTGACAGTCCAGCCTTGGTCACGGTGACCTGACCTGGGGTAGGGTGCCTGCCTTCAAGTCTTACTCACCCCAGCACTGGGAGAGGTCCCCTCTGCCACCAGCCCCGATTCCTCCCTGCTACAGACTAAGCCCTTTCCTTCATCTCTGGACTCCCTGCTCTATGGCACCCTCAGACCCTCCCTGCGGCTTCAGAGACTCTGGTCCCTCTGACTTTCCTCCAGCAGCTTGCTTTCTTCCTTTAGCATTTTAGGGTCGACAAACACAAAGGGAGGGAGAAGACCCAGCCTGGAGCCATCTCACACATACCTGACTGTGGGGGACGAAGGGTTCAATCAGAAAGTTCTTGAGGAAGCCTCTGGCCTTGCCCACCTATGGGGACGGAGGAAGCTAAAGTTTAGAGGGACAGCATGCCTTGTTCCCCACAGCAGGAGGATGGCCCTCTGCTCCCTCCACAGGGCCGTCCCATCGGAGGTGGGGCCCAAGTACTTCTGCCACAACATCTGACAGAGAGAGATTTCCCAGAAACCAGGGCAATGCGGTCACAGACCCCTAAGCTACCGAAGTCTCCATGAGATCCCCTCTTCCGTCCACGGCCCTCATGCCAGCCGCACTTTGAAGTGTTCGGACCTCACACGTTCTTGTTCTGCCTCCTCTGGAGGGGGACAGACGAGCTGGGCTGCCTGCACTGCCCCAGCCCCCAAAGCACAGACAGCAGGAGTCATCTCCCTCCTGCCGTCAGTCGCACAACTTAAAGAGCCCAGACAAATCAAGGCTCTCCATCGCAGAGCTCACACAGAGAGACCCAGCCCAAGGATGCAAGTCCAGGCCCAGGGAATTAGCAGGGATGGGGGGGAAGTGAGAGCTTGATGGGGAGAACTTCACGCACACATTCCTGGCTGAGGACAACAGGCCTGCAGAGTTAATCAGTTTGAGTGTGTTCCTGGCGGCCGCTGAGGCGAGACAGCCCTCATCCCAGTGTGTCCCGAAGCCCCCGCCAGCCCGCGTGCGTCACTGCTGAGTCAGGGACCAGACAGTGATCCATCAGAGGTAATGAGGCGCTCCTGCCGGCAATGACATCCCCCTCCCGACAGCCAGCCGCGGGGAAGGGCGCATGAGGACCTCCCTGAGAATACCACTCAGCCCCCAACCCTGCCGTCCTCTCCCCGAAGGCCTGCAAGCACAAAGGCCCATCCAGACCCTCTGCCCCCAAGTCCACGTGCGACTTTGAGCAGCCCTCTTTACTCCGAGAGCCAGAAACTAGGAAATTACCACAAAGAACGGATTTGAGAAAGCCCAGCAGGAGAGGAAGACGGCCCCGTCACCACCCTCATCCTACCTCCAGAACTGCCAAGGAAGAGAACACCTCACCCCTGGTCACAGTCCCCCAAGATGGGACAGCACACCCTCCCCGGTCTCAGGGACACCTCAGCCCCCTCCCCTTCTCCTGTTCCCCAGCCCCTTCTAGCAGCAAGAAGGAGAACTGCAGTTTTCTCTCTGAGCCTCTCCTAGCCTTCCCGAACCGTATCTCACTTTAGCTCTCATCTCCGGAGCGGACATTAATCACCAAGCTGGGAGAAGCCAAGAACCAAATTTACTCTTCAATATTAACAGTCTCATCCAAGGCTCTTGGCTCAATAACATCTTTGCCTAAAGGAGATGCAGACTCGTCTTATGTATACATGTCACAAGCTTCCATGCCCTTTCTGGAAACTGAAAAGAATGGAATTCCCAGAACGGGCCTCAGAGACCCATCTCTGCACTTGCCTTTAAAGAAACAGACCATGTCCACCCAGCCATGAACTGTTCTTGGGTGACTTTTGCAGCCCACCTTGCCATTCCCTGATGGCAGAGCTGGGAATGAGCACCACGCTTGGCCCCACTGCTCAAGTCAGCTCCGCAGGACCCTCGCCCTCCCCAGGCTGCAATGTGGTTGGCTGCGGGCTGACCCTCAGGGCCGCTGGTCTGCTTCTGTTACCACGGCGCCTCCACCCCGACCTGTCCCTGTACTCACGGTGGCCTCCTGTCCCAGCCGTGGTTTCAGCCAGGACTTAACGCCTTCCAGAGTGAGGTTGACTCCCACGAGGCCTAGCTTTCCACGCCGTTTGATCAGCTGGTCTGGCTTGACCACCAAGCTCTGGAATGAGAGGAGTTTGTACTTAGAGCAAGGAAAGAAAGAGGAGACTCGAAGGCTATAGTTCGGGGACCCAAAGCACAGGACAGACTGCATGGCTTCCAATCCACCCATCCATTCTTCAGGGTCAACTCCTAGAAGCTTCCCTCACCTATCCCAGACTACACCTTTCTTTTGACAACCAGGAGTCTAGAGCCATCCATGCCCAGGATAGGGCCTGGCACAGAGTAGGTGCTTACCAAATACCTGCTCAATGAGCGATTCCCTACCCTCCCTACGGGCTCTCTTAGCTTCGCTGAACCACGAACTCCTCAGAATATGGACCAGCACCTGTGCTCCAAAAGGAGGAGCAGAGAGACAGAGCCCTGGGGTGACAAAGGACCTTAGAGATCTGGTCAATCCCATCCCGGTGCTCAATCCTGCCTATAAGCCCAGCAAGTAGCCCCTAAGCTCGCACACGGCCGGCCAGGAAAGGCACCTCCTCCTGAGGCAGCGGGAGGAAACGTGCACCCCGGAAGCCGCCATGGGTCCTGGTCCTGCTCTCCGGGCCCTGCCTGGGAAGTCTGCCCTTCCCAACAATGGCCCTGCAGGGAACCGGACAGAGGAGCCTCGACTCCAGGCTAGCCGCCCAAGGCTATCGGCCACTCTACACACAGTCCCAGGCATACTCCCTCGTGGACCTGACACAATCCTGCTATGCTCCCCCTCGGGGGAGGGGGGCACACACGTACTTTTACTGAGCATCGACCAAGTATCAGGTGGCCCACTAAATACTTTCCAGACATTACTGCTAATTCTTACAGCTCGCAGGGTGAGTGTCCTGCCCATCTCACAGATGGGGAACCTGACACTCAAGAAAGGTAAAACGGCTTGCTCCAGGCCACATGGTTAATCAACAGAGAGCTTCGATCTGGACCCCAGTTTGTCTGGTTCCAAGCCCATGCGCTGTCCCCTGCCAGGGCACCTCGACATGTGGGACCCACAGCAGAACACAAAACCCCGCTCAGCCCACTGCATGCTGCCCATGGATGGGGGCAGTCTGCCATCACGTGACCCGTTGTGCCGTCTCCACCAAACTGACCCTTTCTCTTCCTCTGACCCTGGGCCTGGAAGAAGGGCCCAGGCAGGGCGTGCTCACCTGGCTGAGCAGCCAAGGGTGGTCCTGCAGCAGGCGGGCCCAGTCTGTGTCAGGGGTGACCCGGGCATACTTGAACCGGTTCTGGATGGCCGAGGTGGTGCAGATGTATTTGTAAAGGAGTTCTTTGCCGGTCTGCTCCGAAATCGCCTTGGCTGACATAGCTGCCGAGGGAATGCTCTACTTGTTGGGGGAACAGGAGCTGGTGGGAAGGGGCAGAGGAAACAGACCGATGTCCAATTGCCCCCAGACAATAAAACCAGATCTCCGTGCTCCTCAAGAGAGAGAAAGAGGACTGGCCCAGCGGGAGGGGGGGCAGGGAGATCTCAATGAGCGCTTCTGACAGCAGGGAAGGGGGATCGGGAAATGATGGGAGAAAAACAAAGGTGGCATTTTCCCCCGGGACTCTTGGCCTCAACCCTGTGTCTGCTTCTCCTCAGCAAACCAGCTCACATTTGTCTTGGAGCTAAAGGCAGCTGGATGGGGAGACAGGAATACCAGTGGTGTGACCCAAACCCGAGCACTGGTCCCACCCGAGGTCCCACACAGACACCGAAACACACCCTTTGGTTTTGTGACCTACGGGGCGCCCAGCCAGAATTGTGCAATGCTGCCTTTATTCCCCTACAGGTTTCGTCTCCCCCACACCCAGACTCACCCGCTTTACACACTTACAGTCACCACCAGGCTGAGGGCCAGGCGGGTGAGTTTACTTAACCCCAAGCAGGATCAAGCCCCCGAGGAGCCAAGAGGAAGCGTCATCTCAGAGTTCATTTCTTCCAGGACCCTAGACTCCCACCCCTGAGTTCAGAGCAGACGCAGGGCAGGGGAACGGTGACCTTCGGTGCATCCCACCCGCCCCACTGAGTCACCCAGCTGCTGATTTAGAGCAAAACATTGGCCTCTCGAGGGACCGCCCTGTACTGGTCACTTCTAACTGAGCCAGAGCTGGGGGAGGGGGCAGAAGTCATCCTCTGTCACATGTATGGAGATGCTCATCTTCTATGAACCCTGTGAGGTGAACTGAAATGCACCTATTTCTTAGATGAGGAATAAAAGCTCAGAGGAATTAAGGTAACTTGCCCAAAAAATCAAACTAATAAGCAGGGGAGCCAGGACTTGAACCCAAATCCTCTTATTCCTGGTCCCCAGAAAACCCCACACTCAGCCTGAGGGTTTTTCTCCAAGGACCAGGCCGTGCCCCCCTTCACCTCACAGAAGGGTCTGTGAAGACAATTTCTTTATCTCCCCTCCTCCCCCACTGCCCTGACACATCCATTCTCTCATGAGTAGTGAGAGGAGCAAGTTGGGGAGAAGAACAGGGGCAAGGGGAGGGAAACGAAACCGTCATTCATGCTAAGAGTTTGGCCAGATTAGGAAAAGTCACTCCAGTCTCTCCCACAAAGATCCATAACTGAAGTTGCTGAATTTGCTGGGGAAGAAAAGTCAAGTTCAAATAAAGGAGGGCGGGGTTAGAGGCCTGGCTCCTTTATACACCCAGGAAGGTTGGTCTCCATCTCCAGCTCAGGGAAGGCCAAAGTTCCAGAGGCCACACTCCACCTCCCTCCCAACTGGCCAGGCCAGGGCTTCAGGTTCTAACCCTGGCTTGGCCGGCCCCCTCAGCCTCCCAGCTAGTCTCCAGCTCAGCACAATGGGTGCTTTCAGTCTGGTGTCTGGCCCAAAGTGGGGTAGCTGGGAAGGGGCTCAAAAGAAATGTTCCCCTTTCTGGCCTTCCCCTGGGATGACTTCAGGCTCCAACTCAACAGGAGTTTCTGAAGGCGATGCCTCAACCAGCCCCTATGTCCCACAGTCCTCCACCCCTACCCACTCCAGCTCCATTTCCCAACCTTCTTGACTTCAGACCAGAAAAACTGGTCTTGAAATCAGATGGGTACACCTGCCCCCACCTCCCTCCCAAACAGAGTGCAACCCAGGGCAGATCGAGCGGGGAAAGGAGGCAGCAGTTGCTGACCACCCTCAACAGTTCAGACACATCAAGCACCTGTGACCAAAAACTCCAGAAGGAGCCCCTCAGCTAAGCCTCCCCGGCAGAGAGCAGTCTGAGAGACACTACCAGAACAACGACCCCCCCAGACCTGGCACCTCCCAAAGCAGACAAAGGATAAGGCCGAGGAAAGGGATGTTCTGTGCTGAAAAAATCACAACTTTCTTGAGGCCCAGATCAAATCTCAGACCCAAGAGTTCATTTCAACACAGTGGGGGGGGGGGGGGTTGGGGAGACACAACACGGGGATGATATAGGATAGAAGAGATTTGCCAGCTTACCAAAACAACAGATATGCCACCAGAGCACTTTGTCTTAGAGGGGGCAGGCCCTTTCAAGGCCAAGGCAGGATTTATGACAGAATAACAGTGGGGAAAGAATCTGCCTCTGCATATTCACCAATGCAGGGTAAGACTCACAAACCTTTCATGGAGTAGCCGGGGTGGAGAAAACTCGCAAATGTAATCATTCAGAGGGGTCTCAGAAGTCTAAGGCAGTGGCTCTTAATCTATTTGAGGTCTCAGACTCCTAATCACCTGAAGCCTAAAAAATGTGCTCCAACCTCACTGTGCATATCATTTCAAGGTGCTTATGATTATGACCACAGGCCACCAGTTAAGAGCATCTGCTCTAGTGACACTGGGACTTAAAGTGTAAAAGAAAAAAAAAGTGTATACCAATCTGGGTCTGGGGATCCACCCCACCAAAGTCTTAGGCTGCCTCCCCAGGAACTGAGTATGCTGTCAAACTGATGATAGGTGGTTTTAGGACATAGCTAAGCCCCCAGGGGTCTGCTTTGGGGCCCCAGGAACTGTCACCTAATAACAAGTAAAAGTGTAAATCATTTAGGGGTAAACATGCCAAGGAACTTAACCACACACTCTCTCTCTCTCTCTCTCTCTCTCTCGCGCGCGCGCGCGCGCAATCACCCCAAGGGAAGGGCTTTATAAGCTGAATGGGGTCTTTTCTGCAGACAGGTAAGTGACCCAGGATTGTAGCCACTGAGGGCTGAAGCAGCCCACAGCAAGGCTGAATGAAAGGAGCCTGTTCCCTAGGAATGTACCCCTGGGACACAGCCAGTGCAGAGGAGCCACTGGGGATGCCACTTAGGGTCTTTCTCTAGGAAAGACAAAGAGCACTCATTTTTAGGTTAGTTTCCATAGGATTGGTGTGGTTTTTGTTTTTCAGAGGAGAAGCAATTCGCAGAGTAAAGGGGAGAGGCAGAATTCTGTGAGGGTCCCCTACTGCAGCAAGCATAGTGCCAGAATACCGGTGGAGCCACCAGCTGCTCCATGTCCCAGGGCTCTTCTCGTCACCCTGGCCCAAGCTTTTGAAGTTCCCTCAGAGATGAAAATGACCCGCCCTGGGCAGTCGGGGTCTACCAGCTTTTCCTCACCCGATATTTCAGATATTCAAGGACCTGAGCTGGCTGAAAGAGTGGAAGGAGTGGGCTGGCTGGCCAAACTGTACCATGCACTGCTCCTCCCCGCTCTCCAAAATCCTCCTGCCAGGCAGACCCCAGGGGACCACCCCAATGGCAGAAGTCCTCGGTACTGCACAGTATCTGCCAAGGTTGGAGAGGGCAGCCGGCGCTGGGTCTGGCCCTCTGCCAGGTCCTCCAGGAGGGCGGCGGCAGCATCCTCCGGTTCCTTCAGGATCTAGCCTTGGCCGCGTCAGCGCCAGAGGTGGGGCGGGAGACTGGCACCCCGGCCATCTGTCGCTCAGACGCTGGGCCCGACGGCACCTCCAGGGCGAGGAGGGTCCTTCCCGCGCCGCTGCCCCACGGGCAGGTCCTCGCGGCGAGGCCAGGCCTCGAGCACCCTGGAACAGCCCGGCCCCGCGTGGCCCGCCAAGGCTGAGCGCCCCGCTCGCTCCCTCCACTTTCTACGCGCAGAACTCAGTCGACTCTCCGTAAAAAATAGAGGAAGGGCCTGAGCCCGCGGAGGAGTGGGGCGAGCGGCCACCACTCTTTCTACTTCCCGTCCCCCGCATCCGGTGGGGAGACCCGGATGGGGACAAGACGGAGCCCGGTAAAGCCCGAAGAGGCTCGAGGACTGGCTCCGGGCGGGGTGAGGGGCGCCCGGATGGTGCAAATGCAGTTTGGCGGAGGGAAGAGAAGCCACGACGGCACACCCTGTGCAAACTCCCAGAAACTGTAATGTGGGAGAGTGGGGGTGGGGTAGTCGACACGCGGCCACCGGCCGGGGGTTCCGAGCGAAGGCTAACCTAAAGCGAAGACCCCGGAAACTTCTAAGCAGGTGCAGGGAGGGCACGTGAGCACCAAGCCGGCGTCGGGGAAGGCGGTTCCGGGTTGGGGGAGGGAGGCGGGAAGCTCCTGGGGCAGGTGGGGTCCCTCCCGCGAAGGCAGCTGCCCGCTACTAACCTCTCTGCGAAAGTCCGTGCGCCGCGCTCCCTCCGCAGGCCCCGCCTCACCGCCCAATGCCCGGAGCGCCCCAGCCTCAAGCAGCCGCCCGGGATCCGGCTTTTGTCCGGGCCCCTGCGGGCTTCTCCCCGCCCCCATCGGCACACGGGGCGAGTGGCCCCCCGATTGGTCACACGCGTTCCCTAGCCTGAGCGCCAGGGCTCCTCCCAATTCGCTGCCCGGTATAGCTCCGCCCCCAGGGGCGGGACTAAAAGGCTGCTGGGACTTGTAGTCCACCTGGAGCGTCCGTCCAGAAGGCTGGCAGGCACCGCCTCTCCGGAGCCCGCAGGCCTGGGGCGGGGCCGGGGGCGGGGCCTCGATGTGGGGAGATGGGCCGGGCTACGCTGGGAGGAGAACGTACGGGGCGGGGGTCCGTGGCCTGATCACTTAGAGGCTGGGCCGATGGTCGCTCGGAAGGTAGCGTTGGGGGTGGGGTTGGCAGAACAGGCTGTAGCAGTGTTGGGGACCTGGAGTCTCCCGTCTTCTCTCCCCTTGGGAGCAACTAACGTCCGTATCCCGGCTACCTAAAATCGGCCACGCTGAACCCAGTTGCTTAGACCGGCTTTTTACGTAGCGGTGGCAGACTGCTTTTGCGTTTGCACGTGGGCCCTCTCCATTGAGCCGGTGGGGCAAGGCAGAGATCAGATCAGACCTCCCGATGTGGGATAGGACGGGAATGGAGTGAGTCGATGGGGCTAGGTGGGTGCCAGTCACACCGCTTTGCGTCCCATTCACCTCACCTCGCGGAGCTGAGATTTTAGCACAGGGCCGGGACCATCTCTGCAGGTCTCCTGCTTCACCCCTACCTCCCATCCCAAGCTTCCACACTGGAATGAATGAACTGTTGCCTCCCCTTTCTCCATTACCTGTGAGACAGGCTATTTTCCAAAACAAAAACTGGGACACCCGGTCTGACGGGTGCCAGTGAACTAATGGGGCAGAATATTTGAAATCAGGCAATCCTGGAAACCAGGACATATATTTACTGCTCCGACATTCTGGAGCTTTCACCCCAGTCCTGTAGGTCTCCTGAGCAGCTCTTTGACCCTAAGAGCTACCTAGCTCCAGGAAGGAGAACCAATGGAGCACTGACCAGATCAGGTGAAAGGGTCAGCCCAGTATGTAGAGAATCACCATGTGTGTGCCCCTGCCAAGCACCCGGGTCATACTGACACTGCAACAGTGTTGCAACATTTTTGTGGACAAAAACTTGAGGAAGCCCTCCTTCCCCCAATCCAGTTGTAGTCAGGAGTGGGGCAGCTAAACTTGCTGCCCATGCCTGAACCAAATGATCCCTGATGTCACTTTCTGGTCCCTTTCCTCCCAACCATCCTTTTGAAAGAACAACTCTTCACCTCCTCTCTGCTGTTGGTCCTTGAGAGTCTTCTACTCCTGTATGGATTGAGCTCCAACCCTATCAAGAATCTCTCCCAAAAGCACAAATCTCAAAGGGTCACCTCTCTGTAGATAAAGAAAACATCTCCTATGAAGAGGTACTCCAAAAAGAAAAGAAAAGAAGGAAAGAAGGAGAAAGAAAGAAAGAAAGAAAGAAAGAAAGAAAGGAAAGAAAAGAAAAGAAAAAAGAAAAGAAAAGAAAAGAAAAGAAAAGAAAAGAAAAGAAAGAAAAAGAGAAAGAAAAGGTACTCTATTTCTGGCCTTGGGGGGATAGCAACTCCAGGTGTTCAGAGGCCAGCAGGAAGACTGTAGTCAGGAGGAATCACTTGTGTAGCAATTATCCCTCTGGTTAGAAAGATCCACTCATCCAGAAACCAATAAAAATTTTCAATGCACAAGCTTTTGCCCCAGCAATTCCAGTTCTAACAATTTATCCTTCAGCTATACGTGCATATGTACATGAGATGAGGCTCTTTGTTTTCTTCACTGCTGTGTCTCCAGCACTTTGAATAGGGCCTGGTACATAGTAAACAATAAATATTTGCTGAGAGATTAAGTCCCCCACATAGGTGTTGCCAGGCCCAAATATGACTAGTCCTGGGTGGGGGCAACAAGAAAGGAGCTGTCCAGGGAGTGAGGGAGGAGAGGGGCTGGCCAGAGGGTCCACGAGCCAGCCAAGCACTGGGATTTTTCAGTTCTCTGAGTGGTTCCATCCCAGGTCTTTCCCCACAGCTCTCAAGCCCACCAGGAAAAACTCTCTCATTACTCCACCATGCTCCTGCAGAAGCTCTTCTGCTCCGAAATGATCAATCTGGGCCCCATTTTCTTACCTTCCTGACTTAAAAGCTCTAAACCCTTTTGTTTTTGCCATTTGAATCACCTCCCCCCTCTTTTAGATTGGGCTGGAAGATAAGTCCATGTGCCCGGATACAGGAGGATATAGGTGCTGTCCCTGTGCCCAGGCTACAGGCATTCCACCATAGTGGCACTGGATGACCCAGTGACTCCCTCCTAGATTTGAATGCACTTTAGTTAACATTCATTGAACACCTACTATGTGAAAGGTACGGGTGCTAATGCAGACTCTTCATGACAACCCCTTGAGCCAAGTGTCATCATCGTTACGCAGATGAGCAACTGACCCTCTGCTGCCAGGTCCCTCACCCTGTCCTCTACCACCTAGTAGGTGAGGAGGAGGAAATAAAATCATATCCAGTGAGTCTCCCCCACTTGGCTGGAAGCTCCTCAAGACCCAGAACTGTGCTGGGGCTAGGCACACATTAGGCACTCACTGTATACGTGATGAAATAAATGCTGGAATGAACATGTGAAAGAAGGAAAGAAATTCTAGAAGGACAGAAGAGGAATGAGGAGCTGTAGCCAGGATAAGGGTCTACCTGAGTGTGCAGTTCTGAACCTACCTGTCTCCTGGCTGCAACCAGAGACAAGGGCTTAAACCAAAGACCCATCATGACTTGCCCTGGGAAAAACTGGGGAGGTTCTCACTCTTGCAACTTTCACTTTTTGTCCAGTACTGACCAGTCTCCAATTGGAGCCAAGGGTCAAGAGCCCGTGGTGTCCTGGGGAAGCTCCCCAGGGAGGTATGGCCAGACCCAGCTTCTGGGTATAGGAAACATTCTCTAGCCAGACCAAGAAGCTCCTGTCTGGCCTCTTCCCGGAGTCTGCCCCCAGCCCTACCCTCACCGTGTTTTAAAAATAGCCACTGCCTCATCCTCACCAGGTGTGTTCCTGGGACATTCTCTCCTCTTTTCCTCTTTCAGGATGCCTTCCCCTAGGAAGACAGCACACCATTTCCTGTCCTGAGACAGAACACATCACTTCCCCTTGACTTTGACTTGACATGGTTAATTTCATCTCTGAATGAATTCATTACTTTTGCCTCTCTTTGCCATGTTCTGTGTTTGGAAATTCTCACAAGGGCAGGCAGAAGCGGAAGTCGTGTATGAATGAGAATTGCCAGCCTCCATGAGGGCCAGAGTCGCTACCTTGACACCAGTCTTTAGAGTTTAGTGCCTCACCCAAGGGGGCTTGAAGGCCTCCTCCCATGCACGGGGGTGCCCTTGCCTCTATCCCTGAGAACTTAGGTGCTGCCTCAAGGATGTGGTGTTGCTTATTTAGGCCTCCTTGATCACAGAATCACAGAACATAGACTCCAAAGAGACCTCAGAAATCCCTTAGTCCAATCCTCTTATTTTACAAAGGAAATACAGGGGACACAGAGGCCCAAAGGGGTGACCAGACTGCAGACGGACAGATGCATGCATCACTCTGGAAACCATCTGGCATTATCTCATAAACCTGAAGAGACACACATACGAAGACCATGCAGCCCCACTCCTAGGTATGCAGCCCCACTCCTAGGTATGCCCAGGAGAATGTCATATACTCATGTGCTCAGAGCTACATGGGAAATTGTCCAAAAATTGGGCAGAGCCCAGACTTCCTCCAACAGTTGAACGGTTGGATGGGTTGTGGTATCATTCGCACAAAGAAAAATGTGACAGCAGGGGAAAATGAATGAATTGCAGCCACACACAACATGAATGAATCTCAAAAACATAATGTTGAGCAAAAGAAAATGGAACATAAAAAGTACATGTACAGTATGATTCAATTTACATAGAGTTCAAACAAACAAACCTAAATTCTATTATTTGGAATGAATACATAGGTGGGAAAACTACCAAGAAAAGCAATGGTTATCACAAAAAAACTGGACTCTAGTTCTTTCATTCAACCCATATTTACTGAACACCTGCAATTGCCAGGCACTATTTTAGGCACTGGAGCAATAATGAATGAAACAAGCAAAGACGCTCAGCTTTGTGTAACCCACATTTTATCAGGGCAAACAGCAATAAACAAGGGCAAAGGGGTTGCAGTTTAAATAGGGTGTTTGGGTGAAGAGGAGAAATTTGAACAAATACATGGAGGAGGGGAGAGGGTCAGTTAAGTCGCCAGAAGGGAGCATTCCAGACCAATTCCAAGCCATCCTGGGCTGAGAGAACACCCAGAGCGAAGGCCCCTCATGAGTTGGAAGCTGTCTGCTATTTTCCTATTCAAGGAAAAGTTCAGAGGCCAGGTGGCCAGAGCACAGGGAGTGATGGGGAGAGTAGCTTTTATTCTGCATGAAATGGGGGACCATTGTAGTGTTTTGAACACAAGATGACAGGATCTGACTTGCATTTTAAAAGGAATATTCTTTTTTTTTTTTTAATAGGGCAATTTTATTTTTTTGACATCTTTTTTTTTTTTTTTTTCCCTAAAGTAAGTTCTAGGGGCACCTGGGTGGCTCAGTCGTTAAGCGTCTGCCTTCGGCTCAGGGCGTGATCCCCGGGTCCTGGGATTGAGTCCCGCATCAGGCTCCCTGCTCCGGTGGGAGCCTGCTTCTTCCTCTCCCACTCCCCCTGCTTGTGTTCCCTCTCTCGCTGGCTGTCTCTCTCTCTGTCAAATAAATAAATAAAATATTTTAAAAAAATAAATAAATAATAAAGTAAGTTCTACACCCAACACAGGGCTTGGACTCATGACCCGGAGATCAAGTCACATACTCTACCACTGAGCCAGGCAGGTGCCCCTTAAAAGGAATATTCTAACTGTTATGCTGAGAAGGAAGGAGGCAGGGGTAGAATAAAGAGAATTAGAAGGATATTGCAGTAATCCTGGAGGGAGCCAAAGAGGGCTCAGACAAGGGTAGTAACCAAGAAGGTGGTGGTTATCTGGGGAGGGGGTAGGGCAGGGATGAGATTGTGATTGGGGAGTCTCACAGGGGGCCCCCAGTTGGCAATGTCTCTTGACTTACCTGTGAGATGATTGCATGGGTGTTCATTATTTAATAAGCTGTACATGTATATTTCATATATGTTTGTGCACCTCTGTTATATTTCACAATTGAAGGAAATATAAAGACAAATAAGGAGATATAAAGAGGTAACATAAGGAACCCAGCTAATAAATTGCTGGGACAGGTTGGGAACAAATTCCAGTACTTTTTACCCTAACCAATCCAAACTAGGCATGGACCCCAGCCCGGCTCACCTGTTTCCTAATGATGTGGCTTCAGGCAAGCCCTGTTACTTCTCTCAGCTTCAGTGTTTCATCCATCATTAGGATGCTGTCAAGATCACAAAGTGCTTTGTAATCTGCCAAAAAGCACACAATATTATTGCTATTTAACTGTGCTTTTTTAAATAAAGATTTTATTTATTTATTTTTGAGAGAGAGAGAGGATGTGAACAGGGGGAGAGGCAGAGGGAGAGAGAGAATCTCAAGCAGATTGCCTGTTGAGGGCAGAGCCCATGACCCTGAGATCATGACCTGAGCTGAAATCAAATCGGACGCTTAACTGACTGAGCCACCTAGAGGCCCCTTAACTGTGCTTTTTTAAAAACAGCTTTACTGATACTTAATTGATGTACAATAAGCTGTACACATTTAATGTGTTCTCGGATGAGTTTGAACACAGGTATACATAGTGAAAACATTACCACAGTCAAGATAATGCATATATCCTTCACCCCCGACCCCCCAAATCCTCTTGTATGCCTTTCTATTTTATCCCTCCTTGCCCTACTTCCATATTGCTAGGAGGCACTGTTTTGCTTTTGGGCACCATAGATTTAGTGTATATTTTCTAGAATTGTATTATTTTTTATTTTTTTTAAACAGATATTATTTTTAAGGGTTTTTTTTAACTTATTTATTTGAGAGAGAGAAAGCAGAGTGAGAGAAAGAGAACACCAGTGGTTGACAAAGAGAGACAGCCAGCGAGAGAGGGAACACAAGCAGGGGGAGTGGGAGAGGAAGAAGCAGGCTCCCACCGGAGCAGGGCGCCTGATGCCGGACTCAATCCCAGGACCCTGGGATCAGGCCCTGAGCCGAAGGCAGACACTTATCGACTGAGCCACCCAGGCGCCCCTATATTTAAGTCTATTGAATTAATTTTTGTATATAGTGTGAGGTAAGGTTTTTTCTGTTTTATTTTGGCATATGGGTATCCAGTTGTTCCAGTGCCATGTGTTGAAAAGATCATCCTTTCAGCACTGAATTTCTTTGGCAACTTTGTTGAACATTAATTGATCATATATGTGTGGGTTTATGAACTCTCTATTCTGTTCCATTGATCTGTGTATCAATCTTTATGCTACTATCATTCTATGGCTTTAAAATAAGTCTCGACAGCACAGCATGACTTCTCTTTTGTATTTCTTCTTCGAAATTGTTTTGGCTGTTCTAGGTCCTTTGCATCTCCACATAGACTTTAGAATCAGCCTGTCAATTATTTTTAAAATATTTTTAACTTACTTATTTGAGAGAGAGAGCACGCACGTGTGCGTGCACATGGGTGGGGAGGGGCAGAGGGAGAAGCTGACTCACCACTCAGCAGGGAGCCTGATTCCGGGCTTGATCCTAGGCCGCTGGGATCACGAACTGAGCTGAAGGCAGACACGCAACCCACTGAGCCACCCAGGTGCCCCTCAGCTTGTCAATTATTTAAAAAAAATTCTGCTGGGATTTTGATTGGGATTGAATTAACTCTATAGATTTCCTCTTTGCAGGAGGATTTTCCAATTAACTGCTGGTCCTTTCAGCAATGTGTTCAACTCACCTATGTGCCCATCTTAATAACGTAGAACAGGATGAATTTCACTGTAGTGGTGGGGTTGCTGCTCCTTACACACCTCTGGCCTTTGGTTACCTCCTTCCCTACTTAGGTCTCTTGGGCACCATTCCTACTCACCCTCAGCTCAAATGTGACTCCTTCTGTGACGCTGTCTTTAATGCAGCCCCGGCCCTGACTGAATTTTTCACTCATCGGTCCTCATCTCCTTCACAGGCACACAGAACTTCTAATAACTCAACATCACTTTGGGAAGTCATTATTGCTTATGCATCTCACTCTCTGCTCCAAGGAAGGAACCATATTATTTTTTTATCTTGGCATTAAACTTGGCATTCTTTTCTTAATTACACTTTTATTTTGAGTTAATTGTAGATTCATAGTCAGTTGTAAGAAATAATAAAAAGATCCCATGTACCCTTCACCCAGTTTACCCCAATGGTAACATCTTGAAAAACTTGAGTACAATAGCACAACAGAAGATAGACACTGATAAGATCCACTGATCTTACTCAGATTTCTCTAGTTTTACATATACTCATTGGTGTGTACATGTATGTAGGTAGGGCCATCTTTTAACTATTTAAACTTTAACAACCATTTATTTAGCTTTTACTACATGCCAGACAGTCGAATTCTGGAAACACATGGTTATGACAGGGTCCCTGCCTTAACTGAGGTCACGATCTCATTAGCGTGGAAGTTGACGTTTTAAAGCAGTATCGCAAGCACAGGGCGTTCGCTGGAGCCTAGAAGAATCTAGCCTACCTTTTTGGCAGAAGAGAGTGAGGCAATGAGGAAAGTCGTCAGGAGAGGCCTCCATCAGAGCCTACCACTAGCACGTGCTCAATAAATGTGTTAAATTAAGGTCGAACCCAACCTTGTCTTCCACGAAATCTCTTGCAAATCCTCACATCCTGGATGTGGCGGAACACGGTGCACACACCCTTGCCACGTATGCCTTATCCCTATTTGGAATTCTGCCCCAATCCTCTTCCAACTTTACGGGCTGTATATTCTGGACACAGTGCACGGTTCTCAGGAGAGAATCGACGGAGCGTGCAACAGCAAACACCTTCCAGTGCAGCCGCTTTGCAGCCACCAGCCACGCGCCTGTCACGCCCTAGCCCACAGGCTGCTAGGCCGGCGCATGCGCACGCTGGCGGCGGATGTACCGCGGGCTCCCGCCCCGAAGGAGCGAAGGGAGGGGCCGGAAGCAACCCTACGCCTCTCGGTTGCTAAGAGACGGGGCTTCCACAAGCCAGAGAGAGGTTCTCGGGCTTCTTTTGCTCGCTTTTTCTGCTTCAGCGTCACCGAATACGGCCACCATGTCGGACCCAGAAGCTGACAGCTTGCGAAGCACATTTCCTTCTTACATGGCGGAGGGCGAGCGGCTGTATCTGTGCGGAGAGTTCTCTAAAGCTGCCCATAGCTTCAGCAACGTGAGTCGGGCTCTGAACCTACCAATCACCCATCACCACTTCCGATTCCTGATAACACTGAGGTCCCCTTGGTGCCTGGAGGACCCTATTGTTTCTGTTATTCATCTGTTCCTGATTGACGCAGTACTGTCAACTACTGTCACTGCTTCGCCATTTTCTACCATTTCCCACTTATCTTCTGCCTGTTAATAACCGTTCTCTGCATTACCAGTGACTTCTACTTTTTTACTTAAGTATTTTGTGACTGGCCCCTTCCCACAGTGCAGCCTTCATTTGCCATCATTGGCTGGGAAATGGGCTTGGAGGTTGCACGCACAAGTGGTGAAATCCCAAGCACACAGTTGCTCACAGAAGATGGCCAGTAAATAACGTTATTACATATAATCTTAGTACCAGTTGCTCAACCTCACGCTATGGGGATTGAGTGCTGTTTTAGGATATTAGGCACACTGCTGCTAAATGTAGTACAACCCTATGAGGGAGGTTCCGTTATTACTCCATTTTATACATGAGGAAACTGGTAGAGAAGTTGAGTACATGGCCGAGATCACTGAACTGGCAAGAGAAAGTTTTCAGACCCAGGCACTCAGATTCCAGTGCTGAGGTGCTAACCACCATACATACTCCTTCACAAGTAAGCTATTAGATGTTCTTTTTTAAAACAGATTTATTTATTTATTTATTTATTTATTTATTTATTTATTTATTTAAGAGAAAGTGGGCAGAGGGAGAGACAGTCCCAAGCAGACTCGTTCTGAGTGTGGATCCCCACTCGAGCCCGATCTCAAGACCCTGAGATCACGACCTGAGCTGAAATCAAGAGTCGGTTGCTCAACTGACCATGCCACCTAGGCACCCCAAGCTATTAGATGTTCTTACCACAATTTCTTTTACAACGTATAGCCCTCTTCTTATTCCAGAGGGAGTGGTAGGATAGCCCTCCTACCATTCCAAGGCTCCTCCTTAAGTCAAGCTTCTCCACTGCTACCCAAAGTCTTGTCCCTTTCAATCACCAATCACACCCTAAAACCAGAATGGTTGGCCAGATGGGTCAACAGTTGAGTTCAGGAGCCCTGCCCCCACCCATTCTCCTCTTTCTGGATAGTGTTTCATTGTGGAGAAGCTCAGGCAGAGAGAAAAGAACACCCTGAGGGAAAATAACTTTGGGTGAGAGAAGTAGCCTTCTTCCACAAAAGCCAGTAGCTACTTCCTCTTCCTGGAAAAGCAGAAAGGTCTTAGAAAGGTGTGAGTACAGTCTGATGCCTGAGCAAGGACAGTACATCACAGCTCCAATGATGATTTTCTTTTCTTTTTTTAAAGATTTATTTATTTACTTATTTTGAGAGAGAGAGAGAGTGCATGTGCACTCCTGGGGTGGGTGGAGGGACAGAGGGAGAGGGAGAAAGAAGCAGACTCCCCTCTGAGTGCTGGAGGGGGGGGTCTCGATCTCTGGACCCTGAGATCATAACCTGAGCCGAAATCAAGAGGCAGTCGCCTAACTGACTGAGCCACCAGGTGCCCCTCCAATGATGATTTCAAACAAAAGAGAGGACACAGAGAGCAGAAGTGTTCCATTCCCACTTTACCATCCAAATCCCAGTTTCGGTTTTGCTAGCATTTTCATCTTGTTCTCCTGAAATAGCGACTCATTCTCAACAAACTATGTAAAAAGAGAGAGTTAGGGGAATGGATAACTCAAGTTGTAGATGTCCTAAAACCCATTCCGTTAGCCTTCAGAATGCTTAGCCTCTGAAATGTATTTTGAGTGCTGTGCAGCCATTTGAGGTTTGCAGTTGAACTGGGTATGCGCTAAAAATCCTAAGCTCCTAATGCCTGAGCAGACGGGAGGAATCCAGACATTTGGGAAAATTCAGTATATCCACCGAGTGGTATATTCACACATCTCCCTCAGTAGCTTTCACAGGAGCTAGTGATTCGACCTTGTTCAAGATGAGCTCCGTGCAGACAATCAGTGGACTGAGCAAAGATCAATGTTGTGCTGCTTGTGGTCTCAAAAGATCCAGAGACCTGTTTGCTGGCCTGAGGAGTCCCCTGGAAACTCTGGCAGGAGGGTTTGGGATGCTCTTTCCGGTCAAGCCTCGACCTTGTGCTGCCTGGTGCCAGGCAACATGGGTGGTTCCTTTCTTAGGCTCTTCACCTTCAGAATGGAGATAAGAACTGCCTGGTTGCCCGATCCAAGTGCTTCCTGAAGATGGGAGAGCTGGAGAAATCCCTGGAGGATGCTGAGGCTTCACTCCAGGGTGACCCAACTTTCTGCAAGGTGACTCAATCTGGCTTTCACCACTGCCATTGCCTGTCGTGGCCTCTAATGAGAAGAAGCTGAAGAACCAGCCAGACCGCCCAGGGTTTGATGCTTTTTTCTCTGCCTAGGTCACTTTCCTAGGTAGCTACCAGCCCCTGTATCCCAGTCTTGATCCTCAACCCAGGACCCTCCGCTCTACCACACCTAAGTCCTGTAAGGCCTTGTCTGCCACCTCAATTTGACTTCCTCTCGTTTCAGGGAATTTTACAAAAGGCTGAGACCCTGTATACCATGGGAGACTTTGAGTTTGCCCTGGTGTTCTATCATCGAGGCTACAAGCTGCGGCCTGACCGAGAATTCAAAGTTGGAATTCAGAAAGCCCAGGAAGCCATCAACAACTCAGTGGGAAGTGAGCGACCCTCAGACCTATGTCCTTATCCAGGGGGGCTGTTGGAATCCTTGGGCTTGGATGTCCAATGAGTGAGCAGCCTCCAGCAGGCCTGCAGGGAGTCTCATGCTTGGATTTGGTTGCTTCTGATTTTTTTGAAGATTAGGAACTAATCTTTCTACCCAGGGGACCAGCCCCTGATCCACTGTGCTCAGCTCTGCAACTTCTGGTTCTCCTCTAAGCCAGATGCGAAGGCTGTTCACATTAAGCTGTCTTTGGCCTAGTTTCATAGGATAGAATGGGGTCCTGAGCCTAGCCTTCCCTAGTTCCTGGCTTCCTCTCTTACGCAAATGCACCAAGGACTGGCTTTACCCATTGGCTTAGTGGCAGGGGGAGGAGGGAAGAGAGCAAGAGTTTGCCACTGTGAGTGGCAGAGTGTGGAAATGGCTGGGGATGGAGAGCTCCCCCAGTGCTCAGGGACGGCCTTCGTTTGGAAATCTGGCTGCCATGGCCATGGGCTAGCACAGGCTACCTAGCTCTTAGGAGAGTATTATTCCAAACATCCTGTGCCATCAACCTGCTGGGCTGGCTCAGAGCCAGCTTTGCCACAGCCTCTACCACCCCCTGCCAAAGGCAGCCATTTCTACATAAAAATATGCAATAAGTCATGCTTGAGGGCCTGGCACACCTGAGCCCCAGCCTCTTTCCTTGCAGGTCCTTCTTCAATTAAGCTAGAGAACAAAGGGGACCTCTCCTTCTTAAGCAAGCAGGCTGAGGTAAGGGCCTTGGTTCTAATACCACACCCATCCCAAGGAAGTGTCCACTTGTGCCTGAGGTCTCAGTGGCCCTCTTACCTGGGGGGCTCCTGCCCATTATGGGCAGCCGTGGGATTCTGCCCCAGCTCCAGGGGGGTCTTGGGAATCTAGCTGTTCCCAGACCAGACACACTCCATGGTTCTTAACCCACAGAGAGTTCCTGGGGGAGATGTCTGGGATCACAGACTCTGGGGCCATGTCTGTGTACTCTGTGCTCCTTGTTGAGGCTCTATTGCTCCACCTTTCCAGAGTATGAAAGCCCAGCAGAAGCCTCATCCCATGAGACACCTCTTACATCACCCCAAGAGAGAGTCCAAGCGGAAGGGCTCGCTCAAGAGTGAGAAGATTGTCCGCCAGCTCCTGGGCGAGCTCTACGTGGACAAGGAATACCTGGAGAAGCTCCTATTGGATGAAGGTTTCAGATACTTTGTTTGCAACAGGGAACTTGGGGCAAAGGAAATCTGGGACAGGTGCTTAATATAAGAGCTGGAGAGAGAGCCTGTCATGTAACATTAGCCTATGGACAGGATTTCCTAGTATTCTCATTTACAGATGAGGAAACTCAGGTGCAGAAAGATTAAGTAACTCACCGAAGGTTACACATCGGTAAACAGTGACATGGCTCTTGGGTTTGAATCTAGAATGTCCAGTTTCAGAACCAGTGCCCTTAGCACTATGGTACCCCTGGGAGGGAACCTTAGAGATCGGGGTCCCTTTATCACCGAGGTCCCTTGGACGGGCATCCCCTGAGCCTTCAGTTTGTAGGAAGGGCAAAGGAGTCCAGCTGGAACCTGCCAGAAGCGGAATCCTAGTACTAGCACTAGTATGTTCTGAAATCTCATCTGGTCTAATCCCTCCTTGTATAGATAAGGAAAGAGAGACCTTGAATGGGGAGCAACTTGTCCAAGATGACAAGCAAGTTCGTGGTGAAGTCGACCCCAGGGGCCAGCCTCCGAACCTCCAGTCTCACGTTCTTTCCACTATTCCGTGCTGGTGGTGGCCTCAAATAGGGCAGAGCCTTGAAATGAAACGGGAGGGTGGGAGTATTGCCATTAGCTGGTAAGCCTAAGCAGGGATCATCCTTGAATCAAATGCCTTTTCTCCAGAACTGGCACCCTGAGGTCATCTGCAGGATTCCTTGCAGGGCCGTGTCTCAGGAGCAGCTCCACCACTGCCACTTGTCCGTAAGGGCCCCAAACACTTCCTTCCAGAGGAGCTTCTGTGGAGGAAGGGGGAGCCTGAACTTCAGCACTTTTGCGACCGGCTCTAACCTCTGGTCAGGCAGGAGGGCAGAACTCAGGCACGCCCCTCCAGCTCCCTGCCAGCCCTGGCCCACTTGGCGCCTAGGGAATCCCTTGGCACTGGCAAGCAGGGCCAGGTTGTGCATTCATACTCAGTCTTCTCAGAGGACACAACCTGAAATAAGGAGGCCCAGGGGTTGTGGTCCCTTCAGACAGCTCTCGGCCAGCTCCCCTTCTGCTAGCTCCTTGTATCTTGCCAGAAGAGGCCTGTGTGCTAAGTTCTACACCGTGGGAGTGCCTGAAAAAGGGGCTCCGGCCTTACCTGGGTCCGCATAGAGCCACTCTGCTACCTGTGTGCTCTTGCTTTCGTCAGCTCAAAGCAGAGCTCCCCACAGGGGACACCCACAGCGGGAATCCCCAGCCAAGAGGAGGCGGCTCCTTCAGTCGCCGGTTCTAGTCGGTTTCTCCTCACACCATTCTTCCCAGATCTGATCAAAGGCACCGTCAAGCATGGCCTGACCGTGGAGGACCTCATCATGACAGGCATCAACTACCTAGACACCCGCAGTAACTTCTGGAGACAGCAGAAGCCCATTTACGCCAGGGAGCGGGACCGGAAGCTGATGCAAGAGAAATGGCTGCGGGACCGCAAGCGCCGTCCCTCACAGACGGCCCATTACATCCTCAAGAGCCTCGAGGACATCGACATGTGTGGGTAGTGTTCTCAGAAGGGCAGAGCCTTTGCCGGGTAGTGGGAGAGCAACACAGGGCCCAAGCCCCTGGTTTCACTGGCCTGTGGATGGTATCTGGGGGGAGGCAGGTTCTCCCGTCAGCCCGAGGAGACTGCTCCCGCCTCCATGTCCCCCGTTTCCCTTCCTAGTGCTGACCAGTGGCAGTGCTGACGGGAGCCTTCAGAAAGCCGAGAAAGTGCTGAAGAAAGTGCTGGAATGGAACAAAGAGGAGGTGCCCAACAAGGACGAGCTGGTTGGAAACTTGTACAGCTGCATAGGGAATGCCCAGATTGAGCTGGGGCAGATGGTTGCAGCACTGCAGAGCCACAGAAAGGACTTGGAGATCGCCAAGGAATAGTGAGTGCCCAGGGAAGGCTGAGCGGCTGGGGCCTGTGGGCCTGCAGATGAGCGGGGCGGGGGCTGCACACCAGCCTTTTGCCAGGACTGCTGGTGGATGAGCTCCCAGGACCGAGCCTGAGAGGCAGAACTAGACTGTCAGCTTTTTTGCCACAAAGAGGAAGTCAGTGGCCCCAAACGCCAAAAAGCTCCCAGAGGTTTGGTTCTGAGGGGATAGGCCTAGTCCTAAACCATTTCAGCAAGTACACGTCAACCCCAGCCCTGCCTGCTGCTGCTAGCCTCGGGAACACCACAGGGACCAGACACAGGGGGCGAAAAGTGACGCAGCTAGTAAATGGTGATTGTGGGAAGTGTCATGAAGGACAGATACAGGGCGCTGTGCTGAGGGCAGTATATTCCAGGAGGACACACTCAGTCTTTGGAAGGGCCCTGAAGCAGGCAGGAGGAAGCTCAATGCCTGAGATCAGAGTATTGGCAAGGGAAGAGTGGCCAAGAGGAAGCCAGACCAAATGGCAGGGGTCAGATCAAGCAGGGCCTCGGATACTCCGGTGCTGACTGAGAGCATGGGCTCTAGAGTCAGACTGACCTGTGCTTCAGAATTGTACCCCGCAGCCGAGGGGAAAGGCACTTCACCTCTCCCAGCCAGGTCTCTTCTGTCCAGTGGGCATAACAATAGCCCCTTCCTGAGAGAGCGGCAGGGGAGAGGACAGGCAGAAGTCCAGGTAAAACTCTCAGGACAGTGCCGGGTATCCATAATAATACTAATACCAACTTACCAGCTCTTCCCCAGACTTGAGGGCCCCTCTCAAAGGTACCAGCACTTTCCCGGCATCCTGGTTCTAATCTTTGGTGTCCTCCACAACTTTCTGCTGCTCAGTTTCCACTTGCCCCACAGTCCAAGCCTCTCCCTACCTCCCATCATCCTGTTTACACTCAAAGGTCGGGTCCCGGCCCTCCGCACCACCTAAACAGACCTGTGTTTTACCCAGCAGCTCCTCCCCTGGTGACCCACGGGCTCTGGCCCCTCGTTGCCTGCAGGTTACAGCCACACACTTTCACCCGGCGCTCAAGGCCCCCTCCGAACCCGCTTCCGCACAGCCCTCCCATGTCACTCCTCCGTTTGAGTCAAACCATATTCTTTTGCTTTTTGAAGATTGGATTGATTGATTGATTGATTGATTGACTGATAGAGAGAGAGAGCACACGAGTTGGGGGGAGGAGCAGAAGGGAAGGGAAAGAGAGGGGGAAAGAATCTCAAGCAGACTCCACACTGAGTGCAGAGCCTGATGTGGGGCTCGGTCTCACAACCCCGAGATCCTGACCTGTGCTGATATCAAGAGTCAGACGCTTAACCGACTGAGTCACCCAGGTGCCCCCAAACCGTATTTCTTAAACCCCCTACCTCCTGCCCTCTCCTCACTCTCCTGAGCCGCACGTGCTATTCATTCCCAGTTCATTTCTCACTGGCCTTTGCCATGCTGAGCAGAAGTATCTCGTGTTGGCCATTCCAGAAGTAGGAAACAAGCAAGAGCTTTGGAGACAGAGCTGACTTTGATTCCTGGCTTTGGCGCTCGGAAGATGTGTGGATTTGATTAAATTGTTTGTCTTCTCAGTTTGCTCTTCTTCTCTAATGAGGGTATATTAATATGGATTTGTAGAGATTATAGGGATTATACAAGATACGTATGCACAGTACCACGGATCCAACCATCTTCCGAGCCCTAGGCCTGCATATCCCACTGATTCCAAGGCATTTCCACTTGGATGTCCCACAGGAACCCCAAATTTAACATGTCCAAAGTGGAATCTCTTATCTTCCTCCCAAACCTCTTGCTCCAGGGTTCCCTATCTGTGAGCATGGCACCATTATTGGCCACTCAGTCCCCAAGAAGGAGCCCAGGCAAGCTTCCCAGAGCCCTCCCTCCTTGCTCAAACCGAGCCAGCCTACATGTTGTCTGGGCCTCTTCCTTCCTGTCTCCATGGTGCGTTTCTGTTTCCATCCCACAGCTCAGTCCAGACCCTTCTCCCTTCTTGCCTGATTTCCTCTGACCTGGGTTTCCTGCAGCCCAGCTGGCCCCTCGGTGCCGAACAAGTCCAGTGGTAGGACTGGGATAAAGTTCCAGCTCCCAATTCTGCTCAATGCGGGCTGCCCTTCCTGACCCAACTTCTCTCGGCCCCAGTGGACCCAATTCTGTCCAGGCCCCTGGGCATCCTGTGCCCCAGGCAACACCTTGTGGCTCTGCTCCTGCAGCCCCTAAAAACAGGACTCCCTTCTCTTTCCTCATCAATGCCTTCCTTTCTGTCCTTCACAATTGTAAATGTGTCTCCCTTCAGGAAAGTTCCAAGTGTCCCCCGGGTGATTTAGAAATTCCCCTCTTTGGTGTTCCCTCTCTACCTTCCACGTGGATCCTGGCTCCCCTGTTAGACTTTGGATTTCGGAAGGGGCTATCTTATATCTCTCTCTCTTTCCAGCACCTGCCGCGTAGTGGGCATGTGTTAAACGCATGCCAAGTGCTAAATACACAAAGGTGTTCTTTAGACAACGTTAGTCCCTTTTTACCATCCACGAACGGGCCTCAGGCCTTGTTTGTTCAGGTACTCCCTCATTCTAATCAGTCATGCCCCCTCCATTGGCCCCCCCACCTCCACAGCCTGCTGGCCCTCAAGGCACAGATCAAACCCCAGCCTGTCTCAGCAGCATCTCCGGCGGCCCCAGCCCTCATTTTTTCCTCCACATATTCTAGATGATTTGATTGCATGCTTTCTCATTGCTATTGTTATTTCTCATTACATAGTATTATGGATACATTAACATATTACAACTCATTCATTCATCACACTTCAACAGAGCATGCGCCCTAGAAGGGGAGGCCGCCGTCCGAGGTGCTGTCAGAGCACCAGGCGCACAGTATGGCTGTGGGTCCAAGGAGAGAGGCAGGTGGGAGCACTGCTGGGAGCTGAGAGATTTCAGAGAGGACAGGTCAGCCAAGTGGACGAGGGGGAGGAAGAAGGGTACCCCAAGCAGAGAGAAGTGGCAGGGATGGGAGATGCAGGGCGGGGGCGAGACCTGTTGGAGCGGAGTCTGGGTCCCAGGCTGGGGAGGACTGAAGACGGAGGAGGCGTCTGTTTTTACAGAAGTGCTGGTGTTCGTGTTGTAATTGGTCTAGAACTCTGGCGCTGAGGGCAGAACTTGGAATTTCCCCCCACTCCCAGCACCACGCTCCGCTCATTTACCTGGGGCCTGTGTGACGTGTGTCCTTCTGGCCCCTTTTCAAAGTATTTACCTACATATTTACATACATATGCACATTCCTAGGATTCTTAAAAGCAGCTCATTTTTGTGATTTTTAAGGAACGTGTGTCTTGGAAAGGGTCTCATTCTTTAAATGGCTCCAGAGAAAGGAATTTCAGCGTGCATAGTAATTTCTTTAGCTATATCCCTGTGGGACACTTGGGCTGTTCCGCTTTTGCCATCAAACACAGCAACGTTGTATGCGTGTTTCTGTGGGAAGAGGAATGGCTTGTTGAGATGTGCATGTCGGAAAGGCAGATTCAGCCACGGCGCGGGGAGAATGAGTCCAAGGAGTAGAGTTTCATGGGGGACATAGGAACCTGTCGGGTGGCAGGGCCCTGAGGGATGAGGAGGAGGGAAAGAGTGGGAGGAGATGCTGGGTGCAGGGGAGGGAGGATTGGGGGACTGCTTTCTTATTTTATTTGTTGGGGAACAATATGGATAAATGGGTAGTTTCCCTCATCTCTCGTTTCCCTTGGAAAATCATTATTAATAGCCAGACTTACATCCTCTCTACTTTTAAAAATGCCTGTTTTGGGCAGTGGCTGGCTGGCTTAGTCAGTGGAGTACGTGACTCTTGATCTCAGGGTTATGAGTTCGAGCCCGACATTGGGAGTAGAGATTGCTTGAAAATAAATTCTTTAATAAAAATGCCCACTTTTTATTCATTTATTTCTTTATTGGTGAGTTAAAAGAAAACAGGTTCATTTTTTTAAAAATATTTTATTTATTTATTCATTTGAGAGAGAGAGAGTGAGCGAGCAGGGGGAGGATGAGGGAGAAGGGGAGAGAGAGAGACAGAGAATCCCAAGCAGACTCCGCACAGAGCGTGGAGCTTGACGTGGGGCTTAATCTCACAACCCTGAGATCAGGACCCTGAGATCATGACCTGAGCTGAAATGAAGAGTCAGACGCCTGACTGACTGTGCCCCCCGGACACCCCACATTCGTTCTCTTGTGGTTCTGAAGGTTAGAAGTCTGAAGGCATTCTCACTGGGCCAGAACCAAGGTGTCGGCAAGGCTGTGCTCCCTTCACAGGCTCCAAGGAGAATCTGTTTCCAGACTTTTCCACCTTCTAGACGCGCACTCAGTGCACTGCGCGCCTCTTGTGTGGCCCCTTCCTCGTCAGGCCGGGAACACAGCATCGTGCCTCAGGCCTGCATATTAATTTTTAGCACAAACGGGGTAACAGTTATAGTATACGCTCCTGTAATCTGACCTTAACTTAATGTGTCAGGGACTTTTTTATACATAAAAATGGTCAGCGCTGGGGCACGGGTTTCCGCTGTTGCTAATGTTTCATATTACAAACACTGCTTTAACGAGTGTTCTTGTCAAATTATCTTCTCCAGGTAAATCCCTGGAAGGGGAATTGACGCATCAAAGGGACGTGTGTGTAAACTCCCGAGTGATTGCTCTCTGGAAAGGTTCTCATGGTGTTCTTCACGCCACAGGGTGTGAGAGGACCTGTGCACCACAGCCATGCCTCCTGGGCATCGTCCCTCCAACCGGACTGGACGCCCCGGCCCTGAGGCCAGGGCCCCTGTCTGCTTCCCTGCAGTTTCCACAGTGCCTAGAATGGCCAATTTCTTTTTCTTTTCTTTCTTTTCTTCCCTTTTCTCTCTTTCTTTCTTTCTTTCTTTCTTTCTTTCTTTCTTTCTTTCTTTCTCTCTCTCTCTCTCTCTCTCTTTCTCTTTCTCTTTCTCTTTCTCTTTCTTTCTTCTTTTTTTTAAGTAGGCTCCACACCTAGCATGGGGCTTGAACTCATGACCTGGAGATGAAGACCTGAGCTGAGGGGCTCCTGGGTGGCTCAGTTGGTTAAGCGTCTGACTCTTGGTTTCAGCTTGGGTCATGATCCTATGGGTTATGGGATCGAGCCCCGTGTCTGGCTCCTCGCTCGACGAGGAGTCTGCTTGAAAGATTCTCTCCCTCTGCCCCTCTCCGCCAAGTAAATAAATAAATCTTTTTAAAATTTATTTATTTGAGAGAGAGAGAGCAAGCACAAGTGGAGGTGCGGGGCAGGGGCAGAGGGAGAGGGACAAGCAGATGCCCCACTAAGCAGGGGGCTCAATGCAGAAGGCAGATGCTTAACCAACTGAGCCACCCAGGTCCCCCAATAAATAAATCTTAAAAAAAAAAAAAAAAAAAAGACCTGAGCTGAGATCAGGAGTTGGATGCTTAACCAACTGAGCCACCTAGGTGCTCCTAGGATGGCCAATTTCTAGTGAACCATATCCTGCTTCTTCCCCACAGTGACCTTCCTGATGCAAAGTCGAGAGCCCTTGACAACATTGGCAGAGTTTTTGCCAGAGTTGGGAAATACCAGCAAGCCATTGACACGTGAGTGACCCTGGACTGCCCCACCTGAGGGCAAGGACTTCCCACCCTCACACCGGACTCTCAGCCTGGGGTTAGCATGCCAGGCAAAGAAGCGTCAGAAGACCTGAGTTTGGCTCCATGGTCTGCTAGGGGACAGTGGGCAAGCCACTGTGTCAACTGTGAGGCTCATCTGTTAAATTGATTGACTAGACTCCGATCTGTTCACAATTTCCCAGTGACAGGAATCACCTGGAGGTGAATGAATTACTGGGGTCTCTGCACCGAAATTCTGATTCTACAGGTCTGGGTTGGAGCCCAGGAACCTGTGTTTTAAAGATTTTATTTATTTATTTATTTGAGAAAGAGAGAGCACGAGTGGAGTGGGGAGGGGCAGAGGGAGAGGGCAAAGCAGACTCCCCGTGAGCAGGGAGCCCAACAACACAGGGCTCCATCCCAGGACCCTGGGGTCATGACCTGAGCTGAAGACAAATGCTTAACAAATTGAGCCAGCCAGCCTCCTTCAGGAACATATTTCTAACAAGCACTACCAGATGTTCCCTACCTTGAGCAAGTTCAGGAGTTGATAGACTAACTGACCTTGGGGCCCTCTTCTGAGGCTCTTCTGTGAGTCTGTGCGGTCATGGGCTCACTGGGAAGGGACGCTGAGCTCTCCAGAAGGCCCAACTGCTGAATTTTTGATATCCAACCCTGGGGCTGGTGATCTGCTCCAGTGGCACAACTCAGCCCCGGAGAGACTCAGGGCTGGGCCTGACCTGGCCGCCAGCCTGCACTGGGAGGGCCGGCTCCGCGGGCGCCCTTGCTCAGCACCGAGAGCAAATGTGCTCCAGGCTGCCCAGTGCAGGATCCAATTAGACTCGTTCGCTGGGACCCTTCTGCTCCACATCACTTGGCTTCTTGAACGGCCCTGGTGTCTATGTGCCGAAAGACAGACAAGTTTGAGAATTCACCCACCTGTTTGTATCTTTTTATAAGAAAAGAAAAGAAAGCCTCGCATCGGGCTCCCTACTCAGTGGGGAGCCTGCTTCTCCCTCTGCCTGTCCCTGTGCTCATGCTTTCTCTGTCTCTCTCAAATAAATAAATAAATAAATAAATAAATAAATAAAATCTTAAAAAAAAAAAGAAAATGTTTCATAGAAAATTTGTGCTTATTGTTAAAATATTAATTTGGAAAATACAGAAGAGTAGCAGGAAAATTGTCTTACCACCTGAAGACAATGACTAGATCTAATCCTAATCTTACTTTATTGATGTCTCTTTTTTTTTCTAATCTTTTGTGTGTGGATTTTGTCTTCTATATACTTAATGATATTTTTCAATGTTATTTTTATGTTATTTGAAATGCAGGTCTATAAACATGATTTTCAATTATTGTATCAGTTCTGTAAACTGTACCAAATAGCTTTGGTCGTTTTAAAATATCTTACTGTGGCTTACTGGCTCCACTCCCGTGTCAGAAAGAACTGGTAGTTGGAGAACGAGTTCTGCTCTGCGGCCGGGTGAGAAGGCTTGGCCTCCTGTGGCCGAGTACAGGGTTTGAGCGGAAAGAACTGACGCTGGCTCTTCACGTTCCCAGGTGGGAGGAGAAGATCCCTCTGGCAAAAACCACCCTGGAGAAGACCTGGCTGTTCCACGAGATCGGCCGCTGCTACTTGGAGCTGGACCAGGCCTGGCAGGCCCAGCATTATGGTGAAAAGTCCCAGCAGTGTGCCGAGGAAGAAGGGGACATTGAGTGGCAGCTGAATGCCAGCGTTCTGGTGGCACAGGCACAAGGTATGGGCACGGAGAGAGGACCACCCTACCTTTCCCAGCCCTCAGGCCGAGCTGCCAGGCCAGGGCTGGGGACCCTTAGCATCCCGGTGTGTCCTTGGCCAGATGAATGTGGACTCAGAGTGGAGGACAAAGCCCTCCATCCTGACCAGTGTGTGGTAAGCACCTTCTTTAAGCCACGCTCAGTGAGAGCCCGGGGCACCCGAAGCCCAGCTGCACATCAGCACAGCATTGCGTCATCAGAACTGCGCCAATTCCTCTGACCTTGGTACCCTTCTTGCGTGCATTCCTGCACCTAATCACCGTGGGAACCGTGACGAAGGTGTTACTGTCCCCCTTTCACGGATGGGGAAACTGAGGCACTGAGTGGTTCAGCTGACTGCCCCAGCTCACATGAGGGACGTTTACAGAGTGATGAAGATGTTCTTTTTTTTTTTTTTTTTTAAGATTTTATTTATTTGACAGCACAAGTAGGGGGAGTGGGAGAGGGAGAAGCAGGCTCCCCACTAAGCAGGGAGCCTGATGTTGGGGCTCAATCCCAGGACCCTGGAATCATGACCTGAGCCAAAGGCAGCCAGTTAAGCAATTCAGCCATCCAGGTGCTTGATGGGAATGTTCTAAAACTGGGTCGTGGGGATCATTGTATAGCTCCATAAAGTTACTAAAAGTCATTGAACTATATAGTCACAAAGGGTGTGTTTTATAATATCTAAATTACACCCTGATAAAGTTGTAAAAACTAACCCAGCAAGGGGCAGGGGTGAGCAGGAATAGATGAACCAGGGTTGGTGGTATTTTGATAATTGTTGGAGCTGGGCGATGAGTTGTAGGGCCTCACTGTACTCCATCGGTGTTTCTGTATATCTGAAATATTTCGTAATACAAAGTTAGGAAATGGCTGGAGGTCACAGGTTAGTAAGCAGTGAGGCTGGGACTGGAGCCCAGTCCCCTGCCCCAGGGGCGCAGAGGACTACCAATGAGGGAGGCCATGTGGCAGGGGCTGTGGTCAAGGGTGTCATCATTTGTTATTCTTACCACAAATACTTTCTTGGCACCTTTGAGGCACCAAGCGGGGCAAACAGTAGGGATAAACATTGGTAACCATGTCCCGCTTCCATGTCTGAGGGAGTCACTTCGAAGCAGAAACCTTAAGGAGGAGAAGGCACCAAATACTCTAAAAGCTGTGCACAGCGCTTTCCAGCCAAAGGAACAGCGTGTGGAAGGTGGGGAGGAGTTTGGGGGATTTAAGAAGCGGAGGGAGAGGAGCGGCAGCCCGGGCCCTTGGGGGCCTGGGAAGTCTGGATGGGGGAGGGCGATGAGGGGCCAGATCCTCAGGGCTTCGTGGGCCTCGTTACAGGGAGACAACCACTGGAAGCTTTAAGCTGGGGGAAGGCGTGAGTACTGGAGCTCTTCCTACAACTCTTTCCTGTTCTCAGGAGGGCGTAGGATAAGCTCAAGGGGAAATGCGATGTACCGCTCAGGGCCGATGTTGTCCTCAGTCTACTCTTTTTTTTTTTTTTTTTAAGATTTATTTATTGGGGGTACCTGGGTGGTGCAGTCAGTTAAGCATCCAACTCTTGGTTTCAGCTCAGGTCCTGATCTCAGGGGTGTGAGATGGAGCCCCGTGTAGGGCTCCACGCTCAGCATGAAGTCTGCTGAAGTTTCTCTCTCCCTCTCCCCCTGCCCCTCCCCACTGTGCGCTTTCTCTCTAAAATAAAGAAATAAATAAATCTTTTAAAAAGAGAGATTTATTTATTTATTTTAATGGGGGCAGGGAGAAACTTAGCAGATTCCGTGCTGAGTGCAGAGCCGGACATGGGGCTCGATCTCAGGCCCCTGAGGTCAGGACCTGAGCTGAAACCAAGAGTCAGTCACTTAACCGACTGCACCCGCCAGACACCCTTCTCAGTCTTACTCTTGAGGACTTACTTGGCCCCGAGGGCCCCTGGAGAGCCAGGCAGTCATTGCTGCTCTCAGTTTCCCCACTCTGGGATAGAAAAATGAAATGCAGCCGCCTGGGAGCTGCTGGGTTCTAGAGGCCACACAGCCTCGCAGGCAGAGCTTGGGCTCCAGGTCCTCCTGGCTCCGAAACCTTGGGCAGCCCGTCAGTCAGGCAATGATGAGGTCACAGCGGCAGCACTACCTGGCTGCGGCACTGAGCTCGGACTGTGCCAGTGTGGGGGCTGGGCTCCAGCTGCTGGCCTGTGAGTCACAGCCGGCCCTTTGATATCTCTGTCGGTCTTCACAGCGTGGTCGGGCAATTGGAATGAACGGTTTTAAAATATGGGTTTCCAGGGGCACCTCAGTGTTTCAGTCGGTTAAGCGTCCGACTCTTGTTCTCAGCTCAGGCTTGATCTCAGGGCTGTGAGTTCAAGTCCCGCATGGGGCTCCACATACGTGGAGCCTACTTAAAAATATCTATATAGATATAGATATAGATATAGATATAGATATAGATATAGATATAGATATAGATATAGATATAGATATAGATATATCCGGATTTCCACTTCTGGAACAATCGTAAGTTGGGGCAAGATGGAATTGCCCCCTGCCCTGGAGACACATGATGCGTGCACAGGCCCTACTCCAGACCCTTCTTTCCTCTCTGACCTCTCTGAATGGCCTGCTCTCCAAGACGCAGGCTCCCAGGTTCTGGTCCTCAGAGGTGAGCTGGTCCAGGAATGTGATGGAAAGGGTGGTGCCAGGCAGCCGCATTGTCCAACACACCGTGTCACAGTCTACCTGTGCTATGCCTCCCCTCTGCTCTCCAGTCAAGCTGAGAGACTTCGAGTCGGCCGTGAGCAACTTTGAGAAAGCCCTGGAGAGAGCGAAGCTGGTCCACAACAACGAGGCTCAGCAGGCCATCGTCAGCGTGAGCTGCCCACCCCCGGGGCCCTGGCTGCGGGGAGGGCGAGGGTGGGTCCTCAGCCCCTCAGTCAGCCAGTCCCCGGGGATTTATTACCCACCAACCGCAGGCCGCGTTCGAGGTGGGGTAGTAGCTTTCAAAAGCTCGCTGCTGCTCTCGGTCTATACAGCAAGCCGATACACCTATTCTTATTCGAAATAATAGAAACGAAAGTTTTACAAAGCATTTTACCTTTACTATGTATGCAGATACTTCCTATTATATTCTCCTATAGTTTTCATTTTCTTTTCTTTTGTTTAATGCTGGCTGAAACCTTTTTTTTTTTTTTTTAAGATTTTATTTATTTATTCGACAGAGATAGAGACAGCCAGCGAGAGAGGGAACACAAGCAGGGGGAGTGGGAGAGGAAGAAGCAGGCTCATAGCAGAAGAGCCTGATGTGGGGCTCGATCCCAGATCGCCGGGACCACGCCCTGAGCCGAAGGCAGACGCCTAACCGCTGTGCCACCCAGGCGCCCCTGGCTGAGACCTTCTTAACCGATGTTAGGACTTGCCTTTTGGAAGATAATGCTGCCTCCTCCAGGAGACAAGCATGTGTGTGACTGCCTCCCTCCCAGGCCTAGGGAGGCACCACGCAGCCCAGCAAGGTCGCCCACCACGGGCTGCTATTTAGACTCAAATGAACTCGAAGTAAATAAAATGTCAGTTTCTCAGTCACACAGCCACGTTTCCGGTGCCCAACAGCCACGTGTGGCTCGTGGGTTCCAGAGAGTGCAGCTCTAGAGGAATCTCATGGTGGCAGAAAGTTCTGTTGGACAGTGCTGGCCTAAGCGTCGGGAGGCAGAGACCAGAGGTGAAGCCGGGGAAGCCCGCAGGTGCACAGCCTTGCCGCTGCTCCCGGAGCCGCTGCAGGCCGTTGTCCGCCCTCAGCAGGGTCAGCGCACTGACCTCGACGACGCACAGGCAGTTGGCATGAATCCCCTGGCCTTCCCCCTCCCACTACCCCCCTGGGCAGCCCCATGTTGAGATTCCAGAGCTTCCCACCAGCATGTGGTGGGACCCCGGTATGCATCTACTGGCATGAGTGAAGCAGGCCCCCTGTCCTTGGGGAGCTGGCCCCTGTGGTTAAGAGAGGCCAGACATAATGAGGGGGCCCACGAAGGGCATGGCCTTGGGGACCAGACTGAAGGTTCAGCCGGTACTCGGGAAAGGGAGCAGAGACCCTGGGAAGTGACAGCCGAGGACGCTCCAGTTGGAGGTGGACTTCATGCTGGCCTTCGAGGGACTGGGACAGAAGGCTTTGGCCAGGCTGAGAAGGAGCAAGAGCACCGAAGGCGCAGGAGGCCATGGGCACTGAAGGGTCTGTGGGAGTCAGGAAAGAGCCCCTGGGCCTGGATGCGAGAGCTGGCTCACGATGGCAGAAGGAGTAGGGCCAAAGGTCCCCAGGCAGTCGGTCAACCAGCTGGGACTTGAAGGGCTGGGAATGGCAGAGGAGCGACCTGACCTGCTCAGATTTTTAGGATGTGAGCTCATGGTTTGTGAGGACCCTGGTGAGGCTATCCCTTTCCTGTCATGGTGGGGAAATCGCTCCCGAGAGATTCCACCATGTGGCAGTCGGTGCCCTCCTCTCACCCGTCCCAGGGCCGCTTAGGCCTGTTGCACTGCCCTCGTCTTCCTCTCTGGAGGGGGTCAGCTCCCCAGACGTGCACCTTGCCCTCCAGAGGAAGAGCGCTCCTTCAGTGAAGCCCTGTGTCTGCCGCTCATTCACACCCACCATCTCTCCCCCTCTCTCCCCCTTAATGCCCTTCTGCAGGATGGCCCTGCAACCGGAGAGGGACAGCTCCACAGCTCAACCCAGTAAATATTTGCTGGCCACGGGTTGGCTCTGAGCTGTCCAGCCCAAAGGTGCAGCTGTGGCCCTGGCCCACAGGAAGATTGCTGTCAGCGGGAAGGTTAAAACAAAAACCGCTTCTTCCTGACCAGGGCAATAGGGACAAGGGGATCCACAGTGAGAGCGCCCGAGCAGGCGAGGCGGGGCTGGGCGTTACCATCAAGGGGAAATCTGGGGTCGCCTTGAAGGCTGGGCAGGGTTTTGAAAATGAGAGGCAGAGAGAAAAGGCCCCACGGCCTTGGTGACCCCTGGTGAGACCAGGTCCCGGCCACCTCGCCCTCCTGGACTGGCGGCTCCGGGCAGGAAGGTGCTCTGTTGGGCAGATCGGCACTCCAAGAGCGTCCAGGCCCCCTGGTCTCTCCGTGGATGGTTCCCGAGGGCTCACTGCGGGCTCTGCCCGAAACAACATGCACACAGCCTGAGCCCCGGGCCTCCAGGGAGCCCGCAGACACCCGGGGGCCCCTCTTGGGACAGGCCAGCACCCCGTGCCACCCGGCAGTGTGTTTCCAAGTCCCCTCCGTGGCTTGCTGCCTTGCTCAGTGCTTAGGGGCTTCACTGTCTCTACATTGACTGGAGCCCAAAGAAGCTTCTAGCAAAGAGGTCGCAATGAGCAGACAAGAGACAACTCTGAAGCCCAGGGGAGATAAGTCCGAGTTAGCTGCAGTCGTGCGTCTGCTACCAGCCAGTGTGGCCACTAGTCTAAATTAGCCCCGGGGTGGGAGCTGCCCAGGAGCCCAGAGGAAAGGGAGGACGGCTAGGCTGGTGCAGGGCCCTGCCTTCTGGACGTGGGGCTCGGTTGAAGAAAGGGAAGGTGTGGGTGCCAACAGGGGTTAAGAGAGGTCACAATTGCTCTCCACCCACAGGCCTTGGATGATGCCAACAAGGGCATCATCGAAGAGCTGAAGAAGACGGACTACAGGGAGACGCTGAGAGAAAAGAGAGAGAGAGGTGAGTGCCAGGGCGAGGTCCAGGGTCCCCATCTGTGCTCTCCAGCCGCTCTTCCAGGCCCAGGGTTGGGTTCCGTGGGGCAGGAGAAGGAGGTCCAGCCCATGCCCACTGCCCTGAGAAGCCCGCTCCTGTATTTCTCCAATGAACTCATCAGATACTAGTGAAGGACTGGTCATGTGCTGGGAAGGTGTGGGATTTAGGGGAGACAGAGGTTCGGCCCCTGCCCCGGAGGACCCCACAGCCCAGGGGTAAAGCCAGGAGAGCTGAGTTGTCAGGAAGGGGGCTCCTGCGTGTGAGCGGGAGCAGCAGGGGTGAAGACACGGGGGCGGGGGTGGAGGGGCCGCAGAATGACAGTCTGCACAGCTTCCGTCTGCCCCGCTGTGGTGTATGACTCCAGCAGCGCGGCCGTGAAAGCCAGTGAGGCCAGGCTCCGTGTCCCTGGGGAGGACAGCGCCCCCTAGGGGCACCGAGGCTGAAGTCCTCTCTGACCCAGGCACAGGGGGAAATGGGTTGTGAGGTTTTTGGGTGCCCCAGCAGCCAGAGGACAGCCCTTTATTATCCAGCACCCGCCATGTGGTGGCTGGATCTCCTCAGGGAGGGCGTCTGCCTCTGCTCCCACAGGCCCTTGGAGCTGCTCTCGGGAGCCACGGGGGCAATAGAGGTGAAGAGATACAGCAGGGAGAGGGCAGAAGCTCCTAGCGGCCTCCCATCCCTTCCGCCAGCTACGTTCTGGGGAGGCCCTGCAGCCCGCGGCAGCTGCCGGGCACTTCCCTCCCGGACCGGCAGGCGGCAGCATTGCCTAGGTCTTCCCTGCCCCATTCCTGCTAGGAACCTAAGGCCCCTGCAGGCACCTTAGAGACCAGGGGCTTCCAGAGAGTATTGGGGGGACTCAGGAGGGCACTGTGACTTTTCTCTATAGCTCATAAAAACATGGAGCAAGGGTCCCTTTGATCATACAAACAGCTCTCCAGCTGAACTTCCTGCTGACAGTCTGCTCATATTTGGATAGGGAACCTCCCAGTAAATGATGAATGTGCTTCCTAGGGACAAAGCTCAATGCAGAATGAGGATGCTGGAGAAAAGAACCCCTCTGTCCCTTCCCAGCACCTGTTATTTCTCATAGGGAAAGAATGTGCTCGGAGGGCTGACCGTCCTGGGTTTCAGGACGGCAGTGCGACCACTGGCTGTGATCTCTCCGTCATCAGTCTCAGGTCCTTTGACGACAAACTCAGATCACTGACACTATGCCGTTAATTCCGTGACAACTGCATGACATCACTGCTGCAGCCCGCTAGATGCCTGGACCAGGGCTGGTGCTCAGGAAACAATGACTCGCTGTCTCTCGGAAGCACAGGCCCCCGGGGGGTTGAGGGCCCCCCCCTAGGCCCAGAGATGGACCAACTTTTACTTTTCTTCCTTCCTTTCTCTTGTTTTGCAGAAGAGGCCGCTGAATCAGAAACTTTGAGAGCGGCAGCGGCAGGGAAGGAGAAGGATAGCACGAGAAGAGGGAGAGACGAGCCTGAGAAGGTGGTGAAGCACTGGGAGCGAGAGCCCACTGACAGTGAGAAAGAGACAGAAGATGAGTTGTCTCAGGAAACTCTGAAGGTCACAGCGAGTGGACAAGAAGAAAACAGGCAGAGAGAAGTAGGGGAAGCCGGCTCCTTGAGGAGAACAGGGCTGGGAGCCGCAGGGCGAGACTCAGGAGATGCTGCCAGGAGAGTGTCCGGAGACTTGGGCGCAGGAAACGAGGGAGGGGAGGAGGGGAAACCGTTAGACCTGGGCAGAATGGAATCAAGGGAAATTTACAGGAGGCCTTCAAAGCTGGACCAGAAACCCTTGGGAGAATTAAGCAGAAGGGAATCGGAAGGACTGGAGAGTCAAGTTTCAGAAGACAGCAGAAGAGAGTCAGAAGAAATAGGGAAAACAGACCTGGGAGAAGCAGCAGAAGTGACAAAGGCAGAAAATGGTGAAAACGTGGAAGAAGGTGAAAAAGATGAATGAAGCAGCAGGCCTCAGGACCAGGGGCCTCAGGGATCTTATTCAACTGTACTTGAAATTTCAAGCTGAGATTTGTCTGTCATAGGAGAACACGTGGACTGGGCTCCGCAGGTCGCCTCTGCCTCTTTCCGTTACTGTTTTCCCTTTCAATAGATACCTTTCACTCTTACAAACCCTGAGTCTGTCATTTTGCCTCCCTGCTCACCCACAAGAGCCTTAGAGAATGAGGACCCGGCTTGGAGTACCACTCTCCAAGCAGAACACGGACCTTCCTCTGGCCAGGTGACAAACACAGACTCCAAGCAAGGCCTGACCCAGAGTGGGAAAGGTGGGAAATGTGTTCCTCTCCCTGGGGCCTGTCCGAGGACCTCGTGGAAGAAATGACAGGGTGCTAAGCAGAAAGCGTTTCAGGATGGTGAAGAAACAGGCGCGCTCCAAGGGGACCGGGCTCGCTTGAAGAGGGGAAGCAAAGGAAAGGCCTGGGAGTAGAGATACATCTTCTCAGCCACTGGCCATCGGTTCATGTTGCCGAGAGCCTGCTGTGGTCAGGGCACTGTGGGAGGCTTGAGGGAAGTGGTGACGATGGGACACGCTGAAGCCTGGCAGGCACAATGAAGTGAATGCTGGCACTGATAGGGGCTTTGTGCTCGAGGAGCAGAGAGGAAGCGAGTTCCTGCCCGAGAACAGGGAGCAGTTTCCAGCAGGCGTGGCGGCTGGACTCCACCTGTGCCACCTCCAGACAGTACAGCCAAGTAAGTCAGGCTCCGCAAGCTGGTTTCCTCCTCCGTAGAACCGGTATCCGCCTCCGAGTGCTCAGCGCAGGACTCGGTACACGGGAAGCTCTCCAAAATCCGACGAGCTTTCGGTGGCTTCGCAGAGGAGGTGGCGGCTGAACAGCTGCCTCAGAGGACGAGCTAGGATTGAACATTATTCATCTGTGCCCCGGCTATTGCCATCCCGGTTCCATCTCCACAGTCCTTGGAAGGGTTAGGGCTGAAGTTAGGCTAGCTAGAACCAGACCCGGACTAATGTGAGGCGAGTGAGGCATTATCTGCAATATTTCACGGGGCGCCATGAAACTCACTAAGCAACATATAGTATTTTAATGCAATATTGTAAAACACGCACACAACGCAAAACCCCGCGATGAAATAATATCACACTTTTAAATAAAGACAGGATCTGATCTTGCAGTTGCATGACCCTGCCTCCCCGGCCTCACCGCCACCCTGCGCGGGACCGGCGACGCCTTCCGTCTTTCTAGAGTTCCTCAGGAACTCTCGGAGGGCACACGTGCGCCGCTTCCTCACCGCGCGAAGTCAGTTTACGGTTTCGATTCGCCGCGCCTGCGCGAGAGCCCCCGCCCCGCCCCCGGCCCGCCGCGCGCGCCCCGCCCCCGGGCTATGTAAGGCGGCCCTGCGGGGCGTCGGGCCACCTCTGGGCTCCGTGTCCCTCCGCGCAGGCGGGCGGCCCCGGAGAGGTAGTGCCTGCCCAGGCGGCCGCGGCGGCGCCCCCCTCATCATGGTGAGCGGGCGCGGGGAGGCGGGAGGGGAGGGAGCGGGCCGGGCCAGGGAAGCACCCTTACGGAAAACGGGAGTTCGGGGAGATTTTCGGGAGGAAGTGGCATGCAAATGAGGACCTGAGGTTCCGGAGTTGAGCGCTGGCTTTCTGGGCCGTGGGGTGCAGCCTGAGGTAGGGGAGACCCGGGGAGCGGGCACGGCCCCTGGAGGAGGGCGGGATCGCGCGCCGCGGGAGCTCGGCGCACAGAGGCTGGGCCGGGGGTAGTGCGGGGCGGGCATTCCTCGCCTTCTCCCGTCCGAGGGCCTTATCTGAGAAAAGCCAGTGCCAGCGCCGCGCTCGGGGTGCTGCCGGGAGGTGGAGCCTCTTTAGAGGAGTCCGCTTTCAGCAACAGGTGGTGTCACTTGTGGCTTTTAGCAGGCGGGAAAACAAGTGGCTCAGAGAGGTGCTGCTGACACACAGCAAAGCGGGGGGCAGGGCCGGACCCTGGACGCAGGTGCCCTGGGCCACCCAGTCCTGGGGCAGGCACAAAGACCACGACTTTGTGGGGGGCCGAGGGCAGAGGAGGAGGTGGCAGGCGTGGTGAATGAGGCCCTTTGTCCCGCGCTCTCCTGCCCTGCCCCCCACCAGCCCTTCTGTGGGACCATTGTCCCCCCCCCATCCCAGACAAGAGAGTATTATCTGTTGCTGCCCTTGTGGGGGGAGGGCAGGCAGTCTTTGGGTAACCCTTCTCCACCCCCAGCCTCCTCTGCACACCCAGAGCCGGGGCAGCTGTGGCTTTGCCCAGACATAGCAGCCCCACCTCGGAAGAGGTCGTCCTTAGTAGGTGCCAGGAATATAAAGTTCGGTCCCCTCCTAGGACCACGGGCATGCGCTTCCAGCGCACTTCCCCTCCAGACGCAGCAGTGGGGGGTCCTTGAAGCTACAGCTCTGACCAGAGGGAATTAAGAGTTTAGGACAAGCTCTCCTCTCCCTCCTCCGCCAGACGCTGGCGGCTACCCCGACGGAGGACGGAGGAGGAGGAGGTCCAGTCCCCGGCTTGGGAAGGCGCCCACCGCACCCGGGGGTGCTTCCAACTCAGGGCTGGGGGCCCCGAGGGGGAGGAGGCTAGAGTCAAGGGGGCGAGCCAGCTGACTTCTGCTCTCCCCCCTCCTCACACACAGAACAGAAGCTTCTCCCGAAAGAGCCACACGTTCCTGCCCAAGATCTTCTTCCGCAAGATGTCGTCGTCAGGGGCCAAGGACAAGCCTGAGCTGCAGTTTCCTTTCCTGCAGGACGAGGAGACCGTGGCCGCGCTGCAGGAGTGCAAGACGCTCTTCCTCCTGCGCGGCCTGCCGGGCAGCGGCAAGTCCACCCTGGCGCGCGCCATCGTGGACAGGTACCGCGACGGCACGAAGATGGTGTCGGCCGACGCCTACAAGATCACCCCCGGGGGCCGCGGAGACTTCTCGGAGGAGTACAAGCGGCTGGACGACGAGCTGGCCGCCTACTGCCGGCGGGACGTGCGCGTCCTGGTGCTGGACGACACCAACCACGAGCGGGAGCGGCTGGAGCAGCTCTTCGACCTGGCCGACCAGTACCAGTACCAGGTGGTGCTGGTGGAGCCCAAGACGGCGTGGCGGCTGGACTGCGCCCAGCTCAAGGAGAAGAACCAGTGGCAGCTGTCGGCCGACGAGCTCAAGAAGCTGAAGCCGGGGCTGGAGAAGGACTTCCTGCCGCTCTACTTCGGCTGGTTCCTGACCAAGAAGAGCTCCGAGAGCCTCCGCAAAGCCGGCCAGGCCTTCCTGGACGAGCTGGGCAACCACAAGGCCTTCAAGAAGGAGCTGCGACACTGTAAGTGGCGGGGGCAGGGTGCGGGCGCTTAGCGGCACGGGGTGGGAGTGTGTGTGGGGGGGAGGTGCTTCCCAGGGCCCCCTCTTCTCTCGCTGCACCCCTCCTCCCCGCCGTGCCCCCCTGGATGGAGAGCACCGGCCCGTTCGTGGATCAGGGAACACCAATTCCTAGCACCCTAGGAAGCATGCGCACCTGATGCGAGGCTTCTACCCTGTGTTCAGCAGCAGAGCCGTTTTTCTGAAGGAAAAGCTTCCCTGGAGGGGCCCGGGGCTGGCTGTGGGTAGAGCCTGCGACTGTGGATCTCGGGGTGGTGAACCCCAGCCCCATGTGGGGTGTAGAGATCACTAAGAGAATAAGGTGCGCCGGGGTGGCCCAGTCGGTAAGAATCCTGCTCTGGATTTTGGCTCCGGTCATGATCTCAGGATCGGTGAGATCCAGCGTCACTTTGGAGCCTGCTTAAGATCCTTTCTCCCCTCTCCCTCTGCCTCTTTCCACCTCCCTCTCTAAATAGATAAATAATAAAATAACCTAAGAAAAATATTCCACAGAATCCTAAGCTGCAAAAAAAAAAAAAAAAAAAAAATCCCAACTAGGACTAATGTGACTTCACTGGGTGTGGTTCCCAAGTCTCGGGGTGCCCAGTGCACATCCTGTGGCTTGCTCAGCTCCAGAGAACAGCCTCACGCCTAGTCCAGAAGCCGCATTTTGCAGAGGGGAAAACACCCAGGAGGGATATGGGATTTGCCCAGAGTCCTGGAGAGAGCCCTGGACTCCATCAGCTCTAGCAGGGGCCTTCGCATATTGGGTGCGACCTCTCCTGGCAAGGGCTGTTTGCTCCAGGGCTAGAGTAGGTTTGGGATAAGGGAGGCCTTCATTTTCCAAAGGTGGGCTGTTAGGGGTGTGTCACCCACTAATCCATCTATTCCTTTAACCCATTTCTGGTATCCCCAAATGTTGGATTATCTTCCTACTTGGAATATCCCCACCCATATTTCTGTGTGTTCGGAGGCAAAATTTGTGCCTGGGTGTGTGCTTAGGGATCTCTTCTTGGCTCCTGAAGCTGAACACTGGGGAACGAGGGAACCGTGACACCCGCAGTGACGTTGTCGGGGTGTGAGCCCTTTACCTGGAATTGCTTGGCAGAAAAGCACCGTTCAGGCAGGGCTCTTGGTTAGAGCTGCTCTGCCTCCTGATGCTGCCTTTACCATTAAAAACTGCACCACTTTCCTGCCTGGGACGCAGCCGGAGAAATGTAACGGGCCTGCTCTCAGCAGAGCTCTCCCTCCCCTGTCAAGGGTGAGAGACATCCTTGTGGGAACTCAACTCTGGGAGTAAATACGACAGATCTAGTGACTCTGAAAGGAGCCCCAAGGCCTGGAGTCTGGAAGTTGAAATCAGACACCCCTGGTCTCTCCATGTTGTATCATCTCATTATATCCCAAGACCCTTCCTACTCTAGGCCCTTTATAGGCTCTCGTCCACCAAACAGGCCTGCACGGTACATGTTACGGTGACCAGGGAACTTCTGGTCCAGGTACGCCCGAGTGAAAGGGGGCACTGCTAAGAGTCCCCCCGATGGTCCTGAGAAGATGGGTGTATGGTCACCCTGATGGTACTTGATTGACAGAAAAGGGTCAAGCACTTGCCGTAGGCCGAAGGACTCATGCTCTGACTCCTTCCACCGTACCATAACAGTTCCAACACTGTTCTGCCTTTCTACCCCGTTTCTCGTGACCTGCTTCCCTCTTCCAGATGTGTAGCTGATAAAGCCGAGATTCCCTTGGCCTGTGCTGCCTGTCCCCAGGTTACGAGTGCGTTAGTTTTCAAATCTGGCAAAGAGATGTAAATGTTTGCATAACGTGAAACCAGGGAATTTAGACACCTTTCTGTAGCTCTGACGTGGCTATTAGTTTGACCAGCTAATGAAGGAGTGGATTATAGTGGATCGCTGAAGAATTTATGCTCCATGTCCGGTTTTTTACCCTCCGAGCCTCCGTGGTCTTGGTGATGGGGATCAGGATGGGCCTGCTCTCCTGCCCTGACAGCCCCACTCTCTCCCTGCAGTTGTCTCTGGGGATGAGCCCAGGGAGAAGATCGAACTGGTCACCTACTTTGGGAAGAGACCCCCAGGCGTGCTGCACTGCACAACCAAGTTCTGTGACTACGGGAAGGCCGCGGGGGCAGACGAGTACGCCCAGCAGGATGTGAGTGCTCCCTGGGGACACTGGGCTGAGGTGGGGAAGAGGGCAGGCTCAAGGCAGGGACCAGAAACCAGACAGCCTCTCCAGAAAAATGGCATCTCCTGCTCTGGCTCGCCCCGTCCACAGGCTTAGTCGCACAGATGTCAGCTGCCCTTTCTACCCGCCCACCCCCAGCACTGCCACCAGCCTGCACGCTTGCCCCTAAGGCCTGCCCGCCAGTGCCTTTTCCTCCTGCAGACTGATGGCCTCTTGAAGCCTGGGTGGAGTCCCAAAGGTTAGGTGACCCCACCCCCGGGGAGCCTGGTGCTCTGACTCCTTGTCCCCAGGTTCCAGGCCCAGCCGTGCCCTGGGCTAAGCGCAGGACGGGATAGTGCGGCTTCTTGGCGCCACACCTTTCCCTCCTCCCACTCGCCGCTGTCTGGCGCCCGCAGCCTCTGATGTGCGGTCCTTAGGCCGCAGGCACGCAGCCCGGCTGCACACAGTCTCCAGCCTCTGGGGTGGCCTTCTCAAAGAGGCCTCCCTCCAACCTCCACCCGTCTCCCCCACTTGTCTGCCCCGGTTAATGCAGCAGCCATGTGACAGATTGTTCTCTGGTCCCTCCCACCTGCATTTGTCCATTGGGTTTACTGGTGTATCCGTGGCCCCTCGCGTGGCCGCGTGAGCGCATAGGTAACGTCCACACCGTCTCCAGCATTCACGTGCCTAGCAGTATTAAACATCTGCTAGGCACCAGGCACGAGGGACTGTGAGCAAAAATGAGAGGCGCTTCTATGGTGGGGTGGGAGAGATGGTCTGAGAATCAGATAGAATCAGAAAGAACCAGATGTAAACCAGGGTGTACGAGGTCGATTTTGATCTGAGGCATTTATTTCTGACCTCTGGCTTTTACCAGGATGAGCTGAGTAGCAGGGACAGTAGCACTTGTCACGTGCCTGTCATTGTTCTAGAACCTTCACCCAGAACACTCGTTAAATGTGGGCACTGAGGTAGGTTCTAGCATCATCCCTCAGAACAGGTGAATGAGCCAACACAGAGAGGGTGAACGGCCGCTGGTAGGTGGGGAGCCAGGCCTGGGTTGGGGAAGTCTGGCCTTCAGCTCCGCTGTGTCCGGCACCTCTGCTGTCTCCCGTCAACCTGACCAGTTAAGCGGGAAGATGTCCTCCCACGACACACGGGCTGCGCGCGGCCGTTCCCCAAGGGTCCTGCTCGGTGGTGCTCAGCTCTGCTAGGCCCACCCTGGGTCAGCTGCCTGCTCCAGCGGCCACCACGTGCAGCTTAATGCCGTCGTTCCGTCCCCGCAGGTGGTGAAGAAGTCTTACTGCAAGGCCTTCACGCTGACCATCACTGCCCTCTTCGTGACGCCCAAGACTACGGGAGCGCGGGTGCAGCTGAGCGAGCAGGAGCTGCCGTTGTGGCCCAATGACGTGGACAAGCTGTCCCCCTCCGACAGCCTGCCCCGGGGCAGCCGCGCCCACATCACCCTCGGCTGCGCGGGTGACGTGGAGCCCGTGCAGACAGGCATTGACCTCCTGGAGATTGTGCGGCAGGAGAAGGGGGGCAGCCGAGGCGAGGAGGTGGGTGAGCTACACCGGGGCAAACTCTACTCCTTGGGCAACGGGCGCTGGCTGCTGAGCCTGGCCAAGAAGCTGGAGGTCAGGGCCATCTTCACGGGATACTACGGGAAGGGCAAACCTGTGCCCGCGCACGGCAGCCGCAAGGGGGGCGCCTTACAGTCCTGCACCATCATCTGAGCGTTCCCGCCGCCAGCCCCCCGCTCCTCAGAAGGGGGGGACAGGGAAGCATGCCTTCTGCTTGATCTTTAAGATTTTTTTTTTTAAAGTTAACCTTTCTGTAACTTTTTAAAAACTTGTAAAGTAACTTTTCCTGCCCTCCCTCGTCCCCTCTAACACCCAAGCTTTCGACACAAGAGGGGTGTGGGGAGCGCCAGTCAGGAACCCAGAGCAAAGCTGACGAGGCTGAGCCAAGCTGGGCCTGGAGCCGCAGCCACAACCCCAAGCCCTGCCGCCTGTCCCAGGTCCCCTGTCCCCGCCCCGAGCTGGCCAGCGGGGAGACACCCAAGAGCTGCATGTCCCCACCGGGTGGTCACGGTGGCCGCGGGAAACTGGCTGTGGATTGGAGAGGGTGGGGGAATCCCTGGGCTTTGACCCCGCATCTTAATCACTGCAGCCCCATGATGTAGGCTGGGGCTTTTTACCAGGGCTTAAAAGGGGCTTTACGTCCCACCTTTGGCCCTAAGTGCCTGTCCCCTCCTCCTTTACACTGTGACTAGGGACAGCTGGACAGCCACATCCCAGCTGGCTGCAGGTCTCACCCCAGACAGGGGATGGGCTGCCATCCTTTCCGGCAGGGTGGCTCTGCTGTGGGGATGGGGAGATCGAAGCCAGAGAAAGTACCGTCTGCCCAGTCCAGCTTGCCTCCTCGGTGCCCCGGGAGGCCCCTGCGCCGCCTCGACAGGGAGTCAGTCGGTGGGGACCAAGAGCCAACGGAGTGGACCCCTGGCTGGTGAGGGCCAAGCCCCAGCTGGTGCCTCTGAGAAGGGGTTTTTAACATTGGTACATGTGCTGTGGTTCCTGGGGTGCCCTCCGCTGCCCCCCTGCTCAGTAACAGGGCCTTGCTAATCGGGTTGTCACTGGACGAAAGTGCTTGAGATTTAAGTTACTATCCTGGCTTCGCCCGACCTCAGTGACTTGTAAGACTGACCGTGAAATAAACCGTGTTAATCCTAGCCGTGTGCAGTCTCTCTCACCCTTCTGTGCCCAGCTCAGTCTCCCCTGAGGCCAGGGCTGGTGTATCAGGACTGGCTTTGTCCCGCAGCTTGGGGCCATCGGTCCTGTCTCCCCTCTGCTGGCTGGGCACAGCTGTGGTGAGGTTGGGCAGCCGAACAGTGTTGGCTTTCATGAGGCGGCAGAAAGGAGGGCGGCTGATCTTAGACGCACACAGAAAGTGGGGGTGGCTGGGTCTGAGGCACGTGGAGCAGAGCCTGTCATCCCCCATTAACTGCGGCAACAGGCCCACAGGTGTGCCAGCCCCAAGCAATCAGACCCACGGTTCCCGGTCTGGGCTTCCGCCCGTTCTCAGGTCAGCGTGCTGCAAACACAAGGGAAGACCTGACTTGCAGGAGTTCCGTTCGGGCCAACGGGGGAGCGTCTCAGGCCTAACTCAGTCATCCTATCGCCATGGCCTTGGTGCCAGTGCGGGAAGACTGGAAAGAAAGGGGCCAGGGCTCAGAATAAAGAGAAGCAGGGTTCCCTGTTTGGTCGATGGTCCTTTCCCAGCCAGCCCTACCGCCAAAAGCACCAAAAATCTAAGTGCCAAGTCTCCAATCCCTCTGCCCGGAACTCCTAAGACAATTACCTGCCACGAACACTATGCTTGACTTGAACAGCAGGACACTGGCCACCGCGCCCTCCCCCAGCTTGTCTCCCACACATGGGACAGCAGTGCAGAAGGCGAGCGGTATTTACTAAGAATGGTGCTTCTGACCAGGTGAACTTAAGGTCTGTGCCCCGGACCCTGGGGCCCAGGAACTGCGTGTCCTACCTGGAAAGGGCCTGGGGTCAAGGAGGCAGGATTCTGTCCCTGTCCCCATGTCTCTTAGCCTGCAGTGGCCGCAGGGCTGTGAGGGCCTGGGTAAACCTCCTCTGTCCCAGCCACACTCCACGTGCGCTCTGGACACATGCAGCTTCTAGTGAGTTCTGGTGGCCCTTACCATCAAATCACCTGGACTGACGCCGGACGGGGCCCCACAGCATGCTCAGGCCCGCGCAGCACTCAGGCCGAATAGGATCAGGAGCAGTGGGCAGCATCGCCCTGCCACCAGGCCCCGGGTGCCCAGAGCCCTCTGGGCGGGCGCTGAGCCTACGACCACGTCCGCGCCCGCTCCACACGGGGGGCTCTGCTCCGGCCTACCGACTGCAGTGGCACAAAGCAGCTGCCAGAGCGAGGTGCCGGAAAGGTCAAAACATTTTATTCTCTTAATTTTTTTCTTTTTTAATAAAGTTAAACAGTAAAACAAAAATTCACAAGCTGCCTCCCTGTCCACCCCCCGCCTCCCTCCCCTCCCCTCCCCGCAGTCTTCGGCGCTGGCTCCCTTTCCTTCCCCCCCACTCACACAGACACAGGGTATCCAACTAAGAGAACGAAACTGCTCTAAGGACAGGGAGACGCGATGAAGGGAGGAGGTGAACCGTGCCCACGTTCAAGGCTACACTGAGCAAGTCTGCGCTTTCTGGGCTCTGGACGGTCTCCTCTCATTAGCCAAACTGAAAAAAGAAATTCCCCGGACCAGATGCTGGAAGGCAAGAGAAGGGCTTGTTAGTCGGCTCTGGGTGGGAAGATCACTGCTCTGATTAGGGGGAGTCTTCAAGGGCGGCTTTGAACTCACACAGAAAAACCGCCAAGAGCACCAACGGCCTAGGCCCTTGGGGCTTGGGAGCACGGGAGCAGCTGTGTGTGTGTAGCCTCCAGCTTCGCTCTTGCAGAGAAGCCCGGGCACTAGACAGCCTAGACACACCTCCCCGACCCCGCGGAGAGGTGTGGAGCCTCCCTGCCTCCATCCTCAGCAGCACCTGGGCGGACCCGGACCCCGCTGGCTGGGCGCTCCGACTCCCACAGAGCTCCCTAAGTGGGGAGTCGCGTTACGGGCCTGTGAGCTGGGAACTCCCGAGAGCGGGAGGCTTACTCACCTTCAAAGCTAAAGCCCCCAGGACCGCCAAAGAATGCCTTGAAGATGTTGTTTGCGTCAAAATCTGTGGAACAGAGCAAGAAACAGGGCAGGGACCGAAAGTTGAAAAAGTTAGACACGTCTGAAGAGAACTTATGATGACACTGAGAATGGGTCTCGAAGCTTTCCCAGACGCATCCCTTACCTCCCCGCCAAAACCTCGCCGACGCGGTGGGCACATCTGCGCCCACTCCCCATGCCTACCGCTGCTCATCCCACTCGTAGAACACGCCCCCTCCTCCTTCCCAGCTCAGCCGAAGGAAAGCTTTCTTTGCCTCAACCTACTTTGCCGGACCTCCTTCTACAACTGGGATGCCACCTGCACTTCCGAGACTCACCCCACGCTGTCTCCCTATAATGCTGGGGCTGCCAGTGAGAGGGCGAAAATCCATCCCTTCACTGCTAACAACACTAAATATAGAAACGAGATCTACGGTTGATTGTATTCATTCAATTCCATGCTGTCTAGACTGTAGGCCAGAAAAAAAAAAGCAAGCCACGGTTTGTTCACCTACTAGGTGCCGGTCACGGTGCTGGGTACTCTGCATACCTGACATCGTCCCCGATTCATACTCAACAGAACCTAAGGGAGCTCAGGTAACTTGCTCAAGACCGTGCGGCCGGTGACGGCAGGAGACCCGAACATTCCAGCTCCTGCCTGACTCCAGCGCTGTGGCCTTATCACCAGACCACGGCAGGGCTGCTGCCCCCACCCCCACCCGACTTCCTAAGCTCCACAGAGGACTCATCTCCACCAGCTGATCCAACAGGCACATCGTGTCCGAAAGCGAATTCTTCCTTGCCTGTGTACCTGCTCGTCCTGGGTCCCCTAGTTCGGGGACTGCCTCCAAGTCAGCCGTCCAGCGCCACCCAGCCTCATCCTTCCCTGCGTCCAACACATCAGCAACCGCCTCCTGCTACGTCTCCCACTGTGCCCTCCAATCCTTTCCTACCCGTCATGCCTTCCGCCATCTCTCACCCCCTTCGCTGCGCCAACCCCCCTCCGCGCTGCCATCACGGATACACTTCAGGAGCCGAACTCTGGTCCGGAGCTCCCCTACTCACAGCCCTTCAAGGGCTTTTGACTGCTCGTTGCTCCTCTCAACCGCTGGGCAGAGCGATGTTCGCTATCGTGAAAACCTACGTTTTTAAAGCAAGCGCACACACGCAAGCGCACACCCCCTGAACCAGAAATAAGGATTATCTAGGTAACATCATCAATCCTATTTTAAATTCCAACAGATGGTCTTAATGGGGGAGAGAGGGCTAGCACTAGACAGTGGTCTGAGAGCCGCACGGAGTCCCTGGCCCCTCCCATCTCCCACCGAGCTCGTGGCGAGCAGCAACACCGACCGATCTGCTTTATTTTGTTTTAAGTCTTTCGGGGAAACAACTCTGTGAAGCCTGCCGGGAATGGGTGACACACGTAGATGCCAGTCAGCATACACTCTGCAGCAGGGGAGAACTTCCGCCGATACGAGAAAGCCCGTATTCCCTACTCCGGCCGCGAAGGCCTTCTGAGGGGGTATCCAGCTACTTTGGGGCCTCGTGTCTCACCTTCCCCTGCTTCGAGCACCCTCTATCCTCCCACACTCAGCCCCTCACGGCTCCCCAAAAGTATTATTTCTGCATTTCCAAGCCTTCCCTCCCTAGTGCTCACCTCCTGAGTACCCACTCTGCATCCTGAGCACCCCTTCCCCTTGACCGTCCTCACTGGGACTCCACATCCAGGAGTCGGGGTCAGATGCGGCCTGTGGGTCAGTCTGCAAAGCCCAAGACTGGGTTCTCGGAGCTCAGGGAACCTGTCTGATTTACCTTTGTTATTTCCAGCGCCCGTCACGTGCCGCACACATTACAGGTGTTTATCCGGGGGGGCTGGGGGGGCTTACACGGCACTGTGCTACACTGGCTGTCACAGACTCCCCTCTGGAGTGGCTTCAGAAGAATTCTGACAGTCCACAGCTGCCGGGTTCATCCCAGGCCGCCCCAAGCCACTCACCGCCCATATTCATGCCCTCCTCATCCAGGTCCTGTCCACTGTCGTAGCGAGTCTTTTTCTTGGGATCAGAGAGGATGGTAAAAGCTTCTCCAACTTCCTTGAACTTTTTCTCCTCCTCCTTCTGCACTTCGGCACTGGCTCCACTGTGCCGGTCTAAAGGGAGGAGGACGGGAACAACTCAGAATCACAAGAAAACAAGGTTTAAGACAGACAGCACTTCGTGTCTGATTTTAGAATCTGGAACTTCCAAAGTCCGGAGGGGAGAAACTTTCACTCTGGCCTGAGTTTGGCAGGGCCGGCCTGGTTCATTCTTCCGCGTGCCCTCCCCGCACCGGCTGTACCTGGATGGTGCATCAAGGCCCGTTTCCGGTAAGCTTTCTTGATCTCGTCCTCAGAGGCATTCTTGTCCACTCCCAGAATCTTGTAGTAATCTTTCCTCTTACTCTTCTTCAGTTCCACCTGTGCATTTTTTAGGAGCTGTTTGTGTTCTAGGAGGAGACAACTAGAGTCAGTGGACAGATCTGACTCTGGTTTCCCTTACCAGGTCCTCACCCGGATACAGATGCCTTACAGTCACAAGCTTGTTACCCATACCAGGCGCGTTAATGGTGTTTTCTTCTGAAGATTAAAAAACAAAACAAAACAAAACAAAAAAAACACTACTCATACTTTGGTTCCTCACATCAGCCTAACTACACAGAAAAGGAAGTGAAAGTAACAGAGAGGATTGAGGGCCAGAAAAGTGCCTTATCCTGCACTTGGCGTTTCTGTTCACTTCTTCCGGGCGGCGATCAAATAAGCTCCAGGGATACCCCGATCTCTGAATCAAACGATCCCGTGTCCAGTTCTAAGGGCCTAAGAGTAAGACTTCACAGTCCCCTGAGAAAGATGCTCTCAGACCCCTTTACCTTTTGTTTTCTCCGTCTGATACACTTTCTCATAGTCCCGCACTGCTTCTTCATACTGTTCTGTGTCCATGTAACTGAGAAGGAAATACAGGGAGGTACAGCAACATAAATAGCAATGGCCTTCGGTGTCGCTCTGGAAGAGGCACAGCTCAAGCAAGAGACACACACTTTTGGTTGAGATGCTTCCTGAAACAGGAGTCCTTAAGCCCGCCGTGAGAAAGAACTAACTACCGATTTCTCAAGTAAAAAGAGAGCGAGATCTCATGCCACTTGCACCCAACCAGCAAAGTGAAAGTCTGCTCTGAGCAGAAAGCAATCAATGCGAGAAGGTTCCTTCTGATTTCACAGAGCCCCCAGGAGGCATCTGGACCGCCTTAGGAAAGGCAATGTGACCACACCTACCTGAATGGTTACTTGGGATTGAAACGCAAAAGAAAATTATCAAGTGAGAGCAATGGATATGGAAAAGCTTTGAAACCTGCAGTGCCATGAACATGCAGGGCCAGCTCCAATCCAGAGCAGAAGTGGGATTAGTGAGCCACTAGAAGGATCAAGTTCAAGGTGGTGGCTGCTGGCATATGCTTCCACTAAGACTCATCAATCTGAGAGATGGAGGTGAGCGAGAGAAAAGGAGACTCTGAACACAGGCTTGCTTCTATTTCAATAGTGCAGAAGAAAAAGGGGAGGGGCTGGCCCAAGATGGGAGGAATCTAGCTTGACAGGCTGATTGCCAAATCTTTAAAGACCTTCTCTTCCACAGAAGCAAAGTGGCATCTTCCATGTCCTGATAAGACCACTGGTGCCAAGACTGGCCTACCACTTAAACAGGCTGTGGTAGAAGTTCCAGAGACAGACCCCATCAGCTGGGTACAGCACAGCCGGCCACTGCACAGGAAACCAAATTTACTATACGGCCCTACACCAACCCATCTTCGCAAACACCAGAGCTCCGCCGGGCTGAGAGGCCAGAGCAGGGCAGTGCTACTGATGTGGCTGGCAAGACGGATGCCCAACTTCGTAAGCATCTCTCATTTTTCAGCGACATCTTAATTTACAACTTTAATTTTTAAAATGGTGAGAAAAGTCAGTGCCCTGCACACAGAGGGCACAAGGGCTACCAGGAGCTCAGAGAATCCATTTACAGGATGAAGAGTAATGGAAGCTGGTAGCCCAGGTGCAGTAGAATGATCTGACAGATAAGCAATCTTAATGAACATTCCATGACCTTTTGGAATGTTTTAAACTTATTATAGTAATTTCTATTTTTATTTAACGTGTTTCTAAAATCCAGGGACATCTTTACATTTAAATTTTTTTCTGTGCTGTATACCCGAAACAATATAACACTGTATGTCAACTATATGTCTATTAAAAAAGTATTTTTTTTAAGTTGAAGAAAAAGTAGAGAAGTAGAGCCTCAGGGAAAATGGGAAATTGCAGCCCATGACAGGAGATGTCGCAAAGATCTGGCATTCCCCCCAACTTCAAGGGTAAGTTGAGGCAGATTGGGGCAGCAAAGCCCCTGGTTAGGCTTTGGCCTGAACTAATCTCCACTACTTCATGTCAATCCCAGCTACATGACGGGACCACTGGCCAAATTTTGGCCAACTGTGCCCAAAAGTGCATGTTGGACCCTAGTGGGATCACAAAGGCAGAGCCCCTCGGAGGACAGTTCTGTTTCTACCACAAAGATAAGGAGTTGTCTGATTAAAGCCAGTTGATTTTTCCTTATTGAACACATACAGAGTATAACTGTCCACCCCATTATCCTAACAAGCCAAGAATTTCTCTTCTCTCCCCATTCCTTGTTCAAACACTGCAGTGTGTCCACTGAGTTGACATGGGCTCATGTACCAGCCACCCCTGCCCCACTAGACACTTGGGGGACCCTGTTTGCTGGCTATTACACATAACACCACAGAAAATTTGCAGGTAGCATTTTGTATCTGTTGGAATGAGTCATTAGCTGGGTCAGAGGGTATGGGTTGTCTTCCAAAGCTTCCATGTTTGCCAGTGGTTTGCAAACAAGAGATGACTGACAGCGGGTCTCAGAATCTGTAATACAATTCCGTAGATGCTTCTGTTTGACAGACTTACTCATCTACTTAGAAATCCACTTAAAAACAAACAAAAAGCACCACACACGGTAGCAATTTTCCTATTCTTAAAAAATGCGGATAATTTGGGGAACACTAAATAGGAGGCAGGCCACGCCCTGCACCACTGATGACACGGAGGAGCCTGAAGAATGACAGGCCTTGCAGGCATCAGTAACAGCACCAGTTCCCTGGATCTGACACTTCGTAACAAGAAATGGAACGAGTGGTGGAGGATTAGTAAACAACAAATAGGTCTTCCTTCCGGAACTTTAAAGGTAGGCTGTTTTTCTGTCTGGGAAATAATCTGGAAGAAGAAGAGATGGATTTGGGGGAGTCTCTCCTAGCCCTTGCTGAGCTTCCGGTCTGCAGAGAAGAGTCTGGATGGACAAGGTAAGCCGGGCAGCGCCCTGACTCTGAAGGCAAACCCGGGCATTGGATCTAGGTAGGCCGCCTGGCCCCCCATCACCGAGCCCCAGGAGCTACTTCAACAGGGGCTTCCTTACACTGCTGGGCGGCTGAGCCAGAGGCAATCCCTTCCAACCGAAAGGCAGTCTTCCCTAACCCAGAACAAGCAGGATAAACACAACTCTCAGCTGTCTCCAAGAGATACTTTATTTCTTCCTCTTCCAAGCACCATACATTCATTCCACAGAACATTTACGGAGTGAGCACCTACTGTGTGCCAAGCACTGTGCCAAGTTAGAGCAAAAGTGTACAACACAAAATACAATCTCCAAAGGAAATGGATTTAAACTTTAACAAAAGGAATTTGGGTCAGGCATCAGAGGAAACTTACTGACCGTGGGGCGTAAGACACAGGCATGGGAGACTGAGGGAGCTTGTGCAAGGTCCTCCGCTGGAGGTCTATAAAGAGAGTCTAGGGCTGGAGCAATCCCACCTAGAGGCAGGGGGAAGGACCGAATGACCTCACAACGTCCCTGGGTCTGCTTCCGCATCCACACTGCAAATCCCCTGGCAGGCCAGCAGCAACGCCCTCTTCCCCTCGCCCGCCGGAGGCACTCACCACTGAGCTCTTCTCAAGTAGGCTTTTATATAAGTGGCATCGAGCTTCACTGCACTCGAGCAGTCTTCTATTGCATCATCTAGTTTCCTAAGCTTCAGGAGAGAGAGAGCAGTCATACTTCACATCTCTGCGGACCGAGGGAGCCCGGAGGCCGTGAGCACGGCTTCAAAATTCTAAGAGGATCAGTCCTGCTGGCTCCCCTGTCACACTCACTCTCGGTCACTGAGAAAGCCAGTGTCTCAGAGGGCTAAGGATACCAGGTTCGAAACTGGTTTCTCTTCTACGGGATGGAAGCCAGGCACACTTACGTGCAGGGGTAGACCACCGCTACCATTCCAGGGTAGTGCCCAAACAAGACACGGAGATAGTAACGGTGGTTCCTGCCCTCCATTCTCCCAAAGGCCAAGGAGACGGGTAAGAATTGCTCTGCTTTCTAACCACTGGAACGCTGTAAGAGCAAGGAGCCTGCTGTTCTTACGGGAGGCAGGACTACAGTGGGCCCGCAGACTGTTTCCCGTCGAGCATGGTGACCATCAGTTACGCTAGACAAAAAACTAAGCCTGCCTCATACTCTAATTTCCTCCAAATCACTCCTAAGAAAGAAATAATCACTTGCTTAGGCCAAAAGCAGCAATAATATTTGCTTTAAAAATTATCCCACAGGCTCTAGGCATTCTCTTACTGGAGGAAAAGGATCTTGAGGAAGAACAGGTAGGAATACCCTTCCGAACTGTCGCTCAAGTGCCCTTGAATTCCACAGGAAAGGTAAAAGCTTGCCTCTCAGAAGGAAGTCCCTAACAGGCTGAGCCTTCCACCAAAACCACCTTTTCTCCTTTCATCTGGCCTACCCTCATTAGGCAGAATCCCAAGACCTCTTTGATGTCCCTTAAACATACCTCCATGGGCCCCGAGACCCAGACCGAGTGCTTACCTTGGAATTCACCGTGCCCCGATTACAGTAGAGTTTAGCATTGGTTTTTATATTGTTGGGGTCTATCCCCAGGGCTTCTGTGTACAGTTCATAAGCTAGCTTGTAATTTCCTTCTTTAAATGCTTTATTCCCATCTTCTTTCTTTGCTTTAAGTGCTTTGGCATTCTACAGGAAAAAGTAAGGGGACGTTAGCTCACATCCAGAAAACCTCAGACCACGGTAGAGAGGCCCAAGTCTATTTTCGATTTCTCACACCCCAGCTGTTTAGCATCACACGGACCCTGACCACCACCACCCACCCCCTGCCCTGCCCCCACTACCTGGGCTGTTTGCTGCTCACTGGTACTTCCTACAGAGTGGACAGGGGAAACCAAGATATACAACAGAATACCAGTGAGACCTGTTTACCCAGGGTTTACCTCCACTCCCTAGGATAAACATTACTATTTTTTCTTCACTGGAGGAAGAAAGAAAGAAAAAACACACTTAGGTATTAGAAGGAACTGACCCTATATGATCACATTTACCTTTAGGCAAATAAAAGTAGTTCTGAAATAATTTCTAACGAAAGGACCAAGCATCCCGGCAAGGTGGGGAAAGGAGCGATCACACTGCATGTGATCCTCGAACCTTCCAGTCTTGATTCTCTTAGAGGCTCAAAAAGGAAGCTTTCTTTCCTACTCAGATCTGGGGCCTAGCACTTACTCTGCAAGCAATGCAGGCCTTCTCATGGTCAGGAGCCATCCTGAGAGCCTGTACAAAAAACTGCACCGCCTTCTCGATACAATCTTCGTAATAAAGGCAAAGACCTCGTACATACAGAGCATCCGCATTGGTAGAATCCATTCGTAAAATGTCGCTGCAAGAGCCGGAAAGGGGCACGTTCAGCGGTGGTTTGGATCTCCTCACCATCACCACCATTCACGATTACTGCCACCAGTTTTTCTCTTGACCAAGTGTCTAGTATGGAACGTATCCCAAAGTAGACAGATCCCAATGAGCCCTTCCCATACCTTCCCCAAAGAAACCACCTTTATTTATTTACCTTTAACACACTTCATGAGTCTCAGTCTTTATTAGAACAGAGACCGGCAAATGACAGCCCACAGGGCTGAATCCTGCCTGCCACTGTTTAGGTAAATGAAATGGTACTGAAATCTAGCCACATCGCCCGCTTATCTATTATCAATGGCTGCTTCTGCTCCACGGTAGCACAGGGGCATAGCTGCGACGGAGACTATATGACCTACAAAGCCTAAAATATTTACTACCTGGCCCTTTACAGAGCTCGCAAACCTGTGATGTAGAACGAAAATGACATTCAAACAAACAAAACACCGAAACCAAAAACCACCTCACACATCTGTTCTTCCACACCCAGCTGAAGTACCCGCTGTACTTCTACGTATCTGGCAGGTGTTCAAGTCCGGTCTAACTTTGGCTTTAAGTCCCAGGAAGGTCTGATCGGCTCTACTGATCTACCTACAGGACATATGGTAGCTCCTGCTATAGAGAGGTCCCGACGGTGCCTGTCCGGTGGTGGGGCATTTCAACGCGGAACTGGCCTCACTTCATACCTGGCCACAGACTGTGCTTCCGGGTAACGACCTAGCATTGCTAAACACTCTGCTTTGAGGATTTTGAAGCGATGGCAGGCGGGGGCAAATTCTAGGGCACGGTCCATGCAGAAAACCACCTATGGGGAGAAGAAAGCAAATAAGACTCTTCATTCTGGACTCTAGAAATATCTTCATTTATAAATGTCTGGCCATAGGCAACAGACAGATTCAAAGGGAAGTAATATCAGAGCTTAGGAACATACCTAATTCATTTGATTAAACCACTGAAACGAGGAGAGCAATTGATCTGGATGATAATGACATGCCAACAGCAAACATTTAAGCACTTTATATACTGATCCATTTAATGCTCATGATTTTATAAAGTAATTTTATGAAGCACCTTATTTTATTAATGAGAAACCAAACTAAAATGCAGAGATTAAGGAAATGTGTTCGAGGTCATCAAAGCCAGTAAGTGACAGAAACAGGATTTGGTCTCAGACATTACGACTCCAGAGCCTGTTACTTTCATCACCATGTTAAGCTGCCTCCACAGGGACTGTGATCAAAATTCACTTTCTTCTAGTGTAGAAATATGATGATTTGCTACTCTGCATAACTCACCATGCTTCGCCTATTACATAAGACAAGGATACCCAAAATAACCTGATACAGAATCGCTGCTCCCCATATTATTCGAATTGCTGACAGTTCCATTCTCCCTGTGCCATAAGCCTCACATCTCACTAAGTACTGTGGCGGCCACCTTTCCACTTTTATTTTATTTTTATTTATTTTTTTAAAGATTTACTTATTTATTTTGGGGGGTGTGTGTGAGTGGGGGGAGGAGGAGGAGGGGGAAGAGAGAATCCTCAAGCAGACTCCCTGCTGAGCATGGAGCCTGACACAGGGCTCAATCCCAGGACCCTGAGATCATGACCTGAGCCAAAATCAAGTGTTGGCTGCTCAACCAACTGAGCCACCCAGGTGCCCCCCCTTCTATTTCAGTAGAAATATACCAATAAAATGGTTCGTTTTAAATGGTCCTAAATAGACTATATCAGATTACTATATTCAACATATTAATACATAAACCAAAAGGCAAGTTTCTCTCTCTCACACACACGCGCACAGATGGGATTTCTTGTCTTTCAGCTTGATAAAGCCTCTCCATACATTCCCATTTTCTCTTTTCAGAAGTCTGTTCTCTAAGCCTTCATTTTTGGTTTAGCTGCTATTGCTGGGAGATCCTTGCTGAATCATACTCTTGTCAAGGATAAATGCCCCGAAGGAGCAATGTGGAATTAAGAGACACCCATTTCATCTAAGAATCTGGCCATGGGGATCATGAAGAAATGAAGTCTGAAAACTCAAAAGCAATAATAGGTCAAATTCCAGCACCAGGCAACTGGTCAGACATTCATATAACGGAAAGCCGCGCGGCTCTAAAACAGAATGAAGCAACTTTCCATGTGTCAGTACAGAAAGATCCCGGGGTGCCTGGGTGGCGCAGTCGTGAAGCGTCTGCCTGCGGCTCAGGGCGTGAGCCCAGCGTTCTGGGATCGAGCCCCACATCGGGCTCCTCCGCTGGGAGCCTGCTTCTTCCTCTCCCACTCCCCCTGCTGTGTTCCCTCTCTCGCTGGCTGTCTGTCACATAAATAAATAAAATCGAAAGGAAAGGAAAGGAAAGGAAAGGAAAGGAAAGGAAAGGAAAGGAAAGGAAAGGAAGAAAGAAAGATTTCCAAGGTCTCCCAAGGGAAAAAAGGCAAGGTACAGAACAGTGAAGAGCGTATGATCTTTCATGTAAAAAAAGGAAAACCAGGACTCTGTATTTCTATCTGCTTATATATGTGCAACCAAACTGGAGGGGAACAGAAGAAACAAGACCAGAGATTACTTTAGGGGGTGAGAACTAGGCAGAGAGAAGTTTAGGGGAATACCTATCACTGAGTATCTGTTTATACTTCCAGCTTCTCCCCCGCACCAATACTTCTAACTTTTGAACAATGAATAGCACCTACTCAAAAATTTAAATTTGAGGGGCGCCTGGGTGGCACAGCGGTTAAGCGTCTGCCTTCGGCTCAGGGCGTGATCCTGGCGTGATGGGATCGAGCCCCACGTCAGGCTCCTGCGCTATGAGCCTGCTTCTTCCTCTCCCACTCCCCCTGCTTGTGTTCCCTCTCTCGCTGGCTGTCTCTGTCAAATAAATAAAATCTTTAAAAAAAAAAAAAATTTAAATTTGAAAATACGCAGAAGTAGGGAAACACCAAGGGCTGCTCCACTGTTCGTAGAACAGTGGTGGGGAGAATTCTCTTCAGGGCACAGGTTACCATCCTACAAGTTCTAAGGATTCTATGAAAGTTCAGGTATCATGTAGAGTCATGGTGCTAATTCCCCCCCTTAAAGAGAAAAAGAATGGGGGGGGGATCAGTCAGATGTAAGCAGCCACACCCTGTTGCCTTCGCAACGTTCTCTGTGGAGATGGTTCTGCTCATCGGGTCAGTGGCGTGTCAGCTGAAGGCTCAGTGCTTCACTTCCCACCCCCCACTCCCCATGACTAGGGACAGCTGCAGGCAAAGAAGATCTTTGTTTCTTCCAAGTTCATCTGTTTCCCCTGCCAGGATCATAATTCTTCATTTGTGACATCACCATGAGCTACAGTGGGGGGGCTGGGATGTCACAAACAGAGGATTCTGTCACAAACTGGGGATTCTGGCTCCACAGTGGGCAAGAGAGAAAAGAAACTCAAAAGACTGCCTTTTGAGACAAAGCTTTTGCCTATGTAAACCTCAGAAAACATGACAGAAGGCAGAATCGCTTTCCAAACACACACACACACCCCCAAAAAACTTATGAATCACAGTACAAAGACAGTGGTTATTAAAACCAATGGACAGAAGAGGGATGCTCCTAGGTTAATGCCGGGACTCTGCATAAGCTAATCAAATATTTATTACCAAATAAAAGACCTGCACAGTTTGTGACTTAAGAATAATTAAGAATAATTCTTAACAGTGCCCTTTTATCAAATGTTAATTGAGTACATTCTACAGAAAGCACTGAGCAAATTCCCACATGTGGAGTAACAACTCTGTTCCTTGGATGATACAAACCTCTTTTACGTGATCCTGAAAACTGACCCTAATCCACGTTTTTCACCTTTTTAGGGGGCCATTCACCTCCCTTTTGAAACTCTAATGAAAGCTACTTCCAAGTATCGTCTAAAGCAGAGAATTAGAAATTACACAGATGAGGCATAACCACTATAAACAAGACCTAGAAAGGTATTTAGAACTTTTACACCCTTCCCATGTTTTCAGATAGGGTCGACCCCTCTGGTTCGTAAATTTTCATGGACCATCACAGCGCCATAAATGAGAGCAGCTGCTTTCACAGAAAGGCCTAACATCAAAACGGAAGTGACGACAGGTTACATACACTGGTCAAAAATCTAAAAAGAGCCTCTATTTTTTTTTTTTTTTAAGATTTTATTTATTTATGTGACAGAGAGACAGCCAGCGAGAGAGGGAACACAGCAGGGGAGTGGGAGAGGAAGAAGCAGGCTCCCAGCGGAGGAGCCCGATGTGGGACTCGATCCCGGAACGCCAAGATCACGCCCTGAGCCGAAGGCAGACGCTTAACGACTGCGCTACCCAGGCGCCCCCGAAAGAGCCTCTATTTTTTATTTAGACTTGCATCTAGTTCACACAAAGCAGCAAAGCTAGCTCTCATTATTCAAATTAAAATGGATTATCCCAACCTAATAATTCCAACTAGTATTCCCTCTATGACCCAGCACTTTTAGGCTACTATCTTTTTTTTTTTTTTTTTTAAAGATTTTATTTTATTTATGTGACAGAGAGACAGCCAGCGAGAGAGGGAACACAGCAGGGGGGAGTGGGAGAGGAAGAAGCAGGCTCCCAGCAGAGGAGCCCGATGTGGGACTCGATCCCGGAACGCCGGGATCACGCCCTGAGCCGAAGGCAGACGCTTTAACGACTGCGCTACCCAGGCGCCCCTTTAGGCTACTATCTTATATCAAAAGCAGGAACAAACTCAAGTAAACTCACATTGCTTTTTATCATAAAGCCAAATATAATTAAGAAAGTAAATACGTTGGCAAAAAACATTTTTAGATGCTGGGGATGATGGGAGTAACAGGAATTCTCATTCCTTGCTGGCGGGAATGCAAAAATGGTACGGCCATTTTGGTAGTTTCTTGCAAAACTTAACATACTTTTACCACACGATCCAGCAACTGCACTTCTTGGTACTTGCCCAAAAGAGGTGAAAACTTACGTCCACACAAAAACTTGTACACAGATGTTTATAGCAGCTCTATTCATAACTGTCAAAAACGTGACTGTAACATATGTGCCTCTGGGGGCGCCTGGGTGGCTCAGTCAGTTAAGCATCTGCCTTCATCTGCCTTCAGCTCAGCTCATGATCCCAGGGTCCTGGGTTCAAGTCCCACATCGGGCTCCCTGCTCAGGGGGAGTCTGTTTCTCCCTCTGCCCCTCCCTCCTACTCCCGCTCTCTCTGGTGCACGCTCTCTCAAGTAAATAAATAAAATCTTAAAAACAAAAAGTGCCTCTGGTGGGGAATGTTGATAATGGGGGAGGCTATGCAAGTGTGGGGGCAGGGGGATATGAGAACTCTCTGTACCTTCCTCTCAATTTTTCTGTGAACCTGTTCTTAAAGAAATAGTCTTTAAAAAAAAAAAAAAAAGAAAAGAAAGGAGGGGCGCCTGGGTGGCACAGCGGTTAAGCGTCTGCCTTCGGCTCAGGGCGTGATCCCGGCGTTCTGGGATCGAGCCCCACATCGGGCTCCTCCGCGGGGAGCCTGCTTCTTCCTCTCCCACTCCCCCTGCTGTGTTCCCTCTCTCGCTGGCTGTCTCTCTGTCAAATAAATAAATAAAATCTTTAAAAAAAAAAAAAAAAAGAAAGGAAAGAGGCAAAGCCAAACTGAAGTGGTACTACACACACACACACACACACACACACACACACACACACCCCTTCTGTACCATATTACACACACGTGCGCACAGCCTTGTGATAAAGGGTAGATGAGATCTCCCCATAGTTGTACTTTACCTTTCGAAAATCGCGCTTCTCAAAATCCGTTTCTGCTATTTTCTCATATTCTATGACTGCATTAGCATTCTTGAACTATACCAGAAAATCAGATAAGGGAAAGTTTTAATGAAGTTGTAGATTCAACAACCACAAAAATCAAGGCTTTGATGAATTATGAGTTCAAGAAAATCAGAACCACAGACTTCTCACTAATCAGGTTCGTGAAGATACAGCCCAGACCCCTAACAGGCCGGCTAACGCCCTATCTGCCACCTCAAGGCAGGATACCAGAGATGTGCCTGATAGACATAAATTAAAGGCACGGCATCGTCAGAGGTTGAGCAGAAGTTTCTAGACTCTCACTAAAACACATCCAGGGGTAAACGGGGTATATATGGAAATGGAACTGAAACACATTTTAGCTGCTACTGATGTAGTCAGGATTTGAATTTACCCAAGTTCTTTAACTGCACTCAAACCAGTCCCTTGCAGCATCTGCCCGCTCCTCGGCCATCTCAGAAACCCTCCATTTCACAGACTTCTAAAGCTATAAATCATATTCACAACTCTGTCTACAAGTAAGAAACTGAGGCTCGGACAGGCCATGAGACTTGCCTACAGTTACCCAGGTGTGGTGATGGCAGAAGTGAGACTAGGTCTCAGTTCTTATTTGTTTTATTTTTTTTGTAGCTCTCAGTTCTGACTTTCAGGTCACTATTACCACAGCGTCCCCTTCCAGGCGGACACCACCAGAACCGTACCTCCTGCTGTGCCTGAGCGTTTTTGTGATCCAGTTCTAGGGCTCTCTGGAAACTACGACACGCCGCCATGGCATTCCCTAGAGATAGGTGGCATTTGCCCTCTCGTAGATGGCCCTAGAAGAAATGCAAAGAGGGAAGAAAAGGAGCATGACTGGCCAAGCAGAGAGCAATCAGCAGCGGTAACAAACACCCACACAAAGCCCACACGGGATGAAAGTGGCCAGAGCAGTGGTTCTCACCCAGGGGAGAGTCCACCCTCCAGGGGACGGTTAGCCATGTTGGAGACATGTCTGGCGCTCAGCCAGGGAGGAAGGGGTGCTACCTACACCTACCGATGAAAGAGATGCTGCTAAACACCACACAACGCACAGGACAGCCCCCACAACAAAGAATTACCTGGTCCCAAATGTCTACAGTGTCCAAGGCTGAGAAGCCTTGGGCTAGAGGAACTCAACGGCAGCAACTGGTCCCCCCCAAATGGCCGCATTACGTACCCGGACGAAACTGTCATCCAGCCTCACTGACTGCTGTGCGTCTCCAAGAGCTTCCCGGAACTTTCCAAGCATCATCAAAGTGGCTGCTCGATTCCCGTAATAGCTAGCATTCTTAGGACACATATCTACAGGGAGGGTGGAAGAAAGCAAAATAAAGCCTAGCACGGGGCACTGCTTCAAAAACTCAGGGGCCATCTCCCCGCAGAACTACATCAAGGTAATCAAATTGTAATAGGAATGCTGACATTCTCTCTAAGGCCATGGCCACATTTTTGACTACCTGTGCAAACAGACAGCAGCAATGGTATGACCAATTAAAACATAAAAGTCACTTAAATGTAACAGCTTTAAAGCGCGCTGACTGCCCTTTCAAGGGAAGGGGTCAGCATATTCACCTCCTGAATGAATTGCATTATATATAATAAGAGAGGAAAATGAATTTGCATTTGTTGAATCAGGGGTGGGGAGCCTGTAAGCAAGTTAGGTGAGAAACATGCCGACACGGGATTCAACCATGCTGGCAGCTGGAGCACGAAGTTAAGACTTGATAATTAATATCTACAAGAGCCATTTTCTAACATGGTTAAATGAACTGGAAATGGCTGAGGTGCATTTAGGGGGTTATCTTTTTGCCATATCTAGAATTTCTGGAATTGCCTTTGTCAAACGAAGAACTACCCATTTATAAGCCATCCCTCGTAAGCCAATTAAGTCCAAAAGAGTTCGCACAGTTAAGTTATGAACCCGCTAAGCCAAAGGCTACTTTTCCAAGAGGCGTTACTTATCATAGTATTTATATTTAGCAAATTTATCTTCCAACATAAGCAGCAGGTCCTTCTCACCTATGGCTTTTGTATAATAGTTATAAGCTTCATTGTAATCTTTCTTGGCATAGTATGCGTTTCCTTGTTCCTTGAAAGACTCTGCTTCCCTGAAAAGGAAAGAGAAAGACCAGCGTGTTAGACCCAGGGAATAACCTCTGTAATCTCACGGGAGCGATCTCTGGTCTAGAGCCCCGGGCATATTGAGCTGAAAGTCAGTGCGATGTACTTGAAGGAATTTCTAGATTTGTTCAATGCTATTTTTTGGTCACTTAGATACATTCAAACTAAATCAAGAAAACCTCTCTCATGTTGCCTGACCTTCCTCGCTATTCCTGTCTATGGTCATATCCCACACAACAAGCAAATTTTGACACCCTCTCACAGAGACTGAAATTTTTTAAGTTTACTTATTTATTCATTAAGTAATCTCTACATCCAACATGGGGCTCAACTCATGACCCCGAGATCAAGAGTTGCGTGTTCCTCCATCAGAGCCAGCCAGGTGCCCCTGAATTTTTATATTTATTTCCTTTCCACTGCGTCACAGCTGCTGCCTCTTCAGCAAACATAAAAAATCAGTTAGACATCACTCCATTCAGGGGCAATGATTCCTAAATGTGAAATGGGTCACATCCTTAGAGTTCTAATGATTTATTCTCTTGAAACTCGACTGGCTCATGCATTTGTCACTAACAGGACAAGCAGAGCAAAAGCAGGTGGCAAAGGAGTTAAAAGCATAGCATATTGTTGTTTAAGATGGAGGACGGAGTTGAGTGACAGCAGAGACCAAGAACTTAGATAACAGGGATGTCTGAGGTATAGCAGCCTGCCAGTGCCATGCTGAGTACCCATCTACTGATGTTCTCTCTGCCTATCCCATCTACGTGGGTACTTACTGCCCCCTCTATCGTTCCTATAGTACCCTGTATAACCACCAAGTGGCTAATATCAGAATTCCTGCCCTACTCCAAGATCCATTTTTGAAGCTGTGCCATTAGACAAATTGTACTTTCCGAAAGGAACAATGTTATGTAAGGAGAATTATATGCCAGATAAAGGAACTAGAATTGAATAAGACATGACCAACAATGTCTTAAAAGAACTAGTAACCTCTACCAAAGATACCCCAAATCATTCCAATCACCACTTTGAGTGACAAAGATAATTCTTTACCCAACTGATTCCTGTAACATAACTAAATATCTGAGCATTTTTGTTATAAGGAAGAATCTTTGTTTCTTTTTCTGTCCTCTACATATCCAAAAAAGAATCTAGTTCAAGGGAAGTAAGGACAAAAGTACCTAATTCTTAACATGGTGATGGTATGGGAGCTTACAGCTTGATTCTATGGACATCAGCACTGAGAAGATTTGTGATTTATTTACTTACGTATTTTAAACTACAAAGTGGTAAAGCCGCCCTCCTTTTATTTAGGCGATCTCCCTTTCCATTCTCCAGCACTGTCCTGGCAAGCCCTACTAACATGAAAAGGCTGCTAGAAGAAAGGAGAAGGAAAATGGCAATGATCTATAAATGCTGACAGATTTGAACTGTGATGGACATAAATCTGCCTGAGTAATTTACACCAACTGGTATAATGCTATAAAGAGAACATCTGCTATTAGAAGTCCTCAAGAAGGATCCCCCAACTGCAAGATTTATAGGACCAACTGCAATCTTTCTACATGGTGTACACCATACTTTAACTCTAAATTAAGCAAGGCACTATAAAAACTATGAGGAGCCTATCCTTTCAGAGCAGACATGCCAAGAGATCTGAAGAAAGGGCTTTCCAACACTGGATGTGAGAAGTCAAACAGCCGTGAAGAAATGGAGTGGTAAATTCAAAAGAAACATTGGGCCCACAATGCACCTGAGAAGATCTGGTTTTCTCTGCGGTTGGCTAGTGGCTACGAATACACAAATCCTTGAGGAAAACCAAGGGTATCCAGGCACTTGGACAGACACCATATTAGCAGTAGAAAGCCTGTTAATCAAAGGTGAAGCGATCTGTAGAGCTACAGAAAGGTGCCCTTTACTAAAACACCAACTTCCGTGGAGGTGAGGGGCTTCACCACCAGCTTCTATAAAAACACAACCGATGCTTTCTGTGGAAAGTCAGAAATAATTACTGAAGCCAGGTACTTTCCATGCATTATCTTCCTACCAGGTGTTTCATTATTCCCATTTCTCAGAGGAGTAAAATAAGGGGTAGAGATTAAAAACTGGCCCACCGTCAGGATGTCAAGCCACACCTGTCACATTCCAAAGCCTGTGCACTGTCTACTATGCTGAGCTTTCTCTCCAATGCACGTCTCTATCTAGTGCTTAAGACTTTAAAAATTAATCTGTCCTGCTAGGAATAAGACATGGGCAATGAACATGAATTTCTTCAAACTAAGACCTAAAATAGCCCCAGCATATAAAATCCAACTCCAGAACGACAATCTGGATTTAAACAAGCTAAATGGCATTCCTAACAATCAGTCGCACAGACAGCAGGGCTCCTTTCTCTTTAAGACGGAAGACCTAGTGAACTGGACTTTGCTTCCCCCAAGAAATGCATTTCATTTTAGTAAATGGTGAGTAGATTCCATTCTAGAGCAAACAAAGCGAGTAATGTAGAGTCAGCCCACAGCAGAAAGAACAAGAAGAATTGTGTTGTGACAAGTTACCATGTTTTTAACCTCACACTGCACAGCATCAGGCCAGAATTAGCTATTCCCACACAACTGCCTCATGAAAAGGACTTATTTTCATAGAAACATGGTTGATTAACAGCTGCCTAAACAATGGGCACTTAGTGCTTTTACGCTGAATGCTTATTTTTTGCCTCCAGGTCCAACTCCCAAAGTGGAGTCCCTCCTTCATTTGAACCTCCCCACCAAACACGCGACAAGCTTTAACCAATGGGCCTGACCCTGTGAGACCAGCCGAGGAAAAAGCGGATCTTTGGAATCCAGCATGGCAGCAGCAAGAACTGAACAAGGCTGCGTCAGGAACAATTCCAGGGTCAAATCCATTCAAGTCCTGCCCTGGGAGTCTGAGAAAGGGCTGAAGCTTGTTCAAGTTGCCCTTACAGCAAAGGGACTGAAGGATGAGATGTCAGAGGCGTGGGACTGGAAAAGAAGGAGAAGAGCTGGTTAACACCGGAATTGAGGGCAGTCTGGCGCTGGTATCTGTCACTCCACTCACCGCCAGGGTCAACTGATTTGATAACCAAGTGAGGTTACAACACGTACCTGCCAAAACACATCAGCACTGAGAAAGGAAGGACTGGAATTAATTAGGTCCACTTGGACCAACCAAAAAGAGGAAAGGAGTCCAAAAGGGACTAAATTACACTACGGGTTATTTTCTAGGGCTACAAAATAAAATTCAGACTAAACCCTGAAATATAATACCACATCAAAATATAGACATGGCCATGACTGACCTGCTGGAGCTATAAATAGCTACACTACGTCTCTAGTGCTTTTTCAGATTCTCAAAGGCATTCCTACGGAAGGTCTGGGCCTCTTGAAGGGTTATGACGATACTATCACAAGCCCTTCAACAGAGGAAGAGCCAGTGAGGTACCCAAGGCAGCCGCACACAGGCTGCCTAACTCTAACAGTCCCAGGTTTTTTCCCCACCAGACCCTGTTAACCAACGTCAAGGTTTTTAGATTAAAAATAATTTATCTAGTTTCCCATCCAATCTCTAAGCAGAATAAGCTTTACCCCTGACTCTCCAGGAGATGCTGGGAAAGACTCTACCCTCCACCAAACCAGTCCTTTTAACAGTGAGCAACAAACTCCTGTGAAAAGAGCTACTGAAAGATTTTCAAAGACTTCTATCCTCTTTGGAGGTCTGGGGGAGGGTCCACCACAACAGGATCAGTGCTGGAGGGCCTGGGCGGCCTTCCCTCCGACAGATACAGGTAAGGAGACTACATTCCACTCTTGGTCTGCTTTGCTATTTTAAAATGTATTTATTTTTTGGAAATAACTTCATCAATCAGAAAACTGCAACCGGACACCTGCTCTTCTACATTACACGTTAAAGATCTGTGTATCCTCTGATCACACAGTTACACTCTCTCTCCCCCAACGCAGCACTCATTCATCACGGATGCTCATTACTCCAACGAACAGTGCCAAGGGAATCATTTGGTATCACACAGGTCTTAGCAGGGCTCAGCATCATGTGATCAATTCAGACAACTTGGGCTGATGATCACCAGTCAACTCTGCACATTTACAGCTCAGCTAAATTAAACATACATCAGAACACCACAGTTCACGTTGCGACGTGACCCAAATTAGATGCCCTATAAAAATCTCCATTTTCTCTCTAAATACTTCCAAGTTGAATGGTAAAGCAAGATCTTCGCCTTAAGCCAACCAGTCTATCTCTTAGCAATGAAAGGGAATTTTATTCTGAGCTTTCATTAATGCAGGATTCACTGGGTGGCAAGTTTTTTGTGTTTTTTTTTTTAAGATTTTATTTATTTATTTGAGAGAGAGACAGCCAGCGAGAGACGGAACACAAACAGGGGGAGTGGGAGAGGAAGAAGCAGGCTCCCAGTGGAGGAGCCCGATGCGGGGCTCGATCCCAGAACCCCCTGAGCCGAAGGCAGACGCTTTATGACTGAGCCACCCAGGCGCCCCCTGGGTGGCAGTTTTTAAAACGCCCTCAATATGACTGAGTTCTCTTTGGAAATGCTTCACATTTCATGTATTTGTGAATTATTAAATAGGAATGAGATGCTTCAGTAATCGTACAGTATCAGTTTAAGATTTAGTTTATCTGTGCATAAAAATAAAGGCTAGTGGGTGCCTGGGTGGCTCAGTCAGTTAAGTGTCTGCCTTTGGCTCAAGTCATGGTCCCAGGGTCCTGGGATGGAGCCACTGCACTGAGTTCCCTGCTCTGTGGGGGAGCCTGCTTCTCCCTCTCCCTCTGCCTGCTGCTCCCCACTGCTTGTGCTATCAAATAAGTAAATTTAAAAAAAAAAAGAAAGAAAAAAGAAAAAGACTAGCACAGTTCACTATTCCATAACATTTGCAACCTAGGAAATGTGGATTAGATTTTTGTATGACAAAAACATACCTGACTGCTTTTACTTATTTCAAGTATTTGGGTAGAGTAATATATTTTTCATAAAGTTCAGCTCTTCTAATAGCCATTAATAATATTTTAAATCAAAAGAGATGGAGAAGCTTGAATGAGAGCTTCTTTTTTCTTCTTTTTGTGCATTTTCTTGATGTATTCGGCTACTCCTGATGTGGAAGAAAAATCTAACTGCTAAAAATACAACTCAGGGGGCGCCTGGGTGGCACAGTGGTTGAGCATCTGCCTTCAGCTCAGGGCGTGATCCCCGCGTTGTGGGATCGAGCCCCACATCAGGCTCCTCTGCTATGAGCCTGCTTCTTCCTCTCCCACTCCCCCTGCTTGTGTTCCCTCTCTCGCTAGCTGTCTCTATCTCTGTCTAATAAATAAATAAAATCTTTAAAAAAATAAAATAAAAAAAATAAAAATACAACTCAGGACAAGATGATTTCTTTTGTTAGAGCAAAGGAGTGTTTCAGGGCCTCTGCTTCTGGAGACTACTTTACTGGCAGGAAGAATCTCGGAAGAAGATACCTATTAACAATAAAAATTTATACTGCCCCTGAGTCAAATATCCTTTATGCATTCTTACTATACTTACTACTTCCAAAATGTCGCCTTCACTCTATGACTGGTGCACCCATTTCTTTTATTCAGCCAAGTTTACTAGTTGTCTGTTGATCTAGAAACATCCTCCACCCTTTAGAATTTACGGGATCTTGGCCAGTCTCAGAGTAAATTCCTCCCTCCTTCCCACAGTCCAAGACCTCTTGTCCCCAAAGGCATGTCACAGGGCCTGTTTCATGTTGTACTCCCTCTGGCCTCCATGAGAGAATGAAGTCAAAGAAGCCTGGGAGCCTTTTATTCCATCTTACGAAATGCATACTACTCGTTCTTTTCTAACTAGTCTAGGGAAGAAATGACAAGTTTTATACAGGTAGGTGGAGCAACTCCACGGATTTAGTGCTTGCTGAATGCAAGGTGCCACATGCTGGGTGTGAATAAAGGCTTCATAACGGTCCAAAGAAAACAGACAGAGGGCTCTCCAACTGCTACCGGGTGATAAAAGTGGGCTACCCAGTTTCCTTTACCCAATTTGCTTTAGAATAAACAGCTTCTGCTTTCACTTTAAAGCACAATTAAAATACCCACCCTTCTCCCAAAAAGAGGGGAGGAGATGAAGATGAAGAAAACTCATTAATGTACCAGTTCAAACTGTTCTCTTTCTGGACATTCGGGGGGTGGGGGGGGGAGCCTCAACAGGGGCAGAGCTAGAAAGGACCATGTGGAGTCACAGATACAGTCTACACAACACAGTAGCACTCTCTACTGCTCGAGTAGGGAAGGACACCAGGCAACACACTGGAGTTGGCGATGTCATATTCAGTGGGGGGGGAAGCAACCAACTCATCACTCGACCCAGACAGAAATCCTATTATTGCACACACAAAGATATTCACACAAAACAGGTGACTCAACCACGATAAATTTATGCTAGTTCCTTAAATGGGAGGTGTCACGATCTGTGGCATTGGTATACCTAAGCTTTACTCCAGGGGAAAGGAGACCCAACCATAAAGCTGATTCTGAGAAACAAGCTTCTCAGAAGCCACTCTGAGGACATAAGTCACTGGCCTTTTAGCAACAGCCAGAGGCTTGCTTTCATAACATACCCCAAAACCCACCATTTTCTATCCCTTAGTTCCCCATTCTGTGACATCTCCTACTACCCTCGTCGGGACATTAGCACCCACAAAAATCTAGAACTAAGGAACTATAATTAAGAAAAAGGCTGCTTTCTGAGTTTTTTGGGGAGGTGGGGGTGGAGGTGGGAACCAGAGTGGGGAGTCTAGACTGTCAACTGGTATGTGGCTTCTAAAGTTCTTACAAAAATAAAGTTCTCTTGGGTTCCTTACTTTAACAGGTGGTTGACTATCAGAGCAAACTGCCAGAGTAAGAACTCTCAGGATAGAAACTCCCCAAGTATTAGAGAAAATGTTGCTTGCCTCACACACCCTCCCCAAAAACCTAGTAACAAAATCAGAAGAGATGGTTAACACTTTGCTTATCTGACAATCTGGCCTCCCCACAAAAACTTTAAGTCCTACGACAATAGATTAGGGGTCAGAATTAGACTCTGAAAGTCAAATACTCCTCTTCATATTTTCATTCTCTAAAGTCTCAACCACTCATACCCCTGCCGATGGTGGATAAAACACAGGAACTGCTATTCTGATTTAGATGGGGAAGAAAAACTATTGTCAATCCAATAAAATGAACAGATAGTGGGATAACTTGTGTCATGAATCCTGCTCTTACTGCTGAAATTCAGACAGTTTAAAAGAATACCTGGAACGACCTCTAAGTAACTTCCACATCACTCAGCACTGGAGAAAAGGGACCAAACATTAGTGGAGTAAGGGAGAAATGGGCTCTCAGAGGGACTGTGCATCAGACCACAAGGCACCTAGGCAGCCGCTGACCATTGTTCTCCAATCTTCTAAAGTCCTAGAGAAGAAAAGCAAAGGCAAGTGCCCAGTACTCAGCTTTTAAAAACTTTTAAAATAGTAGCTTCAATGACTACACTAATTCCTGATTGGCCGGAATGTTCAATAAGCCTGGGTTTTAAGCCAATCAGATTTCTGGTCGTTGGGAATGGACTAGACACTAGAGCAACTGCCATTCAACTTGGCTCAATTTGGTTTCTGGTTCTGGTTAGTATGTGGACCTGAATTAAAGCAGCAAGGACAGAGAGACCCTTCCTCTGTACCTTAAGTCCAGTTATAATTATTTAAAAGATTTTTAAGTAATCTCTACACCCAACGTGGGGCTTGAACTCACAACCCCAAGATCAAGGGTGTATGCTCTATCGACGGAGCCAGCCAGGCACCCCTGATTTAACAATCTTGCTACTTGCTAATATCAGGTTCAATTAATCAAGTAACTAACCAAATTCAATCCTGGTGTTCAGGATTCTGTATTCCTAGCTTTATCCTTAACCATGACTTATTTGTCCCATCTCCCATTTCTTCACCTCTGACCCCACACTTCAACTATATCAAAATGAAAATGAAGGCTGAAAGCAGTGTTTTCACTGATGTGAATTTAAGGTCAAAGATAATATCCCATTCAGCTTGTGGGCTTACTGAAATGTCTAGCTGCCTATCCTGGAACTTCAAGAGAAAGTTTAGAGAGACAAATACCTAAGAATTTAAAACAGAGGAAGAAGAGCTGGGGAAGGCATCCGCACAAGCTCTTCCGGTTATGGCCATGAACTTCAAAATGTCCCAGGAAGTTGTAGTAAATCAACAGCAACGGCAGCAGACCCTGAGATATGGATTCAGGGTTCGGTGCTTCCCACCACCGATATGAATAGAGAAACAAAAAGCAAACTCTACAGAGTTTACTACACCTGGATACTGAGAAAGGATCTAGTGTTCTTGCTTGAGTCCCCCGTGAAAACAGATACAGAGATCATCAGATCAAGGAATCAGATAAGGATGTTCTACTTCCTAAACCTACGCTTCCATTGGTTCCTTTAGGCCCTATTGTTCAGTCACACCGGATACATGCTGAGACACAGAAGTGTTTCCTCTATTGATGAGGAACTCGAAATCCTTCGATTTTACCATAATAAAGACTACCTACAGACACTTCCCCACCCCAGGAAAGGTGACCAGAGAGCCTTCGCTGGAGACAGGTATTCACATATCAGATACAGCAATCAGCAACTTCCCAGGAAAGTGAGGCCTGAAATTAAATTAAATTAAATTAGCTGAATTGTAAAACCTCTGAAATTTAGCTCTCTGGCTCCCCAAGCAGCTTTTTCTGTTCTGGTGGGCAAAGAGAAATAAACAATCTTCACGTTCAGAACCCTGATCTATTTTGGAGTGCCAACTAATACATCTTTTATTTTAGCCTCTCAGCTGCTATGGGGGAAAAAGAACTTTGTCAGAGTGACAGGCAAAAAAAAAAAAAAAGTCCATTCTTTTCTCTTTAGAGACACTAAAGCTAATGAAATAAAACATGCAGCCATTTAAAATGCTGCAACCATGAGGCCCCGCGTCTTGAAAGCTCTTCTCACTTTGCCCCCCCACCCCCGTGGGACTGTAACAATTTAGTAGCAGCAGCATGCCCTTGAGCCAAGACGCAAGGAAGGAAGGACTCCTTGCTGGACTTCACAAAAACAACCCAAGAGACCCATTAACTCCCATGTCCCCAAGTGAACTGGTAGTAGGACTGTAACAAAAGACACAAACTTGGCCAAATGACTAAAGGGCATCTGAAGGGATGTCCCTATCCCTGCCCTCTGCTATGGCTACACAGGATTACAGAATACATGAAAAATGTAAAACCACCTTCCTCCAAAACTTCTACATCATCACCGCATTTTCAGCATTGGAAAACCATACATAAACAAGGTTTTTTTCTTACTAACAGAGCCCAGCGTTTACTCTCCTAAGGATGACTTATACGGCAGAAAGTCAAACTGATTTTGTTTATTTCACTATATTTTCCTTTTGATTTGCTCACATAAGTGATATATCAGTATCTGTTTTATTTTAACTAAAAGAGATCTATATAAATATGTATTACGTATAAGTCTATTTAGCAACGATGTATTTTTTCACAGTTAAATTTACAGTATTTTTTCTCAGCGGTAGATAAAACAACTGTGCATTTTACAATCAATGACATCTTAAATTCCACGAAATAAGGCAGTTAACCCAAGCCAACACCCCTCCCTCCTCATTCTGCTGCACTGCTACCAAATATTATGTTTTTGTGTCATGTGGTCATGTTACAGCATCACCTATTTTGCATTTTTTAATATATCTTCAGGTTCATTTACTATAATTTTATGAGGCCGTGTTTCTTTGTTTGTTTAAAGAAGGACCTGCTATAGATAGAGGGCTTTGAAGTAAAACCCCAATTAGGGACAAACTAAGCGGGAGAGGGTTTTTTCAAATTACTACATAGAGCCCAAGTCCCTATTTATGGCACACACAAAAAAACCCCACTGAACGCTTTACAATACCAAGTAAATCCTTGTAATTAATATAAGCTCTGTCTGTTTGGGGTTAGGGGTGTGGGAGGTGTGTTTCCCATCTTGCAGTTCCTTAATGATGCTTAATCCCAAATACCTGAGAAGCACTAGGTATGTGAAAACTCAAAACTAAGAACAGTGACTAGACTCTGGTGTCCTGCCGTCTCTATTATTCCGGGTACTCACTACACACTTTGTCAAGCCTCTCTGTTCTCAACAGATCTTGGGACACAGGCTGCAGTGAACTACCCTGAAGCTTGATAGCTATTCATTCTGCCATAGTGAGTACCTCCTGTATTTCTAACTTGGATAGTAAAAAAAATTCTCAGAATCCTGGTTTCAGATCTCATGAAAGGCAGACTGAAGCCATACAGGGTTTAGAACAAAGATATGAAAGATGAGGGAAGGAGACTGAGGGAACTGTAGCCAATTAATCTGCAGTTGATAAGGAAAGCGCTCCGGGCTTCCAGAACTTTTTCCTTAATTCTCCTTCAGGATTAGCACAAGTATGACTACCCACAACTGTGTTCCAACCCACTTCCAATAACCTGCCTTAGCTGTAGCCAGAATCCAGAGTGTTCTCGAAAACCACTCACTCAGCAGCTCCCTTGGCTAGTCCAGACTGGCAATCTCGAGCCACTGCGGCCGCCCAACAGTGCCAACAGCGCCCAAGCAGCTGCCTTCCTCTCTGCTTAACTTAAGAAAGAACAGTACTGGGAAGAATGAGGATCTTCCTCCGGAAGGACGGAGGGGCAGGAGTTTGACGTGTAGAGCATGAGACAGGGCCCTCACTCTTCCTTCTTTCTCCCTCATCTCCGACTTCTGGGGTACGGAGAAGGGGCGCCAGGTCAACAATGGAGACACACTCGGACCCAGGCTAGTGGTCACTGGGGGTACGTTACTGAGCAACGGGGGTGAGGAGAACAGGGGGCAAGGAGAACAAGGGCTTTGTAGATGCAAAGTGCTGATAGACAACAATGCATAGAAGTTAACAAGAGAAGGGGGGGACGGGGGCGATGTCGTTATCGTCGTTATCGTCGCCGCGCAGCCTCCCCCACCCCACAACAGACCTCTGAAATCCCCTCAGAGACCCGGCCTCTACAATAAGAGCGACGTTCCTCCTGGCCGAAGAACGGAGGCTGTGCCTCCGCTTCCCAGCCAGGCGGAAGCAGGAGGGGAGGGCCGACCTCCGGGAGCGCCCCTTCAGGGGGTCTATCCGGACTTATATCAGTTGGGGGGGTCGCGGAGGGCGGGGCATCGCCTCAACAGGGGCTGCATCATGGCAGGGACGGGTTTCCCGGGGTCACGGAGCTGAAGCTCACCCCTTCCACTCCCCCACTACCCGGCTACCTCTTCGCTTCCTCGTCGTCGTGCAGCTCTGGCTCGGTCGCCGCCATTACCACATCGCACTCCGCGGCAGCCGCCATCTTACCGCCGGGACCAGAGAGGCGGGTGGGAGGCAGGCGGTGAAGAGCACTTCCGGCTGGAGCATCGAGCAGCTCAGCGGCGCTGCGCCCAGAGAGGCTCCCTCGGGCCCGTCTACCAGCGAGAGGCTCCTCTTGGGGCCAGAGCGGCCTCCCGCCCCCGGAGGTCCACGGTGGTCTCCGCGCCGGGGCGGGGGCCCAGGGACGGTTCCTGTGCGTAGGGGGCGCCACTTTATCCGCGGGTCCGAAGTGGGGGGTTACAAGAGGGTGACGCCTCTCTAGGCCTGAGTTGTCCTCAGTATGCTGAGAGCTTCGTTGCCATAGCAACTTCCAATCCTAGAGAGTCTCCAGTAAGGTTCAGGAGAGTCGAGTTGGGTCGAGGGCTCGATGACCCAGGACTCCGGAGGAAAAGATCCCCCACTACTACCTTCCCGACCTGTCCACAGCTTCCTCCCGGGAAAGGCAAGAAGACACTTTGAGCCCAGTTCCTCCAGCTTTCATCGGCCCTTGGAAGCCCTGCCCAACCAAGCCAGGAGAACGCAGGGCGTCTTCACCCCGCGCCTTTCATCCCCTCTGGATCTCCAAGCAGCAACTGGTTCATCACCCTAATGACGCTGATCCTTTTATGAGGCTGCTTTCATGTCAGCTGCCTGGGAGTGCCATCTCAGCATTAAGCCTAGGGAGGGTGGCACGGCGCCCCAGACCCTGCCCTAGAGTTTATAAGGCAGCTTGCAGGGTGAGGTCCCTGCTCCGTAGTGTCCCCAGTACTCTCACCCTTTATAGAAACACCCTGCTCAGCACGCTTGCCTTGCCGAATGCAGTCTGAACTGGGAACTCAGGGCAAGAACACAGCCCAATCATCTTTGTAGTAACTCGCTCACCCAAACCGATAGTATTTGTGGGTATGAATTAAACTGGAGTTTTCTGAGGTTAAATTGGGTGAGTTTGAGGTTAAAATTTTAGAGTTAAGGGCTCCTGGGTGGCTCAGTCGTTAAGCCTCTGTCTTCGGCTCAGGGCGTGATCCCAGAGCCCTGGGATTGAGCCCCGCATTGGGCTCCCTGCTCCGCTAGGAGCCTGCTTCCTCTCCCACTCCCCTGCTTGTGTTCCCTCTCTCACTGGCTGTCACGCTCTCTGTCAAATAAATAAAATCTTAAAAAAAAAATTTTTTTTTAGAGTTAAGAGGAACTAAAATAAGGGGGCAAGTGAATTTAAAAAGGCTGGACTCCTTTCCTCCATTCTTCCATTGTATGCTCCATTCTCAGTAGGCTTCTTGCAAGGTCCTGCCAATCACAGTGCTAAGGGAGCAGAAACCACACCCACCACTGGGTAGGGAAGGATGGGAGAGTCTCAGTGGGTGGGAAGAGAGAAGTCATTCATCCAGCCAATCATTCACTAGCCTCTCCAAAGTGCCTACTTTGTGCTAGGTTGGGAGGGCACAGACTCACAGACCACCTGCCCTGCCTGCTAATGGCTCGCTGTCTACCGTCTACTGCAGGAAGCTAACCTGTCTTTAGACTGTCTTCCCACTGTGTTCTTTGCATCTAAGCCAACTCATTTACTCTCATAGCTTTAATTTTAGCTGTAAATGACGCTGAACTCCGTTGATACCTCCAACCTAGACTTCTCAGTTGTGAGTTCTAGATCTCCATATCCAACTATCTACTGGATCACTTGGGTGTTTCACAAATCCTGGAGACATAACATATTTAAGTTGACCTTATCATTCTCTCCCCACTTTTCAACAAAAGAAAAAAACAAATGCAGTACTTGATTCTCTTTTCCTGAATTCCTTGTCAAATCGATTCACCATTCAACTGGTCACCAAATTAGAAGGATAGCAGACATCACAAACTCCCTCTTTCTCACTCCTGACTCCCAACTTATCACCAAGTCTTGATTCTCCTACCAAATGTCTTCTAAATCTCTCTCTGTTCCATCCCAATTCAGGCTCTTATCATTGTTATTCTTAAAACTTGGAATACTACCATAGTCTCCTAACTGGGTCCCCGTCTCATCTCTCTCCATTCTTTACTCTTCTGCCAATGACTTTCTTAAAAGCAAAAACTGATCATGTCACTTCATGGGCATAAAATCTATCAATGGCTTTCTACTGCTGTTAGGATACAGTTTGAACTCTTTGACCTACCACACAAGGTCTTTGATTATTTGCCTCCTTTCCACAATCAATATCACCCCAAATACTTGTAGTTCTAGAAAATGCCATGACTTTTGCCCGTTTCCTCCCACACCCTTCAAATCTCAAAACAGACATAACCTCCTTCAGGAAGTTATCCATGATGCCCGCTGTTCCTGAAGTGAAATGCCCTTTGCTGTGCTCCCATAGCACCGCGGTAAGACTTCTCACCGTGCTGTGCTGTAATTGTTGGTTTAGGTGTCCAGGTCCTCTGGACAGTGAGTTCTAACGAGCAGCTACCTTGTCTAATTCATCCATTTTTTCCTCAGCATGTGGTTTTGTACCTGGCACAGAGTAGGTGCTCAGAAGACATCTGACGAATAAACGACTGAATAAAAAAAGTGTTACTACGCTATGGTAGCCTTTAGAGAAAGAACATTTGGGCATCAGAGACACCAGCACCCCGCATCCAGAGAGCCTAGAACCGTGTGCTCAGGTGCACAGGCAGCCCAGCTCCTGTCATTCTCCCCGCCTGCCTCTGGGGGCGCTGCGTGTTCGGCTCCTGCTGGCCGCCGCCGGAATTGGTCATGCCGGACGGAAGCTGGGGGGCGGGGCCAGACGGAGCCTGGAAGGAACCGGGAGGAGAAGCAGAGAACTTGTGGCTGTGCTGCCCCTCCCCTGGTCCCGGCGCGGCTGGAGGGGCCCGGCCGGGGTGCTGCGAAGGCTCCGGGAGGTACGGAATTGGGAGGCCACCGCGTCCGGGCCGCCTTAGGTGGAGGGGCTCTGCCTCCGATTCCTTCTGGGCCTCCCCCCTCCGGGGGAAATCGGTGGTGGAAGCCCTCTGGCAGTCGTCTCTCTTAAGGGTATCCCTTACTTGCGGGCCCCGCAGGCGGGAGGAGGGGTCTGTATCAGGAGTTTACTTGAGAGGTCACTGTTTGGGACGCCTTTTGGGAGCACATCTGTATCTGCTCTCTGGGGCAATCTTGGTCTGGGGTTCCTTCCGGGAAGCCTGTGTTCGGGATGCCTTCGACGAGATCTCTGCCTGGGGTCTCTTCGGGGAAGGGGTTTCTGTGTCTGAGCCTCCTCATCCTGCTTTGTCAGTTCAAGGGCAAAACAGATTTTCTCCTTTCCGAAGCCCTTTCCCCTTAGATTCTTTCACTCTTTTCCTTGTTGTCTGATGTTCTTCGTCTTAGCCATGGACTTGACTGGGAATTAGAGGGAATTAATTCTTGTCCGGATAAATCACACACGAAAATAAAATACCCTCCTTATTTGCTCCATCTCCCGGTGAAGAGTAGCTTAGGACAGATCCACACAAAACAGCATTCCTGCTTATTTCTCCATGGAGTCCTGGTTCAGGACTGGAGGCTGGGCCAGAGCTCCTTCAGCAACTGGTCTTCCACATCTTGTGCACAGAAGGGAACCTGGGCAGTGGTTCCTTTAAACCAGAGACTCTCTTCCCCCTTTATGGCAACATTTACGGACAACCTGCCCTGAGCCAGTTACTGGTCCTGTACTGGTTATAATAAAGATGAATAAAGTATAGCTCACTGTCTAGTAGCCAACATAGACACATCATTCCAATACCCCAGACCCGAGCAGGGGACAGGCAGTGCTGAATCCCTGGGGCTGTGTATTCTGTCCAGAATCTGGGCTCTCAGTGACGGGGGGGTCTGCCCTCTGTTTTTTCATCCCATTTCACCCATTGTGCTTCTGTTTTTCAAGGTTGAAGGCTAAGCATGGGGAAGAGCTGCAAGGTGGTCGTGTGTGGCCAAGCATCTGTGGGCAAAACTTCAATCCTGGAGCAGCTTCTGTATGGGAACCATGTAGTAGGTGAGTGTTGTTGGGCGGGGGTGTGGTGGGAGAAGTTGAAAAATAAGTAGGATTTGATCACAACACGAAAAGGCTAAAAGCTGCTGGTGGTGGTGATTGTACCTCACAGAGTAAAATCTGCATAATGACCCCAACCCTAACATTGAAATTACGAGAGAGGAAACCCAATACTTGAGATAGGGAAGAAAAGCTCTCAAGTCACACTTTTGCTTAGCATGGGATTAGCATGAGATTAATATCTGTTCCTCCCACACCCAAGTCATCCAGTCCTCCCGGACTGTCAGTCCCTGGCCCTCTCTCCTCGGCCCCACATTCCTCTCTCTCTCTGGCTGGTAAGCCTGTTAGGATATACTCAGTCACTCATGTTTCCCATCTTCCTTCTCTCTATAAACAAGTTTTCTCTCTTCATTTCGTTCCAGGTTCTGAGATGATTGAGACCCAGGAAGACATCTACGTGGGCTCCATTGAGACCGACCGGGGGGTGCGGGAGCAGGTGCGTTTCTACGACACCCGGGGGCTCCGAGATGGGGCTGAACTGCCCCGGCACTGCTTCTCCTGCACTGACGGCTATGTCCTGGTCTACAGCACGGACAGCCGAGAGTCCTTTCAGCGGGTGGAGCTGCTCAAGAAGGAGATCGACAAATCCAAGGACAAGAAGGAGGTGTGTGTGTTGGGGGGGCACTGGTGATAAAAGGGATTGGGCCCTGGCATGGGGAGCCTGGCATGGCTCTGGAGCTGGAGTGGGAATGGAGGCCACTGAAGGCGGTCTTCCCCCTGGAGGCGGCCGTGTGTTGAGGCAGCTCAACCAGAGAGGCTTTTCTTTAGTTTCAGAGGTTACTGATCTAACTCTGGAAGCCCTCACCAGTCTTTCTTGATGATTGTTCCTTGTTCTTAGCTGTGAAGGCCCTTCTGTTCCCAAATCCCCCGGTAAACTGCAGGCATTTGGGGCTGCTCCCTCACGAGTTGCTTAGACAGACAGACTGATTGCTAGTAATGAGCAGGCGTAGGTGATACAGGGCTTGTAAGGGAACTCCCGGAGGGAGGGCCAGATGGAGGCCAGAATTTGAGCAGGGGAAGGAGACAAAGCGACCATCTTCCTCTCCCCATTGTTTCTAATATAGGAAGAGGTGAAACGTTAGCCGTTGAGACTTTCCCTTCTCTTAGGACTCCTAGGTAGGTGCCAGCCGTCACACCCAGGCCTGAGGTCCATGGCGCATCCTCAGGTCTCTGCTCTGTCCGTCTTCCCCAGGTCACCATCGTGGTCCTGGGCAACAAGTGTGACCTGCAGGAGCAGCGGCGTGTCGACCCCGACGTGGCTCAGCACTGGGCCAAGTCCGAGAAGGTGAAGCTCTGGGAGGTATCTGTGGCCGACCGCCGTTCTCTGCTGGAGCCCTTCATCTACCTGGCCAGCAAGATGACCCAGCCCCAGAGCAAGTCTGCTTTCCCCCTCAGCCGCAAGAACAAGGGCAGTGGCTCCTTGGATGGCTGAAGAGCTGCCGTCCCTTCTCCACCTTCCCAGCCTCACTCCAGCGTCTCGGGCTCTGCCAGATGTGTCCGGGGTGGGGTTAGGCAAGTTGTCCTTCCCAGGCCAGGCAGCTGGGCTGTCCCAGGCTCAGGTCACTTTCACTCCCTCTTGACTCTGGGAAGTGCAGATAATCTAGGCTAGTGCCCCCAAGTCCTCCCCCCACCTCCAGCTCTCATCATCCCCGCCCTGCTGTGACCGGGGGCAGTTGTGGGTCAGTGTGGCCGGGAAGCAGCGCTGCCATGCAGAAGTGCCCGGTCCAGGCTCTGGTTCCTGTCAAGGGTCCCCCTGCCTGTGGGTTTCCTGCCACTGACAGACACACGCACACGCTCACACAGTTAAACTTATGGCATCAGCCTGGACGCCGGAGAAAGGCGTCCGGGCCTCGCATATGTGCGTGTACACGTGTGCACTCGTGCATGTGTGTGCCTGCTGGTGTCCAGCTCTGACACCCTGATCTTGTGTCCTCTCCTTGGCTGGAGGAAGCCAGCCTCCTGGGAAGTGTAATTATCCGCTTTCACTCTCCCCTCCAGTTGTTCTGCTTCCTCTTCTGGCTCAGGGAGCACACGGCCCTTGTTGGCTGAGATGGGTGGCATGATGGCCGGGCTTTACCAGCTGGCTTTGGGAACCTGCAAAGCTTTCCCCTCTCTGGGTTTCAGTTTTCTCATCTGTAAGGTGATGGGAGTTGCTTAGGTGATCTTCTGGACCCTCTCCAGCCCTCAGATTTTATCATGCCTGTGGCTTCGGGCTGGCTGTTACTGTGCCCTTTGGCTTCTCCCTCCTTCAAGGTGCTATGCCCCCTGGCCCTGGAGGCTGAGACACTGCTCCCCCCCAACCACCAGGGGGCGGGAGTGCACTGTCCGCTCTAGTCGCCAGAGTGGCCGCCCAGTGCCCAATCAGCGGACCTCACACCGATGGGGCCTGGTCTTCACCCCTTCCTGTGGTTGTTTTCAGCTAATAGCTGGACTTCTATTTATAAATTACTTGTGTTTCTCTGCCTGCTGCCATGGTGAAGGCTGGACAAGGTGCTCCTCTCGCCCTTTCTTACCTCAGATGCCTGAACAGAACAAGGCAAACCAGTAGCAGCTTCTCAGGAGCTGACAGATCTGTCGGGACTCGGAAGGATGGTTACACTTTCAACATGCTGTAAAGCGCGCTTGTCACCCACCACTTCCCGTGTCCACTTCATGCTTCTAATGTGCACACCCATCACAGATGAGACGCTAGAGCCAGGTGACCTCTAGTACCTGCCCCTTCTCCCCGAGATGGGAGAGGTGAGCAGGACAGGCCGCCCAGCACTGGGTGAGTCGAATTAGGGCATATACAGGCTCGGGCTTGAATTCATTTATTGATGCGTTGGACACAATAAAACCACAACTGTTATCAAAAAGTTTCCCTCCCCTCCCCCCTTCTTGTCCTCCCACTGGAAATATCTAAAAAAAGAAAAGATACAGGTGGATACTGGCAAAGTCCCATATTGTGGGGTGAAGGAGCAGTGCCGGGGGTGGGATGGAGGTTGTGACATTGACTTTGACAGCATGAATAGGGGTCTTGAGAGTGTGTCATCCCGGATCCCAACGCACAGCTTCACAGTGAGGGGGGCTGGGTGCTGGTTGGAAGGAGGGGAAGCTGGGTTTAGTGCTAAGGAGCAGTTTGGGGTGAGGAGCTGGAGGGGAGTTGATGTTTGCTGGGTCCAGAGTCTGAGGGAGACCCAGTGCTTTCCTCCACACACACCCAGCTGGGGCTCACAAGGAATCAATGAAAGGCTGAAGAGAGAGCTTGTGTGGGGTTGATCGCCTCTGTTAAAACTGGGCCCAGCCAGAAAATCACTCTCACCTACCCCTCTTCCTAGCCCATCTTCTCAGAGCAGAGGAGCCCCAAAAGCTTTCAGCCCCAGCCCCATCTTGGCTTTGCCCCCACTTAGCACTGCTCCCTGTCTCCTCCACAGTCTTCTTCCACTCCCCCAGGGTCACCTTGTCCAGATAGCCTTGAACCCTTTCCAGCTTGAGTCCCCATCTGCCACCTCCAGTCTCCGGAGAATCCAGTGAATGGGGAGGGCCTCCCCCCGAAGACTTGTCCCCAGGCTCAAAGTTAAGATTCCTAGGGCCTCTGGCCATGGGGGTATAGGTCTCAAGTAGGGGAAATGCAAGCACCGTGGGGTTGGGGCTAGGATTTTTGCATAGATCTTTGGGATTTCTCAGTTTGCTCCCCATAGATCAGGCTGGGTAATGCAGGAGAGCCCAGCCCTAGCCTGAGGTTGGAGAAAGGAGGGTGGGGATGGAAGGTCCTTGGGCCAGGAGGGTAGTAGTGGAATCCCCAGTCCAGACTGGGTAAAGGGTAGGTGCCCTTGAAACTACCCCAGCTCTTCCTAGGTTGGGCAGGAAGCCCTCGGCTGTAAAAGGCAGTCTCCTGGGGATGGAGGAAACTGAGGCATCTTGGGAAGAGGAGGTGGGGACAGAGACTGCGGGGAAATGAGCCCTGGCCTCCCCAGTAAGCCTAGTAGGGGGCAAAGACGATGGGCCCCGTGGCAGGGCGGATGGCTCCTGCTGGGGTACGAAACAGAGCTGGGCCCAGGATGGGAGCTGGAAAGAGGGTGGTGGCTGCTGTGGGGGCAGGCCGGAGGGCCAGGGGCCCAGGCAGGGCACAGATGGCAGTGGCCGCAGCAGGGATCGGGTTGGGCAGGAAGCGGGCCGCCAGCGTCTTGGTGAGTTGCTTCTGCAAGGCCAGTTTTGACTGCAGAGAGGAGAGAGAGGAATGGACACAGTCTGACCCAGAAAACTCCCACCCCTCCCGGGGCTCCATCCTTGGGCTTTCTGCTGCAGGAAAGACGTGCCTTTTAGGGTTCCAAACCTAAATCCTCCCTTCCCACCCCCAAACACTCATTCCAAAGGGCTTTCTTCACCACCTGTCTTCCTGCCCAGAGGAAGGAGGCCATGGGGGGTGGAGGGAAAGATGGTCTCTAGGAGATGCACGCCCACCCCTTGCTCTTGACCCTGAGCTTACTATCTCAGCCCACCTCCCCGGAAATTTCTCTGGGCAGATTCCAAGATGGCCAAAAACCCCAGCCCAGCTCTCACTGGGCCCAGGCACCCTTGAAGGGGGGAGATGGGGGTGGCTTCCTTCCTGCCCCACCTCCTCCCCCTCCAGTCTCCCCAGCTTGCCCTTCTGGCCCACCCTCTCCCCCCTCCAGTCCCGGGCCCAGCCCTGTTGCCTGGAGACAGATACCTTGAGGATGCTCACAGCCAGCGCTGCATGCTTCTGCAGCTTGCTGTGCTGGCTGGAGGGCTTGGGGGGCTTCCCAGCCAGGCGGTCTCTGTGCCTCCTGCTGCTCAGGTGCTAACGGAGAAACAGACAGACTGGCAACAGGAGGGGGAAGCCCACGGACCCCCACGCTACCTATCATCCTCGACTAGCTAACCCTTCCACCCCACATTTACGGGGTGTAGCCCTGGGAAGGGGAGGTGAGACTTGGCCTTGGCCCTCCAGGAGCCCACTGTCCCTCCGGCCTTGCTCCTCTGCCTCCACTGGCTCCTTCCCGGTGCCCGACACCTGTCCCACCCCGTCAGCCCTGCTCAGCCCCAGTCCCGGCCCCACTTCTCCCACCTGCTTGAGTTGGGTCTCTGAATTGACCTGGAGCTGACACAGAGCACAGTGAAAAGGGGGGCTGGGGCCCTGTCGGCCCCCCTGGCCCCCTGCCACTCTCTTGGCCTTGTGTCCAGCTCCCCGGGGCACTGGGCGGCCCCGGCCCCTTCGGGGAGCACCTCGCTGACCTTCCACCATCCACCGGTGCTTGGCTCCTGAGGGAGGAGGGAAGATAGCCCATCAGCACCAAAGAGGGCTGCAAGGGCCATGGAGACCCCCTCCGAACGAGGTCAGTCTGGCTGCCCCGCCGAGCCTCCAGGCTGCTCGCATGTGCTCTCCCCACCAGCCACCTGAGAATTCTCTTCCCCACTTCCGCAAGGTGCTCCCAGCTTCTGTCCTTCCCCGCCAGCCGCCCCCGACCCCCAAGGTCTTCTTGTGGTGGAACCGCTTCCCTTTGATCTCATCTCCTGCCTCCCTTCTGGGTCTGACCTAAGGACAGACGGAGGAGGTGTTTCCCGCCTTCTCCCAGTGACCCTTCAGTTCTTGCTGCCCCAGACTTCTCTTCTCAATTCTCCCCCCTCAAACGTCAGCTGGAGGAGTGCCCATGCAATCACCGCTAAACACAATGCCTTTGTCACCAAGCCCTTGCGCAAAATACCCAGGAACTCCAGCCCGCAGCTGGGGAGGGCAGTCTGCCTGTCCCTCTCCTCCCCTAGACCCCAGCGCACTGACCTGTGTTGTGAGCCTGAAGCTGGGACGCAGAGTTCACTGTCACCTTGCACGTGGGGCAATAGAGGCGCCCCTTCTCGCTCTTGCCCTCCCCACTCACACCGCTTCCCACAGCAGCCGCTGCTGGTTCAGGCCCTGGCACCTCTCTCCCAGGCTCTGGGGAGCACGGTGGGCAGGAGGAAGAAGAGGAAGAGGAGGCAGCATCCAAGAGGTCTGAGTGGGCCGGCTCCCTGGGCGTGGGGTCCGGAGTCAGTGGTGGCTGGAGTTGGGGGCCAGGAGGAGGGGTCGCAGGAACTGCTGGGGAGATGGAAGACATCGCTAAGAATCATCTTGAGACCATGATTTTAAGTAGTGATATATTGGGGGTGGCATGGCAGAGTAGAAGTGTCCCTGAGGTCGGGGTGACCAGCAGTGAAATCCAGACTCCACTCTCCCACCAACTCACTGCGCAGAGTTGGGCCTCTTTGGGTCTCAGCCTCCCCATCTGAAAATACAAAGCTGGACACGGGGGTCTCAGAAAGCCCTCACAGCCGCGATACTTTAGAGTTATTAGCTAACTGTTAAGTAAGTGGAAGTCACAAAAAAGGTGCCCTGGAATGTTCCTAGAGCACTAGTCATACTAGCATACAACCGGAAACTGTCCAGGACGCCTGGGTGGCTCGGTCGGCTGAGCATCTGCCTTCAATTCAAGTCATGATCTCAGGGTCTTGGGATCGAGCCCTGCGTCCAGCTCTGTGCTTAGTGGGGGGAGTCTGCTTTTCCCTCTCCCTCTGCCTCTCCCCCCACTCATGCTCTCTCTTTCTCAAGTAAATAAGCTCTTAAAAAAAAAAAAAAAAAGATAAAACTGGAAACTAACCAAATGTCCTCAACAGGAGAGTAGATTTAAAAAAAGAGTTGTATGGTCACGCAAGGGGGCACTACACAGCTACACACAGCACTGAAGAGGCCAGGCACAAAACTTCCAAACCACGGGCAACTGATGGATGGCAAGAAAAGTCAAGATCACTCAGGTGAGGGGTACGTAGTTGAACAGTGTTGCCCCCAAATTCACATCTGCCTGAAGCCTCAGAATGTGATTTTATTTGGACCAGAGTCTTTGCAGATGTAAGTAGTTAAGATGAGATCATGGTGGACCAAGGTGGGCCCTAATCCAATGGCTGGTGTCCTTATAAGAAGACTGTGTGGAAATAAAATAGGATAAAAACAGAGAGGGAGACAGACCACAAGAGACTCTTAACTCTAGGAAACAAGCAGGGTTGCTGGAAGGGTGGGCGTGGGGGTAACTGGGTGATGGGCATGAAGGAGAGCACGTGATGTGACGAGCACTGGGGGTTATATGCAACTGATGAATCCCTAAATTCTACCCGGAAATCAGTAATACACTATATGTTAACTAATTCAAATTTAAACAAAACAAAACAAGGCCAGAGAGACAGGGAGAGTGGGATATGAAGACAGAGGGAGAGATTGGAGAGATGCAGCTACAAGCCACGGAGCACCAAGGATGGCCAGTAACCACCAGAAGCCCGATGAGAGGCATGGGACAGAGTCTCCATCTGAGACCCTGCGAAGGAACCAACCCCACTGACGCCTTGATTTCAAACTTTTCACCTCCAGAACGGCGAGAAAATAAATGTCCGCTGTTTTCAGCCACCCACTGTGTGGTCATTCACTGTGGTAGCCCTGGGAAGCTAATACAACGGAGGTAGGGACTGGGGGGAGGCACCTAGGAGGGCTTCTGGGTGCTGGTGTCATGTTTGCTGATCTCAGTATATCCAGAACGGGAAGGCTCGTTGAGGTCAACACTTGTGATGTGTGCCTTCTTCGGTATGTACGGGCTACCCCAACATAGGAAAAATAATCAACAGAAATCTCCCAACCCCTCACCAGAAACCAGATGTGAATTGGGGAGTTGGGGGGCGGGGTTCAGGACTGACCTTTGCTCTGCGGCTCTCCAGGGGATCCACTGGCTGGAGTCGGGGTTGGGGACACCAGCACCCCATCCCGGGCCAGGGTTTGTGGCCTCTGCTTGCTCTTGGCAGCTTCGACAGCCTTGAGTTTTCTGGCGTGTTTGTGGCCTTTGTAATGGGCTTCGGCTTGGTTCTGGGGAGGGGAGGGCTTGGGGTCACCATTTATTTGCTGAGTCTGCATGCCTCCTCCGTGAGCGGGCGCTGCGCAGGGGGCAGGTCAGAGGGGGCAGGGCTCTAGCCGGACAAGAGGGGAATCTTGTCATCACAGGGTGTGTGTGGCCCTGAGGTTACAGAATTCCTTCTCACACATGAGCCTCCAGGCAAGCAGCCTCTGGCTTCAAATTCTGTCTCAGCCACTTATTAGCCGTGCGTCTCTGGGCAAGTCGCCTCACCTCCCTGAGCCTCAGTTTACTGACTCGTAAACAATACTGACCTCACAGGGTTGTGAGAATTAAAAAGAACATGAAGGGCGCCTGGCTGGTTCAGTCAGTTAAGCAACTTACTCTTTGATTTTGGCTCAGGTCATGATCTCAGGGTTGTGAGATGGAGCCCCGCATTGGGCTCTGCGCTCAGCCAGGAGCCTGCTTGAGATTCTTTCTCCCTCTGCCCCTCCCCTCGCTCTCTCTCAAATAAATAAATAAAATCTTAAATAAATAAATAAATCGAACATGAATGACAAGGGCCTAGTACGTACAGCAGGTGCTCAACAAATGTTAGTTAGCACATTTATAAATGCACAAATGGAAAAAAAAGAGCAGTCCTCATAATTGGGGTATGTGCACCCCAGAACATTCATCCCTTTGTTCATTTTTTTCAGCAAATCGTTTTTGAGCATTTGCTCTTTGCCCGGCTCTCTGCCAGGGGCCCAGCATGGAGAAGCCATGGGCCCTCCCTCAGAGTGAAGTCTTTCTGTCCATCTCTTGCAAGACTCATAGAACCTGAAAACCTGGAGAGAACCCCTGAATCTAGCCTGGTAGTGTTCTCCCTCCTTCAACCAGGAGTCCCTGCTTATTGCTTCCAAGTGTAGGAAAGACAGGCCCCTGTGGCTCCTCCCTAGACCCTTTCAGCAGAGTCGATCTCCCCAAGCCCCAGAGCTGTCCAGACAGAAGGTACCTATTCCCTGGGAAGCCAGAATGAGGCTTCTCCACTATCTAAGGGTAGACTGTGGTAGAAAGTACGTGGACCTTGGGGTCAGCCAGGCCTGCGTTCAAATCCCAGCTCTGCTACTCACCAGCTGTGTGGCCTCAGGCAAGTCACTTAACCTCTCTGAGGCTGTTTCTTCGTGTGAAAAGTGGGCGTGATGATAGCGCCTCTATCCTTCTCACAAGGTCTCATGAGAACTAATTAGTACGATGGGCACGCACACACTCAACACATTAACTCTCCGGTGCTTTAAGAACTCAGCTCCAGACCAGGAACTGATAGGGACCCCTGGGACCCAGAGCAGGGAAGGGCAAACTTTTCTCTTGCAGAAGGATCCAGAACACAGGAGAGAAGCAGAAGGGAGGAAAATGGAGGCCCCAGGACCACTAGAGATGAGGCAGAGGAATTTGGAGAGAGGAGAGGGCAAGATGGGTAAAGGATCAGGAGTGCCTCTTCGGCACCCAGGGACAGAAAATAAAGACCCCAGCCCTATTCCTCCAGGAAAGACCCCAGAAGCCAGTGTCCAGCCCTCTCCCTGCCCAGCCCCCTCCCCAGCCTGTTTCCACTACTCCCTCTCACCGCTGAGTTGAACCTCAGGTGACAGATGTTACAGGAAATGAAGAGCTTCTTCTTCAGAGGGGAGGGGACCCCAAACGTGTGGCTGATGACAGCTTTCTGGATCGGGTCCATCTGTGAAGGGGGTGGGAGGGCACAATAACGCTGGGGTCGGCTCTGGCAGGGGGGCAGTACAAAATGCCGAAAACTGAAGACTATTGAGGAACGCAGGCAGCGGGGTGTAGGAAGGACTTCCCCATCCTTGTGGAGAGGAGACACACGAAAGAAAGTTTCTTCCCTGGTTGACTTTCTCTGTTTGCCCAGCCTTCAGCTTAGAGGCAAGTGGGATGGCCAGGGTGACCTCTGTGATCGTGAGAAACACAACCATGTCCCAGTGATCACCTTGGCATCTCTTGCTGGCCCTCTGGTCTCTGGTTTGATTTTTTTTTTTTTCTTCCCTCTCTTATTCACAAGAATCACAACTATTGGGACAGAGTTGGGGGCAGGGAGAAGCAGGGACGGGACAAAGAGTTTCTCTGTTGGAAATCCTCTCCCATAACCCAGCCTTGTGCTGGGCCTGTGGGCTGGGGGAGAGAAGGCTTATCTTTTCAGCTCTGCCACTGTCACAGGGCCTGAGAGGGGGAGTGAGGGCATGGCCAGGGCAGGTGGGGGGCTGGGAAGGGGCAGGTGGCAGCACGTGCAAGCCAGAAGGTTCCTTGAGTCGTAGGATTGTTTCTTTGGTATATTAATTTATGTGGGTTTTCTTTTTTCCCTCTTCCTTATTTTAACCTTTTTTTTTCCTTCTATCAAACCAAGCCTTTATGTTCCCTTTTCTCAGGGGCTTCTTGTTGGACCAAAAGCAGTTGTCTGGGCTTGTTTGTCAAGAGGAACTTTCCAGACCTTTCTGAGAGAAGAGAACAGAGGCTTTGAGAGAAAAGCACGATTTCAGAAACTTCCTAGGGAGCAGAATGAGGTTCTAACCCTCACCTAACAGCACCTGGGGCCAGGGACAGGCAGGCGACAGGAGCACGGCCTGCAGGGCCCCCAGTGATGCGGACAACAGAAGCTGTACCCACTCCCAAGGGACCGTGTGCATGGTGTGTCAGCAAGTGACAGAGGGGACCAAACAGGGGACACTCCCCAAATGGCTCAGGCTCCTTTGGACCTCGGTGCGACCCTGGAGGTTAGAAAGGAAGGGACTCCTAAGGATGACTGACACTGAATTTCCCCACCATCTTGTCAGGATGGGCTGGGGTTCCTTGAGGATTGATGTTTCAGAATTAAAGAAAGGGGGGTACTTCTTATAGTGAAGTAAAATTCATGCTCCCTGCACTTGTCATCACACACACACACACACACGCACACGTGGAAATACACGCAGAGCACATAAGCCTACAGGCAGGTGCCGCAGACCCACAGGAGTACAAACGGCACGCTTCAGAGACACACTCACAATCCCCCAAACCACACACACACACTCAGAGGTCAGACACACACCAAACACATACAGAGTCGACACAAAGACACAAAAAAATCCCTCAGAGACACAGGCACATACATTAATTACATACAGTTACCAAGTCACAAAGAGTTGTTTACAAATACCCACACACATCCACACATTGACATCCACAGTAGCACACAAAGACCCACAGAGACATAAACTAAAACAGAAGGGCACACCCCCCAATGCACTCAGACACACACAGATCATCCACGGATGTCCCGCTACAAAAATGCAAGTGTAACCTCCGGGCCACAGGCCCAGCAGTCGTTACCAGGGGAAGGGGTGACACCATCCTCATTCCTTGGCTTCCGGGAAAGCTGGACCCAGGGGTCCCTGTTTCGGGAGTGCCTAGTCACTCTTGGGGATGTTGCTGCTACTTACACCCCGCTTCCAAAAGCCAGCCCCTCTGCGCCCCCCTTCCTGCCCTCCCCCAAGCTCGGCTGCATGCCCCTCCACACCAGCCCAGCCCATACCGTGCTGAAGTTGGGGGTGAGACTGAGCGGGGTGGCGCCATTGAAGTGGACGGCGAGCAAGTGCTTGAAGTCCAGCGGGGGCTGCAGAGGCCTGGCAGGCAGGGGCAGGGAGGCCAGCAGGGGGCTGGGGGCACTGGAGGCCGGGCCTGCTGCAGGAGGAAGAAGGGCAGGGTCTGAAATGGGGAGTCACAGGGCTCGCAGCGACCTCCACGGCCAGAGAAAGAGGCTGATGGGCTTCTTGGGTGCGGAGCCAGGGCAGAAACTCCCATCTCCCTCTCCACGAAGCAGCACTGGCTAAGCCCTGGGCACTCACAGCCCATTTCTGTGCCTCTGTTCTCCACCACCGGGGGAACAGAAGCAGGGAGACCACAGTTCTCAGTTCCCAGCCCTGAAGGATGCCCCTCCCATCCCCTCCAGAGGCAGCCAGAGGGCCCCCATGAACACCAGCAGGGAATCAGGCCAAGGGAGGGGACAGAGGAGTCCTGACACACACACACACCACCATGGAGACTGCGTGATGTACTGGGTTTCCATTTATTGCAAGTTAAACCCAAACCCAGGAGTCCTGGGGAAAGGCCAGCCCCCTCCCTTCTCACTAACTGCCCCCCTTCTGATCTCCACATCATTCACAGCAGAGGCTGACAGAGAGGACAGGAAACCCATCGGAATCTGAAAGGATGTGTTCCCCCCTCTGGTGAGGCCCCAACTCCTCCCAGAAGGCAAAAAATCCCTCCAACCCCTGGGTCAGGCCTGAGACTGGTCCATAGAGTTGGCCAGTCCAGCCCTGTGGTTTTACAGTCTTTGGTCTTAAAGGTCTGAGGCAAGGGCAGGGGAGGAATTTTGGGGAGCAACCAGACTCTGAAGAAGAAAAGAACTAGAAATAAATCCAATCCCTCAGGACTTTTCTGGACCCTGTCATTGCAAAACTGTAAGTCCCTTTAGATTTTGTGTGTTAACAATACACAAGATAGGTTTATTTTACATTTATAGATGTGTATGTCTATACACACAACCATATACAGAAGAGCCTCAGGCAGCCTATGGGTAGGGGAGGTAGGCCACCACTACCTCCCTTGAACTGGTAGCTTGTGCACAGAGAGGGTGCTGTGCTGTGTGTCAAAAACAAGGAAGTCATCTGCTCTCCAGTTCTATCTGAAGAGAAGAGATGCTGCCAGGAGGGGAGTTAACAGCCAAGACCCCGCTCTCCTTTCCCTCAATCCCGGAGACCCAGTCTTCCTCTCTCCCTCCAACCAAGACGCCTCAGCTTTTCTAGGGCCCAAATCTGGGCTGGGTCCAGAGGGGGAAAGGTGAGCTACTCCTCACCAAACTCCGGCAAGGGCAGGAGCGCTATTGAGGGTGCCCCCAAACCTAACATCTCTGCCCGCTCGCCCAGGCGCCCCTTGCCGCAGCCCTTCCTCCACAGCCCACGGGGCGGGGTTAGTCCTCAGCGTGGAGCGGAGGAAGCACGAGGCAGGTGGGTGGGAGGCCACAGGTAGGCGGTCAGCTTGGGGGCAGCACGGTCAAATCCGCTTCGGGCCCTAGAGGGGCTGGCTGGGCGGAGGGAAGGCGGCCGCCCTCACGTGAGCTGCGACCCCAGGAGCCCCTCCGCCCACCCGCTCTCCAAGAACTCCACGGCCAGCGCAAAGTCAAACTCGTGCAGCGGGGGCCCATCCACGGCGATCTTCACCGCCGAGCCGCCCCGGCCCTCCCCGGCCCCGCTTTGCCCCCACCACCGCAGCTCCCGGCTGCGGCCCACCTTGTCCAGGAGGCCGGCGCCCGCGGGCAGCGCCAAAGCCAGGGCGGCAAGGGCGGCGAAGTCCGGGAAGAGCTCGTGCAGCTCCGAGCGCGCACACGCCAGCTTGGCGCACAGGGCCCGCGGGCCCAGCCGGCCCAGGCTGCACACCACGCGCTTGAAGAGCGCGAAGTCGCCCAGCGCCCGCTGGCGCACCACGGCGGGAGCAAAGGTGCGCAGCAGCACCCGCAGCGCTCCCTCGCCGTGCGCGCCCAGCTCCTCGGGGGCCTGCGGGTAGCTGCGCGGGTCGAAGATCGCTGCGAAGGCGGCCACGGCGTCCAGCGAGGGCCCGGGATAGGAGTCCCACAGGCCCTTCCGCATGGAGTCCAGGAAGGCCCCCCGCAGCCGTTCCAAGCCCCGCACGGCCGCGTCCGAGTAGCCGACCAGCTCCACGCCGCGGTAGGTGCAGCGCCCACCGCCCAGGTCGCGGCCCGAGGACGCCAACTCCTGCAGGAAGCCCTGGAGGCGCGCCCCACCCGAGCTGCGCTGCGCTTGGAGGGAGGCGGCGGCTGCCATCACCAGGGGCTGCAGCAAGGCCAAGTCCGGCTCTTCGGGCTGCAGCACAAGGGCGAGGTTCTGCACGGTGGGCAGAGTGTCCAGCAGCAGGTAGGTGAAGGCCACGAAGGTGAACTGGCGCAAGGCGAGGGCCAGTGCCCTAGCTGTAGGGGAAGCGAGGGCAGAGGCCTCCAGTGTGGGCACCAGGCAAGGCCAAGCCTCAGCCACTGCTTCCACGATAGGCAGCAAGGACGCCCAGGGCACTGGCCGTGGTCCTGCCAAGTCAATAGCTGCGAGGTCCAGGGCCGTCCGGAGCTCGGGGACCGTGTGGGAACTGGGGCCGCCATGGAGGCGGAACAGGGCATCCAGCACACTTTCATATTCACTTAGGTAGGCAGGGGGCTCGGGATCTATCCGGCCTGGGAGGCAGTGTAGCTCGGTGAGCAGTGGGCAGGCGGCCCGGAGTTGTGGGCCCACATGCCCAAGGCGGTCACTGGGGAGGCTCGAGCTGAGCCAGGCCAGCTTGGGTGCAGACACGCCGAAGGCCTGCAGGATGTCCAGGAGTTGGCCAGCAGTGGCCTCGCCCTCCTGTAGCTCCACACTGCCCAGGAAGGTGGTAGCCGGTTGGCCATCACTGGGGGACACCGAAGTGGCAAACAAGGCCAGACTGTGGGACTCAGGCCAGTCCCTGGTCTCGTCCAACACCAGCCCCACGTACGGGGATGCCTTCAGGCGCTGGCAGGCCTCTGTGTGCAAGACACTGGCAATGGCCACCTGGGACAGCCAGGGAGAGAAAGGGAGGGACAGAGTTAGGCTTGTCCTGAGCAGTGGAGGCAGCAGTACAGAAGACAGAAAGGGCACAGGCCTTGGGGGCAGACAGACAGACCAGTCCTGGCTTGGCCGCTTACTGGCTGTGTGACCTTGGGCAAATCATTTCACCTCTCTGAGCCTCAGTGTCCTCAGCTCTGAAATCAGGCTACTACCTGCCTCTCCGCTCCTTAAAAGGTTGTTGTCAACTAAATGCAACTTTTGGGGCTGTGCTTGTAAGTATAAAAATGCTTGAGGAACCATAAAGATTCTGCAGCGTTTTGTGTGTGTTTCTACAGGATTGCCCCAGTCCCTATTCCTGGGGGTCCCCTCCACTCTGCTGCTCGGGGATTAACTGATAGACATGTTCCCTCCCAGTTACATAGAGCTCCAACTGTGTGCTCTATCATCTCCTGTAGGATAAGCTCTAACTCCCCCACCCTCACGCCAGTCTCTAGGACTCACACACACCTGGTACCTAGGACCGAGCTGCAGCTTGCATGCCCCGAGGGGCCACGTGGGCAAGGGTTACACCAAAGGGAATGGAGGAGCCCTGGGTGGGGTCTTCACGCCCCGAGAGCACAGGGACCTAGCTTTTCAGAAGTCACAAATCCACATTTTTTATATGTAATCTCTCTGTTTTTTTAACTTGGAAACTAATTGAGGCTTTCCAAAAACACTGATTATCAACAAAATACATCTGTGGGCCAATCAAGGCCCAGGCTACCCAGCTTGCAACCTCTGGCTTTGGAGGTGAGGGAACACCCCTGTGCCCCCCTCCCACCTGGGGACAGGGCCCGGTCTGGCCTCTCCATGGCCGTGCCCCCAGCAGCTGGCCCAGGGCCTGGCACGCAGCACGCGTCCGTGAAAGATTCTGCTGGGTGACGGTATGAATGTAGCCCTCTGGCTGCTGCCCGGGGGCCTGGCATGGTGGCGCTGTGCCCAGACGGCTCGATGTCCTCCCTCCTCAAGCCCTCCCCCGCACCTCTGGCCGCCACCCACCTGCATGTCCCTCACCCTCCTGGGGCTGTAGCGGTCGCCGTGCTCCGTGCCCAGCAGGGCCTGGCACAGGTTGAACCTCTGCAGCTCGAGCAGGGCGGCGCAGCGGTCGTCGGGCACGTCCTCCTTGGCCATGCAGTACACCGTGGTCAGCACGGCCACTTTGGCCGGGTCCACCTCCACCTTGACGCCCCTGGAGGTGGGGGGCGTCTCCAGGTCTGGGTAGGCTCCTCCTCCCTCGGCTTGGCCCTCAAAAGTGGGCTGGCCCCGGTTGACGGCCAGAGCCTGGCGGTGGGCCCCCGAGGTCACGTGGCGCAGCAGAGCGTGGCGCTGGAAGTTGTCGGTGCCCACGGTGAAGGCGTTCTCGGCTTTGCCGTGCTTGTTCCGCACCAGGGCCTGGCGGCACTCGAGGCAGAACATCAGCTTGCGCTCGTAGTCAAAGTCCAGCCAGGGAAACTCCTCTTTCCAGTGCTCGTTGAAGTAACGCTTGCACTTCTTGTTGGAGTTGGAGGCCTCTCCGGCGGGTTTCTTCCCTGGGGGCACCATTCCTGCTCGAGGGGCAGGGCAGCCCCAACCCCCACCCAAGTGCTCTGGCCCCCAGCCTCGCCCTACACCCAGCGGCACCTCCCTTGACAAAAGAAGTTGGTGGGGAGGCCGGAGGGGAGCAGCACGCCGGGCTAATGGGGACCATCCATCTAACTTAGCTGGGAAAGTTTATTCCTGCTCGGCCGGTGGGAGACTAGAGATGAAAGAGACAAGGGAGAGGCGTCAGGGCATCCACCGTGGGTCCATGCTGCCCGCAGAGCACCCCCCAACTGACGGGTGAGTGGCACCTAACGGGGAAGGGCTACTGGAATGGGTGGGGTCAGGCAAAGGGCCACAGAGTGGCATCCAAAGTCGGGGAGGCCTGGGGGCCCCAGCCCACTCTGAGGGTCTCCCTCCATGCAGGACGAGGCCCTGATGAGCTCTGACTGTCGGAGCATGTCAGAACTCGGCTCTGGAAAGACTGGCGCCATCTGTGCAACCACATTTTATAGGCGGGGGCACTGAGTCCAGGCGACAGTGGTTCTCAGGGCTCGTGAATAATCTGTGACTGAGCCAGGATCGGACCTTGACTCCTCATTCACGGGATGGCCAGTCTCTCCAGTCCATAGTCATTTACTTCACCAGAATGAAGTTAGCCCAAAGCTGAACTCCCAGAGCCACGGGGCCCAAGAATGGCATTTGTTTTCCCTGGACCTCCCTTCCCTAAACCTATACATGGGTGCACTCACACGCACCCCGATAGTGTGGTTCTGGGAAGGAAGCCCACGAGTGGGGGCGGGCCCCAGGCTGACGGAGCTAGCTGGCCGCCTGTACCTTTGTCACTCTTCCACCATGCCAAGGACGAGGCCAGGTGAGCCGTTCAGGACCAGAGGCCACGTCCAGCCAACGGCCAAACCCAACCAACTCTACCTCTTTATTATCCCTCAACCCTGTCCCCTAGATGCCTGCTAGTAACAACAGCAGCTGTTGTCAGTGTGAACCGTGTCAGGCCTTGTGCTAGGGACCTTGCAGTGACTCCATGAGAAGACCAAGATTACTCTTGCAAGTGCTCTCTGACAGTGGTATCATCCTCATTTTGGAGAGGAGGAAACCAAGGCTGGGGGACCTTAAGTGACTTGCCCAAGGTTCCACAAGCAGTAAGTGGCTGAGGCAGAGTTAGGACCTACGTCCAGGGGCACCTGGGTGGTTCCGTCGGCTAAGCATCTGCCTTTGGCTCGGCTCATGATCTCAGGGTCTGGAGATTGAGCCCCGCATCGGGCTCCCTGCTCAGTGGGGAGCCTGCTTCTCCCTCTCCCTCTGCACCCACCCCCCACTCATGCTCAGTCTCTCTCTCAAGTAAATAAAATAAAAATAAAATAAAATAAAATAAGGTACTCTTAAGAAAACGAAAAGTCTTTCAAAAAAAAAAAAAAAAGAGTCTACGTCCACTTGGCCCCAAAGGCCACGCTGAGACTGGCCTGCACGGTCTCAGCGGGTTATGCATCCGCCTCTAACTCTGTAGCCATGCCCCCAAATCCATCTCAGCATCCAGAGAGCGGGCTCACACACGGGCCACTCCCTTGCTTCCGCCTCTTCACTGCTGCCCTAGGTGGTTGCCTGAATCTACACACCTCACCAGAGCCGGCAAGGTCCTGCCCAGCCTCCCGCTGCTCCTGGCTGCTCGGCCAGCTCCAGAGGCTCACCGTTCCCCCCCACACACACACCCAGCTGTTAACTCTGCTCCTGCCTTCAGCCTCGGTGCCCGGACTTTCCTATCCCTCCTCCCTGGCTAATTCCCATTCATTCCTGGAGAGCAGCTCTGCCTCCCCTCTGCCACCCCGATCCTCCCAATCCTACCAACTGGGGCTGAGGCCTGTGCTCTAGTCTCCCATAATTCTCTGGGTGTGGGTCCGGTGATACAATATGGTAAACACAGGGATTCTCTGCATATCTCTGCACTTGGTTCCTGGAAGGCCAAGATCACGTACGTTTGCTCATTTGGGGATCCCTAAGCCCCTGTACAGGGCTCAGCACGCAGATGCCTTTGAGCAAAATTTGTTTAAGAGAATGGAAGCACTGATTTGGGCTGTATGAAAGAACTTCCTGTTCTAAGGCTGTTGGTTAGAGGACTGGGCTCTGAGAAAGCAGGGACTGTCTCGTGCTCCTGATATGCCCAGCACCCTTCATGGGACATAGCACTTAGTGGATAGGTAAAACCAAGGGCAGATGAACAGAACTCCAGGGGCAGCCTGTTGAGTACAAGGGAAGGTGCTCCCTGTTGCCCGATGCAGTGAAACTCGTCAGTCTTCTTCCCTTAGGCTCTCAGCGGTATTTGGGACTGCTCACCCCACCCTCCTTGAAACATGCAATTCTCTTGGCTTCCAAGACCCCGCATCCCCCGGCTTTCCTTTCCCCCATCAGCACCCCTCTGCCTCTGATGTCATCTTCTCCTCCTCTTCCTAACCTAAAACTGTCCAAAAGGTCCAGAACCACATCTGCTGGTCACCCTGAAATAAACCACCCCAGCCCGAGCCACTCCTCTGGGTGCCACACCTCTCCATCCAACCACGTTCCTGGCTTGTCTAGATGGAACTGTCAGTGTGTCCCTACAAATATGCTCCTCTCCTAGTCATCCCCAGCTCAGGAAACACCCGCTCTCCGACCCAGGTGCTCTGGCCAGAAACCTTCCCCTGCAGCCCCTGCTCTCTTCCACATCCCGGACCTGGTCTACCCACAGGTGCTGTCGGTGCCACCTCCACAGTCTGCCTGTAACCTGTCTCTTCTTGCCATGCTGCCGCCACCTGCCTTGTCCAGGGCACCTGCATCTCTTACCTGGACTACGGCAGTCACTTCCTGATGGCACTCTGGGTTTCCACTCTTACCTTTCTCTGAGCCATCTGGACCGATAGCAGCTGGAGGGGGCTTTTGGAAACATACTGCTTGAAACCTCTCTGTGACTGCTTGTCCTCAGTGCCAGGATCCCTTTCGAGGTCTGCCAAATGCCCAGGCATTGCTGACCTCTCTTCTGGCTACTTGTGCCTTTCTCCCCTTCCAGCTACATCAGCCTTCCCTCAGTTCCTCCAGAGTGCCAGGCTCCCATCCCCAGGGTCTTTGCACATGTTGTACCTTCTTCCAGAAGGTCTCCACCTCCTCTCAACACTTTGCCTATTTCACGTCCCCTCTTCCAAGGAGACTTCTCTACCCCATTCCCAGGAGGTCCCTTTCTTTTCTTTAGCTACTTCCTGTTTGTTTCCTCCATTGTACTCCTCACAGTTTACAAATCAGTTTATTTTCTCAGCATTTCTATTGCTTGGCCCTCCCTCTCTCTCCTCCTCCTCCTTCTTCTCCCTCTCTCTCCAGAATGCAAGCTTCCTGAGGGCAGAAAGGTAACTAACTTGTTCACATCTGAACCCCACAGAAGGGAATGCTGCCTGGCACACAGCAGGTGTTCCACAAAACTTGGGGAGTGAATGAATAGGGAACCACCTGCTTTCAAGCAGAGAGAACAATGGAGTGGGGCCTCGGGCACCTGTTGGGTGGCTAAAACAGCTGCCTTTGACCTCCTTTCCTCCCAAGATCCCATGATTCTGTGACCCTGTCTAGCCCACCACCCAAAGGATCTTAGAATGGGGAGGGGGTGCAATTCCAAGGTGGTACTCTTTGGAAGTTTGTCACCTCCTTTCCATATACCTAGAAGCTGGTTATCCTGCCCCATTCTGCCAAGGGATAAAATTACCATGGGACCTAGGATGCTTTTGATAAAAGAACAAAAGAGTAGGAAGGGAGGATGCATGGGAAGAGGGATTCTGAAACTGCGCTGTCAGAGACGGTAGCTAGTAACCACATGTGGCTGCTTATGATTCATCAGAATTAGAAAAACATTTTAGAATTCCCCAGTCTCACTAGCCACATATCAAGTTCTTGATAGCCACATGTGGCTACTGGCTATTGTATGAAATGGCCCAGACAGAGACCATTTACTTCATCCCAGAAAGTTCTATCGGACAGCGCTGCTCTGAAACAACCCAGCCAAAGCCACTGACATTCCTCTACCTCAACCTGGGGGAACCAGGCTGGATGGGGTGGGGTGTAAATAAAATGTGACTATGGGACCAAGGCTGACCAGGGCGGCACACCTGTCAGACCCAGGTCCCTCACACCTTTCCACCCTGGCCACCTGCATGTGAACCGCCACAACTTGTGGGGCCCCTGGGGTGCCTGTGTCTTGGTCTGAGGTCCCCACTCCACCCTGGCAGGTCAGCCTCAAGCACAGCGCTTATGTCGTCCCAGGATGGCGGACCCCAGCCGCCTCCCCAGGGCCCTTTGGGCCCCTTCCTCTGGGGAGCCCCTAGGGGGATCCCCGCTCCAGAGCGGAGGACGGGCGAGGTGGGGGCTCCCTGCTCGCCCCGGACCAGAACACGGAGGGCTGGGGAACTTCCTCTGGGGGGCGCGTGGTGGGGGAGCCCTCGAAGGTCCCCGAGGCCCCCGCCTCCCCAGCGCTGCTGCTCCGCCCTCAGGGCCCCGCCCGCCCCCCCACCCCCGCCGGAAGCTCCGGGAGGGGGCGCCCCACCCGGCCCGGGCATCGCGCCCGCCGCACACACTCACGGAGACTCGGGAGCCACCATCTTGCGTGGTGGACGCTCTGGCCGCGGTCTCCTTGGGCTCCACTGAGCGACAGCAGCCACTAGCGGTAACCGGGGCGAAGAGGCGCCAGCAGCCGGCGAGGGCCGGGGCGGTGGGCAGGGAGGCGGCCCCCGGGGCTCACCTGCCCGGCCATCCCCCCCTGCGCGCGCGCTCTGCGGGCAGCGGGGGCGACGGAGCTGAGGCCGCCGGAGCGGTGTCCCGCCAGCGGGAGGGGCACGGTCGTTCAGGCATCGCGGGCACCCGCCAGTTCCTAGAGGAGCTCCCAGGTGAGAGCTCCCAGGTGAGAGCCAAACAGGCAGAGCGCTAGCGAGGCGCCGGCAACGTGCTTCGGGATCACAGAGCAGCAGGGCGAACGCCGAAGGTCTGCGGGAGCGTCTATCAGGTTTTGCTGCGCGATAAGTGAGGTTTTACCAGGGGAAGAGCATCCCGGGCAGTGGGGCTGGCCCAGCAACCACGGGGAACTTGAAAGCCCAGTGCGGGTTCAGGAAGGTCAAGGCAGAATGGAGGTGGGGGGGGGGCGGTGCCTGCTGCTGGAACGCTCTGCAGTGAGTGCTGGGGAGTTTGACCTTCTGGCCTGCTGAGGAACCTCAGGAGAGGGGTTCCCTGTGTGGGTTCCCAGCGGAGCGGAGGAGAAGGTGGACGGGTGTGGAGTTGTAGCTGACCATCCTTCCCAGACCTGGAGTCCAGGGGCCTGCAGTAGAGCTCCAGGGACACTGAACTCTGAGGCCTCGGGCTAGACACTTACCTATGAGCCTCAGTTTCCTCCATCTGTGAAGTGGGAATTACAGCTGGGTGAGGAGGAAAGGGCAGGGCAGGGATGGGTCTGAGGAACAAATGAGCTAGGTGTGGAGGCCATTTGAAGAGGGGGTGCCGGGGCACTTGGTGATGTAGTCTCCCCTTCCCGTCAACATAGTCACCCAGAAGTGCCTTCCAGCCCCCCTCCCCAATTGGGTACACTTTGCTCCCACACAAGGCCTAGGGCCCACGTTGATTTGAGGTCAGGACCTCTTCAATGGCTTCTGGGAACTCCCCCAGCACCTTTCACACAGCACTGCTCTATGCCACCCACCGTCTGCTGCTGACATTCACCGTGAACCCTGGTCCCCCGGCTGCTGGGATGATGCATCAGTCATGGCGCACGCACACACGCATGACCGCCTGGCTATGGGTACACTCAAATGAAGGGACACACCGCAGACCCAAAACCTGCTCCAGGAGGGTACCCCACAGCCCAGCACCCATGCCAGGGTCAGGTATGTGGGTGTGGGGGGTCTTCTGTGATGGCATTTTGCAGCTGAACACCCTGGCTGAGTCCCTCCCTTTTCAACCCTGGCCAGGGTCCACAGCCGGGACCCACGGCTCATTGGACGGCTGCCTCCGGGGGGGGGGGGTGTTGCTCTGGTCACACACAAGCGAGACTGAGCGGCAGAAAAGAGGCCACCGTCCGGGGTCCAACGGAAGCTGGGGCAGGGGCGCAGAGCAGGCGTATGAATTAACATCACTCTGGCTGCCACCCAGGGGAAAGGATCTGGGCAAACCACATCCTGCTGTTTTGCCGTCACTCGGAAAGCTACACGGACGAGCACAGGGACACACACCCTCGAGCCATAGGTGCCCACAGACGGCAGCAGGCGCAAAGGCCAAGGCACACACTTACACACATCTCCCCTTGATGAGCCCGTCTAGGCTCACTGGTGTGTGCAGAGACAGAGGTGGTGCCCACCGCAGAGATGGACAGACGCCCATGCCGGCGAGGGGCAAAGGCCGGCCCAGGGGCCACGCACAAGCATGCACGTACACAATGTGCATACACACAGGTAGGATCAACAAAGACACACTCAGATCATATACGCCCAGAGGGACAGACACGCGGGGACTCCCAGACCACTGGTAGGCGTATACAGATAATAGGAAACTGCAGACAGGCAGCGGCCCAGGCCGTCACAAAGAGATGCACAGACGCCGAGATCCGTACACGGACACGGTCGCCCAGAGACAGGTGCGTGCACACACCCTCCCTTACCAAATGAAACGCACAGATAGACACACAAACTCCTGTAGCCAGAGCCAGAGTCTCTCTCTCGTCCCACCACAAGTCACAGGGGCAGATGGGAGGGTCCCCCCCGAGGCACACGCCCCACATCGCAAATAGTAAAGCTGCTCTCCTAATCACAGAGGAAACCAAAACTCTGAAGAAAATAGGAGTCTAGGAGGAAGAGAGAGCCAAAGGGAGGGAATGGGGGTGGATCCAAGATCTGCTTGCTCACTTCCTGGTCGGCTTAGGGTTCCCACCATGGCTAGAGGGTGCCCCCCACACTCTCCAGAGCCCCCCTCACCAAGCTGCAGGAAGACCCCCAAGACCAGTCACAAGAACTCTGCCCCAGCCCTTGCCCTTGTGGAAGGGGTTCCCCAAAATACCTCTTAAAAGGTAATGGCTGTCTCCCTCAAAGAGTGCCAGGTAACCCTGGTGGAGAGGTGGGCCAGGAGACCATGGATAAAGGTGGGGGGCATTGGGGTGGACCCCAGTGCAGTGGCTGGGCCTCAGAGAGGAGCCACCCAGATTTCTGCCTGTCTCCCTCTGTCCACTTCTCTCTCTCTCTCTCTCCCTCTCTGCTGAAGTAATGATTCCCCCTTCAGCAGTCCCCCTGCCCTCCCCCACAACCCTCCTTGGAGGCTCCTGGCAGCCCCTTAGACGCAGTTGAAGGTATGATTTGATACAAGGAACCTCTGGCACAGGCTCTTCAAACGTGCATCACCCCACGGTGTAGCCCACCTCCCTCCTGCAGGGCGCACCTCCAGTTTCCTGACCAGTCCTCCTCACCACCCCCACCCCTACCTTTGTTCCCAGCCACTGTGGGGGCTCCCCTGCCCAGCCCTGGACCTGGGAAAAGGCACCAAGAGTCAAATGGCTACCAGAATCCCTCCACAGACAACTTTTGGGGGCCAACAATAGCAGGAAAAGGATAGGGCGGGGAGAGGAGCCACCCACCCTGGTCTGAGCCCCCCTCCCCACGCTCTGGCATCCCCCTCACTCACCCAAGAGCATTCTCTGCCTTTGGAGGCACCGCTGAGCGCTGTCTGAGGAGCAAATGAAACCAGCCAGAGAGTGACAGAGGGAAGGGGTGGGGATGTGAGGGGCAGGAGGGGAGGGCGGAGGGAGGGACTCCTGCTCCTGCTGGAAAGCAGCGGTTGCAGGGCCCTTTCTCCCCTTGCCTGGAAGGAGCTGCCTGTTCCCTAGTTTCTCCCATCCCAACCAGGGTGGAAAGCACAGAGCACTTCCTGCCCCAAGGGTGGAGGATGGGGCAACTGTGGGGACTAGGGACAAGGGGCTGCCTCCATCCCCCCCTCCCGAGAGTCCCTGTCCAGTGCCTCTTGTACTTAAGTGCAGAGTTGACCTTGCCTATAGAGACCTCCAGAAAGGAGGTGCTGCCAGCCCCTTCTCAGCCTGCCAGAAAGTTCTTGCTGAACTTGGAAGCCCTGCCTCTGGGTTTGCTGCTGCAGGAGCCCCCATTCTCCTGTCCAGACTTCTTCATCCTCTGGCCCACCATCCCCTTACATTTACCTCCCTTTGCTGAGGGGGAAACTGAGGCCCAGAGAGGTATGACCAGTTCACCCCAGAGCACTGGCCATGGTGGTGGGGGAAGGCAGCCCCAGGCAGCTTGCCCCTCTTAGTCCAGTACCTGGCCCATTGGACCTACTACCTGGACAATGCCAGGTGGGGTGGGGGGTGGTCATCTGTTCAACTAGAACTTCTGACACTGCTCCCCTGCTCCAGACCCTTCCCTACCCCCCAGGCCCAGCTCTCCTCCATTTGCTCCTTCCTCCCCCTCCTCTTCCTGACTACTGGCCAGCTCTCAACTCACCTGAGCACCTGGTGACTGGGAGGGGGTGGAATGGGGGAGAGGAGGCAGCCAACCCACAGCAGGATCCAGTCTGGCATTCCAAGCCCAGGCCCAGAGCTAGCCCCCCACCCCCTCAGCATCCTGTCTCCACCAGACAATAACCTGTAATCTCTGGAGCAGCCAGTACAGCCGGCAAAGGGTCTGGGGAGGGCTTGGCAGCAGCAGCTCCTGAAAACAGGTTTGTTAGGAAGAGGCTCTAGGGGGAAGGAGTTGCTCGTTTGGGGAGAGGAAGGAAACTCAAGCCCAGGGCTAATTAACCCACCCAGACACAGACGGAATCTTTGTCTTCTTAAGGGCAGGGATCTGAGCTAAGCCCCCTAATTCTCCACCCAGACAACCTTGCATTTCCTGGTGGTCCCTGGTAGGGGGGAGTGTCTGATGGTCAGGTTCACATCTGGGGGAGGGGGAGGTGATGGCTGTCCAGGGAGAGCGAGGGGCACCTGCTACTTAAGGAGAACAGCAGCAGGAGGCGCTGGTTAGACTGCCAGAAGAACTTACCGGTGGCCTTGAGGGAGCCCAGTATCTCCAAAACATGCACCCAAAGGCCTCGGGACGGATTGGGGGGCACTGAGGAAGAATCAGCAGCCCAGGGAGATATGGAAGCGATGGGGGGACAGGCTGGAGGGTTTCCAGGGCTTCCTGATGGGACTGAAATTAATCCATCTGCGGGGAGTGGGGGGGTGAGGATCTCATCAAACCGGTGACTCAGGCGTGACCTGAGCTCAAGGTCTTTGATCTCTGGGGCTCAGAATGCAGCAAGAGGCTTGTGCAGTCAAAGACTCAGAGAGGAGATGGAGGGTCTGATTAGAACAGGAGCTAGGGGAGGTCTGAGGGTGCAGGACTGCAGGACGGGCGACAGCCTCCACCCACAACTCTGGTCCCCGGCCTCCCCTAAAGACACAGCATCTTTGCCCTGAAATCCATTATCATCCGAGTTCATCTCTGTTCTCCTGTCCCCCTTAGTGTCTACTCTGCACTCCCCACCCAAGGCCCCCCTGGCCCGTTCAGAACTTAAGTCATTTCCAAAATCCCCTTCTCTCTGCTCTGGTGTCATGTTGCATTGCTGATGGTGGATGGGGTGGGGGGATGAACTGTATGGCTGGGTCAGTCCTGCCAAGAGAAGGGAGAAGGGAGGGATTGGCTTTGGGAGGCTCCCCTCCCCTCCCCAGCCAGGTGAGGCTAAGTGGGAGACGGCTGGCATCTCCCCATTTTTCAGTGGAGGATACCAAGGCACGAGGCAGAGGAGAGGCCGTGGGTTCTGAGCACTGTGAAATCATCTCCCCATTCCTGAAACATCCAGGTCCACTCTCTCTTCATGGGGGCTGCTCTCCTCAGCAGCAACGGGGCTAAGGCGGGTGAATCAGACACGCTGGGATCTGAATCCAGCTTTGTGACTTTGGGGGTGTTGCTTAAACTCTCTGAGCTGCAACAGCCCAATGCAAAGGGAGAACTGAGTGCCGCGTGTGGCTGGGTGAGGGGGGAATGCCCTGCTACAAGAGCTACAGTTCAGGTCCCAAGTAGATGCTTCCATGTTCCCCGCGCCTTGTGCAGGCCCAGCACGTGCAGTGGGGGCCGGGGCTCAGAGGGTTGAGCCGGCAAACCTTTCTGTAGGTGTTCAAGAACCACCTAAAATTCAGGTGTGCGTGTGCGTCTGTGTGTGTGTGTGTGTGTGTGGTCGACGGGGTCACTGAGTCCAGCCTTATTGGGGCAGAGGTGCCCACACACCCCACCTTGTGGGAGGAAGGGCAAGGGGGGCAGGGAACGACGGCTCAAGACACATTCCTACAGAATGAAAGGGCCTACTGTGTAGGAGACAGGGCGGACGATGGGCAGGGGAGACTGGGGAAGTATCTGCAGGGAGGGAATTAGGGAAGTCTGGGGTACCTGCCATTTCCCCATCCTGTGACCCCTCCCAAGTGTTCCAGGCTCACTTAGGTGTGGCTGAGTAAGGAGTGGGCGAGGAGGCTCAGAGAGGGAAGAGTCCCCGCCTCCCCCTCTCACCGATGGCCTCAGGGACAGGAGCAGGAGAGGGTCCCCGCCTCACTGCCTGTGACGGCCTGTCACGGTGCAAGCCGCCAGCCCCACAGACCCCTAATCAAAGTGACAGCTCCAAGAGGCCTCCCGGAGCAGCCGTCCCACCCCCACACCTTCGGCACCCTCCCAGCAAACTAGCGGTCCTCCTAGCTGCCACAGGCCTGGCACCTCCCGTGTCCAGCAACACAGGCTTGTGTTAAAGCCTCCCTGTACTTTGCCTCAAGCCTCTTGAAGGATTACGTGGGACTCTTTCGTTTAGAGGCCAAGGCTGCCCCCAGTCAGCCGCACCCTAAGGGCTCTCTGCTCTGGCCCAGTCCCCACCAAGGCTGGGAGAGGCCTTCGGCATGGCTGAGGGCCCCTCACCCCCATCCTCACCCCGGGGCAGTTGCTAGCATCCTCTTGCTGGGGCTGCCTCTCCCACCCCCAGCTCTCAGACAGATCCATGGGAGTGGTGGGGTGGCCAGGAGTAGGCTCAGAAATAATGAGGCCAATGGAGAACAGGTTTGTACCTGGGGCCCCCATGCTGTTCCCTCCCGCAGCAGGGCAGTTAGAAAGGTCTGGCCCCATGGCTGCCTCCCCCTCTGGACTGTGTGTACCCGAGGGCAGGCGCTGAGCACCGCTCCGTGCAGAATCCTGGCACGGGCCAGCCCAGACAGATGACTGGAGGGACAGTGACTCACTTCCCATTTCATAATCTAGAAAAGAGGAACAGGCATCATGTCTCCTCAGGTCCCCACAAACCTACCCAGGACTCCGGGGACGAGGACTGTGGGAAGAGGGAAGCCTGGCGAAGAGGTTCCCATCCCCTTGGGCAGCCTGTCTCTGGTCACAGCTGGTGCTATACCCTTTTGTCCTCGCAGGCCACCTGCTCTCTCCAGGGGGGCGTGGCGGGCAGGAAGGGAGAGAGGGAGGCTTGTACCCCAGGGACAAATAAATAAATAAAATCTTAAAAAAAAAAATCCAAGAAAGTCAGGTCTTGTAGAAATACAGATTACAGTGGTGGTGAAGAGGCCACGCTGGGGGGCAGCCAGGCCAGACTGGCCTTCCCCACCCACTACTGCCCCCCAGCCCTGCTTCCCTGTCGGTGTCCCCCTTCTGATGACGGAACCGCCCCGCACAGCATCACCTCAGCTGGAGTCTCATCCCTCCGTCACCAAGTCCAGTTGCTTCTGCTACAGAAAAGACCCCAGAACCCGTTCCTCCTTCTTCTCATGAACCCCCAAGTCTTACCCTTCCCCCTTGCCGGAGACATCTAAAAACTCGAACGACTCCTGCTCAGAGCCCTTCAGTGACACCCATCACCTTTGGGACAGAGGCTAAATACCCAGCCTGCTGGGAGGCCCTCCCAGGGGTTCTGCTCGCCCTCTGCCACGCCCACTGCACACCCAGCGTGGCCACCGCTCCTGCTCCCTGAACGCCATGGGCCTCGGACCTTACAGCATTCACTCCAGCTGTTTCTCTGCCCAGGATTCCCTTTCTGTCTCCAAGATCCAACGTTGACGTCACTTCTCTGAAGTTTTCCCTGACTTCTGTCACTTCCCTCCTGCCTCTGACTTCTCCAAGCACCGTCTACCCACCTCTTCGGAACCTGTTATTATCTTGGACACCCTTGTAGGCATGTGTCTTCAGACAGCTCTTTCTGGACAGGCAGGCATGCCACCTTTGAAAAATATGAATTTCTCGACAAATACTGTATGTTCTCAGTTCTATGCAGAATCTAAAAATGTCAGTCTCAGGGCACCTGGGTGGCTCAGTCGGTGAAGCGTCTGCCTTCGGCTCAGGTCATGATCCCCAGGGTCCTGGGATCGAGCCCTGCATCAGGGCTCCCTGCTCAGCGGGGAGCCTGCTTCTCCTTCTCCCCGCTCATGTTCTCTTTTGCTATCTCCTCTCTCTCTCAAATAAATAAATAAAATCTTAAAAAAAAAAAAATCCAAGAAAGTCAGGTCTTGTAGAAATACAGATTACAGTGGTGGTCAAAGGGTACAAACTCCCAGCTATAAGATAAATAAGATCTGGGGCTCGAATGCACAGCGTGGTGCCCATAATTAACAATGCTGAATTACACACTTACATTGACAGAAGATGTTACATGTTATGGACACACACACAATCATAATTATGTGAGGGGACGGAAGTGTTAACTAACCTTAAACCGACATACATGTCAATAGTATCTCAATAAAGCTGGAGAAAAGTAAAAGTACGGATCCTCCAAACAGCAGCTTGCAGAGTTGGTTTCTATAAATAGCTAATGAATGAATGACTTTTGAACACAGACACACACACACACACACACACACACACACACACACACTCACACTCCAGAAATACCCATACAGTCAGATACACTCTTACTCAGAGTCATACCCTTAGGGCAGTGACCTCTGCCTGCAATGTCCCTTCTTCCCACGCCCCTGTTGCAAAGCTCAGTGTGTCCCCCCTCCTCCAGGAGGCCTTTCCTGGTGTCCCCAGGTACAATCACGACCCTTCTCCCTTTGTACCCACACGTGGCACCCACAGCACTCATCTGCTCTTTTTGTGTCTGTCTCAGACCAAAAGACAGACTCCATCTTGGAGCAGGACAGTGAGGAGTACGACGGGGATTTGTCTCCAGGCCCCAGCACAGTGAAGGAAACAGAGTGGGCAACCCGTGAGAATTCACCAGAAGAACAGGCGCCCTTGTTACGGAGTTCAGAGAGTAGCCCTCTGGCAAAGCTACCAACCTGGGCTGCAAAGTAGGTTTCCAGTGGCCACTCCCAGGAACCAGGTGGAAGTTCTGGCCCTTCCCACCTCCCCACACTGGGCCTGGTTCTGAACCAGCTTCCCCTGCCCGCCTGGCAGCCTGCCTCTCCTCCTTTTCCCCATGGCCCCTATGTACCTGTCAGCTGGAATCACCCTCATGAATGCATTCACCCATTTCCCCCAGAAATCTGTCTTGTAGCCAGCGGCCCCTTCAGCGCTCACAGCCAAACCTCTGCAAAGTCTTCCCAGCCAGGGAGAGGCAGAAATCCTGGCCAGGAGTCCAGCCAACATAGGAAGAGGGGCTTCCCCTGTCTGTCCCTCAGCCGGAGTGTGGTGCACCTTGCTGAGCCCAGCCTGCAGAGGCTAGAGCAGGAGCCCAGGCTACCCCTTGTCAGAAAGGCTAGCCCTGCCGGGGGGGCTCCAGACTGGGGAAATGTTGCTTAGGGGTCCTGGTCCCAAGAGACCCCGCAGGGAGAGCTCCCACGCCCCCAAAAAGATCTCAAGAGAAGTCCTCAGCCCTAAAGACCCTCAGATCCTGAGAGACCCCATGGAGGCTTATCCAGACGTATCAGGGGGACTTCTGACCCTGAGGTCCCATTGAGGGCACCCCAAGACCCAACACCCCCCAGGGAGAGGCCACAGACCCAGAGCCTTTCACGGGGCCCAGACGGAGCCTGCAGGAGCATCGCCCCTCCGCACTGACCTGGCCCGGTGGGGGTCTTCCCCAGGCTGAGCTGCCGCAGCCGCCGCTGGTGGGCGCGCCCCCCACAGTGCACCTGGGCCTGGGCTGCCGAGTTCAGCTGGATGTTGCAGACATCACAGAGCGTGTAGGACGTCCGTTTTCTCTCCCTCTTGGGCTTAGGCAGTTCTGGGGGCCGAGGGGGGCACTCCGTAGCTCCAGATATGGGGGGCTCCTTCTCACCTGGGGGAGAGGGGCTCAGTGGCCGCTTCATACCTGAGCAGAGAGACAGGGAGACAAGGAAACAGGCTGAGTACTGTGAACACATAGAAGGAACAAGAGGGGTTCGAGACCCCGAGACACCTGCGCCCTGTGTCCCAGATGAAACTTCCCAGCTTTGGGACATCCCCAACCCAAGGGTGGCAAAGGGAGCGTGATGGGGTCCATTCCGAACAAAGCAGCATTAAAATACAGGAATGTCTGGAAGAGTGTCACAAATGTCCACACACCGAGAGGCCGACGCCTGGGGACTCGGCCAAAGGGGAAAGCTCAGCGAGGAAGACCTGGATCTGGGGGACTGGGGGAGCAGCGAGGGAGAAGCAGCAGTGAGGTCAGGGGAGTCACATTGGGGGAAGCCAGGGCCCTAGTCTCAGCCTCGCACAGGCGCTGACAGTCCTGTGACAAGCAGGCATGTGGCGCTTGCTGCAGCTGCTAGCCAGAGGGGTGGCTGCCGAAACCCTACCTCCCTGTGCCCAGTGCCCGGCCGGGTGACATTCGCAAACATCGACAGTGTGTGAAGCCATCCCCACCCCTGACCCACGTGGCTCCAGATGTCCCTCACCGTGTTGGCCGCCCAGGCCGTGGCAACAGTTGATATTTTCAGTAGCAACCTGGGCCCTGCTGCTGGCCTCTACGCACACGCACACGCGCCACCCCTCCAGGCCCCGCATCTGCCACACACCATCCTTCCCCTTCCCACTCACGTCTCTGCAACCTTCCTGCCTGACTCCTCAGCTCTAACCTGCTCTCTTCTGGGCTTGCCAACCCCCTTTCTCACACTGAACCGGGTTCCTTTTCACTTCCTGGATCCGTGTGCGCACTCTCTGCCTGGGCTGCAGACGGGGGGGTGGGGGGGGGGTGGGGGGGGGGTGGAGGGAGCTCCCCAAGAGCCTGGCCCGAGCTTCCCTCCTGTGGGGGGACAGAGAACTCCCCAGCTCAGGGCATGTGACTCCCTCAGAGCCCTCAGAAGAAACCGACCCTGATAACACCTTGATTTCGGGCCTCGAGCTTCCAGGACGGTGAGGCCATAGATTGCTGCTGCGTAGGCCCCCTGGTTGGTCAGACTTTGTTGCCGTGGCCCTAGGAAACGGATACACGGAAGGTCTGCTGCAGGGGCTTTCTAGAAGCCTAGTGGTGGGAGGGCGGCGGTCCCGGAAACCAGGTGGAGAGGCTAGGGTGCAGTACCAGAGACGGGCTCCAGGTGGCGCAGCGAACACCTAGCGGGAAGCGAAGAGGTGGCACTCCATTCCCCTCCTGGCAGGGAGGACCCCACTCTTCCACACTCCTGGGGCCAAGCAGGCTGCCGCCCCCAGCCTGAGCCACGCCAACTTCCCGGGCACTGTGTCTGGGGTCCAGCGCACAGTTGTGCCCACAGAGGACCCCCTGGGAGGTTACTCCCCTCGCCTTGTGAGCGACCCCCTCCCAGGCTGCACTGAGTCCCCACCTACATTCTGCATGCTGTCACCTCTAGGGGGAGGTCATCAGAGTTAAGGTCCTGCCTGCACAAGGCTTCCCCTACCCTCCCAGAGGGAGGAAGGAGCAGGAAGCAATTACCGCATGCAATTGTTTTGCGGGGGGCGGGGGGGGGGGGGGGGGAGTCCAGCTTGCCAGTGGGGAACACGCTTCGGGTGGCAATGAGATTTTCCTGGCCACATCTAGGAGAGCCGCCTGCCCCACCAGCGAGGGGACAGGGGGATTTTGAAATCTCCGTGCAATTTATGACAGGCAGGCTGAGGACACGGCCCAAGAGAGCCGACAAATATCTGCCATGGGGCTGATTAAACCTCTGTGATATACAGCCTCTGGGCTCACGGGGCCTGCCTGGATTCCGGGGCTAATTGTGTTCCCCTGGCCAGGCTGCCGGCCTGCTACAACCTGCCCTGCCTGACCCAGCCTTCCCAGCTGTCCCCCCAGGAGCCACACTGCTCCAGCTAAGCGATGACTCCCAGCCAGAAAATGCGGAGGGGTGGACACTTTTGAGGGCACACACACATCTGTCTAACCCCTGCTGTGCGCTTTGGCAGGCCAGCACACCCTGCCGATAAAGAAGCAGCGTGACTCCCCCTCGCTGGACCTACACTTGGGCAGGACCTGGCTCACCCGTTCGTTCTCTTTAGCAGAAGAGGAAATTGAGTCCCAGAAGAGGGGAGTGGACTTGCTTCAAAGTACATGGAAAGATAGTGAAGAGCTGTTTCTAGAAGCTTCCTTGCCTCCCTCTTTACCCAGCTGCCCAGGCCACCTCTTTAGAATTAACAACCCCATTTATTGAGAGCTTACTATGTGCCAGGTGCTTTGCACATAGGATCTCTTTTAAACTTCATAACAACCCCATGAGGTGGCCACTATTATTAACCTTTTATCCCGCTTCATTAGAGATTAGAGAACAGGCATTGAGAAGTTTCATAGCCAGACGGGGAACCTACACTTGTCTGACCCTGGAGCCCAAGTCCTTAACCACTGCCTTCCCCCCCCTCTCCTTAAAGGCTGCCAAGCCCTCTTTTGAACTTCTGGGGGGGGGGGCGGTTATAGATTCTGGGAAGGACTCCTGGGGAGACTCAGGGGTGCCCAGGGCCTAACAGGCTGGAGTCCCAGGCAGGGAGTGCCAGGCAGGGGTGCCCAGGGCCTAACAGGCTGGAGTGCCAGGCAGTCCTTCTGGGAAGGACTCCTGGGGAGACTCAGGGGTGCCCAGAGCCTAACAGGCTGGAGTGCCAGGCAGAGACTCAGGGGTGCCCAGGGCCTAACAGGCTGGAGTGCCCTGGCAGGAAGGGGCCAGAGCCAGAGAGCCTGGGAGGGAGGGATGTGAAGAAAGGGGGAGAATTGAAGCTGAACTGAGTTCTGGAAAAGACGGAGTGAAAGCAGAGAAAAAGAGTACGCATGTATGCGGGTGTCTGTCTGTCTGTGATTTGCACAAAGCTCTCCTGCTCCCACCTTCCCAGGGCTGCAGGGGGGCGGGGTTGGACCCTGGAGGGAGCCACCATTTAAAGGCAGGCTCACAGCAGAGCTAGAGAGCTGATGGAGGCCAGCTCCCTGTCTGTCTGTCCATTCACTGGGAGCTGGAGGGGATGGGGGATGGAGGGAGCCCCCAGGCAGGGCCCCAGGGCTCTACTTCCACCACTTTTCCCGAGTGATGAATGGACTTGGGGGCTGGGGTTTCTGTGGGGCCCTTGGGCACCGCAGTGGGATGGAACTCTCGGCCTGCCTGTCCCAAGAGGGCTGGCTGGAAAGGGACCTTGGAAGCCATACAGTGCAGAGTGGGGAGTTGTTGCAGCTGCAGCCTGGGGAAGGGGTCATCAAGAAAGAGCCGCTTTTGCCAGAGGGTTAACAGGAGAGGAAGGTTCTAGGCCTGTCCCCAGCCTTTGGCAGGGCATGAAGGACTCCCTCACTAAATCCTTAATGAGCCCAATTACACTCTGGTATTTTCCCCCATGCCTGCCAACATCTACCCTCCCACCTTCCCCAGCCAGGTCCTAGGCCCTGCCTCTGAGAAGGGAGCCTGGCTGGCTGGCCAACCTTGGGCCAGTCCCTGTCCCTCTGGGCTTCAGTTTTCCTCTTTACAGACAGGGGGGTTGGGCTCGACTAATCTCTTAGGTCCTTTGCAAGCAGTGTGGCCATTGCAGCTCAGAGCAGCTCCCTCTAAGGTGGGGGTGAGGGGAAGGCCAGGTCGTATTTGTCTGCTCAGCCACCAGAGGAAGGCAGGGTGGGTTTGGAGAGAGAACTGCCCACGGTAGGTGTCCCTTGCTCTCTGGGCACCGTGCACACTGTGCCTCCCTTTACCCCCACAACAACCCTGTGAGGCACTACAATTGAGGAAACTGAGGCTTAGAGGTGAAAAGAGAGGCAGGTGAGTAGGGCCAGTCCTCTCCCATCCTGTCATGAAAGGGGGAGGGGGCGCACACCCCAGCAGCCCCCTCGCACTCACAGGATCACCAGGAGGAGCTCGGGATCCTGCCCCTCCCCACCAACCCAGCTGCAGAGAGAAGTGTCTGGAAGAAGAGAGGCTTCGTCTGTTCTTGTCCTGAGTGTGAGCCCTCCTGGGCCCGCTGCCCACTCAGTGCCCCCGAGGAGCCGCCGCTGAGCATATTGGTCTCTCCTGCCACCTCCCCTCTCCCATGGCTGACACCTTTCTAGGCCGAGGGAGGGGGAATTAACCACTTCAGGGCTTGGCCACCACAGGGTGGCACCGACCCCAGCCATTCTGTGGGCTCAGAGAGCTGGAGTCACACCCAGGTCACACCCAAGACTCCCCAGAGGAGCCAGAGACCCCCACCTAGAGGATTAGGGTGGCCTGAGTGGGGCCAGCCATGCCAACCCCCGCCCGCACCTCCCTGCTCTGCCAGGGCAGGGGCCCTGGGACGGGGCACCAGCTGCTCCAGGTGTCAGGGGCCGGGTGGGGGAGGTTTCCACTGGGCAAACCAAGGCAGCCGTGTCTGTCTTCCTGTCCAAAGTGGTGACAGAGGCAGCCCATCACCTTCCCCGGGGGATGCTGGGTACTGGGGGATTTCAGGAGTAAACTGGCTAAGAGGTGCTGAAAGCCAACACTCAGCTCCAAGGAAGGGAGAAAGAGGGCATGGGAGGTGAGGGAGAGCCATGGTCCAGAGATGAGGTCACCGTCCCCCACCACTTCCCCTCCCCCGGTCTGCTCTGTCCTCACCCCTATTGGCTGGGTGTCCCAGAGGGCCTCCTGCTGTCCTGACACCCCCAAAGATAGGAGCTGCCTCTCCTGGGCAGTGATACGCCCTCAAAAGAGCCTCAAGCCACCCTCAGGAAGGAAGTCCTTCTTGCTGTCTGACCTGCAACTCTCCTTGCAGGGGCCCCAGTGACCACACAGCGCAGCGGCCTCTAAGACGGTGATGTGGGGGTACTTAGGAAGGGAGTATTAGCCTCAACACCCCCTTCTCCAGCCTCTGCTGCCAGGCCAGGCCTGGGAAGCCTGACTGTTGTACAGGAGATCCCCTTACCTCCACCCTCTTAGCATCAGGGCCCAGGATCTCCTGCCCCGGCCTCCTCATCCATGGCTTGCTTGCCCAGCCCAGCTCCCCACAGGCTAAGCGGTAGCTCCCCCAAACCCCATCCCCTGCCCGTGATGGCTCCACCATCAACACTTCCAAGCTAGGGCTGGAGCGTGAGTCCGGGGAGCCAGAGGGAGGAGGGCTGGGAGTCCCCAGACTGTTTGAGAGCTGGGGGCGGAAGGCTGGCCAGGAGGGCCCCACCTATGCCCTTTGCTGAAGGTGGGGCCACCGGCTTGAAGGGGGAAGGGCGGACAGGAAGGCCTCCAATGACTGGGAATCGTGGAAGTGGAGGGTGGTGGCAAGTGTTCTCTTTGCACCCCCAAAAAGACAATAGGACATCACCCCTCCCCTACTCCTTCTGTTCCAGTTTATCCCAGGTGCTGATAAGGGTGGATTGATTCTGGGGTTCTCTAAACTCCTTAGGAAGAAAAAGTGAGTTATTTGTCAGGCTCCCTGTCTCCAGAGAATGGTCCCCTCCTTAGGGTGGGGGTCTCACCCTCTCTGCCCTGTGGTTCCCGGCCTCCCCTCCCCTAAGGGGAAATGGAAGTCCTCCTTGCCATCACTCTTGTTGTCTCCCCTCCCAACCTCGGCGTTTGGCTAAGTTGCGGTTCTTGCCTGCCCACCTCCCCCACCCCGCAAGGTGAAGCGGGGTCCTTGCGGCGGCCCGCAGCCCTACAGAGCCACCCACACCCCCAGCTCGCGCGCGGGCCCCCTCAGCGCTCAGCCCCAGCGGAACTCTGTCCGGGATGGGGAGCCGGGAGTGCGGTCCCGCGGCCAGCACCGCCGCCTACCTGAAGGGCGCTCACGACCGGAGCGGGGCCGCATCCGGCTCCCCACGGTCCCCCGGGGCGATCCGGATTCTCGGCTCGTGGAGGTGCGTGGCGGGTGAGTCCCGGCCTGCGAGTCCCAGGGCAGCCGCCCGGCTCCCGAGCCCGCCCCCGGCCGGCCGGCGCGGAGCAGGTGCCAGGAGCCGCGGCGCTCGGAGCGGAGCGCGGGGGAGACCCCGGAAAGGAGCTGTGCAGCGGGGCTCCCCGGGAGGGCAAGCGAGGGGAGACCCAGGGGTGCTCCCTGCAAAAGGGCTGGGCCCATTGGTGAGTATCCTTACCCCCGGCCGGCCAGGCATGAATGCCCCTTGGCATCTGAGGGGCCCTAGAGCTCAGGGAAGGGAGTCCCAAAGTGGCCACCTCCCAGGGCTCCGCTGTGCTCTCCCCACCCCCTGCAAATTGCCCCTCTGTTGGAGGGAAGCTCGGAGAGAAGGAGGAAGCTGACATTCAGGGAGCACCTACTGGGTGCCAGGACGGATGGCATTCAATCCTCATAACCACTCTGCCTGGTTTGATCCCCATTTTATAGACCCAGAAACTGAAAGATTGGGGTGTTAACTAACTGGCCCGAAGTCACACAGGAAGCAAGCACCAAGAGGGAGACTGCAGACTGTTCCTAGGGTTCCTTCCCGGACATCACAGGAGACAGCCGGTGGGGGGAAAATCCACCCGTGTGCGTGGCTGGGGATTTTCCTGATTTCTCCCAGGGCATCAGCACATGGGGTCCGGCCCAGAGTGGGGGCACAGTGCAGGGGCATGAAGCCAAGCCGGGGTGGGCAGGAGGCAGGGGCTGGGGGCATGCCCTCCTGAGAGGGCTCTGCTATCTTTCTGTTAATGGAGAGGCAGTAACAGGGTAAGAAAGCGAGCTTCAAAGAAAGGGGGTAGAGATGGCTCTTGTATCCGAAGAAGATGAGTCAATGCAGCTCACCCCCACTGGGCTCAGGCGGGCCTCATGTTTACCAAGCCCTGTAAAGAGCAAGTCCCACCATGGGGAGCCCTGGCCAAGCCTCGCCCACTGGGTCAGGGCACCTGGCTGCCATTTAGTTTCACAGAACTTCTTCCTGGTCCTCGCATCCACCAACTCGCTCCTGTCTTGAGGCCTTTGCCCCTGCTGTTCCCTCGGCCTGGAATGCTCCCCTGACCTTCACAGGCTTGGTTCCTTGTGGCTCAGGCCTCAGCTCCAATGCCCCCTCCCCAGACCCCACGGTCCCAGCCCCATTATTCTTTGTTCCAGCCCCAGGCTATTTCCTTCCTGGCACATCCCCCAAGATGTCCTTCTTCTGCTTGGACACTCACCTGTCTCCTCCATGAGGACACGGCCTCTATCTCCCAGGTGTCTAAAGCCCCAGCCCAAAGCCTGATGCGTGGCTAACAGAGGCCCGATAAACGGTTGTTGAATGAATGCATGCGTTCCTTCCCACTCTAAAAGCAAATCCATATTACATTGTACACTTCAGAGGGGTGAATTGTATGCTCTGTAAGTTATATCTTAATAAAGCGATTACTATAAAAAAAAAGCCCAGGGTGGGGCACACAGTCACAGAACATGAGCGCCTCGCCGTCCGGCCTCTAACTTGATCCAGTCACACCTCTCCCGGCACAGCCCACATCCTGTGTCTGTCCGTGAGATTCACGGTGGCTCAGACTTGGAAGGGGTCTTAGAGGTCATCCCGTCCCTTTTGTAACTTGTCCCTGACAAGTTAGCCTCTGGCTTCTGCTTGCACATGCCAATGACAGGGAGCTTCCTGCCTCATAAGACAGAATATTCTATCATTGGGTGGTTCTCGGTGACAAAAGTCTCCTCAGTATGGGGGCCTGAAAGTTGCTTTCCTAGAATGCTCCTGCATGGGTCCTAGCTCCGCTCCTTGGTCGTGCGGAAGAAACGCACACCGCCTTCCGCAGCGGGCTATACGTGGCTGGTGGCTTCTTCCTAAGGGGTCTCTTCTCCCAACTAAAGAGACCCATTGCCCTCAACCCTTCGTCCCCTGACATGGCCTCCTCCTCCAGGAAGCCCCTCCTAGGTGCTCCCAGGGCACTTTGTATTGGTCCCTAACACTGTACTTTCCACGTTGCATTGAAATGTCTTCCCCAAATCCTGCCCCAGCCACCCCTCTGCACTAAGGGAGGGTCGTTCAAGGTCCTTATGCACTCCCTTCCGCCCAGGACCTTGCGTGGAGACCAACTGAGCTGAGCTAAGCAATTAGTAAAAATTTGTTTCCAGGGGTTTTATTATCCTAGTTACATCCCTCTAAACTGATTTGCCTTACAATGTCCTCCTTAGAACAGAACAAGGGAGAGAATCACTGCCCCTCAACCCTGTTTTCTAATCCTGCTGTCCCCCCCTTAACTTTCCTGCACTCTCGAGTCAGCTCTGTCCAGAACTGGGGGCCCATGGAACCCCCCCCCCAGGGCTATTTTCCCGTGATATGCTGGCAAGCTCAGCCTCCCCATCTAGTTGCCAAGAGAGCAGTTTCTTGATCTGTGAGCCCCAGACTTAGGCTCCAGCGCGCTGGCACTCCCGTCCGGCCCACAGCCTGTTGAAATCATTCAGCAGGGCCACAGGTGCCAGCTTAGAGCCGCGGCAGAAACGTGGCTTCACCTAGATACCTAGGAATAACAACCCCCTGAACTCCACCCCTGCACGCAGATAAAACGCTGTGGTTAATCGTGGGCCCTTTATATCCTATATTCTTCCCACGCCTTTATCTTCCCGTAGTCCTGAAAGGTGGTATTCCTCTCCTTACTTTGAAGATAAGGAAAGGGAGGCTCGGAGAGTTTAGTTCAACTGCCCGAGGTCACACAGCTAGAAAGGGGTGGAGTTGAAACCCATCTGGTTGACTCCAAGCCCCAGGCTCTCATTGCTCCGGGTCCTGCTGCCCCTAAAAAGGCCTTATCTCAATATGCCCAGGGACTTTTTTCCCCTCTTAACGGTGGGGATGGAGAGGAAGGAAACATGGAAAGCTTCTTCATGATAATGGGAGCTGGAGGTGCCCAGGGAGTGGTGCACGAGCTCCCTCGCCCACCTACCACTCATCCCAGGGGGGCTTCAGGCCGCAGGTTATTGCCTCCCGCCCCCACCCCACCAGAAAATGACCCTTAGTCCAAAAAAAGCCAACGAATCTCTAGTTGGGCCCCTCAGTTCTCACTGCAGCCCAGTCTCATCCCGTTACTTCCTCCTCCTCTGCCTTGTCTGTGAGGAATCCCCGGCCCCAGCACAGTGCCTGGCGCACCAAGGCAACCAATCCATGCTGCTGGGTTTGAGGAACAAGCCGCCTCTCACTGTGAGAGCCAGAAATGGATTGGGTTCCTTCCTCTGGCTGTGTGAGCTGAGGCGGGTGACTTTCCCTCTCTGAGCTTCAGTTTCCTTATCTATAAGACGGGGCCATGAATACAGAACAATAAAGCCCAGGGTAATGTGAAGTCATCCCTGCAGAGTGCCCGACATAATATGCATCCAATTCATAATACGAGCATCTTTAATGAGGTGTCAGAGTCCCCGCTTGAGAGACAGGGCACTGGGGCTCGGAGCGGGGACGGGACTTATGTAGCCCCTGGTACCAGCTTGGAATCAGCCGGGCCTGGACAGGAGCCTGGTTGTGCCTGCTCCAGGCTGAGCCCTCTTCCCGGCCCCATGTGGCCTTCGCTGAGTGCTCAGTAAATATAATTTCTACCACAAAAATATGAGATGGTTAGACTAATCATTCATAGTAATAACACCAAGAGCCCCAGCTGAAGCAAAGCCTGTAGCAAAGGGGCTCAGGCAAGGAGCCGTAGACCCCTGCCCAGCCAGCTGCTTCTCTGCTCATGGCCCCAACTGGGGCTGGGGTGTGCAGAGTCGTTCTGGGCCCCTGGGTTCCGGGAGGGTGAGAGAAGTCCCAGCCTCAGGTGGGCCTGTCCCATCCATCACTGCTCCTTTCTGTTCCGTCACCTAAAGGGCAAAATCCCTAAAGACTTGAACAAGTTCGCCATGATCCCTCCCCCAACGGGGCCGGCCTTTTGCCTCCTAAAATAGCCCAGAGCCACCATGTGCCCAGGGCGGCTCCCCACTGGTTGCAAATCCCCCTGAAATTAAATCCCCATCCTGCCCCAAGCAGGATGGCACCACCTCTTGCCCTGCTGAGCTCCAGGGCTGGCCAGGCTCCCCCCAGTGGAAACCGGGACAGTCGTCCTTCACGGTGACCGAGACATAAATCCCCAAATAATGAGACAGGCGCTCGGAACACAGAACCAGACACGGTGTTAATTGGTTCACTTCTGGGCAGGCACGATGTGGAGGCAAGAGCAGCAGGCCTCGGTTTCCCAGCCAGCAGAATGGAGCGGGGGGCTGTGATGACTTCCTGCGTCCCTTGCGGGGCTGATTTTCTGTGCCCCCTGACCGGCCTCCCACCCAGACTCACCGGCAGCTCTTTCCTACCTTCCTAGAACACTAACTTCTCAGATGTAAAAGGGAAGGATCGGGGTCCACTTGTCCAGGTCTTGAAGCAGGGAGGCCCAAATCATCCCTCCCATGATCTGGAACCATCTCCTTTCCACTAAAACCAAACCAAAAGGCTCAGTCCACCTCGGCATGCAGGAGGATGGGGGGGAGGGGGGGAGACAGGAGGGCTCAGTGGAGCTCCTCGTGTGAGGCCGGTGATGGATTCTTGGACAAGCATGAGGCCCTCAGTTTGCAGTGATCAGGGTGAGATTATCACATTAAACTTTAAAAGTCTTTGCTCAAAAAGCAGCAGCAGCAGCTGACGCCCTTGACTCCCCCAACTGCCACCATTACCCTCTCTTGGACCATGGCCAGATGAGCTCCAGATACTGGCCACTTGGGGGCTCCACGGCACGGGGCTAGAGGCAGGGGGATGGACGGAATGACCTCTCCAGGCCTGGCCTGCTTCTGAGTTGTGGTGAAATGGCAGGGGGAGAAGCGGGGGGAGAGGGGTGAGTGCTGTCTGGGGGATGTAGTTTGCAGGGCCTCAGGGGAACCCAAATAACTTGGGATCAGGCACACCTGCTCTGATTACAATTCTGCCACTTACTACCCCGAGCCTGGGAACACACCCCCTTGCTCCACACCTCAGTCTCCTCGTCTATGACATGGGGATAACAATGACAATAACTGATAATAACTCCCCTAACCCAAGGCTGACAACTGAGGAGATGAACTAAGACAACATACAGACCAACCCTGCAAGCCGCAAAGAGCCAGGGTGGTGTGAAGGATGACATTGTTAGTTACAGCAGGAGGGACAGTGATCAGACTGCAGAAAGAACTTCCTCACCGCTGTGCATTGGAAAGCAATGGGGCAAGAAGAGAGGCAAGGCACAAGGGGCTGGGTGGGACCCCCAAAACGTCACCCACGATCCCCCCTCCCACCCAGGGTGCCCATCCTCATATCCAGACAAAACCCCTCCCCTCCTGCCCGTCCCCTTGCCTCGCCAGGCTGCCAGCCTATCCCCACTCTTTCCCAGTCCAAAGCTGTATCCAACTTGTGTTTGTTGCCAACGCAACGGAAATTATTTCAACCTCCTCACCGGGCTTGGCAAAGCTGCCTGGGTTGTATAGGAGAGGCCGGAGCTGGAGGAGAGGAAGCTGGGAAGTGGGGTGCCGAGAGCAGGGTGGCCCCCTCCCCAGAATATTAGCTTCAATAGCAGCAATCAAGAAGGCAGTCAGCCTACTGGGGGGACTTCCCCATACTGCCCCATGGGAGGGAAGGGAAAGGCTGAGGGCCTAGGGGTCCTCACTGGGACCTTGGCTACCTTCCCTCTTACTTAAAGAGCTGCATTCAGAGCAGGCTGGGAAAGGCCCTGACTACCAGCCAGGATCAACCCTGCAGAAATTAAGATCTTTGCATTTTCTTGACCCACCCTTCATTTCCTGGTGCCCTCATTTAGCCAGTCTGTTCCACAGAATCCTCCCACCCCAGCCCACCCCACTGGACCTTGGGGCCCTTCCCCTTCCTCAGTATTAGAAACTGAATCCAGAAGGATGGAGGCAGGGAGAGGCTGAAAATGACCCTGAGATCCCAGGGTCACCCTGAGCAGGAGGGAGGGAGAGGGTGGGGTGGCCACGGTCCACCTTGCTGGCCAGGCAGAAGTGCCGACCACATCAAGGAGGCCTCCTCTCGAATTGGCTGGTGGGCGGAAGCACACGGCCCTCGCAGGCCATGAAGGAGGCCTTTCAAAACCAGCCGAGACGTTCCAAGAACGCCCCTGGGATGGGCTGCGTCAACATGTCCCAAGCCCCCCAGGCCCTCTCTCTGGCCCCCAGGGCTGCTCAGCGGCCTGAGCTGGGAGGCAGCGCGGGCCCAGGACAGCGACCAGGCGCAGCAGTAAGTCAGAACTTGGGCAAGTTGCTTCACCTCTGTGATCTGTAAAATGGGCCCAGCAGTATGTACGTCATGCGGTTGTTGGGAAAATTAAGGAACAACGCAGGGAGATGCCTCCCTTTGTGCTTACCACTGAGTAGGGGCTCAGTCAACTCGCGGAGTAAATGTCTGTCGGACACCAGCTACAAGCCAGGCCCTCATTCTTCACCCAGGGGACCCAGCACTGAACGGAAGTCCCGAGGGGCCGTTACGAAACTTGCAATCTGGGGGCGATGGTCACGGTCACTAAGTAGATCACCACACGAGGTCAGGGAGGGTGAGCGGCCAGGAAAGCCTCTCTCAGGAGGGGACAGTTCAGCCCAGACCTGGCTGATGTGAGGGACAGGCCTGCCTCAGGGCCCTCGACCGTGGCGACTCACTGGAATCATGGGGGCAGCTCCGAAAGTTTCTGATCGCTGGGCCCCTCCCGGGGGCTCTGATGGGACGGGGCTGGGGTGCCGTCTGGACAACGGGATTTTAAATTCTGCTCAGGTGATCCTGATGTGTAGCCAAAGGTGAGAACCCCTTGCCCTGCAGTTTTCCCAGGCGCCTGTCCACGTGAGTGGCACCTGGGTAATTGGTCCGGCATCCTGGGCTGGACCGCAACCCTCAGCATTCGGATTTGGGGGCTGGGGGAAGGCCCAGCACCAGACTTTCTCACAAGCACCTGAGTGATTCGGAAGAGCAGGCGGGTCTAGAGATGTGCCTAGGAGACGAAGTCTGAGCTCCGAGCCTGGCAGTGAGAGCCCCCCACTACTGACCCCAGCCGTGCCCCCGCGGGACCACCTGCTGCTTCGGGACACGCTGACCCATCTCTGGCCTCAGCCTGGGAGGCGCCTCCTTTCTCCCCGTCAGGTCCCGGCCATACTCCTAGGCTTATCATGGAGCCTGAAGGGCCCCGCTGCTGTGGGCTTGGGATCCGTTTCCTCACTCCCCTCGGCCCCTGGTCCAGAGCCCCTGTGCCATTGTGCCCATGCTTCCTGCCCGGCCAGACCCTGGGCTCTCGGGGGTAGGGCTGGCTTCTCCAGCCACATGCCACCGAGCCTGGCATCCCACAGGGTATGCCTCGTCCTGGTTGAAGGAATACCAAATCTACCCAGCTCTGCTGGGCACAGCTGCCCCCACAACTGTGCCGAAGACAGCAGTGTTGGGACCCGCTCTGAGAGATCCTTGCTCCATCCCTCCTCCCAGGTCTCCTCCTCTGACTCCTCTTGTGGAGTCTCTCCTATTGCACCTTTCGCCCTGCCCTAGCGGCCAGGCCCTGGGATGGGAGGAATGACACAGTTGTGTTCTCCGAAGCAGAGGTGTCCCAGAGTATACCCCTACCCCTGCTGAAGAATCAGGGTCCCCCCACTTCAGGGGCCTGGCACGGTGTCCACCTCTTTCTTTGGGGAAACGACATAGTATAGCCATAATGCCTGGGTTCGATCCTACCTCTGCCACTTCCTAACTGTGTGACCTTGGCCACCTCTGTGCCTCGGTTTCCCCATCTGTAAAATAAGAATAAGTAGTACCTCTCTTAGAGGGTCATTACGGGGGATAAATGGGCCAATAGTCATTAAGTGTTCAGCAAACACGCGCATGGCAATCACTACGCGTGTTTGTGAAATGATGTTTAAAAATACACGATTGTATGAAGGGGATGCTTTAGTTCGTCATCGAAGTGGGGCCTGGCAACGCGCCAGGTCTGGGGGCGGGGATTAAGATTCCACGTTACAGAAGCATGAGAGACTATGGACTCTGAGAAACAAACTGAGGGCCTCAGAGGGGAGGGGGTGGGGGAATGGGACAGACCGGTGATGGGTAGTAAGGAGGGCACGTATTGCATGGTGCACTGGGTGTTATACACAACTAATGAGTCATCGAGCTTTACATCGGAAACCGGGGATGTACTGTATGGTGACTAACACAATATAATAAAAAAATCATTAAAAAAAAAAAAGATTCCATTTTACAGGTGAGGAGACTGAGGATCAAGGAGGGGAAGGGACTGCCTGAGACGACACCCAAACCCCCGTGTATGACACTTCAAGCCTTCTCTCTCCCAGCACCCCCAGGCCCACCGCCCTCACTCTCCAGGCGCCTGGCCTGGCCTGGCCCAGGTGGGCTCCGTGCCCTGCACTGACAGAAGCCCCTTTGTACCCCTGCCCAGGGTCACACCCTGAGCTCAGAGCCATGGCCAGACAAGCGCCCTGTGTCTGGGTCTATTTCACTGCCAGGCCTGCGGTCGCCCTGGCCTCTCCAGCCACGTGCTCTGGCTGGGCGGATCTGAAGGCCATCCCCCACCCCTCCCAGCACCCCCCACACCCACCTCGGCAGGGTATCCCTAACCCTCCCTCAGCTGCATTCAGCCAGGAGACAGACTGGGCGGCAGCCCCAAGGAAAACACCCCATTCTTGATCTCCACCCTGTGCAAATTCCGGGTGGCCAGACTCTTAAGGCGTCTGGGGCTCCAGAGGAAGGGACAGGCAGGGGCTGAGGGGGTGGGGAATGACACGGAGGCTACTCTGGTTACCCTTTCTGTCTCCCTAATCTTTCTTCAATCTGTTGACTTCTCTTTACCACCTGGCCTGGCATAACAGCCTCTTCACGGGCCTCCCTGCCTCCACTTCTCCACCTCTCACTTTCCTGGTTTGTTCTCCATGCACCAGAAGGAGCCTTTTAAAAAGGGAAATCCGATCACACCCTTCTCTTGCCCTAAACCTCCAAAGGCTTCTCCCTCACCCCCACCTTAGGAGAATCCTTATCCCCAGCCTGGAAGATCTGGCCTCTGTTCCCCCCCCCACAAAACCCTTCTCCTCTTCCAACCCACCCTTCCTCTGGATTCCTCCCACAGATTTACTGAGATGGAAATACAATTCTCCACTGAGGAAATTACTGGTAGAGCTAACACTGCCGACGGCTAGAACCAGATACAGAAAAACTCCTCATTGACTAAAATGGACAGAAGAATCCAGTCTTGACCACAAATGTTTTTTAAAATTTAAATCTTCCAAACTCAGATGCGTTTGCTCAGTCACACAATGGCTGAGAGGAAGGTCAGCAGCCTTCAACGGATGCCGAATTGATTGATGGATCAAATCTCAACAGCAAAACGTATATGGCATTGATGTCGATGAAAATAATTCCAGTAAAATTAAAATGGGATTTTAAAAAATGGAAATATGTTTAGCTGTACCCTATAGGAAAAATGGAAAAATCAGATCGAGGAATTAAGTTGGATGAAAAGAGTTCAAACTGGAAACCACTTTCTAAAAAAGTCTTCAGGGCTGGTATGTTTTGGTTTAAAATGTTTGCATTCAAAACATCCTGGGGGTCCAAATGTCCAGGTCAAAAGATCCTGTGCCCCTCCCATGTTTTTGTACCCCTCCCTCCCCTGCATAGCATACTCCGGCCACACTGGGCTCTTTCTCTCCCTGGAGCACAGTGAGGTCCCCCTGACCTCGGAGCGTTCTCAAACCCTGTTCTTTCTGCCTGGAGCACCCTTTCCCTCCCGGCCCCCACCTCGCCTTCTCAGCGCTGATAGCGAAATGCCACCTCCACGAGCTGCCCTCCTTTAGGTAGATTTCCTTCCTGCCTCCTCGCGCTCCTTCTCCTTCACCCTGTCTTACTCCCCCCTTGAGTTCCCAGGGCAAGCCTAGCTAGTATAGTATAACACATAGTAGGTGCTCAATAAATATTTGTGGAATGAATGAATAAGTCAGTGTCACGACGGTGAGGGGCAGGGGAATGGGTTGGAGCTCACGAGGGCCCTTGGGAGAAAAAAGGGACAGGACAGAAATACACCCTTCCACCTCTATCCCCACCCCCTGCCCCCCTCACTCGTGACACCAAGTTCCAGAGGAGCCCGTTAGCAGGAGAGAAAAGAAAAGACAATGCCAGACATGCTTCTTCCCTGCCCCTTGCCCAGCTTCCCAAGACCCAGGTCCCTGTGCCAACTGGCCAGCTGCCCCCCAGCCGGGCCGCCCCCAACACCCCCTAGCTCCCACTTTTGGCTGTGGGCTAGGCTATTTGGGGAAACTTCCTGATCTCTCCTCTGGCCTCTCCACCTCCACACCTCATCCTGAAGCCCCGGAATAGCTGTCCCAGCTCAACCTAGGGACAGTCGCATTCCCAATTAGCACCCAGATGGTTGAAACCATGTCTAAAAGCTTCTCATGTCCCTCTCCCCTCAGGAAGCTGCAAACTAGGACAGCAGATCTCAGAACGAGGTCACGAGAACGCTACCTGCCTTACACTCCCTTTCCAACCCCGAGACACCCAGGTGGGACCAGGAGCCTCCACTGCAGGCCAGTGAGGACGGAGGGAATGTGGGGGAGGGTGAGATGCCGAGGGAAGTGGGTCCTTTTTGCTCAAGGGGCAGCTGTGGCCCAAGCCAGTGAGGAGGCCTGGCTGTGGGGAGTGAGGAGACCTGGTTTCAAGTCCAGACTCTGTCTCAGTAGCGATTTCGTTGCTTCTCCAGCGGCTCAGAGGGCAGGACGAGACAGTTCTGTATATACTACGGTACCACAGCCTGGGAATGGACCTTAGTGTCCCACGGAGACGGTTCCAGGACAGATCCCTAGAGGCCGCAGGCCCATTGAGCATTATTTCTCTGTTTGAGTCTCACGCTAGCCCTGACTCAAGCCTCAGCCAGAGTGGTTAGGCAGGTGCACAGACTTCTCCCACTTTCCAAGACCACACATGATGTTGTCCCTCTTCGGGAACCCCCAAAGAACACAAGGGGCCCAGTTCCCAATACCGTCTCTAGGTATTTCCCCCCTCCTAGGTGAGGGTTGGGGTGGTGAGCAGTGAGGCTCATACCGCCCCATCCTGTCCGCCCAGTGGGAGGAATCACGGATCCAGACCGGGAAGGGAGAAAAGTCTGAGGCCCGAGGATAGAGAAGAGGCAGGTGGGACCTGGGGGAAGACAGTGAGGGCGGTGGGACACGGCAGCCCGCTCTGGCCTCTTGCTGGGGCATCTGAACCGGGGCAAACTCTCCGTGGATTTGGTCCTCTCCCCACCCGAGGAAACCTTAGTCAAAAAAACAAACAGCCAACACAGCCGCTCCTATGCGAGAGGCCAGGGCAGTGAGGAGAGGCCGGCTGAGATGGGGACCTGGGGAGAGGACAGGGAGGCAGAGCAGGCCCTCGCCCTGGGCCGGTTGGTGGAAGTGTTTGGAACAGGGCGGGGAGTGCGCTGGGGGGTTGGAGCAGGAAGCTGGGGCCTGGGGTGGGTGCGTTGAGCTTGGCTGCTTCGAGGAAAAGTGGCAAGTCAGACCCACTCTGGCGAGTGCCTCTTCTGAGGAAGACTCCAAGTTCCCAACACCCTTCCTTCAGCTCAGGGTCAATCGGATCAACCAGACAGACAAAGAGCTCTCTTCCTGGTCCCTCGGAACCCCCAGCCCTGTTCCCAGGCCATGACCCTGGGCCTTGTGGCTGAAGAGGAAGTCTGGAGCCAAAGCCCCCAAGTTCTGAAGTTCTCGACAGAGGAGCTGGGGAAGGTGGGCTGACATCTGTCCTCTCCAGAACCTGATACACTCAGAGACATGTGGCCATCCCGCTCCTCTGAGACCCCTCACGAGAGTAAGACAGACGGACATCAGACAGACACACACCCAGACTTAGAGGCGGAGAGGGAGAGAGGTAAAGACAGAAAGACGAACTCGAGAGACGCCACACAGCTGGAGACACAGAGCTGAGACGAGGAGAGAGCCTGAGAGGAGGTGACAGAGACCGAGGGGCAGAGACACACAGAAAAAGAAAGGGACTTAGAAAGAGAGGGAGACACTCATACAGAGAAAAAGAGAGAGAGACACACACACACAGAGAAGGAGAGATGGACCCAGAGACGGGGAGAGACGAGGGACAGATGGAAACGACAGGCAGAGGCGCAGGGGAAGGACCGAGCAGGGGACACAGGGACAGATGCGCACTTGCAAGCTGAGAGGCAGAAAGAGGCTCACAGAGCTACGCAGGGACAGACTGACTGAGAGACTCAGGGCCTGGGGACACTCCGGACAGACTTGGGGGGGGCGACATGCCGAATGACAAATCCAATGGGGTTTGCAGGGAGTCCCAGGAGGGCACTGCTGCTGTCTTCTGTCCCCAACGCTGTTTGAAGGGCTGCAGGCGTCTGGCCCCCAGCCACCCCCGAGGAAGCCAACCCTTGGCCACGGGCACTGGCAGGTCACCCAAGGTGAATGAAAAGTCACTGATCGGGGAGGGTGACACTGTGGCTGTGGGGGAGGCACGCGGGTGGCCCAGGTACACGTGTCAGCGTGGGCCTGCAGGGGTCCCATCCCTGACGTTGCACTCGGAGCCGTGTTTAGGGGTGTGCAAGTGCATACAGCACCATCTGCGAGCTCACGCGGGGGGACACGTGTGCCTGGCTGTGCGAGAGTGTCTGGGGGTGAGTGTGCCTGCGTCCCGCTCCATCAAGTCCTCCCCGGCGCCAACGAGGCCAAGGTGGCAGGTCTGGTCCTCAAAGAGCCCAATCACAGTCAATGAGCGTCAGAGACGGCCACAAAAAGGCCGTGAGTCTCTCTCCTCTGAACAGACGGCGTGCCCAGGTGCCACAGGGCACTCAATTGGAGTGGAGACCAGTGTGCCATTCATTCCCGCCGGGGATGACTCCCGCTGCCTGGCCAGCTGGCCCCCACACTCTCCTCCAGCCAAAGCCCAAGATCCAAACTTACAGGAGGACCCACGTTACAGACCCACGGCCCCTCCTGGCTGCAGGCGCCTCTCTCTCTGAGAAGGGCAGCAGGAGGGGTGGGGGAATCCGGCCCTGACCTCCCCCCCCAGTCTCACAGCCCTCCCCACTGCTGCGGCAGCTCCGCTGAGCTCCTGGGGCCCAGAAAGCGCCCACACCCTCCCCATGTCAGGAGATAAGCGACTCTCTTCCTCTCATCCATTCCCTCTTAAGCATCACAGGACATTTGAAAAAACTGTCCCAATTTTGGGGTGGAGAATGAGGTCAGCAAGCCCAAGTGGGGACTGCTTGTTAGTGACAGCTGACAGTCTCCATTTCACCTTGAAGCTCCTTCCTGGTCCGGGGGGCGTGTCCTAAGCCCAGTTTTACAGGGGTGCTGCTCAACTGGGGGACCGAGTGAGCAGGAAGAGAATTCACCAAATAGCAGCGTCACTCACGGGTGCCGCCAGGCCCACCCCTCACATTTGCAGGGCCGGGGGCAAGAGAAGGAGTGGGCGCCCATTTAAAAGTTAGAAACCAAGCCACACACTCTTAATTAAAATATGTTCTAACCTCCCATCTTGACAAGGACACTCTCATACCAGCCTGGAAGACCAGGTGCCAATGTAGATTTCTCTGACTCCGCGGAGTTTTGCGGGAGAACGACGCCATGTGGGGAGAGCTCTGTTCTGCACCGCAAGGGACTCTGATGCCTGCTGTGGCAGCCCAGCCTCACATCCCGGCTCCGTCCTCATGCCTGGCAAACAGCTGCCCCTGAGCCCTCATCAGTGGCCACTCAGGTTTAGGGAAGCACCCACCAGCAGCATAACCTGCGTTGAGAACAGGCCCAGGGCAGAGGCTTGCATGGGCTAGCAGCAAGCTGGTGACCATTGGGGCAGGGACCTCCAGAGTCACAGATCTGGGAATGAGCGGAGCCCTTGAAATCACCCAGCGGGGACACGGGCACTCCCTCCCCGGCCCAGGTTTAAGGGTGATTACTAGACCCAGCCTTCCCCAGCAGCCTCCAGAGCTCGGGCCAGGGACTGAAGCTGTCTTTCCATTGGAGGACAGCTTGGACAATCCCCAAACAGGACTTTCAGTCGCTTGTATTATTTATCTTCCTGGAAAAACTTAGTGCGGCTTGATCCCAACTTGGGGATTTCTGGAGGTGGGGAGGGCAGGGAGGCAATGACAAACGGGCATTTTTTTTTTCAGTTGGGTCCTTAAACTACTGTTCCCTTTTTTTTTTTTTTTTAAGATTTTATTTATTTATTTGACAGGGACAGCCAGCAGAGAGGGAACACAAGCAGGGGGAGTGGGAGAGGAAGAAGCAGGCTCCTAGCGGAGGAGCCTGATGTGTGGCTCGATCCCAGAACGCTGGGATCACACCCTGAGCCGAAGGCAGATGCTTAATGACTGCACCACCCAGGCGCCCCTAAACTACTCTGTTCCCTTAAGGCATAGCCCCAAGTAGGCTCCTGCTGCCACTGGCCCCTGCCCTGTCGGGGCCCCCCTCTTCACCCTGGGCAGCTAAAAGAGAAGGAGAGGGGCCCTGGGCAGCCCAGATGGGTCCAGCTGAGATCCAGGGACCAGCAGGGCGCAGGGGCTGGAGGGGTGGCAGTGGTGAAGGGCATTGCTCTCTCGGGCCAAGTTTAAAAAAAAACTTCCATCCCCCCTGCACCCCCCCCCCCCCCCGCCCTGTCCCGCAGACCGGCTTTGCTGTCCTACACTCGAGGGGACACTTATACTTGTTGAGCTCTCACCAGGCGCCAGGCACTATGCTAAGCGCTCTCCAGGCGTATTCTCATTTAATCCTTCAGGCCACCCTATGAGGTGGGTTCTATTATTATCCCCATTTTACAGGTGGGAGAGCAAATTCAGAGGTTAAGTAACTAGCCCGAGGTCACACAGTAGGCACAGGTGATAGCACTCAAGTCTAACTGACCACAACAACCCTACTTTTCCCACTGCCTTCCAGAAGCAAGTGGGCACAGAAGCAGAAGGGATGAAAGTCAGATATGAGAAAGAACTTCCTGACGATGATAGTTTATGTGGTGGAAGGAGACACCGGAATGGGGAACTAGACATACACAGGAAGCCCTTCTACCTGCATTGGAGCTCCAATTGTCCCTGGGCTTGTGACGATCTCTAGAAGGTCTGTGGGGTCCTGGCTGCATCCAGAGGATAGCATCCTGACCTCCTTTTTTTCTACAGTCTGGGGTCGTCTGCTCTACCCCAGCCCAGCACCAAGGCCCAAAGTCTGACTCTCCCTTGTAGCTCAGAGCTCTGAGCATGATATCTGAGCTGTCAGCCCCAGACCACCTCTTCCAGGGAGCCTTCCTTGAGTACTGGGAGGCACGACCCCTTTCCTACAACCCAAACCCCAACACAGAGCATACAAATGCACCCCCGTCTGCAGTCAGGCTCCGTTCGGTGATCACTTTCTCCACCTGGCTCTGGGACATGAGCACGGTACAGATCTAGGCGGTCCCCAGGCTCTCTGGGCTCCCCAGACCATCTGGATGATCCCCGGCTCCCTCATCCCCCTCACCCATGCTGTTCTGTACCCAGGTGTAACAAATGATGTGGGTGCCCTGGGCTTACCGGAAAACCCAGGTCCCAGCTCAGCTATGCACTCTTACCTCATTTACCCACAGAACAGACGCTGTTTGGGCCACCCCATCGCTCTCTAAGGGTGGGGAGAGGATGCTGCACTTGGATGAGGCCCAGGGCACCCGGAGTCAGTGAGCGGGTCCTCACCTGGAGCCCTGCAGTCACTACCCCCACCCTGCTCTCCTCCAGAAAGCTGCGTGCCTAATGCCCGGCTCTGTCTCTTCTCATCCCTCAGAGCCCACCCCAGCATCGGGGATAACCAGCCCGAAGCCTCTAAACTTCTCCAGAGTTTAGTCCCATCCGCTAGATGCCCAGGGTCCGTGCGCAGAGCCAAAGGGCTGTCCTCACTGTCCCTTGGAGTCCCCCAGTTTTGAGACCAAGGCACAGGACAGGTGGAGGGGGCTGCCTTGTTCTCCCCGCGTTGCCCTCGAGGTCCTCAGCGTGGACCAGCCCGCGTCGCTGACTTACCTGCAGGGCAGAAACGGAGCCCGCCGCGGCCACCTGCTCTCGCTGCGCTCCGGAGCGCGGCGGCTCCGGGCTGGCCGGGGGAGGGGGCGGGGCCCTGGAGGGGCGGGGCCCGGGAGGGGGAGCCGCGGCCCAGCCCCTCCCTGAGTCGCGGTCGGGTCCGGTGGGCGGGTTCGTTCAGGTGGGCAGAAAGCGAGGAGAGCTTCTGGGCCACTAGGGAGGGTCTGGAGCTCTGGCTTTTTGAGGGCTGCAAAGGTAGGATGACTGACTGCGTCCTGAGGACCCCAAGAAATCCCCTACTTCGTCCAGTCTAGCCCACATGGCCCGGAGGCCTTGGCTCCCCATGAAGACTCTTCACCAGAAAAAGCAAGCCTAGGAACCTCTCGTGGCCTGAGTTCCGCCTTCCATCCTAGTTCAAGAACACTCTCCCAGCCTGGCAAGGTGGGTGCGAGATGGGTCACCCGCTCTAAAGTCAGGGTCCTCCATCCAGGAGTCAGCTGTGTAGGTGTCCAGGCCACTGAGGGGGCCACTAGGTGCCCAGGTCGTCTTTACCCTCCATCCATCTCTCCCTGCAACACTACCCCCTGCCCCCAACGCCAGCTTGGGCCCCTCAGCTGTCACCGTTTAGCCCTGGAATGACAGGCGTCCAGACTCCGTGCTCCCAGCCACATTCACGGCCATTGAGCTTAGCACCCCTGGGCCCCTGCCCCCCTCCCTCTGCCCCCAGTCGCTAATTTTATTGACCTGTAAAAGGCACGTTGCTGGCAGGGGAGATAACTGAAGGCGAAGGGGGAACGGATGGGCAGAAGACAGGCCCTCGGAGGCGGAGATGTGACAGCAGGGAGAAGGGTGATTCCTGGAACCAAGGCCAAGGGACACCTGAGATTGGGAGGAAGACAGGCCCTGGAAAAGCGGTACCCTCTGAGGCAATGGAGACCAGAGAGACTGGAACTGGAATTTCAGCCTCCATTAGACAAGAGACAGACTGGAGAAAGAAGGTGCTGGGGAAAAGAGAGGGCTTCATTTCCCCCGTCTACCCCTTAGGCAGGACCAAGGATGTAGCAGTGGGAAGGGGGTTAGATGGCGGGAAGGACCGCCATCCTGCTCTCAGATCTCTGCCCTAGCCCCCTCCCTTCCTCTTGAAGGTGACTCCTGCCTGCTGGGCCTCTTACTACAGAAATAGCCCTTTCCCTGAAGAATCAACCTAGATCTTGCCTCTCTTTCTCTTTCTTTCTTTCTTGTTAAAATGAGAACAGAAAATTTAGGCCTTTACAGCTTCCCCCACTCCCATGCTTACCTGAGCACCACCCCTCAGGTCCTGGATCTCAGCCTCTCCCCAGCCCAGGGAAGTGACCTGGGGTTAGGGGAGGATGGAGGGGGGCTGCTGGGGTTGGAGCCTCTAAAGAGGTGGGGGGGGGGCTTCACATCTGGATGGCTCTCAAATTTAGACTTGTGATGCCTTCTCCAAATAAGGTTACAGGAGAGCCATAAAGAGGGGTGGTTAAAAAACAAAACAACATTAAAAATATACCACGAAGCAGATCAGGGGAGTGGTTACTTGGGAAGGAGGAAACTTTTGAGGGTGATGCCTGTGTTCACTGTCTTGAGTGTGGAGGGTAGGTTAAAATTTATCAAACTGTATGCTATAAATATGTACAGTGTATTTTATGTCCATTATACCTCAACAGATCTATGTTTAACATACCGCATCTTTTTTTTTTTTAAGGTTTTATTTATTTGAGGGCGAGACAGAGATAGCGAGAGAGCGGGGGAACAGAGGGAGAAGCAGGCTCCCTGCTGAGCAGACAGCCCTATGCAGGGCTAGATCCCAGGACCCTAAGTCATGACCTGACTTGAAGGGAGATGCTTAACGAACTGAGCCACCCAGGCGCCCCACCACAACTTTTCTACAGCAATTTTCTACTAGTTTATTTTCAATCTATGAGGAGCCTCAAAAATAGAAAGAAAGGAATGTCAAGGGACCAAGGGAAACAGTGTTGATTGCTAGTAGAGTGTGGCCAGCTTCCCGCCTCAGTTTCCCTCCCAATTCCCCAACCCCTCCCTCCATCTAGTGCATTTGAGCGTCTGTGGGTGTAAGTTAGGGGGCCCTGGGGCCGAGCTGTGGCCCCCGAGCTGCTTCCTCAGCGTGGGAGTCTGAGCCAGCCGGGGTGCCCCAGGTTCGTCTGTGGCTGGTCCGCATGCCCCCCCCGCCCCGCCCGCAGATGATTCAGACGGGAGGGGCTTGGACCCAGGCACCCCCTCTCCCAAGACAGCGGTTGCCGCGGGTTCTCCTGCCCCCTGCAGCCTGAGGCGGGCACTGCAGTGACAAGGCGCTCAGTCCAGGGAGAGGTCGGCCAGGTTCTGGGCACAGTGCTGCAGGTAGTCAAAGTCAGGCACCGGAAAGGGCACGCGGGACCACTTCTTGGCCTGGACTCTCCCTCGGGGTGTTTCCAGAAGCATGCTGCGGACTTTGAGCGCCGGCAGCTTCACCGACTTGTAGACCATCTGCAGACCCCAGGCCTGACGGTGGAACGGAGGAGGCTGGGTTAAAGGATCACTGTCCTCAGACTGGGCTTCTCTCCTCAAGGTGGGGGATCCTTGAATGCAGGGCCTGTGTCTCCCACCTCAGAGCTGCCTCCCCGATCACGCCGTGGGTTCCCTAAGACAGCGGGTCGAGCTCTCTCCTCCGACTGGGGGCTCCTGGGGCAGAGCTGCTTCCCCCATCGCCGGGAGGGTGTCCTGATGACAGAAGGCTGGGCCTCCTCTCTCAGACTGGGGACTTCTGAAGACTGGAGTTAAGGGCCATGGCCCCTACACTTACCTCCCCACAGTTCCTGCAGTGAATGGTACCCCCAGGCCTCCAGTCCTTGAAGATTCTGTCAATGACCACAGCTGCCCGGGAGACACTGTAGTAGATCCTGGAGAGGAAGGGGAGTCAGTCCTCACGACCCCATCACCTCCGAGCTCACGCCCTCCTGCCTGCTTGGCCTCTACCTGGGCCTCGGGCTCTTCTGCCTGCCAAGAGGCACAGAGACTTCCCAGAGCCACGAGATCCGCCCTCCACTAAGCTCTGCCTGTGCGGCCTCACGGCGTGTCCTCTGCTCACGTTCAGGCCTCAGCACTGCCCACCTGGATGATTCTAACCGTCCCCCAGCTGATCTCCAGTCTCCTCCCTCCCACCCCATTCCATCCTCCCTCCCAACCCACACCATCCTTCCGCCAGCTGCAGGGTGATCATCTAAAAATGTAAATCTGACCTTGACGCTCCCTTGCTCAAAATCCACCCAAGACTCCTCACTGCTTATGGAACAAAGGCCAGACTCTCAGGCCGGACCTTCGCGGCTCCCCACGGGCCAGCCTGTCTTCTTCAGAGTCTCATCCTTCACAGTCCTTCCCACGCAAGCCAACCCGAGGCTGTGCTGGCATGTCATCCCCGCCTGGGCTCATCCCACCTTCCAGCCCCATCCATCGGGCAAGACCTAGCTGGAGTGCTGCCTCCGTAAATGAGAGAACCTGGTGTGCAGGTCCTCGGCCCAGCGGCTCCCTAATAAATACTTAATGGATGGATGGATGGACGGAGGGGGTGAGCTTACCCTCTAGGGGACAGGATAAGAGGATGGCTCAGGGACAACCAGCCCCTCTGTCTTCAGAGTAAGTGGGACCGGTTGGGGGGGTGGGGAGCCCAGTTCGTGGCCTCTCAGGATTTGGTGTCCTGAACTCCAGCTCTTGCTTAACCACACAGTGGCTGTGGGAGCCTGGACAAGTCATTTTGCCTCTCTGAGCCTCTGTTTGCTCACCTGCTAAATGGGGTGGTGATAAAACCGGTCTAACCAAACTCTTGAAAACACAGACTGGGTACTCGGTACTCATCAAGAATGTGGTGTCAGCTCCCCAGCCCTCAGAGCCCGGTCTGGATGGGAGGAGTTCTTGGTCCCCCATCATGCCCCTCCCTCCCTCTCATCCTGCCAGCCCCTTCCCCAGTCTCACGAGAAGTTGGGGTTCACGTTGACATGGTGGGCATCCTCCACCTTCCGCAGGTCGCTCCCGTGGCCCACGGCCACCATGCAGTTGACGCAGAGGAGCTGCACCTGGTCCGCTGAGAACTGCTGTCGCTGATTCTCCCGCTGGGCTGCCCGGGCCGCCCGCTTGACCAGGGCTGCTCGCTGCAGATCCCGGATCTGGAGTCAGAGCAGACACCGGGCAGAGCTGGGGCCACACAGGCCTGACCCCTGGAATGTGCTCAAGGTCTAAGGGCTCCCAAAGACCTCAGATCATTAGGACCCAGAAGGGACTTCCCTCGACCCTCCCTGGAGCTTCTAGAAGCAGCTCTGTGGAGAAATAATACAGAGCAGAGGCAATGCTGGGAGCAGGGCGAGCTTGGTTGCCGAGTCTCTGCCTCCTCTCTGGAGGATTCTGCGCAAAGCTGCTCCTTTGAATCTAACATGGGGCATCGCTAGGAATTATGCTGGGATAACGGGTACACAGGGACCGTCCTGGGTGAGGCTGGACGAAGGCGCCCCTGCCTCAGGGGAAATCGATTTAAGTCCTGCTTCTGGGCTTACTTTGTGTCTTTGCTTGTTCCCCCTGCCTGGTGCTGGAAGCCTGGTGAGGCAGCTCACAGATACACAAGGTATTTGGTGACGAGGCATTCTGGAGAAGAGCCACTGCCTTCCCAGGCAGCCCCACCCTTGGCTGCTACCCTTCCTTCAAACCTTCCCAGGTGGGCCACGTTAGCCCGCAGAGAAAGGGGGAGCAGGGGTGTGTGTGTGCAGCCAGAGACCTCCCAGGCAGAGCGTCCTTAGCCCCCCGGCCCACACGGCGTGCAGGGTGCACGCAGACCTTGGCCTGGTACTCGGCCTGGTCCATCTTCTGCACGGCAGCCACGGCCCGCTCCATCAACGTCTCCAGCGCCTCGTTGGTCAGCTCCCGCCGCAGCTCCCGACTGCCTTGGTTCGCCACGAATGAGTATATACTCTGACCAGCCCGGGCACGGCCCCTGGCCTGAGGAAGGAGATAGGGAGGGGCGTGAGTGGGCCTGGGGTCCCACAAGGACCTTCGAGGGCTGTTGGCGACACAGGGTCCGCGCACCTGGACCATGGAGATCTCGTTGGTCAGGAGCCCATAGCGCACCACCACGTTGCACTGGGGGATGTCCAGTCCCTCTTCGGCCACACTTGTGGCCACCAGGAGGTTCAGGGTGCCGACACGGAACTTCCGGATCACTTCTTGCTGGTCTCTCTGGGGTGGGGGAAGAGAAAGTGGATGGTACACCAAGTGGGTGGGTTGCCTGCCCTCCCGCCGGCCCAGCCTCACCTGGTTCAACAAGTTTGGCCCCTTTGGCCCATTTTCCTAGGGAGCCTGAGTCTCCACCGCTACCTCCAGGATCTTGCCCGTCTTGCCAGGTGACCGACCACCTAACCCCTAGCTTCCCTACAGATTCTCAAGGGCCCCCACCTGTCCACGCTAGGCAGTCTCAGGACCTATTCTCCAGCAACAGGCCCCAGTCCTCTGATGCTCTGTCCCGAAAACATCACTTACCTCTCCCCTACAGATCCCCCAAGCTTCAGCCTCTCTGCCCACAGGGACCCCCAGACTAGGAAAACCTTCAGTATTGGGGATCTCAGTGTCTGCTTCTCTCCCCCAGTTCTCTGCCCTCTGCCTGGGGAAATCAGTCCCCAGAGCTCTACCAAGACTATCCCCACCCTTTCTCCCCTAGGGACCCCCGCCCCGGCCCAGCTCCTGTCCTCAAAGCCCACACCTGGGTCATATGGGTGTTCTGGCTGCTGGTCCCTGCCCCGATCAGCAGGTCAGCCCTGATGTCCATGGTCTGCAGGCCCGGCTGCTGCCGGAGCCAGAGCAGGAGGGAGTGAGTGCTCTGGCGGGTTTGAGTGAAGATGATGCCCCGGGGGCTGTCGCTGCTCCCGAACTGCTCCCGCAGGATCTGTTCTAACATCTCCAGTTTGGGGTTCTCTGGGCTGCATGTTGCCAGGTGGGCCAGCTCATTCTTGTAATCTTGCAGAAAAGCCCAAAACAGAGACACAGGACTCAGGTCTGGAGGTGCGCAGGGCGTGCACGGGAGAGGGTGTGGTTCACAGGGACAGGATTGCCGGGGTAGACGGACCCTGAGGATATCTGCTCCTGATGCCCCCTGAACGGCACCAAGAGAACATTCAAGGACTCGCTCTGCCCACCCAGCCAGCCTGACACCAGGGGCCTACAGTACAGAATTCTTTGCAGACATACCTCTGACTTCTGCTCCCCAGAATGAACTCAACCTCAAATCTCTTCACAAAGATCCTCGCCCCGCCCCTCGGGCTTGCTGAGGCCTCTGGCCTTAAATGTCCCGCTCTGACCACCTCACTTTCCCAGGTTAAAGGTACCACACACCCTAGACTTTCGAGGGACAGTCCCCCAACTAAATGAATTAGTTTTCATGTCTATACAAACCTTCACAAATGAGGGCATATATCTTTTGTCCTATCCACGGCCTTGACTCTCAGTGAGAAAAACAGGGCCCCAGCACCCTCGGGGGGGCCCCTTCCCAGCCTGCGTCGGCGCCCGTTCCCTGTCTAGTCCAGTTGCCACGAGCCTCACCATCGAACAGCGCCAGCAGCCAGCGCTCGGCCTGCAGGACCTGGGTCTTGGTGGTGCGCTCCCTGTCGTAGAAATCCCGCAGCGAGTCCAGGGCGTCCACAGCACGGACCGTGTCGTGGACCAGCAGCGCGTCATTGTAGCGCCGCAAGTGGAGAGCATACACGCGGCGCTGCTGGAGGCCGGCCTCGGCCGCTGCGGACCGGCGGGGGAGCAGGGTCTGAGCCGCCACGCGCCTCCAGGCCTCCTCCCGCCCAGACTCCACCCCCCGAGGCTGAGCTCCGCCCCTAAAGCCTCCACCGAGGCAGGTCCCGGCCTCCTGGCCCTCGGCGCGCGGACGGCCCCTCTCACCAGCCTGGCTCAGCTCCACCACTTGCTGCTCATAATTCTGCGTCCCGTAGTCCTGGCTCAACTCGAGCATCTCCAGACGGTCGTGGATTCGGTCCATGATCTTCTTCAGTGTGTCCCCAAACGGGTCCTGGATGGGAAGAGGCCGTGAAGGGATTCCCATGCACATGGGAATGGGGGGCAATGAGCCCCCGGTGGGGGCGCTGATTTCCGCTTGAAGCCGCAGGGCTCCTGCTGCCACGTCGGTGTTTGAGAAGAGGGAGCTCCAGGGAGAAGCATACTGGGATGTGAAGGAGTCCCGGCTGGAGGCTGAGGTGGGGTTCCTGCACCTGGCTCCTGCTCTGCCTCCACCTGCTACGTGCCCTTGACCTCTGGCCTGAGCACAGCGATGTCTAAGACCTTGTACAGCCCTGTCACAGCAGACGCCAGAGTGTGCACCGCAGGACAGCCTCAGCACCAAGGGCCCGACTGTACGGTTTGCAAAGCACTCCACAGGGTTTCTACAGGTGCCGGCAGAGGCATCGGAGTCAAACCAAACAGCAGGCTGTGGCCTCGAGCTGTACCTTCCCCATTTCACAGAATGGAGAAATAGAGGCTCAGATAAATAAGCAAGTAACCGGAAGTCACAGAGCTCGTGGGGGTGGAGTCAGGGCTCGAAGCCAGGTGCCCTAACTTCACATCAGACCCCGCCCCCCTCGCATTCCACTCACGCGGCTGCGCCTGTGGCAGAGGTTATACTGTTTGCAGGGCTGAGGGCTGTGCTCCTGCAGGTGGCGGCGGTAGGTCTGCGGTGACATGATGCGCCACGTGTCCAGGTTGGCACAGAGCTGGGGCAAGAGAAAGGGGTTCACTCAGATGGGGGAGAGTCCTGTGAGGACAATGGGCCGAACTCTGAGACAGGATAGTCCCAGCTGCCACAGAGCAGGGCCACTGGAAGTGGGGATCCATTTACTCCACAAATATTTATTGCTCGCCCTCTCTGTGCCCAGGGCTGTTGTCGGTAGTGGGACTACAGACGGTCTTATTGTCAAGCTGGGGAGACAGAGGATAAACCAGCAAAGAATAACAGAATGGGAGGGTTTCAGATAGTATTGAGCTCGGAAGAGAATAAAATTGGATGACGGGACGTGACACAGTGCAGTGGGGGTGATCAGGGAAGACTGAGAGGAGGTGACATTTAAGCTGTTCCCTGAATGATAAGAAGGAGCCAGACAGGTCAAGTGAGGGGGGAAGGGCATTCAGGGCAAAAGGGATGGTGAGCACAAAGGTCCTGAGAAGGACCTGATATGCTCAAGATCCAGAGAGAAGGCTGGTGGAGTAGGAGTGAGGGGAGGATGCGGGAAGTAAGGCTGGAGAGGTAGGCAGGGCCCTGTCCCATGGAACAGAGCGACAGTAGAGAGAACAGAGGCTAATCTAAGCGCAGTAAGAAGCCACCCGAGGCCAGAGCTTAGTGCCTGGGAGGACCTCGGGGGGGGGGGGGCTGCTGGGCATGCGGCAGGCCAGGGGGGGCTCTGGTGGGGGCAGGGTCACAAGGGCCAAGCTGACCTGCAGGATGTGGTCAACAGCCCCCTCGAGCGTGGAGGCCCCGCCAGTGCCTGGGGAGGCTGTGAGACCCAGCACCTGGGGCAGGGGCCGTGTCCTCTGGAGTTTATGCTCTAGGTACCGGCTCAGGATGACGTTGTAGACGGTGTCTTTGTGCGTGTGGTGACACTCGTCCACCACGAGCAGGGAGAAGGCTGGGGACACATGGGCAAGGCTGTGACCTACATTTGCAAAGCCCTTCCTCCCCCATAAGTTTTTCTGCATGTAGCCCCCCCAGGTCAGCTCACTCCTTCCTCCTTTTACAACTTGCAGCCAGGCTCCAGAGAGCAGCCTCGGCCGGGGTGACTTACCTCCATTTGACAGATTAGTCAACTGAGGCTCAGCGGTGCTGGTTGGGGGGACTTGCCCAAGATCCTGCACTATAGCTAGGCCTACTCTACGAGGCTGTAGGCCAGGGTTTGGTGAATGGGGACCCCCTCACTCCCACAGAATGTCCCAACAGCTTCACGAGAAGGGGTGCCCCGGGGGCGGCCGGGAGGGGCCTCAGGTGCAGCCTCTCTGCCCTGGCTCCCAGCCCTCACCGTGGAGCTCCACGTGCTCCTCCTCCTCGGGGCTGGCCAGCGCCAGCTGTAGCAGCTCCGCTGTGCAGATGATCAGGTCATGGCTCCGGGCCAGGTGGCCAAAGCCAGCTCGTGGCCCCATGTCCCCGCTCAGGGTTGTAATGGCCCAGCGATTGTCCAGCATGCGGCTGAACTCCTCACAATGCTGGCTCACCAGGTGCACCTGCGGATGGAGAATGAGGTGGGGAGACGAAGCTGGCCTGGGGGCAAGGGGGATGGGGAGGAGGCAAGGTGACCCCCGCCCCCCCCAGGACTTGGCTGGGGACAGGAATGGGAGAAAAGGCAGGTGAGCTCAGAGACGGCCACAGCAGCCCCGGAGTTCTGGAAGGTTTGGGGAGACATCTGAGGAGCTGAGACCCCACCGAGGGGAGTGGGGGCTACTCACCCTGTTGACCAGTACAACCACCTTGGCTCTGTCCACAGTCTCGAGATGCCTCTTGGCTACATAAGCAGCCGCCCGCGTCTTCCCCGCCCCCGTGGGCAGCCACATGATGATATTCTTGCCCTCCAGGGCAGGCATGATCACCTCCCACTGGTAGGGTCGCAGCTCCATTCTGAGAACGGAAGGAGGGTCAGACCCCTGACCCACCTGGCCCCTTCCCAAGCCCGGCCCCCGCCCCACTCCTGTCGAGCCCAGTCTTGTGCGGAGACCTCCCCATCCCGCGTGAGGGAGGTGAGGCAGGGCCCAGATGGGATCGACGAGGAACCCCATCTAGCCCAGACAGGAGGCGGGCATACCACAAACTACACCTGGCTTCCCCCCTGCCCGTTCTTACCTACAACACCCGCCGAGAAGTGCGGAGCTGCCGCCCAAGCGCCCAGGGCACCCGCTTAGCTTAGCCCGGTGCCACAGAGCTGCACTGAAATTGAAAACAGAAACTGAAACTGAGGGAGGAGCCAACGCCGGCAGAGCTCAACCTTAAGAATCTCCCTTCCCCTTCTCCCCTCCCTGTCCCCCTCCGCCAGAAAAGCTGCTGGAAAGCACCTTTTCACTCCTCCGGCGTCCTGCTGGCCCCTCCCCCAAGAGCGGCATCTTGGCCACCCCGCCCCGCCTCCACTCCTTTTGAGCCAGCTGTACCAGGTCCACCCAGGGCAAGGCGGCCAGGTGGAGACTGGGACCCCTGCAGCCCCCACACCTGGACCAGAGCAGCCAGGAGTGGGGAGAAGTGGGGGCTGCAGCTGGGCACATGCCATCACCTGAGGAGCGTGGGGCTAGGGCTGGCTGGGGTGGCCTCAGCACCATCTGAGTTTTTTATTTTTAAAGATTTTATTTACTTGGGAGAGAAAGAGCGAGAGAGCACAAGCAGGGGGAGTGGCAGAGGGAGAGGGTGAAGCAGGCTCCTCACTGAGCAGGGAGCCCGACGCGGGGCTCGATCCCAGGGTCCCAGGATGACGACCGGAGCCCAAGACAGATGCTTCAACCGACCAAGCCACCCAAGCATCCCCATCCGAGGTTTAATAGGCTCTAGTTTTGCTGGAGGTCCAGGCGGGAACGGGGTCAACCTCCTAAGGCTGGGGCCCCTACCAAAGAAACAGTCACACAGAGAAAAAAAAAGGAGCTTTATTGTTCCCTCTGAGGGATTAATGCCAGGAAATAAATGGTCCCCAGGCCCGGAACTCCTGGGGGACAGACAGAACAGTGCAGGGTGAGGCACGGCCCCTCCAGTCCCAGTTGAACTTCCAAACGCTAAAGCCCCCTCCCTCAAGCTAAAATGGGCAGTCCTGACCCTTGAGGAACAGTGGGCCGGGTCAGGCCCAGGACTCCAGGACTCCACGGCTCTGGGGGGAAGGGCTGGGGGCCACCGGGGCCGGGCAGGGCTCACCCCCTAGCCACCAACCACTTTAGAGGAGCTGAGCCCCAGACCCAGGAGACCCCTCCCCAAGGTCAGATACAAGGAAAGCTTTGTCTGCAGGTGTGGGGGCGCCCGAGGATCCAGAAAGGGCTTCAGGGCCGAGGGCTGGAGTGTCTCAAACTGAGAGGCACGTGGGCACCAGGGCTAGCCCTCGCGACCAGATCAGAACCCGAGGTGGAGACATTCCAGGTCAAGGCTGCGGTCCAAAGCCAGAGACTACTTGTCAATGAGCCCCCCCTCCTTGAGCTTGAAATAGAAGAACTTCTCCAGGGCGCTGGCGCAGCGGCAGTACTCGCTGTCCGGGGGGTTGTACTCGCGGCAGTTGGCGATGACCCGCTGCAGGTCGGCCACGAAGAGCTTGCGGGTGACGTAGTAGCGGCTGCGCAGTCGCTCTGTCATGGTCTTCAGGTCTGGGGCAGCAGGACGTAAGGGCACGCTCTTAAGAGGCTGAGGAGAATGGGGCGGTCCGCCGGAGGGGCGCAGCCGACAGGGGGCCGTGGGGCCCAGGGAAGGCAGGGGCAGGAGCAGATTTGGGGGTGGAAGTGGAAGGAGGGGGTCGGAATGGAGCGTCCTCACCGATAGGGAAGCGGATGACCTCGTAGTAGTCAGGGGCCTCCGACTTCTTCACAGGCTCCATGAAGGGCCAGGCACTGGGGTGTGACTGGAGAGAAAAGCCGAGCTGGAGCCTGGCCCGCTGTGCCCCCCGCCCACCTGTGAGCACCACCCACCCCAGGAGGGGTCAGAGAGCCACAGCCACCGGTGCAGGCACCCCGAGGGGAGCCTGGTCTCGCACCTTGATCTGGGCCAGCAAGTTCTTGAGGGTTGTGTATAGCTGGTCTGGGTCCTTCAACTCCTTCCTGGGGCGAGAGACGCCACGTCTGAGGCCCTTGGTCCTTCTGCCTCCCCCAACACCCTCCCCCTCCACACAACACTCACCCCTTCTCCTTCCCCAGCGGCTTCCAGCCCGTCTCTCCTGAAAAATGGGGAGAGCAACCCTAAGAATTTGAGAACACACCCCAAGCAGGCTGCCCCCCCGCCCGCCCCGCCCCGACCCCTGCTCACGAATGCCGGGGACGCTCTCCACAGGGATCTGCCTCACACCCTCCTTGAAGCAGCTGAGCCCGGGGTAGACCTTTCGGATCTGGGCCTGTTTGCGCTCAATCAGCTTCTTGATGATCTGAGGGGAGGCAGGGTCTGAGGAGCCAACTCCAGCCCCAGCAGCAGCCCTCCCAGTGCCACAGTCAGAGGCCCTGCCCCTGAGTCCAGGCGCCTCGCCTCCTAACTGAGAGGCAAAGCAAGAACCAAGATCCTGGCCCATACCCACTCACACGTGCACATACGTGTGGTACACACCCACACACGGGGGCTCACCCCTCCGTGCACATGAATAGCCCCAGGGTTGTGTGTGCACGTGCGCGCACACACACACACACACACCTCCTTCTGCTTTTTGATGATGTGGGACAGTTCCGTGTAGGGGATCCGGGGATTCAGCTCACACTCCATCAACGTTGCACCCTCATAGTCCTTAATGTAGCCCAGGTAGCGGCTCTTGGGCACTTTGATGTCCTTGGAGAAGCCCTAGGGAGTGGACAGTTATGACCCGATCCCTCAGCAAGGCTCTTCCAACTTGAATAAACCTTCCCCCAGGAGTCCCCTGAGGGGCTGTGCAGGCCACGTCCCCTCTCCGCAGTTCCCGGATCGCCTTCCGTGGTAGCTGGTACAATGCTCTGCGTTGTGTGGGCTCGATTAATTTGTCCCTGGAGAGGTTCCAGGTCAGCTGCGCCTCCCAACCCACCCTCCAGAGCCTCCCAGTTCTTCCAGCCTGCCTTCCTGCCCTACAGGTCCCTACTCTTCACTGGGGCGGCCGCAGGAGGCAGGCAGATGGGCACGGAAGACTTCCCCATAGGTGCTGGATGGAACAGGGAACATCCCATCCCATCCCGTCCCCACCAGAGGGCCAGACAGAATGACCCCTGGACCCCGGCAGCAGGCAAGCGTGGGCTGAGGCGAGGGTCACCTGCTTTTTGAAGTAGCCAATGGCGTACTCGTCGGCATAGGTGAGGAAGTACAGGATGCTGTGTTTAATGTGGTACTCTTTCAGGTGGTTCATCAGGTGAGTCCCGTAGCCCTGGGGGGAGGGGCAGGGCTCAGCAGCAGCCCGGACGGAGAGAGCGGACTGGATAGGAGGTCAGGACAGCCAGGGGACCCGGGACAGGGAGGAGACAAGGCAACTGGCAGAGGAAGGGGGGGTCTGTGGGGAGAAAGGGAAGGCTACTGGGTTTCTAAGTGCTTACTCTGGGCTAGGTGTGGTGCCTGGTACTTTACAGGCCACCTCTCAGGTTAATCCACAAGGTAAAGTATTTTTATCTCCATTTTACAGAAGAAAAAACAAAACCTGAAACTCAACTATGTTAGGAAATGTGTCCAAGGTCAGCCAGCCAGCCATGGTAAGGCCAGCACTGAAATCCCAACCAGGAAGTTGCCGTCCACATGTCACTGGTTCCCAGTTCCTGGGCCTCAGAGTTAGGGGGAAAGGGGAGGAGGGATCACAAGGGCCCTACTCATTTCAAATCTGAACCCTGAAGACAGCGCGTCTCCCACACACATCAAGACCCAGGGGCACCATGCAAATCTGGGTTACATAAACCAGGAGAACCAGGGACCCTACCAGCTGTGGGTTGTTGTCTGTTGTGCCAATTCAAGGACAGAACCCAGGACTAGCATCCAGCGCAAGGCTAGTGTAAAAATTATTAACTCCTTGGTATATGTGAATGTTCTCGTAATGAAGGAGACTCAGGTCCATTTAAAAGCATTATTGATAGCGGCGCCTGGGGGGCTGAGTCGGTTAAGTGGCCAACTCTTGATTTCAGCTCAGGTTGTGATCTCAGGGTTGTGAGATGGAGACCCGCACCGGGCTCTATGCTCGGCAGGGAGTCTGCTCAAGATTCTCTTCCTTCCCTCTCCCTCTGCACCTCCCCCCCGCCCCGCTGCCGTTTGTGTGTTCGCACGCTCTCTCTCTCTAAAACAAAAAAATAAATCTTAAAAAAGAAAAAGATTTTGGGACTCTTTGTCAGTGTTTTCGTAATGCAGTTACCAAAGGACAACTGCCACCTTGTGGGGCTGGGAGGAACTGCCTGGCCACTGAAAGAAGGGCTGGAGACTGTGACTCTGACCCAGTCCAAACTCAGGAGCAGGCGGTGGGATGGGGCTGGGGCCAGGAACACACACTCACCTTGACCTGCTCGTTTGAGGTAACAGCGCAGAAGACAATCTCTGTGAAGCCCTGAGTGGGAAACATGCGGAAGCAGATCCCCCCGATGACCCGCCCATCCTTGATCAAGGCCAGAGTCTTGTGCTTCCTAAGGGGAGAGGGGACAGGTCACTGCCCCCACCTGTTCCCCAAATGCTCCCCAGGTCCTTACAGCCCTGGAGGCCAGGGCTGTATTTAGTGCCAGGAGCAGAGGAGCAAGTACTCCCACAGGTTGAGGGGGTGGGGGCCGAGGACGGGGGCTGCCGCCGGGGTTGGGGCACTTCTGGGGACGCACGGGTCGAAGACGAGGCGGGCGATGTACTCCTTGGGCATGCGCGGCAGCTGGTGGGAGAAGACGTTCTGCAGCCCCACAAGCCAGAGCAGCACCCGCCGGTTGGCTTTGGGTGTCAGCGAGTTGCCGATGACGTGGAACTCGATGATGCCGCGGCGCTCCTCCAGGCGGGCCGTCTCGTCCCGGGCTGCGTTGGCCGACAGCAGGCTCGTCTGGGCACCAGAAGAGAGGTGGTAAGCTGGGGCCTCAGGCTGGTGAGGCCCCCTCCCCACGCTGTTCAGTGAGCGAGGCTGCCCACCTCAGGCCCCAGCATGGCGGCAGGGTCAGTGATGGTGAGCATGACCTCGTTGACCAGCTCCATGGGGATGTCGCCCATGACACGGAGCCGCTTGGCATCCTCCAGGGTCAGGTTCTCCGGGAGCTTCCTCTTCTCACCTGCTGGGAAGGTTGGCAGGGTCTCCGGTGGACAGCAAGAGAGGTGAGGGGAGGGCTGAATGAGAGTCAGAGGTCAGGGGTCAAGCACCCACCTGGCATGGGCTCAGCCCCTCCGGAATCCAGGCTCAAGGAGCTGTTGCTGCCCCCACCCATGGTGGGGCTGAAGATGGGGGCACTGGGGACAACTGCCGCGCTGACCGTAGCTGAGAGTGAGAGAAATCAGGGGATGGGGGGGTCAGAAGTGGTGGTGAGTCCCCAAAAGGGATCCCCAGATACCCTGATGCATGTCCCCACTGCTGCCATCCGCAGTGCCTCTTCCCCAGGGGAGGGCTGAGCTCTGCCAGGGAGGCCAAGCCGAGAGACTGCTGGCGCACATACCCGGCCTGGGCACCAGCTGGGTCCCCTCTGAGGGTGGCATGGTGAAGCCGGACTCCCAGATCGGAGAGTTTGCCCCATAGATCTCCTCCTCCAGCATGGACAGGAATCTGTGGGGAGGGTACAGTCTGTCTCGCAACTCGGTCCTCCAACCAAGGCAGCAGCCTGGACGAGACACCAGAAGAACTGGAGGCAGGTCAAAGAGGCCGGGTTGTCAGGGAACTGGGAGCCAAAGAACAGAGAAGCCTTCAGACTACGGGGAGACACAGTCTCCGGCCTCTTGGGAGCTCCTAGTCAAAGGCAGAACAGGACAATCCAGGACAGAGATCAGAGGCGCAGTTCACCATGGTGTATAGCACAGGGGGACACGGTCTGAGCTGGTGCCATCCTGAGCTATCCGGCCAAGGGCACGAGTCACCCTGGGCCTCAGTATCCCCTCCTGCACCTCCTATTCCCAGCTGCGGGAGAAGGATCATTGAAAGGCCTGCATTAGTCAGTGAAGGCTTCTTAAACTGGGTAGCTACGAGCAAGGTTTAAAATGAGAGGAAGGTGCAGCAGAACAGAGGAAACTCTTACAGAAAGGACTACAATAGGGGTGGAAATTGGTTTCACCTCAAGCGTGAGCTCTGGTTTCTTGGCACGCTGTGCTGGGAAGGACTCTGAGGCCATGTCCAGGCCCCGTGGGAAACAATTAGTCACATCTACCAGGGGCGTGGGCAGGGGTAATGTTAGCACTTGGGCCATGTACCTGCCATCCCCAGACTAGTACACGCAAAGGCAAACCAGCAAGTTGCATCTGGGCCCCAGACAAGTCTGCCAGGTAGACCCCCAGATCCCAGAAGGCTCATGGAGGGGAAGGAGGGGCCATGCCGGGAAGCCTTCCTGGAAAAAAGGGGACAACAGGGAGGATGTGAACTTGGGGCAGAATCCTGCTAGCCAGAACGAGCCTTACTTTGGGAAGTGGGTAAGGATGAGGGTCCTCTTCTCAGGCACCAGCTTGTCCTTCTCCACCCGGAATTTCTCCAGCAACTGCCGCCGGGTCACGGTGAAAATGGAGCGGAGGAGGCTTCGCCCAAAGATGTGAGTGGTCTCGTAGCGGGGGAGGCTGTCACAGCTCTGGGGCACGTGGCAGTAGCAGAGCCATCTGCGGGCAATGGGGAGGTAGGATGTGAGAACGGAGACGCTGGACCCAGGCTGGGCCTACCAGCCTCCCCCCTGCTGGCCTCGGCTTGGCCTACCTGGTATAATTGACCTTGTAGGTAGCCACGTCCTCGGCCTGAGACCGCTGCCGAAACTGGGCAGGCGTCTCAAGCTTCCAGTAGTTAAGGCAGAGCAGGAACATCTTTGAGAGCTCAAACATCGTCTGCCGCTCCCGAGGAGCCAGGTGACTAAACTTGTACTGCACAAAGTTCAGCACGCCCTAAGGAGTGGGCAGGGAACAAGACCAGGAAGGAGACGTGAGCAGCCAGCCGGGGTTTCTTACCCAAACCTGGTGCTTCCTGAGGGCAGGCTCAAGCTCTCCTCTCGCTCTGGGGCTCTCTGTAAAGAAAAACCCTGCCCCCTTCCTACCCCCATGCCCATCTTGAGCCCAAAACATCCTCCCTTCTCTGAACGTGTCCCTTGTTCTCAGCTTGAGGAAGATGGGGGACACAGGCTCCTCACTCCTCCAAGATGCCCCCCATTCTCTTACCACCTTCCTCACCCCACCTGCTCAATATTAGGCTTCTCAAATGGGGGACTGCCCAGGGAGCCCTCCACCACCGGCCGGGTCATCTGCAGGATGCATTTCCGCAGGAGCTAGAGGAAGAGGAAGGGGGAGGAGTACGGGTCAGTGGAGCTCGGAGCTGTAGACACCCCAGCCCCATCTCCTCTGCTCACTCACACTCACATGGATGAAACTCACCTTGAAGAGATAGAAATAGACCTGCTTAGTGTCTGTGTCCTCTTCTTTGTGAACAGACATAAACAGATTCTCCACGTCCACCACCATACCCAGCAGTCGGTTAATCTCATCCTCTGACACATTCTCCAGGTGGGACACATGGTCAGCTGTAGGAAGGATAGGTGGTAGGGTTGGAAAGAATGGACACATCACCAGAGCTCCCGCCCCTCTTCATCACCAGCCAATTTACAGCCTCAGTCCCTCCAACCAGTGTGACCAGCAATGAGAGTGGCTGCTCCTACGTCAGTCCTTGGGTGGACCCTGTCTCTTCTGGGCTGGCAAATTTCCTGTCTCTTCCCTTGGGAGAATACAAGCTCCCAACCCAATCCCTCCTTAAGGAGGCATTTTAGGTTCCACAGAGAAGGCTCTGTGGCACTTAAATCATCCTGTCCAAGCGGGACCCGGCACCTGCCCCCGCCCCAGCTCCAAGGGCACTACCTGCCTTACCCAAGGGGTGCTCACAGCTGCGGCACAGTTCGCTCAGGTTGGCAGCTGGCTGCTGCAGGTCCATCCGGGGTGCAGTGGGGGGCTTGGGGTTTTTCCAGCCATTACACTTACAGGTTTCATTGGCCTGGCGGCAGAAGACTCAGTCAACAGCCCTGTAACTGGGATGGGGAACCCATCCCCAGCCACAGATGTGCCCCCATTCCCACCCGAGCCCTGGGATGCCCCAAGCCCCGCCCCTTCTCACCCCAGGCCCCGCCCCCACCTTGCAAGCCGAGAAGACCCCTAGCTTCTCAAGCTTCTTGGCGCGCGGCAGCCCCCGGACTTGCGCCTTCCTCTGGCTGGCGCGCTGCTGCTGGCTCAGACCAGGTCGAGCCGGATCCCCTCCGCTCCCGGTCCCCCCACTTCCTACCCCGGGACCCCCAGTCCCTGTGCTGCCGGCTGGCGCTGCAGCTGGGGCGGGGGCTGGTGCCGGAGTGGGAGCCGGAGTCGGGGCTGAAGCCGGGCTGGGGGCAGGAGTCGGAGTTGGGGCAGGGGTTGGAGACTGAAGGGGACGGGGCTGCGTAGCCGGAGCCGGGGTCGAGGCCTGGGAAGGTTCCGCCATGGCCTCCCCCGCAGCGGAGCGCGGCGCGGCGCTCCCAGCCCTAGGGCCGCATGGGCAACCGGCGCTCAGTGCGCAGGCGTCGCTGCGCCGGAGCATGATGGGAGTTGTAGTCTTCTGCTGCTCCCTTCACTTCTAGCTTCCAGACTTTTCTGTCTTGTCTCTGGGTCCCAGACCAGCAAGTGAAGCCTGAGCCATTAGCCCAGATTGGCTCCTCCTCACTTCTAATCTCTCTTTGAAGGCTTCCGGGATAGTGAAGATTGCTGTTTTCTTGGGGACTTGGAGAAACATCTGAGAACAGGCTTCTGTTGAGGGGAATCGTAGAATCTGCCCACCTCCTAAGCCTGGGGGTAGAAGTGCCGCCCTGGGGTCTGTAGTTGTGTTGGTTTCCCGGCATATTCCCTCCCACGCCCACCCCGACCCTGTCCCACACATCTGCAGACGTAGAATTGTAGCTACAATGGAGATTAAGAAGCAACACTTCCATTTCCTGACCCCTGAAGTGGTTACATGGCTGTGCTCTGTGGGATAATTCCCTTGTACTCTTCGGGGCACTTTTTAGTATTACGTTATACTTCAGCAATAAAAGATTATTGTAAAAGCACTGAGCGCCAGAGGATGGCCATGGTCACGAAGCAGGCTACGGAGATGAGGAGGAAGTAGAAGTATGCGAGCGCACGTCCTGGTGTATGCGAATGGCTCTCCCCCTAACGCTGTGGGCATCTCGAGGGCAGGCCCGCGTCTTCGTTTTGTCCCGGAGCCCAGCCCAGAGCCTGCCACGATAGACCCGCGCTCTGACGCATGACGGAAACCAGGGAGTCGCGTTCACCTCCCAAGCCCCATGTGTCACAGGATTGTGCTCAGAGAAAGGACGTTCGGAGAATGGAAGACCCCACGGTCACACCCCCTTGGCTCTGTTCAGGGGACACAATCCGTCTTGTCCTCAGGCCCAATATTTGGAAGGGCAAGAGCCCAGCGGCTCCATCTCTCTCTCTGCCCTGTGCTGGTGAGCGCTCCAGGGTCGGGCTCCCGCGTCGTCCTCCGCAGGTGGGTCACCGCCCTGAGCTGGAGAAGGGCCTGAGAAAGGGGCAGGAGCCAGGGTAAGAGCAGCAGCGGCGGGCCAGGGCGGCTGACAACCTGACCCGTGGAGTCAGGACTCGCGTGACTGGCCGCCCCGGCCGCAGGGGAGCCGAACCCGGCTGCTCGCAGCGGGTCGCGCTAGGGCCTCTGGGTGGGGGTGGGGGTGCGGTATGCGTCGCCCGCGCGCCCAGCGCCACGCCCAGCGCCTCGCGCCCTTGGACAGCAGTTGCTCACTCGGATGCAGCGGGTCGGTAGCGGTCTCCCCAGCGGGAGCCAGGTGGCGTCCCGCAGTCCCAGCGTGGCCCTCGCCGAACAGAACCAGGTGGCCACGCTGCCGGTACAGCTGCTCAGGGACGATGGGGTGGCTGCGCGGAACAACGTCCACGCAGAGGATGGCTTCCAGATGAAGGTGGATGCCTACGGCTTTACCCCCGAGGAGCTGGTGGTGCAGGTGGACGGCCAATGTCTGATGGTGACCGGCCAGCGGCAACTGGAGGGCTGCAGCCCGGATGGGGCCGGCTACCGCGTGGCCCAGAGGGTGCACCGGCAGATGCAACTACCACCGGACCTGGATCCCGCCTCCATGACCTGCAGCATGACCCCCTCGGGCCAGCTGTGTGTCCGAGGCCCCTGCCAGGCTCTGCCTTGCCCTGAAGCCCAAAAAGGCCCATCCCCGAGAGTCCGGGGCCGTAGCTCTAAGAAAGGCCAACCTAGCCTGACCCAGTAAACGACCCCCGTAGCGTGCAGCAGCAGCCTTGGTGTTCTGTGGTCTTTTCGCGGGGTTGGGGTCAGAGGTTGAGGCATAACGGAGGTAGAGAGAGGGCCAGTGGAGGGCCCAGGGAGGCAGGAAAGGCACTTTAAGGTGGTGGTGCACCAAGAATCGGGCCTCTGGGACCCTGGGAGAAGCTGGGGGGCTCAGTCGACCAACAGACCAGCCCCAGGCGGCTGACAGCAGCATCTCCAGCAGGGAGCAGCAGAGGGCCAGGAGGCCCGCAGGGGCATGAGACTCCACAACCAGCAGAGGGCCCTAACAGACCAGGGACCAGAGAGATGGCTTGCACCTCGTGTGGGGCGGAACCTTGGCCTCATGACCAGCCCAAGGTTCCAGAGGTCACCTGGGAAGAGGGTGAGAGGACCCAGTCCTTCACAAGATACAGAATAACCAAAAAACCCCAAAGAGGTTGTTTCTGGTGTTTCAGAGACCAACTATTTTCAAATACAAACTGCACATCACCCCAATGTAATCTGGAGGGGGCGGGGGGAAGGAAAATGTAGGCCCCTCAACTTCAAACTTGGTGAGATTCAGCCCCAGGTCACCCTCACCCCAACCTCACCCCCTAGAGCTGGTACCAATAAGGACCTCTTTCTCTTGGTTACCATGACCACCAGCATCCCCTCACTTTAGGGGCAGGATGGGGGGAAGCCTTTGTTCCATAAGATTCAGTGGTTCATTTTAAATTAACTTCAAGCTAGAGTGGATATGCTCTGATAAACTCTGCCAGAGAAAGACAAGGAAGACAAGTGGGAGGTCGATCGATCGGCTGACTATATTGACAAGATACTGATTGGTTACATGTTGAAGAAAACATACAATACAAAATACAGAAAAAGTTGGTTCCATCCCCTCCCACTCCCCCCCCCCCCTTACCCACCCACCCCCAAATACTCATCATCGTGATTTGGTCAGAACAGGGCTCAGAGCCAGAGGTCAGGGTGACGGTGGGGGGTGGGGGTGGGCAGGTTGTGGGCAATGGGTTGGTGGCTGTCACAATAATGCTGTGGTAATGCTGTGGTTTCTCTCCCAGCTGTGAGTCAGGGGGTGAGTGGGGGATGCAGCCTGATGACAGCCAGCTGAGGGGAGAGCTGCCTCTCCCTTCCCTCACCCCTAGGGCCTGCCCCACCACCCAGAACCAAGCCCACCCCAAACATGGTAAGGATATGTATGCTCTTGCTGAGTCTGCTAATCAGCAAGAGGGAAAGAAGGGTAACTGCTCCAGCCCCCACCTCCCCACATGTAAGGGTAGGGGGAACAGGGGCACGTGGCTACTACCAGCAAAGGAAGAGTGGGAGAGCAGTAGAAAGGGCTGGAAGTGGGAAGAGCAGAAGATCATATATATTAAAAAAGTGACTTAAGACTTAAAATTGAATTAGTATTTGTACAGAAAGGTGCAGGTGGAATAACTCACTCCGGCCTATGATCAAAATTCTATGGAGAAATCATGGCAGACCCCCTCCCCCTGCCCCCACCCCCACCCCAGTGGTAGCCCGAGTCGTTAAGTGCGATTGGTTAGAGTGGATTCCAGTCGGGTCGGTCAGGCGGAGGAGGTGGGGGCAGTGGGCAGGCAAGGGGGGCTCAGTTGCTGCAGCACTGGCTCCGGCTGGCTGGGTTGTTCTCCTGGAGGTCCACGCCTCGGTTCCGGCTCGGAGCACCAGCTGCATTCTGGGGCTCATTCTTGGGAAGCTTCTTCGCTGTTTGGAAGAGGAGGGGGAAAATGCATTTGTGGGGGTACCCCAACGCTCTTCCAAGTCCACTTGAGTGGAAGCTGGCCTTTTTACCACCCAATGTGCGATAACCCATTGAGCACTTTGCTTCTATGTGCCACGTGCTTTCTGAGTGTCTCAGGAAACTGAGGCAAACAGAGGTTAAATAACCTGCCGAGGACCCTAGAGTTAAGGAATAAAACAAGGACTGGAACCTGGGCAGGATGACTCGCTACAGAGCCACATGAGCCTAAAAATCCTAAGCAGTAGGTTAGGGGGAGGGTCATGTAAGGCTTTAGGTGGGTGATAAGCTAAAGGGTCAGCAAGTAAAATGTTGAGACTTTGGCCCCAGGCTTTAGAAACTTCTGGGGTGAACTATCTATATCTGGGAATCAGATAACGGGACCCTACAGACCTACAACATACTACAGACAGGCAAGTGATAGGACCCTGGTCAGGGGAGGGGAGGGGAGGGGAGAACTCACCTATTGCCATGAAAATTTCATTCACGTTCATTGCAGTCTTTGCTGATGTCTCCATGAACAGCAAACTGTTGTCGTCTGCATAGGCCTGTGCTTCCTGATTTGGATGGAGGTGAGAAAGTGAGTAGGAGGGAAATGATGACAGTTGGCAGGGGCCAGGGCCCAGGATAAAAATCTTTCCTCATCACAGTCGCCTTATACACAACAGAGACAACGCAGGGGTTTTCAGGCTGAGGGCTCTCCTGCCCTGGGTGCCCCCCACCCCTGCAGACACCTGCACCATAACCCCAAGGCCCCCACTTCACGTCCAGCACCTTTCAGCTCACAGACACTGGCAGATGTTTTGCTCAGGTTTCCCTAGGTCCATTCTGCCTTCCTGCTCTTCAAAAATCACTAAGCTAGGAAATACTTCTAGAAACTTATCCCACAAATGCACTCGCACATTTGGGAAAAGCACAGAAAAGTGCGGATGTTGACTGCAGTGCTGTTTCCAGCCTTTCGATATTACAAACAACCTAGAAGTCTATTGGTTAGGGCCTGGTAAAAAACGCAGTGTGTAGAGCACACTCTGATCTATGTAGAGAAAGGGACTCAGGGCAGCTGTGGGGCTCAGTCGGTGAAGTGTCTGCCTTCGGTTCAGGTCATGATCCCGGGGTCCTGGGATTGAGCCCTGTGTTGGGCTCCCTGCTCAGTGGGCAATCTGCGTGCCCCCTCTGCTCCTCCCCCCACCAGCTCGTGTTCTCTACCCGCCCTTCTCCCTTCCCCCAATCTCAAATAAATAAATAAAATCTTAAAAAAGGGGGGGGTTCATATACATGTGCACATTTCTAGAAAAATGAGAAACTGATGAATTTGGGGGAAGGGAGACTGAGTTTCTGGGTTAGGGATTTACATTTCGTTCTATATACCTTCCTGTACTATGTAAATTTTACCCGTGCATGTATTATGTGGAAAAAAGTAATTCTTTTTCAGTACGTTTCATTAAAAAGTCAGTTTACACAAAAACTAAGCAGCAGCTTCAGCGATCCTTATGCATACACATGTCACCAACCAACGAAGAACAAGGAGAGGCAGACAATTGCTTTAGGCCCATGTTCAAGTCGGGAGAGGACAGCAGATAAAACTCCCCGGCCTCCTGGCCCGTCACGAAGCAACGGAGCAGCCCAGGCTGAGCTGCGGGTGGAGCTGGCTCCCTCCTCCCTGCCAAGTCCCGTCCATCCCCACACCTGGAATTCCACAGCTCTCTTGCTGGCCAGGTCCGCCTTGTTCCCCGCGAGCGCGATGACGATGTTGGGGCTGGCCTGCCTCTGCAGCTCCTTCACCCAGTTCTTGGCCCGTGCAAACGTATCCTGGGGAGACAAGGCCGGAATGTCAAAGAGACAGAGGAGGCATTCTGCTCAGGGCCACTCACTAGAGAAGCTTGAGCTGGCAGAGCCAACGTATCTAAGATGTCACCGCCCTGAAGATTCTGGTGAGACACCCCCAAATGACAGAGGAAATCTGCCCACATCCCATCCAGGAACAAAGTGTCGAGAAGTAAGGGGAAATCTTTACTGTGTTGGTGATGTCATAGACCACGATGGCAGCCTGGGCCCCCCGATAGTACATGGGGGCCAGGCTGTGATACCGCTCCTGTCCAGCTGTGTCCCAGATCTCAAATTTGACTGTTGTGTCGTCCAAACAGACCGTCTGTGTGAGGAAGGCCGCTGTAAGAGAAAAGGTGGTGTAATAAGGCAAGAAGGAACTCAAGAAGCCACCCCCGCATATCTCGAGTACTCTGTCTGGGCTCTGGCACTTAGAGGCCCTCTGCTGAGATGGGCCCAGAGAAGCCAAAGCAGGCCCGAGCAGGGTGGGTGGAGTCTGTGTTTTCCTGTCACGTGTCGAGGGGGCAGGGGGCTGCACAGGCTGTACAGACCCACACTAGGCAAGGGCAGAAGGGAAGTCAGCCTGCACTTGAGCCATTCTGGGAGCACTCTCTGAGGAGGAATGTGACAAGGGACAGGAGAGGCAAAACCCAGGGGAAAACGGACTCCAAGCACAGAAGGGTGGACACCCACTCCTCCTCCTCCTCCTCCCTCCCCTCACAGAGAACAGTCCAGCTGGAAACCTCCACAGTCCCTCAGTTTGCTCCAGCCCAGGGGTGTTACTGGCCTTCGGTTTCCTGAGGACACTGTCACACACTTAGCTACACTGGGGACGCCTGAAAGTACACGCTGTTCCACTGCCAGGCGGAGGCTGGGTGGCTGGCTTCCCAGCTGCCCCTGCCACCTCCAGGCATGCTGGCTAGCTACCACCCCCAGCTTTGACCTTGGCCCATTCCGGATTGGCCGCCCTGTGGTTCGACCTTCAGGGAACACAGGGACCCTATCTTTGGCCCGAGGAGACAAGGGACCCTGTGGTGCCTGTGCATATGCTTCAGAGGAGGAGTCCCAAAGCTGGGAGAGACACGGGGGAGCCCCCTGCACCCCGGGACGCAGCAGAGGATCCCAGAGAGCCCTGAGTGGAAGCCTGTTCTCCTTGTCTGCCCTCCCCCCACCTCCATGAGGGGCCTGGGGACTGCCTCACTTCCCTCTCACAGCTCCCGACTTGAGTGCTGAGGAGGCAGCAGAAGACTGCTGACACGGCCCATTTAGCTTCCAGCTGCCTGGAAACCTCTTACCAAGAGGGTAGAGAAAGGATGACTCAAGCCCAAGGTCGGCCCTGGTCCCTCAAGGTCTGTCCCGGCCACTGAGGCAGGGGACTGAGTCCAGACCATTACATGCTAAACGCTGACTACTGGGAAATCAACCACGGGCTCTGAGCTCAAGGGTAAAGGTCAACTTCACTGGCCCACTCACCAGGCCATTTCCCCATTCTGGAAAGTAGGAGAGGCCAGGACAGATGCACTCCCTGGCACAGTAAGAAGGACCCTCACAGATCCAGACCCAGCCTCTCCCTTCCCAGAGGCCAGGTCAGTGGAAAGGTCTTTGCCAAGGCCACCCAATAATCTAGTGGTATAATTAGGAGAAGCAGCCAGTTTTTGACCACGAGCTAAGTTTTAATGGACGACTGCTGGGACTCTGGCAGGGAGACCAGCTGTCGGATTCAATTCCAGAGCCCAGGTGAGGAAGAGGTGCTGCCGCCCCCCGCTTGTTCAGTCTCTCTGGGCAGGCGGTTCCCTTCTCCTCGAGGCCAAGGCATTTCGCTGGCATTCCTGAGGCCGCCCCACTCCCTTGTGCCCACTCACCTCCAATTGTGCTCTCCTGGTACTCATGGAACTGTCCCTTGACGAAGCGGAGGACGAGGCTAGATTTGCCCACCGCAGACTCCCCCAGCAGGACCAGCTTAAACTGACAGATCTTGTTCCCAGCAGCTGGTCCGTTGGGTCGCGCTGCACCTCCCCGACCCGCCATGGCCCGTCCTGCTGTCGTGGTACCAGTGAGCGTGCGGTGGGGGCCGGCGCTGTGCGAAGAGGCACTTAGTGAGGAGGGAGACCTCCAACTGCAAGAGAGATCAGCGGTACTGGTCAGTCCGGAGACTGTTGCACGGTGAGGCCTTCTTAAGTCACAGGTCTCTCCCTTTACCCTCCCCGAGGGACCGGACTACCTCCCCTCCTGCCAACTCCCAGACCCCCAGGCCCCAGGAGTCAGCAGAAAAGCCCTAGCTAGGATGTCCTACACATCTATTTGCTCTACGATCATCTGAGCAGTGGAAGTGGTCTTCCAACTTTACGCTCATGGTTCTGAGCAAACATACTGACTTCCCAATCCCAAATATGTACGTGTGCATACAAATTAAACACACACAGGAGAATGAGCATATGGCAGCCTGGTGACAGTTAACAGGCTCCTTGGGGTACCAAAAAATCACCCAGGAAAATGCTAGGATTTAGGTGAACAATGAACTTGTGGTCCGGCAGCTAAGATCACTGCCCACCTCTGCGCAAAGCCAGAGTGGGCGGTGAGGCTGACCAGGGCACGGGGAGTCCCATTAGAGAGCTCCTCCTCAGACAAGGTGCTTGGCCAACCTTGTGGGCACTCAGGGACCAGGGCCTGGCCAGGGCAAGTTGTTATCAAAACAGCCATTCTGTCCTGCCATCTTTAGAAGGACCGACCAACTTCCTCAGTCTGAGTCTGGACTGGGATCAGAGCCTCATTTCGCTCCTCCATCCTGAACCTCTTCCCTCAGTTCGCTCGTTTGTGATGGGCCAGAAGTCTCATACACATTAAAACACAAAACACACACAACACCAAACACACACCAAAGCCAGAGAGCTCCGCTGGCAGTCGGAACAGCTGCCAAATTTCCCTTAGGAACAGAGACCTCGGTTCCATTCTCTCCTGGCAGAGGCGGAGGGTGACGCAGAGAAAGAGCTGGGGAGGTATGGGAGGGCACAGACAAACAAGGGACACCGAGGCCTGCACCCCCAGCAGCTGGTGACAGCTTAGTCACTGTTAGCGACAGCTTTGGAGGCGCACAGAAGGATGAGGAGCCCATCTTCGGAAGCCTCTAGAAGACTTCTACTAAAAAATACCAGAACATATACACAATGTTTTACAGACGAGCACTGAGAGGAGGTATTTGGTCCTGACCATCCATACAGTGTCTGAACCTAAGCTGGAAAGAAGTTTTGATTCGACTACCCTTGGCATAACGGAGTCAATGCAGAAGGAGTCTGTAGAGCCAGATCCCAAGTCCAGCCCTGACCTGCCCCCTGAGCAAGGGGGGTGCACTCCCCCCCAGTCAGAGGGCGGGAGCGTGAAGGAAGAGAAGGATAGATGGGCTGTGCTCACGCAAGAAGCTGACAGCAAAGGGCTTGCTTTGTTCAATCTGAAATCCTCTTTCACACCTCTGTCCTCCTGGCAACTCATTTAAAAAGTGAGCTTCAGGAAGAATGATTCACTAGCCAGGAACAACAGTTTCCTTTCTGGACTGCGCCAAAGGAAAAGAGGTTTGAAATGGGAGCCACCTCTTCCCCAAGAATACAGGAAGGCACTGGCGGGGGGTGGGGGGTGGGTGGGTGGGGGATCTCGATGAGGGACAAGAATTGCTAGTTCTACCATATTTTACAGTTTATGGCGTTCTCTTTTCACCTCTGTCACTGATGTTTGCCAGACTCTATGGTCCTTTGAGGCAGGGTCTGTGCTTTCGGCTTTTTGGCTTCTTTTTTCTTTTCTTTTTCTTTCTTTTTTTTTAAGATTTATTTATTTATTTGAGAGAGAGCGAGCAAAGGAGCATGTGCTCACACGCCTGGGGGGAGGGGCAGAGGGAGAGAGAGAATCCTCAAGCAGACTCCTCGCTGACCACGGAGCCCAGCGTCAGGCTCGATCCCAGGACCCTGAGATCACCACCTGAGCCGAAATCAAGATCCGGCCCCTTTAACCGACTGAGCCACCCAGACTGCCCGAGTGCTTTGGCTTCTTCGAGAGCCTTCCTCACAAGGCCTACGTACAGACTGGGAATTCAGAGTGCTCACCAAGGAAATCATTTCCAGAGACAGCTAGCATTTACTGAGTGATTGCACAACCATTATCTCCCTTAAGCTTTAAGACAATCTCCCATTTTTTCCAGATAAACAGCCTAACGCTCCGGTGTTACACGCCCTGCTCAAGGCCACCCAGCATATGAGTGACAGAGCTGGACGCAGTTGTCTGCATGCTCCTTCGTCTCCCTGCCCTTCTCCCTGCCCTTCTCCCTGCCCATCTCCCTGCCCATCTCCCTGCGGTGGGAACAATGCTGGAGACACTGTCCACCCCGTGTTTGGCTTCTGGTCGCTGGTGAACGAGGCCCCCTTTTCGAGGCAGCAGCTCTGCTGGCCTGCAATGTGTGGCCCTGAGTACTTCCAACAGTGGGAGGGGCCGTCCAGGGCCAGGCAGGGCGACAACAGCAGAGGGAAACCACAGTGGAATTACAAGTTGGTTATGACCACAAATCCACGTGACACATCATCTTGGCTGGGCAGCAGAGGGCGGCTGGGGCACTACAGAAGGAGGTATGAAGGAACAGGAAGAGAAGGTGAAGTCCCCGATTCCAACAAAACCAAAGCAGCTGGGGCTGAGGGCTACTGGGGTGGGGAGTAGCCAGCACCCAGGGGTCAAGAAACACAGAAATGACACTTCTAAGTCTTGTCGCTATCCAAACGGTGGGTTTCCAAGCCTTCCCAGACAGAACCTGGTATTAACAAGCCAGAAGGAGGGACAAATAACTCTTATCCAGTGGCTCCTGACCTTATCTGCACGTCAAAATCACCCGTGCGGCCAGCCCCTGCAGGTTTGGAGGAGGGCCAAGTCTCTGTATTTTTTTTTTTAAGATTTTTATTTATTTATTTGACAGAGAGAGAGAGAGCCAGCGAGGGAGGGAACACAAGCAGAGGGAGAGGGAGAGGAAGAAGCAGGATCCCAGCAGAGGAGCCCGATGCGGGGCTCGATCCCAAAACGCCGGGATCACACCCTGAGCCGAAGGCAGACGCTTAACAACTGAGCCACCCAGGTGCCCCTAGTCTCTGTATTTTTTTAAATTTTTTTTTATCTTTTGAAAGATTTTTTATTTATTTATTTGAAAGAGAGAGAGAGCAAGCAGGGGGAGGGGCAGAGGAAGAGGGAGAGAAGCAGACTCCCCGCTGAGTGGGGGAGCCCTGACCAGGGCTTGACCCTGAGATCATGACCTGAGGCGGAATCAAGAGTCAGACGCTTAACCGACTGAGCCACCCAGGCGCCCGTGTATTTGTTTCTCAAGTGCTGCAGGTGCTCTGCCCGGCAAGCGCTGGCTGGTGACATGTTCTGCCTGCATGCTGGTCCTGCCTTCCAGACACACCTGAGCAGGTGCACATGGTACTTTTTACGGCCTGTGTTGCCTCGTGGTTTTCCTGGCCCCACTTGGTGGTCACATGAACAAAGGTATTGAACCTTCCCAGACAACAAAGCACGGAAGAAGCTGATTTTGCCCCGAAGGGCACACGAACAGGGTAAGACAGGCGAAGACCACACCCAGAAGGCCAAGAAGCTCTATGCCCTCCACTCCCAAGACTGGGAAGCTGCGGGTGCGTGCCGGCGGGCGGCAAAGGTAAGTAAGCCCATGTGCTGAGCTGGCCCGGGGGGCGGGGGCGGGGGCGGGGAGGGAATCTCAGGGTGGGAATCTTCTGAAGCAACGGCAAGAACTACCCACGGGTAGTCAGGTGATGGAACTGTAACCAAAAATGCCACAGTCAAAGTCTTCTTTCAGACAAAACCAAATTCTCCTTAAGAGCCAGAGCTGTAGTCAGAGTTTCTTACAAGATCCAGAATGCCCCCCAGATTTTATTCTTTTAAACCAGTTTCTCCAACACCAGGAAAAACACACGAGTAGGATGGACTTCCTCCTGGATATTTTCATGAAGCTGCTAAAATGGACAGAGATTCGGACCCATGACAAAAGACTCTCCTTGACATGACCTGCTCCCCTCACCCTCCAAATCTCAACCTTGGTTTGTTCAGAGGCCATGGAGGATAAGCACAACCCCCAACCTCAATACAAGGGCTGCGGGGTGCACTACCCTTTCCCCAACAATGCATGTGAAAGGGCAGAAGGGACCTACGCTCCTAAACGTAGGCCCAGCCAGTTCTGGGGCCAAGGGCGGAAGACAGACAAAGAGCAAAACACTGCTCTTCCTTACTCTGGTTTTTCTCTACTCTGGACCCTATGGGTAAGTGGGTACCAAACTTTTTTTTATCAGAATCACCCAGGGCGTTTAGAAAAATAACCCTGGCCAACTGAATTAAAATCTCTAGAACTGGAGTCCAGAAAATGTTTTAAAAATAAGTGCCCCCAGTGATTCTAGAAAGCCGGTTCAAGCACAGGAGCTATAGTTGCTACAGGAAGGAGGGAGAAATCCAAGAGACAGCAGGGCAGCCCCAGGTCAGCGCCACAGACAACAGCGGTGGATCAGATTGGGGGTGGGGGCTGATTCCTGGCTTCACTCAACTACTGGGGCCTTCAAGACACCAGACGCTGATGGACTGTTGCCCCCTGCCCCAGCCTCCACTAGAAGTGTCTCTTCTCTAACCATGAAGTCGCCCACTTCATACTTTTTGTCCTTTCTGGTAAAAGGGTGAGCAATTCCAGCTGATGGCTGTCTCTCGGGCTTCCTGTTTGCTTCTGAGACTTCCTCTAGCGGACAGTCCTGGCACAGCCTGGAGAGTGAGCTGATTAGGGAAACCAATCAGACTCTGTTGACCAGAGGCTGAGAAGGGCTCACTCAAGGTTAGCCCTTGGAGGGAAGGGGGAAGGACTGAGAACCGAGTGCCGCCACCCCGCCCAGGGCCCCCAAAAAGTGGTTCTGGCCAGTGACTCTTCAGCTCTACTTTACTCTAGATGAAAGCATTCCTGAATATTTACCATCCAAGAGCTGGGCAAGAAAAGATGAGAGCAGAAGCAATTTGTTAGCTTAAAGAGAACCAAACACAGGAGCAGAAGTAATTAGGTTCAAAGGTGAAGGTGGAAGACCTTAAAAAGCTCAAAGCAGCCGAGGAGGAGATGATTTATCCACAGGCTCAAGAACACAGCTCTTCCCCAAAGGGGAAAATCACCACTACCAGCATACAGGACCAGAGGGCAGACTCACAGCAGGACTACCCGGGCCTCTGGCTGGCAGCAGAGCCAGAGGGAAGAAAAGTCTAAAGCAACACAAGCCAGGAGCCACATGAGATACCCATTCACCCTTCCCCAGCACAGCTGGCAGGTGAGGACTTGGGAGACTGAAATGAGTTTAGTGAAAGCCTGACTCCACTGTTTATTAGCTGAGTGACCTTGGCCAAGTCAGACAAGCGACCGCTGTCAGCTTCCGTCTCTTATCTGTAAAATGGTATTGTTTAATACTGATCGCATGGGGTTGTTGTAAAGGTTAAATGAAACAATACACAGGGTGTACAACACAGTGTGAGGCTGAAGGTGAGGCTCCGACAAATGACAGGTTTATTATATTACTAAGGGCCTAACTAGTTTTGACTCACTGGTTGTCAAAGCACAAAGTCCTTGAAGACCTAACCCTTCTCTTTCCAATTACACAGTAGGAGACGAAGGTGAAGCGAAGTGGCGTGCCCAGGGTCACAGCCAGGTGGTGGCAGAGCCCAAGCCCAGGACTCATAATTCTAGCAGAGCTCCCCCATCACTGATAGAAAACCCAAGAATATTCAGTGTTATTACAGCCACTACAAATAAGGGGGGCTGCCACCTTTGGTGTAGACTTCACAGCATCTGGCTTTTAACAATGGAAAATGGAGTTCGTGTCAAACTGAAAAAAAATATTGCTAGATGGAAAAATTCTACTATCTTGATTTGGGAGGTAGACATACATATGCACACAAATGTAAAAATCCATCGAGCTGTCCTCAAGCTGAGGTGTGTAAATCTTACAACATGTAGGTTACAGGTCAATAAAAAAGTAAGGAATGTTTCTGGTATAGAATTTTGCATACGACGGTGAGAAATGAAAGCTTACAAATGGTATGAAACCAATGCAGCTCCCCTGTATGTAAGCTACCTTCTGCCTCCTCTGTAGTATAACAAAATTCAGAACAATAAAGATAATCAGAAAGAGGATGCCTGAATTAGAAGAGGGCCAGGAGAGAGGCACCCGGCTGGCTCAGTCAGAGGAGCGTGCCACTCTTGATCTCAGGGTCGTGAGTTCGAGCCCCACGCTGGGTGTGGAGATTACATACATACATAAATAAATAACACTGGGCCCAGACAGAACAAAGGTACCTGACCCAGCAGGGTGCAAGCTAATAGGATTCAATACAAACAGGACTGCCACACACAGACTAAAAATGTATTTGTACTCAACTGTGGGCTAAAGAATTTTACAGTTGTTTCAAGCTTCATAATAAAAAGAGAAGACGACATTTATGTCTTTTCAGTGAGGAGAAAGGTTACTACAGCGGTGCTCTGCACTCTCCAACCAGCCCAGAGAGTGTGTGTCGAGGACAAGGGGTCCAGGGGTGCAGGTTGGGGGGATGGAATCAAAGAGAGGGGTGTCTTCCTGTGTGACCACGACTATGGGATTGCAACACAGAGGACCTGTGTCCCACCTGGAATGTAACAGATGGATCTTGGCCCTGGAAGCTAGAAGCTTAAAAGCCCAGGTTGAGACCTGGGGAGAACGCTGATGGGTGTGTCGGGCCAGAGCTGGGGCTCCTCATCCCACCGAAAAGTAGGGGCTTCAGGATTAGGAGAGCTGGCAGCAGGAGGGGGAAGGGGGTGCTGCCTTTCCACGGTCACAGTAAGAGGACTCCCTTCCTGGGGCGGGGGGCGGGGAGGTACATCAGCCCAGAGAGGGGCTCTGAGTGACCTTGGCTCCCCTGCCACTGCAACAGGCCCTTGATTCTGCCCCAGCCCCGTACAACTCACTTAACCGGTCAGTTTCATCTTACTCCCCTTTGAACGAGAACACCCCCCAGGGGCTGGCTGCCTGGACTTCCCCACCCCTGGCGGAGTCCACAAGGGCTCCAGCTGAGGTCACCAACTGCTCTAATACCTGCAGAAGGGGCCAGTGTGGGGGGGGCTCCAGGACACTTAAACCCTAGATGCACACACCACCATCCAGGCAGAACCTGGGGCTCTAGAGCTCTTTCCCCTGGACAGAAAGATGCCAAGCTGAGTTAGGCAGAAGCCATCCTTGAGGGAAAGACTCCCAGCTTCCCGGAGCCCTGGCCCAGCAAAAACACCAAGAAAGCCTTCCCTGAGCTTTGCGCTGCTTTCTCAGCTCTCCACAACAGACAGTCCCCGAGAGGCTGACAGAAGCCGACTCAGCAAGCGTTAACTTTCAGGCGGAGGAGGGAAACCTCCAGTCCCTGCTCCCTCTCTTCCTGCACCCACAGGGAGGAAGACTGCTGGTGGGATTGGGCGGGGGGCGTTTACAGCACGTATCTGCTGACCCAGCTTGGTCAGTGTCGGCTGCCTGTACTGTCCACAGAAGGGGCCCAGGAGTCGATGGGTAGCTCTGAGATCCTCAGTCACGGGTCCTGCTGGCCAACAGAGGAGCCAGGCGTTTGGGTGGCAGGTTAGTGAGGAAGGCCAGACAGACAGGGGACCGCCTGAGGCTGCAACCAGACAAGGCTCGTCCTGCCTCCTGATTCTAAGAGGCACTGGGGGCCCTAGGCACTCACGCTGACATTCCTAAGACACTCTTCTCCCTAAGAGGGCCCAGTCTCCGACTCAGCACACCCCAGTCAGCAACGCTGTGGCAGATTCCACAGCCCCCACCAGGGCAGCTCTGTACGAAGCCTCGAGCGAGAGCTCCATGTGAGGTCCGGGACCTTCCGCGGCACACATCCACACATACCTAGCTACAAGGCAAGGTGGGGACAGGACTGAGGCCGATCAGAGGCCCACACCCCACCACCTAGCTCCTCACCTGCCAGTGCCAGGCGAGATGACGAGAAGAGAGCCAGCCAAGGCACAGGCGCTTCCCTGTGCCACCCACACCTGCTGTGGCCCCAGGGTGGAGCCCAGGTAATGTGAAAGCCAGTGAGGACAGACATGGGGTCCCTGCTGACCCACAAGCCTCACAACTACTTTGAGTGGGTTCTGCTCCCACAGTTACTACACTGTTTGCTTGGACGGTTCCCTTCCCCTCTGGCTCGGGAGGGTCTCTGCAGGGGCCAGGAGCACCAGCCGGGACAGCTGCCACCTGGGCTACTGCCCAGGCCCAGAAAGACACCAAGAACCTCTGTTGAATGTCAGGGTCATCGGCAACACCTGTTCATCCGGCTACTCATACCAACAAGTGCAGCTGACACCCCTCACAGGCCCTTCCTGTCTCTACCAAAAAACCAAAAACAAAAGAAAGCCAACTTAATTCACTGCCCTCGGCTCCTAAACAGAGAGCCGAGGGCAGAGGCTGTGTTTGAGAGGTGAATGGGGAAAAGAGAATCAGGTATCAGACACCAGCAAACCGAATTCCTCTTGCTCAGACACCACATACACTGTGGGCAGAGGCTGCCCAACGAGCAAGAAACAAGGTCAAAGTTCCCACTGTGAGATCTGAGGGACCAGGGCTGCTCTCAGGAGCCCGGAGACCAAAGCACAATGTTTTAGGCTGACTTTTTCTTTCTTAATCTCTGCTGAACAAAATGCAAAAATAGTGCCAGGTGAAGAAACCAGGCAATGAATGGCTCTAAACGAGTTTCAGTGAATTAATCACACTAATACCTTCATGGCCCCAAATGATCATAAGGCTGCTAGGGGTGGCATGAGGCTGGACAACTTGGCGACTTGAGGGTCAGCAGTGAAAAGGTAGAGAATTTCTTTTTTTAAGAATTTATTTGTCAGAAGGAGAGAACGAGCAAGCACAAGCAGGGGGAGCAGGAGGCAGAGGGAGAAGCAGGCTCCCCACTCAGCAAGGAGCCCAATGCAGGACTCGATTCCAGGACCCCAGGATCATGACCTGAGCCAAAGGCAGATGCTTAACTAGCCAGGCGTCCGTGGGTTTCCTTTGTTTTAACAGCACTTAACATTGTGCCTGATGCACAGTAGGTGCTCACAGATGTGGGGAACGGAGGCTGCAATATGGGCCTGGTTGGGTCTGGCAAGTGATGGGGCCGCCAAGGCTTAAATCCACACCCACCTGCTGGACTGCTCACCCCCCTCGGAGAGCCACAGCCCAGCCGAGGAGCCTCCTCACTATCCCAGACAGGCCGTACTCGGTTCCTTCTGCACAGGGGCTAAAAGCACAAGTGCCGAAGTCAGAGCGACTCCAGCTCCGCTCCCGGAGCCACCATGCACTAGGGTGACCTGGTGTTGCGTCACGGCCCCCACTTCCTTACATGTAAAATGGAGAGACTAGTGCTCATCTCCCAGGGCTGCTGGGAAGACGCGACATGAAAGACTTTGAGCAGAGGGCCTCGCTCCAAGCAAGCGCTCGGTGAATGTTGCTGGGGCAGGGAAGCCCCTGGCCCCGGAAGTCCCTACGAAGGAAGGGGATCCTTAATCAGTATGCTTGTCCACTAGTCACACATTCCTTCTGCTTGCTGTCTCCCTGGACCCCACTCTTCAATGCCCCTCATTTGGAGAGAACGCTGAACAGGACAACTGCTGTGATCTGAATGTTTGTGTCCCCCCTCCCCAAATTCTTATGTTGAAATCCTAATCCCAATGTGATGGTATCTGGAGGTAGGGCCTTTGGGAGGTGATTAGGCCTCGAGGGCAGCGCACTCATGATTGGGATTAGTGCCCTTTAGAGAGAGGCTGTACAGAGCTCCCTTGCCCCTCCCGCCATGCGAGGACACAGGGAGAAGTCAGCCTGGGAGAGGGCCTTCACCAGAACCTGACCATGCTGGCTGCCACCCTGATCGTGGACTCCCCGCCTCCAGAACCGTGAGAAATCAATTTCCTTGTTTATAAGCCCTCCAGTCTGTGGCATTTTCGTACGGCAGCCCGGACGGACTAAGATAACGACTTTCAACAGTGTCCTAGAAAAAGGACTAGCTCACCTTTGATGTCCTGTGTCCTGTCAATAACCATAACTTTGTATTCCCTGGCTTCCAAAGCCACAAGAATGAAGGGGAAACACCACCATCCAGAAAAAAATCAGCAGAGTTGAACCCTCAACCAGGTAAACCATAACCCCTTAAAAAAATGAAAAAGCCCCACAAGAGAAAGCATCTTAAAGCCCAAATGCCCTTCCTTCCATTTCAAAGCCTCTTTCAGGAAAGGGAAGAAGTAGTTCAGTTGTGGAGAGGGGGTGGGGACAGGACCGGGACAGCTGACAAAGAAACCAGAGTTCCTTTTAAAGAACCAGGCTGGAAATGCTAGAGGTTTGGAAATTGGCGTCATTAATCACCACAGCCTCGGAGCAGCTCAGAGAGCCATGTGATGACTAGGAGAGCAGCCAGGGTGAAGGAGGCCACCCACGCCCCCCCCCCAGGCCCTCCCCCAGGCTCTCCCCCACACCCAGGATGCTCTGACAGAGCCACCTGAAGGGGACACACATGCACCTATGAATACAAGACTACAGGCTTGTAAACCAACTCCTGTTAAGATCCCAAGTTAGTGTTTCCAGAAGGGCTCAAGTGACACGTCTTCAAGAGGGCTGACAGTACAACAGAAGGATTTAAGCTATTCAATGATTCAGGATCACAGCTCAAAGTGACGGGCTGCCCCGGGCATGCCTAGAGCCACAAACCCTCCCGAAGGGGAGGTCTGTTCTTGAATGGCAGCAAAAGAACACTGGCCGGGACCTCGTGGACTCTCTTATAAGATCCAGAGTCCTGGAAGGTTGGGCTGGAGAACTTAGCACCTGACATATGGGATGATGATGTATCTCATCTTCCCAACTGGGTAGCAAACTCCAGAGTAAACACTGCCTCTGACCATTTTTGAATCAGTCCAATCGCTGGCTCAGTCAAAGCATCAGGCAGGATTACAAGAAGTGTGAATGGGTGAGTCGAGAAGCAACGGCCCTGCTACTGGGGTCAACTACCAGGACTCTCACACACACACTTCCCGGGGGGCAGCCCCGCCTTGTCTAACTCTGGCGTCTACGGTGACTAGCCACCCAGAGGAGACACTTGAACCCATGCACACAGCTCTATACCAACATCCTTAGCGGAAATGGTTACTAAGAAGGCAGTGTGGTCTTGGAGACACAGCTGATTCTAGGACAGAGGCCAGGTGAGCCTGGAGCCTCTTACAGTGCCAAGTGAAGAAGTGGTCACAGAATGACATGGGGGTGGCCCCAAGGGTGCTGACAGAGCTCCCCGTGAGCAGATCTGGAACACTCTGAGCAAGAAAGCAAAGTAGTATGGGACTGTAAACTGAAGGAGACAGTAAATATCCACATGGCCCTCAGGGAGAGGGGCGTCCCTCCCCACTCGAGTGAGCGAGTGAGCGCGACACAGAATGTCTTCCTTCGCCAGAGGACATTACAGAAAGGGGAAGGGAGACAGTGACTTCACAGCGGGGAAACCTGACCAACCTCCTCTCAGCCAGGTGACCCAGGCTGACATCAACAGTGATAAGGCAAGTTAACTGTATGAGCCCTTGTTACGTGAGCACAGCGGCGCTTCCCCCGTGCAGTCTGCCTCCCCAAACTCTTAATCCCAGTGTCCTCGTGAGAAAAACATTAGACAAATCCCAACTGAAACACGCACTAAAAAATAGCAGTATTCCTCAAAACGGTCAAGCTCATCAACACCAAGGAAAGTCTCAGAAACCATCTCAGCCAAGAGGAGCCTCAGGACACATGACAACTAAACGCAATGTGGTATCTGGATGGGATCTTGGAACAGAAAAAGGTAAGGAAATCTGAATGAGGTACGGGCCTTTCATTAATAATTATGTATTCAAACTGGTTCATTCACTGTGACCAATGTACAGTATTAAGGTAAGATGTTACCAATGGTGGACAGCGGGCAGGTGAAAGAACTGTCCTACCTGTGCACTTGTTCTAAAACCATCCTCAGGGGCGCCTGGGGGGCTCAGTCGGTTAAGCATCTGCCTTCAGCTCAGGTCATGATCCCTCCTGGGATCGAGCCCCATGTCGGGCTCCCTGCTCAGCAAGGAGACTGCTGCTCCCTCTCCCCCCTGCTCGTATTCTCTCTCTCTCTTTTTCTCTCAAATAAATAAATAAAATCTTAAAAAAAAAAAAAAAAAGCAGTGGCTCATCTTGTAACAAAATGAGATCCAAGGACTCCAGTGACCATGAACTCATGTTAACTCAAATTAACTCTACATGGAGCTGTGCTGAGGGGCATGTGGGAAGAGGGGCGGCAGGAGCGGCACCAACAGTCCTGAGAACCACACTGCACAGGCCCGGGGCCTGGGAGTTGAAAGGCCATGCCAGCAGGTTCCGCAGGCAAGGCTGCTCTCACCACGGCCGGTCTACCAGCTGCTGGCGCCACTGTCTTAAGACCTCCCTCCTTCAAGAATGAGCCTATGCAGATGTGCAAAGCAGCACCCCTGGACCAGAGTTAAAGTCACTCCCAGTGATCCTCGCTAAGTCCTGGCCTGGCGCCAGTGCCGCTCACCACGAGAAGCCGCCAAAGCCTAGTTACCAGATACACGTGCTGCAGAAGGCGGCCCACGGAAATGTGGGTGCCCAAGCCACGCCCACCTTTCCTGATGAAACCCTTCACTGGAAAGACTGAGATTGGGAGATCGCTCCCCTCTGGAAATTTAGTTTGCGTCCCGTCCCCGCCCCTGTGTCATCTGCACCGTAACATTCATCCTATTCACCTGCTGGCTCTCCTGTCTGTGAGCACCTTGCTGGAGGATGGGCCAAAGATATGGCCCAGGCTTTGGGATCAGACGGATGCTAGTGACTCCTGGGTTCACCAGGTCCACACTGTGTGAGCTCAGAAAGTGTGTGATCAGGGGCGCCTGGGTGGCACAGCGGTTAAGCGTCTGCCTTCGGCTCAGGGCGTGATCCCGGCGTTATGGGATCGAGCCCCATGTCAGGCTCCTCCGCTATGAGCCTGCTTCTTCCTCTCCCACTCCCCCTGCTTGTGTTCCCTCTCTCACTGGCTGTCTCTATCTCTGTCTAATAAATAAATAAAATCTTAAAAAAAAAAAAAGTGTGTGATCAAGGACATTAACCAGCCATGTGCTTCAAGGGCACCTAGGATGTTTGCCCTTTCCTTTAACAACCGCAGGAGGGGGTGTCCATGCTGGGGACCATGCGAGGACTGGACACACAGATAAAACAGGACATGATCCGCGGCCCTACAGGGCTCATGCACTAGACAGGGGGTGCTGAGAGGAAAGTGCAGGGAGGAGAGAAGCCCTCGGCCTACTGCAGGGAAGGAAAGGCTTCACGGAGGAAGTGACATTCCAGCTGTGCTTTGACAGCAAAGTCTGGAGATGTGGCTCCCAGGCAGGGGAGGGGGAGAAGAGCCTTCTAGGCAAAGGGAAGAGCACAGAGCCCAGAGATGGGGCAAGAGGGGCTGTGCTGCACAGGGATCTGCGCACAGACTGGATTCTGTCCCCCACCTTAACCAGGGGATTAAACCCCCTCCTGGGGCTGTCCTCAGGATTAAGGAGTCAGTACACAGAAGGCCTGAGGAGAGTACCAGGCACACAGCAAGCAAAGCTTAAAAAGTTGCACTTTTACTTGTATTATTGTTCCTAAGTACAGGAGACGGGGATATATAATCTGGAAACCACTCTCTTAAAATACCAGACTATTCATGCAGAAGACTCGTTAAGGAATATTCCAATTCTCCTCTGCCATGGCTCCTGAAAGCCCTGACCTTGGTGCCATCCCAGTTTATAAATCCTACCTGAAGCAATGCTTCTTAAATAGTCCCAAGGAAAGTACCCCTGACTAAAGCCAGGGGAGAGGAAATGCAAAACCCCAGGAATCTGGGAACTGAACGCAAAGCAGCCTGCCACAACCAAAATATTGTCTTGGAGTTTCTTGTTTTAGCCTAGATTCACGCAAACTTTGCATTCTAATCTGTAATAGATCCAAGACTGTTTTAATGCAAAAATGTTTAAGACAAAGACAAGCGCCTAGAAGACGCGAAGGCGTCTCTTAGTCTTTGGCTCTGGGTCTCCACAGCACATGACCCAGCAGGGTCCGAGAAGCCCAGTGGAACAAGCACAGCTGCGGACTGAGCATTCTCTTCTGTAAAACGGGAAGACAACCCATAGCATGTCTGATCGTTATCTGTGAGCTGAGACAACACGTGAAATCATCAAGCAAAGCACCAGGCATCACAACAACACCTGGTACAGATGCGGAATCAGAATCTTAGGGGCGAATTATAGCGCGACTTCAAAACCCCACCCATGCACAAAACTGCTATTTGTGTCTATCTATCCCGTGCCAGGGCCTTGACTGGCTCCTTTACCCTCTGTTTCTAATTCTGCAAAATACTTTGTATCCCCATTTTACTGGAAGAAACAGAGGCTCAACAAGGTCATGTAACAAGTCCAGGGCCCTGTGACTGGTAAGTGGGGGAGTCCAGATGACAACTCAGCTCTGGCTGACTCTAAAGCTCTTGTGCTTTCCACCCTACCGTACACCTACCACCTGTTTATGGGGCAAGGGTAAGAGGAAGAAGGCTCTTATAAGTACTTGCTTCACGGGGTTAAATTTAAATTTATGACCTCGCTGTTACCACGTAAATGCTAGTGAAAGGAGCTCCGGGTGGAGAGCCACAGTCTTCCCACCTGCAAGCGGTGGCAGCACCAAAGGGAATCAGAGGGCCAAGCAGAAGCCGCCTCTGCCGGCTCCCATTACCCATAACCCTGCCCAGAGAGACCCCTGAGCCCACTCACTTTTACTTTCATTTTCTAGCCATCACGACTTTCAGGTTTCCAGAAATTAATGGTACAGATGTCAGCAAACTGTCAGGCCCTCAAGAGTACTGACCTGGGACTCATAACCGCCATGCTCCCCAGAGGTAAAGGAGATGGGGATCCAGGAGGACAGGGGGATGGAGTGAGGGTGGGGAAGAAAACAAAAGCAGAGGAGGGGCAGCAATGACGACAGGATGCTTAGGGGTCTGCACTGGGGCCTCTGCTCACCCTGCATGCTCACTCTTAGGGAAGAGGACGCACATCGAATCCCGAATCCCAAGCCCTGGCTCTACCGCTTTCTAACTGGATGATCTCAGGCTAGCCATTTATTCCTTCAGCATCATCGCTAAAACGGAGATACAAATCCCACTATCTCCCAGGACTCTGTGAGGAGCAGGTGTGAAAAGAACTTTGTTTCCTGTGAGAAACATGCGTGCAAAAACTGCAACTTCAAAATGATTTCTAAAACTCTGTTGTTGGGGTGCCTGGGTGGCTCAGTCAGTTGAGCATCTGCCTTCAGCTCAGGTCATGATCCCTGGGTCCTGGGATCACCCCACCTCAGTGGGGAGTCTGCTTCTCTCTCTCCCTCTGCCTGTTCCCGCCCCCTGCTCAACGCACTCGCTCTCTCTTGCTTGCTCTCTTTCAAGTAAACAAATAAAATTAAAAAAAAATAATAATAAAATAAAAATCAGTTGGTACTACCTCTCTGTTCTATGAAGGCAGGAAACGCCAACTAGTTGGAAGAGGCAAGAGAGGAGAGGCTTCTGTCTCACACAGGGCCCTCCCTCTTTCTGCCAAGCAACGTCAGATCACTGCCTGGACTCTACAATCCCTGGATGCCAGAAGTGGCTGCCGAACTACCCGGGGCACTGATGCCTTCCACGTCTCTCGGAAAGGGAGAGCTTCTCCTCCAAAAAAAACCTGTTTCAGAATCCTAGCTGGGAGAGCATGTCCAGACAAAGAAGGTCCCCTCAGAATGCTGGCAGCCTCATCCTGGGACTCCCAAAGAGTTCCAGAAACCACAGCTCGCTACCAAGGAGGTACGTTTGGTCAGAGACCAATGACCAGTGAGGAGGCAGGCCTCTCCGGCCCTGCCCCTCAGAGGCACAGACTGACCATATGAGAGAAACTAGGCTGGCCGAAGAAGTCTCCAGTAGCCCTCCAAAGACCACACAGACAGAGAGCTTATGACCAAACGCTGACCCTAATGAGGTGGGCTTCCTTGTTGTCCAATAAAAGATGAATGAATGTAGCCCAGGTCTAGCTCAAAAGTCTGTAGGTATCAGACACTGGTGACTGTCCACAAGAATTCAAAAAGGTCCCAAGACAAAAAGTATTTAGCACCTGTAAGGACAGTAAAGATGGCGCAGGACACTGAAGAGCTAGAGAAATTCCCAAAGACTGCATCATCTTTCCTCCCTCCCTCGGCTGTAGATGGCAAGGGTCAGTCACGGCCTCAAAGAGTCAGGCTACTCTCATTAAGGTACAGTCTCTGGCCTGTACTTTGGCCACATAACAAAACCTGCGAGCCTGGTCTGAGACAACGGCCATTTCACACACCTAAGTCCCAAGCAATAGACAAGGATCAGATGTCAGTACAGGCTGCCTCTTGGAAAGGCTAGGGGGACAGGGAGGGGGGAGGTGGAATCAGTAATTTCTGGCATGCATGGGAATTCCTTGGGCTACAAAAATTAGCACATTAAGAACCCAGAGGTGCCACTGTGGTCTCAATTTACTCCTCTGTAATCTACAATTTGTCCAAGCCTGGAAGGGATTGGAGAGAGGCCCTGAGACCAGACAGAAGTGGCATAGACCTGTTGATCAAGGAGATGTGTGTTTTTCAGAGTGGGAAAGAGATAGGCCAGGACCCTTCAATTCCACACTCGTCATTTTGGTCTTTCCCCTATTCCCTAAAGACAAGCAGACAGCAGTCCCAGGAGAAGCAGTCCCTCTGAAGCAGCTTGGAAACCACTCACGTGCTCTGGGAGGACAGGGCTGAGCCTGGAGCAAGGGGGAGGGTAGAGGAGGGGAGAGAGAAGATAATGAATGGGCAGATCCACCCTGATTTGTGATCTGTAGCTAGGATTAAGCAAACCTCAGCTAAATTTTTCAGAGGCAGGAAAAGAGATACACTCAGAGAACACAACTAGAGAACAACATAACTAGAGGACAGGGTTGGGGGTGGAGGGGGCAAGACAAGGAGAAGTCAGCTCATTTCCAAAAAGTGGCCCAGACTTTAAATTCTGCTGAGATCCTGGCTGGCTCCCTGGTTTGAGGAAAGAGAGGAAGTGAGGAGCTGTGGGAGCCTGTGCGTGTGGAAGGCTCTCGCCCAAGACCCCTCCGCCCGCCAGGAAATCGAGATAAAATTTCTCTAGGGCTAGAAGGGACAACTGTTTTTGTGGGACGGGGGGGGGGGAGGGAGAGGGAAGAAAACGGCGACAGACAGCACTCCTCGCCACCTCTATAGAGAAGGAACACAGGCTCCTTCATACCTAGCAAAGATTCCTCCAGTTCTGGGAGCAGAGGGAGCAGAATTTGGGGTCTCTCCCTCCCACAACTGGACTGGACAGGCCAGAAGAGAGACCTGGGGGTTTCCCAAGGCTCATAAACGGCAGGTAAGGGAAGGAAAGAAAGGCCCCCACTTTGGCCCGACGCCTGGGGAGCCCCTGAAGAGGGGGCTACGGGTCGGGGGAGGGGTCAGTATCCCCCTAAGCCGGGGTTGGGCGGGAGGAAGTGCTGCCCCGAAGAGGCTTCAACGCGAGCGAGACACTAGGTCCCGGGACAGGCACACTCACGGCGGCTCCGGGGCGGCGGCGTTACTTGGGGCCGGGGCTCGGACGGGCTCCGCTCCTCTCCCCCCGGCGGTGTCCCAGGCTCCGGCCTCCACTTCCGCCTTTCAGCCGCTCCGGATCCGGATCTCCACCTCACACCCGCCCCTCAACACTCCCAGGTGACTGACAGGGCGGAGAGACCAATGGGAGGCACTCTTGGCCGACTCACAGGCGACGCCTGTGGGGGGCACCGGCGAGGCGGGAGAGAACGCGCGAGGGACGGCGGGACTTGTAGTTCACAGCGCTGGGAGGAGCCGGTGGCCCCCTGGGATTTAGGCTTAGGGTGGAGCCGGCTGCCGGCTAGGCGGAGCCCGACCGGGAAATTTTTAAAGCCAGGCCTGCCAACCGCGTCACCCTGGGTTCCAGGAGCCCCGAGGGGAGGCGGGTGGCGGAGCGCTGGAAGAGGGCAGAAGCCTGTGTGTGCAGAATTGGAAAAGGAAAAATATGGTGTGAATGAATATGCACATGTCTGGCTAAACTGGAGAAGCCCCTGTCTGCACTTTGTCTGCACGTTCTCGGGCCAAGTCAGCTCGGGGGAGCCCGACTGTGGGGGACCTTCTGGGACTGCGAAAGTGATGGAAGTGCTATAGGGAGGGTTCTCTGGAAGCTACTGGGTGAGATCAAAGGGAGAGCTCCTGCCACTTGTCAGCCATAAACCAAGACCCTCCTCCTTTGGCTGGACACCAAGACACACCGGGATCACCTCTACCTCTGCCTCCCCCCACCTCCAACCAAAACCAGCTCTTGTCTCTGATGCCAAAAACAGACCTGGGCCACTTCTGCTTTGGCTCTCCCCCTCCATAAATACAGATTAGAACCACTTCTGTTTGCCTCCCCCACCTTGACCTCCATATGGATCAGGACTATTTCTATTTTTCTATTTTTTTCCTTCCCTCAATATGAATTAGGATCACTTCTATCTCCGCCCACCCCCATCCCCCAACACGGACTGGTGTCTCCTCTGCCTTTGTGTCCCACTCCCGGGAACACTACTCAAAACCTGTATGGAATCAAAGCTCAGGCCAGAGACGCTGTGGGCATTGTTCCTGTGACACCCACTAACACCAATCATACTTTGGAGTCTGAGCTGGAGAATCAACCTGTCTGGGACAGCCTGCCATAAAAGTGCCCACACCTAGTTCCATCTGGTCACCAGGGTGCTTCTTTCTAACGATATCTGTAACCCCCATCTCCCCACCCCTGCGCCTCTGCGGTGATCATCTGAGAAGTGAAAGCTAAGAGGGAAGAGACGCTTAGGAGAGCAAAGGAGACAGGGCTGAGTGGAATTCCTAGCAGGTTCGTGGCTAGTGACAAGCTCTTTCCCCAGCCCCTGATGTACCTAGCCTGCAACAGGTACAGGATCATTTATACAGCATCAGTGGGGAGTCCCATGGGCTCCTTTTCCAGGGCTGGAGGTGGGCCTGGGCAGGGACTCTGTCCCTCTCACATACTGTGTCTGAATCTGTGGCTGTGATGGGTAGGGGGAGGAGGGGACATAAGGGGCCCACAGCGACTCATTAAGGTTTCTACCTCATCCCTGGGGCCTTTGGTGGCGTGAATGTGGTGCCAGGTGGATTGCTTGGCGCCTTTGCCCTTCCTAGAGACAGCAACAGGGCCCTGGGGTGTGGTGGGGAGTAACTGCCCCATAGGCTCCTCCAAAACCCTGGGGCTCTCAGACCAGCCCCCAGAAACATCCAGAGCCAACAACTACAAAAATAAAGCATTTATTTCCTATCCAAAAGTGAGCCCTGGGTGTTGGGTGGTAAGGGAGAGTTGGAAACCAGGGTGGGTTTGTGAGAAGTCAGGGCCCTGAGTGAGACCGTGTTGGATGTGGGAAGAACAGGCTTGGCTGAGGTCTGGTGCAGGGGGAGGGATAGAGAGTGCTGTGGGGACTGTTTCAAGTTGCTGGCAGCAGAAGAGACCACCTTCAGTGACAGCCTGCAGAAAGACAGAAACAGAGATGTTGACAGGCCCTGGCCCAGGGGTAGAAATAGACATTGCTGGGCCCAAAAAGCATCTGCTAGAGTAGAGGAACCTGGGAGGACACTTTAAGGCAGGAATTACAAACCCAAATACCTACAGAGACCAAAGAATTCAAATGAGGGAAGCTAGCCAGGTGTCAGGAGATGATCTCAAGAGGACAGTGGCCACTCAACACAAGTTGATTATTGCCAGGTGGAATGTTGGCCCAGGATTTGCCAGAACTCCCCACATTCTTTTAGAGAAATTGGAATATCTGGATATTTATGTGAACTCTCCTGATTTTTAGTGCTGGCAACTCATTCATATTTTGGAAAAAAAAAAAAGCCATGGGAACTGAAGACTACATATCCGGGGGTCATCGTTTGTTTCCTGTGTGGGCTGATGAATGAGGTGAGCCCCTTCAGCCTGGGCTGGTAGTGGGAGGTCTAAGGAGTCTCGGGTTGCTCGGATGCCAGCCATCTCAAACCTATCCCTCTCAAGGTGACACTGCTTCCAAGGTCTCTAGCAGGGCCCAGGGGACGGTGGGGGGTGGGGGTGGGGGCAGAGCTGGGACAGAAGGCCTCACAATATCACGAAGCTATCTCTGCAGTGGAATCTGCAATCTGTCCCTCTTGCCTTCGACACCAAGATCCTGCCTGCTCTTGCCTCAGCTTTTAGTTCCTGTGCTGGATTTGGGACCCTCCCTGAGCCCCCGATGTTCCCCCATACCTACCTGCCTCCGGGTCCTGGGGAGAAAGCAGGACATGTCATCTGCCCGGCCGAATCGGCACTGCATTCCGTCTCATGCCTCTTGGGTTCCACAGCCTCACGTGGCTCCCCTCACAGAGGGGAAGGACAGGGGAAGGTTTGGAAAAGGGAACAGGGTCAGAAATGACCAGGCTTTGTAAAAAAGTCCAGAGAATGCAGAGCCAACCAGACCAGCTGGTGGCTGCTGACCCAAGGCAGGAGGCCAAGGGGCCCAGCCCCTCCCTGGAGGGCAGGCAGCAGGGCCCACCCCAGACAGGCCTGGGCCCAGGGCCTGGGTCAGTGGAACGTGTCTGGCCTGGACTGAAAGCTCTGCCGCACGAGGCTTGGGGTCGGAGGTGAGGCCTCTGGCAATGGGGAGGGTCCCAGAGACTCAGGCTCTGAGGGGTAGGGGGACAGCGCGGGGGGTCTCAGGTTGGGGGGGGTGGCCCCCATCTCTGCTGTCCCCACACTGGCTGGGCAGTGGACCTCAGCGAGAGTAGTATCCTGGAGGCTAGGCGGTGGTCCAGATAGATAGGGAGAAATGCGCGGAGGCCTCAGCTGGGGACCAGGAGGGTCTGGGGGCCGAGCCGAGGCTACTGAGTGGCCCGGAGGACCCAGCCTGGCCTGTAGCAGGCCCATGATGTGTCGAAGCTCCCGGCTCAGCTGAGACACTTCCTGGTTGAGTCGGGAGATCTGTTGAAAACATAACAAATGGTTCCCCAGGTGCCACAGCAACCACGGCTCTCCTACGTGCACACACACCCCCACCCCCAGTTTACAAAACTCTCTCGCAGCCACTGCTATTCACCGCCATCCCCAGAAAAAGGCAGGGCAGGGGTTATCTTTGTCAAGATGTAAACACTCAGCCTCTTTCCAAAAAGGATTTGGGACATCGGCTATTGCTACACACCCCCCTCCCCTGCCTCACTTTTACAAGAGACAGAAAAATGGGCCTTGAAGAGGCCACAAAGCTGGAGGTGACAGACACAGGCTTAGTCTCAGGTGATCCCAGCACACACACTCAAGTGTGTCTATTCAGGGCTTTGCAAATTTCAGGGAGTAAAAATCAACTGAGAAACTTGTCGAAATGCAGATTCCTGGGCCCCAGCCCAGACATTCCAAATTGGGTGAGGCTCAGGAATCTGCATCTTAACGGTGCCCACAGACACTCATGTGTGAGAACCACCAGCCTAGAACTGTGACCCAGGCAGGACTGGCCCTCCATCTGGCTGAACCGGGGCCTGGTCCCGCCCCCAGCCCCAGGGCCCCGCCCAGCCCAGCGGCTGTCCTCCTGGGATGCCTCTGATGTTTATCAGAACCCAGGGAAGGTCCACTCCCAAAGGGTTGGGCCTGGCAGTGCCCTGGTGACAGCTCAGAGATCCCCAGGGAGGAGGCAGAGAGAGGCAGAGTCTTGCCATACAAGATCTGGGCTCTTCCTGACCAGGGTTCAGACATCAGGATCCAGCTCTCCCAGGGCTGAAGGCCTCTCCGCCTCCCTGTCCTCTGCCCCCTACGTTTGCTGAGCGTCCACTTCCCAGGGCTGGAGTGAGGAGAAGGACTTGGTAGGGGGCAGGTCCCTAAAGGAGAGAACCCCACGGTGGTGGAGGGAGGAGAGGCTTTCTTTACAGGCAGGAGGACCTGAAGCAGCTGGGAAGGAGCAGAAGCAGCAGTCACTGAGTGCTTACAGCGGGCCAAGGACTGGCCAGGCATGGGCGCGCTCTTATCTCATCCTTAACAACTCCGGCAAAAACATACTCTTTTCCCCATTTTTAGACAAGGAAATGGAAGTTCAGGGTCATTGTGGGACCTGCCTAAGGTCACCCAGCTAGTGTGAGTATGTGAACTCAGGACTCTGGCTCTAAACCCTGAAATGCTCTTCTATGAGGCACATCTCCCAAGATGCTCTTTTCCAAGGTCGGAGGGGAAGAGCCAGCCCCAACCTACCTCCTGGTTGAGCCTGCAGACCTTCTCCTTCATCTCTTCAGCCTCAGTGGCCAGTTCCTGGCTGGGCCTGGTCCCTGCCGGCAGAATGGGGTGAAGGGATGCAGGGTGAGTGCGAGAGCATGAGTCTGCAGCCTGGGCTGGGTCCCCTCCTGTTGCTGGGCAGGCAGAGAACAAGGGGATAGGGAGCTCTGGGCTCAGGATGATGGGAAACCCAGACTCTTCGGGATGGTTTCCAGGCCCTATAACTTCCCCAGCCCCTTCCTCCCACCCCTGTCTCAGCTCTATACACAGAAGCTTCTCTTTAGCACCTAAACACAGTATGCTCTTCTCTCCTGCCTTTATGCCTTCCAGCAACTCCTTGCTCCGCCTCTCAAACTCCTACCCAACCTTTAAGACCCCCCACAAGCATCCCCTTCTCTAAGAAGGAGAGTTAGGGGTGCCCTCTTCTCCTATCTCGAGACTTGTTCTTGTCTCAGTTATGGTACTTAACACCCTGTTCTGGAGTCATTTATCCGAGGACACCGCTGTGTCCCGCGCTGGATTGGGAGCTCGCTAAGGATGGAGGCCAGGTCTCATTTATCTGCATACGCCCAGCACAGAGCCCAGCGCATGGTCAGCCCTTACGACACGTGGAATAGGTGGATGAAGGGACGGGTGGATGGCGGGTGAAAAGGTGACTGAGAGGTGAAGCCTGCGGCTGGCCCTTACCTGCAGGAGGGGCCTGTGAGCAGGGCCGAGGGTGCTCAGGTCTCCTGCTGAACCGGAACGTAGGGGCCTCCGCTGTGCTTCCTGAATCCTCAATGCCATCCACTATCCTGGGATGGGGGCAGCGGTCATCAGTCCCATGGGGAGAGGGCAAGGGCCAGAGCAGAGCAGGCAGAGGGTAACTGGGGACAGCAGTGCCAAGGAGCTGGGGAGGAGCAGCGGTCAAAGGGGGTGGGGTTGCAAGTGTGGTGGATCAGGAAGGGCGGATGGGCAGATGGGGCAGAGACAGGATGAGCACTGGACGAGCACTGGTTGGAATGCTGGGGACAGAGCCCAGAGAAGGTTCTGGAAGCCAGCAGGGGTATGGGGAAGGCAGGGGAGGCTGGCGTCTCACCGGGGACTGAGGTCCGGAGGTCCAAAGGTTCCCAGTGGGGGAATGAGAAGCTGGGGGAGCTTCCAGGCAGCAGAGGCCCTTGGGGGGCCATGAGGGGAGGGGCTGTGGCCCCGGCCAGCCAAGGCAGGAGAAGGGGTTGGGGACAGGGAAGGGGAGGAGACAAGGGCTGAGAATGGGGGCAGCTCCTCGCCCAAGAGGCTGACCAGGGAGCCCCGGGGTCGTGCTGGGCTGAGGTTGGGCAGCAGGAGGGGCCGGCGGGGCCTAGAACCACCCCCAGACTCCACCCCAGTCTCAGCCTCCGTGATGGATGGCAGGGTCTTGTCTGAGGAGGAGCCAAGGCTTTCCGAGCGGGGCTGTGGGCAGAGGGCAGCTGATGTCAGGACAGTGAACAATAGGCCCCTTCATTAAACAACGGCCTTCACTGGCATTTGCTGCTTCCCCTCCCCCTCCCTTCTCCCTGCAGCAAAGGAGCCAAGGAAAGGTGCCCCCAGCTCCCAGACTCTCCCCCATGCAACCTCACCCCTACCCAGGAAGGTGGTGTTACCTGGGAGAGGCGAGGAGACCGGGAAAAGCGGCTGAGGCCCTGCAGGGACACAGGGGGGTTCAAGCTGACTCACACCTCCCCCCTCCCCTGCTGCAGCTCTTCCTAGTCCCACCCATCAGTGCTGTGGGCTCTGAGAATGTGGGGCCTTTCTGTGCAATGGAGTCAGAGATACTTCCAACTCCAACTCAGAGACGTCTGAGTGGTAAAGTCCATCTGAAAAGCAGTGAAAGACAAAGGCCCAGAGCCTAAGCCAAAACGGGCTCAGGACACATTTGGTGAGTGCGGAAGAGGAAACCCAGGGGATGATGCCCCAGTTCAGAGAGGGATTTGACAGAGGAGGAGCCCACGGTGGGGGGGAGGGGGGACTGTGTCCAAAGTGAGGGCCCTCTGAGGAGTCTGGAGTGAGGCTGAGGGGTGGCCAACAGAAGATGATGGGTCAGAGGAGTTGGAAGTAGAAGTGGTGAGAGATGGTCCATGGGGTTGGGTGATGGCCAATGGAGAAGGGTCAGGTGGGGGTGGAAGATGTTAAGCATGGAAGGGACAATGGAAGGGGTGCCTGGGATTGAGAAACGATTTTCTCAGGGGGGGAGGAGATGTGTGAGGCTTTCTTGGGCTGGGGGAGGTCTGCTCTGAAGGAGGGGACCTCAGAGGAGATAGAGGCCATAGGGGGTCTACATACATTGGTGTCAGAGCCCTGGCGCAGGTTGAAGGTGAGGTCCCGGGGCAGGCCAGCCCGGAAGGCAGCCCCGTACTCAGGATAGAGCCTCAGGACCTCAGCCAGCCCTCGGCTGCTCAGCTGCTGCAGGCCACAGTAGGTCAGTGCCTTCACGTCAGCGCTGGTCTTCAGCACGCAGCTTGGGCCTGCCCCTGACCCAGGCTCCTGCCCCGGCTCAGGGATATCTGCCCCAATCAGGTCCCCCTTCCCTGTGGGTAAGGGATGGGGACAGTCAGCTGGGGCAGAGGGACCAAGAGGATATCAGCAGGAGGTGGTCAATGGATTTGACGGATGGTCAGTGTGTTTGAAGGGTGGTCGAAGATGGATCAATCAATAGGATTGGTGGAAATAATCCATGGAGTTGGGAAAAAGTCAGTGGAGAATGACGGATGAAGTTGGGAGACAGTCAATGGGGGATGTCAGTATAATCAGTGGAGCTGGATGATCGGTGAAGAATGGCCAGAGCGGTCAGTAAAAGGGTAAAAGTCAATGGAGCTGAGGGTCAGTGGGAAGGGTCAATGGAGTTGGGAGATGGTGCAGTGGGAAAGGACCAATTGAGTTGGGGGAGAGTCACTGGGGGAGGGTTGATGGGTTGATGGCCAGTGGGATCAGGGGAGAGTCCAAAGATGTGGTTGAAAGAGGATGGCAGTAGGGTGAAGGGACCAGGAAAGAGCACTCCTCAGCAGGAATTCCACATATCCACTAGGGGTAACCCAGACCCTAGATTCCTGACCACACCCAAGGCCTCTGGGGCAAGGTTCTGGGGTAGGCAGTAGGTGGCGGTGGGATCCTCACCCAGGATGGCCAGCACCATGTTGTCTCGGAGCACCTCAAGCGAGCCGGAGCAGACGTAGTAGTGTGCCTGCAGGGCGTCCCCACGGCGCAACAGGTACTCGCCTGGAGCGCAGAACGAGGTCTTGATGTGCAGGGAGAGGGCCCGCAGGCAGCCCCTGCTTGCCGCTCCAAACAGCGGCAGCTGCAGGATCTCCCGATTCAAGTGCATAGCGATGTCAGCTCTCAGCTCGTCTGGGAAGTCACGCAGTAACTGCATAAGGGGCATAGGTCATTCTGGCCATCCCCCTACAGCTGCTACTTGAGATCTACAAATGTGCTGAGCTGTCTCCAAGGGGAGAGCTCCAACTTGCCCTTTGCTTCGAAGTGACCCATTTCTGACCTTCAGGAAGACCTGTGTGTGTCAAACCTCATTTTTGCTTGTGTGTGGACCTCCTAACCCAAGTTCTGGAGCAGAGACTAAGTCTCTTCCTGTCTGTCCACTGCCCATGACTACATGCAGTGGTCACTCACATGTCCTGGTTGCTCAACCCCATACAAGGACCAGCCCTGGTGGGTTAGCCTTTCAACCAGGAGTCAGGAAACTAGGTCAGCTCTGCCCCTAAATCCCTGTGGATGTGGGGCAATCCATTTGCTCTCTCTGGGCTTCCGTATCCTCATCTGTAAAGATGCAGGGTTACAGTAGACCTTGAACATTACCAATGGCCTTCAAGGAACCAAACTTTATGTTCACAGATCCATCCTCATCTTATGGAGCCCCTAGGCCACTTCGGCTTGCTGACCTCTCCCTCTTGTCCCCATTTCCTCCCCAGGCTCCTCTTCTAACTTCCCGCACTCTTCCTGCATCGTGACAACCAGCTCCATGACTTCTCTACTCCCGCGTATGGGTCTAGACCTGTATTTTCATCTACCTGTGGAGCAGCCCCCACCTGGATCTCCCAGAAGCCCCACACCTTCATCCTGGCCTAATCCTGGACTTTCATTTTCACCCCTAAGTCCAGCCTTCCTCCTGTGATGGCTCCATCACACACCTTTGCCCAAACAGGAACCTGGGACTCATTCTGAGCTCCTCTCCTGCAACCGCCTGATCATCAGGTCCCATGGCTCCTACTCTCCGAAACACCTCCTAGAGCCCCAGACCACTCACCAGCCTAAAAGTTTTGCAGGATAAAATCTAAATTCAAGGCCATCCATGAGCTGGGCTGGCCCGCCTCCCCAGCCCTGTCTCTTGCACTCCTGTCTCCCTCCTCCCTCCACAGCACTCACACACCCGGTCCTGAAGGCTCACTGAAGGACTTTCAGTTCCCCGAACTCGCCCTGCTCTTTTGCGTCAATGTTTCCGGACCTGTGTTCCTAATGCTCTTTCGGCCTGGAATGGCCTCTGGTAGCAGGCTGAGTTCCTTCTTGCCCTTGACAACGACCGCTCTTCTGTGCCACCTTCCCTGACTCCTCTACGCCCAGACACAATGTCCCCTCACTGCACCACCATCCCTCCGGCAGAGTCCTAGTCACTGCCTAATTATTTACCTGTCTGCGTCCCTCACCCCACTGGTGACTCCCTGAGGGCAAGGGTTGTGTGTCCCCATCTCTGAGCTCCCTGTGTCCAGCACAGGCGCTGGCCCAAAGCAAGCCCCCAGGAAATGGGGGCTGAGGGGAGGATGGCATTGGCTGAGGCCTGAGCTCCCTTTCAGCTCCCGTACTCTCTAGTGCAAAGGGAAAAGGAGGTGGATTCGGGTGGGTGTGTGTCCCCGCGAGCGGCCCCTCGCCTCCCGGGTCCCCGCGGGCCTCCATTCCAAACCCAGAGGGGTGGCGGCCCCTTTCCCGCTGCGGAAGCCCCGCGCACTACCTCGTTGGCGTCGATGCCGCTGTTGACGGCCCACGTGGTCTGGAAGGACTCGAGCATGCGCTGCTTGAGCGGCCGCGGCAGGCGGTGCACGCGGATGAAGTCCTTGAGGTCCTTCATGCGGCTGTGGTAGAGCGAGCGGCGCGAGTACATGCGCTGGATGATGGCCGTCACGTTCCCGAACACCACGGCGTGCATCAGCGCTGCAGCGGCGGCAGCGGGCAGCCCGTGAGGGACGGCCCCCCTCCGCCTCCTCCTGCGCCCCCGAACCCACCCTGCCTTCCACGGCTCTGGCTTCCGGGGGAAGGTGGGGCAGGAGAGCCACTGGGCTTGGGTGGGGGCAGGGAGGGGCCAGACCTGATGCTCCTCTCCTGCCCCCTCCCCCCCAACTAGGTCGTGAACTTGGGTTTCCCATCCCCTGGGCAAGAGGCTACGCCTTTTTTGTGGCATGCCCCCCAGGGCCAGCATGTAGTAGATGCTGAGGAAACGGCTATGAATGAATGCGCGACTGTCTGGCCGTGGGTGGACATCTTGCCTTCTCTGAGCCCGTTTCCCCATCTGCACGCTGGGCTTAGCAGGGCCACCCCGGGGCTTGGCAGGCCCGGCCTCACCGCCTATGAGCATGGTGCAGATGGAGAAGATCTTCTCCGCGTCGGTGTTGGCGCACACGTTGCCGAAGCCCACGCTGGTGAGGCTGCTCAGCGTGAAGTAGAGGGCAGCGATGTAGGCGCTGCGCCGCGACGGGCCGCCCGCCGAGCCATTGACGTAGGGCTCCTCCAGCCGCTTGCCCAGCTCGTGCAACCAGCCTGGGGGGTGGAGGGAGGCAAGGAGCAGCTGCCCTGACGGGTGGAGAGCTGGCTTTCCCTGAGCTGCCGGCGCTTGACCTTGGGCAACTATTTACAGAGGCGAGGGGAGGTTTGCACCCGCAGGCACAGGAAATGTGAGGAGCAGCCCGGGCCTCGGACTCCCCACAGTGAACTGGTTACAGTTGCAGTAACCAAGGCTAAGCTGCTGAGCTGCTGACTGTTTGAGGGGGGCCCTTCCAACTCTCTAATAGTTTATCGAGCACCCCGTGTACAGGGTGCTGGCACTTGACCCGCCAGACATTCTCTCTGCCCTGGTGGAACTTACAGTCTGGAGGGGAAATATACATGAAATAAATTGCAATAAATTGCAGGTGGGCAGTGAGCTACTAAAAGGGACGTATAGGGCATTCCAGGAGCCATATGGGTTAGGGAGAGCCAACCCAGTTGGGGGGGGAGGGTATGGTTCCTGAAGGGCTCCCTCAGGACAGAGCATTTTAGTGGACATTGCAAGGAATAGAATAGTCACTGAGAGGAAGAAGGGAGGGAGAGGATTCCCCAGAGGAAAACATGTTCAAGGCCGTTGTGAGAAAGCTGGATGGAGGCCAGTGTGGCTGCGGCACAGGGCGCAGGGGAGAAAGGGAAGCCAGGTGGGGAGAGAGAAGGCTGCAGGGCTATGCAGGGTGTGGACCGAATGCGGACTTGATTTGAGGGCAGTGCAGAGCCACTGAAAGGATCCAGGCAGGGTACTGCTCCCTCTGCCCCAAACACCCTCCCCACCATCAGAGTGTTTCCTGTACTGTTCTGATTGCCTGTCCCTGGTCTGGCTCCCCTGCTAGGCTGTGAGGTCAGCCCAAGGCAGACCCCCGGTCTTCAACTCAGTACTCCCACACCTGACCGGGAAGGAGCTCAATGCACGTTTGTTGGATGGAGGGAAGCCTCTGGGGTGGTGGGTGTGGTGCTGGGGAACGCATCCGCGTGGGGGCCTGGGTGGGCAGGGCAGGCAGATGGGTGTCAGTGAAAGCCTGGGGTCGGTGGCTCACCGATGTCCCAGAGCAGCGGGTCATTGGCCTCCATCTCCCGGCGCCCGATGACGTACCAGACGCAGGCCATCCAGTGGGCGAGGAGTGCGAAGACGGACATGAGCAGCGTGAGCACCACAGCGCTGCACTGGGAGTAGCGCTCCAGCTTCTGCAGCAGCCGCAGCAGCCGCAGCAGCCGCACTGTCTTCAGCAGGTGCACCAGTGAAGTCTGCGGGAGTGCGGTGGGGGAGGCTGTCAGCAGGCACACCTCCTTGGAGCCCCCACGGCCCCTCCCAGCGCCTTGTCACCAGATGCCCTGGAGCCAGGGGAAGCTGGGGCAGGAAAAACGGCCCTGCTGTCCTGAGAAAGTGACCGGGGAATGCAGCGAGGAGAGAATAATACTAACACTAATAAAGGCTAACACTTACTGTATGCGTACTTGCTTGCTTATATAAGTACTTGCTATATGTGTCAGGCACTGGGCTAAGCATTTATAATCCTCATGAAAAACTCACGCTTTCAGTTCAATTATCATCATTGTTCCCGGCTTGCAGATGAGTAAACTAAGGCTTAGAGAGGCTAGTGATTTGCTCAAGGTCACACACTGGGACTTCCATCTGAGTGGCTACCCAAGTCCATTTTGTGCCGTGCTGCCTCTAGCACCGTAGGCTGGTGAAAAAGCAAGTCCTGGTCAGAGGTAGGGAACGATCTCTGGCCCCTGCTTGATGCCCCCAAAGTCCTAGGCACAATCAGCTATGGACAAGAGCTGGCTGGTGGCAATGAGAGCATCTGTGAGGGGAGCCATCCCTTGAGACACAGAAAAGCAAGGGAGAGTGGGAACAGGCAAGAGGCCTGGGGACTGGGGAAGGTTAGGAGCTGTTCCCAGAGAGCACCATGCTGGAATGTTGAGGGAAGGAGACCAGGAACTGAGGGAGTCTCAGTTTGAAGGCTTTGAGGTCTTAGCCCTTGTGGGGCTGGGTGGGGGTTGACGGAACTACCGGCACTAGTAAGCAGCCTGTAAGTGTTACCAATATTACCACCATGACTCTTTTCACTGTGGTCATTAATGCTTCAATTGGCCCTCCAAATTTTAGTGATGAGGAGAAGGTACGCTGGGAGGGGGATGCTTGGAAGCAAGGGCTGGGGGCTCTGGGGTAGCGCCTGGGGAACTTAGTATGAAGGCCCTGCCAGAAGCCTCCAGGAGCATCCCCCATAGTCTTGGCCCTATACAGCTCCTGAGCCACCTCCTGTCCTTTTCTCTAATTTTAGGTGAAGGAGCTGGAAAGGAGGTGGCCCTGCTTCCCCCACATGGACCGTCTCCAGGGCTTAACGCCTGCCCCCAGCTCCCAGAGCTTCTGCCTCCAAACTTGAATCCTTCAGGGCTGCCTCTAGTCACCTGCCCCTGCGCCCCACTCCCTTGGGGCCCTCCTCCCCTTCTCCTTGGACCAGAATGTCCCAGGCCTGGCTCCTTCCACTCCACAGCTCTGCCAGTGCCTACTCATCCTCTATCTTTGCTCTGCCTCCCTCCAGCCCAGCACTGCTCCTCCTCATCTCCCCTTATGCCACATCATCCCCTCGGGGGCCATGTGTTCCTGGGAAGCGAGGTGGTATGATAGAATGAGGAATAGACTAGGAGTCTGGAGACCTGGTTCCAATCTCCTGCCTGCCACTGCTAGCCGTGTGACCTGCGGCAAGACGCTTAACCTCTCTGAGCCTTCGTGTCTACCTCTGAAGAAGAGGATCTGCCTTGAGGGGTTACTGTGAGACTCCTGTGGGATGATGTGCGTGAAAGGACTTAGTAAATGAAAGGTGGTCCTGAAGGTACAGGGGAGGGAGACTGCCTGGGAGGAGGGACAGGGGCCTCTCTGCAGCTCTCCCTCTCCCCAAGAACAGCTGTCTGCCGGTGACACAGCCTGGTGGGCATGGGATGGGAGAGTGCGCTCACAAGGAGGGGTGGGTAGCTCTGCTCAGAGTGGCCAGAGCCTCAGGGCAGACATACACACATGCACGTGTGTGGGAGCGTGCACACACGTGTACGCAGCCAGGAGAAGAGGCCCACAGCCCGTTGGCGGCTAGTTAAATCCGGCTGCGTGTAGGTGGTTTCCTGCTATAGCTGAGTGTGGCAGAGAGAGGAGCGCACAGGGAAACTGCTCTCCACCTCCCCACCCAACAGCCAAGGGAGTCTGGGGACACAGGGTGGGACTCCCTCACCCTGGACTCGACAGCACCTACTATCTGCTGGCTGTGTGCAGAGCTGACCACCCAGGGCATCTCCAGGCAGTCCCTGGGGAGATGGGAGGACCCAGGTCCTGGCACTCTGCCTCCAAACCCGCCCCACAGCCTCTACCTCCTTGTCTTGGCTTACTATGCTCCCCCCAGATGCTCCCTCCCCAGCCCCTGCCAGCCAAATCCTGCTCTCTGTCTAGGGTCTACCTCTGCTTTAACTCCCTCAGGAATCCTTCCCAGACCACCTGAGCCTTATTCTTCCAGCTGGGGTGCTTTAGCCTCCCAGGTGCTGGCTAAATTTCTGATCATCAGATCATTTTCACGCACGCCCACTTTCCTGCCTGGAACTCCGAGATCAGCTAGCTCCAGGCCCAGCTGCCAGCAATACCTGGGCCCCATGTTCATCTCCATTCACCTCTTCTGTTCCTGCTGTCCCCTCCAACAGTCCTGCCCCCTCACCAGCTTAGCTGCCTGGAGGCTGAATCCTTGTCCCTTTTCCCCACAGTGACCATGCTCCACACAGTGCTTTGCAGACAGCTAAATGCTCATCAGTTGTTTGTTAAATAAAAATGTGAAAAGTACCACTCATTTGGCATCAGACCAACGCCGCCTTGGTAGCCCTAGTTAGCTTTTCATTTGTCTCAGCTTCCCTCAGTGACTGTGAGCCGAGCTCCCCAAGAGCACAGACCCTCCCAGCTCCTCTGAGCAGCTAGCATGGGGCTCTGCCCACAGCAGGTGCCTGACAACTACTTGCGGATGGATGGATGGATGGATGGATGGATGGCAAGGGCTGAGTCTGGGTTGGGCTCGGTCCCTTCATGGGAGAGGCTGTGCTGAATTTGGGAGGCTGGGCTGCAGGGTGGGACAGGGGTCACTCACCACGGTGATGTTGAAGACATAAAGCAGGTCAAACGGCAGAGCAGCAATAAGGTCAACAAAGAACCAGGTGGCCAGGTAGTGAAGGCCAATGGAACGAGGAGCAGAGACCACCTGGCCGGACTGGGACACATAGGTGGTGCGGAAGTTCAGGATGATATCTGGGGGTGCAAGAAGCTGTTACTAGGGGGCTTTGGCCTAGAAACTCAGGTTAAGGGGCCAAGGAACTGAGTAAGCTGGGAACAAGTCTGAGACCCGGAAGGAAGTTGGAGGTAGGAATGAGGAAGACAGGTTGGACTTCTGGCTGCTCTTTAGGGAGCAGTGGTCTAAAGGCTAAAGGGGTCAGGGCTCAGGGCACATGGACCATTAGGACTTAAAGACCCAGAAATGGTTGGGCTCTGAATGTCTGGGTCCTGCAGGCTCAGGCTGGAGTGAAGCTTGGATGAGTGGGTCCCCCCAGCCCACCCGCCAGAGTATGTGGGGCAGAGGGTCTGACCCAGGATGAAGAGCATCTCCACGGCGATGTCGCTGACAAGGGTGTGTCGGGAAGTGATGGGGGTGTCGTCATCGCCCAGGAAGCAGACATTGTAGGGGACGGTGACCGCAACGTAGAAAGTGGCAAGGAGGATGAGGCCGTCCCACACGGCCTTGGGGACGCTGTAGTGGAGGAGGAGGCAGCGGGACCCCCCCACGGAGGCCACCTTGTACTCGGGGACTGATGGCTTTGGCTCAAACACGTTCTAGGGGGAGAGGGGTGGCGGTTGGGGACATTTAAGGGAAAGGGGAGCCAAAGCTTAGGGAAGGGAGAGGCAGGGGAGGGGGAAGGGGGGAGTGGCGCTGCAGGCATGACCAAGAGAGGAGATAGAAGGTGCGAGAGGGGTTCAGGGGCTGGTGCCTGACATTTCCTTTCTCTGCCAATCTACTGCTCAGGCCCCCTTTTGATCAATCATGTTTTGTGGGGGGTATTTATAAGGCTTGACCTTCACCCTGCTTGAGAAGGTTATCACAAATCAGGCACATGCCTTAGACCCCCCCCCCAGGGGTCACCAACTTCTCCCTCAAGTTTCACTTGGAATCTGGGGTCCCTGTGGGGGATGAGGATATCCCCGAGATGAGGAGGCTGGCACAGCACACCCCATTCTCTGTAGTCCCCACAAACTACACAGAGGGTTGGAGAATTGATCCCATGGCTTTTTCAGGGTCCTAGGGCTAGATACCAGGACCCCAATGGGGTCTTTCTCCCTAGAACCACAGTTTGTGATTTCACCCCCCCCCCCATGAGGTAACGCTATCATTCAGAGGTGGGTGATGTAATTGCTGCTAGATCCTGCCCTTATGACATTGTCAGAGTAAAGTAATGTCAATCTAAGGAAGCAAGGGAGATGGGGTTGGAAAAAGATGTGAGGGCACATGGGACACAGCAGAGAGTCGTACATTAGAAATGGGTGGAGGGAGGAATAAGCCACTGGAGGGAGATCAGACAGACAGGGAGACATGAGCAAGGGTGCCTCAGAATCACAGCTGAGAGATGTTGGGGCAGAGATAGGACTCACATTATTGGTTTTCATGCCTCCCTGGCGCCGGCGGCCAAAGTGGCCAGTCAGCCGGTGTAGGACAGTACGGCTCTGCCTCCTGGCAGATCGAAGTCTCGAGCCAGCTCCCCTCCTGCCAAGGGAGTTTTCTGTTGGGAAGAAGGGTGCAGAGATAAGTAGGGGCACACCCCATGAGGCCAGGTAGGAAGACGTCTTGTGTGACCTTCAGCAAGGACCTCTGACCATTCACGCCTCCTTCCCAGACCTGCAGTTACCATGATTACTGTCCCCATGGCCTCCTGGGGAGCCAAGTCCTGGGCCTCCACTCTGAGTGATGTCTTTGAAGGAAAAGAGGAAAAGCACGACTTCTCCCATCTCATTCTTGATGGGCATCATGTCCAAGAGGCACCAAAAGGCCGAGCCTGCAGATGTGGAAAAATGGAAGTTGAGGGTGAGCATCCCCTGGTACCCCTTCCCCCTGAATCACCCAAGGTTCCTGGGCATGGTCAAAGGGCTTGGCAAAGGTTTAGAGATGGAAAGAACGCCAGAGATCATGTCAGCTGATTCCTTCCCTTCCTGATGGGAGAAGTAAGGCCTAGAGAGGGTCAGGGATGCACTCAATGTCACATAGTCAGCTTGTGGCAGCGTGGGACCAGCACCCAAGCTTCCACCGTGCCAAGTGGACCCTGTGTATGGCCCAGGATCTGCGCAGAGATGCAGGGCGGGCCAAGCCCCCTTACCATCCTTTCGGTAGAAGCAGATTTCAGCCCGGTGCTCCTGATGGCCCTCCAAGGCCTTGTGCAGCCTCTGCAGGGCTGGCTCACTGGTCTCTGGACCGTAGAGGAAACGGCAGCTGCAGGTTTTCTGCATGACCTCAGTGCGGCCGTAGCCCGTGAGTTCACAGAATCCGTCAGAGCAATAGACAATGGGAAAGCCCCGTGGGCCCTGTGCGTTGGCCAGCAGGAAGTTGCTGTCTGTGGGAAGAAGAGGTCAAGGTTAGGTCAAGGCCAGGAGGGGAGCTTAGCTTCAAGGTGGGCAGTACCTCCCCCAAGCTGTGGTCAGAGGTCACAGAGCCAGAAGGTTCCCAGGCTTCCATGTGATTCCTGGATTCCCTTTGGGATATTCTGTAATGAGAGTAAGAAGAGATAGAGCAAAAGGACAAGGACTTAAGGATGGCCTGGAACCAGGACAAGGACCACTGGTGGGCTGAAAAAGGTCATGCGGTCCTTCCCCCTGCCTTCAAGCTGGTAAGCTATTATAGGGGAGCTACAGTAGTAAGGTTATGGGCTGCAGCACAACACCTCGCCACTTTCCAACTGTAGCCTTGGACAATGGTTAATGAACTCTTCTGTGCCTCTGCTTTCTTATCTGCAAAGTGGGGCATAATATATCTTCCTCACATGGCTGTTGTGGAAGTTACAAGAGTTACCTGGGGAGAACAAATCCTGGCACATACTAAGTGCTACACTGAGAAAGTAAAACGATACCCCCACATTCCCACAGCTTTCAAAACACATGCACGACCGCTATCCTGTCCTTCTATTAGAGAGTAGACAGGGCAGAGATTCTGGTGATATCACACCCATTTTATTGATAGGAAATCAGAAGACGGAGATTATCCAAACTCACAAATCTCTTCTGTTGGGGGAAGGAGACAGTGATGAGCAGTGTCCTCATTCTCTGCCTTCCAAGAAAGGTCCTCTTTTTTAACATATCTTTAGGTAATTTCAGGGGGTCTGTCCCAGTGCTAAAGTCTGACAGCATATTGGGCAAGGAAGATTTTAGTCCAGCAATCCCAGGAGCAGAACCTGAGCTGGCTTCCTCTGGCTCCAATGGGCAAAAGCCACAGGGGGCTCTGTGGGCCATCCAGGGGCAGAGTCTCAGCTGGGGGAAGGGGCCTGAGACACCACCAGTGCAGGGTGCTAAGAGGGTTGAATGTGTGGGGGTGGAGAGGCTGATGGGGACTGAAGGTGCCTGGGAGGCTCTGGGCCCTGGGCAGCAGCCTCCTTCTTCCATCCCAGGGCCCGTTGCCCCGGTGATGGGAGCTATGGAAACAAGGGAGGTGTCTGTGGGGGGAGAGTGGGGAGGCGGCTAGGGCCCCGGCGGCTCGGTTTCCGCCCGCGGGTATCGCTCCCCCCACTTTCCAGATACTGGCCAGAGAGCCCGAAGGGGGCAGGGGGAGATCTCTCTTCTCCAAAGTAGGGAAAGGGAAAGGCGGGAGAAGAGGCTGGGAAGGAGGAATGTGGCTGTCCAAGGTGCTGAACCTGGAATCCAAACTGGGGGTGGGCGCGCAGAGAGTTCCTTCCGTCACACGGACCACCCTCCTCCGCCTGCCTCACCTCCCTCAGACACAGACGCGCCAAGATTTGGGGGCGCGTGACCTTAATCCAAGCTAGGTGCTGCTGAAGTCTGATCTTTTTCTCTTTCTTTCTTCTTCTTTCTTTTTTCTTTTTTTTTCCCCTGGAGGAGGGAGATGCTGGAGCCTTCTGGAAGTAGACTCCAGAGCGCCTGACCACTTCGTCCCACCTCTGCGTCTCGGATACCCCCACGCACGCCCCCAGCAGAGCTCTGCCTGGGAGCCGGCGGCTGCCAAGGCCTCTCCTCCGTTTTGCGGCACAAAAAGCGTTTCCTGACTCCAGTCACACCCCCAACCTTGGCCCCCCGCACTCTTGGCCCTTTCCCCGCCTCCCTTCGCACTGCACTCCCAGTCCTGTTTCTTTCCCGCGGCTTCGGGAGTTCCTAGACCGTCAACTCCACTCTCGTTGCCTCGGGTCTCACCACATCCAGTAGACCCGCGCCGGCGCCGAAGCTGACTTGGCCCCAGCTCGAACACCCAGCCCCAGCCTCGCCCCACTCACGCGTGCCGTCGAAGCGGGTGGCGATGGTGTCCAGAAAGGTGTTTTGCGGGGCCAGCAACCCCTTCATGACCGGCATGGCCTCGGGGCTGGGGTTCGAGGCGCGGCCCTGGGGGGCGTTCAGCGCGGCGGGGAGGGAGGGGGAGCGCTGCCGGCGGGGCCGGGGCGCCCCATGCGCCCGCCTGCCTCCTCCCCTCCTCTCGGCGCCGCCGCCACCGCCGCCGCTGCCTCTCTGCTCTGAACCCCGCAGCTCTCGGCTCAGCTTGGCGCCGCCTCGGTCCCCCCACCTCCCCACGGGCCAAGTTCTTTCCCCCGGGCTCGGCCCGCGCCCGCCACGTGGCCCGCACGGGGAGGGGCCGCCAGCGACACCCTCACCCTTCTCCGCGGCCCTCCTCCCAGAGGGGAGCGGCCCACGCGTGTCTCTCCCAGAGAGAATTCGGGACACGCCCACCTGGAGCCGAGACCCAAGAGGTGGGGCGGGGCTTGCGTGGCAGACACGCCCTCTTCCCGGGTGGCCACGCCCCCACGCGTGGTTCCCCGGCGACTCCCTGTGGCTCCGCCCTGCGGGTTTCCCCGCGCACCGCCCACGCAGGGACTGGCGTTTGGTTCACAGTGCCGCCTGCTGGAGTTGGGATATTTCGCAGCACCCCAGTTTCCTGCGCTCCAGCATGGGACAACAAGGGTTAAAGAGACTAGTTTTGCCGGTGGGGGATCGGCAGGAAGGCTGGGAATTCAACTTCTAGAATGGCTTAACCCATTGGCTGAACCCCAATCGTGCCTCACTTTGAATTGGGCACCCTGGCGAGTTCTGCCTCTGAGTGCAGCGGGATGGATGAAAGAGCTTTGAAGTCCATGGGCTAGAATGCCAGTTCTGCTACTCACTGATTGTGTGACTTAGCCTCTTCAAGCCTCACTTTCCTTATCTGTAAAATGGAGCTCATAATTTTTACCTCATGTGGTTTTGAGAATTTAATAGCATCATGCATGTTTTTGGTACACAGTGTGTTGGAGAGCAATTTCTCTCTTCCTATAGTCTTGATTTAACCCTCCTCTCTGCTACCGTTCAAGTGGGAAGAGAGGCTGGAGGCAAATTGGGGGACAAGAAAGATAGTTTCAAGATGGGCAGAGTCAGTTTGCAAATCTCCAAAGGTGCACTGGTGGTCTTTGATCTCCATCTTCTCCGAGAGGGAACCAGTGCAGTATCAGGAAGGACCCATGAGAGACCAGACATGGGACTTTTTCACTACAAAAGCAGAAAATTACCGGGGGCAGATGAGTGTGGTGGCTTAGGGTGAAGGCTTCCCAGACGACGCTGCTAAATCCAGTGAGAATGGGAAGAGAGGCTGGTATTCATCTCAGGCCAGTGCTCCTCACCCTCACCCCCAGAGTCTGAGCTGGGTATTCTCTGGGCTGCTAGATTGCTTAAAAGTGTCACATCCTCTGTGTCTCTGTCTTTTGGGTGTTATATGAGTTTCCTAGGGCTACCATAACAAAGTACCACAAACTGGCTTAAACAGCAGAAATTTGTTGCCTCGGTTCTGGAGGATAGAAGTCCAAGATCAAGAGAAGCTAGGGTTTGTTTCTTTTGAAGGTTGTGAAGGAGAATGTGTTCCATGCCTCTCTTCTAGCTTCTGGTGGGTTGTGACAATTTTTGGTGTTCCTTGGCTTAGAGATGCACCACCCCATCTCTGTCTTTATGTTCACACGGTTTCTCCTTGTGTGCGTTTCTGTGAGTCCAAATTCCCCCTTTTTATAAGGACACTAGTCATATCAGATTAGAGGTCCACTCTCCTCCAGTATGACTTCATCTTGTTTACATCTACAATGACTCTATTTCTACATAAGGTCATTTTATGAAGTGGCAGGGGTTAGGACTTCAACGTATGAACTGAGGGTCAGGGTGCATTCAGCTAAAGTTGCAGGAAAATCTTGCCCCATCTCTGATTAAGAACCTCTCCTGGGGGGCGCCTGGGTGGCACAGCGGTTAAGCGTCTGCCTTCGGCTCAGGGCGTGATCCCGGCGTTATGGGATCGAGCCCCACATCAGGCTCTTCTGCTATGAGCCTGCTTCTTTCTCTCCCGCTCCCCCTGCTTGTGTTCCCTCTCTCGCTGGCTGTCTCTATCTCTGTCGAATAAATAAATAAAATCACAGAATGAAACCTAACGCCTGATGGTTTGCGAGGGCCTTCACAATCCAGGCTGCAGGAAACTGACAGCCTCCCCTCCAGCGCCTCACCGCTCCCCACACCATCAACCCCCATGCAGCAGCCATTCTGGAAGATGCATATTGACTCTTATATTCTTGGCCTTTTGGGCAAGCTCGGCTCCTATCCCTTCCCAGCCAGACTCCTCTCCTCCGTGCAACCTTCCTTGCTCTTCCTCCCTTCCCTGACTGTCTGTAAAGGCCAAGATACAGAATGACTAGAGCATGGAGAGACGTGTCTGTCCTGCATCCTTCCCTCCAAGCATGCACATGTTCTCTCCGTGCCACGGGGCCTCGCACGATTCCTTGCTGTGTTTCGAGTTCGAAAACACCAAAGCAGAGGTGCCCCAGCGCCAGGCTTCTAGGCCCTCGAGCTCTTTAGCGTTCGAAGGACTCTCACGCCCCCTGCAGGACGGGACGCGACCACACAGAACAGAGACCAGCCACACTAAGAGACTCGCCTTTATTGCCCTTTTTCTGGGGGCTGACACCGGGCCGGCAGCGAGGAGAGGGCAGGGACAGAACGGAGCACGATCACAGGCTCAGACTCCGGACCTCCCTCCAGGCGCTGCAGAGGGGGCAGCGGCGGCCGCGGGACACCGGCGCCCGGGACAGGGGCGTGGCGCCGGTTCTGCGCCTGCGCGGCGACCCATGGTCAGAATGCCGGCCGCATGGTTGCCGCTGGCCTGCAGGAGGCGCTGCAGCCGGCCCTGGAGGCCGGGGGGCCCGGGCCGCCGCTTGCCCAGCGTGAGGATGCCGGCTGCGTGGTTGCCCGCGCCGTGCAGCAGCTCGTAGAGGCGGCAGGAGCACGTCTTCTGGCGGCAGCAGTCGGGCAGGGGCTGCGCGGCCGCCCCGGGCGACAGCAGCGCGGGCGGCAGCAACAACAACAGCAGCAGCGTCACGGCGGCCCAGGGGACCTAGGGAGACACGAGGCTAGGCGCTGGGGGTCTTCCCGCCGCGTCCGCCTCCAGCCCCTACGCCCAGGCCCCGCCCAGCTGGCCCGCGCCCCCGCCCGCGCTCCTACTTATCCGTCCGCTAGTTTCCCCGCCGCTGCGCAAGGCTGCGTCTGTTGGAGGGCCCCTCTCCGGCTCCTTCATCTGCTCTTCCCTCAAGCCCCACCCAGCACAGCATCTCCCCCAGGAAGCTCTTTGAGACCCCCCTGGGCAGGGTGAATCCCTCTTTTCTGGGTACCCTTAGTCCCTCGTACCCGCGTTAAAGCGCTTACCACTCCACCTGAAAACAGGGTGCGTGAGTCTGTCTGCACCAGAAGTTTGTCCCTCAGGGAAACAGAGGCCCTGTATAGTCCCTCCCGGGACAAACACGTGCAAGTCAAGGACTGGTAGGTTCCAAGTTGTCTTGTCTGCCTGCTCCCTTGCAGGGGAACCTGCGCTCTGTCTCTTCCGACCTGTTTCCTACCGTCTCGGGGGCACAACTTCCTCCCTTGTGAACGGGTATTAAATAATTTCTACAGTGCAGGCTTGGGGGGTGCGGGGGCACGAGACAGGTGCAAACACAGCCCCCGAGGCTCGAGCTCTCAGGAGAAGGCGCTCAGTCCTGTGCTAGCGCAGGTTGGCTCTCCCCGCTGAGGCTTTCCCCCCTGAGGCTCTACCCAGGCCCCTGCCTCAGAGCCCACATGGGAAAAGAGGAAGAGCAGAGACACCTCAGCCTTCTTTCCAGCCACCCGAGCAAGCGTTCTCATTGCCCATCTGGTATGATGAGCCACCCCCTCTATCCCTGGGTCTTTACCTTTGTAGAGGGAGGGTTCATGGTGTCTGGAGCTCAGAGTGGGGTAGCCGGGAAAGGTGTTGTCTGCAGTGGTCCGAATAGCCAGGAACTTTGAGCCCGTTGACTGTGACCCCCGATCAAGGGCCTGGGGTTTATAGTGCTCTGAGGTGGTGGGGGACAGATGGGTACTTGCGTCCACTCTGGGACCAGACAAAGGCAAGTCTAAGATTAGCCTCCTGCAGGGGGGCCGTCTCCAGGTTGGGCCCAAGGAATGGCCGCCAAGGCTCTCAGAAGCGAGAGTTGGATGATTGTGCCACTGGTACCCCCCTTGTCTGTCCGCCTGCTCCCTGGAGATGGGGCGGTCTCCGGGCACTAATGAGGCCACCTTGCACCCAGGAATCTGGGAGCACAAAAGAGGCCTTGGCTGGGGCGCTGGCCTGGGACAATGGGGGGGGGCGGGCAGCTGCTAATTAGGGCAGGAGAGATGGCAGCTGTGAGCCCCATCGTGTGTGTGGTGGGGGGAGGGCAGCCAGGCAGCAGGCCTCCCCCTTCTGCTCCTTGTTGCTGTCCCTGGGGTCTGTCAGGCTCTTCGGCCCTCTTCCTTCATGGAAAAGGCTTCTTAGCCACCTCTCCCTTCTCGCCAGCTCTCTCCTTCCCTCTGTCCCTTCCACCAGCCTCCAAGGTGGAGAATCTTGAAAATTGAACCTGGGCAGAGGGAGGAAAGCAGCCACACCTGGTGTCGTCCTCCCACCTGCCCAGTTTCCTTCCTGGTCAGGCTGCCTAGAGTGGGGTTTGGAGTCCCATCCCACCGTCAGCCAAGAGTGAGCCACCCTGGGGAAGGACCGTGCCCTCTCTGAGCCAGAGTCTTTTTGATAGGGGGGCATGTCTATTGAGCACCTGCTCCTTGCCAGGCCCTGCACTGGGCGCTGGAGGGACAACATGTATTGGACCTCACCCAGTTTTCCGGGAGCTCCAAAGTCCAGGTGGGGAGGCAACCTGGCATAATGATAGCTCAGTGGGAGAAAGGACCCCAAAAAGGCCTGGCATGCAAAGCGGATTTCCATCAGGTAAGGTGGGGGAGAAGGCATTCCGCAGGAGGCAGGAGTTGAGCAAAGACTTGGAGGTGACAGTGCTTAGCTCGGGCGGGATAGTAGGGCGTGGTCTTCATAGTTGCAGCTTCCCTCCCAGGGGAGAGGTGTCTGGACAGGTAAGTGAGTGCCAGGGTGGGTCAAAGGGTCTTACAGGCTCAGCTGATTGGTCTCGATCCTGTGGCCACCGGGGAGCCATGGGAGGTTTTAGCAGGAAGGAGTCACGGGGCCGATGGGGGGCTGGGTGGCCTGGACGGGGGACATGGAATCCAGAAGTAATTCAGAGGCAGAATTGGAGAGTTATCAACTGATCGGGAACTGGGGCCATGTTACTTAGGAGGAGCTGCGGGGCCTTGGGCGGGCCTCACAGCCTCATGAAGCTTCAGTTTCCCCACTGGTAAGATAGACGGTTAAGCCACGTGGTCTCTGGGATCGCTTCCTGTTGGGATATGTCATGATTTGCAGTCCAGCCCCTACCCAGGGAAGCGATCTGTGGGTGTTGGGCCAGACAGGGACCGGTGCTAAGCCAGGGCAAGGGAAGCTGGGGAGCAGTCCCTCCACATTTAGGATCAGCTTAGAGTGGAAAGAGGTGCACACACACTCAGGGCCTACCCCGACCTCAAGTGGGGAGTGGGGGGAGAGCCCTGGTGTCCAGAGCCAAAGGTGGGGGGCGAGCCAGCTGGCCGCAGAAGCAGAGCACATGGGACTATTCCAGTCTCTCCATAAACAGACCCTGAGTCAAGAATCTGGTGCAAGAGGTTTATTTGGGAGGTGATTCTAGAAAGCAGATAAGGGAGTGGGGATGGGAGGGACGGAAGGAAAACCAGTAAGATCTGTGTTATTGAGAAGGTTATCAGTGTGGGCAACCGGAGCAGAATACACATTAGAACTGTCACACTGAGGGACAACGACGCCGAGCTCTGTTTCTTTTTTTTTTTTTTTTTTTAAGATTTTATTTATCCATTTGACAGAGAGACAGCCAGCGAGAGAGGGAACACAAGCAGGGGGAGTGGGAGAGGAAGAAGCAGGCTCCCAGCGGAGGAGCCTGACATGGGGCTCCATCCCAGAATGCCGGGATCACGCCCTGAGCCGAAGGCAGACGCTTAACCGCTGTGCCACCCAGGCGCCCCCCGAGCTCTGTTTCTTATAGACGGAGGGTGGCTCCTGGGAGCATGAACTGCCAACACTTGCAGCCTGCGCAGTGCCCTGGACTGGAGACACGGGAGCATAGGCTTTGGCGGGGGGGGGGGGGCACAGGGCTCCAGGCAGGCCACCGCAGGCGTCCGCTGATGTCAGCTGCTCAGCACGGGCTGACCAGGTCGGACCTCCCTAAGGCCTGGCAGCTCTGATGAGGCGCTGTCAGGTGACACAGAGTCGGAGACCCTGGCCATGGGTTCCCATGCAGAGAGGCCACGGAGGAAAGAGCAAGGTGGCCTATGAAGGGGGATGGGGCAGGGGGCCAGCCTCAGCTCAGGACAACACCCTCCTCTGCAGACACTGGGCCAGATGCTTGTGCCTGAGGACCCGGGGCATCTCAGGAGGAAAGGGGGACGAGGGGCAGGCTGCGAGGGCGGCCCGGAGTTCCCTGAAGGCCCCCTGCCCCACCAGGTGAACCCTGGCAGGGCCCACGCTGCCCCGGAACCGCAGGGACTTGTAGCAGGGAGAGACTTCCTGAAGGCAGTGGTCCAGCTGGGAACAGAACGGCCTGAGTGAGGCTGCTGTGCGGCTCTGTGGCATGTGGGTGATGCCAGCATATGCGTGGCAGGCGCTCCATGCACACGCATGTGCCTGTGGACCTCATCTCTCCCTTCCCTGAGCCCCCAGGGAGGTTCTCTTCCCCACCCCCTCCTCTCCATCCCTGCGCTGTGCCCGTGGCTCCTGGGGGCATGTAGCGTGAGGGGGACGTGCCGTCACATCCTGTCCCCATCTTGCTTACCTTGTCTCGATTTTCCTCTGACAGGTTCCTCAGCCCTCTTAGCGCCACAAACACCTCGTAGTGGGGAGCAGAGCCCTCGGAGGAATCTGTAGACAAACCCCCATGCACACACTTTGCCAACGCGGTGGCTTCCACCATCAATGCCTGTGCCCCCTCCCGTTCTACCCCACTCTGAGGCTCATGGGAGAAAAGGAATTTCTTGGCAGAGAAGGGGATAAGTGGAGAGGAACCCAAAGCCTAATTGTAGCTATGAAGCAGGTCAGGAAAGCAAAGTGGGAGAGACTGCAGCAGGAGGGATGGGAGTTAGACATGGGGAAGGACTTTTGTTAGAAGCAGCAAAAGAGGCTGGGTCTTACCTCTTTCCTAGAGTTCTTCCTTCAGGATGGGTACGGTATAGCGGGGGAGGCAGCCAACTCAAGAATGGGGGGCAGGAGCTGATGGAGAAGCTTACCCAGAATGCTGCTCTCCACACAGCTATGGTCTAACAGTTTGGCCCCTGGCCACTGCCCTACCGCCCGGCCCAGGGCCTCAGAGAACACGTCCTCTTGAATGTCTTCTCCTCGCACATTCAGGGCCTGGCCCAGCCTAGGGAGGAGGAAGGGGGAGGCAGAGGAGCCTGGGGCACAAGGACGGCCCCTCAGCTCCCCCGGGGAGTCGCCTACCTGCAGACGAACCTGACGACCGGACACTGATTGTAGGCACCCACCACCTGTACCACGTCACCCAGGCGACACCTGACAGGGCAGCGGGGGTGGTGAGCTCAGGCCCCTGGCCCTCAGTAGGGTCGCAGGGGGCCTGAGGTGCCCTGGGGGGAGGCAGGTGATCACCTGGTGAGGCTGGTGTGGTCGGTCAGCACCAGCTCGTACTCCCCGCCCTTCTGGGCCTCAGCCAGCAGGACGGTAGAGGCGGCCTCTTCCTGGGCTCCTTCCTGGACTGGGAGCAGCTCAATAAAAGGAGCTCCAGGGGGCAGAAGGTAGAGCCCACGGGGTTGCTCCGGCCCTAGGTTCAGGCCCACCACCCCTGTGGGGAGCAAGCAGCCCTTCCGCTGGGGGTGCCATTGCTTTCTGCTAGAGAACACCCCTCACCCTGGACCCCAGGCCCCCATTCTCTGCACAGCTGATCCCACTGCTGCCCTTCCACCCCTCCCTCCAGGCTCCTGCAGGCTCAGTGCATTGCCTCGAAGGCCCTAATTGGGAAGCCGCAGTGGTTCTGGGGGTGACAGACCCTTGGGTAAATGCTGGTGCTGGGTACATCTGTGCAAGTCTCGTAACCTCCGTGAGCCTCAGTTTCTGCATGTGTAAAATGGGGCTACTGGTGTCGGGGGGATTAAATGAGGTGATTATGTAGGGCTCACTACTTGGCAGCTCGCTGTGTGGCCTCTGCCCCCTGCCCCCAGCTCTCCAGCCCTGAGTCCTGCTGACCTCCAGAGGCGGCATAAGCAGGCGAGAAGAAGGCTAGCCCTTGGCACCACAAGGCCCCCAGGGCAGCCACAGCCTCGGCCTGGCCTCCTGCATCCAGCGTCACCACCACCTGTAGCTTTGGCCAGAGTCGGAGGGCCAGTCCTCGGGGCCCCCGCTCTAGGGCCTCCAGCAGCTCCGCTGCCCGCCTGGGGAGAGGCGGCCCTGGGTTCCCGGCAGCCATGGCCTCAGCCAGCTCTTTGCCATCGGCCTCCAGGCCCGTAAAGACATCCAGGAGTTCGGCTGCCGTCCCAGCTTCCAGGGCCCGCAGCCCTGGGGACCTCAGTGCCTCTAGCAGCAGGGCCCCAGGGTGCTTGGCTCCAGGGGCGCTAACAACCTGGCCCAGGTGATGCCAAGGCCAGGGGAGAGGGCGAGGCCAGGGGGATGTAGGGGTCACACAAGCAATGCCTCCCGGAGCCAGCACTTCTGGGTAAGCCTTGTTTAGGGCTGCCAGACCCAGCAAGGTGGCCTGGAGGGAGACAAGAGAGGGTGTCGGCTCTGGGCCTGAGCCAGTCCCTGAGTCCCCAGATTGGGGGTTCTTTGCCCACCCTGATGGGAGGGTTTGGCTGCAAGTAGGGGTGTCTGGTGGAACTAGGCCCCAGCCTTCTCGGTTTACCTGCAGGGAGGCCTCCCCGTAGTACTGGGTTGACGTGGAGGGCAGGGGCTGCCCCGCACGTTCTTCCTCCTGGGCCTGGCTGGCCTTGGTCAGAGGAAGATGGTTCCGGAAGGTGCTTGTATCTGTGGCCCCAAACACATCATAAACTCATCCTGAAGCCACAGTTTCCCAAGAGTTTCAGGCAAAATTGGTAAGACCCTTGAGGAAGGAACCCAGCAGAGGACCGTGGGGCAAGGCTACTGGGGCCCAGGAATGAAAAACTCATCTTGAACCATCCTGAGCCCGGGCAGGGTCTTTGGGTCAAGCCCCTCTGTGCTGGCGGTAGAAGGGCAGAAGGGAAGTCCTCCGGGTCTGGAATCTGACTGCCCCGTGTTTGGGCCACCTCCCCGGACCCTCGGGAACACACCTGTGGTCCCCCCAAGGGGACCGCGGGGCCTTTGGGCTCCCTGCAGACACCACCTCAGGGCCTGCTGCTGGCTCTGGCCCGCGTGCAGTGTGCTCTGCTCCAGTCTCCGCTGCTGCCAGGCTGCTGCCCAGCGCAGGGCGCCCCCTGCCACACGGTGCTGGAGGCCAGCAAGCCGGGACAGCCTGGCCTCCTGGGGCCGCCGCTGGAGCCTGACCAGGGCCGGCAGCAGCAGCAGCAGCAGCAGCAGCAGCAGGAGAAGGAGGAGGAGTGGCGGCAGCAGCATCTGGAGCAGCTCCTGGGAGGAGGAAGGGACCCCAGTCTGGTACTGGGGGGAGGAGAGGATAACCCATTTCTCCCCTCCCCCCTTCACCCCTCTCTACCCCACCAGAAACCAAGGAAAAAGGAAGTCTGGGAGGAAGCCAGGACCTGTCAGGCAGGTGATGCAGAGGATAGGACATCAAAGCTTCAGAATCACACTGACCTGAGTTCGGACCCTGGCTCTGCCACTTGGTTAGCTGTAGGGCCCTGGGTAAGTCAGCTAGCTGCTCTGGGCTCCGTTGCCCTGTCTGTAAAATGGGAGTAATAATAGCTCCGCAGAAGCTATGGAAAGGGATTGACTCGGTGCCTGGCACACAGAGGCTGCTCAAGAATGCCGTGTCCAGCCCACTCCCGAGTGCCTCCGCTCCATCCCGGGAGCCTCCCTGTCCCAGCTCCGGTCCCTCCTGAGCCCCGGGCGGTGGTTCCACGTCCCACATGCACCTGTCACAGCCCACTTGTGCCCCCTCTCAACACCCAGGGCCCCCTGGGCCCTCCGGTTTGTGTATACAGCCGGCCAGAAAGATGGAGCCGTGACTTTAAAGGGTGGGGCCCTGATGGGGAAATCCGGCCACAGGCTTGAGGGAGGAGCTGGGGGGGGGCTCTTAAAGGGGCAGTTTGCTGAAGGGCCCACGTGCTGGGAGCCAGCCCAAGCTGGAGGAAACTCCCCGCCAGAGAAGTGTGGCCTTCAAACTCCTGCAGATGAAGGAAGAGAGAGCTGAGTGTGGAAGAGTACCACGAAGCAGCTTGAGTTGGGAGAAGGGCACACCCCCAGAAGAGCAGATTCAGGCTTGAGAATTGTTTAAGAACCAAAATTTTCTCCCAATCCAGAAACCCTCTCCACAAAGATCTACTAGCTTTTCCTGACAAAGGTAGTAGAGAAAGGAAGCACTTCTGTTATTGAATAAGCATAAACCAGAATGGGTGCTCATCGCAGGCAATGGCCAAGAGACTGAAGAGATTGCAAGGGCAGAAGACAATCTCCTTCCCTTACTTAGCCAAGCCGCCAGAACCCATGACACACGTGTCCCATAAGGAGGGGCACCTGGGTGGCTCAGTCGGTTAAACGTCTGCCTTCAGCTCAGATCATGATCTCAGCGTCCTGGGATCGTCCTGGGATACAGTCCCATTTCGGGGGCTCCCTGCTCAGCAAGGAGCCTGCTTCTCCCTCCCCCTGATCTCCAGCTCTGTCTCTCTCCCTCTCAAATAAATAAATAAAATCTTAAAAAAAAAAAAGATAAACGATAACTAGTCGTCAAGGAAGGGGACTTGACAGCACCATGGGTCACACATAGCTCATGCCAACTTTACCTGGTAATTGGGATCACCATCAGTGTTAGCTAATAGGCTTTATGCCAAGGAAAAACAAACTTCTCCCATCTTTATGACACGACATCTTTTTGCAACTTGGAGCGAGGTGCCCACCTCAGCTAGGCTCCTACCCTCCCACTGTGGAGTTTGAGAACCTCTGCTGTAGAGTGAGGTTCTTCTGCTGTCTGTGGTTAAGCCCTCCCTGCTCCTGTGCTCTGGACCCAAGCTCTTAAACACTAAAACCCCTCCTGCCAACCCCTCATCTGTCTTACAGGGGCTCCCTCTCCCGTTCACAGGGGAGCTCCTTTGCACAGTTCTGCTCGCTATCAGGCTGCCTCACCTTGATCTCACCCTTTCAAATTTCTTGGTTAGGTCTTACACTTGACTTTTTAGAAGAACAGTGTTATTAGGTATAATTCACACGCCATACCAATCACCCGTTTAAAGCAGACAATTCAATGGTTTCTGCTATATTCCCAGATCTGGGTAACACCAACAGTCAATTTCATAACATTTTCATCACCTTGAAAGTAACCCCATACCCTTTAGCTATCAACCCCCCCATCCCTTCCCACCTCCCCACTCCCAGCATAAGCAACCACAAATCTACTTTCTCTTATATAGATCTGCCTATTCTGGATCTTTCATATAAGTGGAATCATGTAACACGTGGTCTCTTGTGTCTGGTTTCTCTCACTCAGTGTGTTTTCAAGGTTCTCCCATGTAGTACCGCATGGTTCATTCCTTTTTATCGCCAAATACTATTTCATCGTATGGATATGCCACAACAAACTTGTTTACCCACTCATCAGGTGATGGACATTTAGGTCATTCCCGTTCTTTGGCTGCTATGTATAATCCTGTTATGGACATTTGTGTACAGTTTTTCTGTGGACATATGTTTTTATTTTTCTTGCAGAAAATGTAATGAAGGCAAGGGTTTTATCACATTCCAATCAATGGAAGAGCTGGGTTGTATAGTAACTCTGTTTAACTGTTTAAGGAACTGCTGAACTGGTTTCCATAGTGGGTACACCATTTTACATCCCCACCAGCAGTGTATGAGGGTTCCAATTTCTCTCTGTCCTTGCTGACACTTGTTAATATCTTCCTTTTTGATTATAGCCATCCTAGTCCGGTGTGAAGTAACTTGAGTTTTGTTTTTTTTTTTTTTTTTTTTTAAGTAGGCTCCACGCCCAACATGGGGCTTGAACTCATGACCCTGAGATCAAGAGTCACGTGGTCTACCAACTGAGCCAGCCAGGCACCCCTTGAGTCCGTTTTAATTGCATGGTCCCCAATGACCAATGATCAAGCATCTTTTCATGTATCTATTGGCCATTTGTATACTTCTATGAATAAATGTCTTTTCAGGTCCCTTACCCATTTCTCATTGGGCTATTTGTCTTTTTATTATTAAGCTGTAAGAGTTCTTTATATATTTTACATTCAAGTCCCCTATCAAATAGACGACTTGCCAATATTGTCTTCCATTCTGTGGGTTGTCTTTTCATTTTCTTGACAGTGTCCCTTGAAGTACAAACCTTAAAATTTTGATGAAGTCCTGTTACCTACTTTTTCTTTTGTTGCTTGTACTTTTGGCATTATATCTGGGGATCCATCATCAAATCTGGGGTCATGAAGATTTACTCATATGTTTTCTTCTAATCGTCTTTTAATCTTAGCTCTTACATAGAGTTCTTTATTTTTACGGTGATAAAATATGCATAAGGTTTACCATTTTAACCATATCCATCATCACCACCATCCATCTCCAGAACTTCCTCATCTTCCTAAACTGAAACTCTACTCATTAAACAATAACTCCCTATTCCTCTTCCCCCCAGCCTCTGATGACCATGATTCTACTACTCCCAGTACCTAATAGAAGGGCAACCGTACAATATTCATGTCCCTTAGTGTCTAATTCATTCAGCATAATGTCTCCAAGATTCACCCATGTTGTAGCATGTGTCAGAATTTCCTTCCTTTTTTAGAACTGAGTGATATTCCTTTATGTCTAGACCACATTTAGTTTATCCATTCACCCACTGATGGACATTTGTGTCGTGCTCATCTTCTGGCTGTTGTGAATAATGCTGCTATCAACACGGATGCCCAAATATCCGTGTGCCTGCTTTCAGTTCTTTTGAGGGTCTACCCAAAAGCGGACGTGCCGGATCACGTGGTAACTCTCTGTCTAACTTCTCAAGGACTCTCCATGCTGTCTTCACAGCAGCTGCACTATTTTACATGCCTACCCGCGATGCACACAGGTTCCGACTTCTCTGCAGCCCCTACCAGTTACTATTTTGTTTTCTTTTGCTGTGATAACGGCCAATCGAATGGGTAAGAAGTGGTTGTGCGTTTGCATGCCTAATGACTGAGCTTGTGTGCTTGTTGTCTACCTGTTTATCTTCAGAGAACTGTCTGTTCACATCTTTTCCATGTGAAAGTTGTTGTTGTTATAGAGTTTTTTATATATTTTGGATATTAATCCCTCATCGGACATATGATTTACACATCTTTTCTCCCAATCTGCGTGTTGCCTAGTCACTGCTAACAATGCTTTATGCACAAAAGTTTTTATTTTGATGAGGTCCAATTTATCTTAAGTGGCTCATGGTGTCATGCCCAAGAAATCATTGCCAAATCCAAAGTCATGAAGCTTTCTATGGTTTCTTCTAAGAGTTTTATAGTTTTAGGGTTTTTTTTTTTTAAGATTTTATTTATTTATTTGACAGAGATAGAGACAGCCAGCGAGAGAGGGAACACAAGCAGGGGGAGTGTGGGAGGAAGAAGCAGGCTCATAGTGGAGGAGCCTGATGTGGGGCTCGATCCCACAACGCCGGGATCACGCCCTGAGCTGAAGGCAGACACTTAACCGCTGTGCCACCCAGGCGCCCCTATAGTTTTAGGTCTTACAGTTAGGCCTTTGATCCATTTTGAGTTAATTTTTGTTATGTGATGTCAGGTTCCAACTTTATTCGTTGGCATGTGGCTCTCCAGTTGTCTCAGCCCCACTTGCTGAAAGGACTATTCTTTCCCCATTGCATGGTCTTGGCACCCTTGTCCAAAATCAGTTGACTCCAAACACATGGGTTTCCTTCTGGATTCTGAATTCTAGCCCACTGATCCATATGTCTATCCTTATGCCAATATCACACTCTGTTGATTACTGTGGCTTTGTAGGAAGTTTTGGCTTGCTTATTGTGAAGTGCGACTACTCAACTTAAATCTTCTCTCAGTTCGTTATTTGGGGTACATTAACTTCCACATTATTTGTGAATTTTCCAGGGCTTGTTACTGTTATTTCCTTGCTTGGTGAGTGGCTGGATCATTTTAGGGAGTCTATCTACTTCCCACCCCCCACCCCCACACACTGCGTGAAGCCCGATATTGCTCCGTAAGGGGGTCCGGACTTGGGTATGTCCACAGTCGCCCTAGCGTGACAGTGATTCTCACAGACCTGGCTCTTCCCCTGACCACACCCAGCTGTTGAGCTACACGCAGTGTGAGCTGACTGCTGTCTACGTTTCAACCATGCTTTGCGGAGGAAATTCGATCCAATAAAATGACGGGACAGGCTCAGGCGTCTTCGAAGGGACAGTTTCATGGCCAGTGTTTGAGACTTGTTCTGACCCCAAGAGAGCTCCTCTCTGCTGTCTCTCTCCCCATCTCTCTCTAGCACGCTAGCTAGCCCCATTCAGGCTCCAGCTCCGATGAAGCTCTTGTTCTCCAGCCACTTGCCTTTCACCACAACCTCCAGTGTTTTCGAGAGAACCCTTAAGCGGGAAATTCTCTTGCAAACGGAGTCAGTTCCTTTGAGGGTTCCAAGTTCTCTGTTTTACAGCCCGGCTCCTTTATGCCCCCTCCCCTCATCCCTACACATCTCTTAGCCCTGATCATTTTTTAAAAATATTTTTATTTATTTGAGAGAGTGAGCGAGAGAGCATGAGTGGGGGGGGGGGGGGAAGGAGAAGCAGACTTACACAGGGCTTGATCCCAGGACCCTGGGATCACGACCTGAGCTGGAGGAAGCCGCTTAACCGGCTGAGCCACCCAGGCGCTCCAGCCCCGATCATTTTTTTTAAAAACAGATTTTATTTATTTTGAGAGAGAGAGAGAGCACAAGCAGGGGGAGGGGCAGAGGCAGAAGGAGAGAGAGAGAATCTCAAGCGGACTTTACTCCTAGCCCAACACTGGGCTTGATCTCATGACCCGGAGAGACCAGAATGGGAGCCGAAATCAAGAGTCACTTAACCCCCCAGGCACTCCAGCCCTGATCATTCTTAGACTTCACAACCACGGGTCTCCTTGGACCTTCCAACTTACCTGATTTGCACCCAACCCTCCTCCCAGCTTGCTCCTCTTCCACATCTTCCCCTCCTCGTCTTACTGAGGAGCGTCTCTGTCAATTACTTCCTGAGCCAGAAACCTGGAATATCAATCACTTCCTGAGCCAGAAATGACTCTAGACTCTGATCCTGCCCCCCAACATTGGCCACTATGTCTGTATATTAGGCCCCAGGGCCACTGCTGTGGTATTATCTTCTAGAACCTCATCTCCTCCAGCTCAGACTGTTGAAACAGCACCCCCCCCCGCCCCCATCCCTGGCCTCCTCCTTTGCCGCCCTTCGACCCATCCTACACACTGTCATGGTAGTATTTCCTAAAATGACACTCTGGTTACCCCTTGCTTCAAGTCTAAGGTGTCTTCACTTACCAACGTGCTCGGGGGAAGTTTAAACTCTTGGCCCGGCACACCGGGCTTCACCAGCCACCAGTTCTCAAAGCGTGGTCCTTGCCCTCACGCCACCTGGGAACTTGGCAGAAATGCAGACTCTCAGGCTCCACCCCAGGCCTACTGGCCAGGAAACTCTGGGGTGCGGCCCAGCGATCTGCGCTTGAACCGGTCCTCGAAAGATCCTGAAGCGCGCCTAGGCTGAGAACCACACGTCAGCCTCCGTCCAGCTGCAGCCCGCCCTGCATCTCCGGCCTCTGCCTGCGCGAGTTGCTCTGGCCGAATGCCTCTCCTTTCTTAATTCCTATGTGTTCTTCAGGGGTCAGCTCAAGCTCCTTGGTGCTCTTCCTCCCTGTTCTCTTATATTCGGTAACGGCCTCAGGATAACTTCACTGCAGCACGAGCCAACACCCTGTCCTGACTGCTGGTGTTGCTGTCGTCCCCAGCCCCAGCCATAATCCTCTTGCGGGCAGAACGATTTCTTGTCCCATATACCACGCCCGGTGCAGGGTGGGCACTTGAAATGTGCTGAAGTTTAAAGATGACCTTTCTTTTCTTTTTTTTAATAAAGATTTTATTTATTCATTTGAGACAGAGAGAGCATGAGCAAGGGAGAAGGGCAGAGGGAGAGGGAGAAGCAGATCCCCCCCTGAGCAGGCAGGACCGTCCGCTTAACTGACCGGCCGCCCAGGTGCCCCAAGGATCAGCCTTCTAACGGGAAGGGTGTGGAGTCAGCAGGCAGGAGATACAGACTATCGTTCTAATTTTTAAGACATCTTATGAACAGGAGGGTTAGAAATGCCCCCTCCACCGTCAAAGCTGATGACACACTCTCTGAGGCCAATTCCCAACTAGGTCTGCTTCTCACAGTCACACCGATGATTTCGAATATTTCCCTATCAAAACTACCCTCTCTCACCACCTGAGGGAAAAAAATAAAAACAGAACTCAATATTGTCCCTTCAGGGGAAGCTTTTATTGTAACATAAAATACACAATTTTGTGACTGCCCCAAATTGTACACAATACTTTTTTGGTGGCTATATACTAATCTGCCTCAACACTAAAATATGTATCTGAAATAATTTCACAAAGTTTTAAAAAGAAAAATTATAAAAAGTATACTTCCACTTTAAGTTATATTCACTTTTAGTCTCCCCACCCCCTACAAAACCCTGCACATACCACACATTGAAACGGTTTGATGACGCGTGTGTGTGTGTGTGTGTGTGTGTGTGTGTGTGTGTGTCTGGGAGCAAGTGGGAGGCAGAGGTGGTCAAGACTTGCCACTGCGTCTTTTGTGGTTTGCAGGAACAGGGAGAAAAGAGAAAATACAACGCAGAGAGCGAGCACACCTTTCGGTCAAAAATCTCTCCCATCTACAGGCACAGCCTCAGGAAAACGGAGGACAGCGCAGCGAGTGTACGAGCATGGGGCCCCTACGTGCGGGGCAGCCCCACTTTCCAGGACCCGCAGCCCTGGTGCCGACTGTAAAGGGAGAGCTCTGCCCTCAGTGTTCCGGGGGGGCTGGGTCCCCGCCCCGCAGGCCTGCTCACCTCCCAGCACGCATCACAGGCGTGTGCTGGTGAAGCCCCAGGGACGGGCGGGTAAGGGTCGGAAAGCAGTCTGGCTTCCTTTCCCCCTTTCCCAACGCTCCGGTCCTCATGGGTGGAAATGTAATCCAATCTTGAGGGGTATGTAAAGGGCTTAGCCGCATCCTAGGTCAATGCTGGTATCATGGAGGGGTCGGCCTGCTTCTCAGAGGCAGAGAAATTCTACTGCCTGGCATAGAAAAATAAATCAGTGTAGGAAACCAAGCCAGGGCAAACAGCAGCTTTTAAAAAGTCATCTTCCAATAAATAATTTACTACAGAGGAATATTTTCCTTTAACATCAAAACACTGATAAATTCAGAAATCATTTTTGTAAAAAAAATATCTGTTTATTTACTCACATGTATAAAAATAAGGTTTTTAGGGCCATTCTCTCCTGGGTACAGTCATTGGTTCTTTCGGAGAGGGGGGGCAGGGGTGAGTGACCTTGTAGGCCTACCCCGAAAGCTATATCTGCTTCCCCCTCTTCCCACCTGACCGCCATGCCCATTCCTTCCATCTGATGTGAAGCTACGGAAGAAACTGTGGACAATGTTATACTGAAGCTGTTTTGTTTTTGCAGCTTACTAAACTTCCCAGGAAAGCCACTGACTGCATTTCCCCAAATTACCAATGCCCGACACCCGGCAGCCTGTACCAAGTGGGCAGACATCGCAGAACATGTTGGCCCTGGGTTCAGACTGCATTCCTGCCACACACACCCCCCCAAGACAGCCTGTGTGAACAGTGAAGGGAAACGAGGCGACTTGGGTATGAATGGCACAGGACCTGCCACAGGAAGAAAGAATTGTGATGTCAGATGAGGGTGGGAAGAGGAAAACAAGAAGTCTCAATTTAGAAACAAAATACCACCATGTATGTGCAAACAGCCGTCATCAAGAAGCCTTGGGGTAGCGCACTGGGGCAGAAGGATGGGCAGACCGGAGGGCAGGTCCCCCAGGGAGCAAGGCAATTCTCTCAGCGCCTGTGGGTCACGGCTGGGCCTTCCAATCTGGGCACGACACAGAGGACATCAACACCGTAAGCTACGGTTACGTGACCCTCTTTTCTCTAGTTCATCACACGTGTCTGCGTGTGTATACACACACAGAGCTGAGTGGTAATTCCACAGAGTGGAAGGAGGGGTGAGGGAGAGAGCGCGTCGATGGGTTAAGGGTTATTTAAACAGCCACTACCCATGGGACAACTCATGACTTCCCTTGTCCCAGCAATCACCCAGCCCTACCCGGGAGGACAGGGTGGGGGCAGAGGGAAGGAGGGAGGACGGCTTTCTTTTTCAAAAGGCAGTTTCTACATTTCAAAGGCAAGCAGAGCCAGTGCCGGTTGTCAACTGCAGACACAGTGACAAACCTCACGAAGAGGAGGTGCTTTCTGCTCCCTTCGTCCTTCTCTTACGTGAACAGACACAGGGCCAAGCTCCAGGTTTCAAGAACTACCGCCTTTGTGCACAAGGTTAAAACAACCACAGCCTCTGTTTGTGGCCCCAATGCTGCAACGAAACTCTGCACAGCGAGGGGGAGAAACAGCCGAACGTGCAAACTCACACGCTCACACACTCACACACTCACACACACGCCCTTCACTGGTGCCACCATGCACAGAAACACTAAAGTCACAACTAGTAGTAACACTTCACATTATGAGTATTGTTTCCAAAGAGAAGCGATTCATGGAATTAAAACATCCACAAGAGTAACTCCCCTGGCGAGGATGAAGAACTGCAGACAGAGACGGGGCGTCACGACTGCGCGTGAGGGATCCACTGACTGTCCATAGGGCGGCCTAGGAGCTCCTCCACACGCCGGGCCACATCCATTGTGTCGTCCAGATCAAAGTCCCCATCGTTGTCAAGGACAGGGTCAGGGCTTCGAGGGAAAAGAGAAAAGATGAAGGGAAGGGAAATGATGAGCAGCAGAGAGCAGCCCAAGCCCCAAACCCCACGAGGTGAGTGGCCCGAGACTGCCTACCGCCTCCGTCTAGGCTTCGTGGGAAAAGACATTCACAATATAAACGGTGGAGAGTAGAGTCCTTTGCTATCTGGACAGACTCAAACTAGAATACCCACCCCAGCTGCCTCTAACCCTGGCTGTCCCCACATCTAAAGCCCATCTGGTCCTTACACAGAACAAGAAAAATCTCCATTTTGGGAGAGGCAAGTAGATGACATTTGCCCAAATCCACTCTAAACTATCTATATCTGCTGGTCCACTCTCCCACCGGGGTACATGCTAGAGCCTGGCCTGGGTGGTCTCAGACCTCCAGGGGCTCTGGGTGCCTTTGCCCACCAGCCCTCCGGGGGCCCAGCCTGAGGCCAGGTGCCCACTTCCTCCCCACGGAGCCCCATGAGAACACCACCTACTTCTGGGGGTACATGTTATAATGAGCCTGGGGGCACACGGCCGGGGAGGGGGCCTGGTCCATGTAGGTGGCGCTGGCCCCGGCAGAGTCCGCAGACGCACTCACAAACCTGCAGGAGACACAAAGCCTCAGTGGCCTCAGGGCAGCAGCTCACTGGGCATTTTTACACCTTTTTGGGGGCGTGGAAGGACAAAGTGCCCACTGGGCCTGGGACTCCAGCTGCAGGAGTGGGGCCCTGGGTCCTGATCCCACTGGGACTAAGCCCAGTTTCCTCTCCTGAGCCAGGTTTCAGGGGGGACGGAAGGGCTGGGCCACGCAGGGCCTGTGAGTGGGAGGAGGAGCGGTGAGGGGTGAGGGGGGCCCGGGGGAGGAGAAAGGAGGCAGCAGGAGACCAGAGCTGCACCCTGGGTACTCACTCAGGGACCACTTGCTTGATCTGTGGCTTCACGTATCCGTCCACCGCTTTAGCTGCCGAGAGGGGAGCGTGATGAGAACCAAAGTTCTCAGTGAAATAAAAATGCAATCTCTCTTAAGAATCACATCTTTTCTCAGGATAGGACACAACCACCTAATTCTGTCTTAGAATCTGATACAAGCACTTAATATTTTAATCTGTTAGGAGGACCTGGCCTAGGAGAAGCCTCAATACTCAAACTGCAAGTTAAGGTATCTTCTAAGTTGGCTTGGATGTATTAATAAATTCTTCAAGCCACAAAAAGATACACTTAAGTACAAATCTAAACCAAGCATTAATTGTACACTAAGTATAAAAAGAAAAAAATATCTTAAAAGTTTAAAGTTACAGATGCAGCAGAGTGACAGGATTTGCTTTGTGTCCCAGGGACAAAATGAGGAGGAGAGCAGAAGAGGCTAAATTTTCAATCATAGGAAGAAAAATGCTGTCATAATGAGAACTGCCCACAGAAGAAATGGGCTGTCTTGGGAAGAACTGATTTCCCAATCACTAGAGGCCTTTAAGCGGAAGGTGTACAAACACTTGTCAGGGGTTGTACCGAGAAACCAAAGAGAGGAATGAATTTGACTTGATGGTCCCCGGAGTCACTCTGACTCTGAGTATCTCCTCCTTCGGGAAAGGGAGTATCATTCAAGTATCTGTGTGCTCTTCTGTTTCCTGGCGCATCTGCATTTGGGCGTATCTGATGGTCACTCATCCCATATTGTCCGTGCCCCATGGCTGGTTAAGAAGAACGCTGGTGTGTCTCTCTTCCACCCTCCGCCGAGTCCCTACTGGGATGTGGGAGGCCAGGGGATAAACCCAAGAGTGGTCTAGTCAGCCATAGGTACCTTTCTAACAGACTGACTGTGAAAATCCAGTTAAGTGAGACCGAAGTCGAGGAATGAAGTCTTGTTTCCCGGCTATGTGAGTACGGGCACACGTATAGTCCTACCAATGCTAGACAATGAAGATGGCACTAAGGTCAAGTGCCATCACTTGAGGAGCTTGTCAGTGAAATATTCCAAGATAGTGAAATGCTACATGGTTCACAAGTGGCTTGTTATCCTAACCAGCTTCTAAGGCTTCAAATGTCAGGAGTTACCTTTTTATAATACTTCATGCTTTTTGTGCTTTATTGTTTATAGAGAATTTTATGGATTGGCAGAAAAAATAAAAACCGAAGAAATGCTGTAAAAATAGGATTTAAGAATCTAGAGATTCTTAAATCTAGATTCTTAACCTAGAGAGCTGTGCTAACAGAAAGAAACCATGATAGGTTTAATCCAAAGTACCACATAAATCTAGGGGTGACTGGGTGGCTCAGTCAGTTAAGCATCCGACTCTTGATTTCAGCTCAGGTCATGGTTGCAGGGTTGTGGGGTTGAGCCCCACATCAGGCTCTGCACTTGGTGGGGAGTCTGCTCAAGAGTCCCTCTCTCCCTCTCCCTCTCCCCCCACTCCCTCTCATAAAATAAATAAAATAAATATTAAAAAAAAACCAAAATAACACATAAGTCTAAAAAACTCTGGCTTATTTTGCCACTTAGAAATATAACCATCGGGGCGCCTGGGTGGCGCAGTCGTTAGGCGTCTGCCTTCGGCTCAGGGCGTGATCCCGGCGTTACGGGATCGAGCCCCACATCAGGCTCCTCCGCTGTGAGCCTGTTTCATCCTCTCCCACTCCCCCTGCTTGTGTTCCCTCTCTCGCTGGCTGTCTCTATCTCTGTCAAATAAATAAATAAAATCTTTAAAAAAAAAAAAAAAGAAATATAACCATCATTGCAGGGTGGGAAGGCATGATAAGAAAGACAGACATTATAAAGGAAAAGGTTGATGGATTGGGCTATATAGAAAATACAAGTTTTGTACTTTAGCAAAATAAAACTTCAATGCTAGAAGAACAATGACCTATTGAGAAAAATGTTTGCTATATAAAAGGCTTATTTACTACGTAAAAATACTTACACATCATTAGGAAAAAACAGAACTCCAAAAGAAAAATGAACAGGGAATACAAACATCACAGAAAAAATATAAATAGCCAGTAATGTGGAAGTTAAGAAATTCAGACTCTGGAGCTTAGACTGTTGGAGCTCAAACCCTGGATTGGTCGCTTCCTAGCTGTGTGGACTTGGGCAAATTATTTCACTTCTCTTTGCCTCAAAGGCTCATCTGTAAAGTGAGGAGAGTCACAGGACCTACCTTACACACCTGTTTCAAGAATTAAACGAGATAGTACGTAAAATGTGCTCAGAAAAGTGCCCAGGACAGAGTAAGCACCCAGCAAATGTTAGCTGCTATTATTACTCTAGTTACTATTATTGTTATTATTATGATGAAAAGATGCTGTGACCTTACCTAGAATCAAAGAAATGAAAATAAGAACTAAGACATCATTTTTATGCCAATCAGCATGAAGTCAGTGAGCAGAATCTATGATTGGCAGGGGCTGGAAGAGCAAGTAATCCAACAGACATCTGTGGGAGTGAGGACAGACCCCCTTTCTGGAGGGCGATTCTGTACATGTGTGTCAAGAAGCTTAAAAGGTATATATACCCTTTGACACAAATTCTACTTTAGGAGTTTATCCTGGGGAAACAGTTGAACAGGATGCATGCACCGGGTTATCTTAGTTAGTTAGTGTATGTGTGTATTTAGAAAGCTACCCCCATGTGGGGCCTGAACTCAAGATCTTGAGATCAAGAGCTGCGCGCTCTAATGAATGAGCCAGCCGGGTGCCCGGTTATCTCGATATTAATTCACAACAGAAAACTACGAATAACTTAAATTGTAAGGCTCTCAAATAACTGACATCAAACCACCATATGATGGAATTCTGTGCAACCATTAAAGTGCTGTTTTAAGATTTCATTTACAGACCTGCAACTCTGCTTATGGCATATTTTTAAGTGGGGGAAAAAGATCAGATCACAAAAGAGGATACATATACTATGACCCAAAACATTTACTGAGCTCAAGCCTGACACCATCCGGCTTCCCTATTGCTCTGCTGTCGCCTCCAATGCTTTCTTTCCAGCTCACTCGGCTCTCGCCTCCTGGGCCCTCGTGGAGTCTTTCAAACTCACCAACCTCACGGTTTTTGCACTTCTCTGAAGCTAGAAGGTGCTTTCTCTAGATCTTTGTGTGGCTAGCTTCCTCGCTTCGTTCAGCTCTGTGCTGATAGCAACTTCCGGGAGAGACCTTGTCTGACCACTCTACTGAAACGCCACCCCTATCCTCCTCCCTGTCCCATCTCTCTCTTTACTGTGCTTCTTGTCTTCACAGCATCCATCAATAAAGACATGTATTTGTTTGTTGTCCGCCTCCCGCTACTATATTGTGACCTCCACACAGGAAGTACCTAACAAGCATCTGGTGACTGACTGAATGAAGAATACGTATCTACACCGATGGGGACAACAGTCACCGAATTTTCTACCGTGGTTAATCTCTAGACGAGAGATGTTATGTGATATCTGTTTTCTTTTCCATACTTTTCTGGAAATTTTACAATTAATACAGAATACTTTTATGCTCAGAAAACAATAAAACCATCTGTTTTGAAAAACAAGTTTTATCTTTTGTTTTTTAAAGATTTTATTTATTTGAGACAGAGAGACAGGGAGAGAGAGAGAGAGCAAGCATGGGGAGGGGGCAAGGGAGAGGGGAAACAGACTCCCCACTGAGCAGGGAGACCGACGTGGGACTCGATCCCAGGACCCTGAGATCATGACCTGAGCCAAAGGCAGATGCTCCACCGACTGAGCCACCCAAGCGCCCCAAATTTTATCTAATTTTGTTTGATCTAAGCTTGTTTTAAAAACAATTTGAAAAAAAATAATAAAAGCAATCTGTTCCCTTCAATTTGGTATTTGGGGTCAGCAGCAGATATGACTGAAGAATACAGTCCAGGATTTACGACTCCCCTGAATAATGCTCGAACACCAGTAACTAAATAAATACTAATTGTGTAGGATTTCACGCAAGACAGATAGACACACATACACACACAAAACTAAAAGAAAACTAAAATCACCACAAAACCGAATCAGAATGCGAACACTGTAGGGGCGCCCGGGTGGCACAGCGATTGGGCGTCTGCCTTCAGCTCAGGGAGTGGTCCCGGCGATCTGGGTTCGAGCCCCACATCAGGCTCTCCCGCTATGAGCCTGCTTCTTCCTCTCCCACTCCCCCTGCTTGTGTTCCCTCTCTCGCTGGCTGTCTCTATCTCTGTCAAATAAATAAAAAATCTTAAAAAAAAAAAAAAAAAAAAAAAGAATGCGAACACTGTTACCGGCAGCAGGCTCGCATGGAACTGGCGTGTAATACTTGGAGTACACTTCATCTTTTGGCCGATCAGGAAACACGTAGATAAGGTAATTCAGGTCCCCCAAGCGGTCAGCCAGGGACCGGATGGAGAAGTCTCTGGTGGTAAAGGGCATCAGGTTCCAAAACATTCTTTCCTCTAGAACAATAAACAGAATAATCACATTCTAAGCATGATTTCTGAACAGGAATGAAAACCGAAATATACTATAAATCAAAGCTCTCCATGAAAACTGTCCCAATAAAGATCTCCATTTAAAAATAACCACAGGTTGTAGGTCACCTGGGTGGCGCAGTCTTAACGGTTAAGCATCCAACTCTAGATTTTGGCTCAGGTCGTGATCTGGGGGTCGTGGGATGGAGCCCCACATTGGGCTCTGTGCTCAGCAAGGAGTCTGCTTGGGGCTCTCTCCCTCTGCCCCTACCCTCCTCCACTCTCTCTTAAATACGTGAATAAATCTAAAAAAAAAAAATAACCACAGGTTGTAGTTCAAGCCGTCTGTAAAAGCCATGAGGAGATAAGCAGGTAATGCATACGGCACTTCCTAGAGATCCAATGATCTCAGGTAGTTTCAAGTTCAAATGGTTTTCAATACCTCTGTAGAAGAAATAGTTCTTATTGACTCCAATCCTTGATCCCCGCACAAAAGTATCCCTTTATGTTGATTAGGATAAATGAATAATTAAAATAGCACAATACTTCCAGTCTAATGACTTCAACTCATCCAAGTAATTCTTCACTGAAATAAGCTCACGGTTCGGTAATAAGAAGGCGGACATTTCAAAAGGGAAGCCGCTGAGACTGTGGACAGAATGCTGTATGACAGGTAGCCTCTTCAGGGTTCCACCAGTTTGCTTAGAATCAGTAACTGTGTTTCCCATGATTTTAAGCTGGCTGCCTTATTAGCCCCTGCTGCGTCATGGTGCTCCATCTGCGTGCCCTTCATCAGAACCGACCCCATAATTAGTGCTCAATAAGTCAGTTGTTGAAGTAATTTTGCAACAAAAGCGGCTAACTAGACCCCCCCCCCCATATACATTTAAAAGATTTTTTATTTATTCGAGACGGGGGTGGGAAGGGAGAGAGAGGGAGGAAGAGGGAGGGAGGGAGAGAGCACAAGCGAGGGAGAGAGGGAAAGGGAGAAGCAGACTCCCCGCTGAGCCAGGAGCCTGACTCGGAGCTCAATCTCAGCACCCAGAGATCAAGACCTGAGCCAAAGGCAGATGCTTAACCATCTGAGCCACCCAGGCGCCCCCAAGATATGTTCTAAAAAGGGAGGGAACTCACGAGAATCAAACTTCCAAGCAATGGTGATGCCCCCAATTTCAGAGTCGCTGAATCTCAACAGGAAGGTCCCATCAGGCTTGTTAATGAGTAGGTCATGGGCCTGTTGCTTGTTCACAAAACCCAAAATAGCCCTGGATCACAAAGGCCAAAGGAGGAGAAACAGATGTGATGTTTTCACAGAAGGAAAAGCTTCATACTCTATTGCTGACTTAGGAAATGATGATTCTCACCCATCATTCCAATGAGGCTTGAGATGTTTTTTTAACACTTCCATCACACCATCGAACCACTGCCAGAACGTGTAATTTCGTCCTGGTAAATTCTCCTGGTTGGAGATACAACAGTGAACACAAGAAGGCCAAGAGTAACACCTGGAATATTGCCTGCATATACTTAAACTGAAAAAAAATTAAATGGAAAACAAACATCTACACTGTCAGAATCATACAAGTATACACGCCTGCCCGAATTTTACCAAATGGTCCTACAGTCAAAAAACTGAATAGAGAGGAAGAGAGAAGAGGGGAAAAATACAGCAGAGCAATTACCAAGACCCACTGGCCCCCCTGCCACCTTCACCTGGATCTGGGCTGACTCGTTCTTTGCTGTTTTTGAATTAGGGCATTTAAAACACCTGGGGGTGGAGGTGTAAGCAAAGAAACAAAAGCTGGATTTAAAGTCAGAGATGTGACAGGTGACATCTCAATTACCCGATGCTGGAGAAGTCTCCTCCATCAGCATTCCCTTTTGCGGGCTGAGGGTCCCGTGGTAGCCTGGCTTTGCAGGATTACACAGCAGGGAGCGTCAGAGAGTCAATGGGAAAGAGCCATGGACTTCTGATCACAAAAGCTTTACTTCTTGTAAGATACCTTATCATTTGCTTTGCTCTGTTTCCTTTATAAAGGAAACAAACCGCACTAGCTGCATACAAGGCCCAGGGTACTTACATATTCAAAGACCGAGTTTTCTACATAAAAATCTATGTGCTTCTCCATGTATTCAGGAGCTTCCTATTACTCTGGGCACATTTTATTAGAGTCACGAAGAACAAATGCCCAGGGCAGGAAGCCTCGGGAAGGCATCTAGTTTGGAAGGTTTGGTCTAATGGCAGCTGGCGGCGGGTCCCTCACCCTGTTGAACTGGGACCAGGACACGGACATGCCATTATAGTCTTCGAGGTGGCTGGTGCTGCTGTTGAACAGTTTCTGGGCCAGGAACACGAGGTTCTCCTTGGTCAGGCCCCGGTTGCTCTGCACTTCGGCCTTGAATTTCATGTTGAGCGCCTCACACAGCTGCGGCCACAGCACTTTGTCGGGCACGGCGAATGGCACCCTGCCCTGAGACGGAGAGAAGCCAGAATCTTATGAGAAAACAGTTGCATGATTTATTCACTCAGCCCAAGAAATGAAAACACTGGTGGCTCAAAGCAGTTACAAACATTTGTCCTGCTGAGGCTGAGGATAAATTCTAACTTTTTTTGACATAGGCAGTTCTGTGAGATCGAGAAGGTTCCATCTTACCTTCTTCACACACAGCTTAGAAGGTACCCTCAAGCTATCCATGGTAAATGAGCTGCTGAACCTCCAGGCTAATCTTACATTCTCAGAGCCGCAAAAACAAAACGTGACCAAGGTCTGGTTCTTACACTGCAAGCTTGGGGGAACGGGGATCTGAGACTGGCTCTCCAGCTGCAGGTAGAGAGAACCGCGTGTGCACCCACGCCTGTGAGTGCACAAGTATGATCCTTGAACTCCAGCCCAACGTGAAAAAAATTTCATGTGGAAGAATGGAAATGGAGTTGGACCACTTGTTATTGAATGTAAGGTCTTGCAGATACAATTACAATATGAACTTTTAACAAACTGCTTTTCATCCCATTCAGGCACGGTACTTCATTTTATTTTTTCATTATTACAAATTTTTTTTAATAGGCAATAGCTTCATATGATATCAAATTTAAAAAGCACGGAAGGTATACAGTGAAATGTCTTTTTTTTTTTTTAAGATTTTATTTATTTGAGAGAGAGAGAGAAAGCAAGAAAGAGAGAGCAGGAGAGGGAGAGGGAGAAGCAGACTCCCCACTGAGCATGGAGCCGGATGTGGGGTTCGATCCCAGGACCCTGGGATCATGACCTGAGCCAAAGGCAGATACTTAACAGGCTGAGCCACCCAGGCTCCCAGTGAAGTCACTTTAGTTCCTCTGCCCAGAGCATATAATCTAGTTTACTGTGTATGCCTCCAAAGATATTCTATGCATGCCAGGAAATATATATAACTTCTCTTTTTTAAAAATATAAATGGGGGCACCTGGGTGGCTCTCTCGGTTAAGCACATAACTCTTGATTTGGGCTCAGGTCATGATCTCAGGGTTATGAGATCGAGACCCGCGTTGGGCTCCATACTGAGCAGGGAGTCTGCTCAAGAATCTCTCTCTCTCCTTCTCCTGCTGTCCCTGCCTCTGCTCATGCGCACACGCTCTCTCTCTCTAAATAAATACAAAACTCCCCATATATATATAAATGGTAGCATAAAATCCACATGTTCTATCTCTCCCTTTTTTCACTTAATACTGTATCTGCAAGACCTTACATCAGCACATAAACACATGTTCTTCTGTGCCCCCTAAATATCGCACAGTATGGAAGAACAACACTACAGTCAGCCAGGCCCCCACAGACGGACACCTGCGTATCAGCCTAGTGATCTCGAGGTATTACAAACAGTGCTGCGACGTACTTATGTCATTTGACACAGATGGAAATATGTCTGTAGAATAAATCCCAAGTATGTATTTATTTTAAAAGAGCATAAGATGTACACTAGTCATTAACGCAACTGAAAATGCTAAAAATGCTTATTTATTTAGGCATTGCCTAGATTTAGGCAATTTATTTAGCAACGGCATGTTGCAAGAGCTGCCAATGTGACATGAGGAGTGAGCTCAGCGGAAAGGCAGGGAGGGGAATGAGAGGAGAGGCAGCAATCCTATCCAGAAGGTTTATCAGGACATGCTGCAGGCAGACCGTTTCAAGAGAAGCCTCACACCCAGGGATCTGTAGCATGGACGTGGTAGATTTTCCGCTGTAAATCTCACCTTTGCAGCAAAAATACTGTTCTGTTAAGAGGACTGTTGAGAGAACTCAGTGAGACTCTTCACGTTAGAGTCATGTGAGAGAAGGACATACTTTTACATCCTGAATACCAACCATAACCTTTTATCAGGCTTTCACGGAGTACTTGCTCCTGGAAATGTGTGACACCTAGCTAGAACTCTTCCTGACGAAATGTTTTGAAAACGCTCATCAAGGGCACACTAGCGATATTCAGACAGAATTTGATGCATAAATCCACAAAATCATATTCGTCCCCTTGGACAAAGCATCTCATTCTTCATGAGAGAGTTGGCATGAATCACAGAACCTAAAATTTGGAAAAGACGTTAAATGGCACCCTCGTTTACTGGAGGTAAGACGGCAGGAAGCAACTGCCAAGCTGTAAGTAACGTCCTAAGATGTCCACCTTCTGGAAGGAACCTGGGAATCCCAAATTCCACTCACGGTCTGATCCAAGGATTCAAAAGAATATTCACTAAGTACTGACAAGGTGACAAGTATTTTGTATTTTGTATGTTACCTAATTTCATTTATTATTTTTTCTAGTAAACTCTATGCCCAAAACGGGACCTGAACTCATGATTCCGAGATCAAGACTTGCACGTTCTACTGACCGAGCCAGCCAGGCGCCCCTGAATGCTACCTAATCTCATCTCTCTAACTACGGAGTGCTACGGAGCACTATTACACCTGTGATGCAGACACTTAGGAAATTTAGGCTCAAAGAGAGAAAGTGAATTCCCCATGGTCACAACGTGAGGAAACGGTGGGGTGTGAGTTTAACCCTTGGCCGGACTCCAAGCCCACACTCTTTACACTCTCCACATACTCTCTACTCTGCCTCCCACTACAGAAAACTGCACTTTTCTATGCTTTTCTGGGGGAGAACACACGAAAGAGATTCATGACACCAGCATCAGGATCTCGAGACCCACAGGCCCAGGGAATCCACTCACAGGCTCTGCAAAAGCATTGTCCCAGAGAACGGTGGCCGTTGCGTTGTTGTCCTGGCTACCATGGACGATCACCACCACTGGGAGGGACAGGGTCTAGAAAGACAAAAGAGAAGGGCTAGCATCAAGACTGACACGTTCCTCACTTGCTTTTCTTTTTCTTTACCCCAACGCATTCATTCTCTTTTCAAGTTACAGTAAATGTCACACTTGAATATAGAATCTGAATGGCTCCAGGAATCATAGGACTCGTCACAGTGGTGCAATCGTAGAAATTTGAGATATTTTAAGAGATGTTGCTTAGATATTTCTGAAGGATGCAGTAGTTTGTCAAATGGAGAATAAGAGAGAAAAGAGAAAGAGTATGGAGACATTTCTAGGAAAAAACAGCAAGTAACAAATGTCTAAAACTTGCTACAACTGTTACTCAAATTCATCTGGAGAGATGTTTCCCTTGATTCACTCCTACCTGTATCTCCAGCTATTTCAGTTTGCTATTGCTTGTTATTATAGATCTTCAGAGAATTTAAGAGACACAGTTTTAAGGATAAGGTCACCCCACTTTCTGTCCCTTGACAGTTAAGATACTATGTGACCAAAACAATTCTTTTGTGATATAAAGTACACACACACACACACACACACACACACACACACACACCACAGCTGAGGGAGGGCTTTACCTTGACTTGAAAAACCAGCTCATTTCCACCAACACTGAACTGTGATTCAAACAGGATTGTGAATTTTTCTTCTGTCACTGACTCTGCTCCACGACGGTCAGATCTCTTAATTCGTTTCAGGGACTGCAAAGAAGACAAATAAAAGAGGTTAGAGCCCTCAAACACCTAGGGAAAATTTGTTCCTTCTCTTCTCCCACCCTCACCATGTTCCGGAAGTGCGCGCTGAGGGTGCCGGTGGCCTGGTGGTACTCCATCACACAGCAGTTGTTCAAGATCTCGCCGCTGTAGTCACTGCAGAGCAGAGAGAGACTCGACTCTAAACCCACACGGTGTCCCAGTAAATGTGGGGTAGGGAACATACTGGACGGGACCCGATAAAGAAGGTTGTAAAAATTTTTAGAGGAAATGTTAGCTGCATAAAATATACAAGATAAACATACATTAACATAAAAGAATTTTTCTTGCATGTAGTCCTACTAAATGAATGAAAATCATGTACTTTTTTCACAGAAGAAAGGCCTTATAGTCTTTCTCTGAGAGCCAGAAGAGGCCAGAAAAGGCCAGAAGGGCTAACGGGGCTCCTATAACGAATGGCAGCATCCAGGGCACTGGCAAGGAGGCCAGAGCACCTTGTTCCTGTTGTAAGGACTGGAGGGAAGAGGCAGACATGAGGGGGAGGCCGCACGTACTTGCGGGTGTTCTCGTTCTTGAGCAGCGACTTGGCCTGCTGCTCGCTGATGATGGTGGCCTTCACCTGGGGGGGGTTCATGTGCACATTTAGCTTCCCGCCCACCAGCAGGCGCACCGTCGCTGCAAACTTGGTCTGGGTCTTCAGGACCTGAGGGGGCTGCTTCTCAATGATGAATGTGCTGCGGGGACACAAGGGACCAGACCACACATGACGCTGGGTCAGGGGACAGGGCCCGGTCCCCCCACCGTGTGGGGAGCACCTTGGGGTCAGCAGGCAAAGGAAGGGCACGCGGAGCAACTCAGAGGAGGTGGTGGGAGGGGAGACAGTGACATGACTCGGCAGCCGGCGCGGGCTGCGGGGGACAAAGGCAGTCCACGCGTCCACAACAGACACTGGGCAAGGGCAACACCAAGTAGCCACTGCAACTGAGGACAGAGGGGAATGGGGGCCTGGGGCAAAAGAGACAAGGATGCCAACGAGAGCCCCCCCACCGCCACCCCAATGGACAAAGCTCCCCTGCCTCCCCCGCGCCAACCCCACGGGGGGCTGGGCGTGGCCAGAGGCAGCTATCACCTGGTCACCAGGGCTGAGATGATGTCTGTGATGGTGGCATTGACCTCAGCCAGCATCTCCTCCACTGGACCGGGGATGGGCAGCTGCTGGCACAGGTGCTCTGCTCTGCGGATCTGCTGCCGGTTCTGCCAGATGATCTCGGCCAACTTCTCACACCTGCACGGGAGCCCAGGCCACCGGGAGGACAACGGCGTCACCCCATCCCCCGGGCTCGAGGCCCAGAGGCTCCAGTCTAGGGAGAACGCCCCAAGACCCAGCTCCACCCTCACCCAGGAAGGCTCTGCACCGAAGCCGCCGCTCCTGACCACGGAGCAGAGCAGAGCAGAGCGCCCCGCCTTTCAGGAACGTGGAACTGCGCGGGGGGAGCAACCCTGAAGAGGGCCCACTCAGCCTGATGGTCACTCCGCACACCCAGCCCTGCCCCCCTCCCCAGCACAGCCACTCCCTTCCTGGGCGGGTGGCACACGATGGGGGCCCCAAAGTCGGCATCGGGAACCAGAACCCCTAGTGAACGAAGCCTTGCTACGGGACAGAGCGAGCCGGCTGCTCAAGGAAACGCAGGAGGTGGCACGAGCAGCTGGTGGCAGCACTCCTGCCCCCAGCCACCCCCCCTACGCCATTACCAGGACTGCAGCACGTCCAGGCTGCCCTCGGGGGGCCCTCCGTTCCCTGCCAGCTGCTGCCGCCGCTTCCACTGGATCAGCTCGTCGTCCAGAATGATGGTCTGCTGTTTCCGCAGCAGCTGCAGGGTCTTCTGGTGCTTCTCGGCCAGCTCCTGAAAGCAGGTGGGGACAGCAGGCCCTTCTGGGCTCCCAGAGAACAGCCTGGCAGGCCTGGCTCTGGAGGCGGGACTGGGGACCAGGCCCCAGCATAGGCAGGCCTTCTCCTCTCCCAGACCTCCCCTGCCTCACGTGCCCCTCCCCCAAGGAAAGAGCGATCCGGCCTCCTGCTCTCCCGGTCCCGCTCTCTTCCTGGCCCTAGCCCTCTCATGGGCTCCCCGGGCAGCTCGGGACGTGGACCTCCGAGCCTGGGAGGCGAGGACACAGATCCCACTTACCACACGGTACTGCTGCAGCGTCTGGGCCTCACGCTGCAGCCAGGCCTCCAGGGACACCTGCTTCTGCTGGAGGGCCGTCTCCCGGCTCAGACGCTCCTGAGGATTCAGCTGGGCCAGCCCGGCGAACTGAGCTAGAGCAGGGGACGGGACACCCGTGACCACCATCTCCCAGCTTCCTGCAGGAAGCCCAGTGGGACACACACACCTGTTCTGGAGGCAAGGCCCTCAAGGCCCTGCCCAACATCGGACCAATGGCAACTTGGGGTTCTAGCAGCCAAGGGGGCCAGACGTGAGCGGGCTCTGGGCCCTGGCCTCTCCACTTCATCTCCCCTTTAGGGAGTGTGCAGGTGGAAGCCTGAGGCCACAGCTGACCAGGATCCTGCCCCGAGGCCTCCCCTCCCACCTTAGTCTACACAGCTGCCTGCCCAGACCTCCTCACGCCACACGGGGGTCCAGCGTGGCGCCTCGCTGCCCGGTTCCATGTGTGCCCTCACCCTTTACTACCTGGGGCAATGCGGGCAAAGCATTTCACTCTTCTGGGCCTCAGTTTGCCCATGTGCAGAATGGGAGAATCTCGGCCCTGCCTCAGTAGGTCACTCAGGAGTAAATAAGGGATGACCCACAAAAGGCTCAAGGAAGCTCCTGGCATGAGGGCGCCGGAGGTGAGAGTGAGTCCTTACTGGCTAGTGGCTTCCAGGGCCGGTTTCAAGGGTGACAGAGACCGCCAGCTGCTCAGCCCCACACCACACGCCAGAGCCTCCGCAGGGAAGCCCCGCCCCGCAGGCTCGGTCCCACCCCCGGAGCACAGCACCCTCTCCTACGGAACAAGGCGTATCTCTAGGTGCCCGCAGGGCCCTGACATGTTGGTTTGTCCAGCTTGGGTGACTGTGAGCTCAGCCGACCAACCAGAAGGGGACAGGGAGGCACAGACAGAGACAGAGAAGCCGGGGACGAGGGAGAGAATGGTCAGGGCCCACTGGCAGCACAGAAGCAGCAAGACTGTCTCAGGAGGAGGAGGCAGCTTCTCTCCACACTAGCGCGGGGACTCTCACCCATGGCAGGAACAGGGAGTCGGGGAGGCCTCGTTACCCTTTTACAGAGAATCTATTATGAAATACTTCAGACCCAGGCAAGGTAGAGAGAGTGATGCAAGGAACACCTGTGTGTCGATAACCCAGCTTGAGAAACCACGCTGAAAGCCCCCTGGACATCCTTCCCTGCTTGCAAACCCATCCCTGCCTCCAAAGGTAACACTAGCCTACATGCTCGCATTATTACGGCCTGCCCATCGCCTTGCTGAATATCCCAGTGTCCTCACTTGGGCTGAGACAAGATGTGAGCACCGGCATGTCATGGTCGAGGGCCGTGTCACACTGACCGAAGCCCTGCCTCGTGGACACACAAGCTGGGACAGACTAAAGCAACTCCAGACAGCCAGGGAAAGCGCAGCAAGCCCAGCACTAAAAGAGAACTGGAAATGCGGTTCTGATCCCACGACCGGGGACTGAGAGAGAAGACTCCTGTCCAGGCGTGGCACACAGCAGAGGAGTCCTGAAGCCACCTCAGAAATCCTGCCACCCACAGGGGCGTGCCGGTGATCCCCACGCCTGCGCCCAACCTCCCTATGTGAGGGACCCATTTAGGTCTCTCCTGGCACTCTGCAGAAGCTTCTGGGAGGGAGGTCAGGAGATGTGAGGCAATTCTCTGCTCCACTGGAGGGAGCTGAGCCTTCTCTTGCATAAACAGAATAGTCTGTGTTTCTGATGAGTGAGCTTGATAAATGAGACTGAACTGACATTGCATGATGGGTACAGACTCGAAGCAGAATCTAACCCAAACCCAATAGGAAACAGAAAACCGAAGAATTCGGATTGGAAGTACTAACAACCATCAAAGGCTTGGGGTAGAACTGACAGCCTGGGGGAGAGCGTGTGACTTCTGCTCAGGTCATGATCTCAGGGTCCTGGGATCGAGCCTTGTGTCCGACTCTCTGCTCAGTGGGGAGTGTGTTTCTCCCTCTCCCTCTGCTCCTCCCCTCACTTGTTCTCTCTCTCAAATAAATAAAATCTTTTTTTTTTTAAAGATTTTATTTATTTGACAGAGAGAGAGACAGCCAGCGAGAGAGGGAACACAAGCAGGGGGAGTGGGAGAGGAAGAAGCAGGCTCCCAGCGGGGGAGCCTGATGTGGGGCTCAATCCCAGAACGCCGGGACCATGCCCTGAGCTGAAGGTGACAGGTAAGGACTGAGCCACCCAGGCACCCCTCAAATAAATAAAATCTTAAAAAAAAAAAAAGAAAGAAAGAAAGACCTGGCAGTCTGAATTCTCCTGTTCCCTAATCTAGGAATAGGGCCACCCTTTCTCTGAGGTCAGTCTGAGATGGATTCACATGGAGGAAGACATGCTGGAATCATCCCACCAACATGTACTCAACACCTATGATTCAGGCAATGTGCCAGCCTTAGGGTACAGAGATAGAAGACACAATCCCTTCTCAAAGAATGTATATTCTAATGAGGAAGATGGAGTAATAAATAATACCAGTAGAGCTGTAAGGCTGAGCCCGCACGCACGGTATTAGAGCACGTGTATGTAGACAGGTACGTGTCTGTGTCAAGCAGAGGCTTTTCTGAGATTCTCAGCTGGGCATGCTTGCAGGGAGAGGGAAATGAATGAAGTCACCCTGTCAAATTCTTACAAGGTCAATAGGGGGCGCTGGTGGAGCTCCACAACCTCAGGCTGTAGTTTTCACACAAGGAAGAGAGCTTTGTCTCTAAGGGCTAAGGGAGGCGCATTAGCTGCACTGTGCCAGGACAGCCTCTCTGAATAACCGCACAAAACAGCATTAAACATTTGTCATCACAAACACAGCCCTCAGACCTTATACTTTCCCTGCTTAGAGAATATAACATTTCAGTAAAGCAGCATTTATGAAACACCAGTTATATACAAAAGTGTTTTTTACTAGACTGTGAGCTTCTTCCCACGGATGAAATGTCTTCCCCAACAGACCGGGAGCTCCGTGGGTGTGGGAAACCTGAGTGAGACCCGCACTCCCCAAAGGCAAGCTTGTGACTTCTCCACTTCCTAAGCCGCCTCCTCCCTGCCCCAACCTTAGGGCAAATGATTCCCGCTACTCCAGAGAAAGGGGAATGCCTCTGAATGGAAACCTGGTTCTCTTCCAATCTGACCTGAATTTCCTTCTAGCCCTCGTGACACACACTGCCCGGGCCGCACGGGCCTCACCCTGGACCCTCAGGCTCTCCTGGTACTGGATGATGAAGTACTCCTGAGTCTGCTGCAGCTTCTTCAGTTCATTCTCCGTGTCCTGTGTGACCAGTCGCAGCTCCTCAAACGTCTGGTTGATCTGGAGGTGCTTCTGGGACATGGCGTCAGCAAGACTTCCAACTGGAGAAGTACCCTGGAGACAGATTGAGGAGAGTGCGGGCCACAGTGAGGATGGAAGAAAACCTCAGGCCTGAGGAAGGAAAAGCCAACGCTAGCCCCTAGAACCTGGCTGAAACCCCCGAAGCCCAATTTTGAGTCAGAGGAACTGTACACATGAGTGAGAACTGCTGCAGAGGGGGGAGAAAAGGAGGGAAAACAGGTGACCTGACCAACTGTGCCACCTTCCTAAGCCATAGTAGAAATTTCTATCACAGTCTGGCCTCCACCACAGTCGACCAAACAGGATCCACCTAAGCTCTCTTTGGAGACACTAGAACTCCACACATCCAGGAGTTACCTGGGTTTGCCCACTAATGACGACGACCCTTCATTCCACATTCGTTCACCGATCCAATGTCATGGACCGTGTGAGGTGCAGCGGACTCAGTGGGGAACAAGGCTGTGTGAACACACATCATCCATGTCCTCACTCAAGGCCTTCTCGTAACTGAGGGAAGAGGCTGAACCTCTCATAGACAGCATCCTGGAGTCCCCCAAATGAAGTTACAGGGGAGGCATCAACAAGGCTTTTATGGATCGAGGCATTTAAGTGACCTGGTCTGAGCCATTCCCTCAACACTTGGCTGGAAGGGGGCTCAGCAGAAATCCTTCTTAAGTAATCTCACCTGAATACGAGCCTGCCTTTACTCAAAAACCATTTAGTTGGGGTTGAATTATTTTGCACTTGTCACATTGTTTTGTGGTGATAATCTCATCACGGTTATGGGTCAATTAAGATCAGAGACCATTCTATTACTTTTGTGCCCCTTAGGACAATGCTCTGTTTCCAGGGACACCAACAGATGCACAGTGAATTATCTTAAGAAATCTGGGTCCAGAGACAGCTGGGCAAGGAAGGACTTCCCAGCTCCTCTCCCCACACCCATGGGGCACTCACATTGTTGGCTTCTCGCACCAGCCTCTGTTCATTGTACAGAATGTGTCGGATGCAGCGGACCAGCTCCATGGGGCAGCGGTCGTACGTGTTCTGAAAGAATCCAACAGCAGATATCACTTTGTTCCACACCAAGTTATGGGGCCTAATCCTACCTCAGAGCCGGGGTAAGATTTTATGATGGAGGAGACTCCTGGAGACATGATGGCATAATCACAAGCCATGTTGCTCCTCCGGTACTAATGGGGGACAAGAAAAGTATGTCATAGGAAACCCAACCACAATGAGAAGGTAAGATTATTTCATTTCTTGCCTCTTAATTTGTCTCAGGTACTACGGCATCATTCCTGGAAAAAGGATACATAAATTTCAAAAGGACCACATGAGAGGAGAAACTGGACACCACCTCAACTGAGTAATCAAAATTACTACCACCAATGCAGGGAACATGGATGGTGTATGTCTCCCAATGTGATATCCTGAGAAGGACACAACATCACTTACTCAGAATTCTGATCAGGGATGTGTAACCTGAATCTAATCAGGAGGAGACATGACACAAACCCAAAAGGAGGTCTATTTTATCTTTTAAAATACATGAGCTGCATTATTTTAAAATGTCAGTGCAAGGGCACCTGGCTGACTCAGCTGGTGGAGCACGCAACTCTTGATCTCGGGTTGTGAGTTCAAGCCCCACACTGGGTGTAGAGTTTACTTAAAAATAAAATCTTAAAACAAAAAAAAGTCAATGTAATGAAAGACAAAGAAGGCTGAAACAGTTCCAGATTAAAGGAGATCAAAGAGACATGACAACCTGATGTAATATGTGGTCCTGGGCTGGAGGAAAAAAAAATGCCCTAAAAGACATTATTAAGTCAGTTGACAAAATGGAAATATAGATATGATTACCTAAGAGTGTTTTGTCAATGTGCCATGTACTGAAGTTGGTAGCTGTACCATAACCAGGTAGAGAAAATGCCTACTGAAGTACTTAGGGGTGAAGGGACATGATGTATGCAGCTTACTCTCAAGTGGTAACAAATGTGTGTGTACAGAGACAGAATATGATAAAGCAAATATTAACAATGGGTGGATCTGGGCATATGGAGGGGTTCTTTGTATCAATCCTGGAACTTCCTGTAAATCTGAAATTTTTTTCAAATAAAAAGTTTAGGGGCGCCTGGGTAGCGCAGTCGTTAAAGCGTCTGCCTTCGGCTCAGGGCGTGATCCCGGCGCTCCGGGATCGAGTCCCACATCGGGCTCCTCCGCTGGGAGCCTGCTTCTTCCTCTCCCACTCCCCCTGCTTGTGTTCCCTCTCTCGCTGGCTGTCTCTATCTCTGTCAAATAAATAAAATCTTTAAAAAAAAAATTAAAAAAAAATAAAAAAAATAAAAAATAAAAAGTTTAAAAATAAAAGGCTATAATCAGAGTCATACAAGAAGAACTTTACACACCTAACCTGTAAGTCAGTAACACTGGCTTGAAGCAGAGAAAGAAAAGCTCCACGGGAAGTACTGAAAGAAAAAAAGAGTCCCTCCTGGGGAAGAGAATTAAGTGTGAGCCCGCGTCCACACCCACCTGGAGCTGCGTGGCATAGTGCCCCAGCTTGATCTTCAGCAAGAACCCATCTTCCCCGACTTGGTGCTCTGCCTTCTTCTGCAGCTCCTGCACCAGGCCCTCCAGGAGCTGGGTGGCCTTAATGTTCTCCTGTGGATTATCAAGATCTATTGAGTCCCTAGGGGAAAAAAATTACATACATATGTATACATACATGCACATGAGCCTGTGTAAATGCAGCCTCAACGCATCACACCTTTTCTTTAGCTGAAGTGATTTCTTCATAATGCTCACTGCAAATTTTAGGAAACAGTCCAATTCAAATTGACCAGATGCCTACATTAATCTATCCCTAATCCACTAACTTAGTGGACTGTATATTTTCTTTCTTTCTTTTTTTATAATGTACCGCCCTTTCTCCTTCCTTCTACTGGCTCGCTCTGGTGCTTACGCTATCTGCTTCTAGAAATGAAGGGAAAAGGAAAGTGCTTCGTGTACTCTGAAGGAAACAAGGGCTCTGATAACTTCCTATTTATAGTTACCCCTCAAGGGTGTAAGGGGGCACAAGGTCAAGAATGTTCTACATGCTTTTTTCAGCCCTGACTAGTGCCGTGTGTTGCTAATTTCACAGAGGTTTTTTTGTTTGTTTTTTGAGAGAAAGAGAGCGAGCGAGCGAGAGCACAAGCGATGTGAGGGTCAGAGGGAGAAGCAGACTCCCTGCTGAGCAGGGAGCCCGACATGGGACTCGATCCCAGGACTCCGGGATCATGACCTGAGCGGAAGGCAGATGCTTAACAACTGAGCCACCCAGGCGCCCTACAGAGTATTTCTTAAGTAAAGACAGGTGGGACAACAATTAACTGCTATTTCTAAAGAACCTGGAAATGAGATATTAAGACAGAAGGTGGCTGCAAGTGTTTATACAAGTCACTAGTTGCAGATCTGGGACCTACAGGCAACGCTAACTCTTCCAGGGATGCAGAGAAACCACTCTACGGACTTTGCATTAATTCAGAGCCACTGAACTGGTGGCAGAAGATGGACAGTTGCCCTCCTTCCCTCTCTTCCTTCTCTTCTTTATTCCTTCCTTACCTCCTTGCCCCACTCCCCTCGCCAACTCTCTTTTCCCCAACCGTTTAGGCAACAATTGCCATTGGGCAGTATTAAATTGCTTAACTCAGCTCACTGAAGAAACCAAACAGCTGTCAGATTGAAATAACATTCAATTACTGCTGACCAGGTCTGGAGCCAAACAAGAGATCTAATGGTAGCTAGAAGGCTGCACCTCTACACCCCTGAAGTCAGTTAGCAACTAATTTCAAACAAAGGCACAAGCAGGTGTGCCAAACACTGATGATAATGTAGTTCAGCAGATAATTATGCCCACGTCTGTACTCTGAGAAGGCAGCAGAGAAAGCCAAATTTTAAATATGTAGCCTCTCTGTACTACATAAAGTATGTATTAAATAAAAGCCTGGGAGGGATGAAGGGCAGCCCTGCACCTCTGTTTCCACTGGCAATGATGTTCCTCATCTGAGGAGCCCACTCTTGAGAGTATCCAGTCTCTGCAAAACTCACGGAAGTCAAGTACTGGTTCTGGCACTGGAAAACTTAATTCTTTACTTAAAAAGGGGGGAAAAAAGCCTTTCTTAGCTTAAACATGAAGAACTGAACATTTTTTTAAATTAAAATCTTTATGTTCTTAAGAAAACCAAGCTAAACAAAATTCAGGTTTTCCTTGATATCAACACAAGTCTTTTAACATTCGTTTGGTAAGAAACTACATGGGGAATCTACTAACTGAAATTTTAAATCACCAGAAACCTCCTACTAATGTTTTTTCTGAACTCTTCAAATCATTAAAACAGAAAAGAAAATGGAAAAGCGCTAAGCAAGGTGCAGCTGATGTGCTTATGTTTAGCTCAGTTTTTTCTCACTTCATTACACGAGGCTGAGATTTTTTAAATTGCCCAGAAAATTGCCTTCCTTTGGTGCTCTCTAGCTTCCGACCAGAATGCAATTACTGCAAGGCGACATTACTGACAGGTACACAGGCCTGCTCGGACAGCCGCACAGGGGCCGCTTGTCCTGGGCTCCGCCAGGGCGGACCCCACTCCATCCGCCCCGACCGCCCCCACCCCCATGGAGGCCTGAAGCGGCTGATGAGCCTGTCAGATCAGAAGGACAGGCTGGCTGGCGGCCACCCAACATGCTCCCAGGCCCTGAGCAGGGCAGGCCCCAAGCCTGGTGCACAGTAATGTCCATCCAAAAGCTCTGTTGTCAATCTACTGCATTATACTAACTCTGAAATAATTTAAAAATAATTTTTCCTCTGAGTATATAAACAGTAATTTGGAAAATAAAAGTAAAAACACACTTGTTAAATCTGCCACCAAGAACGTAATTGTTAATATTTTGGTGTATTGTTTTTTGGTCTTTCTGTGTATATATAAATTTGAAAACACCAATGTGTCCATTGTTAGCTTTGTTAATAATACATTTTACTAAATGATATGCATATGCATACCTTAGCTGCCCCATTAAGCACTAAATTCTTTGTAAACAAGGGCTTTACTCTGTTCATATGAACTCTACACCCTATAGGCACTCAAAACATATTTGTTAACTGTTTTTTATTAGCAGCAATGATCTAATGCTTTTAGCCAGAATTTACTATTAAAGGGGAATAAGACAAAAATAATAAAATAGGAAAAAATCCTATCTCCCTAAAATCTAAGCTAGGGCTAAATAACTTTTCATGGGTCACATCATTTTTTAAAAATGTACAACTTTTAAGGTCTCCATCATGTTATCTTTCCAATCAAACTTTAATATGCTTGTGCTTCACTAAATATGATAGAAAAAACTGTGTTCACTTACCACGCTTGGCTTTCAATCCATTGGGATAAATAATGTCGCACCTCAATGGGGAAATGCTGACCATATAATGCTTGCATCTGATGAAGTGCATCGCCTTGGAGCTGCTGGGCTTGTATCCACACAGCCATGGTTTCAATCTATCAAACAAACGATCAGTGGTTTGGGTGGGGGTTTTTTCCCTCCCCCTTTAAATACACTAGAATAAAAAATATTCACGGTTAAAAAACCTAGAGATAAATGCTTTTAAGCCCTTTTTGGCAGAATAAAGATCAGTATTCTTTTTTTTTTTTTTTTTAAAGATTTTATTTATTTATTTGACAGAGATAGACAGCCAGCGAGAGAGGGAACACAAGCAGGAGGAGGGGGAGAGGAAGATGCAGGCTCCCAGCGGAGGAGCCCGATGTGGGGCTCGATCCCATAACAGCTGGGATCACGCCCTGAGCCGAAGGCAGATGCTTAACAACTGAACCACCCAGGCGCCCCTAAAGATCAGTATTCTTGAACTGAATTTAAGCTTTAAAATGTTTCAAAATGGGGTGCCTGGGTGGCTCAATCGTTTAGGCGTCTGCCTTCGGCTCGGGTCATGATCCCACGGTCCTGGGATGAGTCCCACATCAGGCTTCTTGCTCAGCAGGGAGACTGCTTCTCCCTCTGCCTGTCGCTCCCCTTGCTTGTGTGCACTCGCGCGCGCTCTCTCTGTCTCTCTCTCTCCGACAAATAAAATCTTTTAAAAAAAAGAAATCTCCGACATAAAAACAATACATTCCAGCTAAGAGTTAGAAACAAGAACCATTATATTCCAATAGTAGGTAGGTTTTTAAAACATGCTCTTTATTCTAGAAAAAGTTTTATATAACTACCATGATGCCTTCTCAGATTTACCTGAGAATTTTTAAATCAGTTGGCAGAAACTCTCTGGGATCAACCTGATTGTGAGAGCAACATTACTTTCATGTACAAAGAGGGTACCAAAACTGAATCTTGCTCTAATACTAGGATCCATTATGTAGAATTTGGTGGAAGGCAGGGCTGACTTGAAACCCATCCAAAATGATCTGGCTACTGATTTGCACCATTCTCTTAACTATGTTACAATTAGGGTCCACTAAATCAGATCTTGATTTTGTTGACTACCAAAGACTACACATGTGTGTTGGGAAACAAAAATCCCTTCTCTCTGTTAGTTGTAGTTCTCTGATCGTGTAACACTGAGCTATTTATGGGACAAGTCAGTTAGCCAACAATGAGGTATGGGGTGGGTGCCAGTTACCTATTTTAGACTTGTGCAATGTTATAGAACACTTGAGCAGTGTACAATTTTATTTAGGGCTTTTGGGCATTAAGGCTGGGATCACCGTAAGATCATCCAAGACATCAAATTTCAATGGCTGAGAGTGTACTAGGAGAAAGGCTTGGATAAAAGAGCTCTCTCCAGAAGCAAACGCACATTATAATCTAACATCTGTAAGACATTTAATTGTACAATATAATTTTTAATTAAATGAATCATATCCCAATATTCTGGAAAATTGGAACAGATACCAAGGCATGTTTTTTGGATAAAAGGTAAAAGGAGGGTCGGTGGAGATGCTTAAGCAGTTACGTGTATGGAAGAACAAATGAAGGACTGAGGAACATAATTCAGGTATTCATCTCTTTTAGTGGTAAGGAATTGGAAATGAGCAGGACCTCACCGTAGCTGTTTTAATGATTATATGAACAATACCAACAGATACAAAAATTGTCTTGAATCCTGCATTCATTAACTGACCTGACCCAAGAGACAAAAGGAAAACTGTGGGAAAACATTTATCTCCTCAGAGATCCCTCAGTCCGTGCAAAGAACATTGTATTCTGGTCACATTGTAACCTCTTGGTCTACTTGACTTTTCTTCACATCATTTATCACTTCCTGACATTTATCATATATTTGTTTACTGACTTCTCACTAGGGTAAAATCACCATGAACACAATCACTTTGCTCTGTTCACCCTTTCTCTTGGGCCTAGAACAGTGCCTGGCACATAAGCATTTGTAAATTTTTTATTGTTGCTGAATAAATAAATGCATACACACAATTTGGTCAAATCCATCAGCTCTTTTCAAAGTTATTATGGAACAAGGTATCAGTATGAAGTACCAAGGCAAGAAAATGGAACAGATTTTTACAATTTGGATGAGTCTGTATTAACAATAGTCTATTTGTTCCTTAATAACATATGCCACAGAGCGCCTGGGTGGCTCAGTCGGTTAAATGGCTGCCTTTGGCTCAGGTCATGATCCTGGAGGCCGGGAATGGAGCCCTGTGTCCAGGTTGGGCTCCCCTGCTCAGCAGGGAGTTTGCTTCTCCCTCTCCCTCTGCTGCTCCCCCCACCTGTGCTCTCTCTCGCTCACTCTCGCAAATAAACAAATAAAATCTTTTTAAAAAATAACATGCCACACTTTGTCATTTTTTGTTTTCGTTACTTTATTTTTGTTTATCTTCCCCACTGAACTCTAAGAACACTGAGTGAAGGGAACACATTTATTACTGTGTCCCTAATGCCTAGTCCAGTGGCTTGCCATGGTAGGTTATCAAGACGTATTTGCTAGTGAATAAATCCATATTTGGTAAATATTTCACATGTCCTGCTGGTTGAGCATACTACAGCTGTCTAAAATTGCTTTAAGAAAAAAGTACTATGGTAATATGCCATATATGTAGGGGTACTATATAAATGCCACACTATGGGGCCCCTAGGTGGCTCGGTTGCTTAAGCATCTGACTCTTGATTTCGGCTCAGGTCATGATCTCATGGGTCATGGGACTGAGCTCTATGTCAGGCTCCGCACTTAGTGCAGAGTCGGCTTGGGATTCTCTCTCCCCCTCCTTTTGCCCCTCCCCCAGCTCACGCACTCATGTACGCGCTCCCTCAAATAAATCAATCTTTTTTTAAAGATTTTATTTTTTATTTATTTGACAGAGAGAGAGAGCAGGAGAGCACAGGCAGAGGGAGCGGCAGATGGAGAGGGAGAAGCAGGCTCCCCGCTGAGCAGGGAGCCCGATGCGGGGCTCAATCCCAGGACCCCGGGATCATGACCCCAGCCGAAGGCAGTCGCTTAGCCAACTGAGCCACCCAGGTGCCCCTCAAATAAATAAATCTTAAAAAAAAAAAAAAGTCACACTATTTTGTCTTAAGTTTATATTAGTTTTTATCACAGAGTAGAATGCTGAACTCTGAGAATTTGTCAAAATATTTTTTATGGTTCTAAATATGAACATGTTGTAGTAGTTATTTTCTAAAATGCCATCTGAAGAATAGCTGGTAAATATAAGGTGGTAAGCACCTAATTTTGAAAAATACAAATTATTTTAACTTCACTCATAAAAGTGCTTTTGATAGAGCTGGAAAGTAGATTTTGCCTACTGCTAATCAAAAATGTAAAATAAAAGTACAATAAAGAGTACAGAATCATTTTACTTTTACTTTTTAACTAAGAATTATATACACGTGGAACATGAAATGAGTTACTGAAATTATCATGTAACAATTGAAAATATGCAATTTGGAGAAAAAAACCCATGCCACCCCCCACTGTATCAACAGAAGCTAGAACCTAAGTAGTGCTTTCCCTCATACACGCCCAAACTCCTCACACCCATCATTAAGCTATGCCTACGCCTGGCATGAGCTGAGTCCCTGTCCTTTCTCACCAGTGTTCATCCTGCCATTAATGCTACACTCCACACACGGAGTACCTGCACCTCTGTCCTCCACACTTTCTTTTGCTCATTTACAGGCACCTCCATCTCCAACGCGTGATGTTCTGACAAGGAAGTGGTTTGTATCTTTGGTAAATCGTCACAGGGGCTTCTCTAAAGACTGGGAAATGGATGCACCATCTTATTTTTAGCCAGAGATGAGAACCAGCTGAGCTTTGCTTAGTTGCATTCTTAGTGTTCATAAGCATTCCAAACAACCTAAACCAGCCCTGGACGCAGAATGCTGTAGTCTCTGAAAGCCTCAGGTGCTGAAATCAACCTTATATATCCAGATATATCCTAGGAGTGTCGAACAAAGCAGACCTTCAGGCACTTGCTTAAAAAAAAGTTCCAAAGTCTAAGCTCATAATGTTACAGGCTTATTGAAAACCATAAAACTGAATGTCCATTAAATAAATGATAGGAGTGGGTGGGATTTCGGAATATTCTTGCCTCAATAATAAATACGTTCTTATTAGATGCTTTCTCTTTTAAAAGTAAAATATAAAACTTTGTCAAGAAAAACATCACTCTGGGGCGCCTGGGTGGCACAGCGGTTGAGCGTCTGCCTTCGGCTCAGGGCGTGATCCCGGCCTTATGGGATCGAGCCCCACATCAGGCTCCTCTGCTATGAGCCTGCTTCTTCCTCTCCCACTCCCCCTGCTTGTGTTCCCTCTCTTGCTGGCTGTCTCTATCTCTGTCAAATAAATAAATAAATAAATCTTTAAAAAAAAAAAAAAAAAGAAAAACATCACTCTAGGGGCACCTGGATGGCTCCATTGGTTAAACATCTGACTTTAGCTCAGGTCATGATCTCAGGGTCCAGGGATCAAGCCCCGCATATGGGCTCCCTGCTCAGCAGGGAGTCTGCTTGCCCCTCTCCCTCTGCCCCTCCCCCTGCTCCTGCTCTCTTTCTCTCTCAAATAAGTAAATTAAATCTTAAAAAAAAAAAAAGATAAGAAAGAAAAGAAAAACATCACTCTCTGAAGACTTCTAGAACACTGTGACCAAAGTCATGGCACAGCTAAACTGTGGGGGAAGTATAGAGTACATGACAATAGAAAGCTCCCAATGCATGTACGCTGAGTAAATGAATTCTAGCTTGAGGGGGTGAATGGGGGGTATAAAATGTGTGTAGTGGGGGGCGCCTGGGTAGCACAGTCATTAGGCGTCTGCCTTTGGCTCAGGGCGTGATCCCGGCGTTCCGGGATCGAGTCCCACATCAGGCTCCACCGCTAGGAGCCTGCTTCTTCCTCTCCCACTCCCCCTGCTTGTGTTCCCTCTCTCGCTGGCTGTCTCTCTCTGTCAAATAAATAAATAAATAATCTTAAAAATAAAATAAAACGTGTGTAGTGATTTGTTTCACTGGACTCGTGTGCATAATGTAAAGCATTTTGTAACTTGTACTCTCCATTCCACCACAACCACCACCCTAGAACCAAAGTCTCTAAAGTGAGGTTCAAGTTTTGGAGATAATGGTGAACTCTCCTACATAGAGTTCTGTAAGATTTAACTGCTTACACCTTTGTGCCTCAGTTCCCTTATTCGTAAAATGGTGCTAATAATACGACCCTTGGGGAGTTGTAAAAACTAAGTTAACGTGTGTAAACGCTTACAACGGTGCCTGGTTCATCGTACGTGTTCAGTATTATCCTGACTTCTACAGCCTTAAACTTACAAAGTTGGCTTCCTTCTTCCCATTTCCAATCTTAACTCACTTCAATAAACCTTTCCAAAGTCAACCCTCCATAAAGAGCTCTTGCTACCCTTCTCCTTAACCAATATCCTGCAGTATAAACTTTACCTTCCTTTTAAAAGATGGGAATTCCCATTTCTTAGTCAATTTTACTGGCAGACGGTATTCTATAAACGAGAATGGATGGAGGGTGGTGGGAAAGCACTGGAAGGGCTGTTCTTGCACCTCTGAATGAGAGCCAAGAATTGTGAAGGGTAGTGTAAAAAGAGCAAGACTGTCTAAGTATACTAAACTTTAAAAGGAAAAAAAAAAAAAAAAAAGAACATCCATTCCAATGTGCCCTTCTGACAGAAGACCAAGCTAGCAGGGAGCTGTACCTTTTCCTATTCCTTCCAAGTACATATCTGACTCCTACTAATTAAAGTATGAATTATTAGCAACAGATATTTTGATTCATCCAGTAAATAAAAGTGCATTTCAGGGGCGCCTGGGTGATTCAGTTGGTTAAGCACCTGCTTTCAGCTCAGGTGATGATCCCAGGGTCCTGGGATAGAGTCCAGCCTCGGGCTCCTTGCTCAGCGGGGAGCCTGCCTCTCCCTCTCCCTCTCCCTCTGCCTGCCGCTCTGCCTACTTTACTTGTGCACGCGCTCTCTCTCTCTCTGTCAAATAAATAAATAAATAAATAAATAAATAAATAAATATCTTTTAAATAAATTTCAGAAATATGATTAAAAAATGAATTAAAATAACATTTATTAGTGTTATTTTCTACCATCCAGATTTATTATTTACTATCACTTACTGAATATCTATTATATTATTTATAATAGCAAGTGCTTTTATGAATCTACTCATTTATCCTCATAAAAATACTAGGATGTAGGCACTATTTTTTTAAGATTTTATTTATTTATTTGACAGAGAGACAGACAGCGAGGAGGGAACACAAGCAGGGAGAGTAGGAGAGGGAGAAGCAGGCTTCCCGCCAAGCAGGGAGCCCGATGTGGGGCTCGATCCTAGGACCCCAGTATCATGATCTGAGCCAAAGGCAGACGCTTAACAACTGAGCCACCCAGGTGCCCCTAGGCACTATTATTATCCCTAATTTATAGATGAGGAAATCGAGGCTCAGCAAATTAAATAAGACTGTAAAATGGTCTAAGTTTGGAAAACAATCTGGCAATTCTTCAAAAGGTTAAATATGGAGTTACTATATGACCCAGTAGTTCCGCTCATAGGTATATGCTTAAGGGAACTGAAAGCATATGTTCACAAAAATTTGTACACAAATGTTCAAAGCAGCATTATTCATGACAGCGAAGAAGTAAAAACAACCCAAATGCCCATCAGTGAATGGATGGATAACATGGATATAAACAGAAAAATAAAATGGATAAAATGGAATATTATTCAGACACAGATAGGAATAAAATACTGAAACATGCTAAATGAAAGAAGCCAGACACAAAAGGCTATGTATTGTAAGTTCCACTATATGAAATGTCCAGAACAGGCAAACCCGTAGACACAAAGTAGGCTGGTGGTCACCAAGGACTGCAGTAATGGGGAGGGACTCTTAATAAGTATGGGTTTCTTTTTGGGGTGAAAGATTTGCTCCAGGTCCCATACCACTGAGGGGCACTGTCCACAGTGGATCTGGGCAGACCACAACTGTATCAGGAGGCCTCTGTCCCGAGGACTTTGTGGTGGTTTGTCATATTATTTTTTGCATTTTTCTATGTTTGTTATATTTCATAATTTAAAAAAAGAAAAAGAATAAGAAATTAGAATAAGAAATCTAATATGGCGGGGCGCCTGGATGCTCAGTCATTAAGCGTCTGCCTTAGGCTCAGGGCGTGATCCCAGAGTCCTCGGATGGAGCCCTACCTCGGGTTCCTCCGCTGGGAGCCTGCTTCTTCCTTTCCCACTCCCCCTGCTTGTGTTCCCTCTCTCGCTGGCTGTCTCTCTGTCAAATAAATAAATAAAATCTTAAAAAAAAAAAAAAAGAAATCTAATATGGCAAGGCTCTGATTTCGGCAAAGGCTTGGGCTAGTTGGCAAATGAAACAGAAGATACATAAACATTGCTTCTGATCTGAAAAGTCTAGGGCAAAGAACCAGGATTCAAAATTGTTAACCACATCAGCACCATTTAATGATTGGTCAGAATATAAAGAGCAAGTTCCTTGGTTATGTTTATTGACCTGCTGTCAATACCAACATTATTACATAGACTCAGTGCTGGTGGTTACCTAGTAATAGGAACCTGGAAGGACAGAAAAATATTAAATAGCAATAATAATAGATTAAGACTTTGCTCATATAAAAACTGGCCTAACATCAAGTAAGAAGGTTTGAGTGAAACTATCCCATCTAAAAGTAGGTCAATACCAGAGCCATCTGCTCTTTAAAAAAAAAATTCTAAACACTACTTTACACCGTGTCTCTTTAGTCTCCTTTAATCTAGAATAGTTCCATATTATAAGCAATCAGAAAGACAATTCTCTAACAAAATCAAGTTATTAAACAGATGAGAAGAGAACAGAAAGAATAAAGTATTTGGCTCACAAAGAAACAAACAAGGAAAAATTTGCCCAGGCAACACAGAGATGATAATATTCTGGGAAGACAATCAGTCATAAATCTTCACATCACAGCCAAATCATTACATACTACTTTGGGAAGAGAGAGAGGGAAGTGGGGGGGGGAGTGGAGGGAAGGTAGAGAGCGAGAGGAGGAAAGGGGGGAGGGGACTATCTGCTAAATATACAGATCAAGTCTTAGCCAGTGGATTATCATATATTTAAAACTCTCACCTAAAATATCTTAGCCAAAACCACAACCTCAAAAATAAAGAGAGCAGACTCAGACAAGGATCATCATAGCCTCTAACACTAAAACCATTGGGTGGTACTCGCTGGGGAACAGGATATTCACACACTCTCAAAGTATTACCTCACATATTACCTATTATTCATAAAGGGGAAAAGGTGTATTTTCAGTGGAAAAGCTGATGAACAACACCTTAACCAAACAGTCAAACATCCCCAATCGTGCAACAAACTGACATTACAGTAGTCGCCCCTTATCTGTGGGGCATATGTTCCAAGACCCCTGAGTAGATGCCTGAAACCGCAGACAGTACTGAACCCTATATATGTACATTTTTCCTATACGTACATACCTACAATAAAGTTTAATTTATAAATTGGGCACAGTAAGAGATTAAAAACAATAGCTAAAAATAAAATCGAACAATTGTAACAATGCACATAATAAAAGTTGTATGAATGTGGTCTCTTTCGCTCTTATTGTACCGCACTCATTCGTCCTGTGATGGTAAAGCCTGCACGATGAGATGAGCTGAGGTGAATGATGCAGGCATCGTTATCTAGTGTTAGGCTACTATTAACCTTCTGATGATATGATGATGATATGATATGAAGGACCACGGGTAACTGAAACCTCAGAAAGCGAAACTGCGGATAAGGGGGGACTTGTTGCATATGCCTCCAAATGTGATCTACTGAAAAGAATACACAAACTAAATGTTTCACCTCTACTCATGGAACAATCAGACAAATCCAAATTATAAACTCTTAAGAAAGAAAGAAAAATGTGGAACTATTCTAGATTAAAGGAGACTAAAGAGACACGGTAACGACCTAGAGCATAATTTAAAAAATAAACTACATCTCTAAAGGACATTACTGGGACAATTAAAAATTAAAATTTTAAATTAAAAGTAAATTTAAATACAGCCTATATACTGGATATTATTGTGTCCATGTTAAATATCTTGAGATGGATAATGGCACTGAGGTTATACGGGATTTGTTCTTAGTGGATGCAAGTGTTTAAGGGTAAAAAAAAATGTCAGGATGGCTGCTACTGACTTTCAAAGGAAAGACGGGGGGCCGGGTAGGGAGGGTGATAAAGCAAACGTAACAACTGTTAATAATTGGTCAATGTAGACAAAGCGTACATGAGCGTTCATTATTCCATCCTTTTAATTTTTAAGTAATTTAAAGGTTTTTCGAAATCAAAATCAAGGGCAAAAATTGCAAAAAAGAAAAATAACAGAAAACAGTAAGAATAGAGGTTTGACCCTCATCTTGAAATAGTCCCTGGCAGTACATAAAAATCTGGACTTCTCAGACTTTGTGCTAAGGCCGGTAGGACATTGTTATACAAATTGGGCTCCTCATGCCACGCTGGCCCACAGCCTGAATACACGTGCATTATCATTATCTCTGTGCCCAAATCCATTAAGCAACTTGAACAACCCATTTGGGAAGAAGCTACATCAATACCATTTTCCAGATAACTAAAAACATTTGCTGTAGCCCACAAATAATGACCATCTGCATTATGGAAAAGTAAGAAATGATCTGAGACTGCCAGGTAGCCCTATGTTAGCCTCAGAATTTCTAATGAAGGTTTATATCAGGACCCATTCTATACTGTTAATCAAGACCAACTCATCCTAGAATGTGATTTTTGTATAGCTTGAATCCTTTGGTTGAGGAAATAAAAATGCCTCAGCCACTGCAATATACCGAGTTTCTGTACTATTTAGATGAAAGATAATCCCTTCCTTCCTGTTTTGATTTTTAAAAAGGGCAATTTATTAATAAATCTACACATGTTCCCAATATTTTCCTCATTGAAGTTCACAGCTTCCCTCTTGCCATTGAGAATTACAGTATTAAGTTTTCACTTGGAAAAATTTGCTTTGAAGAGCACTGCACTAGGTCAACTCCCAGGGACAACCATTAGTTAGATCATATAATATACGATAGTAAGAAACTAGAAACAACCGAAATTCAAAACAGGAGGATGGTTTAAACTATAACACATTAATCGGAATATTGTGCAACAATTTAAATGAACTATAAAGGCAATATGGAAATATAAGGCCATGTAGATACATTTTTTTTTAAATATAGAGAAAAGAATGTTAAATGAAAAGTGTACACAACATGCATGTTAGAGGACAAATAACAGAGAAAGGTCAAAGAGAACTATAAACAGTTGTTCCATTTAGGTGAAGGCATTTTGGTATAATTTTTTACAGTTTTTGATTTACTAAATTTTGTTTAAAATGTAAAAATTGAAATATAAATTTAATGATCATGAGCAATTGGTACTATTCATCCCACAGGATGGTTCCATAAAGGTACATGCAAAAGACACAGAAACAAATATTTCCCACATGACAATATCCAGGTTATGACACTTTCTTACAAATTAGGTAGTCTTGATTTAAGTAGGGCATGAAATAGTAAACACTCAGAATCAACATTTTTTAAAAATGAAGTACAATCCTATTACTTTTTTTTGAAGATTTTTAAATTTATTTTTGCGCGCGCGCGCGCGCGAGAGAGAGAGAGAGAGAGAGAGAGAGAGGCGAGAGCATGAGCAGGCGGGAGGGGCAGAGGGAGAAGCAGACTCCCCGCTGAGCAGGGAGTTCAATGCAAGACTCAATCCCGGAACCATGGTATCATGACCTGAGCAGAAGGCAGACGCTTAACCGACTGAGCTACCCAGGTGCCCCAATTCTATCACTTTCAAATATATAGCAACATAATGTGTTTTCAAATAGCAGTTCAAGACAATTAATTTACATTTCATTTAAATCCTTTAAAATGCCTTGCATTCAGTAACTGTTCATTTTATTCTTTTGTTCAATAAACCCTTCTTCTAGAAGTAGTATAAAAGTAAATGGCACAAAAATATATTCTGAAGTATTTTTTTGAAGTCCAGAAGAAACAAAAAAGTGTGTTTGTGGAGAATAGAAGAAAAAAGATTAACACCACTTTGGTAATTTTTGGACTTGAGGGATGAATTTATAGATATTCATTATATACTAGTCTCTTATTTTGTGTGTGTTTGAAAACGTTCATACCAAAAAGTTCAGAATACCAATGGGGGTGGGGGGAAGGACTTAGACCAGGTTAAAGATTAGTGATCTCAGGGGTAATGGAGTTTGAATTTAGGAGGTTTTATTGATACTTCTGAAAGAAATGTGGAAAATAGAAAAGAAAAAAAAAGAATGTTTGGGAAAGTCATATTTCAAGACAAGAAATAATACATACTTAGGTTCATATTTGGCTCTTTTTTCATCCTTGATATGACTAACTGTCCCTGCAAACATGTCCCAATTGTAAACAGAATGAAATACACAGAACACCACTCATAGCAGTGCAAGAATTGCTTTTCAAAAACTAAACCTCTTTTATCCCTAATGAGGTACCTGTACACAACTGGCCTAGGTAAAGGCCTTTGATAGTTCAAAGGTAAAAATTCAAGGCCACAGAAGATTATAGTTAGAAGATCAGATCCCAGAAAGCCTTAGCCATCGGTTCTTCACTTTGCTCCTAGGCTAACAGTACTGGGGGAAAGCCTTCCTGTTATGTTGAAACCGACTTATTTTGTGCCAAGAACCTATACCCAGAGCCTAAGCAAGGCTTGCTCTCCCTCTGGGATTCTTCAGTATCTCAGGAAGGTTGAACAAATCGGACCAGTTTCCAAGAACAGAAAAGAAATACTGTAGGGAAATCTTGCTAAGGAAACCCTGAGATAATTCTCCCTACGTTACTCTCTGTATCTTTTCTGTACATCAACACTAATGCTCACCCAACAACCTTTACTATCAACAGTAAATACTGGGAGAGAAACCACTAACACATTGAAAAAGCACACCTATCCAGTGAACCCTAACTAAACGGAGAACACGGTATTCTGCCCTCTTTTCACGTAGCTGTGTTCTCTGCATTTACCAATAATCATAATCAACTTCATTTTTTGCTTACAGTTACTTGGATATAAATCATTTCAAAAAACAAAATAAAAAATGAACCTAAATAGGTTTTGGTTAAAATAATGGAAGACTAAAATCCTCTCTTTAAGAGGGAGCTGTCCCATCAGCTGGTTCCTTTGTTACTCACTGGCTGATATTCCATTTGTGAAGCCCAACTGCAGCTTTCTGAAAATAATATCAGTGTGTGGGGTATAATACTCACTGTGTTTCAGTAAAACAAGTCCTGTAGAAAAGATGGTCCAACAATGGGTAGCAGGTATATTAAGAAGCTAATTCTGAGATGAAATGACATTTTTAAAAAAGGTTTTATTTATTTGAGAAGGAGACAACGAGAGAACACGAGTTGGTGGGAGGGACAGAGGGAGAGGGAGAAGCAGGCTCCCCACTGAGCAGGAAGCCCTTCATGGGGCTTGATCCCAGGACCCCGAGATCATGACCTGAGCTGAAGGCAGACGCTTAACTGACTGAGCCACCCAGGCGTCCCATGAAATGGCATTTAAATAAGAGTTCACGTCTCAGAAAATCAAAATGTTCGGCCTCTCAGGAAAAAAAGTTATCCAGTATAAGAGGTACTACTTACACCAAGATGTTCAACATTGAGATGAATTAAAATTGTGCACATTTACCATAGCATTAACGTTGGGACTCTGCAATACAATACAAATACTTTTGCGAAAACGAACTACTTTTTCTAGAAACATGTCCTCCCTTGCTACAGATCGACAAGGATATCTCTACACAACTTAGCACTATGAACTTGAACGCTGATTCCTACACCACAGAACAGAGGCAGTGAAAGACTCCCGCCTCTTAACTAACAGCTTGCGCCCCAAGACATCAGCCAGGATAACGGTGTGTATGTTCTTTCACAGGCTGCACTGTTACAGGAAGAAGCAAAGAGCAGCGATTTCCTTCCAAAAGGTCAGCTGCCTCAGACAGACCAAACAGAAAGCAGTTAATTCTTGCCAACTTCCCCTCCTGCTTCTGCAGCTAGTACGCAAGAGCAGTTGGTTTCCAGTAAAGCTCCAGAGAAAAACAAAGCAAGTGTGAGACCCAGAACCGAGGCAATCTGAAGTGCCTCACTTGGCAATAAGACAATAAGATCACACGGAGCTACATTTTTTAAACGGCAATGGAACTTTTAAGAGTTACCAGATTTAATGTGGACTTAAACATGAGGAAAAGAGCAGAACTGGAACCATCCCAGCTTTTATACTAGTGCTCTAGAGTTCTCCACCTAAAAATAAAATGGTATTTTGGCTATAATAAAAGTGACAACATATGAGGTCCCCAGTTGATTGATATAAAAATAAATCTTTAGCCTTCCTCTTCTCAAACTGAAGTCCTCTCAGTTGTCAAATATTCTAAGACACTGGCCAGGTTGAATGCAGACAATCAGTAGCATAAAGAGGAGTGCATACAATGATTACATAGTCTCTTAGATCAGACATGGAAAAAAGACTACATGACTAATAACAAAAAGGAGAAGAGGACAGAAAATATTATTTTAAACCTTCTTTAGGTAGTGACCCTGAATAATTACGGAATAATACTGAAGATCTCCCACCTCCCCCAAAAACAACACAGCATTCTCACAGACTTCTTTATTTTTTTTAAAGATTTTATTTATTTATGAGAGAGAGAGAGAGACAGAACAGCAGCAGGTGCAGAGGGAGAGGGGGAAGCAGGCTCCTCGCTGAGCAGGGACCAATCCCAGGATCCTGGGATCATGACCTGAGCTGAAGGCAGACACTTAACCAACTAAGCCACCCAGGCACCCCTCACATAGACTTCTTTAAATTAAGCAAACATCCATATATTCAGTCATCCTACAGGCAACAAAATTAGATCCTTTTGAGTATAAAAGTAAAGGAGAAGGAAGGAAAAATAAAGACTTTTAAGTTTTCTCAACCAGATGGATTCCTGACGTAGCTATCTACATACAACTTACAAGAAAATGTGATGGGTCCTTCGGAAGCGCTCCTACAGCATGTCATAGGGCTCTGTGTGGTTTCTACCTCGTTAGTTTCAGGTTGTGGTGGCAATGGAGACAGGAGGCTTTTTCTGAGACAAGCTCTTGTTCTAAAGATTCTAGGCTTTGATGATGAAGAGTATGTAACCCACTCTTGAGAATACCTTGCTTGAAACGAAGACAGTCTGAGGTTTAAGGAAAAACTTATTAGTTTATTACATATGCTAAATTAACTGCTGCTACCCACACTAGAAACTGTTTCATGTTGGAAACAAAATAAACTACTAAATTCCCAAGCCTTTCCTATACTTAATCATCAAACGTTAAATAATAAGAAAGGAATTTGCATGGGAAAGGAAAAAAAGAGAGTACAAGCCATAGTAGGAGTAATAAGAACAATACTAGTAACGGTAAACATTCAAGGAGCTCTTACTACATTACACACTGTTGTATGCACGCTATACGCTTCCTCAGTTAATCCTCACGACAAATCTGTGAGGCAGTATGATTATTATCCCCCTTCTAACAGACGACGAAACAGGTTTAAGAGTTAGGGAATTTGCCTGAAGTCCTGCAGCAAGTAAGTGAAGGAGCTGGGAAGAGCATGTAGGCTGCCCACCTCCGGGGCTCGTGCTCTCAAAGACCCCTCACCCAATTCCTGACATGATACCTGTGACTTAAGACTGCTTTATGATAAAAGCTACAAAGTGAATTAACACAAAGTACAACTCACAAATAGATATGAAAAATTATTTGACGATCCAAAAATGCTTTGAATGGGACTCCCCTTTCCTAAAGGTCAGAGATCAAGATGACCAACCTTCAAACACAATCAAAGGAAGCCAGCCATATTGGATGTTTGGTGGCTCACCTTCACTCCTCTGTATCAATCAGAAATCAGCTAAACGCTTTAGATTGTAAAAGGGAGTGGGAGGAGAATAACGAGAACTCTTCTGGAGGTGGGTAACTTTCCAATGAGCCAAAACCTAGATCCTGACCACCTGTGGTCAGAATTAGCACCGTGACATTTCCTATAAGCAGCAGAGTGGTTACATTTGTTGTATTTGTTCCTGAATTCCTTCTTGGGTTTCCCTTAGATACACTACTATCCATCACCAATATTCACCACAGATCAATCTAAACTCAGGTTTTTCTGCTGGTACAAAACATTTCTCTTTAAAGGGGCAATATCATTAACACAAATCAGACAACCAGGGAAATGTCCTGGGGGGTAAGACAGGATCTTAAAAGCTACTGAAGTCAGTTATCTCAACATAACTGTTCACCTTACATCAATAACTAAACATCAACTTGCCTAACACTGATGCATATATTTAGTTACAGACAAGGTGTAAATGATAAATTCCTGTGATAATCGATACACACTAATATGACAAATAGAGAAATAATTATGTTACTGTGCACGGTGCAGAATAAATATTAATCGAGTATTAAGAGCATGTGGGTTCACTAAGCCATGCCACCAAGTTGTAGTTACTCTGATGTGGTAGACAAATTCTGAATTTAATAGTGTTGTGCAACATGTCAAGGGAAAATCTGGGACAAGGACACTGGGCAATTCCATACTCTCATGTAAGATGCCTCATACGATCTTTAATATCTCTAGCTAAAAAAAAAAAAATCAACACAATACTTGTATCCCATGCCTTTTATCATTTTGATCACCCCATTTGTTTTATTTATTTTAGAGAGAGAGAGAGAGCGAGTGGGGAATTGGGGAGTAGAGGGAGAGAGAATCTCAGGCAAACTGCACTGAGCGCAGAGCCCAACGTGGGGCTCGATCTCACGACCCAAGCTGAAACCAAGAGTTGGACGCTGAAACCAAGAGTTGGACACTCAACCGACTGCGCCACCCAGAAGCCCCTCGAGCATCCCATTTTGAAGAGATGGACTGCTTTACCTCTCTAGAGTTAGAATTTACCCTACACCCTGGGCATAAGAACCAAAGGAATTTTGAGTTATTTGTTGCTCAACTACAAGACTAGAAGTTATCCCAGGGCAGGAACCATTTCTCATTCATTGTGGTTTCCTCAACACAGTACTTGGTACATGGTAGATAATCAATAATTGGGTGTTAAATTAAATATAATTTTGGTAGACCTCCATGTTACAGAAAGAACTTTAATTGGGGGAAATGAATGGTAGGTCAGTTATTTTCTTCAAGATGTTATTTTTGACACGGTGGAAGTCATTAACTTGAATCCTTATTACAGGAATAATGGGACTGAATCACACTTTTTAGAAACTGTGACGGAGGTTTTGACTCATCATTGGTGCTAATCAAGATAAATATAATTGCAATGTACCATTCCATAAACATCGTGACAAGTGTGTAAAATAAGCTAATACCTTGTTGCAGCAATTTCAGAGAGGAGAATTACATGAAATATGATGGTGCTAAAACAAGCTGAAATTCCAAAGAAAGCTTCTCCTTTATGCAAACTAAACTGTTTCTTTAATTACGTCCCAAGAAAGAAGCTGAGTATAAACGGGAAGCACAACATTTATCAACAATTCACTCCTTCGGTTTCCATGCATACTACCAAATACAATCCAGAAAGATTGATTATTGTGCCAAAACAAGATGATGAGGTTGTATGTCCAGAATGTAGATTAACGTTAGAAGGATGACTCAGGACTAATGGCATCGGTCTGATAGACTGAACCTATTTTTTAATCTCCCGAGAGTTCTTCAACCATAGGACCGAATGCCAACTCAGGAAGATATTTCAGTAAATACAGCCACCTTTGACTACAGACTATTTTTTATTTGAGATGTCTTTCCATGAAGCAAAGTATATTTAGTAAGTGAAAATATAGTCTTGAATCGCTATGGATGTCCCCAACCCTGCCAAAAATGACAAGCTGCTTGCTCAAAAGCTGTCACTAATTAGCAGCTGCTGCTGTAAAGAAAACCAAAGTGAGTGCCAATAAAAGCATATTGAACTGCAAGAGGGCCCTGTGACAAGGAATGGGAGATGCAAGAATCTATTTGTGACCAGTACACTTTACAAATACTGGCAATCTAAATTTGGAAGAAGTGGGGGCAGGGCAATAATGGCAATATATATCCATTCATATTTAAACAAGAAGGACTGGAATATTCTCCTAACATCCTAAAAGTCACAGAAATCCCAGAATACTGAGGTTACTAAATTCCATGACAACTATTTCCACCTTTCTAATAGAAACCAATCTTGGGGCGCCTGGGTGGCTCAGTCAGTTAAGCGTCTGCCTTTGGCTCAGGTCATGATCTCAGGGTCCTGAGATGGAGCCCCATACTGGGCTCCCTGCTCAGTAGGGAACCTGCTTCTCCCTTTCCCTCTACTCCCCCACTCCAGCTCTATCTCAAATACATAAATAAAATCTTTTAAAAAAAGGAAAGAAACCAGTCTTGGTTTTGGGTAATTTCTCATTGTCAATACTTCTGTCTCTGGCACAGCAAGACCTACATTTGTAGACATAAAAAATTTTGAATTTAAAAAACACCTTTCAGGGGCACCTGGCTGGCTCAAGCAGTAGAGCATGTGACTCTTGGTCTCTGGGCTACGAGTTCAAGCCCCACGTTGGGTGTAGAGATTTCTTAAAAATAAAATCTTAAAAAAATAAAATGCCTTTCATAGTCTAATGGCTTCAGCCCAAACTCCTATGGTTCTGAACCTAACTGGTAACCCTCCATTTTACAGGTTGAGAAAAAGGAGCCAAGGATAGCAGAAATCATCTGCCCAGTGTCAGTGAGCAAGGGATACAGTGGTAGAAAATCTCTTTACTGGTCCTATGTTTAATGTTCTGTTTAAGAGGCTCTAAGATAGTCCATAGATCAAGATCCTACTTGAAATCTAAATTGCACAGGTTGCTTCTCAAATCATTCTTCAAGGCTTTCCCTCTCTTTCTTTACCCATTAGATCTCACAGTAGATTTCTTTTTTTTTCCTCAATAAGTTAGTTTCCATCCTTTAAAAAAATTAGGGAATTTCCTCCTTCAGTTTAGTTCTTGTACTCTCTTTCTCCCTATCCTTCCAGGTAGCCTGATAGACAGCCATGACTATTTTATTTATATCTGGGCCATAGGGTCTGCTTGTCTCTGTAGCAACTACTTGGAAAAATGAGAATAAAAAAGGAAGGAAGGAAGGAAGGAAGGAAGGAAGGAAGGAAAGGAGGGAGGGGAGGAAGGAAAAGGAAAGGAGAGAGGAAGGGATAGATTGGAAAAAGAAGGAAAGGAAAGGGAGGGAAGGAACAAGGAAGATATAATGAGAAGAGAAAAGAGAAAAGAAACAAGTTACGGACATAATTTCTTAATGAAGCTGCAACCAAAACCTCACCTCTTGGAATTGCTATCCCTTATGTAGAGTTTGCCTTAGTGTCTGTATAAACAATTACAACAATGTACCAGTAATTTTCCAGTTCATCATCAGGCTAAAAGAAGGAGAACAACAATTTGCTTTATGAAACATGGAGAAGGACTAATCTCTGCTATTACTGTCGGTGCAGGTTTATCAGCAAGACTTGGAGATAAGCCTACAGACATAAAGATTAGGAATCACATTTTCAAAGCTTTAATAACCCCCTAGTGGTATGCAACAAGCCACTGAATTAACTTGTCTTTGGATACTTATTTTGTATGCATCACTGGCTAGGTCTAGGTACAGAGCAAAAACTAAAAGATCTGGGGAAAGAAAAGAAAAAAGAACCAGACACATAGGGACAAATGTTATAGGATTCCACTTACATGAGGCACCTAGAATAGTCAAACTTCTAGAGAGAAAGTAGAATGGTGGTTGCCAGGGGCTGGGGAAGAGGGGAATGGGCAGTTACTGTTTAATGCATACAGTTTCAGCGGACAATGTAAATGTACTTAATAGAACTGAACTGGTTAAAATGGTACATGTATTACACACACACACACACACACACACACACACACACACATATTTTTTAGTGGGGAAAAAAAGCCAGTTCTTACCTAGTGAACTCACATTTCTTCCATCTCTAACTCTAAAATGCAAAGGAAAACAAAGGGAATTGGCTTTCCCCTCTCTTTTTTTCCCACAGTAAAAGGCAATACTTTCAGCTCTTCTGAAGGCTGATGCAGCCTCTGGATATACCCTCTACATTGAGATTAAAGGGGAATAAATGGAATTAAGGTATCTTCAACACCAGCCAGTGCTGACTACTGAGGATGAGTAAGTGCCTACCATAAACAAAAGTGGATCAACCCTCTCACCGAAACAGTTAAGTATTTATAGTATAAATACTTACTAAGCATCTGTTAGATGCCAGGTTCTGTTCTAGGTCCTGAGGATATAGCAGTGAACAAAACAGATACATTTTATGGAACTTAGATCCTAGTATTAAACACTTTAAAGTTCAAATAAATACAGACTATGCTATGCTTTCTAACTTTTGCCTTTGATTTTCTTCTTCTTTTTCTGTTGGGGGAAAAGGATACCACCTGACTCTTAGAGAATCTTACAAGCAAAGAGCAAAGTCTGTATATTCAAACCAATATTTGGGGAAAAAGTTTTAAAAGCACCTCAACAAAATCAGACAGAGAGGGTGACGACGGCTTTTGTGAAAGGCCTGGCATTGTGAAAGCAATTTCTGATAAAACCAGGACATCTGTTTATCCTCGCTGAAAGCTGGTCATCTCTAAGGAGCTATGTAGTATGTGCAAAACAAATCAGGTCTAATCAAGGATTCCACAGTTAAGATCATTTCAATGTGGTATTAGTCTAGCTTTTTCCCGAGATACACAGTTTTATATGGAAGATAGCTTTCCTGCTCGATACAATCAAATCAAGTTATTTACCTTTCAAAGATGATTTGCAGATTTAATCTCTACAAGATACTAAAAATATAGGGCAGAGAATTAAAAATTCAATGGGACTCAAGTTTCTACCTATCAATGCATAGTAGCAGAAGGTTGGTAGGTGGCTAGCAAATACTTTATTTCTTCTTTTTCCTACGGAATATAGGTCAAATTCTACTAAAACAACAAGTACCATCACAGTGAAAACCTAGGTATAACAAAAATATTTTAAATACTTGAAGATGCCCCACCTGTTACTCAATTTAACACAACCATCTTTTGTTCAATATAATAATGAATACAATGAATTTTAAAACAAAAGAATCAGAATCCCTGGAGCATAACAACTGTTGTGTATGCTCTTAAATTTTCATTTTTAAGGAAATATTTTAAATATTCTAAAACAGGCTGTCATATTATATTTGGAAAAAAGGAATTTTTTTTAAAGATTTTATTTATTTAAGAGAGAGAGAGAGACAGCCAGCGAAAGAGGGAACACAAGCAGGGGGAGTGGGAGAGAAAGAAGCAGACTCCCAGCAGAAGAGCCTGACATGGGGCTCGATCCCAGAACTCCGGGATCATGCCCTGAGCCGAAGGCAGACGCTTAACGACTGAGCCACTCAGGCGCCCCAGGAATTTTTTTTTTAAGATTTTATTTGGGGTGCCTGGGTGGCTCAGTCAGTCAAAGCATCTGCATTTGGCTCAGGTCATGATCCCAGGGTCCTGGGATCGAGCCCCACATCATGATCCCTGCTCAGAGGGAAGCCTGCTTCTCCATCTTCCTCTCCCTCTATGTACTCTATCTCTCTCTCTCAAATAAAAAGATTTTATTTATTTGAGAGAGAAAGTGCACGCACAGCATGTAAGCACATGAGCAGGAGAGAGGCAGAGGGAGAGAGAGAGAGAGAGAGGGAGAGGGAGAGAGAGAGAGAGAAGCAGACACCCCACTGATCAGGGAGCCCAACCAGGCTCAATCCCAATACCCTGAGATCATGACCTGAGTTGAAGGCAGACACTTAACTGACTGAGCCACCCAGGTGCCCCAGGAACTTTTTCTTTATGGAAAAAATCCTCAATTTTATTGAGGAATAATTTATATTCAATAAACTGTATCAGGATGTTTTAAGTGTGTGTGTGTGTGTGTGTGTGTGTAATTAATATAATTAATGTATTTCGGGCACCAAACTAAAATAAAGGGGTTCCCAAGGCCTACCTCGCAGTAAGAGCTACGGGGTGTTGTACTGAACGTTAAAAAGCCAACTGATATGGCTTAGAGGTCAGCCAATATTCAAAGCAACATACAAGTTCTACCCATTTAAGGGTCCCTGGGTAGCCCAGTTGGTTAAGCCATCTGCCTTCGGCTCAGGTCATGATCTCAGGGTCCTGGGATCGAGTCCCGCATCAGGCTCTCTGCTCAGTTCCTTCTAGAATCAGAGACCTAAAAAGACCATTAAGATAAATTCAGTAGAGGGGTGCCTGGGTGGCTCAGTTGGTTAAGTGACTAACTCTTGATATCAGCTCAGGTCTTGATCTCAGGGTCGTGAGTTCAAGCTCTGTGTTGAGCTCCATGCCCACCGTGGAGCCTACTTATAAAATAAATAATAGATAGATAGAGCAGAAAGGCCTGGAGGATGGCAGGAAGTCGGGCTTAGGCATTACCTAGGTTCCAAGATCTCTCTACCAAGCTGATCTTTGAAGTTCTATTTGTTCAGTCTTTCACACATAGTTGCGAGTTATCTTCACCTCATCTACAGAGAACTAAAAATTACTCCCCTCGTTAGGTATCTTCAAAGACTAAACTAACATTAGGGGGGGGAAATCATTTTTGAAAGGAAAAAATTTCACCTGTAACCAGAAGATCTCAACCAGTTGATCCAAGCATCAACTTTATGTATACCATAAAAATGAATAGTAGCTAAGATCAAAAGATCTTCTTTTTGGAGCGCCTGGGTGGCTCAGTCGGTTGAGCGTCTGCCTTCGGCTCAGGTCATGATCCCAGAGTCCTGGGACTGAGCCCCACATCAGGCTCCTTGCTCAGTGGGGAGTCTGCTTCTCCCTCTCCTTCTGCCCCTCTCTCTGTTTGTGTGTTTTCTCTCTCAAATAAATAAAATCTTAAAAAAAAAAAAAGATCTTCTTTTCTAGGCAAATTCAGTTTTACACACACACACACACACACACACACACACACACACACAGAAAACAAAATAACAAAAAACTCTACCTAAAAGTGATTTTGATAGTTGAATTATACCTAAAACAGAATGGGCTGTTCTATGTTTTAGTTTCAGAGCTGTAAGGTGTCACATAGGTGACAAGAGATAATTCAGGCTGATGCATCAAAGTTCAACACTCAAGCCCCTGCACCTTTCCGCAATAAAAACAACAGGCAACTCCCAACATCTTCCCCATATCCTCTTCTTGGTCACTTTACAAATAGAATCACATTCCAAAATGCATTTACACATGTGTTGTTCGGAACATGGAACATTTTCCCATAGAAACAAAGTTATAAAGAGATTAAAAATACCTAGGTAAACCCCAAAACCTCAGTTGATTTACAATCTTACAAAACCTAGTTACCCTTTATAATTTTGTTTCTGAAGGAAAAGATGTTACAATTTCTAGTCAGGGATACAATCAGGGATATAATCCCTCTACCCCTGTCTGTTCTCCATCCCAGCTGCCACACAGCACAGACGGGGCTCCTAAAGAGAAGGGCTTCCAGGAGGTAGATAATGCTTCACCCATACCTCAGTGCAGCAGTTTTGTTTTGTTTAAGATTTATTTGCTTGAGAGAGAGAGAGAAAGAACGCAGGAGGGAAGAGCAGAGGGAGAAGGAGAGAGAGAATCCCAAGCAGACTCTCCGATGAGTGTAGAGCCTGATGTGGGGCTTGATGCCACGATCCTGAGATCATGACCTGAGCCGAAATCAGGAGTTGGACACTTAACCGACTGCACGACCCAGGCCCCCCAGTGCAACAGTTTTTTCAAAAAGGAAGTGCATCTGTGTATGTGTACTTTGGGGTGGGGGTATGGTGGGAAATTTTAGGGGTATCATCTTCTTTAGGTAAGAGTAGCTTTGGCTCCCTTATAGAGCAATGGCTTCAATTCCCAGAGGGCAAGAGGCCCTATTTGTATTTGAGTTATTTGCAGGCTAGATGTTAAAAGTAGGAGACCAGCCTGTACTTCATTTCTTTAGAACTAGGTCTGTAACTGCACTGTTCAAAATGACAGCCACTAGCCACGTGTGCTATTGGTACTTGAAATGTGGCGAGTAGACGGAGGAAGTGAATTTATTATTTTATTTTAATAAACTTAAAGGTAAACTTAAAAACTGATGCTCGATTTAGTTATTGGAAAACTTTCAAGTATGTTGGGGACGACTTGGGTAGGTGAATCTACTTCATCAACTGAAAGTCTTATGAAATCTGAACAGTTTGTGTATATATTTTTTATCCAGTTCATACATTTCTGATGAAAATTTTGCATCCAAATTGAGATATAAGTACAAAATACACACCAGATTTCGAAGACATGGCACAGAAAAAGGAATGTAAAATATCTCAATAATAGTTTTTATACTGATTACATGCTGAAATGACAGTATTTTGAATATACTGGGTTAAAGAAAATATATTACTAAAATTGATTTCACTGATTTTCTTTGCTTTTTTAAAGGTAGCTACTAGTTATACGTGTTGCAAGTATCTTCTCAGTAGCTTGCTTTTTTTTTTTTTTTTTTTTAAGATTTTATTTATTTATTCGACAGAGAGAGAGACAGCCAGCGAGAGAGGGAACACAAGCAGGGGGAGTGGGAGAGGAAGAAGCAGGCTCGTAGCGGAGGAGCCTGATGTGGGGCCCGATCCCGTAACGTCAGGATCACGCCCTGAGCCGAAGGCTTAACTGCTGTGCCGCCCAGGCGCCCCAGTAGCTTGCTTTTTTATTCTTTGGTGGTTTTGATGAACAGAAGTTCTTCATTTCAATAAAGTTCAATGTATTAAAAAAATTAAGGCAGCTACTAGAAAATTGCATTTATATTTGTACTGGACAGTGCTTATTCATAACATAAATATTTCACATATCCCTATATAACTCCTGTGTACAGTTTAATAGTTCATATATGCCTTATCTGTAACATGTATAACTCTCCTTCTCTTTTGGTTAGAAGAACATTTTGAAAGCAATCCTAAGCTTTTAAATTAAATTTTAAAAAATAAAGTTTCACTACATTTACTGAAATGTCAGAATGAAATTACACTATTGGAATTGAAAGATTATTGTTTTTAATAATTACTACTCTATTACTATTTCTATAGGAACACATGTTTAAGACTAAATCTAGTGTATCTTTAATGGAACTACTGGTGATTATCTACCATCTGCTCAAAAAACGTGAAATTCATTTTGAGTCAGATTAAAAATCTATCCTGATGCATATTTCAGAGGCAGTCCACGAAAATTCTCACCTCTCTGACTTACTCTCTGGAAAAATTGTAATGATCCAAATAAAATGTCCAATAATTAAAACAATGGGGTATATTCAGAGACACACTCGTCTCTGGAACAGAACAGAGAAGCAGTGGGTCTGAACAGATATGAGGACTTGGAATATATGCTAAACATGTACTTTATTAGTAGAGAAGGAGGGAGCTGGTGGGAAACGGTGGATTTGCTGCTGTTGTTGTTTTGATAACTGGCTCACCATTTGGAACTGATTTAGGTTAAAACTGTTAATACATGTGAAACATTTAGCTCAATACTTGGCACATAGTGAGTGATCAATAAATAGTATTATTTTCATCAGAACAAAAAGTTACATTCCCACCTCACTTCTTACATAGAAATAGATTCCAGATGGATGGAGAACTTAATGCAAAAAAAACAACCACAAAATATCCTAAAAGAAAATACAAATGAAAATTTTATAATCTTTGGGTAGAAATGGTTTTTCTAAGCATGTCTTAATAGCCAGACCAGAGAAGAAAAGATTATTAAATTAGACAACATAAAAATTTAACATTTTGTACTGCAAAAAATACTACACAAAATTGAAAGACAAGAAAAGAGAAAAAACTGGGAGGAAATTACTTGTAATATGTAAGACAGAAAGATCTTTGGGAAAACTCAAACAGCTATATAGAAAAAAGGCTAATTATATAAAAGGGCAAATGAAAAAAAAAGAAACAAAATGGCCAATGAACATGTGAAGCACTAACTTGCTAGAAATCAAAGAAATATAAATATGAGAGACTAGCAAAGACATAAAGGTTATCAATACTCAGTTACGGAAGATATGGGGAAATGCCATCCCCATCATACACTAGTTTTTGGTAGGCATGTTGACTGGGGTGGTCTTTTTGGAGGGTGCACTATCTATGCAAATTGCTCAGCAACTCTACTTCTAGAACTTACATTAAGAGGATGGTCCAGTAATTGCAAAAAAAGCCCACTCAACCTAAGAATCTGCACCACAGTGTTGTTTATAAAAGAGAAAAACTGGAAACAACTTAAATATCCATTAATAGATATTAGTGGATTAACTAAATTATGCTAGGGCTATGCAATGAAATACAGACCTTAAGACTACTGAAGTAGAATGATATTTATTGAGGTCCTGGGAGAGGGTAGGATAAGTCCTTGCTGAGCCCCCAGGTGACAAGATCAGACTAGAGGTTTTTAAACAAGCCCACATTTTGTAAATTTGGATCACTTTATCTCTTCTCCATATGCCTCCACCTCCACTACCTGCATTAATGGAGGGCAGGTTGTTTATATCAGGGGTTTGTGACCTGAGTCCACAGACCTCTTGAAATGTATGCAAAATTTTATGTGTATGTGTATTTTACTGGGAAGAGAGTCAATGGTTTCATTAGAGTCTCAAAAGGTCCCCTAATACTCAAATGGTTAAGAACCACTGGCAAATATAGTCTAATGGGGCAAGTTGTTGTCTAATTTTGCCTTAAAAAGTATATGTGATTATACAGCCCATTCATTCAGCAGTCAACAAATATTTACCAAGTCTTACCTTGATTGGTAGCCCAATTACTGGAAAATTTTGAAATAAATTTCTCTACTCACTTTGGAAGTATTTTTAAATACACATACATACACGACCCCAAAAAGCCCTCTGGCAGCTAAGAAACAAAAAGCACATTAAAGAGTTTCAAACAAAACTATAATGTTAACTTTTGAAAGAAGTAATTTTTTTTATCGTCTTTTGAATGTTACATGTATTTGAGCTCCTTTAAAGAGATAACCTTAAGCTTTATATACTTAGGAAAGACTTATCTTTGTGAGAATAACCAAGTTCTCCAAAACCAGATAAAGACTAGAACACAATAAAGTAACTAGTTCTAAATTAAGAAGGCAATAAATCATTTTATATCTTAATTTAAAAATATATAATTTACTGATGCCATGTTATAAATATATGATGTAAAAACTGAGGCCCCAAATTTATATAATTTTTTTAATATCTCATAGTTTGGTAAATATGATTCATATATATAAAAGAAGAAAGGGGAGGGGCCCCTGGGTGGCTCAGTAGGTTGACCATCTGACTTCATTCAGCTCAGGTCACAATCTCAGGGTCCTCAGATGGAGACCCACATTGGGCTCCCCGCTCAGCTGGGGTCTGCTTGTCCCTCTGTCCCTTCCCCTGCTCGTACTCACTCTCTTTCAAACAAATAAATAAAATCTTTAAAAAAGAAGAAGAAGAAAGGGGATTATTCTAACTGGTCATAATAATATCATAGTGATAAAACAGATCAGAGAGAAAATCAGCAATGATAAATACACTAAAGTCAAAGGAAAACATAATTTTGGATTAAATGAGATTGATCACATTTTCAGGAGGCAGAGAAGGTAAGAAGTAATAAGCAAAAAAGAACCAGAAAATCAACAGGATTTATTTATGAAGGCATACTGGGCAATATATGTTTATGGTTTTATCTTTAATACATGAAAATATTTATTCATCTTTCTACATCTGAATTAACTACTTACGGATTTAGGTTTACAAAACACTAAAAAGTACTATATGATTTCTCTTATGTTTTAATATTCTCAAAATTTACTTAAAATTCTGTTACAGCGAATTCCATTACAACAAATTACAAGGCACAATCCAGGTTAAGGAAGATTTTTACCGAGCTGAATTTTACATAAAATAAGTAGGCCTCGAGGCACCGGGCTGGCCCAGTCGGAAAAGCGGAAAAGCGTACAACTCTTGAACTTGGGGTTGTGAGTTCAAGCCCCACATTGGGTGTAGAGATTACTTTAAAAAAAATCTTGGGACACCTGGGTGGCTCAGTTGGTTAAGTGTCTGACTTTGGCTCAGGTCATGATCTCCAGATCCTGGGATAGAGCCCCAAGTCTGGCTCCCTGCTCAGCAGGGAGTCTGGTTCTCTCTCTCCCTCTGCCTCTCCCCCTGCTTGTGCTCTGTCTCCCTCTCTCTCTCTCTCAAATAAATAAATAAAATCCTTAAAAAAAATAAAAATAAAGTAAGTAGGTCTTCTGCTGGACTCAAATATATATATATATATATATATTTTTTATTTATTTGTGTATGTGCCCTATATACACATATATATATATTTTTTTAAGATGTAATTTTATTTGCTGCAAAAGTGCTAAGACCTAAATACTTGTACTCCAGAATTCTCCTAAAACATCAACTTGTAATTTATTTTCATTTTTCTTCTTTAAACTTCTTAAAATGTGAAAAGGCTTTTGAACACTAAATCTAGTTATAAAGAAACTATTTAATATGAATTTAATTAAGGCAGAACACAAGTCTCTTGTATTAGCAATGACATACACCCAAGAGAAAGTATCTTTCACTAGAGATTTCCTTTACCAGATAGTCCCAAATGAATACAATAAACATTTAAAGATGTCATTAAGCATGACTAATGGAATTACAAGGAAAAAAAATCCATAAACCTAGCAATCTTTGTAGGTATCATCATGAAAGAGAAAGCAGTACAAAAGCAAATACACAAAACACAATGAAATAATACAATGTTCACAGGGTTACCAGAAATAACTAGACCGATTTTTTTTCAAAAGTTGTAAAAAAATGGGGCGCCTGGGTGGCTGGGTCGTTAAGCGTCTGCCTTCGGCCCAGGGCATGATCCCAGAGTCCTGGGATCGAGTCCCACATCAGGGTTCTCCGCTGGGAGCCTGCTTCTTCATCTCCCACTCCCCCTGCTGTGTTCCCTCTCTCACTGGCTGCCTCTCTCTCTGTCAAATAAATAAATAAAATCTTTACAAAAAAAAAAAAGTTGGAAAAAAACGAACACACATCTTCAATATGAAATGAATGGTAATTTAGCAGGGCACATACACAAATAAAGCAATATTTGTATTTATAAATATTACATTTATTTATAATTTATATATTTATAAATATTGCATATAATTATAAATATTTATTATATTTATAAATATTACATTTATAAAACAATATAATTCATTATCAGCTTATTTATTAAAAAATGGACCATTCCACCAAGTACAGGAAATAACTCAGTCCTCAAGTTCAGATTATGTTAATTCTGAAAACGTTAAATATAATTAGAATAGTTTTAATATAGTTCTTCAACAAAAGATGCCATAAACCATACCAAATAAATATACTATGCCAAATATTTAACACAAACATCACAAACTACTCATTTTCTTCTCCTAAAAACGAAATACTAACTGAAAATAAAAACCAGTTTCTCATTCTAAATCAACACACAAAAGTCATTTTAAAAATAACTTTCCCCAGGGGCGCCTGGGTGGCACAGCGGTTAAGCGTCTGCCTTCGGCTCAGGGCTCAGGGCGTGATCCCGGCGTTATGGGATGGAGCCCCACATCAGGCTCCTCCGCTGGGAGCCTGCTTCTTCCTCTCCCACTCCCCCTGCTTGTGTTCTCTCTCTCGCTGGCTGTCTCTATCTCTGTCGAATAAATAAATAAAATCTTTGAAAAAAAAAAAACTTTCCCCCACTTTATTTTTTACTGAGATATACCTGACATAAAAAGGTGGTGTAAAATTAAGGTATACAATGTAGTAATTTCATATATATCTTAAAATGTTTACCATATTAGGTTGGTTAATGCATCCATCACTTCACATAGTTACAATCTGTGTGTGTGCCTGTGGTGGGGAGAACCTTTAAGACCTACTCTCTTAGCAACTTTAAAATACACAATACATTAACTGTAGTCACCACGCTGTATATTACATACCCAGAACTTACTCATCTGATAACTGGAAGTTTGTACCTTTGGCCACCTTCACACAGTCCTCTACCCCCTGCCTTTGGCAACCACCAATCTGCTGGGTTTTGTTTTTTTGTTCTAATGAGTTCGGTTTTTTAAGATTCTACGTATCAGTGAGATCGTACAGCATTCGTCTTTCTCTGACTTATTTCATGCTCTAGATTTAGCATAATGCTCTAGATTCATCCTGTTGTCATGAATGACAAGATTTCCTTCTTTTTTATGGCTAAATAATACTCTGTTATACCTATCTCTCTCATATTTTCTTTATCCATTCATTAAATATTTTTTCTTGATTTCAAAGTATTCCGTTTATCACTACCTGATTACAGAAAAGTGAAGACACTAGAGACCACGCATGCACGCACACACTGAGAATCCTATAGCTCAGAATATTTTTTCAATACCCATACTTTTTCCAAGCATGACTATATGTGATTGTTCTGCAATGTGCCTCTTCATTTAGTAATATATTGTAAACTTTACCTATGTCATTGAATATTGTTTTAGAACATGATTGAAATGGCTGAATAGTATTCCATTATGTAAGATATTTTTCAATTTAGCTAATTAATCCTCTAAGGCTGAACACTGAAGTTGTTTCCAACTGTTGCTATTTTAAATAACACTATGAGAAACATCCTTATATACAAATATACAAATCTTTGAACATATTTCAGATTATGTCATCTAAATAGAATTATTAGGTCAAAAGGTATACATACTTTTAAGGCTTTCAATACATGTATCAAACTGCCCTTCAAAAAAAAGCACCAATTTAGGGGCATCTGGGTGGCTCAGTTGGTTAAATGTCTGCCTTCGCCTCAGGTCATGATCTCAGGGTCCTGGGATCAGGTCCCTCATTGGGCTCCCTGCTCAGTGGGAAGTCTGCTTCTGCCTCTCCCCAGCTCATGCTTGGTCCCCCCCCCCCCCAAATAAATAAAATCTTTTTTTAAAAAAACCACCAATTTACATCTGACCAATGAATATGAAGGTGCCAGTTTCCCCACATTCCTAAGCAACATTGTTCTTACTTTTTCAATATTTTTAGTTTTATAAATCTGTTAGCAGGAAAAATTACATCTTTTTTTTTTTTATTTCTTGATTTCTAGTGCAGTTGAACATAATTTTGTATGATTATTGAGCATTTGTAATTCTTTTGTTCATTTTCCCTTTGGGAGGCCACTTTTTTCCTATTTTTGGTATATATTCTTTATATATTAATATTAACGCATAACCTGGGGCGCCTGGGTGGCTCAGTCGATTGAGCATCAGATTCTTGGTTTCGGCTCAGTCATAATCTCGGGGTCGTGGGATCAAGCCCTGAGTCCAGCTCTACTTGTCCCTCTCCCTAAGTTCCTCACCTTGCTTGAGCTCACCCTCTCTAAATAAATAAATAAATAAATAAATAAATAAATAAATAAATAAATAAATAAAATCTTTATTAAAAACAATAATAATATTAATGTATAAACTTTTGTCATATGTATTTACAAAGTTTTTCTTATTTTCTCATTTATCTTCTGCTTCTGGCATTTTTTTGGCATAAGGAAATTGTTAGTATTTATGCACTTATGTGTATTTTTTTCTTTTATGAGTTATTCCATAAAAGCCACTGGTTGGTTTTTCTTATGTTTGCCTTGTTCAAATTTACCAACAGAACTGTAACGTAATGCACAGTTCTTTCCAAACTAGATCTCTCACATTTGGGTAACAGAAATTCAAAACCATAAATTTTGACAATGTCACATTTCTAGGACATAATTTAAAATGTGTGCTTAAGGGATGCCTGGGTGGCTCAGTCGTTTAAGCGTCTGCCTTCGGCTAAGGTCATGATCCCAGGGGCCTGGTCAGGATCCCAGGGGCCTGGGATCGAGTCCCACGTCGGACTCCTTGCCCCACGGGGAGCCTGCTTCTGCCTCTGCCCCCTGCTCATCTCTCTCTCTCTCAAATGAATAAATAAAATCTTTTTTAAAAAATGTGTGCTTAAGGTAATAACTTAAGGACTCATTCCTTTAAAATTATGTGCTCTGCTCTGGTATTGCGAAATCAAGGAATCCTGCTTCATCACCAACTCAGCATGTTAATTGCAGCCATGCCATTCAGGAAGCCAAATATTTTCTATTTTGTTTTGATACCTTCAACAGTTAAGGAGGAAGATAAATCTATACAGATTACAATGAATTCAGTATTTTTACCTGATATTTAAACTCATTACAAAATAAACTTACCTTTAAAATATGCTTAGGATATGTTCAGGGTTTCCATATATCGTTACATAATTCAAACAGTAACAACAACACAAAGAGAAGGAATATGTGCATTGCATCTCTATGTATTAGGCCTTCCATACCTTTAGAGTAAGGCTCTATAATGTCCAGTTCTCACTATAACTCTCCCTCACTTTCTACCAGAAACAGATCACAAATTGTAAAAACATAAACCCGCAGGGTGGACTGTTTCATTTTGTAAAGAGCTGTATATTTCTGTAGATCTCTAGTTTGTTATTTTTCTCAAGCCTAAAAGATTATCAAAATATTTCAGAAACATGAAGCAAAACAAAAACATAGAATTAACATTATTTCTGAGAAAATGGTTTATCTAGTTAAACTACAAATGACTATCTTGTAGAATGCTGTATGACAAAGCTGATAAATTCCATTTTCTAGTACTTTAACAGATTAAGGGCTCAACAGTTTCTATTTATAAATGCTACAATGGCATTTGTGAATATAGCTTATTTAAAACATTTTCTGCAGGTTGAATTAAGTCCCATTCTTTATAAAAACGTAATGATCTGCCACAGGTTATAGGCTCTGAATTTTAGACAACACAAAATAATTTCTCATAAACTTTCTAATTTACTCTCACCTAAAGGCTGGAAAACCCCACTGAACGCTTTTTAAAACTCATCAGACGTAGAAAAAAAAAACAGCTTTAATTGTAGGATCTCACTGACACAAACATAAGGAAATTCTGAGTTATAGATATTTCACATTAAGCTTTTTCCACTGACATTGTAACTTCTGTCAACATTCAAAGAAAATTCAACCCTGGTCAAAGGTGACAGTTTGACAATCCTGGAAGACAACATCCTCTGTTTATTTGAACAAGTTTATACTCTCTGCTCAGGGAATTGAAGTTTCTCTCCTCCCTAACTTGATCTCTCAAATTCAGATCACTACACTTTAGGGTAGTGAATTCTGTCTCCAAGATTTAACTTCACAATCTACCTCCAAGGAAAAATGCTGAGACCATCACATATAAAAAGGAATAAATTTCTGAGACTAGTTTCTAATGGCCTTTGCATAGCTCTAACCACACAATAATTGCTTCAGTTGCCTTAAAAATTAACCCCCCAAATTAAAATTCTTAAATCCTTCTATCTCAGAAATCACAATTAGTCACACTGAAAAGCTTCGATTAAATAAGAATAGGGCTACAAATCCCTTCAAAATAAAGTTGTAAATAAAATGAGCTGGATATTTGCTTTTCAGTGAACAAACACGTGTTATGTGCTAAATTGGCCTCAATGATCCTTTTGTTTGTAAAGAGAGGCCAAGGAGATGGCTTAGAGCCCTTCTCCTATGATGTATATGGTAATGGTAGTGGCAGAACAACAACGGACAATTTATAGTTAGAATTAAGACCTTGTCTGTTTTAACATATTTTCCACCAGGATTATATACTTAGGTGGAAAAATACTTACCAGCACATTCACAAACTAAAAATTTCTAAATATGTATACATTTTTTTTCCATTAAAAATAAACAAGAGTCCATTTGGAAACACAAATAAAGAAATGTAAGCCTTAAAGAAACCAAATGTCTTACTGCAAAGTTGCAGTTGCCTGCTCTCTCTGGCAAGTGTGGTGGTTAGAAACAGCCTTCAGAATCAGCTTGGCCTGGGTCTGGATCCAGTCCTGCCATTATTACTAGCAACGTGACCTTGGACAAGTTACTTAACTTCTCTGTGGCCATTTCTTCATCTTTCATTTGAAAATAATACCCTCCCCTTTGAGGATCATGAGTTAAAATATGGCAAGAGCTTATAACTGTCTGCTTGGCACACTGTAAGTGGACAGTGTTAGGCATTATTTTTATTATCTTTCTACTTTTAGGCTTTGGACATAATTTGAAGTACTTTTTAGTTAATTTTCTGATCACTTTTTGAAAGATGGCATAATTATTATACAGATAACTAGTACATCTTCCCAGATGAGCTCATGGTAGGTAGAGCTATAGCCCAGAGTGAGAAATAGTTGTTTTTAATACAAATAATGGATGTGGCTGTTACTGGTAACTTTGGCTTGATTTCCCATATGCAAAAAAAAATCCCCTACCAGGGGAAAACAAGCAGTATTAGAAAATACTTGGGTTTGTCCTATTATCATTACAGGGTAAAGCCAAATTCACTTTACTAGCCTGATGGGCATTGAAAATATTAGTCATCAAATTAATCCTAACAAATAACAATAATTCATTGGCTCATTGATGTATTTCCCCTTGTCTTCCCCAACCTTTCTCTAGTCAGAAAGGAAAGTTTTCATATTTTCTGAGAATCTCATTGCTGCTCTCAAACCATACTCTATATCTTAGTATAATTAAAAAAATGAGTCAGCACAAACACCTCAAAAAACCAGCAGTACATTGAATGTGGAGGTATTTCTCTTCATAATAGAAATCCGGAAAACATTAAAAAAAAAATGCGAAAAGCAATGGAAGAATAAATGGAGAGTGAGTGTTGGAGTAGATTTTGCAAGCTAGCTTCCAAAAGATAAATGTTCTTATCAATCAATATATGTATTTTTTTATCTTAATAGTAATATAATACATGGGAAATGGATGTAATTATTATGAATAAATCCAAGAAAGAAAATATCCAGTATGTGACAAATTCTAACCTCTCCTTTACTGAATACTGGGGGGGGAGGGCACTGGGAGGTCAAGACACTCTGTATTAAGCTCACCTACAAAGTGCGCTACGCAAAACCGTGCAGTATGCTAATGCAGTCCTGCCTTCACTAAGGTGGTCCCCGAGAATATTTAGGAGAGATAAAGTGCCCCTAAACTGCAAACATATTTGAATACCAATTTAATTAGGAGTCTATTTAGTCTTTATACTCCCTGGAATAAAGTCAGTTGAGGGTTGGGAAAAGGCCACTTGCTTTAATCGCAGAAACAATACTATATGTACTCCTTCCAAGAATATACTTCTCTTCAAGGCTCCACATAACTCATATTCCAATATTTATATTAAAGGTGACATACCACATAAAAATTATCTGGGAGGGTCAAAGAAGAGTTTTATGGCTCAGGGTGATTTCTCCTAAGTTCTACTACAATACCCTAAATTTGTCCTAGTTCTTGTTTAAATCCTCCATGACATTCTGTATGACTTAAGTGAGGTCAGTAAAACTGCTACAGTCACTACTTAATATGTGGGGTTCTAGATTATATAAGGCCAAAGCAACTCTTCTTTAAAACTTCGACGTTCAAGGCTCCTTATAATACATTTCAACTCTATCTTAGTGCTATACATTATCTAGGTACCTGGAAAGAGAGAGAGAGCAACAGCCCCAATCTTCTGTTAACTGCAACTTTGTTGTTTTAAGAGTCCTTCTGAGGCTGCTACACCTTGAAGAGAGTTGGGAAAAGATTCAGGAATGCCCTGCCTTCCCAAGTGAGTATGCAGGCTGAGCTCAGTAAGGCTGTCATGAAACAGTACAACGGACAAAGATAAACCACATGACATCTGATGCTTCTCTTTATATGTTTAAAATAAAAATGTGACACTACAAGAAAGTTAACATGTGGACCTAATTTTGAAAATACAAACAGGAAGCACCCCCACCCCAATATTACCATTAAAAAAAAAAGGAAACCAAACCTCAAAGATACCTTCCAAGGAAGTCATGGGTGTGACCAAAACTAACAAAAGTAATAAATGTCATCTAAAACCCTGAAACCACCAAAAGTGAGGGTCTCAATCAACCAACTAAAAATCTAACACCTGTAAATTACTCCTCTCTTGGATTAGTAAAAATAGCATAGATTTATATACATAAAATCTTCTCCAAACTGGCTTAAGTTTTTCAGTAACAAAGGATCATCATTAACAAGAGAGGATCCAATGTCAATATTCTACTTAAAATAAGGACACAATAATTAAAAACGAATACAATTTTTAAAAAAAGTTTTTATCACTGTGATGCTCATGATTTAAATGTACAAAAAACAGCATGATCAATGGAAACTAGATTGTTAAATGTGACTTTCTTATTCCCAGAAATAAGCATAAGACTGTTGTGTTTCCCACATTGCAGGGGAAACAATACTTCCGATTTTAGAACACTTCTATTAACAAGCTAAGATTTAAAGAAAAACATTTTTTTCCTTTAAGCACTACACAAAATTGGGGACGCTGATACTTTAGAGCTAACTTTTCAACATTATTTTTATTAAGTTCCGGAGTCAAAGTATTCTGACACTTTACTACGCAGTAAAGGGATATTGGTCTCCCGAAGAGCTCAGTAACCTGGAATTGTCAGGTAACTTTTTAGAAGAATAAGTTTCAGGGGCGCCTGGGTGGCGCAGCGGTTAAGCGTCTGCCTTCGGCTCAGGGCGTGATCCCGGCGATCTGGGATCGAGCCCCACATCAGGCTCTTCTGCTATGAGCCTGCTTCTTCCTCTCCCACTCCCCCTGCTTGTGTTCCCTCTCTCGCTGGCTGTCTCTATCTCTGTCGAATAAATAAATAAAATCTTAAAAAAAAAAAAAAAAAAAAGAATAAGTTTCAAATACTCAAGACAAATTAATAAAAACTGGATTTTTTTTTTTTTTTTTTGCTTCCTTTGTAGGAATAATGTGGTAATCGACACTCTAAAAGGGGGGGAAATCTCACTGGTAGTTAGGACATCCAGAAATCTCTGAATACTTCTGAGATACACACGTTTACAGGGCGCTAGAACAGTTAAGCTTCCTTTGATTCTACCTTCAACCTGCAATCCAATCTTGCATGTGTTATCTACCTATTTACATCATCTTCCCTTTGTAAGAATACCTCTATCACCTACCTGCACAAAAACAAGCCAAATGAACCACCACAAGCGCATAAATATAAACCTAACACAAATCACAAATAATTTGAATACTAACACTAATAAAACTTGAGAAACTTGACATAAGTATCAAAAGAGCAATAAATGGCACCCTTTACTAGTCTTGATGTGGTTTCTGTATATGTAAATAGCACTTAAAAAAAATCAATTGAGAGCCAGAAAATGAAGATGAAATGAGAAGTTGGGGCACAATAGGAAGTGCTGACCAAAATATTTATGTTGTAACACTCCAAACAATGATAGCACTTCCCCCCCCCCTTCTATCACATACATCACGAAGTTCCCATGGAAGAAATATATCCACCTTAAATTTCTTAACACAATCCATCTTAATATCCTGTTGGCAAAAACATGAATGCTGTAAAGGCCAGGACAAGGGAGAAGGCGGGATAATTTATGGAGTTGGGTATACAGCAAAGATTTTATGTAGTTCAGCTCCAAGTTATGCAATAACCAAACTGCTAGTGATAGAAATCAACTTTTTTTTTTCTGAGGTTTCGCTTTTTTGAAAAAAGATCTCTCCATTCCTTCCCTGTGTCTCAACCAGGTGCTTGAAATTTTCATTTTCCAGAAGGCTATGGAAAACAGATGCCACTTACCTGACCAAAGGTGTGGTGTTTTAATTAAACATGACAGATGTCACAATTTGTCACGTAGTAAATTTTTCTTAAAATCGGCAGCCCCTTCTCCCATTTACAACAACAATAATCTTCCATGAGATGAAAATTGGTACCAAAACAAACAAAAAACCCAAAGCCTTGATAAAAAGTCAATCAACAGGATTCCACCATTTGAAATGATCAGAACCAATCCCACGTTCATGGTGTTACAAAATAAAATTAGAAAAACGTGAAAGCTACACGAAATAAAATACATCCTCTTCTGCTAGCCAATAAATACAATATAAACAAATGAATAACAGAAGAATGTTGAGGAAAGAGGCAAAGTTATATTATCTTCATTGAACAATAACAAAATTATTTGAGATAATATACACAACAGCTGAAAGCTTATTATGGCCCAGGCGGCTATCCAACCAGTTTGGAAACCTAAGATACCAGTGGATGATCAACACCATTTGAAGACAGAAAAAAGGACATAAACCTCAGTTTAATAATTTGGTGACACACTAGTCCTTGCAAGGGGCATTCCCCGAAGACATTCCAGAGACAATTAACGGAATTTATATTTAGGCAAATATCTACTGCTCCACAGCACAGAGCACTGACCCGAGAGCCCTCAGACGGACATTTCAGTCTTAGAACGACTGAACGGCTGTGTGAACTGAGCAGGCCACTTACTCCATCTACCTGGGGCCTCAGTTTCCTCATTTGCACAGTAAGAGAATGTAACATAATCCCGGGGTCCTTTCCAGCTCCAACATTCTATGACCCACTTTTAGTACTGTTTATCTGAATCAAAGGTCTCACAGGATCATGGGGGGGGGGGGACAAGAAGAAAAAGAACTGGGAAGGATCACTATCTCCTTTTGCCTTTCGCATTCTTGCGGTTTTCATTAATCCCACCTTCCTAAAAGCTGGCACTTGTTTTTCTTCTTTGCCTTTTCCATCACTGCTAGCTACAAGTGTCTGCAAACGCCTCTTGCTCCACACAAGTTCTTTCCTCTTTGATCAGCCTGACCATCTTGCCAGATTCCTTTAGCCTCAGACCGGCTTTTGTGACACCACGACTTGCCTTCCGACTCTCCATATCTACCCCCAACACCAGGAGCACTTTTTTTTTACTATTTATCCCCGGCTAGCAAAAAAAAAAAAAAAAAAAAAAAAAAAAAGCACGCTGCATCCCACTGCCACACGCACCAGCCGGGGCCTGGCAGGTCCTGATGTGGGATCCCGCACCCCAAAGCCATATCGAAATGTTCGTATTTGTTGTCTTGACTCCATATAAGGCACTGTTCCTTGAGGCTTGCCTAACACCCCCCACCCCACCGGGCACCCCCGGGCTCATCCCACCCCGGGAGTCACAGATCCCTCTTTTGAAAAAGGAGGAAAAGCAAGGACACGCCAGGGGCTACTCGGCACTGCAACCCGGAGGTGTGAGGTGGCCGACAGCAGCCCCCTCCGCTGGCAGGGGTCGGCGCCGGGGCCCTCACACGCCCACCCCGACACACGCGCCAGCACGGTCCCCACACTCTCCACCCTCCGCCCGCCACCGCCTCGGCACGACGCCCCTCGCGCGCCCCCAGCGCCCTCGCCCCCCCTCGCCCCCGGCCCCCAGCGCGCAGCCACCGCGGCCGCCTCCCGGCCCGGGGAGCGATGGCGGCGGCGCGGCCCTGCCCGGCTTCTGGGCGGCCGGGGCGCGGGGCCCCGCCCGGGCGGGCTCCCCGGCCTCTTTCCCCTGCCCCGAGCCCAGGGCTCGCCCCGCAGCTCCTACCTCGCTCGGCCCCTCGGGCGCCAGCCGCTGCCGCCCGCCCGCTCGCTCCCTCCCTCGGCCGGGCCGCCGCGCGTAGTCGCCTGCGCAGGGTCCCCGCCCGGGGTGACGGCTCCGGCCGCCGAGTCTCCTCACGCCGGGTCCCGCGGGGGCGCGCGCGCCGCTCGCGCACCGAAGCCCGAGCGCGCCCCGCGGCGGCGCGCGCCGCTTCCTGGTTCCGCCCGGCGCGCGCTCGTGAGCCCCGTGGTCCTTCGCACCCCGTCCGCGGCCGCCCGGGTAGGGACCCGGAACCCCCCGGCGCGCACGGGGGCGGGGGGCAGGGTCGGGCGCCGCGCACAGCCCCTTGTCGCCGGGGCGAATGGCGTCCCCTCTCGGCTCCCGAGCCGGGTCCCACGGGGCCACGAGCACATGCTGCTTTGTTTGGGTCGGCTCGACCACCGCGAGTAGGCTCGTGCCAGACTGTTGTGGTCGCGTTTGATTGGCCCCCCTCCGTGGCCCGCCACCCGCCCTTCCCCCGGGCTGAGGCCCGCGTTCCGGGTCCTGTCCCTCCCAGGCCCGGGTCAGAAGTCCACCGCTGCCCCATCAATAATTATCCCGGGTTTGCTCCCTGGAGGGCGTTTCAGCCAGGACTGCCGCTTACCACCCGGGCGGAAAGCCTGAATGGACACAGCAGGAGTTTACACTCGCCCAGGCCAACTGATTCGTCCACGATTCCAGAGTGAATCTGGGGGGGGGGGGGGCTTCGGGGGCAGGGGGCGTCTGACACCATTTCCCTCCCTGGGGACTTGCTGGCTCCCACCAGTCCGAGCTGCTGCGGGGAGGAACTGACTGCTCTGTTAAGAGAAGCAAGAATAAACACAAACACGGTCTCCTTTATAAGATCCAGGGGAAAAGGGGTTTCTGAGAGCCTTTTCCATGTAATGGGGAGGGGGTGTGGTGTCTGAGAAGGCAGTCTGAGTCACCCACTCTCCTCTGGCTACATTCTCTGGAGCTGGCCAGCCGTTTCCCTGGCAACCCTCCAAGGGCCAGCACCAAAGCAAGGCATGTCAGATCTCCAGAAACCTAGATGCAGGGGCAGAAGGAGAAGGACCCCACACATACACACAGAGCTTCCCTTCCTTTCAGTCTGAAAATCTTCATGTCAAGAGATGACCAAGATCTGCAAGGCCCAAGTTCTCCCATAATCCTCCTGTGGCAGCTCTCTTCCCAGCAGCCTTCCCTTCACCTCTTGAATAACACCAACCACAAAGATCTTTGTGTCTGTAGCTGATCACAAAGTCCTTCTCCCCCACCCAGGCAACCGCGTCTATCCCACACTTTGGGCCAACACCTGGCACAGTGCTTTGCCCAGAGTGGGTACAGGGCACTTGGAGGCTAGAGCAGGAGGACAGGCTGGAGCAGGAAGCTGGACGGAAGCACCCGCTCTGAGCTCTGGCACCTCTCTGACAGTCACTGTGCAAGAGGTTTTGGCACGAGAGTACACCACATTTCTCCTTCTTGTAAGTTTTTCTCTCTGCACACATGCTGTTCCCTCTGCCTGGAAGGGCATCCTGCCCTCTAGATGTCTGCCCGTGGTCCGGGCAGTGAGAACCTTCCTCTCCGTTTCCTACCACATCATGTTCATGCCTCTATGATGGCACCTCTTATGTCAAAGGACAGTTTCTTGTGTACACGGCTCTCGACCCCTGACAGCACGCAATGTCCCATTTACCTTTGAATTACCAAATTTACCTTAAATCCCCATAAAAAATTTGAGGAACAAACCCTACACTCTAGGAATAGAAATGGAAACCAGGGGGACTGTGTAGTAATTAAAAGCAAAGAATCTAAAAACAGACTTGCTGTCAACTCCTCGAGCTGTGTGACCTTAAGCAAGTTTTTGGCCTCGAGATTTCCTCCTTGTCATGTGGCGATAGTCACAGGACCCACCTCGTAGCATTGTGGTGGGAATTAAGTGAGGTAATACATGTATAGGGCTTCAAATGACTTAAGCACTATAGAACTGTTAACAGCGAAGATTTACACCCCTCTTCCTAGGACTGGTCAGGTCTAGAATTCCGTCTAGCTGCCTCGCTGCTGCCGAGCGATGGCCACAGGGTGCTAGTTAGAATGGCCAGGAGGGTGCGGCAGGTACACCCTCTTTATTCTTGGTGTCTCACAGCACATCTCTGACCACTATGCACCAAGATAGATCTGGCTGGCTGTGTGCACAGACACTAAGGACGGAATGTTCTGGGCGACTACCTCAGCAAAACAAGAATGTTGTCAACCTGAGACAGGAAGGAAGGTCTAACACCTACCTCTCCCTACTTGCCAATTCAGATGAGATGAGACCCTCTTCCCTTCTGCCTCAGGGACATAGTTCCCTAGGTGGAGGGGACACCAGACTGGGATATAACGCAGAAGGAATCCTAGAAAGAAACTGAAACGGGAAGCTAGAATCCAGAAAGTCCCACAGAGAGCCCACAGAGAAAGTTCCCAGAGACAGAAGCTACAGATGCAGTGACGAGCACTGGAGAGAGAGTTGGTCATCTCTTAGCTGACCCTGTCCTGACCCTGGGAGAGAAAGAGGCTTGAGGAGAGCCTGGAAGTCTGGTGGGCAGCCCTTGTTCATACATCCAACCTACTCTTACCTGGGGACTGACTCCAGCCCCCTTCCCTTGCTCTTGAGAACAAGCATCTGGCTACCATGGAGAAGAGAGAACAGCTCCCCACTTCACACCCCCCTCAGCCCTGCCCAGCCGCAGGGAGAACGTGAGGCCATTTTCTGAAAACATCATTGAAACCACAACCATAATCCCCTCTACTCAGAGACCCATCCTCATGTGGCTTCCCTCTCCAGAATGCTCTGAGCCCTGGGAATCAAGCTGTCCCTGGGGAACCACCAGCCACATAGAAGCCAAGGAAGGACGCTTGCGGGAACTTCTCTTCTTTCATAGGGGAATGATTCCTCCTTATGAAGTCAATACAGGCATTGGACACTCAACAGACGGGAAGGCAGATCTCCAGATTTCCAGGGCCTTAGAACGGAGATTGGTCACAGCCAGTGGTTCAAGAGAGGCTTTGTCGATGCCAGGGCTTACCTCTGCCAGAGCGTGGGCGGTGAAAAGAGCCGAGTTTTTCAGTTAGATCTGGTTCCAAATCCCAGCTCTGCCAACTTACCAGCTGTGGAACCTTAGTTAAAGTACTTCACTTCTCGGAGGGCCTCAGTTTCCCTCGGGTGTGAGTCATGGGAAGTAAAGTATAATATATGTCTGCAAATACATAGAATCTTTCTGGGATGCACCCAAGACCTGAGTAATTGTGGTTGCTCCTGCAGAAGGGATCTGAGGGACAGGAAAGGTGAAAGACTAACTCTTTACCATGTTGAATTTTCCGTGTTTTATACCACGCACTGTACTGCCTATTAGAACATTAGGAAGGGGCGCCTGGCCGGCTCAGTCAGAAGAGCATGCGACCCTTTAATCTTGGGGTCACAAGTTCGAGCCCCATGTCGGGTGTAGAGATTACTTAAATAAATAAAACTTCAAAAATAAAGAAATAAAACATTAGGAAAATAAACCTTTTTTTTTTTTTTTTTTTAAAGAAAGAGTGGAGAGACAATGTTTGTGAGAGTAACTAGGCATCATGCCTGGCTTGCGGAAGGCACTTGATAAATGTGTGTGTACTCTTTCTCCAGCCCCAGCCAGCTTGCTGGGCCAGGAGAGGTGGCATGGGGGTGAGGTGAGGACGGGCGATGGGATGTGAGCGATGGATGTGCAGGTCCTTACAGGACTCCCCTGGGAGTTCTCACACACTTTCTGTCTTGCTCTTGTGCGCCTCACTCACTGGCTGGAAGTGGGCTCCCTTCCAGCCAGAACTAAAGGGGTGGCTCTCTGGCAAGCCAAAGGGGCCCCCACCTGCGTCCTGGGGCAGTGTCACAGTGCCCTCTCCACCCAGAGCCCTGGGGCAATGCTGCATTATCCAGAGAGGACAGGATTGACACAGAGGAGAGAGCAGAGTGTCACCCCAGGCACTATCTTCCTGATTTGGTGAGTGGGATTTAGAATTCACAAGCCAGCCCAGCCCGGGGCAAGGAGGAGGCTGCCGACGTTGCCAGGAGCAGGAAAGCAGGTCAGGAGGACTAGAGCAGGCAGAGGCCAGGGTGGTGGCGGCCAGAGCCTTCTGTGTGCTACGGGTCAGGATGTGTGAAAGGGAAACAGGGGTCTGTACTAGTTAGTGTAAGGGAACCCCTGCGGTGTCGGAGCATGGGGAAGCCCTGTCCTGTTGGAGGGAACTTCATTAAGCCAATAAGTACCTATGAAGCCTCTATTATGAACCAGGCAGTGGAACACAGCCTTTCAGCAACTAGTGAAGAGCCACAGCAAGTGGCCCGCAGTACAGGATTGAGGGCTGCCTGACAGCGCAGGAGAAAATGCCTCGCTCTACTGGCCAGGGACCCTGAACACCTGTCATGCACTAGTCACTGTGACTGAATCTTCATAGCAATCCTAGGGGACGGGTCTTGCTGGTCTCCTTTTACACAGGAGGTGGCTCAGCCCAGAGAGGCAGATTCACCTGCTCAAAGTCACACAGCAGAGCCAGGCTTTGCACCAGGTCCTGAGGACTCCAAAGCCTTTGCTAGTTTTTCGCTACACCACCTGACCCCATGAAGGATGAGCAGCATGTTACCAGGGGGCCAAGGCAGGAATGGCATTCCAGGGAGGTGGAATGAAAGGGGCAAAAAAAGCTGGGAGTGAGAGAGGCCAGGACACTGGGGGGACTGCATGGCTGAAAAACTAGCATGGGGAAGGTCCATGGGGAGGATGGGTCCCAGCAGCCAATGAAGAGCAGGCCAGCAGCCAGTGGGGTGGGATGGAGCACTGGCCCATTGGCTTTATATCCCCCACTTGGTCTAGGCACTGGGGAGCCAAGTTTGGCCGCTGGGAGCAGGGGAACGAGCAGTGAAGGTGTGGGTGGGTTTGTGACATAATGGACCAAGGAACAATGAGAAACGGGGACAGAGAGGAAGGAACGCCCTCTGGTCACAACAAGGGAAAGTGGCAGGGTGGTGGGGGGTGGCAGGCAAGGAGATGCACTGTCCTCCCCCACACGCTCCTCTCAGGGCTTAGGTCAGGTACTGGGCTGGCTCAGGCACAAAAGATTTCTGGTTGGTCTGGAAGGAGGAGAAATGAGTGAGTAGAGGGGCCTGGTTGTCCTCGTGGAAGAGTACGAGCACCAGACTCGAGCCACGGCTGCTTAGGACAGCCGGCAGTCCCCCTCGGGAGGGCCAGCTCTGTGCCACCTCACCCCTCTCCACCCCCCAGGCTCCAGGGCCTCCCCCTGCTGGGAGAAGGAAGATCGAAGGATAGGCTCCCCGTTCTCCTGACTGCAGAGGAAATGTGTGCTCAACACAGACGTTGCACCCCCTCTTCTCCTTGTCCCATAGGTGTCTCTCCCAAGGCAGATGGCTAGGGCAGCCGGACAAAGGAAGGCAGGCTTTCCCTCCCACCCACCCAGGCAGTCCTGAGCCCCTCCCGCCCCTATTCCCAGAAACAGAGGATAGTCACTGTGCCTCAGGCAAGATGGCCTCGTGTTCTCTTGGTAACTTCACTGTAAAGTGACTTCCCTGAAGAGTGGTAGAGGACAAAGGACAGAGGCAGGAAGGGCAGACAGGCTTCACCCAGGACCCAGCAGCTTCTTCCCCTCCCCCAGATTCACACAGAATTACTCACTGCACACACACCCCTTCCCTAGGTCCTGCTCTGTCTTCAGGGACAAGAATGGAGGCAGCATGTCCACAGGGAGGTACCAGGATAGGGAGCCTGGGGAGAGGCAGAGATGGTGGTCTTGGGGGTGAAGTATATGCTGGGCATGGGCCTATGGCTCCCCTTCCAAGAGCTTCCGGGGTGGGCTGGAGAGGAGGGAGATAATCCCAGCAGAGGCAAGGTTGGGTAGAGCAGAGCGGTTAAGCCCAAGGGCTTCAGGTCTCCCTCTGCGGGAACAGAGATACTTCCTGGAATGCTTCCAGCTTTCTTGGGAAGGCTGTACACCCCACCCTGCCTCCCCTCTGCCCTCTGGTGCCCACACCACGGGAACTCTCCCTGAAGAAGGTACTTGGAGCAGAGGAAACAAAGACATCTCTGTACCACCTCCCTCCACCCACCCACCCCCCGACTCCAGACAGGTCAAGGTGACCTCAATCTGTTCTCCCCAGGGAAGGGGCATGAACACAGCCTTCTGGGCTAACCTGGCTTCCAAGGGCAGGCCAGAAATGGGACTTGGGATGATTCTTCCCTTCCTCCATAAATTCAAACCCACCTTCATAAAATGCACGGGTCAAGGGAGCAGGGGCACAGACTGGTGTGGAGATGGAGGGCCTCACTCCGTTATGGGCTAGCCCAGCCAGAGGAGATATCTTCCGTCTGTGGGTGCGTGCTGGGGCTGGGGGATGTCAGGAAGGATATACTGAGACTTGCGCCTGGGGCTGGGCCTCTTGGATCGTGGGGCCAGCTGTGTACCTACTGGCCAGACGACTGTGGACAGCTCTCCTTTATGGGCTGATCAAAGGTGGCTCAGGGGCGCCTGGGTGGTGCAGTCGTTAAGCGTCTGCCTTCGGCTCAGGGTGTGATCCTGGCATTCTGGGATCGAGCCCCACATCAGGCTCCTCCGGTATGAGCCTGCTTCTTCCTCTCCCACTCCCCCTGCTTGTGTTCCCTCTCTCGCTGGCTGTCTCTATCTCTGTCGAATAAATAAATAAAATCTTAAAAAAAAAAAAAAAGGTGGCTCTGCCTACCTTCAAGGTCGTCGCAAAGATCCGCTGAGTTGAAGGGTACAATGATGTCTGTACACCAATGTGCCATGATTCAGTACAGGCTATGTCTTTACTATGCTAACTACAAACTATGCTAGGGATTATTACTATTCGTAATAATAATTTATGGTCAGTCTTCTTCGGGGGAATGTATTCCCATATGATTTTTATAATCCTTCCTCACTCCCCATGTAATGTTGTATCTTGGAATTGGGAATGAGGGGCAATTAGCAGAGGCCAGCCTGAGATCCCAGCTCAGTCCAGACCGTAGGCAGTTTCTGATCTTCCCGAACCCCATCCCATAGGCCTCAGTTTTCTCCTCTATCGTCTGGGCCCCTGAAACCACCAGGGTGCTTTGTGGTGGGAAATAACAGAGACCAAAGCAGGGGACTGAAAGCAAAAAGAAACCCCAAATTTGACATTTCCGGGTAGTTGTGTTATCCAGAGCCACGACCACAGTCACCTCTGCCCCCAACCCAACTTTGACACCCTTCCCTCCTCCACTCCCTTGGGTGGCCTTTGCCCATCCTGGGAAAGCTCCAAAGCTCCTCCTCCTCCCTGTTGCATCGCAAAGGGAGGGCAGAGGCACAAGGAAACGGAGAGAAACCCAGACAGAATCGGAGAACCAGACAGAGACCAGAGACCTAGAGAGAAAGAATCAAAAGGAGGAGGAAAATCAAAAAGCAAGAGGAGGCAACAGACAATGAAAGACACTGGGATTCAGGGCCTCACAGACAGAGGCCAAACAGGGAGAGAGCCAGAGTTAGCCGGGGGAGCTGCGATAGCCACTGAACACAAGGTGGGGGCATAGCATGTGTGCTTTCTGAAGCTACGGGGGCACATCCATGTAGGCCAGCCCCTCCAGTTTTGTTCACTGGCACCTTAGTCCTAGTTTTTTAGGAGCCTGGACTATCCACCTTCTAGCCAAGCCCAGCCCAATCTAGCCAGATGTTCGGTGGGTGCAGCTGCCAGCTGGCGCGGCGGTCCCCTGCAGGCCCTGGGGAGCAGGCTGGAGAGGCGGCTGCCTGGAAGTGGGCAGGCAGGGCTCCCACTCTGGACTTGGCATCCCCATATCACCTTCTCCAGATGCCCAGAAGTGGGCACATGGAAAGGGTGGTCCTCCGCCTTCCAGATGTGGCTCAGAGGACTTGGAGCCCAAGGACTCTACTCCCAACGACTGGCTTACCCCTCTGCTGGAACTGAGAGGCTGGAGGGCACAAACCCTCCGTGTAGCAATGGGTTTGCCTCTGCCCCTGACAGGTTGTGTGACCCTGGCCAAGTCACTTCCTCTCTCCAGCCAATGTTGTCCCATTTGTAAAATTGTCTTTACAGGTCTTTCTAGCTCTGACACTTGACTCTCATTCCAGGTGACCTCTAGCTCTGTGTGTCTGGCCCTCCTCTGCCAGATGAATTGCCCCGAGTGAAGGAAGAAGCGAGGGAGAGTCCGCGTGCTTCCTCCTCCATGAGACTAAGAGACTGCAGCCGTGGGTGAGACCCAGCCATCCCAGCTTCTGGATTGGAAACTTGGCTTTTTCTCTGAAGGAAAAAGAACGAAAGTGGGGGAGGTCCTGAGGGGCAAGAAGGTGGGGGAGTAGTGTGAAGGGGTGGGGAATGGAGAGAAAAGGGCAGATCCAAGAAGGCATAGGGAGGGAGGGAGGTAGAGGGGAATGATTCCCTCCAGGACACATGGTCCTGGCCCAGCGAGGCCCTCGCTTGGTGCTGCCAATGCCAGCTGCCAGGCAGAGGGGAGGCCCAGAGGAGGGGGAAGCTGGGCAAAGGGGATGGAAGGCTTCCAGCCCAGCCTTGCCCAACTCTGCAGGCCCTGTAGGGGGCTCTCAGGGAGGGGGTTGTGACCCAGGCAAGGCTCAGAGAGGGTGTGCCCAGCTCTGGCAAGGCCTACTGGCAATTGTGAGTTTGTGAGGATTCAAGACAGCCCTCCCGGACCTTTCTGAAGGTAGAACCAGCCTCAGATGTGACCAGACTGGGTGAGCAGAGGGGCGGGATCATTTATGGATCATAGTCTGTGGACCAGGCCATATGCCCGCTGTGTGACCCTGGGCAAGCTCCTTCCCCTCTCTGGACTTCCATTTCTTATCTGCAAAATTTGGGGGAGGGATTTGAAACTTCAGACTGCCAAGGTTCTTTCCTGTTTCCACTGCAGGGGCGAGTGCAGGGTGGTGGGAGTAATCGGAGGAGGGGGAGGTGGAGCCCTGGTTGCGAGATGCCTTCTCTGGAATCCCCAGTCTTTCCCCTCCCTAGGGCTTTGCCTCTGAGGTCACAAAAGCTGTGTCCCCAACCCACAGAAACACACACACACATTTACTTTTTAAATCTAGAGACTCAAAAGATGACAAGTGCAGAGCTGGAAGGCATCTCCAGCTAGTCCAACCCTTCACTCCTCCCTTTTTACAGGTGAGAAAACTGAGGCCCTGGTTTGGGATTTCCAGAGCCTGGGGTTTCCCCGCTCTCCCACCCCCATCCCCGGCCACTCCACGCCTGCTGCCCGCCAGTTGGGGCCCCGCGGGCGAGGGCTGCCTGGGACTCCCGGGGGACCCCGCCGTCGGGGCAGCCCCCAGGCGCGGCGCCGCCCAGCCTCGCCGCCAGGGGCCCGGCCGTGGCCGCCGCTGCGCACTCGCGGGGGAGCCAGCGACCGAGGGCGGAGGCAGGGAGGGAGCGACAGAGGCTGGGAGGGGTGTTGGCGAGAGCTCGCGCGCTGTGTATGGTCTATCGGAGGCAGCTGACCTTCGAGGAGGAAATCGCTGCTCTCTGCTCCTTCCTGTAGTAACAGCCGCCGCCGCCGCCGCCGCAGGGAGCCCGGGCCGGGAGCGAGAGCCGCGGGGCGGACAGCCGGCCCCGCCGCCGGACCGCTCGGCGCCACCAGGTGGGTGGCCCGGCAGCGCGTCCCCAGCGGCGCGCGCGGAGATGGGGCACTCGACTCCCACCCCGGGTCCCCGCGCCCCGGGACCCGGAGCCCGACGGTCGGCCGGGGCGCGGGGACGGGTGTCCGGGACGGAGAGGGAGCTTCGGCGGGGACGCGGGGCGCGGGACGCTGGAAGCGGACGGACAGAGGGAGGGAGGGGGCGGAGGGTGGGCGCCGTCCCCGCCTGCGGGGAGCAGGGGGCGCTGTCGGGCCGGACGGTGGGAGACCGTGGGGGCACGGCTGGGGGGCGCCGCCGAAGAGGCTGCGTCTGTCTCCCTAGCCCTCCCTCCTCAACCGTCCCAGCCACGTGCCGGCGGGGACCGCGCCGTTGGGTGGGAGCCGTCGGTGCCCTAAATTGGGGCTGGAATAACACCCCATCCCCCTCCCAGAAATTGGGACTCGGGGCTCGAGGCGGGGTGGGGGGTGGGGGTTCTTGCAGCCCTCCCCAGAGGGCCCGTGGGCCTCGGCGTCAAGTTTCTCTTTCAGTTTTCTAGCTGTCCCCCCTCTGGGGAAGCCCCGGTGGGGCGAGGGGAGAGGAAGAGGGGGAGGGCACCTGACTTTCGAGAGCCCCTCCCCAAGCGTCAGCGGGTTCCTTGTTGGAGGGCAGGGCGGCCTTCCCCTCCTCACCATCTTTCTTCCCGCACAGGAAAGCGTGTCTGTGGGAGGGGAGGGGCCTGGCCTGACCGCGGTCCAGGGATGGGTGGGCATGGCAGGGCCAGAGGCAGGCCCAGCCCTCGCTCCTGTCGAGGAGACGCCTCTGCAGCCCTCCGCTCGCCCTAGGTGAACGGACATGGCGGGCTGGATCCAAGCCCAGCAGCTGCAGGGAGATGCGCTGCGCCAGATGCAGGTGCTGTATGGGCAGCACTTCCCCATCGAGGTTCGGCACTACTTGGCGCAGTGGATCGAGAGCCAGCCGTGGTAAGTCCCCCTGCCCTGAGCCGCCCTCTGCGGGGCCTACCACACAGGCCCTTCGACCTTTAGCTCTTCTCTTTGTGTTTTGGTGTGACTCTGGTCCTCCCTGTCCCTCTGTGCAGAAGGGGTGGTGTCCCTGGGAAAGGGGAACAGGGAAATGGGACCTTGGGAGGGGAGGGGGATGTTTCTAGACTCTGATGCCTGTGGAGTTGCCCAGAACAAGCCTTGTGGGCTCTGGAGTGCCCTTAGTCTGGAGCCTGGGATTTCCGACTCCCTGTCGGTGCCTGACGTCCTTGCCCGAGGAGAAGCCACAGTAGTCTTCTCTCCCCTGCCCCAAGGGATGCCATTGACCTGGACAATCCCCAGGACCGAGCCCAGGCCACCCAGCTCCTGGAGGGCCTGGTGCAGGAGCTGCAGAAGAAGGCAGAGCACCAAGTCGGGGAAGATGGGTTCTTGCTGAAGATCAAGCTGGGGCACTATGCCACGCAGCTCCAGGTGGGTGTGGACGCGGGCTCATCCACAGGAAAGCACTGTCTGCCTTCTCTTTCCAGCATCAGAACCCCTGGGTTTTTTCCTGGCCTGGTCACTGACTCACCGTGTGACCCTGAGCTAATCGGTAACTTTTCTGCTCTTCAATTTCCCCCACCTCCTCTTTCTAAATCAGACCTGTCAGATGCCTTTAGCATGCTGCAGAGCAAGGGGTGGGATGTGTTTGTCCCCAGCAGAAGGGAGATGGGTGAAGTGGCATTCTAAACAGATCAAGCTAAAGGGATGGAGGTAGACTGAGTCAAGAGTCCTTTGCTTGAGAAAGCAAGATGGAAGGCTCCTTAAAAATGAGGGAACGGGGCAATCAGACATCCCTCCTAGGACTCTTTTAAAGGTGGGAGAACTGCTGAAGTCAGGTGGGGGAGGAGCAGAATTGCCCTGGAGGCAAGAGCTGGATAAAGGAAACTTGGATGAAGGATGTAGTTGTAAGATGTGCCTGTCTTTCACGGTAGGGGGTGGGGGAGGTAGCAGGAAGAGTATGGGGGGAGAGGAAGTTTTTATGGAAGCAGGAAAGGGGTGTGGGTGGTAATCACAGTCAGGCATTTATTGGAACTTACTTGAATTTCTCAGAGAATCTTACTTAAATACAAGCAGCAGGGTGCCAGGGAAATAAAAAGTCCATCCCAGAAGAGGGAGGAAACAGGAGGGAGCTCCGAGGAAGAGGAAGGCAAAATAGGAACCCAGGGCCAGGGCAATGGTAGAAAGTACCTTGCCCTTGGCATTGGATGCCCCAAGTCTTGAGTCATCTGCTCACTTGTTTGCCTCTGGACAAGTACTTAACCTTTCTGAGCATCAGTTTTCTCGTCTGCGAAATGGGGATGATAGTTGCCGTAGCCGTCAGGGTATCAATGCTCTGAAAGTCAAAGGAGATGGCAGATTGGAAGTGCCTTGGAGACTTTGTAAACTGGGTTTCTAATGCACTGCAGACCAAATATGAAGATCTGGGAGGGGAAATCGAGGTGTCTGGTGACAGTTCCTGAGGTTTCTTGAGGAAAGCCGAGGCAGAGGCTGGAGGAGATGAAGTTTGGGGGGTGGGGAGCATGGCAACGTGGCGGGCGTGATGGGAGTGGTGGGTGGCCAGTCGTAACGGCTGTTGGATTCTTTCAGAACACGTACGACCGCTGCCCCATGGAGCTGGTCCGCTGCATCCGACACATTCTGTACAATGAACAGAGGCTGGTGCGAGAAGCCAACAACGTGAGTGCCCCATGGGTGTGGGGAGAGGAGCTGGGAAGTCCTTTTTCTTCAGACACAACTGTGTTTTATAAATGCCTGCAAGAGAGCACCAGGGAGATAAGGGACACGGGCAAGTGTGAGAAACAACAGTACGTGGCAGGTGCAGTCCCTGTACCTTCTCTTCAGGCCCCGGCTCAACCACTTACTAGCTGTGTGACTCGGGCAAGTTACTTAACCTTGCTGAGCCTCTGCTGTTTCAATTGCTAATGGGGCTCATAACAGTATCTACCTTATAGAGTTAGTGTCAGAGTTAAAAGAGATACTGTGTGGGCCAGGGACAGACAAACAGACCAAGGAAACAGAAGAGGAAGCTCTAAACACACACACACACAAACACACACACACACACCCACACACACACCCACACACCTGGAACTTCAGCCTGCGTTAGACATGGCGTCACAAACCACCAGGGAAAAGATTTGTCCTTTAATAAATGCTGCTAGGCTTGAAATAAGAAATGTTCTCTGGTGGCGTCTGTGAAGAGAGGTGGAGCTGAGGTGCGTGTCAGAAGAGAACCCTGGCAAGCTCAGAGAGGCAGAAAGGGACTCATCCCCGAGCTCTGTAATCATGAAGGCTTTGAACATCTGCTTGAACAACGGGACAGACCTTATCTTATCTAGAGTAAAGCAAGATGAATTTCATAAAGTGGCATCACATAGATAAAGACCCCAGAATAGCGCCTGGAGCTTATTTAAGGACTACTGTGGACGCTGATTTCAGGAATTTTACAGTTGGTTCATTCAGTAAACGTTGGTGGAGGTCCTGTGGTGTCTGACACTGGGCTAGGACTGGAGAAACAGATAAAGGCCCGGTCCCCACCTAAAAGGAATTCAAGCAACGAGAGATTCTCTAGGGGTGAGCTGGCTACTAAGGGGGCATATGTGGAAAAAGTACCCAACTCAGACTAGGGCAGCCTGGTGGGGAGCGGGGTGTCCTGAGCACAGGGATATCTAAACTACAGGGGGAAAGGGGAAGAAGGAGGAAAGATGAGCAAAAGTAACAAGATATGTGTGTGCGCAGGAAGCAGGAACCATCCTAACACATTTGAGGACTTGCAAGTAGTCGGTGGTATTGGGGAGAAGGGAACCAACTGGGGAACCCCAATAGGTAAAGCTAGAGAGGAGGCAGAAGGCAGGTCACAAAGAGTCTTCCGGGAAAACCGTTGTATCCCTCGACTTGTTGCCACCACACAATTATCTGTAAACATATGAATGAATTCAGCTCCTGTTAAGAAATACATGTCTACAGCATAGCTGTTGTCATGGTCAGGGGGAAAATCACTCCTTCTCCCAACCATCAGGCTGTTCTTGAAAACCTGTGATGTGCTACCCCTTGGGGATTTTGTGGCATAGAAGACAGACAAAGTTCTAGCACTTGGGAGCTTCTATTCTAGTGCATGGAAGCAGACAAGAGAGAAATAAAAACATAAAAGAAGAAGACACTTTCAGATAAGGGTGGTGCTCTTTGAAATCAGCCTATTAGAGAAAGTCCCTCTGAAAAGGTGCCAGTTGAAATGCCAGCCTTAGGAAGATTTGGTGCCAGAATGTTCCAGAGTGATGGAACAACAAGTGCAAAGGCCCTGAGGCAGGAACATGTTTGTGTATTCAAGGAACAGAAAGTACCTGGTGTGCTTAGGCAGCAGTGTACTGGGAGGTGGAGGTAGGCAGAAGCTCTCAGCTAGGGCAGTGGAGGCTGTGGGAAGGAGTTTGGATTTTATTCTGAGAACAGTGTACTGGTCAGGCCCTGAAGATTTGGCCCCCTCTCAGCCAGATGTTGAAGGACTAGGTCAGAGCAGGTCACTTAAGTGGCCTTATCGATACCTCCCCTGTAACTTCCCTCAGTTACGAGAAGGCCTTGAGTGAGGACATGGATGATGTGTGTTCACACAGCCTTGTTCCCCGCTGTGTCCCCAGCACCTCACACAGTCCATGGTGTTGGATCGGTGAACGAATGTGGAATGAAGGGTCATCGTCATTAGTGGGCAAACCCAGGTAACTCCTGGATGTGTGGAGTTCTAGTGTCTCCAAAGAGAGCTTAGGTGGATCCTGTTTGGTCGACTGTGGTGGAGGCCAGACTGTGATAGAAATTTCTACTATGGCTTAGGAAGGTGGCACAGTTGGTCAGGTCACCTGTCTTCCCTCCTTTTCTCCCCCCTCTGCAGCAGTTCTCACTCATGTGTACAGTTCCTCTGACTCAAAATTGGGGTTCGGGGGTTTCAGCCAGGTTCTAGGGGCTAGCGTTGGCTTTTCCTTCCTCAGGCCTGAGGTTTTCTTCCATCCTCACTGTGGCCCGCACTCTCCCCAATCTGTCTCCAGGGTACTTCTCCAGTTGGAAGTCTTGCTGACGCCATGTCCCAGAAGCACCTCCAGATCAACCAGACGTTTGAGGAGCTGCGACTGGTCACACAGGACACGGAGAATGAACTGAAGAAGCTGCAGCAGACTCAGGAGTACTTCATCATCCAGTACCAGGAGAGCCTGAGGGTCCAGGGTGAGGCCCGCGCGGCCCGGGCAGTGTGTGTCATGAGGGCAGGAGTGAAGACCACTTTGTGTGCTCCTGCGAGGCTGGGGCTGTGTTGGTGTCTGTCTCCGCAGAACCTTACCCAAAGCTTTGGAGAAGTAATGGTTCCGTGCCATTGAGCCCCTACTAGGGGCCGGGCTTACAGGCTTTTCGCTTTGCATGCATTTTTCAATTCAAATGTTATAACAGCCCCAAGAAGTAGGTAGCTGTATTATCCCTATTTTGTAGACAGTAAAACTGAGATTCCAGGAGAGCAAGTCATGTGGCCTGGATTGCTTATAAGTTGCGGAACCGGATCTCAACTAGAGCTAGGTCGTAAAATCCCAGTACTTTACTAAACAATATTCTCTCCCTAATTGTAGGTGTTCAGTGCGTATCTCAATGAATGAATGAATATGGACAAAGTGTTCCCCATTCAGAGGGAGGACTTAGGTTGGGAGTCTCCTGGTTGAGCCAGGCTGGGGAGAGGTGGAACTCCAGAAATGCCCCTTCATGAGCCTCCCTGATAGGAGATGGAACTGGGAAGAGGAGGTGACAGTGGAAAATTCTCCTGTCTCCTAGGTCTCTAGATTGCCAGTGGCTGTCATGATAAGTGTGTGGGGCAAGAAAATTTAAGAACAGATGAACTCCCAGTACAATTTGAGGAGTCTTGAGACATGGCCCATCTTCCCCCAACTCCAGACTGACCCCAGAGCTGTTCCATCCCCTCCTCGTGAGAATAGGAAATGTCAAGCTGCCTTTTCTTTCACTCTTCTTTCTCTGGCTTCTTAAGGTAAAACCATAGGTCAGTGACTTTAGACCTTTCTTCTTTTCCGATACATATATTCAGAGCTTTAAATTTCCCTCCAAGCAATGTTCTAGCTGCATTTCATGATTTTAGCTATGCTGTATATTCATTATTATTCAGTTTGAAATATTTTCTTTTCTGAATAATTATTTTGCCCACACATTATTTAGAAGTATATTGTTTAATTTCCAAATATTTGGAAATAATATTTTTTCCCCCATAAGTCATATCATCGATTTCATTTGCATTTTACTATTGAATTCCACTGTTGTCAGAGAACATGCTTTGTATGATCTCGGTTCTTTTAAATTTATTGAGACATGGTTTATGGCCCAGTGTATGCTCTATCTTGGTGAATGTATCTTGTGGACTTTAAAAGAATGTATGTCCCACAGTTGTTTTATTTAAAAGTAGCAATTTTAAGTTAAATAATGTTAACATATGTAACATAACATAATGTTAACATAAGAAACTTACCAAAAAAAGTCCCCCAAACCAAAAAACCAACATCTGTATTTTCCAAAACAAAACTTAGCAAGAAGCATTGCTTTAGATTTTTACACATAAAAGAGATGTGTATTCCTATAAGAGATCGAAAGAGAAAAAGGCAAGTAAGGTCTTCTGACCTTATGAAAACAGGCTTTGTAGGCTCCCAGTAAAGTTCTTGGAGACCCTCTAGGGATCCCTGGTCCGCACTTTGAGAACCACTGTGACCTCTGTCTTTATTGATTTTTTTTTTTTTTGGCTTAATTGTTCTATCAGTTGCTGAAAAAGGAGGATCAAAATATCCTATTATATTGTGGAATTGTCTGCTTCTCTATTTCTGTAAATATTTTCTTTGTGTATTTTGAAGCTTTGTTATTAGATGCATATAAGTTTATGATTATTATGTCCTTCTGATTGATAACCTTAATAACTATGAAATGCCCTTCTTGGTCTCTGGTAATACTTTTTGTCTTGAAGTCCACTCTAGCTTCCTTATTCTATATAGCCACAGCATATCTTGATACATGTTTCTTAAAATTTAAAATGTAGGTATCATATCGTTGAGTCTTGCTTTTATGAGTATTCTGACAATCTCTTCTTTTAATTGAGGTGTTTAGTCCACTAATATTTAACATACTATTGAATACAGTTGCATTGAGATCTACATTTTAATGTTTATTGTCTATTTTCTCCCTAAATTTTTAGTTATTTTCCTCTGTTCCTTCCTTTTTAAAAACTATTTAAGTTTTTTTTTTAGAATGCTGTTATACTGTTTTATTTCTTTTTAAGATTTATTTAGTTTATTCATTTGAGAGAGAATTCTCTCTCTTTTTTTGAGAGAGAATTGAGAGAATTTTTTTGAGAGAGAATTGAGAGAATTCTCAAATTCAATTGAGAGAGAATATTCATTGAGAAAAAAGATTATTCATTTGACAGAGAGAGAGAGCATGCGGGGCTGGGGCAGGGGAGAAGGAGGAAAGAAGCAGACTCCCCGCTGAGTGCAGAGCCCCATGCAGGGCTTCATCTCAGGACCCTGAGACCATGACCAGAGCAGAAATCAAGAGTCTAGTACTTAACTGGCTGAACCACCCAGGTGCCCCTATGCTGTTTTAATTTTACTATTTAAGCTCTCCTTACCATGCCATGTCAGTGTCTCCCATATTCTGAATTCCTCAACACATTGCCCGAATCAAGGAGGTGTTGAGTACCTGTTGCTGGGATGATTCCAGCATGTCTTCCTCTGAATCCATCTCAGACTGACCCCAGAGAAAGGGTGGCCCTCTTCCTAGATTAGGGAATAGGAGAATTCAGGCTGTCAGTGCTTTCTTCTTTTCTTCCCTCCTTCCTTCCTTTCTTTCTTTCCTTCTTTTAAAGATTTTACTTACTTGAGATAGAGAGAGAAAAAAGAGAGGGGAGGAGCAGAGGGAGAGGGAGAAACACACTCCCCACTGAACACAGAGCCGGACAAAGGCTCGATCCCAGGACCCTGAGATCATGACCTGAGCAGAAGTCACACGCTCTCCCCCAGGCTGTCAGTTCTACCCCAAGCCTTTGATGGTTGTTAGTACTTCCAATCTGAATTCTTGGGTTTTCTGTTTCCTATTTCTGGGTTTGGGTTAGATTCTGCTTCAAGTCTGTACCCATCATGCAATGTCAGTTCAGTCTCGTTTATCAAGCTCACTCATTAGAAACACAGACTATTCTGTTTATGCAAGAGAAGGCTCAGCTCCCTCCAGTGGAGCAGAGAATTGCCTCACATCTCCTGACCTCCCTCCCAGAAGCTTCTGCAGAGTGCCAGGAGAGACCTAAATGGGTCCCTCACATAGGGAGGTTGGGCGCAGGCGTGGGGATCACCGGCACGCCCCTGTGGGTGGCAGGATTTCTGAGGTGGCTTCAGGACTCCTCTGCTGTGTGCCACGCCTGGACAGGAGTCTTCTCTCTCAGTCCCCGGTCGTGGGATCAGAACCGTATTTCCAGTTCTCTTTTAGTGCTGGGCTTGCTGCGCTTTCCCTGGCTGTCTGGAGTTGCTTTAGTCTGTCCCAGCTTGTGTGTCCACGAGGCAGGGCTTCGGTCAGTGTGACACGGCCCTCGACCATGACATGCCGGTGCTCACATCTTGTCTCAGCCCAAGTGAGGACACTGGGATATTCAGCAAGGCGATGGGCAGGCCGTAATAATGCGAGCATGTAGGCTAGTGTTACCTTTGGAGGCAGGGATGGGTTTGCAAGCAGGGAAGGATGTCCAGGGGGCTTTCAGCGCGGTTTCTCAAGCTGGGTTATCGATACACAGGTGTTCCTTGCATCACTCTCTCTACCTTGCCTGGGTCTGAAGTATTTCATAATAGATTCTCTGTAAAAGGGTAACGAGGCCTCCCCGACTCCCTGTTCCTGCCATGGGTGAGAGTCCCCGCGCTAGTGTGGAGAGAAGCTGCCTCCTCCTCCTGAGACAGTCTTGCTGCTTCTGTGCTGCCAGTGGGCCCTGACCATTCTCTCCCTCGTCCCCGGCTTCTCTGTCTCTGTCTGTGCCTCCCTGTCCCCTTCTGGTTGGTCGGCTGAGCTCACAGTCACCCAAGCTGGACAAACCAACATGTCAGGGCCCTGCGGGCACCTAGAGATACGCCTTGTTCCGTAGGAGAGGGTGCTGTGCTCCGGGGGTGGGCCCGAGCCTGCGGGACGGGGCTTCCCTGCGGAGGCTCTGGCGTGTGGTGTGGGGCTGAGCAGCTGGCGGTCTCTGTCACCCTTGAAACCGGCCCTGGAAGCCACTAGCCGGTAAGGACTCACTCTCACCTCCGGCGCCCTCATGCCAGGAGCTTCCTTGAGCCTTTTGTGGGTCATCCCTTATTTACTCCTGAGTGACCTACTGAGGCAGGGCCGAGATTCTCCCATTCTGCACATGGGCAAACTGAGGCCCAGAAGAGTGAAATGCTTTGCCCGCATTGCCCCAGGTAGTAAAGGGTGAGGGCACACATGGAACCGGGCAGCGAGGCGCCACGCTGGACCCCCGTGTGGCGTGAGGAGGTCTGGGCAGGCAGCTGTGTAGACTAAGGTGGGAGGGGAGGCCTCGGGGCAGGATCCTGGTCAGCTGTGGCCTCAGGCTTCCACCTGCACACTCCCTAAAGGGGAGATGAAGTGGAGAGCCCAGGGCCCAGAGCCCGCTCACGTCTGGCCCGCTTGGCTGCTAGAACCCCAAGTTGCCATTGGTCCGATGTTGGGCAGGGCCTTGAGGGCCTTGCCTCCAGAACAGGTGTGTGTGTTCCACTGGGCTTCCTGCAGGAAGCTGGGAGATGGTGGTCACGGGTGTCCCGTCCCCTGCTCTAGCTCAGTTCGCCGGGCTGGCCCAGCTGAATCCTCAGGAGCGTCTGAGCCGGGAGACGGCCCTCCAGCAGAAGCAGGTGTCCCTGGAGGCCTGGCTGCAGCGTGAGGCCCAGACGCTGCAGCAGTACCGTGTGGTAAGTGGGATCTGTGTCCTCGCCTCCCAGGCTCGGAGGTCCATGTCCCGAGCTGCCTGGGGAGCCCATGAGAGGGCTAGGGCCAGGAAGAGAGCGGGACCGGGAGAGCAGGAGGCCGGATCGCTCTTTCCTTGGGGGAGGGGCACGTGAGGCAGGGGACGTCTGGGAGAGGAGAAGGCCTGCCTGTGCTGGGGCCTGGTCCCCAGTCCTGCCTCCCGAGCCAGGCCTGCCAGGCTGTTCTCTGGGAGCCCAGAAGGGCCTGCTGTCCCCACCTGCCTTCAGGAGCTGGCCGAGAAGCACCAGAAGACCCTGCAGCTGCTGCGGAAGCAGCAGACCATCATTCTGGACGACGAGCTGATCCAGTGGAAGCGGCGGCAGCAGCTGGCAGGGAACGGAGGGCCCCCCGAGGGCAGCCTGGACGTGCTGCAGTCCTGGTAATGGCGTAGGGGGGGGTGGCTGGGGGCAGGAGTGCTGCCACCAGCTGCTCGTGCCGCCTCCTGCCGCCTCCTGCGTTTCCTTGAGCAGCCGGCTCGCTCTGTCCCGTAGCAAGGCTTCGTTCACTAGGGGTTCTGGTTCCCGATGCCGACTTTGGGGCCCCCATCGTGTGCCACCTGCCCAGGAAGGGAGTGGCTGTGCTGGGGAGGGGGGCAGGGCTGGGTGTGCGGAGTGACCGTCAGGCTGAGTGGGCCCTGTTCAGGGTTGCTCCCCCCGCGCAGTTCCATGTTCCTGAAAGGCGGGGCGCTCTGCTCTGCTCTGCTCCGTGGTCAGGAGCGGCGGCTTCGGTGCAGAGCCTTCCTGGGTGAGGGTGGAGCTGGGTCTTGGGGCGTTCTCCCTAGACTGGAGCCTCTGGGCCTCGAGCCCGGGGGATGGGGTGACGCCGTTGTCCTCCCGGTGGCCTGGGCTCCTGTGCAGGTGTGAGAAGTTGGCCGAGATCATCTGGCAGAACCGGCAGCAGATCCGCAGAGCAGAGCACCTGTGCCAGCAGCTGCCCATCCCCGGTCCAGTGGAGGAGATGCTGGCTGAGGTCAATGCCACCATCACAGACATCATCTCAGCCCTGGTGACCAGGTGATAGCTGCCTCTGGCCACGCCCAGCCCCCCGTGGGGTTGGCGCGGGGGAGGCAGGGAAGCTTTGTCCATTGGGGTGGCGTTGGGGGGGCTCTCGTTGGCATCCTTGTCTCTTTTGCCCCGGGCCCCCATTCCCCTCTGTCCTCAGTTGCAGTGGCTACTTGGTGTTGCCCTTGCCCAGTGTCTGTTGTGGACGCGTGGACTGCCCTTGTCCCCCGCAGCCCGCGCCGGCTGCCAAGTCATGTCACTGTCTCCCCTCCCACCACCTCCTCTGAGTTGCTCCGCGTGCCCTTCCTTTGCCTGCTGACCCCAAGGTGCTCCCCACATGGTGGGGGGACCGGGCCCTGTCCCCTGAGCCAGCGTCATGTGTGGTCTGGTCCCTTGTGTCCCCGCAGCACATTCATCATTGAGAAGCAGCCCCCTCAGGTCCTGAAGACCCAGACCAAGTTTGCAGCGACGGTGCGCCTGCTGGTGGGCGGGAAGCTAAATGTGCACATGAACCCCCCCCAGGTGAAGGCCACCATCATCAGCGAGCAGCAGGCCAAGTCGCTGCTCAAGAACGAGAACACCCGCAAGTACGTGCGGCCCTGTCCCTGCCGTCCCCTCCCTGCATTCTGGACCGGGAGTTCCTGTCTATTCTGTAACTAGGGTCCTGGGTGATGGGGGCAGCTCTGCCTCCCACACTGCAGCCGTGGTCCAGTGTCTTTCCAGTTCATTCTGTCTGTCCTGCTGTACACGTTGTGCCTCTTGACCCATAGTAGGTCAGCCTGGATTGCCCCGCTGGCTTGTTCAAGTGCCTGTGGCAATCCCTGCGACTGAGCTGCAATCCACGCAGTGCTTGGCTCTGTCTCCGCCCAGCCCATAGAGCTGGCCGAGGTCGTGAGAACTGTCGTGTGGGCCAGGGGAGACCGAGGGCACTGTGGGGGCAGGGCAGAATGACAGTGTCAGGATTCAGGATGAATGGGAATAGCTAGTGAGGGCGTGTGGAGAGAGAGGAGAAGAATGGCCTTCAGACAGAGAGAACAGGCGCCTTGTCCGAAAGGAGAGTGTGGAGAAGGTGTATGTGGCTGGAGAACCCAGGGTAGGAGCCAGGGATCAGGGAGGCCAGCCACAAAGGATGCAGAGAATGAAGGAATGAGGGAGCGAATGAGTGAAGTGGGAGACTGGGTTTTGTGTGTTGAGAGCCTACCGTGGGATCTGGCGATAGGATGAGAACGAAGGCAAAGGTTCTCGTGCTCTTAGAGCTTACATTTTGGCCGGGGAGGGAGACAGTTACACGCTTGTAGTAATCCAGCCACGTCAAAAAGTGATGGACTCTAGAAAGAAAATGGAAACAGAGTGAGATCATGGCGTCTGGATAGATGTTACGTCACCATGTTACCTCCTTTCTGAGGAGATGTTTGAGTTGAGACCTAAACAAGAAGGTCAGGAGTGTTGGGGGCAACAGGAAGACCAGGTGCCAAAGTCCTAAGGTCACACCAACTTTGTATGTTCCGCAAACAGACAAGGCAACATAGCTCACTTGTCCTGCGTGAGGGGAGAGGAACCCACGGGGGCCAGGCAGGGTTTGACCATGGGGTCCTTGTGGGCTGTGGTCATGGTTTTTATTCTAACTGCACTAGAAGCTGCCAGAGGGCCCTGAAGGCCCCCACATCCATCTCAGTGCTGAAGAATTTTTATCCTAATGATAGAGACCCAGAGCCCACCGCTGAACACTTCGTTTTACCCTCAGGCCTGAGACACAGAGAGGAACGCTTTTTTTTTTTTTTTTTTTTTTGAGAGAGAGAGAGAGAGCACAAGCAGGGAGAGGGGCAGAGGGAGGAGCAGAGGGAGTGGGACAAGCAGACCCCACGCTGAGCACAGAGCCCAACGCGGGGCTTGATCCTGCCACCCTGGGATCGTGACCTGAGCCAAAATCAAGAGTTGGCCACTTAACTACTGAGCCACCCAGGCGCCCAGAGGGGAATGCTCTTAGGGGAAGGGCAGGGGCTGCTGGCTGGGCTTTCCGGCGTGAGCACGCACAGCGCCATGCCCCTGGCCTGCGGCCCACGTGGCGAGGGGGCTCCCCTCTCCTTCACAGCGAGTGCAGCGGCGAGATCTTGAACAACTGCTGTGTGATGGAGTACCACCAGGCCACCGGCACCCTCAGCGCGCACTTCCGGAACATGGTGAGTCCAGGGCCTGACCCCCGGAGGGAGCGTCCGCCCAGGGCTGAGTCCTCGTAACCAGCGGCTTCTCCTCGTCCCCCAACCTCCCACCCTTCAGTCCCTGAAGAGGATTAAGCGTGCTGACCGCAGGGGCGCGGAGTCCGTGACGGAAGAGAAGTTCACGGTCCTGTTTGAGTCTCAGTTCAGTGTTGGCAGCAATGAGCTGGTGTTCCAGGTGAAGGTGAGGCCTCGCTCTCCCATCCCCCACAGGTCCCCCAGGAAGGGGACGACCTCGCCGAGGCCACCTGACGCGTTTGGGAAAGCCAGAGAGCTCTGCATCCTCACGCGGTCATGGCCCATTTAGCCCAGGAGGCTGTCGGAAACCCTGCTTCGGCTGCTGGTGCCCGCTTGCTAGGTTACAGTCGGGCACCAGCCGCAGAACTTAGGTGACAGGCCAAGAAGAACTAGGTTGTGGGGTTTTTTGTTTAATCTTGCATCGGTTTGATTGGGAGGTTTTGTGGGTGGGATCGTGGATGAGGAATGAGGGCTACGTGAGGGCAAGTTGGCGGTCACGTGCCTTCTACACTCATTCCTCTGACTCCCGTAGACTCTGTCCCTTCCCGTGGTTGTCATCGTTCACGGCAGCCAGGACCACAACGCGACCGCCACCGTGCTGTGGGACAACGCCTTTGCCGAGCCGGTGAGTCCTTGTGGGACCCCCAACTCCACCCCCCATGCCCCGGGAGTCTCCCTGGGTCGGCCTCAAGCGCCTGGGCCCCTGCTGGGTGGTCCCCTGCCAACCCCAGGGCCACACCAGAGCTGGGGGGGGGGGTAAGGGGCGCTCGTGTGAGCTTGCTGCCCGTGGCATGTCCTCAGGCTCCATCTGGGTTCCGGGTCTCGGGACAAGGACTTTCCTAGGTCTGTGAGCTTAGCCGTTCAGCTCTGGTCTCTGATCTTCCTTCCACTTATGGTTTGGGTCCCTGATCTCTATCCCAGACTCCTGGTCTGGGTCTCTATTGTCGTATGCCCACCCCTCTGCCCCTGCTGCCCTGCTTTTCTTTCTTTCTTTTAAGATTTTGTTTATTTATTTGAGAGAGCATGTGCCCGTGCGAGAGAAAGCACAAGCAGAGTAGGGGATAAGCAGGAGAAGCAGGCCCCCCACCGAGCAGGGGAGCCCGACCTGAGGCTCGATCCCAGGACCCTGAGATCATGACCTGAGCCGAAGGCAGATGCTCAACCGACTGAGCCACCCGGGCACCTCCCATCCTGCCTTTTTTTCTCTTGTGTCTGTGTCTCCTTTTCTGGATCTTTCTGTGTGTGTGTGCAAATACTTCCTACTCCCTCAGTCTGCTTTCTCTTCTCTCCGTCTCAGGGCAGGGTGCCATTCGCCGTGCCCGACAAAGTGCTGTGGCCACAGCTGTGTGAGGCGCTCAACATGAAATTCAAGGCCGAAGTGCAGAGCAACCGGGGCCTGACCAAGGAGAACCTCGTGTTCCTGGCCCAGAAACTGTTCAACAGCAGCACCAGCCACCTCGAAGACTATAATGGCATGTCCGTGTCCTGGTCCCAGTTCAACAGGGTGAGGGACCCGCCGCCAACTGCCTGCCTGGGACCACCTGTGCCCTGCCAGTCTTTCCCCACCTCACAGACAGGTTATTGGCCTCGCTCAGCACCCCACCCTCCACCCCGAACTGCCCTCTCCTGCAACCAGGAGAGACGGGGGCTAATACCCCAGGGAATGGAGGCAGGGGCAGCAGGAAACTGCACTTAGCGCTGAGAGCCAAAGCAGAACAGTGGAAGGAACCCAGGGCTGGGAGTCAGGATCCTTGAGTCCCTGTCCTAGATCTGTTAACTAAGTGGCCAGGCCCTTCCTGTCTCTGTGCCTCAATTTCCCCATCTGTCCATTGGGGCAGAAACGACTTTGGGGGTCTCGTCCAGCTCAGACAATTCCGGGCGCCTCCTACACCCGCCCCTGTGTCTGAGAGGCAAGAGGCGGGTTTGGTCTCTCCTCCCTAGGCTACGGGTTGGGGGCTGTGTCCGTTTAGGGACTGCTGGAGTGCGAAACGAGTAGGGCGAGGAATTGGGAGAGGGTGGACGTGAGGACAAGAGGGCATGGACTGTTTCCTGGGCCGCCTGTGATGACGGGGCCGCAAACCCTGACTTGGGGTTTCCTGGGGGCTCTCAGGAGAACTTGCCGGGCTGGAACTACACCTTCTGGCAGTGGTTCGATGGGGTCATGGAGGTGCTGAAGAAGCATCACAAGCCCCATTGGAATGACGGGTGAGGAATCGGGGAATGGGGGGGCCCGGGGCTTGGGAGGCCATGGGCTCTGGGGACAGGAGATGCTGGCCCGGTAGTGACACTGTATGTTCCACGTACCCAGGGCCATCCTAGGTTTTGTGAATAAGCAACAGGCCCACGACCTGCTCATCAACAAGCCCGATGGGACCTTTTTATTGCGCTTTAGCGACTCCGAAATCGGGGGCATCACCATTGCCTGGAAGTTTGACTCTCGTGAGTGCCCCATGTTGCCCGCGCTCCGGCCCCAGGAGCCCCGGCTCCCATTTCCTTGCTCCCCATTCCTCATGAGGTCTGCATTCTTAGAAGATTTCCCCAGGGGAAAGATTGGAACTGAACTCAAAGTAGGGGAAGAGTGTTGCTCAGAAATATATTCCCTTTCTACCATTTTCCATCGTGGAGAACTGAAGATCACTGACCCCATAGCCTCCAGAGCCGCTGGGGGAGTTCTTCAGCGGTTCTGAGTTCTCCCTTCTCTGCCCTTGCTGGCATCTACTTGCTTGGTTCACTGGGTAGAATGTTCCCATGGTCACTTGCTCGCCCTGTGCCAAGGAGTGCAAGCCAAGGCGGAGAGTTGCAGAGCGGGCTAGTAAAAACCCAGATGTCTCTACAAGCCCAGTCTCAAACCCCATGACCCTGACCCTCCTCGTGAGGTCGTGGGGGTGGGAATGAGCGTGTCCTTTTCACAGCTGACCGCAACCTGTGGAACCTGAAGCCGTTCACCACACGGGACTTCTCCATTCGGTCGCTGGCTGACCGGCTGGGGGACCTGAGCTATCTCATCTACGTGTTTCCCGACCGGCCCAAGGATGAGGTCTTCTCCAAGTACTACACCCCTGTGCTTGGTGCGTCCCGCCCTGATACTCCTGGGCCTTTCCGCAGCCTGTGGACAAAGCTCTTGGGACGAGGCAGCGGGGACATCCCAGGAAGAGCCCAAGGGCCATCTCCCCCGTGGATGTAGTCGGTGGCTTGGTGGGGAGCACGTGGAGGGGATTTCAGGGCGCTCAACTGAGAGGGAAAACAAACCCTCTGACCCAGCTTTCTTCTCTGCAAAGCAAAAAGCTGGGTGGATTCTCACTTCGGCGCTCTTGGAGGAAGAGGAGGCAGGGCTGGCCAGGATAATCCGACCCACAGATAATGCACTCCTCCCATCTTAATCAGCCGCTCTCATGGCTCCCACCCTCAAACCTGCCCCCAAGTTGAACGTGGGAAGCAAAATGGACAGGTTCTTCCTCTTCAACTTGTCCCCGGTCCATTGTGGGGTTTGCTGCTTGGTGTTGATTCTGCTTCCTTGGCAGGGGTGGGGTGAGGAGAGAGAAAGCAAAGGGCCAGGAAAGGAAGCAGGAGAAAGGATGAGGTGGGATTGAGGGGTCTGGGGGGCCCTCGGGCGGGGCCCATCGGCAGGTGTTTATAGGAATCTGTGGGAAGTCTCATCCCCGCTGAGGCCCCACGGTGATGTGGGTAGGAGGCAATGCCATCCGCTTCCACTGCCTGGGAGCTCCCAGACGCTGGTTCTCATCACGCTCCCCTCTCGGCAGCTAAAGCGGTGGACGGATACGTGAAGCCACAGATCAAGCAAGTGGTCCCTGAGTGAGTACCCAGGGTGCAGCTCTGGTCTCCTGCTGCCTCCTTTCTCCTCCCCCGGGCCCCCCTCACCCCTCACCGCTCCTCCTCCCACTCACAGGCCCTGCGTGGCCCAGCCCTTCCGTCCCCCCTGAAACCTGGCTCAGGAGAGGAAACTGGGCTTAGTCCCAGTGGGATCGGGACCCAGGGCCCCACTCCTGCAGCTGGAGTCCCAGGCCCAGTGGGCACTTTGTCCTTCCACGCCCCCAAAAAGGTGTAAAAATGCTCAGTGAGCTGCTGCCCTGAGGCCACTGAGGCTCTGTGTCTCCTGCAGGTTTGTGAGTGCGTCTGCGGACTCTGCCGGGGCCAGCGCCACCTACATGGACCAGGCCCCCTCCCCGGCCGTGTGCCCCCAGGCTCATTATAACATGTACCCCCAGAAGTAGGTGGTGTTCTCATGGGGCTCTGCGGGGAGGAAGTGGGCACCTGGCCTCAGGCTGGGCCCCCGGAGGGCTGGTGGGCAAAGGCACCCAGAGCCCCTGGAGGTCTGAGACCACCCAGGCCAGGCTCTAGCCTGTACCGCGGTGCAGGGAGGGAGATCAGGCAGTAAAAAGCATAGAGCATAAGCTACAGACGGCAGGGTCCTTGCTCGGGTGCTGACCAGCTGTGTGACCTTGGGAAAATGACTGAGTCTCCAGGTGCTTGGTTTCCGCCTCTGTAAAGTGGAGGCAAGAATACCTACCACATGGGATTGGGGCAGGACCGAGGGAGTACAGGTAAAGAAAGCATTTAGCTCAGGTGGGGCTGTTGTAAGCATAGCTACAGATGGGGGGTGGTTCTTAGGAGTTGGATGGAAACGGGGTATTACGTGCTCCTCTCTGGAGTTCCCAGAGCAGAGAATTCATCCTCTCCTGAGCTGTGGGTGGCCCCAGCTGGATGTCTGGGTGCCTGGGAGGCACAAGCTGCACTGGGATGACCATAGGCTTGAGCGTCGCAAAGACTGGAATTCCAGTCCTGAACCCATTTGCCAGCCAGGTGGCCCTGAGCAAGTTTGCGAACACGGTTGAGCCTCAATTTCCCCCTCTGTGAAGTGGAGCAAATACCTACCTCACAGGCAGCTCAGGATTGGAGTAACGTGGGTAAAAATGAAAAAGCCCAGCCCGTTGTAGGTGCTCAGCAAATGGAGTCCATGATGGAGTGGAGTAGCGTCGCAGTGGGCAGAACTCACTGACCCAACCGCCTCATTCAGCAGAGGAGGACAGGGACAGGGGAGAGGAACTCTGCGCCCACTCAATGAGTCAATGAGAGTTGAGACTAGAACTTGAGTAATGAGCCAATGACTGACGTTTTCATTTTGGGGTTAGGGGGGCGTCCAGCCGGAGCCAGCCGTGTTCCCCTGAGACTGCGGTCTGAGCGGGGAGGGGACCAGAGGCATGCCAGCTCCCTCTGACCTCCCTCTCGCCCTCTCTCCCAGCCCTGACCCCGTCCTCGACCAGGATGGAGAATTTGACCTGGATGAGACCATGGATGTAGCCCGGCACGTGGAGGAACTCTTACGCCGCCCGATGGACAGTCTGGACCCCCGTCTCTCCCCACCCGCTGGTCTTTTCACTGCCGCCCGAGGCTCGCTCTCATGAATGTTCGAATCCCACGCTTCTCTTTGGAGACCACACTCAGTGTTGAAGGGGTCATGTTAATGCTGATTTTAGTGTTGCTGTGCATACTGATGCCTCTGCTGGCAGCACGCGTACACACGTGCACGTGTGTGTGTGCACACGCACACACACGAGGTGTGCCTGCCTCGCCTTCGCCCTGCTGGGTGCGCGGCGGCAGCAGCAGCCACCAGCTTGCTCTTCAGATCAAGGCACCCGAGAGCCCGCCGGGCCCGTGTCTGTGGCGGAAGGGGCCCCGCTGCTGCTGCTGTCGCAGGCACTCAGTGCGGGCCAGCCTGTTCCCGCCAAGGCCTTGCCTGCCTCGCAGCGTTTGAATGAAAGCATTCAAGAAGGGGCTCGGGGACGGTAACGTCTCTGAGCTTAAATCGTAGTCCTGAGTTAGCAGCTTTGGTTCCCAAATGTGCGCGTGTGCATCATGTTCGTGCATCTCTCGTCACGCATGTGTGTGGGTCTATCGATTCTTTCCCTCGGGAGGGGGGCTGGGGTTCAGTTGTGAGTAGTATTTTATACTTTATCTAATGACTATGGACTCGAGACTGTTTGTGACCTGAGAGCTTATCTAGACTGTGGCCCTAATGCAGCAGAAACGGGTCATCGGAATCAGGTCTGTCAGAGCTGCTCTGAGTACGTAGTCGCTTGGCCTCCTGGCCTCCTGGCCTCCAGCCAGGGGACCTGGGCTTCATGTCTGTGGTGCTGTTGCCCGGACCGGCTATCTTTCTCCAAGTGCCATCCCCTCCCCCCGATCTGGCCCCAGCTTATTTCCCTGAGACTCTGCTACCTTGCTCCTAGGAAAGGTGGGAGAGGGGCAGGAACCGGTCTGGGATGCGGTGGGTGAACAGAGGGCCGGGACTCGCAGGGCTGGTCCCCGTCTCCTCCTGGAAAACAATTGCAGCGGGAGACCGCTGCAAAGCAGCCACTGCTGCATGGCCGGGGAATCTGGAGCGAGGGGGGAAAGCCGATCTTGTTCTCCTCTGTTGGGAGGTGGGCCTGGACCAGGCCTCATCACAGCTGCAGAGCACTGAGGTCTGAGGAGTTCTTGCTCCCAACCTCACGTGCTCCTCCCTCTGAGGCTCTGTGACGCGCAGCTGGGGCAGCTGGGGGCAGAGGGTCGGGAGTCCCAGGTTCAAACATCCCGGAAGGAAGGTGGGGACCAGAAGAGGGATCCTTGTGTACTTTGTACATAGGCCACATGTTTGTGTAAACAGTGTTTTCAAATAAAGTATTTTTTTCATAAATCTGCTAGCATGCCCCCGCCCCCCGTGGGCAGCCCTGGCTAATGGGGATCCCTGGCGCTGGGGTCGTTTTGTTACTTCCCTCCTGTGTGGCTGATGCTGTAATGTTTCCCAAGCTACCACTGCGCTCCCTCTTCCGTGTGTTAAGGGTGCCCACCAGCCCTGGAATGCCAGTCTGTGCTGCTCAGAAGACAAATCGACTAGGGCTGGAGGCCTTGGGGGAAGGGGGGTGGCAGGAATTCCGGGGCGAGGGCCCGCAGTGGGAAGAACGGGGGTCCGGTCCTCTCCTAATCAGCTGCTGCTATAAGCAATCTTGAAGCCCTTGAGTGATGGCCAGTGCCAGGGGCAGCAGAGAGCCTCACCAGCAGCCTCTCCTCGCCCAGCCTCTTCCCGGACACCAGCAGGTGGCACCATCCCGCTGCCACCAGCCTTTTCTAACGGCCAGCCGGCCGGCTGCCCTGTAGGGAAGGTGGGCGAGGACGATGATCTCCTTCATCAGGGGCTGTCACTGGGGCAGGGCGGAATGGGTTGGGGAGCTAGGACCTACCCGTGAGGTTTCTTCAGAGCTCAAAGCAAGGGAAGAGGGGTTTGCAGCCTGCCCCAAGGAGGCGCAGGGGCCCTGCGCGGAGCTGGCGGGGGTGGGGCGGCAGGGAGAGCAGCCGCTATCTCCCCTTCCATCTCTGGGGGGTGGCGGCGGGTATCTCAGCCCGTGGCGCGGTCTCCATGGTGCTCGGCACCGGGGGAGGGGGCGGGGAGCCAGCCGAGTGGGCGCGTTGATGTCTGAATTATCACCACGGGTTGGGCAGCCAGTGAAGTGTTTCCGTTCGTCTCCGCTGAGTGAACTGAAGAGAAAGCGATAATGGAGCAACTGTGGGAGGGGAGGCCGTGGGGTGGGGTGGGAGTATCTTCACCCCAAGCCCCCTTAGGTAGCGCTTATCTGACCCCAGACAGGTTGGTGCAGCTTGCAAAGGCCCGACGGGGCGGGGGGGTAGGAAAGAGGGACAAGGGAGGCCTCCACGGATACCTTTGTGCAGAAAGAGTATGACCTCTGGCTCCTCTGGTTACCCCTTCCCTGGAGGCCCCTGCCTAATAGGGTGGGGGGGGGGTTGCTCAGGGCCCCAGAGCTGCACTCCGGTGAGCAGCCTGGGAGCAGGGGCACCCCCCTCCTGTCAGGAGCCAGGCTCAGCCTGTGGGTAAGGGCCCCTCAGAACTGAAGACGGGGTGGGGGGGAAGGGAGCCTCCAGCAGCCAGAGACAGAGCTGCCACGCCCTCAGATGGTTCCTATATAACTTTTATTTCTGGAAGTTAAAGTAGATACAGCAATATACAAAAACAAAACAAAAAACCGAAACCCCACAATAATATAAATTTTTACACTATGAAGTATACATTGGAATTTGATACGGTGACCAGGACAGCAGCAGACAAAACCACTGTGCAGGCAGGCTGAGCCAACTATGGGAACCCCGCAGCTGGGCTGGGGACGGGCAGGGGGAGACGGTGGAGAGAAAGTGGGCAGGTCCTGGAGGGCTCGATTCTTGAAGGGAGGGGTCAGAACAAGTCTCGGCTCCTCTCAGAACTTTTGCTACAATCAGAGTTAAAACCAGATACACATGCTACCTCAAAGCCACGAACTTTACAATATCTGCACCAGGGAAGCCTGGATCCTTGCCCCAGGTTCCTCTGATCTAAATCTTCTCTCAGTTTCTGAGTTAAGCTTATTATGAAGTGAAGAGTGTTGCTGGAGAAGGGAGAGCTCTGTACTACCTACCAACCGTTTCTAGGCCGAAGGACAGGGATGGCCAAGCGCAACCCCTGTTTGTCTTGGAGAGAAGGTCCTCATCCTCTTAATTCTGAACCTGCTGAGGACTGGTAAAACAAACAGCACTCCACAGAAACTCTGACCGACTGAGATAAGGTGGTCCTGGACCACCCAATCTAGTCGGGCCTCCAGGTCAGAGGCGGCCCAAATATTGGAGACCACCAAGTGTTCTGAAATGCAGAGTAAATGGGAATTGTTCTGCCTCATCTGGGAGGCCCCAGGGGGGGAGGAGATGGTCACCAGCACTGGGGGGAGGCCAGGGCGTACGCTCCCTCACACAAGGGATAGACCTCGAGTTTATCAGTAAGCCTCTGCCCCTGGGTTAACCAAGGGAAGAGGTGATTAGAGGTGCCGCGGGAAATCACCAAGAAACCGGGATATGAACCGTATTCCCTGAGCTCAACTAGACCCTTGGCTGGGGCCACACAGTCTATCGTGTTCCACCTGTAACTCTCGCCTTCTTATTCCAGGATTCCCAAAGCAAACAGAACAGGGGACCTTTGGACACCGGAAGGAGCCCTACACAAGGGGGGTCAGGTGGACAGGGAGGAAGGAAGGATCACCCCATCCCTTATAAGGCACCCACAGGAACAACCCAGGCTCTGGAACAGGAGCAGAAGTGCAGGGAGACGGCGGGGGCGGGGGGGGGGGAACACGACACAGGTGGTAAGCACGCCTCTGCCCAGCCTTACCTACTAACTGGCCAACACATTAAAGGGGAAAATAAAAACTCTGTTTATTAAAAAATGTCTAGGATGTTTAGGTTGTCCTTCAACCTTCCTATTTCATAACCAAAGGCCAAGCCACGGCTTCAGATGTCTTTTAAGGGTTGGATCTGAAGCCCATTTCAGGATTTCTATAAATTATCAGCCTGAAGAAAGCTGAATGCCTAAAGCACCAAGAAGGCTACTGACTGAGTTGTCTTAAATACAGAAAAGGCTATGCCGATACAGTGTTTTTTGCCCTTTAATTTTTTTTTTTTTAATTTAAAAAGAAACCTAGGGGCTGTGAAAGTCCTATCTTCTATTTGGTTGTTAGCAAGGTTAAAAGTGCAATGCCAGGAGTCATGTAGCTGGAGGCAGCCTGCGGCGTGAGCTTACAGAGACAGGCAGAGGGGTGCGCAGGCAAGAGGAGGCACTTGTCTAAGGACAACGCGAGCTGCTGAGAAAGGAGGGCCGGGGAGCAAGAAAAGACCAGAACATTTCCTTTTTCTCCCTCTTGCCACCCCTTCCACATTCCCCGGTCACAGTCTCAGAGAACACATTCGTATTTGCATTTAGGTAAAAGCGTATCACCCACGTTCACTCATTTCTCTATTTTTAAAAAGTGCCCAGATTGCTCAAAGATAGCAGAAGTAGGAGATTAAAAAAAAAATCTGGAAGCACAAAGTCCGAGGGGTCTCAGACGATCTGGGGGTTGGCTGTGTAAGGGGTGGTGGATCACAGGTAGGTGCCTCCGTCCTCGCTCTGCAGCCTCAGCCCGCCGCTCCTCACATCGGGGAGGTAGCGCACTCCGAGGTCAACTCCATGTCGAACGTGAGGGACTCTGGGGGGACAGAGCGGGAGAGCTCGTTCAGGGGCCTGAGTCCGACGACAGCCGGCAAGGGGCACTCCCGCAGCCCTCGGGGGGACAGAGGCTCAGCCACCACTGCCATCCAGTGTCCTTGCCCCGTATGGCCAAGACAGGGTCGGATACTCCAGATTTACTCTCCTCCCTAGAGGGTCTGGTCTTCTGGAAGGGCTCAGTCCCCTTCCTCCCTTAACTCGTTCCCAACTGTCCACGTGGAAAGATCGAAGGCTGTCCTGCCGCATGTGGCAGCCTGGAGCCACGGGCGCACTGAGCAGCAAAGTGTGGCTAGTCCCGCTCGAGACGGGCTGTAGCCGCACAACGCCCGGCACGTTTCAGAGACTTAGTACAAAAAAAAAAAACAAAAAAAAAAAACCTCATTAACTTTTCCTTATGTGTTAAAATGCTAGTATTGGGGATTTATTGGGTTACAGAAAAATATATTATTAACGTTAACCTCACTTGTTTCTTATTGCTGTTTTTCATGTGGCTGCTAGAAAACTCACACTTACAGGCGTGGTGCACATTTGGTTTCTAAGGGAGGTGCTAGCACTGCTCTAGAACTTTCTACCAATCCCACAGGGCGAGCTCTCAGCTCGGTGCACGGCACACAAAGGGGGCTGCCTTCCGTCCTAAGGACAAGGTCTGTCACCACTCACTCACCGAACTGCCCTCCTGCTGAGGGCTCAGCACCTTCACCATTATTTCCAAACTGCATCAATGAATCTAAAGTGCGGGGGGACATCGGCAGGTCAATGGTATTGCTGCACGTCGTTCTGTAGGAAATGGGGAGCAGCAGGAGGGGAAAGGGCCGGGTTGACAAGACACAATGGAGAAAAAAAAAAAAAGAACAAAACACACACACACAAGCCATCAAACTCTGGTCTCCAACAGAAAAATAAAAGCTCAAGCTTTTTAAACGCACAAGGTCACTTTGAGTACTACACAGAGCCCAGGGCGTGCCGGCCCTTCACAGGGTAGCTCTCACCCAGTGTCCTACTCCCAGGAGAACTGAGGACACCAGAAATGAAGGCCAAATTGAGAAGGGAAGCCACTTACGGTGTCACACAGATAAACTTGGTCTTCAGGTACGGGGCAGCACCTGGGAAGAGAAAACTGGGGCTTACTAATTGTGACCCCACTGTGGGCAGAGGGCAGGAGGCAGCCGGCTGCCTCATCGGTGCTGACGTGCACCTCACTCCATCGTGGAGCACAGGTCCCTTTGAAGCCCCATCTCCCCTCAGGGCTGCCCCCCCACCCCCCTGTACCACTGGGCGTGCGGGGCGCTTGCAGTGTGACAGGTCAACTCTTTCCATAAAGCTTTCCTGGCCTGCAGAGACTTTTCAGCACACCCTGGTCCCACCTGAGCCTAGACCAATGCCCGCCTTGTTCGTTCTTCCCCCAGATGAGGTGAGCACTGAGCTGCCTGCATGTGGTCTGAGGACTGTGTTCTGGCCTGGCCGAATGTCTTGGCTACGACTTCTCTGCATGAAGGAACGGAGCCAACGCGGCCTGGGCTCCGACACACCACAGTCCTGCTCAGACGCCAAAGTCACCAAGCCTCTAAGAGAATGTGGAAATTGCTCATGCTGTTCTGAGGCCCAGAGTCACACTTTTCATTCCTACGGACATTCATCTGCCTCTACTACTTTTTAGGGGAGCCGTATTAGTAACTCCCCAGGTGGATAGCGACATCACATAAGAAGTAGCCTCTCTATGAAGGGAGGCCGCCTGGAGTGGCAGGACCATCACTCTGGACTGAAGACGGGAGGCCTGGGCCTCGCTATGTCTTCCACGGCTAAGATACCCGAAGCAAAGCACTTTCTACACTGAGAGAGAGGGGGAAGAGAGGGGTGCCCATCTCGGTCATTTATAATTCTTCGTCCATAGTTAGAAATGTGAAGATTGGAATAAATGAATTTTAGGTGTTAAATGTTTACACCAAGAGGTCGAGGAGCCTTGGAGACACTGGCATGAATTGTGGGGGAGTCCGGTGAACAAATCACTTAGGAGGTGTGGGGCAGGGTGGGGTGGGCCAAGAGAAACATAGTTATCAAGCCTGAGGTTTATAGAGAGACCAAGGAATCAGAAAATCTGACAATCTGAGAAAAGGCATTGTCGGGGGTCCTCAGACTGCCATCCAAGGTTATTTGGGGCCAAGAAATGGATTCACATGGAGCCGAAACCAAAGACGCTCCCCAGAGAGGGTTCTGGTGTCATAAACCCAGTGTGGCACAGACCTGAGGGCAGCCGGCATCCCGGACAGAGAAGGATTTAGTTCCCCAGTGATCAGGTAGCTGAGAAAACTAGCTTCAGCTGAGATTCGGCAAGAGCAGAAACAAAGGAGAACCAAGACTGAAAGTACAGCTATGGCTGTGTGAGGCTGTCAACACACTTCATCCAATTTGTACGGGAAGGGGGTTATCCTTTCTAAGAGAGGACTCTCTCCCTCAAGCAGTCAAGAAATCCTGTGTGGGGTCTGGTGGAAAAGTAAGGAGGAAGGGAGAGTCCTGGGAAGATGATCGATCTATCCCTGGGGACAGAAATACTTTCATGATGGAGAACAAGAGGAAATGGGCACAGATCCGTCTCTTGGAGGAGGCCCACTTGAATGCAGGGACACCCCCAGCACTCGGCCCACTCCATCATCATGCTCCCGACACGCCAAGCCCCTCCGTGTCCACTGCTTATACTCGCCTCCCCAGGAGGCTGGCAAAGCACTCCAGTCATTAGTTCCTTTCTCCTGCCTGGGGTCTTGCCCCCCGAGAAAACACTGGTGACTCCAGGCAGGAAAGGACCTTGCCTCCCGGTCACACAGGATGGCGGATGATAACGGAGGGCCTGGCCTCAGACTGGGAACACGGATCATGAAAGCAAAATGAGCCAAAGGACGAGCACGTGGGCCTAAATGTCCCCTGCAGGAGGAACAAAGGGTAGCGCGTCAGGGCTGATAAACACATCTCCCAACTGAAGCACAGCTGGAAAGCCAGATAAGTAGCAGACAGGAAGTGAGAGTTAGCTCTTCCATAGCGTGAACAAAACCCAACACCAGAACAAAGGAAAGAGGAAAGTCAATTAGCAAGCAACTCAAATGCCCTCTTCCAAGTCCCAGTCTTCCCCCAACCCAAGAAATTCCTCAGAGGGGATTCCTAGGAAAAGGTGTGTGCGTGCGCTAGCGTGAGGTCTTTGCTGTTTTTGTTTTTTTTTTCCAAAAGCAACTGGGGTAGGGAAGCTACCCTCAAAGGATCGCTTTAAAGAGCCCCCTGCTGGCTCTCCAATGAGGGGACGTTAGGTAAAAACAAAGAATGGCAAATTATAGGCTCCGCCTCAGGACTCGGATGGAGAAGAACCCAGAGACCCAAGGCAGCAAATGGGGATGGGACAGACCAGCGGGGCCGCCCATCCACACTGATGACAACGCTGGTGGTTACAGGCTTACTGTGAAACAATATCTACAGACTTAGAGAAACACCTGTGCTCTGGCACGTGACACAATCGCTTATTTCAAGGGCTGCGTGCTCTAAATCCCATCCGGAGCCCAAGAGCCCTCCCACAGGTTACAGGTTCGCCCTTGATCACCGCTCCCCCACCTCTGCTCGTAAACCGCCTTCCCGTGCTGCTAACACTCATTTCCTCCAGAAAGCCTTTCTCCATCCCACATGACACTGCTCACATTATTCAGTGACGGGGAAAAGGAAACACATGAGACTTAAGTCTGCGTCGCAAACCTCCCAGCAGCTACCGTGTAAGAAGCGCTGTGCTGGCTGGACATCCTGTCCTCGCTCTCTCGGCAGCATTCTAGATGTGGGGTGAGTGTGTGTGTGCTATTTCTCCCTTTAGCCTGGCAGGTTTCCTGTGGGGCAGGGACAAGCGACTCCGACTCCTCTCTTCTCTCCAACCCCATTAGTCATCCCCAAAAGCACCCACTACAAAGTTCTTTCCCATAAAGAGGAATAAAAGATCACCAGGCCCTTAGGGCATGTACCTGTCTGTCCCCCAGGGATCCTGCAATTGCCCCCGTTTTTCCCCAGAATTAAACGCCCGACACGGAAAATCAACAACTACCTGGGTCAGCTTCAGGATGCTCCTGGCTCTCTGGGCGACAGTACTTTCCAAATGCCTCCTCCTTAGGAATGTCGGGGTAGAGATAGACCAGCGGAGACACCAGGATGTTGGTGGCATCCATGATCTTATAGCCCATGATGATTTCAGCAAACGACATGTTGTTCAGCTGCTGCTTGGTATATGGTTCCACCGACTGGATCTGGGTCTTACCTGTCATGGGATATTGTAAGGGAAGATAAGGGAACCCCTGACCAGGTAATCTCAGAGAAAACGACCTGGTTTATCTTTCCTTGAAAGGGAAAGACTTATGCCAACCCAGCTCCTGAGCCCTGAATATCCTGTCCAGTCTAGTGGCACTGTGGAAATGTTCAGCTGGCTTCTGGACAGGCTACCCAGTTGGGTCACGGGCAATATACCTGAATAACGACTTGCGTAAGATATATTAACAGGTTAGGTAAGAAAGGAGATGAAGAAAGAGATTTAAATTGCAAATTCCTAGGCATATATTAGCCCCCAAAGCAAGCAAAACAAAACTGGCAAACAATCCTCCAGCTGAAAGAATTTGCAGAAAAGAAGTCACTGAAAAGTGTTATTATAGAAGGCAGGGGTGTGCGAAGCCATCTTTGCCCACTAGGGGGCAGTGGGTGCTTGAAACTAGTAGGAGCTGTGGCGGCAGCAGCAACTGCCACCAGGTGGGGTGACCAACAGTCCAACTTACCGCTGATGTCCTTCTCCACCCAAGTGAAGGTGACACCTCCTTCTTTGCTGCTTTCACTGAACCGTAGCAGGAAGGTGCCTGGGGGCTTGGTACTCAAGATGGCCCGCTCTCGCTCCTTACTGATAAAACCCATTATGTACCTGGAGCCAAAGAAGAGCGACAAGATCTGGGCTGACAGGGTCCCCACCACTGGCCTGCTGAGAGAGCAGGCGACTGGTTCCACACGTGCACTCCGCCAGACACAAGAGCTTCAACCTACCCTTCATTCCAAAGAGCCAGGATGTACTTTTTCACAAGGTCAATGATATTGTCTAGCCAAACCCAGAAGGAGAAGCCTTTGCCAGCCATGTTTTCCTGAAGAAAAGAATAATGCGAAAGCCAAGTCTACCCTCCCGGACTTTTCCTCTCTCGGGGCACGATGCCACCAAAATCCCCAAGCCCATCTACCCTCAGGTACGTAGGTCCTACTGGCCGTGAGACCATAAGTCTTCAGCCTTCAAGCCCAGTACCATCCAAGACAACCCCACAGGTGAGCATTCCCTCCCACACTCCCACTCCCATGAGGATTTAACAAGATGGCTTACTTTGCAAAATTTAGCCCACGTAATCTGACACCCTGAATAGTTCACACCAGGTCCTACAGGAAAAAAAGAATAAAACAGTGTAATTTTCAGCTTTGAATCAAGGCCTCATTTCTTAGAACACACATTCATACACATCTGTCCCACGATGGGCCGAGAAACCATTGGCTTTCCTGTGTTTGAAGGTTCCCACCGCTGCGTGCGTGCACACACACGCACAGCCACACACCCACCCTCACGAAACGCCAGCATCTGATCACCCGGGATGTTGTTTAGCCTAGAGGACGTGGTGGGTGACATATCAAGTCTCTACCCCTCCCCCCACCGCCTCCGCCTCGTCTTGCGTGGTGGCCTGGGGACCAGCAGCACACACGACCAAGCTGAAAGTGTTAGTGTCCCCACGTCTGGGGACAGCGCAGGATAAAGCTCCTTACAGTCTAGGTAGCAGGTAACCTAGTGTACTAAAATTTTTTTTCAGGAGAAAAAAATAAAAACAAGCCTCCGATTTACTGAAGAAACGGACAGGGATGTCAAGCTTTTTACCTCTGCCTTCGAACACGCACTTCAACAAATCTCTTCCTAAGGTCAAAGTCGTGCTCTGGAAGGGTGAGGGGTGCAGCCACCACGAGAAAAGACACCTGCCCCCCACCTCAGAAATGATCAGCAGGAGGCAAGCTTCCTCTGCCTCCCGACCCCACTGGCACCCCCACTCCTCCCACTGCGGGAGCGCGTGCCTTCGGGCCCCAGCACGGAGCCTTGCTCAGCAAATTCTCCTGAATGAACAGCCCCACAGGCCAGATTCCTTTTCTGAGGAGGGCAGCAGGCAAAAGAGGGAAAAGGCTGACCTAAGAGTTTCTCTGCCAGCGTAGTCAACTGCTCGATGCTCAGCCCTCGCTTCGTGGTGGAGGAGAACTGCCAGCTCAGCACCTCGGCCACTTGATCCCAGGTGCCAATCGGGGGCTTGGTGAAGAAGTTCACGTTCTATCGAAAATGACACAGTTGCTCATTGAGATGAGACAGTGGTGCCTGAGGACCCACACGAGGGACCACAACAGCAGCCTCCAGGGGACGGGCGCCTACCTTGGGGTTGTTGGTCAGCATGTTATACCACAGGATCGATGCCCAGGCATTTGGCATCTGACAGATGTTGGAGATCACTACGACCGGCAAGGAGTGGGTCTGTGGAGAAAGTGGGGAATGAGCTGGGGGGCAGAGGGCCCTCACAGCATCGAACATCTCTTCAGCCATACCTGCAGGTTTTGGAATAAAAGGACGTGCCGTGAACCACACCTACTGCCAACTTTTGGGGGAAAACGTGGCTGAGTCGGCTCAACACCCAGAGTGGAGAGAATATGCCAAACATGGGCCACAGGGCACAACCAGGAACTTGAAAATCTGACTTGTTCAAAGCTGGACTCCCAGCCCCCAGATTCCCCATTTATAAAACCTGGAAGGTCTGAGAACTGCAGCTGTATCTACCCATTAAACAGAGAGGTCCCAGGAGTCAAAGACAAAGATTCTTGCTTTTTTCAGCTCTGTCTTTAACTTAAAGATCAAGAAAGTTGGTAAAAGAGAGTGCAAATGCCATGATTTCCTGTACACTCAAAACACTAGCTGTCTAAAGACTATTTTGCCCAAACTTTATAAAGTCGACTAGTTACCTAATTTCTAAATACAGATTTTCACGTCGAGTTTGCTGAAAGCCGACTTTATAGTTGACCCTTGACCAACGTGGGTTTGAACTGCATGGGTCCATTTATACGTGGATGATTTTTTTTTATAAACAGGCTATAGTACTGTAAACATATCTACTCTCATGATTTTCTTAGCAACATCATCTTTTCTCTAGCTTTATTGTAAGAATATGATATATAAAACATATAACATACAAAATACGTGTTAACAGGCTATGTTATCAGGAAGGCTTCCAGTCAACGACAGGCTCTAAGTTGTTAAATTTGGGGGCAGTCAAAAGTTACACACAGATTTTCAACTGGGCAGGGGGTTGGCGTCCCTAACCCCTGTGTGGTTCAATGGTCAACTGTACGGGCATCTTCCAAGCACTCAAGCAAGACTCTACTCTCAGCTGGGATACTCTGGAGTTTTCGGAGAAAAACAAGCAAATTATCAACACCGTCCTGAGCAGAGTCATCACTCTACCTTCTGTAGAAAAAATCCCAACTAGATGTTCTTGTCCCGAATCACCCCTCCATGCAGCCCTGTCCCGACTCTGTGGCAGAACTCACCTCAAGGTCGATCTTGAGGCCTTGGTGATACACCTCGGTCTCAAAAGTGATCAGGTGCAGCTCCTCGGTGACAATCAGGGAGGCCTACAATAACAAGAAGGACACTCTCTTCCTCAGAGAGAACGGCCCCGGACACTAAACGCCATAGCTGAAGAGAGTGACATACCCCAGCCACGCTGCAGCAAGAAGGGTGGTCCCCCAGGAGGCCACGGACACGCTGCCAGGGACGCAACCCTGAGCACCCGCTCTCTTCAACTCCAAGTGCTACGATCTTCAGCCTCATCTTTTACTGGTTTTATTGTAATATGACAGACCCAAGGGGTTATTTATAAAATGGGTAAGGCACAAAGAACAACAAAACACTGAACACCTGTACCTATTACCCAGCTTAAGGAAAAGCCCGTTACCACTGAGATTCCCAGGGTGCCCTTCCCCACTCCCATCCCTGTCCCTGCTCCCTCGGATCTAACTGCTAGTTTGTCTTCGGGTTTATCATTTCCTAGCTTTTCTTTATGGCTTTACCATACTTACATCTTTAAACAATGGAGGCACTGTATAGTTTTGGATGTTTGTGAACCTTATACGTATGGAACCATACCCTACGTACTGGGGTGACTCGGTTTTGAGCGCCTCGCTTTTTGCGCCCATGGTTGTGTGAATCTGCCGGTTATTCATTCTCACAGCTACATACTATTCCGTCACAGGACTCTACCGCAAATCTTCTAGCTCCTCCAGTGGTGATGGTGGGCTATATTCAGGACTTGCCATCAGGCTGCCGTGACATTTTGTACATGTCTCCTGGCACATATGTACAAAGATGTCTCTATTGTTAAATCCTGGGAGTGGCACTGCTGGTTTAGAGGGTGCGTTCATTTTTTATAATGCCAAATTGTTTTCTGAAGCAACAATTTATACTCCCACCAGCAATCAGCAACCTTATTTTCAGTAAGACTTCCCAATGAATTCTCAGAAACACAATTCCAATTCATTTTTAAAACACTTCTTTTTCTAACTATAAAAATAATAAATGTTCAGTTTAAATTGCAAATATTACAGAGATAGTATAGAGTAGTCTTGGGTACCAACAGCAGTATAACTACATAAACACTGGCATATATTCCTTGAGAACTTTGGAATTCATACACGAAGAGACAAAAAACAGTGTAGTACATACGCTTTTTAAACAAATGTAATAATATACTACTCAAATTATTTTTCATCTTGCTTTTTTCCTTTTTTTTTTTAAAGTAGGTTCCACACGCAGTGTGGGGCTTGAATTCACAATCCTGAGATCAAGAGTCACACGCTCTACCCACTGAGTCAGCCAGGCGCCCCGCCATCTTGCTTTTTCTAAACGAATATGCCGCACACATTTTTCTATGTTGTACTTCACGCTTTATAGTCAAGTACTATAAATTCAGGAGTTTTTGTTTGTTTGTTTGTTTGTTTGTTTGTTTAAGGTCTGCTACATTTAAGAGAAGAGGGAAGACTGGCTCAGGGCATAAACACTAGAAAAAGAACAGGGTGTCACAATCTTTTCCGAAGATTGAAACCTAGTTTTTGGTCACCTTTACCTTTTTTTTTTTTAAGTTTATTCTTGACACTAAGCATTCAATAATCTGAATCAGAGGGAGGGAGACAATAAGGGCAACAGGGGGGACAGGTTTTATTCTTTTTCTTCTTAGATGTTTAACTCCAACTTATTACAATCTTCGATGCCACCACAGTGAGAAAAACAGGTCACCAAAAATGAAGCCAAGCAGCCTCAGCTGGCAGAAGCTGGAAGGGGAATCTGGAAAGCCCCAGGCAAGGTGGAAAGCTTCTTTTCTACTAAATGGGTGTGGGTTAAGTCAGCCAGGGACTTTCCACTCCTCCCTAAAGATGAGCCAACTCCCGCCAACTCCCGCCAACTCCCGGGACAATCAGGGAAATGCTCCAAGCCGGAGAACTCCAGAGCAGATGTGACTTCTGACCGTGTCATTCTGACCTGTGGTGATTTTTCTGTATGACTACAGCTTAACCACAGGTTGGTGTCTCTAATTCTGGGCAATAAGAAGGCTCTTGCTCTCTCCCCATCAAAGAAAACCCTCCGAAGTTGGCTTTCATCCCCAATAAAACTTACGTCACAATTGGCTCGGCCCCCGTTACCACATCTTTGCTCTCTCAGGGTCTGTAAGAAAAGCAGGGAGCACCTGTGTCACGTGAGGCTCCCCACCACCAACCTCTTTCTCCCTCTACCAGACGCCCTTGGAGATGGGGACCCAGGCTCCCCCCTCATACCAGGTGTTTGAATTCTGCAGACAGGCTGCCGTTGTTGGACTCTTCCATGTTCATCACTTTTGTGTTTGTGCCCAGAATGTTAAATTTCCGGGATCTGAATCACAGCAGAAAAACCAACCACACAGGTGACTGGGTAGCCAGAGGACAAAGTCAGATTAAACAGATCAAAAGGAAGCCTCTAGGCTGAACTTACCCTCTGAGGGCTGCAACATCCCCGGAGTCTCTGTTAAGAATATAAACTGGTGTTAATAAAACTGGCCCCGTGTTTCTTCGAAAAATACCTGTAATTTACTCTGCTGGAAAAACCACTGTTCTCCTGGGAATTTCTGTAAACGATGCAATTACATTTTATATGTGACATATGCCAACCCTCACATACCTACCCCTTCCCAACAGCATCAACTCCCCCTTCCCAACAGACCCTTGGTTCTGCTCAAGTATCCCTCCCATCCCCACCTCCAGGGGATCCCAATAGTTAAGTACATCAGAGCACAGCGTGCCCACAGCGCAGTGGTCCTGGGGGTGAGGACATGACCTACACTGTCTCACTCAGACTGGGAAGGAACTACAACCCAGGCTGGATTTATTTTCCACAGCTTCAACTCAATACGAGCAAGGAAGCATGGGGCCTTAACTACCACAAGCAACCATACAGGAACTCAGAAGGGAATCTCACAAAGGCAGAGAGAAGATTCTGGGTCCTGGGTGACATAAGTGAGTCACTAATCTCACTGTCAGGAACTTGCCCTAATTCTGCATTTCCAGTTACACTAGGATGCAAATTTCCTTATTATTTAAGGCACACTGGGTTCTCTGTAAAGGTTTATTATTACCTGCAACTCAGATCATCCCATTTGATATTAGCCAGAAACAGTCCCCCCAGTGGGTGCACTTTCAGCTCTACATGTCTGAGTATATAGTTTTTATACAGTCATATTTCTCAGTCTTTTATTTTTTTATTAAGTACTGTTTTAAAAGTGCTTCTCCATGGCTATGTATGTACTAATAATAGCTACTACTTATTAAATCAAACATTTTGTGTGGGTTTACAGATTAAAACTGATCAAATTTTAAACCATTCAGAAGGTATCTTTCTATATATCACATTTTAAAACTTAAGAGTCCTTGTTACCAGGAAATTCTCCCTCACATTTAATCTAGATTTCCTTTTTATTTTTTTTAAGATTTTTATTTGAGAGAGAGAGAGAGAGAGAGAGAGAGGGAAGACGAGCAGGGAGGAGGGGCAGAGGGAGAGGGAGAGGGAGAGAGAAGCAGACTCCCTGCTGAGCAGGGAGCCTGACACGGGGCTTGATCCCAGGACCCTGGGATCATGACCTGAGCCAGAGGCAGACGCTTAACTGACTGAGCCACCCAGGCACCCCTCTAGATTTCCTTTTTAGAAAAAAAAAATTTTTTTTGTATTACAGCTTTGATCTATAATTGATGAACAATAAAGTACACTGTTGAAAATGTATGTGGATAAGGTCTGACATAGGTATACAGGCTACACATATTTGTGAAACCATCAGCACAAACCAGATAATGAACATACCCATCATCCCCATAGTTTCCCCAGGCCCGTTTGTAATCCATTCCCGAATCCCACACTCCACCCCACTTCTGTCCCCAGGCAACCACTGATCTGGTTTCCGTCACCAGAGATTCATTTTCATTTCTAGAATTCTATATAAATGGAAACTAAAGTACAACTCTTTCTTGGTTTGGCTTCTTTCACTAAGCGTAATTATTTTGAGATTTCTTATGTGTTGCAAGTATCAGTAGCTCATTCCTCTTTATTGGTAAGTGATATTCCATTTATAGATATACCACCAATTAGTAAGTGCCATCAGCACAGAGCATACACTTACAGATATGCCACAAATAGTTTATTCATTCACCTATTAATGGGCATTTGTGTACAGCCCTCTGTGTGGATATATACTTTCATTTCTCTTGGGTTAATCCTCGGAGTGGAATGGTAGGCTCCTAGGGTAGGTGCATGTTCAACTTCGTAAGAAACTGCCCAATTCTTTTCCAAAGTGTTTTCAGCATTTTGCGATTTTACCATCATTATATTATATATACATTCACCTACGTTTTTAAGATACATGAGTTTAAACATATAGATACATCTGATGGTTAGCAAAGAGTAAAACTCGAGTTTCTCATTCAAATCCTCCCCAATAGCAGGTTTTCCCAAAACTACTTCTTGAAAAAGCCATCCTTTACTCACTGATTTGAGATATCATTTAAAACATATATTAATTCTTTATATAAACTTGAAGTCTATTTCTGGACTCAAGATTTTGTTTCAATGATCAATCAGTTTATTCCTGCCCTAGTAACACACTCATTTAGTAACTGAAACTTTACATTTTAGTACCTGGCAGGGCATCTTCCCACACCGCTCCCATTTCTTTTTATTCATTGAAATTTTTTTTTCGAAAGTGGAATGGTGGTTGCCAGGGGCTGGGAGGATAGGGAAACGGGGACTTGTTCAATGGATGTAAAGTTTCCATGTTGCAAGATGAAGAAGTTCTGGAGATCTGTTGCACAACGATGTGAATATATGTAACACCATACACTTAAAAATGATTAAGATGGTAAATTTTATGTTAAAAATTTTTAACATAATTAAAGATAAATACATACATCTTTTTTTTTTTTTTTTAACTATCTTTGTGGGGCGCCTGGGTGACTAGTCAGTTAAGCATCTGCCTTTGGCTCGGGTCATGATCCTGGGGTCCTGGGATCGAGCCCCCCATCATGCTCCCAGCTCAGCAGGGAGTCTGCTTCTCCCTCTTCCTCTGCTTCTCTCCCTGCTCATGCTCTCTCTCTCTCAAATAAATAAATAAAATCTGAAAACAAAAAACAAACAAAAAAACTATCCTTGCTTATTTTTCTCATCTAAGCTACAACTTGAAGAGCAAGTCAAGAGTTCAAGAAATTCTATTTGCGTTTTGCTTGGTGCCACGTTAACTGAGAAGAATCAACATTTTTATAATAAAAGTCTGCAATCCAGGAATATGATTCATTTTATCACTTTTTACAATATCCCTTCCTCATAAGATTTCATCATTTTCTTCAAATAGATCTTAAACATTTCTGTTAAGTTTATCACAATATATATTTTTTAATTTTGTTGCTTATTGTGAAATCATTTTTTCTATTATAATTTCTGACTGGTTAATGCTATTATATGGTTGAAGTTATTAATTTTTATTTTATTTATTTATTAAACCTACCACCTTCCTTAAGTTCCTTATTTCATTAGTAATTATTTTCCAGTTCATTCTCATAATTTCCAGATTCTTATATCACCCAAAAATTAAGGATAATGTTCTTTTTTCAAATCTCTTCAAAGGGTATGTGCATTTAATTTTTGAAAAATACAGTCAAATTTTGAAAATTATGTATTCCATTATGTGGTGAAGTGTGGAACAATACAAAGCATCAATTTTTCCCATAGAGTCAGGATTTTATATGATATGCATAAATGACATTTATAGGTAAAAAATTGAAGAAAAAGGGGGACACAACAGCAATCACAACTCATATCTGTACCACCAGCTTTGTGGTTTCATTCAGGCATGTAAATGACAATGCACTGCAAGACTTCTGGAAACTTCTGTTCAAAAAATGAAGATCCCTAAATGGAGATAAAGTCTCTGTGTTCACATGATATCTGTCCAAGTTCTCATTTCTGTCTCTCATTTGAAAAAAAGAAAAAAAGAGCTAAGATACATAGTACTTACTTGTCAATGCACACTTTAATTTTAAGCTGATAATTTAACTCAGGGAATTTGACCAGCAATCTATTTCAAAAAAAAGGGGGGGGGAAAGTCTTTGAGTAAAGAAAATAATATCAGTTAAAAAGAAAAAAAAGTCAGTAGGCTCCCTCCCCCAAGCAACTCCTACTTGAAGGAATATAAAATTCACAACCCTTCATATCTAAAAGGTGAAAAAAGCACAATCCCAAACTCCTCTTCCTGCTAGTGTGGCTTTGACCTTATGCTAAGTATCACCCCTTCGGGGCAAGAGGTACTGAAAGAAAGCCTAAGAACCTTGAACTTGGACAAAGTTGTGAGAGATTCACAAAAGGATAATAAAAGTCGTTTCATGAGAAATATTACAGGCAGCTGGTATTCCTTCTGTTAAACCTGAAACCTAACACCAACTTTCTGAAGAGGGAAATTTCACTGCAGAAGGGCAAACCTCAACATACCTGTTCTGACTTGGGTGTGAAAGTCACATCCCACCTTGCAAGGCCCACCACCCACCCGCTCCACGGCCTTTTAGCTTCTATGTCTCGAAGCCTTACTCTTTCCCTTAAAATCCGTAGGGAAAAGTAGGCTCAAAGAACAGAAAATATCCAGCATTATTTCGCCTCTGTTGTAGGGCAGGAGGAGACACAACGGCCTAAGACTATAGGCCTGAAATTACAGGAATAGGCCCAGGTAACCTCAAAAAGAGGTAACAATTCCTTAGCTTTTGACAGGAGAATCAAGGAGCAAGTTGACGTGATGCCAACAAATTCCATACCCACCTACTGCCTGTGATGCCTGGAAACAACCCTGTGGCCACCAACTCTGCTCTCATCCTAAGAGCGTCTCTCATAAAATATCTACCAAACGAGGAAGTGCGGGGCCCACCTGACTTTGGTAGTGAACTGGACGCCAGTCTTGATGACTAAGGGCCGGTCAGGATGCATAGGCATGCAGGGCTGCCGCTCAACCACGAAGGCACTGAAAGCAAAGAAACGGACAGCAGTCCACACACTTCGTGGTGAACCGGTCTTGGTCCTGTGCCTCCGAGGCGAGGGGATGAGGGAAAGGAACCAGAATTGTATGTTACCTTTTCATTAAGTTTCTGAACAGCTCTACGATCCTCTCCTCCAGCATCGGCCGGTGCTGTACGATGGGATCCCCTTTGTAGGACACTTTTTGCTGCAACTCCTCCAGTTTCTTAATTTGCTGGCGGGTCTGAAGTTGAGATTCTGCTAATGAGGTTATCCTGTCAATAAGATATGATAGCTACCAGTTACCGAAGTGAGTGCACACCAGTGAACTGAAGAAGGGGCAGGGAATCCCACCGATAGAAACACCACCATGCAGTCCCCTAAAATAAGAAAGGGGAATTTTTTTTTTATTGTGGTAAAATACACATAACATAAAATCGATCATTTCTAAGTGTATAATTCAGTGGTACTAAATAAGAAAAAGTGTGTGTGGGGGGGGCGCCTGGCTGGCTTTGTTGGTAGAGCAAGTGACTCCTGATTTCAGGGTCATGAGTTCAAACCCCACATTGGGCGTAGAGCTTACAAAAAAATAAATAAATAAGAAAGAGGGTATCTATTTTGTTTTCTAAAAATAGTCCCTTCCTAAAATGTAACATTTCAAAGAGAGAGCTAGGCATAGAGGAAGAGGTGTGAAAACTTATACCCCCAAAGAAGGGGCGCCTGGGTGGCTCAGTCGGTTAAGCGTCTGCCTTTGGCTCAGGTTATGATCCCAGGGTCTTGGGATCAAGTCCTGCATCAGGCTCCTTGCTCAGCAGGGAGTCTGCCTCTCCCTCTTCCTCTGCCCCTCCCCCTCTGTCTCCCTCTCTCTCTCTCTCTCAAATAAATAAAATCTTAAAAAAAAAAAAAAGAATGTATTTTTAAAAAAGCACTTAAAACTGCTTTCAGTGAATTAACAAAATTCCGGGTTAGTGCGATAGGAACAGACAGGCTTTCTCACGTCGGGCTGCCCTAAATTCCCAACGTCATGCTCTACGTGCTGTGCGCCCCTGCATGTCAAGCTTCTCATAGTGTAAGCCGGTGCGTCAGGCGCACTGTTGGGCCTTGCACACGAGGGTGCTCACGAAGGACCTGCTGCGTGAACGAAAGCAAAAGAGCAGATAAAGAATGATCCCACTGATGTGAAAACGTAGAGATGACGATCTCTTTTTCTTTTAAAGATTTAATCAATGTATTTATTTGAGAGAGAGAGAGTCAGCGTGTATGTGCTGGGGGTGAGGGGGGCAGAGGGAGAGGGACAAGCAGACTCAGCACTGAGGACACAGCTCAACATGGGGCTTGATTTCATGACCCGCAGATTAGGACCTGAAGCGAAATCAAGAGTCAGATGCGTGACTGACTGAGCCACCCAGGCGCCCCTAGAGATGACTATCTTTACGTACATGTATACAGTAACAGATGGCTAGAGGTATGGCCATCAAAATTCTAGCTATAGGGACCTCTGAATGATTGGTTTTTAAAAGACCTTTCTTCTCTTTATTCATTTTCTGTGTATGAACTTCTTTCCCTTATAAAAAGCATGTATCACTTTAGATTATTAGAATAACTAAAATTCAAACTTCGGACTGTGCTATGTAGTTAAACCAAAAGCTTTACTTAAATCATTAAATAAAACAGGAGCGCCTGGGTGGCTCAGTCGGTTGGGTGTCCGACTCTTGGTTTCGGCTCAGGCTGTGATCTTTCAGGCGTGGGGCTCTGCACTCAGCATGGAGTCGGCTTCAGATTCTCTCTCCCCCTCTCCCTCCTCCTCTGTCCTTCCCGCCACATGCTCTCTCTCTCAAATAAATAAAACATATTTAAAATACAGCAATATAAACTTATTTTTATTAGAAAATTGTCCAAATAAAGTAAAACTCTTTAGACTTTAACTCTTAGACTTGTTTTTTCTTAAAACTTTGAGAGACAGAGAGAGAGAGAGAGAGAGACTGTACACAAGGAGGGGGAGGGGGAAAGGGAGAAGCAGACTCCCCATCGAAGAAGGAGCCCAACTTGGGGCTCGATCCCAGGACCCTGAGATCACGACCTGGGCGGAAGGCAGATGCTTAGCTGAGCGAGCCCCCCAGGCGCCCCTAGGCTTAATCTGAGTACATCAAAGTCTGCACCTGTGAGACGAAGCCCAATTCCTGAGCCTGCAGTTATGACCATAATTTTAGCACAGCATTCTGGAAAGAAAGGCAACACTCCTCTGTCATCTTTTACCAATTTTCTAGGCGATCTAGGCAGATGTTGGGAGGGCCCCCGATGCACGCAATCTGCTGCCGCCTCTTCCAGTCAGCCAGCTCTTCGTCCGTGAGAGTTTTCTGCACATACTCCATCGCGGACAACAGCCCCGCCAACTCACTCACGATGCTCTGGTTGGAAACCCAAACAAAGTCAGAACACATTTCCTCAGACCGTCGCTAACCACACTCTTTAGTCAATTCCAGAGAAGGAACTTAGTCGAAACCAGGCAAGCTCTGCCACGAGACGCCGCGAGCACGCAGGTGGAGGGGGCAGGCAGGGGAGGGGGTCCGATGCTCTTACGCGCCGCATCTGGTCCAGCGCGGTGAGCATCTGCTCCAGCTGCTGCATCTTCTGCCTGGTCACCGACTGGTTGTTTCCATTCAGATCCTGCATGTCTGCGGACGAAGGAAAACCCCCTTGACCCGCCGGGATCCTCGTATCCCGAACGACCGCGCTCCCGTAAGCGCCAGCGGCCCCTGCGCGCCACGTCCGCCCCCAGCCCGAAGCCGGAGCAGACGCCACACACGCAAGCCCGGAAACTCAGGCAACAAACTCACTTTCTACACTCAAGTTTAATGTCTCTAATAGTCACTTGCCTCCTTGACTCTTGAGGGTTTTGTAGTTGAAATCAAAGTCATCCTGGAGATTCTCCACCACTTTCATTTTCTGTTCTAGATCCTGTTTAAAACCAACAGACAAAACAAACCAAGCCAAAAGAGACAGAAGTGAACCAGATTTTCCTGGGAAGAGGGAAAAGAAAGTTTCTGAGAATTAAAATGAAGCCAAAACCTCAAAAAAGACACACGCAGGACCCACAGGCCACGTCCCCAAGGAAAGGCTTCCTGCCCATGACTTGCTTCACCTGTACTCGCTTCCGAACATCCTGGAGGTGCTGCTCCAGCATCTGCTGCTTCTCCGTCACCACAGCGGCTGTGGGGTGGTTGGCCTGGCCCCCTTGCTGCCACAGGAGGGAATCAACACACACGTGAATGCAGGAGACATGGGGAGATGTCCAGTCACCATCCCACCCACCGCCCTTCCTGTTTGGCTGAGGTGCTGCCGCCACTGGGAGAGGAAGGGAAACAGAGGCAGCGGGCCGGGCGTCATCAGCGTGGTGCACCCTGGGATCATGACCTGAGCCAAAAGCAACACCTAATCGAGTGAGCCACTCAGGTGCCCCTAAATAAATCTTAAAAAAAAAAAAAAAAAAAAAGCCACGGTGATCAAGACAGTGTATATTGACACAGGACTGAAGTATTAACCAATGGAACAGAACTGAGAGTCCAGGAGGGACATCACAGACCCAGTTTTCCAAACTAGAAATTCTCAGTCTCAAAGACAGACTTCACACTGAGTCACCAAATCCTCCTGGCTCTGTGCTCTGTAATCTCGCAAACAGATCTCCGGTTCTCCTGGCTCAGCTCAAGCCCCAACTATGGATCTCTTTGCCTCTCATCTCCCTCCTTTCCAATCTGTTGCCTACGCTGCTAGCAGGGGTCTCTGATATAGACCCAAACACGCCAGTTCCACAGGGACCATCTCTCCCTTTCCGACGGTCCCCAGCCAAGTCCACAGAACACAAACTTCCCCGAGAAGTTTAGGGAACGCAACCTCCACCCCTGATTTATTCTCTTCATCGGGGGACTGACTCATCTGATCGGTGAGATTAGGAGAAAGATTCTGCGCACACAGATCTTCGAAGAACCCAGCACTTCAGCTGGTGCCTCTCTCCTCCACCTCTGCCTTCCTGGGGCACACCCAGGGCAGGAGACAGGGCCTGGTTTCTAGAAGCAGTTCTGAAGGCCTCTCGCTCTGTGTTCAGCGGGTATTTGTCTCTGGTCTCCGAAGCTCCGTATGGATGGCTGGGGATGTGCCGTTCTGCAAACCCAACCTCTGCACCCCCAGATGGAACACGGGGTGGGCATCAGAAATCCCCAATGGTTACCTGCCCAAACCGTGTTTTCCAGTCTTGTTTCACCAACAATACAGCTGACGGTTTACTGTTTTCAACTGCCACATCTACTTCTAAATTGGTACTGCACTTAAAGGGGAACAGTGGGGTGCATTAGCACCCACAGAAGCCAGCCTCTAGCACCCTTGTAAAAACCTCCTGGCTCCTGCTGCTTCCAGGTGTACACACCTCAACCCAGCACAGACCCGTGCTTCACGCAATCCCATGACAAGTGAAGCCTCCCCTCCCTGTGTTTCAGTTACCCCAAACTACCCACCCTTCCCCACATACAGCACGCTCCCTACATGCTGTCCGCTTAGCCCGGCGTGCGCTCCCGCCCAAGCAGACCTGAACTCCTTCACCTCCAGACTCAGTGCACCCGTCGGCTCTCCTGTAAAACCGTATTCAACTTCTGTAGGCAACATTACTCACAACTTCCTCTATGTTTCTCTCACTCTGAGTGTTTGTACACCTATCATCCCAACTAGACTGAGAGCCCTGCTGGGCACGGCTCACATCTCCTCGTCTTCCTACCTCCTGGTGCTCGACCCATAAAAGACACTTAGGAATATGCCAGATGGTGTAAACAGAGAAAATAACAGGAAGGCCTGGGTTGAGGCTTCAAGTATCCCATCTGTGGTTCTAGATCAAGGGCTGCAAACTTTTCCTATAAAGGCCGGTGGTAACTATTGTTGGCTTTGTGGGTCATCTAGTGTCTGCTGGAAACACTCAGCCCCGTCACTGCAGCACGAAAGCAACCAGCGACAACGCGGACATAAAAGGGTGAGGCTGTGTTCCCCAAAATGTCATTTACCAAAACAGACAGAGCAGGCTGGGCTGGGGCCACGGGCACTGTTTGCCAACCCCGGATCTATAAAATTGGGAACATCCATAGGGCACCTACTACTCCCCTGCCTCTTGTGATAAACTTGGGAACCTCAACCCAAATGGGCTTATATCAAGTATTTTCATCCCATGGGACAGGATGAACAGATACAGAAAGGTTCTCCAGAACAGAAAACTCCAGTGAGGCAGGGGCGAGCGCTCTTTGCTAACCTCCCCGTCGCCAGTGTCTCAAACAGTGAGTGTTATTAGTGCCCCCTTGTCCATATCTGAGCACCTCAGTGCTCTGCTGAAGTTCTTCAGCGGCTTCTCATTTCTTACAGTCGTGGTGACGTATGATGTTGGTGACAGTGCTCATGACAGTGATCGTGACAGCAGCAGCAGAGAGCAGTTCGCATTTACTTCGCATGTATGTGTCGGGCACTGTTCTGAGCATTTTGCAGGCACGAATTAATGAAGTTCTGTGAAGCAGGTAGTATAATCACTCCCATGGGAGGCACGTTCCCACTGCCCGAGGTTACACGGCAAGGGGCAGAGCTATGAAGCTCAAACCCAGACAGTCTGGCCCCAGGACCCTTGTGGTAAACTGCTCTTCCAAAGCCCAGCTGCTGGGCATGACTAACTAAAGAGGTGTTCACAATATGGCCCTTGGCCTTTCCTTATCCAACCAGATGCTGAATTTTCCACAACTCCTCCCAACAATACATGTGTTCATGTTTTCCTGTCTGAACACGATCTTCTCTCTGCCTGGAGCGCTCTCTCATCAGGCTGGTGTATCGGTCATCAGCCTTAAGTCTTGGCTCAGACACAAGCTCGCTCTCTCTGCGATACTCTCCCCGACTTCCTCAGTTAGACTTAGATGTCCTTTCTTCTGCTACATCTTTGTCTTGTAAGAGAAAAAACTGTACACTTATGTTCATGGCAGTGTTATTCACAATAACCAAAAGGCGGACGCCGCCCAAGTGTCCCTCAACAGATGAATGCATCAGCAAAATGTGGTCCAAATACAGCGGAACATTATTCGGCTTTTGAAAGGCAGGAAATTCTGACACGTGTTACAACAAGGACGAACTGTAAGGAATTATGGTAAGTGAAGTGAGCCAGGCACAGAAACACAAACAGTGTATGAGTCCACTTCGATGAGGTCCCAAATTCACAGAGACAGAAAGGAGAGTGTGGTTGCCGGGGGCTGCAGTGAGACGGGAACGAAGAACTGTTGTTTAATGGGTATAGATTTTAGTTTTGTGAGGTGAAAAGAGTTCTGGAGATGGTTACACAACAGTGTAACTGAACTCAACACGACTGAACTGTACACTTAAAAATGGGTCAGATGGGGGCGTCTGGGTGGCTCAGGTCATGATCTGAGTCCTAGGATTGAGCCCCGCATTGGGCTCCCTGCTGCAAACTCTGCCTGCCGCTCCCCCTGCTTGTGCTCGCTCTCTCTCTCGCACCCTCTCTCATATAAATAAATAAAATCTTTAAAAAAAAGAAAAAGGTTCAGATGGTGAATTTTATGTTGCGTGTATTTTACCACAATTTTTTTTTAAAGTGGGGAGGGGTAAGAAAAAGTCTCTGATTATAGTAAAGAAAATAAAACCCCCTCAGAGAAAGGAAAAAAAAAAGTCTCCTCTAACCAACCACTACGATGAGTCGGTATATAACCTTCCAGACATTTTATCATGCATACCAATAATATATGCATATTGTATACCAGTGTTTTTACTATTATGAATCAGATCTTTTCTTCTCTGACATTTTCTAACAGGTTATTGTTGCTATGTATAAGAGAACTATATAAGAGTCTTAAAGTATTTATCTTGAATGCAGTCATCTTTCTGAACTCTTGTTGGTGCCAATAGTTTTTTTTTAAATTATTTCTCTTGGATCTTATAGGAAGACCTATCTATCTATAAATACTGACAATTTTGTCTCTAGCTTTCCAACATGTATACCCCCATTCCTTTTTCTGTCTTATTGTATTGGCTGGATCCTTCACAAAAATATCAATGGAAGGATGCACCCTCAATCTTGTAACCTTTTTTTTTTAAAGACGTATTTACTTTAGAGTGAGAGACAGCGACACAGACAGCGCGGGGACAGACAGACAGAATCTTCAAGCAGACTCCTTGTGGAGCAGGGAGCCCAACACTGGCTCCATCTCTCAACCCGTAAGTCATAACGGAGCAGGAACCAACGGTCAGACACTTAACTGACTGAGCCACCCACGTGCCTCTTGTAACAGTTTTTAATGAGAACAGTTTAGTATTTAGCGTTTTACCATTGTGCATACTGTTCCATTTGGTTTCTAGCAAATACTCTTTATTGTATTAAGAAGGCTCTGACAAATATTCTTTACTGTGTTGGGAAATTATTTTTATCCAGAAGGGACACTAAATTTTGGTGTCTAACAAAAATATGGTTTTTCTTATTTAATTTACTAATTTAATGAATTACATTAATAGAATTCCTAATGCTGAGCCATTCTTGCATTCTGAGAATCTAAGCCATGCTTAGTACACTGAGCAGGATACCAAACTCCTAACCATTTCCTTTACTTACACTGTCTTTTTAAGGTTTCGATATTAGGATTATTTCAGCTTCATAAAATAAGCTGGAAACATCTCCTTTATTTCTATACTTTGGAAGAGTTTAAATGGTAAGAGAACAATCGATTCCACGGAAGTTTGTTAAAACATTTAAACCATCAGGTCTATTGGCTTTTTGGTGGGCTAGGGAGTATATACTCTTTTGAAGTCTTTTTCAATATATTTCTATGGTCATTGATCTATTTAAGTTTTCTTCTTCTTTTTTTTTTTTTTTAAGATTTTATTTATTTATCTGACAGAGATAGAGACAGCCAGTGAGAGAGGGAACACAAGCAGGGGGAGTGGGAGAGGAAGAAGCAGGCTCATAGCGGAGGAGCCTGATGTGGGGCTCGATCCCAGAACGCCGGGATCATGCCCTGAGCCGAAGGCAGACGCTTAACCGCTGTGCCACCCAGGCGCCCCTAAGTTTTCTTCTTTTTTAAATATATTTTAAATTTGTATTTTATTGCATTACGAAGTTGTTTGATTTTTCCATTTCTCCCAGACCACAACCTCCTCTAAAGCAGAGGGTCATAACTAGCCTAACACAGCAGGATATGTACACACATACACACATAATAGATTAGATGCTGTAGATATTCGAGATGTTCTAGACAGATAATGTATTAGATGTTCTAGGTATATATGTATTACATGTTCTAGATAGATACGTTTATTATGTGGCAGTGTAAGTGATAGGTCTTTCATATATCAATCTAAGTGATGAGACCAGCAGCGTGGAACTGTTCCTCAATGGGCCAATTAGTGTCATGTTATCTCCATTCCCTAAGCTAACTGTATCTCTAGCTCTAGTGAGTGTATTCGCAAACTTAACCACAAAAGAGAAATGCATATGAACCCGAATGACTCAATCCCAAAGCATCTCCGAGGTGGCAACCAAGAACAGTACATTATCATTTCCCGCTGGTGCAAATGTGAACTGTTACAGCCTCTGGGGAAAGGAACCTAGATCTATAAAAGTAAAATATATAAACCCTTTGACCTAGGGCTTCCATGCCTGGAAATCTATCATAGAGAAATCAAAGCACAAATATATAAAGCTGTAAAGGGAGACACTGCAGGAGTGTTTATAAGGAGGGAAAAAAACAACCCAGAATGAAGCAAATGTCTATGGAAGAGAGAATAACTGAATAAAGTACAGCAAATCTACACTACGGAGTATGATGCAGCAAATAAAATGAGTTAGCTCTATTCTAATGGACCTAGAACGATTTAGATGATATAATAGTAAATGAGAAAAGAAAGATTCAGAGAAGTAAACCCATTCAAATATGATGTGTGTTTGTGTGTGTGTGTGTGTGTGTGTGTGTGTGTGTGTGTGTATTTTCTGTAGTTTATGAGTCTGGAGAAAGGTATGGAAGGATATACACCAGACTATTAATGTTGGTTTCCTGGGAAGGGATAATAAAGAGAGGGAGTAACATTTCAGATTTTTGTAAAACCTTCTTCCTTATACTATTGTGTCAATTTTAATTTTTTTTTAAAGGAGAGTGCATTATGTACTCAAGGGGAAAAAACCAATCATTTGTATTGTTTAAAAGAAAAAAAAAAACAACAAAAACATCCACTTCTACCATGGACGTTGGCGCACGCCCTAGACTGTGTAAGAGCAAGCACATCTCTGGACACAAGAAGGAAAGCGTGTCTTCAGTGGTGCTTTGTTTCTTCCCACGTCTCACCTGGGCTGCAGTGGCTGCAGTCTGGAGCAGGCGGGACTCTTCCCATAGGCACCGGGCCACGATTCGGGCAATCTCCATTGGCTTCTCCAGATATCTGCTCTGTAAGTAGGGGAGAGAGAATGAAAAGTAGCAGGAGACTAAGGAGATGTGGACCCAGAGTATTACATCTACTGCACGCAACAATAAAACGAGGGCCTCAGAGCCTGGCTGCCACCAGCGGGAGATGAGGGGGAGAACAGAAAAAAGGCAGTCACAACGGGCTGCACTTCTGTGACAGAAGACACATCAGTTTGCGTCTTTGGACAGTATGTTATCCTGGTCTTTAGTGGAGGTGAGTATCCAATTACGGTCAAACATTTAACATTTAAAAATAAGTCCTCTGGGGGGTCTGGTGGCTCAGTCGGTTGGGCGTCTGACTCTTGATTTCGGCTTAGGTCATGATCTCAGGGTCGTGAGATCAAGTCCCAAGTCAGGCTCTGTGCTGGGGGTGGAACCTGCTTATTATTCTCTCTCTCTCCCTCTGTCCCTTCCACTCCCCTTTAGAAAGAAAGAAAGAAAGAAAGAAAGAAAGAAAGAAAGAAAGAAAGAAAGAAAGAAAGAAAGAGTCATATTCCTATGAAACCACTAGTTTTGATCAGTTATTAACATGCTACTGTAATATGATTAATGTAACAATAAGGTGATTACTCCAACCGACAAAAGAAGTGGATTTCAGATAATGACGCTCAAGGGTGGGTATACAGAGGTTTGAGGAAGAGCTAATAATCTCTCCTTTGACTTAAACTCCAAGATAGGATCGCATTACCTAGACAAATGAGAAAAGAAATACTTCCTGGATAGAAAGCTAACGCCCTACTCTGCGGGGTCAGTTTCTCATCACACCTGAAGGAACTGCTTGATCCTTCGCAGATTGTGCTGATAGAGAACATTTGACTCCTGTAGGAAGCGGCTGTACTGCTGGTCAATCTCACCCAAGAGATTATGAAACACCAAAGTCGCATGTGATTCTTTGCTGGCCGCATATGCCCTAGGAAAAGGAAGAAGGATACAGAACGATTCTGAAACCGACACACAGCCGAACACGCGCACAAGCGTGCACACACACACGCACAGAAATCACCGTCAAGGAGGGAAGAAAACAAGACAAACCCGATGCTTTAACCCACCCATCACTTTAGATTCACCTTGCTCAGCAACAAGAAATATCATGGATTCAATGATTATTAACAATTATTCCAGACACTATCAGCCACTGCCACAGTCTATACTTACAAAATATTCAAGTGATGCAGACAAATATGCTGTTTTGCTTTTAAATTCTCAGTCAGTTCTGCAGTCAGATTGTTAGTAGCAAATAAGCAAACCCAGGCTGGGATGGCCCATCTCCATCATCTCTGACTCGCCTCTCTGGCCCCTCACCAAATTCTAGAAAAACTAGGTCATAGGCCCAAATTAAATGAAAATTAATAGGTGAATCTGAACACATTAAAATAAAGGAGAAAAAAGGGGAGCCTGGGTGGCTCAGTCAGTTAAGTGTCCGGCTCTTGGTTTCGGCTCAGGTCATGATCCCAGGGTTTTGAGACCGAGCCCCGTGTCAGTTCCACACTGGGCGTGGAGCCTGCTTCTGATTCTTTCTCTCCCTCTCCCTCTGCCCCATCCCTGCTCTCTCTCTAAAAAAGGGGAAAAAACAAAGGAAATAGTCCTTGGAATTCTGGGCCATTATCTCCTCTATGAACGAGTCCATTTCTCTTACAGTGAGTCTCCTTTCTTTAATTAAAGGGGAATCAGAATTACTGTCCCAAATCTTTACCCATGAATGAACTCTCACTGAGATTTAAAAAAAAAATAATTTGTAGTACATCCCTGGAGTGTCAGAACCCACAGAGGATCTCGCCGAGGAAGCGAGATCCAAATCAGCCTTCACATCACCTACCACCAAGCAGGCTGCTTCGAGGCGCCAAAAGACAGCTGCCCGCACATGCGTCTAACGCAGAAAATAAAGTTTAACATACTTTTTACGAGACTGAGAGTACCTCTTTATCTCCTGATCTCTTTCACCCCATCACCTATACCCGTAAGTGTTTTGATGAAATAGCACAGCGTTAAGCTAGAACAGGTTATATCTTGACTCAAACCCAAACCTGACACTTGGGGGAGTTTCTCAGGAAGGACTTACCAATCTTGACTCTCAATCCAAGGGGCCAGAAACTGCCGCAGCTCCATCGGGAAGCTGTCACTGTACAGCTGATGAAGCTGCTCCAGGTACCGTGTGTCGAGCTGCTGGAGCTGATTCCATTGGGCCATCCTGGAGCAATCAGGGGTCCCAACTGTAAACCAAAGCGGCCAAGCCTCAGTAGGAGCAAACAACGTAGAAACACCCCATCGACCCCACACAGGCTCATCAGGTCTGTGATTAGGGATAAAAGATGCTTTGGACAGGAACCCGCCTGTTTCTCCCAGTTGACAACAATACAGACACATCCACAGTCTCTGCGTCTGCAAGCACATTCCAGCTTCTCCTACACCGGGATGCCAATGCGGGCAGAGCATCTGCCAAGTTCCAGAACCCATTATCTACCACACGTATGTGAAGTCGAAAAATAACTTGACTTCCAGATTCCCACTTCCTCATCTATAAAACAGAGAACATCATTCCCACCTCTCATGGCTGCTGAGAAATTTCTAAAGAACGCAGCATGGTACGTGGCATACAACAGATGCTTGACACATGTCAGCTCCTTTCTTTCCACCCTACCCTCTTTTTCAGAGGGTGAACTGGAAGGTGTAGACAACAAACCTAAAGTAAGACCAAAATGTGGGATGTGGCTGTTAAGGGAAGACAGAGCTAATTCTAAGAATACAAGCTTAAAAGTATAAGCAAGGACCTGCCTGGGCTTCTCCCACTCAATAAAAAGCAATTTTGCTTTTAAAAGTTCTCAGTTGGGGATGAGAAAGAAGAGAAGCTAAATACAGTCATACGAGTTGTCCCCAAGCTCACCAATACCTCCAGAGAAACGCTCAGGTATGAGAAACCAGCCCGGTTTCTCTGATCACCTTTCTTCCTCTTTCTAAATAACTTGGGTCACAGAAATATCAATACAGACCAAGCAGTCTTTTTTTTTTTTTAAGATTTTTTTTTTAATTTATTCAGCAGAGATAGAGACAGCCAGCGAGAGAGGGAACACAAGCAGGGGGAGTGGGAGAGGAAGAAGCAGGCTCACAGCAGAAGAGCCTGATGTGGGGCTCGATCCCACAACGCCGGGATCACGCCCTGAGCCGAAGGCAGACGCTTAACCGCTGTACCACCCGGGCGCCCCTAGACCAAGCAGTCTTAAGAAGTTGTCAAAATAACTAAGAGTAAGAGCCAAGAGTAACAGAGTAATAGTAATAACTAATACATGTACCAATCAAAGTATCCAGAGATGATTCTCTTGGATTGTGAGAACACTGAATGCAAGACTGAATGCACACATTATCCAGAGTTCTTGATTTATTTCTCAGAGAAGGTGCAAGGAAGCACCCTCATAACTGCTCCTTTCATAAAAATTATGGAGCAAACTGGTGACAAAACCAGCAGGTCTTCTGTTCTCAAAGCGGCACGAGTCATGGTGGCCAAGTGGCTCAGGATCAGGTTTTCGTACAGAACCCCGGGCTGCAGTTCTCCCTCGTCCTCTGCGGGGACACACACAGAATACCCTGCCTGCCACTGTGAAGGTGCCATCACACGTCCAGGAGAGCACAGGCCGTCTCTCCCGACCGTCTTTTACACCGAACCACGAACAATCGAAGGCAGCACTATCCAACAGAGATGTAATGCAAGCCACATATGGAACCTTAAATTTTCAAGCAGCCATATTAAAAAAAAAAAACTAAAAAGAAACAAGTAAATTAATTTTAATGATATATTTTATCTCACTCAATGTATCTAAAAATAGGGCACCTGGCTGGCTCTGTCAGTAGAGCATGCAAATTCTTGATCTCGGGTTCATGAGTTCAAGCCCCACAGTGGGCATAGAGCTTACTTTAAAAGATAATAATGAAATAAAGTTTAAAATACTTTAATATATATATATATATATATATATATATATACATATATGTGTGTGTGTGTGTGTGTATATAAAATGTTATCACCTCAACATGTAACTGCACAAAAATTAGTGAGATATTTTACATTCTTCTTTTGGTACCAAATTCTCCAAATCCAATGTGCACTTTTACACTTACAGCACAGAGCTGAGGTATTTCCCTCCTTGTGGGCTTAAATTGCACTGGTGAGAAAGTTCAATAAAGTTGGGCGCCTAGTTGGCTCAGTCGTTTAAGCGCCTGCCTTCGCCTCAGGTCATGATCTCGGGGTCCTGGGACAGAGTCCCACATGGGGCTCCCTGCTCAGCAGGGAGTCCGCTTCTCCCTCTGCCCCTCCCCGGGCTCATGTACACCCTCTCTCTCTCTCTCTCAAATAAATAAAATCTTTTTTTAAAAAAGAAAAAGTTTAATAAAGCACAGAAATGAGAATGTCAGAATGAGGTATTTGGCCCCATCAGACCCATGTTTCCATAAATAAACTAAACCTTCCAACAACATTAGAGGTGGTGCTTGGGATTTTTTTAAAACAGTGCCTTCCTTCCTCTTAGGCACCTCCCAAACATTTTCAGCTACCACACCTTTGCTGTTGCCCCTGTCCTCACTACCCCCAAGGCCAGCCTGTCCCAGGACAGATGCTGCTTGGGCAGTGGTGCGTGTATACTAAACACTGGCCAGAATGAAAGCAGTAGCCGAGGCATTATAATCATGGTGTGGATTACCCTCAAGAAGAAACCAGAGGCTGGGACGCCTGGGTGGCTCAGCTGGTTGGGCGTCTGCCTTCAGCTTGGGTCATGATCCCAGGCTCCTCGGATCCAGTCCTGCATCAGGCTCCTTGCTCAGCGGGGAGCCTGCTTCTTCCTCTCCCTCTGCCTGCTGCTCCCTCTGCTTGTGCTCTCTCTCTCTCTCTGACATATAAATAAATAAAATCTTTTAAAAAATCAAAGGCCACTAGAACTCTTACAATATGCACATTAGGGCCAAGTTAAAATCTGCCTCAAGGCTAGAAGTATGAAGATCCGCCTTACGTTTCTTAGGATGTGATTTGCATAGAAATCTATATAACATGTCAATATATATAGATGCTATTGTGTACAAATGTGCCCAAACTCTAGACCTACATAATTCAACATGGTAGTCACTAGCCACATGTGACTACCAAGCGCTTGAAATATGGCTGGTTCAAACTGAGACATGCCGGAAGTGTGAAGTATACACTGGATTTTGAAGACTTAGCGTGCGTGCGCGCGCACACACACACACACAAAGAATGTAAAATATCTCATTAACATTGAAATGATGATATCTTAGACATATTGAGTTTCAATTCTTTTTTTTTTTTAATATTTATTTATTTATTTATTTGACAGAGAGAGACAGCCAGCGAGAGAGGGACACAAGCAGGGGGAGTGGGAGAGGAAGAAGCAGGTTCCTAGCAGAGGAGCCTGATGTGGGGCTCGATGCGGGAACGCCAGGATCACGCCCTGAGCCGAAGGCGGACGCTTAACGACTGCGCCACCCAGGCGCCCCTGAATTTCAATTCTTTTTACTTCTTCTAATGTGGCTACTAGAAAATTTAATATTACGTGTGTAACTTGTTTTCTGTTTTTTTCAGACACTGCCTCTCTTATGTAACCAAAAAGCTACGGTTCTCCTAATAAAGGAATTAAAGAAATAGATACCCACTTTTTTATTTTTAAGTACACTCTCTACCCGCAACGTGGGGCTCAAACTCACAACTCCAAGATCAAGAGTCACGTGCTCCACCAACTGAGCCGGCCAGGCGCTCCTAGACACCTACTTTCCATAGTAAAGTCTAGTGTTATAAATTAATTTTAAAAATAGACTAATTATTTAATTGCTTATCTTGGATACAAATGTAGAGCCATTACAATCTACTCCCTGAAGTTCCATGCTAGAACCATAAAATAGGGGTGCCTGGGTGGCTCAGTCGGTTAAGCGTCTGCCTTTGGCTCAGGGCATGATCCCGGTGTTCTGGGATCGAGCCCCACATCAGGCTCCTCCGCTATGAGCCTGCTTCTTCCTCTCCCACTCCCCCTGCTTGCGTTCCCTCTCTCACTGGCTGTCTCTCTCTCTGTCAAATAAATAAATAAAATCTTTAAAAAAAAAAAAAAGAACCATAAAATAACATCCCACTACACCTGCTCACCTAGGGATGAACATTGGGGTCAAACACGAATATATGCATTTTCAAACCATTAAAAAAATTACACGTTGTTGAAAACTGTCTAATTCATTTCTAGTCCATAACTCAGAGGGGTTTTTCACTGTTGTAGTTTAGGTTTTAGCGGGGGGGACAACACAAAGGGGATAGTAAGTAGTCCAATAATTTTGTCATTTCTTAAACCAGAAACCAGTTACTAGTTTTCTTCCGTAAAATTAAAGAACCAAAAATGACTGGCATTATGCTCTACTTCTTAGTCTAATCATTGTAGGTAACACTGTAATAGCTATCCTGTATTTTAAAGAAATCACTGCATATTAAACCCAAAAAGCAGACAGCATTTTCAAGGAGAACGTGAGCAGCGTCAAATAGTGACGATTTCCTTACAGGCTGCTTAGCTACAAACCATATGTAACTAACAGCAGTCAAAGGGCAATCAGCCCAAATGCTCTTCATAAAGACTGCATATCCTTAGGGGATCACTAGCCAAATTGTCTAGGAAAACCTTTGCCAACTAGCTTGTGGCCACTGTTTTACCGGAAAAAGTTTTACAAGAGCCTCCCTTATTTCACAATCTCAATTCTGTTTTTTCCAATTACAAGTTAATCTAAAGGACTCCACTCAAGTTCTAACTAAAGTATTTCTTCTCTACAGAATAATGCTAAGCCTGTGATTTAATAACCACTTTCACTGAACCGCAGGACACAGAAAATGATTTGCACAATTTGAATGCCAAGTACCATTCTGGGTGCACAGGAGAGAAATGAATGCGTTCTACGGAGGGGCTGGCTTGAGGCATGACGTCGGGCTTAATTCTCCCCACAGGTGAGCGCTAAGTTTAGGTTAGCGAACAGCAGATGGTAGCATATAAAGGCAGGATAAGTGCGATCCTGTTTTTTACAACTTTAGAGAAAAGAAAAATAAAAATGAAACAGCAAGTCACCAAAGACTTTCCGGACTTTTCAAAACAGAAATTTCTCAACCCCTTGGGGATAACTTACCAACAAGTCATAAAGCAAACAGCTATTGTCTGATGGGGAACTTATTACTGTAAAGATCACTAAAAAGTTTGTCCACAGTCACAGGTTTCATTTATATAGTGCATTCTAAGGAAACCGAGAGATGTGTCGAGAAACACAAATCGGGACGCCTTAGAAAAGGGATTCATTACATCATTTCATAAAACTTCATTTTAAATTAAGATTTATGTTTCACATCCACGCACTAGTGGATTTACGACAGGCGCGATGGAGCGAGGGCCAAAGTGGGGAGGGAGACGAAAACCCCAGCACGTACAACAATCCAGAACAGAAAGTGATTTAAAGATAATTTCTGTTCCACCTTATCACATGATTCTCCTTTGGGTGTTAGTCATACTTTGTGTTAGAAATACCTATATTATAAATAAAGCATAGCCATATTTTACCTGTTGCCTCTACTAAGCCCCTCTTTGCTGTCAGGAAAGGCCCAGTGACTAAGGCAACCAAAGTATAAAGTAACAGAAATCTTTTTTTTTTCACATTTTACTAATATTTTTACTGAAGTACCATTGACATATAATGTTGAGTTAGTTTCAGGTGTACAACTTAGTGATTCGACAAGTCTATGCTATGCTATGCTCACAAGTGTAGCTACCGTCTAACAAATATTCTTGCACTAATTTCTATAGAAATTAGTCCTTTTAAGAAGGTATTTTTTAAATTTTTTAAGAAGATTTTATTCATTCATTTGACACAGAGAGATAGCGAGACAGGGAACACAAGTACAGAGAGCTTGGGACGGAGAAGCAGGCTCCCTACTGAGCAGGGAGCCCAACGTGGGGCTCGATCCTAGGACCCATGAGATCATGACATGAGCAGAAAGCAAGAGTCAGACACTTAACTGACTTAGCCACCCAGGCACCCCTTTAAGAAGATATTTTTAAAGATGATGAAAGTAATAATGTTCATTACAGAAAGTTTGGAAAAATATGAAAAAAACCCAAAAGATAAAATCATCCATATCCTACCATCCTACTCTCCAGAACCACAACTGACAAGTTCATGTAATTCCTTTTAATCTATCTCAGAGTGTGTATGTGTTTTATCTCTTTTAAAATGTTAGGGTTGCCTGGCTGGCTCAGTCAGTAGAGAGCATGCAACTCTTGATCTTGGGGTTGTGAGTTCAAGACTCACTCTGGGTGTAGAGATTACTTAAAAATTTTTTAAAAATCTTAAAACGTTGGGATCATAGTAATTTTACAGCTTTATATTCTCTTTTAAAGCCTAATATATAGGGGCACCTGGGTGGCTCAGTTGGTTAAGCGTCTGCCTTTGGCTTAGGTCAAGATCCCAGGGTCCTGGGATCAAGTCCTGCATACAGTTCCCTACTCAGCAGCAAGTTTACTTCTCCCTCTGCCCCCCCACCCCCACCCCCACCCCCCCGCTCATTCATGTGCGCTCACAGTCTCTCTCAAATCTTTTTTTTTTTATAGATTTTATTTATTTATTCGACAGAGATAGAGACAGCCAGCGAGAGAGGGAACACAAGCAGGGGGAGTGGGAGAGGAAGAAGCGGGCTCCCAGCAGAGAAGCCTGATGTGGGGCTCGATCCCAGAACGCCGGGATCACGCCCTGAGCCGAAGGCAGACGCTTAACCGCTGCGCCACCCAGGCGCCCCTCTCTCAAATCTTTTTTAACAAAAGGCTTAATATATAGTAAACACTTTTCTCTGAAGATACTTTTGTTCCCTGCAAAACAGCTATGTGGTTTGATTCTATCAGTGTTTTCAATCTAATCCTGCTAATCTCATCAAAGGCTACAAAATTATTTAGATTTGCAAGCTCCAATTTATTTATCCTCATCATACCACATTCTAAAATAATCTGAGGTAGCTGCGAACTCCATAAAGTAAATTAGGGAGGAGAAAAAAATGAGAAAAGTAAAAGGCAATTAATGCTAGACAGGCACTCAACCTTCATGAAATTTTCATTATAGGATAAAAGGTGTAATGAACAGCAGGGAGCCCATATTTAAATATTACAGTTTTAAGTATTTAACCATTGATAATTTTTTAAAAGATTTTATTTATTTATTTATATGAGAGAGAGAGAGAAAGAGCATGAATGGTAGGGCAAAGGGAGAAGGAGAAGCAGACTCCTTGCTGAGCAGGAAGCCAAACACGGGGCTCGATACCAGGACCTGGAGATCATGACCTGAGCCGAAGGCAGACAGTTAACCGACTATGCCACCCAGGTGCCCCTAACCACTGATAATTTAACTATTCATACTTACCTTAGACATTAAGACTCTGGAATTTCAAATTAGAAAAAGATAATTCAAAATAAGTATGCCTGGGGGAGCCTGAGTGGCTCAGCTGGTTAAGTGTCTGAGTCTTGCTTTTGGTTCAGGTCATGATCTCAGAGTTGTGAGATCAAGCCCTGCGTGGGGCTCCACACTGGGCATGGAGCCTGCTTAAAATTCTTTCTCTCTGCGCCTCTCCCCCAAGTGCACACTCTCTCTCTCTCTTTTTAAAAAAAAAAAAGTATGCTTGTATAGTAAACATAATTTTATTGCTTACAAATCCAAATAGTACTTTTATAAGGTTTAAGACCAGGTGTTTGCCTTTATAATATGAAATTTATATATAAATCTAATTTTGATTTCCTAAGAAGAGAAAATATTAACAGTTGAGCACCCAATCCAACTATAGTTATGTAATATTCAAATATATTTAATTACAAATATATTTAACTACAAATAATTACAAATAATATTCAAATATACTTAATTACAAATAATAGGATTTCTGACTTTACAGTCAGAAACCAACTCTTCCTTGTAAAAATGGACATAGAGATATAAGGGAATGTGAATTATAGCTCCCTACTAATATGGCAAAACTGAATATATGGACAGAGTACTAAATTACTGGGGAGCAGAGCTCAGAGAAGTGAGGGAAAGGGCAGTTTTTAAAAGATTTTATTTATTTTATTTGAGAGAAAGCGTGTGAGTGAGATAGAGAGCAGGAGCAAGGGGGAGAGGGAGAAGCAGACTCCCCACTGAACAGGGAGCCTGATGTAGGGCTCGAGCAGGGGGGAGAGGGAGAGGGAGAAGCAGACTCCCCACTGAACAAGGAGCCTGATGTAGGGCTCCATCCCAGGACCCCGAGATCATGACCTGAGCCGAAGACAGACACTTAACTGACTGAGCCACCCAGCTCCGACAATTTTTAACGCAACTCTGGAACATTCTCAACCCAAAAGTCTATTATCCCTCACTCCTCTATCTCACTTTAACTCTTGGTAGAGTTAAAGAATCTTGTGCCAAGGGGCGCCTGGGTGGCACAGCGGTTAAGCGTCTGCCTTCGGCTCAGGGAGTGATCCCAGCATTATGGGATCGAGCCCCACATCAGGCTCCTCCGCTAGGAGCCTACTTCTTCCTCTCCCACTCCCCCTGCTTGTGTTCCCTCTCTCGCTAGCTATCTCCATCTCTGTCAACTAAATAAATAAAATCTTAAAAAAAAAAAAAAAAAGAATCTTGTGCCAAGCACCTTATTTTTTCTATTCTAAATCCTAACATACTGCAAGGTCTTAGCACTAGCAGTACCTTCTTATAGCTATCTAACCTATATCCAGAAACACAGAGAATAAATGTATCAGATTCACAGTTAACTCTAAGAGATGAATAGTGCCAGGAATGTGAACAGCGAAAAGGAAAAAGATCTAGGGCTCTGACCCATGAAAAACAATCAAAATCTTAAAAACAATGGGGCACCTAGGTGGCTTATAGTTAAGCATCTGACTCCTGATCTCAGCTCAGGTCTTGAGCTCAGGGTCATGAGTTCAAGCCCTACATTGAGCTCCACACCGGGCCTGGAGCCTACTTAAAAAAAAAAAAAGTCTTAAAAACAAAATTACAAGAACTACTCAGAATCTAGTACTCCTTCAGTTATCCAAAAGGATTCAGTGAACTATGAAGTGCCAATGTCTCCAGTTATGTCAAATCTAATAGTGTCAAGGAATTTAAAAAAAAAATGATGCATTCCCAGGGCACCTGGGTGGCTCAGTTGGTTAAGCATCTGACTCTTGATTTCAGCTCAGGTCATGATCTCACGGTTGTGGGGTTGAGTCTGGCACTGGGCTCCTTGCTTGGGATTCTCTCTCTCCCTCTGCCTCTGCCCCTCCTCCTGCTCGTGCTTGCATGCTTGCACTCTCTCTCTCTCTCTCAAAATAAATAAATAAAATCTTTTAAAAATTGATGTATTCTCCATACTTGATTTGGTATAGGTACCATATTTGATCACAAATATTTCAGATTAAAGGAGCAACAATATAAACATAATTCTTTCTAAACTGAAAGTAACACAAGTAGACGTGCTTTGTCAATTACTGAGTGTGCAGCTTATGGTTAAAACTGCTTGAGAACAGGTCTGAGCTCGAGATAAAAACCACAAAACAGACCAAATTGGTGTGTCACGTGGCCTCCCCATTTTGTGACACTTCCACTCGCCTGACCAGACACCCTCCACCGAAGCAGGGTGGTGTGAGGCCAAGGACACGGGAGAGACTTTGACACGGAAGGGCCTGGGCCCAAACCCTGCCTGCCATTTATTAGCTATTTCTTTCAAGGACATTACTTGACTACTGAACAGGCTTTTTCTTCAGTAAAATGGGGAAGTATCACTGTTTCCAGACTGTTGTAAAAGTTAATAATAATAATAATAATAATAATAATAATAATAATGGATGTAGGGCATCTCGGGAGGGAGTTTGTAATGCTGTGATTTAGTGTATATATGTAAAGGGAAGAGAGAAGAACAGGGGGGTTGGGTGGCACTCTGATCAAGTATCTTCCATACGCAGTTCACCTAAGGATAGCTCCAGGTCCTAAAAAGACTAAAGGTGAAAACACTAAGTGATACCCAAATGAAAGAAAAAGAAAGTAAGAACCTTGGTTTAAGAGCAGATCAAATAACTAATGATTATCACTAATATTTATATAGCACTTACTATGTTCCAGGCACTGTTTTAGGCACTTGACATATTGATTCATTCCATCCTCACAACAACCCTATGAGATAGATACATTTTTATCCCCGTTTTATACTGTGGGAACCTAAGTACAGAATTTTAAGTGATTCACCCAAGGTCATCAGGTAGTAACGTCATGGAGCTATAGAATCATAATCCAAACAGTTGGTTTTCAGAATTCTTGCTCTTAACCGTTAGGCTAGAGTGGGAATTTTCATTGATTTTTAAGGAACCCATGAGTCAATCATGACATCAAGCCAATATGATCTTATGGGGTTTTTTGTTTGTTTGTTTTATTTTAATAAGCTCTCTGTCCAACATGGGGCTTGAACTCACGACCCCGAGATCAGGAGTCACGTGCTCTACCAACTGAGTCAGTCAGATGCCCCAATCTTACGGCATTTTAGACAGCCACATACAGCGTTTGAATTAAAGAATCTATCCATCCCACTGTAACTAGGCCCCCATCTAGAATGAATCTCTGACTGTATCACAATTTAAATGTTGCAACTAAAAAAAACAAACATATTCAGGGATGGGTAATCAGGGTGTGAGGAGTCTGAGAACTTGAACATTTTGCCCAGCAAGAAGGCTTGGGGAACAGGAAGTGTGGTTAGGAGAGGGGAAGATAATTACAGAAGAGCGGCTCTTCAAATACGTGGAGGGCGAAACACTCCAGAATCAATCTGCTTCCCCATAAGACCTACCCCTGATTCTGCCCTCTGGAGTATTCCCTCTGCATGCAGAGGTACCCCAGCCTGCTGCAGACCAGAAATCCAAGAGCAATTTTTTTTTCTTTGAAGGTAGAGATGCCTGGGACACCAAACCAGATTTGTCAAATCAGAATTGGGGAGGGAGGGACCCATGTTTCAATATTTAAAACCCCCTTGGACGATGCTGTGTAGGCAGACTGAGGACCCCCGAATGAGAGCAGAGGTCAGGATCTGGATCATCAGGAGCACCTGAGGGGCTTTCAGAAGCCAGGTGTCGGTCCTTACTCCTGACATCCTGAGTGATAATCTCCAGGGATGGGGTCCCGGCAGGTGTAATGAAGCACGACGCTGCAATGACTGTGTAAAACTATGGCATGAGACGAGGTTGGAGAAGGCTCCCATGTCAGCCATACTAATAGGAACTCTTGACCAGGGATAACAAGGCAGTCTGAACAAAGTTTTCAGCAGACTGGTGACAATCTGATTTACATTCCAGAAAGGTCCCTCAGGCAGCAATCATCAAGGTGAGATCTGGCGGTGGCCGGAAGCTGGGTAGCAGCCCCACAGCTGTTCTGAGGTGGACATCCTCCAGAGAGATTAAAGAGGGAGCTGGGTTGGGGCTTGGTGACTGTCTGAAGGGCAAAGGGGACTCAGACAAAGGGAGGAGTGAGGAACCACCTCCCCGGCTCCTGTTGTGTTTGGTGTTCAAACGGAGGTTAAATGTTCGTTCGCCCTGAGACATGTGGCAGCAGTGACCCCGACACTGGGAGAGCCCCTGGGCTGGCTGGCTGGCTGGCCTCCAGAGACTATTCAGTCCGTAAATCACGATCGGGCTCCATTCCCTCAAGACAGGAAGGTTGCTGTGACCCAGGAATAAAGGCTGCAGCGGAAGTAGCGAGCGATATTTAACACGGGCCCGGGGCTTGCATGCCACCTGTCAAACTTGCCCGCCACCCCCGCCACCCCCGCCCCCAGCAAAGGAGTCAAAGGGAAAAGAGAACCAGCCAGAAAGCTCAGAACCAAATACACACGGGGCATGACAAGAGCCCTTCATGGTCTCCCCACATCTGCCTGCTTCCCGCCGGTGCACTTCCCATGGTTTGAGCAGAGAGCCCTTTCTAGGACACGGTCCTGATGCGGCTGCAACTCCCCCGCTTAAGACCCCTCTGATGACCCTGCACTGTTCTTAGGCTGAAAATCAAAATATGTAAAATCAAGGCAGAATAGTGCTGCGCCTCAGGCATGGGTCCAGGTGCCCCCACTGAGGTGTTGGGGGGCGAGTGCCTGCCGGCCAGTGAGCCTCTCTGTGCCTCAGTTGCCCCACCTGTGAAAAAGGGCAGAAAACAGGACTTACCTCATAGGGTCACCGTAGGAACTAAATGAGTCAATGTACACGAAGGACTTCAGATGCAGCCGGAGTGCAGTACGTCCTAAGTGTTTGTGAGTGTCACTAATGTGGCAAACGGCCTGGTGAGCCCTGCCTTTCCTGCCCCAGCTGGTACCAGCCTGCTGGCCGAGCGCCCGGCACTCACTCTGCTCTTCCTCCCGCTGCTCAAACACACCAAGGCCTCCCTCCCAGGGTCCTCCTTCTAACGCCATTCCCTCAGCAGCGCTGGGCACCGGGACTCCATAACCTGCACTTGTGACCGCTCGGCTGGATGTCAGCTCCACGAGGGCAGGAAGAGCTGTCCTTGGCTGTCGCTCAGTAGCGAGTTCTCCTCCTTACCCCCCGGGGCATCCAGCACGGTGCCCCGCTCCCAGAAGAGGGATTTCAAACACATGTACTGAATGAATAAACTGCTGGGATATTACCACTCTATGGAATCATCCAGATTGTCCCAGGCGAGGACACCACATCTGGTAAGAATTATTCTGAGGAGCAGACAGACCAATTGACCAACTCTTTGAGTTCTGCTGTCGGAAAAATTCAAGGATGATCCCTCAGGGACCTTTCAGTAAGAGTAAAATCACAGACAGCACTGCCCCAGCATAAAAGCATACACTAACTCCTCACCGTCTAATCCCAAATCTTGATCCCTGACTCAGGCTCCCCGATTCCTCAGCCAAGTCTGTCACCTCCCTCCTCTCTCCAGCCTCAAGATACCTTTCAAGTCCCTTTATCTCCTCCCCCACCCCAAACCCCAGCCTTTGTTCCTTTCTTGAAGATGTTCTTGCCTAAAGTGCTTCTCCCCTTGGTGGTCCTTTATGTCCCTTTACTGTCTCCGTTAGAAAGGCTTTCCCTAACCCCACCTCCACTACAGTCACTGCTTTAACTCTGAACACCCACAGTACTTACACACCCATCATGTCAAAATTTTTCCGGCTGCTTTGATTCCTTCTCCATGTGAGGAGTTCTCAGCTGGCAACCCTCATGTATCATTCTGAGTTAGAGCTTCCGGTTGGATGTTAGATGATGCCAAACGAATATTTCCTTTTGTTTCCTTTATGCACATTTGCACACAGACATAAATACCACCTCCCATTGCAAAAGTGTCCACTGATGGCCATAATACTGAAAAGCAGGACATGAATAGGATAACTGAATCCAAAGAAAACAAGATCAGCTCTACCCTGGATGACTGGTTATCTAGAATATTTTCTGGAGAGAGGCAAAGCATCCTTCCAACGTACAAATGCTGAGGGCCTCACCCTCACAGGACTCAGAGAGGTTGGCTGCCAGCATTTTTTTTTTAAAGATTTTATTTATTTATTTGAGAGAGAGAGTGCACAGAGGGAGAGGGAGAAGCAGACTCCTTGCTGAGCAGGGAGCCCGATGCGGGGCTCGATCCCAGGATCTCAACACCATAACCTGAGCCGAAGGCAGATGCTTAACTGACTGAGTCACCCAGGCGCCCCAGGCTGCCAACTTTTTAAAACAGAAGGATATAACCCTTGAGAAACAACTGTAGATTGGGCAAGTGAACATAATGTCAAAATTTCCAGGCTTGAGGGCAACCGAAGGGAGAAGAAGGGCAAGTTGCTGGTAGAAGCCTGCAGATACGGTATCTTTGGACAAAACCCACATAAGAGTCAAAAAAGCATCCATCGATCTGGAATGCTAGTAAGTTATTAATATTCTTCAAAGACAGGAAATTGAAATAAACCAGCGAAGGGAACTTAAATTTCTAAATCTCAGTATCACAGACCCATAAAATAGCTCACCACTTATTGAAGAGAAGCAAGAACCTTTTCCCAAGTTTATTCAGGTCACTTCCCTGAAAGAGATACTAGGGTAATTCTGGTCATTTAGCAATGCACAACTGGGGCTGAGAACACATATCCACGGATCCTGTGTTGGAACTCCTTCCTTCAAAGTAACTATGGTTTGGGGACAGAACCTCAAATTCAAAGGACATTTGCGGTGGTTATACCAACATGGTCCCAATTTCTTTACTACTCCTCCGGTTGAGACAAGAGGTCTCTGCCTCCTCCCCTTCAATCTGGCTAAGGCCATGACTTCTCCAACCAACAGAGTAAGACAGAAGGGTCGATATGCAACTTCCAAGCCTTCCGCCTGACTCTCTTGGAAGGCTCATCCCCCAGAACCCAGCCAACACCCTGTGTGAAGCCCAAGGCACGAGGGGCCACGTGGAGGCACTTGGTCTGCAGTCCCAGCTGAGATCAGCCTTTGACTCACGCCAGCCCAGGCATCAAATATGGGAGCGAAGCAGCTCCGATGATGGCTGTCAGATGTTCAGTCTGCCCAACGCTGTGCAGCAAAGGCGCCACCCCCGCTGTGCCTATCTGAGTTACCCGCAGCATTCGTGACCGTAACAAAATGGTTGCTGCTTTGTGCCACTGCATTTGAGGGGCTTATTGCATTTGGCACTAGAACAACATTTTTACTGAATAGTGATAGAATAAATATCATCTTTATAGAGTCTAACTTCCATGAGAGAAGAATTTGCAGTTTTAAAGGAAAACGATTTGCTGTTAAAACTATTTTTTTTAAGATTTTATTTATTTATTTGACAGAGAGAGAAAGCAGCAGAGGGAGAGAGGGCAGCAGAGGGAGAGGGAGAAGCAGACTTCCCACTGAGCAGGGAGCCCGATGTGGGGCTCAATCTCAGGACCCCAGGATCATGACCTGAGCCGAAGGCAGACGCTTCACTGACTGAGCCACCCAGGTGCCCATTTTATTTTATTTTTTAAAGCTTTATTTATTTAAGTAATCTCTACGTGAAACATGGGGCTCAAACTCATAACCCTGAGATCAAGAGTCGCACACTGCTCTGACTGAGCCAGCCAGGTGCCCCACTGTTAAAATTGTTTTGTTTTGGGGCGCCTGGGTGGCGCAGTCATTCAGCGTCTGCCTTCGGCTCAGGGCGTGATCCCGGCGTTCCAGGATCAAGTCCCACATCGGGCTCCTCAGCTGGGAGCCTGCTTCTTCCTCTCCCTCTCCCCTGCTGTGTTCCCTCTCTCGCTGGCTCTCTGTCACATAAATAAATAAAATCTTTTTAAAAAATTGTTTTGTTTTGTTTTGTTTTAAAGATTTTATTTATTTATGTGACAGAGCGAGAGAGAGCACAAGCAGGGGGAGCGGGAGAAGGAGAAGCAAGCTTCCCACTGAGCAGGGAGACCTGAGCCAAAGGCAGATACCCAACCAACTGAGCCACCTAGACACCCCTTAAAACCGTTTTAATAGTAAACCTCCTTCTTTCCTCTATGCACTAAGTGATTCATCCAAAACGACTCCTTCAAAATGACATCTACACACTGAAAATCCCCAAATTTACATCCCCAGCCCTATCCCCTCTCATGAGCTCGAGTCACACCTAACTGCCCACTCAGCATCTCCACTTGGATGTCTAGCAAGGAGCTCAAATTTAATGTACCCACACCAACCCCCTCATTAAAGACCTCTCCTGGCCAACTTCCCCATTTTAGCAAATGACAGCTCCAATTTTGCACGGGCTTAGGCTAAAAGTCTTTAAAATAAGCCTTGACGGGGCGCCTGGGTGGCTCAGTCAGTTAAGTGTCTGCCTTCGGCTCAGGTCATGATCTCAGGGTCCTGGGATCGAGCCCTGCATGGGATCCCTGCTCAGCAGGGAGTCCACTTCTCCCTCTCCCTCTGACCCTCCTCCCTGCTTATGTGCTCTCTCTCTCTCAAATAAATAAACAAAATCTTAAAAAATAAAATAAAATAACCCTTGACTCCAATCTCTCTTCTCCTCCTCTTCCCTCCAACATCCAATCCATTAACACATCCTGTTGGCTCTACCTTCAAAATGTATTTAGAATGTGAGCCCTTCCCACCATGCCCCTCTGCTGCCACCATCTTAATCTGAGCCATTGCCATCTCTTACCTTGCTCCTACCAATGTGCTAGATTCCCAACTGGTCTTGGTGCTCTCACTCTAGTCCCACCACAGTCTAATCTCCACATTACAGACCCTTTCAAAACAGAAGTCCCATCATCCTACTCTTCTGTTCGAAACTGACTCAGGAAACCTAAGTCCAAACTCCTACCTCAGCCCACCAGATGACCCATTTTTGCGTCTGGAGACCTCTCTGACCTCCTTCCCCACACACTGCTCCCCCCTTTGCTCATACTGGTCCTCTTTTTGCTTCTGGAACACACCATGCCTCCCTGGAAAGCTCTTCCCTAGACTACTGCGCGTCTCGCTCTCTGACGTCATTCAGACCTCTGCACAAATTCCCCTTCACATCACTCCATCGAAGACAGCCCATGTGCCCCTGCTGAATATTTCTTCATGGTACTCAGCACCCTCTAATACACCATGTATTTCTTTTTTAACTCCTTCCACCACCACCTGCTAGAGATGTAAGCTCCATAAGAGCAAAGACCTTTCCTCTGTACTTCCCCAGTGCCTAGAGGATGCTCAAATATTTGTTGACTAAATGAATGAAAATTAAACACTTTTTTTTTTTTTTTTAATCTGTAACAGGGGCACCTGGGTGGCTCCATCAGTTGAGCATCCGACTCTTGGTTTCGGCTCAGGTCATGACCTAGGGTTATGGGATCAAGCCCTGCAAGGGCTCTGTGCTCAGCATGGAGTCTGCTTGGGATTCTCTATCCCCCTCTCCCTCCATCCCTCCCCCACCCCCTGCTTGCGCTCTGTCTCTCAAATAGTTTTTTTTAATTAATAAATTAAAAATTAAAAAAATGTGTAACATACTTCTGGCACAGAGAGGTCTGAAAATACCTTAAGACGCTAATTAACTTCATTGAAGGGCATACACTGGTCTAACAGGTGCAATAATTCATGCAGATTTACTGTGACAAGCAAATACATAACACTTCCCAACAGAAGAATTTATACTAAAATGTAGGCCTCAAAAGAAAAACTGTTTTTAAATATAAAGCTAGGGGCTCCTGATGGGCTCAGTTGGTGGAGCATGTGACTCGGGATTGTGAGTTCGAGCCCCATGTTGGTCTTAGAGATTACTTAAGGAAATTAATTTTTTAAAAAACTTAAAAAATGAAATAAAAAGCTAAACTGATATAAAGTAAAGTTGTTTCTCCTTAAATTGCAATAACCAGACTTTCGTACCCTGTCATCATCTCAAAGAAGGTATTTCATGACATGTGCCTGTTGGCAGTATTTGGGAATCTAAGAAATTATACCCTAAGTTAATACTGACGGGTAGACACCGAAATGAGGCATTTCATAAAACATAAAACCACTTGGATGAGTAAGTTTATTTTGACATACTCCCAAAGTGAAAGGTCTAAGAGCCAACCTAGAATCAATAGCAAACTTCTTTACACAGTAAGTCAACTGCCTGCTTTTCAATGCTTTACCCTCAAGACACTTGGACTCCAACTCAATAACAAAAAATGTTTGTAATTGTTGTTGTTTAAGAGCTCTTAAAATATATAAAATCCAGCCTCCTCACTTGACAGACATAGAAACAGACCACTGACGTGAGCACAGGGAATAATATCCAACAGGACATCCTCGTGACTTGGTTTACGGTTCTTTCCACCACACTATGACTTAAGAGGCAAGGAGTGCATCGAGCCGTAAACTTTGTAACTGGAAAAATGTGGTTAGAGGGGAAAAGACATGTGACTGCAAAGAGAAAATCATCTATCCAGGCAGCAAAAGAGGGTCATAGTTGTTATTCTCTCAAAGAGAAGTATTTTGTTTTGGGGATTAAAAAAAAAAAATACCACATAATTGTGACCTCGCTATATAAAAATGCAGAGACACCAAATACATCACTTCTCGGAGGTTTTCTTTCCTTTTTTCTCAGTGTTCCTGAGATATAACTGACATACAACATGGTATTGTTTTTAGGCGTACAACGTAATGGTTTGATATACGTATATATTATGAAATGATCACCGCAAGTTTAGCTAACATCCATTACGTCGCATACTCACAAATGTGTTTTTCTTGTGAGGAGAACTTTTGAGATCTACTCTCTTAGCAACTTGCATATACACAACATTGTCTTATGAACTAGGGTCCCCCTGGTATATATTATGTCCCCACTCCACAGGTGTTCTGGCCCACCTGTGACATTTACGTGGCCACATGGAGAGGTGTCACTGGTTCACTAAACACCTGACTGCCTCTTTACCAGATGCTTTGCCAAGCTGTGGGGGACACCAAACTGGAGAATTAGTAGTCCCTGCCAGAGCAAGAGGGATGCACAACTTCAGGGGGCACCCCTGGAACGTAACTCCAAAACTACAAGGCAAATGGTGCTCCTGGGAGTTGGGCAGTCTAGTCCCTACTGTCAACGAAGATACAGTTTTGAAAGAAAAGCAGACATGTAACTAGATAATTACGTATAAATGGAATGGTGTGACGTGAGAAGGCCGATCCTTCACAAGGCTCTCCAGGACTGGTGGTAATGCTATGGAGGAAGGGGTAACCAGTCCCAGCACAGGGAATAGCATGTGCAAACACAGACAAGCTCAAGAGAACATGATTCCGGGTTAACCATCACCCAAAAGCTTACTAAAGTGATGGTAAAGCAGTGGCAATGGGTATAAACCCACAAGGACAAAGAATGGGAAATGAGATGACAGGGGACAAAAGATGTCAAAAGCTTCTAGAATCCAGCAAGTGAAGACAGGGTCACTAGTAAAGGTCACCTAGTAAAGCTGAGAAAACTAAACAGTAAGTACCTGCAGAAGGGATTTCCAGCCAGAGCTATGCTGTATGACCCCCAGAAAGCTCAAAGTTGGAGGGAGTAGGTATGGTTGATGGCAGAGATGAAAGGTTTGGCTGAAAAGAAAACTGGTTGAAAAATCAGTATAATTGAGATTTTTCCAAATAACTACCTCTCTCTGAACCCAGCAGGAGACAAAAGGACTCACTGCCTCGAGAAAGCCAAGTATGGACCCGGGGATACCAGACACAGCTGAGGGCAAGAAAGTCACTGAACTAAAACAACAGAGATTAGGTAAGAAGCTATATACATCAGCTTCCAGAATCCCGGGAGCCAGGGCTTTCCCCAGTCACCCCACAGTGAAGCCCAACAAGCACAGAAGACCAACCTGAACTGAGAAATAAGAACAACTACATTTTGTTGCTGTTGTTGTTGAAGTAAGCCCTAAGCCCAACGTGGGGCTTGAACTCACAACCCCAATATCAAGAGTCACATTCTCTACTGACTGAGCCAGCCAGGTGCCCCTAAGAATTATTACACTTTTGAAGAAAACCTCCAACATAACAGAGAGAGAGAGAAAGGCAGAGAGGGATGAACACAAGAGGGACCCAGAAATCGGTGAATACTAGGAGCATATAAAAATTTCGCAAAACTAGGGGTGCCTAAGTGGCTCAGTTGGTGAAGAGACCGACTTTTGATCTCAGCTCAGGTCTTGATCTCAGGGTTGTGAGTTCAGGCCCCGGGGTTGGGCTCCAAGCTGGGCATGGAGCCTACTTAAAAAACAAAACAAAACAAAAATATCACGGAACTATAAAAAGTATCCTCAGAGAGACAAGTTATGCACATTAAACAGGATTAGGATGAAAATGAACATGAAGAAAATGACAAGTGAAAAAGCACTCTTGAAATTAAAAATGGCAGCCAGAATTTAAAATTAAGTACATGGGTTGAAAGATAGAGCCAAGAAAACCTTCTAGAATATACTCCAGAACAAAAAAGATGGAAAATAGAAGCAGAGGGGAAACAAAACAAAACTCCGATGATTTGTCCAGAAGATCCGATTTCTGACCAAGAGGATTGCCAGAAAAAGAGAAGGGAAAAAAGGTGAGGTGGGAATCAAATAAAGAATAAGAACTTCTGGGGCGCCTGGGTGGCTCAGTCGTTAAGCGTCTGCCTTCGGCTGAGAGCGTGATCCCAGAGTCCTGGGATCCAAACCCACGTCGGGCTCCTCCGCTGGGAGCCTGCTTCTTCCTCTCCCACTCCCCCTGCTTGTGTTCCCTCTCTCGCTGGCTGTCTCTCTGTCACATAAATAAATAAAATCTTAAAAAAAAAAAAAAAAGAATAAGAACTTCCCTTTCCAGATTGAAAGGGGCCCAACTATTACCCAATCCAATGAATGAAAACTGACCCACACTAAAGCATATCCTGTGAAATTTTGAGAGAGGGAATAAATAAGTTATACAAGCTTCCAGAGAAAAGAACTAGGTCTCTCGGAGAGTATCACAAATCAGAACAGCATTGGACTTTTTTCTTTTTTTTAAGATTTTATTTACTTATTTATTGGGGGACTGGAGGGCAGGGGGAGGAGGAGAGAATCCCTGGCAGACTCCATGCGGAGCGTGGAGCTTGATGCAGGGCTCCACCCCATGATCCTGAGAGCATGACCTCAGCCAAAACCAAGAGTCGGACACTTAACCACTGAGCCCCCCCAGGCACCTCATCATTGGACTTTCAATACAAACACTAAAGGATTTAAAGTCAATAATTGAGCCAAAATGCCTTCAAAATGATGAACAAATGATTCGATGCTCCAATGATTATTCAAGTGCCAAGAAAGAATAAAGATATTTCAGATACTTATCAAAAAATTGAGTTTCCACGCACCTTTTCTTGATAGCGTGTTACTGGAAGACATGCTTCAACAAGTGAAGCAGTAAAGCTAGAGAGAGGAAGACACGGGGTCTCGGAAAGAGGGAACCCAACATAGGAGACTGTGATCGCAGCAGGACGGGGGTTGGGGGTGACAGCCACGAGCATAAAGACTAGATTGCCAGTGTGTTTTAAGCATTTGAAGCAAACTGCCAGGCATTTGAGAAACCTGCTAGAACACTTGGGGAAGCTGACAACTGGTTTAAGAAAACTAAACAAGTTTTTAAAAATAAAAGTATTAACTCCAGAAAAAGACAAGTATTTGTATGTGAAAGGAAATACGGGCATAGTACACTTCTTGGCTTACCAGTGAACAATCTTTAGCCAAAATAAAACACATGATTAGCAGTTTTGGCTTAAAATTTATGACCACTCTATTGTGAGGGATGAGAAGGAACAGCGGTGGTGAAAGAAATATATCCTCACCAATGATAACAGGAAGTTAAACGGTATCTAAAATTCTGAGAGGTCAAAACAGCAGTGTACTGAGAAGCATGGAATAGTTGGAAAGTAGCAGTCTGGGAAGCAATGCTTGGAAATAAGGAGGGGCGGGACAGATGATTGTCGTTTTCAACATAAGTTTTTCAGTGTTCTTCAATTTCTAAATTATTTGTATGCATTACTTGGATAAAAATTATAATAATTATGTTTTCTAAGTGAAATGCCTAATACCAACATAAAATTTAGGTAACATTTTATCTTCTCTCAGAAGGAACCTCCTTACTTGACTCATTCATCCATCTGTTCATTCATAAAAAAAAGAGAAAAACCACACTGTCAGGAACCAAGGGCAAGGTATGGAATGGTGAACAGGACAGGCCTCTGCCCTCCTCAAGTCACGGAAGAAGACAGACAAGTATATAAGGAAGTAATTACCGCTTACGATAAGAGCAGTAAAGATGACAGGATAGTGAGTGACTGGGGTCAGGCTGGCAAACTTGAGATAGTCAGGGAAGGCGTCTTGGAGGAAGGAAATATTTGTCCTGGCTTCTAAAGGAAAAGAGACCTTTTGATGTTAAAATACCAGCTCGGAGGGACGCCTGCGTGGCTCAGCAGGTTCAGTGTCTGCCTTTGGCTCGGGTCAGGATCCCAAGGTCCCAGGATCCAGTCCCACATCGGGCTCCTTGCTCTGAGCGGACCCTGTCTCTCTCTCTGCCTGCCGCTCCCCCTGCTTGTTCTCTCTCTCTCTGAGAAATAAACAAATAAAATCTTTTTTTTAAGATTTTATTTATTTATTCGACAGAGATAGAGACAGCCAGCGAGAGAGGGAACACAAGCAGGGGGAGTGGGAGAGGAAGAAGCAGGCTCCTAGCGGAGGAGCCTGATGTGGGGCTCGATCCCAGAATGCCGGGATCACGCCCTGAGCCGCAGGCAGATGCTTAACCGCTGTGCCACCCAGGCGCCCCTAAACAAATAAAATCTTAAAGAAAAAAAAAATCTCAGCTTGGAGTTTCCAGGGCCAAAAAGATAGTGCAGATCTATGTGTTAAAATGGGCAGGCCTATGCTTAGGCAACATTTCTTGGTGTTCTGCCCAAGAGGGTTTTCAGGGTATCTAGTCTACCACACAGCTAGAACAGAAGTCAGGATGAGACAAGAACAGGAATTTAAGAAAACTTTTGAGGTAGCGCCAAAGGACTGCAGATAACTGAAGAGAAGCAGAGGTACGAGAAAACAGGGGAATGAAGGCTATTTCCAGATTTTTGGTTTGCACAGTGCGGTAGATGCTGACGCCATTTATTTAGATGGGGGAAAATTGGGTGGGGAGAATGGCACCCAAGCTTGTGGTGAGAAAGGTTTTCAAGAGTTATGTTTTAGACAAGATCAACAGGACACAACTACAAGTCGTCCTAGGGGAAATGTCAAGTGAGCACCAGGACCCAGGAACTGGGAGCCTGGAGAGGCCTGGGCACCCTTGGTAATCACCAGAATGGAGATGATGTCTAAAGCCAAAGTAATGGACAAGATAACCTGAGGACAGAATATAGAAAAAGGAAGGAAAAGAAAGCCCCAGAGGGCTGAGACCCTTCAAACAGTGTTTAGGTACAGGATGAGCCAGGAAAGGAAATTGGGAAAGACCAATAAGACTGAAGAAAAAACCAAGGGAATATGTTGTTACAGAAGCCAACTGAGTATTTTTTTTTAAAGATTTTATTTATTTATTTGACAGAGATAGAGACAGCCAGCGAGAGAGGGAACACAAGCAGGGGGAGTGGGAGAGGAAGAAACAGGCTCATAGCAGAGGAGCCTGATGTGGGGCTCGATCCCGTAATGCCGGGATCACGCCCTGAGCCGAAGGCAGATGCTTTAACCGCTGTGCCACCCAGGCGCCCCCCAACTGAGTATTTTAAGAAAAAAAGTGTTCAACTGTGTCCTATACCACTGAAAGGGTGAGCAAAATGGTGACAGCATCCATTCAATCGGATAAATGCAGAAGTCTCTGGTGACACTCCAGCCACCATACCTAGTCCTTCCTTCGATTAGGTTAATGCTTCTGAACCCCAAGACAAATCCACCAAGATCACAAAGGCACACAAACCACTCTTGTTACTTTTCTTCCTAGAAGAAACGAACCCCTGAAAGAGTATCGTCTCACTTTTGTCCCTTAATCTGACACATACCCCCACCCAAAGAAGGCAATTTAAAAGGGCCCTAAGAGAATGACCTCTAGAAATAGTGATTCTTCTCCCAGAGAAGATTTAGAAATCTCCAGTATTTCTCCACTATTCCACTCTACCTGGAGTCAGAAATGTCCAGGTTTTAAGGAGGAATCAGCACTCTACCCAACATACTCTATGTAAGGGCAGAGAGATTACTTTAAACATAAAGATCAGTATTTAAGTCTATACTCTGGACTATAGCTCTCTGGCCAGCCCTATCTAGACCCAGGAGAATTTGAAAATTAAATTTGGGGGGGCAGGGGAGGTAAGTTTTCATTTCCTTGTAAGGACAGTTCCTCAGTATAGTAACCACAAACATCTCAAAGATTGTTTCTGTATCAGCTTGAATTCTAGGAGAGAAATTTATGCCAATTAAAAAAGTTTTAAGGAAGAAAGACTAAATATACCCAAAGTATACAAAGAACACTTAAAACTCCCTCAAAAATAAGAAAACAACCCAATTTAAAAATGGACAGAAGAGCTGAACAGGCACCTCACCAAAGAAGATCTACACATGGCAAATATGCATATGAAAAGATGCTCTACTTAATATACCATTAGGAAACTGCAAATTAAAACGACAATGAGATACCACTACACACCTATTAGAATGGTCAAAATCCAAAATGCTGACAACACCAAATGCTAGTGAGGGTATAGAGCAACAGGAACTCTCATTCGTCGCTGGTGAGAATGCAAAATGGTACAGACACTTTGGAGTGTCTTTCAGCTTCTTATAAAACTAAACATACTCTTTTTTAAAAAAAAAATATTTTATTTATTTATTTGGGGGGGGGAGCATGAGCAGGGGTTGGGGCAGAGGGAGAGGGACAAGCAGACTCCCCACTGACCACAGAGCCCAACCCAGAGCTCCATCCCAGGACCCTGAGATCATGACCTGAGCCAAAGCCAGACACTTAACCAAAAGAGCCACCCAGCAGCGCCAAAACTAACAAACTCTTAACATATGATCCAGCAATCACGCTCATTGGTATTTACCCAAATTTGCTGAAAACCTGTATCTACACAAAACCCTGCACACAAATATTTATAGCAGCTTTACTCGTAACTGCCAAAACTTGGAATCAATCAAGATGTCCTTTAAGAGGTGAATGAATAAACTGTGGGACTTAGAGGCAATGGAATATTAATCAGCAATACAAAGGAATGCGTCTGTCAGGCCACAAAAAGACGTGGAGTGGTTAGAATGAATGTTGCTAAGTGAAAGAAGACAATCTGAAATGGCTACATACCCTATAAGTATAATTCCAACTATATGGTGTTCTGGAGAAGACAAAGCTATGCGGGCAGTAAAAATGAGCTGGTTACTATGGTTTGGGGGAGGGATGAATAGGTGGAACACTGGGGATTTTTAGGGCGGTGAAACTATTTTATGGCATGCTGTAATGGTGGATATATTTGTCAAAATCCACAGAATGTACAACAAAGTGAATGCTAATGTTAACTGTGGGCGTTAGTTAATAAAAATGTATCAATATTGGCTCATGGGGCACCTGGCTGGTTCAGTCAAGTGGAGTGTGTGATTCCTGATCTCCGGGTCGTGAGTTTGAGCCCCATATTTGGTGCAGAGATTTAAAAAATACATACTGGTTCATCAATGGTAACAAATGTACCACAGTAATGTAAGAGGTTAATAATCGGAGAAACTGTGGGGAGGGAGAGGAGAGGGTATATGGGAACGCTACACTTTCTGCTCAATTTTCCCATGAACCTGAAATGGCTCTAGAAATATATATATATATGATCTATAGGGGTGCCTGGGTGGCTCAGTCGGTTAACATCTGAGGCTCTTGATTTCAGCTCAGGTCATGATCTCAGGGTCATGAGACTGAGCCTCCCATTGGGCTCTGTGCTGGGCATGGAGTCTGCTTAAGATTCCCTCTCTCTCCCTCTGCCCCTCCCCTCCACCACTATGTGTGCTCTCTCTCTAAATATATATATAATATGTATAATATATTGTATATTAAATACATTATATATATTAAATATACTATATAATATTTAAATATAGTATATTATATAGTATATATATTATATATAATATGTATATGCATGTTGTGTATATATATTAATTTTTTTAATGTACGAGTTGAGCTTTATGAAAAGGACTTTTAAAGATAAATCTGACCTACAAAGCTTAAATTTTATTCCAGATAGAAGATGAGCTATTTCCCTCAATTAAGAAAACTTTTCTATTAAGTCTTCTCAAAATGAATAATATACTTGGAAAAATAAGTTACCTCCTGTACATCACAGTTTTGCATGATATAAGCACCCAGAAAAGAAATGATCTTATCCATTAGCATCTACATAAGAGCTTATGAAAAGGCTCAATTACTCATGAAATTATAACCTAAAAATGTGAGGTTGTGGACATGATTTAGAAAGAGAAAGAATAAATACTTAGAATCACACCCATACAGAACCTGGCCTGAAGCATGAATTCACACTGGATTTCCCAATCACTCAGCCAAAGAGAACCCTGAGCTGGTCAAGATACTGTAACCATTCTATCAAATAGGTTGTTGTTCCCATTTTACAGATAAGGACAGAAATGTTAAACCATCACAAAGATAATGGTAGAGCCAGAACACAAACTTGGAGTCTTCAAATTCCCAGGCTAATGGAATCCAATTATCTGTTTGTAAGTCTTATCTCTACTGTGTGACCTCTGACAAGTAAATTCCTCTTTGAATTGGTTATGTAAGCAATTATAAGAAGAAAGGAAAATAAGAATTTTACTTCTGATACATATAATAAAACTTTATTATGAAGACATGTCTGAAGATGGCTCAGTCTTGTTTAAGTATCCACCTCTTGATTTTGGCTCAGGTTGTGATCTCAGGCTCAGGAGTCTGCTTGTCCCTCTCCCTCCCCTTCTGCCCCTCCCCTCGCTCATGCTCACTCTCTAAAACAATTACATGAACAAAATCTTTAAGAAATAATATTTAAAAAAGACATGTCTGCAATAGGGACATATCTGACACTTATTACAAAGGCATGTCTGAAATTAATCAAAGCAGTCAGAAACTTATATGTTCACGTATTGTCTACCAATAAAACAACACCGAACATCAATCTGGTAAAGTCATGATCTTTTTGATAGTCATAATCCACCCCTGATTGATATTAAGGTCCATAAATACTAAGAAAAGTAAACAAACAAAAATAAATATCCAGGGGCCCTGAGGTCAAGAGCAATATGCACCTCTAACTGAGCCAGCCAGGCACCTGAGCCCCACAGTGGGTGTAGAGATTACTGAAAATCTTTTAAAAGATAAATACATAGGGCACCTGAGTGGCTCAGTTGGTTGGGCATCTGCCTTCGGCTCAGGTCATGATACGGGAGTCCAGGGATCCAGTCCTGCATCGGGCTCCCTGCTCAGTGGGGAGTCTGCTTCTCCCTCTGCCCTTCGCTCTGATTGTGCTCTTTCTCCCTCTCTCTCTTTCTCACTCTCAAATAATTAAAATCTTTTTAAAAAGATAATAAAAAGAACGAAAGAATGAACAAAAGAGAAAGAATCTTCATTTTTCCTTAGTAAACTATATGTCTACCATTTACCTTTATCTCCAAAACAACGACTTCTAAACCCCGTGGACGTGACTTTGCTAATCTGAAAAAAGACTTTTATAGCTTACGGTTCTTTAGAGCAGATCTCAAGCTAAGGACCACCTACATCAGAATATATGATTGCCTGTTAAAATGACCTCAGATCTACTAAATCAGATTATCTGGGTCAAAACCATAGAATCTGGGGCACCTGGGTGGCTCAGCCCTTAAGCGTCTGCCTTCGGCTCAGGTCATGATCCCAAGATCCTGGAATGGAGCCCCGCATCTGGCTCCCTGCTCGGCGGGAAGCCTGCTCCTCCCTCTCCCACTCCCCTTGCTTGTGTTCCCTCTCTCACCGTCTCTCTCTGTCAAATAAATAAAATCTTAAAAAAAACAAAAACAAAAAAAGCCCATAGAATCTTTTCTTTTCAAAACAAATACCCTAGAGGTGCTTGTACTAAAATCTTTAGACCAGCGGTTCTCAAACATTTTGCTCTCAGGACCCCTTTACGACCTTAAACATAAGGACCTCAAAGAGCATTTGTTTGTGAAGGTTATATCTCCCAATATTTATTATATTAGAAATTAAAACAGGGGCACCTGGGTGGCTCAGTCATTAAGTGTCTGCTTTCAGCTCAGGGCGTGATCCCGGGGTCCTGGGATTGAGCCCCACATTGGGCTCCTCCACTGGGAGCCTGCTTCTTCCTCTGCCCCTCCCCCTACTTGTGTTCCCTCTCTCCCTGGCTGCCTCTCTGTCAAATAAATAAATAAAATCTTAAAAAAAAAAAAAAAAAAGGAAAAGAAAAGAAATTAAAACAGAAATTTAAAAAATATTTATTAACTCATTTTAAAAATAATAAACCTGTTATATGTTAACATAAATAACATCTCTGTGAAAAATAACTATATTTTCCAAAACAAAAAAAATTAGTGGAAAGAGTGACACTGTAAAAGTTTTAGAAATTTCTCTAATGTCCAGCTTAATAGAAGACAGCTGGAGTCTCATCTGCTTTTGCATTCAATCTGTTGCAGTATGTTGCTTTGATGAAGAAAACTTGACTTCACACTAGTTGGAAAAGGGAAGAGAGTATCTTAATAGCCTTTACAGATAATTCTGGATATTCCTTAACACCACACCAAAATTCAACAAGTGGTAATTTCTTAAAGATCAGACGCAATGTGGATTGCATGCTGTTGGGTCTCAATTAACTTTTCATACTCATCAGGGGCAGTGAGATCCATTAGTCTATCCAGCATCTTGAATAGAATGTTTTCCCAAGCATGATTTAGTAATGTCGTGCATTAATCATTTGGAAACCACTATCTCAGAGACACACAGACCTTCCAAATGTCAATACATTTCATTATAAACTATCAAAAAATCACATTTGTTTTACCATAAAAAAATTCCATTCGTGGGGCGCCTGGGTGGCACAGCGGTTAAGCATCTGCCTTCGGCTCAGGGCGTGATCCCGGCGTTATAGGATCGATCCCCACATCAGGCTCCTCCGCTATGAGCCTGCTTCTTCCTCTCCCACTCCCCTGCTGTGTTCCCTCTCTCGCTGGCTGTCTCTATCTCTGTCAAATAAATAAATAAAATCTTAAAAAAAAAAATTCCATTCGTTAATATGGGAAAGCTGTCAAATTCACAATTTTTCTCGCAAGTTTTCTCGAATTCTAATATTCACTCAAAAGCTTAAAGTCTATCATTGGCAACAAATATTGCCAGTTGTTTGCCTTGAAGAGACAGCTTCTCTTCCTTCATTTTTGGGGAAATGTCTACCAACATCCCAGTAGGTCTGCCATTCTTTCAAAGTAAAAACGGTGTTTTCATGAAACAAGCAGCTAGCTTGAGATTTTAACTGAAATGTTCCCATAAGAGCTCTTCTCTAAAACAACCATCATACTTCCGTGTGCAGAACTGCTTTATGCCCGCCTCCCATTTCATCACAGAATATCAAAAAAAGCACATCCTCCAGAGTTGAAAGGGAACGAAATTAATACTGTATCATGGACATTCTTACATGAAGTCAGTTTTTCTTCCTGGGGGTGCACTACATATAATAACTAGGGTTCAGTGTAAATGCCAACTAAGTAAAAGACACAAATACATTATAAAAATAGCTCTGATATCAAAGACCCCCTGTGAAAGGTCTCAGGGGCCCTCAGGGATCTGTGGACCACACTCTGAGAACGGCTCCTGCAGACAACTCGAACAGATGAGCAGCCCATCGGAGACAACAATACAGAAACCAAAAACAGCTCCTGCCCCACTTGCCCAAGGACACAAAATAGCCTGTTGTTTTAGGATTGGAGTGGTCGAAATTACGGAAGCCGGGCCCTAGCATCATAGGCATATGAACAGCAAGCTTTCAAAAAAAAATGAGTGCGTGGCTGGCACTGGGTGAGGGTGGGAGTTGCAGTATTTCTACCTGTCCAAGTGACAGACTGGATTTCATTTGATGACAGAGCTAGAGTTCGCCCCAGAATTAAAGTTTCAGAAGAATGTGCACTGTTAACTGTAAAGCTACACTGCTTTTTTTTTTTTTTTAAGATTTTATTTATTTATTTGACAGAGAGAGAGACAGCCAGTGAGAGGGGACACAAGTAGGGGGAGCGGGAGAGGAAGCAGCAGGCTCCCAGCGGAGCAGGGAGCCCGATGTGGGGCTCGATCCCAGGACCCTGGATCACGCCCGGAGCCGAAGGCAGACGCCTAATGACAGAGCCACCCAGGCGCCCCTGAAAAGCTACACTTCTAAACAGTATGCATATGATGGTTAAAACATTAAAAGTATAGATGTACAGATTTATTCATATGTGCCCAAACAAATATGAGGATATTTACCATAACATTGTTTTCTGTCTTTAGATTCCACAGTCTATGACTATCATTAGGAGAGTAAATAAATTATAAAAAAAAAAAAAACAAACCTAAAAGAAAGGGGTACCTGCCTGGCTTAGCCAGTAGAGCATGTGACTCTTGATCTTGGGGTTATGAGTTTGAGTCCCACATTGGGGAGGTAGATTGTACTTAAATAAGAAAAATCTAAATTAATTACGGCATCCATAGCCTAGAATACTATGTAGATCTTAAAAACACCAGACAGGGGTGCCTGGCTGGCTCAGTCGGGACAATGTGCAACTCTTGATCTCAGGGTTATGAGTTCGAGCCCCAAGTTGGGTGTAGAGATTACTTAAAAATAAAATCTTAAAAACAAACAAAAAAACATGAGATGAACATATTCACATGGAGTGTTTACTAAGATAAACAAAGTGACGAAAAGTAAGATACAGAGTTATGTGTATAATGTACTACATTCTTTGGGAAGGGAAAAAAGAGAGAGAAAATAACATGTTTGCATGCATACAAATGAAATCACTCTGAAAACAGTAAGAAATGGGTAACTAGCTGTCCCTGGGAAAGAGAGGATAAGGTAAAAAAACAAACAAACAAACAAAACTTTCCACTTACTACAAACCTTTTTGTACTGATTAAACTTTTTCTTTTTTTTTTTTTCTCTAAAATATTGCTTTTAGCATGAAGAAAACTGGAGTCTGGAACCGAAAAACAAAACTGATATATTCTTGCAGCAAATCTGTGGTTAAGACTAGCTAGCATTCATCTTTCCTAGGGAAAGGGGAAGTAGTTTAATGCACAGACTGTATGGTGTGTGGGTTTTTTCTCTATCCCCTACCTCCAGCCTCATTCTCCCTTACTCGGAAGATATTCTCACTGGGTATATAAGAATGGTACTCTCATTGTAAAGCTTAAGGTAAACTGAGGTGGAAGTCTATGGAATCACACAGGTCACTTCTGACCCAGGCACCCTGGAGATTTCTGCAGAAATAGGATTTTAATTAATAAGCTTTGCTTTTTAGAGCAGTTTTAGGTTCAGAGCAAAACTGAGCATAAAGTACAGAGCTCCCATAAACCATCCCCCCAGCCCCGAACAGGCACAACCTCGCCCACTATCAATGTCTGGCACCACAGTGGCACACTGAGAAACAGGAATTTCAGATGGCTCCGTGAACCCAATATTCTCCAACACAGTTATTAGGACCTTATGGTGTCCCACGTGTTTCTACCCACTTACAGTCCACTCTTACTTATGCACTTAAATGCAAAGGGACAATAACACATAGAATTAAGAATAAATATTGGTATCTGCGGGGCACCTGGGTTGCTCAGTCGGTTGAGTGTCTGACTCTTGATTTTGGCTCGGGTCATGATCTCAGGGTTATGGGATCGAGCCCTGCATGGGGCTCCACGCTAGGCGAGGGGCCTGCTTGGGATCCTCTCTCTCCTTCTCCCTCTGCCATTCTCTCTCTCCTCCTCTAAAAAAACAAAAAACAAACCACAAAACAAAACAAAAAAAACCCATAAGTTCCCAAATTAAACAGAATGTGATACCTGTTTAAAAAGGGGGGGGGACACGTGGGTGGTTCAGTTGGTTAAGTGTCCTAGACTCTTGGTTTCGGCTCAGGTCATGATCTCAGGGTCCTGAGATAGCGCCTCACCTAGGGCTCAGGAGTCTGCTTGTCCCTTTCCCTCTGCTCCTTCTCCTCTCTCTCACACACATACAAATAAATAACCTTTTTTTAAAAAAGGATAAATAGTAATATTTGGCTCCAGGATGCTTCAATTATTCCACCTGCCCCTGTGAATAAAGCAGTCACTGTCCAAATTATGTTTTATTTGGGTTAACCTTTCAGTAAATTTGCTTTCCCTAAACATATTGATAAAAAGGGGCCCAAATATCAAACGGATTTGTCAGATAAAAATCAGTGTGAGATTAAATATTTATCGTGTCTAAACCACAAGTAGAAAAAAATTCAAAGGCTGACTATTTTAATGCTAACTCAACGCAATATTGCACTCTGGTTTACAGGAGAGGTAATGACACAGCTAACATCTGGGCTTTGGAGTTTTGAGGATTACCCTGGCAGGGAGAGAAGGGGAGAACAAAGGAAAGTCTTATGCTTTTCATTCTGTCATAAAAACAGCATATGCTAAACAGCAAAACAAAAGTAATATTAGAAAAGATTCGAAAACCATGCATTTTAGGAAGCTTTCACCTAAGCAGGTGCTCAAATTCAGACTCAAATCCTCCATTTCTCATAACCAGAATGAGTGGTCAGGATACCAAAAACTAATAAAATCAGTCAACAAAGCGGGAAAACAGGTGGTTAACACCAGACTGGGCAGGGTTTTCCTACATTGAGCTCACCTTCGCTAATCTCAATCAGTTTTCAGAAATGGCTTTTACAAAAACTACCCAAACATCCCCCTAATAATTTGTGCTCCTCCTCCACAATAGGGAAGCCATGTATTTACCAGAAGGTTTACTTTCTCTTTCAAGCTCTGCTGGCTTCCTCCTGCCCCACATACGCCCTAGAAACAACTGGGCGGCCTTTCTTTCCTGGCTTCTCGGATCCCGAACTGGAGAGCCAGTGTGAGAAAACCTGTTTCAGGGAGAAGCTGAGTGGTTCTTCTTAACCACAAGGCTATTTTGAATACAGATGCGTTTGCAAAGGAAAGTTACAGGACAAGAAAATAAAGCTCTACTCCTCCGGTGAAAACACACACACACACACACACACACACACACACACACACACCTACAGATGTGAAGGGACAAATCACCTCCTAGCCTCGGACAGGTCATTTAATCCGCTTGGGATGCGCCACACCCCCAAACAGTATGTGGCCCCACCTTCCACGTCTGACTCCTCTCCCCGCAAACCTGCAGCATCATGTGCACTTTTGGTGTTAGGAACTCCAAGGGACTGTTCAAATTCCTAAGGCGTAGTACATTTTTAATGTGTCAAATATTCCTTAAAATAAATGGCCCACAATCACAGGCTTTGGAAGATGCAAAGAGAGCTGTCACAAGGGCATTCGTGTCAACAGGAATTTATGGTTTGCCTATTCGTTGTACGTGACAGCCTCCATCTCCTCCTCCACCACAATGTAAATCCCCCTGGTCCCTATTCATTTAGTTTTTTCCTATTAGGTTAGAATCTCCCAATTACTCCTTCTTTCCTTTGGGTCATTAATGGCTACCATGAATCATAACTTGCCTGACTTTGTAGGTAGACAGATACCGCAGTTTTTAATATTAATTATAAGCACTCAAATTTTAGCTATCTGCCAGGCACTGTGCAAAGTACTTTATATACATTATCTTGCGGGGCGCGCCTGGCTGGCTCAGCTGGTACAGCATGCGACCCTAGATCGAGGGGTGCTGAGTTCAAGCCCCATTTTGGGCATAGAGCCTACTATAAATAAATAAAGAAACAGGGGTGCCTGGGTGGCTCAGTTGGTTGGGCGTCTGCCTTTGGCTCAGGTCATGATCCCAGGGTCCTGGGATCCAGCCCCGCATCAGGCTCCCTGCTCAGCGGGGAGCCTGTTTCTCTCTCTTCCTCTGCCTGCCTCTCCCCCTGCTTGTGCTATCTCAAGTAAATAAATAAAATCTTTAAAACAAACAAACATATACACATACATATATACACACATTATCTTGCTTATCCTCACAAGTTCCCTACAATGAAGCCTGGTATCTGTATTTTATGGCTAGAGAAACTGCCCAGAGAAGTTAAAGCAACTGACCCAAGGTCTAAGAGGTGCTGGATTTGGAATTAAAGCCCAAGGAGTCTGACCTCACAGCCCATTCTTTTACCTCCTATAGCAACTCTGGATCATGAGACCCTTAAACACACGGCCCAAGCTTTTGACACTCCGACGTTACCTTCAGAACGCTCAAAAGAAGTTCCTTGTCCAATGTAGTTATCAAGTCAAAGGACAGGTAAAAGTTCAGTGATTAAGAGAGTCATTTATTCTTATGGGTGGGGGTAGCAGAAAGAAAAGCCAGATAATCCAAACCTTATTGTATTTTGCGAGTAGATTTGCCTTCCTTATTGTTTTTTTATTAGGCTATTAAAAAGAGATTTGCAATAAATATGTCCAAGATAAATTGCTAAGTAGGAAAAGGTGCAAAAAATCTGGAGAAATACACACCATTAACCATTAATACAACTATTAACAAGATATATATAAAATACACAGAGTTTATAGTTCTACAAATTTAAATGTTTAGTAATAGCACATATTTCTTTTGTAAACAGGACCAAACAACTTAGTTTTAATGACATGTGAACCCACAAGGAACAGAAGAGAAGGGGGAAGAGCCGGAGCTCGGCAGTTTCCTCTCCCCTCAGTCGAGTCCTCCTAAATTAAGAACTTACACTTTAGCTCCCTGGACACCCTCTGCTGTTTTAAGCCTCTGCACATTCATGTCCCCTGGCCTTGAACGCAACTGTTCACCACTCAACTTTGTCAGGAGAATTCCTATTCATCCTACAAAACCCCGTTCATAGGAGTTCCAACCTGATAAAGTCCTGTGATAAAGCCTTTTTCTCACTCCTGAAGAGAATGAATCTCTTTTCTGGGACATTTAGTAAGAACTTAGAGATCTATGGAGTTCTTACTGTGTGCCAGGCATTATGCTAAGCATTTTATCTATATTATCTCACTACATCTTCAACAGGCCTAGGAGACATGCACTGCTATCCTCTACTTTGACAGATAAGAAACTGACACTCAGGGGCACCTGGGTGGCTCAGTCGTTAAGCGTCTGCCTTCAGCTCAGGACCTGATCCCCGCGTCCTGAGATCGAGCCCAACATCAGGTTCCTTGCTCCACTGGGAGCCTGCTTCTTCCTCTGCCGCTCCCCCTGTTTGTGCTCCCTCTCTTGCTGGCTGTCTCTCTCTGTCAAATAAATAAATAAATTCTTGAAAGAAAGAAAGAAAGAAAGAAAGAAAGAAAGAAAGAAAGAAAGAAAGAAAGAAAGAAAGAAAGGAGCTGAGACTCGGGTTCTGAGGAGGACGTAGCCGATCCAGGATCTGATCCCAGACCTGTCTGACTCCACAGCATCAGATGTGAACCTCTTATCCTGTCACCTCCCCTGCGTCCATCCTGAAGCAACATACACCCTGGTCCGCACAAGGCCCCTCGTTCCGTAAAAAATAGGAACCATATTTCATTACCCTTGGATACCGCCCAGCACAGTAATTGGCTCTCAGTATAAAATGTTTGCTGATAATAAATAAATTAATTAAAACAAAATAAAATGAAATAAAATGCTTGCCTGACCTAAGAGTTGTGATAATCCTAACATAAAGAACTGAGCAGAATAGAAATTCATTCTTCCCCATGCTGTTCCTTTTAAAAACTAGAGACGTTTCGAACTACCGACCACCAAAGTACCATGTGGCCACCCAGACTAAAGTGCACCAGAGTAAGCCAAGGCTCCTAGTGACAAATGTGTAACTGCAATATTAATTCTTTTCACCATAACCAAGAAAGACTGAGATTGCCCGACAATGTCATCCTGCTGGATCTCACCAAGGCTGCTCCGGGCACCAGGACTCCTTCAAGATTTGGGGATGTCCCTCAAGGGCTCTTTTGGTGGTTTTTATGAATGACCCAAGAGTTATAGTAAAATCGTTTAAATATGGAAGACATAAAATATGAGTGGCCACTTACAGCCAATCAAAAATCCTAAAAGACACTTCTGCACTTAAACACACGAGTCTGATAAGTCAGAACACCTCTTTGGGTGCTGGCCCAATTTACAGGCTCAGCCCCAAGGCCAACTCCCCTAGGGCAGAGGCCATGGGCACTGATCTACTTTGTACAGATCAACCAATGCCAGGCACGTCCCCGACACATAGTAGGCACTCCATAATTAAACACCAACACTTGGCCTCACAAATCTCTGACAGGACAAAACCTGAAACTCCAGGGTCTGCCCTTCAAGGCCTCTTATGAGCAGACACTCCTCCCCTACCTACCTTTGTAATCTACCAGGATTTTGTTCCTACTGCACCACCATTCCTCCTCACCCCCAATTCTTTACACCTATCAAATTCCAGCTATTATTTGGGACCCAGATCAACTCTCTTCTTTGGCAAGAAGACTTCCTAGACCATTCCAGGCCTCATAACCTCTCCTTCTGAAGACCTGTAGCACTTAGTGCAGCACTTCCAACAGAACTTTCCAGGACAACGGAAAGGTTCTTTAGCTGTGCTATATATATACTTTAATACGTAACAACTACCTTGTTGGATGGTACAGGCTTAATGCCTCACCACCTCTTTGAGGACATGCTGCCCTATAGGGATAAAGCATTTATCGAGTCCCCTCAGAGGACTGCAAGTCCTGTGAACAAAGCCTCTGATTCTTCATGGCAACTTTCACAAAGTTGCAAAAAGCAAATATTTGTTGATCTGTACGCCACCTCTGAGGAAACCATAAGGTAAAAAGGTGCTGGCCTCAGCATCTGGAATGGTCACTACCTCTGCCCCATCTCACATCAGAAAGTCAAGACCAGCAGAGGCAGGGAGGAGAAAGCAACTTTCTGGAGACACAAATCATCACTGACCCAGCCACAAGGCACTCTGGATTAAGTGGCATTTTTCTCTCCCTCCATTAGCAAATAGCTAAATTCTGATGATAAGCTACGCTGACTAAAAAGATAGTGACTTCCCAAGTTAGACACAGCAGATGGAAAAATAACCTAAGCACACCCTATTTCTACTTCTTCTTGCACCTGTTTATTGGCTATTTCCTTTGGAGTCTTACAGCCTGTTGGTGGTATTTCACTGTCCAGATAGATGTGAGAATTTCAGTGACACTTTTCCTAGCAGGGTCTACACTCACTGTAAATCAAGACCTAATACTTAACCATAGATAGGTCAAAATAACACAAAGTATACCAAAGGTACAACTTCTACCACGATGACACTCTGCTGCCTTAGGCAAGAGCCTTGTTCCTTTGACCTCAGGTTCCTGATCTATAAAATGGGGTTAATGTCATGTGAACTATCTTCCCTTTGTGGCAAGTCATAGCTATGGACAGTTCTAAACAGTTATTCTTCCAAAAGTACTATATACAGAAATAAAAGATCTGTGAATTTGCTAGTGATTCTCTGTGGTGGATACGTTAATATATAGACTTTAAGATCAACCCTCCAATATCTAAAACATATTTTTTCCCGGTATTCCACACTTCCTTTCCCTACCCCGCGAGGCAAATGTCTGAGCAAAAATTCTGCTAGTACGCCAGTCTGGCACATATAACAAGGAAATAAATGTGTCGACTCAGGGAACACAGACGTATTTAATATAAAACAGAAATTTGGCTGAATCAAGTCATAACAGTCTAAATCCACATATGAGAGATTGAGATGATTTATAGTTCTGATTTATTCCAACCAATGCTTTACCAGCACAGCCAGCCAAAAAGTTACAACCCATACACAGAATATAGCCCATAGGTGCACACAGGATAAAAACCAGCAGATACACCTTATGTACATTTTAATTTTTTTAAAGAAGTGTGTCAATACCACACACGCACTTGATGTAACACAGAAAGATGTGTACTAAACATGGAAAAAGCAACTTGGATGACAGTTTGAATTTTGCTAACTTAAGCCCAATCATACCCCCCAATCACAGGTAAAGTTTGCACACATGGCTTTGCCAAGGCCAGCCTGTCTTTGTTTCCCTCTGCCTTTACCCAACATCTTGGCTCTAAGACAGAAAACTCCCACTCTCGATTGGTTCATTCTGTCCTATGCAATTAAGCAACACCACAATCCAGTAAACGCAAGGGCTCGATTATTTATCTTCTGGCCAAGTTTACCAGGTCTTTATAAAAGAACAATGTCAAGGAAGAAAGGTTTATTTCGCTCTAGAACTGGCTTAATGGGGGTTTTATTTTGCTTTGTTTTGTTTTTAGAAGGGGAGGAGGGAAGCAAGGTTTAATCTAGGGGGAAAAAAAAGACGGGAGGGAATTTAAAAAGAGTACAAGACTGTCAATTTCCCTACAGGAAACTTGATTCTTATGCAATAATCCTACCCACAACCAACCAGCCTGTGGGACTGTAGGGGGAAGACACCTATTCCTACCTCTAGAGGGGTAGAGCTGGCTCCTAAAGGAGAGGGAACAGGGCAAGGCCGAGGAACTGGCTCAGCCGGGAGCCGCCGGGCACCGCCGGGGAGAGGGGAAAAAGCTCTTTGCAACACCCCCACCCTCTGCCCGTGATCTCTGCCGGCGTGACAGTTGCTCCTGTGGCGGAACGTCCCCAGAACCTCAGGGAGCAGGAAGTCGGGGGGCTGTCCCTTACTCCTGCCACCCCCACCCTGGAATGCCCTCGCCCCACTGTCCTCCCCCTTAAGCCCATTTTCTCTCTTCCTCGGCGTCTGCCCTTTTTCCAAAGAACGAAACTTCCTTCCAGCGCCCCCTGTCCCTTCAGAGGCCCGCTCCTGTCATCCCGGGAGTTGTCCCTTCAGATCGACCCTCGCGTCTCCACGTATTCCCCCCCGCCCCACTGAAGTTTCCATCCACAATTCCCCCAAACACTGCAGAGGCTCCCGGCCCCTCCCGCGCCCCCCCCCCCGGAATCCCCAGGCCTGGGGACCGTCGGGGGGGGGGCGGCCCCACCCTTCACCCCCTTCACCTGTTTCTCGCGCTCGGGCCCGATAGGCCGGGGCTGCGCTTGCGCCGGGGTGCGGGCCGCGGGGCTCCCTCAGGCCGCGGGGCCTCTCCTGGCAGACGCGGAGAAAGAGCGCCGAGCAGGGGTGCTCGTCAAGGATCCGGTTCGGGCTCGCTCGCTCTGCGGCGACGTCGGAACCCCAGACTCCCCCTCCCCGTCTACGCCGCGGCAGCTCCGGAAACCGCTGAATTACAGCCCCTCCAGCCAATCCCCGCCCAGCCCCAGCCTGGCAGAGACACGCCGCTGCTGCATAATTCATGAGACGGCCAGTTTTCCCGGCCACCCAGAGGCACTGGTGCATATACGGTACACATGAAGCCCCACCCACTGGCCAATGAGGAGAGCCTCTGGAGAAAGGGCGGGGCCAACATTCGGCTGGGAACGCCCCAGTGCTGGCTGTTCCGAGCGCTTAGTGCTCCTCCCTCCGCCGCAGCAGCCGTAGAGCCGTGGCCTTGGGCACAGAAACCCGGGGGGAGGGAGGGAAGATGACGGAATGTCCTGCTGAAAACTCAGCTGAGTTCCTGGCAATGCGTGACGTCAGGACACTTTAAATGCCCCTGATGCGGCTCTCTCCTGCCTGCTTTCCCTTTTCCCAGTTCTTGGCACCACGTGGGGGCGAGGTTGCAAGCCACTTACCACGTGGAAATCAACCAGTTAGACAGTCCCCAGGTATCGCCAGATCCTCAGGGGGCCCGACGCCAGAATTGGGTTTCTGGGGACAGCAAAAAGAACATGGGTGACTCCCGCCTGCTTTGAACTTCAGTTTCTGCGTGAGTCGGGACACACACACCCGGAAACATGACGTGGAAATAGAGTAATTACTAGAGTGCGTGGGGAGAGGATAGTGGATTTAACCCTGTCCTCCGTTCCGTCGCTTCAAGCATCAAACGCCAACGGCTCGCACATTGGCGGGTTCACAAGAAGGCAGACGACAGCTCATGTGAAGATTGACACATATACGCATTATTTTTATAAGTCTGAGATGAAATACTTGAAATTGCCTACCTTTTTCTTCTTCGTCTAGTCTATTTCGATTCCAAGTTCTACTGCATTGAAGCCAGTAGTTTATAGGAAATGTAGACATTTTACCTTACAAAATAGGGGATGTACCTTGCATAATGGAATGGGGGGTGTGTGCGCGCGCTGACATTATCAGGGTTTTTTTAAATAACAGCTATTAAAATTTGTGTTTATTGTGTTTACTACAAAGAGGTATAAAGGTGAAATCTAAACAGGGCCCTTACGGCACCATCCAGATAACCCCTGATGAGTTTTTTTTTTTTTTTTCTTTTCTTTTTTTCAAGATGTTATTTCTTTGACAGAGAGAAAGAGAGCAAAAGCAGGGAGAGCAGCAGGAAGAGGGAGAGGGAGAAAGAGAAGCAGGCTGCCTGATGCAGGGCTTAATCCCAGGACCCTGGGATCATGACCCAAGCCAAAGGCAGACGCTTAACCGATTTGAGCCACCCAAACGCCCCTGATGAGTCTTTTTCAATGAAACTTTTCATTTCATGGTTCAATGAAACATATCCACGGTTCGAAAAATGAAGTAGTTCAGAGAAGTCAAAAATTAAAAACGAACATCTGTTGCCTTCTGGGGAAAATTTTCTCTATTTCTGATGAGAAAATCAATGACTCTTAACCTTCGGGGGGTGGGGGTGAGGAGGTGCTTCTGAGAGTTGGCTGGAGACTATGGATTCTAGCCCCAAGAAATTCACAGCACAGCTTTTATTCACAGACTCTGATGGTTCCCCAGATACCTAAAGCCCAGCCAAAGACTCCAGATTTGGGTCTTTGGACCACCTTAAATCCAAGCGAGAGGTGAAAGCATCTATAGCACAGTTGGTAAAGTCACTGGTGGTAGAATTGAGTTTCCCATTGTCCTCCTGTAGACCCAGCCCAGTCCCAGTGTGGAAATTACCGTATTTATCGGGGGCAGGGGGTGTTCCTGGGTTTATCGTCACCCCAGAACAGTAGAACAGATACCCTTACCTTCCATCTCACCTGAACTCTGCTTTGGCTATGCTATTCCATGCAATTGACGGCCTTCCTAATAACATAAGGTCTGATACTTGTTTAGTTATTTACTGCTTACAAAGCACTTACTTATCTCTTTTCTTTTTCACAATAATTACGTGTAGCAGAGAGAAGCCATATTATTTACCAATAGAAAACTGAGGACAAAATAATGTGACACTCTCTGGGACGCTTGGGTGGCTCAGGTGGTTAAGAGACTGCCTTTAACTGGGTGTTATACACAACTAATGAATCATCGAGCCTTACATCGAAAACCGGGGATGTACTGTATGGTGACTAACATAATATAATTAGAAAATCATTATTAAAAAAAAAAAAAGAGCACCATAAAAAAAATAATAAATAAAAATAAAAATATAGCCGAGTTGAACATCAAAGAGTTATTCTAAAGATCTTAGTTACTTACAAAATTGGAAAAATGAATATTAAAAGCATATATCTGAATATTCAAAAAAAAAAAAAAGAGACTGCCTTTAGCTCAGGTCATGATCTCTGGGTCCTGGGATCGAGTCCCACATCAGGCTCCCCCTGCTCTGCGGGGAGCCTGCTTTTCCCTCTCCCTCTGCCTGCTTCTCCCTCTCCCTCCGCCTGCTTCTCCCTCTCCCTCTGCCTGCCACTCCCCCTGCTCGCTCGCTCGCTCTCTTTCTCTGTCAAATGAATAAATAAAATCTTAAAAAAAAAATAGCGTGACACTCTCAAGATCACAGAGATACTCAGAGGTATACCAGGTGGGTTTAGAGCCAGGTTTTTTTTTTTTTTAAGATTTTATTTATTTATTTGACAGAGATAGAGACAGCCAGGGAGAGAGGGAACACAAGCAGGGGGAGTGGGAGAGGAAGAAGCAGGCTCATAGCGGAGGAGCCTGATGTGGGGCTCGATCCCATAACGATCCCATAACGATCCCATAACGCCAGGATCACGCCCTGAGCCAAAGGCAGACGTTTAACCGCTGTGCCACCCAGGCGCCCCTAGAGCCAGGTTTTTGTACTCCCCATCCCATAGCTTTGTTCCATCCACTCAAACACTGCCCTCCTCCCTTGAGTCCTCAGCGGATGGCCTTTGTTTCCCTCACTGCTCTCCCCTACATGCACACATAAAATGTTCCCCTGAGCCTATCCGTTCCACCTATAAAACCTCTCTCCAGCCCCCAAATGGCCTTTCTCCACACTACACCCAACCCCCCCCCCAGCTTACAGATGGCTTGCAGTTTCTCCCACGTAAGTCAATACTTTGACCTGAACTGTTTTGCAGCCTTCTTCTCTCCATCCACACACCTTACTTTATCCCCTTCCTCCAAACATGTCAACACCGTCTGTTACTTTATGCCTTTGCAGATCTTCCTCCCTCCGCCTGGAATGCCTTCTCTTCCCTCATTTCCAGACAGAAAACTCTTACTCATTCTTCAAAGCCCAGTCCAACATTACCTCTTCAGGGCTTTCTGAGATTTTTCCTGGCAAAGTTAATTTCCTGCCTGACTCCTTTAGCAGCTTGTTTCCCCGTCCAGTATAGCGCTCTTTACCTTGGACTGCAACGTCTCCCTTAATTAGCTTACTTCCTGATAAATGAAATGAATAGTTAACACGTATTAAGTAATTACCATGCTCCAGGAATTGTGCTAAGCTTTTTACCTAGATTATCTCATTTGATCTTCACTGATACCCAGTGAGGTAGGTACTACCGTAATTCTCATTTTCAGCTGAGAAAATTGTTTGAGAAAGTGAAAGATGGGTCCAAGTTCCCACAACTAGAAACTATGGGCAAACTCAGAATGAGAATCAGATCTGGCTGACTCCAAAGCCTGGACTCTGCCTGCATGCTTAAAACACACCCCAGGGGTGCCTGGCTGGCTCAGTGGTAGAGCATTCGACTCTTGATCTCGGAGTCATGGGTTCAAACCCCATGTTGGGTGTAGAGATTACTTAAAAAATATATATATATATTCCTGTAGGAATATAGCTGTAGGTTCCTGGAAGCTTGAACCCCGTCTTTTTCATTTTCATTATTCCAGCATATAGCATCTAGCCCAGAACTCAGCTAAGCATGAGTTAAATATTGATAAACATATATTGAATAATCATGTCAGCAATAGCTAACATGAGTGTTTCTTATGAACTAGCCACTACTCTGAGCATATATTATGTAACCCAGCTATGAAGTCACTTAATCCTTATAATGACCCCATGAGGAAGACACTGTGATTTTGCAGATGAAGAATAGGAGGCTTACCCAAGGTTAAGCGACTTACCCAAGAACACAGAACTGGTAAATGGCAGAGCCAGGGTTCAAATCCAAGTGTGTCTAACTTGAGAGCCCAAATAGCTGCTCTTTCTTGACTATATCCCCAGGCTTAACTTGGATTCCCAAGGAAAAGTCTAAAGGAGGGGAAAGATAAGGTGCCCACCTTCTGCCCAGCAAGTGAATAAACCAGGGTCCATGCCATGGACTGTAGCGGTTTATCAACATGTCTGCAAGTTCTTTGATACTTCTCCCATTTAAAGGCAGAGTCTGAATGCACTCCCTTGGTAACTCACCTCTAATAAACAGAATACAGTGGAAATGATGCTGCATGACTTCTGAGGTGAGGCCATAAAACACGATACAGCTTCCACATGACTCACCCTTGGGACACTCACCCTGGGAACAGTTTGAGGAAGCCCAAGCTATATATGGAGGCACCATGCAGGTGTTCTGGCTAACAGTCCAGCTAAGGCCCCTTGGACTGCAAGCATCCATGGTGAGTGGAGCCAGCCCCCAGATGATTCCAGCCCCCAGCTTTTCAAGCCACCCCAACAGAGGCCAAGAGCAGCAGAGGTGAACCATTTTTGCTGAGCCTGACACAGATTACAAATTAATGAGCAAAATAAACGTTGTCATTGTCTTAAACTGGTTTTGGGGTGGTTTGTTACATAGCAATAAGTAAGTAGGATAAGTTTCTATTTATCATTTCAGAGAGACTCAGGAACTGTAAGCTAGATCAGGAATTGAGACTGCTCAGATTTTGTAAGGTTCTAGAAACTTTATTTACTCTCTCTTCCCTGGAGGGATTGGCAGTTAAACTCTAAATCAAGAAGACATGGCAAAGAAGAGATTTGGAGAAGCATCTTGGGGGTGACAAATGGGTCACCGTGGTGACCAAAGGGAGCAAGGGACAGCTTGTGTGTATGATGGGACCCCTGTGGGGCTCAGCAACAGAGAGGCTCACCAGACCTGCCCAACTCCCCCATCACTAAAATAATAGAGAAGAGCGTCTCTCCTTCCTCCTGTCTGAAGTACTGAAGTCCTCCCTCCTCAATATTTTCAAGGCAAAGCTCTTTTCCTATGCTGCTTAAAACATCTTTCATACCATGTCATTCTGTCCCTTCAGTGGCTTCCCATGGGGCTTAGGATAAAACCGTTCTCCTTTTTCTTGTCCCGTCAAGGCCCGGCCTATCCCACCAACCTCCCTCCTGCCCGCTAAATCCCAGCTAGTCCGTTTTCCACCGCAGGGCCTTTGCACATGCCATTCTTTTTCCTTCTCTAGCTTTGGCACATGGTAGTTCCTTCTCACCCTACTGGTCTCACCTGCTCAGAGAAGCAGGTGTAACTGTGTTGTGTAACTACCCCCACTGACAGTTGCTCCCAGTGTGTTAATAGCTATCTTTATGTGCTGTTTCCTGTGAACTCTTACCATTCTCATTGTATTTAACTGCATGAAGTTTCTTATCTGTCAGTTCCAGGAAAATGAATCTTACCTGTTTGCTGCTCCCTTGTCTCCCCAGTGCTGCGCACATCGTAGGTGTTCTTTAAATACTTAGTGAATGAGTAGAAGTGCTCTTGGTACCATCCTTCCCCTCTCTGAGTTTTATCAATTCTCCTCTCCTTATTCTTCTCTTCTGTCTCTGAAGATATTCCTTCTTTCCTATTTTGACCTTCAAGTTACCCCCCCTTCCCATGATGGCCCCCATTTCCTCACCTCCACTTGTTCTACCAAGGTGGCTTCTGTCCTTTTTCTCCATAGGACAGTGCTCTTGAAGGCCACCAGAGATATCCTCATCAAAGCTAAAGTCTTCTTCTCGTCATTTTATTTAACATGGCTGTAGAGTGTGGTACTGTCAATCATTTCCCCTGCTGTCTCCTAGACCTTCTTTCCTCCCTTGACCATTGTAGATGTCAATAGAAGCCACTGCATTAACTACAAAGCTGATGGGGCTGAAGTGAGACATGCTGGGTTTGAATCCTGGCTTTGACACAGAATGAACTGTGCAGCCCTGGCCAAGTTCCTTCCCCTCCCTGAGTCTCAGCACCCACATCTTCAAATGGAGAACAGAATTCTGACTTTGATTAGTTTGCATTAAAATGTCTTTAATCAGACGATAACCTCAAGTTAACTGTGAAGTATGGCTGATAAAAGCCTGATCCTGGCAGGGTCCTCTCCTCAGCCACCCCACCTATGCAGCCGTGTGACCCTGGGCCAGTTGTGCGACGTCTCTGAGCCTCGGTTTCCTTCTCAATGAAATAGGAACTATGAGACCACCTCCCTCAAAGGTCGTTGTGAAGATTAGATGAGATAACCTGCCGAGCATTCAATACAGCACCTGGCTCACAGCAGCCCCTCAATAGATGTTAGCTATCATTATCTATGCAATTTTTTAAAAAGATTTTATTTATTTATTTATTTATTTATTTATTTATTTATTTATTTATTTGACACAGAGAGAGAGACAGCCAGAGAGAGAGGGAACACAAGCAGGGGGAGTGAAAGAGGAAGAACCAGGCTCCCAGCAGAGCAGGGAGCCCGATGCAGGGCTCAATCCCAGGACCCTGGGATCAGGCCCTGAGCCCAAGGCAGACGCTTAACGACTGAGCCACCCAGGCGCCCCATGCAATTTTTTTTTTAAATTGCAAAATCAGGGAGACTCGTTGGAAGGAAACCGGGATTTCTCCCAAATTCCAATAAAGAGTTGAACAACCACACCCTGGGAAGGGCAACTTCAGGAATCTCACCAGAGGGAGTCTTTGTAAACATCTCACTCAAGCTCTACCCATCCTTTGTAAGGACTTGAAGCTGTTGGGGAAAGTGTTCAGTCTCTGTGGCTGTCAGATCAAAATTCTGAATCACTGGCAGAGAGGATTTCATTGGCCCAGAAAGGAAAAGATCTCCATCCTTGACAAGGCAGCATCACGGTCACCCAGCGGAGACACAGCCCTGGAGGGAAAGGGCAGGGGCTTTTAAGAGCAGAGGGACATCCAATACCAATCAGAATTACCTGAGATAATGTTTATGAAAGTGCCCTGCACCCAGCGGGATGTCCTTCCCCACCTCTGACCACCCACGGTCCACTTTGCTGCTCCCCCCTTCCAATCCCCACGATCTCCTAAAGGTGGGCACTCCTGCCTTTAATTCTAAATTCCATCCTCTCCTCCCCCTGATTCCCTCCCTTGGCAAACGTATCTATTCCTAGCACTTCAAGGACCACCTCTCTTCTGAAAATTCTTTTGTGCTGAGTCTTATTAGGTGCAGATAAATTACTTTCTCTCCTGGGTCCGCAGCAATGTCCTCTGTAAAATGACCCCTTCTGTTGCCTCATCTATAAACTAAAACCCTTTTTAGTTCCCACATTCCATAATTCTATTAACTGTTCCTCGATCATGCCTTCAGTTTTCCTGCCTCTGCCTTTCCGCACTCTGTCCCCTTTGCCTGGAGAATGTTCCCTGTCCCACATCACTGCTTTCATTCATTTACCTTTATTGAATACCTACCATGTTAGTAGATACCTCTTGGGTCCTGCCTGGCTCTCAACAAATCCTTCTTTCCCGGGAATTGCTCCTCTCCCCACTCTGCAATCCTACGCTGGAATGGGTCCTTGCAGCCACATCTGTATTACATAATCCTGTCCTTCTGGCCATAGATTATTAAATCCAGGGTGAACACTGATGTTAACTGCCTTAATCAGATTCTCTGTACCAGGAATCCCGACTTTAAAACTGAGAGGCACAGTGCCTGGGAGCCCTTAGGGCTGAGTTCCATTAATGTCAGCATGTTAGAGAAGGCTATCTATCAACTTCCTCTCAGAAGTCCCTGGAGATCCCCCTGGTTCCTATTCTTCCTACCTTAGCTGTTCAGCGATTCCTTGGAGTCCGTGGGATATCTTGGCAGCCTTCCAATGTAGGTTCCTTTATCCCTTTATGGCCAATGTCTTTTTCTTATATTTCCAACCAAATAAGCATTAACCACTGCAATATTTGAGACACCATTAGGCTCTGGTGACACAAAAATCATGTAAAATGCTATCTCACCCCTCCAGCAACATCAATTTGAAATCCTACCCATGTTTAGGAGTGCAACGTAGAAGCCCCCTTCCTCCTTTATATGTCCCCATATTCCTCGAGCAGGATTAATCCCTCTCTAGTGTACTGCCTTTGTATTTTGCTTTACCTCTCTTACGGTCCTCTCCTGGAGCTGTTTTGTACATCTGCTTTTCCCAGTAATTGCAAACCCTTTAAAATCAAGAGCTAGATATGTTGTCTTTTTTCCGTCTCTTGGCTCTTAGCACAGCATCACAAACAGATCAGTGGGAAAGAACATATGTTGTTTTGTCTGCCCATCATCCTCTCCCCTTTCTGTTGACAACAGCAACCCAATTTTCGTTTGGGAAACCAGCCTTCCTTCGCTCTCTATTCTATGATTCTAGAAGTCATACATAACCTAGATGTGGTCAGAGGCACAGTAATTCGGATTTATGACCTATCTCTGACCTTTAGGGCCAATGGACATCATATCTGCAATTCTGGCTGGAAGGATTTGGAAAGAAACCCTCTTAACTGGGGTTGTTTAGCTGTTAAGCCACAAGCCTACAGTTATTGATGGTCGTCTTTGCCAACCCATGGGGAAAATCTGATTATTAATCAAACAAACACAACGGAAAAGAGAAAATAGAAGGAGAGATAAACTCCCAATGATACTACATCAGAATTTGCATCCAGACACCCTTGGACCTATTACCAGGAATTTTTTATTACATTAATTCCTTCTGTATTTGTTTTCAGCTTTTCTTTTTTTCATTCTTTTGTTTTTTTAAGATTTGTTTATTTATTTCAAAGAGATAGAGGGAGAGTGGAAAGAGAAAGAGGAGAGAGAGAATGTGTATACACAAGTGAGGGGAGGGGCAGAGGGAGAGAATCTCAAGCAGACTCCCTGCTGAGTGTGCCACAGGGCTCAGTCCCCTGACCCACCATGACATCGTGACCTGAGCCGAAATCACCAGTTGGATGTTTAACTGACTGAGCCACCCAGGTGCCCCTATTTTTTATGTTTTTTAAGTAATCTCTATAACCAACGTGGGGTTTGAACCTGCGACCCTGAGATCAAGACTTGAATGCTCTACCAACTGAGTCAGCCAGGCGCCCCTGGTTGTTGTTTTGTTTTGCTTCTGATGAAACCAGTTTGAGGTGAGTTTATGACACAATAGAAAGAATCTTGTCATTCATTCATTGATTCAACAAGTGTTTATTGACATAAAGTCTATGGGAGCCCTGAGAAGGGAATGGTTAGTATGGCTGGAGTGGAGCTGGGGAAAAGATTGGTTTCAGAGGGGAGGTGAGAAGGGGGAGGCCATTCCATAGAGAAGGAACAGCCTGAGCAAGGGCCCACAGGCTTGAAAATGTGTGGGCCATTTCTGGCCAGCAAACTCCATAAAGAGCATGTTGAAGAACAGTAAGAACTAGGGCAGGGACCAGATTCTTAAGGGATCTTGTGAGCCACGTCACTAAGTTTAACCCTTTGGTCAAAGGAAGGCATTTAAACTGTCAGTTGTGTTTTCTTTAAAAAATATCAGTATCATAAGTCAAGCAGAGAAAGACAATTATCACATGGTTTCACTTACATGTGGAACATAAGGAATAGCAAGGAGGACATTAGGAGAAGGAAGGAAAAAATGAAGGGGGGAAATTAAAGGGGGAGACGAACCATGACAGACTATGGACTCTGGGAAACAAACAGGGTTTCAGAGGGGAGGGGGGAGGGGGATGGGCTAGCCCGGTGATGGGTATTAAGGAGGGCACGTATTGCATGGAGCACTGGGTGTTATAGGCAAACAGTGAATCACGGAACACTACATCAAACACTAATGATGCACTGTATGGTGACTAACATAACATAATAAAATAAAATAAAATAAAATAAAATAAAATAAATCTGTCTCTCTAGATCTTCTATCTCTAGCTCTATCTGGCAGTAATGTGGGGAATGGATTGGAAAGAGGATCTAAATTCCATTCAAATACTCCAGGTGGGAGCAGAAGAGGGTCTGGAACAGTCTGAGACTGGCGGCAGCTGTTTTCTTCTGACCCCAATAGAAAGTTACCTCTTAGGGCTTTGGAGGTACCATTTAGAGACCTGATAAACTCAATCTGAGGCTATAGCGGAATTTCCTTAGATCCCAGGTCACATTTGATGGGACTCTTTGAGAAGACAATACCCCTAGTTTATTGTCATGGAAATAATGCTGATCATGGGTGGGCAAGTTCAGGACTAGTTTGTGGGAAAGATGCTTTGTAGCTGTGGGACCTTGGAATGACATCAAATCCTACTGGTAGGCAGTTGACTATCTCATCAGTCCTAAGACCAGCCCTCCCTCTCCCCTCAAGCAGCAAGAGAAGAGGAAAAAGAGTAATTTCTGATTCCAGGGAAGCCGCGGCCCCACACTTAGGTGTAGAGAAGGAATGCCATGGAGCAGGGGCCAGCAGAAATGTGGCTTTTTCAGAGAATTAGGACTGTTCTTAACAAAGTGGTACCCAGAATAAAACTGGGTAGGGAAGGCACAGCAAAGTCGTTGTGCTGGTACTGAAAATGTGGTGGACCAGTGAGGGGCATGGCTTGTAGAGGAAAAGGAGTGTGTGTGTGTCAGGTGCCTTATTGTGGATAAGAAAAGTAAATGATGGCCTGGTATCCCAGGACTTTTCCTGGTTTCCCTTGGCCTTGTTACTCCACAGCTGGGACCCTGACATCATTCTGTGCTTCTCACAACTGTACAGCTGGATCCCAGAGGAAGAAGGATCCTCTCTTGGCAGGAGGGAAGTTTCCTGGCTCCCAAGCTCTGAATTTTCGGCATCAGTTTTCATTTCTTTTGGTGGGAAGCCAACCCTTTCTGGGAGATTTAGAACTCCAAACTCTGCTGTGCTTGTCGCTGGTGGCAGGGGCGGGGGGGGGGGGTCGAAGGGGAATGCATGGCTCAAGAGGAAGGACTCAGCTTGTTTGAGTCGTGGCAGAAGACTGGGATGGAGCCCCAGAAATGACACTGTTTTCATTAGGGTGATTCCGATATACAGGCAGAACCCACATGAGGACTTGAGTCCATTGCCCTAGGAAATCCAGAGCTGTGGACAGGTAGGGCAGGCTGCTTGCTCAAAGGGGAAAAGAGGCTACATAGACAAGGCGAAATAGGTGCCCATTCCAGGATTATGGGGAGAATTAACTATGCTGTGTGGCTATGACTGGCACATATGACATGTACTGGAATCCTTTCTCTATGACGTTCAGCCCTCTGAGTCAGGGTCTCTGACTTTTCCCCTTCCCAGGCTGCCTTCTCTGGGCCTGATTCTGATTCAGAAGAGCAGACTTAAAGGAAGCTCAAACTGAGTAGAGTTAACAGTGTGTCTGGAGGGTTAACACCTTGACAGCAGAGAAGTGGATCCAGACAGTAGAGGGTTACAGACTCTTTAAACAGTTAGACTGTGGAGCCAGGCTGCCTGGCTTAGAATCCCAGCTCTGCCACTTACCGAGTACTTCAGACAAGTCACTCTGTGTTTCTTCATCTCTATAATGGGGATGATAATAATACCCCACTCCCACTTCCCATCCCAGGCCCGAGGCAGGTTTAAACCAACCGTTCTCTCCCTCTTTCCCTCCCTGGTTCTCTCCTATCCTCTGTAACTCAGCCTGCCTTTGGAGAATACAATCCAGCACAGATCCTTTAAGAAAAGCAGGTTTATTGGTCAGGCTGCTTACCAGGACACAGCAACATGACAGGCTCCCAGGAGCCCACAGGAAACTGTATCTGCCCACAACTCAGGCCCCTTCAGCCCATCAGCACCAAGGGACCTTGTCCCACAATCCCCATCCTCCCTCAGCTGAAGAGTCTCCAACCATTCAGAAGAGAGAAGGGAACCAAGAAAAGGCGGGGGAGGGGCAGGAGAAGCAAAGCTTTGTATTATAAAAAAAAAAAGTTTGTGTCCCCAGCTCCCTCCCTCCACCCCTTTAAACAATTAGCTGCAACTCTAAAAAGCAAAGCAGGGAAGATAAAGCAGAGGAGGTGGGGGAGGAGAAAGAAGCCTTCAATCCTCCTCTCTGGGCTGTGCTTGAAGGGGAAGGAGTTGTCTTTGCTTCTGACAAGTCGCCTTTACTGGAGAGGAATAGGGGGGACTGAAGTGTCCTGAGGAGAACCTGTCAGTGGACAACAGGACTGGAAGCAGGATCCCTGTCATCCCCAGCAATTCAGGAGAGGAACCCACAAAGGCAAAGAGGTCTTGGCAAGTTTTGCAGCTTTATGATACTAGCTCTAGGGAAGGATCTTGAGAAGAAACTACTAGGAGTGAGCCAAGGCCGGGTTGCTCCATACACTTTCGCCATCTCGCCTCCAGCTCTCAGCTTGGTGGCCTGGCCATTAACACCAGTGCGCCTCCATCCTACCTCCCAGCTCTCTGCAGTCTGGTGCTGCCCCCTTCTGGAACCCTCATTTTCTGGACTTGAGAAATGGGCTGCCACAAGTGGCACTATTCAGATCTCAGTTAAGGGATTGGGATGAGTCTTACCTCTCTCCTCTTTTGATCATCGCTTTCTCACTGTCCTCCCTCCTTATTCTGAAAATTGTCCCACTGTCCTCTGAGAACCCCACTAAGATGGGATGCTTGCCCTGTGTTTCTCATGCTGCTGAGGAGAATTCTCCTCTCTTAATCATTTCCACTTTCTACTATTTCCCATTCTCCTTCCCAAAGCCATAGCCATGTGCTGCTCTTGCAGATGCATAAACATGTTAAGTGTTCCCTACACCACCCCCTCCTTCCCCAGGGCTCTGCTTGGCTACAGTCTTCCTTGTTGGGACCCTTTACAGATACAACCCGTGCTAGACTCTCATTCCAGGGTCACGGCTCGCTCTGCCCTCTTCCCCCGACTGCCCCAGGCTCTCCCAAAAGCTGCTTTCAAGTCCTTCCAGTATGGGGCCTCTCATGTGGGCAAGGGTCCTCTTCAGGATTCACTCTTTCCTTTTATGGTAATTTTGACTTTGAAGCCTCCAGAGATCAGGATGAGAAAGAAGAGCTCAGTGAGCAGGAATGACAGCGGCTGGGTACGAGTGTGAGGTGGAGGTTGCGGGGAAGGTAGCCTACCCCAAATTGTGGTGGGGCAACCATGGAAATGACAGCAATTTCCTTTAAGATCCCTGACTTGGACGACCAGGACACGGATCACTCCCCTCTCCATTCCCACCCAGACTAGGCCCAAACTGGGGCTATCCATGGTGGAGGCTGCCTCCCTCTCCCATCTTAACAGCTGTAAGACTTGGAGGGGTGCTCCTGGAGAGGCGGTGTTGTCAATTTAGAAACGTCTCAGTCCTCGTGGGGCCGAGAAAGAGAATGCGAGAAAGAGAAAGTTCCAGAGGGAAAGGCATGGGGAGGGGGCGGGGAGAGGCGGGGCAGGGTGGCGCGGCCTCCCGGGCAGAGCCCCGCGTTAGCTCAGTCGCTGTCACTCTTGTCCACCAGCACGGCATCCGACTCCTCGGTGATCTCCAGCAGCGTGTGCACGTCGGGGCTGCTCCCGCGCAGCAGGTCGGCCGCCTCGCCGCGCTCCGCGCCGCCCTCGTCGTCGTCGGCGCCCACCTCCACCATCTCGGTGGCCTTCAGCACCTCCACCTCGCCCTCGCGGATCTTCTTGACGTGGAAGGTGAAGGGCGGCACCTTGTAGACCGCTGTCTTGGAGCGCGCGTAGACCACGTGGTCGGGCGTGAAGGACTTGCGCAGCTTGTCTCGCGAGGTCTTGAGCTTCTCGCGCCGCTCGGCGGGGACGAGGCGCGTGCCCAGCTTATTCATGCGCTTCTCGAGCGTGTGCCGCGTCTTCTCCAGGTTCTCCTTGGTCTTGAGGCGGGTCTTCTCCAGGTTTTCGCGGGTGCGCACCTTGGTCTTCTCCATCTTCTCCTTGGAGAAGGCCTTCTTAAAGTCGTCCACGCGCCGCAGGCCGCTGCGCTTGATGCGCTCGGCGCGCGACTCCTCGATGACCTCCTCCACCTCTACCGCCTCGTCGGACGACAGCTCGAGCGCGGCCGCGTCCTCCTCCGGCCGCTCGCCCTCGCCCAGCTCGTCGCCCTCCTTCTCCGGCAGCGCCTCCGCCTCTTTCAGCGACTTGCCGATGCTCACTTTGGCCGGCAGTTTCACTTCGTCCTAAAGGGAGAGCAGAGCGAAGAGGTGAGGGGCAGAGCGGAGGGCTGGGCGGGGACCTGGAGGACACTGGGCGAACCCGAGGCAGGATGGTGGTGATTCTGGGGCGTACGTGGTAACCGTGACATCGGCCCGACTCCTTCACCGGTGTAGCCCCAGAGCCTTGGTACCGAGCTGAATACGGCATGGGCGCCCAGTAAATATGTGTTGAATGAATGGTAACTATACAGACAGGGCGAGGAGGGAACCGAGAAGCTCGGTGGTGGAAGACTGGCCTGTAGTGTCATTGCACTTAGGTTCAATATCTCTGCAGCCCCCAAACTTGTCCTACACGCATATATCCACGCATCTTACTTTATTTTTTTTTTTTGAAGATTTTATTTATTTAAACAGCCAGCGAGAGAGGGAACACAAGTGGGAGAGGAAGAAGCAGGCTCCCAGCAGAGGGGCCTGATGTGGGGCTCGATCCCATAACGCCGGGATCACGCCCTGAGCCGAAGGCAGAGGCTTAACCGCTGTGCCACCCAGGCGTGCCACCCAGGCGCCCCGCACGCATCTTACTTTAAACTACCCTTACCCCTTGCGTCGCAGGCAACACAATTTAACTTTGGAAATGGGCAGAGCGCCCTCTGGTGCACTAAGTCTTGCACTGCTCTAGCCAGGCCAAAATGCAAAGGGATTTGGGAAGCCTTTGAGGGGTGGGGGTAGGGGAGTGAGCTCACAGCCAGTGAGCTACCCCGCAGCTAGGGTAGCTTGAAGGCAAGATAAAGGAAGTGCCTTTCCCAGACTTCAAATAATTTCAGAACCAGTCTTAGGGAAGGAGAGCCGTGCTGAGCCTGTGCTCCCCCACCCTTGACCTCATTACTGATTTGCTCCAGCAGTGGTCATTCTCCCCCACGTAGAAATTGAGAGAGGAAAGAGGAAGAAGCTGGCTGGTAGCCAAGAGCGTGTTTTCTCCCCAGCATGGACATTTATTCTGGTTCTGACTTCCCAGGCTTGGAATGGAAGGGAGAGATTACTTTGTCCATTGTTTTTTCCCCCAGACCGGAGCTTAAGGGGCCAGGAATCGGGTAGTGGTCCCAAATTCCCTGAGATCTGGAGCTCAGAGCCAGTACTTCCCTCTTCCCCTGGGAGAACCTAGCACCAGCACTGTTTTCCATTCTGGGAAGATTTTCCAAGATCCTACCCTGGGCCAACATTTCAGAATCTCAGGATCACCCCCCACAAGAAGGTAGGGGAGGCTGAGCAGAAAGGGAAAGGGGGCATATCCAAGAACATAAACATAAACCCGGATCTCTTTGGCCCAGACTCTCTTTAGGGACTTCAGATGAAGGAATGAGAAACAGTAGTTTTTCAAAGGGTTTTCTGAAGATTGTTTCCCAGAATTTTTAAAAAAATCCCATCCGAGAAAAATGAGGCAAATGAGAGTTGACCCCTCTCATACACACACACGCACATACACACACACACACACACACACACACACACACATTGTCCACTTGGTATCTCAGCACCACCTGCTACAGAAATTCCTCCCCCATCCCCCAACCTCTTTCCTCTTCCCTCCCATCCACATCCCCCCAGAGTTTCCTGGTTTACACTGAAACTTAGGAACACCCCCTCCCAACTTCCTTCCCTCCCTGTCAATAGCATTAGCAAGGACAAAGACAGAATGCTGGCTCCACCTCTTCTCCCAGACTGGGCACCAGCACTGCTGGGCATCAAGCCACTTCAAGCTCTCATTATTCAACTACACCTCCCAGCAGGCAAGGTGATCTGGCCTCAGGGCATGCTGGGACTTGTAGTCTCCACCTGCCATAGCTGGCTTAGTACTGTCATTCTGTCCATCCCTCTGCCTCTTATCACTCACAGAGGAGTTGAAGGGGTTGTTTTTCTTGTTGAGTGTAAGAGGGTCCCAACCTCTGTTAACATTCCTTCTTATTTCCAGTTGTACCCTTTAGGTTTCCTTTTTACAGTCACTTCTTTCTGCCTGCTACTCGAGTCCTTGTACACACCATTTTAGGACTTTCCATGTTCTAAACTCTCTGCTACCTCTTCATCCCTCTCCGCCCAGCATTTACCTGTAGCCCCAGTATCAAAAATTTCAGCTCTGATCTCCTTCACAGCCTCTCTGACTAAAACCCCACACATGCTCCACCAAAGGGTTGTAGAGAACCCCTCCTTTCACTAAACTCAGACAATGTGGATGGGGTAGGGAAGGATTATGGTGATGGGCGGGGAATAGTCAGGAAACAGTCCCAGCTGCTGGAAAACAAATTGACATTGTCTCCCTGCCCCACCCCCAGCATCCCTGCTCCCCCCCCCCCCCGCCCCCCAGGCTGAGCTGACTGGTTTTCCTGGCCTCTGGCTTCCTAGATTAAAGGTGTTTGCCAGCTGAGCTTGGAAGTGAACAGGGCTAGGGACAGAGTTGCAGACCTCATGTAGCCAATCCCATCTTCCTAATTCCTGATGAAAGGTCTCAAATAGAACATCAGGGAACAATCCCAGTGAAGGGAGGTTTATTCCTGGATTTAGAGGTGTCTCTCCCAGTCCAGAAAGGTCTGTGGAAATATATTAACCCCATTCATTGTAGGTTTCCCCCAGAGTGATGGCTTACACCAGAGGAGCTGCCTTGGTGGAAGGTCAGGGGATGGGGGAAGAAATAACTTGACCTAAGTCCCTGGACAATGTCCAGTAGACTGGCTCTGCAGAGGATATACTACTATGATTTTAGCTTTTTTTCCCCTCCATTAATGGATTTTCTCTTTTCTCCCCCTTTCCAAGCCAGGTTTCCCCTATGACTCATAGGCTTGAAGTGCTGTCTTGGGCCCACCCCATCAGCTTGTTGCTACAACAACCACCAACACAATTCCAAAGCACCTCCCCCAACCTGGGCACAATGGCCAGGCACCCTTGTCCCACCCCTACTGCCCTGGCAGAGCTCCTACAGCAAAGGAGGGGCCTCAGGGGGTGGCAAGGAGGGAGGGCTCTCCTTGTTCTGTTTTCACATTTTTATTAAACAAAACCACCACTCCCAACAGGCTCGGTTTCCAGAGTACCTTTAATGACCAGGTCTGAGCAAAAGCATGCACAGCTTCCCCTGCCCCCCACCAAGCACACACAGTTCTCCAGCCCAGGCAGGCATCAGTCCAAGATGAGTTTCAGGAGTCCCAGCGAGGCTTCCCGCCCCTTCCACTCCACTGCCCAACCCTGCTTATAAACTGAAGATCCTCTGGTCTAGGAGGAAGATTTTAATATGATTATAATTTAATCAAGCACCTACTATGTGCCTAGCCCTTGGCCAGGCACTTCACATTTGTCAGGGAGAAGGAACAATGTCATACAACTCTAAGGAGTCTTTCTTTCTTTCTTTCTTTCTTTCTTTCTTTCTTTCTTTCTTTCTTTCTTTCTTTCTTTCTTTCTTTCTTTTTAAAGTTCTATACTCAACGTGAGGCTCGAACTCATGACCCCAAGATCAAGAGTCACATCCTCTACTGACTGAGCCAGTCAGGCACCCCGGGAGCCTCTCTTGACTTAGAGCTCTGTCCCCAACTACTGCCCGGGAATAGCCAGAGAAGACTTTGGAGAGGGCATTCAGAGACCCAGGATCTGCTCAGAGAGTAAGTTAGAAGAGGGTGCGAGACGGGGAGAGGTAGAAAAGAGGGAAAGTCCTAGAAACTCAGGATCGATACTTTAGATTGCCGAGACAAGGGGTGAGAGACACCAGAGGCAGAGGGTCCTTCCTGCTAGAGCAGAACTCTCAACAGAGTTAATGTTGCCCCCAAAAGGGTGGAAATTAATTCTTGAGGGGAGAGGTGATTTTAGATACTACAATAGTTTGTAGCACAGATACATAGTATATCTGTACTATTAAAATTTTATGGAGGACGGGACCATCAGGGAAAAAAACATCTAAAAGGACGCCTTAGGGGGATGATTATGGAAAAAAAAAAAAAAAAAGAAGTTGAGGAAACCCTTTTGTGCTATAGGGAAGCCAGAGGATCCACACCAGAGCCAGCCAAAATGTCCCCCCTTCCGGCCTCTCTGAGCTGGCAGCTTTTGGGTGCCCCGCCCAAGGCAGGATCTGGCAAACATAAGGGATCCCTTTGCAAAACATTTTCCAAAAAAAAAATGGAAAAAATAAGTGTAAATGTTTTCCTCAGCTACAGGGAGGGGGTGGACAGGGCACCGAACAGACCCCAGGCCTGGGCCTCATGAGGGCCCTGTCCAAAGAAGCTTTGAGTCAAACTGGCCTGTCCCTGAGGAGGAGTCAAAAGGGGACGGGGAAGGAGAATCAGATGCCATGGCGCAGTTTCATGCAGTTTCATGCAGGGCACACTGGGTGCAGCCCCAGTGTGGTGCTGGGAGCGTTTACTATTAAGACAGAAACCAAGAGGTAGGGGAGGGCCCCGTCCCTTCACCTCCCACCCCATTGCACACACCACATTCGCCTGAACTCTGCATAATGCGAGAGTGTTTTCACAATACCTGCCGCCCACCCAGGGCTTGGAAGAGGCCTGCCATACCGACACCACCACCACTAAGCAGGGAGCTGATGGTGGACTGGAGTGACACTCCATGCCCACAGCTCCGTGTCACCCAGGAGACCCTAAGCACCCCCACCGGCCGTCGGCTTCTCTGGGGTGGGCAGAGGCACAGGCTCTGGGTAATAGGGCAGTGTCCTAGGCGTCTGGTCAAAGGGTGGGAGCTCAGGCACTGTCTCAGGCTTCAGGTCAAAGGGCTCAGTCTCAGGCAGAAGGTCAAAAGGCACGATCTTGGGTGTGGCCAGGTCAGAGGGTGCTTTCAGCTTCTTCTTGGGCTAAGATGAGGAAAAGGGTTTAAATGGGGCTTGAGATGGGTATGGATGGAGTTGAGAGAAAGAGGCCTTAGTGGGCATGCAGAATTGGAGTTGGTGAGTAGGGGAAAGGGAGTACAGCATGTAGGCTGGAAAGGAACCATATTTTAAATGCTTCATCAAGAGGGCACTGGGGTTGAAAGTGGGACAAACCCAGGCCCGTGTTAAACAGTTTAAACAGAGCCCCTGTCTTCTTCCCTCTAGAATCTTCCCCACTCCTATCCTTAGCCTCCTGCCTTCTATCCCTACCCAGCCATGGTCATGGGATGATCCTGTTAAGGGCTGGAGTGAGGGAGTAAGAGGCTGCTGGATGCAGAAGGAGCTCTCCAAGAGGTCAGTTATTGACTCTAGCTGGTGAGGCTCTGATGAGTGAAAAAGAAGGCAAGTAGGCAAACAACTCCACTGTCTTCAGAGTCCTATGCTGCTGATTCCATTTCTCATTATTTCCCCAGGGCAGGGTGGGCACTGGGTGCCGCCCAGGATAAGGAGAGGGAGAGGCGTGGAAGAGGGGCATCCTGGCTGTTTCCCTCTGGCCACGTCCCCACGTCTTGCCTCCCTTGCCACCCCTCCCCCTACCCACACCTGGGATATCAGACACCAAGATGCACAGAGAAATCAGGAACAAAAACCAAGCTCTTTTTATGACAGGTGGGCCTGTATCCTGGAAGAGCTAGCAGCAGCTCCCATTCTGCCTCCTGAGGGGCTGAGCTAACACTCTGGCTTTGGACCATCATGAGAAGTCAGGGAGAGGGATGGTTAGGGGCACTACCAGACTCCAGCGATAGCAGTGGTGGGTAAAAGCCTGCAGCCACAAAAACACAAAGTAGCAGGTGCCAACCTGCCCTGTGGAGTACAAGGAGAAGGGAGGCCAAGGAGAAAGCTAGCATGGTCCTCTGATAGCCAGAGGCAAAGTCCATGCTAGGGGATACCTATCCTGGCCAGGGAGCTCTACGACTTACCCTCCATACCCCTCCTCTCCCTCCCACTGTCATTGGTCCACTGTCATTGGTCATTGCCTTTGCTTCAGTACTAGGAGGCTGAGCAGCTCTTGGCCACCAACCTTAGCCACTCTTAGCAATGTTGATTGCACCTGCATACGTACACACACACGCACACACAGCGGACACACAGCGGCCCCAGTGCCAGGACCATGCAGCTATCTCCCTTAGAGAATGAAGGAGCCAGAACTAACCCTCTGTTGGAATAACCTCCACACTGATTTCTGCTGCAGAGCCTGGAAATGGAAGGAGGAAGTGGGGAGCAGAGAATATAGCAGAAGAAGGGGTACACCTGGGTTCTGGCCCCAGCTTTGACCCCTACTAACTTGAGTGGACAGTAGGCAGGTAACTTCCCCTCTCTGGGCCTCCACTTCCCCAGCTATAGAATGAAGGAGCTGAAGTTGATTATCTCTGAAGCATCTTCCAGCTCAAAAAATCTGTAATGGCAGAATAATGAAATATTCACAATGGTATGCTTCGATGGAATGGAACAAACCACTACTCATCTCTGAAGTTGGATGCCTAGCAACAGTATCCTCTCGCTTCTCTATATCAATTGCTTACTCTGTGCCATTGTATCCCTTTTTGATTTTGACCTTTACAATAGTCAGACTTTATTTAAAAAAAATCAGAGGGAGGAGTATTATTTCCTTTGGTCTTTGGATTACCCCTAAAAATATCCTCCCTGCTTTGGATCCAGTGACCAGGAAAAACTCAGCTTCTTAGAGGAAGGATGTGGTAAGCACTCTTTCCATGGCCACTAGGCTTAGGGGATGAGAGGGACAAGTGCCCCACATTGGAATATTTGGAGACAAAAGTTCTGGAATAAGAGAGCCCTGATTTGCCTTGAGTCCAGGAAAGAGCCATACGGGTGAGGTTAAGATTTAGGGAGGAAAAGCCAGCAAGCCCTCATTCCAGCCTTGGTGCCCTCATTTTTAAAGCCTATGAAGCCCTTAATCCCTTAAATGCTTCCTGGTCCTATTCTCAAGCACTTGGAACAGGTCTGATGGGTCTTTGTGTAGATTACTGTCTCATCAAAACTGTTCCAGAAAATGTTTATTTCCATTTTAGCCCCCCTTTTCTGCATTCTAAAAGAACACTAATAATATCCAAATTGTTATATGAAGAATTGGATCTTTAATGATCACGGCCCCTCCTGTTTGTGCAGTGCCCATGATCCGTCTGATCTTCCCAGCAGTTCTCAGTCCACCGACCCTTACCTACTAGTAGATTTCATTCTCCTCCTTCACTAGCTGTTGCCTAGTTAGGTGTCACCTGATAGGATGGGATGCCAAACTGCTAGTTTTTGTTACGGAGATAGGGAAATGCCAGAGGACAGTAATGACTCAGAAGTGGGTTCAAGGTTCTGGTATCCTGGGGTGGGAGGTGCTGAATTTCATGGGGGGTAGAGGAGGGGGAACCTATGAAATCATTAAGTCTTAGCAGTACCTTGAATATGGGGTGAGGCCACACAAGGGATCTCCCCCCCTTATCCCTCCAGGAAAAAGGTATGGGGGGGCAGATGACCTGATCCCACGGTTTGGGCCTTCCCTGCCTTTCATTCTCCCTTCCACCCTGCCCCCATTGCCACATCATCACCTCCGACATCTGCAGTGGGGAATACAGCGTCCTCTCCCTTGCTCCAACTCTGGAGAACTCACACTCTCCCAGGAGGCCTCTGTCCAAGTCTCTCTCTTTCTGCCTGGCCACCCAAGCATCCTACCCCCCAGCCTGCTGCCGCCCCCAATCTTCCCTATTAGGTCTGCCAAGGCGCAGAGCTATTTTTACCTCATTCTCTTCCCAGGCCTGCAGACCTCAGAGAGGAGCAGCCTCTGCTTTTCCTTTAGCAGTTGAGTACCCTACGCCCTTGCCCCCTACCTGGACATCTGCTCTGCCCCTCAGGGAAGTGCTGCTTCCCTGAGCCCCACCCTTGTTGCTAGAATCTTTTCCTTACCACTGAGCGCCTCTCCAGGTTGGAACCTTGTTACTTATTAGTTATTTGCCCTGTGGTTTAGGGACTCAGGGTCTCCAGCTTGAGCCATTCTTCCTACCTCTACCTTCTGCCACCTATTGGCCCTGGTTTAGTATAGATGCAGTCAAAGCCACCCTGTGATTAGACCCCACCCCCACCCCCACAGACACACGATGTACAGATTCCTGCCAGCTGCTGGTGGGGGGGGGTGGTAACAGAGATGCCATTGGCCTCTGCACAGGAGTGTTTCTCCCTCAGTACGCATCTCAGCATCTCCACCTTTGACCTAGGTTCACCTCGAGGCTGAGAACTTTCCCACGTTCTACGGTCTGGGATATTTAGAGTGAGGAGGGCAAACCTATCCAAGCTCTTCATGGCGACCCTCTGATACACCGGGCTGTGGAGAAAAGAGCTGGCTGGCTGTCCAAGACCTCTGGGTGTTCTTCTTTCCTCAGTAACACCTCCCACCCCCCAGGGGCTAATCAGATCTCTTTTAAAAATCTCTCACACACACCCCTCCAAGCAGTTAGATTGAGTGGAAACAGCTCTAGACATTTTCTACCAGATAGTGCTATATGGGCTGTTGGGGGAGCTTCTAGTACCACTTGGGAGAAGCCCATGGGCATTGGAGGGAGGGGGAGAGCACCACTTCTGTCTTTGTCCCACCACCATCTCCTCAGATGGGTACGTGCTCACCCATCTCCCTGTGTCTTCTGTTCCCAAACACTTGTCCTTATCTGCATCTCTCTTAGCTCCTCCTAGAGAGACCCAGCCAAGGACCTCACTGAATCCCAGCTAGTCTCTCAGAACCCAGCTTGACCAGGCCCTGGTGCAGTCAGGGAAACCACAGCTCCCTGACAGGTTCTCTCACCTAGAGGCTGTGGGAAATCTAGCCTTTGTTTTCTTCCCATTCCCTTCCGTAAGGACAGGAAGGGGCAGAGAGAGCATAGACTAACCCCTTCACCCCCAGGATCACACCTCCTTGGGGTGGGAACGTCAACCAGGCCCCCCCCCCCCCCCGAAACAGCAGGAGAGGCTGGGCACATTCCCACCCGACCAAAGATCACCAAGCCCTCTGCTCAGAGCCACTTCTAATGGGACTGGGGAGGGGGGAGTGGAGAGGACCAATAACACTGAGATTTCCAGGTTTGTTTGCGGTTATGATAACAAAAGTGTCATTTTTATCCGGGTGCGCAAAACGGGGAGAGGAAGCAACAAGCGGTCTGGGCGGAGCCTGGCGTGCGCCAGCCTCCTCCCGCCTGTCCGCCTGCGCCTCCGCGGTCCCGCAGGCCAGCAGGGTGATTCTCCGCGCCTAGATCGCCAGACCCGGCAGGGACTGTCAACTCTGCCCCCCCCCCCAAGGCCTCTTGCACTCCTCACGTCGCACCCCGCTCCCTCCCAACCGCCCCCCACCCCCGCGCCTACTTCCATCTGGCAGGGAGGGCTCGGGAGCGCTGCCGGTATCCCCAAGGGCCTGAAAGTGCCCGGAGGCCAGGGGCAGATGACAGTGCGGGGGCGCGTGGGCAGCCGAGGCCCATGCGGGTCCGGGGGCGTGTGCAGGCGGTCGCGTCCCTCGCCTGGCGCAGCCCCCGCCGGTGCGTGCCTGAGCCCTGAATCACCCGCTATATCGGGCGGGCAGCGCCGGAGGCCCCAAACCCGGGCCGCGCCGCCAGTGTCCGCTTACAGCGGGCCCACCGGCCGTGAAGGACCCCTGGCTTTCCCCCAAACCTCCGCCAAGTAGGAAGACTTCACAGAGCTGAGTTGGGAACGGTCTGCGAGGGGGAGCGTCCTCGAGTTCTGCCCCCTAACTTTTTTGCGAGTTTGTCACCAGAGGGAGGGGGTTCCGTGAGGCGTGGGGTCCAGAGCGCGCCCCTCCGCGCGCTCCAGGAATCCGCCGCCCGCCCCGCCCCGCCCACCCCACCCCACCCCACCCCACCCCACTCCACTCCAGCAGCGCTCGCCGTAAGGAGGGTGGGTCCCTCAAGCCACGCCAGCCTGGCGGGAGCGCCGCACCGCGGGCAGGTCCCCCCACCCCAAGCCCCGGAGACCGCTAGCCGGGCGCGGTCCACCCCGCCAGCTCACCTGATAGATCATGACTTTAAAGTTGCGGCGCCTCAGCAGCTCGGCCTCGTTGACCTCTAGCTTCTTGATCTGGCCGGCCTGGCGCTCCAGGCTGCCGCGCACGGTCTTCACGTTGACGCTGACCTTGCGCACCTTCTCCAGCAACTTGCTCACGGTGTTGCTGGTGGTGGCGTGTGCCTTGCCCAGCTTGCTCAGCTCGCCCTGGATGCTCTGCACGGCACCCTCCATCTCCGCCTGCCGTTCCTCCAGCTGGGCTTGGGTCAGCTGGATCTGGTCGACGGCGCCGATGATTTTGTCCAGAAGGCTCAGCACCAGCACGCCGTTCACCTGGTCTGACTTGATCAGCTCCTCAGAGCCGGCCCCTGACGGCTCCTCCGCCGCTGGCGCCCCCATGGGGGAGGACCCCGGGTCCCCGACATCGGGGTACCCGGGAAGCGGCTGCTCGATGATATGGAGCTGGGTGTCCTCCATGGCTAGCCGGAGCCGTGCGGGGCCGGCCGGGTGGAGCTGGAGCTGAAGCCCAGGAGAGGAGGAAGAGCGGGAGGGGGGAAAGCGAGAAACAGCGGAGAGCCGAGGAAACTCGAGCCACGTCCGTGCGCACCGGGACGGTGGCCAGAACTGTGGGGCGGGGAGTCGGTGAGCTCCCAGGCTCCCGGGCCAAACCCCGGAGTCTCATCGGCCATTGGCTGGCCCCACCCCAGAAAGGGAGGGACCGGGGCAGAAGGGGAGACCGATGGTGGGGAAGGGGGGCAACCGAGGGGGACCCAAGAGCCGAGCGCCCCACCCTTCCGAGGATGGTTGGAATAGTTGGAGCGGGAGACTAGGGCCTCGGCGGCCAGCGGAGGCCGCACAGCAGGACTGGGGCGGAGGAATGTGAGTCGTGAGCCGGAGAAGGGAAACAGGTTCTAGAGTGGGGCTCTGCTTTTCTCTCCCGCTTTTTTTGCTCACCCACGAACGTACCTAAGCCTTGGAAGTTCTAGAGCGGGGAGTCAAGTAGAACATGAGATCCTAAAATCTTAGGCAAAATACTGTATTTGCCTGTGCCCTGTTTTTGAGAGGGGAAAAAAATCCATGGCTTCCAGTGTTCTCGAAGGGGCCTCTCCCTCCCCCGCCCCCAAGTTACTAACCACGGTTCTAAAAAGCATGAAGGGTTCTGGGGTGCCTGGCTGGCTGAGGTGGTAGAGCATGTGACTCTTGATCTTGGTGTTGTGAGTTCAAGCCATGTCTTGGGTGTAGAGATGATTTTAAAATAAAATCTTTAAAACAAATGCTTGAGGGGTTGTTGAGGGAAGGGAAAACTTTTATTCGGATCACAGTGGTTGTGAGGGGTTGCGAAGCTCCTCTAGGTTCCTCTCAGAATTATACCGAGTAGGACCAAAGCAGACCATAAAACAGAAAGTAAAACCTTTTACCCACTTCTCACCCCTCTTTAAAAATGACCTTTCCCTGGGAACCTGGGTGGTGGCTCAGTCTGTTCAGCGTCTGCCTTCCGCTGGGGTCCTGATCCCAGTGTCCTGTGATCAAGGCCCACATCAGGCTTCTTGCTCAGTGGGGGAGCCTGCTTCTCCCTCTCCCTGCTGTTCCCCCTACTTGTGTTCTCTTTCTCTGTCAGATAAATAAAATCTTTTTAAAAAATAAAAATAAAAAAATAATTACCTTTCCCTGTGTTTCCCCTGCCAGAGGCCTAGCTCACACTAACTTCACAGAGCAGGACCTGGGAGTGCATCTACCTCTCTGATCCCAGAGACTGGCCCTTGGCAATGAGAGAGAGCATCAAATCCCACCTCCTCACTTGACAGAGAGGAACAGGAGGGCCTAGAGAAGGCAGGTTGACTTTCCAGAAGTACCCACAGGTTAGCCTTGGCTTGGTGCTCAAATCAGGTCCCTGTACTCCTCTCTTGCTCTTTCTACCTTCGCACTCTGCCCTACCTTGGGACAGGGATAGGCACACATGGCCACCCATGCATGCTGGTTTTGAGTATTCGGGCCTGAGGATTAACTACAAACATATTTTCAACTGTGATGGGTATCAAGGACCAGAACCAAGGAGGACCCTGGACTCAGAAGTCTAAAGAAAAAGAGGCTGCCCATGCTTCCCCATTTTGCTCTCCAGCACAGCACTGGACCTATGAGTTCCCTGGAGTGGCACCAGCCCTCTTTCCCCCAGAAAAGCTGCAAACCTTTTCCCTGGTTAGGAAACCAAGCTTGGGTTTCCCCAGCTGGATACATGATGGTCTTGGCAAAAGGTCGCTTCTAGTCTAGCATGCATTATCATTAGGAAGAGTGAAAAACTGCTCAGTGGGGCCCCAGGCCCCAAAAATCCACTCAGAGAACCAAGCCAGAAAGGAGCTGAAGAGCTCAGTATCTCAGAGAGTCTGGGATAGCCCCAATGACTAGCAGATAAATATCTGCTAGAACTGAGAGATTACCAATTTATTTTAGAATTTAAAAGAAAATGTACCAGGGCACCTGGATGGTTTAGTCAGTTAAGTGTCTGCCTTCAGCTCAGGTCACGATCCTGGGGTCCTGCATCGGGTTCCCTGCTCAGTGGGAGCCTGCATCTCCCTGCATCTTCCCTCTGCTGCTCCCCCTGCTTGTGCTCTCTCTCTCAAGTAAAATAAATAAAATCTTTTAATAAAAATTAGAGAAAATGTATTATAGCAGTTAAAGTTGCTTCCATTGAGGATTGATAAGACTTCTAGAAAAAAGAAGATTGACAGTAAAGAACCTTACTAGCCCTTTATAAGGTTCTTATTTATTTATTTATTTAAGTAATCTCCACACCCCGTGTGGAACTCGAACTCACGACCCTGAGATCAAGAGTCGCATGCCCTTTGGACTGAGTCAGCCCAGGGCCCCAGGTTCTTACTCTTTTAAATTGGTTAGATTGTTTTCACAGGTGACACGCAAGATACAGATTGTGAATAGGACACAGAGAAGTAGAGTGAAAAGAACTTTTCCTTCTACCTTTGTCTGCACAGCTAATTCCTCCCCCAAGAGACAAATTGTTACTGTTTTCTTATGGAATATTCTAAGGAGATACATATACATATATAGATACATACATACGCATACACACACACACTCAGCACTTTGCTTTTTTCAGTTAATAATATACCATGAAGCTTGTTCCATATCACTGCATATGGAGCTGACTTGTTTTCCAAGGTGTGGATGTGCTATACTTATCTAGCCAGTTCTCTATCAGTGGAGATTCAGAAATTACAATTTAAACCTCATTGGAGGTGGGGGAGATGCTGAGGAGGAGTTTTAATGGTTGATTTCGTTTTTGTGGTTGCATGCTTGCTTAAAGGAATTAAGTCCACGCCATTTTGGCTTTCACATTGGGAAAATACTTCTAGTCTTCCTCTTTAAAAAGGAAGATCAGTATTTGTGGATGAGTCAGATTATATCCAAGGGATAGTCCAGTGAATGCATCTCTGACTCATTTGATGCCTCCTTAACAGAAAATTTTGCAGAAAGGGCCCTACCCCTGTGTACCTATGTCTCAGAAATTGCATCAACAAGTTTCTCTCTTGTTCTTCTTTTAACTAAATGCCAGCTAAATCCAACAGGGGGCGTGCTGAGCTTTGTTGCATTAGCTTTATCAATCCTGATAACCGGAAATGGAGCCCAGCAAGAGTATGACCAGAAGGCTTCACTCCATTTCGGTGAAAATAGTCAGTTTCTCTTCATTTGGAATTACATACAGCACGCCATTGCTTGCATTCAAGGTTGATGCTTTGCATTTTCCATTGCTCACTCTATTTGCTGAAAGGCACACTGTTCCATTGTGTACTTTCAGCTGCTGAGGCAGTCTGTAAAAAGGATGGAGAGGTGGAAACAAACAACCCTTTGGCCCAGAAAAAGAACACCAGGATACAACCATGTCAGCAGCTGGAACCTCACAGAGCTCTGTCATATTCCTCTATCCGTTCATTTGTTCAAAAAAATGTGACTACTAACATGAGCTGGCTACTGGACCTGGGCCTTCAAGGAGGGTTAAGCCCAGCCCCTCCTGTTGAGAAGCTCCTAGTGTAGCAAGGGAGACAGACGCACCAATAGTTTCTGGTACAAAGTGGAAGGTACTCCAGCAGCTCAGGGAGGACTGCCACTACTTCCTGGGAGTAATGCCTGGGGGGGAGGTGCGGGGGGGGGGGGGGTCCTAGGTGTAAAGGAGGCGAAAGGGCACACCCTCCACCCTCCCCCTGCAGCAACAACAGGAGGTGAGAAAGTGCAGGGCTGGGGAGGGAGATAACCAGGCAGTTGTTCATCTCTTACTGCACTTCTGCTGTAGGTCCTATGAGTATATAATTAGGGAGATCCACAAAGGTGTGAGGGGCACAGCGTGCAGTATGTTCCATTCAGTTTTGGAAACAGTTGGGATGAATGATGTATCTTCACATCAGAGAAACTATCCCACATGGAAAACCAGTCCTCAGGAGCAGGCTCTCAGCTGCTACAGACGGCAGCGATGTTTTTCTCCCTGGATTTATAGGCACTATTCTTGTCCCTCTGACATATACCCCACACACACAAATGCCTATAATATTTGTATATTTCTCTTCCTCAAAAATTCCTTCCTTCTCCTTCAAACATTAATATATAGGGTAGCTTTTCTGAGCCAGAAAACAGTCGAAATTATTTATTAAGAGCTAATTTATGCATAGCTTAGTGCTAGAAACCATTCAAAGGCACAGCAAATTTGCTGTAGGGGGAGAGGTTTTGGTCTCAGGGAAGCAGTGATGCAATCTAACAAACAAAACATCAAGAAAATAAATTAATGGAAATGCCCTAAAACCTCTCCTCCTTCTCTGTCTTCAACATGCACTGGCCTCTTATCCTAAAAATAAGAAACAAAACACACAAACAAAAACTGCAGTCTTAATTGGTTTTACCTTCCTGTCTCAAGGTTAGGTCCGTCCATTTTCTTTCTTTCTTTCTTTCTTTCTTTCTTTCTTTCTTTCTTTCTTTCTTTCTTTCTTTCTTTCTTTCTTTCTTTTTTAAAGATTTTATTTGTTTATTCGACAGAGATAGAGACAGCCAGCGAGAGAGGGAACACAAGCAGGGGGAGTGGGACAGGAAGAAGCAGGCTCATAGCGGAGGAGCCTGACGTGGGGCTCGATCCCAGAACGCCGGGATCACGGCCTGAGCCGAAGGCAGACGCTTAACCGCTGTGCCACCCAGGCGCCCCAGGTCCGTCCTTTTTCTAGTGTTCAAATTTCATTGTTTTTTAGAACTGCTGCTACAGGTTCCTGACACCCAATTCAGTTCTTAAACTTCTGCTGTTTGTCCAAAAAGATGGCTTCCTCTCTACTAAAAGAGCACTTCAAAGTCACTAATAAACTCCATATTCTACCAGTTAGCTCTCCTTTTCTAATTCTGTTTGAACCCAGCAGCATTTAGCACTGCTGACCAATTTGTCCTTGAGACGCTCCCTCTTGGTCCTTCTGAAGTTGTATTAATTTATTTCCTGTCCAATTTGCTAACTTGGTTTTTCTTCCTTTCATTTTCTTTTTTAAAAACCCACCTTTTTAAACTGCTCAAAAGAAAAAAAAAGTAAAAAAAAAAAAACCCAGCTTTATTGAGATGTAATTCACACGACATACAACTCACCTATTTATTTAAAGTGTAGGATTCAGGGGTGCCTGGGTGGCTCAGTCAGTTAAGTGTCTGCCTCCGCTCAGGTCATGATCCCAGGATCCTCTGAGTCCCGCATCAAGCTCCTTGCTCAGCAGGCAGCCTGCTTCTCCCTCTGCCTAGGGCTCCTCCTGCTTGTGCATTCTCTCTGTCTCTGACAAATAAATAAAATCTTGAAGAAGAAGAAGAAGAAGTAGGAGGAGGAGGAGGAGGAGGAGGAGGAATTCCTGATGTTGGTTTATTTATTTATAATTGATCTTTCTTTATATAAGTAGCGAAGTATGCATAGAAAAACATTTAATTGGGGCACCTATGTGGCTCAGTTGATTAAGTGTCAAACTCTTGATTTCAGCTCAGGTCATGATCTCAGGGTTGTGACATGGAACCCCACGTCAGGCTCCACACTGGGTGTGGACTCTCTCCCTCTCCCTCTGCCCCCCTCCCAAAAGAAAGAAAGACATTGTTAATTTACTTTTCCAGTTGTTTGATTTCAGGTAATACACATCAAATATGTTAAAATTCATGAGTTCATGATGATGAATATCATAATGAAGCTAAACAAACGAAGTTTTTGGGAATCACCTTTGGAAAACACTAGAGAACCCAGTAATTATTCTAAAAACTGGAAATAAAGAGAAATAAGCCTTTATCCTACCTTTGAATTGTACCTCAGGGTAACCAAATAGTTGGTGAGGGAAAATTCTTAGGGGTGCCTGGCTGGGAACTCCTGCTCTTGGGGTCTTGAGTTCAAGCTCCACATTGGGTGTAGAGCTTACTTAGCAAGTTTTTGTTATTGGGTTTTCTTTTTAATTTTATTTATATTTTAAAATTTAAATTCAATTAATTAACATACAATGTATTCTTCTAAAGTGTGATAGTGGCATTGTGGTTATACTTCAGAAATAATCCTTGGGGATGCCTGGCTGGCTCAGTGGGTGGAGCATACAACTCTTGATTTTGGGGGTTGAGCCCCACATTGGGTGTGGAGATTACTTTTAAATAAATAAATAAATAATCCTTATATTTAAGAGATACATACTGAAGTATTTACAGACGAAGTGATATCACATCTAGGATATGATTCAAAATTGTCCTGAGGGAAGCGGATGGGGATATAGATGAAAGGAGATTGGCCATATGTTAATCACTGTTCAAGCAAGGTGATAGGTACATAGGGATTGATTGTGTTATTCTATTTTTGTCTACAGTTGAACTTTCCGGTAATAAAACACACTAAGGTTCTTTGGAGGATGAAACGTGTTCATATATGTAAAGGGACATTTCAGAATGGTCGACCTACCATTGGTGGCAAGAAATGTGCATAACCTTTTTTCCCTTTCACGCACTTGAACCAGTCAAGAACTGATAGTACTCAAGACAACTTTCTGTTAAACCCATTCCATTGCACACAAGAGGACCTCCCCCACTCCTTCCTTTCAATTTTCCAGTTGGAATCAAGACCAGATCTTTAAAACAAGACACTCTCAATAAGCACAGTTTAAGTGTTTAGCAGCTGTGCACATTTAAGCAAAACCATTTAATTTGTGAAATCTGGCCCTTTTCCCAGGAAACCATGTTTCCATTTCATAATGTAACAGAACAGGAAGAATGTGAACTCTTGTTCGGACATAGATTCCTTGTGCTTCACTCGGATTTCCACTTTTTCTTTGTGCTCTGGGTGTGAGAGCCCAGCTGTGCGTTGGCGGAGTGATTCATTTTTCCATCAAGACACATATTTCTATGAATCCCAGAGGCCACTGTTTGGTGTGAAAGAGCAATCAGCATAGACTTGGTTCCTGGATCCATCATATGACATAAGAGAGATGATTTAAAGTTTTTCAATGGGCTTAAATTGAAAGAAGCAATTAAACTGTTCAGATAATTCATGTTTCAAAACCTTTAGTGCTTTCAAGTGATTATTAAGAGCAGCTATTTGATACTATAAGGGAAGACAAAGGAAATAGAAGCAATAATATATGTCCTTTGGGGGTTTAATAATCTCCTTGAGGAAATAAATTAGAAAAATTATATTAGAAAGAAATGTAGAAAGATCCCCAAATAAGTAGATGATATCTCATACAGATGTATCTCAAATATATCCATCATTGGTTAGGAGCTCTAATAACAGAGTGATCCAAATGAGAAAAAGCTTTCTGGAAAAAAGTTTCATTTACAAAATTTTTAAATTATTTAAAATTTACAGAAAAGCTTTTTTTTTAGTACAAAAAGATTTTTTTTTCTGAACCATTTGAGACTAAGTTGACTGATAGCTTATCACCCAAATACGTTAGTATGTATTTTCTGCAAATAAGGGCATTCTGATACATAACCAGAGTACAACCATCAAAATCAGGAAGTTGACATTGATACATATCACCATCTGGTTCTCAGCAGCCTATCAGATCTCAACATTTGTCCCAATAACGTTCTTTACAGCTCAACGACCCAATCTGCAATCACACTTTGAATTTAGTTGCACATCTCTTTAGTCTCCTTCAGTTAGTGGCATAGTTCCTCATTCTTTCCTTGTCTTTCACAACTGATCTTTATGAAGATTACTGTTCATTTATTGTGTATAATGTTGCTTGATGTGGGTTTGTCTGATGTCTTCTCATGATAGGATTCAGGATAGTTATCTTTGCTAGGAGTAACACCAAAGGGATGCTGTGTTCTTGTCATTGTAGCCTATCAGGAAGTACATAGTTTTGATTTGCCCATTGCTAGAGATGTTAACCTTGATCAGTGGTGAAGGTGGTGTCTAGAAGACGTTTCCTGTCTAAAGTTATTCTTTTCCTCTTTGTCATCCATAAGTATTTTTGTAGGGTTGTATTTTGAGACTAAGTAAACATTCTGTATGCCAATTTCTCAAAAAGCACAAACTACCACAACTCACCCAATATGAAATAGATAGTGTGGATAGCTCTATAACTGTTACATTCAATTTATAATTTAAAATATAATTTAATTAAAGAAGGAAATCTCCAGGTCCAAATGGTTTTAGTGAAGAATTCTACCAAACGTTTAAAGACCGGAAAGCTCCTAAGGTACACTTGCCCTGGGGCCCCTAGCTGGCTTAGTTGGTAGAACACGTGACTCTCGATCTCAGGATCTTGAGCCCCACATTGGGTGTAGAGACTAAAAAGGATAATAATAAGATAAAAAAAATAAAATAAAATAAAATTCACTTGCCTCACAGGGTTTACTCAAATCTCTTGTTGTCAATAGCTATACATATTGCCAGAAAATTTTAAGGTCCCAAGGTGTGTATATGTGTGTATGTGATTGTGTTGGTCTTTTTTTTTTTTTAGATTTGAGAGAGACTAAGTACTCACGTGTACATGCATGTGCAGCAAGGGGCAGAGGGAGAGGGAGAAAGAGAAAGAATCCTCAGATAGACTCCCCACTGAGCTCAGAGCCAGATGCTGAACTTGGTCAGTCCCAGGACCCTGAGATCATGACCTGAGCCAAAATCAAGAGTCAGCCGCTTAACCAACTGAGCCACCTAAGCGCCCCACCAAAGTGTGTGTGTGTGTATTTTTAAAGATTTTATTTATTTTACTTGAGAGAGAGAGAGAGGGAGAGAGCACAAGCTGGGGGAGCAGCAGAGGGAGAGGGAGAAGCAGACTCCCTGCTGAGCGGGGAGCCACCACGGGGCTTGACCCCAGGACCCCAGGATCATGATCCTAGGTGAAGGCAGAGGCTTAACTGACTGAGCCACCCAGGCGCCCCATCTAAAGTATATTTCTTTAATAGAAATAGCTGTTTGCCTGTATTTAGGATCTCTAAACTTCCAAGTGAAGATAAACTTGTAATGAAAATAGGGCTCAAGGCAATGTCCAACCAAAGCTTCACTTCGGGTATCTTTCTCCTCCTGAGAAAATTTTTCTTCTCTGAAGACCATGCCCTTGTACATTCTCCCTAAAAATATCCTGCAGTCTCCTTTCCCACAACTCACTCCTTAAAATACCACACAAGCCCAGTTAAACACTGCTTTATAAAATAAAACAACTCAACTGTAAAACATAGCAATCTCTAGCCTTAAATAAGAACATGATCACAAACAAAAAATCCACATCAGTTTGTCACAAGTTAAGAAACTAAATTTCAAAAAAATCCAAAAAACAAAAAACTACATTTCCATTCCTATTTTTCTTTCAAAAATATTTATTTTTTTAAAGATTTATTTATTTGAGAGAGAGAGCGTGTGCTCAGAGAGAGAGAGGGAGAGGTGAAAGCAGACTCCCCGCTGAGCGCAGAGCCCCACCTGGGGCTGGATCTCAAGACGCTGAGGTCATGACCTGAGCCAAAACCAAGAGTCAGATGCTTAACCAACTGAGTCTCCCAGGCGCTGCCCCTGTTTCAAAAATATCTATTAAGTAGGGGTGCTTATCTGGCTCTGTCAGTAGAGCATGCAACTCTTGATCTCTTGATCTTGGGGTCATTGAGTTGGAACTCCATGTTGGATATAGAGTTTACTAAAGAAAAATTTATCAAGTATATATTGAACATCAGGCACTAAGGTGGGCAATACAACAATTCATATTAAATACATCCCTTGACCATTGACTCAACCCGATCCTTCGTACTGGAATTTTCCAATGTATTTCTTCATTCCAGGTCTCACCTTCTTTTTCCAAGTCACTAGAAACCCAATAGAGAAACATTTGCCAGATTCTCTACTTCAGAAATCTTCTTGAACCAGTTTCTTATTTCTCTGGCAAATATTTCAGGTCTAATGTCACAGAGAGTCTTCTCTGACCTGTGTCAATCAGTTCTTTCCCTTCTTCTCATCTCAAGTTTTCCTAAATTAAATTTTTTAAATTGAGAAATAATTGACACACAATGTTGCATTAGTTTCAGGTGTATAACGTAGTGATTCAACAACTCTACATTTTATTATGCTATGCTCAGCAAAAGTGTAGCTACCATCTGTCACAGTCAAATGCTGTTACAGTACCATTGACTATATTCCCTATGCTGTATCTTTTATCCTTATGACTTACTTATTTTATAACTGGAAGACTTCATCTCCTACTCCCCTTCACTCATTTTGCCCATCTCCCCCTCCTCTTTAGCAACCATCAGTTAGTTCGTATTTATGGCTCTCTTCCTGGTTTTTTTATTTGCTCGTTTGCTTTGTTTTGTAGATTCCACAGATAGTGAAATCATATGATATTTGTTTTTCTCTGTAAATTTCACTTCATTAAGAAGCTTTTTTCCATGTCATTCTTAACTTCCACAAGTTAAGAGGTTCCTTGCCTCATATGTTGGTCACAAGAGTCTTGAGGGTTACATAAAATGTCACATGCCTTAGGCTCATTCATATCTCCTTGTGGATATAATCAACCAGCAGAGCTAAAGGAAGCTGACATTCCTTGAGCTTCAAAGGAAGCCTCAACATCTATAATAAAGAGATTTTGACTTTTTACCCAAAGGCTTTTATTTTAAACATTGACAGTCTTTGAAAGTAAAAGCAGAGTGTTATTTTAGAGAGCTGGGGTAAAAAGGGATTACTTCTATGGAAACACACTGCTAATCAGCATTTCAAGAATGATGGTCAGAGGTTATTACAAGTCACCTAAAGATTGTGGCAGGGGAATTCTCTCATTCAACACTAAAATGAGTTCCTGGGGCGCCTGGCTGTGTCAGTCAGTGGAGCACAGGACTCTTGATCTGGGGTCGTGAGTTCAAGCCCCACGTTGGGCATAAAGCTTACTTAAAATAGATAAATAAATAAAATCAGTTCCTTGGTAGAACAGTTTAAGAACTAGAGTTCATTTTTACATAGAAGGGAAAAACAAAAAATGATTTGACTAGACGCAAACCATCATTAAACTGAACAACTGTCATCTCAAAGACTGCAGGCAAGCAAAAGTAAAATTTTAAATCACAATTTTGCTGTTTGTTGCCAACTACTTGCAGGTGAACAGCTGGAAAAATTGAGGGAAAAAAGGAAAAACATTTATTTTAATCATTCCACCATAGTGACAATTCTTGTAACTTTTTGAGACTCTGTTAGACCACTGCCTCTGTTGTCTGCTTTGTCTTGGTAGTGAAGAACTAATTTCTGTAACTTTTGTTGAAACATTTTCCTAAATGCTAAGGAATAGCTCAGTTTAGACGTCCGGAACTGCATTACCTGCTAAGCCTCCTAGAGAACTGCTCCCATCTTCCAGGTCTGTGTGATTAACAGCATTTTATATTTGATCTTGTTGGACCTATGCTGTACTTGTTCCAGTGAAAGAAAGCCTTGAGCACAACCCAGAAGATCCTTTTTGTCTTCTTTCTTTTCTCCAGAAGCATACAGGTAATTAGAGATAAAATCAACACAAATGCCTGATTATTCTGGATCAAAGTATTTCTATCGGTTTTGGGCTAAGTTAGTGTATTTGCCTACTATGATGAAGACGAATTCTGACTTTGGTCTAATGTTAGTACTATTTCTATTCTATTTTATTAGCCTTTGTTTCTTCCTCTGAACAAAATTCTATCCATTCCTCAATGCCCATCTTGAAGGTCATGTCTTCTTAAAGCCTTCCCTAGGGCCAATGATAGCCCTCTTCTCTGGGCTTCCATAACCTTCTGTTCCAGTCTCTGCTATATTACGTATGCTATATTACAGTTAATTGTGTCCCTGATGGACTGTGATCTTGCTCATCTTTGCATTTCCAGCTTCTAGCTTTATGCCCTGTATAAAGCATGTGCTTAGTAGATGTTTGCTGAAGGAATCATGGAGTTTTGCTAACTGAAAGCTATTTGTGAAAGTATTCTTGGGGCGCTTGGGTAGCTTAGTCGGTTACATGTCTAACTCTTTTTTTTTTTTAAGATTTTATTTTTATTTATTTGAAGAGATAGAGACAGCCAGCGAGAGAGGGAACACAAGCAGAGGGAGTGGGAGAGGAAAAAGCAGGCTCCTAGCAGAGGAGCCTGATGTGGGGCTCGATCCCATAACGCCGGGATCATGCCCTGAGCCGAAGGCAGACGCTTAATGACTGTGCCACCCAGGCGCCCCTATGTGTCTAACTCTTGATTTCAGCTCAGGTCATGATTTCAGGGTCATGAGATCGAGCCCCATGTCGGGCTCCACACTGAGCGTGGAGCCTGCTTGTCCCTCTCTCTGCTCCCACCCCCCATGCTGTCTCTCTTTTCTCTCAAACAAATAAATAAATAAATAAAATCTTTTAAAAAAAGTTTTGTTTGAGTGTAGTGCTTGGAGGTCTTTCCTCTGCTCTCCTTTCCCTCGCCTCTGAAGAGAACGGTCACCATACTCATGGCAGGGATTTTGTGCTCAGTATTTCAGAGGCCCCCCAGGCAGACTCCAGACTGTGACAAAAGGTGTGGAGTCTCTTATTTGTACAGAGTGGATTTGTCACAAATGTACCAAGTCAAGAATTCCAGAAAAAGTATTTCAGCCTTCAGGGACACCTGGGTGGCTCAGTTGGTTAAACATCTGCCTTCAGCTCAGGTCGTGATCCCGGGGTTCCTGGGATCTAGTCCTGCACTGGATTCCCTGCTCAGTGGGGAGCCTGCTTCTCCCTCTCCTCCCCTCTCATGCAGTCTCTTGCTATCTCTGTCTCTCTCTCAAATAAATAAGTAAAATCTTTAGGAAATAAAAAAGATAGTGAGAAAGTGTTCTCCTTAAAATATATTTTACTTATTTTATTTTTAAAAATATTTCATTTATTTGGCAGAGAGAGAGAGAACAAGCAGGCGGAGCAGCAGAGGGAGAGGGAGAAGCAGGCTCTCCGCTGTGCAGGGAGCCTGACATGAAGGCAGACGCTTAACGACTGAGCCACCCAGGCGCCCCTAAATACTAGTCATGTTCACAGGCTAAAAAAAGTTTAAAAAGAAAATAAATTAAATAAATTTAAAAAGTATTCTTCATCATGGAATTTAAAGAGTGTTTCCTCATAGATATGCTTTGATGTAGAATAACTCTGAGAACTGTAAATGGAATACAAACATCAGCACTATTGTGCTAAACTTGACGATCGTTTACAATTGGCACTGACTCCACATACATTTTCTTTTTTTTTTTTTTAAAGATTTTATTTATTCATTTGACAGAGATAGAGACAGCCTTGAGAGAGGGAACACAAGCAGGGGGAGTGGGAGAGGAAGAAGCAGGCTCCCACTGGAGGAGCCTGATGTGGGGCTCGATCCCAGAACGCCAGGACCACGCCCTGAGCCGAAGGCAGACGCTCCACGACTGAGCCACCCAGGCGCTCCTCCACATACATTTTCTGATTTTTAGCTTCTGCTCCGAACCTTTCCCAGCTGTCCCTCATATCTCCGTTACAAACATAGAAGAATCTGTTACTGACACTAATATTACACTGTATGTTAGAATTAAAATAAAAACTTGAAACATTAAAAATAAAGAAAAAAAAAAGAATCTGTCACAAGCTCTCCTCCCAGATAATGAAGCCCATAAAATAAAGGGGGTAAAGAAAAGAGGCAGGATGTGATCAGACTCCTTTTTGTCTGTTACCTGTTTCTTTCGTTGATACTAGATTTCTATTAGGAGACTCCCATTTCTTTCAGGATCATCCATCCATTCCCTCATTCATTCAAGGAATAATGCTTACTATTGAATGAGTAGGCCCAAAGCTAGGGGGAGAAAAGGAATTTATAGTTTGGTGATAGAAGAGAAAAAAAGTCAGGTAGAAAGTACTATCTATCTATATATATATATTTTAAGATTTATTTATTTATTTGAGAGAGAGAGTGAGTGAGCATTGGGAGGTGCAGGGGAAGAGGAAGAGAGAAACTTTAGCAGACTCCTCACTGAGCTCAAAGCCCAACGCAGGGCTGAGTCTCATGACCCTGAGATCAGGACCTGAGCCAAAACCAAGAGTCAGAAGCTCAACCAACTGCACCAACAGGGGCCCCAGTACTGTGTTTTCTAAAGGAGATAGAGACAAGTCCATGAGAGTCTCAATGAGGAAAATGAAGCTCAAGGGGGGAACCAACTTGCTCAAGTTCACACACCTTGTAATTATTAGAGCTGAGATTTCTCTTACATTTGATATTAGATGGAATAAATGGAGGAACTGAGATTCAAGCCTAGTCCAAGATGGCACAAAAGCCTGTGGTCTACCACACTACCCCGTGCTGCTTCCCATTGGCTCCTGCTTTAGTATCTGAGAGAGGCTAATGGACCTGTATAGGTTATTAGCAATGAAAATAAAAAGGATAAGTGGGTAGAGGCAAGAAATAAATGCAGGACACACATCTAACATGACATGGCAACTGACTAAATGTGGAGAGAGAGAAAGAATGGAATTAGAGATGGCTTAAGCTTGGAACCTGGGTAACCAGGAAAACAATAATGCCATTAGCAGGATTAATGATCTGAGGGGAAGGGCCAGTTTTTATTCAGTGAGAGCATAATCCTTTGAAACTCTGCTGTCAGGGCCCTGGGTGGCTCAGGCTGTTAAGCGTGTGCCTTCAGTTCCAGTCATGGTCTTGGGGTCATGGGATTGAGCCCCCAGTTGGGCTCCCTGCTCAGCGGGGAGTCTGCTTTTCCCTCTCCCTCTGCTCCTCCCCCTACTTATGCTCTCTCTATCTCTCAAATCAATAAAATCTTCTTCTTGAAAGATTTTATTTGAGAGAAAGACAGATAGCAACAGAGAAACATAGAGAGATACATGAGGAGAGGGAGAAGCAGGCTCCCTGCTGAGCAGGGAGCCCAACTCAGGCTCGAACCTGGGACTCTGGGAACACGACCTGAGCCGAAGGCAGACACTTAACCAACTGAGCCACCCAGGCACCGCTCAAATAAATAAAATCTTTAAAGCAAAAACAAAACTCTGCTCTCATATCACCTCCTCAATGTAAACATTTCTGAGATTCTCAGGTCCATAATGCAGTATTTTGTGTATCAACAGCAGCAGTAATGATGATGACGATAATTAGCAGTTTTTGAACGCAGACTGAGGGCCAAGCATGCACTAAGTTCCTTTTTATTCCTCACAATAACCATATGAGGTATCATTATTAACCCCATTCTACAGAGGAGGAAACTGGGGCTTAGAGAGTCCTAAGGTTATAGATATTAAATATCAAGACTTGAACTCAGATTGGACTCAGAGACAGCACCCTGTAGACAGTGCAGTACTTAAGAGCACAGGAAATGGGGCCAAACTGCCTGGGTTTGAATCCTGCTCTGCCATTTACTAGCTGAGCAACCTTGGGCAAATTATTGTGCCTCAATTTCATCATATCATCTATTTTTTTAAAAAAATATTTTATTTTATTTTTTAAGAAATATTTATTTATTTAAGTAATCTCTACACCCAGTGTGGGGCTTGAACTCATGACCCTGAGATCAAGAGTCACATGTTTTACTGATTGAGCCAGCCAGGTGCCCCAGACCATATCATCTATTAAATGGGAATAATACTAGTATCTGCCTCCTTGTATTGTTATGAGGATTATATGAATTCCTATTTACAAAACACTTAGAAAAGTGCCTGTCACATAGTAAGTATGAACCATCGCACTCATCTCTCTCTCTTATAATTATTGGAACTTTATTTCTCACTGAACTGTGAGCCCCTCTAAGATAGGAAGTGTGTCTGTTTTATTTTTCCTATCCCCAGCAGGTAACACCATGTTTGCCATGTGTCAGGCCCTCAGCAGGCATTTGTTACCAGAATGGCATTATTCAGGCAGTTTGAAATTCCATCTGGAAGCCTTGGAGAAGGGAGGTGGATGGAAAAATAGGTGTGAGTCCCACACATAGACATTTACACCCAGCAAGAAGTAGGACTGCCAAGGAAGAAAGCATGGAGGGAATGGAACACTGGAGAAAGATTGATGGCAGGAGATGAAAGGAGCCAGAAAAGGAACTCTTGAGAGGATGTACTTTCAAGGAAACCATGAAAAAAGAGAGTTCAAGAGGACTGAGGTGAGTCCAGATGAAAGTCTGTCTTAAAGGTGGAGTACAAAAAATTTGTGGTTAGCAAGCTGACTCTGAGGCTTTTCTTTTAAAAGGGGGGGGGGAGTTTAAGTCTCAGAGGAAGGAAATGACAGTCATTGTGTAATAGTTTTCTAAAACTTGGCAGGCTTTCAAGTGTGGGTCTCTATCTGTCCTGCCAGGAAAGTTGAGACAGCTAGGGGACATTGAAGATCACAGGAAAGGGGAGGGGTTGGGCCTCTCCAAGGTGCTGCTTCTCAACTAAATCGGAATGGAGTCAAGTTATATCTTCACTAACAACATGAGTTAGAAAATTGAAATTAAAACCTCCATTTTTGCCCTTCATTATTTCGTTTAGGCTGGTAAAGCAGGATTGATGTTTTTGCCAGGTAGACAAAATTACCAACATCAGGTTTTTAACTGAAGTATCTCCCTCATTACACTTGAATCTCAATAGGGTTCCACCACCCACGGAGCCTGAAAAACTGGTTTTCCGAGTTTATCCTGATACAGCTCTGGTTACTGCAAATGATTTGGGATCCCTACTCCTCCTTAGGGAGTCGATATCAGTATTTGAGAAGGGCGTTTTTATAAGTAGTAGTTAGCATCGATGTAGGAAATTTTAGGGTTCGGAGCTGATGGCCAAGAAAGAATTCTTGAGACGTCTTTGGTGCAAAAAGGTGGTTTTATTAAAGCATGGGGACAGGACCTGTGGGCAGAAAGAGCTGCAATGGGGTCATGAGGAGTGGCCCATTATTTACTTTCAAGTTGGGACGGGGTTAGGGATAGTATTGTCTCTAAGGAATTTGGAAGGAAGGTTTCCAGGACCTTGAGAGGGCTAGTTACTGTTAGGAAAATATCATTTATTACTAATAAAACCTTAGTCACAAGACCCTTCAGATGTATATTGGTTGGTCATATGCTTGGGGGATGATTGCCAACACGTATCTTGGGGGATAGAGATAAAAGAGGTTTCCAAAGGAATTTTTATATGTTAAAGTAGACTCACAGGATCCTGGGGTCAGGCTAAGATTGCCTTTTGCCCTTAGCAAAGTATTAACATCGTTGCAGCTGAGTTCCTAAACGAATGTTATTCTGCCTGTCTCAGGGACTTGTTGGTGGGCTGTAGATAGTAAGGAAATTTAATTTTTCTTTTGCATTTGTTTCCTGTATCAGCATCACTTTTGCATTTTATTTTTTTTTAAAGATTTTATTTATTAGTGAGAGAGAGAGCGCGCGTGAACACAAACAGGGGGAGGGGCAGAGGCAGAGTCGGAGGGAGAGGCAGGGACCACGACATGGGGCTCCATCCCCCGACCCTGGGATCATGACCCTAGCCAAAGGTGGACGATTAACTAACTTAGCCATCCAGGTGCCCCACTTTTGCATTTTAAAAAACTTAAGTTATTCTTTAAAATTTTTTGAGGAATAGAAATCCCTTACGTGGTCAAATGGGCCTGCAGGAATCCACCGAACAAGATAAAAATTGACTGTCACAACAGAGAGTCTTATGGGGATTTTCTCATTAATTGGAGAAAAATAGACCCTGAACCCTTGCTAGAAAGGACTTAACCAAGTACCTTCCTAAAAAGGGCTTTTCCATACATAAGTCAGTGAGCCCCTGTTCAAGGCTCTACTACGGATCTTAGCAAGGCATTGCTCACTCTGGGGCTTAAATGTTCTCTTCCGTAAAACAAGGAAAATGTGTGTGTGTAATGTAGAAGAGACTGGACCGTAAGCGCTTTTACTAAGCTCTCCTTCAGCTCTCAGGTCATTTCATAATGATGTCTCCCCTTCCTTGATGTTACTTTCCTCGAGGAAAAAAAGTTGTGAATTAATTTTTTGGATATGAAAAGAAAGAAAGCAGGTAGCCCAGGTTCCAGGGTAGGGGTTAGGGAGAAGGGATTCTGAAGGGCATACAGGCTGAGGGCCTCGAGCACCCGCACCAGCAGCCCGCACAGATAACCCCGCCCCGCGGGGCCGGGCGGCACAGCCCCGGGAACAAGATGGCGTCAGCGCTCAGGGTCTTGCCCGCGCCCCCGCGACTCTGCACTGCGGCAGCCTACCCAGACCTACCCCATTGGCTGACTGCAATGAGGTCATCATGGGGGCGGAGCCGGCGGCTGCGCGGGGGCAGGGCTTTGCGGACGCACGCACGTCGAGCGCTGATGTCCCGAGCCGCTGAAGCTGCGGGCTTGGTCTAGGGCGGCTGCTTTGGCTGCGGCCCGGCCCGGGGCTGAAGGTGAGCGGGGGATGTAGGTACTGCGCGGCAGGGAGAGGCCTCGGAAGCTCATGGGAAATCTTCTACTAGCCTCCCCATTTGTCAAAGGAATTAGCAGGGATCTTGGGTCTGTGAGAGGAAAACAGGGGTTCACCCCCTTTGGGCACCCCTCCTGTGGGCAGGGGAACCGGAGGTTCACTCCTCTTTGGAGGCCCTGGACCCTTCCCCCATTTTAAGGCGTAGGCGGAGGAACAGAAGGTTACTGGTAGGCAGAAGAATTTGGGGGGCTTCTTAAAGGGGCTCCCAATTTGATGATTCCTCCCCCCACTTTAATCCCCATTTATGGTGGTAGGTGTGCTTGGCTTCAGAGAATTCCTGCTTTCTCACTGGGTAGACAGGAAATGAAGCAGGTGAATTTGAATACCTCGTAGGAGGCGAGGACTGGATGACAATAGTGAGGCTGGGCGCTTTATTTGTACTCATCTTGTGCAGAATTAATATTTCTTCATATTTTGTTTTGTGACATCCTCTTACCCCCGAATTGCTTTGGCCTGTTTAGTTTTCTCTTTGGCTCCAGTGAGATAGAGATGTTCTAGGCAGACTTGTAATCATTAAAGAACAGAAGGAGGGAGGCAACTTTGGAGGCTGTCATTATTGGCAGCCCCTGAGCTATGCTGATGAGGCATAATTTTACCTGCTTTAGAGGTTGTGGAATCTATTCTTGTTTGGAGGAGGCTGTGGGAGGGCTGGTAACAGCTGTTGTGGGCGATTCAGGTATAGACAATTTTAAAGGCAGGCTACATAATCTCTTAAATCCTTGCTTATGTCTGAGTGTGTTGTTTTGCTGCCTTGAACATCAAATGCACAAAGGTTTTGTCATTCAGAGTTCTCAAAATGTCTTCCAGCCTTGCAGAACAGTAACTCTTCCTTTGATGTCAGTTTTACCTATCAGTATGGATGCCCTCATGGTACTAAAAATACTGTACGGTTTGCTGAGTTTAGATAGGGTACAGTCTGTGCCTCACAATAGCTGATTGAGAATAAATAATTGCAGTTTCAGGACCACTGATAGCGCCGTTGTCTTTCATACCGGCCAAGGATAAGACAGCCCTAAAATGAAACCTTTATTGGCTCATTCATGAGAAGCTTTAACAGATGGAAGAATGTAATTAATCTTGAAGGTGGGGATTAGAAATTGAAAGCTATGGAGGTGGCAAGCTCATTCTCTGTGGTTTGATAAAACTGCTTTGTCATTATCAACGTATTCCTGTCATGCTGGACTTGAAATTGAGCTTAATATGCAAGCAGGCTTTTTTTTTTTTTTTAAGTAGGTTCCACACCCAGTATGGGTCTTGAACTCATGACCCTGAGATCAAGAGTCACATGCTGTACTGACTAAACCAGCCAGGTACCCCCCCCCCCCGCCTTTTTTTTTTTTTTTTTTTTTTTTTGAGATAATGCTGACGTGTTCAGATTCCTTAGGGAGAAAATGGTGTTTCCTGAGGAGTTGGAAGGTTAAACCCTTTAAGGTACCCATAGCTCTAAGGTAGTGCTGGAACTCCAGCAGTTAGAAACGGGCAGTAGGGGTTATAAAACTAGTCTCAACGAAGACATCCTTTATGAGAGGGTAATCTAGGTCTCTTCTGTTTGTTTCCTGACACAAGCCAAAAAAAGGTCATGCAGTGTGAACATCACTGCCTCATAATACCCTGTCCAGGGTATTTAAAGAGCTGTTTGGGAATCCCAGTTCCTGTTTTTAACCTGGATACATTCTTATGTATTGAGACGCCCCAAAATATTGTCATTTGATCCTGACGTTGACTGTGAAGGAAGTGACTTTTCATCAGGTACTCTGCTGGAGAGGATTTAGTAACAGCCTTTCGCAATTTCTCCTTTCCATCCTTATAAGCAGGATGTTAAAGATCTGTCTACGTGGGGTGGAAGATATGAAATGCAAAACAAAAGAGCCTTGCTGTTGTGGTGTTTGCTCTTAGCGCTTTTGGTAATGCAGTTTTCTCTTTTTGCTTTAGGTTGGAGAGAAATTCAGGTACTCTGTTGACTGGCACTTTCTGCCACCATGGGGGAGCTTTTCCGGAGTGAAGAGATGACGCTGGCCCAGCTCTTTCTACAGTCAGAAGCTGCTTATTGTTGCGTCAGTGAACTAGGAGAACTGGGAAAGGTTCAATTTCGTGATGTAAGTAGTTGTGGGGCTGCTTCTTGAAAACTGCTGAACACTTTTTCTTGTCAGGGCTAATTGCCTTATAATGAATGTTTTGCTTTTTATTTGCAAAAATAACAGTATAGCACTGGCTTACTATTGGTAGAGTGTACTTTTGAGTTGTCTCTCTAGAGGTGAGAATGTTTTGTCCCAATCTTTCTGTGATTTTACTAGCTCCCTCTTTGAGAATAACCCTAAGCAGTCGCAAGGTAATGGCTTGAGATGCAGGTAGAGGACACCAAGCTAACCTTTTCAAGGCTTACACTTTGCTTTTGGCCTCTTTAACACCCATAGCAAGTTATTAAAAAAAATGTCATAGCTCTTCCATACAATAGGACATGTTTATTACAAAATCTGATGCATCCCTGGGGCGCCTGGGTGGCTCAATCGTTAAGCATCTGCCTTCGGCTCAGGGCATGATCCCAGAGTCCTGGGATCGAGCCCCGCATCAGGCTTCCTGCTCCGCTGGGAGCCTGCTTCTTCCTCTCCCACTCCCCCTGCTTGTGTTCCCTCTCTCTCTGGCTGTCTCTCTCTCTCTGTCAAATAAATAAATAAAATCTTAAAAAAAAAAATCTGATGCATCCCGTTACAGATGTATAAGTAAGCATATACTAAATACCCATTATTTTGAAGCATTATGCTAAGCACTTAGAAAAGATCAAAAGAAAATCAACAATATAAGAGTATAGAAAAGTATGTCCTCAGGGGCTTATAGTCTGTTCAGGAAGGCACAATATACACTGCTGAAAGGAGGAAGGAGTTAATAATTCCCTAATTATGCAGTCTCAAAGTTCCATGTACTCCCATTGATAGCATCCATTGTAGTTGTGATTTTACATTCATCAGTGTTAGTAATTGATTAGTCTTTCTCTTCTACTGTGATCTTAGGACCACGAAGACAGAGACAATCATTGTATCTTTAGTGTCCACATACAAAATAATCAGCTTTTGTTGGAACGAATGGAGGAGTGGTGTGAAAGGGTTGGGATTAATCAATATTGGCTTCCTGAAATTGGTACACTGAAATTATACAAGTATAATCCGGTGACCTAGTACATTCTTTATTCTCTTTGAAACTTTTTGTACCTTCTTTCTTCGAATGTTCTCTTACCTGACTCTAATTCCTTCTCTGATCTTTCTGAGGGCTCACTGCCATCTTCCCCTAGCCTTTCTGTTATCTTCTCCACCATGGTCCTCTGTGTCTGTTCCCCAAGCTCTCTCCTCTGCTCTCTCTGAATAAGCTTCTCCATACCCTCATCTCCCTTTATCACCTTTTTTGATGATCTCATCTATTCTCAGATCTTCCATCTTTATTCAGTGAGTCCCAAATCTGTATCTCTGGCCCTGACAGCTCCCAAACACAATCCTTAGATTTACAATTCTCTAGGAATTTTATCATCTCTGCTTCTCCTGGTAGCATGTCTAAATCCCACCACCTTACCTGTTCCCAAACTATTTCTTCATCCTGACTTCCTAAATTAGAACTAAGGCATCGATATTCTTCCAGTTCTCTAGAACTACAAACCTAAGTCACCCTTAATTTGCAGTCCTTCATTTGGTCCTATGGTGTCTTCTCCCTCCTAATACCCATTGTATCTATTTAGCATTCTTAATCTTTACTGTGATGTATTGCAATCATACAAAAAATTATAGGGAATAATATAATGAATACCTGTGTTTCTACTAACATTCCACATATAATAGAAGACTTCTGCGTATCCTTCCTCTGTGCAATTTCTCTCCCCATCTCCCCAAAGGTAACCTCTGCAATGATATTTGCTTTTTTTTTTTTTTTAAAGTAAGCTCTGTGTCCAACATGGGGCTTGAACTCACGAACCCGAGACCAAGAGTCACATGCTCTACCTACTAAGCCAGCCATGTGCCCCAGTTTTTACTTTTATCATTCCCACGTGTTTTTTTTACTTTTTCTGTGTATATATGTATCACTAAATAATCATATATACTAGTAAGATTTTGCATATTTTAAAACTATATGCATGTACATTGTATATATCCTCCAGCACCGTGTCTTTTAAATTCATTATTTGTGAAATTTGGCCGTGTCTTACAGGTAGCGCTAGCTCATTTTTTCATTATTTATTTATTTATTTTTTTTTTTAAGATTTTATTTATTTATTCATGAGACACAGAAGCAGAGGCAGAGGAAGAGGGAGCCCGATTCAGGACTTGATACCAGCACCCCAGGATCACAACCTGAGCCTAAGGCAGATGCTTACCACTTAACCAACTGAGCCATCCAGGCGCCCTAGTTCATTTCTTTAAATGGCTATATAGTTATTTTATACACAGTCTATTGTTTTTCCTTCTGATGGTGAACAGTTCTTTGCTATTACAGTGTTGCAAGGAAGATTCTTGTATATGTCTCCTGGTATACACGTGTGATAGTTTCTCCAGGGCAGCGGTTCTCAAACTTTTTGGTCTAAGGGCCTCTTTACACTCTGAAAACATGGTTGAGGACCCCAAAGAGCTTTTGTGTGAGTTATAGCAATGTGAGCTTTTATGTGAGTTATATCAATATTTATTGTATTGGAAATTAAAACTGAGATATGCTTAAAATACTTATTTATTAAAAAAATCACAATAATAAACCTGTGTGTTATCATAAATAACATTTTTATGAAAAATAACTATATTTTCCAAAACAAACAAAAAATAGAAGAGTGGCATTGCTTTTACATTTGTGAAAATCTCTTGAATGTCTGAATTAATAGAAGACAACTGAGTTCTCATATCTGCTTCTGCAGTCATCTGGCGGTGACCTATAGCATGAGCCTCTGGAAGACTTCACTGAACACTCATGAGACAGTGAGGATGAAAAAGGCAAATGATATCCTAGTGTTACTGAGTAAAGAGTATCGATCTCCCGGACTTGCTGCCGCCGCAGGGATTATAACTAAGAAGGGCGTTGCTGAGTATGGTGCGCGTCTTTAACTATTAGGGGTGGTCAGAGTGTACTTGACAGTGTCATACCTGCCCAAACTTCTGTTGCTGGTTGAGAGTTCCCTGTCGCTTTATAATTGTGTTAGTACCTGTGTGTCAAGCTTAATGAATTTGGCGATATGATGGGTGTGAAGTGCTATATTTTTTGTTTTTATTGGGGTTTTCTTGATGAGTACACTGGGTATCTTTGTATCTGTTTAATGGACATAACGGGTTTCATTTCCCATGAATGTGTTGTCCGTATCATCTGCTTGTTTTTCTGTTGGGTTGCTTGTCTTACTTACTGACTTGTAGAATGTGTAAAAGTTCGTCACGTATTCTGGAAGCTAATCTTTTTCTAATCCTTTACTGATAACTTGGCTTGTCTTTTCCCTTTGTTTATGGTATATGTTGTCACACAGAATTCATTGTTCTTTTTTGCTCATCAGTATTCTTTGCCCTAAATACTTATTTTGAAGAATTTCAAGGCTGAATACTCTGATGTAGATTCACCAGTTGTTCACATTTTGCTACATTTGATATAATCCTTTTTACTTCACCATTGGAGAGTAGACTGTTTTTTCCTTTCAAGTTCTTATTCCTTTTTTTTTTCTTATTTTACCATATACATTAGGGCTTTTACTAACATGTTGAAGAAGAGTAACAGCAAACTAATACTGGTTAGGATTATGTTCAGCTGTATGTAACTGAAAACCCAGTGATAGGGGTGTACTTTTCTTGTGAAACAGGAAGCCCAGCTTCACGCTATCATCAGTGTCTTAAGATCATTTTATCTCTCTCTCTCTTTTTTTAAAGCAGGGTGGGATAGGCGAACCACCTTTTTTTTTTTTTTTAATGATTCTATTTATTTATTTGAGAGAGAGAGAGTGAGAGCGAGCAGAAAGAGAGGGAGAAGCAGACTCCCCACTGATTGGGGAGCCCGATGTGGGCTTGATTCCAAGACCCTGAGATCATGATCTGAGTTGAAGGCAGACGCCTAACCAACTGAACCCCCCCAGGCGCCCTCTATATCTCTTTTTTGCCATCTTTGAGCATTTGGCTTTTGTCCTCGTTGATGACCACCAAAGCTTCAGGTATTATGTCCATATTCTAGGCAAGAAGAAGTAAGTGCAGGAAAGAAGGAAAAGTACTTATTTAAAAAAAAAACAAACAAACAAAAAAAACCTTCTCAGAAATCCTCAGGAGACTTTCCTAATTTTTGTTGACCAGAATTATGGCATAGTCTAGCTGCAGGGGAGTCTGGGGAAAGTGGTTTTTCAACTGAGCAGTCACTGCCTTGAAGAAAATTGGGATTGTTGTTAATAAGGAAGTAAGGCTATGTATCTGTCAGATGGCATCCTTATCTATGCTCCTGACTTTAAGGGGAATCTTTTTAGTATTTCACAAATTAATTTTTTTTTTAAGATTTTATTTATTTATTTGACAGAGAGAGACAGCCAGCGAGAGAGGGAACACAAGCAGGGGGAGTGGGAGAGGAAGAAGCAGGCTCCCAGCAGAGAAGCCTGATGTGGGGCTCAATCCCAGGACTCCGGGATCATGCCCTGAGCCGAAGGCCACCCAGGCGCCCCCACAAATTAATTTTTATTAAGTTTTTTAAGTTTACTTATTTATTTAAGGAATCTCTACACCCAATGTGGGGCTTCAACTCAGCGACCCCAAGATCAAGAGTCACGTGCTCTTGCAGCTGAGCCAGCCAGGCGCCCCAGTATTTGACAATTTAAGTAAGATGTTTACTCTTAAGTTTTTGGAAAATTCTATTAAATTATTCAGATTCCTTTCAATTTCTGATTTTTTTTTTTAAAGATTTTATTTATTTATATGACAGAGAGAGACAGCCAGTGAGAGAGGGAACACAAGCAGGAGGAGTGAGAGAGGAAGAAGCAGTCTCCCGGCCGAGGAGCCTGATGCGGGGCTCGATCCCAGAACGCCGGGATCACGCCCTGAGCCAAAGGCAGACGCTTAACGACTGAGCCACCTAGGCGCCCCTCGATTTCTGATTTTATTGCCACAAATGATTGTTGAATTTCATGGGATGCCTTTTCTTCATTTATTGAGGTTATGTTTTTTTCCTTTAATCTATTAATTTGGTACATTACATATCCAGATTTTTTTCCTATTGTCTTTTTTAAACAGTATTACTGAGATACAGTTCACATACCGTATAATTTGTCCATTCAAAGTATATAATGCAATGGTTTTTAGTATATTCACAGAGTTATACAACCATCACCACCGTCAGTTTTAGAATCTTTATTACCCTGACAGGAAACCCTGAACCCATTAACAGTCATTGCCCATTTCCTCCCAGTCCCCCTCCCCCTTCCACCCCCTGACAGCCACTAATCTGCTTTCTATTTCTATGGATTTGCTTATTCTGAACATTTCATGTCAATAGAATCAAATAATATGTCTTTTGTGATTGGCTTCTTTAATCTGGCATGTTTTCAAGATTCATCCATGTTGCAGTTTGTATCTGTACCTTTTTTTTGTATCTATTTTTCCTGTGAAAATGTGTAACATATTAAAATGAATTTCAGTTTCGGATATAAGGAGAGCTATAGAGTTGTTATCTATATTCTCTGCAAAAGATAACACTCTGGGTTTTACAGAGACAATTGAATAAGACATTTTCCCCACTCAAAATCTTCTGTGACTCATCTCTTCCCTCATCCACTCTTCTCTTTGACATAACTTCTTCTCTACTGTTCAGTCCCTTACTGTCTAACACTTAAAATTGCAAGGACAGTTTGCATTTTTTTGATCGATGCATGTTGAGCTTTTTACATTATTGTAGGCATTCCTCGCAGCACCCCTTAGAAGTAGAACCCACTTTTGAAGGGTGGAACTTAACATTGTCATTTTCCACACTAGGTACCTATGACATAGATGAAAATAGCTACCCAGGACACACAGATCTGTACCCCTGGGCTGTCTGACTCTACTGCCTATGTTCTTTTTAATTGAGATAGGCCAAAAAAGTCACCATTTCACAGTGTACAATTCATTGTTTTTTAGTGTATTCGCAGGGTTGTGCAACCGTCACCACTGTCTAATTCCAGAACATTTCATTACCCTCAAAAGAAGCCCTGTACCCATTAGCAGTCGCTCCTCATGTCCTGGCCAACTACTTAATCTATCTCTATGGATTTCCCTATTGTGGATATTAAACATAATTGGGATCATATGATATGTTGCCTATTGTGTCTTGATTCTTTCATTTAGCATATTGTTTTCCGGGTTCATCGACATGGTAGCTTATGTTAGGATTTCATTCCTTTTTATGGCTGAATGATATTCCATCATACATATATACTGCTGTTTGTTTATTCATTTATCAATTGATGAACATATTTGGGTTTCTGCTTTTTGGCTCTTGTTAGTAATGCTGCTGTAAGCATTTTGTGTACAAATATTTGAGTTCTTATTTCTTTTGGGTGTTTATGTACAGGTGGAATTACTGGGTCATATGGTAATTCTGTGTTTAATTTTTTGAGGAACCTCCAGACTGCTTTTCACAGCAGCCACACCCCTTTACATTCCACCAGCAATGTACGAGGGTTCCCGTTTCTTCCCATCCTCACCAACACTTGTTATTTTTCATTTAAAAAATTTTATTATAGGGGTGCCTGGGTGGCTCAGTCCGTTAAGCATCTGCCTTTGGCTCAGGTCATCATCTCAGGGCCCTGGGATCGAGCCCCACATCGGGCCCCCCGCTCAGCGGGCTGTCTGCTTCTCCCTTTTCCTCTTCCTCTGTTCCTCACCGCCCCCCTTGCATGTGTTCTCTCACTCTCAAATAAATAAATGAAATCTGAAAAAAAAATTAAAAATTTTATTATAGGCATCCTAATGGCTATGAAGTTGTATCTCTTAGTGGTTTTGATTTGCATTTTCCTCATGGCCAATTATGTAGAGCGTCTTTTCATATACTTATTGGCCATTTGTATAGTTTTTGTTTTTTTTAAATGTAAAACATCCTTGCAAGCCTGGGTAAACAACTTGGTCATGAGGCATATTTCAAAAGAATTTGGAGGGTCAGTTTCCTAATACTGTTTTAGTATTTTTTTCACTTATACAGTAGTCCCTCTCCTTATCCATGGAGGATACGTTCCAAGACCCACCGTGGGTGCCCAAAATCACAGATAGTACTAAACCCTATGTATATATATGTATTGTTTTTTTGCTATACATATATACCTATGATACAGTTTAGTTAATAAATTAGGCACAGTAAGAGATTAACACAATAATAAAATATAAAAATTATAGCAGTATACTGTAATGAAAGTTGTTATATGAATGTGGTCGCTCTCAAAATATCTTACTGTACTGTACTCTCCCTTCTTGTGAGGATGTGAGAGGATAAATGCCTACGTAAGGACATTCGGTGAGGCGAATGACGTAGGTGTGGTGGCACAGCGTTAGGCTACTATTGACTTTTTGACTGTATGTCAGAAGGTGGATCACTTGCTTCCAGACTACAGTTGGCTGCAGATAACTAAAACTGCGAATAACGGGTGACTACTGTATCGATAACATATTGGCTTGTATTGTCCTTTCTCAAAATATTCTTATCTGGTATCAAGTTTATACTGGCCAGTCTTACTTATTAGTTCAGGAGTATTCCTTCAGTTTTCCTCTTTGGGACAATTTTTCAAAGATTTGGGCTTATCTAGTCTTTGAAAGATTAGCAGAAACTATCTATGAAAGTTCCAGGCCTGATGTTCTTATTTCTTTATTATTATTACTATTTTTAAGTAAGCTCTATGCCTAACATGAGATGTGAACTCACAACAAGATCAAGAGTAGCACGTTCCACCGACTGAGCCAGCCAGGCGCCTCTATGCCTGATATTTTTTTCTTTCTTTCTTTCTTTCTTTCTTTCTTTCTTTCTTTCTTTCTTTCTTTCTTTCTTTCTTTCTTCTTTCTTTGTTAATGTATAATGTATTATTGGTTTCAGAGGTACAGGTCTGTGATTCATCAGTCTTACATAATACCCAGTGCTCATTGAATCACATGCCCTCCCTAATGTTTATCACCCAGTTACCCCATCCCTCCACCTACCTCCCCTCCAGCAACCCTCAGTTTGTTTTCTATGATTAAGAGTCTCTTGTGGTTTGTCTCCCTCTCTGGTTTCATTTTGCTTTATTTTTTCCTCTTTTCTCCTATGACCCTCTGTTTTGTTTCTTAAATTCCATTTATCAGTGAGCTCATATGATAATTGTCTTTCTCTGTTGACTTATTTCGCTTAGCATAATACCCTCTAGTTCCATCCACTTTGTTGCAAATGGCAAGATTTCAATTTTTTGATGGCTGTGTAATATTTCAGTGTGTGTGTGTGTGTGTGTGTGTGTGTGTGTGTTTGTACACACATATATACCACATCTTTATCCATTCATCTGTCGATGGACATCTGGGCTCTTTCCATAGTTTGGCTGTTGTGGACATTGCTGCTATAAACATTGGGGTGCAGATACCCCTTCAGATCACTACATAGTGCAACTACTGGGTCATAGGGTAGCTCTATTTTCAACTTTTTGAGGAACCTCCACACTGTTTTCCACAGTGGCTGCACCAGCTTGCATTCCCAGTACTGTAGGAGGGTTCCCCTTTCTCCGCATCCTCGCCAACGTCTGTTTCCTGACTTGTTAATTTTAGCTATTCTTACTGGTGTGAGGTGGTATCTCATTGTGGTTTTGATTTGTATTTCCCTGATGCCTAGTGATTTGGAGCATTTTTTCTTGTGTCTGTTGGCCATTTGGATGTTTTCTTTGGAGAAGTGTCTGTTCATGTCTTCTGCCCATTTCTTAATTGGATTATTTGTTCTTTGGGTATTGAGTTTGATTAAGTCCTTTATAGATTTTGGATACTAGCCCTTTATCTGATATGTCATTTGCAAATATCTTCTCCCATTCTGTCAGTGTCTTTTGGTTTTGTTGACTGTTTCCTCTGCTGTGCAGAAGCTTTTTATCTTGATTCAGTCCCAATAGTTCATTTCTGCCTTTGTTTCCCTTGCCTTTGGAGACGTGTCTAGCCAGAAGTTCCTGCAGCTGAGGTTGAAAAGTTTGCTGCCCATCTTCTTCTCTAGAATTTTGATGGATTTAGGCCTGATATTTTTAGATGGATATATTTTGAAATTTCTTTACTGATTATAGACTTATTCTGGTTTTTTTTCTTTCTTGTCAGTTTTGATAAGTTATATTTTTCCAGAAAATTGTTTTAATCTGAACTTTCTGAGAAGTTTTTGGCATAATGCTCATTTTAGTATTTTTAAAAATCTCCATCTATAGTTGCCTATTTATTTTTTTGTTATACAGAACACTTCATGAATTTGTGCTTCATCCATGTGCAGGAGCCATGCTAATCTTCTCTGTATCGTTCCAATTTTTTTTTAGCATATGCACTGCCAAAGCAAGCACTATAGTTGCCTTTTTAAATTCTTATATTTATTTATGCCTTCTCTCAGTCTTATAACATTTTGTCTGTTTTGTCTTTTTATTTTTTATTTTTATTTTATTTTATTTATTTTTAAATTTAATTTAATTTTTTATTTTTTTTCTGCTGAGCAGGGAGCCTGACACAGGGCTTGATCCCAGGACCCCGAGATCATGACCTGAGCCAAAGGCAGACACTTAACCAACTGAGCCACCCAGGCACCCCTATTTTGTCTTTTTAAATAACCAGCTTATAAGTAAATAATAAAATTTTAAAATGTAATAACACCAAAAAACAGCTTTTGGTTTGGTACATCTTCTCTGGGACTTTCCTTCATTTCTGCTCTTTGTTGTTTTCTGCCTCCTGTTACCTTGTTCTCACTTCTTGAACGCTTAGTATAATCATTTTTAGTCTTTTCTATTACATGCATTTATGATTATAAATATCCTTTTTTTTTTTTTTAAGATTTGTTTATTTTAGAGAGGGCAGGAAAGAGGGACAGAGGGAGAGAGAGTTTCAAGCAGACTTCATGCTGAGTGTGGAGCCCAACACAGGACTCAGTCTCACGACCCTGAGATCACAGCCTGAGCTGAAACCAAGAGTCGAATGCTTAACCGACTGTGCTACCCAGGTGCCCCTGAGTTTCCTTTTAAATAGTACATTAGGGGCGCCTGGGTGGCACAGCGGTTAAGCGTCTGCCTTCGGCTCAGGGCGTGATCCCGGCGTTCTGGGATCGAGCCCCACGTCAGGCTCTTCCGCTGTGAGCCTGCTTCTTCCTCTCCCACTCCCCCTGCTTGTGTTCCCTCTCTCTCTGGCTGTCTGTATCTCTGTCGAATAAATAAATAAAATCTTTAAAAAAAAATAAATAAATAAATAAATAGTACATTAGCTGTATCCCACAAAGTTTGATCTTTACATTTAAAAAGATTTTTTTTTAAGTAGGCTCCACGACAAATGTGGGGCTCAAACTCATGACCTCAAGATCAAGAGTCATGTGCTCTACCTACTGAGCCAGCCAGGCGCCCCTGGTCTTTACATTTTCATTATCATTCCATTCCAAATATTTTAAGAATTTCTTTTTTTCAAGATTTTCTCTCTCTTTTTTTTTATTTTAAAGATCTTGTTTATTTATTTATTTTAGAGAGAGAGCATGAGCAGGGAGAGGAGCATAGTTGGGGGGAGAGGGAGGAAGAATCTGAAGCAGACTCCGTGTTGAGCGCACACATGGGGCTCAGTCTCAAAGCCTTAAGATCATGAGCTGAGCTGAAACCAAGAGTTGGACACTTAAGGACTGAGCCATGCAGGCACCCTTAAGAATTTCATTATGGTTTCTTCTTTGAGCCATGAATTATTTAGGACTATTTTAGCATTTCCAAATATGTAGTTTAGGTGTGGTTTTTTTTTTTTTTTTTTTTTTTTTTTTTTTTAATGTGTTTAGAGAGAGTGCATGCACAGAGCCAAGGGGTAGGGCCAGAGGGATAGGGAGACAGAGCCTTTTTAAAAAAATATTTTATTTATTTATTTTAGAGAGAGAGAGAGTGAGAGAGTGGGCGAGGGGTAGGGGAAGAGAGAGAATCCCAAGGAGACTCTGTGCTGAGTGTGGAGCCCAGTGCGGGGCTTGATCCCATGACCCCAAGATCACGACCTGAGCCAAGCCGAAATCAAGAGTCGGACACTCAACCGATTAAGCCACCCTGACGCCCTGGGAGAGAGTCTTAAGCAGTGCAGAGCCCCATGTGGGTCTTGATCTCATGATCCTTGAGATCATGACTTGAGCTGAAACCAGAAGTTGGACACTTAACCACCTGTGCCACCTAAGCCACCTTAGGTTGTCTTTTTGATAATGATTTCTTTTCTTTCTTTTTTTTTTTAAAGATATTTATTTATTTATTTATTTATTTATTTATTTATTTGAGAGAGAGTGAGAGATTGAGTCTGCGTGTGCTAGTGAGGGAAGGGGCAGAGGGAGAGAATCTTCAAACAGACTCCTTTCTGAGCAAGGAGACAGATGGGGCTCGGTTTCACAACCCTGAGATCATGAACTGAGTTGAAACCAAGAGTTGGATGTTAACCGGCTGAGCCACCCAGGCGCCCCTTGATATTGATTTCTAACTTAATTGCATTGTTGTAGAGCATTTCCTGTATAGTACCCGTTCTTCACTGAGATTTGCTGTATGACCTATTTTGTGGTCAGTTTTCATAATGAATTCTTAAAGAGAGAACTGGTGGATGCTGGGATAAAAAATGTGTGTGTGTGTGTGTGTGTGTGTGTGTGTGTGTGTGTATTTTAGGTTAAGCTTATTAATTAGGTTGTTCACATTTTCTCTGTCCTTACTAATATTTGGTAGACTCAATGTATCAATAATTTAAAATTGTATTTAAAATTTTCCACTACATAGGGTTGTCAGTGTCTCCTTGTGGTTCTGTTAATTTCTTTCGGAAATATTTTGAGGATGCCTTTCCCAAGTATTTTGGGACGCCTTACCTGACACTGGCTGCAGTTCAGCTTTGCCTACAGATAATGAAACCAGTAAAGTTATCAAGAGTCTTGTGGCTACTTTCGCTTCAGTTTCATGTTTATTGAAGTGGAAATTTCTGAATGGAAGGTCAAGATACTGCCTCTCGGTGAAAAAAACAAACATTTTATTAGAGACATCCAAGTTTAGGATTGTTGCATCTCCCTGGAAATTGTTTGTAGTGATTCTTGTAATCTCTGATAATGCTTTTTGCCTTAGATTCTCTCTAATAAATATAGTACCAATAATGTCCTTCCTAGTTTCTCCATTATCAGTCTATTCCTCTTACAATTTATTCTTCATATGCAGTATTATTCAAAAAAGTAAATCTTCAAAAATGTTTTTTAAAATCAGATTATTTGGGAGCACCTGGGTGGCTCAGTCGTTAAGCGTCTGCCTTGGGCTCAGGGCGTGATCCTGGAGTTCTGGGATCGAGCCCCACGTCAGGCTCTTCCCATGGGAGCCTGCTTTTTCCTCTCCCACTCCCCCTGCTTGTGTTCCCTCTCTTGCTGGCTGTCTCTCTCTCTGTCAAATAAATAAATAAAATATTTAAAAAATAAAAATCAGATTATTTGATTCCATTCTGCCTATGGAACAATTTTTCCCCTTCTCTGAATATATGATTTATTTATGTCTCTGAGTCACTTGTCATGGTCTTTCTGCTTCATTCTGCCTATTTCTGCTTGGTGAACTCTGCCTCATCCCCAGAGTCCCAGCTCAGGTGTTTCCTTTGTACATTTTTGTCCACTTACTCATTTTTTTCTCATAGTTATTCCTGCATATGTTCATTTCTTTCTTTCATTCTTTCATTCTTTTCCCATTTTCTTTCCTTCTTTTTTCCCCCACATTTTTTATGGATGTAAAATTTATATTCACTGGAATGCATAGACCTTAAGAGTACAGTTTTGTACTCTTGTATGTATGAATGAAGAGTAAATTTTTAAAACCTTTACCAACACCACCCCGGTCAAGATATAGAATATTTCCATCAGCCCAGAAAGGTATCTTGTGCCTACTTCTGGTCATTCTCTACTATTTTGATTTCTACCATCATAGAATAGTTTTGTCTGTTCTTGAACTTTATGTAAATAGAATGATACAAAGCCTTATGTCTGACTTCTTTAACTCAAGCTAATGCTAAGATGTGTCTGTTTTTATGTGTATCTATAGTTGATTCTTCTTATTGCAGAGTAGTATTCCGTTGCATGAATATGCTACAATGTCTTTATCTGTTCTCCTGTTGTTGGATATTTGGAACATTGCCAGTTTGTGGCTATTGTGAATAAAGCTGTTGTAAACATTCTTGTACAAGTCTCTGTAGACATGTTTTCATTTCTTTTAAGCAAATACCTAATAGTGGAATGCTTAGTCATGAGGTAGGTAGGTATATGTTTTAATTGTATAAGAAGGTGACAATATTTACTTTTTTAAAATAGCGTTTATCACAATAAATTGTATTTATTAGTTTGTGTCTGTCTCATCCGTGGGTCTGATGGTTCCTCAAAGCTTGGACATATCCTTTTGTATTTATACCGATGCCTAATATAGTGCCTGGCGCATAGTTGTTGCTCTATAAATGTTGAGTGAGTAGCTATAGTTCTTTACTTTTTAAAAAAATTTTTTGTATTACTTTTAAGCACCTTTTTAAATTTCGTTTTATTTATTTATTTTAGAGAGAGTGCGCATGTGTGGGGGGGAGAGGCAAAGGGAAAGGGGTGAGAAAATCTTTTTTTTAACTCCTTTATTTTTTTTATTTAAAGGTTTTATTTATTTGAGACAGGGAGAGAGAAGCACAAGTGGTGGGGGGTGCAGAGGGAGAGGGAGAAGCAGACACCCCACTGGGCAGTGAGTTCAACAGGGCTCGATCCCAGGACCCTGAGATCATGACCTGAGCTGAAGGCAAACGTTTAACCAAGCCATGGCCTAGGGTGAGAGACTCTTAAGCAGACTCCACGCTAAGTGCAGAGCCTGACCTGATCACGATGTGAGACGAAACCAAGAGTCAGACGCTTAACCAGCTGAGCCACCCAGGCGCCCCTTACCTGTATTACTTTTATGGAATTTATCACAAGGTATCTTATTGATTGTGTTCATCCTTTTTCTTTATTAGATTGCAGGCTTCTTAGTAAGTAGGAACTTGTTTTATTTTTGTTTGTATTTCCCAGAATATCTGTCACATTGCTTTGAAAATTACTTGTGATGTATGAATGAATAAACCAGCCTGTCCCCTAGGAAGTGAAGATCCTGGGACGGAAGAATAAGAGAAGTTTGCCTTCTGTGTCTTCTGATGGGAAGGAAGAGAAGGAAAACCTGGCAAAGCTTCTATTACATCCGTTGCTCAAATTTTTGGCTGGGGGAGCTCACTGAGACATTGGCCTGGGGAGACCATTTTGTACCATACTCTTTTATCTAATTTGCCTCCATTCCAGCAATATGGTGCTACAGTGAGGGAGGGGTTTTTACCTTCAGTTGGTGTGATTGGCCCCGAAGCAGGTTATGTAGATCAGTAGGGCCGTTATTGTTAGTGTTGCATCAGACACCGAAACAAAATATTAGATTTTCACTTTGCAGGGTGTCACTTGTGAAACAGAAAGTAGATACAGTATTTAAATATGTGGTATTGTGTTCTTATTTTGCAGTTAAATCCAGATGTGAATGTTTTCCAGCGGAAATTTGTGAATGAAGTTAGAAGATGTGAAGAAATGGATCGAAAGCTTCGTATGTACATTTTGGTTCCGTATGATGTTCCTATAATGAGTAATTTGTCTTAAATTAGAGACACTAGTCCTCTTAACAAAAGAAGAAAATACTGCAGGAGAAAAAGAAAGGAAGAATAGTCTTATGATCCTGGTATTAAGATGAACTTCTTGTGTACAAGTAGATTTTTTTTTTTTTTTAAGATTTTATTTATTTATTTATTTGACAGAGAGAGACGGCCAGCGAGAAAGGGAACACAAGCAGGGGGAGTGGGAGAGGAAGAAGCAGGCTCACAGCAGAGGAGCCTGATGTGGGGCTTGATCCCATAACGCCGGGATCACGCCCTGAGCTGAAGGCAGACGCTTAACCGCTGTGCCACCCAGGTGCCCCGTGTACAAGTAGATTTTGTGGTATTGGGGCTAGGTGGTGTTTAATGAAAACCTTGTCTGAGATGACAAGGCTGCAAACTGAACATATTGGTTATTTTTCTGTGGAAAGGGTTTTATAGCAGTACCGCATTATGGACTTTTTTTTTTTTTCAAGATTTTATTTATTTATTTGACAGAGAGAGACAGCCAGCAAGAGAGGGAACACAAGCAGGGGGAGTGGGAGAGGAAGAAGCAGGCTCCCAGCGGAAGATCCCAGAACTCTGGGATCACGCCCTGAGCCGAAGGCAGACGCTTAACGACTGCGCCACCCAGGCGCCCCCGCATTATAGACTTCTGAGAGATAGGCCACAGACCATCATCTTATTTTATTTTAATTTATTAAATATTTTATTTATTTATTTTTAAAGATTTTATTTATTCATTTAAGAGAGAGACAGAGAGAGCACAAGCAGGGGGAAAGGCAGAAGGAGAGGGAGAAGCAGTCTCCTGGCTGAGCAAGGAGTCCAATGTGGGACTCGATCCCAGGACCCTGGGATCATGACCTGAGTCGAAGGCAGACGCTTAATGACTGAGCCACCCAGGTACCCCTAATTTGACATTTTTATGAAGGAAGAAACTAACACATTTATTAGGGTCCTGTTGAGAGTTGGGGTGTTCATATACTTAATTTCATTCATTCCTCACAGTATTCCTTCAGGTGGGTATTACCTCATTTAATAAATGAGGAAGTTGGGGTGCCTGGCTGGCTCAGTTGGTAGAGCATCCAACTCTTGATCTCTGGGTCATGAGTTTGAGCCCCACGTTGGTAGAGATTACTGTAGAAAGAGGTGGGGAGGAAGGAAGGAAAGAAAGAAAGAAAAGAAAAAAGAAACCAAAGATCAGAGAGGTTAAGTGACTTGCCCAAGAACAGAAGCAGTTATGCTGGAATCAGTATTTGAACCCCAGTTGTTCTCTCTGACCCCCAAACCAATGATCTTGCTATGCCAGCTTTCAGTTAGCTGATTGGCGAATTTGGTCTCTGCTCTAAAAAAGTCACTAGTTGTCACTTTTGTCTTCTGGTTTTTTGGGGCCTTACTCCATGTCACACTTTTTGTTTTTTTGTTTTGTTAAAACTGATCCGTTTTTCAAATTTTATGAAACCTTTTTGATCTGGAATTGTCTCACTAGTGTGCTAAATGTCAAATATTCTATTGAATTGTGCTTTTCTGTAGCTCCGCTCTACAACAATATCTACAAACAGAACCATCGTACTCTGGACTAGTAGTCGCACATGGTGGAGAACTGAAGTAGATGAGGTTTTAAGATCAGAAGAGGGAAAGAAGATGGTCGTGGGATGATAATCCTCTTTGGTGTGTCTGTGATTTAGAGAGCGTGCAGTGGAAAAAGAGGAACGTGGAGGAAAAAGGATTTACACGTTGTGCTGCTTTTATGTGAAAGTATCTTTATAGAACAAAGCTCTTTTTAGCCAGGTTACCGCTCCTATTTTTTTCCTCAGCTATTGGCAATTCCAGGCCTGTGCTATACCTGAATGTTTTGATTCTGTCATTTTAGGATTTGTTGAGAAAGAGATAAGAAAAGCTAATATCCCAATTATGGACACTGGTGAAAACCCAGAGGTGCCCTTCCCCCGGGACATGATTGACTTAGAGGTAAACAATTCTAAGGAAGCCAGATACGTTTCTTTCTACTTAAATGCAGAAATTATTTTCCTGTGTGGATGGAGAGTAGAGGAATTCTTGCTACAATTGTCCGCATTGTCTCTTGTTGTGAGTTTCTTGTGGAGACTTACCATAGAGCACTATCTTGAACAATTTCACTCGCCACCAAATAAACGTTTATTGCCTTATTGAAACCTTATTAGATTAATGTCACCTTATCTAGTAATTTATTAATCTCATAGACTAAATGAATAAGCAGCAGACTTTTCAATATTTTATCTATCCAAAGTCCCCTGAGAAATTCAACCACGTGTGTAATAGAACTTCTAAAGACAGATGATGTTAAACAAAAAATTTTCATAAACAAAATTGCCCCGGTAAAATGACATTTGCCGGGTAGATATAAAATGTGTTTGAACCATGAGGGTGGCAGGAGTTCTGTGGGATGGATGAATTCATCTGTCTTTCAGAACAAGCATATTGAACTTAGTTTAAGTTAATAGTCTGATTTTTTTTTTCCCCTGTAGGCCAATTTTGAGAAGATTGAAAATGAACTGAAGGAAATCAACACAAACCAGGAAGCTCTGAAGAGAAATTTCCTGGAACTGACTGAATTAAAATTTATACTTCGCAAAACTCAGCAGTTTTTCGATGAGGTCAGACTATTGTTTCTTTTAGTATTTGAGCAGCTGATATTACACCTGCGCAAGTGGGCCATGTTGTTATTCCAGAAATTATTTTAATTTGCTAGTTTGAAAGCAATACCATTTTTGCACCGTTTTAGTTGAAGAAATGTCAGATTTTGTTCCATTTTTCATGCAGTACACAGCCAGTCATGGTTTTGTATATTTTTGCATTTTCTGCAATTTTTCATCACAAGATGGGGAAGGGAACCCTAAAGTAGTTGTGTAAACATAACCGAAATTTTTACATTATATTTTAAGGTAAGTAAAGGCTTCAGGTAAAAGTTAAAGCAACAAGACAGATTTGGTCCTACGTGAAATTATAACGAAGTTTTAATCTTTTATCGTCAAATTTTTATTTTTATTTTATTCTCTATGTTTGCTTATCAATCATGAGCACATTTGTAACTATCCACATAGCACGTCACATTTTAATTTTTCAAGAGTTTCTCTTTATGTTGTATGGAAATATTGGTAGGATGCCTGTTTTTGAAATTCCTGGATTTTCACGGAAACTCAATTGCACTACTTTATAGGGAAAAATGTAAATCAGTTCCTGGGTTAAAAATGTAGGTTGCACATGACAGTTTGCTGAGGTGAGCCCATGGAAAGGCATGGGAGCAAGGTTTTCAAAAGGCTTCCTTCTCCTAATTACCCCTGGAAAGGAGTCTTAGCTTTCAGCTTGGACTTGCTTTATTGGTGGCCTAAGATATCAGTAACTCTCTTTTTTACAGTAAGGTGTCTTTGCCACCAGATTAGCAATATCAGACACTTCAGCTATTGGTCCAGCCACTGTTCGGTGTGCCTTCCATAAAATTCTTTATTTCCTTGGCTCAACAACAACAACAAAATTTGACAAAGCTTTTTGAAAATAGAAGGCCCGTTTTAGTTAGCACGTGATATATTCTCTGTCTCTGTTTTTAAGATTTTATTTATTTATTTATTTGAGAGAGCGAGAGAGCGCATGAGCAGTGGGGAGAGGGAGAAACAGGCTCCCTGGGGGGCCCCGGGGTCATGACCTGAACTGAAGGCAGATGCCTAACCCACTGAGCCACCCAGGTGCCCCAGGTGATGTATTCTCAGTTCTACTTTTAATATCTGTCTTTTAAGAAAAGACCAACTCTCTAGCCCTCTAGACTGGAGCCCGGGCTCTGTAACTAGCAGCATGAGCCTCACCTGGGAACTTGTCAGAATGGACATTACTAGTCCTCCCTCCAGACTCAGGGAATCAGAAACTCTGAGGGGGGGCCCAGTGATCTGTTTTCACAAGGTGACTCTGAGGCGCACTAGTTTGTGAAACACTGGGCTCCAGAAAGTCAGCTGAAGATGTGATACATTCCTCAGTAACTAGGGACTGACTCAGACAAGCCATGCTAATTAAAAAAATCTGTTGGGGCAAGGGACCAGGGAAAAGCTCATAAGAATTTAATTGCGAGATCATCCCAAGAATCAGAATCTGGCTATGTATCAAGAGAGGTTTGGTGTGAATATTCAGCTTGCTCACTGAGTGGAGAATTTTGAGACTGACAGAAACTTCTTTCACCAGTCCCCGATATCTCATTGCATTAGAGGGTGTGGGACAGTGTGATTAACTCTTTCCAAGTGTTCCAGGTCTTTTGCAACAGGCATGGCCACTTTTGCCATATGGTTTTAATGAACAAGTAATCTGGAATTCCCGTTGTGCACTGCCTAAACTGTTATTGTATTTATATTCATTAATTCACTGAGCATTTAATGAGCACCTACTCTGCGTGAGGCACAAGATGAGTAAGACATGGTCAAGGAATGCATCGCTTAGTCATATCAGGAAACATGCCAGAACACAGTCCCTCCATATGCCCACAGATGTGTGCTTTTCTAAATGTGTCCAAGCTGCTGCCCACAGATCCAGTTTCAACTGGCCTCAGAATCAAAACTCAGGTACTTTGAGCATCACTTGGGGCTTAATGCTTTTGCCCTCCCCCCCCTTTCCCCTTTTGATATAGTCTTTGTTTATGACTGGGATGTTGCTGAAGTGTATGCAAATGTCTTTCATAACCTCCTGAGTTTAAGGAATGGAATAGGCTTCCTTGTCTAGTTCATTCTGAGAGAAAATCTGAATAAAGACTGGCAAATGGACTCCCTTATGGGCAGCAGTTACTTGAATTGTTTTTAAACAATACTTGTTACTAAAAACAAGGTACTAAAAACAAAATAAATCACTTGGAAAGATGATCACAGTTTTAAAATCGTAAGTTCTGGATTTAGGAATTTTCTTTATGATTAATAAATCGAAACATAGAAACACCCATGCTGAGAAGGCAGGCTGGAAGTCTTCATGACCTTCATGCCCAATCCACAATGGATTGTTTTGCCCCTTACTCAGGCAAAATATTTTTTTTTTTTTTTTTGGTAATAATCTCGAAGTACTTTTGAGCGTGAGGCCTTGGCTGTGAGAGATTCTTTGGCTGCTTTTGTCATCAGTCTGTCTTGTTCCTAGCACCCTCACCGTAGCGCGGGGAGTCTTCTGACAAGAGCTACTCTGCCTTTCTACTCCGAGTGCAGAGTCCATGCCTTGCGGAGGCCTGCCGCTAGCTCATAGGCTCCGCCAGGTCCCTTTCAATGGCCCTTGCCCTGCTCTTGCCAGACAGCAGCCTCGCGTGTCACTGCCTTGATAGGAAATGAGACCTCACAGAGTAAGTGCATCTGTGCTCGTGAGTGCGCACTTTACATAATGCAAAAGATAAACTTGGGACCCTCAAATCTCGGAAACGTGATTTTTTTCACGAGATCGTCTTCCATGCCTGAAATTAGTGTTTGCAAATGGCCTGAAACACGACCAGTTCAGACCCTTCTTTTTTATATAATTTGGTGAACATGATCAATAATTTATAATAATGAGTTAGCAGAAAATGGCTAAATCAGGAAATGATTCTTTCCATCTTTAGGCATAGCGGTCATGATTGGCAGGATGTCTGGAAGGGGAAGAGTAAACATAAATTGAACATTCTTATGATTTAAGATGATTACAAATTCGACTTAGCCATTTCTTATCCAGAGCATTTAAAATGACTTGTTAATGATTATCCTTTTCTCAGTCTTCTTGCTTATGAAGAACTGTAAGAGCTGGAGAGAATTCTCTGCATCTTTTACCATAAGCACCCTAACATATGAGAGCGTAAAGAAGACTGGAAAAGTAATGGTTAATGGCATGCAGGTCCCTGCCTTCCTTTCCTTCTGAGTCTTCCATCCATCTGCTTTTCTTTACTTTTCTTTCCCATCTGCCATCTCCTCTGGGGCTTGGGCGAATACCTTAAGTGACGAAATGTGATTTCTCTCTCAACGTAGCTGGAAGTAAAAGCGTTTGCTCTTGGTAATTAACGCAGCTTGACCTGGGTGTGCTGTCGACAGGGTGCTGCTGAGATTCTGCTGCTTCCTCTTTCAGGGCATCTGGTCTTAGTGTTCCGACTGGGGGAAAGGTGAACCGGAGAGCACAGCGAGTAATTCAGACGCACACGGGCAGTGTTGTTACTGCTATTCGGAAACCCAGAATAGGATTCAGATACCCCACGATGCGGTTTCAGAGATTGTCTTAAAGGCCCTCAGTGAGCAGTTCTGGCCCTCCTAGTTCCCCATGAGGCACAGTTATTTTACTTAAAAATGTTTGACTTCCCTCTCTAAAATGTAGGATTCTGAAGTACGAAGTAGTGAAATTATTAATTAGACTATTAGTGCGAGTTTTCTTTTCATTTTAATTCTGTTGAGGTTTTACGCCCCCTGAGTCCCAGGCCAGCAGTAGACGACAGCGTAGTCTAGCTCTTCAGCTCTCTTTGCTGCTCCAGCAGTTGTCCCCTGTAGGGCACAGATGTTTGCACTGTGCCTCATCTTTTGGCTTTACTGAAAGCAGGTCTTGTGAACCCTGCGGGGAAGTAGGCAGAAGTCTTGTGGCGAGCAGTCAGTTTCGCGGGCTTTTGCCAAGGGACATCCCAAGAACAAGTTGAAATGAGGTAGTCATCTAGATCCTTAAAATGTGTTGCCTGTGGCTTGCAATCAGCTGATCTGATATTAAGAAGAAACCAAAAAAAGCCCCCTAAACTTCCATTCGATAGCAAGTGGAAACCTATTGCCCCCATTATCTCTTCTTAAACTTTTTCACATCTCATGACAGTATTTGTCTGCCCTCTGACGTACTCAGGGCCTGCCCTTCCTTTTCTTTCTTTTCTTTTTTTTGGGGGGTGGGGAGGAGGTGGAGGGAAGGTTGAATGTTGATCTTGCATCAACTTTTAGAATTCACGTCCCCAGAAATTTCTTTCTGTTTTTTTTTAGGCTTTCAGCCTTATCATTTGGTTTTTATCCTCTGGTTTATACTCAATCCTAAAGCCCTCCCCCACACCCCTTGACTTTACCTTTATGGTCCTATCACTTATCAAGTGAGGTTCCCTTGTGACATTTTTTGATCATAAGGTTAACAGGAAGAGAATCGAATTGGTGTTTGGAATGAAAATGATAGAGAAAAATTCTCCTGATTTTTTTGTTTAGTTTTGCTTTTGAGAAGGAAGATTATTCTGGCTTATTTCTAGTCTTTGGTCAAACAAGCAGTGTGTGGATATTAAAGTTGGGGAGATCAGGTGGCAGAGAAGTTGATTGGCCTTTTTTTAGAGCAGCTTCTCCTTCCTGATAAGAATAAAAGGTGGTAGGATGTTTTGGATAGAGAGAGTCTAGGAAGTATAGACTTCCATCTGAGAAGGTCCCTCTCCTCCTTCATTTCATTGTATAAACTGTCATGGTGGAAATCATTTTAAATCTGAACCATTAAACGAGCCAACATACTCTATATTGGTTTATTATCGGTTACGTTATCTTCACTTGATTGAGATTATTGGCTTCCACTTTGTTCTCAGTGACCCTTAACTATATGGCCTAACATGAACTTTTTAATATTCCTAGATTCCTGGTCAGAAACTAGGACATTCAGATAGGCTTTCACTTCTCCTTCCCTTTGTTGATGCAGTGGAGTCCCTGGCCTGCCCAGCTGCTGTGCTGCTTCTCCTTTTGGAGAAGGAAATACTCTAAATCCCATGGCTTGGGGCATTTTATACAGTGGCCATGCTGAAAGCTGTCATGTTCTGAATTTTGAAGAGCATGGAAACCCAGACATGTGGAAACGCCCCTTCCACTTTTCTCCCTATCACGCTGTGCTCACGACGGTGGCGGTGCCTTGCTTTCTTCCTTGGAAAGAGAGTCTCCATCTTTCACATTCCCACCCAGTGAAAATTCTAGTCTGTAGCTGCCTGGAAATGTGATGTTGAGAGTATCTTCAGAGTTGCTTTGGTTTTGCTGAAAACGGAGAAACATTTCAGCTTCCATCCACACGCACAGGTATTTCCTGGTACTTTCATGGCTCATTCAGGGAAACACAGAAAAAATGGTTTCCACCAAGTAACAGATTTATACATTGTCACCATTATTTAGTGGTTTTTTTTCCCCTTTATTCTTTATTTCAAAAACCATTTCCCCAGATGCTTTACTGGGACAGTTAAGCTTTCTTTTCCTCTTGTTTCTTTCCTTTGTTTTCTTCCCCTATTTTTGTGGGTATGTCGTCTCTTTTGGTGGTTTTCTTCTTTTCCTTCTTTATTTTCTGAACTTATCTCCTGGTTCCTCGTTCCCTGCATGCCACTAACTATTTTCATTAGATATTAATTGATTTGTGAATTCAGGCTGAATTGCATCATCAGCAGATGGCGGATCCAGACTTGTTGGAAGAGTCCTCGTCCCTCTTGGAGCCAAGTGAGATGGGAAGAGGCACACCTCTAAGACTTGGGTAAGTACTCCTTCAGCCCTCTGTAACTCGGTGGGGCCACATTCAATTTTGCTATCAAAAGAGTAGTGAAGCTGGGCATTCACTTGTTTCCAGGAAGTGTTTTCTTCCGAGCCTCTTGAGAGGTGTTCCTACGTCACTTTGGATTCAGTTCCTGAGCTCTTCTGTCAGCCCTCTCCTGGTTCTGGGAAGAAGACTTTGGGAGCCCTCGACATAACACTGCATAGCCTTGCGTTTGTCCTGTTTGCCCCCCTCCCCTCACTTCCTTTCTTTGTCTTAAAGCCTTCCATCCCATGGCGTGGAATAGAGTTCCCCATCTGCCTCTTCTCCCCACAGCTTCGTGGCTGGTGTGATTAACCGGGAACGCATCCCTACTTTTGAGCGCATGCTTTGGCGGGTGTGCCGGGGGAATGTGTTCCTGCGACAGGCTGAAATCGAGAATCCCCTGGAGGATCCTGTGACTGTAAGACAAGGAAATTGCGTCCTGTGGAGTAGGTCTTGTAAAGGGAGCTCAGAGCAGTAACACTGCATGGTACCACCTAAATCTGACCCTCCCGCAGAGGAGCCCTTATGTTTCCCCCCGCCTTGATCTGCGAATAGGAAGTACTACTCCTTACCTCTCAGCTTCCATCCTCTGAGTACCGATGATTTATACTGACAGATGCATAGACATTTTCGAGCCCCACCTATGTCGGTATTATTTGGACTATAAATATGTTTTTCCCCTTTATTTTAAACTTCAGCTTTATATACTTTCTGTTACTTCTCAGAGGCCAAAAGAAAATTAACTTTCTATGAAGATTAGAGCATGACATCTGGTTCCAAGTTTGGTAATATCAATGTGTAAGAAGAGAGAGTTCCTCTTAACTATGAGCTTTATAAGTTGATGAAATTTTTAGTTGGTAAGGTTCTTTGTCTACTTGTTTGTTGGGAGATTTAGAAACTTAGTTTAAAAATACTATATTGTGCAAGATCGGAGGATCTTCCCTACCCAGTTCTTTGCAAAGTAGGACTGGCTAAACATCTTGGCATTTGGCATAATGGGACGGAGCTCTTAACATCAGCCTACGCTAAGTGTGGTGAATCCTGATTTCAGGGATCACACGCAAGGAACATGAAATGTTCTGCAAAGAAATTTACTTTACTTTTGTATTGGTAATATTTGGAAGCCTGGACTTGGATTTTCTGTTGAAAATTATCTTTTGGATTTTCTTAAATTAGTATCTTTTGCTCCACGAAGAGAGATTGGATTGTGAGACTTCTCAGAGTGGTTGGGTCATGCAGCTGAAATGGTCTGGGTATCTGAGGCTTTTATCCTTTTATCCTCCTGAACAGGAGCGTGGGGCACTTAGGGTTCAGTGAGCCCCGAGAGGAGCAGTTGTGCAGATTCACCGAAGGCTGTCCTCGCGTTGTGGGGACATCGCAGTCTGCAGTGACTCCTAATGTGGAGCTCTTCTCAGGAATATTCAGCCAGGTTTCTGGGCAACAGAAACATTCTTTTATCAACAAATTAAGGGAAGGGGTCTGGATAGCGACAGCAGAGCGGCAGCACAGGAATGTATGTGCTCCAGTTTATTCTCCGTTCTGGAGAATTTAGGGATTTAAGACTCTTTGCCCCATTTTCTTCACTCCTCATTTCCTTTTATCCTTCTAAAGTTAGTTTGTTTTTTATTATAAAAACTCTAGGAATATGAGAAAATACAGGCAACCAGAGGATGGTTAACACCAGTTAGGCTTATTTTTTTTTTTATCTTTCCCTGTAGTCCTTGTGTCAGATTTCACATGTGAACTTGGTATTTGGAATAGCCCTCCTCCCTGTCCCTTAGATCAAACTTAGCATGAAGCATGAGATTCCACATCAGCATTCTTCCCCAAACCCTCTCTTCCTTATAGTTCCTCAGTCCCCTTTATCTGGGAACTTCTAAGCATGGAACAAATGGGAATGGCTTCCTTTCCTCTCCTCCATCCTTACTCAGGCAGTGTGAGGTTTGAAGTTGAATTGGTAAAAAGGGCTCTATGGAGCTACAAGGAGAATCATCTTAGCGTCTGTGTTCAGCTCAGGGTTGAGCTTAAAAACAAATACAGAAGGGTTTTTTTTGTGAATGAGAGACTACAGGGCAAATGTTCTTGGAGCAGAGCTTAAATGGATGGAGGATGATAATTCAAGTGCAGGGTTGCCATATCCTTCAAAGACTCCCGTTGTTCCAGTATCACCAAGACAGTTGGGTATTTAAGAAATTTTCTTCCAGGCCAGGAGTCTGAATTCTCTGTTTTGGGTTTGGGGCCCAGGGTGACTACGTGCACAAGTCCGTATTCATCATTTTCTTCCAAGGCGATCAGCTGAAAAACAGAGTCAAGAAGATCTGTGAAGGGTAAGAGAATTGTGCCTCCCTGAGGGTGTAGCCAGGCTGCCTGACTCTTAAGCCTCAGAGTATAGAATAGCGAAACAATAACGCTTTTAGTCTACTTTGACACAGCGCATATATCTTTTAATGATATTAGGGCTATTTTAAACAATTAAAAATGACCTAAGTTCATTTTTAAAAGTACTGTCAAAACCATAATTTCCTTTCTTTGGAAAAAAGTAATTAGGACTCATGGTTTATAAATGCTTCATTGTTCCAGGACAATGGGTTTATATACCCAGCAGTGTGCCATAGGCACTGTGCCCGCACACTTTTCTGAAATTCTGCCCATAAAGTCTCTTATCCGTGCCATTTTTCTCTAGTAATTTACAATATGATTTGTATTCCTGAGTTTTTAAAATTTTAATCTAAGGGAATTCAGTAGCTGCAGAGAATGTCAAATAGTTCAAATGTTATTGCTCCATCTATAGGACACTTCATATTTGTTAATGATCAGCGCACGAGTCTGAGCTAATCCTGTTTTGGTCCTTCTGGTACATTAAGCTTACTTTCTGAGGTTAAGAAACTTCCGTGTTCGGGGCGCCTGGGTAGCGCAGTCGTTAAGCGTCCGCCTTCGGCTCAGGGCGTGATCCTGGCGTTCCGGGATCGAGCCCCACATCGGGCTCCTCCGCTATGAGCCTGCTTCTTCCTCTCCCACTCCCCCTGCTGTGTTCCCTCTCTCCCTGGCTGTCTCTCTGTCACATAAATAAATAAAATCTTTAAAAAAAAAAAAAGAAACTTCCGTGTTCATCAGGCTGTGTCTGTGTGTTCCAGGTTCCGGGCCTCACTCTATCCCTGTCCTGAGACACCACAGGAGAGGAAGGAAATGGCTTCTGGAGTTAATACCAGGATTGACGATCTCCAAATGGTACCAGAGGGCTGGAGGGAATTTTTGTGTGTGTGAAATACTATAATCGAAGACCGTTCTCCTTCCTTGAAACACTAACAGTTTATTTGGCACCCACAGCCGCCAGGATGCCAAAATAAGAAGTGTCCATGGGTAACTTGTGCCCTTGGGAGCTGGAGAAAAGTTTCAGGGAATGACTGTTAAAAATAGCATAACAGCGTTAATCATCCTCAAACGCGACAGGAATGCTATACATCTGAAATTGTTGTTGCTTCGAGTATTCAGTTTCCCTCATGAGTCTGAGGTATTTTTTATGAGTAAAAAAAAAGTATACTTAGTTGAGAAAAAAAATCAAGTAATACAGAAGTACGCATCGAGTCAGTTCTGCCGTCTCTCACATACTCTGTCCTTCCAGAGGCAGCTGCTTTTAACAGCTTGGTGTTTAACTTCTGGTCACCTCAGGTCTTAACCACATGGTCTAGCCAGAGAGTCCTACTGTAAGTCTGGTACCCAAGAAGAGACTGCGTTAGATTTTTACCACCTCACCAGTGTGGTTTATACGCTCCATGGTTGTCATGAGGTCCTAAGGATGGAGTCATGATTGAGGCGTACATGGAAGGAAAGCGTGGCCAGTTGGAGCTTTGTTCCCTGTTGAAAGGATGTGACGATTGCCCTCTTGAAACATTAAAACATACAGTAGTGCCCACCCCCCCTTATCTGCGATTTTGCCTTCTGAGGTTTCAGGTACCCACAGTAAACTCTGGGTCTGAAACATGATCCTCCCCCTGACGAGGTCAGAAGGTTAGTAGTAGCCTACGTCACATGCCTACATCATTCACCTCACTTCATCTTCTCACGTAGACATTGTACCTTCTCCCATCCTCACAAGAAGGGTGAATACGGTACAATATGATATTTAGAGAGAGAGAGACCACATTCCCATGACTTTTATTATAGCATATTGTTATAATTATTCTATTCTATTATTGTTAATCTCTTTGCATAATTTTTAAATTAAACATCATAGGTATGTGTGTATAGAAAAAAACACACTATATATAGTTAGGCAGTATTCACGGTTTCAGGCACCCACTGGGGGTCTTGGGTGGTGTCCCCTACAGATAAGGGGGCCCACTGTACTTAATCTCAAAGACAGTTCTTTCCAGCAGGGGCAAAATTGTCAGACATGTTGTAACTCCCATTTTAACTCGCTTTGTCATCTTTCCCTCCAACTCCCATTGTCTGTGACCCACCAACTTGACCTATTTCTAGCTCCTTTGAGATACACTTACCTGTTTAACCAAGGGAAGAGAGTTTTTTAGAACTGCTGGTAGGTGATAGGCCAATTAGCCTGGTCTGGGTTCTAGGGCTATCTTATCCCCTCCAAGACTTACGCGTAGATTTTTAAAAGGCATGGGCAACATGGTCAGAATTTGATCTTTGAAATACCCAGCCGTATGAACTGAAACTTTAAAAAGGAATTGAGGGGTGCCTGGCTGGCTTAGTTGGTAGAGCATGCAACTCGATCTCAGGGCTGTGAGTTCGAGCCCCATGTTGGGTGTGGAGATTACTTAAAAATAAAATCTTTTAAAATAATAATAAAATAATAATAATAAAAGGGATTGAGTATCAAGGAGTGAGATGTGGGGGTGGGGGATGGGGAAAGAGAAAAGTAGATAGGGCATTGCTTACAGGTTTATCCAGCATCCTTCTAGAAGTTTGAATAGTAGTTGTAAAATTGTCAACAGCCAGAAGGAGAGAAAATAACTTTGTTCCTTCTCAAGTGATACAAGAGTTTCTCTAGTATGCTTTTTTTTTTTTTTTTTTTTTTTTAAACCCTCTATGGAGCCCCGCATTGCATCGGGCTCCCTGCTCAGTGGGAAGCCTGCTTCTCCCTCCCCCACTCCCCCTGCTTGTGTTCCCTCTCTCGCTGTGTCTCTCTGTCAAATAAATAAAAATCTTGTGTTTTTTTTTTTTTAAGATTTTATTTATTTATTTGACAGAGAGAGACAGCCAGCGAGAGAGGGAATACAAGCAGGGGGAGTGGGAGAGGAAGAAGCAGGCTCCCAGTGGAGGAGCCTGATGTGGGACTCGATCCTAGAATGCCGGGACCACGTCCTGAGCCGAAGGCAGATGCTCAACGACTGCGCCACCCAGGCGCCCCCAAATAAATAAAAAAATTAAAAATAAAATAAAACCTTCCTCCTCCTTAAATAAATAAATAAATAAATATAAAGCTCTGTGGAAGTCACCACCTAGTGCCCCAGAAAGTAGTTACTACTTTTTTCTGAATTGACTTGATGAGCCAGGTACGATGGAGCATTGTACATTTTAAAGAAAGGTGGAGATTTAAGGTCAATTTTCATGCAGAAGTGCGAGTGGTGGGCCGATTGGCTTAGCCGCTCTCCTGCTGTTGAAATCTTAAATGGTGATAAACAAGACGGTAGAGTGTGAAGTGTCCCTGCCCCTACCTCCCACTCCAGTCTTGGTGCCTGATTCCTGTGAGGGCAATATGTCCTGGTTTCCAAAGGATCAGCACCCCCGTCTCGTCGTCCCCCCCCCCCCCCCCCCCCCCCCCCCCCGCCGAAGCCTGACAGAAAGATAAAGCCTTATCTGCCCCATGATAACAGTGGTATGTGGCAGTCTAAATCTCCTCTAAGGCCTTGAGTCCTTCTGACCCCATCATGTCTCCTGTCCCTTGTTCCCTGGCATGGAGTCTCTTGGCATAGGCAGACGGTATTCACCACTGCCTCTTTCCCATCATTCCCTGATGCTGGCTTATGTCCAGGGCATTTTGCAGCTTACTGTTTTTAAGTGTGGATTTTGTCAATTCCCAGCCCTATGATGCGGACTTCTTTGAGTCTGAGTTACAGATTCTACGTGGAAAGCCATTGCTCTTTAATGATCCAGGTGAGCTGTGGATTTGGTGGGAAGATAAATAGAGAGAAACTAAAAACGATTTCCTCAGGTTTCTCTTCAGCTTGAAGCCAAATGAAAATGAACGTAACTAAAGCTCTAATTTCTTGTAATTTGCTCCCCACCCTCCCAAAAAAGCCATTCTAGTCAGAAGAAGAATAAATCCCTAGCAGCCCTTCTCACAAAGCCGTGCCTCTTTGTCATTCATATCCTGAGACCTCAGCCTGGTGTCGAAGGATCTCTCCTTGTTCCTTTCTCTCCCACAAGGTTCTCAATCAAACAGAGGACCACCGCCAGAGGGTCCTGCAGGCAGCTGCTAAGAACATCCGTGTCTGGTTCATCAAGGTGCGCAAGATGAAGGCCATCTACCACACCCTGAACCTGTGCAACATCGACGTGACCCAGAAGTGCCTGATCGCAGAGGTCTGGTGCCCCGTCACCGACCTCGACTCCATCCAGTTTGCACTCAGAAGGGGCACGGTGAGTCCCCCACAACTGGGAGTGCAGCCAGGAAGAGAGGTTCCCATCCATAGTAACATTAATTGATTACATTCTTATGGCATTTTTACTTTCAGAGTTCCTGGATGTACTTATCTTGTACTCCTCTCGCATCCTAACAATACATCTTGTATACCCTTGTTTTCCAAGTGTGGAAACTGCAGTTCAAAAAAGATGAAATGACGGGGCACCTGGGTGCCTCAGTCCTTAGCCGGTTGCATGTCTGACTCTTGATTTTGGCTCAAGTCATGATCTCAGGGTCGTGAGATCCAGCCCCACATCGGGCTCCATGCTCAGCATGGAGTCTGCTTGGGATTCTCTCCCTCTCCCTCTCCCTCTGCCCCTCCCCCCACTCATGTGTGCATGCACGCTCTCTCTCTCAAAATAAATAGTAAAAAAAATAAATAAAAAAATAAAGACCAAATGACTTGGTCATATACCCATGATTCTTCAGAATAGCTCCTGACCAGAACATCAGTTTCTTTGTCCATTCTCTCTGCCCCTCAGACTGGTTGGTTTTGTTTTTTTTTTTTAAGATTTTATTTATTTATTTGAGAGGGAGGGTGGGAGAGCACAAGTGGATGGAGGGGAGGAAGGGGCAGAAGGAGAGGGAGAAGCAGACCCTGCTGAGCAGGGAGCCCAGTGAAGGGCTCAATCCCAGGACCCCAAGATCATGACATAAGCAGAAGACGGACGCTTAACTGACTGAGCCATCCAGGCACCCCCATCAGACTGCTTCTGAGAGATCACCTAGCAGTCCTGTCTAGTAGTTAGAGTTTGAGAAGATAATGCTGTTTTCTCCATTAAAGGAGAGAACAACGATACTCTTAGAAAGGCAGATGAGGATGTCTCCAGACAAGGAAGTTTCATGTTTTCTTTGGTTGCACATTTTAGATTTGAATTTTCTCACATAAGGATATTCTTTCCAACATTTAATTTAAATCTTTCATTGTAGATTTTATACCTAGTTCCAATTTCTCCAAAGACTGGGCAAGATCGAGATACAATTTACATAAAATAAAATGCACCCATTTTATATGTGTAGTCTGATGAGTTTTAATAAATATATATATATATCTGTGTAACCACCACAATTAGGATTATCTAATTTTGACATATGTGTTTAATGTTTCCCAGGAACACAGTGGTTCCACTGTGCCCTCTATTCTGAACAGGATGCAAACAAATCAGACACCGCCAACCTATAACAAAACGAACAAGTTCACATATGGCTTTCAGAACATAGTTGATGCTTACGGAATTGGAACTTATCGAGAGATCAATCCAGGTGAAAAAGCTTGAATCTTCTCCCTCTAGAGGTTTTATTTTTTGTTTGTTTGTTTGTTTCTTCTAATGCCTCCCTTCAAATGTTCTTGAGTAACTGGCATAAAACTAACGATGTTGTCAAGACCTCAGCTGTAGTGATTCCTTCTAGGAGGTGCCCATTTTGACACAGGGAGGGAGGTTTATTGCTGGGTGGCACTGTTCTAAGAGGTGGTTTTATAGGCGTGAGCTCAGCGGGTTGGATTCTTTTGTGTGCCCTCACAACTGTGAAACACCTGGCTTTCTCTAGCATACCATTTGTAGGAAGTGCTTTAAGCAAAAAGTTTTTTTTCTGAGATGTTAGATATTTTTAAATGGCTTCCCTATTCCAGGTTAGACAGAGAAAATATAGCAATTTTTGACCATTTTAGACACAAAGCAGATTTCACAAAGCAAAAACAGGAGAGTTAATTATTAAATCGAGTCTGAGAATTTGTTTTTAGCTGGAGTCTTCCCCAGGACTGGCTTTGCTGTGGGTTCTGGGCTTTCTCCCACTCAACCTGCGAGCTTTATTCAGCTGAGAAATGGTTGCTGCCCAAGAGAAGAAAGCTGGCCGATCAAAGGAGCAGTGTTCCGGGGTTTAGAGGAAAGGAATCAAAGAACAAACCACACTCTTGCCGGGGCTAGAGACAAAACTTTCACTTCCTGTGTTCTCTGTTTAAAATGCTAGCGGTAGCCCTGATCTCATCCCAGCTGCTTTGTGAGGACGCCCAGATCCTGCCATGGAAGGTTTTCTCTGGGAGTCCATCTGACCAACAGCTAGGGAATGGGTGCCCTTGTACTAATCTTAGAGGATGAGGAGGAATGTGATCTGCTGCTGGTGGTTGCGGTTTTCTGTACTTTTTTCCTCTGCTTTCTTCATAGCTCCCTATACCATCATCACTTTCCCTTTCCTGTTTGCTGTGATGTTTGGGGACTTTGGCCATGGTATTTTGATGACCCTTTTTGCCGTATGGATGGTATTGAGGGAGAGCCGGATCCTCTCTCAGAAGAATGAGAATGAGGTAATGTTTGCTTCATCTGCGTTGGACTGAAACTTTGTAATTTCTCAAGCATTCATTATAAAATTATGATCCGGAAGTCTTTTATCCATGAATTTATAGAGAAGTTATAGAGGCTGTTTCAATGTTCATTTTAACTCTAAAGTGGTCATGTGCTGTGAAAGTAATTTCTTGTTAGCATTGTCTTTTGGCCTTTAAGCTCTCTGACCTGGGGTGGGTGGAGTAAATTAATGTGAGAAGAAGGGTCAAAAATTCTCAATAATGTTGTCACAGCACGAGCCACAGGGAGTGTGTTTCACTGACTTCTTTCTTCCGGTTCCCAGATGTTTAGCACTGTATTCAGCGGCCGGTACATTATTCTGCTGATGGGTGTGTTTTCCATCTACACTGGCCTCATCTACAATGATTGCTTTTCCAAGTCTCTTAATATCTTTGGGTCATCCTGGAGCGTACGGCCGATGTTCACTTTGTATAATTGGACGTAAGTTGCAAAGAAGCTCAAAGTCAAAGGTTATTCCTTTCCTGTTCAGCTCTGATTTTCCAGACAAGAGGTAAACTTATACTTCTTTAGGAAGTGGCAGACAGCGTCTCTGTTTCAGAAGAATGCATGTCCCCTCTTATTAATGCCCCAGCCTGGCAAGTGTTTGTGATTCCTTCAGCACTACCAAGAAACTGAGTGCCTGGGGTGCCTGGGTGGCCCAGTCAGTTAGGCATCTGACTGTTGATCTCAGCTCAGGTCTTGATCTTGAGGTCGTAAGTTCAAGCCCTATATTGGGGTCCACACTAGGTGTGGAGCCTACTTAGGAAAAAGAAAGAAAGAAACTGGAACTATAAATTTAGGTACATTGTTTCTTTTTGTAAATTAAAAGCAGATTCCCCCAAATTCCCTACTTAGTTGGATAGGTGTGTTTGTTTGTTGTGGCCTTTTGTTATTTCTTTTTTTTTTTTTTTTTAAGATTTTATTTATTTATTCGACAGAGATAGAGACAGCCAGCGAGAGAGGGAACACAAGCAGGGGGAGTGGGAGAGGAAGAAGCAGGCTCCCAGCAGAGAAGCCCGACGCGGGGCTCGATCCCAGAACGCCGGGATCACGCCCTGAGCCGAAGGCAGACACCCAACCACTGTGCCACCCAGGCGCCCCCCTTTTGTTATTTCTGATCCCTCCTCATTCTCAGATGCTAGTCCCTCCTCTTTTATTGAAGAGACAAGACAGCTGTAGTAGTTTCTTTTAGGATCAGTTTTGGACCCCAGCAGTTTCCCTCTCTTGATAAAAATAAATGGAACTTTTCTCCTAACGTGGTAGGGATGAGACGCTTCGGGGGAACCCTGTTCTGCAGTTGAACCCATCTGTCCGTGGAGTTTTTGGTGGACCATACCCTTTTGGCATCGATCCAGTAAGAGCACTTCTTTCCTATTATGTCTAATACCAGATATATTTTTTAAAGATTTTATTTATTTAGTTATTTACTTACTTATTTGAGAGAGAGTGAGAGAGAGAGAGAGTGCACATGTGTGTGTGGGGGGGGAGGCAGAGGGCAAGAAGAGGAAAAGGGAAAGAGTCCCAGGCAGACTCCGTGCTGAGCGCAGAGCCCGTTACAAGGCTTGATCCCATGACCCTGAGATCATGACCCGAGCCAAAACCAAGAGTCAGATGCCCAACCAGCTGAGCCACCCAGGTGCCCCTAACACCAGATTTTTAAACTGTAACCCTGAAGTGAGAGAATTGAATTGAAGATAGTTATTTGGTTTTCAGTTGAAGTATTTTTGGAAAGCCTTTGTGTATCTGTCTAGAGTACTTCCAAACCATAAGAAAGCCAAGGGCCTTGGGGAGCCGAATAATTTTTCCTGTGCTGCTTATTTCAGAGGTGCGTAATAATTTTGACCCTGGGAAGATTGACTTCTAAAATTCCTTCCCAGTTTATTTCTGTTTAACTTAGTTTGGTTTTTATTTTTAGCAGATATTTTAACAAAGCAGAAGCAGTTCTTTCCTATGGATTTTTAGATTTCCATTTTTATCCTTACATACTTACAGAAACTTTTCCCAGAATTAAAAAACAAAAAAACAAAAAAACTTTGGGCAAACAAAGTGTGATCCAATCTTTTGTGTTGTGTGCTGAAAGGGGAATGGGGGAGGAGTAGAAGAATGAGCATTAGACAGGAAGGAGTACAGAGTTCCAGAGGAAAACAGATCCTTGTGGGCCAGAAAGATCAAGGTTTCTTAAATGGGCATTAATTTGGCCTTTAAAAAATATTTCAGATTGTTACAGATGAGGAGAAGTGTGTGCAAAAGCATAGAGGTGGGGTTACTCGTTTTGATTCTTATAAAAGCAAATGTTACTGCAATGGTCCCTGTAGGCCAGGCACTGTACTCTGCCCTCGGCACATCTGATTCCACTCCAACAGTTCTAACAGGGAAGTACTGCTACCCCTACCATACAGATACGGAGACCACGGCTTGGAGAGGTTGAGTAACATTTCACATATGCATTTAACAAATGTTTATTGAATCCCTGTTGTGTGCAGGCATCGTGCTTGCTGGGGGAACACATTATTTAAGTTGTACCTCCTGCCTTCAAGTAGCTTAGAGTCTAATAATAATATTAGGTAACGTTATATAGTATTCTGTACTTAACAGAAAGTTTTTTGTGTTTTGTTTTGTTTTGTTGTCTTGCGTACATCTCATGTGATGCTTAGGTGTTGAGTTTGAAGTGCCTGTTGGACGCACAGGTGTAAATGTCCATTAGGCAGTTGGAGCCATAGAACTGAATTTCGGGGGAGATGGGCTGAGAGAGAACCAGCCACAAGTTTTCAGGTTAGAAGTCACCAAGGATGAGCTCCTCACAGGGAAACCGGTTCAGAAAAAATGATGCCAGGCTCGCTGGTGGAAGATCTGGCTTATCCTGCTACTGAGTTTGCACTTTATCCGAAAGAAGACGATAGGGGTGCGTCGTAAGTTTGGGCACAAGGCAGTGACTGTGTCAGAGGCATTGACTTAGGAAACGTGATCTGATGGTCAAGCAGAGGCAGAGGAACTGTGGAAAACAGTACAGATGTCAAAGCCCTAGGTGACAAAGCTTAAGGCAATTAATATTTAAAAATAGATGGAACTCCCCCAGAAGACAGACTGGAAGAACAGGTGAATGACAAGCTTATGGATCCCACAGAACTGTGAAACTCCAACGCTGGGGAAAAGAATGTATTGAGCTCCAGGTGTTTCCTCATGACTCATTTATCCTTCAGGCTAAAATCCTTCCTTCCTTCCTTCCTTCCTTCATTCCTTCCTTCCTTCCTTCCTTCTTTCCTTCCTTTTTTTACCTTTTTCCCATTTCAAATAGATTCTTATTTTCCAAATAAATATATAAATAAAATTAAAAAAAATAAAAATAGATGGAACGATAGCACCGTGGGGATATGATCAGCAAAACAATGACTGTGGGAACATCTACAAAATAAATGTCCCAGCTTCTTCAAATATTTTGTAAGGAATAAAAAAGGAGAGTAGAGGGAGAATTTATAGATTAGATATTTAAGAGCTGTGTCAACGTAGAGACCTGATTTGGACTCTACTTTGAATAAATGAATCATTTTTTTAACAATTGGGGCACAATTAGGGAAGTTTAAATACTGATTATATGTCTCATGATATTAAAGAACGGTTGTTAATGCTTTGGGGAGTGATAAGAGTATTGTGGTCATGTTTTTAAAAAAAAATTAGTCCTGCGGCGCCTGGGTGGGTCAATTGGTTAAGTGCCTGCCTTCAGCTCAGGTCATGATCCCAGGGTCCTGGGATCAAGCCCCATGTCAGGCTCTCTGCTTGGTGGGGAGTCTGCTTCTCCCTCCGCCTGCCGTTCTCCCTGCTTGTGTACTGTCTCTCTCTGTCAAATAAATAAAATCTTTTTTAAAAAAAATTAGTCCTTACCCAAGGAAGGGGGGTGTGGCACCTGCGTGGCTCAGGCAGTTAAGTGTCCTGCTCTTGATTTCAGGTCAGGTCATGACCTGAGGATCATGAGATTGAGTCTCATGTCCATGCTGGGTGTGGAGCCTGCTTTAAGATTCTCTCTCTCGGGCGCCTGTGTAGCTTAGTTAAGTATCTGCCTTCGGCTCAGGTCGTGATCCTGGGGTCCTTGGATCAAGTCCTGCCTTCGGCTCCCTGCTCAGCCGGGAGTCTGCTTCTCCTTTGCCTCTGTCCTCTCCCCTGCTTGTGCTCTCTCTCACATTCTCTCTCTCAAATAAATAAAATCTTTAAAAAAAATTCTCTCTCTCCCTCGCCCCTTCTCCCCACCCTCGCCTCCCCGTCCCCAGCATGTGGGCACTCTCTCTCTCTCAAAAGAAGAAAAAAAAAAAGAGTCTGAAATATTTACGGGTAAAATACATGATATCTGGACTTTGCTTCCAAATAATACAGAGGTGGGGAGTAGGTTGTCTGTATGATAAAATAAGATTGACCTTGAGTCAATAGGTAATTGTTCACCTGGGTCATAGGTAAATGCGAGTTTGTTACACTGTCCTCTCTACTTAAGTCTATATTTAGAATTTTCCATAATTAAAAAAAAGCTTTAAAAAAACAGATGAATAGTAGCGCCTGGCTCACTCAGCTCGTAGAGCACACAACTCTTGATCTCAGCGTTAGGAGTTCTAGCCCCACATTGGGTGTAGAGCTTACTTAAAAAATATATAGGTGAATAATAATATCCTATTCACAAACTCTGTAATGCCTTTTTGTTTCCTTGGGTTGTGACAGATCTGGAACATTGCTACCAACAAACTGACCTTTCTCAACTCCTTTAAAATGAAGACGTCTGTTATCCTAGGCATCATCCACATGATGTTTGGAGTCACCTTGAGCCTCTTCAACCACACGTGAGTTGCTGTGTTTATGTCACAAGAACGTGCATAGCTTAGATAATGCTTTTGCCTAAAGAAATCATGACATCTTTGGGGAGGGATTAGTAACTCAGAACCCCGTTCTATGTTAAAGAAGTGCTTTTATAACAATCTCATATTCTTAAATGAGGCTTAATTAATATTAGTCCCTTAACAATTCACAACTGCAGTAAAGATCTTTAAAAAACCTTATGTCATTTTCATCAAAATGAGTGAGTTACTTTTTTCTTTTATGTGTAACTCACATAAAATTATGAACTGTGGTCCCAGAATGTACTGTATTTTCCAGTCTCTTTCTCGTGGGAAAAGATGGGTGGGGGTGGTACCAAGCTGTTCAAGGTCCAAAAGTTCAGAAGTCATGGTTAATGCTGCTTTGTCTCTGTTGGCCTCCAGCGCTCCTGGCTGTTGCTTCTTAAAGTGGTAAAGACAGAATTGAGGGAGCTGTAGGTAGGAAATCTAGTAAGTACTCCATTTGGTGTAGGGGTGACCCTGGGTCTGCTCACCATTTTTTTTTTTTAAGTCAGCTCTATGCCAAACATGGGACCTGAATACACGACCCCAAGATCAAGAGTCCGATTCTCCACTGACTGAGCCGGCCAGGCATCCCTGGGTCTGTTCACTTTTAACATTTTTTTTTTTCCTCTCTTCCTTTTTAGCTATTTCAAGAAGCCCCTGAATATCTACTTTGGATTTATTCCTGAAATAATCTTCATGACCTCTTTGTTTGGCTACTTGGTTATCCTCATATTTTACAAGTGGACAGCCTATAATGCCAATACATCTGAGAAAGCGCCAAGCCTTCTGATCCATTTTATAAACATGTTTCTCTTTTCCTACGGGGACTCTAGTAATTCGATGCTGTATTCTGGGCAGGTGCGTCAACCCAGAGCTGGACTGTCTTAGGTGGTTACCCTAGATGAGGAAGCCAGATATTTCTGTGGCTCTGGAAAAGCCTTTAAAAATCTCTTTCTGTGGTATTAGTTTTCAGCCTGTACATCCAGACCTAAATTCAGCCCATCCTCCTTAGCTTCAGAGGATCTAATGTAATTCCTGTATCCACAAAGGGTAGAATTTACAACTCTGATCCTATGAGACAATTCCTGGGCTTTGCCACAACATCTGCTAATTATTTTGAGAAGCTAGGTTGTGTTATTCCTAGATCAGTAAGAAAGTACTGTTTGGGGGGAGATTTGGGCTGCAGTTGGAAACTGCGTGTTTGATTAATGTGATGCACCTTGTCCTTACTTTGTAGAAAGGAATTCAGTGTTTCCTGGTAGTCGTTGCGCTACTCTGTGTACCTTGGATGCTCCTATTTAAACCACTGGTCCTTCGCCATCAATATTTGAGGAGGAAGCATTTGGTGGGTGTATTTTTATTGCTGAAAGTTACTAGATTTTTTTTCCCTTACGATCAAGGCAATTCCTCCTCAGATATAATGAATCATGCACATGTCTATGTACTATTAAAATGTACTTGTGTCATAACCCAGCATGAGCACTGGACCTGCTGAAATTTAAAAAACAAAAAACACATGTTTTTGCTGTTCGAACGTCTGGATTCAGCTTTGAGTAGCTCAGGTAGAAGAAACAGGTCATAAGTTTTTACCTTCCCGGTCGTGCTTTGCTCGTGCTGTGCTCAGCATAATCCAGGTCTGGGCCTGCCTAGATGCAGCGTCAGCCAAATCAAGGCTGCAAGAGCTGCAGGTAGGTGAACCCACTCATGTGGTTTGCCTGGGCAACCACAGGGCTGACGCTCAGACATTTTCTTTTAAAATGAGACCATGATACTTTCACCAACCAAGACATCCGGAAAAAAGGTTTGGTTTAAAGAACATTGATTTTTTTTTTTCTTTTTAAAAAGCAGCACATACACTTGTGTTTACTTAACGTATGTGCGCTTATGAATTCTACACACACACACACACACACACACACACACACACACACACTTAAGTTGCCAAATTTTCATTTCTGGCTATGCAATAATGCTTACTTATTATACTACCTGGTAAAGCCCAAAAGATCTTATTGCATGACTCTCATACGGCTGTTAGATTATTATTCCTGTTGGAGAGCAGCTGAGTTACAAGACCCTCCTTCTCCCTTTTCTGACCATCTTCATCCTTCCATGGACCCTCCATTCGTCTCCCCCCCTCACTCCCTCCCTCTTTTGTTTCTTTCTCCCTTCCTCTTCTCTTCCATTCACTATCAGGAAGGGCAGCCTGTGGAGGCCCCAGTCAGCCCAACCCCGAGCCAGCAGGGACTAGAGGCAGCAGCGGCTGCAACAGTGAGTGAATTAAAACTGACAAACCATCACATTTTGTGTAAAGAGGTGGCAAACAGTGCAGCAGAATTCTTTTCAATTATATTGAGAGCATGGGACATGTGTGCTCTTGGGAAGTACGTCCTTGTTACTCACTGAGACGATGACAGAAAAGATTTCCACCTCTTATGAATAGATTCTAATGTCATCTTTTGCCATTGGTCTACTAAGTTTCTATTAAAAACTGTAAGTACAGTCATGTCTGTGGAAGCAAAGTGACTGTTGTACCCTCTCAGAATTCCATCATCTTAATCCAAGATGGCAACTCTTGGACTCATTCCAGTTTCATGTCTGTCTTTTATAACCATGTATTAGATGATTTTTCAGTGTGGAGCAAGAACATTTCTGTGATTCTTGAATTAATTTCCCTGCTCTTTAAACTTCTGCTTTGGAGGAACGCGTGAACATTGGGTCCATTTTAGCTCTGACTTACTCTTCTGCCAGTGGGACCGTATACACGTCCACTCTTTTGTGAGAGACTCAGAGGCCCTCCTATCCTCAGCTGCTCCACTGAGACCTCCAACCTGCCACGGGTCTCATGCGCTCTCTGCATCTGAGGCAGTAAGCAAAGTCATCTGTTTGGATCTTTCCTTCTCTAAATACCAACTCATGATTCAGCAACAGCACTTTGAATGTTAAGCATTTCAGTATTTGTCCTTAAAAACATCTCTTAACCAAACTCTTTTAATGTGTTGATTATCAACTTAGCCTAGTCTATTCTAGGTAATCAATAAGATGTTTAAAATCTCACCAGCAGTGATCACATATGTTACTAGTGTGATCTAGTGGCAACATACTCCTTTAAAAGAAAATGAAATATTTAGATGGATAACCATTTCCTTCATTAGGTGTTTCTGATCATTTTAAACTTAGAAACCTGCTGTAATCCTTCTAGAACGAGTCTCAAAGGGCTGACATTTTGGATCAGAAGATAATTTAATGTTGCTGCTTGAAATTATGTTCAAATAGGGACTTACTGTCGCCTTTCCTATGAGAATTTTTTTTTTTTTTTTAAGCCCACAAAGCACATACCATCCATGTATGGACACACTTTCCCAGTGCTCTTCTTTCTGCTGGTCTTAGCATATTTATGATGTGCTTCTGAGGCATCAGTCTTGATGCTTTTAACTCTGGCATCCTCTTCCGTGACACTATCCAAACTAAATGTCCCCAGTCTGGAAAGCTGCACATTCACGGGGTGTTCTTCGCCCCACTAGTTCTTTAGCGAAATATCTGGTTCTAGAGAGCAGCCTGAAGGCATCAGGATGGTCATTTTACAACAAGGGCCCTGGATTCTTGACCCTAAGCTCTTGAGGATACGATCACTGATCTGTGTTCTCTTCTCTGTCCTCTTGGTTGTTTATAAATGGTGTGTCACGGTTTACTTTTTTCTTTTCTTTTTTCTGCTGATGTATATGTCTCATCCCCTCTTCCCATAACTCTCATGTCCTGTGTCGTGAAGGGACACTTGTTAGTGTCTGCCGGGGGAGGTGGTTCACCTGTCTGCCTCTTACTGTCTGCTGGTTGGGAAAAGCTTCAGAAATGACCTTCAGTTTTGGGAGCCTTAAAGCCTGAAGGCTGCCTGGACTCTGTAACCCCTGTCAGGTACACTGGGGTCCTCTCCTGTCCCCAGTGACCTTTGTTGTCCTTGCAGTCCACCTTCTGAGGGTTGTCAGGTGTAAAGTTCGCATGACCTCCTGCAGGTGCCCAGGGTCTCAGGGCTTCCCGAATCTGACTACACATCAGAATCACCTGGCAAACTTTAAATTTGTTTGTTTCTTAGGGTATTATAATGAAAGAAGAAGTAATAAAGATGGCCCTTAATTCCATGACCTAGGCAATCCCCTACTGACATTAAAAAGTAAAATTAGGGGGCACCTGGGAGGCTCAGTTGGTTAAGCATCTGGCTCTTGATCTCAGCTCAGTTCTTGATCTCAGGGTCATGAGTTCAAGCCCTACTAAAACAAAAACACAAAAAAAAGTGAAATTAAAGCAACAGGTTAGAAAAAATAAAACAGTAGGTTAGAGAGTGCAAATAGTACAGAAAGTCCCCCTCTCCCCAGACCCCTTCTCCTGCTCAAAGGCAGGGACAATTTTGCTTCCAAATTTTTTCTGCATTTATCTTTTATCCATTAATATAAATATGTATATATGTTTGTACATGTATATGTATGTGTTTAAAACATACTAGGAATTGTGTTTTAAACTGTGGCACTCTTCTGCCCCTTGATTTATTAGGTTTTAAATTTTTTAGTGTATCCTGGGAGATTGTTCACTCTTTTATAGTTATCTAGTTGTCTAATTCCATAGAACATTTTGTTGGATATGCTAAAATTGTGTAATCACTCTCGTTGATGGATGTGTTGGTTGTTCCCAGTTCTTTGCTATTACAAATATGAATGCAGGGAACATCGCTGTCCATGTACCTTGATAAAATTTCATAAACATAGATGTTCCCAGCAGTGGGACTGCTGAGTCTCAAAGGGTACATGCATTTTTTGTCTGTGCTTGCATTTTCAATTTTGATAGACAGTAAAAATGATGATACAGTTTGTACTTGGGGAAATGTTTTTTTAAACATAGATTTCCCAGGCCCCACTCCAGACCTAAGTGTACAGTTTCTGGAGGTAGCATTTGAGAATCTGTATTTAATTTAAAGGTGATTCTGATGCAGCTGGTTTTCTGACCAGCACGGGAGAACCCCTGCTACAAGGAGAGAGACTTTGCCCGGACACTGAGTTCTGGTGGTCTGTAAGCTGTGGTAAAACGGGCACCTCAAGAGGTGAAGCTGTGAGTAGGGACCCCAGGTCAGTTGACCAAACCTGTTGGCACATCGTGCTGCTGCCCAGAAGGCCGTTTTGCAGGAGAGCAGTTTTTGAACCCTTGCCTCCTTTGGGCTCCCTGATCAGAACCTGGAAGAAGTGGGTCTAGGGGCTGTTTCTTTAGCTCCTTTTCCCCACTGGCAGGTTAGCACTCATTGCCATTTGTCTGACTTCACCCCAGTTCTGCCTGGTTTTTGCATTCAAAGAGTCCTTTTGCCTTAATAAACCCAAGCTTTTCCAAGTCAGGTTGACTTAGAAATTCTGGTTCTGGGGAGCCTGCTGAACGCAATGCGTGGGAAACGGGAAGAAGCAACACCCAATCAGCATCTGCCCACATGCCTGTAAAAGAGTTGTTCTAACTAACACTCCAGAATCCTCCACTGAAGGAAAGGAGCCTTTTCTTTTTCTTTTTTTTAATTCTGTATTCTGTAGCCACGGGCTGATGTACATTAAGCTTTTTTCCCTTCCCTGATCTAGGAAGTCCTTTGTTTCTGGGCAGAGACCCTGTCCGCTTCTGGGAGAGTTTGCTGGAACTCTTGGGTTCCAGTTGAAAGCTTATCCGATCAGGTTATAGTCACCATGTCATTTGGCTCCCCTCCCTCTTAGAAAGTCTGATCTTTAGTTCTAGAAAAACTTAGACCCCTGACAGCTTTACAGATAGAGCTACAGTCGTTGTAAGAGTCTGTTCATATAAAGCTTTCATTCAAGCAGGCATCTCAGCTAGCCTTGACCGAGGCCAGGTCGGTGCGTCCTGGTGTGGCAGGCAGGGCTGATGAGAATGAGGTGGGAAATGCGGCTGGGGCTGGGGCTGGGCCGGTGGTGGTTGGGACGGGGACAGTGGTTCGTTTTTACTTAGCTGTTGGATCAGCGGGTTTTGATTTTGTTGTTAGAACATATGCTTTTCTGAGGTTTGTATGTACTAACTATCACCCTTCCCCACCCCACAGAATGTCACATTAAAGCCCAGGCAAATTCTACTCTTTCTGTTCATCTGTGTAGGGAACTCTCAACTTTGGTGGGATCAGGGTGGGCAACGGACCGACAGAGGAGGATGCTGAGATTATTCAGCATGACCAGCTCTCCACCCATTCAGAGGACGCAGAAGAGGTAAGAGCCAGTGGCGTGGGCTTCCTCTCCTTCTCCTGTGGGTCAGCCCCCGTCTTGTGTGCGGAAGTGGCCTCCCTCCAGTCTTCTTGAAAGATGAAAACACTAATACTAGTGATCAGCCTGCCTTCTGGGCCTCTTCGGGCACCACAGCTTTTTGCAGCGGACCTGCTGTGAATGCCCGGTGCCCCCTGCAGAGCCCACGACGGTTGTGTTCCCTTGTCCGAACCCGCTGAATTCTGAGTTGCCCGCAGTACTCTGCGTGCCAGTCTCAGTGACTGACTGTGCTCCTGGGGCCCGAGGGCAGAGTAGGCCCAGGCTTCCCCGCTCTTGTTACTGGAGACACAGCCCCCTTAGGGTAGCAGCTTCATCCCTTGCCCCTTCCAGGGATGGTTCCAGTTGGAACTGTAGCCACGGGTACTTTTAAAGTCTTGTCCTACTAATGTGCTCCTGTTGCACATGCATTATTTGAGCTTTTTAAAAATGTTATTTGCCTACTTTTTACAGGGAGAGTGAGAAGTAGTAAGGCCAGATTAGACTTTGCCTTAAACAACCTCCAAGCTGGTTTTTAAAATCCAGTCTCCTTGTCTGACCACACTCACACCACAGAGCTTCTGAAATGAACTTTGGAATGTCATCTATTCATTATATTCTTTTTTTTTTCTCTTTATGTTCTTTTTGAAGCAAATAGAAGAGGAGTTGGGGACCTAGGTGACTGAACTTTTCAGTCTGACTGACCACTTCCCCTATGTGTACGCCATCTTTAAAAAGAACTTGTTAAGGGTTGGGTGTCTTTAAAAACGATGTATCTTAATGCTCTAAATCCCACTGGGTTTGCTTTCCGTGTATCCTGAGGAGGTCTGCCTCCAGCACATGAGGCCCATTTAATATTAACGGTTTTCCCCAAGAAACAGTCAGTAACCTTGTGCTCGTGACTTGTGACCGTGTGTGGCATGGCTTCCACTAAGTGTAAATTTGTGTTTACAAGCCTACCGAGGATGAAGTGGTAAGAAACAAGCTGGCTTTGCCTTCATGTTTATCTGGGGCTTCTCTTCCCATCCTTGTGATCACTCTGCTGACCCTGCTGCAACCGGGGCCCACACGTGACACCCGCGCATCCCGCATTCACTGGCCATTTCTAACCAGTTCGTGAACCTGTGTTCTGAAAAAGCTCATCTCCATTAACTGCATCTCATGTCGGTCACCTCTGTCTTTGTTTCATTGACTTTGCTGATCTAATACCTCTGAGAATGGCTTTGAAAGGAGCTACAAGTAATGTCTGCTTTGGCATTCTTGAAGTGACCACCTTGGGGGTTAAATCCTGTTGGTCTTTGCCTTCCTCTCCTGTGGTGTTATGTATGGTATGGTCGCTCTGCCGCTGGGAGTAGCTGTTTCCTCCTTGCTCCTCTGAGAGCTTGTGAGTAAAGCTCACCCTTCCTCCCTGTCTGAGATGCAACCAACCTCTTCCTACTGTCCTCATCAGCTTGATGATGCTTAAAGTGAGAATTGCTGGACCCTCACTTGGGGGTCAGCTCTACCTCCCTATGACCCAGGTGGGAGGTAGACAGCTTTCAAAAAGGAGGCTTTGCCTCTCCGATGTATCCCAGAAAAAACAATCCCATCTGCATATTATACCAGGTAATAGAAACAAAGTTGGCTATTCAGGCCACATTTGGAATAGAAGGCCTTCTAGCTCAGCAGTAATTCATTTAGCAATACACGAATTTTAAATTAGGTTTTTTAAAGGCCTTGCTGCACTGTTTGCATCTTCCCCCAAAACTTTTCTCTAAAATACCTTCCCTTTCCTGTCTCTCCTGGTCCTCTCTAAAGGGGCAGTGGGATGGGAACAGGAAAACCTTTGCTGTTCTGTGTAAAAACAGACCGTGCTCGGTCTTCCTGAAGGCTGGAGAGGCTCTTTTGCTGGCATCCGGGAGCCTCTGTGTTCCTGTGAGCTGCTCATCTGCGCATAGTCACTGGTTGAGCTGCCTGGAAGGGCTGGCTGGGAGTGTGTTCCGTGTTAGTGAGGAGCCCAGCCCTCTCCCAGTAACACAGCCTCCAACAACACTGCTCTTTCTAAGTGTCTTCCTAGTTGAGCCCCCAGTGCCATGGTCACCATCAGAATGGTCCTCATCTGTAAGCCATGTCCCAGGGGCTTTAGACATCCACATAAGATGCACTGTAATTCAGCCTCCCTAGTCTCTGGCCCCTCAGCTCCCTCAAGGGTTCAGCTTCCCGTGGCTTCCTAAATAATGTGACATTTTATCTTTATCAGGCACATGTACAGTCTAGTTCTCCACAGCCAGATTTAAATTAACTGTTAGAATTATCTAAAGATATCAAACAAAAAAAAATTTTTTTTTTAAGTCCAGCCTACTTCTAGAACTTCCCCTTTTTGCTTGGCTGTGAAAACCTATTTGCCCCATGCAGGCCATTATTCCAGCCTGGTGGAAGCAGGGGAGCACTCAGCCCAGTTACAAACCAGGGCCAGGCTAGTTGATTTTTAAAAGGGAAATCTTTAAAGGCTGTAACCATTCAGCAAGGGTCAGTGGCACCTCTCCCTACTGTGTCATCCCACCCGGTGTGATCATCCCACCCATCCATCCACGTACTCATTCCATCCATCCATGTATTCATTCATCCCCCTCACCCATCCATCCATTGAGTCATCCCACTCACCCATCTGTTCATCCCACCCATTCATTCATCTCACCCATCCGTCCATCCCGCCCACCCATCTGTCCATCTGTCCATCCCACCCACCCAATCATCCATCTTTTCACTCATCCCACCCACCCATCCATCCATTAATTCTTTTATCTCACCCATTCATTCATTCACCCTCTATATGCCAAGCACTCTGGTGCTACAGAAACTGCAAGAAGAAAAACATAGCCCTTGCCTTCAAGGAACTCCCAGCCAAATTGAGGAAACAGCCTGGGTGACAGATGGTGTGATTAGGTGTGCCCACGATGCTATGGGAACACAGAAAGAGGACATCTGACAAGCACTGGGGTGGGGGTGGAGAAGAGGAGACCAGGAAGTGATTCCCTAAGGAGATTGTTGCTAACTTAGTCCGGTCAAGCAGGAGTCTGTGGGAGCTGGGTGGGAATGCAGACGCGTCAGTGTGTATAGTTACCAGAAAGACACAGGCATGTGGGCCCATCACGTATTGGGGATAAACAGGTACACGGCTTGGCTGGAGCTCAGGGCCAGGAGTTGGAGAGCGGTGAGAGGGGAGCCTGGAGTTTCAGAAACTCCACGCGGAGTGTTTGGATAGCAAAGAGCCGGTCAGAGGGTGGGGAAGCCGGAAGTGTCACAGCATATGTGCGTTGCTGAAATGCTCTGGTGGGGGTGTTTTAGGGGATATTGGATTGGGGAGGGGTCACAGTCTGGAGGCATGACCAGTGAGTCCGATACAAGTCATGAAAGAATCGGGAGGCCTGAAGTGAAGTGAAGCATTGGCAGGGATTTGGAAAGGAAGGGACGGATAATGAGATCAAGGAAATTAGAGCTGGAGGTCCCAGGGCCTTAATGTAGGCAGTGAGAGTGAGGATTCAGGATTGACTGCCAGGCTTGGGTGCCTGGGGCCCTAGTGATGACGCTCTGTTAGACATAGGACGTAGAGTAGACGTAGGGACTGGTGGGGTCAGAGGAGAACGATTAATGAGTTTGAGCGGCACTGAGTTTGAAGTGCCTGTGGCGCACTAGGAGATGTAGCACGGCTAGTTGGAAACAGGCAACACGGAAATGAAGGTGTCCATCTGGGTAGGACACACACGGCCTATGGGTGGCCGTCCAAGCCCTCAGCGGCCGTGCTGCCGGAGAGGTGTAAGAGCTGAGGCTGGACCTCCAGCATTTAAGGAAGAACCAAGACGGAGACTGGGAAGGAGCATCCAAGGAGGTAGGAGGAAAACCGAGGGCAGACGAGTGTCTCAGGAGGGAGGAGGAAAAGGCGACAGTGGGAGACACCTCAGTCTGGCCACAGAATGTGCTAGACCTCACACCTGGGAGGCAAGGGAGCGGGTGCCCAGAAAGTTGTGTTTGTGGAGCAGAGAGGGTGGAGGGCAGGGCGCAGGAGGTGAGGAGGGGATGGGCGGCGCACCTGGAGGAGAGGGTAGATGGAGTCTGCAGCATCCCTCCCCAGTCACAGCTGACTCCTGAGGCAGCGACAGGCTCCTAAGTGCTTGGCTGCCTTTCTCACTAAAGCCTCACCCACCATAGTCTCCCCCCATTATATAGAGATGAAAACTTGCCCGAGGTTACAAAGCAGGAAGCTGGGAAGAAGAGAAAGTGCAGAGAGTGTGGGTAATGCCCGGAAGGGAGGCTTCCTCTGTGTTTTCCATTTCTCTAGGGAACCCTGGGTAGATGCTGAGAAGGGTCTGGTTCTATAGGAAACCCAGCAGTCCCTGCTTTCGTGGAGCTCTTAGCAGCAGAGACCAGTGCTCCTGGGAGCCGGGACCTTTCCATCCTCTGAGCGCAGGCCCTGGGGTGACAGCCAGCACTGGTGGGAAAGAGCTCTTAGCAGCGTTGTTGGGATTGAGGTAACGAGGATTACCCTAGTTTTTAGGGTAACTAGGAGGCTTGAAGCGCCTGTTGCAGAAGAAAAGCCCAGAAGTACCCAGAGTGTAGATGGTCAGGTGAGGGAGACTGAGGCAGTCGCCCAAAGATGGCATGTTGAGCTGGCCCCTCTCCCTCCTGGCCGCACCCCGGAGGCCTGGGCTGTCAGCGCTTTACCATTCAGCTCCTTCTCCCGTCCTGCCCTCATGCAATTTCCCAAGACATTGCTGGCGTCCTTTGGGAGTGGAGTCATGTGAGTCTTGAAAGAAACTGGTGAAAAACAGACTCTGACCTGAAGGCAGGGCAGGCGGGAGGCCCCGTGCTGCTTCGGGGTTCCAGTCTCCGGGTTCCGGGTGGCCTGTGTGGGAGGAGCCCGGGAAGGCCCCGCCTCCTGTTCTTGGGCGGCGGTGATTGCTCCACCTGGTGGGGGGGGGGTGAAGAGGCCCGGCGTGCGCCAGAGCGGGCCCGAATTCTTGCCTAGCGGTGCTTGGGGGGGGGGGGGTGAGCGCCTGCAAGCTTGTTCTAGCTCTGCCCCTTTCTTCTGGAAACATTCTTGACGTGGAAAGGCAAGCTGGGAGAAAGGGAGCGTGAGAAAAACAGAAACAGAAAACAATAGACGTTGCGTGTGGTCTCCGTGAACTGGAGGGTTTTGGAAAACTCTTGTCAGCATTTCCCTGTGTCATCGTCTCAGAAGCCACAAAAGAAAAAGAAGGTTATCTTGCTCCCAACAGGTTGTAAGAATAATAAGTGAAGCGGCTGTAGAGGCTTAGTCTTGCCTCGGCAGCTTCTGGCCTGGTAGCTTCTCACCTGAAGCATGGCCAGGGTGGGGGGAGCGATGCTGCTCTCCTGAGTCAGAGCAGGGCGCTTCCTTCGGGCACTGTAGGGAGGAAGTCAGCTGGAGGAGGCCCAGCAGCAGGGCCCTGGGAGTCCCGCGTGCAGACAGTCCCTTTGAGAGCTCTTAACTCGGCATACATTCCACTCTCGAGCTTATAGCCTAGCGGGAAGAAAAAACAAATGTGTTGAGAATCATCTCATTAAGATGGAGGTCATTAAAATGTAGTGTATTAAGAGAAATGGTGTGTCCCAGTTGGGGGCTAAGCCAGGCAGGATTTCTGGGGATGGCGTAGCTGAAATCACCACCTGAGTTCAACGTTGGGGGTTCCTGGCCCGCCTGTGTAGCCGTTAGTGCTGGCGCTCAGGCCCAGGCCCGAAGCACCAAGTGGCCACAGCACCATCTGTGCGTCCCCTCCCGGCCTGATCTCTTCTCTCTGGTTTCCTCCCATGACAGTTTGACTTTGGGGACACCATGGTCCACCAGGCCATCCACACCATCGAGTACTGCCTGGGCTGCATCTCTAACACCGCCTCCTACCTGCGGCTCTGGGCCCTCAGCCTCGCTCATGCACGTGAGTGTAGTTCACTCAGGTTGAAACTTATGCTTTTCCCTTCCTCTGGGCACTGTTGAGGATGTGGGCTTAAGTAGAGGGGCTATACCATCAAGGTTCTGGAATTATGCAGACTCCTGAATCCCGGGAGAAAGATGTGCAAATGGGAAGACCAGTGCTTTTGCCAGGTTAACTATGTGCAGTAGTCCCCCTAAGGCTGCGGGAAGCCGGGGTGCAGCAAACACTTCAGGTGAGGGGCGGCAGAGCAAGGTGGAAGGCCCACAGCACCTCTTGCCAGACTGAACCGATGTCCTGTCTCTGCATTCCCCAGAGCTGTCTGAGGTGCTCTGGACCATGGTGATCCACATCGGCCTCAGCGTGAAGAGCTTGGCAGGAGGTTTGGCACTATTCTTCATTTTCGCCGCCTTTGCCACCCTGACCGTGGCCATCCTCCTGATCATGGAGGGCCTCTCGGCCTTCCTCCACGCACTGCGGTTACACTGGTGAGCGGCACCGAGTTCGGGGGGCTGGGGGAGGGCAGCTTTATTCTTGTACAGAATCCAGAGACATTAGGAAGTGTCTGCTTTCATTCACATCGTTATGCCCAAGGACCTGCATTAGGAGTGAGCTTCAGGAAATGTCCACAGAAAAGCACAGCTCACTTTTCAGAGCCCCCAAGGGAGAATTCTCTGGTGGGTGTTGTCAGATTCCCTCTCCCTGCCTTCAGCCTTCTTCACTGCTCTTGATTATGGCTTAAAAGACTTGCTGAGGTGGTTGGTATTTGGGGTTTTTTTTTTTGCTCTGGCATAAACTTTCTCCTATCTTCAGAGCAATGGAAGCAACTCTGGAATAGATTTGCAGTCCAGGAAGGTGCTAGAGCGCACTGTACCCCAGTTTTGTCCCCCTTGTTCTGTCATTGTGCTGGTGTGTTTGGGCAGGAGCCATGGCAGCTCCATGCAGATAAGGGGGTTCCTGGTTCCATAGTGTGTAGCTCAGTACCCTGAAGCAGCTTCTTCACAAGGGCAGGTTTGGATTTGTTTGTTTTTGTTAAAGTAGTTTGTGGCTTTTAATGGCTCTGCCTGGAGAGAGCTAGCTCAGCCCCAGGGCGTGGGAGAGGTGGGGTCTGGTCCAGGCAGTGACCCTGTGACCTCAAGGTACAGTTACCAGATTTAGCAAATAAAATTACAGGACACCCAGTGAAATTTGAATTTTAGATTAACAATGAACTTTTTTTTAGTATAAGTATGTCCCAAATGTACATGGGACATACTCATACTAAAAACTAGGCGTCCTGTACTTTATCTGGCTTCATGCCCTCCCTCTTTTGAGTCTCCACTTCCTCCTTTATGTTGTGATTCTCCCTCTCTTTTTGGGTCTCAAACCCCAGTGGTTCTGGAAGCTCTGGACCCTCTCCCTTGAGAAACACCCCCCAGTTTTACCCATTTAGGGAGTCACAAACTCCCTGACCCTTCCTCAGGAACTCCTAGACGAGATGGTCTGTGGTGCCATTGATCTCAAGATCAGAGAGTGTATGGAATGTCCCGTTACATCAGATTTCTAAACCTGAACCAAAGGATCCTCTTCCCCGTTCCCTTTATCTTTGGTTTTCCTCCTGACTTGGTCATGCTGAGCCCCCTCAAGATTCCTCTGTTTGCTGTTTAAATGACAGGGGACCGGGAGGCATGGAAGGGCGGGGCATAACTGGGACTTACTCTTCCCTCAAAAGCTCCTTTAAAATAACCTGTCCTCTGGCTGGCATTCCTCCGCCTCGCCGCCCTCCTCCCCACCCAGCTGTTGTTTATTTACTGTCCAGCCAGGAGGCTAGGAGCGCTGCGTGGCTCAGACTGCTGGCACGCTACCCTGTTCTCAGCTTATCAGCATACTCTCGCCCCAGCACACTTCCTCAGCCACTCGGTATGAGGGAATGTCTGTGTAACCAGCCTGTGGTGACTCACTGTTCCTTCCTTCCTTTCCTAGTACTTCTCTGTCTCCTGAGCCCTGGGCTTGTGGGTTTAGTGACTACCCCACCTGAATTCCAACCCAAGTGGGGAGCCTGTCGCCTCCTCCCTGGGCGGGCAGGGGAGCAGTCACGGTGCTGGGTCAGAACTATCAGAGCAGTGAGCCAGCCACACCGCAGAGGGAGGAAGGTCGCCTGAGTCCGGGCCTAGTCTCCAGAGTGAGCAGAGGCAGCTTGGGAGGCCATGTTCTGTTGTCGCCAGAAGGATTATTTCTTCCTCAGGGATACCTGTGGCCTTCAAGTGAAGGTATCTTCCCACGTTCCCTGTGAATGAGCCCAAGGATCTGATGAGTGACAAGAGATCAGGCTTCAGAATTAGGCCCACCTGGGTTCAAATTCTGGCTCTGTTACTGGCTGGGTGACCCTGAGGAGAGCACGTACCTCTCTGAACCTCACTTTCTTTCGTGTGAAGAGAGGATGATATCCACGTAACATGGTTGCCGTGATAAATATGAAATAACGCACATACTAGGCGCCTGTCACAGTGTCACGGCACATCATAAACTGTGTTCAAGGGCAGATTGCAGCCACCCGCTTAGAAGTGGGCCACCCTGTGGAGAGGGTATCTTGGCCTGGGTCCCCTTGTAAAGAAACTGCTTGTAGTGTTTAGAGAGGGGAGACCCCCTGGGGGAGGCACATCTGAATGCCTGTAGTTTTCAAGGAACGGACTTATCAGACAAACTTATGGGTTGCTTTGTTTGGGTAGTGGAGGTATCGCAGAGAAGAGAAACCCGAAACTCCTTTGTCCGGCTTTCAGAATCCATTGTTGGAGGTCCCGTTTGGAGCATTGCCCTTACTGAAAGGGGGTGAATGAAAAGGGTGCTCGTGCTCCCCCTCCTGGCCGAATGTGGATGTGCTGCAGGGATTCCTGGGCCTTCTAGTCCCCCAGGACTGTAGGAATTCTGAGTTGTGGCCCTCTTGTGAGGCTGGGGACAGCTTGTCCTACCGAAAATGGCTGTGGGATATTGCTGCTGTTTTCCTTGGGGTCCAGCCTGGGCGTCTTCATACCCGTCACTTTACCCCTGGCTGTCAGCTGGGGTTTCCTGATCCTGATGCAAGGGCTGCCCCATTATAAAAGTTCTGGATGTCTTCAGTGGGGACAAGAACAACAACGTCTGCTCTGGTAACAAACCACTAATCTGAGATTCATGTAGGGTCCTAAGAAGGTGGGTGATATATTTGAAAACGAGAGTGAACAGGCTACTGTCCCAACCTGCTAATTCCATCTCCTTCTGATCAGAGTTACATGTCTCTCTATTTTTGCCTACTGTAATTAGCTGTCTTTTCTTCCTCAGGAAAGCAAAGGCAGGGATAGGGTTTGTCAGTTTGTGGACACCAAACTGACTTTAGTAGGAAGACTGTTGCCCCGTAGCCCACTTCCAGGAACCGAATCCCTTCTTACCGAGCAGATTCCACATACGTGTCAGTGCACACACTTGCGCACTCACAGATTGCTTGAAGGCCAAGGGAAGGTGGGGACCAGACTGTTGTAAGGAGTGGAGTGGCGCTGCAGCAGGACACCACGGGACGGTTGTGGGAACGGCTGGCCCGGAAGTAAGCACACCTGAAGTGTAGTTCCTGGCTGCCATCATTGCCCTGACATGTGGGCCATCAGACAGATGTGCGTTCAGGCCCTGGACTGTTCAGAGAGTGGCAGAAAGGGCCAGAGAAGCAGCTCAGCCCAGAAAAGAACTGCCTCTTTTCACTCACACCCCCCGCCAGGAAAGGAAGAAGACCCAGGACTCTTTTCCCATTCCCTCACTCAAGGAAACAAGGTTTCCTGTTACATAGCAGTGGTGAGCGCTCCGGGCACTCCCGTTTATCCTTCGGGGTCACTGGGGAGCCTTTGTCAGGTACTGCAGCTGAAAGGAAAGGATCTCCGAGAAACCCATCCGACTTCCCGAGGCCCTCCTCACAACCGTGGAATTCTAGAGGTGCATTTTGGTGGCTTGGGGCGTGGCGGGGCCCTGGAGGGTCCCTGGGTGGTGTAGCAAGCTCCTAAAAGAAGAGGCACTTGCAGGGCGGCGAGCAGGGCCCCCTGGGCCCCGGCGCAAAAGACTTCATGTTTGTACTTTCTCAGGAAGCACACATTTCCCTGGTTGGGAGGGAGAAGAGGGTGGGGAGCAAGATAGGGAGATTGCTTTCCAGCCTTGTTCTGGGAGGTTGAGGTAAGCGAGGCGGAGAAGGGACGTGAAGTCAGGCTGACCCTGAGATGCCCAAGATGTCCATGGTGGTGGCCACCCTGAGTCTCTAACCGCAGGCAGTGGCTGGCTGGTGGTAGAGGCGGTATCAGGCCATGTGTCAGAGGGACCGCCCGTGTGCTCATACGGCAGAATTTATGCACCTGCATTCCAGACACATGTAGCCCTTCCTTCCCTCTGGGCCCCCTGGGTAGATGCAGAGGAATGCCAAGAGAAGGATGGTGATCCCATGGGCATCTGAAAACTTCTGAAGCTTCTATTCCATTCGTCCAGTTTGGAATTTGAATTGTTTGTGTGATTAGCCGGCCAGGGGCTCAGAGTTCTGGACCCCTTATAGACCCTAAGGTGACTTGCCCACCATCTCACTGCATGAATGCAAATGGGATGTGTCCAACCCTTTCCAGTTGTTCAGAAAGGCCCTTGCCATATGCAAACAGCCTAGTCAACATGAACATTCAGACCCAGCCAGTGGATGAGGAGCAGGAACCTACCCCATCCCCACCGAATTCCCCCAACAGAGGCCTGAATGGCTGTAGCTTCTACGTTCTCGGGGTTGGGATATGGGGACGAGTCCAGATGCCGGGTTGAAATTGCTTTTGTTAGGAATCCTGTGACTGACCAGTTTGAAGCCCCCTCCCCCAGGTCCTATTTTCCCTTGGCCCAGGGAACCCTCCAGAGTCCGGGAGGCTTTGGGACCTTGGCCCAGACCCTGGAATGTGGGGCTGGGAGGAGAAGGCCGCCTGTTCTTACGCCCACACAGAAAGTTCTGTTCACCTCTTCTCCCCAGGGGGTGGAGCCAGCAGCTCTGCAGTGTCCTCAGCCAGCACCCCAGGGCCTTTGAGGACCTCTGAGGACCTCTGAGTGCCACCACAGACCATCCACGATGCAGGCAGTCCTTCCAGTGTGCAGACCTCTGGGCTTGGAGGCAGGAAGGAGCCCATTGCCCGTAGCCTGCCCCAGCCCCCAGCTCCGCCTGTCCTTGCAGGGCTTCTGGCACCCCCAGGGTCACACAGCCCCAGTGGAAACTATTCCTCAGGGCAGCTCTCCTTGGCTTTTTTATCCTCTGAATCATGCATTTTTCTGCCCATATTTGGTGGTGATTTGGTTGCTGGGCGGCCATCCAGGGAGTATGCAGGGGGAAGCGTAGCCTGCAGCCTGGCTCTGCTTCCAGGAGTGCCGTCTTCCTGCCCCTCGGAGTCTGAAAGGGCCCCAGGGAGACCGGCAGCCATGGATGCTGAACTGCTTGGGAAGGGAGGTGAAGCTCTGCTTTTCCTTTCAGCCCTTGGGGGAAGAATTTGTTCTCAGATGTTTTTGTAGTTGAAGAGTATTTTTGCCATTACTTGGAGAAGACTCCCCCCTCACCTTCCTGGGAATTTCCTCCCCAAAGCATCCAGCCTTTACTCGCAACCCTCCCTTCTCCTTCCTCCTGTGAGAAAGAAACAAACTAGAAAACAAGGGCCCTTGCCAGAGTCTCTGGCGCTGAGCTCGCTGCCGCCCAGGGGCTTCCCTGAGAGGTTCACCGTGAGCCCCTGCGCCCCGGCCAGGAGCCTGGTATCTAGTCTCTACATTGCCCTTAGAGACTCAAACCAACCGCACTTCTGTTGCACATGGCTAGACAGAGTTTTGCGTAAACATACTCTGCTCAGCAGGAAGGAGCAGAACTGAGGAAAAACCAGTGAGGAGGTATGCAGGCACTCTTGCCTTGCCGAGGGCAGGCCCTGGCTTCAGAAGCGGGGATTTGTGTGTGCTGTGGGAAGTAGGCCAAGGCCTGGGTTTGGTGGGTGGGTGGCAGAAGGCCGGGCTGCTTTCCCAAGCTCAGCTAGGAAAGTGAGGCCTTGGGGAGGAGGGTCAGAGCATCTTTCTAGCCCACTGTGAAATCCCAAAAGGATTCTATGGAATGATGACTTTCCTTTTCCCTTTCCCCAGGGTCGAGTTCCAGAATAAATTCTACAGCGGAACCGGTTTCAAGTTCCTACCCTTCTCCTTTGAGCACATTCGGGAAGGGAAGTTTGACGAGTGATTCCTTTGTGGGGCTGTGTGCCGGCGGGCTGCCCTCCCCACTCCCTCCACAGTGGTTAGCTGTGCTCCTCTCGCCTGTTGGTTGTGCTCCCTGGGTACCAGGACGTGTGTGCCATCCCCGCCACCCCTCCTCCAGCCGCCTGTGAGTCATTTAGATAGACCCGTCCCTCCCTGGTCCCCTGCCCCCGCCAACTTTATGTGTAGTGTAGTGATTTTCTAGAGAAAAGCGGGCTCTGGCTGTCACTCACACCCACTGGGCACCGGCCCCGCCCTCCCAGCCTCCGTCCAGCCAGAGACAGCCCTTTCTCTGTCCCCTATCGGTAAACAAGTTAGTGCATTTTACCTTTGAGCCCGAAGCCCTCGGAAGGAGACCCGTCACCATCCACACCCAGACTTTGAGCCCCCTCTTCCTGCCACTGTAGTTATTGGTTGGGGGTAGGGTTGCTCTTTAACATGCCCTACTCTTGGATTAGCAGGGGTGGGTCCAGGAAGATGGTATCTGTCCTCTGCCCATCCCTCTGGTCTTCAGAGCAGTTGTTAATCAGGAATTCAGCTGAATGCAACTATGCCGGTGTGTGTAGCTTCTCCCTGTCACTCCCAAGGGTCCCAGGGTACCCAGCACCACCTCCCTTACCCGCGCCGGGGTGACCCAGACAGAGGTCCTGGCTGCCTCCTGTGGCTGGATGCTTCTAGGCCATGCTGGGGGCCCTGCCACAAGTACGCCCTCTGGGCAGAGGGTTCAGACTTGCTCTTTCCTGGTGCAGACCCCAAGACCTACCTTCCCCTACCCCTAATCATGAGTCTCGAGGGCAGGACCGTGGTCATCCAGGGTGGTTCTGCCTGCAGACCTGCCTTCTCTGCCCTCCAGTGCCCCTCCCCACTTCCACTGGGGACCCAGTCAAGGGAGCGGGGTCCTGGGCAGCGAAGGCTGGCGCCGTTTACAGTTTGCGGATTGGAGGCAATGGCCAGGGCTGCAGCACGCTGGTTGTGAGAGCTGCACGGCCTTGCCTGTGGGCCGATGGTGAGCACCCCCCCCTCCCCGCAACGGGCCACCTCTCCTGTCACCCCCATGCTGGGCTATGGCTCTTAGGGCCTTTTAATCATGTGTTGACACAGCAGCCGTGGCTGTTTCAGCTAAATTGAACCCTGTGGCCCCCAGTGGTAGAGATAATCCTCTGAATTGGCCAGGCCCCTGCCCTCCTCCCACCCTGGCTTTTCTGAGTGAGTTACTTGGAGCTGCTCACGACTCTCCTGGGCATGGGCCACGCACCCAGCTTCCCTGTGTGCTGGCCAGTGTGACCCTGTGCTGAGCCCCCTCCCCTCTGGGCCCAGTGGTTTACATGATGACCTTTGCTCTGTTTACAGCGGGGGTTTGAAGCAGAGCTCTTTGTCAGGAACCCTGCCCAAGGCCCTTCTGTTACACATTCCTGTGCTGAATAAAGTGTGTTTGACTCTACCAGGGAGGCTGCCTGTCCTTGTGCCCACAGCCCCTGTGTCGCACGCCCCTGCCCCTTTTCCAGCATGTCTGCTTTCCTGTGATCAGAGGCCACAGCTGCAGGCAGGGCAGTTTGTGAAATTCTCACCTCTCAAGTTTCCCAGGCGCCTTCCCCTCCCTGGAGCCCAGCAGCTTCATAGCTACTGCGTCTGGTGGGGAGGGGATCTGGGGACCCGTCCTCCTCTTCCTCTCCTGCCCTACCACCCAGACAGCAGGGGAAGAGGAGGCCTGGGCATCTGTCCACCTGCCTCTCTTCTCCAAGTGTGCTTTCCAGGACTCAGTAGCCTGGCTATTTTGAGCCCCAGTGCCCTTGGCCTTGGTGTTAAGTGGAGGCTCTCTATGGGGTTCATCAGGGCAGTGGGAGAATGTGAGGTGCTGAGGTCGGCAGGCTGCTGAAGAGCCAGCAGGCGGGGTGGGCAGGGAGGGCGCCGTCTCCCTCCTGACTGCCATGTAAGGCACCCACATTCTTCCTCAGTGCCCTCCCTCCCCATTCCTCCTGGGGCCTCCAGGATGGGGGCTGCGCAGGAATGTGAGCAGCGGGCTGACAGCTGCTGCCCCGGGAGCGGTGAGGAGGGGCAGGAACACGGTGTTTCGGTGTTTCGGTGTTTCGTGTTCCTTATCCTCGAGCGCTCTCCTCCCTGACGGGCCACCTGCCCTGGAACAAGCCGTGGAGTGCCACACCCCCACCTGGCTCTACACGCGTGCGCAGTCCAGGATGGGCCTTCAGGGGGAGGAGCTCCTTTAGTCTCTGCTTTGCTACTGACTCAAAAAAGGAGGTTTAATAAGAATAGATATTTGGAATCAATGGAATAGAAATGAATTGAGAGTCCAGAAGTAAATAGATTGACTTTTACTTTGTGGAAAATTGAGCTTCCACAAAGGGGCCAAGACAGTTCAGCTTGGGCAGAACAGTCTTCCACAACTAGTATTTGTACAACTGGGTATCCACGTGCGAAAGAACAAATTTGGACTGCAGTCCCCATGCTGTATATAAAAATTAACTCAAAGTGGGCCGTCGATCTAAATGTAAAAGTTAAAAACTAAAACTCCTCGGGGAAATTCTAGGAGAATGTCTTTGTGAGCTTAGGTTAGGTGATGATTTTTAGATACAACACCAAAAGCAAAGCGATAAAAAGATTAAAGAGGGGCGCCTGGGTGGCACAGTGAGTTAAGCGTCTGACTGCTGGTTTCCCCTCAGGTCCTGATCTCGGGGTAGTGAGAGCGAGCCTGGCATCGGGCTCAGCGCTCAGTGCAGAGTCTGCTTGAGTTTCTTTCCCTCTCCTCTCCCCTGCCCTACCCCCCCAAAAGAAATTTTAAACAACAAAAAAAAGATAAAAGATAAGGGCCTTAGGGCTGCCTAAGGTGGCTCAGTCAGTGGAGCGTCCAACACTTGATTTCAGCTCAGGTCGTGAATTCAGGGTCATCAGACCCAGCCCAGCATTGGGCTCTGTGCTCAACACAAACCGCTTCTCCCTTTCCTCCTCTTCCTCTGCCCCTCACGCCCCCACCACATAGGCACTCCCTCTCTCTCTAAAATAAAATAAATCTAAAAAAAAAAAAAAAAGATAAGGGACTTAGTCTTACAAGGTTTTGTACTTTTTTTTTAAATGATTTTATTTATTCATTTGACAGAGACAGCAAGAGAGGGAACACAAGCAGGGGGAGTGGGAGAGGGAGAAGCAGACTCCCCACTGAGCAAGGATCCCGATGCCGGTCTCAGTCCCAGGACCCTGGGCCCGTGATCTGAGACGAAGGCAAACGTTCAACAACTGAGCCACTCAGGGGCCCACAGGTTGTGTACTTTAAAGGATGGAATCCAAACTCTAACACTGGGAGAAGCTGCGAATCATATCTAATAAGGGACATATATCTAGCATATATATAAAGAACTTTTACAATTCAGTCATAATTATATAAGTAAATACCTTAATTTAAGAGGTAAAATTGGGGGTGACTGCCTGGCGCAGTAGAGCGTGCAACTTTTGATCTCGAGGTAGTGAATTCAAGTCCCATGTTCGAGTCCCAGGGGTATAGAGATTACTTTAAAATAAAATCTTAAGGGGTGCCTGAGTGGCAGTTAAGCGTCTGCCTTTGGCTCAGGTCATGATCCCAGGGTCCTGGGATGGAGCCCCACATCAAGCTCCTTGCTCAGCGGGGAGTCCGCTTCTCCCTCTTCCTCTGCTCCTCCCCCTGCTTGTGCACTCTGTCTCTCTCTCTCTGTCAAATAAATAAAAATCTTTAAAAAAATGTTTATAAAAAAGAATAAAATAAATAAAATCTTAAAAAAATAATAAAAGCGGGGCGCCTGGGTAGCGCAGTCATTAAAGCGTCTGCCTTCGGCTCAGGGCGTGATCCCGGCGTTCCAGGATCAAGTCCCACATCGGGCTCCTCCCCTGGGAGCCTGCTTCTTCCTCTCCCACTCCCCTGCTGTGTTCCCTCTCTCGCTGGCTGGCTCTCTGTCACATAAATAAATAAAATCTTTAAATAATAATAATAATAATAATAATAAATAATTTTTTTAATTTAAAAAATGAAAGGATGAGTAGGCATTTCTAGGAAGAAAACAGAACACAAATGAGCAATAAGCCCATTAAAAGATGATTAGCATCATTAGGGAAATACAAATCAAAACCACAAGAGGATCTGCCACATCAAATCCACCATGAAAGGCAGTAATAATGGGACAATACAAGTGTGGACAAGGATGTGGAAGAATTGGAACTGTAGTTGGGGGGGGGAGAATGGAAAATGGTGCAGCTCCTTCAGAAAGCCATCTGGCAGTTCTTCAAAATGTTGAACATAGAATTAATATGAGTCAACGATTCAACTTCTACACATCTACCCAAGAAAAATGGGGGGAAAATGCATACAAACTTGTACACAGGTGTGCATCGTGGTATTGGTCATTGCCCCAAAATGGAAACAACCCAGATGTCCATTAGCTGAAGACTGGGTGAGCAAAGAGTGGCCCAGCCATCCATACAACAGGTATTAGTCAACAGTGAAGAGGAATCTAGTACTGACACGTGCTACTACATGGATGAACGTCAAAAGCATCATGCTAAGAACCCAGACACAAGACCTTATAATGTGTGATTCCATTTGTGTGAAATTTCTAGAATGGGCAGACTGGTAGAGACAGATAGTAGGTTGGCGGTTGTCTAGGACTGGATGTTGGCTGGGGCCGGATTAAAATGGCAGCAGTGACTGCTAATAGGTATAGGGGTTCTTTTGAGGAATGATGAAAATGTAAAATTATTATAGGAACAGTAGCACAACTCTGAATTTACTAAAAACAACATTGCTAAATTGAACGTTTATTTTTTTTAAGATTATTTATTTATTTATTTGACAGACAGGGCACAAGCAGGGGGAACGGCAGACAGAGGGAGAAGCAGGCTCCCCGCTGAGCAAGGAGCTCGATGTGGGGCTCCATCCCAGGACCCTGGGATCATGACGTGAGCTGAAGGCGGACACTTAACTGACTGAGCCACCCAGGCGCCCCTGAATTGAACATTTAAATTGGTAAACTTTATGGTATATATCAATAAAATGGGGCAGGGGCTGGGAGACCTAGGGCTTCCACAGGGAGAAATTCCTCCCTTGCCCAGCGGAAAAGACCTAAGCAGAACTTCCGGGATCTAGTGGCCTTGGGCTGCCTCCAGCCCAGCCAGCTAAAGATGGACTGAGTAGGAACTGAGCCACGGAGGGGGACGGGGAATACCAGGAGCCCTGGGGTATGGGCGGGGAACAGGTTGGATCCATTGCTCCTGTGTTTAAGGGACATGCCATGTATCCTGATCCCCTTCTTATGGAATCACTGCACCCCAGACCTCTGCTGAGTGAGTCTGTGCTCTTGTCCAGGGAGTGCCCCACCTTGAGGTACTATAACAAGTGTGGGAGAGGGTGGCTTGGTGTTCCAGAAATAGGAGACAAGTCCATCAGCATTTTCAGGACCCCACTCTCCATCCTGTCCTTCACTGGGGGCCTGAGAAGGACTGCCCCTTTTTTTGCCCGCAGAAGCCCTGGGTGGAAGGGGCATTGGAGCTTCCCTCAGATCTCAAGATTTTCAATGACCTGCCTGCTCTCCCAGCTCCCCAGCTGACCCAAGGCATGTCCTGGGTGTGGACTGTCCCCTGGTGGCGAGACAAGGAAGGAGCCACACGTTCCTCCTCACAGCAAGGTGGGTGGGATCCTACAGGCTGTGACAGGCAGAAAGGGGTAAGTGACCCTGAAGGTATTCTGGGGTGCATAGGCAGAAGGTCAGGCTGGCCAGGAACGAAAGAGGAGACAGATGGAGAGCGGAGAGCCCAGCTCACTTGTTCCATACACGTTAACTGAAAAATAAAGTGTGTCATGGGAAAATGATCAGACAGTACAAAAGGCCCTATTACAAAAGCCCTCCTCCCACCCTGAGAGTCCCAGTGCCCCACCCAAGGCAACCACTGTTTACAAGGCCTTTTTTGTTGTTGTTTTTGTTTTTAACACAAATGGGAGTTTGCTATACCCACTAATTTGACCTTTAAATATAAATACATATATATATAATATAAATACATATATAGCTTGCAGAACAGTAACACCACACATCGTCCTCATCCTTTTTTTTTTTTTCAGCTAATAGTTGATATTTCATCAGTTGATGCACCTTAATTTCTTCAACCACCCCCTACTGTCAAAGAGTTCCCAGCCTGGAGGGCGTGGGTGGCACAGCGGTTAAGCGTCTGCCTTTGGCTCAGGGCGTGATCCCGGCGTTATGGGATCGAGCCCCACATCAGGCTCCTCCGCTGGGAGCCTGCTTCTTCCTCTCCCACTCCCCCTGCTTGTGTTCCCTCTCTCGCTGGCTGTCTCTATCTCTGTCAAATAAATAAATAAAATCTTAAAAAAAAAAAAAAAAAGAGTTCCCAGCCTGGTGGGGAAGATGAGCAGAGACAGTGTGACTTGTCCCACGGAAGCTCCTGCCCAGCATCTATGAGCTCAGGCCTTGAATGTGCTACAAACCCCCTGGAAGGTGTCCCTAATCTTTTGCTGCTTCCAGCAACCCCCACCACTCTAGATGAATCCAGATCCCACAGAGAGGCACCCTGAGCCTGACCACCTCCAGCCCAACTCCCCCAACAGAAACACTGGTAAAATGATCCTGGGAGGAAAGTCTGACAAGTCTTACCCAGATTAAAGGCTGTTTGGAGGGGGAATTGGAGAGAAGTGGAGAGAGGCCCCGGGGGCTATAGGCTATGGCCCCAGGAGGACACAGCTCTCTGGGCTAGTCTAGGAGCTGCTCCCTGGGAAAAGGTGAGAACCTTCTGATACCAGGAACTGATTGGGAGCAGGGCTGCACCTCCCACAGGAGCTGCTCGCTGAGCTGGGAACAAGGCAGGGGGACTGCAGTTTGTGCCTGTGGCTGGGCAGGGGGCAGAGGAGCCGGGCAAGCTCAGGGAACTCCCACGTTTTCTTTTCGTTTCAGGCTCTGGATTCTCTGCACCGGCAACTCTTCCTCTGACCCCTCCCCTTCCTCTAAGCAGTTTCACTCAGGCCTGACAATCTGGAAAAAGCTACATCTGTATCCAAAAGGACCCAGAATCCTCTTAGAACGTGTGGTGCTCCCAAAGGGCCCACCGCTTCATGCCACCACATAGCTCCACCCCGCCCAGGCGGGCAGCCTGAAAAGTGGCATCGTTTGGGAACGGTGGCAAGAACGCTGGTCTGGGAGTTGGGAGGTCCGGGTTCCAGTCCTGGACATATTCTTCTACCGGTTACTGATCTTGTCCGAGTCACTTCCTTTCTCTGGCCCTCAGTTTCCCAATATGTGCAATGAAGATATGGGCTCCATCTGTCCTGCTTCCACTGCCCTTTAAGGATCAAATGGAGAGCCCCTAACTGCGCCCACCCCCCACCCTGCCTCACCATGGCCAGTCCAGACTCACATGACCCATCTCTCCTTCAACTTCCTGACCTTTTAGTTCCTCAAATCTGCCCAGCTCTTTCTTTACCCTTTCATGGTCTTCATGTATATACATTTTTCTCTGCCGGGAATGCTCTCTCCTCCCTCTTTCCTAGTCAATCCCAATTTAATTCATATTAAATGTCACTTCCTTTTGGAAGCCTTAGGCCAGGTATCTTTGTATTTCTTCACAGCATCACAACTTTACTTACTTATGTTAGGGTGGCCAGTGTCCTGGGCAAAGAATTGCAAAAAGAGTAGAGGAAAAAGCAGGACAGAGTTTATTCTTCAAGGGAGGAGAGGAGTCAGACATCCAAGAGAAGTCACCTGAGTTTCTGTCAGTCTGGGTATTTTTAAGGCGTTTTGAAGGATGTGAGAGGGCTGCAGCTGTGTCCTTGGGGAGGGGGTATGGGCGGGGGAGGTCGACTCTTGGCCAGGTAGAGCAGATGTTAGAATCTTTGAGGGGCTCTGTCCCAGGCTCATCCGGGATATGGGTTGTGGTCAGACTAGAGAAGAGTATGTTTTGTAGTTGGGGTCTACTGGCTGAGAGTGGAGGGCACCATAACCTAGAGAAACAGAGTTACGGCCAAGTGCAGACACCTGTGAGTTTTGTCTGTAAGCTTTGCTGGGGGGGGGCGGGAGTGGACTTTGAACAGATTCAATTTTTTTAGGACTAAATTAATTTATTCAGAGCACGTGAGCGGGGAGGGGGGCAGAGGGAGAAGGAGAGAGAAGCTCAAGCAGACTCCCTGCTGAACCCCATGTGAGGACGGATCTCACAACCCCGAGATCATGACCTGAGCCAAAGTCAAGAGTCAGCTGCTTAAACGGCTGAGCCACCCAGGCGTCCGGATTCCTTTCAATTTATGTAAGTATTTGGTTTCCAGGTTTTCCCTAGAGGAGGGTGGCAGTGCCTGGTACAAAATAAAACTCCAAATAAAAGTATCTGTTGGACAGTTGCCTGGATGGAGAACAGTAAATCACATGTGAACACCCTCCAGGAACAACGGTACCTGAAGGCGCTTGTGAAGGGCACCGGGTCACAGCCGGTGCTTTTGAAGACACGGGTCACGCGCTCCCGCACCACGTGCGGTCTGAAGACACGCTCCGGGCTCCAGTCGGGGACCCGGAAGCGCGGTCTCTCGGGAGCGGGCTCTTGCGCTAGCTTCTGTGCCACGTGGTCTGAGGCCCACAGCTGATTGGACGCGGACCGTCCCGCCCCCTAGTCAAGTCGCAATTGATGCCCCGCGGGCCCCGGTCAGCCCGAGACCGCAGGACCATGGAGGCAGCAGCTGTGGCGGCGGTCCTGGGCTTCCTGCTTCTGGCCGCCGCGGGCCGCTCGGCCGGGGACGAGGCCCGGGAGGCGGCGGCCGTGCGGGCGCTGCTGGCCCGGCTGCTGGGGCCCGGGCCGGCGGCCGCCTTCTCGGTGTCGGTGGAGCGCGCCCTGGCGGCCGAGTCCGGCCTGGACACCTATCGCTTGAGCGGCGGCGGCGCCGGGGCGTTGGTGCGGGTGCTCGGCTCCAGCGGCGTGGCCGCCGCCGCGGGGCTGCACCGCTACCTGCGCGACTTCTGCGGCTGCCACGTGGCCTGGTCCGGCTCCCAGCTGCGCCTGCCGGAGCCGCTGCCCGCCGTTCCGGAGGAGCTGACCGAGGCCACGCCCAACAGGTACGGGGCCCGCCGGGTCCCCCGCCCCCTGCGGCCGCCTGCACCTGCCTCCGCCTCCCACCTCCCGCCCCAGGGCTCCAGAGGCCCCTCCCCGCCCCGCGGCAGCTGCTGCAGGGAGACTGAGCGGAGCGCGGGCTTTAGGGTCGCCCTGCCTCTAAAAGCCGTGTGTCCTTGAATAAGTCACTTAGCCTCTCAGAGCCTCAGTGGGCTCATCTGAAAAATGGAAATATAACATCTATCACGCAGTGTTGGTCGTGAGGATTTGCACCGTGACGGGCGTAGAATTTGTGGTGCAGAAAATGCTATTCCTTTCCTTCCACCTTCTCTTGGAAAATGCCCACCGAGGAATGACACCCACCCCCTCACAGCCTCCGTTCTGGCGCTTGTCCCACCGCAGGGAGGTGGTGTGTGCACACACCTGTCTCCACATTAGACTGTGGGGAGAGGGACCCCCCCCTTCCAGGACAGGGACCAGTGTTGCCATAGAGCACTTAAACACTGTGCAGAAGGGGGCTCTAGCAGAGTTGGCTGGAAATGCAGTGTGCTCTCCCAGATAGCTGCCTGGCTACAGCTGGGGGCGCCTCGGACGCTCCCGAACTGATCCGGACAGGCCGAGGCCCCGGACTCGAGGGCCTCAGGCTCCTCCTAAGACGGCTCTTGGCTTTTGGGGGAAAGATTTAAGAGCAAGGCATTTAGAGAAGGGACAAAGGTTTATTAAGTCTGAAAGTAAGAAAGGTGCCACTTCACAAAGTAGCCATCTCTCCTCCCAGATGAGGAAGAGGACACCCCTTTGCCTCTAGAGAAGGGTTTTATAAGTTTTTCAAATTAGCTATCCATATAGGGAGAGGCTTACTTTTTAACTTTGGGCGTTTTAAAGACTTTATTTCTTTGAGAGAGTGACTGAGAGAGCACAAGCAGGGGGAGCGGCAGAGGGAGGGGGAGAAGCAGGCTCCCTGCTGAGCAGGGAGCCCAATGAGGGGTTCAGTCCTAGGACCCTGAGATCATGACCTGAGCCGAAGGCAGATGCTTAACTGACTGAACCACCCAGGTGCCCCTAACTTTGGGTTTAACCTTTAATTTTTCCATTGCTTTAGGGTTGTGATTCGGGTTGTGGAATTACCCATGGGGAGCAATTTTCAGAATGTCCAACCTTTGTGGCTTTTACTACTGGAGGGAGTGGGGTCTTGTAGTTTTCCACGAGTGGGATCTTGTAACTCTTTTTATGACCTGCTGATTTTTAGGGTAAGGGTCAGCCCAAAACCAGAATGGCTTTACTTTGGTCACCTTGTCTCCCGAGCCTCCCTTCCCTCCTGCCTCAGTACTGAGTCCCCGGGCCACCTGAGGTGGGTCCTGGAGTGAAGCAGTAGAGGGGTCACAACTCCTCCCCTTTGGGCTAGATCTGTAGTGGGGGGTTGTTCCAGGGCAGGGGACCCTCGGAGGTTGGGGGACGTCCCCTCTGCCCCCAGGGACATGCTGCAGCTCACGCCTCCACCCGCAGGTACCGCTATTACCAGAATGTGTGCACGCACAGCTACTCCTTCGTGTGGTGGGACTGGGCCCGCTGGGAGCGGGAGCTAGACTGGATGGCACTGAATGGCATCAACCTGGCACTGGCCTGGAGCGGCCAGGAGGCCATCTGGCAGCGGGTGCGTGCCCCCCCCCCACCGCCCCCGTGTCCCTGCCTCCCCGCAGCAAACACAGAGGAGCACTTGCTGGGGCCTGCACGCCAGCACCTCACTAGAAACGCTAAGGAGTCAGGCTCCCCCCTCTCCCACCGCCACAGCTGGTCAGGCTGCCGCTTCCATGGATCCTGTCTCCTCAGCAGCTCTTGATCTGCCTCATCCTCTTTATCCTCATTCATGGCCCCAGTGCAGTCTCTTGCCCCCTCTCCTTGGATGACCCCCCCCCCCAAGAGCCTTTGAACAGAACTCCTGGCTCCTAAGTTCCACCAGTGTCCTTTCTCAGATGCAAAGCTGGTGGAGACCTGCTGCCCTCAACACGCAGGAGCTCCCCTCAGTTCCAGGCTTTTCCCCTGCCCTGGGGGCTTCCATGCCTGGGCCCTGAGGGCTCTGGCTGCTGGAGGTGGGAGTGGACTCTTTAGTCTCCCTGCAGAGCTGGCTTCACCCATCATTCTAGCCGGCCTTGTCCAGTGAAGCCTTCTAAGGCCCTTTCCCCGTTTGGCGAGAGCCCCTTGTGCCTCACCTCACCCTTGCAACAAAGCTGACCGATGAGTCAACTCACCTGTTCACAGGTCTGTCTCTCCTGGACTGTGGGCTCCTGGCAAGGGCCACGTTTGTCTTCGTAACTCTGGGGCTCAGCACAGAGAAGAGATGAATGAGTGTAGAGTGAACGCATTCATGAACAGAGATGAATGTATTTCTATGTATTTACGTGTGGGGCCCGCCCTCCTCCTCAGGTGTACCTGGCCTTGGGCCTGACCCAGTCAGAGATCGATGAGTACTTCACTGGCCCTGCCTTCCTGGCCTGGGGGCGCATGGGCAACCTGCACAGCTGGGGTGGCCCCCTGCCCCGCTCCTGGCACCTCAAACAGCTTTACCTACAGGTAAAAGGACGGGGAAGGAGAGGGGGCAGAATTGGACAGTACTACGTGGTCCTGGGCTAAGGAGCGTGGTATTTGGCCAGCCTCGGGGCTCTTAACTAGGCCTTGGGCACTCTGTGTGCCCCGGGGGAGTGAGGGCGTCCCACCTCAGGGCGACGCCCACCACCTTCCACTCCCCTCCTCGCAGCATCGGATCCTGGACCGGATGCGCTCCTTCGGCATGATTCCAGTGTTGCCTGCCTTCGCGGGGCACGTCCCCAAGGCTCTCACCAGGTAGCGTTCCCCGCTTTCCCCCCTACTTGGCTCAGAGAGGGGATTTATTTTTCCCTGCAACATGTGATTTAAAGAAGAACTGAAGCTCTCCATGTAGGCCTGGGCTTGATGCCGGCGCTGCTGTTGTACTCAGGTTACATGACTGCTCTGTGCCTCAGTTTCCTCACTTGTACATATGGCTCGGCACAGTCTTAGCAAATGGTGCCTCTTATTTAGTGGTTCGTAGAGGTGTGCTGGTCCTCTGTCCTTTCTGCTCCTCTGTGCCACTGACCCTTCCTCTCCTATGGCTGGGAAAATTCTTCACGGCCCAGCGGACACCTCCCCTCCTTCAGGGAGCCTTGCTGGGGCGCCCGGCCTTGTTGGCACCTCCTTCGTGCCCATGAGCACCTGCTTCCCACCACCGTCACAAGGCTTAGTGCACGCTGCTGGCCTGGCTGGCCACTCCTTCACCTCTCGGCTGGGTAGCAAGAGCCTCGTTCATACATTCAGCAGACGCTTGTCCTCCCAGGCTCTGTGCTGGGCGCTGCGGCTGCAGCGACAAAGGTGCACTGAGTTCCGCCCCTGCTGGGTGAGAGGTTGGCAGGGGCGCACACTACAGTGATGTGGGCAGGAATATATGTGGGTCCCCTTCTCTGTCTAGGCCCCTTCTGCCTGGGGAAGAGGGGCAGCCAGGGCTCAGAGCAGAGGCAGCACTGGGCCAAATCTTAGAAAAATGAGTGTTGCTTGTTTCAGCCGGTGGGAGGGGGAGAGAGAGCAGAAGCTCTACAGATGAGGTGAGGTACATAAGCAGGGAGGGAGGAGGAAAGGACTCCAGCCAAGGGCACAGTCTGTGCAAAGGCACGGAGGCACGGGAGACTGGGATGAGTTCCAGGACCTGCAGTCAAGCCAGAGAGGCTGGTGATGAATACTGTGTCAGCCTCCAGGCAATGTTTGGACGCCCCCTCCACCCTGCGCCCTCCCCCACTAGGGTGTTCCCTCAGGTCAACATCACCCAGCTGGGCAGCTGGGGACACTTCAACTGCTCCTACTCCTGCTCCTTCCTCCTGGCTCCGGAAGACCCTCTATTCCCTATCATTGGGAGCCTCTTCCTGCGGGAGCTGACCAAAGAGTTTGGCACGGATCACATCTACGGGGCCGACACTTTCAACGAGATGCAGCCCCCCTCCTCGGAGCCTTCCTACCTTGCCGCAGCGACGGCCTCTGTCTACCAGGCCATGATCACAGGTTTGGTGCCAGGGGGAGCTGGGAAGGGGAGCCCCCCCTCCCCAGGGACAGGGGCGCAGCAGAGGTCAGTGGGGTGGGAAAAGAGCACTTGACCGTTTACCAAGCACTTGCACACACACCCCATCTCAGTTAACCACACTGCGGTTGGGAGGTGAGCTCTGGAGCCAGGCAGCCTGCTCAAACCCTGGCCTGTGTGACTTGCAACAAATTATCTTCTTCCCAGTGCCTCAGTTGCTTCGTCTGTAAAATGGGGCTACCTCATAAGCAGAACGATGCCTGGCTCAGAGTAAGTGCCATTAAGTGCTGGCCATTGCAAGCCTTTCAGGTGGGCTCTGCTCCGAGCTGAGGCAGGTAATGCGGGCCAGAGGTTAGGGGTTGTGTTCAAAGCCGGTGGGTGCCCTTCCTGGTGCTCAAGGAACTCAGAGCTCCTTCCTGCCGCTTGCAGGGGAGGGGTAGAGAGGGGTCAGGTCAGCAGTGGCCGGGTGGGGAGGCCTCTGTGTCAGCCAGGAAGGGAGCCCATTGGTTCAGGCTGCCTCGAGAGCACTGGTCCGAGTGTGATCCAGGACCCGTGGCCTCAGCCTCGTCTCAGAGCCTGTCAGGTCTGCACATTGTCCTAAATCGGAATGACTTGGGCTTGGGCCCGGGAATCTGTTTTAACCAGCCTTCTGGGTAATTTCGATGCTTCGTAAAGCTTGACAACACTGGCCTAGAGCTCCCAGCCGGGAGGAGGAGGGGATGGCAAGGGTGTGTGTGATGCAGTGCCCTGTGGTTTGGGGGTTACAGAGGAAGGAGTGTTCCGTGACAGAGTCATTTAACTTCTCTGGACCTCCGTTTCCTCATCCGTAGAATGGGGTGAACGTTCCCCTGCCCTCTCTCCTCTCATCAGTCCTCTTCTCTGTCTCCCTCCCCCTGCCCCAACCACAGTGGACCCTGAGGCTGTGTGGCTGCTCCAAGGCTGGCTCTTCCAGCACCAGCCCGAGTTCTGGGGGCCGGCCCAGGTGAGAGCCGTGCTGGGGGCAGTGCCCCATGGCCGCCTCTTGGTTCTGGACCTGTTTGCTGAGAGCCAGCCTGTGTACACCCGAACGGCCTCCTTCCACGGCCAGCCCTTTATCTGGTGCATGCTGCATAACTTTGGGGGCAACCACGGTCTGTTCGGGGCCCTGGAGGCCGTGAACCGGGGTCCTGCGGCTGCCCGCCTCTTCCCCAATTCCACTATGGCAGGCACAGGCATGGCCCCTGAGGGCATCGGCCAGAACGAAATGGTCTACGCCCTCATGGCGGAGCTGGGCTGGCGGAAGGACCCAGTGGCCGATTTGGAGGCCTGGGTGACCAGCTTTGCGGCCCGGCGGTACGGAGTCGCCCACAAGGACACAGAGGCCGCGTGGCGGCTGCTTCTCAGGAGCGTCTACAACTGCTCTGGGGAGGCCTGCAGCGGGCACAATCGCAGCCCTCTGGTCCGGAGGCCGTCCCTCCAGATGGCGACCGCCGTCTGGTACAACCGGTCCGATGTGTTTGAGGCCTGGCGGCTGCTGCTGACAGCCACCCCCACCCTGGCCGCCAGCCCCAGCTTCCGCTACGACCTGCTGGACGTCACCCGCCAGGCGGCCCAGGAGCTGGTCAGCCTGTACTATGAGGAGGCCAGGGCCGCCTACCTGAACAAGGAGCTGGTCCCCCTGCTGAGGGTGGCGGGCCGCCTGGTCTACGAGCTTCTGCCCGCGCTGGACAAAGTGCTGGCTAGTGACCGCCGCTTCCTGCTGGGCAGCTGGCTGGAGCAGGCCCGGGCGGCCGCCGTCAGCGAGGCCGAGGCCCGTTTCTACGAGCAGAACGGCCGCTACCAGCTGACCCTGTGGGGGCCCGAGGGCAACATCCTGGACTATGCCAACAAGCAGCTGGCCGGGCTGGTGGCTGACTACTACGCCCCCCGCTGGGGGCTCTTCATGGAGATGCTGGTGGAGAGCCTGGCCCAGGGCCTTCCCTTCCAGCAGCACCAGTTCGACAAGAATGCCTTCCAGCTGGAGCAGGCTTTCGTCTTCAGCACACAGAGGTATCCCAGCCAGCCCCAAGGGGACACTGTGGACCTGGCCAAGAAGCTCTTCCTCAAATATTACCCCCGGTTGGTGGCTGGCTCCTTGTGACCCATGAACCACCCCTGGGTGGCCGTCTTCCCAAATTCCAGGCCTGGGCGGGTTCCCAGGGCCTGGAGCTAGACGGGCATCCCAGGAGGGCCTCAGGCCTGGGCAAAGGAACTCAAGACCCGCCGGAGGATCAGGCCTGGGAAATTGGGACGGAGGTGAGCTGCCCTCCTCCACCACCCCAAATTTGGGATCAAAGTACTGTTTTAATACAACTTAATAAACTGGTGAACCACCTGGGCCTGTCTGTCAGAATGTCACTACCGTGATGCCTGGGAGGACTCGGGGCTAGAGGACGGACCCAGTGTGAGGCTGTTTTTCCCTGCGCCCTTGCTTCGGCCTCCCCATTTCTGATACTAACACCCGACCTTGGAACCGGGAATGCCCTCCCAAAACGTTTACTTTCACACCCTCAGCAGCAAACTTTGGAACTTATAATTGTCCCTATGGGACAGAGGCACACCCAGGGGAAGATGTGCCCAGGGCACTCAGTGCCCACACGAGAGCCCACATCTCCTGTTGCAAAACTTTGCCCTACCTCTGACGAGCCACTGAAGAAGGGGTATTCCAAGCAGTGGCGTCATCTCCGCCTTGACCAGGAGCGGGCTGGGGAGAGTAGGCCCCAGACCCGAAGGAGGACTCAACCTTGAGATTAGGCTGGAGACACAACAAGGGGTGGGGACCCCAAGGGCGGGGGCGGGGCAAAGCAGGTGATAATCTAGCTCAGAGACCTGAGCCCTGCACTCCCGGGCCTCTCCCCACTTGTCGCCTCATGGACCGCACGGTCGTGCTCATCACCGGCTGCTCCTCGGGCATTGGCCTGCACCTGGCCCTGCGTCTGGCATCCGACCCCTCCCGGAGCTTCAAAGGTATATGAGGGGCTGGGGTGGAGAGAAAGGAGCAGCCCCTGCTCCAAGGGCACCCAGGTAGGGGTAAGCAGGGAATTCAGATCCTCCGTTTCTTTCCGAATCTCCAGTGTATGCCACGCTGCGGGACCTGGGGGCGCAGGGCCCTCTGTGGGAGGCGGCCCGGTCCCGAGGGTGCCCTCCTGACTCCCTGGAGACGTTGCAGCTAGATGTGAGGGACGCAGATTCTGTGGCCGCTGCCCGGGCACGCGTGACCGAGGGCCGCGTGGACGTGCTGGGTGAGCCCCCCACAACACGTGTGCAGGAGCCTGTCTGGCGCTGTGTCCAAACCAAAATGCCCCCGGGAACACAAAGAGGACAGAGAGGCAGGCAGGGTCTGACTTCTCTCCCCTCAGTGTGTAATGCGGGGCGGGGCCTGCTCGGGCCGCTGGAGATGCATGCGGCTGGCACCGTGGGGTCCGTGCTGGACGTGAACGTGGCCGGGACGGTGCGGACACTGCAGGCCTTCCTGCCGGACATGAAGCGCCGCCGCTCGGGACGCGTATTGGTGACCGGGAGCATGGGCGGCTTGATGGGTGCGTGGAATGGGGCGGGGCGAGCGGGAGGGGCGGGGCCTGGCGGCAGTGCCACGGGCTGCAGTGGGCTCCGGGTGGAGACCCTCCTAGATGCGCCTCCAAAGCCTCTTCTCTCCTCGAAGGGCTGCCGTTCAACGCCGTTTACTGCGCCAGCAAGTTCGCGATCGAAGGTCTATGTGAGAGTCTGGCGGTTCTGCTGCCGCCCTTCGGGGTCCAGTGAGTTACCGCCCCGGCCCCGGAACCCCTGACCCCTGACTTTGGGAACTCTAGCCCCCTGTCCTGTTGGAGCCTCTCTCAGGCGGTCTCCCTGGCCCCTCCCCACTGCGGCTCCCATTGACGGTGTGCCAGGGCTCTGCACGGGTTATCGCACCTGTGCTGCCATCCCGCTGGGAAGCTCCGGCCCCGAAGAGGTTAGGTGACTGGCCCAAGGCCACACAGTAAGGGAGCCAGCCAGGTTGGAATTCTGATGCAAATCTCCCTCACACCCCCAAATGGCTGTGGGGCGGGGGAGAGGCAGGGATGGTTTTCGCGCAGCAAACCGCTTTTCAAAGGCTCTGGTTACCTCGGCGCCTGTCGCGGGCTTACAGACCCTCGTCCCGCCCGCCTCCCCCTTCCCGGCGGCGGTGCTGGGGTCCTGCCCGCTGGCTGCGCCCCCGCGCACTCGTCGCTCTGCGCCCGCAGCGTGAGCCTCATCGAGTGCGGCCCGGTGCGCACCGCCTTCCTGGAGAAGCTGGAGAGCGTCCCGGGCGGGGCGCTGGACGGCGCGGACGCCGAGACCCGCGACCTCTTCTCCCGCTACCAGCGCCATTTGGAGCGGATCTTCCGCGAGGCGGCGCAGGACCCGGAGGAGGTGACCGAGGTAGGCGCCGGGCGGGGCCCGGAAAGCAGGGACGGCGCGCGGGGGACAGCGGCCAGCCCCGGCCAGTGCGCCTCCTCTCGCCGCTGCAGGTGTTCCTGGCCGCGCTGCGCGCCCCGCGCCCGGCGCTGCGCTACTTCAGCACCGAGAGCTTCCTGCCCCTGGCGCACCTGCGCCTGGCCGACCCCAGCGGCTGCAGCTACGTTGCCGCCATGCACCGCGCGGTGTTCGCCGACGAGCCCGCGGAGGAGGAGAGCGCCGCGGCCCCGGGCGGCCCCGAGCTCCGCGCTCCTCCCGCCGCCGCCCCGCAATAAACGCTTGACCCGCCGCTGTCTGCCGCTCTCTCCTTGGTGCCCCAGGGTCTCGCGATTCTGGGGGACGGAGCCAGGCTGCTGGCTGCACCGCACCTGGGCGACAAGTGGCGCGTGCTGCGGGTGGGTGATCTGGAAAGATCGTGCTTAGCCCCGGTTATAGCTATGCGGAAACCGAGGCTCAGAAAGAAGAAGGAGCTAGCCCCGCCGAAGGGCAGGGTGGAGAGTGGTCCCTGGATTCCCAAGGGATGTCTGCAGCAGTTTAGTGGGCCCGGGAAGGGGGAGAGTCGGGTTGTGACTTGGCCCCCACTAGTCATGGGACCTCAGGCAAAGCCCTTATCTTCTCTGAGTCTGTTTTCTTATCTGTAAAATGGGTATAAGACCTATGTCACGGAGTGTATGAACGATTAATTGAGGTACTGTCTGGAAGTGCTGGGATGGAGGTCTTAATAGCAGGCACCGCTGTTATTACTACTCCTAGTGGTGTTACTGTTGTAATCGTGTTCCTGTGTGGAAGCCAGATGTGTAAAGAAGAAACAAGGCTAAGCGAGTCAAAAGGATACAGCTCCACTCCTCCTCCTCTATGCCCCTGCCCTAGACAAAACTCAGCTGGAGGGATCCCCACCAGCCCAGAAGCTGCCACTCACCTGGAGGTTCAGCTCAGGATCCAGACCAGGCTGTCTGCCCAGTGGGCTGTCCTTCCTGAAGCCAGGGGAAGGGCCTGCAGAGTTGTGGGGCCAATCTCCCTCTAGGTTGCTGGAGGAGGGGTGGAGAACAGGTGCAGACTAGGCCATGAAGTTGCAGGCAGAGGAAGGACAGAGGTGGCCAGGAGATGGGGCCGGGGAAGGAAATGACCATTTGGAGTGGGCAGGGGCCTGCAGAGAACTTGGGAAGCTGGACTAGAGAGGAAGCTGCTGGGGTTTTGTGGGGGGGAGGTATGGCATCTTGGCCTGCTGCTTCCTCCAGGTAATGGTCTTCTCTGGGCCGTTGACTGCTGGCCGCTTCTGCTCCTGGGACAGGGGACCTCAGCCAGGGGGATCCCTATCCTCCTGCCCTGCTGGCCCAGATGGTTCTGCTGTCCCTTCAGGATCCAGAAAGGCCACAGGAAGGGGAAAGGGCCAAGGTGGCATGAATTGCTGAGACCTGCTCTCAGAGCCCAGCTCCCCTCCCCCAGGCTGCTCTTTTGCACCCCTGTGTGAGTGTGTATGGCTTGTGTGTGTGTGCTCACAAGGTCACCCCTGGGGGTGCAGACACAATGATGAGAAAGGCAAAATGTGACCCCTCCAAAAATCACATTCATACTTTTTTTTTAAAGATTTTATTTTTAAGTAATCTCTACACCCAATGTGGGGTTCGAACCCACAACCCCGAGATCAAGAGTCCCATGCTCCACCGACTGAGCCCGCCAGGTGCCTCAGTTACATTCATACTCTTATAGTCTCAGGCAGTCCCATGACTTTGAAGACCATTTATATCCCGATGAGCCCCACCTAAGTCTTCAGTGTCCCCAACTCCACTGTTTCCTACAAACTCCAGACATACATCTCCAACTCCCTACTCAGCATCTCTTCTCGACGCCTAATAAACTTAATGTGTCCGAATGCCAAGTCCATCCCAGCCCTCCCGCTGCTCCTGCCCGTCTACCACACTTCAACATATGACAACTCCATTCTTCTTTCTCACTCCTCCCTCAACCAGTTCATCAGCAAATACCTTCAGTCTTCAAAGCAGATTTGGAAATCACCCTGGTCTATGCAGGCACCATCACCTCATCTGGATTATTGCAGTAGTTTCCTAATTGGTTTCCCTGATGCCACCCGTGCCCACCAATAGTAAAATTTCCACAGAGCAGCCAGAATAGTCCTTTAAAAATGAAAGTTATTTCATGCCTGTGCTTAAAACATCTACTGTGGTTTTCTAAGTAAAATCCAAGACTTTTCCCCAAGACCTCCAACACATTCTTTGATCTGGCCCCCACCTTCTGACCTTACCTCTCACCACTTCTCATTATCTGATTCAGCCCTACTGGCTTTCTGCCCCAGAACTTTTGAACTGGCTCTTCCTCTGTCCCGTTCACTTTCCCTAATCTCTGAATCTTCTCTTCCTTTAGGTCTTTGCTATTTCCCTGGACAACCTTATCTAAAATAGCATTCCCTTCCCTCCACTGTAGTCCCCTTACTTTGTTTTATTTTTCTTCATAGCACTTATCACTAGATGTGTTATAGATTGACTTGCTGACTTTATTGTTATACATTTATTTATAACTTTCACCACCCCATCCCAAGACACACAGGAATCTAAGCTCCAGGGGAGACCCTTTGTTTTGTTCACTGGGTGATCGTTGTACCTAGAACCATTCCTGATCATGGGAGACACAAATCCACATTTACTAAATAAAAACGACTGTTGGTTCACAACCTGGGCAGTTCCCTGGGTGAAATCTGAAACCGGCCCCTGTACACAGAGGGCAAGGAAAGATGAAAGAAAGAAGCAGACCACTCCAAGTTGGTAGGTGGTGGGTTTAATAAGCAAGTGAACTGACATACGAGACTTGTCCTGGGTGGCCGCAAGACAAGTAGATCGCCGCACTTACCCACCAGAATCTTAAAAAGTTTATATAGAAGCCTTCAGTAGGTTCGGTCACATGTAATATGCAGATGGTCTCAACAACATTGCGCTCTCAAGGCTCCCACTGTGGGAATAGGGGGCGGAGCATATACTCTGACAGAGGACGGGGCGAGGAGCCTACAATTGCCTAGGTCCAGCTTGAGAGTCAACCGGCAGTCACATTTTCTTGATGATCTCCTCCAACAGTGACTCTGTGTGGGGCTGTGCTCAGATGTTTCAAGGTGCTTCCTGAGACTCTGCAGTTTGTTTCTTCATTTTGGGTCCTCTCTTTTAAAATCCAACCTAAGGGGGCGCCTAGGTGGCTCAGTCCCTTAAGAGTCTGCCTTCGGCTCAAGTCATGATCCCAGGGTCCTGGGATCAAGCCCCCATTAGGCTCCCTGCTCTTGGAGAGTCTGCTTCTCCTTCTCCCTCTGCCTGCTTCTCCCCCCGATTATTCTCCTTCTCACTCTGTCAAATAAATAAAAAAATCTTAAAAAAAAAAAATCCAACCTAAGGTGTCTCCTGCCAGAAGCTTGGCCTCAGTGCCTTCGTGGCTCTATAACTCTTCCAATCCTGCACTCCAGGGGCAGATCCAGGCTCTGTGGGGCCAAAGGCTTATACACCTTCGGGACACCTCTTTATTTATTTTTTAATATTTTATTTTTTATTATGTTCAGTTAGCCAACATATAGTACATCATTAGTTTTTGATGTAGTGTTCAACAATTCATTATTTGAGTATAACACCCAGTGCTCATTGCAACATGTGTTAAGATTTTATTTTTAAGTAATCTCTACACCCAAGGTGGGGCTTGAACTTACAACCTTGAGATCAAGAGTTGCGTGCTCTACTGACCGAGCCATCCAGGTGCCCCTTAGGACACCTTTTTAGGGCACTTGCGTGGCACAGTTGGTTAAGCTTCTGCCTTCGGCTCAGGTCATGATCCTTGGGTCCTGGGATGGAACCCCACAGCTGGTTTCCTGCTCAGCGGGGAGCCTGCTTCTCCCTTTCCCTCTGCCCTTCCCCCCCTGCCCCTTGTGCTGGCTCTCTCTCTCAAATAAATAAATAAAATCTTTAAAAAAATACAAAACAAACCCACATAATTATGAAAATAAGCATTTGTTTAGTTTGGGGAAATAAATCACAGCACATTACTGGAATCTTGGAAATTGGTTTCCCTCCCTCTCGAGATCTCTGTGGACAACTCACTTGAAATATCTCCTGATGGCAACCTGGCTTCCTCTCCCCAGGGAGACTACCAATTCCAGCCTTTCCAGCCCCATTAGCTTCACAGTAAACCCCTTGCCACTAGGTCTCCCACCCTCCTCCCCTCTTCTCCTGTCTGGAGACCATCCTCTGGCAACTTCACTGAGCTGCCATGCAGAGTTCTCTGCCTCAAACTGGTTTTGGGTGATGTGGAAAACTCCCCACCGAGCCACAAGACCTCTGCCATTACTTCCTCATATGTTCCTGGAACACAGAGGGCCTCAACTTCCCCAACTGTGAAATGGGGATTCGGACAGAGTTGTCCTGCGGCCTCCCACAGGAGGCTCTTCGGACGGGGAGGGGGCCAGGAGGGCTGCGGGGACTCTGAGTCCTGATTTAAGGGCCACCCTGTGACCCCCACCTTTGTAATTTCTTAAGAGGAAAGCCAGGTGTTAGTTCTGCCTTTGCCGCTGTCTCCTGGGTAACCTGGCTGAAGCCATTCTCTTCTCTTAGGGTCTAAAGGGCATCCGCAGAACGCTGCTTTCAGGTCCGCCTTGCCCCCCACGGGCCAGACCCCTGATGGCTGGGACCTGGAAAGAAGCCTTCAACCACCTCCCCAGCCCGTGAGTTCGGCCCCGCCCCCTCGGCCGGGCTCACCCCACGCCGTACATAGTCTCGCGAGATCCGGAACCGAGCGGAGACTTTGGCCTTTCTGCCGTTCCGTAGCTCGGAGCCGCAGTTGACGAACTAGTGCTTCCGGGTCGCCGCCAGGTAAGCCTCCGCGGCGGGGCTAGCGGAACCTAAGCCCAGAGGTCTCAGTAAGTAGGGGACCGATCCGAGCCTGAGCGTTTCCCTCTAGTCCCCTCCTTCGAGTCCCTGAAGACTCGGGCACAGCCTGGCAGGGGGGCCCAGGATTTCTGGATCCCCAGCCCTATGACTCAGGGGCTCTTGTCCAGCCTAGTTTCCCCGCCCAGGATTTCGATTCAGTTCAGCGACTTCTCCGCTCGGTCTGAGAAATATGGAAACCGCGGCTTAGCGCATAGTCCCGAGGCGCGGGGTACCAGGCCCCGTGCCCTCCCCCGGTTTCCTCTGGATCAGCACAGACCCCCGTCCCTGCGCCAGGTCCCCTCCCTTAGGTCCAAGGCCCAAGTTTTCAGCCTCAGCCGCTTAATCCCTCAGTCACCCACGCCTCGTCTCCCTGGCTGTCCGCAGGCCTGGGCAGCATGGCCGTATTCCGGTCGGGCCTCCTGGTGCTGACGACGCCCCTGGCCTCCCTGGCCCCTCGCCTGGCCCCCATCCTGACCTCGGCGGCCCGGCTGGTGAATCACACGCTCTATGTACACCTGCAGCCGGGCATGAGCCTGGGGGGCCCAGCTCAGCCCCAGTCCAGCCTCGTGCAGGCCACGTTTGAGGTCCTGGATTTCATCACACACCTCTACGCTGGCGCCGACGTCCACAGGCACCTGGACGTCAGAGTCCTGCTGACCAATATTGGAGCCAAGAGCGCCTTTCTCCCCCCCCTGCCCAGTTCAGTCCAGAACCTGGCCCACCCACCGGAAGTGGTGCTGACTGACTTCCAGACCCTGGATGGAAGCCAGTACAACCCGGTCAAGCAACAGCTAGAGCGTTATGCCACCAGCTGCTACAGTTGTTGTCCCCAGCTGGCGTCGGTGCTGCTGTACCCCGATTATGGGCCCGGAGAGCTGCCTGTGGAGTCCCTGGATGTCCCCTTACCCTCCACCATCAGGCCAGCCTCCCCCGTGGCCAGGTCTCCAAAGCAGCCAGTGCGTGGCTACCACCGTGGGGCTGTGGGTGGCACGTTTGACCGCCTGCACAATGCCCACAAGGTGTTGCTCAGTGTCGCCTGCATCCTGGCCCAGGAGCAGCTTGTGGTGGGAGTAGCAGACAAAGACCTGTTGAAGAGTGAGTGAGAGAGACCCTGGAATAGAGCAGGGAAGACCCTCAGAACTCCTTAAACTTGCCCCCAGTTCATGATTGAGGAAGAGTGGGGCCGTCCTTTACTTCCAACCCGCCCAAATGTCACCCTGCCTGGCACTCAGCTGGTGCTGAGGAAATTATGTTAAATGAGTAAATGCAGCTTTCTCAGTGTGTGGTCTAGTCACCACTCAAAGCAGAATTCCCCCAAATGTGGAGCCAAGGAATCTGTACTTTTAAGAAGTTCTCCGGGTGATGAACCCTAAAGATAGAGACCTTGGCAATAAATGGATGAGTAGCTTGTAGGTAGCTGTGCCAGAGACAGCAAGAGGGGACTCGTGGTTGGTGGTTCTCGGAATTGTCCATCTGACGCTGATGCTCCCGGGCACTGCTGGTTGTCTGGGCACTGGCCGGCCCCTGCCGTGACTGCTGTGCTTGCCGGCTGCCCCTCTTCGTAGCTCCCCTGACACAGACTACTTCCCAGCTTAGTCCTTTCTTCCTGCCACCCACCCCCATCTGGAGATTGGATGCTTAGGGACAGTCTTCCCAAACTTTCCTCCCCCCCAAAAAGATCTCACTGTTCTTTTGGGCTCCTTCCCCAGGCAAGTTGCTCCCTGAGCTGCTCCAACCCTACGCAGAACGTGTGGACCATCTGAGTGAGTTCCTGGTGGACATCAAGCCCTCCTTGACTTTTGATATCATCCCCCTGCTGGACCCCTATGGGCCCGCTGGCTCTGACCCCTCCTTGGAGTTCCTGGTGGTCAGCGAGGAGACCTATCGTGGGGGGATGGCCGTCAACCGCTTCCGCCTTGAGAATGTAACCCCTGAGGGAGACTGGCAGAGGGAGTGGATGGGAATGGGGAAGGCCACGTGGGGAACTGTTGGAAGTACCACGACTCCGGAGGAGGGAAGAGAGGGTTTAGGGTGGTGAGGAAGAGGCAAGAAGGAACTGGTTCCCAGCTTGCCCTTGGACACAGGCTCTACCTCGGGGATACGTAGGGGAGGATATGGGGAGGGGCAGCTCAGGTGTCACTGTCATCCTGTCCCTCCCTCCCTCTCCTCACCCCTCCTCTTTTACCACAGGACCTGGAGGAGCTTGCCTTGTACCAGATCCAGCTGCTGAAGGACCAAAGCCACAAGGAGAATGAAGAAGACAAAGTCAGCTCCTCTAGCTTCCGCCAGCGAATGCTGGGAACCCTGCTTCGGCCTCCATATGTATGTCTGCCTCCCTCTCTCTCCCATCGTGGGTGGGCTGGAAATGCTGGAGAGTAAAGACTGAAGAATTCAGTCCCAAGCATGAGTCTGAAGACCCTAGTAACTGGGGTTCCCTCTCCTCCACCTGCAGAAGAGGCCAGAGCTCCCCGCACAACTCTATGTGATTGGGCTGACTGGCATCAGTGGCTCCGGGAAGAGCTCAGTAGCTCAGCGGCTTAAGGGCCTGGGGGCATATGTCATCGACAGTGACCAGCTGGGCCATCGGGCCTACGCCCCAGGTGGTCCTGCCTACCAGCCTGTCGTGGAGGCCTTTGGAACAGGTAATACCTGGGGAGGGCTGGGAAGTGGCCTGAAGTGGGATGGCCTGGCCTCCTTGCCCAGTCCTGTGTCTCTGTTGTCCAGATATTCTCCATAAAGATGGCATTATCAACAGGAAGGTCCTAGGCAGCCGGGTGTTTGGGAACAAGGTAAACACACTCCTCTCCAAGGGTTTCTTAGCTGCTTCCAGACGCAGAGGTTGGGACCCAGTGGACCTCTCTGGTCCAGCGTGCCACTTTCCACTCATCTGTTCCCAACCACCTCCTCCCTTGGGCTGGCTCCATCTCTGAGGGAAGGTAAACTGTCCGCTTCCTCTGTTCCCCTCCTCAGAAGCAGCTGAAGATACTCACGGATATTGTGTGGCCAGTTATCGCAAAGCTGGCTCGAGAGGAGATGGCTCAGGCTATGGCCGAGGGTAAGTGGGAGGGATGATGGGAGCAGCCAAGGGGGACTTGTTATGCAGATTCTCCTCCTGGGAGCTTCCCCACCCCAAGCCAGACCTTCTAACTTTCCTTGGGACTAGGCCTCCTGGGCTCTAGCAGCAGGTGGGGTGTGCTGCTAGCAGTGATGGGGGCCTCCCCACAGGAAAGCACGTGTGCGTGGTCGATGCTGCTATGCTGCTTGAGGCCGGCTGGCAGAACATGGTGCATGAGGTGTGGACCGTTGTCATTCCCGAGACTGAGGTATCTGGACCCCATCTCCCTCCCCACCCCTACTGCAGACCGCAGCCTGCTCTGAGCCCGTGGGCTGACCTAGGCTTTGTCTGTGTCGAGGCTATACGACGCATCATGGAGAGGGATGGCCTGAGTGAGGCTGCAGCACAAAGCCGGTTGCAGAGCCAGATGAGCGGGCAGCAGCTTGTGGACCAGAGCCACGTGGTGCTGAGCACGTTATGGGAACCGCATGTCACCCAGGGCCAGGTTGGTGCCGAGGGAAGGGCTGGGTTGTGGGGAAGGAGTCTCCAGTGAGTGCCTGCCTGACCGTGTGCTCTCTTCCCCCAAACGTTCTGGCCCCGCTTAAAGGTGGAGAAAGCCTGGGCCCTCCTGCAGAAGCGCATGCCCCAGTCGCCGTAAAGCCCGTGGCTGACACTGAGTTCTCTGTGGGGCCAAAGTGGCCCCTGCAGCTGCCAGGAGATTCAGCAGTGAGAAGGAATGGGGGCCTCAGTGCTCAACCTGCTTGGGCCTAGAGGGCTCTGAGCCAAACTGGGGAGGGCAGGGCTGGGCCTGGTGACACACAGGAGGCCTACCCTGCTTGCTGGTGTTTGGCCATCACTGAGGATGTGGCTCGTGGGGGAGCAGGCCTCTGGCGTTCTGTGCCTACTCTTGCCCACAGTGTCTTGATACCTATGGCTGACTGTGGCCAGGGCAAACACTGGAATGTGTAACAGAATTAAAGACGAATGTTGCCAGGTGCTGTCTGTATGGTGTCTGCTTCCTGTCCCCATGCCTCTGGGTGTCTTTGGAAGCCTTGAGCTGCAAGCCGGGAGGGCACTGGTTAAGAGCTTGGCTTTTGAAGCTAGCCAGACTGAAGTCAGCCTTGGACCTATCACTGATAGCTGTCTGCTTTGCGAGAAGCTACAGACTTTCTAGGTTCCTCGGTTTCCCTATCTGTAAAGTAGCATAACTTGGCTAACGGGCTCTCTGAAAGCCTTTCTCCCACCGGTCTCCTGCCAGATGCCTGGCTGCGTGTTGGAGGACCGGCCTCCCACAAGCCAGGCGGGGCCTCTGCCCTTACGGAGCTGGCAGCCCTGCGGGGTCGGCCCAGGTGGCCAGGCCTGCACCCCGCGGGGCGGGTCGCCTGCAGGGTGGGGGTGGAACACGCGTCCCCCGGAGCCGCCTGGGCCCGCACAGCGCGTGTACACGACTATCGACACTGTTCGGACGAGCCTTTTGAGGGGAACCCATTTTGCAGAATGTGCTTCACGTCGCGGCAGCACCCCGAGGGAAGGCAGAGACGACATCAGTCTCAGCTCCGACGCCAGTGTCCCCTGTCCACGGTTTCTGTGTTTCCGGGCTGCGCATGCGCGCCCCTCACCCCGCCCTCCGCCTCCCGTTCGTGGGTTGGTGGGTTTGGGTCACGTGGATGCGCCTCGCCTCTTCCTCGCGGCTGGGGGCCCGCCCGCGGGCTGGTTTCCGGTTCGGTGGGTTGGAGATGACGGAGCCGGGCGCCTCTCCGGACGACCCCTGGGTCAAGGCAAGCCCCGCGGGCGCGCACGCCGGCGAGGGGAGGGCGGGTCGGGCTCGTGCACGTGGGGGGGCCGCAAGACGAGGGGATTCCTTGCAGTCCCCAAAGTTCCCCCCGCCCTCCGGGCCCCGGGGCTGCAGAGAAGACAGCTCTCACCCCGCGCGTGCCAAGGTGGGGAGACAAGTGACGCGTGTGTGCACGAGTGTGAGGGGTCAGGGTTTGGGGCTCGGGGAGGTGCTGGAGCGGGGACGGGGGCAGACGGGATCCTGCGGAGGGGCGGCGCTCCCATGGCCTATCCGCTGTTGGCTCCCGGGGCAGCCCTGCAGTCGCCTGCGCACCCCGGGGGGATGTGTGTGGTGTGTGTGTACGTTTGTGTGTACACACGCGCGCGTGGATCCTGCAATTGCCTGCGCACCGTGGGGGGTGGGTGTGGGTAGGGTGTGTGCGCGCGCGCAGTGAAAGGAGGTGCGGTCCCCGGACGGAGGTCTGATGAGCTTCTCCTTTGCTCGGTGCCGCAGGTGGAATATGCCTACAGCGACAACAGCCTGGACCCCGGTGAGTGCCTCCCCCACCGTCTCCAGCTCCCTGGTAACACTCCCGCTGCAGCCGATAGATTCCCGTGGTCTTGCCGGCCACACCTGAGCACAGTCCACTGTCCCTGAACAGAGTTCCTGCCCTGAGACAGTGAGGGAGGAGCTGCAGGACAGGGGCAGGAAGCCTAAGGGTACACCTGGATCCCTCTGCGCTGAAGCAGGGAAGTGATGACAGTAGTGATAGCTAGCAACTCTCACCCTCATTGTGCCCAGATGCCACTTTGTGAACCACTGCAGGCCCATGGAGCAGTGTGGACACCAGGGACAGGAGCATTGCAGCACGGCACAACAGGAAGTGGATGACCCAGTATGGGTGGCTTTTGGGTTGAAAGGGAGAGGTCAGCATTTAAGGATCAGGAAGCCATTGTACCCCAGGTGTCTCAGGGTCTAATAGTGTTCCCCTGCCCTACCCCTTAGTGATTGGGACCCTCTCTTTTCCAGGGCTTTTTGTAGAAAGTACCCGAAAGGGAAGTGTAGTGTCCAGAGCTAATAGCATCGGTTCCACCAGTGCCTCTTCCGTCCCCAATACAGGTAGGCAGCAACATGCCCCCACCTGGGGGGGCTCAGATATACCATCATTTTAGTAAATTTCCTAGACAGGAAGCTCCAGGCATCCACGTGGCGGTGCTGGAGGCCTAGTGTTAGACAGAGGTTCTCACCATCTCTCACCTCATCTAGGACATTAGGTTCTTCTGTCCATTTGTCTCTGGGCACCAGGTTTTCCTTCCCCGTTGGGGCAAGGTGCGTTAGCTGGGCCCCGCTGGGCCTCAAAATGACCTCTTCCTGCCCCCAACTTTGAGCGTAGATGACGAGGACAGCGATTACCACCAGGAGTCCTACAAGGAGTCCTACAAGGACCGGCGGCGGCGAGCACATACGCAGGCTGAGCAGAAGAGGAGGGATGCCATCAAGGTGACCGGGGAGGCCTGCAGCTCAGCCAGCGCAGGAGGCCCCATGTGTTCAGGTTCACTCTGCCCTGACCTCATCAGGCAGCCCCAAGCATCCTTGCGGGCAGCTAATCCAGTCCCTGGACATGAACACTTCCCTCCTTCCAGCACCCCCACCCCTTTGAGTTTCGAGCATGGAACTTGGTTCTCGGAGAGAAAGCTTGGTGCCAGTGTGCCTTCATCCCTCAGAATTAAGGAAGCCTTGTTTCCCTTGCTGTCTCCACAGAGAGGCTATGATGACCTTCAGACCATCGTCCCCACCTGCCAGCAGCAGGACTTCTCCATTGGCTCCCAAAAGCTCAGCAAAGCCATCGTTCTACAGAAGAGTATGGCCAGGGAGAGCCCTGGGAGTGGTTGGGGCCTGTGGGGCTGTGAAGAGGCCAGAGCCTTCTACCCACTCTCGGCCTGGCCCTGGTGGCGTGGTGGCTATGGGAGACTAGGGGAACGGGGGGTGGGGGGGAAGAGGAGACAAAGTCAGCCTTGTCGGTTGAGACTTCCTCTGTGCCCACCCCCACCCCAGCCATTGACTACATCCAGTTTTTGCACAAGGAGAAGAAAAAGCAGGAGGAGGAGGTGTCCATGCTACGCAAGGACGTCACGGCCCTAAAGATCATGAAAGTGTAAGGGGGACGCTGAGCTGGGGGAGCCAGGGATTCTGAGGGGACGCAGACTGACTTCAGTTCATACCTTCCTCTCGTTCAGAGGCCACATCAGATACTTCAGGACAGATAATACTCTCGCTCCCTTAGGTGGCCACTTAGAGGCAGGACTCTGTACCCCAGCCATCCCTGACGCACAGCAGATGCTCGAAGTGCCTGTGGGATTCGTGAAGGGAGGGGTGGAGAGAGGGGTCACCATCTCTGTCCCAGAAGCAGCACCTGGCTGTGCTGAGTACCTCCCCGCAGCTCTCCAGGAGCCCCTGCCTGGGGGAGAAGCTCGGGTACCGGGGCGCGACAGCACCTGAGCCCTGTCACTGCTCGTTTCCAGGAACTACGAGCAGATCGTGAAGGCACACCAGGACAACCCCCATGAGGGGGAGGACCAGGTCTCTGACCAGGTCAAGTTCAATGTGTTTCAAGGCATCATGGACTCCCTGTTCCAGTCATTCAACGCCTCCATCTCCGTGGCCAGCTTCCAGGAGCTGTCGGCCTGTGTCTTCAGCTGGATCGAGGAGCACTGTAAGCCTCAGGTACGGGGTAGCAGTGATCATGGGGTGGGGGTGGGGGGTCCTCTCCCCTCCAATAGGCAAAGTGGCCCAAGTCCTAATTTGTTCAGAAGGGGAGGGCAGCAGCTTTTAGGTTTTTTTGGGGGGGGTGTCTTCCTTCTTTGCTTCCCAGCCCCGATTTTCCTGTTAAGGTTTCATTTGGCAAGACTGATCTGGCACTTAAGCTCCGAAAGCCTAGCTCTGGCCTTTTGCAGCCCGCGGGCAGCTGCCCAGCGCATAGCTCTCATCACGGCAGCGGAGGCTCCGCACATTCGGGAAAATTCACTGAAGTAGTCTGCCTGGGGGTTTGTGGTTGTTTGTAACAGGGCAGCATGTGAATGCTGTCGCACCGAGTCTTCTCCTTCTGAGGCCTGGTTGCCTCTTCTGAGGCTTGACTTGCATCTGAGAGTCTCACTTCTTTGTTTCCTGACATTTTCTGGAAACGCTTTAAGCATACTGCAAAGCCGAACACTCATGAGCCCGCCACCGAAATGCTGCCATTCCCATTTCTTGTATTTGCTTTTCCATACAGCCAGCCATGCCTCCATCCCTTTCCCCATCCTGTTGCGGGGACATTTCAGAGTAAACTGTAGACCACAGTGTGGCCCAGGGGCTCTTTCTGTTGCATTCTAAAGAGCACACCTGGTCTAGGCTCGCGTCCCCGAGCCTGCGCGCTGTCCTCGCCTGAGCGTCCCGTGTCTCCCTTTGCCAGACGCTGCGGGAGATCGTGGTTGGCGTCCTGCACCAGCTGAAGAACCAGCTGTACTGACTGGTCCTGGGGCCGAACCTGCGGAAGAGCCAATGACGGGCCAGAGCCTCCTACTCGGCCACAGAGCCACTGGGCTCCTGAGATTGGACTGCGCCGCTGCGCACAGGTCTGCTGGCTCCTGGTGTTTGGTTCCTCAGCACCCCCTCGTCCTCAATGGGGCTGGGGTGTTTGTTCTGTGAAAGCTTTAATTTATTATATTGACCACAAACCTCGAGCCTACTGTCTTTCCCCCTCCCCATGAAAGTCCTCTTGGGGGGGGGTCTGCTCTGGGCACCCCCAAGGGCTCCCAGCCTCTCCCCTTCTAAGCCTCAAATTTTTCCTCCTGATTGACACACACCTGGAAGCTACTATTTGCATTTGGTTTGGTCCCTTGGGCGACATCTGGCCCAAGTTTGGCCATTTTGGCAGTAGTTGGACGGGAAGAAAGGAACGCGGAAATAGTCCCACAGCCATGAAGTGTGACAGGTACCTGGGCCAGGGTTGTCAGGATCCTGCCCTCGCCTGCTACTCCATCACCTCTCCTTCCCCGCTCCAGGTGCTGGAGGGAAGCGGCCTCCCTGTGTGCTCCTGCCCCCTCTGTCCCCACAGGCAGGAGCGCAGCACAGAGAAGTCAAGTGTGACACAGCACTACGTATTAAGTTTTTTTTTAATTTTCTAAACACCAACAGTGCAATTTTGCTAAAGTTACAATTCTGGAAAATGAACTGGGCCTCACAACCATTCCCAGCCTTCCCGTCAGGTGTATCTGGGTCTCTGCCATCTCCGTGCTGCCTGCATTTCTCCCAGGCCTTGGGACTGGGTGAAGGGGTAGAGAAGGTATTTAAAGGCCTCCTGGGGTGCAGAGCCCGAAGTCCTGGGTGAGGCCTCGGGCTCCTTGAATGCTGTGTACAGTCGCCTCTCTCTACCCTGTAGCCTTTCTCAGGGTTGACATCTGGGAGGATTGGTTATCCAGAGCAAATTAAGTATTTTTACATCGAATTATATTACAATAAACACTGCCAAGTGCTTTCCTCTGGCGTTGTTCCAAGGTGGAGCGTGCAGTTCGGGCACCTGCCATGTGGCCCGTGAAAGCGTGATCATCCGCTGTGGGCTCGCTCACTCCTGTGCCCGCACTCTGGCTCCTGCCCCCTCCCAGCGGCTCTGCCCAAAGGCAGAAAGCAGCAGGAACAAAAAAAGAAGCCAACCTGAAGGAGGCAGCCAGTGCAGGACGTCTCTCTCCATCCCCCGTCCTGCCGGAGGAGCCCTCAAGGGTCTGGGAGCTTCACGTTGTAATCTTCATCTGTCTCTATCCCGACTTCCTCCTGGGGCAGGGAGGCAAGGGAATGAGCCCCCCTCCCCAGACGGAGCGCCCAGGGGAGCGAGGACGGGAGGGGAAACCACTTACAAAGAACTGCTTCTTGCTCTTGGGGTATCCTTCCAGAATTGCATCAGACAGCTCTGTCGCCTGACAAGAAACAAACCCGCCCCCTTTCAGGTGGGCAGCCCGGCCTGGGGGATCCATGCTCTCGGGCAGTGGTCTCTCCTGGCCTTTCTCAGGGCCTGCCCGGAGCGCGCACACTCACCATCCTCTTCCGCTTCCTCCACTCCCTGCAGTACTTCTGCCGCTCTCTGTGCACCTGCACAGGGAAACAGCCGCCTCTAGCCCGCTCGGCCCCACAGCCGCTGCCGGGGGCAAGCCGCCCTCCCCGCTGCTGCCCGCCCCCCACCTCACCTGCTCTTTCTCTTCTGGAGTCACGTGGTTGGTGGCTGCTTTTATATTCTTCAGTCTCTCTCTGTAGCCAGCACATTCCTTCTTCAAGTCCTGGATCTCTTTCTGCATCTCCGGTGTGGTCAGGGCACTGGTTAAGTCCTTCAGCTCTGAAACCATAGCTCTCTGAGGTCACTTCCTACCCCTGAGGTAGGAGACTGGGCCGCTGCCTTGCTCTACTCCACACAGGGTCCAAAATGAGGTCCCTATTCTGGAAACGCTCAGCAGAGATGAAGGCTTACAGAATTACCAGCTTACTCTAGTTTTCTTTCCTCCTCCATCTACCAGCAGTGGTAAAGTGAGGCTGAACAGGCAGTTAAAGCAGCAGGCACAGAGGGAGTGTGGGCACAGCTCACTGATAGCGTTAGGGAAAGCAATGCGCGTCTTGCTCACTTATATTCAAAAGCCATTCATTAGCTGGTCTCCGTCTCTTTTCATACGATGCCAGAGGCAGCCCAGCAGAGACTCACTGCCGCAAGACAACACTGCAGCTGGCAAACCATTCACTCCGTACTTCCCGCCCTCTAGACTGACCCTGACCCTGACCCTCGGGGCCCCTTCAGGGGCTGCCCAGTCCTACCCGCCTCCATGTGGCGGCAGCTCTGCTGTAAGCTCTGCACCTTAGCAGCGAGGGCCACGATCTGGGCATCCAGGCCTTGGAGGTCAGCGTCACTCACCATGGCAAACTGGTCCTGCCGGAGGTGAGAGGAAAAACAGAAGGGGGCTGATGTGAGGCACAGGAGGGGAAGCCACATGTGGGGGCGGGGGGCAGCATCACACACACAAGAACGTGGGGCTCCCCAACCCTCCAGAGGGCCGGGGAGAACAGGGGAGGGTCCTGTGAGAAACCACTCGGTTTAGTCCTCATCCTAACTAACAAGGTACAAACAAGTTAAAACCCGATGCCTGTCCTCTAGGGGCTTCGAGGCTGGCAGGATACTGAACAGGGCGGAGATCTCAGTTCAGTGGTAAAACCACTCACTGGGCTAAAGGAGTAAAGGAACATTCTTCCCAAGGTAGGGATACCTAAATTACACATTCCCACAACAGGAGGAACCGGGACAGGTAGGGGCACGGGGGCAGTACTGTAGGGACTCGTACTGGTACAAGTGTGAGCAGCCCGTCCCATGAGACCAGCTGCTACCAAGGACAGTGCTGGGGCTCGGTGGGGGTCTTGTCCGCGGTGAGGGGGAGCAGGTCAGGAAGAACAGGAACGCCAGCCTGGGCGGCGTGGCCTCTATAGTAAGAAAAGGCAAACCTTCAGAGCAGCAGGCCTCACACTACAGCCTGCGCGCTAGATCCCGCCAGACCCGGGGTTTGGAAAACAACTTGACTGAAACACAGCCGCGCCCACTCGTGTCTCAGGCGGCTTTTGCTCTCCCAACGGCGGACACGAGTGCTCCTGGGGGCTGCGCAGCTGTGACAAGAGACCATCTGGCCGACAAAACGCAAAAATATTAACGGTCTGGCCCCTCACAGAAGAAAATCTGCAAAATTCTCCCTTAGGCAATCTTCCTAGAGTCATCACATAATGAAGCCCATTTTAGGAAAATTAGCTTTGATGGTGGTTTGGTTCAGTTAAGCTAATACTCAGTGTCTACCGGATGTTAGATACTGGGGCGGGGGCTGCTGAGCGAAGGACTACGAGTGAGAAGTGGGGCCTGCAGTCTAGTGAGGAGACGAGTAGAAAGACAACCCCAGTACAGCATCCGGCAGAGAGGTGAGCGCCTGAAGAAGAGGCGATTCGAGAATTCAGGGAAGGTCTCTGGAGAGGGTGATGCCTGAGGGGAATCCGAAAGGATGAGGAGGAGTTCGGGAGCAGAGGCAGAAGAGGAAGAAGGGACTTTAGAGCTCCACGCAGAGGAAGGACACAGGAGTAATCATCTAGATGGTCTAGTACTGGTGAGCCGACCTGAAGGGAGAGGAGAGGCAGGCGGCCTGGGGCTCCCTGTTCCAGGGAGCGCTAGAGTTTGAGCTCGGGCAACGGCCCTCGATGAGCACCACGGACCATTCCGGCTGCAGTGTTTAAGCCGTCTGAGGCCAGCGGACGGCAGGAGGGTGTCGGGAGATGCGGAACACCTGAGCTCCAGCAGCCGCGCAGGGAGAGGAGAGGGCGGGGTCAGGAAGGGGGAAAGCCAACAGGGCACGAGGTAAGAGACGAGGGGTCCCCGGTGTCTGGGTTGGGTGAAGAGTGACTCCACCGAGGGAGAAGCAGGTAAGAGGAGCCCATTTGGAGGAGATGAGGCATTCTACTTCAGCAATATTGACTCAGAAAGGTCTGGAAGGCATCCAGGTGGTGGTCTGGCCCAGAGACACAAAATTAGTGTTATCTGTGTTGGGAGTGAGGGGTGGGGACAGAGGGCGAATCCTTGGGCAGCTGGTGGTTCTCATCTAGATGACTGGGAAAAAGAAACTTCCAAGCGGGAACGGATCTTGGCAGCAGCAATTTTCTGTCATCTATCATGGCCCGAATCTGGAAGTCTCATTAAGTCTGGATCACAGCAAGGGGAGAACCCGCTTTGATTTAAAGGGAGCCTGGGGCCATTTGCATGGCGTAAGACAGGTGAGTTTCATGGGGTGCCTCAAATTCTCCAGAAGAGAGTTCATTCTAGAGATGGATTCACCTAATGTCGGGGTCTCACACGGGCGATGATCTGCACAGGTTCTCCTCACCTGGTCCGCGAAATAGATCTTCTGCTTGCCGTACGTCTTCTCTTTGATTTTGCCTTGCTGGGCCAGCTGCTCCAGCGCCTTCACCACCGCCTGGGGGGGGGGGGGGGGCGGCAATCAGAGAAATGGCTTCGCGGTCCAGGCAGCGGGAATTTCAGCCCGAGACCGGGAAGCGCCCGACCAGCCTCCGGAAGCCCAAGGCTAGAATGGCTGCCTCGAGAGGGCAGCACCCCAGACGGATTCCAGGGGCCCCACGGGGAGGAATCCCAGGAGAGGGTCCTCACCGCCTTGCCCAGTCCGTGCTCCCGCTGCAGGTTCCCGAACACGTCCTGGGCGCTGTAGGGCCGGTTCTGCTCCTGCAGGTACCTCAGGAGGATCCCGGGCGCTACGAAGAGACGGGGCAGCGGTAGGAGTCCCTCAACCGATCCCTCGCCCGCCCCCCGCCTGGGTCTCCCCCGCGCCCACGGCCCCGTTTACCTCCCGCCGCGGCCTCCGCCCGGCCTTTACTCATTGCCTTTCCCGCCGCCAACTCGGAAAGCCGGACGTCGCAGTTGCTCGGGGCAACGGCTGCTTCCGGCGACGAGAAGGGCGGGCCGCAAGCGGTGATTGGCGGAAGGGGAAGTCTTCGCGAGGCACAAAGCGACCCTTCCCGAGCGCCGTAGTGCAGTCGAACCCGGAGCCGGGCGCCGGCGCCCAGGGTCTCAGCGGCGGAGGCGGGGCGCTAGCTCGGGACCGCTCCCCCCGCACCCTCCCGCTCCGGGCGCGGGCCGGAGTGAGCCACTCCTTGAAGTTTCGAAACCCACTTCCAGCGGCGGCTGAGCTCTCGACCGTGAGCTGGGACGATGTTCCAAGGGGGGAGAAAGCTTAGGATCACCTCCTGCAGGGCTAGCGACTTGCTCAAGGTCACAGGGTCAGTTACCCCCAGGAACGTGTCCTATCCCACAGCCCAAATGTTCTTTTTGTCGGTCAACCTCATTTGTAAAATAGGAACAAGAGGTACTAGCAGGAGGGTGGTTGGGGAGACACGAGAATGCCTGAGAGCCCTGGAAGCGTGGCGCTACCCTTACTTGCCGTTTGCCGAGCCTCGCACGCAGGGGGCGCTCAACACGTGCTGTGGTTTGGACGCCGAGGAAAGGCAGGGTTGGGAGGGGGCTACTGTTAAGCCACAAAGCTTGTAGAAAAGTTTCCTGTTGGCCGAGTTGATCTTATGGCAGCACCTGGCAGGTGTTTTCCACTCCTGCCCACAGTGGCCAGTGGGACAAAGCCTGAAATAAGTGTTTCTAGTTTCTGAGGTCAGTTGAAGGCCAAAGAGCAGCTGTCCCTGCAGCTCAACCCAGAGGAGGAGCATGGTGCTTTTTAAAACCTTGTTACCTAACGTCTCATTAGCCTTTGAAGCACGCACTTAGTCTTCACACGCTAGGGAGCAATATTAAGAAAAATGGGGACGCCTGGGTGGCTCATTTGGTTGGGTGTCTGCCTTCGGGTCAGGTCGTGATCCCAGGCTCCTTGCTCAGCAGGGAGCCTGCTTCTCCCTCTGACAAATAAATAAAATCTTTTTTAAAAAATTAAAAATGATGGGACTGCAGGCTGGATGCCAGCCAAGAGTGCCAGTTGTGCTGTCTGGGCTCTCCTGGGGAGGGGAAGTGGCCTCATATGTGGTGATTGTTCTGACCATCACAAAGGTCACAAATAGGGACTGACAGGTGGGTCTCGCACACCGTGCTTCCTTTTCTGAGGCTGTCACCTCAGATTAATCACATCTCGGATTACCAAGAGAAGACTATCAAGGATAAGACACCATTCAACACCCATCTCTTAAAGATTGTTCTCATACAAGATTTATTCCCCAGCACCACTCCTCCCCCCCCCCCCCCGCCCCACCCATCCCCACCCCAGTTCACAGTGGAGGACTAAGGAGATTCAGAGCAGGATCCCCCAGGTACAAGAAACACCTTCTGAAGATTTTGCTCTCCTTCCTTCCTCCCTCTTGCCAACTTCCAAGGCCCAAAGCTACACACACTCATGCAAACACACCGAAACCCACTCCTCTTCCACACTTCCCGTTGTTTCTCACATCAGAGCTCATCTGTGGGACATCGGGGCTCTGAGAAGACAGAAGGTGTCCAAAGTCTGAGAACCGTAAAGTGGGGAGATGCCATTTACCCCTAACCTTCACACACACACAACTATGAAACAGGCACCTAGCTCTTCTCCCTTCTCCCCATCTCTAGTTTTCACTCCTGGCCTCTACCTTTTCCATCAACCAAGAGCAAACATGTTGCACACTCCCACCTGCAGCACATGAAAATGGGCTCTGTCCAACATCCCTTGCCCAGGTATGGGGTGTTGGGGGAGTGGTCCCTGAGGATCAGCGAAGGGTTAATGCAGAGGGCAGGAGGACAGAAGAGTTTGGCCTGAGCTCTGACTGGGGAGGCAAAGAGAGGCTGTAGGCTGGCATCGGTTTAGAATGACCATTTTTAGTTTTGTCTCACATGATTTTTCTAGGGGCAGTAGAACAGATACCCCTTAAGGAAGTCTCTGCTGACTACAGACACATTCTTGCTAATGGGCTCATCCTTAAAAGAGGCCCCGCCAAGTTGGGAAGCAGTTGAAAATCAAAGTATTAAAGGAACTGAATAGGGAGTAATAGCTGGTGCAAGAAGAGCCGGTGGCTCCTGGGGTGAATGCCAATAAGCCACTTGTAAAGTGCTACTTTGACATCCCCCATGCGATTATTGCTTCTCCAAAGGAGGAGCAGGGGAAGGAATGGGAACATGGAAATGGATATGGTATGGTATTGCTTTGCTCGTTGCTCAGGCTGATGGTCAAATGGAGCCAGGGGTTAGCAGCACCAAATATAACCAGGCAGGTTCAGAAGATTCCATGAGACCAGGAGATACAGAGGCACTCGCCCTCTCAGCCAGCTGACCCCACGGCCCAAGGTAACGTCGAAGAGGCCCACCCCCACATCATGTTCACATTTCTTAAATTTCACAAGCACTGTTTTGGAGCACTGGAGGTTAGGCCTCAAGAAATGAGGATGGGCTGGGGCAGAGGGAGCAGGCCTGCTCTGCAGAACCAAAAAACTTGCTTAGAAAAAGACAAATCAGAGATCATGGCTTAGCAAAAGAGGAAGATGGCAATGTAACTCTTTCAGCTGCTGCCTGACTTGGAGCTCCAAGGAGGTGATGGAGGGAGGGAGGGAAGGGTGCTTCTACCACTGAGGGCCCCCAAGCACCCATACCTAGAAGCAAACAGCAGCACCCCCTCAAAGGGGAACCGATACCCCTGATTACTTTGTTCCCCAAAAGTACCATTCTGATGGCGAGAAGCCTCCCTCAGGGGAGCACTCTCACTGCAGTGACAGCTCAGAAATGGGCGTCCAGCTGGTAGCAGGGGAGTGAGTATCCTCTCAGCAGGCCTGAGCTTCAGCCAGGCCACCAAGCATACATATATGATTCAGTGCATGGGACCTGGGTTCTTCCCTTGCCCCTTCACCTTAAGTGGGATAGGGAGAAAAAAAACCTAAACCACAGTGACCCCGAAAAGGAGTCTCCACCTCAGTGGCTCCTGGAACTGGCAGGGTCCAGCTGATTCAGCTCTGACTGGTCCAGAAGTTCAAAGTCATCCCCCTCAGCATCAGTGTCCAGGTCTGAATTGGGGGCCTGGAGGAAGCCTCTTGCTGTTCTCCGGGGAGGCAGGCCAGAAGGGCCTGGCTGGGAGGCCCCTGACAGGGCCAGATGGATCACGCCCTGGGAGACCAGGCTGGCGAGGTTGCTGGTGAGGTTGGACCCTGCAGGCAGGGCACCGAGCAGGAGCTCCGGCAGTACGGCTTCCTCCTGGCTGGCAGGGGGGTTCTGGAGCTCCTCATGCCCTGGTGGGGAACGGTACATCAAGCTAGGCATCCCAATGCTGGTATCGTCCTCATCATCCAGGCCAGCAGGATCCACGTTAATGGAAGGGAAGTCTGGGAGGTCTCTGGCAAAGGATTCTTCTGGATCACTGTGACCATCTAGGTCTGGGAGAATAGAGGGGTGTCTGAGACACAGCAACAGCCTGGCACTCCTGTGCCCTAGCCCCACAAAGTCAGCCCCATGTGACCCGATTTTTCTACCCTGAATTTCTCAGGGTGAAGCAAAACCTGTAGCACTGGTCGGCCTTTCCCCTCCAGTTATACACTGCTCAGATCTCTACTGGCCAAAGAATTCCCTCCCCTTCCTCCCCTATGCCACATAGCAGCCTAGAGCCCAAGGCTACTAAGGGAGGATCTCAAGGAGAGCAGCAGTGCAATCCCAGCTACAGCCGTATCTCACCCCCCACCCAAAGCTGCTCTGCCGCCCGGTCCACACCTCAGAAAACAGGAGAGGAGGGGACAGTCTCCTCTCTGCCCAGAGAAGCTGAGCAGCAACAGTCAGAGCCATTATGAACTCGTGTCCACGGTTCCCCTCACCTTCAGAGCCTTCTGTTAGAGGTGTCTGGCCTCGTGAAAGATTGAATGTGCCGTTGTCTGTACAGGAGACCTCAGCATCTGAGTGCTCAGAGTCTGTGATGGCCAATTCCTTGGCAACAGCAGAATCATCCAGCTTAGGAAGAAAAGACCAACAAGCCTGAAGAGAGGATGCCATTAGGAACAGGTGCAGTTCCCCAGTTATAGCTCTACTAATTCGCTGGCCCTAAAGGCTAGCCTAGGGCCAGCTGTGCAACCAGACAAGACTGGGGACTTTAGTCAATATCTTGATCCCTTTTAGGCTGCCCCCCCCCCCAAGGAAAACACCCTTACTTATCGATCTTGAGCAGGAAGGAAAGCAATCTGGGCAGTCAACCAGCCACTTACTCTTAAGCAAATAACTGATCAAGAGATTACTTTTCACAGGCGGCCAGGAAGACACATTGCCCAACATAAGGTGGGCCGGGCTGTTTAAAAGACAATCACATCAGTTCCAGAAGTTCTGCCATGATGATAGGGTTTGAAAGGAGACATGGAAGAGGGTGTGCTGGTCACCAGGCTCAAACTGAGATCTACGCTCACAGTCCCAATATAACACTAGCTTCTCTCCTCACTGCTCTTAGGAGTAAGGGGAGGGTGGGGCCTTGGAGCCCCCATAATAGGCCTGAAAACCTACTATGGCCTAAATGTGAGGTGCCATACGGTTACAGGAGCTAGAAGAACACTAGCCCCTGGTGTACTTCCCACACCCGAGATACCTGAGGACAGAAGGCAGCAAGCTCTTCTTCACTGTCACTGTGGTTGTCCAAGGCGCGCTCTGGGTGTAGAGCTCTGCGGCGCACTGCACAGAAAGAGCAGAAGGCCGTGACACCTTCGCTTCAGGGAAAAACCCCACCCGCCTCAGACTTCAAAGCATAAAATCAGAACAGAAAGAGAATGAACCCTCTGAATAGGGCCCGAAGCCTACATTACAATGCCTGGAAAAAAAACACAACACAATGCCTGAGGGTGGGCTGCTGAGCCTAAGTGCCAGGACAGGCTGGTAACACAGCAAAGATCTCGCTTCCAGCGCCTCTCCCCCACCAGCCCCTCCACATTTTTGTTCTGGTCAGATGATCAACAACCCGCAGGACAGGCTGGGGGAAGACAGGATGTCAAGGGGAGAGTGGATGCTATCAGAGAGAGGGCAAAGGGAGACGCCCCACTGCGGTTAAACCAGGCTTTGAGGGCTGACACTATTCGGCTGGCTGTGCCGGAGGGAGCTGGGCCTTGACGACCAGCCGCAGGGCTCTCTGACTGCTAGGGCTTTATGACACCCCCAATCTGACCAGCCCACAGAAGGGAGGAGAGAGTTCACACGATTGTCATTCACATGTTGGAGGGTCTTAGGCTGTACCCTTCTGGCTTCTCAGGATCAAAGTATCACCTCTGGAAAGCAGTTTTTAGTAGTGAAAAGAGGCCTGGCTTGGGAGTTGCTATTTACTGATTGTAAAGTTCAATTTCTTTTCTCAAGGTTGTCAAGGTTCAATAAGATATGCATTAATAAAATAAAAATAAAATAAGTACAAACATGCAGAGCGGCCAGCACAGCGCTTGGGCACACGGAAAGTGCTTCATAAAAAACAGCAAACACTAGAGATCTCTATCTTCACTGTCTGACTTTTATTCAACTTAGGAGTGGCCAGAACTGCAAAAGCAAAACTCAGTAAGCCTCCACAGAGTGGCCTGGAATAAGATACCACTTTACCTACCACCCTCCTACACTCCCACCACATCCCACCTCTCCCACTTTCGGGGACCTACCCATTATGTCAGACCTCCAGGCTTTTCCTTCTCTTCCCCAAAGTGCCCAAGTGGAAGGAAGCCTCCCCTTGACACTTACATTGTCTCTCTCTCTGCTTGGACATCATGTAGCCACGGACACTGAAGTCCAGCCGCTGCAGAGCTGGCTTCAGCCGGACATAGGCTCGATCCCACAGTCGGTGGTACACAGCAAGGGGCCACAGCATGACAGTGACAACTGCGAGGAGGAGTGGGAAACAGCCGCAGAGTGGAGAAGGGGCTGGATGAAACAATCCTGACTGTCCCTCTGCTACTGTGTCCTCACCGGACACTTGGTTGGGAATAGCTCTGCTTGATTCTAGTCTCCCGTAACACTTGGGGGGGTCTGGAGGGCAGAGACTTCTGCGGCCGCCTACGTGGCTGTGCACAGTAGAGTGTGGTGCTGAGATACTGAGGACAGAACCAGGTGTGGTCACTTGCATCTGGGTGTCACATGAACAAGGCTGGATGGTAACAATGCTCAGGAACGACACAACATCATGTGAACAGCTGGCCACAGCATTAACGCCTCAGTTTTTCCAGCCCCACGCAAAGTTCATGCCAATAGGAGTAACTAAATTTAAAACATTGTGTTCCAGGAGAAAAAGAAGTGCTCCAGGATAAGCAGAATCTAGTAGAGAAACCCCTAAAAGTTACGTTCTGCTGTTACACAATATACTGACTCTAAATAATTTCCTCTTAAATAGGGACAGACAGTCCTTTAGAGTTGGTAATACAATGTGTGTTAGTGGACCGTCATCAATTTCCTAAGCTGACTTGGTAAGAAAAGGACTTGGATGTGTGGGGAGCCTGTTATAGGCAAGAAGAAAGATATTTTCATGACACCAAACAGTTATGAAAATATAAAAGGGTTATTTCCTGGTGAACCAAAATGTAAAAGTCCTCTTCCTAGACCCAGAGTTAGGTGTGGCTAGAAAACCTAGGAGGAGGGGAAGCTCGGCGGGGTGGGGTGGGGGGGCATACGTGCCATACTTACGTATCAAGTAGGACAGCAGGAGCCCGGGGATGTAGCGGCCCAAGACGGCCAAAAAGGTCAGTATCCCACAGCTTAGCAAGCAGAACTAGAGGATTCAGGAAACAGGATTAAGTTTCTGTGACATGGCAGGAGACTGGGGTGTGGACAGGGGATGAGGTGGAGCCATGACTGAAATGATTCTTCATGACCTGTGAGTGGGCAGGTCAGAATGACAGCTGTGTCTAGCCACGGTGGCATCCCGTGGTGACTCTGTTCGGGATGAAAAGGAGGACGTCCGTTCTATTCACACTCCTTTTCCCTGGCTAACCCAACAGGGCTGCACCTTTCCCACTGGGAAACTGGTTTGCATAGGCTTAGCCAAAAATTCTCTCTGAAAGCAAGTGTTGGTGGTGGGTTTTTTAAGTAAAAAAAAATAAAAGAAAAAGAAAAAAAAACTAAAAAAAATGAAAAAACTCAACGACCTACCACATATTTAACCTGACCCAGAATGCACACGAGCAAGCTCTCCTTCCCGCCGGGCAGGAAGATGCTCAATCTGAGAGGTGGGCACCCAGAGGAGGAGTCCTCAGGCTCTTCCCTTGGTCCCAGTGGCTGGTCAGCAGCCCCTTCCTATCACTTCCCTTTGTCTCCACAATCATCACAGTGTTTCCTTTCTTGAATGAGGCTATGTAGTCAAAGGACTGTTTCAGTTTAGCATGAACTGAACTGAGAAGCCAGAAATGAAAGTGAAAAGGGAAGAGACTTACCTTGCCTGGGTTTTGCTTTTTGAAAAGCACAAGATTCCTTATGAAAATGGTCCCACTAACCCAGACTTCAGCTACGTGGTGGCAGAGCTCGGGCACGCTGAGCAACCGAGGGTGCACAAAGCCCCAGCTATAGGAGAGAGAAGTGGGAGCTGTGAAAGGAGGGTGCTGAGGGATCCCCCCATCTTGCTGTGTAGGCAGCCAATGCTTCTAGGCTTCAACTGGAGCTGGGAGTGGCTAGTCCTGGGTGCTTTAGAGGTGAAGCGGGACTTTTTTCTTGTCTTGCCAGGTTGAAACTTGAATTTAGGGATTAGGAGGGCACACTTGTTCTGACAACTCCACCCTATGAGCAAGCTGCCCAATCCACGTGTATAAACCTGCCACCAGCTCCAAGGCACTTTGTGCTCAGAAACCTCTTCCCTGCACTCGGACCACTGCAATACCCTGTGACTGCAATTCAGGGATACAAGTAAAGCACAGTCTGATGCTGCTGCTGCTGAAGGGGAGGCGATGGTAGATGTGTCTCAGAGAGAAAATAAACACAGCAAAAGCAAAATAAACCACAGCAGAGGGAACGCCTTGGATCAAACACATGGGATGAATGAACTGAGAAACAGAGCAGGAGCTGTAAGACACAAGAGGAATCTTTGGCTTGCTGATGCCAGGAACCAATGTGTTTTCTGACCAGGAACTTTTTAAAAAGCCAGAGGTCACAGAACACATTAGATGACCCAGTATAAAAGCCAGGAGACAAACGAAATAAGCTGCCTCTAAGTTTTTACAGTAGGGCTAAAAAATGCAGCTAACTCCCTGGCATATCAGGTTATGGGGCACAATAATGCTGCTTCTTCAGAAACTTCTCTTGTGAATAGCACAGGACACCAACCATCTCAAAATACTGCTGTCTGAACTTCAGGATTTGTTAAGATGGTTATCTGGAACAGACTAGGTTCTCAGCTCATACTGTGTATCCGTAACATGGGGTTAACAACATGTAACCAGAATATTACAACAAGAGAATCAATCAGAGCAACAAAAAGGGATTTAATTAGTGTTCCATACCTCTCATTGTCTAACGCGTCGGGTCTTGGCACTACAATATTAAAACAAACACCAGCATTAGTCGGTAGGGAAAACTAAACATAAAAATGTTAGGCTGTTGGTCTGACAGCTCGAGTTTTAATAGGTTTGGGGGAAAGAAAATAGTAATAGCCAATAAAAAGGAGACACCATGTTATACTGACAGAGTTAGGGAACTGCAGACACGGGGAGGATGGCTGATGCCTGCTCATTTCTCGGGGGGGGGGGGGCTAGGGGATCCAAATGGAGCATCAGGGCCCCTTCTACTTACTACAACCAAGAGCCAAGGTGCACATGAAAAATGATCCATCCCACCCCTCAAATGTGTCTTGGTTGCTCACACACACCAATGTGCACCAGGTCACTGAGGCATGTTACAGCCACTCCAACCCCAGACATCTGCCTTTTCTCTTTGAAAAGAGACCCACTAACTACAATGAATGATGTCAAGTCTTTTGACATTCACCAACCATAAGACTGGTGACTGAACTACATGATTCCTTAAAGTCTTTACAAAATAGGATGGGAATGTATTCGCTGGTGTAAATATCCTGCCAACACTTCAAAATCAACATCTCAAAAGCAGACATCAATTTTCCCCTGCTCTCGTCCCCCACCCGAACTGCCTCCCCTGCCAGATGCTACTCTCTCTGCTACCTGGAACACCATTCTCCTACTCTCCTAGCTTTGAACTCCCACACTTGGCTTTTATCCCTTACTCTTCTGACCCCCTATTTATCAGTCTTCACGTGTCTTCCTTCTTCCCAGCTCCCAAGTCAGCCCTGGTTTGTTTCCAGGAATACCTCTCTGACTACTTCCCACACAGATACAGCCATAGTTTCCTATCAGGTCTCCCTCCCTCCCCTTTTACTCCTTCCATGGGATCCTGTAAAATGCTACCAAATTAATCTTTAATATCCCTTCAGCACATAGTGCTAATAAAAAAATGTTCACTGACCACCCGCTACTTATAGGATAAAGTCTAAACTTCTAGGCCTAACTTGAAAGCCTTATAAAAGCTAATCCCAATATATTTTCAGATTTATCTCCTAGCAATCCTTTTATTAATGACCTCTTCATTCTGGTGAAAGTGTCTAATTCCCTGCTCTCAGGAGATGCTTTGCAGCTTCTGGTTTCTCAGACTAATCGAACTACTAGTCCCTCCAGAAACACACTTTTCTCTTCACCTGTTCAAATCTCTTGCTTCGTTCAAGGCCTGAGCCAGGGCCAAAATACATGACAAACGTACCGATCCCATACTGCACAGTGACATCTCTGGTCCTGTTCTGTAACAGTCACCTTTTGTTTATGTATGTATAATCTTTGAGAAAAGGAACCGTATCTTAGAGTACTTTATATAAGTCACAATGCTTAGGTTAGTGCTTTGCAAATACACAATTTAAAAGAAATCCCTGAGACGCAAATTGATACTGCCTTGGGAAAGATGCAGTATCCAATGATAATTTTTTTTTAACGTGAGGACTACTTATTCCTCCAGCCAATTATGAGGGCAAGAATATCTCAGGTGGTGGATACAGATTTCCTGAGCTTAATAACAATGGGAAGGGTGGAACGAAGCTCTAAGGAACCACTGATGGAGCCCCAGCCCTTCAAGTGTCTCCTAAAGCAACAATTCAGACATCAAAAGATATTCCTGGTTCTATATACTCCCTCATAAACCCCCAAAACTAAAGGTAAAAATTAAAGGAAAGACCACTTCCAGTTCAGATTCTTCTAAATGCTATCAAACTCACCTTTTATCTCAGGCCATATTTTGTTCTTCCATTGATCTATACATACAACGATCATTGAGCTGAATGCAAGTAGAAACACAAGACGAAGGGATGTCAGCGCAAAGAACCTACAGGAAAGGAAAAACAGAAGATGATTATCCAATTAAACTAATTTCAGAAAGGACCATCTGTATAACTCAGGCTCTAGTAAATAGACTTAAGTCCTAGTTATACACCTTAGGAAAATCACTTGAATTTTCTGAGTATCGGCAATTTTATCTACGGGGCAGAGATAATAATGTGCTTCTGTAAAGGCAGAGGATTGAATCAAATAACCTCTGAAGGCCCTTTCAACCTTCAAGTCTGCAATTCTATTAATTTCAGGGAGAAATTCATTCCTGATAACAACTTATGATGATGAAAGCAAACACCCTTCTACCAAATTAGACCCTAGTGTAGGGCAACAAACTGATAGAGATGAGTTAAAAAGCATATAATTCAATTAGATATCCTTTTACAGACGGAGGAACTCAGCTCCAAAAAAGTAAAATGCTTCGGTCAAGGTCAGTAGAGAGTTAGCACTGAAGCTACATCTTAAAAGCCAGTTCTTCAGAATTAACACCAATATTCCTTCCTTCCTTCCTTCCTTCCTTCCTTCCTTCCTTCCTTCCCTCTTTTCTTTCTTTCTTTTTCTTTCTTTTCTTTCTTTCTTTCTTTCTTTCTTTCTTTCTTTCTTTCTTTCTTTCTCTTTCTTTCTTTCTTTCTTTCTTTCTTTCTTTCTTTCTTTCTTTCTTTCTTTTCCTTTCCTTTCTTTTCCTTTCCTTTCCTTTCTTCCTTTCTTTCTTTCTTTCTTATTGTACTTATTTATTTGACAGAGACAGCGAGAGAGGGAACACAAGCAAGGGGAATATGAGAGGGAGAAGCAGGCTCCCCACAGAGCAGGGAGCCCGATGCGGGGCTCGATCCCAGGACCCTGGGATCATGACCTGAACCAAAGGCAGATGCTTAACGGCTGAGCCATCCAGGCGCCCCAACACCAATATTTCTTAAACATTTCCAAAAAATTGAAGAGGGAACATTTTTTGATTGATTTTATGAGGCCAGCATTACTCTGATACCAAAGCCAGACAAAGACACTACAAGAAAACTAATAGCCCTACATCCCTTATGAAAATAGATGCAAAAATCCTCAGTAAAACACTAGCAAACTGAATTCAGCAACATATTCAAAGGATTAATTTCAGGAATACAAGGGTAGTTCAACATATAAAAACCAATGAATGTAATATGTCACAATAGTAGGATGAAGGAAAAGTTAGTTATTTGAAGGAATCAACCACAAATAGATATTTACAAAAAATCTGGGAAATCTGAATACATACAGAAGCTATTAGTGAATTGCTGTTTATTTTTTAGGTGTGATAATGTTATAGAAAATATGTTGGTAAAGAGTCCCTATTTTTAAAAGATACATACTAAAATATTTATGAACAAAATGATGAGATATCTGGGATTTATGTCAAAATAACATAGTTTGGCAAGGGAAAGGATATGAAAGAAGATGAAACAAGGGGCACCTGGATGGTTCAGTCAGTTAAGCATCTGACTTTGGCTCAAGTCATGGTCTCAGGGTCCTGGGATGGAGCGCTGCATAGGCTCTCTGCTCAGCAGGGAGCCTGCTTCTCCCCACCCCCCTGTCTCTGCCTCTGCTTCTCCCCCTGCTCCTGCTTTCTCTCTCACTGCCAAATAAATCAATAAAATCTTAAAAAAAAAAAAAAGGCAGGGGCGCCTAGTGGCTCAGTCATTAAGCATCGGCCTTCCGCTCGGGGCATGATCCCAGGGTCTTGGGATCAAGCCCCGCATCAACCCCCACATCGGGCTCCCTGCTCCATTGGGAGCCTGCTTCTTCCTCTCCCACTCCCCCTGCTTGTGTTCTCTCTCTCGCTGGCTGTCTCTCTCTCTCTGTCGAATAAAAATAAAAGATTAAAATTTAAAGATTTTATTTATTCGACAGAGAGAGAGAGACAGTCAGCGAGAGAGGGAACACAGGGGGATTGGGAGAGGAAGAAGCAGGCTCTCAGTGGAGGAGCCCGATATGGGGCTCGATCCCAGGACTCTGGGATCACGCCCTGGGCCGAAGGCGGACACTCTAAACAACTGAGCCACCCAGGCGCCCCTAAAAATAAAATCTTAAAAAAAAAAAAACAAAAAAAAACAAGATTGACCATGAGTTGATAAATTCTAATATTTAAAATCTCTCACAGAAAGTGAAAAAAAAACACATTAAAAAAACTAGTCCTTTTTTTTTTTTAAGATTTTATTTATTTGTCAGAGAGAGAGTGAGCTCACAAGCAGGGGGAGCAGCAGGCAGACGGAAAAGCAGGCTCCCTGCTGAACAAGGAGCCCCATGTTGGGACTTGACCCCAAGACCCTGGAATCATGATCTGAGCTGAAGGCAGACATTTAACCAACCAAGCCAGCCAGGCGTCCCTAAAAGAACTAGTTCTATGAGTCTGTGTACTACACCAGCCTACGGCCTCTAAAGCAGTGCTTGTCAGTATCTGTAGTCAGTGCAGGACCACAAGCTGACTCTACCAGTCTGTGAGGAAGTCAGTATAAAAATTCGGGTAAACATTTAGAAACTTTTTATAGCAATCTGACCATTTTGAATCTAAGAACACATTTGGGTATTTTCTGTCCCTTTTTATTTATTTTTATTTTTTATTTTTTAAAGATTTTATTTATTTATTCGACAGAGAGAGAGAGAGACAGCCAGAGAGAGAGGGAACACAAGCAGGGGGAGTGGGAGAGGAAGAAGCAGGCTCATAGCGGAAGAGCCTGATATGGGGCTTGATCCCGCAACGCCGGGATCACGCCCTGAGCCGAAGGCAGACGCTTAACCGCTGTGCCACCCAGGCGCCCCTTTCTGTCCCTTTTTAAACTTAATTTTTCTAGTAACTCATTTACATTGTATTTTACAAAAGTACTAATTTGCAACAGATGGGGGAAAACACCCTCACCACAGACGGTTCAGCAGGGCAGTAAGGCACCGTTTTTAAAGTCAGACTGGCTTGAGCCTGATTCTCTGAACACCCACTCTTAGTCACGTGACCTTGAATAAATTAGCTTAACCTCTTTAAAACCTGTTTCTTCATCTGTATGTAATGGTAGCAGTAAAAAAACTTGCAGATTGTTTTGTAGGTATTAGACACAACATACTTAATTGCCTATAAAAAGATCATACTTCATCTTGCTAAAAAGACAAGAAAAAAATACAAGCCTAACAGTTCTATTCAATTTTACAACGTAGAAGTGTTATTAGCTATTATCACAGCAATTGATTAAATAAGAGTAAGGATGACCAAGGTTTGGTTACAAATGATCTCTTCTCTTCTCAACACACGACCTAATGGCCTGAGATAACAGAACAATGCTAGAGTATGATCCTTATGAAGAAAAAAAAGCCTTATCTGTGCGTATATATGAATACATCTACATATGCAGGGATTGGCAGAAGAACTTTAATTTTTGTTTCTAGACATTTTTGTACTTGTTTTCAATAAACATGAATCCATGTTATGTAATTTTTAAAACTACACAAAGAATGAAGGATGGAAAGAAACAAGAACTGAAAAATCTAGTCACCAATGATAACCCTATTCCAATTTTCCACCCCACCACTTAAAGGACACTGTAATTATACTTGAGATTAAAGAATGAAAGTAGCTTTACAAAAATAAGCCTCCAGAGCTGCCCCAGGTCATTAATCTTTTCTCCAAGGCCAGTTCATCATCCTAACAAACAAGCAAATTTAACAAGGCCAAGGATAAGGGCCCTAGAGCTTCCTGATCCCTAGTGCTGCTGCTTCTCTGTCCCAGCAGCAGGAGGGGGAGGCACGACCACTGTTTCCTCCAGAGTTCTTGAAAAGGCTCCCTGGGGAGGCAATCCAGACTGTCTGCAATCTCCACTTCCCAGATCATAATTACAAACACAAATATAAACTGGGGTAGGGAAAGGATATTAAGCTCTCCTAAGAAAGACTGATTTTCCAAAAATAATGGCAGTAAAAATGCTGTTTCTCTAAGACTTGAACTATTTTATATTTTAGTAGCCTGTTATAGTCCCCACCTATGCTTCAACTCAATCCAACAAATACTTACTGAGTGTCCATTTTATGTGGAGGCCTGAGGTAAGCAGCCCAGTTACAGAAAAGAGTAAGACATGGACCTTTCTCTCAAGTAGTATTTATGTGTCTATCTGTGTTTGCAATGTAACATGCCAAGGTAGTGATAACAAAGAAGAGGACATCTAAGCTGGAATTTAAAAGATAAATGGTAAGAATGGGGAGCCTGGCTGGCTCAGTCAGTAGAGCACGCGAATCTTGATCTCGGGTTGTGGGTTTGGGCCCCACGCTGGGTGCAGAGATAACTGAAAAAATAAAATTAAAAAAAAAAAATGGTAAGAAAACAGGACAAAAGGGTGTGGGGAAGAAGAGAGGACACTCAGGGAGAACAGCCAGCTGGTGTAACATATTTAAAGAACGACAAGCAGTTTTGATAGAACTGAAACACACGGAACACAAGGAGGGGATGAATTTGGGGACAGAGGCAGAAGTCAGATCATGAAGGGCCTTTTATGACAAGCATATTAGATTTTACCCTGCAGATAAAGGTGATACAGTAAAAAGTTTTACAAAGGCTGTATTTTTTTGGGTCATGAAGGCTGAATCTTCTTGAACAAGATTAATCTTCATCCATAAATTAATTTTAGGAACAGATTTATCTTTTTTCTTGAGTAAGCCAATGTAGGAACCTCAGAAGTTTTTCTGTGTGGTATAAAATAACATTTCATGGGAAAATAGCTTCTTCCATTTGGTAAAAAGTTAATTAATGGAAAGATCACCTCAATACACTGCAGTTGACCCCTCCAAGGTAACCAGAAAATTAGCATCAACGTTCTCTTAGAGGTCTGACCGTCAAACATAAAATATGGGTAAGCGTGTGCTTCTTTCCTTCCAGGCCTCAATGCTAAAACCCTAAACAAAAGGAATATCAATCTCAGATTAGTGTGTTTTGAAAAAAGTTCAGAAGAGTAAGACATGGACCATGTGAAAAGAAGTCACATCAATGCTTATCATTTTACAGACGTGACCTGGAAGCCTACCTATAAGAAAACTCTGCAACTATGCGCAAACACAAGACATAACTGGGGGCGCCTGGGTGGCTCAGACGGTTAAGTGTCTGCCTTCAGCTCAGGTCATGATCCCAGGGTCCTCGAATCAAGTCCCACATTGGGCTCCCTGCTCAGTGGGGCATCTGCTTCTCCCTCCCTCCCTCCCTCCCATGCTCTCTCTCTCGAAAATAAACAAATAAACAAAATCTTAAAAAAAAAAAAAGACAAGACATAACTGAAGATAAAGTATTTCTAAGATTGGTACAGGTAAAGGATGGATGAAAAATGAGGAGGACTCTCCTGGACTGGTGTAGTCCTGCAATGCCTATTCATCCAGGCCAAAAAATTCACATGCAGATATAACAGTGTGTGAGTTTGATAAGACAACATGCGAAACATTTTTCAGCAACTAAATTCAGCATGAAAATTCCCCAACTTAACAAAACAACTGCAAATGCAATCAATTCTGAATAATTACATATGAATTGTTCAATTTGGGGATTGCCCACAGCCTATTACTCCTTTTACCCACTGTGGGCTCCCAATCTATTCTTTCTTAATGATGCATTTTTTTTTCTTGTTCGTAAAAGCAACCACGTTTATTGGAGAAAGTTTAGAAAATGTAAGCGATAATTACAGATGAAATTAAAAATGAGGGGCGCCTGGGTGGCACAGTGGTTAAGCGTCTGCCTTCGGCTCAGGGTGTGATCCCGGCGTTCCGGGATCGAGCCCCACATCAGGCTCCTCCGCTGGAAGCCTGCTTCTTCCTCTACCACTCCCCCTGCTTGTGTTCCCTCTCTTGCTGGCTGTCTCTCTCTCTGTCGAATAAATAAATAAAATCTTAAAAAAAAAAAAAGAAATTAAAAATGAAATTAGTACACCATCTATGAAAGTCTTACCAAAAAAAAATGTCTTGAACCTGAATCTCATCAAACCTCTAGATCCCACTACCAACTTACAGGAAATACAGAGCACAAGGGGAATACGCACAGAGATGCAATCAGCAAAATCCAGTCTGTGGAACACTTTATATGTCAAACTGGTTTCTTCAACCAACAAATGACAGAGGAAAGAAGACTGAAGGGGAACCAACAGAGTAAAAGAGATGTAAAAAAACAGAATCATCAGTCACAATATATGGACTTCATTTGGATCCTAACCCAAACAAACTGTTCTGTTTTCTATTTCACTTCTTTTTTTTGGGGGGGGGGGGAGGGCAGAGAAAGAGAGAGAGAGAGGGAGAGAGAGAGAGAATCCCAAGCAGGCTCAACACAGCACAGAGCCCAACTCGGGCTCCATCCCATGACTCTGAGATCTTGATCTGAGCTGAAATTGAGTCAGGAGCTTAACTTGACTGAGCCACTCAGGTGCCCCCCAAACTATTTAAAAAAATAATAATAATAATATCTAAATCTTTCTTTTTAAAGTAAGCTCTACACCCAATGTGGGGCCTGAACTCACCAACCTGAGATCAAAAGTCATATGCTCTACCAATTGAGCCAGCCAAGTGCCCCAAAACACAAATAATATTTATGAAAAAATTGGAAATTTGAACACTGACTAGAATCATTAATTTTTTACATGTCATAATGGCACTGGTATTTTTTTGAAGTCTTTACTTTTCAGAGATTCACATTCTAAAATACTTACAGATTACATCATAAGACACCTGGGATTTGCCTCAAAACAATAAAGGAAGAGGTAAAAAAAGAACTGAGGTACAGAAGACACAAAATTGGCCACGAATTGAAGAATTTTATTTTTTATTTTTTTAGATTTTATTTATTTGACAGAGAGAGACACAGCAAGAGAGGGAACACAAGCAGGGGGAGAGGGACAAGCAGGCTTCCCACTGAGCAGGGAGTCCGATGTGATGTGGGGGCTCGATCCCAGGACCCCAGGATCACAACCAGAGCCGAAGGCAGATGCTTAACGACTGAGCCACCCAGGTGCCCTGAACTGAAGAATTGTAAAGCTGGGTACATGGTGGTACATATTATTATTCTGTCTACTTATGTACTTATGTACGTTTTAAATTTTCCCTAAGAAAACATTTTTTAAAATGGCCCTTTGGGGCAGCGGGTGGCTCGGTTGGTTGAGCAACCAACTCTTGGTTTCAGCTCAGGTCATGATCTCAGGGTGGTGGGATCAAGCCCCGCGAGTGGGGCTCTGTACTCAGGATGGAGTCTGCCTGAGATTCTCTCTTCCTTTCCCTTTGCCCCTCCCCCTGCTCTCTCAAATAATCTTAAAAAAAAATTAAAAAAAATTTTTTTAAATAAAAATGGCCCCTTATCTACATACATGCCCCCAAATGTGAGGAGATGTTATTCTCTTCATTTAAAAAAAATTCATATATAAACACTCCATGGATATATATGCCATATCTGGTTTAAAAACCTCTTTCTTCATTTAACAATACATAGGTATATTTTCCTATATCACCAGAAAAACATGAAAAACTTCTGAAATTATATCATACATATATACAATTAGTCTGTTAAATCTTTCCCTAACTGAACTAATATGTCTCTAATTTTTGATATAAAAAAGCTGAACTATGTATCACTGAGCATGTATCTCTGTCCTCATGATTAACGACTTTAAGTGGAATTACTGGGTCAAAAGGCATTGACTTTTTGTTACTGAGATACAGTATGCATACCATAAAACTCACCCTTTTAAACTAATTCAGTGTTTGTTAATATATTCACAGAGTTGTGCAACTATCACCATTATCTTAGAACATTTTCATTATCCCAAAAGGAAACCCATACCCGTTAGGAATCATTCTCCATTTCCCCCCAGTCCCTGAAAAGATACTTTTTTTTAAGGGGGGGGGCAGAGAGGGAGAATTCCAAGCAGGCTCCACACCCAGCACGGATCCCAACATGGGGCTGGATCATATGGCCCTGAGATTATGATCAGAACCGAAATCAAGAGTGGTGGCTTAACTGACTGAGCCACTCAGGTGCCCCAAGATACTAACTTTTTAAGTGTCTTAATACATGTTGCCTAATTAACTTTCCAGAAAGATTGTGCAGCTTATGTTGCTAACAACCATATGCCAGTTTTTACATATTTTCCCCAGTATTAAATACTACCATTTTAAAAAACCTAATAGGGGCACCTGGGTGGCTCAGTCAGTTAAGCATCTCCCTTTGGCTCAAGTCATGATCTCAGGGTCCTTTGGCTCAAGTCATGATCTCGGGCTCCCTGCTCAGTGGGGAGCCTGCTTCTCCCTTTCCCACTCCCCCTGCTTGTGCTTCCTCTCCCTCCATGACAATAAATAAATCTTTAAAAAAATTTTTTTCGGGGCGCCTGGGTGGCTCAGCTGTTAAGTGTCTACCTTCAGCTCAGGTCATGATCCCAGGATCCTGGGATCGAGCCCCGCATCAGGCTCCCTGCTCCGCGGGGAGCCTGCTTCTCCCTCTCACATTCCCCTTGCTTGTGTTCCCTCTCTCACCGTCTCTCTCTGTCAAATAAATAAATAAAATCTTTAAAAAAAAAATAAAAATAAAAAGACCTAATAAGCAGAAATTAGTAACTCATTTCATTTACATTCAAAATTTTTACTACTAATGAGAGTGAAATGTTATCTATCCATCAATTCATTATTTTCTGCTTTTTCCCCCTGTCCTTTTGTAAACTTTCCATCCCCTTAATTAGGGGTTAAAATCCAATTATCCATCTAAATAAAATATTCCTTGAAAAACCCGATTTCCAGAAAAATCACGAGAAAGTCCAAAACTACACAATTTTGAGGTTAACTATACCATGGATCCTCTTTACTAGTAAAGGTAAATTAGAGTTTACTATTATAAAGTTTATGCTATAATCATAAGCAAAATAAAGAGCACATGTCTATCTTCAATCAAAGAAGATACTATTTCTGGGTTCCTTTGTTATTACAGAGTAAGCCTGTCTCGCTGGCACTTCAGAACAAAGCCTCCCATCCTATAGGGACAAAAAGCCCATTATTGTGCAGCACTTGTGGCCGTCTGGTTAATGAGCCAGTCACTGGTAAATGAGAATGAAAAAAATTAACCCAACCCACATAATGTAGTGATCGTTGTTGCTTACACAAAACCAGAAACGAAACCAGCTAGCTGCTAAACACCTACCTTATGTTAATGGACAGAAAGCACCCAACCTTACAATTAGGATAGATAAAAACTGATGGCAAAAGGGAGGCAAAAAAAAAAAAAAAAAAGTAAGCCAAGGCATCCTTGGGAGTCTCCCTGGGTACCAAAAGCAGCAAGACTAGCATTAGAAACGTGCTCAATACACTGCAACTGCAAGTGGATGTGCAAATTTTTCTCACAGAATATCTCTACTTAAATGGGCCCTGCCTTCCATTTCCTGTTCCTATTGTTTTTCTCTCATATTCCAACCTTTTAAATCAGAACTCCTGTACCTTTAATCACTTCTCAGTCATTTTTTTATTTGGGGGGTCTTGGGGGAAGAGGGAACATCTGTATTTTTTTAACCGTGGAAACAATAGATTCCATAATATCCTCTAGAATATAGGATGGTTAATTCTGACAAGTGACTGTCAAAGCAGGTCTCAACAGGGATTCAGCTTGTGATTGCTCTAAAGCAATATCCCTAATTTAAGGACTGTCTAAAATCCTAGAATGTTAAAAACTGGAAAGGAGCTCCAGAGTCATCTAGCCCTCCTTGAATCATGTGCTGCTCTTCACAGAAGGGCGAGGGCTTAGGATGCACACACATCTCCAGGGCTCCTTGGTGCTCCCCTGATCTGCTAGGTCGGAGTTAAACCAGCAGGTAACTCCAACCTGTTCTTTTCTGAACCTGTGAGGATACACTCTCCCTGACTCAGATATTGTTCCCCCAAAGCACTCATTTCCAGGTGGGGTTGAGGCTAATGAGAACACTAGCTACTGGAAAGGAAGGGCTGACATTTCTGTTATTATCCTAGAGATAATAACATATCAGTGACCAGAAGCAATACAGACTGGGCGATTTCTGACATAATAGCTATAATTGCTCTGGAAACTGAAGAAGAAGAAAAAAGAACAAAAGCCCTGAAATACTATAGAGCAAGACTATACATGTCTCTCTTCTGCGTTGTTGTTTTTGTTTATTAAGATGTAAGAGGGCATACTCACAGGCACAGAAAAACCTTGACTGAGAGAATACGTATCACTGAAAGTTAAGAACTACCTACCTGAACTCTGGTGATTTTTTTGTACTCCTATTCAATCCTCTAATACCTCAAAATGTATAAAACATCTCAGTTAATGATGTATTATTATTCAAAACAAGTAAGGAAAAAATTGTTCAGATTTAATTTCTCTCTGACCTGAGCCAATGATCCTCATACATTTTCTAAACATTTATAAAGTCCGAGAACTAAACAGATACTCTTCGACATTCCTAACCGAAATGTCAACACACATATAATACGATGCTACCAGAATGTTGTCTAGTCTTCATTTTGAACCTCAACCTGCCTCCCGAGGAAGCTCATTTCCTCAAACAACAACCCTGTGCACTGCCATACCAAACTACCTTAGCTGTCCCTCTGCAGCCTTCCCGGGTATGAGTCCTCTCTCCAGACAGTGCAAGAGTCTCAAGAGCCAGCCCTGCATTTTGCTGTAGCTCTTCACCTTCAGAAGGCTGGGAATGTAACAAGTAACCACGTTCTGGATACACACAGTAGGCAAGTACCAGGAAATGCCAGAGATGAAGACCAATCACAAGGCTTTCAGAGACCAAGAGTAAGAAAAGGGGAGCTGAGTGAGATTCTAAGCATAGCATATTAGGAAACTTCAGCACACCCTGTTGAGGGCCAGCAAATTCAAGCTAAGTGCAACATTTAAAGATGTGCCTCCGTAGGCGCAGCTCATGTTCAGACCTCAAATCCACACTCTTCTTCAGAAGTGTCTCAGGCAAGAGGCATTATGACAAGTCCCCTCAGAAACACCACCATACATGCTACTGATTCATTTCTATTAACGCACCCTTGGTTTCATTATTCATTTAAATCCTGATGAAGTTTTTCTATAACAGCCAATCGCACTTTGATCCCGACTGGTTTACGGAGGACCAGTTTTCTCCCTAGAAGTACAATCTCAATGTAGGTAAAAAAACGAAGTTTTGCCTGGATGGTCTGGGGTTAGGAAGGGAAAGGAAGAGAGCATCATTTCGGAAAACGCTCCTGACTGAGGGGCGACAGTTAAAGGTCTCCGACAGAGAGGAACAAGACAGGAAGCAGGTACCTGAGGATCCAAGAAGCACTACCAAGAAGGAATGAAGAACGCTGTAGGAAAACTTTATCCCCAAGTTTGCTAAAGTCGGTGGAAGCGACTAATGCCAGAGCCTGCTGCGACACCTTTACCCTGAGTCTTCTCCAAACCGGGAAGAGTAATAGCTGACCGTGTGTCTTCCTGTCAGTGAATGTGAAATTGCTTCGCTCCAGTTCACTGAAAATCTTTCAGACAAAAGACTGGTTTTAAAACCAAGAACTTTCGGAGAAAAAGTATTTTTAGCAAAAACAAATTTTCTTTGGAAATACATATTTTGTTCCATTTCAGATTTATTCAGAATAAGGTTGATTTCATTCAGCTGTAGAACCCCCTCTATACTCATTCAGTTCCCTTGGAATCTGGTGGATAATCCTTTCCTAGTTATGAATAATCCCGAAGCATGCTCGGCAGATCGTAGGAAGACCTATGTCCACCTTAGGTCATGCCAACTGAGAAGCAGCAGTTCCATTTTCACAAAGCATGACACACAGCCTCTTAAAGCATATTTATAGTCTCATTTTTCCAGCTGAGGAAGACACACACGCTTTTAGGCATCCTCAATTTCCCTGCCTATAAACCGTGCCTAAGGTTGGATCTCTAATTCCTTGGAACAGGGAGGAGCTGCAATCGTAAACGGCTTTGAAACGGGTGAAATCTCACTATCACTATTTCATAACTGTTCTTCAAAAGCTTATAATTTTCTTTCAAGTTGCAGCTCTGGAGGCTCTCATCGACGCTCAGACTTCCCAAACTTCCTTGAGCAGTAGAAAGGATACCTCACGTGCTAACCGCAGATCACCCAAGCTTGTTTTCTTATCCCACCTACGGATACCTTTGCACATCTCAAGCCTCACACATCTACCCCAGTAACAACTGCTAACATCAGAGCTCGGGGGATGGTCTTCAAACTACATTTGAGCAAACAAGACACGGGAAGTTGATGGCCTTAAGTGACACAGCTTTCGCTAACCAAAATGAGGCGCCCTCGCTCACTGCGAGCGGCTCAAGATGTTACCAGAAGCTCCCGCCATCTGTACGGGTTGAGGCTGCAGGAGCAGGTAAAGCGAGGACGATAACTGGAAGGCCTAGGGGAGAACTGCGGTGCCAAAGCCTGCAGGCGGGATGGAGTGGAAGGAGGTGAGGCAAAATTAGGCAGGTACTGAAGGAGCCAATGCAGCGAAGAGAACAGGGGAGGCGAGAGGTAGAGCCCTAGAAAAACCTGACGAATTCGCGCCTGGGGAGGTTTCTGAGGGTCCAGTTCTCTCACCAGAAAGCCGCGTTCAGCCCCAGGCACCACAGGGCGCTCCTGGCTGGCCGCTCCCACACCAGGGCTGCCTGCACCCGGCTCAGCAGAGGCTCGTAAGGCCCCAGCACCTCCACCAGGGCTCGCTGCGCCGCCTCAACCTGCTGGTCTCGCTCCCAGGAGCCTGACATAGCGCGGCGGCCCCTGAAACTCGGCCCTGAAGATGGGCCTGGGGCCGCGGCCGCCCCCTCTGCCTCCGCCATCTCCCCCCCGGCAGCCACAACATCCGGGGCCGCGGCCCGACGGTCACAATAAACACCAACTGCGCAGATGCGCGAATCGGCGGGGGAGGCCGCGTCCATCCACAGTGCGCCTGCGCGCAGGCCCCAGCTTGCGTCTCTCCTGAGGAGGAAACACTACGCCAAAGTACGTCCCCCGCGCCCAGGCGCAGAGCCCGACCCGGAGCTGCGCACGCGCAGTCTGCTTGACTGAAGCCAAAGGAATAAGGACCCGCCATCGCCAGAACTCAGTTCTCATTGGAGCGGAGAAAGTTCGTGGGAGGAGCAGGTTGTTTGGCGCCTGCGTCGTGTGGCTAGCGGCTAGCGAGCCGTGGCTTGGCTGGCGGGAGCGGCTGCAACGCCGGTACCTGAGGAGCGATGCCGAGGGAAATCATCACCCTACAGTTGGGCCAGTGCGGCAATCAGAGTGAGCGAACCTCCGGCCCCTCCACTAGTCAGGTTCCTTAGATTCTGTGGGATCTCGCTGTGTGATCCTGGACTCCATCTGCCCTTCCCAGAATCGTAGTTTTCCGAAGGCGGGACATGCCTGACCCAGTGTCCAGTTGCCCAGCCTTGAGGGGCCCTCCCCTCCCAGTCGCTGGCATACGGCCCTTTCCTCTGACATGGGAGACTCCCGAGGCTTGACTTCCTATATTCGGACCTAGTCCCACAGCTCCTAATTGGAATCTGCCCAGACCCAGATATCCTCTTTCTCCCCCGTCCGTCCCCCCTCCCCCAGTTGGGTTCGAGTTCTGGAAACAGCTGTGCGCCGAGCATGGTATCAGCCCCGAGGGCATCGTGGAGGAGTTCGCCACCGAGGGCACTGACCGCAAGGACGTCTTTTTCTACCAGGTGCCCCCAGCGACTTGGCCAGGCGGGCTGAGGGAAGGGCAGGGGCCTGCTACCGGGAAACCTGCTGGGCAGAGGAGCCAGGGCGGCTGGCTTGAGGACGGAGGGCAGGCAGGAGCCAGAGTTGGGAGGATGGAGGACTGGGCCTTAGCTGATTGGGCCCCTCTGCTGGACTCCCCTTGACAGGCCGACGATGAGCACTACATCCCCAGGGCGGTGCTGCTGGACCTGGAGCCGCGGGTGATCCACTCCATCCTCAACTCCCCCTATGCCAAGCTCTACAACCCAGAGAACATCTACCTGTCGGAGCATGGAGGAGGAGCTGGCAACAACTGGGCCAGTGGATTCTCGCAGGTCGTTTGCTATTCCCTGGCAGGACCCACAACTCCCTCCTGGTGTGAGGACAGGTGGTATGACTTGCCAGAGGGAGAAGAAACCAGATCAAGGATGTATGAGTAGTGCAGAGAGAGAGATGGCTGAGGAGAGTTCTTTTCTCTAAGTCAACTACGTAATATGGTTAAGACTGCACTTGCTAGTGCTGTGTGCCAGGCTGTACTAAGTGCGTTACATGTAACTTATTTAAAGGTCCCCAACAGCCGTAGAGGCAGGTATCATAGGTTCACGGACTCTTAACTGCTTTTCCAGATTCCAAAAAGCTCTGAAACCAGAAGATGCTTTATAACTTATGTAGTAGCAAAACCGAATCTTGGGTGCCTGGCTGGCTCATTCAGTAGAGGAAGGGACTCTTGATCTCCGGGTTGTGAGTTCGAGCCCCATGTTGGGTGTAGAGATTATTTAAAAATAAAATCTTTAAAAAAACAAAACAAGTCTCAGTGGAGACTGGCTATTTTATAGTTTCTGTCCAACTTGTCGTTACTCATATGTTTCATTGCACAAATATTAATACGTTTGATTAACATACATCAGACACCCAGCTGGCGTTTTACTTAACATACATCATATGTACCATAGTACCTTACTAGAACAGGAAATATTTGAATCCCAAAACATACCTGACCTCAAGAATTTTAAATAAGGGACTGAGGAGTTGTATTATTACCTTCATTATACAGATGAGGAAACTGAGTAATCTGCCCAGAGTCACTTGGTTAAATAAAACTAGAGCTAGGGGCGCCTGGGTAGCGCAGTCGTTGAGCGTCTGCCTTCGGCTCGGGGCGTGATCCCGGCGTTCTGGGATCGAGCCCCACGTCGGGCTCCTCTGCTGGGAGCCTGTTTCTTCCTCTCCCACTCCCCCTGCTTGTGTTCCCTCTCTCGCTGGCTGTCTGTCTCTGTCAAATAAATAAAAAAAATCTTTAAAAAAAAAAAAAAAAAACTAGAGCTAATACATGACCCCAGGTAGTGTGGATGTAGTGTCTGCTCATAATGTCTGCTTTACTGCCTCTCAGTGCAAATAAAAAGCAGGGCCACTGTGCGCCAAAAAAGGCCTTTTATGTTCTATAAGGAGAATTCAGGGTGGCTGTTCTGAGGTCAGAGTCCTTGTCCCATGGTCCTGTTCCACTCTGACACTCCCTGTGTCTGTACAGGGAGAGAAGATCCATGAGGACATTTTCGACATCATAGACCGGGAGGCAGACGGCAGTGACAGTCTAGAGGTGAGTGTCTTAGGAATGCTGATGGGAGCTCTCATAGGGAAGGCTTGACAACACCCTTTAGAAGCCACCTGTTAGATATAAAACCTACCCATGTGCCCTTTGCACACTGGACAAGCCACTGGGCTTTGCTGGACACAAGGCAGAGTCTCCTGAGCTGTATTGTGTGGAGGACGGAAGTGGAGGAGGGGGCTCGGGAAAATAGGAGTCCAAGAAGTTGTACGTTGGGTCCAGTTTGCAATGCAATACCTAGGCACTGACTGCCCCTTCCCCATGCAGGGCTTTGTGCTATGTCACTCCATCGCTGGGGGGACAGGCTCTGGCCTGGGCTCCTACCTCTTAGAACGGCTGAATGACAGGTAAGTGTGTGTTTCATGGGGCTGGAGGACTTAGTTTCCCAAGTAACTGGGAGGCCTTCCAGATACGCCTTCTTATTTGCTAGAACAGTGAAAGAGCCCTTCTATTTGCTCCTGTAGTTAGGAAAGGGAAGTTACAATAGCCAAGAACCTGATCACATTCTGGGCGGTTGGATCTGGAGCCTAGCATCTAGGCCCTAGATGAAGAGATGAAGGTTCAAGGAGTAGGACTGGTTTAGAGTTAGAACCCTAGGTCCTAAGATGTGTCTCCGCCATTCCTCCTCTGGGGTTGCAGACTTCCAAAAGTCAAATCTCCCTTCTCTACTGATTCTGTGTCCCACCCCAATTTCCCCATCTAGATTCAGCTGCTCTCTGACTGTCACGAGCCCCATGTTTGCCAAGCCTCCAGTCTCTTACCCTGACCCTCTTCTCTTAACCCCGTCAGGTACCCCAAGAAGCTGGTGCAGACGTACTCAGTGTTTCCCAACCAGGACGAGATGAGCGATGTGGTGGTCCAGCCCTACAACTCACTGCTCACACTCAAGAGGCTGACCCAGAACGCAGACTGTGTGGTGTGTCCTGGGTTCTGCCATTCTCCACTCGCAGCACCCCTGTCTTCTTTCATCATTTTCCTGCACTTAAAAAGTCCATTTTGAGCCCTTCTGTTCCTCAGTCCTCTGCCAGTGCCTTTTGGATGGGTCTTTTTGGTCATGAAGCACCAAGGAAATTATGCTTCAGAACCCAGGGTCAGGCAGAGCTCCTGTTCTTTTTGTCCCCATAAATTTGTCACCTTCTTCTGTCCCCCCCAGGTGGTGCTGGACAACACAGCCCTGAACCGGATTGCCACAGACCGCCTGCACATCCAGAACCCGTCCTTCTCCCAGATCAACCAGCTGGTGAGCCCCCACTCCTGGACTCTCTGGGCTGGAAACCCCACCCCTCCCTGGGGCCAAGGCCCATGACACGGTGCTCCTGTCCCCAGGTGTCCACCATCATGTCAGCCAGCACCACCACCCTGCGCTATCCCGGCTACATGAACAACGACCTCATCGGCCTCATCGCCTCGCTCATTCCCACCCCTCGACTCCACTTCCTTATGACGGGCTACACCCCGCTCACCACAGATCAGTCGGTAGGAGCAGCCCCAGCAGGCCCTGCCCTAGCCTTTCTCTCCTCCTGCTGCCCCAGGAGCTGCCCTTTGCGGCCCCCAGAGGCTCTGTGCTCAGGGACTGACACAGACTGTGCGACTCCGCGCCGCCCTGGTCTCCTCTCTCCTCTGCCTCTGGCTCCCCGCAGGGCCTTGGCTCTGGGGGCCTGCTGACACTCCTGCACAGGGGTAGGACCTTGCTGAGCGGAGGAGGGCCGAGGTTCCTGGTCCCACAGCAGAGGCTCAGTGTAGACCTGAATCTCGAGACACCGCCCCAAGAGACCACACTGGCCCGAGTTCAGAGTCTGATAGGGCTCAGGCATCAGACTGTGCCCTGAGTGCCAGCCTGGGCCCTGTGGCCCGCTGTCCCCTCAGGTGGCCAGCGTGAGGAAGACCACGGTCCTGGACGTCATGAGGCGGCTGCTGCAGCCCAAGAACGTGATGGTGTCCACAGGCCGGGACCGCCAGACCAACCACTGCTACATCGCCATCCTCAACATCATCCAGGGGGAGGTGGACCCCACCCAGGTAGGTGAGGCCCCTTCGTGCCACCCCCGGAACCCACAGGGGTAGAGGAGAGGCTACCACCACCACTGTTGGGTGCACCCCTCCCCCCAGGTCCACAAGAGTCTGCAGAGGATCCGTGAACGGAAGCTGGCCAACTTCATCCCCTGGGGCCCTGCCAGCATCCAGGTGGCCCTGTCGAGGAAGTCTCCCTACCTGCCTTCAGCGCACAGGGTCAGTGGGCTCATGATGGCCAACCACACCAGCATCTCCTCGGTGAGGCTCACTGTTTGCACCTGTCCTCCCATACTTCCTTCCCTGGTTGGGCCTCACCTCTCCGCATCCCTGCTGCCCCTGCTTCTGAATCTCCTAATGTGTGGAATGCGCACACTTGGTTCCCCTGTTCTCTGGGCCATACTGCTGCTCCGAGTTCTTTGTGACCCCTGCTTTCTGCACACACCAAGCTCTTCGAGCGGACCTGTCGCCAGTACGACAAGCTGCGGAAGCGGGAGGCCTTCCTGGAGCAGTTCCGCAAGGAGGACATCTTCAAGGAGAACTTCGATGAGCTGGACACGTCCAGGGAGGTTGTGCAGCAGCTCATCGACGAGTACCACGCAGCCACGCGGCCAGACTACATCTCCTGGGGCGCCCAGGAGCAGTGAGGACCCCAGGACGGGGACCTCATCTGCCTTACCGGTTGGCCCAGGCCCTGCCTGACTGACCACCCCCTCAGAGAACCGGTCAGGGACCTCACATATCTCTTCCTCATAAATACACACATGTACATGTACTCTGTATTGGCCTGGGGGTAGGCTTATGTCTCCTCTTATGAGACTATTTATGTTTAATAAAGCACTGGACATAATAAATTAAGTCACTGGTCTCTTAAAGCTTGTAGATGTGGGGAAGGGGGATGCCTGTTCTTTCTCCATCACAATGAAAGGGTCTTCCCCGACTTCCAGCCTCTTCAACTCTGAGCAAATGCCTCCCCTAGCTTTTCCTCCTCCTTCCTCATTTTGGAAAACATGGGTTGGGTCCACTCATGTGAGACATGTCTTTCCAGGGTAAAAAGGCTAACAGATATTACCTTACTCTCTCCTGACATTCTGGGTCCCAGGTCCCCGCCCCCCCCCCCAGTCAGGTGACCATTCCACCAGTTTCATGTTCCCACATCAGAGTGTCCTGTTAATCATCACAGCAGCAGGCCTGCAGCCACCACCCCCACCACCAGGCCCTGGGCAAGCAATCGAGTTCGTCCAAGTGCCTTCAATCTTGTAAGCAGGGTATGTCAGCCAGTTCGAGAAAGCCACTGGTCAGGCAGCTGGAGTCCAGGACAACCAGCTCAGGAGACCAAATCCAAAGCCTAGACTATAAGCAGGCCCTAAAGTGGGTCCATAGCTAAGGCTCCATAATTCTGTGTACAGGTGATCTCCAGTTTAAAGGGCCAGTGCTCTCCACTTCGGTGGGAAGATTTCAAGGAAGTAGTAAATATGTAGTGACCTAAATTTTCAGGATCACAAGGGCAAACAAAGTAGGTTGTCCCTAGATCATGGTGGATTGTCAGGGCCCCTCTTAGGCCCTTATGCACCCTAAAGGTGAGGTTTGGGTGACAATAGCAAACATGTATGTGGCCACTATCCTAGGTACTTCACATTATTTTGTTCAATGCTACAAAGTGATGGATATTATTAATCCCATTTTATAAATGAGGAAGAGTACCCAGGAACTTTGGGCAAATTATGATTTTTTCCTCCTGGTTCATTGTTGACCTGAGGACATCTTTTTCCCTTCATGGACCTACTTATCTTTAATAAAGCTTTGAATATGAACAGTGAGAAACATTTAGACCAGGCCCTTATGAACAAAAGGGACGGCCGGGCAGAGAACAGGCAGTCAGAGGCTGGGCCCTGGGCTGTCTGAGGGGTGGCGGGGAGGCCATTAGCCTGTTACCACCACAGTCAAAGCTTGAACTTGTCACCTTCACTTGCCAGGGCCCGCAGGAGGCTGACTCAGGAGAGCCAGACTGGTCGATGTCAACCAGCCGCCTGTCGTCTCGGTACCGAGGGTGACTTCAGGGGAAACCAGCGTGCACCTGGTGCCTTCTCGGCTCCACCTCTGGCCCCTGCACCACTGGGCACCTTGCCCGGCTCCTCTCCCCTTATCGCCTCTGCCCCTGATGACCAACCTTTCATCACCTGGGGTATCTGCTGGAGTGACTGGTGCTGAGTGGGGGTCATGAGCGCCGGCAGATGTGGCCACAAGCCCAGGGCCTTCCTTGGCCAGACCCAGTTAAAGGGTGTGGAGCCCCAGGGGGAGGAAACAGCAGGTAGTCCAGAGTAAAAGTTGTGTGTGGTTAGTACTCCAGTCACGTACCCCAGGCTGGATCTGCAAAGATGCCTCCTTTTCCCCACTGCGAGCGAGGGCCAGGCCAGGCGCTGCAAGCACAGACACACACCTCGGATCCAGCTTCAAAGCCAGGCCCTTCCCCCCAAGGCTATTTCCAGATCACCCATCACCCCCGGGCAGCGCAGCGCCTCCCAGTTCTTGGCGAGGGGCAAACCCCCAAGCATGTCAACTAGAGGGCAGCTAGGAGGCCAGGTGGAAAGGGAGGAGGGCCTCTGGGAATCAGGGCAGCAGGTGGTGCTGGTGGTGAAAACTGTGGTCTGAGAGCCTGCAAGCCATTGAAGTCACTGTCCCGGGGAGATGAGAGGTGAGGGTGGCTGCCGAGAGAGACGGCTCACGCCCAGGACAGGCACCTCTCCAACTAAACAAATAAGAGAAAATCAGCCATTTCAGGGTACTATACCCAGAACCCCCATGTGATGTGACCCAGGGACAGAGAGCCAGTATCAGGAAGCACTTTATGGTAGAAATAGAGTGCTATAAGCCAATCTGGAACTCGGGATTGTCCCTTTGGAAAGTGTACCCGGATGAGGCGAACAGGGGAAGAGCACCAGGGTGGGTCGGGAGCTCACGGTCAGTGCAGACCCGGACAGGCGTGGTGAGTCAGTCCGCTCACCCTCATCCGGGGTCTCCGCTGGCCACCCGTGTGCTCCGTCTCCCGAGAAAGGGGCTCTCCCGTGGAGAGTCAACTCAAATCCAACACCAGTATACCTTCCAGGAAGGCCCACCTCCACCATTTGCTCACTTTCCATTCCTCTTGCGTATGCGGAGCAGGTAAGGGGCTGCCCTATGAAAGTAACGGGAACATTTTAAATTGATGTTCTGGTTTTCTAATCCATCATTTCTAAAGTTTTAGTGAAATGCCCTAGGGCCTGATCGCAGCTGTGTGAATTGGTAAAATCAAGTTTCTTGCAAAGCTGCAGGCTCTTGTCAATCAAGGTCTGACACCCCTGTGAGACCCAGCTGGAAACGCCCTCCTCGTATCTCTGGCATTGCTAGAGTACTGACCCTGGCCATGGACTCCAGAGGTAGGCAATTCGTCCCTCCAACCCCGAAATCCATATGAACTATGAATAGGGTGACCAGCTCATCCTGGTTTTATTTTTTATTTTTTTTAAGATTTTATTTATTTATGTGACAGAGAGACAGCCAGCGAGAGAGGGAACACAGCAGGGGGAGTGGGAGAGGAAGAAGCAGGCTCCCAGCGGAGGAGCCCGATGTGGGACTCGATGCCGCAACGCGGGGATCACGCCCTGAGCCGAAGGCAGACGCTTAACGACTGCGCCACCCAGGCGCCCCTCATCCTGGTTTTAGCACCGAAAGCTCCAAGAGGCTCAAGAACCCCTCAGACTTGGTTTTAACTAAATTTCCCACATTCCCTCAGTCCTGAGAAAACCGGGATCATTGGTCACCCAAATGAAGGAACAGCACCAAGAACGATGAGAAAATCTTGAAGCATTATCTATGAATGATCAGGGCTGGATTAAGGTCTCCTAGACAGTTGTTCATTTTGTTCATTAATTAAGCAAACATTCATTAAAAATAGAGACCAAGTTGCCCATCAAGCTTCATAACGAACCCTACCTAAGGGGTTTTTCGATTTTTTGGGGGGTAGGGAATATAATATATAATATAATTAACTTAAATGAAATAAGTTAAATATATTAATATAATTTTTGCACATGATCATATATTTTATTATTCTGCTTTTTTAAAAAACTACATAAACTGCCCACCCAACGTGGGGCTTAAACTCATGACCCTGAGATCAAGAGTCTTATGCCCTACCGAGGTGCCCCTGTCATTCTGTTTTCTTTTTTTTTTTTTAAGATTTTATTTATTTATTTGACAGAGATAGAGACAGCCAGCGAGAGAGGGAACACAAGCAGGGGGAGTGGGAGAGGAAGAAGCAGGCTCATAGCGGAGGAGCCTGACGTGGGGCTCGATCCCAGAACGCCGGGATCACGCCCTGAGCCGAACGCAGACGCTTAACCGCTGTGCCACCCAGGCACCCCCGTCATTCTGTTTTCTTAGTTAAATGACTCAAAATATAAGCTGTAAAATGTTAAGGGCTATAGGTAAAATATTATACAAAATAATATTGAAATCATTATTGAGCATTTAATATACACCAAGTACTGTTCTAAGCACTTTACATACATGAGCTCATTTAATTTTGACAACTGCATAGACAGGTACTGTCTGACCCGGATTTTTACAAACAAGGACACTGAAGGTCAGGGTCACACAGCCGGGCAATGGTCTCTCCTGTCCTGGAAAGAGAAAACCTAGGAAGTGATGCATTAGCTGCCACATATATGGTGGGCTGTCAACTGCGGGAGGGGAGGGCCTCTACTGTGACCGTCCAGGGAGCAGAATGAGGGTGGTGGAGGGAACTACGAAGGGGCAGGTTGCAGCTCTGTGGCAGGAAGAGTATCCGCACCGTTGCTGCTGTCTTCAGGTGGAATGAGCGGCCACATGGCCTGTGAGTCCCCCTTCACCGAACCCCGTCAAGCAAATTCTGCGCGACAACTAGCCTGGAACAGTCAAGTCCTAGGAGATGGATGAGGTGACCGTAGTGTGCTTTCCAGCCTTAAGGATTTAGGAATTTCTTGGAAACCAATTTCGTTTATAATAAAGTATATTCATTTTTTATTTGTATTTATATTTATTTTTTGAGGCTCCACACCCAGTGTGGAGCCCAATGCAGGGCTTGAAGATCCTGAGATCAGGACCTGAGCTGAGATCAAGAGTCGGACACACTCAACCGACGGAGCCATCCAGGCGCCCCATGAATTCATTTTTTTTTTATTTTTATTTTTTTAACAGATTTTATTTATTTATTTAACAGAGAGAGAGAGACAGCCAGCGAGAGAGGGAACACAAGCAGGGGGAGTGGGAGAGGAAGAAGCAGGCTCCCAATGGAGGAGCCTGATGTGGGGCTCGATCCCAGGACTCTGGGATCACGCTCTGAGCCAAAGGCAGACGCTTAACGACTGAGCCACCCAGGCGCCCCAAATATATTAAGGCCTACTGTGTGCCTGAACCCTTTCCAGGAACTGGGGATCCCTAGGTGTGTAAGCGAACGTCCTGACTGTCAAGAAATTCACAGCCCGACTGGGGCGCCTGTCTCTATCTCTGTTTAATAAAAATAAATAAAATCCTAAAAAAAAAAAAAAAAATTCCCAGCCTGAGACACCTACGCAGCAAAGTGACAGTTAAGGTGATAAGCACACATCAGCAGGGTCACACAGTGTGTGCTCAGTAAATATTTACTGAGTGTTAGCAAGAATGAAAGGCTTCGGGAGGCCCGTGTGGGAGTCACACAGAGGAACGATCATTTGACAGGGTCTTGAATTCTCAGGGAAGCTTTCCAAGGGGAGACATAAGCGACGGAAGGGGGGCTAGCCTGTGCTAAGGCCCTTGCTGGCAGGGAAGCGTGAGATGGCGTTTACTTCTCTTCTGCGGCTCAACCGCCCCCTTCCTGTCTGCTGGGGCGGGGAAGCTCACACGGGCAAACGGGCAAACGAGGCCACCGGAGCCCACCTGGGGCTGAGGGAAGGCCAAACACTGAGCAAAGAGGTTATGGCCCAACCCAGGTCTGACGGAAGGCTTCCCAGAGAGAAAGCAACGGGGCCTTGTATGCAGGGGAGCCGTTAATGTGTTCACATCCGGAGGGAAAAGCATGGTAGGCAAAGGGAAAAGGACCTGAGGGGACCGGGAGGCCTAGAAACAAGACAGTGGGTTCTGGAAACTGCAAAGGCCCAAAAGGCGCATTTGAAGGAGCAGCAGGAGACAAGGTCAGGTTGATAGTCCAAGAGCAGACAGGTCATGCAGGGCCTTTTATGCCATGTAGAGTTTGGACTTTATTCTCCGAGCAAAGGGGAGCCCCTGAAGGCCAGCTGGGAAGCTTCAGCCACCAGCCTGCCCTTTCTGGACTTTTCACCCAAAATAACACCACACCCCTGCCCCCACCCCCTGCTCTCTATTCCCTCCTGTTCCCTAACTCTGCAAACTGATATTTGGCAGAATCTGGTATCAGAACTCTAGCCTACGTCCTGCGGCTCCTTCCTAAAAGTGGATTCTTAGACGCCGCTGCCCACGCCGGCGGCCCGCTCTTGATCATTTTGTTCTCAGGCACCGTGGCCTGCCCTGCCCTGCCCTGAGCTGCCCCAGACCAGCTCTGCTCAGCAGACTGCCCCACTTTCTTCCCTCCCCCAAAGCCCTCCCAGATCATTCCTGACCGGGCACACCCGGGGCCTCCCGCCACGTTCGACCACAACAATCCCCTTTCTGTCTGCAGTCCACCACATGCATAATTTCACGTGAGTTTGTTAGTCTTATCATTGTATTTTTGTTACGTAATTTCCTTTTCTAATACTCTCAAATATAACTCCATGTGTTCTCTAGAATGTTCAGGCATTCTGGCAAGCATTAAGTTCCAACAAATAATAGATTTTAAAATATGTACCCTCAAAAAACAATTTTTAAGGGGCACCTGGGTGGCTCAGTTAAGCGGCTGCCTTTGCATCAGGTCACGATCCCAGGGCCCTGGGATCAAGCCCCGCGGCAGAGTTCCTGCTCAGCAGGGAGTCTGCTTCTCTCTCTCCCCTGCCCTTTCTCCATCTCCCCCCCACTCGTGGTCTCAATTGCTGTATCTCTCTCTCTCCAATAAAATCTAAAATTTAAAAAATTATTTTTTAATGATTTTATTTATTCATTTGAGACAGAGAGAGACAGAGGGGGGAGGGAGAGGCGGAGGGAGAAGCAGACTCCCTGCTGAGCTGGGAGCCTGAAATGGGGCTCGATCCCAGGACCTGGAGATGGTGACCTGAGCTGAAGGCAGACGCTTAACCAACTGAGCCACCCTCAGCCTGCCTTTAAAGTGAACGTGGGATAGTGTAAAAGGACATTGTTCCTGTTATATATTGCTGCATAAAATTCACTGCAGAACATAGAGACATAAAACACTGATTTACTATTTCTCTTGATTGTGTGCACTGATTGGGCAAGTCTTCTGCGGGTCTCTTCTGGCTCACTGGGCCACTGCAGATGGCTGGAACAGGTGAAAAGTCCAAGTTGGCTTCATTCACGTGTCTGGCAACTGGTGCTGGGTAGGAAGCCTCAGCTCTCCTTCTCATAACCTCCCAACCTCCAGCAGACAAGACCCGCTTCCTTGCATAGCGGTCCAGGATGGTGTTCTAAGAGGACAAGCCCCAGGGCGCAAACCCTACCCTCCTGTGCTTGTGTCATGCCTGTCGGCCAAGGCACACTTTATGGTCAAGCCCAGAGTCAATTCTCGGGGGAGCTACACAAGGGCATGAACACTGAGAAGCAGACTTCGCTAGGGGCCCTTGGTGCAACAATCCACCATAGATATAAAGGCTAGCCCTTTTATAAGAATTTAAACATGGTTGAAACAAAATATTGCTTTGGGTTCAATGGTAAGGTTAAGTCAGTCAGTCAGAAGGCGATTTCACGTCTGTGTATAACTCTGATTCCCCTGTAGCTAACTTAACAGCTAGGGCCTCCTAAGTGAGTTGCATAATCTCTTACATAAGCAATTAGATGCTACATTCAGTTATACATCATGGCCTGAACTTCATAAACCTATTTCTATAGGTAAACAACAACAAAGAACTTCTGTTTTCTTAACATCCTCCATACATAATCATGTTCTTTATTCCTAAAAAAGAGTTATTACTTAAAAACAAGTATTTGTGAAAAGTCTAATTCCCACAAGTTATACATGACACCAACTTTCACCTCAGAACCAAATTTCTGCAAATACGGGAAATACAAAGATGGATAGGTTTACAATTTTTTTAATGAACGCATTTCTTTGTTTCCTCAAAGCGCTTAGGCAAATAAAACTTCAGATCTCTTGGGAATTTGGGGGATCCAATGTTTCAACTGATCTTGAGACTAGAGCAGTTCCTCAGACACCTGCCGGGACGCGTGCTCCCTCACCTGGAAGATGCTCCCTCCAGAAGAGCTGGTCCCTGTCCAGTTCTGCATCACACCTCCACCTGGCTCCCTTCACTCCAGCCACGTTGGGCGTCCCCCAGGTCCTTCAACCACTCACACTCTGACTTCCCAGCCCTCTCCACGTGTCTCCTCCTCTGGGGTCTCTCCTCCTCACTCCACTTCCTTCATCCGGCTGGCCCCTTACTCATCCTCCAGATCACTTTCGTGTAACTTCCAGGGAAGAGTTCTGGTTTCCCTATAGATGTTCCACCAGCACCCTCTATTTTCTTTGCCATAAATGTCACCACACTTTGTTATCTTATGGTTTGGGTTTTGTTTTTTCTCCCTGAGGGCAAGGACTGACCTGTTCATCGCCATATCTCTAGTGTCTGATACATGGTGGAAATGCAGAGACATCCCTCAAAAGAATATAAATACCAAGCAGAAAGAAAACGATGAACAGCGCCTTCTGGATAGCCAGGTTCACGTACTCGAGATTAGGCACTTCACCCATACGGGAGCCTGTCGAGTCTTGACTCGTAGTCTACTCACTCTTATCATTTTTTTTTTTATTTTTAAAGATCTGTATTTATTTACTTGAGAGAGTGAGCGAGAGCACGAGTGGTGGGAGGGGCCGAGGGAGAGGGACAAGCCACTCCCTGCTGAGCAGGGAGCCCAATGTGGGGCTTAACTGGGGGCTCGACTGGGCGCTGGATCCCAGGATGCTGGATCACAACCTGAGCCAAAGGCAGACACTCAACCAACTGATCCACCCAGGTGCCCTACTCACTCTTATTTCAAACAAAATTCTAACCTATTTAGATGTATGAATTCTTAGACTAACACAAATTTGCAAGGAGAAAGGAGAGGGGTACTAGGGACTTTTTTTTTAAGAGTTCTTTTTTTTTTTTTAAGATTTTATTTATTTCAGAGAGAGAGAAAGAGAGCTTAAGCAGGAGGGAGGGGAAGAGGGAGAGGGAGAAGCAGACGCCCTGCCAAGTAGGGAGCCCAATGCAGGGCTCGATGCAGGGCTCGATCCCAGGACCCCAAGATCATGACCTGAGCCAAAGGCAGATGCTTAACCAACTGAGCCACCCAGGTGCTCCTAGGGGTACTAGAGACTTTAAAGTAAAAGACGTTAGGACCCAGGCTATCACCCCAACAAGGAGAAAAGAGACAGAAAAATGACAAAAAGCCATAAGGAAGGGACGATCTGGCTTAAGGGTGAAAACACCTCCAAAGGAGTCTGCGGGCAGCTTAGCCAGAAGCGAAGGCTCCCTCCTTTGCTTCATGCCCATGCCTCGAGCCAACAAGAAAAGATTGAATTTCATTCAGTATATTCCACTGAAGAAAAGAGAGGAGTAAAGAATACATTTTACAAATATTCCTACCAAAAATAATTTTTAAATTTTTTTAAAGATTTTATTTTTAAGTAATCTCTACACCTGATGTGGGACTCGAACTCACAACCCTGAAATATCAAAAGTCACATGCCCTACTAACCAAGCCAGCCAGGCTCCCCCTAAATAACTTTTAAACGTTTTAAGTTATGGGACCTAGAGAGATAAGCCTGGTTTTCTGGGAAATTCACTTATCTATGTGGAAAATCTTTTTTTTTTTCCTGATAAAATGTAACAATGGCTGAAAACAATAGTAAAACAGTGAGGGGCTACTGCTTTTCCCCTGGAAGATGCAATGAAATTCCTCAGGGATACCTGCACTCTGTTCCTGCTCTCCTAGTAATTACCCCCCTATATTCCAACTAATGGTTCACCTCCCTGTCTTCCCCAAAGGCCAACGCATTTCTTGTGGGCTGGGACAGTGTCTCTGATCTCTGTATCCCTGATAACTACCACAGGTCCTAGGACATCGGAGCTGTGCAACAAACATTTGTCGGACAAATGAGAGAATGATGTCAAGGTCATCGCCTCTCTTCCCTGACTCTCCTTTAACAAGAAGACATTAAAAGACCCACCGCACGTGGGACAGCCGGCTGGCTCAGTCTGTAGAGCATGTGACTCTTGATCTTGGGACGGTAAGTTCAAGACCCAGGTCGGGTGTAGAGATTACTTAATAACAAAATCTTAAAAAATAAATAAAATAAATAAAAGACTCACCCACAATCAGATCATAGTGTACCCCAGGGTAAATTCATGTGTTCGCCACATTGGCCTATAAATCAGGAATATTGTGACTTTAACCCTAGGCAGTTTCCAAAGAGAAGGGAAAGGTGGGGGATGGGGGAAGAGAGGTCATTTCTGCACCTTTAGAAATGAATTTTTTCAATTCCTTTCATGCATGACATAGGAAAAGATATCCCAAGATTCTTACACAGAGTAGCTATGGTGTCAAGGAACCAAACGGTGTGATGTTGCTGAATTTCTGATATTTGATCCTTTGGAAATATTCCCAACAGACACATTACACAATATCCCATTAGCACCTGAATGGAAACAAACTAGTGACAACGAGTATCTTACTTCCTATAATATCCAGTAATCGTCCTGAATCATGAACTGGATCTGTAGACAGCGGCACGGGCACACAGACTCAGCGGAAGGCAGGCCAGTGTCAAGGCCAGACCTGCAGAGTGAGCTGGGACAGGGGAGCGGTCAGAACCCACACAGCTGGAAGGTCATCCACGGGGTAAGGCTAAGTTGCCAACTGGATGTGTTCCTCTAAATCTACCCTGTGGCAGCTTGTCTTGGTCCAGGAGCACAGCCACTGTCAAAAGATGGCCAGGAGGAGGTGGTAAGAGTGAGAGAGAGCCTCAGGGGACCCCCAAACTATAGCTGGGCCAACGAGGAAAACACTGGGCCAGACACCCCCAGATCTTGCTCAAGGCTTGAGAACAATCCCTCTTCCTTTCCCTAACTTGCACTTCTCTCTGAGGACTCCCGCTCCCGCAACGGGCCATCCTTGCTTAGGATTCCTGAACCTAGAGGGAACTGCTCCCCAAAACCTTCCCTCGCCCAGTTAGATTCTGGTTCTGGAAAAGGCACTATTCTGAGTATCCTGAAGGCCCAGACCTTAAGGATGGAAATGAGTCGCAGAGAGCACTGGCTTAGAGGGATAGTATGAAAAAATACCAGGTTCCCTGAGGTTCATGAAAAGGATGAGTGGAGACGAACATAATAATGTTAGAGGCCTGTGAAGGCCAGACTACTACCTCTGCTTCTAGAACATAACCATAAACAATACAGTGAAGGGGGCCCCCCACCCAGAGCCAGGGAACAACCTTAACCGAAGCCTCATGTAGCCCCTGGAAATCCTTGCGACCTGGCCCTCTTATGGACTGTAAACCGAATCAGTCCTAACAGCACGATAAAATCCATCTGCTCTGGTGTCCAGTTGTGTTCCGGGATCTCCCCACGGTGACTGGTCCATTCCAACCAGCGGTGTTCCTTTGGACACATAGCATTCATTTCTCTGTAGGTATTGCAGGTGTCCCCTGCTCATTCAGCAGGTTTCTGACCACCATCTCTAACCCATGTGTGTGGATATGCCTCCGGATAACTACTGTTGTCGGGCGATACAAGAGCAGTTAATCCACAGGCCCTGAGCCACCAAACTGATTATTACTGCACTGTCGTACTCCATTCATTTCTATCCCTCCCGTGCGGACAAGGGCCCTATAAATGCGTGCGATGGTTCTTAACCTTTGCTGACTCATGGATCTCTTTGGGAATCTGCTATGAACCTCCCCAGAAAAAACAGACACATGGATTTGAAAACAATTTCACAGAATTCTTGACTCATAAAGCCCAGCCTTCAGACCCCAAGCCAATGCTAACAATTCCCAATGGCAAGAAATGATGACATTTCTAAAGAGAGGTAGTCAGAAGGGTGAAAGCTTCAACTTAATTCTGCCCTACTTGTTTCCCAAAGGCATAAAGGCCTGCAAAGTATGTGGGAACACTAGTTGGTCAGCCTCATCTGTGAGGTCCGGGTGCTGTCCTCAGCTGTCCACCTAGCTGAGGCAGCAGCTCCTGTCTGAGACTGACACAGGCCTCTCCCTTGCCCACCCCAATACACTCCCCTCTGATCAGCCCAGGCCTTACACACGTTCCCCTATGGCCATCCAGGCAAGCGGGGTCACTCTGACGCTCACCTTGTCACCTAGGAATAGTGGATGAAAAGGACTTCTACTGGGTCTGCTGGGCTACACCCTCTCTACACTTCCTTCTTCTCCCTTCATCTCTCTCTCTCTCACACCCACACACATGCACGCACACGCACACATGCACTCCAGCCATCACTCAGAAGAGCCAGAGTCAGCATCCTGAGGGCTCCCTGTAGCTGATCTCCCAGAGCACACCTTCAGGCTGGACTCCGCCGAATTTAATGGTGACTGCCACCCAGCCACTGGCCAGATTACATTTTCGGGGTCACTGTGACCTCCTCAAAGGCCAAGCATTCTCATCCGATATCTCGTCTGATACTCCAACCCTCTCTGCTTCAAAAATAACAACAACCACCACCAAACAGCCTTGATCTTGGCTCAAAACTAAATGTGCATCACACACACACACACACACACACACACACACACACACAGTTGCCACCAGCCTTCCCCAACCTCTGCCAAAAATGATTACATATTTCTAACAAGGACTGACTGTGAATATAAACAAGGGTCTGTGGACTCCAGGGATAGGAAGAGGTCTCCCTGCCCTTCCATAGATTGGGGGCTTGCCCCATTCTAGCCTTTCTCCCAAACATGGGAAAGACAACCAAGGTGGCTTCTTCCTCACCACAAACATGTACCCTTACTCTAACTGAGAGAGTGTTAGCAAGAAAAGCAACACTCTCAGGTACCAAAAACACCTCTTGAGATGGACCCCAGAGTCAACTCTTGATGCTATGGACTATCCCATGAATTTCCACTTCTGTGAATAACCAGTCACTCCAGAGTTTTATTCCAAGATCCAGTCCAATTCCGGCCTTTCACTCTGTGCTTTCAAGTAATGCAATGTAATTAAAGTGTTATCACAACCTACTTCTCAGAACATTACTAACTAGACTTGTGATCTTAGGCAGGTCACTTCCTGTCCCAGGGCCTTGGTTTCATCATTCATTCCCTCCACAAATATTTATTGAGAAGCTAGTAAGTTCCAGGCACTGTGCTAAGTGCTGAAGAATGTCTCCCTGTATTGTCTGTGTGTTGATGTAAAGGACTCCTCATTGTTGCATGATCAGGGCAATGACGGAGGCCGGACAAGGTATGAGCGGAAAACTGGGACAGGAGCACCTGTGTCTGATTAGTGGCATGGGGGTTTGTAAAAATAAGGGAGCTGGACTTCTTAATCAAAGAGTCTGTTATTCTAAGACCGTGCTGCATTCCAAAAGGACACAGAAGCCATTTGGATATCCCGCGCCAGGGCTATGTGAGCAACCCCAGCCCTCCACTAGTGCAGATAAGGAGTTCGCCATTGGCACTTTACCACTTGGCACTAACACCTCTCTTTCAGAGCGAATAGGAGCCAGATTCTCTTTATCAGACTTTGGCACGATCCAATTCTAATGATCACCTAGGAGTGTAAACGACACTTGGTCAAGTCAAGTCCCTTCCAATTCAAAGGTCAGCAAAGACATCAGGTATACCTGAGCCATACATACGCTTCACCGGGTGACGAAACAAACACGTCATTTGGGAAGGGAAAACCCAAACCCAGACACACATAGAATGAACCCTTCACAGGTTTTCTTTCGAACAAAGCCAGAAATAAAACCTCTTGGTCTCTTCTTGCTGGAAACTCAATAGTCAGCCCAAGTAGCTGTAGAACAAAGTCTGCGAATTGTGGCTTATAATGAACTCATGCACCAGCTAACATTATTTAAGCCCTCAAATACTGAAGGGAACAGTGTTATGAATTCCTAAAAGGTCAATATAAATAATATCCATCCCTCTAGGTTATTCTTTTTCTGCTTACCTGTATCTTCTATATTTACTACAATAAATATGTTTTCATGTTGTAATGTTTGAACCAGGTAGAGGTTATTATTTTACATAGAATAAAGTGTGTCCTCTCCCATTAAAATATTTATTAGTTTTTTCCTGTCCTGCCAAGATAGTGGGAATCTGATACTGCCATATCCAAACTGCCTGGTAAGTTAGTTATACGTAAAATTCAGTTCTTACGTTTTGTTCTATCTTGAAGTAGAAATGCAGGTAAAACACACAGCTTCCCCATTCCATTTTCAATTCCTCTATGCATCATATATATAATATATATCTATTGACCAAAAATCGTATGTGTTGAGACGCCATCTTGATGGTTGTACGTCAATGTGAATCTACTTCACCAAACTGTTCACTTAAAAATGATTAGAATGGTAAATTCTATGTTATGTATATTTTACCACATTAAAAAATAACTAAAAGTTTTTTGGGGGACATCTGGGTGGTTCAGTCGGTTAAGCATCTGCCTTCGGCTCAGGTCATGATCCCAGGGTCCTGAGATCGAGCCCCGCATTGGGCTCCCTGCTTAGCAGGAAGCCTGCTTCTCCCTCTCCCACCGCCCTGCTTGTGTTTCCTTTCTCCCTGTCTCTTTCTCTCTCAAATAAATAAATAAAATCTTAAAAAAAAATTGCAATTGACTTGTGTGTATCTTGTAACCTTTCTAAACTCACTTATTAGTTCTAGTAGCTTTTTGTATATTCCTTAGGATTTTCTATGTACCATCATGCCTTATATCTTCTGTAAATAAAGACAGTTTGATCTCTTCCTTAAAAAAAAAAGGTACCTTGGGGTATCTAGGGGACTCACCTGGTGGAGTCCCCACATAGTGTGTAGAGATCTCTTAAAAATAAAATCTTTTAAAAAAAAGGAAAAGGGCATCTCTGCATTAACCAAACAAAGGCTACCAGAGTCTAAGTTCTTTTTCTCTGTACCCTCAGACGCTTCTAAAATACACCAGGGAGGAGGAAACATGTCACACAGATGTCAACTCAGATTAGGAAAGCTAAGATTTAAATTACTTTGATTCTGACACGTGAGAACAGTTTGAGAATGACTTTGTTTCAGCCTGTGATTAACAGAAAACCACTTTAGGCCACGTGTGGTTTCTGAGTGGTGGAGGAGCATGGCAGAGGGAAGTGGACATGGGTTGTTTCCAGGGCTCCTTGGTTCATCAGCTCCTTATTTGATGACAGGGTGATTCAACCGGGGAGCACTGCCTCAGCCTGTTTGGTCTTGATCAGTCCAGAAAACACACTCGCTGACTTCCTTCTATCCCTAATTTATAGGTGGCCATGAAGCAAGTCAGGGAGGGGACTTTTCACTCGGGAATGCTCAGAACAGTCACAGAACTGCCCTGAGAACTTGCACAAAGGGATCAACCGAGACCTGCAGGCCCTCGGGTCAACAGCCAGTCTTAAAACTGGAGAGGTGAGGAGCTAGAGGGGCAGGCAAGCCAGGACTAAGAAAACCGGAGCTCTGAAACAAGCAAACAAAAACTATTCATAAGAAGTCCGGGAAACGGGCACCTGGGTGGCTTAATGGTTAAGCATCTGCCTTTGGCTCAGGGCGTGATCCCGGCATTCTGGGATTGAGCCCCACATCAGGCTGCTCCGCTGGGAGCCTGCTTCTTTCTCTCCCACTCCCCCTGCTTGTGTTCCCTCTCTCGCTGGCTCTCTCTCTCTGGCAAATAAATAAATAAAATCTTAAAAAAAAAAAAAAAGAAGTCCGTTAAACAAACTGAGGGTTACAGAAGGGAGGGGGGTGGGGATGGGGTAACTGGGTGATGGGTATTAAGGAGGACACGTGTGGAGATGAGCACCTTGTGTTCTACGTAAATAATGAATCGTTGAACACTACATCAAAAACTAATGATGTACTATATGTTGGCTAACTGAATATAATAAAAAATAAAAATAAAAATAAACATTCATAAGAAGTGCTAAAAGGTGAGAGGCACCTGGCTGGCTCAGTCAGTAGAGCATTCACCTCTTGATTTTAGCGTTGTGAGTTCAAGCCCCCATTGGGTGTAGAGATTATGCACATTGGGTGTATAAACCTTAAAACCAAAAAAAAAAAAAATACTAAAAGGTGTACTTAGGGCTGGACCCTCCAAATTGCGATTAGACTGCTAAGTAACTATTCTTAGAACTTTGTCATGTTACTTTAACAAACCAACTTAGAAACCAGCAAACTAGAACCACGTCGAAAATTGATTTTTAGGGGCTCTTGGGTGGCTCAGTTGGTTAAGCATTCCGACTCTTGATTTCGGCTCAGGTCATGATCTCAGGGTCCTGGGATCGAGTCCCCTTGCCAGGCTCCCTGCTCAGCGGGGAGTCTGCTTCTTCCTTTGCCCCTTGCAAAAGTCAATTTTTAATAACCTCCTAAATGGTCTTATTTTAAAAAATTTTTATTTGAATATAGTTGACACACACAGTGTTACATTAGTTTCAAGTCTACGACACAGTGAGTAGTTCGACAGCTCTATATGTTATACTGTGCCTAAATAGTTTTAATTAGCCAAATACCCCAGCCTGGCATAGATGGAGGGACGTATTGATAGCATAATAAACATTAGTAGAGACAAAATGGACCAAAAATTTCAACATACATATAAAAACAATGGAAGCTCTAGAAAATAAAGGAACAATAACTCAATCCCAAATGCTTGAAGAGATCGACTTATAAAATACAACAACACGTTAAAGCAGTCATAGGAAATATTGTATCTTACCATATTGGAAATATTTTAAAATTTCATCAGAAAAGGAAAAACCTGTGAAGGCATAGAAGCACAAATGGCTGGAACAATAGGATCTTCAAAAGGAAATCCGACAGAAGCACCAAGACAAAGGCATCATGAGTTAAACAGAAATCATCTTTACTGTAAGGAGAAAAGTAATTACAACTTTCACAATAAAAGAAAGGGAAACAGACCACGCACAATAATACTATTACTTGTAGGTCATGCAAATAGAGTTTCTGAAAACAAAACAAAATACCCACGAGCCTCAATTTCTTCAGTCTGGAAATGAAATGTTGAAATAAACTGGGTACCTTGAACGAGCTAGAGGTGTGCTGGTCAGGGACAGAGGCCTTCAGGCAGCTCCTGGGGCAGCCAGCTGCCTCTGGCTTCCCTCTCCTTGGGGTGCTGCCGGACGCCATCATTTCCTGTGTGAATACTGTGGGGGCAAGGCTGGGAAGGCCTAATTAATAAGTGATCTCCGCACCCGTCCTGTCTGGCATGCTGTCACCGTCCCCCCACCCCGCCCCCCGTAAACCAATATCGTGTTGTATGGTCGCAACATGGCGAACAGACAAAACCTCTCTTTCTACACAAAGAAATAGAACATATCATGGAAATGACAGAAACACTCCTATCTTTCTAAAAGCAACTTTTCCCGAAAATAAGTTTAAGGAATATCAACATTTTTTGAAAAGTTGAATACGTTTTAAGGCAGGCATTCCTAGCAAACTGTGTTTCTGAGGTAGACTGGAATGAGGGCCGAAGGGTCAGACATTTTATGACCGACACTGTAGCTATGACCGACGGTGAGGCGGCTGTGGCAATGGGGGTAACGTGGCCGTGAACTAAGGACAGTCATAGAATCTGAAAAATGCCATCATGAAATACATCATTTCCAGTGAGTCCTATAAAGAAGGATGCAGAAAAGTCATACAATCTAGCATTTTAAGTTTGCCCCATCCTTTTTCCAATGGGCACAAAAATATTAAGACAATTATTCGAAAAAAGACTTGTGTGATTTCTTTCACAGAGGCACTGGTGTCATCCACAAATTTACCTTAGCGTTCAAGAGATTCCTAAAAGTTGGGGTGGCTCAGATGGTGAAGCGTCTGCCTTCCACTCACGTCATGATCTCAGGGTCCTGGGATCAGAGCCCCATGTCAGATTTCCTGCTCAGCAAGGAGTCGGCTTCTCCCTCTCTCTCTGCCTCTAACCTAATCATGGTCTCTCTCTCTCTCTCTCTCTCTCTGTATCTCTAGGTCTCAAATGAATAAATAAAATCTTCAAAGAGAGAGAAATTCCTAAAAGAATGTTCTCAAATTTATACTTGGGATACGTTTTCTGTTTAAAGTCAATTGTGAAGCGCATAGGGTGTAATCACAGGATACTTGCGTCTGCCTTCGGCTCAGGGCATGATCCCGGCGTTCTGGGATCGATCCCCACATCAGGCTCCTCTGCTGAGAGCCTGCTTCTTCCTCTCCCACTCCCCCTGCTTGTGTTTCTCTCTCGCTGGCTGTCTCTCTCTGTCAAATAAATAAACAAAATCTTTAAAATAAATAAATAAATAAAATGTTTAGGCTTTCCCATGCGAAGTGTATTGGCTGGATCCTGGGTGCCTGAACTCAGCCGGCTCAGTCACGTTGCTTTTCAATGCTCTGGCTTCAATAAGGAAATGAAAAGGCTCAATTAAGCATATTGCAAAGGAATGCTCCTTAGGCTTTCATGTGCATACAGATAACCCAGGGATCTCCTGAAAATACAGAGTCAGGTTCAGTGCATCTGGGGTGGGATCTGGGATGGTGCGTTTTCACGAGTCTCCCGGCGATACCAAGGAAGAGCACAGCTAGAGATCAGTGGCTCTGCAAATGGGTGCGTGAGAATCACTGGCAGGCAGGGCTTGTTAAACCAGATTGTTGGGTCTCTGATTTAGAAGTTTAGAAATTCTGCATTTCTAAGGAGTTCCCAGGCAATGCTGAGGCTGATTGTCTGGAAGCCACACTTTGAGAACCACCGCTGTCAAGGAAAGGCTATTAGATTGGGAGAGAGAAAACGGGGGTTTAGCCTCAGCTGTTGCTCACTGGCCCTACGACTCCATCAGGCAGAAGTATGCTCAGCGGCAATTAACAGAACATTTCATTAGCAGTAGGCTACACAAATAATATAGTTTGTTTTTCTCCCTTCGTAAGTCCAGGGTTGGGGCATCTGTTAGGAAGCCACCTAGAACACCTGGCCTGTCTACCTTTGTGTCCCAGCATCACTCATGTGTGGCCTTGGTGCTCCTGGGTACAAGATGGCGGCCGGACCACGTTCCAGGCAGATAACTAGGAGCAGAGCAAAAGAGGCAGGGGCCTCCAGCTGCACTTGCCTTTCTGAAAAAGTTGCCACAGGAGTCTTACTCCACAACTTCTGTTTACCTTCCACAGGCCAGAACTGGGGCAACCGTAGACCCATCATTGAGAGGTGACTAGGGAGAGGCGGCTGGATTTGCCAACCAACATTAATTACCACAGTGACCTCGGACATACACACAGATCTTAAAAGAATATCAAGACTAGAGAAGCTCCCAACCCTAGCTAAGCACACATCTCGGCTCTCTGAATCCTAGCCTCCTCATCCATAAGGTGTAAGGGATGCACTGTGGGCATTTTGGGCAGGACGGTTCATCGCTGTGGGGCTCTCCCGCACACTGCAGGACACAACGCATGTCTGAGCTCTAGGCACCAAATGCCAGAATCCCCCACCCCCACCGCTGTGATGAAACCAAATAGGCCTCTGAGGGGCTGCAGATGCCTCCGGGTTGGGGTGGGGCATGGGAGGGGACTATCTTGTGGGATTGGAAGCCACTGTCCTAGATCAGGTCTGGTCCACAACTATCTGATTGTCTCTGGCCTCTTTCATAAAAGCTAGTTCGTTTTTGAAGTCCTGGCTACACAGCAGGAACACGGATCCCCGTTCTCCACCTCATGGTGGGTAGATATTCCATTATCTCCTTATTGCTACTTTTAGACAATTACTATTTTGCCTTGCTGAGAGGCCCTCCTCCTCCTGTGAGGCCCACGTTATCCACCACCATCAGATTCTTCTACCACTTACTCCAATGATCTACCTATTTTCAAATCACTCCTTCACGTCCTCCAGACCTTCCACTCCAAGCTTCACCTTCCTCCTAGATGACTTTTAGATCCGTATGGATGGTCGTGACTGGACTTGACCTCCTCACCTCTAATGCCCTTTCTAACTACTTCTCTCCAGTCACCCACACAATGGACAGACCTCAGCACTTGCCATCCTGTGAACTACTTAACCTTAAACTTGACTGGCTCCCTCTTGCCCCACCACTTCTGGCACCTCCACATTCCTGTTCCCTTTGTCCCATTCTTCTTCCTAATGTTGATATATGGATTTTTTTTTTAAGATTTTATTTATTTATGTGACAGAGAGACAGCCAGCGAGAGAGGGAACACAGCAGGGGAGTGGGAGAGGAAGAAGCAGGCTCCCAGCAGAGGAGCCCAATGTGGGACTCGATCCCAGAACGCCGGGATCACGCCCTGAGCCGAAGGCAGACGCTTAACGACTGCGCTTCCCAGGCGCCCCTGATATATGGATTTTACTCCAAGCAAGCAGCCCCTTCCTAGCTGCACATCCTTTTCCACGCAGCTTCTGGACAAACTGGTCCATCCCTCCTATATTCCCCTGATCTTCACGCCGTCCTCCTGGTAAAATCCCAGCCCCAGCTCTAGCTGCCTTTCTGCCCTCTGACTCCCACACTTGAGCAGCTGAACGCGGCCGAGACAGCGCACACCCACGCTAAGTGTTGCCGTGACAACCGGGTGGTGGGCCGGTGGTCCCTCTACTCTTCGGGTTCCCTACCTTATCACCTCCCCTGTCATTCTCACTCTCAGCAGATAACTTCACTCCTACTTGACAGTGAAAATAGAAGCCATCAGTCAGAAGCCCCCTCAACTTCCTGCCCCCCACTGCCACCCCACTAAAACACTTATTTTTATCTACACTCATCCTTTCCTCCCTTTTATTGTGGGAAAAGTTTCCTTCCTGTGGTTAATCCCTCCACCTGAGCCCTGCATCCCAATAGCTCCAGCCTCCTCAGGGACCTTGGCTCTCAAAGTCCCCTCTCGGTGCCTGCAGCACTGCCACCGGAAACCTCTCCCATGTTCTAAACAGCGGTGTTCTCCAGACCCCACATTCCCATCGCCGCTGTGCAAACTTGCCCTTCTCTCTTTTCCTTTGCAGCCGGAGTTCCTAGCCTTTTTCCCACCGTGGATGCCTTTGGCTGTCTGGTGGATAATGTTCTTGAATGCCTGCGATATACGTAGAACTACCATGGACACCAATTACCGTGACATACAGTTGTTACGATAGATTTTTAAAATTCGTGACATCATTATCCATGTGCTTCTTTTATTCTTGTGTGTCCTCTGTTAATGCATTAAAGAGCAGAATCTTGGAGTGGGTCTGTAATAACTCCCATATTTTCAAGTAGTGATGATTATAAACACTATTTCGCAACATGTGTGTCAACTGTAATGTGAAGTAAAAATAGCTGTGATTTTTACAGGTGACAACATCACAGTTACTACTAATACTACTGAAGATTGATGCCTGCAGTCATAATGGAAGGGGAGACGATATTTTAATTAGAGGTGGGTAAAAAATCAAGGTGTAGCTTTTTTTCCCATCCGAGTTCGTGGGTCCCCTGAATTCTGTCCATAGACCCCCTGGAGGGGACCCGTGCGCACCACACTAAAATGCCCGTTGTAAAGTCTGTCCTCCCTGCCCACCTCCTTATCTTCCATTTGTGCCCCAATTTTATGATTCTTCAAATATCCATTAGTGCCAACTATGTATAATGGTAAGTAAGCTTCTGCAATCTGGTTTTTACTCTCATGGCCCAGGGTCAATATCCTTACCAAATTACTCCCAATCATTTCCTCCTTGGAATTTTCTCCTTCCTAGGCTTCTGCAGAATCCTTCCCTATGGCTGTGCCTTGAGCTGCAAGTAAAAACGGAATCCAAATCAAACAGCTTAAACCATAAGGAAAAATATATTGTATGTTTAAAAAAAAAGATTTTATTTATTTGGGCAGCACAGCAAGGTTTTATTGAGCAATAGTAAAGTATATCGAATGATAGTACAAAGCTCCTGAAGACAGAGGGGACCCGAGAGGGTTACCTATTTATTTATTTTAGCAAGAGAGAGAGCTCATGCTCCTGTGAGCGGGAGGGTGGGGGCAGAAGGAGAGGGAGAAGGAGAAGGCAAGTAGAGGGGAGGGAGAAGAGGAGGGAGAGAATGCCAAGCAGACTCAGTGCTGAGTGCAGAGCCCAATGAGGGGCTTGATGAGGGGCTTGATCTCACGACCCTGAGATCATGACCTGAGCTGAAACCAAGAGTCTGACATTGAACTGAGCCACCTAGGTACCCCAAAATAAATCCTACATATTAAGAAGTCCAGCTATGAAGGTGCTCCAGGGCTGATCAATTTCATGGCTTAGCAATGTCATCCGGGACCCAGGTGCCTTCTGTCTTTCTGCTGTACCACTCTTGGCATGGTGACTTATCCTCAAGATGCTCTCCTCTACACATGAAAGAACGAATGTAGCAGTTCCAGGCGTCGTATCCAAACATGATAACCCGCAGCTAAAGAACAGAGTGTGTCTCTTCCGGTATGTCTATTTCTAATCAGGGAGGAGACCTTCCCCAGGAGCCCCTAGAAGCCTTTCTTCACATCACATTGACCTGGATTGCATCACATGTCCCTTCCTAAATCAGTCCCTGGCAAGGAAACTCTGATGACCATAATTGGCTTGGATTAATCAGGATTTATTGCCAAACCACTTGGAAGAAGGGTGGAATGCAGAACAAAATCAGGGCTCTGCCAGAAGTGAATTGGCAATCCAACCCACTGATACACACTAGTTTTTCTTCTGCTTTTCGCTGGCCCTTTTGTTTTGTCTTTGCAATGCACTCTTCCTTCCTACCCCTTAAGTGTTGTATTCCATCAGGTTCTCTTCCCGTCCTTTTCCAGTCTAGGACCATCCCACACCACAAATTCTCCCTGAGCGACCCTATTCACCCCTATGGCTTTAACTGCCACTTGGGTGTGGCTCACTCTCCACCTAGAACTCGCTCTAGACCTGTGAATTCTCTGTCACCTACTGGGCCCTTAGCTCCATCTGGATATCCCATCAACCTGTGCGTCCTTGGCTCCACCTGACTTCCCTGTGTCCCGGTAATCATCAATCATCATTGAAATCTGTCCACTCAGACCCCTTCCTCTCCTTCACCCCCGTTACAGAATCAGTCATCTTAAACTCCTGTAGATGCTCTTCACTCAGTGTCTCTAGAATCGGTCCCCTCCTCTCCAAACCCGGGCAGGGCCCTGCTCCTTTCAGGTCTGGGTGGTAACCTTGCCTCTTGCTTTCCTCCAGCATACCTGTGTCACTGATGTTGGAGGGATCCTTCTCCAGCCCAATTCAGCAACCTTCAGTAGCTGTTTTGCAAGGCACATCCACGTCTGGTCCTGGCTGACTTCTCCAATACACTACCTGACGCTTTCCTCCTTTACCCTAAATGCAACATGCCACCTTTCACATCCAGCCCACACATGTGCTGCTTCTTCGACACCATCAGCCTCTTCAACACACACACACACACACACACACACACACACACACACACAATCTTTTTTTTTCCTCCGTGTGCACTCAAAAATACTCTCATTTTTTGATGAAACTTATTGTTGTCACCTACCATGTGTTGGCCACATTTCCATGCTGATGATAGCTCTACCTTATCTTTCTTAAAAATGGCTCCTTTGGGTTCCTTAATAGGGATCACTGTAAGTTTACTTAAACACACCCCCCGGATGGACACATGGACAGCCAGGTTGCCTTTCAGCATCATAAACTCCGCTGCAGCACACATCCCTATATATACATCTTTGTGCATATGTCCCAGCTCATGTCCCTAGTTATCAGGGACCCAAGCGATTCCTGGAAGTAGAATTGCTGGGTCAAAGGTTATGTGATTTTACACATCAAGAGAACTGCCAGTTTACCCTCCAAAATGTATCCATATAAACTACCACCAATATAAAAATACTGTATTAAAGCATCCATTTCTCAGAACCCTCATCAACAGTAGATATCTTTAAATATTTTCTTATCTAATATTTTGCCTTAAATTTGAATTTTTCCGATTAGTAGTGAGACTGAATATCATTTTACATTTATTCATCATGAGCATTTTATTTCTTTTATCTATTTTTTTGACTATTCATTCCCTTTGTCGTCTTCCTCCTCTTCTTCCCCTCCTCTTCTTCTTCCTCCTTCTTCTTCTCCTTCTCCCTCCTTCTCCTCCCCTTCCTTGTCCTCCTCGTCCTCCTCGTTGTCCTCCTCCTCCTCCTTCTTCTTTTTTATTAAGAAACCCTACCCCAGGGCACTGGGTGGCTCAGTCAGTTAAGTGTCTGCCTTCAGGTCATGATCCCAGGGTCCTGGGACTGAGCCCCGCATCGGACTCCCTGCTCAGTAGGGAGTCTGCTTCTCCCTCTACCCTTCCCCCTGCTCATGATCTCTCTCTCATTCTCTCTCTCTCTCAAATAAATAAATAAAATTAAAAAAAAAAAAAACCTACCCCAACGTGGGGCTTGAACTCACAACCCTGAGATCAAGAGTCAAATGCTCTACCAACTGAGCCAGCCAGGTGCCCCCTTACTTGTTTTCTTATTGGGGTTTGTATCCCCCTCCATTTTCTCTACCTGGCCAATTCCTACCAAACATTCAAGGCTTAGGCCAGCCCCCATTTCTTCCAAAAAGGTTTCTCCAATTCTGTGGCCTCTCCCCGCCCCCACCCCCAAGTTAAGCCCCCTCCTCTGCACTGTGTGCTAACCTTGCTGTGTGCCTGTCTCCACCACAGGGCCATGAGCACTGGGGTCTGTTACCTCTTCTTCCCCCCGTTCATATTAGTGTGCCCCTGCATAGTACAGTACATAATAAAAAAATGAGACAATGAGCAAATGATCCACAAGCAGGATCGCTTTTGGGGTTATTTCTTTTTTCCTATTCCTTGAGAAAACACTACATAACAAACTAGCCTGTGTTGTTCTGTTTCCTAAGGAAAATGTGAATTTCACATAACTCCGTACAAAAAGCTTCAGCTCTTCACCTTCATTGTTTTCGTTTTTCCTTGGCTTCATTTTGAAGGTAAAACCCCCTGCGGTCATAGAATCCCAGTCTCAGGAACTGAAGCTGCTCTAACTAGCTCCTCCCCCCCCCAATCCCCAACTCACCCTCCTTCCCCCTCCTCATACCTCTGCCTCTTCACCTCCCCAACATACCTGCGCTCCTGCAGGCCAAGTGTCCAGGAAAGGCCAGAAATGAAGGTGCGGCCACAATAATGTTTTCCTCAACCTGGAATATCAAATAAAGAGTTTAGGGCGTTTAACAAACGTGTTCGTTTACAAATGCTGCATTTATCGTCAGAGGCAAACCAAAGCCTCGGACAAAGGAGTGCCACAGCCCGCTACATTACTAGAGCCTGGATCAGGGAGCACGGAGCCATGCAAACGGAACTCAGTACTCAATAATCGAGCCATGGGTGACGACCTTGAGACCCTGGATCTGAAACCCATGACAAAGACCATGAACCTGGTCCTTTTGCTCAACCTCAATAGAAGTGAGAGCTGAAACCAAATCTGTAGGATCGTGACAAATAATTAGGTTTTAATGCTTTGAAATTTATGCAAAACAACCACTCATTTTGCTTTTACCCTGAATAAGAGCTTTCATCTGTAGCAACAGCCAAGCTATACTTTGGTTCTGATTGCGCCGAGGGGTAATCGTAACAGTGGCTAGTGTGTGTTGAATGTTTTCTGTGAGTCTGGCACTTTCCAGATGCTCCTATATCATCTCGTTGAACCAACACGGACGGGTCAGTTCTCAGCAGAAATGGAAAGCACAACCTGCTAATAACTGGGAGGATTTACGTACAGCTCCGTACGTAAGCATGTCTCCGACCCATTTCTACAGGTGAGAAGGAGCCTCCAGCTGGTCAGAGATGGCTTCTTCAAGGAAACCCACCTTGCAATTTCTCCAACTCGGATCAAGTCACACGTTGTAGCCTGTTTGCCTATCAACTAGGATTTGAAGGAAGTTTTCCCACTTCTGGGAGACTAGAAGGAGGAACAAGACACTGTTATTAATCATAAGAAAAGGTTAAAATTAAACTTTCTCATTTCACAAGTGTTCATAAACTGCTTACAGCTTATTATTTTTAAAAGAAGCAGACGGCTGTTCCAGACTCACAAGGAGGGGAGGGCTGGCAAGTTTACTCTCATCTCTAAAGCCTTCCTCTTCACCTGGGCACTCAGAGAAGGGCCTAGAAGAGCCTCTGAAGCCATCCAGCCCTTAGGAGCAGTCTGTCAGGGGAAGAGAGCCCCAAGGAGGAGCTCGAACTTCAAAGGGAGCACCCAGATCCTTCCTGAAAGGGCGAGGCTGCCAATCCTCCTGGGGGACACCCCCAACAGCCTGGCCCAAGCAGAAGAAGTGGGCTGGGAGGCTGGGGTGGGGGGAGGGGAGGGGAACTGAGCAGAGGCCTGGGAGGGGATGGGCATGGGGCAAGCCAGAGTCTTCTAAAGAAGCCCAGAGGATTCTTGGCGGCCAGGGCTGGAAGGTGGCCGAGTTCTCATAAAAAAAGAGAAAGTGAGAGAGAAAAGAAAACAAAAAACTTCGTCTGAGCATGACTCTTGGCAGTGGTGCTCTTGCCAGTGCCTCTGCAGCAGCTCCCAGAGAAAGCCCGCCAGCCAGGGACAGACAGACAGCCCAACGGAGCAGAAGAGCAGCCAGAAGCCAGCCCCGCATCAGAGTGGGGACTGAGAATGTTCTGGGGGTGGGGGGTGCTGCACCCACTCTTCAGTAATTGGCTTGGAGACCACGGGCCATCCATATGGAAAAGATAAAGTGGATCCCTATCTTACAGCAGGCCTCCAAATAAGTTCCAGATGAACCAAAGACCTACAGGGTGTTTCGTTCAGGGCAAATTATGCTCGGGGACTAAGTTTGTCTTTGCCAATAATTTATTTAACACAGGTTCACTGTAAGAATTATAATTTATAGTAATAATACTTCACAAGCTAAGAGCATACAGGATAATGTCTCTTAATACATCAACAGAGAACTAATATATTCCAAACCAATGACAGATTAATTACATTCTTGTTCCAGGCAAAGGAGAGATGAAAGAAATAAAGTCCAATATTAGTTGAGGTGTACCTTTCTACGAGTTGGTTCTTGATAGTGTCAGTCCTTCCAACTAAACGCTAGGTATCAGCTGCCTGCTTAGGTCCCTCACTGCTGGGGCATGTAGCTAGCGGGAGACGGTGCCAGTGTCGGCAGGCAAGGTAGCTGCTCTGAAGATTATTACTGCTGGGACGGCTACACAGCTTGCATCACCACTGCCAAGGAGGAGTAGCCTCACTGAGACAGAAGCAGGGGCGCCTGGGTGGCTCAGTCGCTTAAGGTCTGCCTTTGGCTCAGTGTGTGATCCCAGCGTTCTGGGATCGAGCCCCACATCAGGCTCCTCCGCTGGGAGCCTGCGTCTTCCTCTCCCACTCCCCCTGCTTGTGTTCCCTCTCTCGCTGGATGTCTCTATCTCTGTCAAATAAATAAATAAAATCTTAAAAAAAAAAAAAAAGACAGAAGCAGATGTCGCTTCTCTTCCTGAGAGCGCTGTGTGGTTTAACGCCATTGCTGACCAAGGTAGCCTGGCCACAGCAGGAGTAAGTGTCTCAAGATCTCCAGAGAACTATTTAGATCAGCCAAGAGTAGCCTTGTCCAGACCAAACATTTTTGAGTTGCTGGTCATACCTCTTGGTTTTTAAAGTTTAAAAGTCCACCATGTGATGGACACCACGGCCGGCCATTACTATGGTGTCGATGATGTAATGGTCCTCTTCACTCCAGGTGCTAGAGTTCGATAAGAAAGTTCTACTATCCAACTTCAAAACAATTTCATGAAAACAAGTTCAAACCACAAACAACTTTGTCCAAAACAAGTTTTCAAAACATGGATTTGAAATCGTAACAAGTCAGTACACAACGCAGGGAACAAGCAAAACTACTACGGGGCATTTGGAAGACAACATAAAAGGACAGATTTATGATACTGGGAAAGGGGATGATTTTTTAACAAGGTATAAAACATACAAAACAGAAGGGAAAAGTAGAATAACTGTGTACATTAACATTTTCTCTATCCCACCAGATGCAGAATATAAAGAAAGACAAGCCATAGGGGCGCCTGGGTGGCTCCGTCCTTTAAGTGTCTGCCTTTGACTTGGGTCACGATCCTGGGGTCCTGGGATCGAGCCCCGTGTCAGTCTCCTCCTTGGTGGGGAGCCTGCTTCTCCCTCTCCCTGCTGCTCGCCTTCTTGTGCTCTCTCTCTCTCTTGCTCTCTCTCTTTCTCTGTGTGTCAAATAAATAAAATCTTTAAAAAAAAGACAAGCCATAGACCAAGTGACAATATTTGTGACCCATACGACCAAGAAAAAATTCGTAGAATATCTTATTATGTCTAAAAAAAAAAAGCCCAATAGAAAAATGAGCAAAGGATATGAGCAGGCAATTCTGAAAAGTCTAACAACCACAACAAATCAAATCAAGCTCCCTTGTGATCAGATTGCGTGGAAATTACAATCATGAGATCCCATTGGGCGTCCATGGGATGGACAAAAATTAAGATCTGATGCCCCAAGAGTGGATGCAGGTGTAAGGAAACGGAAGCTCCTTTGCTGGTAAGAGTGTAAATTGGTATATCCATCCAGGAAAAAATATGTGAAAACTTGTTAAGTTTGTAAGCCTTCCAAAGAAGATGCACACGGCAGTGGTAGAGATATTTTCCTTCGTGTTCAGAAATGACCAATCCTGTATTCATTCTATATAACAGGGGATAAATAGAAACAATCTAATCACCCCTGCGTGGGAATAAACTATTTTATTCATCCAATGAAACCCTATAAAGCAGTTAAAAACAATGAAATAAATCTATATGTATCAACATTGCTAAATCACAAAAATCCAATGTGGGTGAAAAAAGCAGGTTACAAAAGGCTAGTATACTCTGATACCATTTACATAAAATTAAAACAAAAAATATAATAAAAATACAAAAGCATGCTTGTATGTTTAAAATTTTCTGTAATTTAAAATCAAACAGAGGGGCACCTGGGTGGCTCAGTGGGTTAAGCGCCAGACTCTTGATTTCGGCTCAAGTCTTGATCTGAGGGTGGAGGGATCGAGCCCCATTTTGGGCTTGGCACTCAGCAGGGAGTCTGCTTGAGATTCTCTCTCTCCTCCCTCTGCCCCTCCCTGCCCTGCTCTCTCTCTCAAATAAATAATCTTTAAAAGAATTAAAAAAAAAAACAGAAACCACACTGAGATACCACTTCACACTCATTAAGATAGCTATTATAAAACAAACAAAACAAAAAATAGAAAGTGACAAGCGTTGGTGAGGATGTGGAGAAATTGGAACCCTTGCACATTGCCAGTGGGAATGTAAAATAGTGCTGCCACTATAAAAGATGGTGTGGCAATGCCTCAAAAAATTAAACATCGAATTACCATATGACCCAGCAATTCTGCTTCTGGGTATCTACCCAGAATAATGAATAACTGAAAGCAGGGACTCAAACTTATTTTAACAACCAGCTCGTGGCAGAATTATTCACAATAGGCAATAGGTGGAAGCAACCCAACCCCCATGTCCATCTACAGATGAATGGATAAACACAAAACGTGGCATATACATGCAATGAAATATTATACATCCTTAAAAAGGAATGAAATTCTGACACACGCTACAACATGGAGTTACCCTGAGGGCATTACAGTGAGTGAGTAAGTGAAATAAGCTAGACACAAAAGGACATATACTATATAATTCCATTTATATAAGATGCCTGGTCAAAATCATAGAGACAGAAAGTAGGCTGTTGATGGGGATGAGGATGGAGAGCTTCTATTTAACGGTACAGGGTTTCAGTTTGGGAAGGTGACGAAGTTCTGGGGATGAATGACAGCGATGATGGCGGAACAGTGTGAATGTACATGATGCCACAGAACCGTACAATTAAAAATGATTAAAATGGTAAAGTTTATGTTAGGTAGATTCAACTGAAAAATAGAAACTGAAAAAGAGACTGGTTTGAACCCAGCCCCTCTGTCCAGAAGAACCACCTACCCACTCACCTACCCGCAGCAACCAGCTGACCGGGTCCACCTGGACCGCCCCTCCCCGCCCCCACACCCGGGTCACTACCCCCGCAGCCCCAACGAGTCTCACCGCGCAGGCGCGGAGCTGGGGGGGGGGTGGGCGAGCAGAAGGGGCGTGGCCTCACACTGCGCCTGTGCCGAATTCCAGCTGTAAGTGTTGTGGGGAAATGATGTCCAGGTTGGGCTGCCCGGCCCGGCGGCAGCGGGGAGGCCCGCACTGCACACGCGCAGACCGAGCACTCGCGTCAAAAGACGAGGAGAGCGCGCGCTCCTCACGTCCTGCGAGCCCGGCTGTCAGGCGTTCGTCTCCGCCGTGACTCCCGCCGGGCAGAGCTGGCGCGCCCACGTCTGAAGAGCGATGCCCCGGGAGATCATCACCCTGCAGCTGGGCCAGTGCGGCAACCAGAGTGAGCGAGCGAGCGAGCGAGCGCCGGGCCCCTCCAGTCTCCGCTTCTGCCCCTTCGGGTCCCACCCAGTGCTTGGCATCCTCCAGTCCCCCTTTCCCTTCCATGAACCCCTGCCCTATTGCGCGCGCGTAATGAACACGCCCCAGACGGAGAGCCGCGCCTGGGCTGTGACAGCTCCCAGACCAGGTGTCTTGGGTGCAGCCTCTGAGTGTGACAGCCTCTGAGCCTAACCCTGGGCTCCTGAGGCCTTATGACTAGCAGACCCAGGCATCTCTCCCCATCCCCCAGTTGGGTTCGAGTTCTGGAAACAGCTGTGCGCCGAGCATGGCATCAGCCCGGAGGGCATCGTGGAGGAGTTCGCCACCGAGGGCACTGACCGCAAGGACGTCTTTTTCTACCAGGTGCCCCCAGCGACTTGGCCAGGCGGGCTGAGGGAAGGGCAGGGGCCTGCTACCGGGAAACCTGCTGGGCAGAGGAGCCAGAGCGGCTGGCTTGAGGACGGAGGGCAGGCAGGAGCCAGAGTTGGGAGGATGGAGGACTGGGCTTTAGCTGATTGGGCCCCTCTGCTGGACTCCCCTTGACAGGCCGACGATGAGCACTACATCCCCAGGGCGGTGCTGCTGGACCTGGAGCCGCGGGTGATCCACTCCATCCTCAACTCCCCCTATGCCAAGCTCTACAACCCAGAGAACATCTACCTGTCCGAGCATGGAGGAGGAGCTGGCAACAACTGGGCCAGTGGATTCTCGCAGGTATCTGGGTGGCCATCCCAGAAAGCCTTGATGTTCCCGCCCCAGGGCAAGGCAGGCTCAGGCAGCCTGGGGATTTGACCAGACCAGACAATAAATAAGAGACAAAGGGATAACCTGACAAGAGGGACAGCCAGGGAGAGGCTTATGCAGACTGCAGATCATTTGCAAAATAGCTTTATTGGGCTGAGGGTCACAGCTGAGGCTCTGCTTGAGGGTGGCAGCGGTGTCCCAGGGTAGAGTTCTTGGTGCTGAAAAGAGATACTCCCTAGAACCCTCATCCTGACCCTCCCTTCCATGTCTCTCTCTACAGGGTGAGAAAATCCATGAAGACATTTTTGACATCATAGACCGAGAAGCAGATGGAAGTGACAGCTTAGAGGTGAGGCTCTGCCCCGCTGAAGGAAAAACAAGGCTGTAAAGTGCTGGGGACAAGTCAGGACGTAGCCCGAACAGGTGGTGTGATGGGGGCAATTCTACTCAAAACTAATTTTTTGAGCATCATATGTGAGGTATCGAGGTAAATAAGGTACAGTACTCGTCCTCAAGGAGATCCTAATCTCGATGGCATCAGCTCCTTAGGCATGAGTCTTCCTTCCCAAGGAGTGGCAGCCTGGATGGACACAGAAGAAGCTTTGAGACATGGGTGTGTTGGGAGTGGGGAATGAGACAAGCCTGAAGCCTCTCCCCCACATCCCTGGAGACTGCCTCTCCATCCCTCCCCCTGCAGGGCTTCGTGCTGTGTCATTCCATCGCTGGGGGGACGGGTTCTGGCCTGGGCTCCTACCTTCTAGAACGGCTGAATGACAGGTAAGCCTGTGTTTGGGGAGAGGGCATGAGCCGTGGTTCCCTAAATAAGGTCTTTCCTTCTTATGGCTTTTTCCTCTTGGACTGGAAGGCCTGGCACTGTCGCTTTGAGTCATTGGTAGGAACAGAGCCTGGCCATCCAGGGAATATCTTGGAAGCAAGAACTCCCAGGAGGGGGTTTGCCTAGGAAGAGGAAGGACCTGCAGGGTTTGATGGGTTTGATGCTTTAGGTTTATTCTTTTTGGCTCCTGGGCTCTAAGCACTCCGTTCTGCCCTTGCCCCCCTTTTGTACCAAGAGCTTGGTGACACTTGGAAAGGAATGGCCCTGTTAGCTCTAGAGAAGACCAAGATGGGCAGTGATGGGGGTCCTTCCAATTCACTGTGTCACATTCCCCTTTCCCTCTTCTTCACCCCCAGGTACCCCAAGAAGCTGGTGCAGACGTACTCAGTGTTTCCCAACCAGGACGAGATGAGCGATGTGGTGGTCCAGCCCTACAACTCACTGCTCACGCTCAAGAGGCTGACCCAGAATGCAGACTGTGTGGTGAGCACTGGAGAGGGAGTGGGGGGCTTTGGTCCATCTCCTTAAGCCAGTGAGACATGGACACCCTGCCCTTCCCAAGCCCCTGCCCAGAGAACAGAGGACCAACAAAGCCATACCCGGTGGCCCAAATTATGAACTAAGGACTTGACTCCAAGTTGCTTTTAGTCCCTTTAGGCAGCAAGGCTCTCAAGAAAGTGTATACGCCCTGACATATGTCCCCAGTTAGCCTATTTAATGCCTACGCATGCTTAAATTCTCAGCCCAAGGGTCACTTTCTTAGACCTTCCCTGACCACCCGTTAAGGTCAAATTCCTTTGCGTATTTCAGACTGTAACTATACTTTTCTCGGAGACGGACCACGCTTGTTTTATCCTCCATGGTGTCTCCAGAGCCAGGCACAGTGCATGGCAATGGGGATAATCATATTTATTTACTGGATGGCAGAAAAGTGTCTTGTGATGCCCCAGAGACAGTAGTTTCCCTTTTAAGTTAGCACACCTACATCCTGGTTTTGTAGTTTAGAGGGGGCTAAGCTAATAACTTATCTCTCTGCCCCCTTTCTCCTCAAAAAGGTGCTGTGACCCTCTTCTGTCCCCCCCAGGTGGTGCTGGACAACACAGCCCTGAACCGGATCGCCACAGACCGCCTGCACATCCAGAACCCGTCCTTCTCCCAGATCAACCAGCTGGTGAGCCCCCACTCCTGGACTCTCTGGACTGGAAACCCCACCCCTCCCTGGGGCCAAGGCCCATGACACGGCGCTCCTGTCCCCAGGTGTCCACCATCATGTCAGCCAGCACCACCACCCTGCGCTACCCCGGCTACATGAACAACGACCTCATCGGCCTCATCGCCTCGCTCATTCCCACCCCTCGACTCCACTTCCTCATGACGGGCTACACCCCGCTCACCACGGACCAGTCGGTAGGAGCAGCCCCAGCAGGCCCTGCCCTAGCCTTTCTCTCCTCCTGCTGCCCCAGGAGCTGCCCTTTGCGGCCCCCAGAGGCTCTGTGCTCAGGGACTGGCACAGACTGTGCGACTCCGCGCCGCCCTGGTCTCCTCTCTCCTCTGCCTCTGGCTCCCCGCAGGGCCTTGGCTCTGGGGGCCTGCTGACACTCCTGCACAGGGGTAGGACCTTGCTGAGCAGAGGAGGGCCGAGGTTCCTGGTCCCACAGCAGAGGCTCAGTGTAGACCTGAATCTCGAGACACCGCCCCAAGAGACCACACTGGCCCGAGTTCAGAGTCTGATAGGGCTCAGGCATCAGACTGTGCCCTGAGTGCCAGCCTGGGCCCTGTGGCCCGCTGTCCCCTCAGGTGGCCAGCGTGAGGAAGACCACGGTCCTGGACGTCATGAGGCGGCTGCTGCAGCCCAAGAACGTGATGGTGTCCACAGGCCGGGACCGCCAGACCAACCACTGCTACATCGCCATCCTCAACATCATCCAGGGGGAGGTGGACCCCACCCAGGTAGGTGAGGCCCCTTCGTGCCACCCCCGGAACCCACAGGGGTAGAGGAGAGGCTACCACCACCACTGTTGGGTGCACCCCTCCCCCAGGTCCACAAGAGTCTGCAGAGGATCCGTGAACGGAAGCTGGCCAACTTCATCCCCTGGGGCCCTGCCAGCATCCAGGTGGCCCTGTCGAGGAAGTCTCCCTACCTGCCTTCAGCGCACAGGGTCAGTGGGCTCATGATGGCCAACCACACCAGCATCTCCTCGGTGAGCCTAATGTCCTGGGCTTCTTTGACCAGTCTGTTCCACTAGCCACTCTTATCATCCTGCCCCATTCCATTCCAGCCCCTTATCTTGTGCTGGTTCCCATCCTGGAGATTTCTATCTCTTTCAGCTCTTTGAAAGTTCCTGCCAGCAGTACGACAAGCTGCGGAAGCGGGAGGCCTTCCTGGAGCAGTTCCGCAAGGAGGACATCTTCAAGGAGAACTTCGATGAGCTGGACACGTCCAGGGAGGTTGTGCAGGAACTTATCGATGAGTACCATGCGGCCACACGGCCAGACTATATCTCCTGGGGCGCCCAGGAGCAGTGACTTCCTCCCTACCACTTCCCCTGGACAGTAAGCATAGTTCCCATAATGCCTGGTCCCTGTGACCCAGATTGCCCTCACCAGAAACCTTTCTAGGTTCATCTCCAGCCCAGGCGCTGGCCCTACTTCCTCCCTTGTCTGCCCTGACCCTTGATATGCTTGTTCAGCTCTAATAAAGTAATAAAGCTTTGTCGTGGCTATAGTCAGAGCTTGGCTGTGGATACAGTCAGGGCTCGGTCTGTGAATATGGGGGGGATGATCCATTTTCCCTCGCGGTTTCCAGGTATGTGGCCTTTACCTGCACTGGCTTCCTACCACTAGTCCAGGTCTCAGTGTGGTCACTGTTCCATTGGCATACGCCCTAGAACCAGGCTGCTCTACCAGAGTCAGCCCTACCTCTCAAGATTACAGAGAGTGACTGAGGTCTGCTCTGTCCTCAGTGCCTAAGCTCCTGCCCCAGGATGGATCAGTATTGCCCTAGACTCTTCCACTCAGGGAGTAGGCTGTGGGGGCTAGTGAAGGAGGGTCTGTAGCATTCTGAATGGGTCAGGAAACCTGGGACTCTGGATTCCCAGTGCCCAAGGCTATCGGATCCTTAGGAATGCAACCCAATTCAACCTAACTTGCTAAAGCAGGAAGGGAACTCAGGAGTAGGCTGAGCCCATCCTGATAAGGTATTGATCTATGCCGGAGAAGTTCTTGGGTCTGATCTTGCCCCAAGCTTCTCTCCATTCCAGACCCAAAGCAGTAGACACACCGAAATGGACCCAATGAGGGCCCAGAAGCTGGACACCGGGGTAGGAACTGGGTAGTGCCAGTTGATGACTCACTGCCTTCCGGCCTCAGGGACGCCAGGAGGCCACCCCTGTGGCACTCAATGGAGAAGCGAGTGTGAGTAATTGCCAGCTTCCAAAACTGCCCTGTTGCCTGCCCCACCCAGCACCCTGTGGCAGCCTGCTGGCTACGAGGAGGTTAAATCCAGAAGGTCAAGGAGGGTGGAGCCCTGTGGTGTCCAGACTCCCCTCAGTGTTGGTAAAAGCCCGGAGTGTGGGCGTCCCCAGGGGTGGAGCTCTGAGCTCTGGGGCTCTAACTTGTCCCACTGACAACACTCCCACAGGAAGGGTTTGTGTAAATAAGGATTTTTTTTTGCTTCTCTTCTACAAATAAATTAAGAAACAAACTAGAAAATTGTCTGCACCCATTGCAGCCCTTGGGTGTGGGGTGTGCCCTGTCCCTGCAGGGCCAAAGGGTCCACAGTTCCCTCAAATCTCAGAGCAGTCCAGGTCCAGGCTGGAGGCAGAAGGGAGGTCGTGACCTCTTGGCAGGCTCAGTCCTGCAGCTGCCCCAAACAGCCAGACTGTCCCTGGGGCTCGTCCAGGCCCGGGTGCTGGCTGGGAGGGGAGGTGTCTGGCAGGTCTTGGCATGGAGGAGAAGGGCTGCTGGAAGGCCTCTCGGAGGAGGGATTGGGCAAGTAGGCATTCACCAGCTGCATGATCTCTTCCACCTAAGAGAGGGCAGAGGGCAGAGGGTAGTAGGGGCCACTGGGTTCTCCTTTGTCTCCTCTTCCACCCAGGCTCTTCACCACGGCCTTCCGAGAGCTGCCCCCGCAACCTTTCCCTCCTCACCACCGCGCTCTCCTTCATTCGCTATGTGCCAGTCACACTTGGGTCTTTCTGCTTCTCTAAGATGCTGTTGTCATCTCTGGGCCTTTCTACCTGCAGTATCCTCTACCTGGAATGCTGTTCCCCCAGATCTTCCCGGGGCTAGCCTAAACGTCCCTTCCAGTATCCCTTCCTGACTGTCCCACCTAATGCTAGGACCCCTTCCAGTCACTTCGTGTCACCACCCCCCCTTACCTTGGTAGCATTTATTACTGTCCTATAGTTTTTTTTTTTTTTTTTAAGATTTTATTTATTCGACAGAGACAGAGACAGCCAGCAAGAGAGGGAACACAAGCAGGGGGAGTGGGAGAGGAAGAAGCAGGCTCCCAGCGGAGGAGCCTGACATGGGGCTCGATACCAGAACGCCGGGATCACACCCTGAGCCGAAGGCAGACGCTTAACCGCTGTGCCACCCAGGCGCCCCTACTGTCCTATAGGTTTTGATTCCTTATTTAGCGTCTGACATCCTGCTCTAATGTAGGCGCCTTGAGCTTGTCTTTGATCACTGCTGCATCCCCAGTGCCTAGAGCTGTACCTGGCTCAGTGTTTAATAAATGTTTCTTGACATCCCTTCCCTCCCTTCCTCCTTCTACACCCTCTTCCCACTCACCTGGGGACTCTGCAGGAGGAGCTGGCTCTCTCCCACCCTCAGTGCCAGGGTGTGGGGGCCCATTAGCTGGCAGGCGGCCACATGGCCATAGCTGACACTGTGGATGGGCTCTGTCTCACCCGGCCGGGAGAGGGACATGGCCTTGGCTCCCAAACCCAGGCATAGCTTCTGTGGAGTGCCCCCACCAGGCTCCTACGGACAGATAGGTAGAGTCAGGGTGGAAGGAGGGGACCCTGCAGCATTATTTTTGGTGGGGGGAGATGGCTGTGAGCAGGGAGTTTCCCGGTCCCCTCTGTGATCCACACGGCGTGTGTGGTGGGGCTTAAGGCTCCGGAGAGGTGAGAGCCCAAGGGCCAGTGACTCCTGGGGTTTGAGATGGGCAGCTGTGCTGGGCGCAGGGAGCGCAATGACCCACAGGGGGGCCTGTGGCTCTGGGGCAGAGGTGTAGGGCTTGGGCCACCAGAGTCCCCTCTCCCTTCTCCCCCTCACCGTGCTCAGCTCCAGAACGTCATACCGAGCAGCGCCGAACCCTGGACACTGCGCCGCCAGAGCCAGGTAGGCGGCCATGGCCTCAGCTCGGCCCATGCCCCGAAGCCGCTTCCAGCCGCCCAGCACAGCAGCCGCCGCACCGGCGCCACCTCCTCCCTCGCGGGCCAAGCTTCCCGCCGTGCCGCCGGCCCCGCCGCCGCGCCGGGTCCGCTCCGCCCGCCTCTTGGCCAGGCCCGGGCTCCAGATTGCCCCGGCCAGCAGGGCGGCGGAGGGTGGAGGCCTGGGGACGGGGCGCGGAGGGTCTTCCCGCGGCGGGGCCGAGGGCGGCAGCAGGCGGTCCAGGCGCGGCAGCGGCGCCCTCGGGGAGAAGTCCCGGTGCAGGCTCTGCAGACGCAGCGCCGCCAGGGCGCGCAGCGTGTCGTCGGGCGGGGGCGGCCGGCCGCGCAGCAGCAAAGCGTGAGCCTAGGACGAGGCATCGGGTGTTAGCGCGGAAGTGGCGGCGAAAACACCTTGGGGTGCAAAAGCTGAGGTCTGGGTTCGAGTAAAGCCTCCCGCGAGTTTGCCATGACTGTTAAATGTGACGGCCCGGAAAGCGAGGGGTTCAGGTTGGGGGGGTCTTTTTGGCGGCGTGAATGCCGGAGATCCTCACCTGCTCAAAGAGGAAAGGCAGTTCGTGACTGTCTGGGGACAACCCCTCAGGGTGCAGGGGCCCGTGAAGACGCAGACATAGTCTCCAACCAGAGTCCGGCGAGTCGTCCAGCCCGGCTTCCTCCGCCGCCAAACTGCAGAAGAGACGAGGACTCGATGACACGCAGAAGCGGGACCCCCTCCAGGGCGCGGGCCACCGGGGGCGGGGGTGGGGGAGGGGAGGGGCCATGCTGGGGGCGGGGCCAGATGTTTGGGAAGCCTGGAAACCCGACTGCAAACCGCCCGCGGGCAGGGCCCCTCCGTGAACCAGCCAACGTGACTGTGCAGGGCAAGGGGCCTCCGCTCGGTAAACGTTTGCACAGGGATTGACCAGAGCTGAGAGGCAGAGAGGTTAACGGAGAGCGGGGCTGGGGCTGGACATTTACTTCTCAAACCTGGTGAGCACGTCGGCTACGAGAGTACCCCCAGCCAGGGCTCGCTCCTGGGCCCCTCGCTGCTCGTACAGCGCGAATGCGTTGCGGCTCCGGGCCAAGCCCAGCCGCCCCACCAGCTCTCGAGCAACCTGGAGGGGAGGAGGCATGAGGGGAAAGTCAGACCGCGCCGGGGTCTGGCCAACTGGAGGGCGCTTTCGGGTCTCCCAGTCCCGCCCCACACACTCCCTCCGCAAGTGATGAATCTCAGACTTGGGCAAATGTAGGGCCCAGGCACCAGGACAGCCGGGCATGGGAAGGGGGGGAGTGAGGTTTCAGGGGTCTTTTCTGGCCTTACCTCGCCCGCCGTGGTGTGGGAGTCTATGGCCACAGGACAGGCACCAGCCCCCGGACAGTGCACGGTGCACAGCAGCTCCTGCCGCCGGCTCAGCGCGGAGATCTCCGCCAGCGAAGGCACCAGCTCTCGGCCGCGCGTCCGGCCCAGCGCTCTCCTGATGAAGCGCGCATATTCCGCCAGTTCCGTGTCCGGGAGCGCCTGCTCCGTCCTGAGTTAGCGAGAACCCGAGGATCAGTGTTCGGGGGGGCTTTCCTTCTCCCCCTCCCTCTCGCCTTCTTATTGTATCCTTTCTTCCCTCTCATGGATTCCCTCCCTTCCGACGCTTAAGGGGCTTGAAGGTAGCGACCCGCTCTCTTCTGAATCTACCCTTGGACCACCGCATGGAGCGGAATTACTTTCTAAGGCCCCGACAGCTCTCTGCTAACTGCCCCCTCCCACTTGCCAAAGTCTCCACGATCCTCCTTCGGGTTGAAATCCAAAATCCAGCCCCATTCCGCTCTGCAACTTAAAAGCCCTGGCTGAACTGCCTCAGCCCTCGGAGGAACAGCAACCCTTAGTAATTTTTCTGCCCAAAGCGGGGCGCCTTTTGTCACTCCTCCGCCCGAAAGGGGGCTATGATCTTGTAATTCCCACAAAGACGCTGTACATATTAGCAGCGGTCAAGTCTCTTCCCTTCCCTAGGTCTAAGTTCTCCACCCGCCAATTTGGCAAGGCCTGTCATTCTCTCCCAGCCCTGCAGCTCCCCGGCCTTACCCCAGCCCTCCCCTCTCACCTCTCCAGATGCCCCAGGAGGTGCCCCCGTACAGCTCCCCCAGGCCGGAAGGTGCAGCTCATGCAGGTGAGGAGCTGCCAGTACCGAAGGGCCGCGGGGTCGTGGGTAGCGGGGGGCCCCGGAGGGCCTGCGGGGCCCGAGGTCTGCTTAGCCAGCTGCAGGAAGAGCTCGTCGCGGAGCGCGGGCAGGTCCCGGCAGGTCTGGAGCACACCCTGCATCAGGGGCCCGGGGCGCCGCGCCCCCTCCAGCGCCTGTAGCGCCAGGAACAGCCGCACCGCCTCCTCGCGCAAGGGTGCGTAGCCCGGACCTGCGGGAGGGTGGGGGCGGAGGGACGGTTTGGAGAGGGGACACAGAGCTGGGCCCTGGAAGGAAGGCATGAACCAGGGAAAGGTCAGAGGGAGTGTAAGGGGGGCAGGGGGTGGCAAGGAGGGGAGAGTACGAACGACAGGAAGAGTGAAGGGAAAGCAGTGGTCCCCACTGAGCCTCCCAGGCACCTCCCCCTCCGGAGCCACTAAGGCTGCATTCTGAGTTAGTGAGCTGCAGGGGCTGACTAAAGGACACAGGTGCAAACCCCAGATTCTGTAATTGGGCACTAAGAGCCATCACCACGGGCCAGAAACAGGCTGGACGGGGAGTCAGGAAACAAGGGTTCTTCTCCCAGCTCCCCTTAATCTTCTAGTTTTAGGACCCAGACTAGTCACTATTCCTTTTTGGGATGAGGCATAGCTGGATGAGGCCAGCGCGTTCTCCCAAAGTGCTGGCTTTTCCAGCAGCTGGAAACATAGTAGGACAGGGTCTTAAGAGTAAAATGAAAAATAGAGTGTAAAAACTCATGAAGGAGTATCAGTAGTGGGAATGAGACCATAGAGAAGTGGGGGGGGGGGGCTTTTTTCCTGTGCTGGCTTCCCTCTCCTCCACCCTGGGTATCAGTCTGGTCAGCTTCCATTCTCAGCCCTTTGAAAGTGAGGGGCGGGGACCCCTTTGGACTTCTAAGTCCCTGTCAGGCGAAGCATTTGGATTCCCCATCCAAGGGACTGGAGCCATGCCACCACTCACCTGGGGCGCTGACACCGTAGGGCAAGGGCAGGAGTGGAGCATACAAGGTGCCACTGGTGTGCCTCAGAATTGGGTTCCGACGGTAAATAAGGGCCACGGCTTCCGGGTCCCCGCAACTCTCCTAGAAGCCAGGGAAGGAGTCACAGGGATGGAAAAGGGGGCTCCCCATGAACTCAGAAAGCTTCTGGGTCCACTCCCTTCCTCCTTCTCCACGAAGTCCCCTCTTTCACACCTGAATGTCCCTAAGCAGCAGCTGGGTAGGGGTCTCCAGCGGCGCCTTGGACGCGATCACTTCTCTCAGCGCCACCCCCCAGCGTTCCGCCTCGGCCTGGCGCGGGGAGCAGAGCCGGACGCTGTGCTTCCGGCCAGACACGGTCACTGACCACAGACCTGGGGAAAGAGAGGCCATGGAGGGCAATGAGGGCCGGCTGGGGCTGATGCGCAGGGAGGTACAAGACTCCCCACGAAGTCTCACCGGTCTCCTTGGGACGGCGCTCCGGGCCGGTCACCGAGCACAAGCTGGTGAGCACGAGGCTCCCGAGGCGCCGCGCCCCCTTCCCGCTGCTACTGAACTGGTCCAGGGAGTCCCGGGTGAGCACGAACCAGGCCCGGCGCGTGGGCAACCAGGGCCTAGCCCCTCCTCCGCGGGGCTCTCGGTACAGCCAACCTGGGGGGAGGGGAGGGAGAAAAAGGGGCTGAGCAGGATAAGACGTTATCCCCTAGAGGATTGGGATTGGTACTTCCAGAGTGCATGAGGTGGGTCCCCACCTTTCACGACGACGTCCGGGTCCTCCTCGGGCGGCCCCTTCTCCGGAATGAGGCTCCGTGTCTCCTCCCAGCTCTGCAGCCTGGGCCAGAGGGGAGGAAGGGTTGGGTGAGGCTGTCAGTCCTGCACCCCGCCTCCAGGGGGCTCCTCAGTCGGGGCTCCCCAGACAGCGAGGGGAGCCTGCTCCCGGCCTGGACACCCCTCCCCCAGGCTGTGGGAAACGCTGGGCCGTTCTGACCTCGCACCAGAAATAGCCCAGACCCCCCCTTTCTCCCCGCGCCCCCAGTCGGACCGCCCCCCCGGGACCCCGGCCAAACCACAGCGTCCGGCGTAAGGCCTCTCCCTTATTGCACAACTGCGGGAGGCAGACGGCGAGGACTGGGGTCCCGGGAACAGCCTGGGGGCTTCATACCCTGAGACGCAGGGGCCGAGCTCACCTGTCTGAGACCGGCCCGCTCCTCACCGGCTGAGTCAGCGTCACGTCCAAGGGGCCCTGGGGAAACAGGCGGGAGCAGCCCTCAGCATCAGAGCTGTCATCGCAAGATGCCCGTGGCTTCTGCCCCCAGGACAGCGCTGCTCAGGGAATTGAGGGATCAAGGAGTGGGGTTGTGACTTTGGGGGAGACAGCTGAAGCCGTGAGGTAGCCCCTTCTGCTAGTCTCTACAGAACAGCCCCAGCGAAGAAGTCAAGTCTCCAGCCTTGTCTCAGCTTTCCTTTGAAGATTTAAATCAGGGCAGCATACGGTGGGAGCACTGTGCAGGGAGTCCAGTCGGGAGACCTGGGTTCCAGTAACAGCCTGACCACTAACTCGAATCACTAACTGGCTGAGGAAACTTCACAGATCCTCTCAGTCTTTGGGACCTAGCTTCCCCATCTTTGAAAAGAGAGAGGTGGATGAAAATCCTTCTTGTTGAAAGTCACCCCCTCCTCCTCATTTTCCCTTCATTGGCTGGCAGACAGGCAGGTGGTGGGCACAGAGGTGAATGAAGGGAAGAGGGACTCTTTCAGTATAGGGCTTTCTCCAAGAACTTCTTATGTCCTCCCACAGACACCCCTGAGACTCAGTGGTAAGCAGAGACCCTCCCCCTTTGCTGGGGCTCAGGGAGAGCAGGCTGGAAAATGGCACACACTCTCCAGGGGAGGTACAGTTCAGGATTTTGCCCTTCTCCCCCCTGCCCTGGAACTTCAACAGAAGACTGGGGTCTGAGAGAGGCCAAAAACCCGTCCAGGAGCCGGGTCAGGCAGGAACTGTGCCATCGTCCCATCGCGCCCAGACTGCTAAAGCCAGGAGGGGGAGGGGGGAGGGGGGGCAGGGACACCTGTCCCCAAGCTCGGGGGAGGGGGGTGGAGGTGGAGCATGAGGGAGGCAATGGCGTGGTTCACAGAGCCGACCCTGCCCAAGCTGGAAGCTTGGGGACGCCTGGGTCCTGTGCCTTCCTGGGACGAAGATCCACCTCTTTTCTGGAGGGTCCAAGAGGAGTTCTTAGCCACACCACCGCGGGGGCAGGTGCTGACCACTCTCTTAGACCAACTCCCCTAATCGCAGTCCCCTGCTTCCCTCCCTCCACCCCCCTCTATATTTATCCGCCCTCCGCCTCCGCCAGGTGCTGGCGCCGGCCCCAGCGGCGCAGCCCGCCCCACCCGGGCACCGAGCCACCGGGCCTGCTGGGGACCCCTGAGCGGGGGATGGGAGCCTGACCCAGGCCATAGCACACGGAGTCTGGTTGCCGGTGTGCAGGGGAATCCGGGAGGGGACGTCAGGGGATGGAGGTCTTCCAGACTAATCGAGCCTCAGTTTCCCCACGGGGAGATTCCGCAAAACCGGGCAGCCAAGTGTCCCTCACCATCCCTCAGGGATTCCCCAGGAGCCTCACCAGGGAGGGCCGAGAGTTCTGTCTTGGGTGGCAGGGTAATGACGAGGGGTCCTCGAAGAGTTGTGGCCCCCAGCTCCCTCTCCGTGGGGTCCCTGCCACGGACCCCAATCTGAGGATGCTTTCTCCCCCTCTCCCAGGTCCCCGCGGCGGGAGCTCCGGCATCTGGCCCCAGCACTCAGCGCTCACGAACTGGGAGCGGAGCGGACCCAGGCGTCCGAGCCGCCCAGCCGGCCTCGCCACATTCCTCGGCGCTGGCGGAGGCGGAAGGAGACGGGATGGGACGCGGGCCCGGCGGGGAAGGGAGAGGCAGGGCCAGGTCGGGCCACGCGTGACGCCTCCCCTGCCTCAGGGCCCCTAGCAGGTGGACAGCGCCCAGCATGCGGCGCGAGGCCCACAGGCACATCCCGAGTAGGGCTGCTCCTTGAGCTCCCGGGGGCTCCTGGCCCCCCAGGCAAAAACCTCTCCCATGTCCCCGTCCGCCAAGAGCACGGCGTTTGGCTGGAGTCTGGAGCAGGATCAGACGTGACGGACGCTTGTAGTGAGAGGGATTGAGACAAGGCTCCAAACCCCCAGGGACTTACCCTCCCGCCGCCCGCTGGACTCGGGGTCCGCAGCTCAAAGGTCTCCTCGTCCTCGTCCTCGTCCCCGTCCCCGCTAAGCTCGCCGTCCCCGTAGTCCCGGTGCAGAAGAGTAAAACCTCGACGGCAGCAGAGGAGCCACCACAATCCCCCGGGGAGAGGCATCCGGGCGAGCAGCCGGGGGAAGGGGGCGCGGGCAGCCGGGCCGAGCTGCAGGGGGTCGGAGAAACTGGCGGGGCTCCGACCCCAGCAGGGGAATGATGCAGCGGGAGGAGGGGAAGGGAGAGGGGGACAAGGAGGAGGCAGTGTCTGGCGCTGGGGTGCAAGAGGTCGCTTTGTAGAGCCTGCGGGGGGCTCGGTGTCTGGGCCCCTGGAGGGGGAGGGGGAAAGCGTCCAGGGCTGGGGGGGGGCAATGTCCGGAGCTGGGAAGTAGTGTCCGTTGTAGTGTCCAGCCTTGTGGGGGGCAGTGTCCGGTGCAATGTCCGAGGTGGGCAGTTCTCCAAGCTCCAGGGAGGGTCGTGTCCGGTAGGGTGTCCGGTGGCCGGGGCCCGGGCCGCGCGCGCTGCGCTCCCTGCAGCCCCGGGACTGGCGCGCTAGGGGCGCGAGCACAGCGCCGGGACCCCGCCTCCCCAACCCCCTCCCCTCCGAGCACCCCCCCTTCCCTCTTCTTTCTCTCCTCCCTTCTTTACAGGGCAGGGTGCAGTTTTCGTCACAGCCTCCCCTGCCCAATCCCTGTGCCTGGCGCCGGGCGCGGCCACCAATCAGGCCACTGAAACCGCGGGGGGTTGCATCATGTGCCCCTGGCTTGGTGACAGCGGGGAGGAGCAGAGGAATAAGGAGGGAGGGGGCGGTGCGATGTCAGCCACGCCCCCGTCCCTGAGGTCGGACGCGGAGTGCTAGTGATGTCACGGAAGCCCGCCTTCATGCCCTTGTTTTAACTCTTGCCTCACCAATCAACAGATTAAAAACCCTCTCGAGAAGGAGCTTTGGAGAACGAAGGGCATAGGGCATAGAGGAAAGTCCCGACTGCGGCTCTCTGAACGCCTGTCTCGTCTCAGGGTTCCTGAGAAAGGAAAGCTCTTTAGCTGCCTGCGCCAGGCACAGCTCTAGAGGCGGCCCCCCGCCCCTCGATGGAGTAGTCCAATTCTTGGGTCTGAGTCACCTTTTTAAGGTGAAGAAGCTGAGGCAGAGACTCGGGGAAGTGCAGACCCAGGTCGGAAATAAAACCTGATTTCGAGCGCACAGCTCACTGAACTCCAGTGGGGAGAGTGATTTAAGATTCAAGGGAATTCTGCGGTCTTCGAATAGAACGGAGGCCTCTCAGACTGAATGGCCTGAGGTTCTGTGTCGGAAGGGGTTAAGCGAGGCGCTAAACGGACGGGGCGGGGCGGGGCCGGGCCGCGGACGGGGCGGGGCCAGGGCGACCGCGGGCGCGCGCGTGCGTTGCTGACTCAGCGGCGATTCCCGCGGTCTCCGGTGGAGGGTTCCAGGTTGGCCCCCAGTGGCTGCCTTGTAGGACCTTGGGAGGATCGGCGCCATCTCCGGGCCTTCCCTGGATCCTGTCCGCTGGTGGCGGTGGCTTTCGGTCTCAGCCGCCGGGGGCTCTAGGAAGGAAGGCTAGCCCGAGCTGGGCGGGGCGGGACAGGGCGGGGACGTCGGGCCAGCGCCTCCCTTGAGACCTCCCCGCCACGCCCCGCCTCTCTTGCCCCGGGTCCCCAGACTCTAGGCTGGAGTGGTCGGGGCAGCTTTGCTGACCGGATATTAAACTGCGAGACTTGTCGCACGTGAACACCATCCTGCCTACCGCGCTTCTGTAAAACAAAGACCAGGAATCAATGCGATCGTCTCTAGAGGCCATCCCGGCCTTGCCCTCGCCCCAGATGACAGTGGCCAGCATTGAGATTTCCCGAGATGGAGACATTTGAACCATATACACTCTTCCCTGTTTGGATCCCAGGCCCTTGCCTGCAGGAAAGTTCTTTCTGATGTCTAACCTCTCTCTTTCCGGGAGGCTCAGTGCATTTCCTCTGACCCTGTCCCGGGGGCAGATGGAGAACAGCAGTCACCCCCACCCCCACCACGCCCATGATAAAGACTCTGGAAATTTTCAAGTTGGAATTCTCTCCTTGGTTTTTTTCCAAGGTGAAAAACTTCATCTCAACTTTTTAAATTACCTGTTTCTTTTTTTCTTTCTGCCACAGAACCTTAGAAGGCACCGTAAAGTGGTCATCTAGTCCAAGAGCCTACCCAAAACCGGAATCTCCTGGCCACTGCCCCCACCTACCACCACACCATGCACAGGCACACACAGTCCCCAACAGCCTTGGCCTGGACATTCCAGAGGCCAGGAACTCGGTACTTGCTAAGGGAGCCATTACTGGATAGCACTGTGGTTGTTAGAAAGCTCTTCCTTGTGCTACTTTAAGAGGAACCCCAGCCCTCCTCTCCTGGCAGCTTTCCCGCCTCACATCTTGTTCCGCAGAGACCAGGTGAAGGTGGAGGGGGTGACAGTGCCTAGAGCTTCAGCAGGCTAAGCAGCTCTGCACCCCCACCCAGACTCTCAGCGCCTTCCACTCAGAGCCAAGCGAGTTGAAGGGGGAGGGGAAACCCACCGGTTCTGCCCTGCTACAAATCACTTCCAAGTCGGTGACTCAAAAATAGTAACAGTTGTTGGGTTGCATCTCATTTCCATGTTATCAATTTAATGTGGCAAAGTACAGAAGCAATTCCTTTAGGTCCCTACCTCCTTCTCAGTGTTCCCCCACCTTCTCCCCTTTCCCACTACCCTCCCTGGAATCCCGCCCTCCCCGCCTTGCTTCGCAGCCCTAGTAGTCCCAGGAGGAGACACTGTGGGTCTCAGTGGGAGCCGAACAGGAAGAGAGGCGGGGCCGGCGGGGGCAGCGGCCGCGGGGGTGAGGCCCTGGGCTGCAGCTCCCACCCCGCAGCAGCCTCCGCAGGTCCTGGCGGAAGCGCAGGCCCAAAAAGGCGTAGAGCACGGGGTTGAGGCCGCAGCGGGCCAGGGCCAACCCTCCGGTCACCAGCAGTGCCAGATCCTTGCGCTTGCTGGCAGGGCAGCTCCGCTCGCGGGCAGCCAGTAGGTCCGCCGTATCCAGTAGCAGGGCGAGACTGTAGGGCAGCTGCAGCACCACGAAGGCCGCCACCAGGGCCACAACGACGCGCAGCGCACGCCGGCGCTCGGGCCCCCTGGCGGCCAGCAGCGTGCGGCCCAGGAGCGCGTAGCAGGCGGCCATGACGCCCAGCGGCAGCGCGAAGCCCAGGGCCACCTGCGCCACGGCGCTTGCCCCCTTCACCGTCTGCGTGAGGCCCTCGGGGAAGACGAGACGGCAGCGCCGCTGGCCTTCCCGCGGCCCGTCCTGGCTGAAAAGGAGAGCAGGCAGCGCCAGAAGCAGCGACAGCAGCCACACGATGGCCGAGACCATGTGCGCGCGGCCGGGAGCAGAGGGCCTCGGTGCCGCGGGGAGGGCCCGCGTGATGGCCACGTAGCGGTCGGCGCTGATACAGGCCAGGAAGAGGAAGCCGGCGTGGAAGGAGGCTGAGTAGAGGCCTGAGATGGCGCGGCAGGTGGCACTTCCCAGACTCCAGCCCTGCAGAGCCCCGGCTGCGGCAAAGGGCAGGGTTAGGGCCAGTAGAAGGTCGGCCAGGGCCAGCTGGAGCAGGTGGGCAGAAGTGGGCGAACGGACAGCACGTCGGGCTGCCAGGTGGGTGGCCAGGACCAGGCCATTGCCAGCCAGACCCAGTGCAGCCACTACCAGGGAGACACTGGGTTGGAAGGCCCTACTGAAGGCCTGGACATCCGCCTTGTAGCAGAGCTCTGGCAACGGCTCCACCGAGTATGCCTCCTCATCCTCCCCAGAGTAGGCGCCCCTAGAGATCTGGGGAGGTCAAAATGAGAGAGACCTAATGAGACATCTTCCCACACACCTCCTCCTCCCACACATAACTTCCAAGCTGGGAGCTGCTGTGTGACAACAGTGTAGAGGGAGAAGATACAAACTCTTCTCCAAACTCTTCCTAACACAACCTCCAACGGGCCTTGGCTTCCACTGCAGCCCTCCTGACTCTGCATCCAGCTTCCTGGCGGACCTTGTCCTTTCTGGATCTTGGTCGCCTAATATATAATGTCGAGATTAGAAATCCTGACCACCCCAAGTGGCAGAGTTGTTTGAAATAAGAAAGATAATGGATGTGAAGCGTCTGTGCTCTCCTTAGGCCAAGGTTTCTAATTTTAATAACTCTTGGAGCTTCAGTCTGTTTGCAGCGCCCTCTCCTGGAAGGACACGCACATGCAGGCTTTGCCTCCGAGCTCGTCCCTGGACTCCAGGCATGGTGTGGAGAGGCCCCCCCTCCCCACCCCACCTCTAACCTCCAGTACAGGTACACTGAACTACTTATGCCGGGGGGGGGGGGTGCTCAAGGGTTGGGGCTCAGGTTTTCTGATCTCTGTTTCAACCTCGGACCTCTAGGTTCAGCTCTCTATTCCCCTCAGCCCAGTCCCATCCCCCAACCCCAGCCTCACATCACCAGCCCCGTCTATCTGGGAGGTCCCTGATCCCAGAGCGCTCCAGATATTCTGAATAGGTCAAAGCATGGCAGAAGCTTGTTACCAGGTGGAGAATCCCATCCCTTTGCCTACCCTCCCTCTCTATAACCCTTCCCCCCAGCCCTCACTCCCACCTGCTCTGCGGGCTCCGTCCCCATCTCTGGCTACACAGGTTTCTGAGGTATAGCCACTGGGGAGAGAAGTTAAACCAGTGGGACAGGAAGGAAGGGGCGGGGAGAGGGACCAAGAGGGCGGTGGGGATTAGGGTCTGTGGGTTCCCTTTACCTAACTTTCCCATTCCACCCCCTAATTTTTTTTTTCCTCTTTCCCCTGCCAGTAGAAAAAGAATGGGTTTGGGAATATCATTTGCTAGCTACCTGTGTGATCTTGAGTAATTTTACCTCTTTGAGCCGCAGGTTTCTCATCTGCAAAGTGGAGTAAAGTAAAAATGTCGAATTCACAGGGTTATGAGGGTGCCTAGGACAGGTGCCTGAAGCATAATTTGCCTTCAGAAAATGTTAGATTGTTTTACTTGCTCTCTCCATCTCCAGGTACCAACCCCCCGCTTTTCTTGGATTTTTGGGGACCTCTCCACTGGCCTTAGCCTTCCTTCCCCCACCCCTGCGGCCACAGTCCCTGCCAGCCTCGGGTTATTCAGGGTATTTCCCGGCGGCTGGAGGCTCTCTACCCCCGCCCTTTCGCAGCAGGGCTGAGGCGCGCGCTTGCGCGGGGTCCGGGAAAGCTGCGCGTGCCGGGAGAGAGAGGCTGGGGAAGGGGGGAGGTGAGAGGAGAGAGGGTGGGAAGGAGAGAGCGAGCAGCGGAGAACCTAGAACGAGAGAGAGAGAGAGAGAGAGAGAGAAGGGAGAAGGGTTGGGGGAGTGAGAGGATAGAGGGAGGGGTGGGTTAGGAGGAGAGACAACGATCCGCTGCGAACCCCAGGAGGAGACCTGAGAGCCCGAGCTGGACCTGGAGCCCTAGACGGAGCCGGGCACTGGGAGGCGGCCGCCGAGACCCGTCAGCCCTGCACCATGTGTCTTCGGCTTCTCTGCATCCTGCTCGCCGCGGTCTCAGGAGCCTGGGGCTGGGGCTACTGTGAGTGCCGGGCTCAGGTGCAGCAGGGTGGGGCCGGGGAGTCCAGTGCCTGCAGGGCGGGTCCAGCCGCATTGCGGCTAGGTGGTCGCGGGTCCCTTCCCCGGCCGGCGCGCGCTTGCTCGTTCCCATCCTTCCCTGCCTCTCCCCCGCGCTCCGCAATGCAGCTCCGAGGCTGGCGCGCGCTCCCGGGCCGGTGCTGGGCTCCGAGGAGCCGAGGATCCAGCCGGCCCCGGGCAGGGATTTGGGACGGAGATCCAAGCGGGAGCTGGTGCCTGGGCTTGAGGGTTGGGGATAAGGGTGGTACTGGTGATCCCACCTGGGGTTAAGGTTTTGCCAGCATCTGGGGCTGGGCTTGGAGCTGGCCCAGGGTCTAGGGTTTGGGGCTGGGGCTGGATTTTGAGGCTGGGATCCAAGCAGGAGCTGGTGACCCTGATCGATGCTAAGGTTGATCGTGGAGCTGGTGATGCTGGTATGACTGGCGGGGTTTGGGACCAAGGCCTAGATTTGGGGTTGGTGAGGGTTGGGGGTGCTGATGAGTGGGATTGATGATAAGGCTGGGGCCGGATGGGTACCTTGGGCTGACTGGGGTTCTGAAAGATGCTGAGGTTTGGGGTTGTGTTTGGGGGAGTACTAAGCCTGGGGTGGTACCGGGGCAGTCACAGAGCTAGGGAAGGCCTGGCTTAGGGGTCCCCCAGAAGGAGAAGGCAGACTCCCCTGAGTGTGCAGCTGTTGCTTAAGTTAGTGCTGGGGTGGCTGCTGGGGAACAGAGAAGGAGGAGCTCAATGTGTGTGGTCTTTGGAAGGACCTGGGAGGGGCCGCACCACCAAAATGTCTGTTTCCCCAACCCAGACGGCTGTGATGAGGAGCTGGTCGGGCCTCTGTACGCACGCTCCCTGGGGGCCTCCTCCTACTATGGGCTCTTCACTGCGCCCCGCTTTGCCCGGCTGCACGGTGAGCGAGGCACCGCCCCAAGGTGTGGTCGGAACTCTGGAGGGTTAGGGATAACGGGAGAGCCGGTGGAAAAAGCCCTTGCCTCTTCTATAGGCATAAGCGGATGGTCTCCCCGAACTGGGGACCCGAATCCCTGGCTCCAGATCGACCTAATGAAGAAGCACCGCATCCGAGCTGTGGCCACCCAGGGCTCGTTTAACTCGTGGGATTGGGTCACACGCTACATGCTGCTCTACGGGGACCGAGTGGACAGCTGGACGCCATTCTACCAGCGAGGGCACAATGCGGTATTCCAGGCCCCCTGTGCACACACTTGGAGAACCTCTCAGTGCTGCAACCTGGGCTGGGCACTAGCTTGGTCGTGGGGACACACCTGAGGAGCAGTGACTTCCAATCTGGGGATTCAGTCCACAGGGACGGTCTGCTCACCATGTGTGCAAGACTTTCTCAGATGACAGCGTTTACCATACTTTAGGATCAAATCTGGGAGAGCTTCTTGAAGGAGGTGACATCTGAGTTGAGCTTTGAGGAAATAATAGGGTGGCAGGAGAGGGCACCTATTTTTCTAAAGCCATGAGGGCCCAGGGGATTAAGGAGAGTTTGCTTTCTGGAAGTGGATATTGGCTGGGAGGCTGTAGAGAAACGAAGCAGAAGGTGGGGACCTGGTCTCTCCCCTGCCCTTCCCCCTCAGACCTTCTTCGGTAACGTGAACGAGTCGGCGATAGTGCGCCACGACTTGCACTACCACTTCACCGCGCGCTACATCCGCATCGTGCCACTGGCTTGGAACCCGCGCGGCAAGATCGGCCTGAGGCTCGGCATCTACGGCTGCCCTTACAGTAAGAGCGCGGAGGGCGTGGCGGGGGGGCTTCGGGGGACAGTCTTCCCGGTGCTCGGCCCACCTACTGTCCCTCGCGCAGAGTCCGACGTGCTCTATTTCGACGGCGATGATGCCATCTCGTACCGCTTCCCGCGAGGGGTCAGCCGAAGCCTGTGGGACGTGTTCGCCTTCAGCTTCAAGACCGAAGAGAAGGACGGGCTCCTGCTGCACGCCGAGGGCGTCCAGGGCGACTACGTGACCCTGGAGCTGCAGGGGGCGCACTTGCTGCTGCACATGAGCCTGGGTGAGCTCAGCTACGGGGGGGTGCGACCCCGGCGGTTCTGCCGCCACGCCCCTCGCTTCGCAGCCTCCGCGAAGCCGCGCCCACTCCCGATCTTGCCCTTCCTTTCTGTTTGGGCCAATCTGCCTTCCTCCTGCACAGTTTGGTGCTCGCAAAACACTGGACTCCGAGTCAGGAGATCTGGATGCCAGTCTCAGCTCCACCTACCAGTGGTGTGTCCTTGGACAAGACACTGCTCCAGTCTGTTTCCTCATTGTAGAAACCTTATATATACTACCCGTACATATACATATAAAGCCAAAGAGTTGTTATTTTGTATCTCATTAGCTTGTCATAACATCCTTATGATGAGGTAGAAGCAGCTATTGGGAAACAGGTTAAATGATTTACCGTAAGTCCCATACTCGCCAGTGGCCACCTCTCCACCCCCAGCTGAAGACATCCAATCTCTATATGCCCACAGTCCCAGGCTGCCCCGGGCCCTGTGCCAACCCTTCTCAGTGCTCCTGGCTGCTGCTGCACCTGGGGGCTAGGCCTCTCTGGGGCTCTGCAGGTTGCAGGTCTGACCCTGCTTCTCCGTCCCCTCAGGCAGCAGCCCCATCCAGCCCAGGCCCGGTCACACCAGTGTGAGCGCTGGTGGCGTCCTCAACGACCAGCACTGGCATTATGTCCGTGTGGACCGATTTGGCCGGGAGGCAAACCTCACCCTGGACGGCTACGTGCAGCGCTTTGTGCTCAACGGTGACTTCGAGAGGCTGAACCTGGACAACGAGGTGAGCAGAGTGATTCATTTAGTCAAGTTGGGGTGCTGGGTGGGTCGATGGGGGACAGTGCTTTTCTCTACCATGCTTTCCAGTTCCTGAAGATCCTAGCAGCTCTTGGCAAACGTGTAGCTCACAGGCCTGGGTTGTTGTGGCTGTGATTGCTGTTAGCAGGCAGATTTCCTGGGCACCACCCCCAGAACAACTGACATGGGATCTGGAAATCTGGGTTTGGGGATGGAACAAGATGAGAAAATTGCCCCGTTGGATTGCCCGACTCTGTGGCCCTGATCTGCAAATGAAGAATCCCAGACAGGTTAATTGACTTACCCAAGGGCATGCAGCCACTCGCTGTGTGGCGGAGTCAGGGCTAGCACCCAAGCCTGGGGAGGCCCAGCGAGCTTCCAGCTTTAATACCAATACTGGGGAAATTTTATAAAGCCAGGCCAGGAGCCTGGGAAAGCGTGGGGTGGAGGAGCCAGAAAGGTGCGCATGCGCGTTCTGGCACCCAGGGAACCTAACCCTCCCACCCCGCCCGCAGATGTACATTGGGGGTCTGGTGGGCCCTGCGCAGAAGAACCTTGCCTATCGGCATAATTTCCGCGGCTGCATGGAGAACATAATCTTCAACCGAGTCAACATCGCAGACCTGGCCGTGCGGCGCCATTCGAGGATTACCTTCGAGGCCAGTGGGCTGGGGGATCAGGGAGGGCGGGACATCAAAGCTGCTTGGAAAGCAAAGAGAATCAGATAAAAGCTGAGGATCCCTCTCTCCCCAGCCAAATGCTCAAGCTGGGGGGGGGGGGTGCATCACGGACTCACAGGAGGTGCAAAGGCCACCCCTCCCTAACCCTCAGTTAAGAAGCTGTGGTCTGGTCTAACCACATCCTCAATTAATGCTCGAGGAAAATCAGGTGCAGAGACCCGGCCGGAGTGGCTTGGCCGGGGATGACGGACTTGTACAGTGGTTGAGTCGGTCTTGAACCCAGGTCTGTTTTGGTGTGGTCCCCACCCCCCACCCCACCCCACCCCACCCCACCTCTGCAGCGAGTATTTTAGTGCTTGAAGCTGCCTCTCCGGGCTGGGAGGAAGGGAAGGAGCCGGTCGCCCTGGAGACGGAGTCTAGCAGCGAGAGCCTGCAGAGTCCCCCAGGGCGACTTGGTTGGAGACCCCCTCCACAGCTGGTTATGTCTGTGGGTGTGGGAATGGCCCGAGTGGGAGGTCTTACCCCCTCCCCGGCACACACCCCGACGGAGGGCCGTGTGTGTGGGGGGGTCTTAGACGGGTATGGAAAGTGAATTCCCCGCGGAGGCAGGCGGCACAGTCATTCTCTCGGGGGCTGACGGAGCCTTACTTTCGTCCGCAGGGTAAGGTGGCCTTCCGTTGCCTGGACCCGGTCCCTCACCCCGTCAACTTCGGAGGGCCTCACAACTTCGTGCAAGTGCCTGGCTTCCCGCGCCGAGGCCGCTTCGCCGTCTCCTTTCGCTTCCGCACCTGGGACCTCACGGGGCTGCTACTCTTCTCCCGCCTGGGGGACGGGCTGGGCCACGTGGAGCTGATGCTCAGCGAAGGGCAGGTCAACGTGTCCATCGCGCAGACCGGCCGGAAGAAGCTTCAGTTCGCTGCGGGTGAGCGGGGGAGAGCGGGGGCAGGCGCCAGGGGGCCAGAGAGCGCAGGGGAGGAGCGGGTGTGGGCCTGCCCCGAGGCCCTCGGCACTGGAGAGGGCTGAGGCAGGGGAGGGAGCAGGCGGGCGACCCCGGGCGCGGGGAAAAGGGGGGAGTAGATGGGGGCGGGGAGGCAGATCGGAGAGCCTAGGGGGTGCTGGGAGAGCCGGGAAGCCTGAGGAGTCCTGGTACCCGCTAGCTCCAGGGGGCTCCAGAGGTGCGTGTGACTCAGACTGCCTCAGCTGTTGGGGCTGGTGAAGACGGACAGTCAGAGACGCCGCTCAGGGTGATAAGTGTAACGGAGGGGGCGGTGCCTGGGCGGCTCAGTGGGCTAAGCAGTGACTCTTGCTTTCCGCTCAGGTCGTGATCTCAGGGTGATGAGATCGCCCCCCTTGGGGAGCTCCGCACTCAGAGGGGAGTCCGCTTGAGATTGTCTTTCTCCCTCTCCCTCAGCCCCCTCCATGGGCACTCTCCACTATCTTCTCTCTGTCTCAGATAAATAAATCTTTAATATATACATTTAATACATATTATATATTATTTATATATTTAACATATATTTTTTAACATATTATATATTTTATATACATTACATATATATTTATATAGTGTAATGGAGGGCACATAAGCACAGAGTGAGGTTGCTGCTTTCCTGCTTAAGACACCCTTCTCTCAGAATGTGGTACTTCCCACACCCACACCATCCTTTTTTCCTGTCCAGGGTACCGCCTGAATGATGGCTTTTGGCACGAGGTGAATTTTGCAGCCCAGGAGAACCATGCAGTCATCAGCATTGATGACGTGGAGGGGGCAGAGGTCAGGGTCTCATACCCCCTGCTGATCCGCACTGGCACCTCATACTTCTTTGGGGGTAAGTGGAGCCAACCTGGCCAGACCCCTGTCTCTGGGTGGGAAGGCACCACCCAAGTCCCCTCAGATGAGGCTACCTGGAGAGTTTTGTAGGGATAAATCCCTCTCTCCCCTCTGGAGCCTTGGAGACTGGAAGGTCATTGCCATTGTCTCTGGGCCCCCTGTCTGACTTTCCTTTGGCATCTCCCTGGGGGAGGGTCTCTGGGGTCTCCCCTGGGGAGGGCCTCACAGGGGTGGTTGCTCCAGGTTGTCCCAAACCAGCCAGTCGATCGGGCTGCCACTCCAACCAGACGGCGTTCCATGGCTGCATGGAGCTGCTCAAGGTGGATGGTCAACTGGTCAACCTGACTCTGGTGGAGGGCCGGCGGCTTGGATACTATGCTGAGGTCCTCTTTGACACATGTGGCATCACTGATAGGTATCCAGAAGCCCCTCTCCCTGCAAGAGGTGACCCCTCCAAAGCCCTGTTCGGTGGTCTCCCAATGGGAGTGGGCTTTCTCATAATCTCCCTTCTCCTGGTCCCAGCTCCTCAGTCTCCCACCTGGAGATGATTCCTCCTTGACCTCTTGTCTTATCCTCTTGTCCTTCTTTACCTAGTTCTTCCGTTAAGGTGACACATGCTCAGAATGGAAATGAAGCATCTGTTCTTGGTCCTAGAGGGTTTCCTTCTAGGGGGGAGGGGGAAGGGGCAGGTAAACAGTAGTCCGTGAGCCCTGAGGCCTGCCTAATGTGCCAGCACTTAGGCTTGTACCTGGCTAGTTATGTTGGGTTCTGGTGTTCTCAGGAGCCAGAAGTGAAGCTTGTAGGGAGCAGACCCCATGCTCACGCTCACAGTAAGGCGCCTTCTCTTGGTGCTGACCGCCTTCCCTAGGTGTAGCCCTAACATGTGTGAGCATGATGGACGCTGCTACCAGTCCTGGGATGACTTCATCTGCTATTGTGAACTGACAGGCTACAAGGGGGAGACCTGTCACCAACGTAAGCCAGCTGGGGGATGGGGACCACTCAGGGGCAAGGGAGGCCAGGAGGTTGCTGGGGATCACGAGGCTGCTAGAGCTGGTAGGACTGGCCCTCCTAGGCCTCTGACCCCATAACTGCTCTTTCCCTACCCCACGACCTACCAGCTCTGTATAAGGAATCTTGCGAGGCTTATCGGCTCAGTGGGAAAACTTCTGGAAACTTCACCATTGATCCTGATGGCAGTGGCCCCCTGAAGCCATTTGTAGTGTACTGTGATATCCGAGGTAAGTGGCTCTGATGGGCGGTGAAGGGGCAGCTGACAAGGTTGTGAGGGGGTGTGGGGGAAACAGGGGATTGAAGGGGAGACAGGGGCCCAGCAAGATTAAACTGGGGTAGGGGGTAAAGGATGGCAGAGGGGAAAGGGGACACTCAGGAATTTGTAATCTAGCCTTGCAGATAAATTCCAGCTTCCTGATCCAGGCCAGCTGTCACATCTCCAGCCTACAAATGTCGAGGGCCCAGAGCTGGGCTGGAACGGAGCTGCTGGCCACATTTATTGGCTCTGAGGAGCAGCAGTGCTGGTGGAGGTGGGCAGGGAAATGGTAAAGAATCCCCATCTCGAGCCCAAGCTCTGTCCCTTCACTCCCCCAGAGAACCGAGCATGGACAGTTGTGCGGCATGACAGGCTGTGGACAACTCGGGTGACAGGGTCCAGCATGGAGCGGCCATTCCTGGGGGCCATCCAGTACTGGAATGCCTCCTGGGAGGAAGTCAGTGCCCTGGCCAATGCTTCCCAGCACTGCGAACAGTGGATTGAGTTCTCCTGCTACAATTCCCGGCTGCTCAACACCGCTGGTGAGGGCCTGGGGCGCAGAGGGCGAGGCGCGGAGCTGGGCGGGGGGGAGGCTTGGGAGGTGCTTGGGAGGAAGGAACCAGGGGTTTCAGCTGGAGCTCTTGAACCTTCGAGCCAGGATCTGGGCTGGTTGGACAGGGGAGAGTGGAGCCCAGGGGCTATTGGAGGGATGGGGCCTGGAAACTGCCTACACGTCTTCCCCAGGAGGCTACCCCTACAGCTTCTGGATCGGCCGAAATGAGGAACAGCACTTCTACTGGGGAGGCTCGCAGCCTGGGATCCAGCGCTGCGCCTGTGGTCTGGACCGGAGCTGCGTGGACCCCGCTCTGCACTGTAACTGTGACGCCGACCAGCCCCAGTGGTGAGGGGCGCAGGGACAGGGCGTTCAGGATTCCAGGGGCAGCGGAGCGGCAGGAGCTGAGCCATTGCATCCTGCCCCCCACAGGAGAACCGACAAGGGGCTGCTGACCTTCGTGGACCATTTGCCCGTCACTCAGGTGGTGGTGGGGGATACGAACCGCTCCAATTCTGAGGCCCAGTTCTTCCTGAGGCCTCTGCGCTGCTATGGCGATCGTGAGTGGCAGACCCCTTTTGTGTGCCCTCCCAGGGTTGGCTCTCCAGTTTGCAAAATTTAGGCCACCTGACCCGCTGCGGGTCTCTAGGACATCCTGCCAGACACCCAGCTCCTCCTGGGATGGGACCCCTCTGTGTTGTTCCCCTGCACCTTATTCTCTTTCGTTAGACCCCTTCCTCTCCCCATGGCTACCCCTAGCTCTCCCCCTTGCCCTGTCTTCCCCCACCCCACCGGGAGCTCCCTTACTTCTCCACCCTCCAACCTCCCTGACAAGGCTCTCCTGGTTTTGCAGGAAATTCCTGGAACACCATCTCCTTCCACACTGGGGCTGCCCTACGCTTCCCCCCCATCCGTGCCAACCACAGCCTTGATGTCTCCTTCTACTTCAGGACCTCGGCTCCCTCGGGAGTCTTCCTAGAGAATATGGGGGGCCCCTACTGCCAGTGGCGCCGACCTTACGTGCGGGTGGAACTCAACAGTGAGCGGGCAGATGCTGGGAGGGGACATGGGCTAGATGGAGATCTCTGGGGGAGGTGGGGTAGGCAGAGGCTGGGGGAAGGGACAGGGGCAGATGCCAGCATGGGAAGGGCTTTAGGTAACGGTGGGTTCTAGACCCAGCTCTGTCTTGGTAGCTGGCTTTGTGAACTTGGGTACTTACTCTGGGCCATAGGCCCCTCACGTGGGAATAAGGCAGCTGGACCCCCGAGGTGTTTTCCACCTGACTAGCTATGCTTCTAACCTCAGAAGTGGGGCTGGGAAACTGCTTCAGAGATCTGCAAATCTCCTGAAGAGACCAGGAGCGTAAGGTTTTGAGGAGTTTATGGGTTTTGTCCCAGGCTGCGGACAAACTGGAGGGACATTCAAGGAGCTCCAAGGAGTGAGGAAGAGAGGTGGTATGGGGGAGCGGTCCGTGAGGTCTGAGTCCTTTCTCCCCACCCGCTGTGTTGTCCAGCATCTCGGGACGTGGTCTTTGCCTTCGATGTGGGGAATGGGGATGAGAACCTGACGGTGCACTCGGATGACTTTGAATTCAACGACGATGAGTGGCACCTGGTCCGGGCGGAAATCAACGTGAAGCAGGCCCGGCTCCGTGTGGACCACCGGCCCTGGGTGCTGCGGCCCATGCCCCTGCAGACCTACATCTGGCTGGAGTACGACCAGCCTCTTTATGTCGGTGAGCGGCAACCGTGCACCGGGTCTGAGGCCTCTTGCTCCTTCCCGCCCTCTCACCGCAGCGCTCCCTGCTTCCAGGAGCCCCGTGTCTGAGGTCCCGATGCCCTCTGCTGCAGAGTGGGCCAAGAGCTCACCTCTCCCCTCTAGGCCATGGATTTTATTCCATGAGTTCATTCCCCTTGGCTCCCTTCCCAACCCCAATACTCATCCCTGTCTCCGGCTCTACACCCATTCCTTGACCTGCCCGCCCTTCCCAGGATCCGCAGAGCTTAAGAGGCGCCCCTTCGTGGGTTGCTTGAGGGCGATGCGTCTGAATGGAGTGACTCTGAACCTGGAAGGCCGCGCCAACGCCTCGGAGGGTACCTCCCCCAACTGCACAGGCCATTGCGCCCACCCCCGTTTCCCCTGCTCCCACGGAGGCCGCTGTGTGGAGCGCTACAGCTATTACACGTGCGACTGTGACCTCACGGCTTTTGATGGGCCATACTGCAACCACGGTCAGTGCAGCTGCTTACGGGAGGCCCGGGAGCCACAGGGCGCAGTGGGGTGTAGGGAGGGCAAGGGTAGGACAGAGGGTGCAGAGTTAGCCCCAGAGACAACTAGAGTTGTCCCTGGGTTCCTGAGCTCTGGGGCGGCGCCGTCTGGCAGCTGAAGAAGCCGGGTGACTCCAAGTCATAAAGTGGGGGGTGGGGGGGGGAAGGCATGGTGAAGCTGGCTGGTCCTAAAAGAACTCAAAGCAGCCGGCAAATAACTTCCCCATCTTCCCACTGTCACCAAGATGTCACAGGTTACCCCCCTTGCAAGCATGCCTGTCTCAGGCGGCTCGATGCCCTCCTATGCCATTTCCTAGTTGATAACCGCTGAGCTCCTAAAACATGTCTTCAGCCTGGTTCTTGGTTAAGGCAAGCCTTGACATTCGCCGTAGCAAGATTCTGCACATGAACCCAGACTGCATCCTTCCTAAGGCTGGCCTAGGAGGATGCGCGCGCAGGTAGGTTAACGGTGTGAGAAGTCTGCAGGAGCAGGGAGATGCAGGGACTCGGGGACCAGCAGAGGACCCCTGGCCTTGGTTTGGAAGTGTGAGCAGTGGCGAGTGTACCAGAGGGCATCACGATGCTTCGATTCCTTTTTTTTCTTTTTTTTTGAAGGTTTTATTTATTTGAGAGAGAGAGAAAGAGAGAGAGCGCGTGCACGAGCAGGGGGAGGGGCAGAGGAAGAAGCAGGGAGCCCGATGCAGGGCTCGATCCCAGGACCCCGGGATCATGACCTGAGCCGAAGGCAGACGCTTAACCGACTGAGCCAGCCAGGCGCCCCCGTGATACCTCGATTCTAATCTTGGCTCTCCGCATACTGCGTATCCTTGTGGCAGTCGCTAGCCATTCCCGTGCCTCCGTCTCCCCATCTGTAAAAGGCACGGGTTGTACTGGATGATCTTTTCCATTTCTCACGGTTTGAAGATTTCATTCTGTGACAAAGGGGACCTAACGGTGAATGGAGGTATGCTGCGATAGCAGCAGAACCCGAGGGCAAGGTCCCCGGCGGCCCGTGGACGACATACAGCGTCGCAATCCGGGAGCGGCGGCCCTGACCTCCCTCCCTCTGCCTGCAGATATCGGCGGATTCTTCGAGGCCGGCAGCTGGATGCGCTACAACCTGCAGTCCGCGCTGCGCTCGGCGGCCCGGGAGTTCTCGCACATGCTGAGCCGGCCAGTGCCGGGCTACGAGCCGGGCTACATCCCCGGCTACGACACTCCGGGCTACGTGCCTGGCTACCACGGGCCCGGGTACCATCTGCCCGAATACCCCCGGCCTGGCCGGCCGGTGCCCGGCTACCGCGGGCCGGTGTACAACGTCACGGGAGAGGAGGTGTCCTTCAGCTTCAGCACGGACTCCGCCCCCGCCGTCCTGCTCTACGTCAGCTCCTTCGTGCGGGACTACATGGCCGTGCTCATCAAGGAAGACGGTAGGGTCCCACAGGCCGCGCGACTCCAGCTTCCTGCCAGGCGCCCTTCACCTTCCGAACTCCTGGTTCGCTGATACAAGGCCCCGAGCGCGCTCCGAAGAGGAGGGTTGTGGGAGCCGAGAGGAGCCCCCCTTTCTCCTGCCCCTCCCACAGGGACGCTGCAGCTGCGGTACCAGCTGGGCACCAGCCCCTACGTGTACCAGCTGACCACGAGGCCAGTCACCGACGGCCAGCCCCACAGCGTCAACATCACCCGGGTCTACCGCAACCTCTTCATCCAGGTGCGCGTGGAGGGACGGGCACGAGGGGGGTGAAGCCGCTCAGATCGCAGCCAGGTTGTGGCCCCCGGGGAAGGTGTTAGCATGAGTAGAGCGCATCCCAATTTACAGAGGATTTTCGTGTGTGTTACCTTCTGTGAGCCTCACGACGGCTCCGGGAGGCCGTTCGGGGAGGCGGGCGTGCTTACGTCTGTTGGAGGGCAGTGCAGGGGCTCGGGCAGGCACGTGGCCGTCCACAAAATCTAACCACGGGTGGCTGTTGGGTTTTTCATACGGAACCCTTCATCCGGGCCTAGGGGCTGTCCCCCTAGGACTGAGCGAGGGCTCCCCAGCTGCCTGGACGGCACGGGAGTTCCTGCAGGGTCTTGGCTTCGCCCTGGCCTCGGGTCCTGCCTCCCTCAGCGCCTCTCCCCTCCCCGCAGGTGGACTACTTCCCGCTCACAGAACAGAAGTTCTCGCTGCTGGTGGACAGCCAGCTGGACTCACCCAAGGCCTTGTATCTAGGGCGTGTTATGGGTGAGTTGCGGGTGCTGGTGCGTTTGGGGTGCGGGGAGGGCTGTGGGTGAAGTCCCTGGAGCCCAGAGGAGCGAGGGAACTGGGACCGGCTGTGAAGGTGGTGAAACGAGGGGCAGGAAACCCGCGGACAGTGAGCGGGGCCAGGTCGGGTGGTCCCAGCCCCTCTCTCTCTGGGCCTGCCTCTCCCTCAGAGACGGGGGTGATCGACCCAGAGATCCAGCGCTACAACACACCGGGCTTCTCGGGCTGCCTGTCTGGTGTTCGGTTCAACAACGTGGCTCCCCTCAAGACCCACTTCCGGACCCCTCGACCCATGACCGCGGAGCTCGCCGAGGCCCTTCGAGTTCAGGGAGAACTGTCTGAATCGAACTGCGGAGCCATGCCACGTCTGGTCGCAGAGGTGCCGCCTGAGCTGGATCCCTGGTACCTGCCCCCAGGTAGGTCCAGGGGACACACTGAAGGGGGAGGGTCGACAGGGAAGGGAAACGATTCTTGCCACGGAGGAGGCTTCTCCTGACTGGCGCTTTCTCCTCTTCAGACTTCCCGTACTACCACGACGAGGGATGGGTTGCCATACTTTTAGGCTGTGAGTAGCATGATCACGACCCTGACCTAATTCTACCCTCTGTGAGCATTCCCTCCCTGCCCTGGAGCCCCAGGGCTGAGCGGGGCGAAGGCACTAGGCGCGTGGGGGTGCACGCACGGATGAGCTAGGCTTTGCTGACGGTAGTTGAGAATTGAGGATGCTGTGGACTTTTAACTGAAATGAAAAAATGGGGCTATAGCTAAGGGATGAGGAAAGGGGGTTCTAGTAACTTCTAGAGAGGTAAGAAATGGGTAACTCCAGGGATGTGGAAAGAGAATACTAGGAATCGAAGACAGCACGGGTTAAGCTGGGAATTCAGACCTGCCGGACCCTTGGGAATGGCTCGACATGCTCGAACTGCGGACAGTCATCCACATACACTTTTGGTCGAAAGCATACACGTGTGTCTGTACGCAGGAGAAACCCCCAAGATCGGCCCTGAATTGTTCCTTTTTTCCCTTTCAGTTTTGGTGGCCTTCCTGCTGCTGGGGCTAGTGGGGATGTTGGTGCTCTTCTATCTGCAAAATCATCGCTACAAGGGCTCCTACCACACCAATGAGCCCAAGGCCACCCACGATTACCATCCTGGCAGCAAACCTCCCCTACCTACTTCAGGCGCTGCCCAGGTCCCGGCCCCAACCCCAGCCTCCACCCCAGCCCCAGCCCCAGCCCCTGCCCCAGCCCCTGCCCCAGCCCCTGGCCCCCGGGACCAAAATCTCCCCCAGATCCTGGAGGAGTCCAGGTCTGAATGAATCAGGAGAAGGGCTTTAGGGACCAAGTCCATCTCCTCTGAATCCCCCAGGTCCCACCTCTCCCCACCCCGTCAGGGACATTTGGCTCCTCTTAGCTGGTTCTGCTCATCCAGAGGATGCCCCTCCTGCCAAGTTCGGTGGGCAGAGCTACAGATGGGACCAAAAGGAGTGGCCGACCTCACTGCCTACACCAACGCCCTCCCTGTCCCCATTTCCCCAGGCTCCTGGTTGTTTGCCTGCCCCAAAGGAGAAGCTCCATGGGGTTCAGAGAGGCCCTCTCTGCCATCCCTGTCCCAGCTGCTGCCAGGGATTAACAACAGAGTGCAAGGGAGATTAACTGCTTCCCTTCAAATATTCAATCTCAGCAGGGACAGATGTGTGGGATTGCAGGGATGCACAGGGCATGGGGGGAGGAGGCTGCTAAATCATATCCCCTAGCCTCCCCTCTGCCCTGCAGAACGTCTTCCATCTGCTTCCACTCAGTTGGGGGTTAGGGAAGGCTTCACTGCTGTTCCCCACCCTCTCTTTTTTGTTTTTTCCAGAGACCAAGAGGCCTCGCTTTTAGCACCTTAGCACCTCCGCTGCTTCACACGCTTTAGCCAAAGCCATAAAAAAAAACTTGCAATGTAGAGAGAATAATGCAGACACACTGACTAGCTAGCCCTCTATTCTTCCTCCCTCTTCCAAGATATGCAATAGCCTTGGTGCCTGTCCAAAGGCTTGGCCCCCTCTCCAGTGCATGAGGAGTCCTCTTTCCTCCGCTCAGAGATGCTGCTTCGTTTGCCCAGGAGGTCATATTCTTTATATATATTTTTTGTTGCAAAGTCTCTCTCTAGAGAAACTCTATATATTACTCTAATTTTTTAATTATCAGTTTATATATTAAAGAAAAAAACAATCAACTGTCCTGTGCTGTGCCCACGGTCTGTAGTTTTTGCTTCTCCCATGTTGGAAGTCTTGTGAGGTCTGTTGGCCACTCACCCAGCCTGACCCAGCCTCCACTCTGAAGCCGTGCGCTCAGAGCCAGAGCCGTTCTAATAAAGCAGTGGCAGAGCCCCAGTCTGTGCGTGGTAGCTGGCGTCGTGGCGACGGGATAAGCGGGATGATTTTAAGGGACCTCATCTGAGGGCTCAGGAATTTCTAGGGGGAGCCCTCAGAATCCTTGCATCACCTACCAGAAGCCTGACTGGCTCTCGCCAACTCCCAGATCTCAGTGGACAAGTGGGAATGAGAACGCTTCAGTCCGAGCTGCCCCTGTACTAGCGTCCCTGGATCCTTCTAGCCTCAAAGTACACAATACACAACTTGCCAAAATGGATTCTACCACTTTATTCAGATAAGAGGTCACAAGCCACAGGACTTTAAAGTGCGTGAAATTCACTGGCAATAAAGCCGCACATATACCAGCCTCCCCCCAGTCCCTACCACCTTGCTCCATCCATCGTTCCACAGTCTGGGGGGAGGGGTTGAAACCCGTCATTAAAGGGGGGGAGGACAGCGAGGGGAAAAGGATGGGAATGCTGGCGGAACAGGAGTATTAGTGGTCTGAAACTGGGAAGGAGGGGATTCTGCACACTGAGGGAAGAGTGGGGTCAGTCTAGCCTCTCAACGGCTGGATGTAACGTGCTGCCCCTCTTTTCCAGACAGACCTAACTCCTCCTCCTTCATTTGTCTCTGGTTTTTCCCTGTAATTTACAAGTACTTCAGAGTCCACAGTCCAGCTGGAGGGTGCCCCCAGTACACAATGAATACAAACCACTGCAGAAGATTTCAGAATCATGGTGGGGCTGGCCACTCAGGTGGCAAGGGGCTTCCGTCAGGAGCTGGCTGGGCGTGTGCTCAGGGCTGAGCACAAGCGTGGTGCGTGAGGATATGTGAGTGTGTGTGCACGTCCCACCAAAATCCCTAGGCGACAGTTTGGCCAGAGGGAACCCCACTCCTTGCTTCATGGGACAGCCAGTGGGGTTGGAGGAAGGGAGTGGTCAATATAGACTAGGGAATAAAGGCTTGGATTCCCTGGAGAAAAGAGAAGCCAGCTCCCTATTCCAACATTCCCTGGGCCAGCCTGTCCCTGCCCATGTCCTCTTTACCCAGCGCAATGCTCTTTATTCCCTGTCAGCTCGACACACCAGCCATAGACACACGGGTAGCTCCTTGAGCTGGCCCCATCCTCGCTTACATCTTGTGAGGCAAGGAAGCTCCTCCTTCCTCCACCAGGAGCTGAGACAGAACTGGAGGGGAATCTTCCAACCCCTGTCCTTCCCTCTCCCTTAGGAATAGGATTTGGGCAGGGACCCCAGAGACCTCAGCTCAAACTCCACCTCAATCTGCAGACCTTCTCAAAGAAATAAAGTGCTTTGCTCTTCATGAATCCCAGAGAGAATGGCACCGTGGGCTGCCACAGGAGGCTGGCCGGCTTCCTCTTAACACTTCAAAACCTTCTGCCAGTGCGCGCGGCGAGTGTGGTGCCGTCCCAGACACGTGCGACTTGGGAGCCCCTCACCCACCTCCAGACACTGTCAGCTCACCCTTTCCAACAGCAGGTGCAACAGACAGGAAAGTAAATCACCTTCACAGCCTCCCCCAACTCTAGTCCAGGCCTTCTCCCATCTACCCGGAAGAGATAAGCAACAGAGGCCCCGGGGCCTCTAAAGGGAACGAAAGGCCCGAACAACTCCAGAGCCTGGAGCCAGAGTGCTCACGCCCAGCCCGGCACGCCCCCCATGCTCCTTCAGCAGCAGCACGAGGCCGAGGCCCGGCGGCAGTGGCCAAGCTGCAGCTTTGGAAGCAGCCGGCGCGCACCGGCCGCTGCTGTCAGGAATCTGAGAACGTATCCACGCATCTCCAGAGTACGCAGAAGGCTTCTCAGAGCCTCTTGGGCCCCAGACTTAGCCGTTTAACTACAGTCATCAGGATGGCGCTCGCTCTCTATGGAAAAACAGCACTTAGTTCTCTTTCTCCCAGTGTTGAATATCTATACTCAGAACCCATGCTCTTCCAATTTGAACGCTGCCAGGAGGGAAGAGGTAGTAAGGTGACCCGTCTTCCCTCTGAAGTCACTCTGTGCCACCGGCCAGGCTCACCTTTGACCCAGGCCACTCATAAGCTCCAGGTATCAAACTCCACTTAGCCAGTCCTCTCTAGGTCCTACGACCACAGAGAGAGATGCCGGCGACCGAATTACACAAGGACCCTTGACTTGGAAAGTTAGAAGCACAGGCCAGTGCTTGTGAGGAACTGCCCAGGTTGACTGCTGAGGCCCACAGCCTACGTAGCGGACAAGAAACCACACTGAGTCACCCACCCCCAGCCCGTGCTCTCTTCCTCTGAGGCCTGAGACGCGGTTTCCCACTTCTGCAACTCTCTCTCCTGGGGGCCTGGGCCCTAGCTGCCTCTGTCCCCCCTCTCACTGAGACAGTTTGTTCCCACTGGACACAGCCGAGGCCTCGCTGCAGAGGGAGTGGGTGGGGGTTCTCGGTGTGGGAGACACGTAGCGCAGGAAACTCGAGCAGCGGTGGTGTGCATGAAGCAAAGACAGTGCCGCTACCGTAAGCGCTGGTGTGGGGCCCAGGAGGGCTAAAGGACATCGGTCTCCCTCTCGATCCCCACGTACTTGAGGGCATCAGCTTGGCTGTACCTGTCCCGGAGCAGGAGGAACCAGGTTACTATCAAGGCTTTTGTGAATGGACAGATGGAATCCCCTCCGTTTTGCTCCCTCTCCCACCCCCACTCCCACTCCCTCCCACTCCCTCAGCAGTTTACAACTGCTCCCACTTCTGAGGCAAGACACCCGAGAGCAGAACAAAGAGAAAGACCTGACCACCATGAGATGGTCTCCTTCCTCCGTATCACCCACCTTCAGCCCCCAGATCAATTCTAACCCCTTCTGCCCCTGGCACCACCTCCCAAGGACCATTTCCGGCCGCCTCACCTGTAATCAAAGAAGAGCTCTTCACCAGCTTGAATTGCCCTTTTAGCAAAGATCCCAATGCGATGATCCCCATTCACCATGACCACTGCAAACAGGACAAAGCCAAGGCTAGGTTCTAGTCAGCTCCAAGCCAACAATCGGTGGTGCTGGGCTAATTTCCTCCCAATTCCCAGTGAAAACATAAATAAAGTGGAATTAAAAAGCAGTCAGTGATGACAGTTGCCTCTGTGCTTTTAGATCTGTTATTCTGGCTGGTGATATAGGAAGAGAATTATTTTTAAAAGATTCTTGTTTGGGGGAAAATGGCTATAACGTATTCAGTGAAGAAAGCCAATTACAAAACAGAGACTCAAAATGGTACCAGATGTTAATCATGACTGTCTTTGGACAAAAAATAACTCAGCAATGAAAAATGTTACATAATGGGCAGAAATCATAGTAAATAAAGCATCCATCACCCACCCCCCCCTCCCGGGTCACTGGGGGCTCACCTTTGGCATAACAGTTGGGGTTCACCGAATGGTTTGCAAATCGAATTTTGTTTCCTTTCCGGGTAGCATCTACTACAAAATCTATATAAAGAGAGATCATGAGCTCACCAGGCAAATCCACAGCTTCTTGAACCTGATTTCAAAATCAATTAAACGGTAACAGAAATAATCCAGCGGGAATTCTGAAGACCAGCAGCACGCAGTATAAGAATATGGCCTCAGTGTGTGTGCTCCCTTTGGGTCCCCCCCTTTTGTTGGAATTACGGATCTCCTCTTCCCATCTACTGGGCAGGGAGATTTCTGAGGTATAAGTGCTCAGTGCTCCGATTACAAACAACCCAGGAATGGGGGTTCTCCCAAAGCAAGTGAACTGTGGCTCGTGGTGTCCTGAAGTTCAACCTCCCCACCTTGCTCCGTGCACCTGCTGGAGAAATCACAGCAGATCTGAACATGGGCCATCGTAAGGGCAATCTGGTAGAAAGACCTGTCTGAGACCGCGTTGGGGTAAGAGAAAAAGACTCCATACCATTGTTGAGGTTGAAGAGGAAGCTGGACATGTATTTGTCATAGACCTTCCCCCGCCGATCAGCCTCATCCTGAGAGATAAGCTGCAGAGACAGACGGGGAACAAACAGGGGGATCGGGCTGTCCGCTCAGGGCACGATCCCCTGCCCACAGAAAGGGCTGGGAGGGGGCAGTGCCACACACAGGTGCTTACTGAGTATCATGGTGAGAATCACAGGAGAGAGCTCAAGTTAGTTCATTCCAATCCCCACCCAGTGTGACCAGTATGAACACTGAAGAGAGCTCCCAGCCCGCCTCCCTTGTGTGGCCTGAGCTGGCAAAGAATTTCAGAAGAGTGGTTTATCTCAGGATTGCAAACACTTCTGTGGGATCCCCCAAGAGGCCACACGGGAACTCAGCTGAGTTATTTAGAGAGTAAGTCATAGAGATCTGGCCCACAGAAAATCAGAGTTTCTCATCAGTATGTCCCCAGATAGGAATGTGGTCCAAACCGATAGCACTCACCTCGCCACAGTATTCAGAAATGAATTCGTTCTTTTGCACGGACTCCTTAATGAAGGTGCCCCATCCGGCCACATCTGAGGGGGCCAGCAGCAGGTGCTGGGGAAGAGGGAGTCAAACCTCAGACTACAGGGCATGTGTGAGCGGGCAGGGTATGTGCTGGATGTGCACGTGTGCGGGGGGTGGGCAGGGTGGAAAGAACGAGCAACTGTTAAGAGGATCTGAAAACAGAAAGAGCGCTAACTCATTCGGTTCTGAGGAGAGGAAAAACAAAGAAGGGAGGTGGCAAAAGGAACTGTGACACCTCCTCCTCTAGGCCTTGGGGCCTCCCGGACCTGAGCCCCGAGGAACTCGCTGCTGCGGATCAAGTAGAAACAGACAACATCCGTGATGTGTTCGTCCTCTCGGCTCCTCTCAGGCTGGCCAGTTCAGGGGTCATTTTTCTAACTCCTCCCCGGGACAGAAAACTTCACTAATTCAGTACATGCGTGTCCCTTAGGATTTGCTGAGCGCTTTCCCATAGAAGCCCTCCAAGGGGCCGGTGGAAAGAGGCTGCTGGGGCCAACTCTGTCTTTCCCCCTCCGTTATCCAGCCCGCAGTCCTGAGAAAAGCCCTCACCTTCTTGAGGCCTCGCTGGATGCTGCAGTTTTTGCAGGAAACCACCTTGCAGTCCCAGTGCTCTGAGGCCCCGCAGGTGAGGCACAGGTCGGGGTCACACTCTCGCACTGCCAGGTAGCAGGGACACTGCTTGGTGTTGCACTGGGTCTTACAGCGACAGCCAGGAAAACGATTCTGACCTGGGGGGAGGGGAGGGTTAGAAACAAAGGCAGGCTAATGCTGGGGCTCAGGTCTGCCTCGACGGTCTGCAAGGAAGTCAATCTGATGTGTTTGGGGAAAGTTGGCAAAATAGAAGAGAAACTCCCTGGACAATAATCATACAGTCAAGTTTCTTTCCAGAGAAAATGGAGTGCCTCCCAACATTCATGCCTAGGAGTCAAAAAAGCAGGTTCAACTATGGAGGGGTGTTTCCTAGAGATTCCTCAACAATGCTCTCCCTCCCCCTTGTTGGTGGAATTTGGAAGGGAGGTGGTGAGTGGCCCACAGAAAATGAAATCAGTGCTTTTCACTGCTAAAGCATCACCATCAAAACAAGAATCATTTTGAGAACAGAATGCATCCGTTCTAAGCTACCCTCCTCCACCCACTGCCCTCCCCAGCACAAGTGCCCTCCACTGTGGCTAAGATCGGTATCTGCTATGCGTTAGAAGGTTTTACCGGCACAACTGCCTGGGCACCAAGTTCTGCAGGCTCTGGAGGCTGTTATCAAACGGTTCAGCCTTGAGCGGGGAAGGGCATGATGCAATAAGAAGTGAAGGAGAAGCACGTTTAGCCTCTGTCCTACTTCTGCTGATGTCCAGATAGACCTGATATGAAAGCTTCAAGTAGTAAACTAAAAGAGCCGTGTACAGAATCGGAACCCGTATCTGCTGTAACACAACATCCTAGAAAGGGAGATTGTGACTGCGCCTGAAGGAAAAAGACTCCCACGTTTCTTATTTCTTCCCTGGAAGGTAAAGACGGAAATGTTTCTGATTTAAGTGTAATTGTTGCTTTAGAATCAAACACCTACGGGTTTTTAAAAAATGACCTTTCCAGATCTTAAGTATCTTGTTTCCTCTATAGAATGCTTAAAACACAGCAAAGAGAACATCAGAAGGCCCAGAGGCATCAAGGGGCACAGGCTGGGAGGGAAAGGCGGGCTGCACCAGGGCTGACCGTCTGGGAGGACTACAGGGGAAAGCGGAGAACTCTTACAGTCTGGGTTGCACTGGCAGAACTTCTCACAGAAATTCTGCGTCATGATGCAGGGGCAGGTGCTGTCACAGGGGCGGTCTGGATGGTCACAGGGCTGGTAGTTGTACACTTGTGTGGAAGAGTTATCTAGAAGAGAAAAGAACAGACCAGAACACTGCTGTGCCCGCACCCCCTAGCTGTCCTCCCTCCTAACTGTCCAACGGCCCCGACTGGTGGAGGCTATCCCGGCCATCATCTTGGACACACATTTAGCACCTGAAGGGAGTAACACTCAGAGACGATGGCTGTCTATCAGCTACCATGGGGAGATGTGCTTTGTGGGGAGAGTGTGGAAATGGCCCAGAACGCAGAAGAGCCATTCCAAACACGAAACGAAGTCTGGAACCTGGCAAACGGCCCACTATGCAAGTCAGAGACCACAAGGCTCACGACTCTGCCTCCGAATAGGTGCTCTCAGTTGCAGTGAGAAGCTGAGCTGTTCTCAGCTGCTGCAGGGAAATCTGCAGCCCCCGGAAGCAGTGCAGGGTCAACAAGTACAGCTGCAGGTGGGGCAGGGGCGGGGACCCCAGGGGTGCGACCTCGGGCTGAACTGCCCAAGAGCGCCCTGCTGCAACTCACCTTTCTTCAGCTGAATTTTCCTGCAGTGGGCAGCCCACAACCTGAAAAAGAGAGAGGCATGGGTCTGGGTCATGGCTCCGGGGAACTCTGCAGATCTGGGTAAATAACGACGTGACCTGCTTTGAGGGACTCTGATGAGTGGGGAGTATCCTCCCCAAATCCCTTCACAGGAGGCCTCTACCCTGGATGTGAGAGTCCAGCTGCAGTCCAGCTGCTCTATGCTTCAAGATTTAAATATAAACAACAAAGATGTCTAAAAAACAAACACAAAACTCTACCCTCTGTGTCTATTATAATGCTATTGTTTCTCCCTCTCCTCCCCCTCCCTCCTTCTCTTTGGGGAAGGGGGGATGTGGTGAATTGCAGGATGGGGAGGTGGGCAGACTTCTCAGGAATCTGCTGCGTGAAGAGACTGAAAGGGAGAAGAAGCTACAGGGACTTCCTTCTCTATCTAGAATTGGTGTCAGTTCCTTCCTTCAGTAGGTGATAGTCATTAGGGAACCGAGGCAGGCAGAATGCTGAATTAAAAAAAACCCTTCCAACTCTACACAAAGGCTAGCTAAAAGACAGTGTTATTATGCAACTTACAAAAACAGTACGAGTGCCAAAAGAAAAAACTCTGGTCAGAGTTGAGAAGTGGGAACAGTAGTCACTAACCACCCAACGAGGAGAAATGGCCTCAGGGTGGAGCCATGAGGCCAGCTCTCGTCCCACTGGCCAGGAGCTTAAAGGGAAACCAGACACTTATCTCCTGGTCCATGGCATCTAGGGACCGGAGAAGGGCTGGTCCAAGGCACGGACCCACAGGGAGCATGGAGAAGCCTGGCCCTTTAGTTATGCAATGCTACACTCAAGAGGGAGGCAGTTGGGGAGTCCAAGGGGAGGTCAGAGCACAGGGAACAGAAAGTCCTTTGTCCAACCCTTGCCTGTGCTTTCTTTTCTTCTTCTGCGACGGGTTCATGAGCTCATCTGTTGGCAGCTTCAGGATAAGTGATTCTTTGACTGCAAACTGAAAGACCTGTAAGAGAAATCCAATGGGACCTGTCACTCCTTCTTGAGCCAGGTGGTCAGATAAGTGAGCCAACCAGGTGCTGGGCGTGGGAGCATTCTGGAGAGCTCGAAGACGGTTGACTGAGCATCTCTTTGCTCAGGGAGAGACACAGTGGCACTGGGATATCGCATCACTGGCCCTGGGGTTAATTCTTAACTATCTAGCGTGACTCGAGAAAAGAGAAACATTGAGCACAATTACAACTTTCCTGGTCAGTAGCTTTCATCGACACCTCTGCCTACCAAGCCACCAGTGGGATGATTCTTACCAACATTATCTGTCTCTTCCTAAGAAGGGAGACTTTGGGTACCTTGTGTTAAGGAGTGGAAGAGAGGGCACAAGCAGCACCACTTGGCTAACCACTAGCTCCCCCTGCTGGTATGAAGAGGGCAGAGCTTTGTCTATTTCAGTAAGCCAGCATTTCTGGAAGGCTGGCTTCCTTTCAACCTGCTTCTTCCCTTATTCCATTCGTTTTTTGCTTTTTCTTTTCCCTTTTGGCTATGGGCCCTCTTGAGATTCTGCGAAAAGTATAAATCTTCTTCTCGGGAAAATACACACAAAATTGTGTTGCACACGATTCTGTAGATTTTTAGGTTAAGAACCTGTGCCTCAAGGAAATAGGTATGAGCTCCAAAATGAAAGCAAAGGGCACTTCTCTTTATGGTTCTATTGCTTGTTCTAAGTAGAGGTATCATGAAGAAGAGGCCACAGAGACTCCTCCAGAAGTCAGGGAGCTAAGCAGCATGGTACGGTTCTGGTGTTCCTTTCCTGTTGGACAGACCGGCCCTAACACCTGGTGACTCCCTGTCCTTGCTCTTCAGTCTGTCTTCTCACTGCAGCTGGGCAGAGACGGAGGGCACTGGGACACCAGGTCCCACTGCCTCCAGAGCATCAGCGGCTGCTACCAGACTGTGATTCTAGCAATGGCATGAGTGAGAAGGGTGTGGTCCAGGCCCAGCCATCGGGGGTGGCAATTAGAAAAGCCTAGCGATAGAACATCTGGAGGAAAAAGCAACTGCAGAGACTGACGGAGGGGATGGGAGCGGCAGCGGCAGGAGCAGGAGCATGCCAGATAAGACGGTCCCCTGAAAGACCTGGGAACCCCTTCTAGGAAAGGCATACACATTTAGAAAGAAAGGCAGGAACCAAAAACAAAGAACAAAGACCAAAACAAAGCTAAAAGAGTGTAGAAACATCCAGAAGAGTTAGAGAGTGGCTAGAGGCAGAAATAACAATTCAGCAAGGAGGAGAGCAGATCCCCAAGCACTTCCAGGCCTGGCATTTGCAGAAGGTCCCATGTTTGGAAAACCTACCTCGTGGCCCAGAAGCACCCACTCATGAGGGACGGAGCCTAAGACGGCTTCCCTCGAGATGGGCAGCCACACAAGACGGCAAAAGGGCTGACAGAGCAGTGGATGGAAGGAGGGCCCCGCATGTCCCTGCTCTTCTCTGATAGTACCTGCTTGCACGTCTTTGTGCCCAGAAGTCTGGCTATGGAACAGAAGTTGTTGAAGTAGGTGCCATGAAAGACTCGAAAAAGGGACTCCTCAGCCCCAGTCCACTCCACAGGCTCCAGGGGTGCCTCCACCACACAGAGCTGAGGTGGGGCCGGACTAGCCTTCTGCTTCGTGGGGGTCTGACAGCGAGAGTTGGCCTCTAAGAGAGGAGAAGGTAAGAGAAACAAGAGAAGAGAGAACACGGCTGTCATCCACAGTTTGTCACAGACTGAAGTACTTCATGCTACTTTTAGGAACGAAAATATCCCCAGTCTCTACTGCCTACGGGTGAAGCTGTAGAAAGAACCATTTTTCAAAGGTAGTGACTTTAAGTGTTAGGCAGTGATCCCGCGTTTACCAGAGGCCTTGTGTAGAAAGAAAAGACCATTTTCTGCTCAGTGTACCTGAAGAACTGGAGGCCCAGTCATTGCCTGTATCCCTGTCACTGTCCCCTTCTTTAGTCTCCGCCACAGCAGAGGCTGAAGTGTTGGAGCAGGAAGCACCGACCATGTGGTGCCTTCGCCGGCGACGACCGGAGCACTTGGAGCGAGGGTTGTGAAGCATGGCGTACTCCTTCGCTCCTTCCTGCAATGGACACGTTACCAATGGGAAACGGACCAGGCCCAGAGTCACCATCCTGATCCCATCCTCACAAACCACCTTCTTTAACATACATGCAATGAGACTGTCTTTTTTTTGGCTCTGTACCATGTAAGTGTGACCATTTAAAAGCTGCTTAACAAACATTCTACAGGCGCCTGGGTGGCTCAGCTGGGCTAGCATCCAACTCTTGATCTCAGCTTGGGTCTTGATCTCATGGTTGTGAGTTCCATGCTGGGTGTGAAGCCTCCTTAAAAAGAAGTATTCTAAAACTTGTACATTTATACCTCTCTGCAGAAGAGCTGTCCTATAAAGTAAGCTTAAAAAAAGATATAATCTATGCAACCCATTTGCATGTCAGCTACACAGAATTTGAGAACACATTCTCCTGTAGATGAGGCAATGAGGTTCAGAGAGGGGAAAGGACCTGCTTCTCTTATACTATGTATTAGTATATATTCTAATATATTATATAGTATATAATATACGGTATAGTGTTAATGTAATAAATATTATATATATAGTATATATACTAATATATTATATCATATATGCATACCATGTATTAGTATTTAGCTCATTGTTCCAGAAGAGGTACAAGAATCAGGGTTCCCTGTCCCCAGGTCACATTGTTCTTTTTATTCTACTGCATTGTTTCTGTTTCAATAATGAAATATGTAGTCCTTAAATTTGTACAATATCACTACTCACTTCTAAAACTTCCCTCCAAATCAGCATATTAAACTTGGAAGGATACTATTTCATTACTTCATAGCTACGTTTTATTTAAAAAAAAAAAAGAGAGAGAGAGAGAGAGAGACCAAATAACTATCATTCAGCTCGATCATCCATCTATCTTCTCATCAGACTTGATTTCTGAACACTTCTAGCTGTTTCTGAGAACCAAATCTACATGTAAAAGATAAATGTTTACTATTACTAAGGATATTCAGATTAATATCCTGTAGGCCTTAAAGGAAATTCTGAAAGAGAAGTTTTAAAATTAACTGAATCCGACATCAGGTTCCTGTGCTACCGCGGGCACACACAGCATGGCTCACGACTATTCTAACTCAAAAGGTTTAACATAAACATAATTAAGCCTCCAGAGCTAATTTTAGCTCATGGGAAACAGAGGGTAGAGAAACAAGTTAAATAACAGCAGGAGAAAACCACAGACAAATCCAGAATAGGGAACAGTATCCTACAAGACAATGAGCCTGGATTTAAAAAAAAAAAAAAATGGTGTGATGATTTGAGATTAAAGGAGACTGAAAAGACGTAATAACCAAACATGATGTGTGACTGGATGACCTTGGTTTAGACAAAACTCCAAATCCAGCTATGCTTGGTACAGCTGAAAAAATTTAAATATGGAATGGACAGATGATATTATGAAATTCTTGTGAATTTTCTTAGGTGTAATAATGTGGTTATATAAGAGAATATCTTTATTTTAGGAAGTGCATGCTGAAATACTTTGCAAACAAGTATCTCAATACCTGCGACTCGTGTTCAAACGGCTCAGCAAAAGACGCAGATACAAATAGAGGAGCAAAGCAAATATGGAAAAAATGTCATTAAATCTAAGACAAAGGAAATCTAAGACAAAGGTATCTTTCACCTTCTTTGCATGATTGAAAATGTTCTTAATAGAATGTGTGTGGGGAAATCAGTCGAGCATTACAGTTGAATATGGACTGGCTTCTAAAAAGCAATAAAAGAAAAACTACACAGACATTTCTGTACAAGAGTTGGCCTTGTACAAGAGGCCTCTGCGTGAAACACACACACAGAGACATACATTTTGGGCACTGACAGCATCTTTGTGAAGCACGTACAGGGTTCCCGGGTAACTGCTGTGAGAGGGACAACATATAAATGCTGGTATGTTGATATAACATGGTGTACTTTTTAAAAGTGTGGAGTAATTTATTAATTTTTAAAAAGATTTTTATATATTTGAGAGAGTGAAAGAGAGAGAAAGAGCACATGTGGGGGGAGAGGCAGAGGGACAGGGAGAAGCAGACTCCCCGCTGAGCAGGGAGCCGGACATGGGGCTCGATCCCAGGACTCTGGTATCATGACCTGAGCCAAAGGCAGATGCTTAACCCCCAGGTGCCCCAAGTGTGGAGTAATTTAAAAAGCACGGCTTGTAGAGTTAGACCAGAGCTTGAATTTCATTATTGCCATACCACTGACACATTAACAAATTTTGGACAAAATACCCATAGCTTCTCCACCTCGGGATGTTGTTGGAAGCATGAAAGTAAAATAATATATGGCCAGGGCCAGTGTGGTACTTGGCCCACAAGAAGGTGTCAAAGCACATCAGGGAGAAAATAAATCAGACGAAGTCTATTTGTTCTTTTGCTATTATCATATGACTCATTTTCCAGATATATATATCCAGTGGCACTTTCTACCATCTTTTCTTCTATTTTCTCACTAAAGATGGTCCCAAAGGCACTTGGCTGTATAACCTAATTTTAATTGGTAGCAGAAATTTTATCAAGGTATTTTATTCTTTACCTACCCTCACTGTATGGTGCAGAAAGCAAAACTCCTGTCTTTGGCTAGTCCAAGGGAACCTATTCCTTTCTAGTTCTAAGCGAACTGCCTTCCCACATGAATGCAGGAGAATTTATGCTGCTGCATCCAAGTCTGTCCATCAGGAAGGTCCATCTGGCATCTGGTTGTTTACCTTACAATGAGACATCAGTGCTTTCACGTGTTATTTCTCGTATGTTTATATGCATTTAAAGGAAGACAGTAAAGAAAATGCTGTCACATACATGCACTCCTCACTCCATAAGACTAACTTCACAGTCCTTAGTATCTGGGAGCTCCTTAAGAGCAGAAGTCATGGGGCGCCTGGCTGGCTCAGTTGGTTAAGCGTCCGACTCTTGATTTCGGCTCAGGGTCGTGAGATTGAGCCCCACTTCAGGCTCTGTGCTCAGTGTGGACTCTACTTGAGACTCTCTCTCTGCCCCTCACCCTGCTCTCTCTCTCTCTCTAAATGGATGAATAGCATTTTTAAAAAAGAGTAGAAGTCACGTTTTATCTGTGCTTTATGACTCCCAGAGTGCTACATATTGGCTCATTTGGTTTGTATTCCCAGGAGCAGAAAACGGAAGGACCATTTCCTGCTAAATTTTCAAGAGTTAACAACGGCAGAACAGTTGAAGAACATACCAGCAAGGCACACCAGGCTGCTCAGCCAGAGAAGCATGTGACTCTTGATCTCGGGGTCATGAGTCTGAGCCCCATGTTGGATGTAGAGATTACTTAAATAAATAAAACTTAAAAAAAAAAAACAAAACCCAACATACCAGCAAAAGGAAGCAGTCTGTGCCACATGGCTCTGGTTCAATCTTGATCTCTTTGTTCTTGCGTTTATATACATTAGGGGTGGCGTGAAAAGCTGGAAAACACAAAACTGTACTGTTTCCAATGGTTTATCCACTTCATAGGGTGGGGAAGAAAAAAAACTGAATCAGGGAGCCACTGTGGGAAAATTTAGATATAAACAGCTACCATCAGGGTGCACAAAATTTAATCATTTCTGACATCAACAATCCTTTCAAAGCTAATAGGTACTCAGGGACACTTAGGTTGCTGGTTATTCTGTCCTGACCATGCAAAGCACATCGCACTACAACTGAACAAGTGACTATCGAACTGGCCCTTTGTAAAACAGTCATCAGATCAGAAGCCAGGAACGCCATATGATTAACTGAATAAACAGAAGGAAATGGAGTTTGGGGATGGAGAACAGGAGAACATTTCAGAGTCGCCCCACTCACGGTGAAGGAAGCAGTCGTATTTGAAGCAGCGTCGACAAAACAGTGTGTGGAAGGAGTGCAGAGACTGCTCCCGCTGCACGGACTTGGCATTGGGGCCGTCGATGTTGGGTGTGCACTGAGGGGGAAGTGCATTGGGATCTGACATCTCTGTTAGCTCTCGATACCTATTTTTAAAAAGAGAGATAAGAATTCCTTCTAAGGAAATGTCTTCGCTGAGAAAGTACAGACTGAACACTGACAGTCATCCAGGTACAGCCTGCCAGGGGAAGATGGTTTTTTTATGGGTCTCCTCGATGACGGAAGGGTGTGTAACTAAGTGGATATGTCATTGCAATTGTGCTGGGCTGGGCGTATGTCTGAAAGTAAAGAGAGGGAAAGATTTGGTAACTATGGTGCTAGAGTAACTCTCCAGAAAAATGGCAGAATTTAAAAAGTTCTCTGCCCAAACTTATTCAAAATCCAGCAAATGGTGACCCTTGATATGGGAATGGGCATTTAGAGGTAATAATCAGGAAATAATCAGAAATAATCAGGAAATAGTCAGAAGTGCAAGCAAATCACAGTGTATTTACCAGGAACAAGGCTTTTTATGAACCCAAAATAGGCTTGAATAAAAGTTTTGCCTGAGCACTCTACATGGCCTGAGTGGGACAGCTTCCCCTACCTCTCCTTCATGTCATCTGGAACACCATTCTCAGGGAACATCGAGGCAATTGCACTGAAGATCATGTCATTTGGGAACTGTTTCTTGGAACTCTTTTTGTTGCCTGAATTGGAAATGACAAAAGACTCCTGAGTTCCATAACCAGAGCACGCAAACAAAGCTGTTCGGTCATTCTCCCTTCTGTCGCAGCACTTTGATTAGGGCGGCTGTGTTAACCCGACCACTGACCGTTCAGGGACATAAAAAGAAGGTCAGTGCTGGGGCGCCTGGGTGGCACAGCGGTGAGGCGTCTGCCTTCGGCTCAGGGCGTGATCCCGGCGTTGTGGGATCGAGCCCCACATCGGGCTCCTCCGCTGGGAGCCTGCTTCTTCCTCTCCCACTCCCCCTGCTTGTGTTCCCTCTCTCGCTGGCTGTCTCTATCTCCGTTGAATAAATAAATAAAATCTTTAAAAAAAAAAAGGTCAGTGCTACCTGGACTTATCTAATAGGCGACCAGTAATAAGGAAATCAGAGTCATGTATAGATTAATGACAAAACCCACAGTCCAAGATGGAAACTAGAGCGGAAACCAGGAGTTTTCATGGCGAGATGTGAATACTAAGAACGCCATCATAATGGTGGTGCTGAAGAACAACAGAGTGACACTATGTCCCAGGACATGTGATTAAATAACACAGAACATAATTAAACATTAAGTTAATTAAATATTAACAACACAAAAATGCTTACGATAGAAGATCAAATAAAAAGTAAAATTGTGTGTGTGTGTACGGGTGTGTCTGTGGCACAATCCCATTTCACATGATGTATATGAACACGTTGATTTACATAGGTACTTTAAAAAACCTGAGCTATAGTTGACACACAGCGTTACATTGATTTTAGGTATGTATATATTCTTCGTGTGTGTGTGTACTGTATATACACACACAATTTTTTAGATCCAGAAGGAAATATTAATGCTGGTTATTCCTTGGTAGTAAGGTTATAGGATAAGTATATTTTCTTCTTTATAACTTTCCATGTTTCCCAAACACACTACTTTGTCTTCCCTTTAAGTGGACCAAACAAGAAGCATCAACAGCCTTTAATAATCAACAATCTTTTCTGTTTCTTGCTTCTTCCCTCTCCCTGTCACTTTCAAAATGGAGTACTGACCTTCAAGAGCGTGTCTTTTTCTCTTTCTTGTTACTGGCAGATCTTCTTTACTGTCATCTTGCTTTCCATCCGAGGTGTCATTGTGCCCCTCCTCCTCCTCATCTGAGTATTGATTCAGAGCATCTACCAACTCCAGGAAAACTGCATCACTAATCAGGACAGATCCAGGGATCATCTCTGGAACATAAAGATTAGATGGATGAGCAGGGATCGTTTCATGCTCCATTAGTCCTTCTAGAAAGGTTTTCTTGTATTCACTCCTGAGGCCCAGAGATATAACATATGTACGTTTTTATATGAACAACCAGGAAATTACAATAATTTCACTGGCTCTTACCACGGCAACAGTTCAGCTGGCTAGAGTGGGAAATCCAGTTACATAGGCTTTATTCTCACTAGGGTAGTTCATTCCTCAGTCACAGATCAACCTGTATTTACGGTCCAAAATCTCAAAAAAAGTGTACAAACAATACAAATGGAACAGATAAAGAATGATAACATGAAAATGTACTTGGTTTTGCTGCCGACGGCTTGGTAGTGACTTCTTTGAATCAAAAGACAGCATTACCTTCCTAAAACCATACTATAGGGGGTTACACTACAACCTAGGATAAAGTCTTTGAACATGAGGGGGCGCTGTGGGTAGAAAATGCATTTTCAACAGTACCCACAAGTGTCAAAACAGCTGGTGAGGCCATAGGTTTGCAAAGCCATGGGGAGTCTCTCCCTATCTTCCCACTTCTTACACACTCGCACCCTTTTCTAGAACTACAACTAAATCCAAATAACTCACTTTCAGGATAGTCAGAATGTTATAAACAATTTCTGGGAGATCCAGGGTATATCTGGATCAAAGACAGACAGAGGGATCATGCTCATTGCCATTCTCAGAGAAAGGGAAATGAAGAACAAAATGGCTTTGCTGGATTTATGGAAAACTCCTAAGATCATACTTCTTTGTGCACTAAACTTCCTCTCCAGCCACTGATCACTATATATATGCATAATTCTTCTATGTCCCAACTCCTTTGTCTTTACCTTTCTCTTTAAAAATTTTTTTAACTTAAATTCAATTTAGTTAACATACAGTGTATTATTAGCTTCAGGGGTAAAATTTAGTGATTCATCAGTTGCAACAGAACACCCAGTGCTCCCAACTCCTTTTAAAATTTAACTGAGGGGGCGCCTGGGTGGTGCAGTCGGTTAAGGATCTGACTCTTGGTTTTGGCTCAGATCATAATCTCGGGGTCATGGATCAAGTCCTGTGTTGGGCTCCGCACTCAGCACGGAGTCTGCTTAAGACTCTCTCTCCCTCTCCTTCTGCCCTTCCCTCTGCTCTCTCTCTAAAATAAATAAATCTTTAAATAAATAAATAAAATTTGACAAGGGACATTTTTAATATAAAATTGTTACTCCTAGCCATGTGATGACATTGAAATATTCTTCAGCCTGTACCCACGAGACAGCAGATAAAAGCAAAACGATGACATACCAAAGAAAGGGCACCGTTTTAAAAAAGTTTTCTCCCAAAGAGCCCAGCACCACTACCTTCTTCGCCATGGACTTTCCCATCATAGTTATTGATCAGCTCTTCAATGAAAGTCTCATCTTCTTCTTTCACCTCATCTCCCATGTAGGGAATATTGCACAAAACTGTCTCATCTTCTACCTGAAATCAAATCAGATGTGATTCATTCCATGAATCCACTATGCATCTTCTCTTTCCTGTTTAATGGACTCTTTGCTGGGCCTTTTTCGCTGCGTCAATTTCCTGAAAATGCCTTTGGTTACAGAGTTTCCTGCATTTTTAAAGACTGGCCATTTTGTTTTGCCAGGAAAACCTCAAATGGGAGGGGGAAATGCTACTCTTAGGGAAAAAAAGTCAGTTTAACTACTTGAGGATATCAACTACCAAATGTTTAGCCTGATACTAACAATGATATTTCCACCAACATCTAGAATCTGACAGCAGACTTATTATTCACAGTGATTCCATCTATTATCTAAGTTTATCTACTAAACATCATTGTAAAATAGGCACAAATATCACTTAAACAACAGTCTAAAAAGTCTTCAATTCTAATTCTCCTCATAAGTGGAGACACACAGATGAAAAGGAAGGCTTCCAAGAGTATCATCTGCAATATAACTAGAATAGTTAGAACAGAAACTGGGCAACCATAAAGTTTCTGGATATTCTATTATACAGACTAAGACTAACCTCCCATAATCATAATAAAAAACCATGATTATAACTCATGTCAATCACACTCAGTGGGAACCTAAGTCAATTACAGCATGAGCCATGAATATTTCCTGGCTAAAGAAACAATACTAATGGATTTTTGTTACTGTTGTTGCTCTGCAGAAAACACAGTCATGCTTAATTCCCCAAGTATTAAGTAAAATTACTGTGAAGTTTTATTCTAAGAGAGGATTCCCTTTTGCAAACCTATATCCTATCCCAGTCAGCAGAACTGTCACCAGGCAGATGATAAGTAATGGCAGTATTTAGAGAGGACTGATTATCAGAACAACTGATCCTAGTAGGAATCAGCATAAAGGCCCAGATGAGAGGCTCAGGGTCCCTGTGCACCTCTGTTATCTCAGTTGCTGTCATAGCATCTTGCCTTAGGGGATTCAGAAAGGATTGCTCCATCAGCAGGGATAGGTCAACCTGCTTAAGCCTCAAGTGTCTGGTTTAGACTGCATTTAACTGCACATGTTACAAAATTGGGCCAAAGTAGTAAGAGAGAATTGGAGTCTTGCCCAGTTTCATTCATTCAAAAAAGAACCACTATCAACTCGAAAGTACACTTCAGAGAGCACAAAACCTAACCAGTTAGAACAACTCGCAATATATATATATAGATAGATAGATTGATTAAGAGTAAATATATTACAAAAACAGTCTGCCCTGCACGTCCAAAGGTTAAGAATAATCTGACAATTTTTACCCTAAGAGAAGTGCCAGCATACTAACATAAGAAAATCATACAGTTTGCGCAATACCCCAGTGCTTTCAATACATACCATAAAGTTCTGCTGGAGAGGGGACCAGGAATACATGATGGGAACCAAAGCAACTGTGTTCAGAGACCTCATTAACATATGTTGGCTTGCAAATCCTGGGAAAATGCTCTCTATGGTACACTGAAATATAAGCAAAGACATGAAGAGGGCAAGGCAAGCACACGACACAAGAGAGAACTGTAGTTTCCTTCCAAACTGATCCCAGTAGTTTTCTAATTCTTACAGGTTAAGAGGCTGAGGACTTTGTAACAATCAGCTCCTAAAAGGAACCACTGGACTATAAACCTCTGCAAGGTCGGAGCTCGCTCTCATTCATCTTTGTGTCGCCCACAGACTCCAGCACGGTGCCTCTCACACTCAACTGGTGTTTATTTCAATTTAAAACTGCTGGGTTCCTTGGTGGTACACAACAGCAAAGGGCCTCTGAAAGTCCTAGGAGATGAGGAAGTTTTCCTGAGGACCTAAACTTTAAGACAGTTGACATCAACTTAGCTGCAGAAGTAATGGAGACAGTACAGGGGGAAGCGAATCAGTACAGAAATTATAGTCATATTCTGCTTTGGAAAAGGAAATTGCTCTCAATACACTATCCACTTTTTATATTTTATTTTATTTTATTTTATTTTATTTATTTATTTTTAAAGATTTTATTTATTTACTTGAGAGGGAGAGAGAGCAAGAGAGAGAAAGAGTACGACCTGGGGTGGAGGGGCAGTGGGAGAAGGAGAAGCAGACTCTCTGCTGAGCAGGGAGCCCGATCTGAGACTTGATCCCAGGACCCTGGGACCAAGACCTGAGCCAAAGGCACACGCTCAACCGACTAAGCCACCCAGGCGCCCCTACTTTTTAAAAATATTACCACTTAAGAACTAGGATGATTTTTAGATTTATAACAAGGAATATCCCTTTGATCAGTATATTCCTGTCCATTATGCTGGGCACTCCTTTTCCAATATCAAAGTACCAGATGTGCCAAACAAGGCACAAACAAGGTTGTTCTGAAGCTTGTACACAGAGCCCAGGAAAGCAGGCACTAAATGTTTTGTTTTTCTGTTAAAAAAAAAAAACAAATAAAACCACTCATGATTACACTCATTAATTGAGGAGAATAATAGGTGAATAGGCTTTTCTCTAAGCTACAGATTTACCATCCTAGTTATTCAAAGCTGACTATAATAGCTATATCCATTATCCTTACTTACTTTCTAATAAGTCACGAATACAGAAAACAAACAAACAACTTCGGTCCAAGGAAGCAAGGAAGGCTGAACTTAGACACCTGAAAGTACCTTTTTGAGAAAAGGATGCCCACTCACGGGCTTCATCAACTGCACAGGTTGGACACGAAGCTTCTTCCATTCTTCATTGAGGATCTGGGTTTTTTCTTGAACCTTTGCAAAATTTGCTACATAGAGAGCCTAGAAAAGCCAAGGGGAAAATGGTTAGGATTTCAAGAGAAAAGTTTTAAAAAGTCCAGCCCTCCACATTGGATCAATATATCAAAACAGATAAGCCGGGGGTTATTTATGACCTTGGCACCCATATTTGCTTGAAGCCGTTTCAGTTGCCGGAGTCGCATGTATTCAGATTTGACTTTTCTTTTCCAGTAAGTGATGCATTTGGAAGTTGGGGGATTTGGCATATCCATTTTGCTGCAATCTAAGAGAGTCAGACATGAGAAAAGGCATTTTACTGCCTGGAAATGAAGAATTCCTCAAACTCAAATAAACATGGTCAGTCATGCTTCCATTCCCACCGCATTTATTCATAAAACACTGTTTAAAGAACCCACATCTGTGAGCTCAACAAAAGGTTTCAATTAAAAAAAAAAAAAAGACTTCTAATCAGCAGTTCCTGGCCTGATCACCAAAAAGCTCAGCCTCTATCCTCTTGTGGTACCTTGTTTTTAATTCAGCACTCAGGAAGTTCTCTCACAGATATTTGGGGATTTGGATTACTTGGAAATTTGGAAGCCTACTCAATACCTTGACTAAGAGAAATGTTCAGCAGAGATCAAGTTAATATCAAAGAGCTTCAGGGCACCTGGATGGCTCAGTCGATTGAGCAATCAACTCTTGGTTTTGGCTCAGGTCATGATCTCAAGGTCGTGAAATCAAGCCCCGCATTGGTCTCCACGCTCAACCCAGAGTCCGCTTGAGATTTTCTCTCTCCCTCCCCCCTCACTCTCTCTCAAATAAATATTTTTTTAAATTAATTAATTAAAAAAAAGAGCTTCGGGGCGCCTGGGTGACACAGTGGTTAAGCATCTGCCTTCGGCTCAGGGCGTGATCCCGGCGTTATGGGATCGAGCCCCACATCGGGCTCCTCCGCTATGAGCCTGCTTCTTCCTCTCCCACTCCCCCTGCTTGTGTTCCCTCTCTTGCTGGCCGTCTCTATCTCTGTCGAATAAATAAAAAAAAAAAAAAGAGCTTCATGCAAAATTTGCATATGGAACAGAAGACTCCTGCTATGGAAGAAGGAACAAAGTATAGTGGTCCCCATTGCCCACAGGAGATACGTTCCAAAACCCCGAGTGGATGCCTGAAACCATGGACAGTACTGAGCCCTACATATACTATGTTTTTTCCCCTCCACACACACACCTACAATAGAGTTTAATTTATAAATTAGGCACCCAAAGAGATTAACAACAAAAACCAACAATAAAATAGAGCAATTATAACAACAACAACAAAAAAGAGCTTCATGGAAAGATCCACCCACACTACAAAACTGTAGCTGCCAAATTGTCTGAACCCCACCACATTCCTAGCAATAAAGGTAGGACATGGCAACAGCATAATCTCATCTCTAAGTCAACAGGGAGACACACAGAAATACAACACTGCAAATCACTTTTTTTGGGGGGGGTGTTGAATTAAGGTTCAAAGTTCTAAAAAAGTACTTACTGTAACATACTTCTACTTACCTCATAGAATGCAAGGGGAAGTGTCTGGTTTTACAATGTATCTTCCTTTCTTCAGAGGAATGGCAAGACACAAAGGCAAAACAAATGTTCAGCTTTTCAAAAGAGAATAGACAGTGGTTTTAAGTCAATGGAGCACATTTTTAGACCCTAATACTCAGGATGCGCCCCCAGAACTACAAAGACTTTGAGGTCTCTGCTATCACTATTTCTACATGTAAGTCAGGCCCCAATCATACTTGATGCCATTTGTCCTTTCTTTTATTAAATTCTATCCTTCCGGTCATGTGTGCAAATATATTTTCACAACAACAAGTTCACATTTCTGCTTTTCTGAACCAATTTCTAGGCTCAGCCAGCAGACCCATCAATTATTTTAGATAAAGAACAAATATTAAGTACATGTAAAAATTCAATAAAATCTGTAAGGTTATGTTTTTATTCTATATTAACTACTGAGATTTCTTAGAGAACTATTTCTATTCATTTCACCTAGCATTTTAAGTTAATGAAAACTTTACAAGGAGCTATGAAGAGCCAAAATTTGAAAGAGAAACTAAAGTTTCAGGCCTTGTTTTTTAAATTTTACAAAAAAAATTTTTTCTTTTGGAGTTTAAGAACATATTTCTTCTAAAGACACATTTAATTACCTGTTTTTCCCCCATAAGAAATGACAGCATCGATAAGAAAACAGCGAAATTTAACCCACTGTCTCACATCTGTCACAATCAGACATGATCATAATATCTCATGCACATGGACTTTAAGAGCCTATGCCTGATTGTTTTGTTTGAAGAACCAAATGGATTGGGGTAATGCAATGTCAAATTTAGAGGATAAAGGAAGGAAAGCATAGCAAAGAAGCAGACAGACTCACTGTGTTTACTATTAACTCAATCAAGTGATTCAAGAGCTTAAAAACAGAATACCCTGTGAGTTAAATATTATCTCTCTGGGGGAAGGGAACAAAACAACAATAGCATAATCTAAGATTCTGAATCCCAGACTGCTAAGGTGCTGGGTTACAGAAAACAATAACAAAAACAAACAAACAAATTAAACAGATTTGAATTTCTTTCCCACAAATTGCACCATCTCTCTTCCTCCTACGTCTTTTAAATACTTCTCATTCCTCATGGAATGGGGCCAAAAGAGGGGCTTTTTTTTTAATGATAAAACTATTTAAGTACATACAACACACTCATGTGTAATATTAAGTACATTGCTCATATAATTTCTGTCCTGAACAAGCATAATAGTCGTCTGCTCCAGAAAATGAAAAAATGGTTCAAATCTAGGACAAAACTGCCTCTCTCAGAAACCTTAGGTTACTCCTATTGAGACCCAAACGTTATAGATCATAATTCAGTGAGACTTCATAACCTCCTAAAAATTGGTTTTGCACTGCTATCCTTATCCCATTTTCTGGAGGAGCACGTTTCCCTTTTTGCAATAGTAAGCTTATGTCAGGTTGCTCTGTCCATTTAAAACTGGGGATCAAATAATGGAAAAGAACAAAATCCACAGCTGCTAGGGTATGTGTGTATAGATTTCTTACAGATGGCCACAGAAAAATATCAATATTTTTGTTAAAGAAAGGAGTTATAATTGAAATGTGACCTGCAGTCTGTCAAAAGAGATGACAGGACACACAGTCCAATAATTAATGGCACCATTTCTAATTTTACTCAAGTGCTTTATTTGGCCAGAGGAGTGTAACACATACACACAAAAATGCCATTGCATTTTAACCAACTACAATGTAAAGTAAGTCACACTGCCTCCTTTCATAATTAATGTGATATTTGAATCTCATGTGATCATGCGCCAATATTTATTTTGCCTGGCTTTTTAATGGGTCTTCAAAGTCTCTAAAAGTTTATTTGGCAGTTAGTCAGCCCCCACAGACTGTATGAGGAAGACAAGACATACTGTTTGGAACAGACAGGTATGATTAAAACAGACACGTGAAACATAGCTGTAAGATGGTTTCTCCTAGCATCTGCATGCTGACAACTATCACTTCAAAGATTTTTTTTTTTTTTTTTTTTTAAATCAGGACAGGGTTGGGATGGGACAGCAGATATGAAGGCTTCTTTTTTTTTTTTTTTTAAGATTTTATTTATTTATTTGACAGAGAGAGACAGTCAACGAGAGAGGGAACACAAGCAGGGGGAGTGGGAGAGGAAGAAGCAGGCTCCCAGCAGAGGAGCCCGATGCGGGGCTCGATCCCAGGACTCCGGGATCACGCCCTGAGCCGAAGGCAGACGCTTAACAACTGAGCCACCCAGGCGCCCCAAAAGATTTTTTTTTTTTAATTTAAAAAGCAAACAAACAAAAACTCAGCATTCAGTAGAACATATCTAGAGAAATGGGTTCATTCATCTCGGGCAAGGGGAGTAGCACACAAAAAATACTTCATATTTCTACCAGATGGATTCTTTCGTTACTGACACATGCACAAGAACCATTTACATTCCAGTCAAGAACTAGGCCAGTACTTAAGAGCTTTTCATTATATTCACTTAAACATTGAAAATAAACTCTAAAACATATGCTGTTTTGGTCAAGAAATTTAAGAATAAGCCTTTACATATATATATATATAACTCCTACAACTTAATAATAAGATAACCCAATAAAAAGTTGGCAAAAAATCTGAACAGGTATGTCACCAAAAAAGATATAGGAATGGCAAATAACTACACAAAAAGATACTCAATATCAATATTAGTCATTAGAGAAATGCAAATTAAAACCAAAATGATGGGGGCGCCTGGGTGGCTCAGTTGGTTAAGTGATCAGACTCTGGATTTTGGCTCAGGTCATGGTCTCAGGGTTGTGACATCGAACCCCAAGTGAGGCTCTGTGCTGGGTGTGGAGTCTGCTTAAGATTCTCTCTCTCCCTCTGCCCCTCCCCCAGTGTGCTCTCGGTCTCCTAAAACAAACTAACTAACCAACAAACCCAAAATGATGGACTACGACACACACACTAGGATGTCTACAATCAAAAAAGACTGATCATATCAATTGTTGGTGAGGATGTGAAGCAACTGGAATCCCTGTACCTTGCTGGTGGGAGTGCAAAATGGTAGAGCCACTTAGGGAAACAGTTTGTTAGCTTTTTTTTTTTTTAATAAAGTTAAATATATAATTACCATACAACTTGGTATAGTTTTTATTATAGTTTCTATTATTTATCCAAAAGAAATGAAAATATTTGTCCCCACAAAGACCTCTACAAAAATGTTCACAGCACCTTTATTCATAATAGCCAATAAGTAGAAACAACACAAATACCTATGGATTGCTGTATGGATACAAATTACAGTATATACATAGGATAGAATACTATTCAGCAATAAAAGGGAACGAAGATTTCCTCATTCCTACACACGCACAATGTATCTGAAAAGCATTATGCTAAGTGGAAAAAATCAGACACACAAAAAACTATGTACTATATGATTCTACTTATAGTGCATTCTACTAGAATGATTCTACAAAGGGCAAATCTAAGTGGCAGAAAGCAGATCAGTGCTTGCCAGGGGCTGAGGCTGGGGAAAGGGATTACAAGGAAAGAACCATAAAATGAACTTCTTTGGGACTCTGAAAATGTTCTATAATATGGTTGTGGTGATGGTTATATGACTGCACTTTTATGAAAACTCACTGAACTCTACATAAAATGTGAATTTATCATATGTACCTTTTTACTTCAGTAAAGCTGATTAAAGAAAAAAATAAATCTTTCTTGATGATAGATTAATCCAATAATTTTTCTAGAGACCTTTACTATTAAAAATCAGTAGTCAGGGGTGCCTGGGTGGTGCAGTAGGTTAAATGTTGGACTCTTGGTTTCAGCTCAGGTCGTGATTTCAGAGTCATGAGATCCAGCCCCACGCCAGGCTCCAAGCTCAGTGCAGAGTCTGCTTAAGACTCTCTCCCTCTGCACCTCCCCCCTGCTTTCCCTTTCTCTCTCTCTCTAAAATAAACAAATAAATCTTTTTAAAACATCAGTAGGAAATTCCACCTTTAAAAAAAACTTTGAGCCAGGGCACCTGAGTGGCTCAGTAGGTTAAGTGTTTGCCTTCGGCTCAGGTAATAATCCCAGGGTCCTGGGATCTAGTCCCGCATTGGGCTCCCTGCTCAGTGGGGAGTCTGCTTTTCCGTTTACTCCTCCCTCTGCTCATGATCTCTCTCTCTCATGCTCTCTCTCAAATAAATAAAATCTTAAAAAAAAACACAAAACCTTGAGCGACTTCACAATGAATAATAACAGAATGATCAATATTGGTTCATTAACTGTAAAAAAATGTTACCTGCATGCTAATGTAAGATGTTAATAATAGGGGAAACTGAATATGGAGTCTATGGAAACTCCTTCTACTATCCTTAAAATTTTTTTGCAAATTTAATACTGTACTAAAAAATTAAGTTTATTATTTTTTTTAATTAATGATTGGAAATAAGAACTACCTTACAGGGGTGCCTGGGTGGCTTAGTCAGTTAAGGGACCGGCTCTTTATTTCAGCTCAGGTCACGATCTCAGAGTTGTGGGATTGAGCCCCCTGTTGGGCTCTGTGCTCAGTGGGGAGTCCGCTTGAGGTTCTCCTCTCTCTCCCCCAAAAAATAAATAAATCTTTAAAAAAAAAATCTTACCTTATCTACATGTCAAATCTCCACAAAAAAAGAAAGCTTATAAAAACAGAAATCTTTCCCCAGAAAATTGGATCTCAATTTGTTTCAGAGGCTAAAACTGGAATGTAGTCTGTCACTAGCTGGAAATGGGAAATGGGAAAACTTCAATGAAATGTTTGGAGATACAACATTTAAAGAACAATATTCTTAAATTTAGAGAGGTTGAGATCAGCATATAAAAGTTCCAAACTATGAAGTTCTTTCACCCACATAAAGGGACCCCTTTGCAGAACCCTTTGGGGCACGTTCAACATCTTTACTACTTTCTTTTACAACAAGTAATTTTGTCAAACGGCAGGCTAAGTAAGGCTTCAGAGGCAGATGGCACTGTAGATTTTTTAATTTTCCATCTCATTCTTTCCTTTTTAGCTCATGGTGGAGTTGAAACACAAACAATAGGGGTGAACCTACCTCTGCAAAGAGCTCTAGAAACACACAATTGAGTCATTTCGGTGATCACCAATTTCATCAACATTCCATTAACATCAACTCTGTGGCTAAGTACACAGCTTGACAGATCCTGCAATTAGGATTTTTAAGCACATCTTTAATTTATACCCTCTCACTTCTCCAAGGTATTTACATTTGTTATTAGTTTGAGCTTCTGGCACTCTGCATGTAGAAAGAACCTTACTAACAGGAAGCTGTGATCCTGAATTCTTATTTAAAGGAAAATTATAGCATTAATATTTTTTAGCGTTGTTTAAGAGAATCAGGTCATTTGTGCAGGAGAAAATGTGATAAAAATCAAAGCAGGATTAGTCTTTGGGAGACCCATAGGAAAATGCTGGCTCTCAGGATATGTAATGCTGACTTAGAAGAGTTAAAGCAGTCTCCTAACAGGTTGGAGCCCTACCTTGGCTGGTTCTGTACTACACTAACACAAAGCCTAATCTTTAGTGATTGCTCATTATCATTTAATAAAGGGACTTTATAGTTATTCCATTTCAAATCAAAGTATTAAGGCAAGTGTGTCAGAAAGCACACCACATGAGAGGCACTAAACCCCAACTATCCATTCAATAATTCATGACTTTAAGGTTTGGAGCACTGAGGTCCCAAATGACAGGTTGATGGAGTAAAGAGATAGGAAGGAACCTATATTCAGATATTCTGTTTGGACAAATTATTTTTTTTATTTTTTTTAAGGATTTTATTTATTTATTTGACAGAGAGAGATATACAAGAGAGGGAACACAAGCAGGGGGAGTAGGAGAAAGAGAAGCAGGCTCTCTGCTGAGCAGGGAGCCCAGACTTGGGGCTCGATATCAGGACCCTGGGATCATGACCTTAGCCAAAGGCAGATGCTTAACGACTGAGCCACCCAGGCACCCCTCGTTTGAACAAATTACAAAAAAAAAAAAAAAAAAAAAAAAAAAAAAGCAAGCTAGGGACTTTCTAGAATGGAAGCATTTCTTAAGAGCAGTTTTTCCTTTTTAAACCTTCCCCCTCAATCCTAATCCTTCTCTTCACCTTTCTCCATATGCTTTTTTTCTCTTTTCTTTTCAGTTTTTAACCACCCTATGTAGAAAATGTAATGTGTTTTTAGTGTTGTTGCCTCAAACCTTTTTTGGGAAGTTGCTAGTCAGCAAGTAGAAACTTTTTACACTTAGTCCAAGACAAGAAAAAGACACACTTAATGAAATGAAGAGTTACATGTTTCAATAAGGCACAAAGCAAGGGCAGGAGCTGTTACCCACAGGACTAAGGAAATCAAATTTTTTATCTCAAGAATTAAATAGATGAAATTGATTATTTTACATTGTTTTTAAAAGGCATGCTAGTTCAAAGGCAAGTAAGTATAAGGGAAACAAGTCTGACCACATTTTCTCACTTTTTCCCTTCTCACAAAAGTCTTCTTGGGAGTAAAATTTCATTTTTTAATCCGAGGCTCCTTATTCTATTGCTGTTTCAAAGAGAATTAAAGTAACACCATAGTGAACAGGTCATTTCCACTTCAGGGAGTTTTAAGGCTGTGCTTCAGCATCAAGTTCCATGATTGGTCTAAAAGTACTCTGACAGTTAGTAGCAGAATTAGGATCCAGAATTCCGGGCTCCCAAGTTCCAGAGATCTACCGTCTATTTATTTTTTCCACAAATATGTGCTGAGCACCTAACAATGTGCCTGGCACCGTTTTAGGCGCTAAGGGTGTATCAGTGAATAAAACAGGCAAACATTCCCGCCTCGGAGAGTTAATTCACAGTGGCTGTGAGACACACACTCATAACAGTATTATTACATTTTTATGGATGGTCCTTTCCTTTATTATAAGTGTGTTTAAAAGGGAAAAAAAAGTACTTATCTCCTAACATACACCGTCTTCTGTGTAAGTAATCTCTTTTATCACTGCCACACCATCCCGGCCCTGGGGATTCCAAGGCTTAAAATAGACAAGCTCTCACAGAAACCTCTGATAGAGTTAGCACCTTCTCCGGCTGGAAACTTCCTTCAGTGCCGGTTTCCTAAACTTAAAAGCACCGGTGGGGGTGGGAGCTCTCTTCAAAGGCATCACTGCAGTAACCGTGGAGAAGAGACCACATTTTCCACGCCGTCTTTGCACACACCCAGTTGTTCGTCAACCTTGGCTCTTTTCCCTCATCCGCGCCCCTCTATCGCTAGTCTCGCCACCCAGCTACCCCATTTACAATGCTACAGGTCACCTATTAAAAGCCCACTCTCCATATTCCACCGGGGCACTAACATCCTCCTACATCTCTTCCCCTCCCCGCCCCCCCGAAACAATTTCTCAGTAAGAAATAAGTTTATCCCGCATTTCCTAACTGCCATGTCCCAAATACAACACCTTGCCTTTGCTTCAAGGCGCTTCCCCTTCTATCCCTCGATCCTCACGAGAGTTCTGGGGTGGGCAGGGACTGACTGGCCCGAGACCAGATTTAGAGAGAAACCTGTTATTCGGGGCCGGGACTGGGGAAGAGGCGTGCGAGGCGCCTAGCGCGCAAAACGTGAAGAGGCACTCTGCACCGGCTGGACCCCGAAAGTGAGCGCCCCCTTTCATTTTGCGCCAAGGAACCTCCCTCGCCTCACCTTGGTCCCAGCCCTATTTTTACTGACACCCCTTCCTCAACACCCCCCAAAGTCATCACAAACAGCCCCCACGTCTAGCCCTCCCTGTGCGCAGCCCCAAGTCCCCGGGAGTTCACCTCGCTAAGGGCCCCCGCAGGTGCCACCGCCCACCCGTGCCCTCTCCGCTCTGGGGCTCCCGCCCACCCAGCCCACCCCGCCCTCCAACGGGAGTCCCCATTCCCCGGGCCCGCCCCCGCCGCTCCTCCTCCCGGACACACCGCCCGCCCTCCCCGCCTCAGACGCGGTCCTCGCCGGGGGCTCGCTCATCCCTTCGCCCCCTTTCCTCGAGCCCTCGGATGGAGAGGGAGCGCCCCGCTACCCCCGGCGGGGCAGGCAATGTGCCCTTCCGCTTCCTCCCAATTCTCTGACCCCTTCGCCTCTCCCTCCCTCAGGCCCCGAGTGGCGAGGTGATGAGGCCCGGCCCCACCGCCCGGCCCGGGCTTGTTTACTCACTCACCCTCCATCCCGAGCCGCAGGGACCCGCCGCTAGGACGCCTGCGCGCTGCGGCCCCGCCCCCGCGCCGCGGCCCCGCCCCGCGCCTCCTCCCGGCGCCTGCGCACTGCGCCGCCCGCGCCCCACCCGTGGGGCCACCTGGGCTTCCTTCGCACGTCTGTTGTTTGGCGCCAATACCCCGAACTCAGGAGTGCGAGGTGTTGCAGCCGGAGCCCGACGGTTTCCAAGGCGGCTCTGTCAGGGGACAGGAAGGGCTCTCGGGGAGTCTCCCAGAGCTACTAATATCTTCTCGGAGACCCTATCTAAAGGTTGCACCATCTTCACAGGCTGGCGACAAGCCACGTTTCGCTTCAGCATTTGAAACCAACACTGAACCTCTTCATACTGATCCCTCACACCTACCGATACTTCCGAACACCCGTCTACGAGCTCTAAATTATCCTTCTTGCTTTATTTACACCTGACTTCCCCATTTCTGTCAAACGTTGTCCCAGTCACTTAGATTCAAATGAATAGCCTTGTATCAAAGTATCTCCTCATGAAATACCTGTAAGTTACAAAGAAAAAAAAATAGTAACTTTACAGGACAGAAGCTGGCAGACGTTGGCTTAAGCAAGTGGTCAAAGTTAACATTGCTAGTGCTGAGAGATAGTGTTATGAGGCGCCCCTCAATATGATGCAATGAGAAGGGCACAAAATCCCTTCTGTAGTATTCTTCAAAAAAAATGCATAAGCTGCTTTTAATCATAAGGAAGCATCAGACAAATCCAAAATAAGGGGTGATCTACAAGATAACTGGCCAGCATCTTTAAAAATGTGATGGTCGTGAAAAACAAAGAAAGAGTGAGGGGACGCTTGGCTGGCTCAGTAGGTTAAGCACCTGCCTTCGGCTTAGGTCATGGTTCCAGGGTCCTGGGATGGAGCCCCAGGTTGGGCTCCCTGCTTGGTGGGGAGTCTGCTTCTCCCTCTGCCTCTGCCTGTGGGTCCCTGGGCTTGTGCTCCCTCTCTCTCTGTCAAATAAATAAATAAAATCTGAAAGAAAAAAGGAAAGAAAGAAAGAAAAGAAAGAAAGAAAGAAAAGAAGAGAAGAGAGAAAGAAAGAAAGAAAGAAAGAAAGAAAGAAAGAAAGAAAGAAAGAGGAACTGTCCCTGATTGGAAGAGACTAAGGAAACAGGACAATTAAATGTAATGTGTGATTCTGGATTGAATCCTGGTTGGCGAAAAAGAACACCAGTGGGATAATGGATGAAGTTAGAGTAAGGTCTGTAGACTAGTCAAAAGTAGTTTATCATCTCAGTTCCTGGTTTTGGCAATTGTACTTCCTCAACATTTGAGGAACTTGGCTGATGGGCATATGGGAACTGTCTACCATTTGCAACTCTTTCGTAAACCTGAAGTTAATTCAAAATATAAAGTTAAAGAAATAAAACTTAAAATACAAAAATAACATTACTTTGAATTTATCTCCAAATGCATAATTACAATAGCCTGTAATGCCCATTTTTTCAGATAATCTTCATAACTCTATGAAATAGGTAGGGAGGATTTCAGTTTTACATACAATACTATTCTGACCTAAAGAACTTAAAAGACTTCCCTCACACAGATGAAAAATTTCTCTGTCAGGTCTTAAACTCAGGTCTCTGGATTCCAGATTTAGTGTTCTTTTCCTTATATCAGAAGCTTTGGCTTTGCTTTTTTCTTCTTGCCTCTATCTGATTACCAAATCAAAGCAAATATTCCTTCATACTTAGCAATTTGCAATAATATTCCTTTCTATTCCCCCTGCTTTCTAGACCAGTGGTTTTCAAGTGTGGCTCACATTTAAATCACCCGGCAAGCTTTAATAACTATTGATGCCTGCCTCCCACCTCCAGAGGTTAATTAATTAGTCTGGGGTATGGCCTGGGCTTTAAGAATTCTAAGAGAGGGGCGCCTGGGTGGCACAGCGGTTAAGCCTCTGCCTTCGGCTCAGGGCGTGATCCTGGCGTTCTGGGATCAAGCCCCACATCAGGCTCCTCCGCTATGAGCCTGCTTCTTCCTCTCCCATTCCCCCTGCTTGTGTTCCCTCTCTCGCTGGCCATCTCTATCTCTGTCGAATAAATAAATAAAATCTTAAAAAAAAAAAAAAGAATTCTAAGAGAATCCCAAGTGATCCCATTGTGTAACCAAGTTTCACAACCGTTATGCCACAGAAATAATTGTTGAAATAAAGAAGGTAGGTTAAAAGAGGGAGACAGAGGCAGCAGGTTAAAAAAAGGATTATCTAAGGAGGAGAGATGTTCAGAAGATCTGAACGTCAAGACTGAGACTGGGAAGAGAGATGGGAACCATCAGGTCATTGCTGGTAACTAACACCATGGGAGTGGACAGCATTGCCTTAGGAGAGTAAGCCAAGTGACAAGAGGAAAGATACGAGAAATTGTGTGGTAACGAAGACTACATGGCTACAGAAATATTTTGAAGCAGAAAGGAAGGACGGTGAAGAGGTTTCCCTCAAAGTTGTAGGTCAGAGTCATGCGGCCCAGCTTTAAGTGCACCCCCTCACTACGCCTCCCAGCCCTCCTGTATCTCTCTCCCTGCTTCAACCCCAGTACTTCATGCTCACTCCCATGCTGTTACCCCTATCCTATCCACCATGATACTTGACACAGGACTAAACCAAGCTTTAGTAATCCTTGAGCACTGGAGGATTTTAAAAGCAACTTCTCATATCACCGTTAAGCATGGGGTTCTTGGGGAAATTTTGTCGATTGGTTCCTCCTCACTGTGATGGGAGAGAGGTTTTTTTTCCTGAGACCAGGCTTTTCTTAAAGACTGTGGTCCATGACACACGATCGGCCAATGTTTGTTTGGCCAGCTCTCTTCCTCTATAACTTTTTTTTCCAACCCTTCAGGTCTTTGTCCTATAAATTCATAGAAAAACTGTTGGCAAGTAGTTGGCAACTGGACCTTTGAAAAACAGTACCGTCACCCCTGCCCCACTCCTCCCAACCCCACCCCCAGGCAGTTAATAGGAGAAAGGAATAACTCTGTCACTCCTGGCCTCCAGTTGCTCATCTTGCTTTTAACTTGGAGGCCTCTGGGGCCGAACGAAACTGGACAAAGTGTGCTGAGGAGCCTAATAGGGTTGGTTCTTTTTCTGAAAGTTCCTTATTGCGGAAAAATAAAATTATGTGTTTAATTTCTGTAACCTGATGCCTGATTTGCCTTGGCAGCCATTCTCCCAGGCTTGGCCGAGAGTCCAGCAATACTACTGATTAATACCAGCTCAACTTGCTCCCCAGAGAAGAAGAGCATTATTTACTTGACCATTTTCTTGAATCCTTTTTAATTTGCATGTATTTTAACATGATCTTATTGGCTTTAACATGCTGTATCTGACCTCTGGCCCCAGTGAAGCCTTGGGGAAGACTTCTGCTCTGTGCACTCACATCCCCATCACCAAACAAGATTTTGTTCAATCCAGTGATTAGAAATGACACGTCACATGTTCTATTCCTTTTGGGGCTGTCGAGTTCTAAGTGTACTTTTGTCCCCTGCTGGTCTTCAGGCCACTGGTAGAAAGGGAGGAAGATGATGCTTCCCAGAATTCAAAACAGTGCTTTCTCCATTATTCCTTTCTCCCTTCTAACCTTCCTCCCTTCCTCCTTCCAGGTTGCTTTGAATGGCGACCCTGGGCTCGTTCTGCCCCTCCCTTGTAAAGCCCACAGGGATATCAAATAGCGTTTCTCCGAGGGGACACAGGGACCAAGGAAAGCTTGGGCCCCAGACAGTCCTTGACAGGGAAGTGTAAACACAGCTGCAGAGATGGGAGCAAACTATCCTCCCTTCCCCCTCCCCCCTCCCCCAGTTCCCACCCAGAAGTAGGGAAAGGCCACCCTGCTGTGCAGAAATAAACAACAAAACAAAGCAAAGCACAACCTAAAAGCCTGCATGAAGGTCACCAGAAACTGGGGCTGCTGCCCAGGCCTTGATGGGGCCAGCTGAAGTGCCAGACCCCTCCCTGAACACTTAGAGGCAAAGGCAGCTCCAAAGCAAGTTGAGGTCTGGACATTACTGAGCCTGGAAACATGGCTCAATTTTTGAAGGCTTTCCACTCCTGGACACTTTGTCCTCTGATCTCAAAAACACAGCTATCCGCCCCAGGTACTTAGCTCCTGACCCCTAGTTGCATAGGGATCATAATAATGCATTCAATTCAGCAAGTAAGAACAGGCCCACAATAAACCCTTGTTCATGGCTGTTATAAGTTTAAACTCTGAGCCTCCAAGCCAAAATTTAGAAAGGGCCTCCTTAGCCTTTGTTAATTACAAAATAAATAATTCCAGCAGGAAGGGACTTTCTCTTTTGGGGATTACTTGGGTGGGATTCATGCCTTGCTTTGCACATACTCTGAAAGCTCCAGCCCCACAGCTAGGGTGGTGCTGCCCATTCTTGCTCCCTTGGCACAGTTAATGCAGGGCCTTGATCTCATGGGACACGCCTTTGGCACAGCCTTGCCTGGGAAGTAGCCCCGATCGGGTGGACAGCTAATGAGCTGTGCTTCCTTTCTGGCCATCAGGGTCCTCAACTGTAAAACTGCAGAACTAGAAAAGTGATAACAGCCTTCAAATACTGACCATTCAGTATGTGCCCGGCATTGTGCTGAGTGCTTTACAATGGGTCATCTCATTTCATATGAAGTCAGTAATATTCTTATCCTCATTTTACAGCTGAGAAAACTAAGGCTTAAAGAAATTCTAGAACTTGCCCAAGGTTACCCAGCTCGTAATTGGTGTGGCCAGGATTTGGGTCCAGTTGTTCTGATCCCCAAACCCATGCTCTGAACCCCATCATTCTACCTCCTCCTTTCTCTGAGATCTTCTAGCTCTGATATCATGATTCTGGATTCTCTCCATGGCTTTCTGTTCTCACCAACAGTGCCAGAAAGGGAAATGTGTTTGGGACTCTGCAAGTTCAGAGGAAAACAGTTCCTGAAGGGTAAGGGGCTCCTTACTCCCTCTGTGCTGGAGATGCCAATCAAAGCCGGACTCTCCACAGACCCCCATATCAGTAGGGAACAGCCTGTATGAAAGACAAACAAATCCTAGCCAGACAGGAAAGGGGAGTTCCTCTTGTTTCTGTAACTTCCCCTTCTCTCTTCCCTGGCTTATCAGCAGGGTCCCACACTGCTAATGCTATGGCCCTTTGAACCCCACTCTAGCTAGGTTGGGATACCAGGCTACAGAGATGCTTTTGGAGCAAGAAAAGAACATTACATACATCCGCAGATTATATCCATGACACTGTACATAAAGGAACAAACATAAATCACATTTATTTACATATTTAACAAATCACCTTTAACATTCATGTAATCAGCTGACACTGGACTGGGTGTGAACCTACGTTATTTCATGTAATCCTTGCAAAATGCCTGAGAGGTGGGCATTGTTAGCCCCATTTTACAGAGAAGGGCATTGAGATTCAGGGAGATTAATAACATTGGCCATGGCCACATGGCTGGTAAGTAGGAGGGCTGGAATTCTATCTGGCTCCAAAGTCTATATTCTTCTAAATAAAAGAAGTGCTGCGTCATGAAAAGAACAAAATTATAGAACTGGAAGGATCCCAAAATATCTTGGATATGCAGTTGTCATAAGTATGTAAGTTACACACTATGACAGTAAATACCATTTATCACATGCTTACGAGTACCAGACATTGGGTCAAATGCTTGACTTGCATTATCTTTATTGCTGACTGAGATACACACTGGTAACCCCATTTTGCAGATAAGAAAACATGCTCAGAGCAGTTAAGTAATTGCAGAGGGTCACAGACAGCAAATAAGTGATGGAGCTGGGATCCAAACTCAAGTGTGCTAGACTCCAGAGTGTGTGCTCTTAACCACTAAGATAATGGAAATCATCATCGTGTAAATAATAATAATAATAATAATAATAATAATAATAATAATAATATCCTGCTCTAAGGGTTTTATATCTTATAACTTATAAGTATTTTTATTATTCCCATTTTGCAGGAGAGGAAAATATTGCCTTTTGTAGTATTACTTAAGCTCACATCACAGATACCACGCATGTGAAACGAACATATACTCCTGCTGTCTTATTTGCTTAACACATGTTGGACAGTATGATCTAGAAAATGTTTTATTTCATAACGTCATGAGTACTTTTTGTTGTCCATCCAAAGCTTTAAGGTCTTGGGGAAAAGGATGTGAAAAGATACTGTCTATAAACAAAGCAGGCATAGTCAGGAGGGGGATCGCACTGAGAGGAGAAGTCCCCCCATGGCACGAGCAATTCTGTTTGGTTGTCCTTCTGGCTAGTCTTCTGCATCCCTGTCTATTCGGTTCTCTTTGGCACGTTGGCTAGCAAGTTGGCGTCCGTCAGGTATTGTGGAGCAGAGTTTAAGCACTTAAGCTTCAGCATCAAGATCTGGATGTCTGCCAATATGAGTTGCATGAGTTTGGGCAAATTACTTAGCCTTTCTGAGCCTCAGTTTCCTTGTCTGTAAAGCGGTTGCTATGGCACCTAATTTAATAGAGTTGTGAGTTTTAAATGAAACAATCTGAGCATACTGCCACGCATCCTCGGGGCATCCCCATGTTATATAACATCAAAACTCTTGGGGTGTTGAAAGTGTGTAGAAGGGTTCCTGGGGGTGGTTTCATAGGATAGTCCTGAGCAATGGAGGAAGAGTGAAAGCAACCTTGGCATCTGGCATTGGGTCCGACAGCAACCATGAGTCAGCCCCAGGTGCCGAGGGACCAGCAGTGTTCTCAGCACTGCTGGGCGTGTGCTACGGTCACTTGGCCGTGACCCTCTTCAGTCATGCTGTCTGAATGTCGTCCTTACAAATCTAGTCTGTTTTTTTTTTTTTTTTCCCCTTCAGAAAAACAGCCTCTACCATGTGATGTCATGGTCTAGCCTGGGTCAGAGAAGGAAAGGAGGAGGAGGATGTATGTACATAGTTGGGTGAAATAGGATCTTCTTATTTCTGGAGGGGTCTATCTGGTCCTGGAAGAAGCTCTCTATCCTTCTCTCCTCTTTCAACCCCATTTTCAAGACCCAGTAGGAAATCAGTATTTGGTTGTAGAGTGAGAAGGAGATGATAAATCATAATGGTTAAGACATGAAGCTTAGTTATCATCAAGCAGTCCTGAGTCCAAATCCTGACTGCCAATTACTACCTCTGGGGCCCTTGGGCACATTACCCCTGTTTTCCCGTTTTACCCAGCGACAAGATAACTCTGATGTTATGGTAGTAAGGTTTTAAGAAATACTTGCAAAGCACTCAGCACATGTGTCAGAGAACATACTGTGCATCACATAGTAATTCTTCAGTAAATGGTAGCTACTGTTAAGTCCTTGGCAGTTGATGAGGAATATGGCTCGACCATTTTATCTGCTTTTTACCAACTTGAGAGTCAAAGTTTTCTCTAATTCTTGCCTCTGAGAGATGGCCAGGCTCCTCACACGGAGTGTGCCATCATTCTGGAGATGGAGAGAGATGGAGATGTTGTGTCCCTACACCTTTGTCTTCCCTCCCTTAGCTAGCTGGCTCCCTGACTATAGCTCTTCTGGTCGTCCCTGCTGCCTCCCTGCCCTCTCAAGAAATCTGTCTCCTCTCTCCAGCTTGGAAGGATCAGCCCCTCCCAGCCAGGACTTCTGGCTCCCCTGACCCTGACTCTCCCCCACATCCTCTCCTGTGCTCTGTTCTTTATTTTGCAGACAGCTGGGGAAGAGGCCAGCATGTGCGAATGTCTCTACATCGTAGAGATGTTAATCCCAGGATGCTCTGCATGCAATTTCATTGTGTAGGAGGTCCCCAGTGCTTTTTACTCCCCCATATGTGGTTCTGGATTTGTGTGTGAGTGTGTACGGGGAAGGCTGAAGATTAGAAATGGCACTCTTAAGGATCGAGTCACCTCTCCCCTTGCTTCAGGCAGGATGTTCCTTCGCCTGTAATAAGAAAGGAAATTTACATGGCAGTAGGATCCTTATCCAGAAGTCAATCTAGGTTGGGGCCAGAAATCTCAGGTCAATGTCCAGCTGGACCAGAACCAGATCCCTCTCTTCCCGAGCACTAGGAGTGGGCGTGGGATAGGGACAGAGGACTAAGGAGGTGTGTAGGAAACAAAGACCAGACTCCACTGGATATAAGACAAAGACTACAGATAATATTACATTACAGTTAAAAGGAAAGAAGCACATCTATATATGTTATCGTGAAAAAAAGCCCAAGACACATTATTAAGTATAAAAGAAGTCATCAAAAAACAGAGATATTAAATCCCACTTATGTTTTTTTAAGTCCAAAAAATGTAGGGAAGTGAGTGAGAAAGGAATGAGGGTATAAGGTTTTCTGTGTTTAAATATTTTGCAATGAGTATATACTTGTGTGTTACTTGCAATGAAAAAGTATATTTTTATAAGCAAAAAGTATATATTTTAAGGCAGAAGTGGGCTTGGGAAGGGAAGGGGGCCCCCAGAGGTGGAGAACAGGACTTTCATAAAAGAACCAGCCTCTGTCCCTGATGAAGCCCTTCTCTGTCCCCTCGCTGCAGAACATGGGACTATCTTCTATATGGCAACTTGGAAGAGGAAAGTGAGGTCTCTGGTCCCCTTTCAGCCCCAAAGGACCCTAATAGCAGACCCCCAGTTGCTAGGATGCCCCCAGCGGTCCATGAAACAGCCAAACATCCAACTGGTAAGGAAAAGTGGTAAGAGGAAAATCAGGAGGAGGGAAAATTCCCAGGTTCTCCAACAGGAAGGTTTAGATTCCCAAGTTCAGCCATGACTACAACAAGCTCCCTTTAGGAGGTCTCCACATTATGTTGCAAACTTAACCCCAGCTCCAGGCTAAAGATAACATTTTCTACGGAGTCACCAATATTTTCCCTTTTGATTCTAATGTCATGTGAAAATGTTGAGCTCCAGAGATATGAAATGACCTGCCCAAGATGACACAGCACCACAGAGACAGAATCTGCCTTCAGAATCCTAACCAATGCTTATTTGTTTGTTTTTATCAATGATACCGTACTGCCCTATTTAAAACCCAACTTTTGTTTTTGTCAACTTTAATCTTGACCCTAACACCAGTCCTAATTCACAGTGGGCTCAGGTGTTTCTGGCCCCAGCCCAGTGGAAATGGCTGGGTTTGTTTTCGGTCCCTCCACGCTTCCCCTCCCATCTCATCCATCAGAAATCTCCCTCCTGACCATGTTTCCTTCTGGAAAGGGCAATCTTGGGTGGGAGGACACAAACGGATTTGGTTGCTGGCCTGAAGAGACTCTGGGGTTGTCTGGCTCCTTTCTGCACATTGCAGAAGACGACTATCACCAGGAGGGCTTTGGGGTTCATGCCAAGTGGGCCACCTCCTTTCTTCTTCCAGATGCCTTACTAAGGCAACCTCTTGACCCTGGCAATGGGGGAGGACAACAGGCTTTCAGTGACCATTATGCAAGAGCCTAAGACCCTGAGATGAAGATTGGAAGAGAGATCGCGAAGGATAATTTGTGGTGGGCAGAAATCAGTAAACTGGGACAAGAGCAGCAGCTGAGTCCAGGGGTCAGTGTCTGGGAGTAATTTAGGAAAGTTCAGTGCTGACAGCTGTGTCTGGAACTGAGCGTCAGGGCCAAACCAGCTCCTGGGCTGCTGGGCTGCTTCGAGCTAATGAAGCTCTGGCTCAGGACACAGAGACAGCTGTGGTGTGGCAGAAGTCAGGGCCCCTGGGGCCCCAGGCTCAGCCTTGCTGCTTCCCAGCGGTGTGACCTTAGGCAAGTCCTTTAAGAGAGAAGAAAAGGAAACATTCACTGAGTGAGCGCACTGCCCTTTCACATATCATCCTCACTACTGCTTATGGAGAAGGATAATGTCCCTATCTTACATGGGGGGAAACAGATTGTCAAGGTAGCCAAAGTCCTTCGTGGAGCAGGAAGACAGAAGTGGGATTTAGAGCTACTGAGCTAAATTCTGGGCTCTTTCCCCTGAGCTTTAGCTTCTTCCCAGTAAAACGGGGACAAAAATGTACCCACCTAGTGAATGAAGTCACCCATAGTAGGTTCTAAACCCTTCCCTTCTCACAACCTTGGTCTTGAAGAGTAGTGGCCACCTTCTTCCTGGGAATGGAGTCATCTTTCACTTTTGCCCCTCCCCCCAGTCTGGTTTGTGGCCACCTTCCTACTAGGAATGAAGTAATCTTACTTTTGCCCTTCGCCCCAACCAGGTTTGTGGCTCTAGGCTTCAGGAGGTGCCTGGAAGGGAGGGTGTTTAGACTCCGGTTTCCCCTCTGCCCCCAGCCCCAGGACTTCTCCCGACTCTGGAGGACGGGCTCCCTCCTCTCCTCCTCCCCAGTTTTGGCAGGCGAGCTGACATCAGTGGGTGTTCCCAGTGAAGGGGAACTCTGAGCCCAGCTCCAGGCGCCCCTTCCCCCACGGCCCAGGGTAACCCCAACCCCCTGCCTTAGATACTGAGGCGTGGAGAGGCCCTCTGAAGTCCCAGCCCCTTCCTTCTCCAGGTCCGTGAGAGCAGGTCGCTAACCCCCTTTCTCGCCCCCGCAGCGAAGGAGAAAGGGCGATAGGGTCGAAGGAGAAAGGTCAAGCGGATGCTCGGAGACCCCAGGCGCCACGCGGCTGAGCCCAGAAAATGCATCCCGGTTCTGGGGTTACGAGGGGAGCTGTCCAGCCCCGCAGGGTGAGCTAGAAGAGAGAGTGGGCCAACGCCGACCCGGCGGAGGGAGCGGCGGGCGCCAGGGCCGGGTGGGGCAGCGACTCCCCCTCCAGCCCGCCGGCCCCGGGCGTCGCCCCCGCCCCCCACGTGGCCGCAGCCGTCCCAGCCCTTGCGAGGAAGCGGCGCGGCTTCCTGGGGCTTGGGCCGGCGATATAGGCGCCCCCGCCCGGGCCCGGCTCAGCGCCACCGCCCCTCCTCGCCTGCTCGCCGCGCTATGGCCTCGCTCCGGGCTGAGCGCGCCGCCGGCGGCCCGCGACTCCCTGCGACCCGCGCCGGGCGACCGGCTGCGCTCCGCCTCCTCCTCTTGCTGGGCGGTGAGCGCTGCGTCCCGGGCCCCGGGTGGGAGGCGCGGGAGGCCCGGAGGGGAGGGGGGCTGGACGGCCGAGGCCAAAACGGGCCCTGGGGTGCGGGCGGGACAGCGCTGTCCTCGGACGGTCCCCGGCCCCCTTCGGTGAGGGCTCAGCGTAAGCTGCTTCCCACTTGGAGGAACCTGGGGTGCCGGGGCTCCGCGGAGAGGTCTTGGGAGGTCTGGGGCTGGGGAGGAGGAAGAGGATTTGGGGTCTGGATGTGAGTGGGAGGGAGCTGGTATCAGCCCTCTCTTCTAGTCACTGAGGCACCCGTTGGGGGCCCGGATTATTCCTTTTTCTCTTCTGAAAGTAGCCCTGACTTCCTAGGGTCTCAGACCCCTACTCCAGACTCCACTGCTTAGATCCCCGCCATCCCACCTCCCTCCCACATTTATGTTCACAGCTGTCCTGAAGCCCCAGGAGTCCCTGGCTCAGGTTCCTCCCACTGAGAGCATCTTGAAGTCAAAAGGTGTGTATCCCGCAGCTCTGGGAGGGTGGCCTAGGGCAACGAGGAGAACCGGGTTGGTAGGGAGGGTCCCTTTCCCACAACCCCAATTGGCAGCCCATTAAACTCCCTTCTGTTCTCTCCTGGGGTTCCTTGTGGTCCTTCTTGCTCTCATCCCACCTGACCCCCACCCAGCTCTGAGCTGCTTCCTCACCTCACAGGTGGGTTAGAAGTCCCCCCAAAAAGTGTGTGGGGGTTCTTGTGGGGCTGGCACATGGAAGGCATTAAAATTTTTATGAACTGAGACTCTTTCCTTGGAAAACTTTCTGAGACTTTCCTGGTGTTTGCCCTGTTTGAAGACAGAACAGCGTAAATACCTGGACGAGAGGGCTTGGAGGGAGGGGCAGGGGTGTGGTCAGTGTGAAGCAATCTGTGCCCACAGAGGACAAGATGGAGAACTATGAGAGGACTATCCAATTTTGCTGGCAATCTTATAAGGAGGAGATGGACTCTATCCCCAAGGATTGGTGCGACTGGGCCATGATTAGCAGGTAGGGGCAGTGCCAGGGAGCTTGGGCCAGGGGCGGGGGCTGCTCCTTGTGGGTGGGCCTTGAGTGAGTGTGGGACATTCCCCTCTCTGGGCCCAACCCATACTCACTCTAGTCTTCCCTTGCCCCCAGGCCTTATAGCGACCTACAGTATTGCTTGGAGCATTTTGCAGACTTATTTCAGCTGGGCTTCCCCAATCCCCGGGCAGAAGAGATCATCTTTGAGACTCACCAGATCCACTTTGCCAACTGCTCCCTCGTGCAGCCCACCTTATCAGACCCCCCAGAGGATGTGCTCCTGGCCATGATCATAGCCCCCATCTGCCTCATCCCCTTCCTCGTCACCCTTGTGGTGTGGAGGAGTAAAGACAGTGAAGCCCAGGCCTAGGGTGGTATGAGCTTTTCTTCCAAGCTATCTTGCTCCTTTATCCCTGCCACCACCAGGTTTCTCTTCCCCTCCCTGCCTCCTTCTCTCACTCCCACGCCCTCCACAGATCCTTGGACTGATGGAAATGGAAACCCAGTGGTGTCATGGCACGATTTCTGTAATCTTCAAAATAAAACTTTTTTTTTGTACTGTCCCCTCCCCATCCCAGAGTTTCTGCCATTCCCACAGCTCTGGGCAGCAGAGTTGGAAGATTCTGGATAGCAGCACTGTTTTGTTCACTTGTCTCCTCCCCCCACCTGAAGGCCACCCCCTCCACTGCTTCCTCCCAAGGCTGGGCCTTTCCTGTCCTTATCCAGACCCAGCACCAGGAAATATACAGGAAAGAGACTCCCTTCCGGTCTGCACAGCAGCTGAGGAGGTGTGGGGAGAGGGGGAAGGGTGGAATCTCTGCTGTGACTCCTGCAAGAATGAAGCGGGACCACCCAGGAGCTCTGAATTGTCCTCGTCTTCATGCCTCAGTTTACTCCCAGGCTTGGGACTAGGAACCGTGATATGACCAAAAGAGTCCATCCCTAAGGACCTCAGGATTGAGGGCAAGGGCAGGGGGGACTTAACTCTACTAAGTCTGCCACAGGACTCCCCTTCCCGGTCCCTGGCCTCATCCTATGTTGTCCTGGACCCTGGGGGTGTGGCCTACAGCCTGGCAGCATACTGCCCCCTGGTGTCCACTAGAGCTAACAGCCAGAAGATGGACATGAAGAAACTCCAAGCTGAGGAGACTAGACCCTGAGATTAGACATCTGTCATCTCCGTAGCACTCACTAGTTCTTAGCTGGATCCTTCTACCAGCTTCCTAAGCCATACTGATACTCCCTTAAAACACTTTCCCACTTTCTAGGGACATACCTAGCCTCTGAACTCATCATTTTATATACAGACACTCTTACACGTTCCACAGTGAGGCCCAGTTGTTTGCCAGAGGACCTTCACTTCCAGTTCTTCCAGATCATCAAAAATATGAGAGAACAACTTTGTTCTCCATAAAGACACCTGTTTATTCTTTTTGGCACCTGGAGCCTCTTCAGGGGCTTTTCCTTCCCTCCTTTCTGAAATATTTACCTCTCTGAGGACATGCATATTCATTTCCTGGGACATGCCCGTCCATTCCATAGATATATACCCGTATGCTTCCTAGAAGGTATCTACTCGTCCTCTGAGACAGACTTCTCTCAGGACATGTCTGTCTCTCTAGAGGCATATCTGTTTCCTGGGCCATTTTGAGTTTTCACCTGAAATAAGTCTTTGCTCTGTTTCCATGAATGCATTGGTCTTCCTCAGGGGTATATCTGTTCTCTTCTTGGCCCATATTTGCCTTCGTGTGTTTTACTAATATACATCAAGGGCATGCTGGTAGAAGATAACTGTGTATGGTATATTTTGTTGGAAAAATAAGCTAGGGCTTGGTTTCTGCTCTCAATGGCTTCCACCTAATAGGGTAGCTGACATGTACACAAATAAACAAAAGCAATGCAGTGTGTGATGAGAGTCATGCAAGGGATATAAACCAAATGTTATCTAAGTGCAAGAAAAGGAGTCACATCTAGCTGCGGTGTGACCACAGGAGGGTGACTGTGAAGTTAGTACACGAGTAGGCTCTCCATCGTAAGGAGTGCGTTCCCCCGAGGGAAGAGAGGAAAAAAAAAAAAAAAAGAAGAGGTGAATTAGGAAGTTATTGTGATATTCCAGGCTTGAGAAAAAGAGGCCATGGGCCAAAGGAGTGATGAATGAGGAAGCAGAAAATAAAAAGTAGGAGAGATGATTAAAAACAGGGGAGGGAATCAGCAGGACTTTGGAGATGAAGGAGAGGAGAGGAGGGCTGACTCAGGCTTTGAATCTGAGTTACTAGGACAATGATGGAAGTAATGATAGAAAATGGCTCTAGGAAGAGGAGCTGGCAAGAAGAAAAGGATGTACGATATGAAGTGCCAATAGAACAAGCTTTTATGTCCCACAGAGAGTTAGAAATGGGAGGGGTGGTGGTGGTTGTGGTGGAAATACAGATTAAGGAGTGTTTTGCACAGAAATGCCATGTGAAGCCATGAAAATGATGAAAGTTCTCAAGACAGAAGGTGTATTGAGGGGCGCCTGGGTGGCACAGTGGTTAAGCGTCTGCCTTCGGCTCAGGGCGTGATCCCGGCGTTATGGGATCGAGCCCCACATCAGGCTCCTCCGCTATGAGCCTGCTTCTTCGTCTCCCACTCCCCCTGCTTGTGTTCCCTCTCTCGCTGGCTGTCTCTATCTCTGTCAAATAAATAAATAAAATCTTAAAAAAAAAAAAAAAAAGAAGGTGTATTGAAAAGAAAGCTGAGCTTAGGTTCTTAGGAAACACTCACATTTAAAGAATAAGGGGGAAGTGAGACAAAGAGGAAGATCAGAGAGACAGTAGCAGAGCAAGGATAAAGCAGTGCCATGGAAACAAAGGAGATAGTGCCCTTTGAAAGAACCTTATCGATTGAATGGTTCATCCATTGGCGCAACAAGTGTTTCCTGGGTACTTTGGTAGATCAGGAACTGTGCACAATGAAGGATGGACTTGAGTGGGGGAAAGGTTAAATGATCAGGTAGGAAATTGAGAGGGTGACGAAATCAAGGAAACTGTGCATATTTTCAAATACGGGTGACCTGAGCATATTTGTCAACTAGGTGAGAGGAGCCAGAGGAAAGGAAAAGAGGGAAGATGATACACAAAGAAGTCCTAAAGGCAGTTGGAAAGGAGAGGTAAGAAGATACGCCAAAGGGTTGGTCTTGTAAAGGAAGAGTGATGCTTCTTCCTTTGAGTTCAAAAGAAAGAAGTAAAAGTGGAAAGGAATTCTTGTGGGAAGAATCAAGTGTGGTGACAGAGGGGGAACGATTAGGAGGTTCAAATGCTTGGCCTCAAGTTCACAAAATGGGAAGGGCATTCTGCAGAGAGAAAGAAGATGGAGACAGGTGGAATGACTTGAGGAATAGAAATATTTGAAGAATTACCTGGAGGGATGTGACAGGGAGTCAATAAAAGTCAGTGCTGGGCTACACTGAAAGCTCAGCAGTGCGGTTAGTCAGGGCCTGGGGGCTCAGCCAGCATGTTCTGTGATTTTTTCCAGTAATAGGACTCGGCCCAGGAGTTGGGGGAGGGGGAGAAAATGGAGGTGGGGGCAGGGAGCAACAACCCTGGTTTGTAAAGTGACCACCAGGTAAGCAAGCAAGGGGACAGAATGGGTTAGTCTAGGCTGGGTAAGGAGTCAAATAAGACCAAAACGGCTGCGGAGACTTGAGACTAGGAAAGTGAGGACGTAAGGGATAGATGGCTGTGGTCAAAGCGGGCAGCTTTGAATCGTGGAAGCCGAACCTTTTCCAGCGATAAAAGCTACAAATGTGCTTCCACGGGTGCTGCAGGAGACCAGGGAATGGTGCAGTCGAAGGACATAACAGTTGAGGGGACTGGGGAATTGTGAGGCGTTTGTTAAATGTAACTGACACGAATGTTAATACTAAAAGAAGCCAAGCAGAGGGAAACAAGCCTAGGTAGTTCTACTATCAAAAATTGTGCCGCTTTAGAGAAGTCACTGCCCTTCTCTAGAGCTGAATGAGAAGACTTCTCGGGGCTCTAAACGGTAAGGATTTTTAGGATAATGGCAAGGGACTGGCTGATCTGCAAGATCCCTCCGGTTGGGCCGCCCCTCTCCGAAGAGGCGTCCGGAACCTTTCTGCTGTGCTTTTTGCCCGGACGTGCCGAAGCGGAGCCCGGAAGTCCTTTTCCCGGAGGTTCCGGGTTTCCTGGGCTACTACAATGGCGATGAGTTTCGAGTGGCCGTGGCAGTATCGCTTCCCGCCCTTCTTTACGTGAGGCTCAGACCCCGAGAAGCCCCGCTGTGCCTCCCTCCCCTGCCCCGGACCCCAGGCTCAGCCCTGATGCTTCAGATGGGGAGGGGGAGAAAGGACCCGGTCGCCACCACCCTCAGTCCCCCACTTTGTCCCCCAGACGCGCCTCCGGCAAGTGCTGCTTCTCGGTCTCTCACGCCCTCTAATTCTGCGCCCCACCCCCTTCACCCGGCAGGTTGCAGCCGAACGTGGACACTCGGCAGAAGCAGCTGGCCGCCTGGTGCTCGCTGGTCCTGTCCTTCTGCCGCCTGCACAAACAGTCCAGCATGACGGTGATGGAAGCTCAGGAGAGCCCGCTCTTCAACAACGTGAAGCTACAGCGTATCCTCCCTCAGGCTCTTCCACAGCCCACACACATGCACTTCCACGCTTTCCCACATGCCCAGACTTCACACACCCCTTCACCCACAGTAGGCAGGTTCCCACCCAAACTGGACTTGGGAAAGAGCCAGGATGTGTTAGCTGACTTCCATTTTATCCCCAAACCCCAACGCAGATACAACCTCAAATCCTCTTGACCTAGGCAGTGACAGGTACCCAGGTGCCATTCAGGTCTTAGAACCTCTGCCCTGAAGCCAAGTCCCAAGCTTTTCAACCCAAGCTTTTTGACTCTGAATCTCCTGTCCTCTTCTGAGTGAAGCTCAAACTCTGGTACTACCTTTAGTAATTTTCTCCACCTACTCGCTTCCTCCCAGGAAGTAAAGGTCGTTTGTTTTTGCTGCCTGATTCATACCTAAAATATCTGTGGAGAAAGTCTGAAAGAAGGAGAGAGGACAGAGGGTCACAGATGGTAGTACTGTTCATTTCTAAAGCTCTTCCCTTTAATTGAACTAGTTTCTCTTTACCTTCCTCCCCCCAGTATCCAGGAAATGCCAATTTATAGCCTGTTGGGGAATTGCACATACATGAGTGTGGGAGGGAGAAGAAGGGGACAGGTGGTTCTTGACATGGCACTGGCCCTGAGAATTTTTATCCCACCCAACTCAGTCCATCAATGCCCTTCCCTTAACTTTAAACCAGGGAAGCTCCCTGTGGAATCAATCCAGGTTGTATTAGAGGAACTAAGGAAGAAAGGTGGGTTCAGGTCCTCACATTTCCTTATTTTTCCTCCTACTTGGGTTTTCCTGAGGGCACACTGGCACAGGTTTTTGCCTTTTTTTTTTTTTTTTTTAAGATTTTATTTTTAAGTAATCTGTACAGCCTATGTGGGGCTCGAACCCACAACCTTGAGATCAAGAGTCACACTCTGCCAGCTATGCCAGCCAGGTGCCTCACAAGTCTTTGCTTTTAACAACTTTTTTTCTCTCCCCTGGCTTGGAGTCCATAGTATCCTGTACAGGAGATAGTCCAGTTCCCCAGGTCCTTTTTCCCTATTGGCAATCACCACTGAAATCTCTCCATCTGTGTTCTGAGACCTGGAGAGAGGTAGAAGGAGAATTGGTGCCTTGCAGATGGCAATAATAAAACAGATCTTGAATTTTGCTTTCTGAAAGCTGAGTCTCTTCCACCGTATTCCGCCTTGGTTTTGCCTTCTGTCCCTTCTTAGCATAAGATGCTTTCATAAGTATCTGTTTTTCAGGGAACCTGGAATGGTTGGATAAGAACAAGTCTAGCTTCCTGATCATGTGGCGAAGGCCAGAAGAATGGGGGAAACTCATCTATCAGTGGGTGAGACTATTTTGCCATGGTGACCCATGGTCAGATACCTGGTGTTCCCAGGTCTAGACCGAGCGAAGTGGGAAGGGGCAGAAAGAGGAAGTATAGGTCTTCCAGGCAAGCCTCTTTTAGTGACTCAGTTTCCCTGGCTATATAGAACTTCCCTGCCTTTGACTGTAGGAGGCCAGAGGCTACGCGAGGCCATGTTTGGAGAATGCAGTGCTGGGAACCATTAGTACTATTGTTGGCTGGAGTCTCTGGCCACAGAAGATAAATGAGGAAAGGAAGAAGGAAAAAAAAAAAAGCCTGGGGCCCCTCCCCCTCTGCACCCTTTGGGGCTGTCCACCATATGAATGAGACATTCTGAACCAGTGTGGGTGTGGGGACAAACTCTCTCCCCAACATTCCTAGCCACCACCAGCCCTAAACTTTCCCAAGGGAGAGAAGAGGGGAAGCAGCATCAACAACCCAAATATAACAAACTCATGCCACCTATTCCTGAACAGGAAAACAGAATGAGAGGTCACTTCTCAGACATGTGAAGGCCTGTGGTTTAGTGGTTCTGTGTATGTGTGTACACGTATAAATATAGCACCTGTGGGGTTTGCGGTGTTTAGGCCACTCCTGCCGAGGTGACAGTGAGCCCTGGTTTGGGAATAGGTGCCATTCCTGGGTCAGATAGGTGGAGCTGGTGAGCTCGCCTTCTCCCAGGAGATTTCCGGTCCTTATTCAATCCCCATTTTCTGTGTCCATAGGTTTCCAGGAGTGGCCAGAACAACTCCGTGTTCACCCTGTATGAACTGACCAATGGGGACGACACAGAGAATGAGGGTAATGCTTCTCCCTTTTCCCCCCAGTTTTGTCATCTGAATCCTCTCCAGTCCTTGTTTGATAGTCAGACTTCTCATCCCTGCCTTTGAATTCCAAATACTACATGATATAAGGACTCTTAACCCATGTCCAAGGTTTCCCTAAACCACCTGAATTTATACGCAAAATACCCCCGAATTTTGTCTGTGGGGATATGTGTGCATTTTTCTAGGGATAGAGTCCATATTAAAAGATATTGAAGGGCATCTGTGACCCATGAAAAGTTTAGAATTACTGGTGTAGATACCGAATGAGGAACCAGGGCGGGAGATTAAGCCACAAATCTCATTCCTTGCTGACACAGGCCTTTCTTTCACCCTTTATACTTACAGAGGGCTCAAGATTTGTGGGCGTCAGCTGAAGGGATTGGGCCAACACCCCCATCCCCACCCCCAGGCCTTTTAAATACTTTGGTTTCTGGTCAGGCAAGGATTTGTATACTGTTTGATTTTTACATAGTGTAAATATATTCTTAGCTATTTTATCTCTGGATTCATATTCTGATCCCCAGGATCACCAAAAGTTCCAGTCTCAGCTGGAGAAAAAAGGGCTCCTCCCCTTTCTGCCAGGCCCTGGCTGCCATAACAGAATTTACAGCTCTTGGCTGTTCCCCCCTGCCCTGCAGGCCTCTGCTTGCTACTCCCACCATCACCCCATGACTTCAGTGCTGCAGCCTTGCCCAGCCCACCACTCATGCTGGGCAAAGCTGGAGGCTTCCTCAGAAAGCAAGCTCCCTGACTCAAGAGGTAGGCCCCCGTAGGGGGTGAGGTGTGCGAACCTGTTAGGGCTTGCCACCTGCTTCTCACCTCTCCCTGCAGTATCTTGCCATATCTCGAGATATTCAGCTGGCCCTTGGCTCCCAGCCTTGTTCCTTTTAACTAGGAAAGGGCAGATACCGGTGCTAGAGCTTAACAGTCTCCTGGTCAGAGGTATGGCTACACTTCTTTGTGGTAGGACAGGTGCTCCTGATGGGTACAGGTGTGCAACTAGGGTCAGAATCCAGTGACAAGGACCTTGGCCTTCCTAGGCTCCACTGTCCCTCACAAGCAGGTGGTGTCACTCTTGGACATCAGACACTCATGGCATGGGGGTGGGGGATACACATGAGGGTTGAGTCTAACAGAAGAACCTGGAGGGGAGAATAAGCATGAACTCTCATTCATGCTGACTCGGGCTTTCTTTCAGCCCTTACTCTAAGGAGTACCCAGGAAGGGTTGGTGGCGGCTGCCGCAGTATAGATGGCACATATCTCCCCTGGCCTCAAGGTCTCAGCTTCCAGCTAGACTCTTCTCCTCAGAGGCCTTGAGCCCCCAGGAGCTGAGTGTCCCTGACTCCCCATCTCTCCCTATCCAGAGTTCCACGGGCTGGATGAAGCAACCCTACTTCGGGCTCTGCAGGCCCTGCAGCAGGAGCACAAGGCTGAGATCATCACCGTCAGTGATGGCCGAGGCGTCAAGTTCTTCTAGCAGAGACCTGTTTCCTTTTACTTCTTACCTCCCACCCTTCCAGGGCTTTCAAAAGGAGACAGACCCAGTGACCCCACAGACTGGATCTGTGACTCCACCAGACTCAAAAGGGCTCCAGTCCAGGGATGGGTTTCCCACGTACCCCGTGTGTCTGTCCCTGGGGAAGGGTGAGGTCAAGGTGCCAGGGAGAAAAGATGTGCTTCTCTTTGCCCTACCTCCTTTCCCATCCTAGACTGTCCCTGAGCCAGGGTCTGTAAACCTTTAACTCCACATGTGTTCACACGTAAGTAACATACACACACGCGCCTGCACAAGCTTCTGTCTCTCCTCCTTCCCACCCCCTTAGCTGCTATTGACTCCCCTCTCAGGCTGGTGCTGGATCCTTCCTAGGGGATGGGAGAAGCCCTGGCTGCAGGCAGCCTTCCAGGCAATATGAAGATAGGAGGCCCAGGAAGGGGCCTAGCAGTGAGTGGCCAGATTGGGCACTGATTTATGATATTAAAAAGCTCAACCCCATTTGCCTGCCTGCCGTTGGAAGTTACTACTGGAATGGGCATGGGGAGGGCTGTGAACCGTTGCTCTCTGAGTGAACCCCAGCCTAGAAGAGGGGAGAGGCCTATGGCCTTTGTAAATGAAAAGGTCCTCCAGTGCTGGCAGGCTCCAGTGAGCCTGTGGCTTTACATCTGCTGGGTGGGCTGTGTGGGGGAGTGCTGATGGAACACAGCTTGGGGACAGACTGCTTTCTTCCTCTGAATTGGAGTAATTTAATGGCTTCCCCTTCCCTCACCGTCTCCCCCCATGAAAGTCCTGAACCACTCTGAAGCCCCTCCCTCCATCCTTCTGGTCTGGGTGGGGTAGTTGAGGCCAAGGGGAGCTGAAGGGGTGTAAACCGGATATGGACTTTGGTTTATTGGGAACTTTGGCAAACAGAAGGAGGAGGAAGGAGAGCCCACATAGCAAAAACAGCTTCTGTGGCCAGGGCCAGGCTGCGGCCAAGGTAGAGAGGTGGAGGGGATGGGTGACCGGGTCCTTGGCTTGGGGGGAGGGGCTTGCCCTGGGTGCGGACACCCATCGATGTGCAGCCCAGAGGGACAGGGGCTTGGGAGAAAACCAGACCTTTCCACTGACCTCTGTTTTTTTCGGCCTGGGGCTACCCCGGACAAACAGGAGGGGGTGGCGCTACCTTATCTGGGGCGTGCAGGCGGGTGGTAACCTTCCCTTGAACCATCCCCCTTTCCAGGGCCCGAGAGCCGAGAGCCGTGGTTACGTTTCCTCTCCCAGTCCTCCCAGTCTCAGCATCGTGCCTCCCCCACCCACTCCCGCCCCCAAACAGGTTTGCGCACTCAGTGCGGGAGGACACACGGCCGCTTTGCACAGGGTCGGCCTCCGAATGAGCCTGCAGGCGGGTGCGCCTGGACGCTAGGGAGAGGAGGGCCTGCGGCCGGGGGCGGGGCGGCCGAGGTGAGGGGCTGCGCACCCAGTTCTGCGCGCCGCTGGCCGCTCCGAGGGGGCGGCCCTGGGGAGGGGGGTGGTGGTGAGGCCGGGGGCGGGGCCGGGGCGGGGCAGGAGGGAGGGCGAGCCGGGGACTGGGGGCCCCAGCAGCTCAACCCGAACGCTGCGCACCCAGCCAGTCCGCCTGTCAGGCCGCCTCCTCTCCAGCCGCCCGGGCTTACTGCCTTGCGGCGCCGGCCCTTCCTCATGCTGGCACCCCCGACCCCCGAGACTGCGGTCCCCATGTCCCAGGCGGAGGCCGACCTGGCCCTACGGCCCCCGCCGCCTCTCGCTGCCGCTGCCGGTCAGCCCCGCCTTGGGCCCCCTCCTCGCCGGGCGCGCCGCTTCTCCGGGAAGGCTGAGCCCCGGCCGCGCTCTTCCCGTCTCAGCCGCCGCAGCTCAGTTGACTTGGGGCTGCTGAGCTCTTGGTCCCAGCCAGCCTCACCCGTTCCGGAGCCCCCTGATCCTCCGGACTCCGCAGGTCCTGGCCCCGCAAGGAGCCCACCGCCTAGCTGTCCAGAGCCCCCCGAGGGCACGTGGACAGGGGGAGCCCCCGTGAAGGCTGCAGACTCCGCGCGTCCAGAGCTCGCGGGCTCTGCAGGAGGCCCGGGGTCCCGGGATCCGCCGACAATCCCCAAAGCTGCGGCTCGGGAGCGGCAGCGGGAGCAGGAGGAAAAGGAGGATACGGAGACCCAGGCAGTGGCAACGTCCCCAGACGGCCGATACCTCAAGTTTGACATCGAGATTGGACGTGGCTCGTTCAAGACGGTGTATCGAGGGCTGGACACTGACACCACGGTGGAGGTGGCCTGGTGTGAGCTGCAGGTGTGGCTGGGCGCCCCCTCTGTGGCACCTCGGGATGGGACCCTTTGGAGGTCTTGGGATGAAAAATCTAGGGGACAGCAGCAAGGGAGAGATCTATCTTTCCAGTCAAATGTCCAGATACTCCTGCCCACTCCCCTTGCTCTGATGATCAATGGATCTGGCTGATTCTGGGCTGCAGAAGGATAAACTGAGGGCTCCCCTGTGGGTTTTGGACGGTCTAACTTTAAAGTCTTTATACTTAACCCTGAGAGCTGGAAGATAGGATGCAAAATCAGGTGGGGAGCCACTTCAGATCTGAGGGGTGACTGGCCTCACCAATCTCCTGCAGTGGTTAGTATCTCTTCCTTTCCCTTTCCTCTTAAGTCTTGAGACCCTCAGTGTGACTCTGATTCTCCTTCTTCACCCTGGATCTTTGCAGAGTAGGGGGCTGGGGTGATGGAGGCCAGGAGCTGGGGCAGGATCCTCTCCACTTCCAAAAGATTTAGAGTGATGGTGGCAGGATGGGGCCCTCCCAGGCCCCTTCTGGAGCAGTCAGATTTCTAGACTTCTCCACAGCTGGGGGAGGGGGAGACAGAGATCTCCAGCCTTGGCCTGAGTCCAGTCCTGCTCCTCATCCCACTGTCTACCTGGGCTCTCCCTTCCCAGACCCAAAGGCACTGAACCCAGCGGGCTTTAGGGGGATGTTGGTGTGAAGGACCTTCTTTCCATGGAGGGAAGAACCCAGTTAAGTCTGGGCCAGCAGCTTTGGATTCAAACTGGGGGGCAGAGCCTGGGTAAGGGTCCTCCCCTCCAGCCCTGGCACTGGGCTTGCCCCTTGCGCCTGCCAGTGCCGCGCCCCAGGCTCTAGGCCAGGCATGGAGAGGCAGCCAAATGGGGGGGGGGGAATGAGAAGGGGGCGGGACAGCCATGGGGCAGGGGGCGGTCTCCTGGCTCCTGGTCCTGGATCTTTCTCTGTAACTCCGTCTGCAGCCCTCCTGCCTCCTGTCTGGATCTAGCAGTTCCCAGTTTCTGGGGCCAACCCCCTTGAAGGCCCCAATTTTCTGCCCGCTGTCAGCCTGCTGCCCGCCTGCTGCCTGCCCACTGCCAGCCCTGGGGCGTCCCTTCCCGCCCCACAGGCTGGCCCGGGAGGCCACAAAGGCACTATTGAGCTCTGGGCTCCTGGACTGGGCTGCATAAAGGCCCTTGTGTCCAGCGGGGGGTCCAGGGGTGGCCCCAGGCCCAGGATGGGCGTGTCCTTGCAGCAGCCTGAGGGGGAGGACCGAGAATTCGGGGTATACAGCCTGTTGGGCAAGTGATGACCTAGCCTCCACAGTAGGCTTCAACCCTCACCTCTCCCCCAGCCCCTTCCCATGTGCCCCTTCCTCCTCCCCATGGGAGTCCTAGGCCTGTCGTGACCTTCACTCCCATCCCCTACCCCACAGACTCGGAAACTGTCTCGAACTGAGCGGCAGCGATTCTCTGAGGAAGTGGAGATGCTCAAGGGGCTGCAGCACCCCAACATCGTCCGCTTCTACGACTCATGGAAGTCAGTGCTGAGGGGCCAGGTTTGCATCGTGCTGGTCACCGAACTCATGACCTCCGGCACCCTCAAGACGTGAGCTCTGTGCCTGGTGGTAGTGTTGGTTGGTGGGATAGCTGGTGGTGGGAGGTCCCCACTGCTTCTGGAACTTCTTCCAGGTTCCTCAAACTCTAGATTTAGGTCCAAAACTAGGCTCGCTTCCTCTCCCCCACCCCTACTGCGTCCCTGCCTTGGTGGGTGGCAGTGTCCACCCAGCACTCCAGCCAACACTCGATCTCCCCAGATGCCTCCTTTATCTCCATTCTGTGCATCCGCCTTCCCCCATCAGTCTGTCTCCAAGGCCTCCTTAAAATTCCCCACTCTGCCTTTCCCAGCTCCATCGTCTGGAGCCCTGCAGCAGCGCCCTCACCGGCCTTCCCCGGCTCTGCCCTCACTTTTCCAACCTATCCTATCATCCTGCAGTCTGGGGAATCTCTCCATTCCTTAAAACCCCTTCAAGGCTTCCCACCACCCTCAGGTTAAAGTCCACACTCTCTAACCTACTCACCGAGTCCTTAGGACTTAGCCTCATCTTGAGCCTAGGTTCCACAGGAACCAAATTCCCAGCACCTCCTCCCACCCTGCCCTGTGGTTGTCTCCGTGCCTTTGAGCACAGTGTCCCCTCGCCTGGAAAGTCTCCATCCCTTCCCCTTTTCACCCTTGAACCCCTACTCATCCTTCAAAAGGCAACATAAAAGTTATTTCCTCTCTGAAGCCCTCCCCCACGCTCGGGGCGGTTAGTCATCCCTTCCCGCGCACTCCCCAGCCCCTTTGGCGAGGCCCTATCTGTAAGTTTACCGCTGGACGGTTTTGTACTCTCACGTCTAGCTACCACACCCCCTACTCAGTTTCTCCCTGGAGCGCAGCGAGGACCTGAGCTGGAATAAAGCTGGCAGAAGATGCGTAGGCGGTGGTGCCAATGGGACCAAGGGAACTTCCCAGCGGGGGTCCCTCCCCCACCTCCGTGTCCCCACCGCGACCCTGGCTACGTGCCTTTCCTCCAGGTACCTGAGGCGGTTCCGCGAGATGAAGCCGAGAGTCCTTCAGCGCTGGAGCCGCCAGATCCTTCGGGGGCTTCATTTCCTACACTCCCGGGTACCCCCCATTCTGCACCGGGATCTCAAGTGCGACAACGTCTTTATCACGGGCCCTTCGGGTTCGGTCAAGATCGGGGACCTGGGCCTGGCCACGCTCAAGCGCGCCTCCTTTGCCAAGAGTGTGATCGGTGCGTCCCTCCAGGAAGTCCTTGCTATTCCAACCTACCCCCTCCTCCCGCCGCCCCCCACCCACGTCCGAAGAGAGCCTGGGGGCCCTCTCTTCCCAGCAGGGCCCTTTGAGTTGCACAGAGTTAGAAGAGCTTGGGGAACACAGGGCGGGGGGGGGGACCTATGGCATCCTCTCTCCTCCTGACCACCCCAACCCCCCCCCCCCCGCCCGCCAACACACACACAGTGGGGAAGGGTCCGTCACTAGTACTCCAGAACTCTCGGGGTTGCCCCCTCCCCGCACCTCCTGGCTAGCCTGTGGTACGCCCAAGAGGAGGCATCATCTATAGCCTGATGCCTGCTGTGGATCCTACAGGGACCCCGGAGTTCATGGCTCCTGAGATGTACGAGGAGAAGTACGATGAGGCCGTGGACGTGTACGCGTTCGGCATGTGCATGCTGGAGATGGCCACCTCAGAGTACCCTTACTCCGAATGCCAGAATGCCGCGCAAATCTACCGCAAGGTCACTTCGGTGAGAGGGGGTGGGGAGGACGGAGAATTCCAGGTCACCTCCCATTTTCCTGCCCCAACCAGCCGGCGGTCAGTGCAGTTTCCCTTAAAGAAAACAGGCTAGACACGAAGATGGTCTGGTAGATACTGAAGGATATTGGATGCACGGACGCCCCCCCCCCCGCAAGCCCCCCCCCCCCGCCCCAGTACTAGCTGTTTAGAATAATGATGTGTGTAGGGCTCCCTAGAGTTTACAAACGATTTCACATCTGATCTTTCACCCGCAGGGAGGGCCTCTGCTCTGCCCTGCGCTTTACAAATGGGAAAACTGGCACACAGGGAGACTTGTTCAAGGGCATACTGTCGATCCCTGGGGGAACGGGGACTTGAAATCAAACCGTCTAGTAGCTGTCGCGGTGCTTTTACGATTGCACACCCTGCTGCCTCGCGCGGGGTGGGGGCCAAGCAAAGAGCCGGGGCGCAGAGGCCCGGAGGCCTCACGCAAGCCCTTTCCTCCAGGGCACAAAGCCGAACAGCTTCTACAAGGTGAAGATGCCCGAGGTGAAGGAGATCATTGAAGGCTGCATCCGCACCGATAAGAACGAGAGGTGGGGTGGAGGGGGCGGGCTGTGTGTTGGGGGAGATTTGAGGGGCGGGCGGCGGCAAGGCTCCGCTCACGTGCGCCACCCTCAGGTTCACGATCCAGGACCTCCTGGCTCACGCCTTCTTCCGGGAGGAGCGCGGCGTGCACGTGGAGCTGGCGGAGGAGGACGACGGGGAGAAGCCAGGCCTCAAGCTCTGGCTGCGCATGGAGGACGCACGTCGCGGGGGGCGCCCACGGGACAACCAGGCCATAGAATTCCTGTTCCAACTGGGCCGGGACGCGGCAGAGGAGGTGGCGCAGGAGATGGTGAGCAGGGGACAGACTGCCCTGTGGATGGGCTTATGCGGGGCCTGTGGGCATCGACTGAAGGCGCCCGGGTGGGACCCCTCGGTGGTGGGAGAGGCACCCAGCTCAACCCTCTCAGAGGGTCTTGTAAGTGTCGCCCTGCCCCTCCCGCCTCAACAGACCCACAGGCACACCCAGTGTGCGGACTCTCTGCGGATTTCCTTTTCCAGAGCAAGCTCTGGGCCCTCCAGCCTTCCTTGCTTTACTTCCTGCTGATCCAATTTTCCTGGAATACCCGTCTCTCCTATCTATCTATCTATCTATCTATCTATCTATCTATCTATCTATCTATTTTCTTTTACACCCTCCCCCCACCTTCCGCCCTCCCCCCGCTGTCTTCCTCCATGCTCGGACCATGAATTTCAGGAAACCTGTTCCCTGTAGAGTCAAAATTAAATGCTTCTTTCCACTTCAACAGGTTCTCCATTACAGGACCCACCACCATCGGTCTTGTTTTATACCAGGAGACATTCCTTTCTTTCTCCTCAACTACACTCTAAATTCCTTGAGAGCAGAGACTGTGTTCTATTGATTTTTCTATCTCTGACAGTGCTTGGCACATGGTTGGAGCTCATTAATAATCCCGCACTGGTACATGGCTTAGAGCCCTTTCACGTGCATTTGACTGTTGTTACCAACCCTGCATGGGGGGGTTTCTCCTGAGGTACTGAGGAGGAGATGGAGGGCTCAGAGTTGAGTTGCTTGTCTGAGGTTCTGAGCGAGTAAGTGGCAGAGCTGGATTTAAACTCAGGCCGTTCAGGTTTTAAGTCAGATCACCCCACCCCACCCCACCTCCCTTACGTGCACAGCGAAGCTTGTCCATGAGATGACCTAGGAGATGATGAACAGAAGCTGCCAGAGGCGGAGCTGGGAGGTAGAAGATGCAGAGCTGGTTTAGGAAGGCCGGAGGTGGGGGGGGGGAAGAGAATATGAGATTCCTTTTTTTTTTTTTAAGATTTTATTTATTTATTTGAGAGAGAGAAAGCAGGAGAGGGGGAAGGGTCAGAGGGAGAAGCAGACTCCCCGCTGAGCAGGGAGCCCAATGTGGGACTCAATCCAAGGACTCCGGGATTTTGACCTGACCCGAAGGCAGACGCTTCACCGACTGAGCCACCCAGGCACCAGAGCCTGAGATTCCTGATAGAAAAATGGCAGTTGAGGGGGCGCCTGGGTGGCTCAGTCAGTGAAGCGTCTGCTTTCAGCTCAGGTCGTGATCTCGGGTCCTGGGATCAAGCCCCACAAGGGGCTCCCTGCTTAGCAGGGAGCCTGGTTCTCCCACTCCTGCTCCTCCTTCCTGTGCTCTCTCTTTCAAATAAATAAATAAAATCTTAAAAAAAAAAAAAAGGAAAGAAAAGAAAACGGCAGTTGAGAGGGCGGGGATCATCTATGGTAGGTCTGGGTCAGGAACCCGAGAATGTGTTTGAAATGTGGCATAAGAGCAGGTCTCCATAGCACAGCTCACACCTGACCTGGGATCAGATCTTGATCCATTACTCACAGGGCTTCTTGATGATGACACTATTGACATCTTTATTTGGGGGACAGTCCTGTGCATTATAGGATGTTGAGAAGAATCCTTGTCTTCTACTCTCTAGATGCCAGGAGCCCTGAGGTGTGACAGCTACAAATGTCCCCAGATCTTGCCAAATGTTCCCACTTTCATCCTGAGAGCAATTGACCTACTAGATAACCATGAACTAGTCACAGCTTTACTTATGTCTAAAACAGAGCTAAGACCAACCTCAGAAACTTGTTGGGAGGGTTTAATGATGGTGAAGTAAAGAGCTGCCAGTTACCGGGCACAGCACCTAATCAATGAATGTGAGTGCCCTTTCTCCTGGAGAAATATTCCAGAGGCCCCAAGAAGGTGTCCTGATGTGTCTTTGAGCAGAGTCCTCACCTCCCACTGTGTTCCTCACCCTCTGAACTCCAGGTGGCCCTGGGTTTAGTCTGTGAAGCTGATTACCAGCCGGTGGCCCGTGCAGTACGTGAACGAGTTGCTGCCATCCAGCGAAAGCGTGAGAAACTGCGCAAAGCTAGGGAGTTGGAGGCCCTCCCCCCTGCACCAGGACCCCCACCAGCAACTGTCCCCATGACTCCCAGCCCCCCCAGCGTCTTCCCCCCTGAGCCTGAGGAGCCGGAGGCAGACCAGCACCAGCCTTTCCTCTTCCGCCATGCCTCTTACTCATCTACCACCTGTAAGTCACCGCCAACTGTGGCATTTGGGACGTGACCTAGGTCCCAGAACCCCTCTCCTCTGCCCCGCCCCCCCCCCACCGGCCCAGAAGTTTAAGTCAGCAGCACCGTCACTTACCCTGATGTCCACATCTAGCTGCGCAGCTCCTTCTGGGAAAGAATTCTCACAGCACCAGGCCCCTCCTTGCTCAGGCAGCCCCCCTGCTCTGCCACCATTCCCCTCTACTTCCCCTTTTTTGATCCCCTCCCTCCACCACCAGCGGATTGCGAGACTGATGGCTACCTCAGCTCCTCCGGCTTCCTGGATGCCTCAGACCCTGCCTTTCAGCCCCCTGGGGGGGTGCCATCCAGCCCCGCTGAGTCCCATCTCTGCCTGCCCTCGGTGAGAGGGGTCACGTGGGGGGCTCCCAGCCATTCCAAGCCTATGACCTATCTTTCTCCTTGTGAAACCCAACCCATGACCTGGCCCCAAGTCCCTGGAAATCTACCACTCTGTCCTCATCCTCCCTAATTCCCTCTGCCTAGTACCCCAGCACCCTTGACCCCATCTCCCTAGATCCCAACAATTATCGTCCTCTGACCTCATGAACACATTTCCTATTTCAGGCTTTCGCCCTATCCATTCCACGTTCAGGCCCAGGCAGTGACTTTTCCCCGGGAGACAGGTAGGTTCGGGTAGGAGTTGGGGTGCTGGGGTGAGGCATAGGGTGCTCTGGGCTCCCGGTGTCTACTCTGACACTCCTATCTCCATTCCTTTTCCAGCTATGCCTCAGATGTAGCGTCAGGCCTTAGTGATGTGGGAGAAGGGATGGAACGCATGAGGAGACCCCCAGGAAGAAATCTCCGGCGCAGACCTCGATCCCGGCTGCGGGTCACTAGCGTAAGAAGGGGGCACAGGGGATGGGGAATAACCTACAGGACCAGGAGGGAAACTGCCAGGGGGGTGAGGGAGGTCAGCCAAAAAAGGGGAGAGCAGTATGTGACTGGTACCCTCGAGACAGCCAGTCTAGTTTCTAATACCAGACTTTGGGGACAGAGTCTGCTTCTCTCCACAGTCTGGCCACTGTCACTTGGTTGGAGAGGGTGGGGACATGTGATGAAGACAGAGGGCCTGACAGCCTCCCTTCTGCTGACTTTGAATCTGAAGGTCTCAGACCAGAATGACAGAGTGGTTGAGTGCCAGCTACAGACGCACAATAGCAAGATGGTGACCTTCCGATTTGATCTGGATGGGGACAGCCCGGAAGAGATTGCAGCTGCCATGGTGAGCGGGAGAGAGAGGAGGACAGAGTCTTTGGGTCCAGGACAGGAATCTCCCGTCTGATGTCCCCTGGTGCTGAACTCCCCCTTCCTCCCACCCAACAGCAAGGGTTTTTAAAGTACAGTGACACTGAAGACATCTCTGCCCTTGTATTGGGAGAGATTTTTATTTACTCACTGAGCTTTGGCTCCTCAGCTGGAGCAATCTGATAACATAGGGCATACACAAGTACTGTGGTCAAATACACGCTACACACGTGATCCTGTGTCTGTGAGTAAAGGGTGGCCTGGGGGCAGCGGGGGAAAGAGGGAGAACTTATTCCAGGTCTTGACAGAACAACAGTGAAGACCAGGAAGGGCGGGTCTAGAGGAAGTACAGCATAAGGAAAGGCATGGAAGTAGGGAGTGATTTGGAAGGTGGGGCTTGTGGGGGGCTTCATGAGGAAACCACTGTCACTAGAACTGAGGGTCCCTAGAGGGGAATTGTGGAAGCAAGGTTGGGCACGTAGAGTAGGCACAGATTATAGACAGTCTTAAGAGTTAGACAGAGTGTAACATGGTGAGAATAGGTTTTAAGAAGACCATTCTGCCATGGGAAGCGGGAGAGGGTTGGGGGTAGGGAATCATGGCAGAAAAATACAAGAAACTACAAGTGGTCCAAGGAGAAAATGGATTATGGGGGAAGGGAGGAAGAAAAGGGGTGAATCTGAGGGTTGTTTCAGGAAAATAAGCTACTCTGTAATCCAGTCATTTATTGACGTAGCGGTACATATAGTAGATGCTCAGTAAACACTTGCTGAGTTGAAATGATAGGGAGTTAGGAAGAGGGGCTATCATAGGTGACTTGTAGCGTGAGGAAGCTCGTGGAAGCAGACCATTAAAGGAGAGAGGAAGCTGGAAAATGAAAGCAGGTTTTCTCAGGGGTCATGATGAGCTGGAATGACAGAGGGGCAGGCAGGATCCTCCCCAGGAGCAGGATATGGTCAGGCAGGGCCTGGATCTAGGATCCAGAAGTGGATCTAGGAGTTGTCAGCACAGAAGGGAGAGTGAAGGGAGATGAGCTTGCAAAGCCAGAGGCAGAGAGGGTCCGAGAGTAGGTCTCAGTGGATACCCTCCTTTCTGGGATGGGGAGGAATAGGTCACCAACAGACACAGAGGTGGAGCCTGAGAGGTTGGAGGAGCCCCAGAAGATGTTAGGGAAAACTGAGTGAACAGAGTTTCAAGGAGATGACATAGGGTGAAGCCTAAGGCAAGACCACACTGGTTTTTGTCAGGAGAAGGTCTTTGTGGGAGACCAGTCTCAGTGGAGTGGGGGCAGTGGATTCCAGCCTCTGTGGTGCAGGAGGGAGGGGAATGAGAGAAACATCAGAAACTCTCTTTAAAGCTTCTCCTCCATCGTGTCACTCACCTTGTACCCAGGACAAAGACAAAATATCACTTGACACACAGGCTTATCATCTCTCTTCTAGCCACACTGGATTCTAAATGGTCCTCCGAAGAGGCTGGATGCCTTCCCACTTCTGCCTCCATCTGCTCAGGGGTCTCTTGCCTTGAAAGGCTTCTTTACTAGACTTTTAAGCCCACTCAGATCCCACACAGCCAAAGTGACCCCCTCCCCCCGCAATGGACCACGGGGTCCATTGCCCTCTTTTCTCTCTCTACCACTGTAGCCTCCACTCCTCTGCAGCAGAATTCTCCGGAGACTTGGATCTGCTCTTGCTTTTTGCCCCTACACCATGAATGGCTGGCCACCTGTGGTTAGAGTAAGGGCCCAATTCTGGAGCATGGCCTTTGAAATTCACAGCACTCCCAGCTCTGCTCTGGTCTTCACTGCTTTGTGAATGTACCATGTCCTTTCATGCCTCAGAGCTATTCCTCATGCTGTTCTCCTTGCTCTTCTCTTCCCGATGAACAGCATGGAACAGAGAACAGGGGAAAGGGTGGGCTTTCACATAAGACCCAAGTTCAAATTTCAGCTCTGTGATTCACTAGTTTGGTGAATTAGAACAAGTTTTTTAACCTCTCTGAATCTCAGTTGCTCATCAGTAAAATGTAGATGATAATACTCATTTTGCCAAGATATTTTGATATAGTATGTAATTTATGATGTATGAGAAATGAAATTATATGAGAAGTATCCACACGTGATAGGTCCTCAGTGAAGGGTTGCTTTCTTACTCATCCTTCAAGGCTCAGCTCTGTGAAACCATCCCAGCTCTGTGAAACCTTCCCTCATCCTCCCGGGTGGCATGACCTGCTCTCTCTTTGGAATGGCATTTAAAAAAATTATGGCCAAAAACATATAACATAAAACTTACCATCTTAACCATTTTTTATTTTTAATATTTTATTTATTTATTTGACAGAGAGAGGGGGCGAGAGCACAAGCAGGGGGAGTAGCAGGCAGAGGGAGAAGCAGGCTCCCCACTGAGCAGGGAGTCCGACCTGGGTCTTTATACCAGGACCCTGGGTTCATGACCTGAGCGGAAGGCAGGTGCTTAACCTGCTGAGCCACCAGGCGCCCCCATCTTAACCATATTTAAATGTATAGTTCAGTAGGGTTAAGCATATCCCTGTTGTGAAACAGATCTCCAGAACCTCTTCATTTGCAAATCTGAAACTCTGTACCATTAAACTCTCCCTTTCCTCCTGCTTGTATAGATTTTTGTCTATATGTTGATCATAATGCCTTTCTTACCACAGGCTGACTTGCAGTATATTATGTATTTATGTGTCTCTTCCACTAGACTTTGGGCTTCTTGGGGACCAGGACTTTGTTTTATGCTTCTCTGTATTCCTCACCTAGGACAGTGTACCTGGACCTAGAACCATGCCTGACGCATAGCATGTGCTCCAGTGTTTGTGAAATTGAATGTTACTTTTACCATCGATTGCCTTATTTTTACTTAACTTTGTGTGTGTGTGTGTGTGTGTGTGTGTGTGTGTGTGTGTGTGTACACGAGCCCTGCAAGAGCAGGAGTTGTGTCCAAAAGCATAGGATGCGACAGTGGAAAGAACTCAGGCTCTTGCTTTAGACAAATCTGGGTGCAAATTCTGTGATTTTAGGCAGACTGTTTCTGAGCATTGCTTATCTTAACTCTCAAATGGGGATGTGACTACAGACCCCGGAGAGCCATTGCTGGCGTTAAATGAAATAAGACCCGTGAAGCATCTGGGCTATAATGCATCCTAGGAATGTTAGCTCCTGTCCTTCAGGCTGTAGTTCTCCTTACACCACACGGTGCCTGGCATACAGTAGATACTTACTGAATACCTGCTTTAGGTTGGTGGTTGGCAGAGCAGTGAGGTGAAGGGTTAGCTTTTAAAGATCAGTGCAGGGGGGCAGGGAGGAGTGGGATCACTGAGCCCTCCCTCCTCTTCCTGCTGACCCCTTGCCAGGTGTATAACGAGTTTATTCTGCCCTCGGAGCGAGCTGGTTTCCTGAGCCGTATTCGGGAGATTATCCAGCGAGTGGAGACCCTGTTGAAGAGAGATACTGGCCCTGTGGAGGCTGCTGAGGTCTCCCTGAGCCCCCAGGTGAGACCCTTCGGGTCACCTCCACCTCTCTGCTCTAGACTTCATTGCTCTCTGCCTTCACCCGTCCCCTTGGCTGTACCTCCTTCATGTCTGGGACCCTAAGACAATGGTTCTTTTTTTTTTTTTTTAAGATTTTATTTATTTGACAGAGACAGCCAGCGAGAGAGGGAACGCAAGCAGGGGGGGTGGGAGAGGAAGAAGCAGGCTCCTAGTGGAGGAGCCTGATGTGAGGCTCAATCCCAAGACCCTGGGATCACGCCCTGAGCCGAAGGCAGACGCTTAACGACTGTGCCACCCAGGTGCCCCGAGACAATGGTTCTTACCCCATTTGAGAAGCTGAGGAAAGCTGTGGGCCCTTGTTCTAGAAAAATGTGTTCAATGCGTACTTTTCAACTCCATTTTGATAGAATTTCAGTCTTACAGAGAGAAATTGCAAGAACTGCACTAAGAACTCCTAGATACCCTTTGCCCAGATTTGCCAATTGTCAGTGTTTGGTCACATGAACTTTATCACTGTCTTCCTCCCTCCCCCCCTATTATGTACATGCACATATTATTTTTTTCTGAACCACTCGAGAGTAAATTGCAGACATCATACCTTTACATAGCTGTAAATATTTTAGCACATGCGCTTGTGAGTCCCTTGGAAGTCCTCTATGGATTCCTAGAGGTTCATCGGTCCCAGCTGAAGCCCGCTCTGAATGTCCCATCTGAGACTCAACTCTTCCCCACTGTGACCATGGGCCCCATTCTCTCCCTCAGGAGGAGCCAGCACCATTACCTGCCCTCTCAGGCCCCCTCCCAGACCCATCCCGTGGTATGTACTGAGTTCTGTCCCTGCTTACTCATCACAACCCTTGGGGTTTCTCCTGGGAAGGGCATAGGGAATGGGGGACTGGGAACTCAATACTCCTTCCTCGCCAGCAGAGCTCCAGAGCAGCACCTCCCTGGAGCAGAGAAGCTGGGCAGCCTTCTCCACCTCCTCATCTTCTCCTGGAACCCCCTTGTCTCCTGGAAACCTGTTTTCCCCTGGAACCCCTGTTTCCCCAAGTCCCATCTTCCCGATCACTTCTCCCCCATACTGCAGCCCCTCCCCATTCTCCCAAGTGTCTTCAGATCTCTCACCACACTCCCCCGGCTCTCCACTTGTGTTCTCCCCCAGTGCCGCCCAGTTCCCCGGCCCAGCCTCTCATTCTCTGCAGAGCTCAGTCCTCCCTTTTCCGCCTGCCTTCTCTCCCGGTTGCTCCCAGGTCACTCTTACTCCTCCTTCCTTTCCCCCCTGCCCCTCCACTTCTCTCCTCCCCTGCACCACAGCAGCCCCTCTCCTCTCTCTGGCTAGTGCCTTCTCACTGGCTGTGATGACTGTGGCCCAGTCCCTGCTGTCCCCCTCACCTGGGCTCCTGTCCCAGTCTCCTGCAGCCCCTCCTGGTCCCCTACCTAGCCTGCCCCCGCCCCCTCCCCCTGCTCCTTGTGGCCAGGATAGGCCTTCACCCCCAACAGCTGAGATGGAGAGTGAGGTGAGTAGGAAACCAAGAGGGATGGTTAGGGGCACTCCATTCTGGATCATTTCCTTCCTCATGGACCCAAACTTTGTAGGCCCTGCCAAATCCTGGTCGGCCACTCCTGGGTGAAGCCAGACTAGAGCCCATCTCTGAAGGTGAGGCCTCTGATCACTGACCTCCCCCTGCCCATTATTCTCACTTCATATCCTGCCACTGATTTCTCTCCCTCCTTCCATGATTCCTTCCTTGTCACTCTACAGAGGGAAAGCCGCAGCTTGTGGGGCGTTTCCAAGTGACTTCATCCAAAGAACCAGCTGAGCCTCTTCCCCTGCAACCAACATTCCCAACTCTCTCCAGTTCCCTGAAGCCTCCAACCCCTCAGCTGACCTCAGAGAGCTCAGACACAGAGGATAGTGCTGGGAGCGGGCCAGAGGCCAGGGAGGCTCTGGCTGAGAGCGACCGTGCAGCTGAAGGCCTAGTGGCTGGAGCTGAGGAGGAAGGGGACGATGGGAAGGAACCCCGAGTGGGGGGCAGCCCCCCACCCCAGAGCCATCCCAGCCCAGTGTGGATGAACTACTCATACAGTAGCCTGTGTCTGAGCAGTGAGGAATCCGAGAGCAGTGGGGAGGATGAGGAATTCTGGGCTCAGCTGCAGAGTCTTCGGCAGAAGTGAGTCTGGGGAGGAAGGACAAGAGGTGGACTTGGGAGAGCCAAGTGTGTGGCTAGTGCTCATGCTCCTGGTGTATCCTCAGGCACTTGTCAGAGGTGGAGGCACTACAGACACTACAGAAAAAGGAAATCGAGGACTTGTACAGCCGGCTTGGGAAGCAGCCCCCACCGGGTATCGTGGCCCCAGCGGCTATGCTGTCCAGCCGCCAGCGCCGGCTCTCCAAGGGCAGCTTCCCCACCTCCCGCCGCAACAGCCTGCAGCGCTCCGAGCCCCTGGGCCCTGGTGAGACTGCAGTGGCTCAGCTCCCATCTTTCCTGGGTCCCCTTCCCTACTGATCTGGCTTTCTTCCAGGCCCTGGGGGTCTGCCCCTTGGTTTGGGGGGACTAGCCCCCCTCTCCTCTCCCCGTGGCCCCTTCCCTCACTCAGTGCTCTCCCTCCCCATCCTGCACCCAGGCATCATGCGAAGGAACTCCCTGAGTGGCAGCAGCACCGGCTCCCAGGAGCAGCGGGCAAGCAAGGGGGTGACATTCGCCGGGGATGTTGGCAGGATGGTGAGGGCGGGCCCAAGGGAGGGCGAGCCCAGGGAATGGTAACTGACTGCAGCTTCACCCTCCTCCCATCCTGGAGGTTTCTTCAGTGCTTTTTCTTTTCCCTCCAGTGAATTCAGAACAGAAGCCATGTGTCTGCCCCACACCAGGGCCCACCATGGAGCTTGTGCTCTCAGAATCTGCTGACCAACACAATTCTGCAAGAAGGCCCCAGTACTGAGGGAGTAGAAGGCCAAGGGGGCACGGAGAGTGCTGCTCCATTATAGGGAAGAGCCAAACATGTGGGAACCATTTACTCTGTGTAGGTGTCAGTTCTGCATCCTCATGCCTCCACCTCCCCAGCCGAGCGTCAACCACTAAGCAATCCCACTCAAGCCCTGATGCTCCTAGAGACACACTCCCAGCTGAGCAAGTGTAGGGGGTGTACTCACACTAGAATTAGCAACAGCCAATAAAAATGCTGGAAACTAGGATTCTGTGACCCTCTATCTGTCGTGCCTTTAAGAACAGGGGGGTAAAGCCTTGTGGGGTAGGGCAGGGGAAAATTTAGAAGAGACTCTCCTCACAATGGGAAGCAAGGCTAGCAGCTGCCCAGCCTTCTGACTTCCTGCCAGCAGTTCATGAGGAAACTGCAAGGTAAATGATCTGTTTGACCAAGCTAAGATCTCATCCAGACCCCACCTCAGGCCTAGAGAGGCAGGTCCAAGTGGAAATTAAGGAAGGCTGTCCCTCATCTTTCATCTACCCCTCTCTCTCAGAATGGGAAAAGGCAGGAAAATTGGAGTAAGGATGTTTTGTTTTTAAGGGTAGAGGACAGAAGAGTGACCTTCCCTCCCTGAAGACGTGGTTCAGTCTCACACAGCCCTGTGACCCACCATGATCTCTCCCTTAAATCAGATGGAAAGATCTCACGGAAAAAGCAATTCTAGTTAAACATTTACAGCTCCCTGGGGCAATGCCACTGCTGCCCCCACCGCCTGTGGAGCTTTCCAGCATAGTCATGCCATCCCTCAGCCTTAACACACTCATTTGGCTCCAAGAGAGGTGACTCAGTTTATTATTCTCAACCTAACTCCATCTTTCCCATTTTAGGCTCCAACACTACACAGAGCTGCCACCCCCACCCCCGCAACAGCTAAGTCCCTGGGAGGTAAAGAGGGTAAACCACAAAGTCAGAAATCCTGAGAAAAGCCAAGATCATGTAACTCTCAAACAAAGAAACAAAATACAAGCAGGGCTCAGTGACTGGAAACAGTTTGTGTAAAGTGGGCAATATTCCCTTGACCTGGCCAAATGCAAAAAATTCTTGGGCTCAATCATCGTCCAAGGTTGAGGCCAGCAATGCTGTATGCAGGCTTCGATTTTTATAGGGTCATGGGGCATCATCCACCATGTGAAGGGGCTCCAGCAGGTTGGAGACATGCAGTGCCCATCCGGTTCAAGGTCCTGATGCCCTCTCCAGGGCTCGGGCTCGGGCAGCTTTGGCCTCATCCTCCAGCTCATCTAGGAAACGCTCCTGGGACACGGAGTAGAAGGTGTAGCCATCTGGGGAAGTGGGTTCAGGAAACCTCTTGGAGTATACATATTGCCTTTTCCCAGACTTTGTCCACCACCCTTTTTACTCTCTCACCCTCCCAAATCAGTGATTCGATCTTCTGCCCTCTGCTTTTCTGAGCCCTGACCCCGATTCCGTTATTATTAATACGTTGTATTAAAAAAGCATCTCAAAATGACAAAATAAGGTACATTAAACGCTTGGCTCGGCAACAGAAATGGCCAAGACTTCATAGCTCGGGCTCTTTTTAGCAACCCCCACACTGCCCTACTACGCGCCTCTGCTCCCCTGCCCCCTTATGCCGTCTCCTGAGCCTACAGTCTGGATGGATACAAATAGCTAACACCAGGGCCCCGATGCCCAGGCCGGTCACGATGTTCCGGGTCCGCCGCTGTGGCAGACTCTTCTGCCACTGGGCGAGCTGCACCTGCCGCATGAATTGCAGCTGCTCGGGAGTCAGCTTCTCCCGAGTCGGGTCGATGCGCTGAGCCACAGGGGCCTTTCCACTCTTAGCATGGACAGGGTCACCAGCTCCCGGCGCTGCCATGTTGCCGCTCCGCCCTTCGTAGTCCCAGGGCGCGAGGCTTGCTGGGAATAACTGTCCAGGGCCACTGCAAGGGAGGCTGGGAGTTGTAGTCCGCGTTTTCTTTCTCGAAGCGAGTGCGGCTCTAGGTCTTAGAGGAAGAGCGCGGCGGGGCGGGCGGGGGGAGGAGTCGGCAAGCGGCGGAGCTTTCTGATTGGCTGAGGGGTCTGCGGCCGTTGGGGCGGGAAAAGGCTGTGGAAGGCTCGAGGCCGCGGTGGGAATTGGGTTTTCCTCAGACTTGAGGCGAAGACAAGCGCACAGAAGGGGACGAGGAAGCCAGAGTGTGGCAGAAGACTCCAGAGGGAAGCTAAGGGGGTCGGTTTATGGGTCCAGGGAGCCGTCCAGGGATACCCAAAGGCTTCTGAAAATGGACGGACCTGTGAGGTCAAGATTGGCCTCCCTCAGTGACTTTCAGTTCGGAGCTGTCGCCACAGAGACGATCGAAGACGCTCTGCTCCACCTGGCGCAGCAGAATGAGCAGGCCGTGCAGGAGGCTGCCGGCCGGATGGGCAGCTTCAGGGAGACCCGGATCGTGGGTGTGGACGCAGGGCTGGGCAACGGGTTTCAAGGGAGACTGGGGCACCCGTCTTTGAGACTCAGTGGGAGTCTCTCATGGGAGACCCAGTTTACCTTATTCATTCAAATAAGTGTTGTTAGTAACTGCTAGATGCCAGGTGCAGGGGATGTGGTGGTGAACGAGATCCACCAGCACCCTACCCTTGATTTCAACCCGTACCGAGGGCTTATCCGCACCACTTGGGAGAGCAGGACAGAACGGAGACCCCGTCCCTGCTTTGGAGGCTGTAGAACAAATCCGTAAACGACTAGGTACCAGGACGGCTAGATAAGTGACATACCAGATCGCAGAAGCTTTTATGCGGATTGAAAGGAGTGATAGGGTGAGGCGAGGGTAGGAAGAAGTAAGGCAGACCTCGAAGAAGGATGACATTTTGGCTGGTGAAGGTGGAGGAGGGGGACAGCGTTTCTACCAAAAGGGAAGGATAACAGGAGTAAACCCACCGAAATAGAGAAGCTTGGGGTGAGTGTGGGTGGAGCGCTTAAGTCCACGTTGTCCAGAGCATGTGGAAGAATAGCTGAAATTAAAACTAGAAAAGTAGTTTGGAGACATTCTGTGTGGAATGCCAAGGGGAGGAGTTTATACGTAGCTTAGTAGGGAAACAAGAAGGCATTGAAGGTTTTCAAATAGGGGAGTGATGTGACTTTAGCCTTTGCCCTAGAAAAGGTTATGTTGGCTGTGATGTAAAGAATGGTTTGGAGTAGAGAGAGGGACAGGAGGGAGGTAGACCAGTGGAGTCTGTGTCAGTAATTTAGGCAATAGGACAGAGGGAATGACAAGGGAGGATGGATTAAAAACATTTCAGAGATGAAATCTGGGACTCTGCAATGGATGAATTTAAGAGGTGAAGAAGGCAAAGGTGACCATGCCAAAGGGTTGAGGCTAGAAGAATGGGAGTATAGTGGTACCATTACGAGAAACGCACACATCCATTAAAAAATAAAACAGGAGGAAGCGTGACCTTTGGGAAAGTAACAGCTTTGGTTTGGATCTACTGAGTCTCAAGTGTTTGTAGAACATCTAAAGGAGGGTTTCTAGTGAGCTGTTTAAAAAATAAGTCAGGGGGCGCCTGGGTGGCACAGCGGTTAAGCGTCTGTCTTCGGCTCAGGGTGTGATCCTGGCGTTCTGGGATCGAGCCCCACATCAGGCTCTTCTGCTTTGAGCCTGCTTCTTCCTCTCCCACTCCCCCTGCTTGTGTTCCCTCTCTCGCTGGCTGTCTCTCTCTCTGTCGAATAAATAAATAAAATCTTAAAAAAAATAAGTCAGAAGAGAGGTCAGAACTAGACATAAAGGTTTAGGAGTTATCTTCATAACGATACTGTTGAAAACTGGTAGAGAATGCATCTGAGAGCGAGAAAAGAGAAGCAGGTCAAGACAGTTCCTCGGGAGACATTTTGTGTTCAGGCAATTGGAGTAGGAAGAAGAGTCATGAAGGGAACTAAAAATATGGTTGGAAAGGAAGGAACAAAACCAAGACACCTTTGGAAGCCAAAAGTTTCCAGAAGGATGATGGTCAGCAATTTCATATGCCTCAGGGATATGAACGACGGAATAAAGGTTGCAAAAGGGTGATGCTATTTAATAATTGGACATATTTGCTGGCCTTTGAGATCATTGTTTTAGCAAGTTAGGAAAAGTTGCCAAACTGCAGAACGTTAGGGAATTCACGAGGAAGTGGAAGCTGCAGGTTTAAGCCAGGCTTTCAAGAAAGTTAACAGTGATGGAAACTAGGGAGATGAAGAGCGCTAGATTAAGAGGGTAGAAGGCGCGGAACTTTCAGTTAATAAATGTGTTTGTGAGTGCAGGAGGGAGATCCAGTAGAGGGGGGAGGCCTAACCATCACCCATTGCACCTAACCCTAGCTTAGTTTTCTTGGCAAATTGAACTGGAAAATAGAAACAATCACCCAGATATTTCAGGCCCAAACCAAAACCAAACCAAACAACTATGTACTCACACACAAACAAAACAGAAACAAAGCCTAAACTCCAGCAAATAAAGGGACTAATAACACACAATTATATGTTCTAGGGTATTTTGTTTATTTGCTTAAACTAATTATCTTCTGCTAATTTTCTGTTGGGCACTGAGAGCCGGGCTTTAGCTTCTGCAACAGTAAGGTTTAGTACATATGTGTAATGTGTATCAAATAGACTGTTCAACTTTGTGCTAGCACGACTTCTACATGCCTAAGAAAGTCAGATTTTCTCTGAAGACACATGGCCATTTGACTATGCGTAATTCTTTACTGATCAGTACTAAAAGTCCCAAGTTCTACAGGAGCTTCCTTTGTTGAGAACTAACATTTACCCTTGTTTCCACCCTCTAATGATATTGCAAACTAAACAGAATTCTATCTGGGGCTGTTCTTTCAAAGAGAAACAGAGGCAGCCTAAGATCTTGCCAAGGTACCTTGCCCTTCCCACCTCCCCAGTGACTTTGCTCCCACACCCCAAAATGGGCTATGTTCCCTGATCTAGGGGACATTTCTTCAAAACAAGCCACTCCACAGTAACAAACTTGCTGCTGGGGAGAGGCTCAGCCACTGCAGATTTACCCAACAAACTGGTGGTGGGGAGATGGTGTCCAGCTGTAAGGTGAATCGTGTTTGTAAAGCAATGGGAGTTCTCCAGAGGGTGGTTACTAAACAAACAGGGTTATAAAGAATATCAAAGCTCCAGGAGGGACTTTGCTGTTCCTGTCAACATTCCACTGAAAACAGAATATAGGGGTTAGGGTTTTTATCTGTCCAAGAATCTCCCTTGAAGCTGGAGGTTCCCAGCATGGTGTAGAGGCCAGCTCGACCAGCTGGTATGTTTGTGTGTAGCTGGCCAAGCCTTTTATCAGCTGAGACCCACAGGAAGGCTCAAGGGTCACTAAGGGGGCTTGGTAAGCCCTTGTCTTTGGTGCCCAGTCAGCCTCCTTTTCATGCCTCTGACCTGCCTATTGGCAGGAAAGGGAACTTAGCTCAGCTTGGGTTGTTTCAGTCTCCTTTCTCACCCCCTGACCCTCTTCCCTTGACCCCATCATGGCTTTTACACAATGCCAAGAGTTCACAGAGTGGTTTTGGTTGTACCTTGTGAATTAGTCTCTTCTTTCTTGTTTTGGCAGAGTTTGTTTTTCTCCTGTCTGAACAATGGTGTCTGGAGAAATCCGTGAGCTACCAGGCTGTAGAAATCCTAGAAAGGTAAAGCCCTGTGCATAGGTCTTTGTGAGTGGTACCTCTCAGAAGGACTAATATACCCTTAAACATCTTTAAAAAGGAAAAGAAAAAAAGTACTGTCGCCCTTTAGCACGAGACCTGGTTTGGCACCCTCTATTACTTACAAGTGTCCATGTCTCAGCTACGGACTGAGATTGGAGAGGAGGAAATCCGCATAGTTTGCTGCACAAACTCCTTTTAGTTTGTGAGAATGTGGATTGTTTCCTCTCCCCTTCCCTTCCTTCTAGGTTTATGGTTAAGCAGGCAGAGAATATGTACAGGCAAGCCACGACCCAGCTGAGAGAGAAGAAGGAGCCTCAGAATTGGAAGGCTCTGAAAGAGCAGCTTTTCAGCAAGTTTATCCTGCGCCTAGTGTCCTGTGTTCAACTGGCCAGCAAGCTTTCCTTCCACTACAAAGTAAGGAGCTGGGGTCCTCCTGCGCACCTGTTAGCAGAAACCAGCTCGTCCACAGAGGACCGTGAGAAACCTCCCAAGTTAGGTGTTACTACTCCTGTGGAAACTCCAGGCTGCAATTATGCTTCCTAAATAAGCACACCACACCACACACACACACACACACACACAGAGAGAGAGAGAGAGAGAGAGAGAGAGAGAGAGAGAGGCAGTTCTTAAATAGCCTGAAGTTCTGTTCCCAAGGTGTAATTGCTGGACAGATGCCATCATTTATACAGGTCACCTTTCCTCCCCTTGGACCCAAGGACAGTTTATGTAAGGTGCCTGAATTGCCAACAGGCCTATCAGTATTAGACAAACTGTTACATTTATAGAGGATAAAATGTTTCCATACCCCTACCCAATGCCTGTATGGTAAAATGTTCCCTTATTCCCGCAGCAAATATTCACTGTCTTCTATGGCCAGAGGCTGCACTAGGTGCCATGGGTACAACAAGTAAAAATATTGCCTGCGCTGTCAAGGAATTTATTATCCAATGGGAGAAGACACGCAGGCAAACAATGTGGGAGGGTGCTCTGATTCGTGTAAACACAGACAGCTGTGCGTGTACCTCCGCGGCCTGGGAAAGTCAAGCAAGTGTATTTTCTTGAAGCGGGTAGGTAGGTGTGGGGAGGAGACGGGTGGATGCTAAGAAAGAGGCAGAGGAGTTCAGGAGAGCGGGGAGAGCGGAGGAGGAAAGGGAGCTCCAGACACAGGAAACAGCACGTGTACTGGCTTGGAGAGCTGGACAGGCTCGGGACCTGCAAGTGATCCTATGTGACAAGCGTGGGGCGTGAGGGGCAATTGCCAAGAGAGAAGATGTGATGAAGGCATGGGCTGGATTGTGAGCAGCTTTGTGTGCTATGCCAAGATGTGTGACCTTTAGTCTGACACCCTTCTCTCTCTCTCGCACTGTTTTGTTTTTCTTCGCTCAGATTATCAGCAACGTTACAGTCCTGAATTTCCTCCAGTCTCTAGGGTATGCACACACTAAAGAAGAACTGCTGGAGTCAGAGCTTGATGTTTTGAAGTCCCTGAACTTCCAAATCAATCTGCCTACTCCCCTGGCATATGTGGAGATGCTTCTGGAGGTTTTAGGTACTCTATTCAGTGTGTCAGGGCATGTGGGTTGGAATCTTCCATAGAAGGCAATAAGAATGTGCCCAGGGGTCTGGAAGCAGTGGGCAGAACCCGCCAATGAGAAACAGCAGGAGGCCTGGGATGACCGAGTCATGTGCTCCCACTGGTGCCTGTCAGGGAAGGAAACTCCGGTCTCAGCACCTGGCTGCTATTTGGACTCGCTAGGCACTCTCTTACTGCAGGATCAAAGAGGTGATTTTCTAGAGAGGCATGAGATAAGAGGGGAACAAATATACTCTAATTGTATATACACAGCAGATGGAGATTTCTTAATCTCTCCCTTTATCCTTTGAAATTGACCTCCAACTAAAGAGGTTTCCTACAGTAGAACACACTAGCTCAAGAGCTTTATGTCACATGTAACGGTGATTATGATCAGAGAGGACCCACTTACCGCTCTTTGCCATGCCCATACTCCATCTAGGATACAATGGCTGTTTGGTCCCGGCCACACGGTTGCACACAACCTGCCTGACCCTGCTCGACCTTGTCTATCTCCTGCACGAACCCATATATGAGAGCCTGCTGAGGGCATCAATTGAAAATTCCGTACCCAGTCAGCTGCAAGGGTAAGGCAACTCCTTTAGGGTAGGCCTCTTCCAGGAACAGTGAATTAGGAGCATACCTCGAGAACATACCACGGGGATGGAATTTACCCAATAAGGCATCCAGTCCGCAGTTAACCTGTGCAGGTTACCCGGTTTTAATGAACTCCCAATATGTTGCTTGGATGCAGATGACTGAGCCCAATCAGCAAAAACCCTAAAGGGTTTTGCTTTTAAATTTAAATGACTGCGGGTGACTAACATACTTTCTTTCATAGTTCTTCCTTTACTGCTGCTTCGATTGGAGATTACTGGACTGCCTTCTAGTCGCTTAGGAAAAAAAGCCAGTCACAGGGTTGCAACTTGGACAAAAGTGTTTGATTACTGTAAAGTCAGACTGGTAAAAAGGCTCCCAGTTACATTTGTTAGGGAGACAGATGGGACAACAGAGGCCGATAAACCAGTCAGGACGTTCAGGTTTTAATCCCAGGTGGGTTAGGGGAGGGGGGCCAATTAGCCATTACTTGGCCATTTCCTTCCATATTTAAAAAAGTCCAAGATGATCAACATAAACAACTCACAGTTGAAGTCCCATGCCCTAGTATTTGGAAGATCAAGTTCCATTCAAGCTCCAAAATTAATATGGTTTTAATCACTCAGGGAAAAGTTTGTTTCAGTGAAGGAAGACTTCATGCTGTTGGCAGTAGGAACCATTGCGGCGAGTGCTTTCATCCAAAACCACGAGTGTTGGAACCAGGTGCGCACCACTGAGCGGGACTGGCACGGTCAGAATTCACTTAATAGAAAGCAGTCTCCCATCAGTTAGAGGAACAGAGAAGACAACTTATAAAAGAGAAGTCGAAACCCAGCATGAGGATGCGTAAGCAGGATTTGTGGGAGGAAACACCAGGATATGTCTGGAAAGTGCTCTCCAGTTTTCCCCTTATGGAACTGGAAATGGAGGACCACGTTCGGCTTCTTCCTTTCCCTTTCTGATGATAACCCACTCTTATGTTCAGGTCCAATAAGTACATCCTCCCCAATAGAAGACAATAGGCCCAAATGCCCTCTTCGTATGTCACAGACCTTACCTCCAGCAGAATGAAATGTCTAGCAGAAACTTTCCAGGCTAACACTAGCAGGGTAAAGGGATCCTAATGTCATCTGGCCCTTGGCAAACACTGGGATCTGGATTTAATCTTCTCTGTAAACGCAGAGAAAAAATTTACATCTGGCTTGAGAGAACAGCCCGATGTGTCTGTCTGTGCACTAAAACATGTTGGGATGATTTAGTAATACGAAATCTGTCTGTTTCTGAAGGTTGTGGGGCATTTGCAGAGCATCACTGGCATTGCCTTGGAAAGCATCGCTGAGTTCTCTTACGCAATCCTGACTCACAGCGTGGGAGCCAACACTCCGGGGCGACAGCAGCCTGCTCTTCCCCCCCTGGAGGCCAGAGCTCTGAGGGCCGCTCCCTCCTCCAACACTTGAGGCGCGCTCAACCCACCACAACCCACCACGTACAAACAGCCTCCGTCCCGCGTGTCCCTCCTTTCGTTACTCTCAGACTCAGGGTACACAAGTTCCGAGTATCTTTTGAACTATGTTTTGTATTCCAACTCCATGCTCCTTTTTCTGCATCAAAGAAAGAGTGAAAGCTGACGAGCATGTCCTTTTTGCCGTATCAGACTGAAAATGTCAAGGAGCTGGGAGGAGACAGAACATTAGTGAAGTTGGTTCGTTTTTGTTTAACAAGATATTTATAGCTTTTCCTTAACTGTTCATTTCATTGAGAGAGAACACCAGACATGGAAATTAGTATTAGCCAGGGGCTTGAAAACCGGGACTGTTTGGGTGACCTTGACTGAGCATCAAGGAGGCAGCCTTTATTTCCCCTTAGAGTTAGCGTAACATCTCTGTTCTGTCATTGAGATGTATACAAATGGGGCTTCCTCTACAGCTGACTGTTTCCACTAGTGTTAGTTTTTTAAAACTAACACTAATCCATCTCTAAACATGTTTCGACAGAATTTCCACATCCCTGCACTTGAACTCAACACTCCCAGAATACAAAGTACTCTATCTTAGTCAACAAAAAACCCAACAGTGCACCTCTGGGCAGTTATCAGACTGCAGTGAATCTTTTATTACAAATAATTAAATCTCTCCATAATGTCTCAGACAATATCAAACACCATTTCATATTTCTAACAGAGAACAGAGCAGGCAGTCAGCACTGGAACCAAGTGAGGACAAGTGTTAAATTTCAAGCTTCTGATCACACCCCCTGGTGACCAAAGCTTATGTGTCACTTTCTCACGTGACCGACTGTACGTCTCACACATCTTGTCACAGTGGAGACAGAAGTTTCTAGTTCATCTTGTAAGTGCAGGCAGTTGAGAGAGATAAAACCCAGTGAAAACACATCTATCTCAATTCAACTCAGTTAACAACAACAACAACAAAAGCAAATTTAAATTAGTTGTTTTGAGGGGAAAGAGGGCAAGGAAGGTATGGGGTTAGTTAAGAGTCAAAACTATGACAAAGGCTGGTAGCTATACACGGCATGTTGTAGCTCTGGAAACTACCTGTCACGTGATATTCTAAAATAAAGTGGCTTCTGTGGATTTTTTTTCTTTTTTGGTATTGTAAACATGTGCTGTTTAATAGTACCCGAATTTAATTTAAAACATTTTTTTCTCTTTGCAAACAAAACAAAATTTAAAGCCTTTAAGGCAAACATCTCCCTAAGGAAAAAAAAAGTCATTTGTTATAAAACTGTGAGGACACCCAAGCAAGCCCCCACTTAAGATTCGTCAGCATGAACTTGAGAGCTTTTGTCCACTGTTCCTCAGAGTTAAACTGGGTTTTGATGGAATAGGAGCCGCCACTGCCTCCTGTGTCTTCAATCTTGCCTTTCTCCACATCCATCCTGCAGATGGACAGAGCAGAGCTCATTAGTAACTGAGACCCGAGTTAAGTCAGTTCGGGCAAATGGGCAGGGACTTGATCATGGGACCATTCACGTCATTTTATCTATTAAAGAACTCTTGGCCAGGAATGCTAGTGTATTTTGGATTTGCTTGAAAGCCAAACATCAAGAAGGCTGTCACAAGAGCCTCATTGTCATTGCAGAGTACAGGGACAGGTCACACACCCAAACAAATGAGAAGCCGGGAGCAGAGGGCATGTGGGGGTTACAGTACTCCTGACCGTTTTCCTAGGCATCCCTGAACTCACAGGGAGAGAAGGGAGGCAGAAGAAAAGAAATGCTTTGTTTTGGGGTGACAGAAGCAGCTCGGCGTTACTCTCTTGAACTAAGGTCTCTATCACTGGGCTCCTACAAAATTTGACCAAAGGAAGCATTCCTGTATATTTCCAAGGGCTGAAGGGGAAAAACTTCCTGAAATTAGAGAGCTGGTTTGAGCTCTGTGCTACAAAAATCCCCCCAAAGCACCAAAGATAATATTCTTTCTCCTCAGGGACCAGGCGGTCACATTCGGTCCTGCTTGGAATGCTGAATCCGTCTCTTCCCATCAGTGTTATGGGATTTTGCAGCACTGCCCGCTTTCCCACCATTTACACTGTTTGCTTCCATTCTTACTGCCCCTTCAGCTCTGCTCAGTTTGGTCCCACTCCAGGTGCGTTCAGCATTAAGGAATACTGACCTGTAAGGAAGACAAAAGCGTGTCTCGCCTTTCTCAACCTCTTCTTTGAACTGCTGCACACAGTCCAGGAACGCCACCATGGCATGGTCAAACTTGTTGTCCCAGAAAAACCGCAACCCCCCAGAACAATATAATGGCAGCTCCTGCCCAAGAAGAGAGAGAACCAGCTGAGGGGGCGGCGCCGAGACAGGCTACCAGAGATCGCGGCCAAGCCCAGCAACCTCTCAAGTCATGTTCTGTCTGTATTCCACTGGGAACAGTCCACTTGGGCCAATCCGATGCACCCGGAACTGCTTCGCCATCACCGGAAATGTATTAAACCCCTATCTCACAGTGATTCCTTTCGACCCCAGCACACACCTCCTCCTCCTTTGTGCCCTCAGCCCTTTTCAACAGACTGTAAAAACCTCCTTGGTGTCTCCAGGCCCCGAAGAGCTACTCCCGAACTAGACAAGACACTGAACAAGACATGGGGTCATGAGACCCCTCTAAGAAAGAAAGAAAGAAAAATGCTATTATCAAAAGTAACCCATTCCATCAGGAGGTACAAGGATCCTGCATTCCACTGAACATGGGGCTTCCCAGAATACCTTCGATTTGTCTGTCAGAGACTCCAGATACGAATGGTTGCCGTAGGGAACAAGCCGATACCTAAAATGAAGACGCACACGGAGACGGATAGAGGATTCCTTCTAAAGTGATTACTGGAATGTTATAACCCGGTGGTTTTCAGCCTTCATCCTACCCAAGGACTACTTTTATTTTTCCCACCCCTCTCTCTCACCTCCCCATAGACTCCATGTTTAAAAGACGTTGTTTACCAAACAAACTACAGTTACTATATAATTGTCTGGGGGTCTTTCACTGGTACGTGTAGGTTTTGTTTAGGCTGAAAAAAACAAAAGCTGAAAACAACTTGAGGAACCACCAAGGGTCTGCACACGATGGGCTGGGGACCACAGCTCTGGTCGTGCAGTTCAAGGACCGCTGGATGAGTGGAAAGAGCCCTGTCGTAAGGGGGGAAATTGGAAGCGGAATCTCCACAGACAGAAAACTCTGTGTGTTGGGAGCAAGGGCTCCGGCCACAGCAGAGGAGTGAGGGGCTGGAGATACAGATTATATCCGGGACGCGCCACACCCCAAGAAAGGAGGGGCAATTCTTACCTCTGGAATTTCAGGCCCATCTTATTGGCCAGGGCATGCAGCAGCAACACCGTCTGGCCCCAAGCAGCATTGATCTCATTCCATTCCACGGGAACACTGGGCAGGCGACCCAGTCGGAAGTTATTGATCGTGCCGAACTGTCCGCTGTGCCTGGAGGAAGGCAGGAGGGTGGGGGGAAGTACAGGGACCCCTGAACACTCAGCAACTTGAGACTTCGGGCTCACAACCAAACCCTCGCATGAATGTCTCTCCTCATCTCCACACTCACATACCCAAGCTCTACTTGGCACTTTATTTATTTATTTAAGAAGCTCTATGCCCAACGTGGGGCTCAGACTCACGCCCCCAGGATCAAGAGTTGGACGCTTTACCGACTGAGCAAGCCAGGCGCCCCTCTACTTGGCACTTTATTTATTTATTTATTTATTTATTTTTTAAAGATTTTATTTATTTATTCGACAGAGATAGAGACAGCCAGTGAGAGAGGGAACACAAGCAGGGGGAGTGGGAGAGGAAGAAGCAGGCTCATAGCGGAAGAGCCTGATGTGGGGCTCGATCCCATAATGCCAGGATCACGCCCTGAGCCGAAGGAAGGCACTTAACCGCTGTGCCACCCAGGCGCCCCTACTTGGCACTCTAAATACATGTCCAAACGTGAGTCATCATCTTTCCCCCTGTGCTCAGATGCCAAAGCAGAAACGGGGAACATCATTCTTGAATGCTCTCTCTCTGCTCCCTCCCCTCAAAAACCACCAAGCTCTCTTGATTGGACTTCCTAAGTATCTCTTCAATCTATCCACTTTTTTCCAAACTCAATGCCGCTGCTCTATCTTCGTCCGCTTAGAGTCCTACTGACAAGTCTCCTTACCACTGGCACTGCCCTCCTCCCCCCAACACTTCCCACGCCGCAGGTGAGGCCATCATTCACAAATGCAAATGCAAGTATGTCACCTCTCTGCATAAAATGCTTCAGTGGTTTCCACTGCCCTTTGGACGAAGCCCAAATCCCTTCATGAGGCCTACGAGCTCCCTGGGGAACTGGTCACTCTCCAGTTTCATATCCTGTCATTCTCCCCTTTACACTCAATCTCCAGTCACAATCAGCTCCTTTCAGTTCTCTGGACTCACCACTCCCACGTTCCTCTGTTTCTCTGCACATGACGTTCTCTGCCAGGAACAACCCCCCTCTGCAGACTTCCACTTCATGTCTCAGCTGAAACATCCACCTCCCCTGGGGCGGACTTTCCACGTGGCCTTCCCAAATTGAGCCAAGGGCCTTTATGTGGCCCCAGGGCCCCCCACCCCGGGGGGTTCACAGTTATCATGCTGCATCGCAACTGGCTACCACAATATAAGCAACTAGAAGGCAGAATGCGTGTTGTCTGCTGCTGCCCTTCTGGTGCTGAACACGGTGCCTACCACGTGTGAGATGCGCAACAAATACTAGTTAAACGGACAGAATGTCGAATAAGTACGTCCATGATCCTAGGGGTAGCACCCAGGCAGATGACAAGGTTTTCATGGGACTGGAGGGCTCACATCTTTTCCTTTCCTTGGGGAAGTGGATGTCACCAAGCTCTAGAACTACAACCCCCGGAGGTGCCTATCCCATCACAGGGAATGAAAGCTACCTGGATGGGGAGACCACGTACAGTCCTACTTCGTGGGAGGCGGGCACCCCGGCCTAGTGGATGGCAGCTAAGGTGTACGTGTGCAGTGCTCCCCAGGCCCTCCTCCCCCTCCAGCCCGCATTACCAGATGTGGAAGGTCGCATTAAAGACGTTAGTTTTCTTCAGCTTGTCCAGCTGCATCTGGGCATAACGCATCTGGTTTTCCACACTCTTCAGCTCGTCGTCCAGCTCCAGCTGTTGTCGCTTAAATTCACTGTATTCCTTCTGATACCTGTGAGCAGCAAGGTGGCCACTGAAAGCTGTCGGTCTGGGGCTGAAACTTCTCTCTCACCGCCCCTCATAACAATTTAGTCTGGTGGTTACGGTGAGACCTAGTTACAGCACCCTTTCCATTCGGCACAGATCCCGTTCAAAGGAACATACAGGCCCTAGTTGCTCTGCCCGCGAGGGACAGAAAGGTCTCAAATTCCAGCTGCCCACATGCAAAAGGTAGAGGAAAACAGGACTCTCCTAAACCAGGGCCAAGCGCCTATTTCTGATCTTTTACAGAAGTGAGGTGAGGGGGTTAAGAGTGGCTTCTTCCGTGAACTGACCGTAACTGAACGTCCAGAACTTCATTTCTATGCACGTAACGGTCCTTTACAGTTAGCATACACCATTTCCAAGGGAACTTGTTCACTACTTCAAAAAATTAACTTTTTTCTCTGTCCATCACTTCCTCAACTTTAGTTAGTGTGGACACTGGGTCTCCTCCCCTAGGCAGAGGGTTCCCTCAGGTCAAGATCACCAGTGAAATTTTTGGGCTGGGAAAGAACGAATGTAGGCCAACATGCTCGTCTTTCCAGAGGAGGATGCCAGCTTGGGTGGCTGACTTCAGTTCCCTACACGGCAGAAATGCAACCAGAACCCTCGTTTCTCTGCTATTTAACCGACACGCTTTTTTCACTTAATCAGGATGACCCCTCATACAGAACCCTCCCAACAGACCTCGAGAAACAGGGCCTGGAAACAGTACGTGAGATCTGGAGCCGACAAGCTGCCAAACGACAGGCGTCTGCAGCTTACAAACTACTCAGACACATTCAGTTAGAAGCCACTTCTTCTCCTGGGGCCTCAAGGCCAGGAAGACAGAAGAACAGGGTGACTACTCACTGAGCTTCCTCCTGATCGAGTCTCTCAGCCTCAGCCTGGACCTTCTCGAGATTTTCCGCCACGATCTTACGGTTCTTTTCCACATCTTCCAGCTCCTGGATCAGCCTCCCCTCCTCCAACGCCAGCTCCTTCAGCTCCAGCTGCAGCTGCTCGCTGTCGTCCTCGCTCATCTGCTCTAAGATCTCCAAACAGCGTCTGCCAAGGACACAGGCAGAATATACTCACCGCAGGGAACCTGCGACGCTGTCTCCCTGAGCGGCGCCCAGCCCCCGGGCAAGAGCCGAGCAGTCCCAGAGCAGGGACCGCTCTCAGCTCCAGGTCTCGGTTTCGGGCACTGGCTCCGGAGGCACTCACTTGTAGTTCTGACACTCATTTTCAGTGACGTTGAGCTGAGTGTCCAGCTGGTCTAAGAGGGTATCTGTGCATTCCTCACACAGTGGGTGATCCACATCTGTCTGGCCTGACATGATGTCAAAAAGGTCCCCAGTGACCTGCAAGTGTGGGGTGTGGCAGAGTCAGGGTAGGGCCTGCCCCATGCGACCTGGCCGGCCACCCGCTCTAGCAGCCAGGCCCACTTGCCTTCAGTCTCCGGCTGAGGTTCTCCATGGTGCCGCCATCAGATGCCTCCCCGATCAGAGTGAAGCTGTTGGCACTTTCTGTAGACATCATCCTGCAGACAGCCCCCCGCCCACGGGCCACATGAGGGAGCAGAGAGGCCTCCTCCACCTACTGCAGTGTCGGTGGCAGAGACTCTCAAGCACCGGCTGGGGCCTCAAGGCGCATACCCACTCCTAGCCCGACTGACCTCCCAAGGGTACCTCTCTCCCAAGGGAAGGCCATGCTGGTCTTCCACAGGGGCACTCAGCACGAAGGTTGGCCTGGATGGACTAAGGAGGGAGAGGGGGCATCAAAAACTGACATGTGTGTGTGAGTCCACAGTAGGAAAGGAAGGAGAATCAGGAAAAGACCATTTTTAAATATCACACCCCTCGCCAGCAGCCTTCACATGCATCAACAACCAAGCACCTGGACGTCTAACGACATCGGCTATTTTAAAGCTTTTCAAGAGCCCATCTCTTTTATTAGTCATTCACTCCCTCAGACCTTTCTCAATTCTTCATCACGACAGCCACTGTCCCTTCCCACTGTGTGAATGGCTACAGGGAAAACCAGTACTGGAAGGTGATGGGCCAGGTATAAGAGAATATATCTTTTCTGGAAAAGCCGAAAGGCTAGATGATTTATCTCCATCACCTGGCTCCAGGTCTCAATTCTGGGTTCCATTAAAATTCTACTGGCCTTTGGCAAGGAACAGGGGGCTGGGGAGTGGTAGGCACCTGGCTGGGGGGATGAATCTGCGAGAGACACCATCCTGGCGAGTTTCGAGAAATGGCTCCTGGGAAGGAAATAAGAGGGCATTAGAATTCCGGCAGCGTAGAGGCAGAGTCCCGAACAGCCTCAGCACTACCTGCCTTTACCCTTGACTGATCACTGCAGGATGTGATAAACCACAGAGACTTAAGAAATAGGTATTACCTAGCCAATCCTTGGATATGTGCACGAAGAAAGGACCCCTGGTACAGACAACCCCAAGTCCCGTGTGATTTTTTGTGGGAAACGACATCTCCTAACTATGTTATGCTCTACTGTAGTTAAACTTGTATTTTCTCAACACTTACCAGTTAGGGGTAGGGGAGAGAACGCCCTGAATCACGGCACAAGGAAAAAGCCAGATCAGACTGCAGTGAAGTTTGCCATGGCATACAACAAAATAGATAATTTATATGCTTTTGATACTTTGATATAATTTATATGTGATCAAATTCTTATGACATCTACCTTTGACAAAGAAAATTATCACTGACGTTATCACAGTTCAGAAATGACATGTTCGGGGACACCTGGGTGGCTCAGTTGGTTAAGCATGTGCCTTCGGCTCGGGTCATGATCCCAGGGTCCCGGGATCGAGTCCCACAAAGGGCTCCTTACTCAGCAGGGAGCCGGCTTCTCCCTCTGCCCTCCCCCTGCTTGCTCAGTCTCTCTGGCAAATAAATAAAATCTTAAAAAAATAAAAACGACATGTTTGGGGTGCCTGGATGGCTCAGTTGGTTAAGTGTCTGCCTTCAGCTCAAGTCATGATCTCAGGTCTTGGGATCGAGCCCCGCATTGGGCTCCCTGCTCAGCCGGGAGTCTGCTTCTTCCTCTCCCTTCCTCCCCCCGCCCCCAGCCCCTGCTCGTGCGCACACATTCTCTCTCAAATAACATCTTTCAATAAATAAAAATGGCATGTTCTCTAATACGATCCTTCCTGGCTAGAGTAATCACACTGTAGTCCAAACCAAGCTACTGTGGAAAATGGAGAGGAGTGGATATTAATAATTAGCTAAGACAACAGATGTAAACCAGGTATGCCTTGGGATGACCTGGACACACAGGTCATCTCATCTCCCACCTATAATGGCTTGTAATTCTGCTTCAAATAAAAAGCCTCTCCCCGCATTTTTTAATTATGCCTCATTCAGTCATCGTGTGACCTCAGGTGCACTTCAGGGCCTCCTCAATGATCCACAGTGGCCTGGTCATGTAGAACAGCTCTTATTAACCAGAAATCCCAAAAGTCTGGGGGCTCCTGAAGCACCAAATACCCTGTAGAAACCCAGTTTGCATTCCACTGTTTCATACTTCTCCTGAGTTAGCCTCTTCCTCTTGAGTCTCTCCTGGTTTCACCTGGGCTGTGGCAAGTAATGGAGCTAAGAACAAGGAAAATTAATATTAGAGTTAGGAGGAGTCTTAAAAAAGCCAGAGTGTGTATGAAAGTACGGGAAAACAATAAAAACAATCCTCATCACCAGTCCCACCTCCACCTTTTTCTTCAAGTACCATTTGCACATAGATAAATCTTTTGTTTTCCTTCCCTTACCCCCATTAAATCAGATTAAGGAATTGTTAACTTTTTCCCACTGCAGTATCATGACTGTGTTTTTAAAAAGACACCTTATCTTTCAAAAATACTTACCAAAACATTTACAGTATTTTTGTTTGGGATTTGCTCCAAAATAATTTGGGGTGGGAGGGGAATAGATGGGGATGCAGATGAAACATGTTTTAAATATGCATTGATAATTGTCGAGTCTAGATAATGGGTATGTGAAGGTTCATTATATACTCTGAAGTTTTCCACAACAAAAGTTAACATCCCTTTCCTCCAGAATAACTTGGAAGGAACATGAGCGAACTTTCTGGGAAGATGAAAACTTTCTACACTCCAATGATCTGAGTAACATGAGCTTATCCATTTTGTCAAAAATGCACAGCTAAGATTTGTACATTTAAAGGCATGACATTTTAAATTTATTTTTATTTTATTTTAATTTATTTATTTATTTATTTTTTTTAGGCATGACATTTTTTAAAAAAGAATAAAAAAACAACATAATTGGGGATGGGAAGTGAGTGAAGATACAGAGAACACAAGAATGGCAGAATGTGGTTTATTGTTGAAGCTGGGTGATGGATATGAGGGAGCTCATTATCCTATTCCCTTGACTATATGATTGAAATTTTCTGCAATAAAAGGTTAAAAATATATTAAAGAGTTAATTCCACTCAAAAAAAGAAATTGGTAGCAACAATAATAGCTAACACTTGAGTACTATTTGCCCAGCATATCCCTAAATACCTATGTTCTTCATCATATTCGATCCTTACAACTACCCTGAGGTCGTTTTACCTTTTACAGATAAAGAAACCAAGAAACCCAGGGTTAGAAAGTAAAGTAACCTGCAAAAAGCCATTCAGCTAGTAAATGACACATGATTTAAATCCAAGGAGGCTGACTCTGGACCCAAACACTTATTTAAACTATCTATTCAGCCTTTTCTTTCTTTTGTCTCTAACTTCATCTCACTCCTTGGGACTTTAAGACTCTGTTTCTCCATCTACCTGCTGTTGGCCACTGGATAAGTCACTTAACCTCTCTGAGCCTCAGTTCCTCATCTGTAAAAGGATGGCTGTACTCCTCCATTGGGGCTGTTGCAGGGCTAAATGATGTAATGCATGTAATGCATTTGCTATATGGCGAGCCCTCAACAAATACTGTTTATTATTATATATACATATTCCTTTACTCTGAAACAGCAGGAGCAGAAAACTAAGGGCCTTTCCTTAAAATAGAAAGCTCTCAGAAGCACACTCCTTCATGTTCCCGTTGAGAAAACAGGGAGCCTGAAAGATGAAGTGACTTTCCTAGGTTCACAGCGAGTCTGTGGCAGATTACAAAGACAGCCACCTTAAGACCTACATCTCCAAAGCTGCCCACTTTCCACGATCTTGACCACCAAGGGTCTCCCTGACCTGTGAGCTCCTGGATGGTGACACGATCCAGGATCTTGAAGCTTGTGTCCAGTTTCAGGGGCTGGCTGCAACGCTGACACACGAAGCTCACCTGCATGGTGCTGCTGGAAGTTTTAGACCCCTCCATCCCTGCAGCGGTAGAGACGAGCTGATGTTAGGCTGAATCAGCGCCCTTGAACCCTAGGTCCGGGGCTACCACCTGCCCCGCTGGGATAGTGAAGGGGGGAAATCCTCGCCCACGCCGTTCCCTGTAGGAGCGGTCGGATACCAGGCGGTCCCGTTTCCGGGGCAGCCCTGGCAAAGGCAGTTTACCAGCCCAGAGTCAGCAAGCGGCTTCGACAGGAGCCGTCAGGGTTCCCAGGCTCCCTTCTAAAGCCCCGTTTCAACCCCCGACGCTCGTCACCTCGGGACCCGGAGCCCGCCACCCTGGTCCGGTTTACCGCGGGGGCACCGTGGCGTCGGGTCTGCCCGGGAGCGAGGCCTCCAGGGCTGCCATCGCCCAGTCTTCTGCCACTTCCCGGTCGGTCAGCGGAGGACTTCCGCCCGGACCGGACGTGACGTCATGACCGTCCTGTGTCGCTCGGGAGGTCGGTCCTGGTCTACTTGCTTAAGGGCCCCGCCGCGCCACCTAGAGGCTGAGCTGGGAAGCGCGGCAGGCATCGGCGGGGGGGCAATGGTAGCGAGGGGAGATGCAAGGACCGAGTTGGAAAAGAATGGGGAGCCTTACCCGATCTGTAATTCTGGGACTTTTGTTTAGATTTGCTACTTTTGAACGGAACCACTTTAATTCTTCTTGCAGTATCCGTTTAAAAAATTTCTCCCTGGGGGAGCTGGGCTTTCTTTCAAATGCCCCTGAAAGAGTGATAGAAGCACTTGGAGGGGAAGATGAGGAGGTAAATTTTATTGTGTTTTATTTTATATTTTAAAATTTCAGTTATTAATTAGGGAAAATCAAGCGCTTCATATATCACATATTCAGTTATTAAATTTATAAAACTAAAACATTTTTGTTTTGGTGCAGGAATAGACCACGATCAATGGAACATAATACAGTTCAAAAATAGACCAAGTTTACGGGGGATTTACTATGTGGTAAAAGCTAGTATTTCAAATCAGTGGGGAAATGAGCTACTTAGTAAGTGATCATTGGAGCCAAAGAGCCATGTAGATAGCAGAGAGCTGAATCTCTACCTCCCTGTTTACACCAAAAGAAGCTCCAAGTTGGTCACAAATTTAAGCATCAAAAACTCAACGGTAAAAGGTACTAGATGAAAGCATTAGTGAATATTTTTTTATAATCTTGGAGTGGAGAAAGTCTAACTATGACATGAAAATCAAAAACCAAGAGGAAAATATGGAATTTTACTCCTTAGAAATTAAAGCTTTCTGAACCATCAATGACTCTGTAAAAAAATTTTACAAAAGAAAAATGTAGAAAATAATTGCAGCTCATAAGACAGGCTAATTTCCTCAATATACAGACCTCTATTCAATCAAAATACAGAGCTTTATTCAAAAAAACACCAAAAGACCAGTAATGAAATGGGCAAAAAATATGAAAAGGTGAACTCCCAGAACGACAAACGATTGATAAAGTAATAGATGTTTCGTTTCATTTGTAATTAAGTCAATGGAAGTTAAACTTAAGTGGGGCAGCATTGCTGATTTATGAGATGGGTAAAGGCTAAACCAGTTGATAACATCCAGTGCTGATGAGCATTCATGAAACTCTAGAATACCATTGGCTGGGAGTGCAAATTAGTATAATCTTTTCAGAGGTCAATTTGGAAAGGTCAATCAAATTTTTAAGCGTTCATTCTTTGACTCATAAAATCTCTTTCTAGGAATTTTCCTTTTTTTTTTTTTTAAAGATTTTATTTATTTATTCGACAGAGATAGAGACAGCCAGCGAGAGAGGGAACACAAGCAGGGGGAGTGGGAGAGGAAGAAGCAGGCTCATAGCAGAGGAGCCTGATGCGGGGCTCGATCCCAGAACGCCGGGATCACGCCCTGAGCCGAAGGCAGACGCTTAACTGCTATGCCACCCAGGCGCCCCTCTAGGAATTTTCCTAATAGATGTACAAGTGCTCAAAAATATACGTATAAGAATTTCACTGCTAAATGTCCTTCAGTCATAGAGGATTGTTTAAATAAATTATGGTATTATTCATTCAACAGAATACTATGCAGCCATTAAAAAGAATAAAGTAAAATTTTTTTATTTGGTTAATTTGGCCACTTCGAGAATGGTCTGAAGAAGGGCAAAGGTGGCAACAGGGAGACCAGCTAAGAGGTTTTTCCATGAATTGAGACAAGAGGTGTCAATTGAAATAAAAATTATGGGCAGTATACATGGTATGATTTTATCTGAATAAAAAATAACATGACATATGATATGACATGTATTATGTGTTATGTGGACAATGGGACAGAGACTTTTTCTTCTACTTAAGACAAGCGTGTACTGCCAGATTTTTTTCACAATAAGCCTACAATTCATTTCCAACAAAATTAAACCTTTATAGGAAGATAATATAACAAATACAGGAAGTTAGGAGAATAGTGTCATAAAGTTACCCATAATGTCACCACACTAGAATTTTTGTTTTCCATTAAGACGTGTTTTTCCTGTGTACCTTAACGTAGTTGGATTTGTATTTATAATCTGTATGTAATTTTTGTATCTTGCTTTTAAAATTTAATATTGCATATTATTTTACATTTTGCTACACAGTTTTTGTAATTGTCATTCTCTTGGCTGCCTTATGTTACATCAAATGAGTGACCTTAATGTATTTCTTTTTTGCTGGAAATTTCCCTTGTCTCCAGTTTGCGTGATTACGATAATGCTGCGATGAAGAGCTGACCGCTTCCTTGTGTTAGAGTCTCACAATTGGGATTACTGAATTAAAAGAGCATGGCTGTTTCATGTCTACTAACATCAGCAGTTGCTTTAGAAAATGGTTGCACATAATTATATTCTGCCTCCAATAATGTATGAGAGAGCCTGCTTCACGATGCCCTGGCCAGTATTAAATATCATATATCTGAGGACTAAGGGCCAAAACAAATGGCACTTCCCTGTTATTTTCATCGGCATCGTTGTTTACTTGCATATAGTGGGTTGCTTTAGTTTCTCTTTTGTGAAGTTTCTGTTTGCATCCTTTGCCCATTTATCTGCTAGGTTCTTAATATTTTTCTTAACATTTTTCATCAATTTATGTGAATTCTATTTAATTAAGGTGTTTTCGGATGTGCAAAAGTTTTACATTTTTATAAAGTCGAATCTGCTTTTTTTCTTGGTGACTTCTCTTGCTTAGAAAGTTGTGTCCACAGAATAAATAAATAAAGATTTAAATGAAATTAAAAATTTTAAAAGATTTTATTTCTTTATTTGGGAGAGAGAGGGAGAGAGAGCACGACCGGGGGAGGCGCAGAGGGAGGGGGACAAGCAGACTCCCGCTGATCACGGAGCCTGATGCAAGGTTCGATGCCACAACCCTGAGATCATGACCAGAGCTGAAATCAAGAGTTGGACATTTAACTGACTGAGCCACCCAGGTGCCCCCAAATTAAATTTTTAAAAAAAGAAAATTGTTCCCACTTCCAGAAATCATGTTCCTATTATCGTAAATGTATGCGATCTTCCTGTAATTGGTATTAGATGTATTATGCAGAACCAGATTGGGCTTCTCCTGGTGTTCGAACTAATTAGAGGTTACACACTTCTTCCTCTTGGATCTTTCAGCCTGAGGACCCCCCCCCCCCCGGAGGAGGTGAGGGGAATCATCCTAAAGGGATTCTCACCTTGGCCTGGTGTGGCCAGTTCCCAGTCCTACATTTCTTGCTGCTTGGCTGCCACTAACACTGTCTCAGAAAGGCGTGGGGGATGTAACGAGCTTCTAAAGAGTAGAGCATATAGAGGCTACAACGGAGGGCTTAGAGGTCTAGGTTGCCTGGGTTCAAAAACCTATCTTTGTTATTCACCAGCTCTGACCTCATACAAGTCTGTGCCTTGTTTCCTTATTTATAAAATGAGAATAATAGTATATGTCATATAGGGTAGTGTGATGATTAAATGAGCTAGTAATATGAAGCACAAAGAGCGATGCCTGGCACATAGTAAATTCTCTGTGCGCCCTGCTGCTTGGAGGATAATGACAGCATGCATAGTGCTTGAGGGATTGTCAATAATGGACAAAATACCCTAAGTCGATTTAACAGATATTTATTGAGGACCTACTATGTGCTAGTCACTCTTCTACTTCTGGGAGGATACACTGGTGAACTATTCGAATAGTTTATACTCTAGAGGAGAGAATTTGACAATAAACTTGTACACAAATGAGATGATCAGATAATGGTAGTTATTAAGGGTTGAATTGTGCCCCACAAAATATGATGAAGTCCTGACCGCCAGTACCTGTGAATGTGGCCTTTATTTGGAAATAGGGCCTTTACTGATGATCAAATCCATGAGGTCCTTAGGGTGGGCCCTAATCCAATTTCACTGGTGTCCTTTTACAAAGGGGCGATCTGGATACAAATATGCACGCGGACAGAGGAAAGACAGGTGAAGAGACATGGGGAGATGATTGTCTCCAAGCCAAGGAACACCTATGGATCCCGGGATCCGGGAGACCAGGCCTGGAACAGGTTCCTCCCTGGCACCTTCAGAGGGAGCACAGTCCTGATGACACTTTGATTTCAAACTTCTAGTCCCCAGAACTGTAAGAGAATTCTTTTCTCTTGATTGGCTCAGTCACTTACGCGTCTGCCTTCAGTTCAGATCCTGATCCCAGGGTCCTGGGATTGAGCCCCACATCGGGCTCCCTGCTCCCTCTCCTCTCTGCTCCCTCTCTTTCCTGCTCGTGCTCTCTCTTGCTATCTCTCTCTCTCAAATAAATAAAATATTTTAAAAAACAAGTGAGGAGATGGAGAAAAGCATATTCATACAGGTAAAGCTAACAGGACCTGCTGATGGATTAGATGTGGGGAGATGAAGAAAAGAGAGGAATCAAGGTTGACACTTCCATGTTTGGTTTGAACAACTAAGTGGATAGTTGTCCATTACTGAGATGGGGAAGAGCAGGAAAATAACAGGTGTATGGAAGAATCAAGAATCCTGGTTTGGCCACGCCAAGCTTGAGATGCCTATTTGCTACCCAAGTAGGAATGTCAAATAGACTATTGGAGATCAGTGAAGATGTCAGGACTGGAGATACAAATATAGAACCATCAGGATACAGATGATATTTATAGCTATGAACATAGGTAATACCTCTTAGGGAGAAAGTGTAAGTGGAGAATAATAAAGGCTGTTGGACTAAGCCCTGGAGCATGCCGCCATTAAGAAGGGAGCAGTGAGGGGCGCCTGGGTGGCTCAGTCGTTAAGTGTCTGCCTTTGGCTCAGGGCGTGATCCCAGCATTCTGGGATCGAGCCCCACATCAGGCTTCTCCGATGGGAGCCTGCTTCTTCCTCTTCCACTCCCCCTGCTTGTGTTCCCTCTCTTACAGTCTGTCTCTCTCTGTCAAATAAATAAATAAAATCTTAAAAAAAAAAAAAGAAGAAGGGAGCAGTGGAGGAAGAGCCAGCAAAGGAAATAGGTCACCAGTGAAGTTGAAGGAATGTTGGAAGAACAGGTTGCCATATATGTTTTGAAAGGTGGAGTGGTTAGGGATGCCTGGGTGGCTCAGTCAGTTAGGTGTCCATTTCTTGATGTTGGCCTATGATTTTTGGTCATGATCAGGGTTGTGAGATCTAGCCCCATGTTGGGCTCCCTGTTCAGTGACAAGTCTGCTTGAAATTTTCTCTCTCCCTCTCCCTCTGGCCCTCCCCCCTGCTTGTGCACTCTCTAAATAAATAAATAAATAAATAAATAATCAAACAAATAAAATCTTTAAACTTTTTAAAAAAAATGTGGAGTGGTTAATGTGTACTGCTGAGAAATTCAAGATGAAGAGAGGTGACCCCTGGTGCTATTAGTAGGGCAGTAATTAGTAACCTAACAAGAACTATCTTAGAACGTGGGGTGGGAGAGCCTGACTGGAGTGGATTGGAATGAGTGGGAGATGAAGTAGAGTAAGAGACAATAATATCATTCAAGAAGTCTTGGCATGGAGAAGAGCGCAGAAATGGAGTGATAGCTACAGAGGAACCTGGGCCCATTTTTCACAAGATGGGAGAAACTTGTCATGTTTGGAAATGATCCAGTGGAGACGGATAAACGTAATATAGGGGGAAAATGGATAATCACAGGAGCACAGACCAAGGGATCTTTCCTTCAGTGAAAGAGAGGAAAGGCAGAAAATACTTGCCGGCTGGCAAATTTGGTGGGGAGAGGAAGTTCTCATTTGCTTGTTTTCTCAATGAATAATGAGCCAAAATCATAAATTGGATGTGGTGGGGGAGGGATAGTGAAGGATTAGGGAAATGAGAAAGCATGACAGTCATTTGGAGTGGAGGAGAGTACATTTGTCAGGGACATGTAGTAGGCTCTCCGGCAGTGTTGTGCACCCATCTGAGATTTGTGGACATGAATTTAAAGTGAGACCAGTCGTCAGTGATCATGTTTGATTCACAAGCACCAGAAATGAATCGAGTTTGTTGAATGCATTGGCTCTTAGCAATTGTTCACTGAATGAATGAATGAATGAATGAATGAATAAATAAATAAGTGGAGTATTATATAAAACATTTGGATAAGGGAGGAGGAAGGGAAATAAAGAATAAATGTGGGGCGCCTGGGTGGCTCAGTCGATTAAGCATCTGCCTTCGGCTCAGGTCATGATCCCAGAGTCCCAAGATCGAGCCCCACATTGGGCTCCCTGCTCAGAGGGGAGTCTGCTTCTCCCTCTGCCTCTCACCCTGCTCTTGTGCTCTCTCTCACTCTCTCTCAAATAAATAAAATCTTAAAAGAAGAACAATAAAAATGAATGTGTATCCGTCTACTTACAACCCACCTGAAGACAAAACACAATTATTTGAGAACAAAGCCATATTTCAACAAACACAAATATATTGTTTTCAACTTAAAGTTGTTAATTCTGAAAGAAATGCAGGGTAATGGTGTACTTGAAATAGGATGAACTTAATTAGGGAAAGCATTCCTTTTTTTTTTAAAGATTTTTATTCATCCATTTGTCAGAGAGAGAGAGAAGGAGCAGGGTAGAGGGAGAAGGTAGGTAGAGGCAGGTAGGGGGAGAAGCAGACTCCCTGCTGGGCAGGGAGCCCAATGCAGGCCTTGATCCCAAGACCTGGGATCATGATCCGAGCCGAAGGCAGACACCCAACTGACTAGCCACCCAGGTATACCTGGCAAAGCATTCCTGAAGCTAAGTTCCAGATCAGAGTTTGAAGGTTACTAGGTACAAGTGTTAACAGAAAGCAGAGGTAAAAGAGAGAAAACTAGTAGACATTACTAAGCAAGATGGGTAGTATGGGCTATGTTGCATACAGTCTTGAAGAAATGGAAAAGGACTTGGAGTCTGGAAGCAACGATGATAATAATTCTATAGTTTAAGGAGTAAGCTCTTCATGCTAAGCACTAACGGGTAGCTCAGTTGACAATGACTGCTATTTATCTGGTTCCTGCCTTGTGTCCACACACTGTGTGAGTTCTTTTACGTATTTATGATTTCCAATATTCACAAACACTCCACAGAATTACATATTATTTATTTATTTATTATCAAAATTCCTTTTCACAGATAAGGGAATTGAGACCCAGCATTTCAGTCATTTCCCCAAAATATCACAGTAAGGAGCTGAGGTAGGATTTGAACTGAGGTATCTCTCTGATTCCAAAGGCCATGGTCAATGACACTTCATCTAACTGTGTATTCCCCCCACTCCCCTTGTGCTTAGCACAGAGGCCTTCCCAGGATAAACACTGAGCATCAAAAATGACCCCAAAATGTAAATCAGACAACCTGCCTTCATACTTAATCCAAATTGTTTCCCAACAACCCTCCCCACCCTACTCCCATCCCCCACTCACTAACTAGTCTTTCAATTTCTTCAACAGGACAACCTCTTTCCTCCCCCCCCCCCCCCCGAGCATTTGCTTGTGCTGCGTCTGCACCTTTGGAGGCACTTCCCCCTCACTCTTTCCATGCTAACCCTTTTATATCCTTTAGATCCTAGCTTGTCACTTCATCCGAGAGGCTGTCCTTGGCCATTCTATCTAAAATAGACCCCTGGTGTTCTCTACATCAGTCATTTCTTTTCTAACATTTATCAAATCTGCAATTATGTTGTCAGGTTATTTTCTGATATCTTTCCCCAGTATTAAGACCCGGGAGGCCAGAGAACTTGAGTCTTGTTTAGCTTTGACTTCCCTGAGATGTGTTTTTCAATACAGGAGTCACTAGCCACGTGTGGATCCTCTGAATTGAGATGTGTGAAATTAGTGAAATACAGTCAGTGTGAAATTCATACTGGATTTCAAAGACTTGGCATGAGAAAAGAATGTGTAAGACCTCATTCATATTTTTATATTGATTACATGTTGAAATGATGTTTGGATAAAATGGGTTAAATCTATGATTAAAATTATTTTCACCTGTTTTACCTTTTAATGTGGCTACTAGATAATTTTTACTCCTATAAGTGCCTCGTGTATTTCTAGGCTCTGGGACAATGCTGTCCCAGGGCCTACCTAGTACATTGTCCTGCCCCCATTTTATTTTTATTTATTTATTTTTATTAAAGGATTTTTTTTAAAGATTTTTTTTAATTTATTTGACAGAGAGAGACAGCCAGCGAGAGAAGGAACACAAGCAGGGGGAGTGGGAGAGGGAGAAGCAGGCTTCCAGCAGAGGAGCCTGATGTGGGATTCCAGAACGCCGGGATCACGCCCTGAGCCAAAGGCAGACGCTTAAGGATTGCGCTACCCAGGCGCCCCCTGCCCCCATTTTACTGCGTGAAATAACCAATGTCAAGAGACAGAATGAATGGATGAGTGAAGAGCTATGGTCTCTGCCTCCTATTAGGAAAATAGATAAGGCACTGTCCTGAAAGTCAGGAGATCTGGGTTCTGGTCCAGGTTTACTGGAAATACTACGTAGCCTTGGACAAGCAATGCCCCACTCCTGGTGTCAACCTGCCCATGAGGCAGCTGATCTCCGAGGTCTCGAAGTGTATGAGACTAAGTGACGGAGAAAAGTGGGGAAGCCTGGTACAACAGGACTTGACTTCTGTTTGGCTCTAGCCTAACACGAGCTTCGGGCGACGGGAAGAGGCAGCAAAAATCACAGGCTAGAACCCAGAGCCCAGCGCCGGGACCGCCGGCTTCCTCCGGCCGACGTCACTGGGGCGCGACGGCGTGGTCCGTCCCGTCCTCGAGGCGGCAGCGGTTCATAAGGTCCCTCTGGGGAGGGCGAGCGCCGAGCTAACAGAATGTCAAACAGTACTCGAGTCTCTCTAATGCTCAGTTTTCAGCAAACCACCCACTGTCGCCAGCCCTTCTACTTCACCCTTAACCGGCACAAGAAGCCGGGAGATGGGAGTCCGATCCCGAGCGTCCAGAGCTGGACGCCAGCGCGGCTGCGCAGGGCACGTGCGCCTCTCCGGAGTCCCGGCGATTGGCTGTGACGTAAGTTCCGGCGTGAGCGGCGAAAGCCGGGAGGGCGAGCGAGAGAGCGAGCAGGCAGCAGGCAGCAGGCGGGCGGGCGGGCGGGCGGACGGCACGGAGGGAGGGAGCGAGCGAGCGAGCAGTGAGTGAGCCAGCGAGGGCGGCCGCGTCCCTAGAACAGCCGAGATTCTTCCCGTCCCTCTGACCCCCTTCCCGGAGCCCACAGCGCCTCCGGTCTCCAGTGGAGCGGACACGGCCCGGCCCGGCCATGGCCTCGTTGCTGAAGGTGGATCAGGAAGTGAAGCTCAAGGTAGCGGCACCGGTCCGGGCCTCCTAACCCCTCGCTTCGATCCCCGAGCAGTCTGACCGGCTCCCCACTCCCCATGGCGTCTTTGTCTCCCTGGGGACACCAGCTCTGAGCTTCCGCTCAGCTCAGCCCAGCCCCCCACTCCCGGAGACGGCACTGGGGGAAAGGATAGTACAGGGTGGCCTTCTGAACCGCGTCTGGTGGTGGAGAGCCCCGGGGAGACCTCCGCGGACACGTGGTGGACTCAGCACTTTAAGCCAGTGACAGCTGGAAGTCCCCCAGCCCAGCAACGTCCCCGCCTCCGGATGCTACTGCTGCTCTACCCCTACACTTGGCGTCAGGCCTGCCTGGTATCAAGGGCTAGGTCTGGATGGGGGCTTGGCACGTTTGTGAGCTCACATCTCCCCTGTCTACCTGCCTTTTGTTTGCTCTCAAATTCAGACAGCTTCAGACACAGGGGAGGGAGGGTGGGAGGGAAGACAGGTGGTGGGTGCTACCCTCAAGCCCTGCTTCCCTCTCCTGAGATGGAGAAATGGGTCCTCAAAAAAATAAAGTATTTACAGTCTGGGGGCCTCTCAGCTTCTCATTACAATTACAAGGTGAGGGGAAGACAGACGGATTTGGGTTTTCCCCTCCTGCCCCCACCTCTGTTGCTAGGTACTGACTTGCTGATACTGAATTGCTCTCTCTGTTCACTTTAGGTTGATTCTTTCAGGGAGCGGATCACAAGTGAGGTGAGTACAATAAATAAAAAAATAAACGGTGGTTGATAGTTGGGAATTTCCCAAAGAAGAGATCTGCAGAGAGAGACCGTCCCACAGCTATTAATTGAGCTGTATTTTCCTTCATCTTTAGGCAGAAGACTTGGTGGCTAATTTTTTTCCAAAGAAGTTGTTAGAACTTGATAGTTTTTTGAAGGTGAGAAACCCTTTTCTTCTCTTCAAATTCCCCAGTGTTTTTGGCTCTGGTCTTTCTGTCAAATGGGAGAAATCATGTGTTGATTCTATTTTGTTTTGTACAGTAAAACACTCTCATTTCTTGCCCTTCAAATGAAATACTTCTTTGTTCATTTTGAAAAGACTAATGTTGTTTTGGGGGTGGGTGTCTCTCTTTCAGGAACCAATCCTAAACATCCATGATCTAACTCAGATCCACTCAGACATGAATCTCCCAGTCCCTGACCCCATTCTTCTCACCAATAGCCACGATGGACTGGACGGTGTGAGTGTCCTGCATTTTTCTTTGTATTCGGAAGCAGCAGTTCTCTATTCTCTGTTCTCTACTTCCTAGTCAATTTGAACACGTGCAGAGGCAACAGTGGGGTTAGGGTCTAGGAACGAGGGCTCTTACAGACATGGTGATTCCAGCATACCACTTTTAGACCCTGGTTTTCATTTATAGCATGAAGTGTATAACCTAATGCTGCTCTGTCCTAGAGTGAGTTCCAAATACGACTAATAGCTACAGGTTCCCTTAAGTTGTCTGGTCTGTCCCCGTGGCTCTAAGCAAGATTTTTCTCACCTGTTTCAGTGTCTTGAGTATTGTTACAGGATGAGCAGTTCTTGCTGTATAACTGCAGTTCCCGTCTTTGCTGTGTACCTTTAGCACCTAGTGCTTGTCAGTTATGTGTCCACGTTTTATATTAACAGTGATAACACTGTATTGTTGTCTGAGTTACTGTCTCATTGGTAGAGCTTGCAACTCTGGAAAGCAGAAACTGTCTTAATCAACTTTGTATCCCCAGCACCTAGATCTGTCCCTGGTACACAGCAGGTGCTAAATACATATTTGTTGGTCAAATATTGTGCTTCTTTGTGGAACCAGAAGATTTGTACATATTCCCTTAATTATTCTCACCCCTCATTGAATGGTTCATTTTTCCTATTTATGGTATCCACCCTTCTCCCCTAATTGCTCAATGTGTCAGTTGAAAGGTTGGTCTTCCCAACTAGGGTGTAAGTTGCTTTGTGGCAAGAATCTTCCCTTAAAGCCCTGTACGTGCTGAGTAAATTGTGCATAAATTAAAACAACGTATGGGGCCAAAGAAGGGATTCGACTTGCTCGAAGGGTAACTTGTGATGGGGTTATGGGTGTCAAGAGCAAGCTAATTCCTGTCTCTGTATCCTTAGCCTACTTACAAGAAGCGAAGGTTGGATGAGTGTGAAGAGGCCTTCCAAGGTAAGAGCCAGCGCTACCCCACCCACTCCCTGGCTTGCAGCCCTGAGCAGGAGGATTGATCGGGCAGTCTGTGGTCAGGAAACAAGATCAGATTTGATTTTCCAGAGTTAGCATTCCCAAGTTCTCCAAAATTTGGTCGTTATTTAGCACCCAAAACCTAATTTCCCAATAAACAGGGAGGGCTTGACTTAGTGTGGATTGCCAAGGGAGAGAGGTTCGAGGTGGCTACACATCTCAGGTTTTTCACAGAAGTCCCAGTTTTGCATTATTTTCTCTTCTTCAGTAATAGTTGGTACATTAAATTTTTAGAGCATATATATATATATATATATATATATATTTTTTTTTTTTTTTTAAAGATTTTATTTATTTGACAGAGATAGAGACAGCCAGCGAGAGAGGGAACACAAGCAGGGGGAGTGGGAGAGGAAGAAGCAGGCTCACAGCGGAGGAGCCTGATGTGGGGCTCGATCCCGGAACGCCGGGATCACGCCCTGAGCCGAAGGCAGGCGCTTAACCGCTGTGCCACCCAGGCGCCCCAAATTTTTAGAGCATATTGTAATTTCCTTGTTCTTTAGACCTTGGGCATACTTTCGACACTCATTTGCTAATCCATACATTTTCTCTTTTTGATTCTATTGGTGGGGTCATGGTTTGTAGATAGGATTGTGACAGATGAAAGACAGAGGTCATAGCATCTGATGGGTTTGGGGAAGAAGAGAGAAGGCTGGGGGTGGGGGTGTTAATGTCCTGCCCTCCACCCCAATCATTTGACCTTCTTCATGTCCCTACCAGGAACCAAGGTGTTCGTGATGCCCAACGGGATGCTGAAAAGCAACCAGCAGCTAGTGGACATTATTGAAAAAGTGAAACCTGAGATCCGGCTCCTGATTGAGAAATGCAACACGGTGAGGCAGGGGCTAGTGACCTGTGGGCTGACCCTAAAAAGCCTGGCTTGAACTATGGAAATGTTGGATGTGGGGCAGGAGGCATGGAGGTGATAGAGGAGTTGGCACACGAAGTATCTTGGCTCCCGTGCTCCCAGCATCTGGTCCTAGCGGCATGGATTGTATACTTTGTGGCTTCGGCAGAAAAGGCAAGGGTCCTCATGGGTATATATTGGTCCTCTCACCCTTCAGGTCAAAATGTGGGTACAGCTCCTGATTCCCAGGATAGAAGACGGGAACAACTTCGGGGTGTCCATTCAGGTAACGTGCCTGTATTACAAACTGGAGAGGAGGGTTCGGAAGGTTTACTCTCCCTTTCAACCTGCTTTGTTTGTTTTCCCTTGGTCTGCTCTTTGGGTGACATGGAAGTGACTTGACCTTAATACTTGTTTTTTTTTTTTTTAGGAGGAGACAGTTGCAGAACTAAGAACTGTTGAGAGTGAAGCTGCATCTTATCTGGACCAGATTTCTAGGTAGGGCTTCTTGGGTTTGGCCCAGGAACTGGGGGCTGGTGATACGGCAAGCACCGTCCAGGGTCTCCTGCAGCTTCTTCCTCTTCTCTCTCCTTTCAGATATTATATTACAAGAGCCAAATTGGTTTCTAAAATAGCTAAATATCCCCATGTGGTAAGTAAGGGTTTGGGGTCTGAGGGTGGAAGTGGAAGGGAAAGGGAGGAGTGGCCATTTCTCGGCAAGCGCTGCCTGTGGACAGGCTGGCCTTGGGAGCTAGCCTTTCCTCCGCCCTCCTTTCAGGAGGACTACCGCCGCACCGTGACAGAGATTGACGAGAAAGAGTACATCAGCCTTCGGCTCATCATATCCGAGCTAAGGAATCAATATGTAAGTCACCTTGGTCCCTGCCCACAGTCACCCTGGCTGTTAGTCCTGGCGATCATTTTCTCGCCACTCCCTGGGGTTTGAGATGGGGGATGGAGTGGGATAAAATGAGGAGGATGAATTCTCATCGACTGAGTGTTGAGAATTACAAGCTCACTGAGGGCGCGTAGCTGGGGATCCCCCTTTCTGTTTGGATGGCCGGGAGTGCAGTGCAGTACAGGTGTGAAGATGTGGGCATTGGAGGCAGACAGGCTTGGGTTCGGAGCCGGTTCTTTCTGTAATCTGTGGCCTTGGGCAGGTTGTTGAACCTTAAACTTCAGTTTCTTCATCTCGAAGATAGAACTTCACTAAGATAGAACTTAGATTATCTATGGCACGAAGATGGGGTTTTTTTGTTTCGTTTTTTACAAAGATGATTTTTAAAAATGAGTGAAATAAGGGCGCCTGGGTGGCACAGTCAGTTAAGCAGCCAACTCACGATTTCAGCTCAGGGCGTGATCTCGTGCGTAGTGGGAGTAAGCCCTGCATCGGGGTCCGCGCTCAGCAGGAGTCAGCTTGAGATTCTCTCCCTGTGCCCCTCCCCTCACTCACGTGCATAGGCGTGCATGATCTCTCTTTCTCAAATAAATAAATCTTTAAAAAAAAAAGTAAGATAACACGTTAAAAGACCCAGTACAATTGTTGGTTATGTTAGGTGCTCCATAAATGTTAGTTGTTATTAGACGCTTGGGGCCTGGGAAGTTCCTAGGAATCCCCAATGTGCGGGTATAGAGAGGAGAGGCAGCCACGCTAATTGAGGTTCCAGTGAGTGAGATTGGGATTCTGCATACGATTGCTTGGGGCTTTGTGGGTGTATCTGGCTTCTTTGGGAGGTTGGGGTGGAACAAATGTGATTCCCTGGCCTCTTCTCCCAGGTCACTCTACATGACATGATCCTGAAAAATATCGAGAAGATCAAACGGCCCCGGAGCAGCAATGCAGAGACGCTGTACTGAGGCCAGGGCCAGGGCCAGGGGACTCTGTGAGTCTGGCTCAAGACCGACATTGCCTTGGTTTGTTACATGACTATCGTGATGGGGAAACTGGCTGGAAATAGTAATCACACCTCTCTCTGTTTTTAGTTAGAGTCTAATGAAACTCTCATGTAGTTCTGTGACGTGTTTACCTCTTTTTTCAGGCCTCAGGAACTCTTCTATTTCCTTCCCTAATACCCCACACCCGATCTGTCCTAATTTCTGGAGAAGTCCAGGTCTGTGTGTGCAGGATGTTGGCACAGGAATACTTGTGTTTTCTCTCCCTGCCCTCTCCCTTCTGTGTCTTGAGCTTTGTGTTTTTTTCCTTCTGTTGATTAGCTGATTAGAAGCTGAGGGAACTGGAAGGAAAGTGCTAGGTGTTTTTTAGGAACTGGGGGTGGGGGGCAGTCCAGCACCTCTCCTCTGATGTAAGGTTAGTGTCTCTTGCCACTGTGTGAGACATTGGATCCTCCCTCCCATAGTTTCCCTGATGATAACTTAGGGTCTCCCATCCACATACATCCCACCTTGAACCTGATCATGACAAGAAACACCTTAGGCCTTCTGCCAAGTTCCTAGCTCCTTGAGATGTTTTTATAACTAGGATTTTCATATACACCTGTGTGTGTGATCGACGCATATGTACAGGCATGCGCACACATGCCTTCCTCCTCCGCTACCTGATTTCCCCATCCCATGGTCTGTGTTGTTTTCCTTTGTCCTGCTGCCCCCCCATCCCATGAATTCTGTCACACACACATCGTTCAGAAGGTGATAGTCGTCTTAGTCCTCCCCCACCGGGGCCCATCGTTCTGCTATTACATAGAGCCTCTTGGTGCCTAGAGGCTGGCGAGTTGGAGGAGAGCTGAGACATGAGAAGCAGAGGATTTGGGGAAGACCCCTTCTTCTGTGACTTGGGTCTTTCTGGGCGTTATTGTAAAGGCTGGTCCTCCGACTCCTGGTTGCCTCTTCCTAGGCCAGTTGTAAATTGGGCTGGGGCTGTCTGCAGCTGTGAGGGCCAGATGCCGCTGCTCCTGCTGGGCGTTCCTGTGGGACACATAGTTCTCTTATTTATAGTGTTGTGCTTCCAAGGAAAGCAGCACCTGTGTGTGTGTGTGTATGTGTGTGTGTGTGTGTGTGTGTGTGTGTGGGCGTGCATGCACACACATGCGTGTACGCATTGTGTGTATGTGAAGATCTGCTGGGCAAGTCAAAACCATAGAAGAGTTGCCTCCTATTTCTCAAATCTTCCAGAGATACCACTTGGTACAGCTTTTCTGTTAACCCTCATCAAACCCCCACTTTTTTATTCTGCCGCTGCTGGAGAGTCCGTATCTGCGGTCAGCCTGCCAGTGACTCCCTCAGTGTCTGGTTCTGACTTCTGTTCTTCTGCTGTCTTCCTCTTGCCTCAACCCCAGTCACATTTCCACCCGGCTGCATCATTCTACTCCCAGGATGCTGTAGAGGAGGCAGGATGCTGTCTTCCCATGAATAGTCCTCAGTAACAAACCAATTGCATTTTGGTTGGACGGTGCCCCTACCCACCCTCCGGATCCCTTCCAGCTAAAACCCTATCCCCCTCCTACCGTGTGTTTCTCAGTTTCCCTTTTCGTTTGTTGGAGTATTCTGCTGCCCCTCCTCACTCTATCACCCTTGGATCGTAATGTAAAATTCTCTTACCATGTCAAGAAATTATTAAAAATGCAGGTACTTTGACCTCTTTCTAAAGCTGCAGACCCTGGTGCGGTGCTCTGGTGGCTAGGGACATACCCACACTCACATGTGTGCGTACGGGGACACCCACCTCCACGTACACCTCCAGCCACCCTATCGGGTGTTTGTATGACAATTGAGCTGCCTCTTTTCTCTAAAATAATGGAAAGACTGAGGCTTCTGCCTACCAAGAGGCAGGGGTGGGTCCTTCATTTGTGTTCAGTCTGAATTATGTGAAAGTTAGCTCTTCCCAAACCTTTAAGCTGCTTCCGTCTTAACCTTCCAAGATTCCAGTTCCTTGCTCTCTCGGACCCATGATACCGTGACCTGCCAGTAGAGGCTGCTCTAGGTCCGCATGTGGGGGATCACCTGGTTCAAGGCACAGCCTACCCGGTCATTTTCTTGACCTAATACTAATTTTTCCCGCTGAGCAGTGTCTTAAATTTCTTGAGGAGATGCCAGGGATTCCTGCTTTTGGTTTTCCAGTGACTCGGGAGGGCTGTCTAGGATCCTAGCTCTCTCTGAAATAAAGTTTCCTCAACTTCCACCTTGCAGAGTAGCCTTCTGATACCCAGTGGTCCCCTCATTGTCTCCGCAAAAAGAGATTTAAGGTCTTGAACGGTGGAAGAACATCTGCTGTATTCTGTTTTTCCAGAGATCGGTAGCAGTGGCTAACAATTTTTTGAATGCCTATTCTGTGTTAGGCTCTCTGTTAAGTGCTTTATGTGCATGACCACATTTAATTTTCACGAATCTGGGGTAGTTTACCCCTCCTTTGTAGGTGAGGACACTGAAATTCATGAGCAGGAACTCCGCTGAGGTCCTACAGCGGAGGGATCTGGCTGCTGAGCCCAGGCGCTCACCTTCCCCACTGACTAGATAGGAGAGACGGGATACTACAAAGCAAGGGCTTGGCCTTTGGCAGCTGGCCAGCACTTATTGCTGAACTGGGCTGTGGGTTGTGGGAATATTGGAGGGTGGTGCCTGCTAGGAGGTAGGGAAATGGATAGTTCTGGTGCCTGCGTGTAGCACGCAGCGCTTAACTGGGCATCTGAGATTGGCGTTCTTCCTCAGACCTCTTCTGAGTGAAAGGTAGAGTTTAGAGTTAATCCAAATGCCCTCTAGTCTGGCCTGAGTGACGGCAGTCAGAGCTCCTGCCATGCCGCGGCCAGGAGATCAGGGGCAGGGGAGAGCCTATGCACGTGGAAGTCGTGCCTGGAGCCAAACCACGGAACAGAAAATTGGAACAGAATTATATAAATTAAGGTCAGAAATTTCCTGTCCAACCCACAGGGTGGAGTTTTCTCCATTCCTATCCATCCTACTGAATATAAGCCCTGATTTGATGTCAGTAACTGGAAGGAGCAGCTGGTAGGACTCCTCTTTCAGCTGTCCGCATTCACCATGAATCTCAAGGTAGTCCTCGTGTTCCTGGCACTGTCCCTCATTACCATCTTTGCCCTGGCCTATGTCTTGCTGACCAGCCAAGGTGGCTCCAACCAGCCTCCCCGCTGCCCCTCCGTGTCCCCCACTGCCCAGCCCCGGACACACCCCGGCCAGAACCAGCTGTTCGCAGACCTGAGCCTGGAGGAGCTGACAGCTGTCATGAGCTTCCTGACCCAGCAGCTCGGGCCAGGCCTGGTGGATGCAGCCCAGGCGCGCCCCTCGGACAACTGCGTCTTCTCGGTGGAGCTGCACCTGCCCCCCAAGGCCGCAGCCCTGGCCCACCTGGACAGGGGGAGCCCCCCACCTGCCCGGGAGGCACTGGCCATCGTCTTCTTTGGCGGACAGCCCCAGCCCAACGTGAGTGAGCTGGTGGTGGGGCCACTGCCACGGCCCTCCTACCTGCGGGACGTGACGGTGGAGCGTCACGGGGGCCCCCTGCCCTATTACCGCCGCCCCATGCTGGGCGCTGAGTTTGCCCAGATGTGGAAACATTTGAAGGAGGTGGAGCTACCCAAGGCACCAGGCTTTCTGGCTTCTGTCTTCAACTACAATGGCTCCACTTTGGCACCTCTGCATGCCACCCCCAGTGGCTTGCGCTCAGGGGACCGTGCTACCTGGATAGCCCTCTACCATAACATCTCAGGTGTTGGGATTTTCCTTCACCCAGTGGGGCTGGAGCTACTGCTGGACCACAGGGCCCTGGACCCTGCCCACTGGGCTGTCCAGCGGGTCTTCTACCTCGGGCGCTACTATGCAGACTTGGGCCAGTTGGAATGGGAGTTTAAGGCTGGCCGGCTGGAAGTGGTTAGGGTTCCTCTCCCCCTGCCAAATGGGGCTTCATCCTTGAAGTCCCGGACCTCCCCAGGTCCTCTCCCCCCTCTTCAGTTCTCACCCCAGGGCTCCCAATATAGTGTGCAAGGGAACCTGGTGGCATCCTCCCTCTGGACATTTACCTTTGGTCATGGGGTGTTCAGTGGCATGAGGATTTTTGATATTCGGTTCAAGGGTGAGCGAGTGGCCTATGAAGTCAGTGTCCAGGAGTGTGTATCTGTCTACGGTGCCGATTCACCCAAGACAATGATGACCAGATACTTGGATAGCAGCTATGGACTTGGCCGTCACAGCCGGGGCTTGGTTCGGGGAGTCGACTGCCCCTATCAGTCTACGATGGTGGACATCCACATACTGGTGGGCACAGGGGCAGTCCAGCTGCTCCCGGGGGCTGTGTGTGTATTCGAGGAGGCGCAAGGAGTGCCCCTTCGGAGGCACCACAATCACCTCGAGAGTCATTTCTATGGTGGTTTGGCCGGCTCGGCTCTTGTAGTCAGGTCTGTGTCATCTGTAGGCAACTATGACTACATTTGGGACTTTGTACTGCACCCAAATGGGGCGCTGGAAGGGCGGGTCCATGCCACGGGATATATCAACACAGCTTTCCTGAGTGGGGGTGAGGAGAGCTTCCTCTTTGGGAACCGTGTGGGGGAGCGAGTGCTGGGGGCAGTGCACACGCATGCCTTTCACTTCAAGCTGGACCTGGATGTGGCAGGTGAGTGCTCGGGGGAGGACTGAGACTTGGGGTGGAGCAGAGGGAAGGGAGACCCCCCAAATTGAGCCAGAAGCAGCAGAGGGTGGCAGGCCGGCACCACGATATATTGGGGCAACAGAGCAGGGGCTCATTGGAGCATATTCGGCTGCAGTCAGCCTGAAATACTGGGTGTCCTGGGTATCTGGCCGAAGGCAGAAGGGTGTCCCTACCCGACCCCAGTCACCGGCCACTCCGCCTCGCTGTGGTTGTGAAACTGGCTTAAATGCAATGGCTGTGCCTAGCTGCCTTCGTCTCAAGTGCCTCTGTGGCTAGTGAATTTGCTCCAGCAGTTGGGGCTCTTTTTTCCTGATTCTGGGGGTCAGTGGAGGTGGGGAAAGCAGGGGCCTGAGCAGAGGTAGGAAGCAGCCTAAGGTTTTCAGCGTAGAGTGATCCTGGGGCACGAGGAGGGGGGTGATTGGGGGGGTTGCTTCACAGGATTTCATAAAACAGGACATAAGATAGCGGCCCCACCATCCTCCTGGGGAGGGTCATCCCATCCCTGCCAGCACATGTCCTCACCGCCGGCCCTCCGGTGACAACGGCCGGCACGCAATAGGCTTGCTGCAAGTGTAGAAAGGGATTTCTCAAGTGGGGCTCAAAGCACAGAGAGGACTTGCTGCTCCTGATGGGTTTTTGTCAAGAACAAAATAACGAACTTAATCAAATCACAGACTATTAGGCCCAGAAAGAAAAATAGAAATCTACCAGACCCTTGCCAAACTGAGGAGGGTGGGGGAGATGGGGCAAGAAGTGACTGCCCCAGTGTAATGCTTTGTAAGTACGCAGCTTTCTTGTGAAACATTTTCTTACCCTCTAGACTAGAAAGATGTGGTGTGGGGTGGGAGGAGAGCTAAGAAAATAGCATGATTGAAATGAGTCTATTATCTAGATTATTCGACGTATTTGGAATAGGACCTTGGTTTGAAGTTTTTCAGCATTTTTGGCATTAAAGAGCCTTGTCTCGGGCAGTAAAGTCGAGTCACACGTATTGGTTCCCTGTCGTGTGGAGCATGAGGGACAAGCAGCAGAGGGGCTGGCCTCAGTTCTGCTCTCTGTGTAGGGTGCTGGGTGCCTTCTCAATCTGTCCTGTTTAAAGGAACTCACACCCAAACCTGCAAATCATCATGTGCCAAATGGGGACGATGGGTGTATGTGACAAGTGCAGTCGAGTTCTGGGGAGCTTTCAGACAACATAAGATCTAAATCTACTCACTTCAAGTGGTCTTCACCTTGTGGGGAAGGAAAGCAGAGTTTCAGAGCTGGGAGGAAGATGCAGGGCGCCCTGGAAGGGGATTGGGTTTTTCCAGCCAGCTTCTCCAAGACAAATCTCTCTTTCATAGTTACAAGAATGTAACTAGCCACCTGCGTGTGCTTTTCCACTTACAGAGCTCAGCCACAGAACAGCTCTTATTATGCACACTGTAGAGATTCAGAAAGAGAATCAGAGAAGCCAAGAATCGGTCCCAGGTCTCCTGGGTAGGCCGGTGCTAACAGAACTCCGTGGTGATGGATAGTCTCTATCTGCGTTGTCTGATACGTTAGCCACTAGTCCCATGTGGCAGTTGAGCACCTGTGGCTCATGTGACTGAGGAACTGAATTTTTAATTTAAATGGAACTAGCCACCTGTGACTGGCCATAGCCGTCTTGAACGGGGCAGGTTCAAAGAAGACGGGCTAGCACTCGAATACAGACCTTCCGGCTCCCAGCACAGAGTGCTCTCTGACGAGCTCCGCTGCCCTTTGTCAGGCTGGCACAGTGGGCATCTTGGGGAAGACAAGGGACTGTCTCACCTGGTGTGGAACTCCTCTTCCCCCTCCCCCCCCCCGGCAGGGCTGAAAAACTGGGTGGTAGCTGAAGACGTGGTGTTTAAGCCTGTGGCAGCCCCTTGGAGTCCAGAGCACCACCTGCAGCGCCCACAGCTGACACGGCAGGTCCTCGGAAGGGAGGACCTGACAGCTTTTTCCTTGGGAAAGCCCCTTCCCCGCTACCTTTATCTGGCTGCCAACCAGACTAATGCTTGGGGTCACCAGCGCGGGTACCGAATCCAGATCTACAGCCCCCTTGGCATACACATGCCCCTGGAGAGCGACATGGAGAGGGCCCTCAGCTGGGGGAGGTGAGGAGGGCTCTGGGGGCTGGGTGGTAGGGACGACGTGTCCTCTTCCCTGTCCCAGCTCTTGAAGACCCCAACTCACTACCCTTGGCTTATCATTCACCCCTGTACCTCCTGTCAGCTCCAAGTAGATACGGGATGGGCAATGGTCTCGCACAGAATCGAGTCCAAAGGACTTCGAGGCCAGGAATGGCCCCTGACAGTTTCTGACACCACCTTCCTTCAACATTCCTGGTCAGATACCAGCTCGTGGTGACCCGAAGGAAGGAGGAGGAGTCACAGAGCAGCAGCATCTATTACCAGAATGACATCTGGACCCCCACTATGGCCTTTGCTGACTTCATCAACAATGAGACCCTCTTAGGAGAGGTTGGTAGCCCCAGAGGCAGAGGAGAGGGGCAACTTAAGCCTGTCGTCTTGGCTGCCCAGCCCCTGACAGTAGGTTGGAGGGAATGGTAGGTTTCCAGTTCTCAGATTCAGGGGCCAACGCGGGTCATCCCTCTTGGGGTGAGATTAGTCCTGGGACACCAACCACCCTGCAGCTTCTCACAAGGATCACCCTGCTTGCTGTGTGGACCCGGGGCTGGGTGGGGGTGGAAGCAAGGCTGAGCCTAGAGGTTGGGGATTGTGGCTGAGAAGGGGTGGTTCTCTGGGTCTCGCCTCCACGAAGTATTTCAGCCTGTCTCTCTTCCCACAGGACCTGGTGGCTTGGGTTACAGCCAGCTTCCTGCATATCCCCCATGCCGAGGATGTCCCCAACACAGTGACTCTGGGGAACAGAGTCGGCTTCTTGCTCCGACCCTATAACTTCTTTGATGAGGATCCCTCCATCTTCTCCCCTGGCAGCGTCTACTTTGAGAAGGGCCAGGATGCTGGGCTCTGCAGTGTCAACCCTGTGGCCTGCATCCCCCACCTAGCAGCCTGTGTCCCGGACCTGCCCCCTTTCTTTTACCAGGACTTTTAGCCCCAACGGTGTGGTGGGACATGGAGGGGGATTGCTGAGACATTTGTGCCTTTCTCTCTGTTCCCACTTCCTGCTCCCTTGACTCCTACCCTCTTAATGTTCCTTGGGAGACCGCCTCCCACGCTAACCCCTCTATATCCCTTCCGTGAATTCTTATTTCCAGTTCGTTTTGTTTAAATGATGGATCTATACAAATGATATGATTATTAAAATATTCAAACAAAACACCACAAATTCTACCACTCAGAAATAGCTAGAGTTCACATTTGGTGAACGTTATACCAGACATTTCTTTATGCATGTGCATTGAAATGGAAGAATAGATAGAATTTTGTAAAAAAAAAATAGATGGTGTGTGTGATTTATAATAAAAGGTACTACAAGATATTTATTGCTTGAATTTCTTCTATTTGACTTTTGAAGTATCTAGAATCCCCCCCTCCCCCCGCCTGGGGAATATCAAGGACTCTGGCCAAGGAAATTAGCAATGGAAGAAGAGAGGGCAAGAGGGACAGACCAGGCCAAGGAATGCCGCTTGGGAAGCTGGCGGTGGGGGTTTCCTTGGAAGCAGAACAATAGTTCCAAGTTACAGGAAAGGGAACATCTGGCCCTGGGAGGTGGGGGTTGGGGCAAGAAGCCTGGCCGAGGGGGACAAGGGGCTGCTCTGCGCAGACGCAGCCCCTTACTGGTGGTGCTTTTCCAGGCTCAACTGGTCAGTTGCATTATTTTTAAATCCCACTCTCCTTCTGCGTCCCCCAGCTCTCCCCGGTTCCAGCCCTGACCCGGAGAGCGGAATCTGATTTGGAACCTGGAAGACAAGCCATGTAAGGTCTGGGGAAATCTCTGCCGCTCTGCTTCAGGCCCGCCCCCCAAGCCCAGCCTGCCCCGCCCCCTCCCCAGCCTTCCCGTGTCCTTCCCACCCTCCCCACCCTCAGTATCCTGAGCGGCTGAACACTGGGAACCTCAGCCAGAGTCCAAGAGCCCCCCGCCCGACCCGTATAGGAGCCAAGAGAGACCTAACTCCGTAGACCCGAGAACACGCGTCTCCACTCTGGTGCAATCCTCTGTCCTGCTGCTGTTCACGGACAATGAACCAGAAGACCACTCTGGTGCTCCTCGCTCTAGCCGTCATCACCATTTTTGCCTTGGTGTGTGTCCTACTAGCTGGCAGGGGAGGAGATGGGGGCGAACCCAGCCAGCCCCCCCGCTGCCCCTCCGTGTCCCCCACTGCCCAGCCCCGGACACACCCCGGCCAGAACCAGCTGTTCGCAGACCTGAGCCTGGAGGAGCTGACAGCTGTCATGAGCTTCCTGACCCAGCAGCTCGGGCCAGGCCTGGTGGATGCAGCCCAGGCGCGCCCCTCGGACAACTGCGTCTTCTCGGTGGAGCTGCACCTGCCCCCCAAGGCCGCAGCCCTGGCCCACCTGGACAGGGGGAGCCCCCCACCTTCCCGGGAGGCGCTGGCCATCGTCTTCTTTGGCGGACAGCCCCAGCCCAACGTGAGTGAGCTGCTGGTGGGGCCACTGCCGCACCCCACCCACCTGCGGGACGTGACGGTGGAGCGTCACGGGGGCCCCCTGCCCTATCACCGCCGCCCCGTGCTGATGCGAGAGTACCTGGACATAGACCAGCTGATCTTTGACAGAGAGCTGCCCCAGGCCGCTGGTCTTCTCCACCACTGCTGCTTCTACCAACGCCACGGACGGAACCTGGTGACGATGACCACGGCCCCCCGAGGTGTGCAGTCAGGGGACCGGGCCACCTGGTTTGGCCTCTACTACAACATCTCAGGGGCCGGCTTCTTCCTGCACCCCGTGGGCTTGGAGCTGCTGGTAGACCACAAGGCTCTGGACCCCGCCCGCTGGACCATCCAGAAGGTGTTCTTTCAAGGCCGCTACTATGAGAGTTTGGCCCAGCTGGAGGACCAGTTTGAGGCCGGCCTGGTGAACGTGGTGCTGGTCCCAGACAACGGCACAGGTGGGTCCTGGTCCCTCAAGTCCCAGGGGCCTCCCGGTCCGGCTCCTCCTCTGCAGTTCCATCCCCAGGGCCCCCGTTTCAGTGTCCAGGGGAGTCGAGTGACCTCCTCGTGGTGGACTTTCTCCTTTGGCCTTGGAGCTTTCAGCGGCCCCAGGATCTTTGACATCCGCTTCCGGGGAGAACGACTAGCTTATGAGATCAGCCTCCAAGAGGCCTTGGCCGTCTATGGTGGAAATTCCCCTGCAGCAATGCTGACCCGCTATATCGATGGCAGCTTTGGCATGGGCAAGTACTCCACTCCCCTGACCCGGGGAGTGGACTGCCCCTACCTGGCCACCTACGTGGACTGGCACTTCCTTCTGGAATCCCACACCCCCAAGACAATACGTGATGCCATTTGTGTGTTTGAACAGAACCAGGGCCTTCCCCTGAGGCGACACCACTCAAATTTCTACTCCCACTATTTTGGGGGCCTTGCAGAGACAGTGCTGGTCCTCAGATCTGTGTCGACCTTGCTCAATTATGACTACCTGTGGGATATGGTCTTCCATTCCAGTGGGACCATAGAAGTCCGCCTCCACGCCACCGGCTACATCAGCTCAGCGTTCCTCTTTGGGGCCGCCCGAAGGTACGGGAACCAGGTTGGGGAGCACACGCTGGGCACCGTCCACACCCACAGCGCCCACTTCAAGGTGGATCTGGATGTAGGAGGTACGACATCCCTGGGGAAGCAAGGGTTCCTGCAAAGGGCCTGAAAAGATGTCTATTCGCTTTGGGATTTGGGGAAGGTCTCCAGGAAAGGAAGAGCGGAGCACGAGCGGCTGTTTCGGAGTTTTGTACTTCCTCTTCAGCTGGACAGGAGAAGGTTGGCTGCTGCATTTTATTTGGATCCTAGCTCATTGGCTGGGTGCAGATCTGCCACCCTCCCTCCACATGACCTCATCAGAAGATCTTGAGAAATGGCAAACTCAGGGAGGAGGAGGGATCTGGGCTCACAAGATCCCCTTTGCCCTCGTCCCTCCCTTGTTCTCATACAGGTCCCACTTCAGGGAGGCCACCATTGGTTTTGTAGTTCATCTCTGTGTGTCTGGCCTGTGGTGCCAAGGTTTTGGAGGACCTGTTTGCCTCTTGCCAAGTCCCTGGCTCACACAGGCCAGTCACGAAACACCCCAGGTTGTACATTTCCTTGGGAGGTGAACCCCCTCTTCTCTGGGCACAATACACTTAAGTGTGAGGGGGTGGAGTGGGTGCCGTGGAGTGTTCAGATAGCTCCTGGGGTTGGTGGTCCCAGGGAGAGCCAAAGATACATGATGGCTTGGCGTCTGTCTTCTCACTTTCCTTCCCCACATTGAGTCAATCACCCATTTTTTTTCGGTCTGCCTGTGAGATACGTCAAAGCCTTGCTGGGCCGACCTTCTCTCTGCCCCTTCCACTCTTCTTCTCCGATCCGGGGGCCACCTTACCAGCCCGTGCCAGGGTGCTCCTGCATCTAGCTCCAACTTCCCTAGAAGGCCCTTGCCCTCAGAATGCAGCTCCCCTGCCCCCCACCCAGTGCTGCCTTAGCCACGCCCTCACCCTCCCTGTCCCCAGACCGGCCACAGGTTAGCCACAGGTTAGTCAGGCTTCCTGCTTTTGCTCCTGTGCCGCCCCTGCCTAGAACTCCCAGCTGTGTCATCTCTGCTACTCACATCTCCTGAGACAAGCCTGAAAGGCACCCAGGGAGGCCCCCTTTTCCTGCCCGCACCTGTATTCCTGGGACCTTGGACCCTGAACGCGCTCCTGTCACACTGCTGGCCTCTCAGGGCTTCGCCTTCTTCAGCCTCCGTGAGAGCAGGAGGGAAGGGATGGGGCTTCACTCCTCTGTGCCTCCCGGGGCTGGGCCCAGTCCTCTCCACTAAGTGTGCAGGCTTAGTGAATGACGTCCCTGAACAAATGCTTTACAGGACAACAGCTTTGGCTGAAAGACCAGGGAGATCTTGGGCAGAGGGAAGGGAAGCAGACACACTCCGTTCTGGGCAGCTGCATGACCAGCCCTCCCTCCCACTCTTCCCCCGCAGGACTGGAGAACTGGGTCTGGGCCGAGGACATGACCTACGTCCCCACGGCGGTACCCTGGAGCCCCGAGCACCAGATACAGAGGCTGCAGGTGACCCGGAAGTGGCTGGAGACCGAGGAGCAGGCCGCCTTCCCCCTGGGGGGCACCATACCCCGCTACGTGTACCTGGCCAGCAACCACAGCAACAAGTGGGGTCACCCGCGGGGCTACCGCATCCAGCCGCTCGGCCTCGCTGGGGAGCCGCTGCCCCAGAACAGCTCCTTGGAGAGAGCCTTCAGCTGGGGGAGGTGAGTGGCGGGGTGTCAGAGAGCAGCTGGGGGAGGAGTGAGAGGGAAGGGTGCGTTAGGAGGGGCAACTGGGAACTCAGTTCAAACTGTTTTTGAGCAGAGGTGAGAGCTCCAATAGGATTTCCTAGTTATCAAAGGGCAAGCCCTGCATATGCTTCCAGCGCAGGGCTCAGGCTCAGGCGGGAGAACCCTTCTCCACGTTGGATGTGGGGAGAGGCCGTCCTGTGCAACCGCAGGGGGACGAACAGGACGATGCGGAGAGAGGGTGTTTACCCACCTGGGTGGCACCAGAGTTACTGTGTGACTGAGATGGGAAGCCTGAGGTCCATGCACTCAGCCCCCTTCCATCACAATCAGGCAGCAGGACGGGGTTAGTGACCATGGAGGCCTGACCAGTGCCTCCCTAGGTACCAGCTGGCGGTGACCCGGCGGAAGGAGGCGGAGCCCAGCAGCACCAGCATCTACAACCAGAACGACCCTTGGGCCCCCACCGTGGACTTCGCTGACTTCATCAACAACGAGACCATTGCTGGAGAGGTCAGCTGACCGTGGGAGGGTCACGGGAGGGAGACCAGGGGCACAGCGATGAACCCCACCTTCTCTTTAGTTCCCTGAAACCATCTGCCTCCCGAGGGGTGGAGCTGACCCCTGCCTTCTGTGCATTCCCCGCATCCTACCTCCCAGAGGGAATCTTCCCGAGCTGGGAGCTCGCTTGCAGATGCTCCCTGAGGCCCGTGCCCATCCAGGAGACCCTGCAGCTCTCTGAGGCTTAGCTTCGTGGACTTTGTCCTTTTCAGGCACAGGGTTTGAGGAGGGCTGGAAGACCAGCTCTCTCTCGTGTCTAACGCTTCTCTCCTGTCTGGCTTGACCTCTGAAGGATTCATTTCTGAATGTCAGCCTTTTCTGCCTCCTAAACCCTGATCTCCCCTGTCCATCTTTGTCTCAGTCATAGGTAGGGAACCCTTGGAGAGTGAGGGAGAGGCAAGCTGAAAGCGCCTGTAGGTGTCATCCCTCTGGGGGTGGGTGTGAGGGTGGTAGGATAGGAAGTGTCAGAGACGAGGGCCCAGGCGGGACAGGGAGGCGGGGCTTGCTGCCAATGTGAAATTTACTAGTTGATTCCCGGGCTGGTAGGAAAAACTGTTTAAAGACTTAAGATCCTTTCTCAGCTCAGGTCTTGATCTCAAGATTGTGAGTTCAAGGCCCACGGTGGGCTCCACGGTGTGTGTGGAGCCTACTTAAAAAAAAAAAATAGGGGCGCCTGGGTGGCACAGCGGTTAAGCGTCCGCCTTTGGCTCAAGGCGTGATCCCGGCGTTCTGGGATTGAGCCCCACATCAGGCTCCTCTGCTGTGAGCCTGCTTCTTCCTCTCCCACTCCCCCGCTTGTGTTCCCTCTCTCGTTGGCTGTCTCTATCTCTGTCAAATAAATAAATAAAATCTTTAAAAAAAAATAGGCTTAAGATCCTTTTGAGGCGCAGGGTGAGGAGGGCTGGAAGACCAGTGGGCTGGCAAGGTGAAGCCTCACGTCCAAGGCTACTGTAGGAGGCGGGCTCGTCCTTCACAAAGCCAGGCCTCAGGATCCTCTCTCTTCGCCCCTGCCAGGACCTGGTGGCCTGGGTGACAGCTGGTTTCCTGCACATCCCACACGCAGAAGACGTTCCCAACACGGTGACTGTGGGGAACGGTGTGGGCTTCTTCCTCCGACCCTACAACTTCTTTGACCAGGACCCCTCCTTCGAGTCTGCGGAGTCTGTCTATTTCCAGGAGGACCAGGATGCCGGGGCCTGTGAGGTCAACCCCCTGGCTTGCCTTCCCCAGGCTGCTGCCTGTGCCCCAGACCTCCCCGCCTTCTCCCACGGGGGCTTCTCTCACAACTAGGGGGTCCCCGGGCCAGGGTGTGTGGGGAGGGGAGCAGTGGGCATTGGGCCATGTGGCCTGGTGCCCTCTTCTCCTTCCCCCCACCCCGAAGCTCCCCGCCTCCCCTTTCCTCCCAGGCCCCCTCTCTATCGCCCTCCCTGACACCCCCTCCCTGCTGGGAGCATCCTGAGCCTGTGATGCCTGGCACTGGGGGAGGGGCAGAGACACAACTCAGCTTTGTTGACCCCAGACCTGCTGGGTTCCTGTCCCAGAGAGAAGAATGGCCAGCTGAAGCCCGGACTGATGGCCAAGCTTTTCCCAGAAGATTCCTGGTTTTTTTTGTGGTTTTGTTTCTGGTTTTGTTTTTTTTGCTTTCTGGCTTTCCCAAACCTTTTTAACCCATCTCCTGAGCCTCCTCATTTCCTCCCTTGAAAGGTGAGGGTGGTGTTGCTGCACTGGGAATAGTCCCCTAGAAGCCCCAGGGCAGGGTTCCTGCCAGGCCTAGGCCTCCACGAATGAGCTAGAAGGGGTTCCTTAGCTCCCATTCCTCTTATCCAAGTCCTCCTCGCCCTCTTCCTTCCTTTGCCTACTGCCTTCTCTTCCTGTTGCTCCCTGTTCTTATAGCCTGCGATTTCCCTCCCAGCCCTGAGAAGATGTTCCTCTGTCCTCTGTCTTCACTTCTTAACTTAGGTCTCCTCTCCCTCTTCCCATGGAAGTCTCAAAATGCAAGGGACATCGAGTTTGAGAGGACAATTCCCTGTCTTTCCCCCTGTGTCTGTCACAAGCCAGAGTAGGAGCCCTGTCCTGGGGCAGGCTGTAATTCCCAGAAGTTCTCTTCTCCCCTTTGTATTCACCTCCCTGGCTCCCTCTGGCAAAGGATGATCACACAGCAGCAGCTCAAGTTAGCATTTGAGGCGGATTTGTGGGTAACGAGGAGCGGTCATTTGTGCCAAGGTGTGTGACCAGTGAGCTCGTGTACCTCCCAGCGGCAGACACGGACGGCAGGTGGGCGCCGAAGGTGGGAAGCAGTGAGACCTTGGAACTCCAGTGGCCACCATTTGTGACCATGCAAATGAGCTGGGTGGGGTGGTTCCCCCGACGGTGTCCCTCGGGGGCTCTGGGTGAGGGGTGGGTGCACCCGTAGTGAGAGATTGGAAACTACAGAAACACCCTTTCCTAGAGGATTGGTTGATTAAATTCCTACGCAGCCTTACAAGGCGGTGCCATGCAGCTCTAACGAGAACGCTCTGTGTGGACAATAGGGAATGATCTTCCCATGAAAACGGCAAGGCACGGAAGTGTGTGTGGTGCACTTCTCGTTTGTGTGGTAGAAAGGAGGAAACTATAAATACATATTTACTTATATACACATATTCAGAAGAAACCAGTGAAACTGGTTGCTTTGGGGGAGGGGTGCGGACAGAGGAGGGAGGAGACTTGGCACTCTATACCCTTGTGTATATTTTGAATTTTGAGCCATGTGACTGTATTACCTATTCAAAGTAAATAAAAAATGGGCCCAGATAGGACCTGACCTGACCTGTTGGTTTGCTTGTTTGTTTTTTATTGACAAGTCTTTCAGGAAGGGGGGAGGGTAGGGGTAGGGTAAGTGCATGAAGATGGGGGCCCAGGGACTCAATTTGGTCAAGTTTCTGAGACCCAGAGAAAGGGATGCGGCCTCTGGTAACTTCTCTGCACTCTCTGGCCTGTCCATCCCCGAAGACAATGTTAAGCCTCGGTCTCTCTCGCTCCCTGTCCCTGTCTCTGTCCCTCAATGGGAAGCAATGGAGAGAGGTGACTTCTGCCTGCTGGGATCCCGGGCCAGGCCAGGAGGTGACACACAGGAAACCGATTTGGGATTCCACTCAGCTTCTGACCAGAGGGTGGTCCTACGTAGGGAGCTCAGGCATCACAGAAGCTTCTGCTCCCTTCTGTGCTGCCCCAAGCCCAAGCTCACTTCTGGGTCAATGAAACCGTGGATGGGCACGAGTCAGCGAGCTGGAGAGAAACTAGGACCCAGAGAACGGGGAGGAGGACTGGAGCGAGGAGAACAGGCAGGTTCATGTATGGCCCCCTCCGGGCCAGAAGCAGGAATGACAGAACACAGAGACCGAGGATGAGGAGCGCCTGACGACTGGGACAGAGGGGAAAAGCGCTGGATGCCCTGATCTGAATACTGAGAATTTTCTCTGTTACATGCAGGTCCGTTTTCCACCTCGTACGGCTCCTTCTTCTGGCCACCCGCACAGTGGTCAGTGCTGGGGGAAACGGACCGAGGCAACGCTGGTGTCCGCCCCTCCCCCCACCCCATCGCGCTCACCTGAATCTCATGACCTGGAAACCCACGTCCACACCAGAGAGCATGAGTGCTTGCTCGCGGTCATATGTGTGAGTGGGTGTCGAATGCTCACCAGCTTTTGTCTGAAAATGCGGCTGGGTGTGGTTGTGTCTCTACATCTCCCCACAGGGGTGACACCTCCTGCCCCGGCCTCAGATGAGAGGAGGCAGGAGGGACATATGGATCATTAGAACGCCTGCCCAACTGGGGTCAGGAGGGCTGCAAGGTGGACCCCAGCTCCCTACCCCAACCCGGTCTCTTCCTTAGACATCTGAGGCAGCTGAGAGTGTCAGCCTCACATCTGTGATCCAGTGACAGGAGTGAATACTCACCAAGCATGTTACATTCTGAAGGAACCGGTGCCCCCAAAGCGAAAATCTATAGGACATGGGCCCTTTGCCCTAAGAGGAGCTGGACAGGGGGAAACCTGAGGCTTAGCTCAGAGGGCACAGCTGGGACTTCTCTAGGAATGCAGACACTAGAACACTCTGGAAGGAGCACAATGTGCCTCTGTTCTCCTCCTGCAGCCCCTGGGAAGGGCTCCAGCCCCAAGTGCAAGGGGATTCTTTCATGCATTTAACAAAGATTTACAGCGTGCCTTCTAAGGGCCAGGCACGCGCACTAGGTAAGACGCACAATTTTTGTCCTTGAAGGAGCGAGGTTAGGAAAGGACAGTTGCAGTCAGGACTGCAGGGAGGAGGGAGGAGGACAAGAGCAGGGGCTCCTGACTCAAACCTAGGGGCTGGGGAGGGCTTCCTGTGGGACATGATGTCTAAACTGGGGACAAGGCAGAGAGGAGGAAGAATTTTTCAGGCTAGGGAACAGCATGAGCAAAGGCCAAGAGGTAACAAGGCAGCACCGTCCAAGTGCCCAAGTTCATTGACAGGCACGTGGGCTATAAGGAGAGCCTGGAGGGACAAGCAGCGGACAGATGAGGTGTGTTCTTGCAAGCCGCGGTTACCCTAACGAGAAATGCGAGCCATGAAAGGATTTGGGGCAAGGGAGTGACAAGCGTCAGATGTGCCTTTCAGGACATTCCCTCTGGCCCAGATACAAAGAGCGGAGTTGACAGAAGTCCTGGCCATGGGCAGTGAGTCAGAAGTAAGAAATGATGGTGGCCTGGACACCTGGAGGGCCCTGGGGAGGACTGCTGTGGGGCGTCTGGCCCCGTGAGGCCCTGTTTCAGAGCGTCCCGATCAGAACCCCACATCTGGGTGCCTCCCTCCTCCCACCATCTGCCAAGATTACTGGGAAAGTGGGGCGGGATCTCTGGTCCCTGACTGGTCCTTCTCCAAGCAGCCCATGACCTCCTGAATGGAAGCGCATCATCGTTAACGAAACTTAACGGATCACTTGGGAAAGTCAGTTGTTGAAGAAAACTCCCACCCAACAATCAGGCTTTTCTGAAGTCAGTGCGGTTATGTGGTAATTGGTAAGATCATCCTCGTAGACTTTATACGGTGCAAAGTGAGTTTGAAAAAGATTTAACCCCTATAAAAGAGAAAGTACCTGGCGCCCCCCTGACAGCTTCTTTGACTGGATTTAGTGATGAGGATGGACTCATTAATTCCACAGCCTCTTTATCTGGTTAAGGGGGACCCCACCCTTCGGGCTCCTCCCAGAAGGTTCTCCTTCAGTTATCCGCTCCTCTGCTTGTATTTTCCCTCTCTCCCTCTTGACTGGCTCTTCTTCTCGACTCTAATCTCGCCAAGCCTTCCCCGGGACCCTGCATCTCCAGTGTGGGGGTCTTCTCTCTGCCTGCGCCTTCACAAAAACTCCTTCCTCCAAGGAGTGTCCTCCCCCCATCACTCCTCTATCCACTGCCCTCCCTCGGCCCCACAGCCATAGACGCTGCCCCGACAAAGGTCACCAGTGACTTCTAAATGCAAAATCAATGGGCCTTTCCAGGCGCCTACTTTCCAGACCTCTCAGTGGCATTTGACAACACCGCCTACCCCCTTCTTGAAGCTCTCTCCTGTCTTGACTTCCCCGCGTTCTGACCCCTCCTTGTCCGTATCTGCTGCTTCTCAGGCTTCCACGCCGGCTCCTTTACTTCTGCTCCCCCACCAGCCCACATAGCCCCAAACCTTGGCATTTTCTGGGACTCTGTCTTGGGTCTCCTCTCTTCTCTGTCCAGAAGTCCTCCCCACCCCCACCCCCGACCTTGGCCTGTCTTACTTTAACTGCTCATACTTGTTGTTGGCCCAAATCTGGATTTCTAGCTTAGAACATCTCTCCCACAATCCAGACCCATAGAGCCAATCACCCTACTTCTAGGCATCTACACTGGGACGTCCCATGAGCCCCTCAAACTCAACCTTGTTGGTTCCCCTTACACTTGCTGCTTTCCAGGTATATCCTCTCTGGTGAAAAGCCCATCAGGTCACAGGAAACTTTTGCGTCACCTAAGATACCGTGCTCGTCCTCACCTACCCCCGTCCAACCAGGCACCCGGTCCCGTCACCTCTGCCATTAAACATCTCAGACTCAGGCCTTCTTTTCTGTCCTCGAGGTCATTGGCCTCATCCTGGCCCTCTGCCTCTAGTGTGTCCCATACCCAAGTGCCGCCCCACACCGTAGCCAGGGACGTCTCCGTATGATGCGGACCCGAGAGGAGCGCGACATGTGCGGACCGGATGGGGCTGGCTGACCGCTCAGGGCCTCTGGGGCAGCAGTTCTGCTGAGACACCCCGTTCTGGGGCCCAGTCTTCCGTCTGCAGGCTGGGGGTGGACTCTGGCTCCCAGGGATAAACTCATCCCATTCATAGAGGCTGGGGTCACGTTTATTCAAAGGGAAATATGACCTAATGAGAGGAGCAGAGTGTGTGGTCCTGCCTCCTGAGTAATTCTCCAAAAGGGACACCTTTTCAGCAAGTTTTTAGGGTATTCGGCCTGACAGTGGGGAAGATTTGAATGAAGTTATATCAGAGGCACAATGTGACAGCAAGACCTGTAGGGAAGGTGGCCAGGGGTGGCCTCTGCTATATACCAGCTCCCCCACCAGCCAAGGCAAAGGGCTCTCCCCTGATCGTGACCCACCTCCCCATAGGAGAACCTGGCGATACCTTACTGGAGCGAACATTCTTGACCTCTGCTTGGCAACACAGGTCAGAGAAACAAGAGCCGTCCTAACAATGTGTTCTTAGCTGGGAGCTGAGACAGTAACTTCCCGAACAGCCCGGACTCGAGTTCCCTGGCTGAGGCACTGCCTTGTAGCCAGGGCTAGGCGTTGACATTAGATCCTGGTCCCTCTGGGGCAACCCTCTCAGGTCCCCTCCCTTTTCGGGGGCTTTGTACTGTCACTCAACAAACATTACTGTCACTCAACAAACTCTGCTCTGCTGCCCACCACTCTTTGGCCTACCTCCTCCTTCTTCGAAGCGGCGTGACCGAGAACCACAGGCACGGAAGGAAAAAGTCCTGTAATGCCAGCAGAAAAACAAATGTTTTATCTTTGTGTGCAGGACAGAAAATACGAGTAAGCAATTCACAAAAGATACACAGATAGCCAATGAACATATGAAAAGATCCTCAACCTCTCTGGTAATACAGTAAATACAAAATAATAATGAGATACTATTTTTTTACGTGAATATTGTCAAAAGAATTTTAAGATTGACAGTATCTGAGCCTGGGGGGGAGGGCGCTCAGTCGGTTAAGCATCTGCCTTCGGCTCAGGTCATGATTCTGGAGTCCTGGGATCGAGCCCCTTGTCGGGCTCCCTGCTCAGAGGGGAGTCTGCTTCTCCTGCCTCTGCCTGCTGTTCCCCCTGCTTGTGCACTCTCTCTCTCTCTCTGTCAAATAAATAATAAAGTCTTTAAAAAAATTAAAATATGTATAATGCCTTTTTTCCGCAAAGAGCTTCTGCAGAGTATGAAAACCAGATCCGCAAAGGGGGTGGGGGTTATTATGGGATGCAGGACCCTGCCTTTCGCACCACTTTGGAATGGGCACCACTACCCCTACTACTTTAAAGAACAAGGGAAAGGAAAAGCCTTGAGTTTCCATATCAAAATACAGCTGAATGCGGGGCGCCTGGCTGGATCAATGGGTGGAACATGTGCCTCTGGATCTCGGGGTTGCGAGTTCGAGCCCCACATTGGGTGTAGAAAGTACGTAATACAATCTTTAAAAACAAAAACCAAACTACAGCTGGATGTATTAATGTTTCTGGATAATCTGACTTTTTGTTATCGATTTACCTGGTTTAACTCTCCCAGGCTCTGAGATAGCCTCACCGTCTAGCCGCAATTACGACCTTGCTTGAAACACGTACCACACAAAACTTCCTGATCTTACCTCTTCTGCCCCCCATTTTGTCCCCACCTCACATCATACACCGACCTTTTGGCCATTCCTTGCCCATGCCGAGCTTCAGGTTTCTCTACCTTTGCACTTTCTGCTTCCTTTGGCTGCCAAGTCTTTCTTCTTCTCTGCCCAACGAACGCATTTGGCCTGCAAGGTCCATCCAATGTCTTCCTGGGCAAATCTTCCTAGGCAGGTCCACGTTGGAAAGGATTCTCCCCCAGGCTCACAAGGGAAGCATGTCCCCTCTGCGGAGCGCTCAGTCTCTCCTTGCTCCCCTCAGGACCTGGCCGCCCAGATGACGGTGGCCTCCTACACGTGACGTGGCAGAGAATGGAGGTGGCTTCGCTCTCTGCCTCTGGAACATTTCAGTGGAGGGTTTCCTGGAGTTGAGGGCCATGGGATGCTAAGTTAATTCCACAGCCAGTTTTCCAAGCCCCCTGACCTCTGACCTGGCCCATCAGTCCTGCTCAAAGGGGAGACAAGGGGATTTCTGTTACACTCTGCACCTGCCCCCACTGCCCCAGTTTCTGACTGGCTCCACACCTTATGCTCTCCCCTCCAGGGATCGAGGCTGCTCACCTCCCCGCCGTAGATCTGGCTCAGCCTGTCGGCCGCCCAGCTCCTCCCAGGTGCTTGGTGTTCCCAGCATTGCTCTCCAGCCCGGAGCCTGCAGGTGGGGTTCTGGCTGATGGCTGGCGAGGAGTAGGAGAGAGTGATGAGAAGCAGAGCCTGGAGGGAAGGGGGATCCAGCTGGAGAGGTGAGGGCCGGTGAGTCTTGCCTGCAGCCTCATAGGTAGCCAGGCAAAAGGTTCCATCTGGAGGGTGGAGGAAGAACCCAAGGACAGTCCCTTTCTGTCCCTGTTCCTTCTTCCTCTTGCCTCCCCCAGCTGTGTTTTTTCCAAAACCTACCCTTCCCCCACCTTGGATCGCCAACCCTGACCCTGAGTGTTTGATCTGGAACAGGAGGACAGAGGCTTACGTGGGCCACTTAAAGTCCAGGTTCCTACTCCAGCCCCACCTCCTGAACTTGGCCTGACCCCTGGCCCCCTCCAGCTCCACCCCTATCCCCACCCAACCGTCTGCCCTTGGCTGCTTGTCTTCAATGCGCCCATCATGCCTCTTGCCCAGCAGCACCGCTCAGGAACCAGAAAACTCCAGAGACTCAAAGAGACATCCCGCGGCCAGGTCCTGTCTTTTATCTTTCTATTTCCCATTCTGCATAATGATTCGAGAGCCTAAGGACAATCCACAAGATTTAACTATGGCTATCTTCATTATTTTGTCCCTGTGTAGTGTGCTGGTGACAGGCATGGGTGAAGGTGGGAGTGAGAAAGGAGTGGGGAGGGAATGTAAACCCAGCCAGCCCCCCCGCTGCCCCTCCGTGTCCCCCACTGCCCAGCCCCGGACACACCCCGGCCAGAACCAGCTGTTCGCAGACCTGAGCCTGGAGGAGCTGACAGCTGTCATGAGCTTCCTGACCCAGCAGCTCGGGCCAGGCCTGGTGGATGCAGCCCAGGCGCGCCCCTCGGACAACTGCGTCTTCTCGGTGGAGCTGCACCTGCCCCCCAAGGCCGCAGCCCTGGCCCACCTGGACAGGGGGAGCCCCCCACCTTCCCGGGAGGCGCTGGCCATCGTCTTCTTTGGCGGACAGCCCCAGCCCAACGTGAGTGAGCTGCTGGTGGGGCCACTGCCGCACCCCACCCACCTGCGGGACGTGACGGTGGAGCGTCACGGGGGCCCCCTGCCCTATCACCGCCGCCCCGTGCTGATGCGAGAGTACCTGGACATAGACCAGCTGATCTTCGACAGAGAGCTGCCCCAGGCCGCTGGTCTTCTCCACCACTGCTGCTTCTACCAACGCCACGGACGGAACCTGGTGACGATGAACACGGCCCCCCGAGGTCTGCGGTCAGGGGACCGGGCCACCTGGTTTGGCCTCTACTACAACATCTCAGGGGCCGGCTTCTTCCTGCACCCCGTGGGCTTGGAGCTGCTGGTAGACCACAAGGCTCTGGACCCCGCCCGCTGGACCATCCAGAAGGTGTTCTTTCAAGGCCGCTACTATGAGAGTTTGGCCCAGCTGGAGGACCAGTTTGAGGCCGGCCTGGTGAACGTGGTGCTGGTCCCAGACAACGGCACAGGTGGGTCCTGGTCCCTCAAGTCCCAGGGGCCTCCCGGTCCGGCTCCTCCTCTGCAGTTCCATCCCCAGGGCCCCCGTTTCAGTGTCCAGGGGAGTCGAGTGACCTCCTCGTGGTGGACTTTCTCCTTTGGCCTTGGAGCTTTCAGCGGCCCCAGGATCTTTGACATCCGCTTCCGGGGAGAACGACTAGCTTATGAGATCAGCCTCCAAGAGGCCTTGGCCGTCTATGGTGGAAATTCTCCTTCGGCCCTGCGAAGCCGGTACACAGATGGTGGATTTGGCTTGGGTCACTTCTCTTCAACTCTGACCCGGGGGGTGGACTGCCCCTACCTGGCCACCTACGTGGACTGGCACTTCCTTCTGGAATCCCACACCCCCAAGACAATACGTGATGCCATTTGTGTGTTTGAACAGAACCAGGGCCTTCCCCTGAGGCGACACCACTCAGATATCCACTCCCACTATTTTGGGGGCCTTGCAGAGACAGTGCTGGTCCTCAGATCTGTGTCGACCATGCTCAACTATGACTATGTGTGGGATATGGTCTTCCACCCCAATGGGGCCATAGAAGTCCGCCTCCACGCCACCGGCTACATCAGCTCAGTGTTCCTCTTTGGGGCAGCCCGAAGGTACGGGAACCAGGTTGGGGAGCACACGCTGGGCACCGTCCACACCCACAGCGCCCACTTCAAGGTGGATCTGGATGTAGGAGGTATGACATCCCTGGGGAAGCAAGGGTTCTGGCAGAAGGGGCTGAGGTCTCCGTGCCTAGCTTTACGAATTGTCATTGAAACATTAAGAATATAAAAGCGTATGAAGTAAAGGTGAAAGTTGGATTCCTCAGAGATTTTCATCCTAGCAGATGGGTTATTCTTCCATGCTTAACAAAAAAATTCTTCCATATTTTTAAATATGGCATCTGCAATATTTAATAAATTATAACATTTGTTATATTGTATACCATCTGTAAATATGCTATATGGAGATAAATATTTAGAATTTTTATTACCAAATTTGGATCATAACGTACATATATTTTGCCACTTCCGTTTTTTTCACATAACAACATATCACTCATGCAAACAACAGTTACTGAACACAATTTTTTTTTTAGAGAGAGGGAGTGGGGGGAGGGGCAGAGGGAAAGGGAGAGAGAGAATCTCTTTTTTTTCTTTAAAGATTTTATTTATTTATTCATTAGAGAGAGAAAGAGACAGAGAGCACAAGCAGGGGGAGAAGCAGAAGCAGACTCCCCTCTGAGCTGGGAGCCTGACTCGGGGCTTGACCCCAGGACCTGGAGATCATGACCTGAGCCGAAGGCAGGCGCTTAACCATCTGAGCCATCCAGGCGCCCTGAGAGAGAGAGAGAGAGAGAGAGAGAGAATGTTATGCACATTCTACACCCAGCATGGAGCCCAACACAAGGCTCCATATCACGACTCTGAGATCATGACCTGAACTGAAGTCAAGAGTCGGACGCCTAATCCAACTGGCCGCCCAGGCGCCCCATGAAGGCATATTTGTGCCAATCAGTGCACTAATGCGATTTCACAAAAGAAACAACATCCCTACTCTCAAGAGGCTTCCATTCTAATGGAGGAGTGGAGAACATGCAGAGTGCTTTGAAAAATGTGTTTGATAGAAACATTTTTATGCTTAACAGCTCTGTGCCTCAGTTTACCCCAGTGTAAAAATGGTGTAACGGAGCATTCCTAGTAAGACTGTTTGAGGATTAATGATGAGTACTTTAAAACACTTTCTCTTTTAAAAAAAATTCTTTCTTTCTTTTTCTCTTTCTTTCTTTCTTTCTTTCTTTCTTTCTTTCTTTCTTTCAGTAATCTCTACACACAGCATAGGACTCGAACTCACAACCCCGAGATTGAGAGTTCCATGCTTTTCCGCCTGAGCCAGCCAGGTGCCCCAAAAACACTTTCTCTTTTGAAATAATTTTAGACTTAAGGAAAGTTGCAAACATTGTCCAGTTCCCATATACCCTTCACCCAGCTCCCCTAATGTTAACATCTTCCACGACCACAGTATGGCGATCAAAGCCAAGTGCTTAACATTATTACAGAGCTATGAACTCAACTACAGACCTTACTAGAATTTTATTAGTTCTTCCATTAACTTTCTTTTTCTGTTCCAGGATCTAACCCAGGATCCCACACTGCATTTAGGTGACTTTTCTCCTTAATTTCTTCCAATCTACGACAGCTCCTTAGGCTTTTCTTGTCTTTCACGACCTTGACACTAGGGAAGAGGTTGGTCATTATTTTGTACAGCGTCTCTCAGATTGGGTTTCTCTGGTACTTTCTCATGATTAGATTGAGATCGTACTTTCTTTTTTTACAAGAAAACCCGAGAAATGACATTATGCCCTTCTCAGTGCATCATATCAAGGGGTATATGAGGTTGATATGTTTTATTACCAGTGATGTTGACCCCAAGCACTTGGTGAAGATGATGTCTTCTGGCTTTCTCCATCGTGCAAGTTAGTACTTTTCCGGAGCACCGGGGTGGCTCAGTCGATGAAGCGTCTACCTTGAGCTCAGGTCATAATCCCAGGATCCTGGGATCAAGCCCCACATTGGGATCTCTGCTCCGCAGGGAGCCTGCTTCTCCCTCTCGCTCTGCCTGTCACTCCCCCTGCTTGTGCTCTCTCTCTCTGTCAAATAAATAAATAACCAAATAAATAAATAAATAAATTTTTAAAAGTTAGTATTTTCCATTTGCAGTTAATAAATATGTTGGAACAATTACTTTGATGCTATGCAAATATCTTATTTCTTTTCTTCTTAAATTCTTGCCCACTAATTTTTAGCATCTGTTGGTAGACTTTTTTTTTTTTGGCAAGAATTATTACTGCAATATTTCCCTACTGGTCATTTCAAATTTTTTTCCTCATTCTTTATACATGGATTAATTAAAATTCTCCACAAGGAAAAGTTATCCTCCTTTTACATTGATTTACATATGCAATTATTCATAACTGCAGAGATTCATGGATGTTTATTTTATTTTAAGGGTTACGGCCCAGCAGGATCATTTATTCTGTTCCTTGCACTGTTCCAGTATTGGCCGCTGGGAGATGCTTCCAGTTGGTTCTTGTGTCCTTTGGATATGCCTCCATCCTTTTTTGAGTGCTGCTTTCCTTGTGCAGCACAGGATTTTCCAATTTTTTTTTAATTCATTTGAGAGAGAGAGTGAGCACAAGCAGGGGGAGAAGTAAAGGGAGAGGGAGAAGCAGACTCCCCGCTGAGCTGGGAGCCTGACTCGGGGCTCAATCCCCAGGACCTGGAGATCATGACCTGAGCCGAAGGCAGATGCTTAACCCACCGAGCCTGCCAGGGGCCCCAGGATGTTCCAGTTTACTCTTGTATCCTCCCTGCTCCAGCCCTGGAATCCAACAGCTTCTCCAAGGAGCTCTGGTTCCTTTTTACTGGAGGATACTCTTTAGAAACCAAGCCCTGGGTCCCGGGAGTGCTCATGAGCACCGGACCGTCGTTGCTTTTAGGCTCGCTCATTGGACTCAGCTGGAAAATCTGCGTGTGTGCTCTACCCGGCACGCGCATCTCTCTTCATCTCCGCCCCTAAGCGAGGACAGCTCTTCAAGCTCCTTGAACCGCGCCTGACCCGTAGTGAGAAGGATTAGCCGTTGTTGTTCTTGTTGTCCACATGAGCCCACTGTGTGGATGTTCCAGAAACAACTGTTGGCCTTTCATTGTCACCTATGGGTAGAAACCCTGGGGTGTGGACTGGGGGCAGTGAATCCCCAGAAGGAAAGCCAGAGTCTACTTCACCAGTCTCTGCTCTCTGCTGGTCCTTGGAAGGTATGGCGGGAGCTTCGGCATGTGTTCATTTATGGCTCTTTAGTCCCAGGTCACTTAAGTTGACTCCTAATAGGGTACCTCGTTAGATTCTAATAAAATCATTCAAAATGCCCAGAGCTCAAAGAACAGACTGTGCCCTTGGCCCTGCTCTTAATTCCTTGCCAAGCCCCAAATGATAGGAAGCACCCCCAAGCTCCGGCAGCAATGGGCCCCGGGCTCTGATTTTCCTTCCCTCTGGCCTGCTTGTCCGCTGTCCACGCCTGCTCTATGTGGCTCTCCTCTATGGGCTGCTGTGTGGGCAGTGTAGAGCCAGAGCACGATCGGGGTCCCCAGCACCACCATGATGCTAACCCCACACCCTTGGTGACAAGCCAGAGCACGTTACTTAAATTCTCTAAGCCTCAGTTGTCCCATCTATACAATGGGCACAAGTGTAGTCCCTCCTTCATAAGGTCGTAGTACAAGTAATGTTCAACTGTTACTCTGTTCACGAGAGGGCAGTTCTGGTGATGCTATAGGGCTTCAGACATGAGGCACAGACCCTTTCCTCGGGTCAGAAGGAATCAGACTCTGCACATCGCCAGCGAGGCTGCTCCCACCTCAGGTCCACCATCCTCCCTTGCAGGCCCTCAAAGGGAGGAGGTCAGTGGAAGCCCAGTCACAAGGCATCCGGGATTATTACCAGAGACGACATCAGGAGGAATGACCTTCTCCAAATCTCTGGATCGGGGAGATCTTGGGGAGAGGGAAGGGAAGCAGGGACACACTCCGTTCTGGGTTTCTCCTTGGCCCCACTCTGAAGTGGTGAGTGGCAAGGAAGGGACAGAGTCCAGAGGGGACAGGGCAGCTGCATGACCAGCCATCCCTCCCACTCTTCCCCCACAGGACTGGAGAACTGGGTCTGGGCCGAGGACATGACCTACGTCCCCACGGCAGTACCCTGGAGCCCTGAGCACCAGATACAGAGTCTGCAGGTGACCCGGAAGCGGCTGGAGACCGAGGAGCAGGCCGCCTTCCCCCTGGGGGGCACCGTACCCCGCTACGTGTACCTGGCCAGCAACCACAGCAACAAGTGGGGTCACCCGCGGGGCTACCGCATCCAGCCGCTCGGCCTTGCTGGGGAGCCGCTGCCCCAGAACAGCTCCTTGGAGAGAGCCTTCAGCTGGGGGAGGTGAGTGGCGGGGTGTCAGCGGCTGGAGGAGGTGGACCTAAGGGCCCATGTTGCTGAGAAGCTACTTTGCCCCAATCCCCCGTGGGTGTGCACACACACACACACACACACACACACTCCTGTGTGCCACCCAAAATGGAGCCTGCTGGTTGGATGGAAAGTTCCGTGCTGACTCAAATATACTGAGATGTCGGGGTGGGATCTAGGTTGTGGGTACACAGTGTTCACTGCGCCTTGCTTTAACTTCTCTGCATGTTTAAATGTTCACAGTAAAAGTTGGAGGAAAGAACAAAGAGTAGGAGAGGAACACGGGTCTGAGGGATCCGCCCTAACATCCAGGCATTTGACATCGTGGAGCGGACTGAAGTTGGGACTCAGGCCACATCCGCACACAGGCCTCCGGGGTGCGGGCTCGGGTCCGGGTGGACGCGTGAGGATGCCATTCCCAGCTGAGGTCTCAACAGTGGGCCGGTGGACCCTGGAGAAACGGGATATGAAACAAACTCGAGATCTCCATGGGACAGAGAGACAGAGAACAAGTGTACAGAGAATGATAACGAGGCTCGACACCACGAGACCTTTGCGCTATTTCCCCTTTGTGCTCCCTCTTCTGTGCAGCTTCGGGCAGTAGGACAGGCTGATGACCTCGCGAACTAACCCCAATCTCCCTAGGTACCAGCTGGCGGTGACCCGGCGGAAGGAGGCGGAGCCCAGCAGCACCAGCGTCTACAATTTGAACGACCCTTGGACTCCCACCGTGGACTTCACCGACTTCATCAACAACGAGACCATTGCAGGGCAGGTCAGCTGAGAGGGAGGAGGGGGAGGCGAGAGGGGGAGGCGAGGGAAGCAAGGAGGATTTGCTCCTAAGCCAGATTCCTTGGGGGTCTTTAGAACCTACTAAGAAAGAAAGCTTTGTGATTTCACATTTTTCCTGGGCTGGTGAGCTGAAGCCTCACGTCCAAGGCTACTGTAGGAGGCGGGCTCGTCCTTCACAAAGCCAGGCCTCAGGATCCTCTCTCTTCGCCCCTGCCAGGACTTGGTGGCCTGGGTGACAGCTGGTTTCCTGCACATCCCACACGCAGAAGACGTTCCCAACACGGTGACTGTGGGGAACGGTGTGGGCTTCTTCCTCCGACCCTACAACTTCTTTGACCAGGACCCCTCCTTCGAGTCTGCGGAGTCTGTCTATTTCCGGGGGGACCAGGATGCCGGGGCCTGTGAGGTCAACCCCCTGGCTTGCCTTCCCCAGGCTGCTGCCTGTGCCCCAGACCTCCCCGCCTTCTCCCACGGGGGCTTCTCTCACAACTAGGGGGTCCCCGGGCCAGGGTGTGTGGGGAGGGGAGCAGTGGGCATTGGGCCATGTGGCCTGGTGCCCTCTTCTCCTTCCCCCCACCCCGAAGCTCCCCACCTCCCCTTTCCCCCCAGGCCCCCTCTCTATAGCTCTCCCTGACAGCCCCTCCCTGCTGGGAGCATCCTGAGCCTGTGATGCCTGGCACTGGGGGAGGGGCAGAGACACAACTCAGCTTTGTTGACCTCAAACCTGCTGGGTTCCTGTCCCAGAGAGAAGAATGGCCAGCTGAAGGCCGGACTGATGGCCAAGCGTTTTCCAGAAGATTCGTGTTTCTTCTAACAGTTGTTAAATCTCACTTTTTTTAACAAGACATGATTCGCATGCCATTAAATCCACCTTGTTAATATGTACAAGTTAGGGGTGTTTAGTATATTTACAAGGCTGTGCAACTTTCACCCCATCCAATTCCAGAGCATTCTCATCATCTGAGAAAGAAACCCCGGACCTGTTAGCACTCACTCTTTTTCCTCCAACCCCTTCCCGGCTCTAGGCCACCTATTCATCTTTCTGTCACTACAGAGTTGCTGACATTCTGGACATTTTGTATAAATAGGTTCATACGGTACGTGGTCTTCCGTGATTGGCTTCTTTCCCTCCGCCTCACGTGTCTGAGGCACAGCCATGTTGCAGCAGGTGTCAGTCCTTCCTTCCCTCGTGGCTGAGCACCCGCCCACCGCACGGATGGACCACGTCTTGTTCATCCGTTCTTCCACTGATGGCCATCTGGGTTGTTTCCACTTTGTGGACAATGCTGCCGTGAACACTCGTGGACAAGCCCTTGTGGGGACAAACATTTTTGTCCCGTCACACACCTGGGCATGGAATTGCTGGGGCAGCTGGTCACCCGCGGCTTAACCTTTTGAGGAACTGCAGACTATTGTCCAAAGTGACTGCACCATTACTTTTCTTTTCTTCTTCTTTTTTTATTGCGCTAAAACATACATTACATAAAATTCACAATTTACAAAAATTGACCATTTTTAGATGTACGGTTGAGTGTCATGAACATTCAGAAGCTCTTTGGGGCCTGCCCGGCTCCTGCGCCCTTGGATCTGGAATCTGAAGATGGGGCATCTAGAGATCAGCTGTTCTCTCAAATACCAGGGCAGCATCCCCACTAGGCCTGTGTCCCCCTTATTCCAGCACATTCCTTCTCCTCCCTTTGTTCCTCGTCTTCCTCCTCCTCCTCTTGCTAATTCAGCTTCCGCTCCCTGGCATTTCCCTCCTCTCACTACCTGAAGAAAAATGTTCCTCCTGTCATCTTGTCATCTGTCTACGCTGCCAAATAATCTTCTTCTGAGTTCCTGCCATGGACGGAGACCACGTGGAGTATGCTTTTGAGAGGGGGTAGGATGGTCACGTGACCACAGCAGTTCAGGGGGCTCTGTGGGAGAAATATTCCCAGGGCCATGAGTGACAGTGGCCTCTGTTGCAGCAACCAGCACAGATGACCGGAATGTCACCGAAGATAGGAACGAGAAAGCACCAGGAGCCTGGCCTCCAGGCCAGGAGCTGTCTGATCAAGGAAGGACATGCCAATAAGCCGGGGGTGTCCCAGTAGGGATCAGCCTGGCCTGGTCAGGCAACAACCTCCAGGCCCTCCCATCCCCACTGGCCTTCCTGGGCTATAGACTGTGGATGGCTTAAATAAGAACTGAAACAGTTTCCAGAAAAGAACATATAGGAGTAAGGTGGGGAGGTGCCTCCAGACCAGAGAAACCCATGGGGTATGTGGTGTCCACACCTCTGCTTCGAGAACTTGCCTACTTCTGTCGGTCTCTTTTCTAGAAAAGGGGGTTGTGGGGTCAGGAAGAGAGGGGATTCCTTCCCCAGGAGGAAGTCCAGGCCACTGACCCAGCCCTAGGGGAGGGCAGGCCGTGGCAAGAGGGTAATTGAGTGCACAGAGATTCGGGTCCGGCTCAGCCTGTGAGCAGAGAGAAATGGCAAACCAGGAGCTCAGACACCTTGGAAATCCCGTGGTTCCCTCAACAACTGCCCCAGGCTCAGCCAGGTGATCGGGAAAGGAACTAAGTTCTGGCAAAGGAACCTTCATACAAAGACTAAAAACCACAGGAGCCACATTCTCGATTCAAGAATTGCTGCAGGATAGGGTGAGAGCTTTCAGATTGAGAAGGGGTCGAGGCAGAGCTGGTTAAGACAGTTAAGCTGATGCTTCTTTCCATTTTGTTTCTAGGCTCAGTGATTTAGTGTCTGTTTATCCTCTCAGCCCAGATAAATACCCTGTTTTGACTTTCTTGTGTTTCCTTGTGTGAAAAAATTTGAACTGCGACGGGTATAGATGCTCTCATCTCGCCTCCCCTCCACCAGCAAGCAAATGCTAGGGGACGAGCCAAGAATGCTTTTCTTGGCTGTCCGAGCTCTGATTCTCCTCTTGCAAGGAGGGGGGAAGAGGGGACCTGTGCCCCCAGGCTGAGGTCTGCGTGAGGGGTTCTGCTACCGTGGCTCTCCGGCTAACCGATGAGTGTGTGATGGGGCTCCCTGCTGGGGTCAGAGCGGACAAACTGAGCCACTCCAAAGGAGTGGGTAGGTGCACAGGGAACTCTCAGGAAAAGCCCGAGGCAGGCTTGCTGGAAGGCCTTCCTGGGAACACCCCCTTCCAGCCACAAGAAAAAGAGCAACCAGACCCTGAGGAATGTAGCCCAGAGAGACCCAAACCGTCAGAGTAGCACAGCTGTAAGGGGAACCTGGTGAGTGGGAAAGAACTCTGGGAATGTGGGTCCTCCAGGGACAGTTAGACCTACAGCCCCCACGGAAAGGACCTCGACCAACACACACACACACTATCCATGTGAGCTGGTCTTTTAGTAGCACCTGCTTTGTGTCCCCCACTCCAACACTTGGCCCATGGCTGAAGATTGGCCCCGTTTGCTCCACTCAGGCTCTGCAGGCAGGTATCTGCAGCTTCTGTAGAATTCTTCCTCCTCCTCCCCACATCTGGAGTCTGTGAAGGGAAATCAATTATAAGGCTTTTATCCCAGACACCTGCCCATGGCATGTTCCTCATACTCCTTGACCTTACGTCTGTGGGCCAGAATATGATGGGGGGACTCCCCCTTTCTTAAGGACACTCAAGGAAAGTGATGTCTCAGTCTTTCCTGCTTCTCCCATTGAAACGGAGCCAGTATGGTAGAGACTACCATGGGTGAGCTCATTTCCATCCATTGCCTCACAACAACCTTGAGAAGCAGATATTATTATAACTCCCATTTTACAGATGAGAAAACTAAGATTCAGAGGGATTAAGTAATTGCCCCCAGTCATCTGGCTAGTAAGCAGGGGGCTGGGCTTGAACCCAGGTCTTTGTGGAATTATGTTTCACTGCTTTCTCCTATCCCACTGCTCTTCCTCACTGTGTGGGGCCTGGTTAAAGAATTCAACAAGGTGATGCTTGAGAAGGAGTGTTGAACTTAGCACCTGATCCATGGTAAGTGACCCTGTAAGAACAAAATCAACGCGCAATGGACCAGAGCAGGAATATGCACGGTTGCCTTAAAGCAAAGGCTCTTGACCTTGACTGTGTATTAAATCATTGGTGGAACTTGTAAAACTCCACATACCCAGGCTGTACCTCAGACCAATCACATCCAAATCTCTGAGGGTGAGGCTCAGATATTTGCAGCTTTTAAATGTCCCCCTGGTGACCTCAGACAGCAGTTCAGTTCCAAGCCGGCCAGAGGAGGCTTGATATATAAAGATCTACAAAGAATGTGTCTAAAATATATAAATAATGTATTCATCAAAAGGCACAGAAAAGGGGTATTACAGAGTCTGCCCCGGCAGGACAATCTGACCCTGTCTAGAACAGAGGACCCGGCCCGAGGCTGGACATGTCCAGCCCTGGAGACACATTAGCCACTTGGATGGAGGCACGAGACACCGTCAAACCTAGCTCGTGACCGACAGCTGATCCTTATTCACAGCTCCTTGGGCTACCTTCCCACCACACCTTGGTCATGGGAAGAAAATGGCCAAGTCACTTATATCTCTTGTACATGTGCACAGGAACTTACATCATGTGCACACGAACTCATCGGTATTCTGATAAAAATTGCTTTTGCTTTGACAGTTACTATAAATGAAGATTAGCCTGCAGGTGTTACTTTGATAAATTTAGATCTTCCCTGAAAGATGATCCCCCTGGGTGATCTGATGAACCTGGTTTCTGATTTAGGTCCCTCGCATGGACTGTGGTGAATTCACCAAGAAACCATATGGGGTGTCCTGGAGACATCAGCCAGATTCTCCTGCCACAAACCACCCAGCCTTGCCTGGATTTCACATCTAACTTCCAGAGCAGAAACTCAGTGTAATCAAATTCTCACCTTCCTTCTCTTCTCCTCCTACAGTTTTTCCTTGGCCAACTGATCCTTATAAATCTTCAGAGCTCCTTGGGGGCGCCTGGTTGGCTCAGTCGGTTAAGCATCCGACTCTCGATTTCGGCTCAGGTCATGATATCAGGATCGTGAGATCGAGCCCCACGTCAGGCTCCTCACTGGGTGTGGAATCTGCTTAAGATTCTCCTTCTCCCTCTGCCCCTCCAGCCCTACTCGCACACACCTGCTCTCTCTCTCGCTCTCTCTCTCCCTCTCTAAAAAAATAAAAGTGTAAATAAACCTTCAGAGCTCCTTACTCTCTGCCAGACATGTGAGATCATTCACAAACTGGTTTCAGCAACCCTTGCCATCCTGATGTCCCACACTCCAGATGCCCCAACCGTGTGTCCTTCCCCAGTCCATTCCCATCCACTCACACCTCTGCACCCCTCTCCTTCCTTCTTCTGGTTCCTCCCTCTTCTCCCTTCCTCCCTCCTTCCTCCACTCATTCATCCTCAAATAGCACCCCCTGAGCAAACCTAGTTGCTTTGTTCTCCCTGTTCCCTTGGTACTTTGGACAGAACCCTACGAAAGAGGTTCGTGCACTGAGTTCTAGTTCATTATCTCCATGTATCCTCCCTTCACTCCCCGTCTGAGAGACTGAGCTCTCTGAGGCAAAACCCATGTCCTATTGGCCTCACTGGCCTGGTGCCTACCATGGTGTCATGCTCATTATGGATGCTTAAATACCTCTTTGTTGAAATCTGAACAAACAATAACTGTTGTTATAGTCAAGTAATTCTCTGTCTTGTAAAAAGCCATTTCATATCCAGTTTTCCCTTTTTGACTACCTCAAAAAGAAAGATCTAGGAAAGCCCAAAGATTCCAAGTGAAAAATCACCCTGGCTCTACAGGTTAAGCCAGGACATGGGGCCAAAGGGCGACACTGACACCCTGAGCCTGAGCATTCCCTCTCCAGATGAGACCTGCACCGCTGGAACCATTACCCAGCAAAGGTCACAGGAAGGGGGGAGACGGGACAGAAGGTTTCCAAGTAGGTGGACATTGGCAGATCTGTAAATCAGTTCCCCAAGCTGGGAATTTCCTGAAACAGGAGAGGCCTGGAGCCTGGGATAGACCCAAAGAAGCATGGGGTAGGAGGGTTAGAGGCAGAGGCTGAGCATTGGACCCCCAGATGCTATAGAATTTGGCACACATGTGGGAAAGGGTGTTTGGGAGGCAACATCCTCAATGAGATCATGTTTTTGTCATTCCACAGCATGGTATAGTGTCCATGGTGTGGCTTCTAGAACCAGATTACTGGCATTTGGATCTGGCAAATGTCGCCCTTGGGCAACTTATTTAACTTCCCTGTAGCTCATTTTCTGTACCTGTAAGATGGGGACAGTAATCAAATCTACCTTGGAATTTTTATGAGGATTCAATTAGTTAACACATGTAATTTTCCAAAACCAGTTCTTTTTTTTTTTTTAAGATATTTATTTATTTATGTGACAGAGAGACAGCCAGCGAGAGAGGGAACACAGCAGGGGGAGTGGGAGAGGAAGAAGCAGGCTCATAGCGGAGGAGCCCGATGTGGGACTCGATTCCGGAATGCCGGGATCACGCCCTGAGCCGAAGGCAGACGCTTAACGACTGCGCTACCCAGGCACCCCAAAAACCAGTTCTCGACATATTGTAAATGCTCAATGAATGCTAGTGTTTAATAGTTTATTAACCAGCATCTGCTGGGCGTTTCTGTTACTGCATAACAAACCACCCTGAAACTTAATGACTTCAAATCACAAACCATTTTATTTGCTCATTATTCCATAGGTCAGCTATCTGGGCTGGGCTCAGATGGAAAGTTCTTCTGCTGGAGTCACCCGGGATCACTCCCACAGCCACAGATCTCTGGCAGATGGGCTGGAGCTGGATGGTCTTATTTGGTGTCACTCCCATGTCTGGTGGCTGGGGCTGGCTATCAGGTCACATGCTACAGCAATGAGTGTCAGCAGAACAGCCTTGACTTTTCCCCTTTGTGGCCCAGGGTTCCAACTGCAGCCCCAAAAGGATACGCCCTAGTGAACGAATGCTTTCCAAGCCAAGGCACAAGATCAAGCCCAGATTCAAAGGATGGAGATGTAAATGTCACATGTTGATAGGAAGACAGGCAAAGTCACAATACAAAAGTACAGGTGGCCGTGATGAGAAGAACCGTCACAGTCATCGACACACGCGACCATGCTGGTACTGGATAGACACGCAGAGCTCAGTTCTGAAGGCTGGAAGGGATGTTTTTGTGGCCCTCAGGGCTCAGGATAGCAGGGAAAGGGTTGAGACATATGCAAAGTAACTGTAATGCAAGGTTTGAACATGAGAAGTGCCCCAAGATAGGAACAGTGAAGTGCTAGGGGAGTTCAGGTCCGTGTGACCCTTTACAGCTGAGGAAGGGTGAGCATTAGTGGGATGGGAAGGCTTTATTAGCTTGCCCTTGAACATGGTTAGAATCTGGACACGTAGGGATGGGAAAAATTGTATTCCAGATGGAGGGAAGAGCAAATTTGGGAAAAGCAAGGTGCATCTGGGAAATCCAAACCCATCTAATAAAGAACTAGAGTGAGGGGGGGTCTATCAAGGAGAGATTGGAAACATAAGGCTAGAAAGATAACCTGGGGTCTGATTGTGAGTAAGCTTGAATTTGAACTTCATTCTGGAGGCAATGGGGAGCCACTGGATATTTTTCAGGTGACAAGTGAGAAGAACTGTATTGTAAGAAGGCTCTTTTGCCAGCAGTCTATCGGACGGCTTGGGCTGGCAGCGAGAAGGGCAGTAGGAGATCATTAGGTAAGGGGGTGACTAGCAGGTGTAGGCAGAGAGATTGACAAGGAGCAGCAAGAGTAGAAAATATACAGTCAGAACCCAATGAGGCGGCATCAAGGACGACTCAAAGTTTGCCAGGCTCAGCGCCTGGAGGATGGCAGAGGGAGAGAGGTGTATACAAAGCAAGAAAGTCTGGAGGAGGAACAGGTCCGGAAGGAACTCATGGATTTGGGGAATGTATGGGACATTGAGGTGGTGTCCAAGCAGAGTCCAACATCATGCCATGGGAGGAGGAAGAGGAGAAAGGAGAGGAGAGCTTGCTGGAGCAACACTGAACACAGAGAGGGTGAACATTTCAAGGCAGCTGTCAGAAGTGTCAGATGTGGCCGAAAGATCAAGGATGAAGAAGGATGGGACAAGGCCAACCAGCAGATGTGACAGTGAGAAGGTCATGGCGACTTCCCAGTGGAGCCGAGGAGACTGAGTTTACGCGGGGCTGAGGAGGGAGCAAGAGGCTTCCTGCTTTCTGGAATCCAAGGTTGGAGAAATCCCCTGGACTTCCGGGACTCCAGGGCCACCCTCCTTCCACTTCAGCCCTCCTAAAGTGAAGGAAATCTTTAAAATCCTAAAAATAGAGCAAACACTGTCTTTCCCTTCATCCTAGAGGAGAGAGGCACGCAAGACTCTCCCTGCCTTTGTCCCTCTGTCTCCTGCCTGCTGGCCAGAGATTGGGCACTGTCAGGACTCGTGTCCAGGGAGACAGGCGTTGGCGGGACAGACGGCTGTTTACTTCCTAGCAGAGCCCTGCCGTGTTTTCATAGCTCAGAATAGTTCCTTGGCTTTCTGCAGGCCTGGGGTGGGGGGGCGGCGGGGGAACCTCACTGTTTGTTTTCAGGACAATTCCAGGCCTCACCTCTTCCTCTTTCTCTGCACTGTGGTCCTCTTTTGGGAATTCTCAGAGGGGGTAAGGTGTGGGCTCAGAGGGTCCAAGACTACTGATTTCCTAATTATCTCCCCCCAGCCGGGCTCCGGAAGAGGGAAGGGCTAATAACTGGCTGTACTGCAGGGTGTTTTGGTTGGGACGAAAATGCTGTGGCCATTAAGGAAAGAGTTGATTAAAAGACAGCAGGGCAGAGCTGGGGGAGGAAAAGAGGGGGGAGGAGAGAAGGGGAGGGGACAGCCCCCTCCCCCAATCTAGATCTGGGCTGGTGGCCAGCCTCTGTGTGGGGAGCTCCCTGCCACTGGAGACCCGTGGGGGCTTCCCGGCCCCCGGCCCCCTGGCGCCCCAGCCCCCAGCAGCTCTGGGCTGCCTGCTGGCCACGCTGGTGTCTGGACGGTACCTAGAGGTGGGAGGAAGAGCTGGCTTCACTGAATACTCCTTTGTACTCCGAATTTTTTAAAACTATGTGACTATGTTGCCTTTTTTTTTTTTTTTTAAAGTAATGTCTACACCCAACGTGAGGCTCAGTCCCACCCCGGAGATCGAGACCCCCCCCCCCCCACCTCCGCCTCCACCAACGGAGCCAGCCACGCGTCCCGTGACTATAGAACTTTTGAAAATATTTTAATGGAAAAGATATGAATACATTTATCTTCTCATTCTAGCCATAAGGGATCATTGACTTCTGTTTGATCGTTAGAAGTCGGGCGCCAGCTCGCTGGAGTGACTTTCAAAGGAAAACCAAAGACTCAGGAATGTTAACACAGAACGGAGGGTGACGGTCACCAAGGCATATTTTGTCAAACCCAGATGACTGTAGTGACACACAGCTCTTTAATCTTCCCTCGTAATCTTTTATTTTCCTTTTAAATGCTAGTGATAGTGGTGGGGGAGGGGCGGTCTCTGAAGCTGCCTGCCGGAGGCCTCAGGGTATTTCTGAGAATCTTCTAAGGAAAACCAAGACCCTCCTTCTGCCCCACACCCACCTCTACCCAGCAGCCCCCACCTCACTCCACCTCCCCCCCCCTCAGCCCAGGCTGAGCTCTGGCTGCTGTAGGACTTAGTTTCCCTTCTTTCCTCGGCCCCAATTCTTTCAAAGAATTTCGAAGAATCCATGAGCTGAAGCAAGGAGGGGACGGCAGGTTGGGACTGGATCCTTAGTTTGAGTCACATTTCCTGTCTCACCTCAGACAGCCCCTCTTTGCCTCTGGGGTACAGACCAGAAAAAGCTCAAAATGAGCTTTTGCAAATAGTTCTGACCACTGTTTTGGAGACTGCCTCTGCAGTGCACAGTGGACGAAGTTTAACCCCTGGCAGGAAGGATCAAATGTGACAGCAGGATTGTGTCCTAAGGGCTCGTGTGATTTGGTACCGCCAAAGGGGTTGATGAAGAGCGGGAGGACTGTCCACCATCTGGCGGGGAGGGGGCTGGTTGACCATTTGTGGAAACAGGATATTCTCTGGGGGGAAAAACAGCGTCTTTGGGGAGGACAGTTAGGGAAGATGGGGGGAGACAAAGGAGGGTCCGTCCGTGCTTCCTATAAGGGTTCTCCTTGATCACCCACCAGAGCCTGGGGTGACAGGAGGTAGTGAGCGGGGAGTTCCTCACTGCTGACGATGAAGCAAGTGCCCTCCAGCATTTTTCCGTGGACAAAGTGTCCAGCCCATCCTGAGACAGGAACCATGCTCCCCCCACCTGGTCAATAGCTGCACAGTCCAAGGTCCTGAAGCTGAACTTTCTCACCACGCCAGAGATAAGTCAGCCATTTTCACTGGCTAACAATGATTAACCCCCCTCTCCCTCCACCTGCTGTCCCCAACATGTTTTCGTAAAAAAGAAACTGGGTCACCCGTTGAAAAGGTGACAGTCGTCAATCCAGCCAGTGTCTACTGTCTACCCCTAAACACTTCACCCCCACCGATCACTTGGTAGGGAAAAAAAAAGCAAATAAAGAAATTTTTACAAATAAAACTGGATCTCGTACAGCTTGAGCTCATCCTTTAGAGGGGTGTGCTCTGCTCCAAGCCCTGGCTCGAAGCTGGGGTTTGCATCCCTGCCTCCGTGTGCAGACAAGACCCTCTCTAGCGATGGCCCCTGAGCGAGGCAAACGGCAGCTCCTTTCTCAACAGAACCCAGAGCCCCAAGCAGAATAGAGGACCGGGCTGCAGGTGAAGTCAGAATTTCTTTTTTGGTAAGAAATGCCATTTTTGGATGAGGTGTGTGGCAAATTCTGGCTCCTTTCCCGCTTCACTTTCCTGTCGGCAAATAAACTTGTTCGGGCAAGTGAGTCAGACTTGTTCTTGGAGGAGGAGGTGCCAGGACCAGACTGTACTTTCTGGCCCCTTTCCTTCATGTTCTTCCCAAACCAAGATCCCCAGGCCTCTGAGTTTCTGTTTGTGGAGAAAGTGCCTGAGGAGTGCCCGGGCTAGTGTACCTGTCAAAAACAGAAAAGGGGGGCCTCTATAATTTTCCATCCTTATTGCTTCCCAGACTCAGCTAGTCATCACCCCAGAAGGCGTTAGTAAGTCCTGAGTCATCTCCACTGAGGACAAAATAAGAAGGAACTCATTTATATTTGTACCAATGGATTCAGCTTTAATTTAAGGATTCTCCCGTTGACATCGCCGTGAAAGGCCTGGCCTCCCTGCCCCACTACATTGTCGAGATCCCTGAGGACATGGGGATTTAACTTTGAATCCTCAGAGGGCCAGGAGGGTTAAACGTTTGTCGAGTTAAACTGGAGAACTTCTTGAGGGGGAAGCTGACAGGATTTAGGGGTAAAGATGGAAGCCTGCCTCCGGGAGACCGGTCTCTGAGTGGATTCTCGCCCAAATCTCTAGCAATGGGATGCTTTGTCCACAGTATTTACCTCAAATAGCCACAAGTTCTTTGAGGATCTGAGAACTCTACAATTTCTCTCTTCAGTCAGCTTTCCAGCAGACACAGGTCCTTTGGGGCCTCGTTCTTTTCTGCACACGATAAAAATTTGCTGGAGGCAGCAGGAAGGAGCGGGAGGATGGAAAGGTAAAGACTAGTAAATGGTCTCATGATGTACACAACTGCTCTGACCAAGAGGGTCCCCCTCCCTGGAGGGCAACCTGCCAGAAGGCTGCCCCATATGCCCGGAATGGGTTATCAGCCCCGTTGTGACTCTATCAACGCGAGCCTTCTCCGCGTGGTTCTTCCAGAAGATAGGGCTCTCCACTGGCTCCCCATCTGCTGATCACATGACGGAACCCCGCCCGACTCAGAGGCTCTGGCCCCAAGCAGCCCAGACAGTGGCCTTTGAATATTTTGTCAGAGGATCTGCCTTATTCACCCTGGACTCACCTCAGACCATAAAAAATCCAGTCCCCAGGGATCCCCACATAGTTACTCAATACCTTCAAGGAGGGCTTATCTAGTAGAGGGAAGGGGCCATCTCTTCTGATGGGGCCTCCTACCTGTGGCCTCGCAGTCCTGACAATGCAGAACACCCCCCTCCACACCCCGAGCCCCACCTGCAGCGCCCCCACAGCCACCACCGCCACCATTGCGGCTCTCTAGGCTAGAGGTGGCGGGATGGCGCTGCTTGGAGCAAGAGACAAGATGGTCAAGGGCAGTTGGAGTCCGCTTGAGCTGGGTGGGAGCCCAGGGGAGGTGGGGGTGAGACTGCACATCGCACCTTCTGGATGACATTGTAATCATTTCCAGCATGGAATCTTGTCAACCTTTGCTACCCACTCATTAGCCCTGAGTTTCTTTTCCTTGTCCCCAGTCTACCCCTTACAAGGCAATATGGACTTACTGATGGGAAATCCAAGCTCTAATCTTTAAAAAATGTCCGCCCATCACCTGATTCAGCCCCCTGCTCCCTTCAAGAGGTCTAGGGGACCCAAGTGTGTGAGGCTTTGGTCTCTGCACTGCTACGGGACGATTTCTGCTTGGGCTGGCAGCGTTGTCGCTCGTAACTTGGTATCTGTCACTTTTATCTATTCCTTGTCACATCCATGGCTATAATGAAATCGCATTGACTTCCTGGAGACCATACTGTATATGTACGTATCCGTATGTATATGTATGTGTGTGTATGTGTGTATATATACACACACACACACGTGAAAGAAAGCTCAAAATACAGAAACCCCTCAGGGAGATGCAAATTAAAACCGTAATAAAATATCACCTTACATGGGCGCCTGGCTGGCTCAGTCGGAGAAGCGTATGACTCTTGATCTCAGGGTCATGAGATCAAGCCCCACGTTGGGTTTAGAGATTACTTAATAAACTAATATTTTAAAAAATATATATCACTGTACACCTGTCAGAATGGCTAAAATCAAAAGGACAAGAAATAACGCGTGTTGGCAAGGAGGTGAAGAAGGGACTCTCATGCACTGTGGGAGAGAATGTAAATTAGTACAGTCACTGTGGAAACCGGTATGGAGTTTCCTCAAAAAATTAAAAATAGGAATACCAGGGGTGCTCAGGTGGTTCAGTTGGTTAAGCGTCTGCCTTTGGGGGCGCCTGGGTGGCGCAGTCGTTAGGTGTCTGCCTTCGGCTCAGGGCGTGATCCCGGCGTTAAGGGATCGAGCCCCGCATCAGGCTCCTCGGCTGGGAGCCTGCTTCTTCCTCTCCCACTCCCCCTGCTTGTGTTCCCTCTCTCGCTGGCTGTCTCTATCTCTGTCAAATAAATAAACAAAATCTTTAAAAAAAAAAAAAAGCGTCTGTCTTTGGCTCAGGTCATGATCTCAGGGTCCCGGGATAGAGCCCCACGTTGGGCTCTTTGCTAAGCGGGGAGTCTGCTTCTCCCTCTCCCTCTGCCCCTCCCCCTGCTCCTTCTCTCTCTCTCTCTCTCTCTCTCTCTCTAATAAATAAATAAAATCTTTAAAAAAAATAGAAATACCATATGACCCAGTAATTCCACTTCAGGGCATTTACCCAAAGAAAACAAAAACACTAGTTCAAAGACATATATACACTCCCGTGTTTACTGCAGCATTATTTATAATAGCCAAACTATGGAAGCAACCCGACTATCTATCCACAGATAAATGGACAAAGAAAATACGGTATATAGAGAGATACGAATAGATACACACACACATATACACACAGGAATATTACTCAGTCGTAAAAAAAAAAAAAAAAGGGTGAGCTCTTGCCATTTGTGACAACACAGATGGACCTTGATGGTATTATGCTAAGTGAAATAAGCCAGACTGAGAAAGACAAATATCACATGATTTCCCTTACATGTGGAATCTAAAGAAAACAAAACAAATGAAAATACAGAGAACAAACTGATGGTTGCCGCAGGGAAGGAGGGTGGGGGGATGGGCAAAATGGGTGAAGGGGAGTGGGAGATACAGGCTTCCAGACCTCATGGAATGAATGTCACCGGGATGAATGGTACAGCGGTCGATGATACTGTAATCGGGAATGCTGTAGTCGGAATACAGTCGGTGGCATTGTAAGAGTGTTGTACGGTGACAGATGGCGGCCGCGCTGTGGTGGGCACAACACAACGTATACAGTTGTTGAATCACTATGTTGTACACCTGGAACTCATGTAACATTGTGTTACAGCTACATTCAAATGCATTAAAAAAATACAGAAGTTACATTCAAATGTATTAAAAAATATATACATACAGAAGCCCCTTCCAGAGTCCCCCGGTCACCAATTTGCAGGTGTTTTTATTGAGAACCACATATTCGTTGCACTGTTTTTGCATGAACACACATCATTCTACTGCTTAAACTTGTGTGTTAAAACCCCAAAGGTCCCAACCTGAAGGCCATTAAATGAATGAATCAGTGCTTTCAAAGATGATTATTTTCTGGCCCTAAGAGACACAGAGCCAACACTGGGAAGAGGGTTTGAGCTCCCAGACCAGAAGCACTTCAGAGACCCTCTGCAGTTAAGAAAGGCCCAGCAAAGTGATGGTTCCCAGGATGATAGAACTGACTGTATTTTAAAAGGAATATTCTTTAAAACGCGATAGCTAGAGCACCAAGACTTTTCTTTGTCCTCTAATAAGTGCGCTCGCAGACAGGACATCAGGACCTTTGCAAGAACCATGGCAGATTTAGACTCTGTCCTGTGTCTCTGGCCTGGCTTCGGAGCCAGGAGGGCAGTCCGTGCACTACCCAGCAGCGTGCCCAAGTTAATAATTGGCCCTGCCGAGGACATGGCAGATCAGGCTGTTTTTGTGTGCCTGTTTTTCTATTTTACGTAAATCACCCCGAACATGTTTGCATCAACCTACTGACGATGCACCTTTGATCAATAGATTTTAGACAAAAGTGGTTTTTGAGTCCAAAGATCAGGGCTGGGTTGACCTGCAGACTGCATCCAGGGTGTATAAAAACAGGGGCAAGGCGCAGGCTGATAGCAGAGCGATCACCACCACGTCTGTACTCACTGCAAGGGCTCCACGGAAGGCTGCCTGAGGAGCCAGGGAGTAAGGATGGAGCACGGAATGAATGCTCTTCATGACTTTGGGATCCAGTCCACGCACTACCTCCAGGTCAATTACCGGGACTCCCAGGATTGGTTCATCTTGGTGTCGGTGATCGCAGACCTCAGGAATGCCTTCTACGTCCTCTTCCCCATCTGGTTCCACCTCCGTGAAGCTGTAGGCATCAAGCTCCTCTGGGTAGCTGTGATTGGAGACTGGCTCAACCTCGTCTTTAAGTGGTGAGTAAGAGCCAGACAGAGAGGAGCTCGGCAAGGGAAGAGGCTGGCATTCTCTCTGGAAATGTCTGTCCATCGCAAGTTGCCTTCTCTGTGCTATTCGGGAAGCCACAGGTTACTCCCCTCCCGACCTTGGATCATCTGCTTAAAGAGAAAAGACAGAGAGAACCCTGTCAATGAATTGAAGATACAGGCAAAGCTATTTCATATGGATGGAAGGTTGTAAGCAAAGAAGCAGAGTTTTATTACTTCGCAGCAGAGTAGGGAACATAAAGATAGATGTAGGAAAGCTCATGTATGAAAACAGGAAACACGTAGATAATTTAAAAACCCATTGCATGGGGAAATGAGGAGTAACCCAGAGACCTGGGCTCCAACCCTTGTTCAGCCACCTACCGGCGATATGTCCTGGGCAAGTCAAAGCAACTCTCTGAGTTTCTGTTTTATAATCTGTAAACTTAGGTTATCTCTGGGACCTTAATAATCATTCTAGTTAACATTTACTGCACGTTCAGTAAGTACTAGGCCAAGTGCCAAGCGCTTTGCGGTGGTACCGGTAGTTACTACTATGTAACAGATGAAGAGACAGAGGCATTGAGATAAGCAAGCGCGACGAGATCACATGGCGGTCAGTGCAGAGGCAGCACTCCAGCCCAGGCAGGCTGGTTTCAGAGGCAAGCTTCTTAAGAACTATGTTATAGTCAATGCTGATGAACCGACTCTCTCAGCGGGCAGGAGGAAGCCCTAATTCTAGCGTTTGTCAATTTCCCCTGTGGCTAAATCCCCACTGGGGCCACTTGCAATCTATTGATGGGTCAAGCTTGCAAAAATCCTACATATTTCACAATTGTCAGCCAGTACCATTTGACTGTAGCACGTTACTGGCTTGGCCTCTATTTCTGTGTCTAGAGAATAAAGAGCTTGGGCCAGCTAAGACCTTTACCATCCCTAAACTGTGTATGTCTACTGTCATGTGATTCTGAAGACCCTTCTAGCTCTCGTATTCTTTGGCCATAAAAAATAAACATCTTTTAGTGTCCAAAAAAATAATTGTCATGGGGTTGAGAGGCCCAAAGCATATTGATGTGGTTCTGAAACCTCTGTTGAATAATCTAAGTGTTGTCTGTAATGTCCCCTATTCAACAGCATGACCTGAAAAAGTAAACAGGTGAAGGGTTATTTTAAACATCTGATCTCAGTTGAAGAACCATGAATTTTCTGAGTTGGCGGAGGTCAGAGTTAATGGCTGTCTCCGATTTCCATGAAAAATCACTATTCCATCCCCGGAGGGGCTGACCCTTGACACCGTTTCCACAACGAAAAACATATCTAGTACTTCTAAAGGGGAAGGGGTTTGTCTGAGCTAGATACCCTGTTCCAAGGCAGAGAGGATACAAAGAAAGCAGCGGAAGCTGTCTATGTGCTTACAGAGAGCAATTCTCACGGCAAGGAGGCCTCATCTCCTGAGGGCGCTTGTCCCTGAGTCTAGGGCACATTCTCTGATGTCAGAGGAAACCCAAGACTCCCTGAGACCTGAGGCAAGAGCATAGGGACCTGGCAGGATCTGCAAGTCCAAGTTGCAAACTGTAGCTCTGTATGTGTCCTTCCAGAACAAATTCTTCCTGGGGTTTAAAAAAAGTCACATGGCTTCCGTTAATATGGATTTTTAGGATCTTGGGTTTATTTCTGTTTGAATAAATAATACATTCAAATAGTTTAAAATTCTAAAGTTATATAAAGGACGTACCAAAAAAAGTCTCCCTCCCCACCGCTCTGCAGCCACCCAGGTCCCCTTCTTGGAGGCAGCCAAAGCTAATAGCTTTCTGTTTAGGATCACACAAATCTTCTCCTCATACTACTCTCTCTTCTCAAAGGTGTGGGCTTCGGGCAAAAGGGTTCCTTCAGTAACCCCAGACACGGGTTCTGCTTTTTTACAGGATTCTATTTGGACAGCGTCCATACTGGTGGGTCATGGACACTGATTACTACAACAACAGCTCCGTGCCACTGATAAAGCAGTTTCCAGTCACCTGTGAGACCGGACCCGGTGAGAGTCCCAGCCCCGGCAGAGACAGAAGCTAGATGCACCTTGCATGTCATGGTGGCCACCTGTCAGCAGTCACCGTAGACGAAGCTGTCCTTGAGGGGACAGGAGGAGGTCCACTCCTTCAAGCTTTAGTCATAGTCTTCTATTGGGTACAAATCCATTTCAGCTGAATTCAAGGAGGCCTTCCTGAAAAACACATTACCGCTACTTTAGAAATCTGCCTAATATTTCCAGAACCTAAATTGCTAGTCCAGAGAGGCGAGGTACTCTTAATGGGCAAAGGGCTCATGAGAGTAACTGCATTATGGTCCTTTGTCCAGGGAGTGAAAGCAGGAGAAGCCTAATCCCCTGGCTGTCCTTCTCCAAGGCCTGGCCAAGCAGATGTATCTTCCTGAGCTGCCTGTCCAGTCCCACACCAGGCTTGCGCTTTACTAATTACAACCAGACAGTTCTTGTGTGATCAAACGATAGATGAGATTTCCTTTCTCAGTAGGCAATGGAATAGCCAACCCCTTCACTCACCCTTAATTCTCGGTGCCATCAGCCCTTCCTCAGGGACCCCATCCCTGACTCCCAAGCTAGGGCGTGGCCCTTAGCTATTTGTTCACTTCAGAGCATAGTCATTCATTCAGATGTCATTTGTTGAGCTCCTCCGCCGGGCCACACATGGTTCTAGGTCCTTGGAGTACCTTAGTGAATAAAACAAAGATTGCTGCCCTTGTGCAGCTGAAATTTGAATGGTGTGTGTGGGGGGGGGGGTGTGTGTGTGTGTGTCCACGCACAATATACAAAATCATTGAACTAAAGGTGAAAAGTCTCTATCTGGGATATTGCTAGGGGATGTCCTCTATCCATCATCCATCCATCCATCCATCCATCCATCCATCCATCTTTCCGTCTATAGGATATATAGGATATTAGAAGTAAAATATATAGGATATATATAATATAGCGGATATTAGAGTAAATATATAGGGTATTAGAAGATGATATATATATATAGGAATAAATATATAGGATATGAGGAGTAAATATATATATAGGATATTAGAGTAAAATATATAGGATATTAGAAGATGGTAATGAAGAGAGAGAAGAGGAAGAAGAATAGGAGGAGGAGGTAAGAGCAGAGAAGAGGGAAGAGGGAAGAGGAGGAGGAGGAGGAGGAGAAAAGGAAAGGCAAGGCTTTATCTACGGGATTCCCTGGAAAGCACACTTGGCTGTAGGTTAGCATGCAGGAGGTCATGCTCCCGTGCGTTGCATGGGGGAGTAACGCATTGGAAGGAAGAACAGAAACCAACTGAGCAGGAGAAGTCTAATTCGGATTCGGTCTCAGCCAATCCCACGGGGAGCTCTGAAGCTGGGGATGGCCCTTCAGAGTTGCCCTGAAGTGTGTGAAGAAGATCACAATTTATACCGCAATATAGAGCGGTGATTGGGTGGAGACTGCCCCTGGGGAGAGGGTAGCCCTGATCAAAATGGCTCTCATCAGCCCAGGGCAATGCCGGAAGAAGGCTGAGAGCTGAGGGCCATCCATGACCACATTCTCAACAGCTGGGAAGAGAAGTCCTTCAGTCTAGAAGGGAATCTGGGTGGCACATCTCAAGACCTTCTATCTCTCAGGGTAGAATGATCAGGAAGTATGGGTTGAAGTATTAGGTAGGGTGGTCAGGGTAGGACTCCCTGAGGAGAGATTTGAGCAAAAACTTGAAGGAGGCAAAGAAATTAGCAAGTAAATTTCTGGTAGAAGAGTTCTCTGGCCAGAAAGACCAATAGCTCAAAGACCCTGAGGTGGGAGTATGTTTAAAGGAGAGCAACGAGGCCAGCATGACCAGAAAAGAGTGAACAACAAGAGAGTGGAAGGAGGTGATGGAGGGCAGATTGACTTGCAGTTATACACCCAGTATGCTGATTCTTTGTGTAGTCTCTCAACTGTTAACTGCAAGAGCTGGCACCTTCTCTGGTTTTGCTCACCACTACCCCCAGAGCCTCATACAGTGCTGGGCATGTGGTAGGAGCCCAATAGATCTTTGTTTAATAAATGACTAAATGGGTAAATGGATGGATGGCAGGATGGGTGGATGGATGGATGGATGGATGGATGGATGGATGAAAGGATGGAAAGATGGGTGGTGGATGGACAGATAGTCGGATGGAAGGATGGACGGGTGGATGGATGGATGGATGGATGGATAGAGGACATCCCCTAGCAATATCCCAGATGGAGACTTTTCACCTTTAGTTCATCCATTCATCTCTTCCCTACCCTTTAGGGAGTCCCTCCGGTCATGCCATGGGCACAGCGGGTGTATACTACGTGATGGTCACATCCACCCTCACTATCTTTCGGGGGAAGAAAAAGCCAACCTACAGATTTCGGTAAGAACTCAGCACTGGGGTGCAGGTGGTGGAGGGCAGGAGGTGACTGTCTCTGTAACGGACACACACACACCCCTCGCCCTTCCTCACATTCCCCACAGTTGGCCCACCCCACCTTCGGCTGGTACTGAGCAGAGTTGCGACAATTCTGCGGAGGGCAAACGTGAGAGCCACAAGATGTCAGGGCTGGAAGGGACCTACGAGCGCAACCCCTAACTTGACAGATAAGGAAAGAAGGCCTAACACGGTAAAGGGACTTCTCAAGATCAGATAGTGTAGGACTGGCAGGGTTTAAATAAAAACCCATTTTTTAAAATATTTTATTTATTTACTTGACACAGAGTGAGACAGCGAGAGAGGGAACACAAGCAGGGGGAGTGGGAGAGGGAGAAGCAGGCTTTCTGCTGAGCAAGGAGCCTGACGTGGGGCTCGATCCCAGGACCCCGGGATCATAACCTGAGCCGAAGGCAGACGCCTAATGACTGAACCACCCAGGTGCCCCTAAAAACCCATTTCTATATCAACCAAAGAGTCACCTTGTCCAGGTTCAAAGAACAAAGAAACATAAGATGTTCCCACTACAGAGAATCCAGAGCATGTAGCCAGGGTGCAAATGCTTAATGATCACACATATAAAATAGGGGAGCTTAGCGTTCACACGTGCAAGGGTTCACCACGAGACACGGGCATCGCTGAGCTTTGGAGTACGGGCTTCAATTTACAAAACTTCCACTGACTCTCCCTACGTGCCAGGCTCCGGCGCTCCTGCCAGGGCTGCTCTCCTCGCTAGGGGTGCGCATCTGGGCTCGGTTGTCACCGCCTCTTCTGTTCCAGGTGCTTGAACGTCATTTTGTGGTTGGCATTCTGGGCCGTGCAGCTGAACGTCTGTCTGTCCCGAATCTACCTTGCTGCTCATTTTCCCCATCAGGTTGTTGCTGGAGTCCTATCAGGTATCAGCTGCTTTGGTTCTCTCCCTTCCTGCCCCTCCTGTGCTGAGTCTCCCCAACGGGGACAAAACCCGAGCATGCCACTCGTGTTCTGGGTGTCAGCAATGCTGTTAGCACTTCAGTGGGTTGAAGGTTAAGGGTGGGTGTTCGTTTCTACAGGAGGGCCCAGATCGACACAATTAGATACGTTTCAGAAGATTTGCGATACATCATGTTAACTTACCCAATTGAATTAGCTTGAAATTTCCTTACTTTTCATAGTCTTTATTTCTTACTGGTTTTCAAATGGAAATGGTCCTTAGTTTAGTTGGTTTATTTTTTTTAAGATTTTATTTATTTATTTATTTAAAGAGAGAGTCAGGGAGGGGCAGAAGAACCTCAAAGAGACTCCGCGCTGAGCGTGAAGCCGGACCTGGGGCTCAGTCTCAGGACCCTGAGACCATGACCTGAGCTGAAATCAAGAGTCGGATGCTTAGCTGTCTGAGCCATACCCAGGCACCCCGGCCCTTAGTTTAGTTTTAAGGGAATCCACCAAATTTAGCAAATTAACAGTGTTCTAGAAAAGCTCTTTATTTGGGTAAATTAATTTGCAAACTTACAGTTGGTCTTTCTTATAGGTTCAGAGTTTTGAATACAGTTGAACAATGCAGAGGTTAGGAGCATGGACACCCCACCCCCCCGCCAGGCACTCAAAAACCTGCATGTACCTTTGACTCCCCCAAAACTTAACTACTAACAGCCTACTGTTGGCTGGAAGCCTTACTGAGAACATTAACAGTCGATTAACCCACATTCTGCATGTTATATGTATTATATCCTGTATTCTTACAATAAAGCAAGCGAGAGAAAAGAAAATGTTATTCAGAAAATCAGCAGGAGTAGGGGCACCTGGGTGGTTCAGTCAATTAAGAATCTGTCTTCAGCTCGGGTCATGATCTCGGGGTCCTGGGATCAAGCCCCACATGGGGCTTCCTGCTGAGCGGGGAGTCGGCTTCTCCCTTTGCCCCTCCCTCCTGCTCATGCTACCTCACACTCTCTCTCTCCCTCTCTCTCAAATAGATAAATAAAATCTAAAAAAAGAAAATCAGCAGGAAGAGAAAATATATTTACAGTGCTCTACCATATTTATAAAAAAAAATCTATGTATAAGTGGACCCACCTAGTTCAAACCCATGTTGTCCCAGGGTCAATCAACTGTACTTGTGTTTTCTTAGATCCCATTTATAAGGGGCAGAAAAGACTTAGGTTAAGTGTAAGAGGTACTAGAATACATTGTGGGAGGTGCTAGAATATAAGACCTTAGGGAAATTGTAGACTTTTCCCCCTGGAGATGGGTGAGAGCAGAACACAGTAGCATTACAAGAAGACTGAAGAGTACAAGGGAGATGATGGTTTCATGACAGCCACGAAAATAACACAGCGTTTAGTCCTGGGTGCCATGTTTGAGGAAGAGTCTAGAAGCCATGTTACATGAAAGACCTGAGAATATTTAGGTTAGAGACAGGGATACCTGTCTTCAAACATGCTCTATACAGAAGTTCTAGATTTACAACTTAACTCCTGCAGAAATAACTGAGACCAACAGATGGCATTGGAAGGGGGGCACATTTCAGCTTAGCACAAGGAAGAATTTTTGATAATCAAATCCGTTCAAAGATGAAATGGGCTGCCCAAGTGGGACTGAGCTCTCTCCCCCTGTGGGTATTCAAGTAGAAACATGAGCACCCCCGACAGGAAACATGCGTACAGTGGGAGAATGTATGCAACATGACTCTTCCATCTGAGAGAGTCTATGGCTGAGGACAGGCTGGAGTCGCATAGGGCAATAAACCAGGTGACTCTCTAATCTAGCTTCTGTGATTTAATGCCACATTGGCCGGATGAATGATAGGCCACCCATTGCTCCAACCGCTCCCCCCCCCCCAGCTGAAGGTCCAGAGTCTTCCCTATTTCTCACGGTCATTCTTTCTTCCACGCAGGCATTGCTGTTGCTGAAACTTTCCGCCACACCCAGAGCATCTACAATGCCAGCCTCAGGAAATACTTTCTCATCACCTCCTTCCTGTTTAGTTTTGCCATTGGCTTTTACCTGCTGCTCAAGGGGCTGGGCGTAGACCTCCTGTGGACACTAGAAAAAGCCAAGAGATGGTGTGAGCGGCCGGAATGGGTCCACATTGACACCACGCCCTTTGCCAGCCTCCTCAAGAACTTGGGGACCCTGTTTGGCCTGGGGTTGGCTCTCAACTCCAGCATGTATAGGGAGAGCTGCAAAGGCAGGCTCGGCAAGTGGTCCCCATTCCGCGTCAGCTGCATTGTGGTCTCGCTCATCCTCCTGCACCTCTTTGACTCTTTGAAACCCCCATCCCAAGTTGAGCTGATCTTCTACGCCCTGTCCTTCTGCAAGAGTGCGGCCGTGCCCCTGGCATCTGTCAGCCTCATCCCCTACTTACTTGCCCGCGTCCTGGGCCAGCCGGACAAGAAGTCTTTGTAAGGGGTGTGGAGCCTTCAGTATTCAAAGTCAATGACCGTGCCAACCACTGAGGGTGGCTAGGGTCTCCTGCCAGCCCGTTTTGAGGCCAGAGGTGCTAGGGTCAGCTCAGGCGACCCCTTCCTCCTTTGCAATTCTAATTGTATTGGGTGGGGGCTTTTTTGGAAAAGCTACTAAGGCTAGTTGAGAAAGCCTTATCTGTTAGAAGTTGGGTCGTTCTGGATTTTTCCCTGAAGACTTACTTGTTCTTTTTTGAGATATACAAAAGCAAGACCTCCAGATAGGGCCCACTCACAGTCCCAGGCTGGGGATCTCAACTGAGAATTTTCTACCTGTCCCCATCCTTACACAGAAAAAGGAAAGGAGCAGTGGATTTGATAAAGAAAGAGGGATGATAGCTTAAGGAAGACTTTTTTGTATCCTGCATATCATGCAAATTATGTTACACAATATTTAAATGGCTTTGATTATATTTGAATCTTTAGGTAAGGGACTCTGAATAGTGGGGGACCAACTTAAAGTATAATTAATAGGTAGTTAGTGGGGTAATTCTGCTTCTTATATTTTTCTAATATATATCTATGGTCTTTGCATTTACTAGGATTTCTGAATGGCCCCAGGGACCTAGATTTGTGCTGGGTCAGAGCATTCAGATATAGTCAGCTTCTCCTCTATCACCCTAGATCTTCCTCCTTGTTGGCCCAGCTCTGCTTTCCCTAGAATTTTCCACTGGCTCCACATCCTGCTGGATACCGAGATGCCTAAAGGCAGCTCTGGGTAGTGCTTTTGTATGGTTTCGTTAAGCTCTGAAATCTTGGGCAAAAAGGCCAGGAGAGGCAAGGATTCCTCTCTCCAGAAGGTCACTCCAATGTTACTTTTGATTCCTAGAGGGTAAATATGACTCCTTTCTCTATCCCAAGCCAACCAAGAGCATATTCTCGGAGGAAAAGCCAGCTCTCCCTTGCCTGTTCTTAAGTCTCAGCTGAGTTGCAGAATATGTCTTTTAAAAAAAATGTTTAAGCCTATTTATTTGAGAGCCCTTGTTTTTGCTACTAATTATATAGTTCACCATATATTACCATTCACACCAGCCATCCTGGTCATAACATCTTTGAAAGAAAAATATATATGTGCAGTATTTTATTAAAACAGCATTTTATTTAAGAATGAAGTCTTGCTGATTACTGTATTTTAGATGCAATGCGATCTGAAGGTTCTAATTCTGGCTTCGCTAAATTTCTAGCTCTTTTTCTATTTCCCTAAACAAATAATTTAGTCTCTGTGTACCTATATTTTCCCTTTGGAGAAAGAAAGTCTTGGGCTGGCCAGGAGTGCCAGTGGAGCTGGGGGACCTACAAAGTGTCCACGGGGGCACAGGTAGCATTGAGGGCATCAACACAGGCACAATATCATTGGCCAAGATTGAACATTAGTTACCAGACCACAGGTCAGCATGAGTTGCTCTGACAGATCAAGCTGCAACTTAAAGGCAAATACACGGGGTCATTACCAAACTAAGCAATCAAGGAATGTAAGTCATAGCAGCAGAAAAAGACTGGGTAGACTCTGGATTCCAGGAAGCCGGCATCAGCAAGGCTTGGGGTTATGGTTAAAGAAAGTCTAAACAGAGCAAGTCCCAGCAGCACGGAATGCTCAAGGGAGTTATTGAAGTTTTCTCCCCAAATGATCCATTTCATCCTGGGCGCAGGGCACCACCTCCGAAGGCCTGGACTCTTCAGTGTAACCCTGGATTTATCGAGGACGAGATCTGCTCACTCCCTTCAGAACTTTGGAATGTGTACCTTTGGAAAAGTTGAGTCCTCCTACGGGATTTGGTTGCTTCAGGGGGCACAAGGCCCCTCAGAGACTCTACTGGTCTTCCCAAGGGAGAAGGGAAATGGTCTTGATCTGTCTAAGCTGAGCCCCATTGCTCGGCCTGATCCCCGCCCCCCTCCTTGATGATTTACTTGTTCTCAGGAACCAGGTCCAGGTTTCTTGCAATACGAATCTGGCAGAAAGTGAATAGCGCCCTTGCCCCTAGCAGTTGGTGAGGTTGATAGGGACGCATAATAGACACTGAATACGTCTTCATTTTATGTATTCATTCAGTTAATTCACATAATCCTCCCAACATCTCGGTGAGATGGGAGCTATAATTTATCTGCACACATTACATATGAATAAGAACAGAGGGGGTGGGTATCTTGCCCAGAATGGTGAAGCCAGTTTAAGAACCAAGCAGTCTATGGGGCGCCTGGGTGGCACAGTGGTTAAGCGTCTGCCTTCGGCTCAGGGCGTGATCCCGGCGTTGTGGGATCGAGCCCCACATCAGGCTCCTCTGCTATGAGTCTGCTTCTTCCTCTCCCACTCCCCCTGCTTGTGTTTCCTCTCTCGCTGGCTGTCTCTATCTCTGTCGAATAAATAAAATCATTAAAAAAAAAAAAAAAAAAGAACCAAGCAGTCTGACTCCAGAGTCCAAGCTCCACCCTGTAGCCCCTCACAGGGATGGATGCCAGTAAGACCGGCGGCTCTTTCTCACTGGCTCAGTCAGTGGAGCCCGCGACTCTTGATCTCAGCGTCCTGAGTTCAAGGCCCACTTTGGGTGTGGAGCCTACTTAAAATGAATAAATCATTAAAAAAAAAAAAAAACACCAAAAGACCGGTGGCTGTTTCAAACGATCCTTCAGATGCCAGATACAAATTTAAATTCAGCCCAGAGAGAATTTGTTTTCTTGTGGTCGAAGGAATTAGAAAACTTTGAGTGATCCTCCCAGGGAGTTAGTCTTAGTTTCTAAGTAGGAAGATACAATATTTCAAAGGCAATTTTACAAAATAACTGTTAGAACAGGCATAACCATATTCGTTCAACTTTGGCTCTTGCTTTTCTTTCTTTCAAAAAAAAGAGTTTAAAAGTCATGCTCAGACTATCTGGGTCAGACAGGAAGTAACTACAATGGAGATAAAACGAGAAGACAAAATAACCACAAGGAACTTTCGGTATAGATCCATGTACAGGTGCAGAAAATGAAGAGACTGTGAAGATTGCTTAGGTCAGAGAATCCACAAAGACAGGATTGCTACCTTTCCTTGGGATGGTCCCCTGTTTCCTCGAGAAACAGACAGTGCTAAAGGCTTAGAATTTGTGATGGGAAACGCTGAGCAGAAAGAGTGTGAGCCCGTGATCAGCTCCTAATTGCCCGTAGCCAATGTGTTAGCGTCTTCTGACCACTGCCCCACTGCCCAGGTTACAGAGGTGTGCTTGCTTTAGAAATGACTGGTGAGGGGCGCCTGGGTGGCACAGCGGTTAAGCGTCTGCCTTCGGCTCAGGGCGTGATCCCGGCGTTATGGGATCGAGCCCCACATCAGGCTCCTCCGCTAGGAGCCTGCTTCTTCCTCTCCCACTCCCCCTGCTTGTGTTCCCTCTCTCGCTGGCTGTCTCTCTCTCTGTCGAATAAATAAATAAAATCTTTGAAAAAAAAAAAAAAGAAATGACTGGTGAGTCCTCAGGGTGGAAGTAAACGTAAGTGACTGATGACAGTTTTAAACCAAGATCCGTGTCATGTCATGGCGTAATTTGATAGATTGTTCTAGCAGTCCACCTGGTTTGAGGAAGTACACTTGGGGATGATACGTGCGCACGCACACACACAATATATATATAGATATACAATTGTATTATTGCCCTAGGAAAACAGACCCATTAAGAAAGTACAGCTTTGGGACGCCTGGACGGCTCGGTCGTTTAAGCTTCTGCCTTTGGCTCAGGCCATGATCCCAGGGTCTTGGGATCAAGCCCCACACTGGGCTCCTTGCTCAGTGGGGAGTCTGCTTCTCCCTCTGCCTCTGCTCCCCCTGCTTGTGCTCTCTCTCTCTCTGATAATAAATAAATAAATAAAATCTTAAAAGAGAAAGAAAGTACAGCCTCTGCTGCCAGGGTCAGCCCTGCCACACCACAGACAGACTACGGGCTGAAGGGTTTTGTTTTTAACAACATTTATAATAGTTTTTAAAAATTTATAACAACTTTCTTGAGATATAATTCACATATCATACAATTCACCCATTTAAAGTGTACAATTCGGTGGGTTTTAGCGTATTCAGAGAATTGTACAGCTGCCACCAGAAATCAGTTTTACAACAGTTTTGGTCACTCCAGAGAGAAACCCTGTACCCATTAGAAGTCACTTCCATTTTTACCCCCACTCCCCCAGCCCTCAGCCACCAGTGAGCTACTTCCTGTTTCATACATTTGCCTGTTGCAGACATTTCATACCAAAGGACTCATACAATATGTGACCTTTTGTGTCTGCTTCTTTCCCTCAGCATGACGTTTTCAAGGTTCATCGGTGTTGCGATAACATGTATTAGTCTTACATTTCTTTTCATGGCCAAATAATACTCTACTGTATGGATATACTAAGTTTTGTTTATGCTATCTGGCTTGCGTCCGCGTTTTAGCTGTTATGAATAACACTGTTATGAACACTTGTGTACAAATATGTGTGTGGATGCGTGATTTCCTTTCTCTTGGGTACGTACGTAGGAGTAGAATTGCTGCGTCATATGGTAACTCTCTGTTTCACCTTTCGAGGAAGCGCCAGACTGCTTTCCCAAAGGTTTAGCGAGGAAAAGTTTTAAAATGTTTTCCGTCTGTCATCTCTTTTGATTTCCTAGAAGCCTACCCTGTCTGATAGCTTCATCTAATTCCTCACTTTGGAAGAGGTTCGCAGCAGGATTGATGAGGGGCTCAGATTTCACATGATGAAATGTCAGTGAGTTCCTGGTACTTAAAAAAAGCAATGGCTTTATTCCATTGTTCCAGCGTGCGTTCCAAGAGCACTTCATTGAAGACATGTCTGGATATTTGAAGTTCCAGCCCTAATGAATTGACTGCTTGTAACCTGTCAAAATTTGCTGACCTGTTTCCTGAACACCATTCCTTTAGCTGCTGAATTATTCACATTTATTGATTTCTATTCCATGATAATTGGCCGAACTAGGACAGATGCCTTTAAGGCTGGTGTGTGTAAATAAAATAGGACAATATCATTGGTATCCAAGGGGTTTTTCAAGAGCCTCTTGAGAACGGAAAACACGCTGGCCAAATAGCCTTCAGATGATGTTGTTAAGGAAGGAATTGACTAGAAATGGTATGAAGCAGCAGCCGACAAAAGTCACTTCCATTAGAGAACCAAGAACCTAATTAATCTGGAAGAGAAACCAGCAATTGTCTAGTCCAGTGATGGGCGACACAAAACCCAAAAATCTAACTTCAGAGTGAAAGATCAAAAAGCTGCCTCTGGAACATACAAAAAAAGCAGAAACCCATAAATACAGAGAACAAACTGGTGGTTGGCGGAGGGGAGGGGTCAAATGGGTGAAGGGGAGTAAGAGGCGCAGGCGTAAGTCACGGGGATGAAAGGTACAGCCCAGGAAATACAGTCCGTGGTACTGGGACAGTGCTGTACGGTGACATGGTGGCTCCGTTGCCGGGAGCACGGCACAAGGCGGAGAGATACTGAATCACTATGTCGTACACCGGAAACTCATGCCACATTGGGTCTCAGCTACACTGCAATACAAAATAATAATACAATAAGTAAAAATAAAAATCTGCCTCTGGGTTGCTGCTGCTTCATGAAAAAGAAAAAAGGCCTATAAATACTTTTATTTTTCCTGAACTGGCCCTTATTTAAAAAAAAAAAAAAGCTGCTCACTCCGAATCCTATTCAAAAATTTATTTCATAGATACAGAAATGAAGGTCTAGAGAGGTGAAACAGCTCCTCTACGTTACGTAAGTAACCTGTCCTCGGGTCTCCTGATTCTTAGCAGAGAGTTGTCTCCCCTTTGCCTGTGTCCTGCGTGTCGACACGCAGCTGTTGAAACAGAAGTGAACGCAGAGCCAGCGTATTGGATCCAAACCGGGGTTGTTAACCCCGTGGGAGCCACGGCTACAATAACCATGCTCAAGGGGTTTTTTAAAGATTTTTTTTAAAAGATTTTATTTATTTGAGTGAGCAAGAGAGAGAGAAAGAGAGCGAGAGAGAAGGGGGGGCAGAGGCGGAGGAAGAAGCAGGCTGCCCGCTGAGCAGGAAGTCCGATGGGGGACTCGATCCCAGCACCCTGGGATCCTGACCTGAGCTGAAGACAGACACGTCACCGACTGAGCCACCCAGGCGCTCCTTAAAGATTTTTTATTTATTTGTTTGAGAGAAAGAGAGAGAGAGAGTATAAGCAGGGGGGCAGGGCAGAGAAAGAGGGAGAAGCAGACTCCCCACTGAGCAAGGAACCCCGATGCTGGTCTCGATCCCCGGACCCCAAGATCATGACCTGAGCCGAAGGCAGACGCTTAACAACGGAGCCACCAGGCGCCCCTCAAGGTGGCCTGTTCTTAATTATGTTATGCGCTCCTCTCTGCCTTTGCTCTCAGAAATCTTTCCAGGGGGGGCACCTGGGTGGCGCAGTCGTTAAGCATCTGCCTTCGGCTCAGGGCGTGATCCCAGCGTTGTGGGATCGAGTCCCGCATGGGGGCTCTTCTGCTGGGAGCCTGCTTCTTCCTCTCCCACTCCCCCTGCTGTGTTCCCTCTCTCGCTGGCTGTCTCTCTGTCACATAAATAAATAAAATCTTAAAAAAAAGAAAGAAAGAAAGAAAGAAAGAACTCTTTCCAGGGCAGAAGTGTAACTAAAACAAGAAGCAGCTTGGGGGTTTTACGGAGTTTCAGGGGTTTTGCGTGAGCTTTTGTTGCTGTTGTGGTTTTTTAAGCAGGAGGGTGGTTTTCCAGGAAGCTCATTTTCAATACTTTTCTTTCTTCAAGCTCTATCTTCTGCTTTTCACGTTTCACAGTCATTGCCTTCAGAGCAGCCAATTCGACTCCAAGTCTGAGCGTCGCTAGGACTCTTCTCACTCCGCCCCAGCGCGGAACTGGGGATTCAGTGCTGTGTCAGCTGCGTTACTTTCTACCCGGAGGCAAAAGGAAGAAAACCGAATTCCTTCTCCTCCCTGGTGAACTGTTTGGACTCCTGGTCCAGGGCATGCGGCCAGAATCCCATCTTTTCTCCTCCATCTCCCCCACTAACCTCGTCCTTTGTCCTCCACCTGTCCTGGGGCCACTGACCCCTGCTTGGTCGTCCCTCCAGAGGAACGCAAATGAGCCTTTTGAGAAAGGTAATCTAGCTGAATTGATTTGATAGCCCCTGTGGCATAAATCAGTTTTCTTAATTTTGGGTATGTCTTTAGACGGCCAGGGCCCTCCTTACAGGTCCATTTCCCGCCCCACCGCCCCATACAGTGACTTGCGAGGGAGTGACAGCGGCAGCATCTCTCCCTCCAGCAGCATCACCCCTCCCCGTTACAAGGACTGCAGTGAAACCACCAAGGACACCCTGGACCAGACCTTCAAAGGGTTCCTGTGTTTCAGGAGCTTTGGGTGAGGCTCCCTTGCTCCTGACAGGTATCCGAATTGATCCAGAAAAAGCTGATGCAAGCAGCCCATCTTTGATCTGGCTCTCCGAGCTTTGCCACGACACACAGTGGCCACCAACTCTTACCTCCAGAACTATGCCCTCTCTCGTGTTCTGCACGGTATGCTTCTGAGAACTTCCACAGGGCCAATGACCTCCCACATAATAACTGTCAGACTGGTGAGCTAATTCCTCAAACTGGGGGATGGCTGAACTCAACCCATGTTAAGAAAAAGAAAAGACCTGGAAAGGATTCTGCCCACTTTGGACTCTTTCATCTGATTTCCAATTTTAGTTACAGGTTTTCTTGGGGGATGCCTGTAAGATTCCATCCCTGAGGAAAAGGAATCGGGGAGATGCTTTGATGAAGGATAGGAAAGTGCTGGAGAAGAGTTCAATGAGGGGAAGAGTTGCCCTCAATTTTTATTTGGGCTGAGCCTCCTGGGAAGCGAGGGGCAGAGAAGATGAAGTTGGAATGTTTCATTGTTGTCATCGAGAGGGGATAATCTCACGCTATTACCCCATCATTTCCATACAAAAATCTAATAAACCAATGGTTCTCAACCGGGAGTGATTTTGCCTCCCAAATGATGCTTGGCCATGTCTGGAGACATTTTTTGGTTGTCATAACTGGAGACGTTGCTAGTGGTATCTAGTAGGTAGGGCTCAGGCAGGCGGCCAATCGTCCTACCAGGCACACCCCCCCCAACAAAGAATTATCCTCCCCCAAATGTCCATAGTGCTGGCGTTGAGAATCCCCATAACAAACCCAAGAGAAAGGAGAATCAATCACAGTTTGCCTGGAAGAATTTTCTCCAGTGAGTGTTTTCAACCCAGCCCCAGAGTACTGCTTTGCAAATGGGTCCTTCTGGTGGGCCCAGCAGCCCCTCCTCCAGTCCTGTCTCAAGTGGGAGATTTATCGTGCTAAATTCTAACATCTTTCCCTCCAACAAAGCCGACTTGTTAAAGTAACTGGAGTCCTTGCGTCTGGGGGCCTGGAAGTAAAACCAGTCTTGCCTCCAGGCTTTTTGTAGAGACCCTAAAGCTGAACGCGTTGTGGGTATCCACACACGTGGCCATCATTAAATACAGGATAAAGGTATAGACGGATTGAGAGTTTCAGCTAAAAGTTAGGGTGAGGCGAGCCGGGTCTGACAGGGAGCTACCAAGTATGAGTTTGGTAGACAAATTGCGCTCCCCCCGGAAGGGCTCTGGACGAATTTAACATTGTTGTTAAATCACCAGGGAGAGGAATGAGTAAAACAAAACACATTCTTAGATGGACAAAGAACGTGGTTGAGACACACTGCCTAATACTGGGCTTAAGTCCTCCGAGCTTGGGGTTGATTTATTTAATGAAAGCAGAAGAGATACTTCTTTGATATCTCATTGCTACAAAACTCGGTGTCCATTACTATTGGTACAAACTGTTTTAATTTTTGTTAATTGCTAATGAAAAACATTCTAATTGGATTGTGTCACACTGCCCTAATTAAGGCTGAGAAAGGAAAAATATCAACCCCAGGCCAAACTGCCTTTTTTTTTTTTTTAAGATTTTATTTATTTATGTGACAGAGAGACAGCCAGCGAGAGAGGGAACACAAGCAGGGGGAGTGGGAGAGGAAGAAGCAGGCTCCCAGTGGAGGAGCCTGATGTGGGGCTCGATCCCAGAACGCCAGGATCACGCCCTGAGCCGAAGGCAGATGCTCAACGACTGCGCCACCCAGGCACCCCCCAAACTGCCTTCTTATGATGATGTTAAGAATCTCCTAGAAGGGGTGCCTGGGTGGCTCAGTTAGTTAAGCGTCCGACTCTTGGTTTCGGCTCAGGTCATGATCTCAGAGCCCTGGGATGGAGCCTAGGTTGGGCTCCACATTGGGCGCAGAGTCTGCTTGTCCTCCCCTTCCCCCTCTGCCCCTCCCCCTGCACCTCTCTCTCTCTAAAATTAATAAAATCTTTTTTTAAAAAAAAGACTCCACTAGATAAATTGATTTTAAATGATATGTAAACTTTAACTAATAATAGTCTATTCCAGTGAACATGTTTCCTTGCTTTCTAGTTGTTAAATATTAACTCCTACCCAAGATAAATTATTAAAAAAAACAACACTGAACTTGCCACAAATACTTATCCGTCTCCTTCCTGTTTTGTACAGCCCCTTGATTTAATGTCCTCTTAGCTTTTTTTTTTTTTTTAAGATTTTATTTATTTGAGAGAGAGAAAGAGCAGGGAGAGAGGCAGGAGGGGAAAGCAGACTGCGCTGAGCTCAGAGCCTGTCGAGGGGCTTGATCCCAGGACCCTGAGATCATCACCTGTCCGGAAATCCGAGGCTTCACCTAGTGAGCCACCCACGCACCCCTCCTCTTTGCCTCTTGATATGACTGTCCCGTTTTCCTATTCTGAATTCAGTTTTTAAAAAAAGAAGTGCCAGTCTGCTATGGACCCGACGCTGTCATAGTAACTGAAGAATTGGTGCTACTTTTTTGTAAATGTTCCTTTGGCAGCTCTGATTTATTCTGCCTTCTGAAATCTAATTTTCTCCCCTCTCCCCATGAAAAAAAAATAGGTCCCTGCCGCTCGACTCCTTACAGGTGAGCCCTCAGCAAGGTCTGAGGCTGGATCTGCCAGGGGACAGTGGATGGATTCCAAACAGGTTTCAGACCCAGCACGTCTCTTTCGTACCCGCAGCTCTCCAGTCCTTCCCCGACGTCTCTAGATTGTAGAGCAAAGAGTTCTGATGCCAGAGTTCACATTCTCCCAGGCCTTGGCACGTACCTACGAAGACTTCCTGCTGCAACACGAAACCTATTGCTTGATTTATATTATAACTGTCTCCTTTATATGCTCAAATAACTGTTTTAGACGCAAAAAGGTCAGACCCCAGAATGTCCTGCAGTAGATACGGTAATTCACATGCAACTTTCCAGGAGAGTTATCAAACTCACCTCTAAACTACATTTTTCCTTCCTCAAAACTCACTTCCAGACTTTTTTGTGCAACAGAGCGTTTTACAGTGCTGTAAACTTTCCATGTGGTGTTCCTTGTCACTTAAAATCATGAAATCCACACGTTCCCTAGAGCCAGCAAAGGCTGCGTTCCTGTTTTTAAGATCAGTCACTGGTGTTGCCTAATGTCACTATACCATAGTTTGCCGAGCCATGTCCTTATTTGGCATCTGGATTATTTGGATTATAAATAGCAACACATGAACATCTTTGCACAAATTACATTTTTTCCCTTTTGGGTTATTTCCTTGGGGTATATTCCCAAAACTGGTATTACTGGGTCAAAGGTTTGAAAAGTTTCATAGCTCTTGTCACCCACTTCCAGCATATTCTTGAGACAGACTGCGGCATATTTGAGCACTGGAAATGTTGAACCGGGTTTCCCACGATATACAATAAGAGTAACTTGCATTTAATTTCTCACAGTCTTCAGTGAGGGAAGGAGTTACAAAATGTCAAAACAAAACAAAAGCCAAGACAGCAGCACTCTTGCTGTAGCCAGAGACGAGCTCTGAGCTCTCGTTGGTTAACTTGGTAAAATGTCCACCACAAGGGCTCCGTAAGATATCTGTGTTCCAGGCTCTACGGAAAACAGCCCCCAAGCTTCTGTGAAGTACCGTCAGCTCAGCGCTGTGGCTGAGTAGTTTCAGGGAGAATTTAAAGCCGGCACTTGGTTAGGAAGGTGGGAAGAGAGGTAGAAAATAAAAAGAAGAGGTGCCTGCATGGCTCAGTTGGTTAAGGGTCTGACTCTTGAATCGGGCTCAGGTCAGGATCTCAGGGTCATGAGATCGAGCCCCACATTGGGCTCTGTGCTCAGTGTGAAAGCTGCTTAGGTTCCCACCCTCTCCTTCTGCCCCCCACTCGTGCTCACTCTCTCTCTCTCTCTCTCTCTCTCAAAAAGATAAGAAGAAAGGACGTGCTCTGCTGTCATGGCTGCCTCTGTGCTGATGGCAGCAGCGCCGAGAGAAATAAGCTGGTTCTAATTCAGATTATTTACCGCTTGAAAGTGACTTCTAAGAACTGTGATGCTTGAGGACCTTGATATCCTCAGTTTAAGAATCAAAACCAAAACAAAACAAAAATAACCCACTGAGTCATCCTTGCCATCTGGTTCCTCAGGCTAATAATAGTGATGATGATGGTGACAAGGGACACGCACCAAGTACTATGTGCCCGTCACTTTTCGAAGGGTTTTACCCACAGCAGTCATTTCATCCCCTCAACTTCCATTATTGTGCCCACTTGGCAGATGAGAAAACAGAATCAGAAAGCTAAGGAGCTTCCCCGAAGTCACAGAGCTAGTAAATGTCTGAGCCAGACTCGAACCCAGACAACTGACCACCACGCCTCGTGCTCTGACCACCGCCTCGGGTGCAGCGAGAGAAAAGGGCTCAGGGATAGTTCGATGACGCACTACAATACCCAATTGTGGGCTCTCTTAAACACTTCTAAGTATTTCTTTCTCTTTTTTAAAGATTTTATGTATTCATTTGAGAGAGTGAGAGAGCATGAGTGGAGGGGAGAGGGAGAAGCAGACTCCCTGCCAAGCAGGGAACCCGATGTGGGGCTCAATCCCAGAACCCCAGGATCATGACCTGAGCCAAAGGCAAATGCTTAACCATCTGAGCCACCCAGGTGCCCCTTCTTAATTGTTCTAAACATGTGTTACCTTTTTCCTTACTCTGTATTTTGGGGGGAAAAAAATCAAATAGAAAAGGGAGTGCAATGAACTTCTATATACCCTTCATCTGAATCACCAACTATTCACATTTGCCATACTTGCCTTTTATCTCTCACTGTATATGTACATATTCTTATATTTCATCAGTCATTTAAGGATGATTTGCAAACATCATGCTATATGCTTCAGGTGTTTCCTAAGGACATAGACATTCTCTTACATAACAGTAACATGTGTTGCTTTTTTAATCCCAAAGAACCTCAGCTTAAGAAAAACAAATAACTGGGGGCACCTGGGTGGCTTAGTCGGTTAAGCATCCAACTCCTGATTCTGGCTCAGGTCAGGATCTCAGGGTTGAGGGATTGAGCCCCCCATCAGGCTTCACGCTGAGTGTAGAGGCTGCTTGGGATTCTTTCTCTCCCTCTGCCTCTGCCCCTCCTGTTCACACACCCAGTCTATCAATCTAAAAAAATAAATAAAAATTTTTAAAAAAGAAAAACAAATAATTAATAATAAATAATTATTTTCTGTTTCATGACCACGCACTGCAGGTTAAACGGACTTTCCTTGCTCACTGAAGCTCACTGGCCCTGTTTAATCCTTGCCCAGCTGCCCAGCTGTACCCCATCTCTGCTGGGGAACTTTCCAGAACACTCTGGACTCCTTGACATCGCTGAACCTCAGTTTCCTGTCAACGCTTTGAGTGTCATGGTACCAATCTATGCACTTCCTTCCTTCTCTGAAAGCCAACAAGTTGCTTATTTAATTACCGTAACACTCAGTTTAGTTTAAAATTAATATCATATTTTACTACTGTAATGGAAATTTTAAAATCCTAAAGGTTTTTAATTATTTTTTCATAAAATCTCTTACAATTACAACTTAGGTAAACAGGGTCCCTCTTTCAATTTAATGATTTTTCAACTAAAATATTTTATTTCTTTAACTAGTATTTATTAAGCATCTATTATATCTTAGGCATTGTTGGAATCAAAGTAGCTAGCGCTGTAGGGACCCCTGGGTGGCTCAGCCAGTTATGCATTTGCCTTCAGCTCAGGTCATGATCCCAGGGTTCTGGGATCGAGTCTCACATGGGCTCCTTGCTCAGCAGGGAGCCTGCTTCTCCCTCTGCCAGCCCGTCCCCCTGCTTGTGTTCGCTCTCACTCTCTCTCTCTCTGATTAAAAAAAAAAAAAAAGTAGCTAGCACTTTTGAGTAATTAACATGTCACCAGGGACACCTGAGTTAATCCTCACAACTATCACCATTCCCATTTTCCAGATGGGTAAAGGGAGAAGTTAAGTCATTTGCCCCAGGTTGCACAACGAGCCAGAATGCCCAGGCAGGCGATCTGCCTCTGTCCGGAACCCCTGCTCACAGGCACCAGGTAATCCAGCGGGGAGTGCCCCAGGGTGGGGCGGGGAGCTCATCCGTGGGGCCAGTAACAACACCAGCACTTGTGAGATAGTGGGGGACGCTTGCCTTCAGAGGGGTTGGTTGTGGTCGAGGAAGAAGCCCAGAAGGCAGTTCCATTTCCCCTGCTCCTGGGCGCTGGCAGATAAAACAGATCAGCAAGAAAAGCGTGCCTCTGCGTGGGTGATTATTTCCATAAACACTGACGATGGAGTCTTGGCCTTACTTAACTTGGCTTCCAGGACATTCTTGGTGTTTCTACTCCCTCTGGCCACTCCTCCGTCTCCTCTGTCAGCTTGCTCATCCTCCCGCACCCTGCCTTTCAATGACTCAAGCTCTGGCTCAAGCCTCGTTTCCCTCACGTCCCATCCAGGGTTAGAACCACTGTCTGCGCTGTGTACCTTCGGTGTGGCCCTTCGGCCTCCTGCTCTGGGCTAGGTGGAATGCAGCGGGCTCCTATCCCGGGGCTTGCATTTGGGGTCCGCAGAGGAGAGCCACAAACAAGGGACGAGATGGAGAGAGAGGCCAGGGTATTGATTCCGGAGGGGTCATGCTGCACCCTTTTTCACTGATTTCCATAAACCTCATCCACGCTTTTATCAACAACAACCTTCTTACAGTCTCCTCAAAGTATCCAGCTGGAGCACACCCTCTGCTTCCCGCAGGGGCCTCTGCCTAACCAACCGCCAGGGACTGTCCCATCAATATCCCCCATCCAGACCAACGTCCACTGTTTTCTAGAGCTGTGCGTTCAACGACTCAGTCCGCTGCTCCACCGGCATTTCTCGCGGGTGCCTCGAACGCAAAACATACAAACCCTGCGTGGCATAATAACATTGCTGGTCCTTGTCCCCTGTTTCCCGCGCAGAGCTCCTAAAACCTTGGAATTTCTAAGCGATAAGAGTGATAAAGGTGTCTTGATATTCATAACAAACCCCTCTGAACCACACCTGAGTTCATGTTAATGAGGTGGCTTCTGGAAAGCTCCTAAGGAGAGTTTGCCAGGGGAGCTGGCCATGTGATTATCATGGGTTGGAACTTGCCGTCCTCCTGCTGTGACGGGAGGGGGGGGGCAGCTGGAAGTTGAATCAGTCGCCAATGGCCAATGATTTCATAAATCGTACCTATGTGATGAATTCTCCATAAAACCCCAAAAGGACAGGGTTCAGGGAGCCCCCTGGGCTGGTGGACACCTGGAGATGTGGGGAGAGTGGTGCACCCGGAGAGGCTCCCCACCATTCCCCCTACCGTGCCCTGTGTCTCTCTTCCATCTGGCTGTTCCTGAGTTCTATCTTTTTATAATAAAATAATAAACTAGCAATTTAGTAGGTAAAATATTTCTCTGAATTCTGTGAGCCACTCTAGCAGATTAATCCGATCCAAGGAGGGAGTCTTTGGAACCCCTGATCCATGGGTCTATTAGTCTGTCAGAAGCACAGGTGACGACCTACGATTACAAATGGCATCCAGGGGCGCCTGGGTGGCACAGCGGTTAAGCGTCTGCCTTCGGCTCAGGGCGAGATCCCGGTGTTCTGGGATCGAGCCCCACATCAGGCTCTTCTGCTCTGAGCCTGCTTCTTCCTCTCCCACTCCCCCTGCTTGTGTTCCCTCTCTCGCTGGCTGTCTCTATCTCTGTCAAATAAATAAAATCTTTAAAAAAAAAATGGCATCCAAAGGGCAAGGGGGCGAGGGGGCGGGGGGGGGGTGGGTCTTGCAGGACTGAACCCTCACGCTGGGGAATCTGACACTATCTCCAGGTAGGCAGTCAGAATCGAGTTGAATTGTGGGACCCCCAGCTTGTGTTCTGAGACTTGCTTGTTGGATGTGTGGGCAAACGACCCTCTCCACACTCTGGAATTGGGTCCGGAGCCCAAATAGTGGGGAATGGGGATAACTACTAAAGGGCATGGGATTTCTATGGGGAGGCAATAAAAATGTTCTAAAATTGATCTTAGTGGGGTGCCTGGGTGACTCAGTTGGTTAAGCGCCTGACTCTTGACTTTGGCTCAGGTCATGATCTCAGGGTCGTGAAATCGAGTCCCGTGTTCGGCTCTGCACTGGGTGTGGGTCCTACTTGGGATTCTCTCTCTCCCTCTCCCTCTGCCCCTTCCCTCACCTGCTATCTCTCTCTCTAAAATAATAAATAAAAAAATTTTTAAGATTTTGTTTATTTGTTAGAGAGAGCAAGTGAGAGGGAGAGTACGAGCAGGGAGAGGAGCAGAGGGAGAGGGAGAAGTAGGCTCCCCACTGAGCAGGAAGCCCGATGTGGGGCTCGATCTTGGGACTCCAGAATCATGACCTGAGCCGAAGGCAGATGCTTAACCCACTGAGCCACCCAGGCACCCCAATAAATAAATCTTTTTAAAAAATTTTTTAAATAAAAATAAAACTGATCATAGTGATTATTCCACTCTGTGGATATAGTAAAAAACCAACAAATTGTATGCTTTAAATGGATGAATTTTATGGCATGTGAATTATAACTCAATAGAGCCCTTACTGAAAAAAAAAAATTCCTTATAGGACCTCCATGAGCCGGCCTGATCTGGGCCTCACCCTCCTTGCCCCTCACCCTGCACTGTGTAGACAGACTAGCTGCTCCAGGTAACACCCAGGCCTCCTCCGGGCTTTTCCCCAGACCTCCTCTCACGACTCTGTCCCCACTTCACGTAGAAGTCCCTCTCCAGTCCAAATCACTTTCTCAAGGAACCCTCCTTGCCCGCCTACCCGGAGCCCAGATCAAGAGCCCTGGTGGACCCAGGAGCAGCCCTGCACCCTGCTCTCCGGCTCATCAGACTGATTCTCTGAGTCATGTCTGTCCTCCCCAGCTAGACTCAAAGCCCCACGAAGGCAGTGCCACGCCTGCGTTGAACACCATTGTGAGTGACCTCAGGCCCTAGGGCAGAAGGAGGCCTCAGTAGGTCTTTGTTGAATAATAATGGAAAATACACAGCTATTTGCTGAAGAGTTGGAAAACGGGCTAACAAATTATAGATGCTCGAAGCTTAGAGCCCCACACATGACTCAGGAAAGAGACATTCTCAGGCACTCCCAACCGAAAATTAGAAAGAGGTTGAAAACCCAAAGGACAAGGCAGGCTTACGCAGAATAGAAACGCTGGCCTCTTCCCAGGAGAAGCTGACTCCCCAGTAGGTGGGGAACCACCTCTCTCCGCCAGCCGTTCTAGAAAGTCAGGGCCGAGGCTTGCTGCTGTTTTGCAAGATAGAGACTGACCCTCCCAGGTCCTAGGATAAGAGAGATAGTGTTAACCGAATCTTGCTTCAGCCCCACGGGCTTTCAACGGGGGGTGTTTGCTTGTCGTCAGTGGTCACACCTACTGGGGCTCAACCAACCTTGACCACATCGCCTCAGCCCCTGGGACGCCGCCGTCCCCTGACATCTTTATGATGCTTCGGACATCAGGGGCGCAAGAAGACACACACAGGACGCCCCAGTGATAACAGAGCTTGTTACTATGCAAGTACTGACACCGTGAGGTCAAGCTTCGGCGGCTCCATCGCCAAATGTGCTTGTCTTACTTCTCTGCGTTCCCTTTCCGGGGCTGTTTGACACTCTCCTGGGTTCAGAGCAATTTTTTTTGCTCCTCTAGCTTTGTGGAGTTACGGTAATCTTCAGAACCACGAGGAAAAATAATGCTATCTCTGAGAAACCAAGGTTCAGTTGCTGCATTGTAAACCGCCTGATTTTGGACCAGCGTCTGGAACCTGGTCACGCTTTTGAACCTGAGCTTCCGTTTTCCATTTAAACTTGACAGATACATCCATAAGATCTTAAAAATCCATTCTTTGGGGGCGCCTGGGTGGCTCAGTCATTAAGCATCTGCCTTCCGCTCAGGGCGTGATCCCCGAGTCCTGGGATCGAGCCCCGCATTGGGCTCCCTGCTCCACTGGGAAGCCTGCTTCTTCCTCTCCCTCTGCGCCTCAGCCCTGCTTCTCTCTCTCTCTCTCTCTCTCGCTCTATCTCAAATAAATAAAATCTTTTTTAAAAATTAACATATCTTGGGGCACCTGGGTGGCACAGTCATTAAGCGTCTGCCTTCAGCTCAGGGCGTGATCCCGGCGTTATGGGATCGAGCCCCACATCAGGCTTCTCTGCTGGGATCCTGCTTCTTCCTCTCCCACTCCCCCTACTTGTGTTCCCTCTCTCACTGCCTGTCTCTCTGTCAAATAAATAAATAAAATCTTAAAAAATAAAAAAATTAAAAATAAAAAAATTAACATATCTTGGTATAGTTACCCTTTGCATAAATCATGTATCACCTTTTTTGTTTTGAGGTCTTCAAATGCTTAACTTATTTTATTTTTTTTTAACATTTAAAGATTTTTTTTTTTAATTAGAGAGAGAGAGCACAAGCAGGGGGAGCTGCAGGCAGAAGGAGAAGGAGCCCGACTGAGCACTGACACAGGGCTCCATCCCAGGACCCTGAGATCATGACCTGAGCCCAAGGCAGACGCTGAACCCACTGAGCCACCCAGGCGCCCCACTTAACTTATTTTAGTTCCTCATAATTACTTTTCCCTTTTTAACGTCAAAATTGTTACAATTTGGTCAGTGGCTTCCTTATCCTTCCACCACTATTGTCTGAAATCCTTGTTTCCTAGGCCCTTCTAAAGTTGCCTGGCCCCAGGATGCAGAACTGTCCTCCTGTAAGTCTCCGTTCCGTTTAGTGACAGCCAGCGGTTAGCACAAGCCCTGCTATGTGTGGGCTCCAGTCAGGTTCCGAACAGAAAAACACATTTCTGTTAAAGGTCATGAGCTCAAACCAATCGAATTCACTTTTATTTCCAATATAAAATCTTTTAACTTACCTTCTCTACACTATTTCTGCTTCCAGTGTTCTATTCCTTCACCAATGACGCCGTCACATTTCCTTCTGTTTTGTATTCCTCCTACACCTAACCGGCCACCATCACGCCATCCCTCTGTGGACGGCGGTGTCTGTTCGGTTGGTCTCCTTGCTGCTGTTGACCAACCTGTCCTCCCTCCACAAGCATCAGGAAACTCAAACCCCCAACACACACACACACACACACACACACACACACACACATACACACTGACCAGAGCCGACATCCTTCTGCGCCTTGTTTGCTCCCAGAGGCCTCCTGAGAACCAGACATCTTTTAAGACAATGACTCCTTCTGGAGTAAAATCCTGACTGAGGGAGTTTCAGGGAATGTTTGGATTTTGCTGTTGCTGTTTTGCTAAGTTGTCCTCTGGGAAGCTGACATTTATTCTCACGGGATATTTTAATTTAATTTTTTTAATTGTAGTTCTTGCTGTTTCTGATTTGCAAAAGCAAAGGAATGATAAAGAAGACCGGTTCCTTTCAGAAGTGCTGCGAACCACTGAAAAGCATAAGGATGAAAATGAAAAGCGCTCCAATCTCATCACCCAGAAAGAACTCCGGCTAACATTTTGAAATAAGACATGTGGACTATAACAAAAAGGGATCAACGGACAGCTGAAAGAGCTGCTGAGCCTCACGCAAATATTTCGTCTGAGATTCCTCAGGGTTTCTCCAAAAGGTTAACAAAAATGTGAGAAATATGAAGAGCTGGTTGGGCCACAATGCTTTTTTTTTTATCCCCAGCCTTAAGAGTTGTAATGAGGGCCGCCTGGGTGGCTCAGTGGGTTAAGTGTCTGCCTTCGGCTCAGGTCATGATCCCAGGGTCCTGGGATCCCAGGGTCCTGGGATCGAGCCCCACGTGGGGCTCCCTGCTCAGTGGGGAGTCTGCTGTCTGCCTCTCCCCCTGCTTGTGCTCTCTCTCTCAAATGAATAGATAAAATCTTTTAAAAAATATTGCGTTCGGGGCGCCTGGGTGGCACAGCGGTTAAGCGTCTGCCTTCGGCTCAGGGCGTGATCCCGGCGTTCTGGGATCGAGCCCCACATCAGGCTCTTCCGCTATGAGCCTGCTTCTTCCTCTCCCACTCCCCCTGCTTGTGTTCCCTCTCTCGCTGGCTGTCTCTATCTCTGTCGAATAAATAAATAAAATCTTTAAAAAAAAATATTGCGTTCAACTCTAAAAATATATGTATTTATTTATTTATTTACTTACTTACTTACTTAGATTAGGGGGAGGGGCAGAGGCAGAAGGAGAGAATCCCAAGCAGGCTCAGCACGGAGCCCAACCTGAGGCTCAATGCCAGGACCCTGAGATCATGACCTGAGTCCAAATCGAGAGCTGAAGGCTTCACTTACTGAGTCACCCAGGCACCCCCCCATGACTACCCTATTTAAAATTCGAACCCAGGGTGCCTGGGTGGCTCAGTCGTTAAGCACCTGCCTTCGGCTCAGGTCATGAGCCCAGGGTCCTGGGATCGAGCCCTGCATTGGGCTCCCTGCCCCGCTGGGAGCCTGCCTCTTCCTCTCCTACTCCCCCTGCTTGTGCTCCCTTTCTCGCTGTGTCTCTCTGTGTCAAATAAATAAAATCTTTTTTAAAAATTTAAAAAATAAATAAAATGCCAAACCACCCTGCTACCTTCCTTTTTCTCTGCCCCCTGCCATCCTCTGTGTTCCCAATCTCCTTCCCTCCCCTTCCAGCTTTTCTTTTGTTTTCCCTTGTTGATCAGATTTATGGTTTGTTGTGTGTCTGCATCACTAAAATATAAGCTATACTAGGACAGGAATTGTCCTGTTCCCTGACATATTCCAAGCACTTAGAATTGTGCCCGGCACATGGTAGGCACGTGGTAAAGATTTGTTGAAATTGGTTAGTGCTCAGGCCATAGCAGTTGGTAAATAATTTGAATACATCAGCTAAAAATACCCTATAAAACTCTCCTTTAAAAAGCAGCCAGAGGGTAAAAGAAGCAAAGCACATCATGGAAAACGTTTGAGGTTAGCAACCATTGTAAATCCAGAATGATGGGGGTGTCTGGGTGGCCCAGTCGGACTCTTGATTTTGGCTCAAGACATGATCTCAGGGTCGTGAGATGGAGCTGCGCCTCGGGCTTCCTGCTGAGTGTGGAGCTGGCTTGAGATTTTCTCTCTCCCTCTGCCCCTCCCCACTCTCTCTCACACACGGAAGGAAGGAAGGAAGGAAGGAAGGAAGGAAGGAAGGAAGGAAGGAAGGAGAGAGAAAGAAAGAAAAATCCAAAATGGTTGCATGCAGAATTAGAACACCCACCATCCCGCTGCCCTGCCACTCACACCCTCAATTTCGGGACTAGAGGTAGCACAGCCTTGCTGGTGTAGAAAATGCTGGTCCTTCTGCTTTGTCGGTTCTCAAGTTCATTTCAGGGTTCAAGCTTGCTTTAGTTCAGATTGTGACTTTTTTTTTTTTGAAATTTTCTTTATTTTGTTTATCAATTTGAGAGAGAGAATGAGAGAGAGCATGAGAGGGGGAGGGTCAGAGGGAGAAACAGCCTCCCTGCTGAGCGGGGAGCCCGATGTGGGACTCGGTCCTGCGACTCCAGGATCATGACCAGCCGAAGGCAGCTGCTCAACCAACTGAGCCACCCAGGCGTCCCAGTTTGCGACTTCCTTGAACATTTGGAAGTTTCTTTTTTTTTTTTTTTTAAGATTTTATTTATTTATTTGACAGAGAGAGAGACAGCCAGCGAGAGAGGGAACACAAGCAGGGGGAGTGGGAGAGGAAGAAGCAGGCTCCCAGCGGAGGAGCCTGATGTGGGGCTCGATCCCGGAACGCCGGGATCACGCCCTGAGCCGAAGGCAGGCGCTTAACCGCTGTGCCACCCAGGCGCCCCCGAACATTTGGAAGTTTCTAATCGGCTCTCGGAGGATTTCAATGTTCGCCGTCTTACGATGCAGCTGTCACTTGAAATGTCTTTACGTGAAGTTCTCAGTCAGTTTCAGTGTATTATAATGCTTTATTTTCCTCTTTCTGGAAATCTTCTCTTCGTTTGCTGGGGTTTCTCCGACACGTCAAATCAAATCAAATGTTGTTTGTTTGTTCCACAAAGGGAGCAGAAGCAGGAAGCTTGCTGAGTCCTTCAGCCAGCGTCTCTCTTTCGTTCACATCTAGAAGGTTGTCAAGTTTACATTCCAGGTGACTGTTGACACCGCAGAGGCCGGTCTTTGCGGCCACCACTTCCTTCGCAGGTTGCTCAAGCTCCCTATGCATCCATCTCCCTCGACCCCCCAGTGGCTGTGAAATGGCATAAAAATAGTGGAAGCCAGCTTTCTGAGATGTTCTCTATGCTTGGAGGAAGTAGTGAACAAATTCAACGTGTGTCCATCCGGTTGTATTATGAACTCATCAGCATGTCTTGCCGTGAAAGCTTATTGTGAAGAATTTTATAAAAACAAACCACCCACGGGGACACCTGGGTGGCTCGGTTGGTTAAGCGCCTGACTTCAACTCAGGTTATGATCTCAGGGTCCCCACTGGGCAGGGAGTCTGCTTCTCCCTCTCCCTCTGCCCCTTCTCCCACTTGTGTTCTCTCTCTCTCTCAAGTAAATAAAATCTTTTAAAAAAAAAATCACCCACTGATTTATTGCTGGAGAATATCTAGATTCTTATAAAGCAAAGTTGCCTAGAGCAAAGGATAAGTGAAATAGCCAGAAATGGGGGCCATCCATGATTTCAATCAATGATCGAGAGATAAAAGGGCTGGAGGAAGTCAAACAGAGGGGAAAAAATGATGCAGAATTTCAGGAAAACGGAGAAAAATCGAGAGACAACCTGGAGGTGACATTCAAGCCTCAGCTTAAAAAGAAATGAAAAAAGAAAAAAAGTCCTCAGTTGTCTTGGAGCCATTCATAGAGTCAGTATGAAGGAATTCAATGGGAGCCTTGGAAAATGGGAATAATGAACACTGTTTTCTGAATTAAGTTAGGACCCAGCACTATTCAAAATCTCTGGTCTTGGTGGATGTAAATGCATAAAATATCAAGCATTTATTTAACCAGAGAAGGGTTAAACCTCTCAAAAATGCAAACGACAAATCCTTTCCAGAAGGCCACACCTCATCTCTTGATTCCCTGCTTGCATTTTGGGAAACAGCTGGTGACCCCACAATCCACGGACAAGGTCCAGAGCAAGAAGGGAACAAGATGATTAGATGCCTTCTTTCAGGCTGGCTGAACGAGCAGCGGCTCTTTTATTACCTTTTTTTTTTTTTTTTTTTCCCTTTCCTGGCAGAGGCCTGGGCAACCACAGGCCCACAGCACCCTCTGCTGTTGAATTGCAAAGGACAGTACCTGGCTGCTGGGACCAAGGTGGCTCACGGATTCTGATCTTGAGCAAGAGGCAAATTACAAGAGCAGAAGAAATTCGAAATTAGTTTCCATGCGAAACCTCAGGATGAGTTCATCTTGCTGGTAACAGACAGCAAAGGCAAAGCAAAATAAAACTGGGCAGCTGAACTTTTCCAGCAAGACAGCTGTTCAGCCTTTTCCAAGCTGAGTGGAAAACCCCAATTCACCCACACCAAGGCTCCAACACAGGAAAAATACGCCTTTTCTAGTGTCATTTGTGAAGCACATGTAATGCTGTCTCCATAGAGATTGAGCCCAGAGTAACAGGGAGAGGGAGAGAAGCGCGCTTAGAAGTAAATGTAGGGATTGAGGAGCTTATCTTCTGGACCCCCCCCCAAAGGAGAAGCCCCCAGCTTTTTAGTTCCAGCATTATAATGTACGTGCGTGCCCTAACAGAGGTAAAATTAGAGGCTACATGACAATGTTATAATGGAAGGCTTTCACTTCTATTTGTAGATTGCTTAATTGATCCTTTTTCCTTGCCAAAGGCACCAGACAGCCTTGAGATCCTTAAATGCTCCCATCTTAAAATCACTTATTTAACCATGAAAGAGATACTAGTTTATAAACAAAGATATTCATCATATATATACATTTGTGTGGTCTTTTAAGGAATATGAGCTGACAGAGACCACACGGCACGGCGGTCAGGCAGATGGACCCGGGAGCCAAGCTGCTGGTTTAAAAATGTGCCCTGTCATTTACTAGCTGAGTGACCTCAGGCAAGCTCCTTACCTCTCTGTGCCTCAATATCCTCATCTGTCAAATGGGGTTGACAATAGGATCTATACCCTAGAGTTGTTATGAGACTTGAGTGAGTCGGTATTTGTAAAGTGCTTCGAACAGTGTCTGGAAGAACTAGGTTAAGTGCTGGTTTAATACCAATCAATAAGTAAACAGTGCCAAACAATAATAAAATAAAAAGTGTGTGGTGGCACTGACATCTGCTTTTCTTTCTTTTTTTTAAAGATTTTATTTATTTATTTGTCAGAGAGAGAGCGCACAAGCAGGGGGAGCAGCAGGCAGAGGGAGAAGCAGACTCCTCGATCAAAGAGCCCAACTCAGGACTCGATCCCAAGACCCTGGGATCATGACCTGAGCCAAAGGCACCTGCCCAACCCACTGAGCCACCCAGATGCCCCTCAGCAGAGGTTTTTTTTTATGAAGCATGCCTTCCCTGTGTTGGTGAGGTCTTCAACTGTGATGTCTTTGTCACCTTTTTTTTGTTTTTTTTTAAGAGAGAGAGAGCGTGCGCATTCGGGAGGGGAAGAGCAGAAGGAGAGAGAATAGAGAGGGAATCTGAAGCAGGCCCCACACTCAGCACGGAGCCAACTCAGGGCTTCATCTTGCAACCCTGAGATCATGACCCCAGCTGAAATTAAGAGTCGGACACTTAACCAACTGAGCCACCCAGGCACCCCCTCTTTGTCACCCTCTTTCTCCTTAGGTGCGATACAGGGTTTCCCTTCTGCTAAGGGGGAGAAAGGTGGCCTCTTGGGGTCAGCCGTGGTGGGGGAGGCTCATTTGGGTGAAAAGCAAAATGAGCTTCATGTCTGTCTTATCTTTGGCCTCCTTGTAACCGCCAGATAAAAGGCTCCCGAAATACATACAGCTCATCGATGAATCCAGCAGCCCCTTTTAGCCCCTGGTCCCCGTCTGGGGCTCGGGGACGATTCACGGCTCTAGAATTTCTATAAAGGGCTCAGCAGCGGCCATCTGCTTGGAAGGGAAACCAGCAGAGCTGTCAAAACACACCCGTTTCGTCTGCCTGTTCAGCACAGTGCTTTATTTGAGATGGCCTGGACGCTGGGGATCGTCAGGGGCCACCCCCATCACTGCCACAACTCCCCCCCCATTCCCCTCCCCTGCATTATCCTCTTTTACTTCACCCTGTTCTTTTCCTCTGTGACTGGACGGAGTGTATAATTTCACATTTATTTGCTCGTCTCCTTCCTGTCTTTCTCCTCCGTGGCCGTGCATGCCGCCAGCATGGGGACCGCAGCCGTGTTATTTCCCGGTGCGGCCCGCTCCTTAGAACAGGGGCCAGCACACATTACCCCCTCGACAAGCGGCTGAGGGCTAGATGGACAAATGACCTCTGCGGTGGCTTCTTATATGCACGAGTCAACAACGACCAAAACAAGTTCGATGAGATGAAAGAGGAGGGAGGGACTCTGCCCAGAAGACAATGTTGATTCCTCCCTTATTTCTGAAGAACTTGGCTTTGAGGTTGGTGTCTGAGGACGGACAGGGCTATCTCCCAGCACGCCTTGACAGCAGGGTACTTCTGCAGGGCGCCGATGAAAGGACACGAGGGAGAGAAGGCTGTCCCCGGGGGAGCCTCTTTGCTCTGGACACCGGCCCCGCTCTCCTTCCTTCAAGTCGAGAGCTTGGCCCTCTGTCGGCTGTCGTCTGCACAGAAGGTGCAGACCTTCCTGGAAAAAGAAGGAAATTTCTCCATCACTCTTCCCCGAATAGCCTTGGTTGCCCTCCATTGAGGACACTTTAGTCACCGTTTGGATCTAATTCAGGAAAGGAATGGGAGACACAGAAGCTTTCTGCAAGAGGGTTTTTCATTAGGGTATGTTGGGCCATCTGTTTTCCCAGTGAGGCCCAGGAGTGTGAGTTCTTATTAAGGAAAAGACCTGGCATTCCAGCATAGCTTGGCTGACTCCCTAGTTTCCACTCAGGACCGGAGGGTGGGGTGGGGCTCCAGGACATGTGGGCACAGTGCCTTCCTGAATTCAGTCTATCTCCGTCTCTCATCTGATGTCTTCTGTTTTTCGTGCTGACATCTGACCCGGTACCTACTATGCACATAGAGTCACACGGGCGACCCTCACCTGGGAACGAGCCCGGCATCTGCCGCCCCAGCAATTCACGGGCACCTGTGTCATAAGACTTAAGCAGAAGGAGTCCCTTCTCACTATTTCTATGCCATACAAGTGGGTTAGAGCAACGTTCCTGAATATACGATCTGTGTGTGTGTGTGTGTGTGTGTGTGTGTGTGTGTGTACGTAAGACGATGACATTTTGTCTAATTCCTCTTATTCTGCTTGTGCTCATTTAATGTTACTCTAGAAAATGATGAAACCCATTCTGCTTTGTTTTCTGACCCTCACAAAACACAACCGACCCTTGTATTTTCCTAATCGAGTTATTCCAGAAAGCTCCTTCTTTCTTAGGATGCCGAGTTCACATCCCCTATTCTCAAGTCAAGAAACTGAAGCTCCGGGAGTCTCAGCAGGAGACGGGACACCCTGGTTTTCCTGAGACCTCCTGGTTTGGGACTGGGGTTCTGGAGCACCCCTTGAGCCCTTAGAGGAGTCTGAGTGTGGGTCATAAACGAAACGGTTACTCTAGGTCTCTGTGAGCAGAACCCGCCTGAGTGGTGGCAAGCTAGGGTGGCCTCCAGTCCACTGCTCGTTCATTACACCCTGATGAAGCAGGAACAGAGGACAAGGGGAGATCACACGCACACACACACGAAAATGAATTCAAACGGGTCTCTGTCAAAGGGAATCCTGCCTGAGTCCTTCCATAAGTAAGGAATCTTCTGTGAGGTAAATGTTACTTCCCCATCTCCCACCAGTGGATCTATTTTGTCCTGCATGACTTTTATACTACGGTTTGATCCTAAAACACAGCACTCATTTAGCTGAGAAATGCAAGTTGCGGAAGAGCGTGCTGCCATTTGTTTCAAGAGGGAAGATTTAGGCACCTCAGTGACAAAATACTGCCAGAGGATACGTAAGAGGTTGGTAACAGTGGTTGTCTCTGGTGAGGAAACTGGGTGAGTCAAGGGCAGGGTTGGAGGAAGACTTTACATTTTAAAAATCTCTTGGGGCCCCTGGCTGGCTCAGTCAGGAGAGCCGTGCAGCTCTTGATCTCAGGGTTGTGAGTTCAAGCCCCACGTTGGGTGTAGAGAGTACTTAAAATCTTAAAAAAAAAAACCAAAACTCTTGATGACACTTTCCATACCCCAGGCAGCCTACTGATGCGGCATTAATGCCTAAATGTTGCCTCAGAAACTCAAATTCTCGGTCCTTCTGCCCCCCACTCCGGGCAGCCGGGCTCTAATCCTCCTCCTGGCCCCTGCTGAGGTCCTCAGACTGGACTCCTGTCCCTGACAAGGAGACTGCCTCATGACTTTTGATCTTACCAGGGAGCCATCTCAGCTGCAGTGGACCCTGTCAGCTCTCCTCAGGGGCTCTTGACACGAGGGAAAAGGATTCCCCGCCAGAGCTGTACCGACCCAGGGGCCCAGTGTATTTACAGTCAGCACTCAATCTGCAGGTAAAGCGGAACAGAACATTTAGGCAAAGATGAAGTGTTCTTAGGTCATCTCAGGGAACACACAAAGTGGTCCCCCCACTTAGAGTTGAATATATCGCTTGTGTGTCACCAGACCGCAGAGAATTTAAGTGCTGCCATTACCGCCACTTTGCTGGGGACCAAACTGAAGGTTGAAAAAACAAAAACACTTTCCCAAGGCAAACAAGTGACAGAACCCAGGATTTTTTTTTTTCACTTGTATTCTTCAATGGTGAAATAGAACATCATGGAATAAAACAGACTGTAATGAGTAACTATAAAGCCAACAACGATGTAACTTCCGCCTGGTTCAAGAACACAGAACACTCCCAGCACCCCAGAACCCCCCCTCCCACTCCTGTCTTGGGTCCCTTCTCCATCCTGCTTCACTCCCTCCCCCTAGAGGAAAACACTACCCTTTTAAAATGAATCATTTCCTTGCTTTTTTTTTTTTTTTCTAGTTTTACCACCCATGGGTGCACAAAGCCAGGATTTCCACTCAGGTCTATGAAACTGCAACGTCTATGTTCTTATCTATGTTTTTTTTTTTTTAAGATTTTATTTATTTATTTGACAGAGATAGAGACAGCCAGCGAGAGAGGGAACACAAGCAGGGGGAGTGGGAGAGGAAGAAGCAGGCTCCCAGCAGGGGAGCCAGATGTGGGGCTTGATCCCAGAACGCCGGGATCACGCCCTGAGCCAAAGGCAGACATTTAACAACTGCACCACCAAGGCGCCCCTCTTATCTATGTTCTTAACCTCGAGGTCACGCTTCCTCTTATACCATCAGATACTGAAGGATCGGTTTAAATCTTCCATCGAGTGTGAATTTGTTTCTTCTTTCAGCTGTCAATTTCTGCTTCATGTGTTTTGAGGCTGTTATTAGATGCACACGAATTTAGAACTATTTTGTCTTCCTTTGATCACTACAGGTCCCTCTGGAGCTCTAACAATGATTCTGAAAGGCTCGCTGGTCTGACGCCAGCTCTCTTTGGCTCAATCTTCCACAGCGCCTTTCTCCAGCCCTTCTCTGCCTCGGTAACAGACATGGAGGCTCCTTCTCCGCTATTTGTGTGGCCTCTTGACCTATTTGCAAAGTCATTGATGCTTTTTAGTTCTAAAATACAGGACTAGGAAAATAAGGACAAGGAAACAAGGAGCTCTGAATGAATCGAAGCCCTCGGCTGAGCCTCCAGACTGGCTCGCCCTGCCCTTAGACAGTTACGTTTCCACAGGCAGAAAGGTGGCAACTGCTTTAGAGAAGTTAGGACACTTGTCACCGTAAAGCTCCCTGGTGCAGGTTACTCTAACAGGGGCCAAATGAGAAAGCTGTTTATTCCCCAACAGATACTCATCGCATACACACCCCGGAGAATACTGTACAAATCAGTCATATGCATGTGCCACCACGACCATTTCAAGTCAAACTATTTTATTGTCCAAGAGACTCTTTCTGTGGTCACGGGAGGCCCGTTCTCCAGGGCCGGAGCCCCGGACCGCGTCCTCACTCCTCGGCGCTCTGAGTGCTGATGTAGTCCTGCAGGAGCGCCCGCACCTCTGCCCGCCGGCTCATCCTGGTGGCCTTGCCCTGGAAGCGGCCTTTCTTCCCAGCTCCTTTGCCCTCCAGAACCTCAGCCACCCTGGGGAGCAGAGACACAGTCGGGGAGGACGTCTCCGAGGGAAAAGCCACAGAAAAACCAAAGGCAGCCCTGACTCTTTCCCCCAGGGCTGAGGGGAGGGAAAGGAAGAGGAGTCGGCTTCTAGAAATCCTTCTTCAAAATACCGGCACATGTGCACAGATACAGAGTACATGTTTAGTGTAAGAGTCAGTAACTAGGGGAACAAAAAATGAACTAGTATGTGTTGTTCCAGGCATTAAAAAAAAAAAAAAAAAGCGTGAATAACTGGACACAATGGAAGTATCTAGAAATGGGGGGGCTAGATAAATTATGGAAACCTCCAGGGAGCGTGTCCACGAGAGGTAAGGGGCTGTGGACACAAATGCCTGTGGGAAGCAGCAGTGCAGCAAGCTGCGGGTGAGAAGCGGGGACGGCGGCAGCGCGATGAGCCTGGCCTGCCTGAAGAGGGCGCCACCAGCCCTTTCCTTGCAGCTACTGCCATGTGGGAATGCGGGCCCAGTGTCGCCAGAGCGGACCTTCTTTTCCTTTCTTGAGAAAAGCTAGAACTCTGTATTTTTATGTACAAATCCACTTTTAAAATGTAACAATGATTTTGAAAATTTAAAATACTACACAGACCAAACCATTCTATAGGCCACAGCTGGCTGCCTGTCAGGGAGCTGTGCTTTCCATTCCTGTTTCCCTGGGGCTCCTGGGGGGCTCCGTCGGTTAAGCATCTGCCTTCGGCTCAGGTCATGATCCCAGTTGGTTAAGCATCTGCCTTTGGCTCAGGTCATGATCCCAGGGTCCTGGGATCGAGCCCAGCGTCGGGCTCCCTGCTCAGGAGGGACTGTCCTCCTCCTCCCTCTGCTCCTCCCCTTGCTCGTCTGCTCCTTCTCTCTCAAATAAAATATTTTTAAAAATAAACAAATTCTTATGTTTTCTTTTTTTTTTCTTTAAGATTTTATTTATTTATTTGACAGAGAGAGAGAGAGACAGCCAGCGAGAGAGGGAACACAAGCAGGGGAAGTGGGAGAGGAAGAAGCAGGCTCCCAGCAGAGGAGCCTGATGTGGGGCTTGATCCCAGGACTCTGGGATCATGACCTGAGCCGAAGGCAGATGCTTAACGACTGAGCCACCCAGGCCCCCTATGTTTTCCTTTGAACATATATTCATCAGAGCCAAGTGGGACTCTGAAAACCCTAAACAACCTCCGTACCTAATTTAAGGTAAGAAAACATCAACGATAACATGAGGGTAAAGAAATTCAACAAAGTTCTAATTTTTCCATAACAACGATATCTATGCCTATTTTTATGCTTAGTCTTAAAATCCTAATTTTTTTTCAGATGCCCGAAGCACCTGCTGCACCCGCCTAGGGACGACCCGGCACCTGAGTTCACGCAGCACTTACGTACCTCGGTTTCTAAAAGAAAAAAAACAGAAAGCACAGGAGATGCGGAGCACAAAAGACCCAGGTCTGAGTCTTAGTTCCGCCACCGTACTTGCGAGATCTCAGGCACAGGACACGTGCTGTCCCTTATTTGCAAAATTAGGAATGATGGTGGTGGTACTCATTCCCGCTTGGCCCACCTCACATGCCTGTGATGTGACCCAAAATGAGATCACAGAGGTGGTGGCCCTTTTCCCCGGTCAAGGGCTAGAGTCACAAGTCAGTGCAGGCAGTCCACAGAAGATTACCTGGGGCCCAGGGTCTCCACGGCCTCAGCCGGCCCTGCCAGTAAGAAGAGCCCGGCACCTTTCTCATCGCCCACAGTTAAGAACAGGAGGGTCTCCTAGGAGGTAAGAGAAGGAGATAAGCCCTGATACTTAAGAAAGTGGGGTCAATCCCCCTAAACCCTGCCCTCTCCTCAGTCTCCAAGATTAGACTTCTTGCCCCTAAACCATGAGTGATGTTCCTGATGAGTGACAACGCAGCCCCACACCCCAGCCCGCCAGGGCCCAGAAACTTTTTGAGAATGACTACGGGAACTGAGATTAAACATCAAGGAGGCAGAGGGGGAAAAAAGGCTGCTGACCATGGCCAGGTGCTAAATGCCTTTTGTGATCTGACTCCCACCCGCCTTTGTAGCCTGGCTGCCGCCTTCCCCCACGCACCCTGCACCTGCCGCTGCCTAAAGCTCCGTTTCCCTCTGCCCGGTGGCCTTTGCTCCTTTGTCTGATGACCACTAAGCAGTCCTCCAGCCCCCTGCCCGGGGGCCTCCCCACTCTTCCAGGTGACATGTTCCTCCCCTCAATTAGAAATGTCGACATACACGTTTGTCTCCCAGACTCCGCTGTGAGTTCCTTGAGAATCAGTACGCTCTATACAGAATTAGGAAAGGAGACATACACACTGCTTGGCCTGGAGCAGGGACCCCAAAAAGTATTTTTTGGAGTAAATGCAAAAGAGAGACTGGGAAATCACGAAGCTGCAGACTGTCAGGATGGGCAGGGGCACTTGAAGCCAGAGGCAAAGGAAAATGGAAGGATGGCCCTCAAAGGGCCTAGCCAGCCCCATCACTTCTAAACCAGGCCTCTGGCACACGTAAATCTGCGTGGCTTGGATGAGTTCCAGCTCTGATAAGGGGAACTCAGAAGCTGGTAACTGTCACATCCCCAGAAAGGTCAATATCAGAGCTCTAACTCAGCACCTGAAACAGAGCTTGGCTTGTAGCTAGTGCTAAAAACACCAACCAACCAACCAAACAGTACTGAATGAACTTCTATTTCCTGCTCCTCATGTGTTCATGTGAAGGGACCTCAGCTAAACTGATGCCCCTCACTTAGGTCTCCACCCAGGGCGGACAGAGAATCTCACGCTCCTCTTACCTCGGACCCGATCTCATTGGCAATGATATTCATGAACTCAGAATCACCCTCCTTCCTACAACAGAGGACACAGATGTGAGACCCAGCTTGGAGAGGGAGCTGGGAAACGGCAGGAAGCCGCCCTCCTCCTCACAAGGCTGGCCTTGCTGCTGTCTGTGTGGAGTCCCAAACTCCCTTAGCAAAGACAGACGGCACGGCTGAGCGCCAGCAACGAGGCCTTCCCAGCAGTTTACAGCCTGCTTTGCATTCGTGTGAGCCTCTCTCGAACAAGATCACCCAGGTAAGGACAGATCTGGTAGGTGGTGAAGGGGGTGAGGGAAGCTGGTGATGACAGTTACAGTCACAGCGCTGCTGGGAAGATGCTCTTATCGAACCCAGGAAGTCTGGTGCATAAAGGTGTACTGGAAGGTAACACATCTCCTAGGGTCTGCTCGGCCTGGAGGAACCAGTGAGCAACCCGCCTCCGACGACGCACTGCACACAGGGGACAGGCTGAACCCCAAGCCCAACGCTCCCACACCTTGTCTCTCACCTATGTAATGTGACCACACCTCCCCAGTCCGGGCTGTTGCGGAGGCTGTGGGCCACGTGCACGGCCAGGTCTCTGAGCAGATTCAGGTTGTTCTGAAACGGATGCCATCACTCAGCGGACAGGAGGAGTAACACGTGAGTCGCCATCCTCCCGCCACTTCTCTCTCCCTTCCCTCCCCGCTCTGACGAACTACACAGCCGGCTGGGCGGAGGGGTTGGGTCTGGGGAGCCTACTCCAGGGCTGCCCTCTCCGTCCTCTGCGGAGTAAGTCACCTTCTGCAAGAGCTTGGCAGAGTTCTGTAGCTTCTTCACGGCTTCCACGTGCTCCTCCGCTCCACACCTGCAAGGGAAAGGCGTGTGGTCACCCGCCCAGCTTCCCAAACGGCTTGTGGTGCGGGGTGTAAATCCATGAGGCCCTTCTGGACAGTGCACTCCCTCCAGATGGGGACCCGGGGACATTCCTAAGCAACTGAGGAAGAAGATATAAAAGAACGAGCCATTTCGCATGGGTCTGACATATTGTCCAAAGCGCTTGATCATTTATGATTGCTTCTCACCCCACCGAGATTAGAGATTACGGTCTCCCCGACCGGTAGACCGATAGGAGAGCTGAGCTTGGGGCACCCAGGACCTCAGACACGGGGGGGCGGGGGGGGGAGCTGGAGACAGGGGGAGGGGAAGGGGGCAGGGGGCGGGGGGGGGGAGAGGGAGGGGGCAGGGGGCGTACTTCAGCAGCGCGGTCAGTGCTTTTTCAGTTCCATGGCTCCTCTCCATCCACTTCAGCACCCGGTTCCCAGCCAGAAATGCCAGGTTGGTCTTGTTCTTTTTCCCCTTCTCAACGCCCAGAATTTTAATGACCTACATGCGGCAAGGGGGGAACACATACACACACACGAACTACAGTGGTGGCAAGACCTGAGGGTAGGAGCTCCCTAGACCTGCCCCCTAGCTGGGAAGCAAGAGAGGGGTGACTTCACCGAGGCCGCCTCCACTGTCCCCCTCGATCACTCCCAGCTGGTCATGACCCCCGCTTCCCCAACGCTCTCCCCCCTAGCCGCTCGGGAGCCCTTCCTCGCCTACCTGAAGGTCACTGAGATTGCTCACATGGGTCCCACAGCACATGTTGGCATCAACGCTCTCGATGGTAACGACTCGAACGGGCCCCGCGTGATCGTCCGGCAAACCCCGGCCCCTCACCTGGAAGGCGACAGAGGGAGAAGGGCCATCTGACTGCTGAGGAGGGGCTCTCGGAGCGCCATTCCTTGGACGCTACCCTACTGGCTCTCCCTCACCTGCTCCACCTCCGGGTCATCCAGGCTCAGCTCTCGCACGTTCACAGGCAGCCGGGCCCTGATTTTTTCATTGACGCTCTGCTCGATGGCGGCCACCTGCTCTACAGTCACGGAGGGGCTGTCCAGTTCGATCACACTCCGGACTCGCCCTAACTCCCTGCCAGAAGAAGCGGAGTGGTCACTGGATGCTGACGATGACCACGGTGACATAAGAAGCTTTACAGAGAAGGTTCGTATAAAGTATCTTACTTAATGCTCATGAGAATCCTTCAGGGTAGAGACTGTCATTTCCTTTTCACAGGTGAGGGCTCAGAAGGAACATGAGCAAGATCACGTAGCCAGAATTCACCCCCTGGGTCTCTGGGCTCCAAACTCCATGCTTTTTCCTTCTCCCATCCTCATGTGTCCCCTGAGACACACAAGGTCACCCACCACCCTATCCGAACGGGAACAGGAGAACACGGCAGATTTTGAACACTACCCTTTCTTTTCTCCCTGCCACTCGCTTACCCGTTGGGGTAGTTGGGGACCTGCGACCTACGGTTAGTCTTATGCCCCCTGCTCACCATGATGTGGTCTTCAACCCAAACAGATGGTCAGCAACTGCTGTGATGAGATGCTGCCCTGAGCAGAGAGAACAAGACACAGGGAATTGTGAGCAGCGCAGCCAGCCTCAGATTCCCACGCTATCATCGCAGACACTCTCCCTGTTGAAGACCTGACGGGCACTGGTTTCATACTCTTGACAGATATTTTATTGAAAATCCTCATGAGGGGGCGCCTGCCTGGTTCAGTCAGTTAAGCATCTGACTCTTGATTTCCGCTCAGGTCATGATCCCGGGGTCATGGGATCGAGCCCCACGCTAGGCTCCACTGTGCATGGAGTCTGCTTAAGATTCTTTCTCTCCCTCTGCCCCTTCCCACCCCGCACACTCATGCCTGCTCTCTAAAATAATACATACATACATAAATAAGTAAGTAAGTAAGTAAGTAAAACCCTCATGAGGGGGCGCCTGGGTGGCTCAGTCGGTTAAGCATCTGCCTTTGCTCAGGTCATGATCCCAGGGTCCTAGGATCGAGCCCCGCATCAGGCTCCCTGCTCAGAGGGGAGCCCGCTTCTCCCTCTGCCTGCAGCTCCCCCTGCTTGTCAGTCTCTGACAAATAAATAAATAAAAATCTTTAAAAAAAAAAGAAAGAAAAGAAAAGAAAGGAAAAGAAAAGAAAAGAAAAGAAAAAAGAAAATCCTCATGAGAACTCTACAAGAAGCTCATGATGCCATTTTACAAATGACCTATTTCAGAGGTGCAGGATGACTGCATTGACAGTGGAAGGAAGTGAAGAGCTAGCTTTAGAAGATAAACTGACAGGACTCTGTGGCTGGCTATCCCCAAACAGGTGTCTGCACTGACTTTCAGGATTCAAGCAACCAGGTGGATGCTAATGGAAGATCAAGTCTGGGGGAAGAGATGCCTTTTTAAGTCCATTTTGGACATGCTGAATTCAAGAAGCCCAGGAGATATCCGGGTAACAAGTGGGAAGTTGGTAATACTCAAACCCAGCAGTTATTCTAATACTTTTACTTTGTTTACATTGGTTGTTCTTTTTTTTAAGATTTTTATTTATTTATTTGACACAAAGAGAGAAAAAGCAGGGAGAGCGGGAGAGGGAGAAGCACACTCCCTGCTAAGCAGGGAGCCCGATACGGGGGCTCGATCCCAGGACCTTGAGATCACGACCTGAGCTGAAGGCAGTCGCTTAACCAACTAAGCCACCCAGACGCCCCTGTTCATGTTGTTTTTATACCACTTATCATATCTAGCCTGAATTGGAGCTCATTCTGAAAGTCCGTCCTTTACACAAGGTTACCTCCTAGACAACCCAAACCACATCTCAATCATCACGGCATTCCCCATGCATGGCAACCGCCCCTCCTGCAGGGCCCCCACGCCACCCCACCTACCCGAATGCTGCTGCATGTGGTCAAACCTCCGCTCCCAGTCCACCCGGACCTGGACCTCGGTCCCAGGGGCCAGGGGTGTCTGTGTGAAATGATCAGCTTGGGCCCCCCGGCGGGTCACCCGCAGCACAGAGATGTCATTGATTGTACCATGGTCATCAGGCTGGGGAAAGAAGCAAAGCTAATCAGTGGAGGGAGGCAGAGCTCACCTTAACTCCTAGATACAAAGACCCGCTAGAGAAAGTGTGTGAGAAACACACCCAGACACCCATATATATTGTTCTTCAGAACAAAATAACAGAATTGAAACAAAAATTGTAACTACAGCAACGAAGATTTTAGTAAAACCCGAAAAACCTTAATCGTCACTCTCACTGCCTTAATTTAGATTCTTATTTTTCAATAGTTTCTAAAATGGTTTGAATCTTCCTCGCTCCCTCCTTCCACTCCATCCTCCGCACTACTACTGGCATTAGATTCAAAAACATTCACTCATTTTAGGAATGCCTGGCTGGCTCAGTCGGTGGAGCATGTGACTCTTGATCTTGGGGTCATGAATTTGAGCCCCACGTGGGGTATAGAGATTACTTTAAAAAAACAAAAACATTCATTCACTTAAAAAAGATATCTAGGGGCGCCTGGGTGGCTCAGTTGGTTAAGCGGCTGCCTTCAGCTCGGGTCATAATCCCAGGGTCCTGAGACCAAGCCCCACATTGGGCTCCCTACTCCTAGGGAAGCCTGCTTCTCCCTCTCCCTCTGCCTGCTGCTCTCCTTGCTGGCGCGTGCGTGCTCTCTCCCCCTCTCTCTCTCTGTCAAATAACATAAATAAAATCCTTAAAAAATAAATTAATTAAATAAAATAAAATAATTAAAAAATATCTAGTGCCAACTGCTTACAAGACACTGCGACCAAGAATACAATGTAAACCAGACAAGACCCCCCACGGAAATTAAGAGTCCGGAAAAGAACACGACACACACACAGGTCATTGCAATATGAACTACAACACGCCACAATGTAAAAAAGTACACTGCTCTCGAGGAGCTCAGACGAAAGAGACCTGATAGTCTCAGGGAATCAGGGAAGACTTCCTGAAAGAAACGATATATGAAGTGAGTCCTATAGTTGCCTGAGGTCACAGGTCTTCCTTCAGCAGAAAATCCCTGTAATAATGATGACATGGATATGAAATCGGAACTTTCTAAGTTTACTAAACATGTTCTTTTGTGTCACTTCTTTGCCTAAGTACCTCCACGGCTCACCAGAGCTGCTTCTTTTTTTTAAGATTTATTTTTTTGAGAGAGAGAGCGAGCAGGAGTAGGAGGGGCAGAGGGAGAGAGATCTCAAGCAGACTCTGTGCTGAGCACAGAGCCCCACTCGGGGCTCGATCCCACCACCCTGAGATAACGACCTGAGCCAAAACCAAGAGTCGACACTTAACAGACTGTGCCACCCAGGCGCCCCTCACCACAGCTTCTTGAATGAAGTCCACACACCTTAACACATCCTTCAAGTTCCTCTGAACTGGCCCCAATTTGCCTTTCCAAGGTCATCATCTCCAGCCTGCCATCAACACACACCACAGGCTCCAACTACATCGGACTATTTGCAGTTAACTAGACATGACAGATTCCTTTGGCTTCCCTGCCTTTCTTTGTGCTATTATCCCTGCTAGAAGAGCCTCTCCCATAATGCTCACCTTTTTGCTGCTATTACCCTCCTTTCCCGTGTTCACACTGGACCGTGCTCCTACCCAACACAGCACCAATAAATCTGTCTTCTGCTGTGCTCCTTCAAGGAAATCTTTTCCAGGCCCTGGCAAACACCCTAAGCTAACGCCTAATTCCTTCGCACTTGCTGTTCTCCTTGCCTGGAATATTCCCCATCCCCACCAGCACCATTAGGTAATTGCAATGGCTTACCCCCTCACTTCACTTCGGTCTCTACCGAAATAACGTGCTCCCTACCTAGGAGAACATCCCACCACTGTCTTTCCCTCAAGCTTTAATTTTCTTTATAGTGTTTACCATACCGGGCCTTCTATTTTATCTGTTCACCATTTTGTCTGTCTTCTCGGATAAGTACCCTACGTAAGTAAAGATGCTGCCTTCTTCACCCCTTATCCTTAGCCCCTGGAATAAGTACCCAGCATATGCTATGGCCCGATAAATATCTGTTGGGTAAACAAATAACCCGGATTGAACTAACTGCCATCTGCACTCATCACGGCCAGGGCAGAGGGGCACGAGGGCATTTTCCACCTGAGCAGGAAGGAATGAAGGGCTTCCTGGAAGGGGATCGGGGTGAGGCGCGGGCCTGGTACCTGTCCCCCGCCCTCGGGGAAAAGCAGCGTGTCTTCCAGCACCACATGGAAGCCGCTCAGCACTTCCTTCTTGCCATTGCTTCCTTCGGTCTGCAGCTCGGCGGGGCTGCAGGAGACCACGGTGGTGGTGAACTGCACAGAGAGGGACAGAGAATAAGCCCGACCCCAGCCCTCAGGCCACTGGGACGGAGTCTCCCTCGGCACCCCCTCCGCGCGGCGTCCCGCTCCCGCACCGCCCCATCCGCCCTCGCCCAGCCGGCCGCACCTCGCGGGCGTAGCTGTCCCGCTGACACCGGAACGCCATCGCCGCCGTCTCCCGGGACGCGGGGACCCGCGCACACAGGAACGCCCGCTGGCCGACGGAGAGGCGCGCGGGACAATCTTCACCGCGGGCGCGTCTCCGCGCAGAAGCAAGAGGGCAGAGGATGGGGTGTGGCTTGGACAAATTTACTGCAAATGCGATTTGCGATTTGCAGACATTCCGAGGTGCCTAGCAACTGTGTAAAGACTTTGGAAAGGGCCAGAAGAGAAAATAAAACAAAACTGCATGCGGCCTGAACTTGTCAAGGCACTCAATTTAGCCCCGCGCAGTCTCGGTTGGGTGGTACTGATTTGGATAGACGGCCGCGCTGCCCAATTAGAAATTAGGGCAAGCCCCATCTGCTACTGTTGTATTGAAATCAACAGATCCAGAACGTTATGTCATTGTGTGATAACGACTGTAAAAATAAGTGAGATTTTTTTTCCGCACAAAATATTCGAAAGCTGGTGTGTATTTTGCACTTAAAGCACCTCTCAGCTTGCACTGGCCACATCTCAGTACTCAGTATTATCACATGCACTCAATAACCGCAGGTGACTAGCGCTACCTAATTGGACAGTGTAGATAAGCAAGGCTAACACAAGTTACAACCTGTAATCAGTATCTTAAAACATTAAACGGATTAGATGTTAAAATTAACTTTCTGCTCTCTTAACTCAGCTAATAATGAAGTTTGAAGACTCCAGGTGTTTCAAAATGTAGGACTTTTCAAATTTTCGGCAGTAATGCAGAGCATACCCCATCTGCTAGGTAACACGCTCCACTCGGAACCCTGGACAACATCATGTCATCAAACACATCGTTTATGCTGAGAAATAAATGCACTACATGGAATAAACAAATACTGTAAATAGCTCCACATCATTTTAGGTTAGGTTTTGCTGCCAAACGAGTTTTGCTGTCAGTTTTTTTTCTAAGTGGGTTTTCAGAACTTTTTGGTTTTCAGAATCGTGGATAAGAGGAGGGACATATGCTATACAAGTTCATGTCCCAACTCTGCCACTTATTGTAACCTGTTCAATCACCTATGAAGAAAAGGCCCAATTATAAGACTGATATGAGGTTCAAAAATTTTTAATGAGATAATATATAAAGACTTAGTAAATTGTAAAGCATGATACAAATACAGCTTTGTATTATCAGGTTTTTTTTTTTTAAGAACGAATGTCAACAGCACAATGGGCAGAAGATATAGACAGAGCACCCTAGAAGAACTACCAATCACTAATAAACACTCAACAATCTTATAATTAAAAGTAAATTAAATCAGGTACAATTTTTTACCTTCACAAATATCTAAAAGGTTTTGGAGACTAGGGCACTCTGTTGGTGGGAGCAGGAAGCTGTCCAATTTCAATCTAAGAGCAACTTGGCAACATCTATTAAAATGTTTCAATGTATCTACTCTTTGACCTGGCAATTCCACTTCTAGAAATCTACCTTACAGATATTCTTGCCAAATATGTAAAGATAACACATTTTTATTTTATTTCATTTTTTTAAAAGATAACACATTTTTAAATGTTCATTGCAGAATTGTTTGAAAATTAAAAAGGACCAACAACCACCTAAATGTCCCTCAATAAGGAATCAGTTAAATTATGGAAAATATATTCAATTGAATACCATGTAGCCATGAAAAAGATTAGGTCTGTATATACTAATTTGGAAAGAGCCCCAATATATATTAAGTAAAAAAAAGCAGAGCTCAAGAAGTACATAGTATGATTCCACTTATGTTCACACACTGCATTGGCTTGTATGTCTACTAAATTATAATATATATTATATATAAGTAATCTACAAAACCATAGATGTTTGTTTCATATTATTATATATTGTTTTACATATCAGATAACTATATAATACAATATAATTATATAAGCTATAGGTATTAACGGAATGTATAACATGTACAGCATATATACATATATAGTCATAGAAATTTGTCAGAGAGGGGCGCCTGAGTGGCTCAGTCAGTTAAGTGTCTGCCTTCGGTTCAGGTCATTATCCGGGGGTCCTGGGATCCAGCCCCATATCTGTCTCCCTGCTCAGTGGGGAGGCTGCTTCTCCCTCTCCCTCTGCGCCTCCCTCTGCTCCTGCTTGTGCTTTCTCTCTCTCTCAATAAATAAAATCTTTTAAAAATTTGTTTAAATAAAAAAAGAAATTTATCAGAGAAACTGTTAACAGTGGTTACCCTTATTGAGGGAGTATAAATTTTACTCTAAATTTTATGCCCTTTGGGACACCTGGGTGGTTCAGCCGGTTGGCCTTCTGCTTGGGTCATGATCTTGAGGTCCTGGGATTGAAGCCCATGTCAGGCTCCCTGCTCAGCAGCAAGTCTGCCTCTCCCTCTCCCTCTGCCCCTTCCCTCCACTCGTGCGAGTTCACTCGCTCTTTCAAATAAAATCTTCTAAAAAATTATTTAATAAATATATTATATACCCTTTCATACTATTTTTTTTATATTTGGGAGCTCTGTTATTAGGTGTGTATATGTTCATTATTGTTCTTGAAACTTTTATCAGTATATAATGTTCTTGTCTCTTATAAACTTTTTTAAATTTATTTAAATTTAATTAACATATAATGTATTATCTCTTTCAGGGGTACAGGACTGTGATTCATCAGTCTTATATAATACCCAGGTGCTCATTACAACACATACCCTCCCCAATGTCCATCATCTAGTTACCCCATCCCCCCCCCCTCCAGCAACCCTCAGTTTGTTTCCTATGATTAAGAGTCTCTTATGGTTTGTCTCCCTCTCTGGTTTCATCTTGTTTCATTTTTTTCCTGTCTTCCCCAATGATCTTCTGCCTTGTTTCTTAAATTCCACATATCAGTGGGATTATATGATAATTGTCTTTCTCTGATTGAGTTACTTCACTCAGCATAATACCCTTTAGTTCCATCCACATCGTTGCAAATGGCAAGATTTCATTTTTGATGGCTGAGTAATATTCCATTGTGTACATATACCAGACCTTCTTTATCCATTCATCAATCCCTTTTAAACTATTTTGTTAAACTATGTCTATATATTACCAATATAAACTTTCAAGTTCAATTTTTTAAAGAAATCTCAGTACTTTACTATGAGTTCAAGGGCAAAGTCTGGGTATGGCATTTTGTTTAAGTACACATCAGGCACTCAAAAAATGTTTATGGATGAATGGGGTAGCTGATGAACAGAAGAGTAAAGAGACATAGGCATTAACTAACATAACAATTAGCTTTGAAAGTATAAAGAAATTTCTGGAGTATGCAGAAAGCTGAGGCGGGTTTCTGGCTAGCTCTAGGGGTGGCGATACAGCAAAAGGCTGGTTGTGGTCTGAGAAATAGGAGCACTGACCTGGGCATGAGAAAATCCCCAGTTTGGTTACAAGCCTGCTCCCAACATCTTTCTGCTTCCAATCTCAACAATGAGGACCAGGATCTGTGACATCCACCCCTCCCCTTGAGAGGAACAATAGAGGTAGAAAAGGATTGCCTCCAGGTGGAAGAAGTGCAAGAAGGAAAGAGACAGAAAAGTGTTCTTGCAGATTTATTTATAATCTATCTGCTGCTTTTTGGCTTTTGCTCTACCACATATATACACATGCTCAAATACTCAAGAGAGCCCTGATGACTGGCCCAAACACAAAGATTACAGGCAATTGGTAGAAAGTAAGGAGCCCCACCAGTCTCCTCCTCTCCTATCCTGCCATCTGATGCAGCCATACTCAGGTGCCTGGGAAGAACAAATAAAACATGAAGAGGACCCCGAAAAAGAGCTTCAAAAAAGGGGCGCCTGGGTGGCTCAGTCGGTGAAGTGACCTAAACTCTTGATTTCGGCTCAGGTCATGATCTCAGGGTCCTGGGATGGAGCCCCATCTTGGACTCTATGCTCAGCGGGGAGTCTGCTTGAGATTCTCCCTCCCTCTGCCCCTCCCCCCTGCTCACATGCATGCTTTCTTTCTCTCAAATAAATTAAAAAAAAAAAAAAAAGAGCTTTTAGGAAGGTTCAGAGATCCCAGAGATCCCACAGCTGAAGAGCTGGCAAAGACCCCGGCCCAAGGTTTTCAGAGCAACTGGAAGATGCCCCAGCTTCCACCCCAGCTCTGCCATACAGAAGTCAATTACTTGTTGCATCAGCACTGTCAGAATCATCCTAGGGAAAGAACAAAAGACAAAAGCACCTGTAGAATTTGCAAAGCATGAACATTTGTGTTCACAAACTCTTCTCACTCCTTCCCGCTCTCCAAGATTTCTTTTGTAATTTTCTAAATCACACAACTTCCTGGTAGGGTAACACGGAAGGATTTATACTTTGGAAAAGATAATCAACCCCTGGTGCTCAATAAACAACAGTGTGTCAAGCATCACTTGGTTTCAGGATTTTAATTCACGCCACGGCTCCTTACAGCTGTAGAGACAGTTAAGGGGGCCAGGTCTGCTCTAGGATAGAGAAGTAAAGGGGAGATGGGAGGGAGGAGGGTCTTGCTCGGGTTTTCTACAGCCTGGAGAAGAACATTCGACCTCCTACGTCAGATTCAAATTTGGCTGACATGCACTGAGCACTACTGTGTGCTAGGGACCATGACAAGAGCTTTCTAGTATCTTATTTTTTCAGACTAAAAGGAAACCGAAGGGTTTAAGGGCAGGCTTTACTTACATCCAGGTCATCCATGCCAGGGGGAGGTCTCTTGGTGTTGACCTTCTTCAAAAGCTAGTGGAAAGAAGAAAGTAATTACAAGAGAAAAGAAGGGCAAGGGGAGAGCAAGCTGTATACAGATGGACCACAGAAGGGTCCCAGCCAGAAAAATGCCCCTAACACATCACTGGAACGAATTGAAGAAAAGTAAATCGATCCCCTTCATTTATTTTTATTTTTATTTCTTTTAAGATTTTATTTTTAAGTAACACCTGATGTGAAGCTCGAACTCACAGTCCTGAGATCAGAGTTCATGCACATTCCACTGACGGAGCCAGCCAGGAGCCCCGATCCCCTTTTTAAAAGGAAATCGACACACACAGAGCATCCTCCTTACTAATCCAGGTTAGGGTCTGTTAAGTGTTTTTGCAACTTGAATAAATAGTAGCTGAAATTCTAAAACCAAATAATGCATGGCAGGGTGCAACCTAATGGGAACTAGTAATTTGCTTTACGATGTGAATTTTTATACTGCCTAGTTTGAGCTTCCCGTGAAGTTGTGTGACTCAGGAAACACACACACAGAAAATAAAAGAAAGAACAAGAGTTAACAGAAGAGTTGGGAAAGGTTTTGCCAAACTTTCTCAAAATTCTGCAACTGGTGAGGGAAGGCATGTACACGGTTTCACTAGTACTCATTTCTCTCCTTCTACTAAATAAACATTGCACAGAACACGTAAAGAATACGAGCACCAATGAGGGGAGCTCATATATGTCTGTCTAGCCCTGATGACAGTCCTCCAGAGAAACGTGTGCAGGGAGACACAGGGAATGAGCAGGAGGGGCAGAAAATGGCATTACCTCTGCGTAATGTTCCACCTGAGCCAGCTCCACCTCTTCATCCCCTTCCCAGTCCCTCCAGTTATCAAAGTCCACAGACAACCACACTGGCTGCAAGAGGAAAGCGCAGAGCGTCACGGGGCAGGAAGCGCAGAAGTGCGCGGAAGAGCGTGGCCGTGTGCACAGGGGCATGCGTGGGGAAAAGAAGGTCAACGGGGGCGCAGTCTTCTCAAAAGCACCTCTTTGATGGATCCTTCTCCAGACTGCCATTATTATCATCCACAAAGATTTGCCAGGAACCTACTAAGCCCCAAGCACAATGCCAGGCATTGTAGGGGATAGAAAAGCATAGAAATTCGGCCCTCCAGAAGCTGACTGACTAGAGGGATAATATATCTGGAAAGATAACTGTGTCATAAAGTATCATGGGAGTCAACCAAGCAAGATAGACAAGCTGCATTCCCTGGAGTGGGGAGAAAACCCTTGGAGGCCTGTGTTCCAAGCTCCTACACTTAGACAGGAAAGAAGTTATTCACTCATGAATTTAACAGCTGTTTATTGAACACATACTATGGGCCAGACTCTGAGCTTGGCGTTGGGATTATTAAAATGTTTGATATGTAGTCCCAGCCATCACAAAGCAAGTAGGGAAAGGAAATCTAAATAAATCATTATAATACAGTGTGGAAAGTGTAGTGGTGGCTTACACAGGGAATATTATAGCTCCCAGAAAGGAGCTAGAGGAACCCAGGCTTTTCAGAGTAGCAGAGACTTAAAGGATGAGCAAGGGTTGGGTGAGCACAGGTAGCCATGATGGAGGCTTTCCAGGAAGAAGGCACAGCTTGAGCAAAGGTAAATTAGTGAGAAATAGCCTGGTGTGTGTCAAAGAGCTGCAGGCCATTTGCTGTGGCTGGAATGTGAAGTTTAAGGCAGACACTGATGGGGTGTAATGCTAAAGAAGGGAAGAGTAGCCGGGTCATGAGTTTATATGTCATGCTATGGTGCTTGGATTTCAACCGAAAGGGTGGGAAGTGACAAGCTCAAATCCCTAGAAGAGCTGGGGAACTAATGAAAAGGATTAAAGTGTGCTGGTCCACATGCTCCGTTTACAGCTCCATCTCTAGGCGCTTGGGAATTTCTTTCTTTATTTTTTAAGTAATCTCTGTACATGGGGCTTCTTGAACTCACAGCCCTGAGATCAAGAGTCGAAAGTTCTACCAACTAAGCCAGTCAGGCGTCCCTAGCATTTGGGGATTTAGACCAGTGTGATCAGGGTCTCCATTTCCGAAGAAAAGTTGATAATCTCGAGTTTTATGTGAAATCTGCACATTTTTATAGGTCATCAACTAAACAAAACTAAATGTCAATAACCAATCAAAATAATCTGTAAATACTGTGAAACTACAAAAACAAATTCGAGAGCCAGACCAGTCAGGAGATAGCTGATTTTCAACTTTTAGCGGGGAAGAAGCCACTTCTTAGGTAGAAAAATAACAGGGTCAAATGTGTGTTTTAGACAGACCATGCTGGAAGCCATGCGAAGGATGGCCTGAGAGTGAGGCTGAAAATATGCAATAAACCTCACCCAGTGATGGATGAGGCCTGAATTAGGAAAAGATGAAGTAACAGATTCAAGCATATTTAGGAAGTCAAATAGGACTTTGTGAGTGATTGAATGTTGGTGGGAAAGGAGCCAAGGGTGATTTCCTGACTTATGTCCCCAGGTGCAGAGACAGCACAGGAGAAAGAGCAGGCCATTCCCCACACACCTACCTTGATATCTTCTTTGGTGAGTCGGGGCCAGGCCACCTTCTCCTTCCATTTCCTCACAAAGCAAGTAATGGAGCGACCAGAGCGCTTATCCTGAGAGTCCTGCCAGATAGAGAGCCTCATCCTTAGGATGTGAGGTTTAGAATGAATCTCCAATTTTCCAAACAGCCTTTCCACCCAGACCTTACTGTCCCACCCCACAATTACCTTGGAGTTCACCTTAGCATAGAATTCAATCTCATTGTACAACTCCACTCCATCGGCATTCTTGCAGCTGAGGAGACAATGGAGCTGAGGAAATGCGGGAGGCTGAGCATGTGGGCATTAAGAGAAGGGAAAGCTTCCTGGAAACCAGGACCTTCAGAGAGGAAGGCCATTACCTGAACACAATACGATGGTCTTCGATGAGCACATGGACATCGGTGCTGTCCTCAACACAGAACTCCATGAACACGTACTTGGGCCTGTCGTACCACAGGGTCCGGGCATGCTGCCTGCAGGGGAGTTGCGGTGGGGCTTCATCGGGGTGGGAGAAGGAAGACTGAGGGCATTTGGGAAAGGTGGAAGGAAGGGAAAATTGAGGGACGTTTTATGCTACAGCCCTGTCAAAGTGGAGCTAAATGAGACAGAAGGGGGTGAAAGCGGAGTGATAGGAGTGGGGGTGTGCGGTCAGGGTGAACCTGGGGAGAATTCAAAGTGCGAGAGTTGAGAGGGAGTTATGGAGAACATTCCCCACCACTCCAAAGTTACAGAGACCTGGAATCTGGAGTTTCCATAGGACCTCGCAGGACCCAGAGCGCCCAGAAAACGTGGGACGAGAAATCTCCAAGGAAAAGGGCGACCGGAAACACTCACCTTGCCATGGTGGCTCCCCGCTACCCGGTGGCGTTGGGACTGCGAGCCCGGCTATCTTTAGATCCTGGGGACGCCCCCAGCAGCTGCCTCTCCTTATATGGTTGGGGAAGGCTTTAGAGAAAGGGGGAACGTGGCCCTACAGCCAAGGGATCTGCACTCCGGAGAGACTCTGGAAGAGCGTAATCCCGGCAGCCCTTCACATCTCAGCGTCTCCAGAAATGTACAGGTTAGGAATAGACGACCCACCTGCGGGGAACCGGGACAAGGGCCCCACTAGATGCACACCGAATGACTTGTCCCTGGCTTCATTCATCCGCTTCTCCAACGCTTAGTGCGTCAGTGTCTGATTCACAAGAGGCGCTCAATAAAAAATTACTGGCCCGAATTAAATCCCCTGGGAAGGCCCGCCCCCGTGACGGAGGACTGTTTGGCGTATGAGCCCCGCCCACCCGCTCCTTCAGGTTTCCCGGACTGCGCGCCGTTGCCATGGCAGTGAGGGGGCGCGGCTGACGTGCGGCGGCGTTTCCGGGAAGATGGCGGCTGTCGAAACTGCTGCGGAGCCGGTAACGGTGGTGGCAGCTGTTGGTCCAAAGGCGAAGGACGAAGAGGAGGAGGAAGAGGAGTCGCTGCCCCCGTGCGAGGCGGTGCGCTGGGCCCCGGTGGGAGCAGTGGCGGAGGCCGGGCCTGGGACGGCCGCGTTCTCGGAAGAGGCGGCGGCCGAGGAGCCCGGCGCGGCTCCGGGGTCCCCTCCGGACTCGCCCGGCCGGACGCTGCGGCGTCTGCGGGCCGAGCGGCGGCGGCTGGACTCGGCGCTGCTCGCGCTGTCCTCGCACTTCGCGCAAGTGCAGTTCCGCCTGCGCCAGGTGGTGCGCGGGGCGCCCGCGGAGCAGCAGCGCCTCTTGCGCGAGCTCGAGGACTTCGCGTTCCGCGGCTGCCCGCACGTCCTGGGTTACGGGGGGCCTGAGGACCCCGCCAGCGACGATGTCGATGGGCTCTCAGGGGACCAGCCACGATTGCGGGGCGAGAACCAGGTGAGCAGCTGGGGCCGGGCCCCGAGGGACATGGGAATAAGGACTGGGTGGGTGACGATGCCGACGGGGACGGAGGTAGCAGTGGTGAGAAGCAGGCCGGTCTGGGTGAATACTGCGCGCGTCCGAGAAGAGGAGGTAAGACAGGTGTGCGAGTCCTGGGGGGCAGGAGGACAGAGAGGCCTGGGAACCTGATGGTGAGGGGTGCCCATCTATGGTGTGGGAAGAGATGCAGGTGTGGTGACGTGCGGGACAGAAGAGTGGTGAGCAGAGAGCATTCAGAGGGAAACAGCACAACCAACCAGAGCATTGCTGCTCCCGCTCACCTTCGCCGTTGCCTCATAATGCACCTAAGACCCAAGGCCATTTGCTGATAAGTACCCCGACCTGGGGTTGAGAACATTGGCTAATGAAGTGTGAGTGAATTGGAATCCATGGAAACTTAGATCTACTGCCTGTTCCTGCTTTCCTGGAATCTAGAGAACGTCTTTAATATTTAGACTTTTCTATGGGTGGGAGCTTTGGTGAACAGCAGGATCAGTTAGTAATTGAAAGAAACACAACTCATGATTATATGCATTTCCTAATGCTGGTATTTTAAACCTCCTTGCCCATCCTGCCTAATAACTAGATATTATAAATGAAGTCCCTTTACTAACTGTGACAAGATCCATTCAGTTAGCCTCCAGTGAGTAATAAGAGTCTGTGAGCCATGCCAAGAGAACATTTCCTTGCAGTCTTTGAATCTCTGGAAGTGCACAGCTGAAGAGACTTGCTGTCTTCTCCCCCTTTTCATTCTTCAAGTTACAATCCGTTTACGCCTTTCTTCCCACTTGAATTGGTTTTAAGCAAGAAGACTTATCAGTAGCAGATATTGACTTGCTTATTTTAGTCTGAAATGTTTCCAGTACAGTCCTGTGTTTACTGTTCCACCCTTCTCTCCACATACCCACAGCTTTTCCCCATTCTTTCTCCTTGGGCTGGCTAGACAGCTTCCTCCAGTCAGAGCTCATTATTTGGAATGTCTTGTTCTGTACCTGTTTCAGTTCCGTAGCCTACAGCAAATGTGTAATGAGAGCTTACCCTGGGCCAGACTTGGTGCTAGGCATTGAGGGTATAAAGTCAAGGCCTTTGCCCTAAAGGCGTTCATTGACTGGGGGACAGAATCCTCAAGAAAGAATTCCAATGGGACATGAGCTAGAGGAGAGGTGTGTACACAACACAGCAAGAAATGGTCAGCTTTGTCTAGGGAGATCTAGGAAACCCGAAGGCTAGTTAGGCCCTCCTACGGTAGGTTTCTAAGAAACCACAACACTCGGAAAGGTTTGGAGAGAAAGTATCCTGAGAAAAGGCTTGCTTTCATGTTGAGTAAAGCTAAAGCAAGAGGCTTGCTTTTAAAATAGGTTGAACAAAAAGTTAATTTGTTGTTTATCATTTATTCTCTCTCATATCTTCTGGAGGGCTTGGTAAGTACCATTTGAAGGTTAAGTTTAATATCCTATAGACTGCTGGTTTAAAATGCAGCCTTACACCTGCACGTGACGTGCTGGTTTTGTTTTGTTTTTGACACTCAAGAAAGTTAAGAAAGAACTGGTATTTGAGAAAACATTGGCAAGACTTTACCACCCTGAAGGGTTTTTAATCATTTAAATGCAGAAACGACCTGATGGCCAACAGTGGAGAAAGGAATCCCTGGTGGGGGAAACTTACCAGACTTTTTTTTTTTTTTTTTTTTTTTTTTTTTTTACATGGTTACCTTCCCACTCCTGTTATTGGCTTTTGAATTTTTTTTTCACTGCCCCAGGCACCTGCTTTAATGCTTTTGATTTTGCAGAAGTCTGTAATGCATTGGAGGGGTTTTGAACCTTAAGGAAACTGGTTATGAGTTATAAATCCTTTCTCTACACCCTTATCTCTAGATTCTCTTGCAAAATTTGGCTGCAGAAAGTGTTCAGGAGTTGATCTGTGGTAATTGGCTGTGGAGGATGGCATGTTTAGTTCCTGGGAGGCTGTCTTGGCTAAGATAAGTTGTCTCAATCCTAACTAGACTTTGAGGGGGGGAAGCTATCTTAACAAAAGGCTCTATTGTATTCTTATTCTATTTCCAGTAAGGGACAAACAGCTTCTTAAAGAAAACACGTTTAATAAATTGCCCTGGATGAAATCTCTATTCTCATTTTTGAACCTATCTTATGAATTCTGTATTTCATTGGGATTATTTGGAAACATTTTATGTTTCACTAGTCATTATTAGCTTGAGAGGATTCTTAATGTGCCTGGATTTTTCCTTCTCCTGTGAAATAGACCTAAGTATTTTCTTGTCTTAGAGTGAACAGGAAAAACGGGAACGTCTGGAAACCCAAAGGGAGAAGCAGAAGGAACTTATACTACAGCTCAAAACCCAGCTCGATGACCTGGAAACGTTTGCTTATCAAGAGGGCAATTACGACTCCCTGCCGCAGTCCGTGGTCTTGGAAAGACAGCGGGTAAGCAGATACTAGAGGCGCCTCCCCCCTTTCCGCCCCCCACCTAAGGTTACCTTGTCCCTTCCGGCATTCACAGGATGTTCTTTCTTAGCTTGTTCGCCCTTGGCCTTACTGAGAATCCCTTTGCTGGCCCAAATCAAAGAGAAGTGGGACACGTCTTTGTTCACACATGGAAACACAAGTTCCAGAGCTCTATAATATGATAATTGAGCTCTTTCTTTTTGGTGGTTATTAGTTATAATATATAATAATAATAGTAATTTTTCATTTGCTCATTAAAACAGTTCTACTTAGGCACATCCTACAATGTAAATTAGCTTTTTTCCCCACCACCAGCTGATAAATATTCCAGGAATCCAGACTGGCTTTAATGCCGTATTTATTTAAGCAGTGCCCGGGTAGACAGGTAGACCTGCTGGCACAAATACAGCTACCGTCTCCCCAACAAACACGTTTGTCCCTCACTGTGATGTGGCTGTTTCTCTGGCTGGGCTGTAGTTACATTATCTGGGTTTCAGACTGTTCCAGATCTTGTCACTCGGGTATTTTGACTGTAACACACTTGGATGTTTAGTAGAGATTTTTGTTTAGTTGCTAGAGTAGGGCAAGAAGGGAGGAGGAGGACTAGACACTAAAGGAAGTCAGTGTCTATTGTCTTGGAGGCCTTGGGGGAAGCTAACTCTGAGGCTTCTTGGCTCATCAGCCACTTTGGATTATTCACACTGTTGTTCTTCTGAAAGTTGCCTGGCCTGGTAGAAAATCTGCCGTTGACAGGAGCCATTTCTGTCCGAGAGGACCCAAGGGCCCTTGTCACTTAGGAGAAGTAGCTCTGTGCTCTCACCTTGCTCAGCAGTTACATCGTTTTCTCTCACAAGTCTGGGCGTTCTGTCTGTCTGATTTAAAAGGTAGGAAGCTTACGAGCAAATATTCTCCTTCCTAACCCTTTCCCTGAAAATGCTAAAGGCTTTGCTCATTGCTTGTGGTCTTGATAGGTGATCATAGATGAATTAATAAAGAAACTGGACATGAATCTGAACGAGGACATCAGTTCACTGTCCACCGAGGAGCTCCGGCAGCGTGTGGATGCCGCTGTGGCTCAGATCGTCAACCCAGCCCGAGTGAAAGAACAGTTGGTTGAGCAGTTGAAAACTCAGATCCGAGACCTCGAGATGTTCATCAACTTCATCCAAGGTCAGGGGAGGGGAGGGGAAGAGAAGGGTGGACAGAGATCATAATAATTATATGTAGGGGCGCCTGGGTGGCTCAGTCGGTTAAGAGTCTGCCTTCGGCTCAGGTCATGATCCCAGGGTCCTGGGATCAAGTGCCCGCATCGAACTCTCTGCTCAGCGGGGAGTCTGCTTCTCCCTCTCCCCCTCCCTCTCCCTCTGTGTGTGCACACGCTCTCTCCCTCTCTCGCTCTCAAATAAATAAAATCTTTAAAAATAATTATTATTATATGTGATCCGAGTACTGGTACTTTTAGGTTTCTTGATATACTGTGTAGGAAGTTTGATCACTCAGTAAAGTAGCCAGCATGGTAGAATGGAAAGAACAGGGATTTTATTTTATGTTTTTAAAGATTTTATTTTATTTTATTATTTTTTTTAAAGATTATTTATTTATTTATTTGACAGAGACAGAGTCAGCCAGCGAGAGAGGGAACACAAGCAGGGGGAGTGGGAGAGGAAGAAGCAGGCTCATAGCAGAGGAGCCTGATGTGGGGCTCGATCCCACAACGCCGGGATCACGCCCTGAGCCGAAGGCAGACGCTTAACCGCTGTGCCACCCAGGCGCCCCTAAAGATTTTATTTTTAAGTAATCTCTACACCCATTGTGGGGCTCGAACTCACAACTCCAAGATCAAGAGTCACATGCTCTGCCGACCGAGCCAGGCAGGCACCCCAAAAACATGGATTTTTTTTTTTTTTAAGATTTTATTTATTTATTCGACAGGGAGAGAACATAAGCAGGGGGTGTAGCAGGCAGAGGGAGAGGGAGAAGCAGGCCCCCTGTGGAGCAGGGAGCCGATGCGGGGTCCGATCCCAGGATCCCAGTATCGTGACCTGGGCCGAAGGCAGACGCTTCACCGACAGAGCCACCCAGTCGCCCCAAAAACATGGATTTTAGAGCCATCTAGTTCAGATCCCAGTTCTGCCACTTCCTGGCCTCGGGTCCTTGGGCAAGTTCCTAACTTCTTTAGCGCCATCGTCCTCACCCGTGAAGGATGATTCATGCTTCCCTCATGCAGCAAATATGTATTGAGCCAGTCACTGTTCCACACAAATAAGATATTTGTAAAAGTCTTATCATGTGTTAGGCGCTAGGAAATACTCTCTTTCCTCCTCTTTGTAACTGCTGGCTGCAGATGAAGTGGGAAGCCCGTTGCAGGCGGACAGCGCGCACTGCGAGTGCAAGGCCGCTGGGAAGACCGGCAGTGGCCCCACCAGCACGGGCAGCGGCAGACTGCCTCCCGGCAACAGCAAGAGTAAGTACAGCTTCCAGAACAGGCCAGTCTAGAGAGAGAAGAAGTAGATTAGTGGTTGCCTAGGGCTTACGGGGTTGGGGAGAATGGGAATGGGAAATGCTAACAGTACAAGGTTTCTTTTTGGGATGATGGGTGCAGAACTCGTAAATGTACTAAAAGTCACTGACTTATACACTTAAATGGGTGATTTGTATGGTATGTGATTTATATCTCAATATAGCTACTATGAGCCCACGACAGTGCAGTCCAGCAACCCCCTGGGTGGCTCGTGGCTTCACGTGGGACCCATACTGTAGCTCAGAAGCAAGACTAGACCTCAGCTCGTGACTCTGTGCCATTGTGGCCCTAACTGATGAGCCATTGCATTTTCTAAACAGCGAAGGCAGAAGACGTGAAGAAGGTTCAGGAGACGGGGCTGCACCTCATGCGGCGTGCGCTGGCAGTGCTCCAGATCTTTGCCGTTAGCCAATTCGGTTGCGCCACAGGCCAGATCCCACAAACCCTGTGGCAGAGGGGCCAGGCTGACAGGGACTACTCCCCCCTGCTGAAAAGGCTGGAGATCTCAGTAGACAGAGTGAAACAGCTAGCCTTGAGGCAGCAGCCGCACGACCACGTCATCACCTCTGCCAACCTCCAGGACCTCTCCCTGGGAGGCAAGGACGAGCTGACCACGGCTGTGCGGAAGGAGCTGACGGTGGCCGTCAGGGACCTGCTGGCGCATGGCCTCTACGCCTCCTCGCCAGGGATGAGCCTGGTCATGGCCCCCATCGCTTGTTTGCTGCCAGCCTTCTCCTCGGCCCCCGAGGCCATGCACCCGTGGGAGCTCTTTGTAAAGTACTACCATGCTAAGAACGGCCGTGCTTATGTGGAATCCCCCGCCCGGAAGCTCTCCCAGTCCTTCGCCCTGCCGGTCACGGGAGGCACCGTGGTGACCCCCAAGCAGAGCCTTCTGACGGCCATCCACGTGGTGCTGACGGAGCACGACCCTTTTAAACGCAGCGCGGACTCCGAGTTGAAGGCCTTGGTGTGCATGGCACTGAACGAGCAGCGTCTTGTGTCCTGGGTGAACCTGATCTGCAAGTCGGGGTCACTCATCGAGCCCCACTACCAGCCCTGGAGCTACATGGCACACACCGGCTTTGAGAGCGCCCTCACCCTGCTCAGTCGCCTCAGCAGCCTCAAGTTCAGCCTTCCCGTGGACCTGGCCGTGCGCCAGCTCAAGAACATCAAAGATGCCTTTTGACCAGAGTTGCCCGGGCCCTACACCAGCACCTTCTTCTGTCGAGTAGGGGTAGATGGTTAGTCTTCTAGGACAGAAAGCGAGAGGAGGAGGAGGGGTTAAAGACGGTCTCCCTAGCCAAGTGACTGCACAGTCTGTTTTCCCCGCCAGCGTAGCATCTCAGAGATGCTGGGGACCCTCCCGTTCAGAGGTTCTGCCCCGGTGTATAACCCGTGGGCACGGATATTTGAGCCTGTGTAAAAGAAATCAGCCAGGGCACACAGTGAATGGACCGCCTCATCGTGCCACATCTGCTTTTTCCCAAATCCAGGTTGCTCTGACCTTTTTAGGGTGGTGCGTGACATGAGGGAGTTGTTGGTCCCGGAAGACCTTCAACGTGAGGCTCCTGTCCGTCAAGCTGCGAGCCATGTTCCTTCACTTCCCAAAGGTTCACGAGTCGCCAGGCCAGAATTTAAATTCCTTTATGAATACTGACACCCCTTCCTTCCTGACCCCCAGGTCAGGAGACGCCGTGTATGTTCCCCAGTTGCCTCTCAAACTAGGAATGGGGATATGTGAGCACAGCATTTCTGAGGGAGTTCACCGAAAGTTGATTTCAATGTGGGCCCTTTTTTGTGGGTAAGCCCCTGAAATCTGTTCCTGACAAGGTGGCCCTCTCCTCACGGCTCAGACAGTGGTCTTTTGGATTTAGAGCTGGTTATTTACGGGGAATGGCAACCATTGTCTGGTACCATGTCCTCTGGCAAATAACCCTTCCTGTGCACACCTCCCAGCAAGGCACTGACACGATCTTTTTGGAAGTCAATCCGCCAGAGGTATACTCCCCGAGAGAACCCTTGCCACCCAAGCCAAGTGCGAATGGGAATACGCTTTAGCGATCAGCAGCAACTCCTCCCAGGGTTGGGATTCCACCTGTGCTGGAGGCTGGATGATGGAGGGGGTCTGATCACACAGCAGGGACTAGAGCAGATCACCTGACAGAAAAGGGACTGAGCATTTCCTTGTAAAACCGACTCTAGAGTGATCCTATTCGGTTTTCAGTATTTTAGCCTTTTGAGTTCATATTTATCATTCAGCTTGCATACTGCTTCCAGACTGACCAAAGATGGGCAAAGTGTATCACTTTCTGGAAAGCCAAATGGGATCTCAATACCGCCGATTCAGCATTGTTTCATGTATTAAATCGCCAGCTGCACTTTGTGTCTGCACTAGTATGTAGTGCATTTTAACTTAATTTTTTTCAGCAACATATTATTTAAGATGTATTATTGACAATTCATTAGAATTAGTCCTTCCGTGTGAAACAGGATAAGTGTAAAATGTGGAAAATGATAAATCTGTGATTGCTAATAAAATCATAGTATTTTATGTAGCTTCTCTACAAAGACCTTAGAGACTCTTGGCTTTGGTTTATAAGTCTGTCCGTGCGTTATGAGCCCATCTGATCCAGATCAGTATTTCCTTGAGCAATGTCTGGCTCTTGGCCTTTCTGCCTCTTCTTGGCCCCCCACCCTGGGTCAGCTTGGCTTTGGTGGTGTTTTCTTTCCCCCGGACATCATCCCCCCATCTCACCCCGGCCTATGGCCCCATTCCCACAGCACACCTCCCCATACGTGCCACTTTGAGAGCTGGCACTTTTTTTTTTAAGGAGGGAGAGCACACGGGGGAGAGGCAGAGGGAGAGGGAAAGAGTGGCTCCAGCAGACTCCACACTGAGCACAGAGCCTGACGGGGCTCTGAGATCACGACCCAGGCCGAAACCAAGAGTCAGACACCCAACCGACTGCATGACCCAGGCGCCCCTGGAGCGGGCACTTTTAAATCCATTTGTCTAGATAGCATGTAGGGTGGATGGTAACTGGTAAAGCTACACCACACAGCCCTGGATCACCCCAGGATTACCTTTTTCTAATCCTCACAAAGACTAATTTGTAACAAGGTTTTGTGTTAGGATCACAGGAAGCATTTTTAAGTCATCCTAATTTTTTAAAAAAAATTTGAGAGAGCACGAGTTAGGGGGAGGGGCAGAGGGCCAGAAGCAGACTCCCCCCGCCGCCAGCCTCATCCCCAAATGGGGAGCCCTACATGGGGCTTGATCTCAAGACCTGAGATCATGACCTGAGCCGAAACCAAGAGTCGGATGCTTAAGTGAATGAGCCACCCAGGCTCCCCATAAGTCATCCTAATTTAATTCTCACTACTTGTAAGGCAGGACAATATCTTCCCGATTTTATAGCTGAGTATATTGAAGTCAAACATTTTGTCCAAAAACAAAACGAAAAAAAACCCAAAAAACAAAAAACATTTTGTTCAGGTTTCTGTGATGGAAGAGCTGAGATTTTGAACTCAAGTTGCCTGAATCCAGATCCAATCCTATCATGTTATCTCACTGTATCATGCTGCTTCCAGATCTTTTGCTCCTCTCTCTCCTTTATCCACCACCTCACTCCACCATCACTTTGGGGAAGAGAAGGTATTTCCCACATACCCACCAGAAATTGCTGCTGCCAAGGGACTAGGCCACAAAGAGATGGGCAGACACCACTGCTCTACCAAGTTCTTCACGAAACATAAAGACAATGTGTAGAAACGCAGACAATCCCGCCAGCATCCCATAGTCATAGCTGGTAGTCATTGATATCCACATTATTAAGTCAGAGTTCTGTCCTTGGCTTGGGGTGAGGCACACAGGACAGGGGAGGAGAGAAGGAAACAGTCAGCCTAGGTCTAAGCATATGCAAGAACAGAATGAAAAAGAGCCATGGATGTGTATCCATACAGGGCAGCCTCCACTGTTAGAAAAGTATGATCTGCAAAGCTTTCTTAAAGATTTCTAAGATGGGGGCACCTGGCTGGCTCAGTTGGTAGACCATGTGATTCTTGATCTCAGGGTTATAAATTCAAGCCCCACATTGGGTGCAGAGATTACTTAAAATCTTAAAAAAAAAAAAAAAAGTTTCCTAAGGTGTTCTGCATTCATTCATTCTTGAATGACTGCCAGTTGCCTGGGCCAGGCTAGATACTGAGAAAAGAGATAAATAAAACAAAACATATCCCCTGCCCTCAAGGAAGACACAGTCTAAGGAGATACCAAACCAACTGGAGATTTTGTGTAGCTTGTTAAAAATTGCTGGGTCCCATCCCAGAGATTTTTTATTCAGTAGCTCTGGGGTGAGGCCCAAAAATTTGCAATCCTAACAAGTTTCCAGGTTATGCTTATGCTGATGCAGCTGGTCTGGGGACCACACTTCGAGAACCACTGATCCAAACCAAATATGTACTTTTTAAAATTTTTTTTATTTATTTATCTGAGAAAGAGTGAGTGCTCAAGCATGGGGGGAGGGGCAGAGGGAGAGGGAGAAAGAAACCCAAGCAGACTCCACGGTGATGCAGGGTTCGATCTCACGACCCCAACATTATGACCGGACGCCCAACTGACTCAGCCACCCAGGCGCCCCCAAACCAAATATGTTCTATAATAAAGATGACTATGGATTGGATTGCTGTGGGAGCACAGATTGATTCTGTCCAGGAGAACTCTGGAGTGGATTTGGATAGGATTTTTGCCTGGCTACAGTGGAGGAGAATAAAGACACATGGAACACCTGAGTAGAGGGTGCAGAGAAGTGAGGAAATTAGGCCGCAGGAAAGGAGAGGTGCGTTCAGACTTTGGTGTAGAGAGCCCATGAAGAATTTCGAGCACATAAATGGTGCATTGAAGAGTTGTGCTGAGGGAAGCTTCCCAAAATAAGCTCTATAGATCATAGGGCTCCACTCCAGGCTAGAATTGTTATCTCCCAGGTTGGAAATCCATCTCTCATAAACATAGCAAGCAATTCTGACCCACATAAAAGTTTGAGGAGGAGAAGAAAAAGATCTGGGGCTGGATCGGTGAGGGGGCAGGTGGAAAAAGACACAAAAGATTTAAAAGACAACGAAAAATTCAGAAAATTTAGTACTAATTTGATTTGGAGAGTGTGAGAAGAGTCCAAGGCAATTATGAGATTTCAGGATCTGGTTTCTATTTTCCAAGAGAGACACAGCAAAAGAGGCAGCAGCAGATAAGGAGGAGGCTGGGAGCAGACTATGAAGATGGAAATGGGCAGGCTGGTGTGGCGTAGTGGGAAGAGCACTGGGTTGGGAATGAGAAATTACTCTTTGTCACCATCTCTGTGACTTTGCTGCTCTAGAATTGTCCTCTCAGAGGCCAGAGTAGATGATCTCCGAGGTCTCTTCCAACTCTAAAATGTCATATGCCAAATTAAAACAAAAGATTTTAATGGAATATAGAAATGTAAGTACATAATTACTGTGATAAACTACTGGAATAGGGTTGTGAGGGCTGCAGGGAAAACTGGTCCCTGGAGAGCCTTAAGAAGTGAATTGATAAGGGGCACCTGGGTGGCGCAGTCGTTAAGCGTCTGCCTTCGGCTCAGGGCGTGATCCCAGCGTTCTGGGATCAAGCCCCACATCAGGCTCCTCCACTAGGAGCCTGCTTTTCCCTCTTCCACTCCCCCTGCTTGTGTTCCCTCTCTCGCTGGCTGTCTCTGTCAAATAAATAAAATCTTAAAAAAAAAAAAAAGTGAATTGATGAAACCATGATTGTTCCCACATCTTGCCTAAGACCAATCCTGTAGATGCTTCAATGTTCAGATAAGCAAAAACTGTAAGATGGTTTCCCTTTTTCTTGAACTCAGAAGACAACTAAAGAACCATCAAAAAACACTTCCAGGGATGGTGACTCTTGATCTCAAGGTCCTGTGTTCAAGCCCCACCTTGGGCATGGAGTCTACTTTAAAAAATAATAATATAATACAATATAATTAATATAATATAATATAATATAATATAATATAATCACTCTTCCAGTAAGTGATGGAAAATAATTCAGTTTGGAGAACCAACTAGACCTGGGTTCAAATCTAGATTTGAATCTCATCTATGCTACTGCTCAGGGTCAACCTCGGATTGGTAACTTATCCTCTTTTATCTCAATTTCCCCATGTCTAAATGGGAGGAAGATACCCAAGATGCAGAGTTGTGAGAATTAAATAGGCTGTGGACTTACCTAAAAAGCCTAGCACAGAGTAGGTGCTCAGTGATTATCACCATCGTCGTCCCTCACCTCCCTCACTGCTTATTCTAGCCGGTAATTTCTGTGACATCACTAGACTCCAAATATTGGGAATAGGCACCCTTGCCTGATTGATCTTCGTCTCTCCCTCCTTACGTCTAAGAGTGCACACTAACGGAAGTCCTCTTTTGCGGACTCTTGCAAGGCGTAAATATCAATTTAAAACTGTGTCCCCTCCTAGCGCCCGAGGAAGGAACTACAACCAAGAGTACGGCAGAGCAGCGGAGTCAAAAATCTGCGCTCTTTCGAGCGTTCCTTGTTCTCCCAAACTCCGCGAAATAAGGGACTCCTTTGCTCTTGCCCACTGCCGAAGCTACTAATAAAGTTTGATTTGAATAAATGAGCGCCCAGGGTCCGCTCTCCCCGCTAAAGCTTCTTCCGCCCACAACGGATTTCGAGAGGCGGGGCAGGCTTGAGGGGCGTGGCCGGAAGTGAGATCAACGCACCCCGGGGTGAAAGGTTAGCGGAAGTGTCCTTTCTTCCTTTCTGCTGTAGGCTCGAGTGCTGGTGTCGGTGAGTAGAGGTTTGGGTGGGATGTTCCAATCCGCCGCCATCCGCGGCCTGGGGTGGAGTTGCCGGGCGGCGCCGGGCGCTTTCCCCTGCTCGGTGTCTGGCGGCTTCGTGGCGGTCTTGTCCTACGAGCAGGGCCCGCGGGCGGCCTGGGCCGAGATGGCAGAGAGCGCAGCGTCAGTTTCCGGGCCCCCAGCCTCGGCTTGCGCGTTTCTGATGGGCCCCTTCTCCTTCCTCTGCAGAGATGGGCAAGTTCATGAAACCCGGGAAGGTGGTGCTGGTCCTGGCCGGACGCTACTCCGGACGCAAAGCGGTCATCGTGAAGGTAACGAGCCTCTCGAGCCTCTGCGGCGCGCTTGCTTCCCGGGAGTTGGGCCGGTTTCGGAGGACCTGCAAGCTTGGAATTCAGGAGCTAGCTTGGCGGGGTATTCGTCCCTGAGCATTGCGGGGGGGGGGGTGAATGCGTGAGGGCTTTTGAGAGAGGAGGGTGCAAAAAGGGAGAAGCAAATGTGAGTGGAGCTGGGCGCCTAACACACAAGGCGTCCTCTATCAAGGAGATTTTTAAAAATAATAGTGGCCAACGTGTATCGAGCGCTCGCTTGGTGTCTGGCATCGCCTTGCTGGTGTTGCCATGTCCAGTCCTTGAAGTCACCTAGGGGGTTCCTTTCTATTGCTAACGTGTAGAGACCCTAAGTAATTCAACTGAGATAAAAATGTTAAGTGCTGCGGCTGGAAGTCTGTAAAAAGAGGAGAAATTGTTTCTAGTCCAAATGATCACTTAGCATATTCTACCCCTCACTGTTGGACTTCTGCCTACATTTTGTAGCCTCTGGTGAGAGCTCCCTAAGCTCTGGCCACACACACACCTGCTTCTGGCAGCCTTTGTTCCCTTTCCCCCCTAATCTGAGACTGGTTTTTGGAGCCAGACTGCCAGTTTTGGAGTCCTGCCTCGATCCCCCACCAACAGTGCAACCGTAGGGGAAGTTAAGAGATGCGAAGTCCTTAGCACCACTGCTTGATACAAAGCAAGCAACTCCGTCAGTGTTAATACTGTTCCTTTTAAATCTCTTACCTCCCAGGAGCCTTCCCGGGTTCTTGTGGGAATGAATACGACCCTTACCTATTACTCTTTGTGCCGCGTAGCACAGTGCTCAAGACCGCTTTGTGTGGTTTTTCCCGTCGTGGGTCTCAGACCTGGGAGCCGGGGTGTTTCTTTTATACATGCCCCACATCTAGCACAGGGCCTAAGTAGGCCCTCAGTCAGTGACATGTGATTTTTGCTTGTTCAGAACATTGATGATGGCACTTCAGACCGTCCCTACAGCCATGCTCTGGTGGCTGGAATTGACCGCTATCCCCGCAAAGTGACAGCCGCCATGGGCAAGAAGAAAATCGCCAAGAGGTCAAAGATCAAGTCTTTTGTGAAAGTTTATAACTACAATCATCTCATGCCCACAAGGTGAGCATTTCAAAAATGTGAATGAGGGGTGCCTCGGTGGTTCAGTTGGTTAAGAGTCTGCCTTCGGCTCAGGTCATGATCCCAGGGTCCTGAGATCGAGTCCTCAAAGGGCTCCCTGCTCAGCAGGGAGTCTGCTTCTCTTTCTCACTCTCTCTGTGCTCGCTTGCTCCCTCTCTCTCTCTTTCTCTCAAATAAAATCTTCAAAGCAGGGATGGGAATGACGGGACTTTCTTTTTGCCCCTCTCTGCCCTGCTGAATAAGGAGACAACCTTGCAACCATTCTAGTGTGGGGAAGAGACATCATTTTCATGTGTCACTTACGAAGTGGTGGTGGTTTCCAGTGTTGCTTCTTTAGTCCAGTGTGGAGCTGTGTTGTACCATTTTCTGTGATGACTTCCCTGACTTGGCCAAGCAGGATGGAAAATCTCTTCCAAGCTTGCCCTTTATCTGTCTCCTCACCTGAAAATTCTTTTTAAGTGTTGGGTAAAGATAGTTTCATTTGTTTACATTCAGAGTAAACACGGGCATTGGATCTGGCCTGCCTCTCTGCCACTCTTCCACTTTCCAGGATACTTATTGAAGGCTTCCCAAAATGGTTGGTAGGTAAAGGCAGCAAGCCTCCCTCCACCAACTATTTCCACTGGGCTGCCAAGCCCTTCAGTCCCTGGCCTTCCGCAGTATCGTGCGGCATACACACTGTCTTGGTGCGTAGGTTATACGGAAGTACAATGGTTGAGGGTCCTGAATAATGAATGGCAGAACCCAGCAGTGTGTGCCTTACAGTTTGCTGCCAGGGGCTGCGTGTTTACTCGTAAGCTGTCTGAAAAGGGCAGAGCTGTTACTTAGGTGCTGGGAAGCAGTGAGACCTCGGCAGCTAGCCGTCCACCTTTTGTACTGTCAGCAGTGAGGCTGCCCCTGCCCGGGCACAACTCGAACAGCACTAAATAAAATGACTCCAGATAGAAAGCTGGCCAGCCGCCATGATCACAGTGAAGGAGCTCTAATAAAGTGACAGGCCCTAGCTAGAAAAATGGTCACTGTGGAAAGTTGAGAGTGAAATGTGAAGTATTTCAATGGTTTGAGTCCATGTAAAGGAGTCCTTTTAAATTGGGAATTTCTGAAGAATATTCTCGGGTCTTTGGCACAGCTCCTATGGATTGCTCCTATGGAGACAGACCCTGACACCCCAGTGTCCCAGGAGTCCTTGGGCTGTGTGAAGGGCCCTGGAAGCGTGTGGGCTGCCCTTAACCTCCCCACCATTATCCCCAGGTACTCTGTGGATATCCCCTTGGATAAAACTGTCGTCAACAAGGATGTCTTCAGAGACCCTGCTCTTAAACGCAAGGCCCGACGAGAGGCCAAGGTCAAGTTCGAGGAGAGGTAAATAGATTTTGGTGGTGGATATTGGAGTATGGTGGCCCTATCTTCCATGAGGGGAATTTGGTTTCACTGTTTTTTTCAATGGTGTCCTTTTTTTCCCCCTTCTAGGTACAAGACCGGCAAGAACAAGTGGTTCTTCCAGAAGCTGCGGTTTTAGATGTTTTGTTTTCAGTCATTAAAAATACCAAAAACAAAAAAATCCCTGTCTGCCTGCGGCATGTATTCTTAGACTGGGAAGGAAGAACTTCCTATGATGAGACATTGGGTGGTGGGTGAGAGGCTGCGGGAAGATACAGAAAGTAATGCCTTTGTGAGACTTGGACTTCTGTCCTCAACCTGGTCATCCTTTTCATCATTTGGACACCCTCGGTGGGCAAGGTGTGAGCTACTGAACTGTTTCCCCAAAAAGGAGTACTCCTGACAGGTGCAGAGCAGAACCTGGGCCGCTCTACTCCCCCTGCCCCCGCCCTCCCCCCCCCCCCCCCGTTGCAGACACCCACAGGCCCCACTTAGTGGGCACTGGCTACTTTGGATAGAGAGCCACCAGTCTGAGGATCTCAAACCAACCACAAAGTGCCGTAGTCCCACTTCGAGATTTAGTAGATCAGAACATCTGGAAAGTTATCTGCTGACACTGGTGCTTCTCTGATGACGCCCACCCTGGAGAGCTGCTCTAGAGGATGGGGTGGGACTAATGAAGGCCTGAGCCCCAGAAGAACCATTCCTAGTGAGATCAGGAGAGGTCCCCAAACGGCCTGGCTAGCAGAGACCAGCAAAAAACAGTGTGATTCAAGGGCCTTGGGCACTGTTGTGTCACCCCTGTTGCCGGAAGGGTATTTGGCCCTTCCGTCTGGCATTTTACCTTCCACTGGACACCTGTGCCCCTGCTGTGCTGGTAAAAGCTTTCCAACTGAGCCGGTTCTAAGTCCCTCGAGGGAAGGAGGAGTCAAACAGGTGTATTCACCAAGCACAGCGCTTGGCACACATCCACCTGGGATCTGGGGAAAGGGCTGGGTCTGTAAATGACTCAAAATCCTGGACTGGATACTAGGAAAGTCTGTTGTGCACTGTATCCTATGTGTTCTCGTTTAATTCCTCACCCTTAAGTATTGGGCATCTCGAGACAGACGAAGCAGCTTGCCTACTCAGTCACAAATGGAAGCAAATTCAAACCCTCTGACTAGAAACTTAAAATTCCCACTCTACCTCGAGGCCCAAGTTCAAATACTGTTCCAGCCTGGTTTGGTTACCGCTTGACTTACAGCAGCATGACCTCAAGCCAGCTTTCTACAATTCCCTGCTTCCGAAGTTGAGAATCCCACCCGGAAAATGTCAAAAACAACCAACTTTGTGGGGTGGTTGGGAAGATCGAGTTAACTCCTGTGAAGCGGATGCTGTGCTGGGCACGGAAGAGCCCCCCAGGCGGCCGGCCGTTAGTAGGGCTCCGTGAACGTGCCCAGGCTTAACCGGCCCGCTCGCGTTTCTCAGTCACCCTTCGTTAGTCTGCTCCGGGGAAATACCTTCACAGCAGACAAGATTCTTTTTTTTTTTTTTTAAAGATTTTATTTATTTATTCGACAGAGATAGAGACAGCCAGCGAGAGAGGGAACACAAGCAGGGGGAGTGGGAGAGGAAGAAGCAGGCTCATAGCAAGGAGCCTGATGTGGGGCTCGATCCCATAACGCTGGGATCACACCCTGAGCCGAAGGCAGACGCTTAACCGCTGTGCCACCCAGGCGCCCCCAGCAGACAAGATTCTACCGACAGGCTTGTACCGGGATTAACAGCCTGGGAACGAGCGGTTGACTGGGGTCCACGTTCTGTTTGCTGTTTGTGGGTGGCTTCCCCTCAGGCCTCAAGGCGGTGAGGTCAGCTCCCAAGCCCAGAAGGTCTCCTCCCAGGGGCGGGGAAGCCAGCCGGGGGCGTGTAAACCTCGGCGGCAGGGGTTTGGCTGAAATGAAAGTGGAAGCGAATTCTGCAGGCAGAACCCTCCGAAGCGTATCTCAGGCCCGGCTTGGAGGGGACGAAGCCGCCTCCGAAGGTCCAAGCAAGAGTTTAGTTACAAGGGACACGGCCACTTCGTGCCCAGCTCTGAAGCCTCAGCTCTGGTCAACCGGACCCCAGGCCCGTGTCAGTGATGGATGATGCCGTAAGCGAGGAGTGGGGGGTGGGGGGAAGCCGAGGAGCATTCCTCTCGGCGGGGAGTGGGCAGGTGTCTCAGGGGCCGGGGGCCAAGCCTCCCCGCCCGGCGCTGAGACCTGCTAAACGTCCGCGGAGAAACGGCTGGGATCACCTCTCCCCCAGCGCACTGCCTCGGAGACAGTCCTGTAACCTGCACCTCGGAAGCCCAAGGGTTCCTCGTGTGGCTGCGGTTTTCTGAGAGAATTCACAGTTCTCATTAGATACTTAAAGGGTTCTGTGACCCAAAAGCTAAGACTCATTCACACCCTTATCTCCTGAGATCTTACCCAACAAACTTCCCCTCCTTATATTTTATCCTAGAGTTGAAATAGACAGTTGCTCGCCTTACAGTTCATTTCAGCGGAACCCTGGGCCCTCTTCCGGGTCACAGGAAGACGCGGTCCTCTTCCAAGAGCTCACCTAACCCCTGCGTGCTGTAGTCTTCCCCTGCCTGACCTGTGAATGCCCCGACTCCTGCCGGACTAAGACTGGCCCCCTGTCTAGCCTGTTCGCCCTTGATCCCTAGACAGGCCAGCACTGTGTCTGATGCAGTCGGCACTCCATGAGCCGCTGTGGAATAAATGAGTCTCCTCCCCTCTCCAGCTTCTTCAGCCTTTCCCTCCCTGCTCTTCCCCCATCTGTTACAAACACACAGATGTCTTGCTGGGGAATCTTTCATTTGCCCCACAAATGTAATAAGAAAGATCACAGGCTCAGGGTGCCTGGCTGGCTGAGTTGGTGGAATGGGGCAACTCCTGATCTCGGGGTTGTGAGTTCAAGCCCCACGTTAGGTGTAGAGATTACTTAAAAAAAAAAGAAAAAAAAAAGGGATGCCTGAGTGGCTCAGTTGGTTAAGCATCTGCCTTCAGCTCAGGTCATGATCCCGGGGTCCTGGGGTGGAGTCCCGTGTGGAGCTCCCTGCTCAGCGGGGAGTCTGCTTCTCCCCCTGCTTGTGCTCTCTCTCTGACAAAATCTTTTAAAAATTAAATTAAATTAAATTAAAAAGTTAAAGCAGATAATCCATAAACCCATAAAGACTTAGCACACTGATTGTTAATGTTACTGCCAACCTTTCAGAACCTCAGTTCCCATGATTATCTTGATTCAGCCCCATCGTCTACCTCTGCCAAAACTACTCCCTTAAAGGGCCTTTCATATTGAAAGGTGGGTTCAGGAAACTTTTCTTTTAATCACACTAAGTTCATTATTGAGAGACGACCTCTATTAATAACATTTTGGGGGACGCCTGGGTGGCTTAGTCGGTTGAGCATCTGCCTTTGGCTAGGGTCATGATCCCAGGGTCTTGGGACTGATCCCTCGTCTGTCCGGCTCCTTGCTCAGCAGGGAGCCTGCTTCTCCCTCTGCCTGCCACTCTCCCTGCTTGTGCTCTCTCCCTCTCTTGACAAATAAATACATAAAATCTTAAAAAAAATAATAATAACATTTTGGTGTCTGCCCAGAGTTTTTTTATGCCTTTTAATTTTTTAAAATATTTTATATTTTTTAAAAGTAATCTCTACACCCAATGTGGGGCTCGAACTCATGACCCTGAGATCAAGAGTTTCATGCTCTTCCTAGAGTGAGCCAGTCAGGCACGCCCCGCATTTTTGTATGTTAATAAGGTCCTTACGAAGTAAAACTTTTTAAATCAACAGAATAGGGATTATACTTCTATACAGTTTTATATCTTGCATTTTTGGCTTATTGTGAACATTTCTTCATATCGTTAAATGTTCTATGTCTTTTAATTGCTGCATGATATATTTATTTAGCTATTCCTCTGTTGTTGGATATGTAGATTTCTTTTTGTCAGTTTTGTTTTTTTATTGTTTTGTTTTTGTTTTTTTAAAGATTTTATTTATCTGTCAGAGAGAGAGACAGAGCACAAGCAGGGGGAGCGGCAGGCAGAGGGAGAAGCAGGCTCCCTGCTGAGCAAAGAGCCCGATGTGGGACCCTGAGATCATGACCTGAGCCAAAGGCAGATGCTTAACTAACTGAGCCACCCAGGCGTCCCTATCTTGCCGTTTTTAGAAAAAGATTTAATTTAATTTATTTGAGAGAGAGAGCTCAATCATGAGCAGGGGGGAGAGATGGAGGGGGAAAGAATTTCAAGCAAACTCCTCACTGAACGTGGAGCCCAGTGTGGGGCTCAATTTCACCTCCCTGAGATCATGACCTGAGCCAAAACCAAGAGTCAGTCGCTCAACTAACTGAACCACCCAGGCCTCCCTGTTTTGTTCTTAATGTAAGCTCTACACCCAATGTGAGGCTTGAACTCAGACCCTGAGATCCAGAGTCACGTGCTGCATGCTCTACTGGCCAAGCCACCCAGGCACCCCTCTTTTTGTCTGTTTTAAATAAAGCCACAATAATAATCGTTGTACATAACTTCTGGCTATTTCCTTATAAGTAGGACTGGTTTTTTGTCGCTCAGTCTCCGTGGTCATTCTTTTTTTTTTTTTTTAAGATTTTTATTTATTTATTTGACAGAGATAGAGACAGCCAGCGAGAGAGGGAACACAAGCAGGGGGAGTGGGAGAGGAAGAAGCAGGCTCCCAGTGGAGGAGCCTGATGCGGGGCTCGATCCCACAACGCCGGGATCACGCCCTGAGCCTAAGGCAGACGCTTAACGACTGAGCCACCCGGGCGCCCCTCAGAGGTCATTCTGAATTCGGTCATCATCTTAGTTGGCCTGTTAGCAGATTTAGCACAGCTGCGGGCTCCTCTTCCATGAACCCTTTCTTCACACTCCCGTTCTCCCTCCAGGTTCACTGACCCCTCCTCTGCATTCTCCTTGGCTGGTGCTTCTTTGTTCCCCTGACCTCTTACTGGTGGGAGCCCCAGAAATCAGCCCTTGGACCTCTCTATGTCTGTACCTCCCTCGCTGTTGCTCTCATGGAGTTGTGAGACTCTCTTGTGATCTTACTTAGTTTTGTGACTCTGTCTCCCCTGCATGAATAATCCCCACACATTTCCTTCCGGCCGGACATCTTCCCTGAGTACTAGATCCCTAGAGGCAACTGCTACCCCCCGCCCCGTCTCTACTGACATGTCAAATAGGCACTGCATACCCGGTATGTTCAAAATAAGCCCTTTGTTTTCTGCCCGAAATCTCTTCCACCCACGGCCTTCCCCATCTCAGAAAATGGCTCTCATTCCCTCCAGTTGCTCAAGCCAAAAAGCTTGGAGTCATCCCAGGCTCCTCTCTTTCTTCCACACTCTATTTCCAATCCATCTGCGACTTCAGCCAATCTAGACTCCACTGCCCCTCACCGCCTCCATTACTCCCACCTGGTCCAAGCCACCAACGTGGCTCTCCTGGACACTGTAATGCCTCCTCGGTGGCCTCCCCGCTTGTGCCCTTTCCCCACATCAGTCTAGTCACACAACAGCCAAGTCAACCTGTTAACTTTTAAGCCTGTCTGTGACTTCCCACCCCACATTGTATAAGAGGCCCTGCATGGTCCGACCCTGTTTCCTCTGTGACTTCATCTCCGGCCACCGTCCCCTCAATTCCTCTGCTCCTACTCATTGGCTTCCTTGCTATCCCTCAGATCCGCCCGACAAACTCCCATCTCAGGGCCTTTGCACTTGCTGTTCCTCTGCATAGAACTCTCCCCCCATGTACACATGGCTTGCTCCTGCATGTCCTTCAAGTAAATGATCCAGTGTCGTCTCAGCAAGGCCTGCTCTGATCACCCATTTCAGATGTACTCCAACGTTCTCTCTCCTCCCCCTGCTTGGTTTGTGTCCACAACACGTACCACTAGCACACTGTAGATTTTATTTATCTGTTTATTGTCGGGCTCATCCTCTAGAATATAAACTCCACAAGGAAGTTGTGTCTGGTTTTGTTGTTTTTTAAGATTATTTATTTATTTATTCGACAGAGATAGAGACAGCCAGCGAGAGAGGGAACACAAGCAGGGGGAGTGGGAGAGGAAGAAGCAGGCTCATAGCAAAGGAGCCTGATGTGGGGCTCGATCCCAGAACGCCGGGATCACACCCTGAGCCGAAGGCAGACGCTTAACCGCTGAGCCACCCAGGCGCCCCAGAAGTTGTGTCTGTTCTGTTCACCGCTGTGTTTCCAGAGTCTGGAGCAGTGCCTGGCACCCGGTAGAAGCTCAGTAGCTAGTTGTTGAAGGAGTGAATGAGAAAGCAAATGAGCGCGTGGGCTTCTTCTAGCCTCCTTTCCTTGGAGCGCTGCTCCATCCGCCTCCCCCCGTGTCTCTGACAGTCCCCAGTCCTGGCCCTGGCCCTCCTTATCTTTGGCCAGGCCTTCTTCTTCTTCTTCTTCTTTTTGGTTTTTCCTCTGCCATTCCTTTCGTCTCCCCTGACCCCTGACTAGGTACCCTCGAGGGTTACATTTTTAAGGCTCTGTCCCTGAAAGAGTTCCTCCTGCCCTTTGGCTTCTTCCATCACCACAGGCCGTTCCAACCTAGAGTCCTCTGCACCAAATCCTGTCTTGACCCTGTGTCGTCAACGGCCTGGGGTTTGACTTTCTTTGGCCCATTAATTAACCCTGACAAACTTCAGGCTCCTCTTCTATAAAATGAGGATTAACAGGGGCGCCTGGGCGGCTCAGCCAGTTAAGCGTCCGACTCTTGATTTTGGCCCAGGTCATGATCTCAGGGTCATGGAATCAAGTCCCACAATGGGCTCCATGCTCAGCACAGAGTCTGCCTGAGATTTTCTCTCTCCCTCTCCCCCTCCCCCTCCCCTCACACACTCGCCCGCTTTCTCTCTCAAATAAATAAATCTTAAAAAAAAGAGAGAGAGATTTAATAAAATAGAAAGCATTCAACATAGCACACATTATGTGCCAGGCACCATTGTTTCCAACAAAATTATATATAGGTGGAAATTGCTATTACGCCCATTTTACAGATGAGGAAACCAAGGCACAGAGTTCCATAACTTGCTCATTGTCTTGCAGTACTAAGAGGAGCTGGATGTAAGCCCCAGGAGTTTGGTCCCAGAGTTTGTGCTTTTAACTGTTACACGGAACTGCTTCCCAATACCCCTGTGATGAACATAGACAGCATGAGAGCTTATCTCATGGGGCAGTTACATTGTAAAGTTGGCAAGTAAGGCAGAAGTATGTAGGTAGTCAAAATTAACCGTAAATCATTACCCCAGCGCTAGAGTATCCAGCATTTGCAGTCCGTCAACGAGCTCCATGTAGAATGAATTGCAATTCTTTTCCGCGGAGCAGCAGATGCTCATTGGCTTGTGTTTAGGAGACCCTGTTACCAAGTGCGTGAAGTGAATTCATGTAAGTGACGATGATCAGCCTGTGTTGTCCTTCAGAGGGCCCTACAAGAGAGAAGTTCCGGTTGGGAGCTGGAGACAGGGGACAGTTCTGTGATTCTTAAATTGAGGTGGGGTCCAGCTGTGCCCAGCACCTAGCAAGCCCCCAGTAACCACCAGCTCACTTCCTTGCCTGTTGGGTCCCTGGCTTTTTATCAAACTCTTGACACCCAGGTCTACACTCTTGGCATCATCTCTCCAGTTTGTCCCCGCTGCCTCCTTACTAGAAACATCCAGAGTCCTGGAGCTTTCCTCATGAAATGTGCCTACCCGCACATGCCCACTGCCAGCGGCCCAGCTCAGCTCCTGCCACGTCAGTGGGAATTAGAACCTCAGAGTCTCACTCCTTTATTAATGGGATGAACCCCGCTGCTTGGGTTCATCCTGCCATGGCTGCCAAACTGCTCTCTTAACCACCGTGCCCACCCCCTCAGCCCCCCTCAGAAATCTTCACTAGCTCCCCATCTCCTACTGATATCAGATCTGAACTCCCCTGCTTGAATGGTTCTTTTAAAAACTCTATATTTATTGGGGCGCCCTGGTGGCTCAGTCGGTTGAGCGACCAACTCTTGGTTTTGGCTCATGTCATGATCTCAGGGTCATGAGATTAAGCCCCACGTTGGGCTCCACGCTCAGCACAGAGTCTGCTTGAGATTCTTTCCCCCTCCTCCTCCTTTCCCCTCCATCCCTCCTACCGCTCATGCGCTCTCTCTCTCTGTCAAATAAATAAATAAAATAAAGTCTTTTTTTTTTAATTGGGAAGATAGGGATGCCTGGGTGGCTTAGTTAAGTGTCTGCCTTCGGCTCAGGTCATGATCCCAGGGTCCTGGGATCAAGTCCCGCATCGGGCTCCCAGCTCAGTGGGGAGCCTGCTTCTCCCTCTGCCTGCCACTCCCCCTGATTGTGCTCTCTCTCTGTCTCTCTGACAAATAAATAAATAAAGTCTTTAAAAAAGAAAAAAAAGGAAGATATAGGATACCGGAACCACATTCCCATGTGAGAAAATCTTGGCTGGAGCTGAGAAGAGGCTGCCACTTTAGTGGGGACATGCTCTCTCCAGTTTGTGAGTCCCAGCACTCCCTATTATCTACACTGACTCCTTGGACTCATTGATGTCATCTAACTGTCCCTTAAAGACACCTTATTTGTAGAAATATAAAGAACTGCGTACCTTTCTCACTACTCATAAACCAGCATTATTTGGTCAAGGCCTAGCTTTCCTCTGCTTAAAAACAGTGAACTCACACTGAATGTCTTCAGTGCCCTCTGTAATATGCTCCCATTCTGGCATTCATTCACTGCATTCATTCATTCATTCAACACACATTGACTGAATGCCTGTTTTGTGCCAGGGACTCTGCTAAACACTGGGGGTACAGAGATGACTAGGACAGAGTCCCGCCTTCCCAAGTGAGCTCACGCTTCTCTGAGCTGACCTTATTTATCAGGCTTCCCAACCACAGAGTGAACCCTGCCAGCTAACGTCTATCCCATCCCAGAAACAAAGGTGCATTTATTCGTATCGCTGCTGTCATTCCCTTGCCCATGTTGTCACTCTCTGTCTCTGGACCTGCTTCAAATCACACTCAGTCTGAAAGGCTGCTTGGTACAGTGGAAAGAGTGGCAGTCAAGGGACAAGCTGGGAGATGTGGAGTAAACTGCTCCCCCACTCTGGGCTTGATTTCTTTTGGGGGGGGCCTTGATTTCTTCACTGGAGAGCACAGATTAGCAGTCTGGAGTCAGACTGCATAGGGTTGAATGACTTTGGGCAAGTCACTAACATCTCTGAGCTTTGGTTTCTTCATCGGTAAAATAAGGTAAAGAGGGAATTTATCTCATAGTGTGGTTTCAAGAATCGAGTGATACAATCCATATAAAAAGCTTGGCACATGGGGCGCCTGGGTGGCTCAGTCGTTAAGCGTCTGCCTTCGGCTCAGGGCGTGATCCCGGCGATCTGGGATCAAGCCCCACATCAGGCTTCTCTGCTGGGAGCCTGCTTCTTCCTCTCCCACTCCCCCTGCTTGTGTTCCCTCTCTCGCTGGCTGTCTGTCAAATAAATAAATAAACTCTTAAAAAAAAAAAAAAGTTTGGCACAGTGCCTGACATACAGTAAGTGCTTAATAAATGTTAGCTAATAGTATGACATTTTGCCACTCTAAGCCCCCACTCCTTCTGGAGGCCTCCCTACTGATGTTAAGCCCTACGGGATGATCCCTCCTCCATACTCCAGATGTCCTCCACAGTCCATTGTGTGAACGTACACGTGGTCTTGGGTAGCGTTTCCTGCAGACCCAAGGGCTGGTCTCTTGTCCCTGTGTCTCCCTGTGTCAGTGCCCAGCACCCCTCAGCAGGAGCTCCGTGTTTGTTAAAAGCAAGGTCTCCTGCAAAGAACCAGCTGTGGCTGCTGCCAGGGCTCCTCGGGCGCCCCCCAGAGGCCCCCAGGGATGAGGCCGGCCAAGTCCTGAGGAGAGCAGGCCAGGACCAGCCCGGGGCAGGGGAGCAGGGCTGGGCTGTTCTGGAGCTGAGTCCCAGCTCTGCTGTGGGACAGTCCCCAGTAGGCCCCCTTGCCCTGGGCTCCTTCTCCGGGAAGGCAGATGGGTGTGTGCTCATTTCCCCACGGCTCTAACAGGCCCTCGGTGCCCTTCGGGAGGAGCAGGCCAGACTGAAGAGCAGGCTGCAGGAGCTGCAGAAGCAGAGGGGGGCGCTCGGGGACCCAGCCCGAGACCAGGTAGGCTGGGGGAGGGGTGTGGCCTGGGAGGAAGAACTAGAAGTTCGTTTCTCTCCTTGCTGTGTCGCCTGAGTATGTGGCTTGAACTCTCTGGACCTGTCCTCTCATCTGTAAAGTGGAGCTACCGAACTTGCAGGGTTATGTGAGGACAAGCTAAGATCTTGGGTCTAAAGTGCGAGTACAGGCTTGACCTGCGTTCATCTCATTTATCCCGCTCTTCTTTCAATCAATCAATGTATTCGTCCCTGGCATGGATCACATGGAACACTTTCCTCCTGAGGGGCAGGGGTGGGGCGTCTCCCACCCTTGAAGGCTGCATCAGCCTCCCCTCCCCCACCTCCAGGTCCCATTCGGGGTACCTGCGATCCCCCTGGTGTTCCGAGGACACACTCAGCAGGGCCAGGAAGCGCCCAAGTGTCTGGTTTCCAAAGTGCGGATCTGCTACCCTCTGCCCGGAGGCTCTGCTCTGATCACCTTCGATGACCCCAACGGTGAGTTCTCCCAGAGGCCCCGGGCGGGAGGCAGGGTGGCTTCCCAGCACTGACCCTGCGCCCCCGCCCCAGTGGCCGAGAGGGTGCTGCAGCGAAAGGAGCACGAGATCCGCGTGGAGGAATGCCGGCTGCGGGTGCAGGTTCAGGCTCTGGAGCTGCCCGTGGTGACCTCCATCCAGGTGACGAGCGGCGGGGTCCTGGGCCATGCAGGGACTGCAGTTCGCTTGGGTCCCGGGCAGTGGGGCCGGATCTCTCCTTCCTGTCCACCCCTAGGTGTCCACTCAGGTAAGCAGGCAGAGCGTGCTGGTCAGCGGGTTTCCTGCCGGCCTCCAGCTGAGTGAGGAGGAGCTGCTGGACAAGCTGGAGATCTTCTTTGGCAAGACCAGGAACGGGGGTGGCGATGTGGAGACTCGGGAGCTCCTGCGCGGGGGTGTCGTTCTGGGTTTCGCTAAGGACGCAGGTGAGGGCCCTGCCCCCGAGATTGGGCTGATGGAGGCCTCAGGCCTCAGACCCCAGGAGAGCAGAGCCCCTGATGCTAGAGGTCCACCCCTCTCTCTCCCCGCAGTGGCCCAGTACCTGTGCCAGGTTGGCGACTTCACAGTGCCACTGGGCAGCCAAAAGTTCCCTTTGAGAGTCTCTCCCTACCTCAGTGGGGCGATCCAGAAGGCTGAGGTAAGTGGGAAGATAGAGAATCGGGGGCTGGGCCAGGCGCCTGCCTGCCAGATACTTGCCCAAGAAAGGAACAGAGTCCCCAAACCCCACTCCCCTCCCCATTGCCAGCGTCTCTGGCCTCCTTGTTCCTCCCCTGCCCCCAGGCGTCTGGCCCGCCCCCAGTCCCTGACTCTCAGGAGCCTTTCCCCATCTTCTGGCTCCTTTTTCAGATCGAGGTCCGGCCAGTGCCCCGGTCAGTGCTAGTGCTCAACATTCCCGATGTCCTGGATGGCCCGGAGCTGCAGGACATCCTGGAGATCCACTTCCAGAAGCCCTCCCGTGGAGGTGGGGAGGTGGAGTCCCTGAGAGTCGTGCCCCCGGGACAGCGGGGCCTGGCAGTCTTCACCGCCACCTCGGGCTGAGAGCCTGCCCTCCTCATAGCCCGCCCCCCTCCACCAAGCCTCTCGAGCCAGGCTGGGGTTGGGTGCGCGGGCGCAGGAGATCGTGCAGGTCAACAGCGGCAGGGATTATGGCTTGTGAAATGCTGCCCAAGAGCAATAAAAGTGGCGTGACCGTCTTCTCATTTCATTTCCTGAAAGGAAACTTGATTTGAGCATGGAAGAAGGAACCCTAACCTTCCACTCCCGGCGCTGGCCTTCCGGGAGCCCACCTTCCCCTCCAACTCTCAAGAGGCAACATCCAGGACCCAGGGTTTGGCTTTTTATTGACACAAACACAAAGGCAGCTTCGGTAAAACGGGGTGGGGTACACGAAAGCAGAACTCGCACTTCACACGTTTAGGCCTCATTTAGACAATGAAGAGGCTGAGCCCCTCCCCCCACCTCCCACTGGCAGTGGCTGGGCAAGAACCCTACCTAATTCCAGAACCCTACCTAATTCCGTATCAGAGAGCAGAGGGAGTTACACCCCTACTCCAGGAAGTCCCCACTTTGGTTCCAGCGGCCCAGGTCTGAACCCACCCCCCTGTATTCCCCTGTTCCAGCTCCCCACCCATGTAAACAAAGTTTGGGGCTGAGTTCGAAAAGCTGCCCCCTGCTCTGAGAAAGCAGCGGGCCTCCCTTAATGACGCGGGAAATGTGCTTTGATTTTTACTTTGGTCCCAGAACAAGAAACAGATGGCATTGCTTCTCAGAGCTCTGGCTGGTAAATGCCACACTTATCCGCAAGGCGGAGAAAGCTTCCCCACCGCCTTCTCCTTCACCACCCCTAGAGAAATGACAGCCCCAGAGACAGGACATGGCACAGACCCCAGGAGGCTCGGGGCTGCCCCCCCCCAACCTGCTGGTACACACACAGATTTTTGGCAGTGTTGTGGGACCGGGAGGCAGCAAAACCCCAGCTCTGGCAGAACGAGGAAGGCACTGGGGAGTACAGGGTGGAGAAGGAGGTGTGAGACAGGGACACCCCCCCACACCCACACACACGCACAGGTTTTCCGTTGCTAAGGCACTGAGAACAACTCCAGAGAACTCAGTGAAGGCTGGGGAGCGGCGGGGGCGGGGAGGCTCTGTGTCTCTCCCACAGAGTTGCGACCTAGGGGAGCAGGTCTGATTCCCACCCTTGTTGCAAGAGGCAACCTTGGTTACGAGGGGCAGAAAACCTGGAGGTGGAAGAAGCCCAACTGTGCTTAAGGAGATGGGGACAAGAGGACAAGGCCATGCAACGAGGTGACAGAGTTCAGAGGTGGGCACTGGTCGGCCCGGGTTGAAGGGACATGAGGGTGAGACAGGGGACATGCTGGATTCACACAGATTGGCCCCATATCCTGAGCTGACATTTCAATTCTTTGGGGGTGGGGTGGGGGCGGGGCAGGGGAGGAGGGGGAGATGAGGCAGAGGGGGAAGCACACAGAACTGGACGGAAAGGGATTGGCTAACCTTGGCACAAAAGCAGCACAGCAGGCCCAGGGAAAGGGTGGGGGCAGGAAGCAGCCGGCCTCCCTCTGACCCTCCCTGTCCCCTTGGCAGGGCCCAGACATCCAAGTGGTCACTTCCCAACCTCTTCCGAGGCCAGGAAGGGGGGAGGGGGTAGCCCTGCATAAGGAGACAGAACAGGGCAGGGGAGAGGTCATCAGGATAGAGACCTTCGGGGGAGAGAGGGCAGAGCGTGACGATAGAGGATGAAATGTGAGAGAGTCTGTTGACCAGCGCAATGCGGCCCCCGCAGCGTCTCTCTTCCCGGGCCCTGAGGGTCCGCCAGCGCCCGCCCTAGTTCTCCTTCTCCGGTCCAGGCACCAGGAGGACTTTGCCCACATTCTTCTTCTCCTGCATCTGCCTCATGGCGTCAGCCACCTGGACAGGAAGACAAGACGCAGCTCCCAGGGCCGTCCGGTCCCTCCAGGGAGCCAGCCCTCCCCTTCCCAGGAATCCCAGCCCTGGGAGCCCAGCCTGCGGGGGTCCCACCCCGACCCTCCCAGCAGCCGTCCCACCTACCTTCTCGAAGGGCCACACGGAGTCGATGTGGGGTTTGATGCGGCCCTGGTTGTACAGAGCCAGGAGGCGGGTCACCACGCCGCTGACCAGCTCCACCTCACCCTCCAGGTAGCCCAGGTGGAAGCCACAGACAGCGCGGTTGGCCGGCAGCAGCTGCAGAGCCGTCACGCTGAACTGGTTCCACCACGTGCGCGCCAGGGCCATCAGGTTCCGCTTGGGGCCGGTCAGCAGGTTGGCCATTCCTGCGGAACGAGGGGACGCGGCCTGTGAGTCCAGTGCCAGGCGCATCCCTGGGCAAATCCACGCTCGCCGGCCCCCCGTGGGCCTCGCACGACCGTCCACAGCGGCGCAGCGAGCGCCGGCGCCCCCCACCTGCTGGCTGCCAGGCCCAAACGGACGCCCGAAACTCAAGGACTGCCCTTGACTTTATTTATTTGTTGATTTTTGTGTGTGTGAACAGTTTTTCAGATGAAAATGCAACTCGCCCAAGAAGCCCAGGAGGGTAGGACGAAGGAAGGCAGACTGACGGATTTCGCATGTGGAAGGATCCCCACCCAGGAGCATAGAAAGAACACAGAATTCCCTGTGTGTGACTCGCAGGAACGGGAGGGAATGAGAATGACGTCAGCTGCGCCCCGAGGCAGCAATCCGAACACGGTACGCAGCCCGGCCTAACCCTAACCCTGATGCTCGCCGGAGACCCTGGGCCGCTGCATCCCACCCTTCAGACCCCCGGCTTCCCCTACAGCGCTCTCCATCCCCCGCCTGCTCACTCACCATAGGTGACCACTTTGCCCATGGGTTTGAGGAGGTTGTAGCCCTTGGCAGTATCTGACCCACCCAGAGGGTCCATGACGATGTCCACTCCTGTCACGGGGGCGGGGGGGCAGGAAGAGCGTTAGGAGCCGCAGCTCTGGAGTGCCCCTCCCTGTCCTGGGCCACCCTGCCCCTGCCCACACCCCAACCCCACCTTTGGGGGAGATCTTCTTGATCTCATCCACGTAGTCAGTCGTGTGATAGTCGATGGGGTGTGTGACCCCGTTCTCCTTCAGCATCTCGTGCTTGCTGGCTGACGCCGTGCCGAACACCGTCACGTTCTCCACCGTGCGGCACAGCTGCAGGGCGGCCATACCCACACCCCCTGCAGCAAGACGCTTTCATGAGGAGGGGACGTGGAGGCACCCCGCCACCGCTCTCCATTCTTGCCGCTCGAGGACTCTGCTCATCCCCTTCATTGGGCCTGGGCACATTCTGAGGCTTTCTCTCCTCACAACCAGGTCCAATATCCATGACTGAGAATTAGGGGGGAGGGTAGCTGGCAAAGGAGGGGGTGCCGGGTGAGGGCACGTTGCTATGGATAGCACACCAGGCTGGACCTGGCGCCTGAACGTTACCACAGCAACAACACTGCAGAGGCCTCTGGGAGCCACAGGCCAAGGCAGCCTGGTGTTGCCATGACGACCGTCCAGACAGGCTGCAGGGAAGGGGCCGAAGGAAATCTGGGTGGGGTAAGGAGGGGGGACAAAGGAAGGGGGCCTGTCACCTGCGGCCATGTGTACCAAGACGCTGTGGCCGGGCCGTAGATTGCCGAAGTCAAAGAGGACCATGTAGGCTGTGATGTAATTGACCAGCAAGGCAGCGGCTTCCTCAAAGGTCATGCCCTCGGGCATCTGGAAGGTCTGGGCTGAGGGCACGGTCACCTCCTCCTGCCACATGCCTGCCCGGATCAACACCATCACCCGGTCCCCGACCTTGAAGAATGAAAGAAGAGCATCGTTCAGTTCCTCGCTCATTCACCCACTGGCGATTTATGACCTTCCACTCTGTACAAGGCCCTCTTCCTGACAATGAAGTAGCAACAGAAGCAGCCACAGTCCTCGTGCTCATAGTAATACTACTACCATGGAAAACAATAACAACATACCTTTACTGAGTGCCTGTCAGAGGCCAGGCCCTATTATAAGTGCTACAGTGAGTTTATTACATATAAATGCTCGATTAATCCTTCCCAGCTCTTTGAGGTACATATTGTCCTTATCGCGACTTTACAGATCTTATGCTTCACTATTGTGCAAGATCCCTGAATGCAAGAAGCTTATAGTTCGGGCAGCATGAAGTATAGTTAAAGACATCAAACTGTTTTCGTTAAAAAAATGGGCTCAGCTGTTTACTGACAGTGTGACCTTAGGCAAATAAAAACTATTTAACCTTTTTGAGCCCCAGTTTTCCTGTCTTTAAAATAGAGCAATTATGAGGATTAAGTGGCAAAAAAAATCATTCTGTGACTTTTAGCTCAATGTCTGGCACAGAGTAAACAGTTCGTAGTATTAGGTAATAACAATGATAAAGTGCCTGTAAAGATCTCCGAACAGCTAGGGCTGGTGCAATCACCTCACGAGAAGCATTTGAGCCAGCACTGGGGGCCCAGAAAACACCTTCACCCAGAGACAGGGGGTTGGGGTGATTGACAAGGACAGCCACACAGCCCCCAATCCAACAGGAAGAGGCATCCCACTCCCCTGCGCCCTCTCCCCTGCACCAGCCACCTGCACAAGAGCCTCACTGCAGGAGGGAAAGGGAGCTAAGAATATGAAATCTTTCCCTCCAGCTTAGCATCTGGGGTCAAGAGGAGGGAGGAAAGAAGGGGGGCAATCTCTGGAGAAAGCAAGGCCTCTCCTCACTCTCTGAAGGCCACGGATAGGGAAGTGTGGGTGCTATTCCAGGACAATCTGGGTCTGTTTTGGTCCCTGCCAGGAATTATGGGAATTCTGTATATTAAGGAGACTTGGGATCCATGGGAGAGAGGGCATGGGACTCCCACTCACACTCCTTTTCATGTCCTCAAGCCCCCACACTCTACTGACAAGGAGGACTGAAGGCAGGCTGGGATCTTTCCTTGCAAGCACTGGCCTGAGATGAGGTCTGAGGAATGGAAGCATTCCACCCTCGGACTCAGGTCTAGGAGACTCAGAAATAGCCCAGGACTGCTGGAAAGTGCAGTGGTCAGCCAGGTTGGTGTCCAATCTGACCCAGAACAAGGCTCACCTACCCAGCCAAAAGCTGACCCCTCAGCCCATCACAGGGCAGGGCCATGACCCCTCCCCAGTCCAGACATCAGGAGGGAAGGAGGGCTCTCCCCACAGAATCCAGCCTCTTACATCAGGTTCTTGCCTTGGACAGGATATCCTGTATTTACTAAGCGGAAAGTGTGGGGAGGGAGGTTAGGTGGGCGGCCTTCAAACATGAACTACCATCCCCTCCCCCCCCCACACACGAAATTCTCCTTAGCACCTTCTCAAGAGTGGGATTACTTAGGAGTCAGTGGAAAGGGTGGGGCCATAGCGGGATGGAGGCCGAAGCCCTTTAAGGAGGAGACGTTGGCATGCACAATATATTCAAGAGTTCCAGCTCTGGGATCTGGGACTAGCAGGTCCTGCAAGAGGAAGGCCGCATCTGAGGGCGCCTCTCTTGCAGGGAGCTGATTCTTAAAAGAAACCCCAAACGAATAACGTGCAAAGGCTTCACCCCAGGTCTCTCAAAAAGTTGCTCATTTGGAACTCTCCGCTGTCCGGGTTTGTGGCCAAAATTAATGATAAACGAAAGGAGAAACAGACCGGCAGAGCTGGGCCAACCTGCTCCCGGTGCCACACCCCCTCCCCAGTCCGAATGGGCACCGCCGGGGTTTCTGAGGCGAGGGTCCTCCCAGAGGAATGCAGAGGCATGTTCCCCCCACCCTGTCCCAGTTCCCCAACGTTCCCAAGTGCAGCCTGGGGTCATGGCCCGCTGGCTGAGTCACTGGAGGAGGAGATAGTGCAGTCACGAGATACAGAGAGCCTAAGACAAAGATCTAGAGACCCAATCTCACCCCCACCAACGCCTAAATCAGAGTGGCAGTGTAAGGCCGGTGGGAGAGCGGATGCCAGGCTCCCTCTCCTCCATGATGGGCGTGCCTCGTCTCTTTGGCCCTGATCTGGGAGGGGCCTCCTCACACCCCCACAGACCACGGGGCTGCATGTGACTGGGGCTCTGGCAGGGTCATGCGTCCCCGCCCAACCCGGACTACAGAGCTCCTCAAGCTTCTTCGGGGAAAAAGGCGCTAATCGGTACTCAGGGTCACAGACCACAATTACCCAGGGAGTGTTTGGTGGCAGGGGTACAGGTGTGGTTTTAATCGGGGGGCTGGCAAGGGGCGGCGGGGGGTGGTGGCGGTAAGGTCGTTGTGCGCATGCGCCTGGGTGCTTTATTGTATTCCTTCCCCCCCCCCCCCCCCCGCTTCAAACTACCACCGCCGCCGCCGCTTCTGGGCGGCGGCCACAATTAAAAACAGTTGGGGAGGGGGCGATAACTCTACCTCCAGTACCTACCCTCCAATATAAACCCAGTTCCCCAGGGACCTCGTAACACAGGCTCCTTCCCAACGCCTTCCATGCCCTTTTGCCCGGATCAGTGCCAGTTTCCTCCGCCCTGCCACACCCCCGGCCCCCGCCCACTCCAGCCCCACTACCCGGTGGCCTGGGCAGCCTCTCCCTGCTCTGCCCTGTCCCGCTCACCTTGCGGTCGTGGACTCCCTCGCCCACCGCGATCACGACGCCGGCGCCCTCCATGCCCGGAGTGAGGGGCAGGGGCGGCAGCCGGTCGTACAGCCCCTGCCGGGCCATAAGGTCGGCGAAGTTGAGCCCGCAAGCCCGGACGCGCAGCGTCAGCTCGCCAGGGCGGGGGGCCGGGGGCACGGCCGGCCGGCTCTGCAGCTTCACCTTGTCGTAGCCGCCGAAGCCGGTGAGCACCAGGCACCGCAGCGGCGGCGGCGACGCGGCGGCGGCCCCCTCGGAAGTCGCGGATGGCTGGGCGTCGCCAGCGGCCTCGGTTTTCGGGGGCTGAGAAGAGGTGTCTTCTCCGGCCCCTGCTTCGGCCGTCGCCACCACGGTGGCCGCCTCGGCTACCTCTCTCTCAGCCGACATGTCTGGGACTCCCGACGTGCGCGCAGCTGGACCGAGGGTGCACAGCTGGGGAGGGCGGGGACGTGTCGGGAGGAGCGGCGGCTGCGGACTACGCGCGGGAGGGGCGGGGCGCCAGGCCAGGGGCGGGGCCTCGCGCGCCAACTTAAAGGGCCAGGGCCACAGCACGGGTGTTGCAGGAGCGCGAAAGGTGGAGACCAGGAACATCTGGAGAGAGACCGGCGCGAGGGCATTCTTAAGGTCATGCAGACTGCGACTTAATTTGCTTATTTATTCATCATAAACTTTATGCAAGTTAATATGTAAAAGGACAATCTGAAGAACGATCCCAAAACCTGAGCTTACATCAGATTTGGGGAGCCGGTCACCTGTGGACTAGAACCCAACTAAGCTGTTCCTCAGGCTCTAACTCTACCCATATGTGACCCATTCGTGTGGTCTTGCAGTGGCAACTTGAAGCAGGGAGACCGAGTCTTTAAAACTTTTCATTTGACTGTTAAGCTCCGTGCCTCAACTTTCCCTTCTGTAAAATGGTGCTCTAAAAGATAAAATTAAATCGAATATAACCGATTTAAAGAAGCGCTTTTAAAAGGTAAAAGATGCTATGCAACTCAAAACAGTGGTGTGATTATCATTAGATTCCGGATCAAGCCTTTAATGAGTAGAGCTTGTCTCTGGCTCCATCAGGGCTGTCATTGTGCGCAATTCTATTTTCCTCTTCCTCCCCACTCTGTCTCCCCGAAGTATCCACCAGAGGACGCAGCTCCCCCAAAACTTTCCACCCTGAGCTTGGCTGGAGAAACTTCCCTGCTGGTCCAGGCCCGCCGTTAAGCCACCCCAGCCCCAGACTGGGCCGTCCGTTGCCATGGGGACGGAAAGCCATGATGTCACCATTGACCGGGTGGGTGTGTTGGAGTCCATACCCTCATATCCCCAAGACTCCCTGCCGGGACGTTGAGAGAGGAAGGGGAAGACGGAACCCCAAAGACTCCCTCCTTCTCCTACCACCTTGCGCCCCCTCCTGTTCAGGAAGTGGATGGCTGCCCCCGCGCGTGTCCGCACTAGCACACCGGCGTGCACGCGTGGGCACGCAGAAGGCCTGAGCCTCGCGCGTTTGCCGCTTTCACCCTACCCCTCAGAACTTCACTTGAACTCTGTCCCGCGCCCCTCTCCAAGGAAGTCAACACAGTCAAATAAGCCCGGCTTGGCCCGCCCCAAACCCTCAGGGGTTCTCCAGAGCACCCCAGCGAGCTGAAACCCTGCTCGGTGCCCTCGGATTCCCCGGGCCCCGCCCAGCTCCTCTGGGCCCCGCCCCCCGGCTGCGCGGGCGGGAGGCGGGGCCGGGGGCGCGGCCGTCGGGCTGGGGGCGGGGCTTAGGGGGGGCCGCGGCCCCGGGCGGGGGCTCGGCGCGGGCCCGCGAGATGCCGGTGTCGGCGGCCCGAGCGGCTGCAGCTGCAGCGGCGGGGGAGGCGGCAGCGGGGCCCCGGAGGGGGGCTGCGCAGGGGGCCGGCGCGTAGCCTGGACTATGGAGGGGCAGAGCGGCCGCTGCAAGATCGTGGTGGTGGGGGACGCGGAGTGCGGCAAGACGGCGCTGCTGCAGGTGTTCGCCAAGGACGCCTACCCCGGGGTGAGGGACCCGCGTCTTGGGAGGAGGGCGCTAAGGCCTCGGGGGTGGGTGATTAGGGCCCTATGGACGGACCGAAATGGGTGCCGGGGTAACGAGGGTCGAGAGAGAAGGGCTCGGAAAAACAGGGACCGAGGGAGACGTTGGGGGCTCTGGGGGACTGCAGAGGATTTGGATGGAAGGAATTGGGGACCAGGGTGAGATGAATGGGGTTTGGGAGAACCAGAGGATCCAGAAGGGGACTCTAGGGGAATGTCGGGGGTCCTGGGCATTGGAGAGGGGAAGAACTAGGGTCTGAAGGGACCGGGAGGGGATCTGGGAGCCTAGCAGATATTCCGCTTAGGCAGCCGTTCCTGGGATCTCCCCTTTGCCCAACACCAGACCAACTTGTGTCCAGGGGCTGGGCTGGTCGGTGTGTGGGAGTGAGGAAGGCATTTGTCTGGGATGAAGACTGGAGGATCTCATCTTGACCCATCCCTCTCTGCAGAGTTATGTCCCCACTGTGTTTGAGAACTACACCGCAAGCTTTGAGATCGACAAGCGCCGCATTGAGCTCAACATGTGGGACACTTCAGGTAGCCAAGTCCCTGGGGTCACCCTGACTTCCTAGGCCCCCACCCTTGCCCCTCCCTTGGCTAGACCCTTAGGCTCCAGGTAAGCCCAGTCCATCCATCCAATTTTAGGAGGAAGGAAAATTAATTTTCTGCTTAAAGCCAGAGAAACTGAGGCAGAGCTTATAGGGACATATAGAAACCTTGTCCTGTGGGAGAAAGCCCAGTATCTGATCCTCTCAGCTGGATTCTGCCTACCTGGGAAAGTTGGGAGGAATGGATTTATTTTGGAACGTGTTTCTTAGGAGACAGGGCTGGGTTTAGAAAAGACATTTAGAATTTCTTTGAGGGATGGGGAACTGCTTCTCTAGACTGAAGTCTAGAAATCTGAGATGTCCCAAATGGGTGGGAAAGCTCTGCCCCTTCCCCTCCTCCAAAAAAAGGAGGAGGGTTTTTATTTTACTCAGCTCCCCTGGAGGGCTTTAGAAGATGTCTGTCAAAGCCCAGAAAGCACATGCAAAATTTTGAGAATGTTGAGAGATTTCATAAGCTTCTCAAAAACTCAGAAAAGATTAAGAATGATTACTTTTAGAGAAACCCCTAGGGAAGTAGAGAGCTGTTTTCTGCCATCTAACCTCCCCTCTCTGCCTGCTCCCCTCCTTGGAGAAACCCAGACTCCTTCATGGGTATTAATAACTGCTCTTTTCCATTCTCTGCTCCTAGCATCCCTTGGCCAGCGTTGGTAAGGTCTCCCATTCCCTTCCAGGCCTCCCACCCACTCAGGACCCTCCTCTGTCCCCTCCCTCCCTGTCTTCGCTCAGGTTCCTCTTACTATGATAACGTCCGGCCTCTGGCCTATCCTGATTCCGATGCTGTGCTCATCTGTTTCGACATTAGCAGACCCGAAACACTGGACAGTGTCCTCAAGAAGGTGGGAGCCTGGGAAAGCAGCATGGCTAGACAGAGGGGGACCAAAAACCATGGTCCTGACACAACATGGGCCAGGAGGAGGGAGTGATGCCTGGGGCATGGTCATCAGCTGGAGAGTGTGTGAAGCTCTTGTCCTTCCCCATCCCCTCCCCCCCCACTCCCCCCCCCCCCCACTTCCTGGAAGTCTGTCCTCAGAGCTGGATTCGGCATCTGGGGGAGATAGAGGAGGGCAGGGAGAAGTACTCAAGGGATTCCTTATCCATCCTTCCCATCTCCTTGGGTGTGGAAGCGCAGATGGAGGGGATGGGAATGCTGCTCCAGGAGCTCAGGAGAGCCCTGTGGTCTCCTCTCCAGGCCTCTATTTCCATGAGAAAAGCCCACGTTGAATGGACAGAAGTCAGCTAAAGCAGCCCTAGTTCCCAGGTGGGGGAGGGAGGGCAGATTGGTCTGTTCTCAGGAACAAATTTGGGAAAGCGGGTGGGAATGGGAAGGTATCACGCCGCTAGACCCTTCATGGCCACTGAGGTAGAAGCAGAGCCCCTGACCCCACAGCCCCACCCAGCCCTTTCCTCCCTCCCCTTCTCCTACACCCCATCCTGCTTCCAGCCCAAGCCCACCATTCCTACCTTCTTGCTCACTCGGGAGAGTCCAGAGGGGTGCATGGTTTCTGCATGGTGTGAGGAAGGGTGTTCTCCTAGCGTGGAGCAAGGGTCCACCGTGTGCCTCCTCCTATCCCTCCATAACTGTTTTCTTCCCCCAAATAGTGGCAAGGGGAGACTCAGGAGTTTTGCCCCAATGCCAAGGTTGTGCTGGTTGGCTGTAAACTGGACATGCGCACCGACCTGGCCACACTGAGGGAGCTGTCCAAGCAGAGGCTTATCCCTGTTACACATGAGCAGGTGGGACTCTTGACCTCTGACCTAGTCCCAGCCTAGACCTCTTCACCTCTGCCCCTCCCTATCTCTGATTTGAAAACACCCTACTTGGCTCCTCCCTTGCCCTGGCCTCTGACCTGATCCCTTGACCACACCCCCCACCCCCAAGCCCTCAGCCTCCCTGCCCCTTGCCGAGCTGCAAGCTAAGTCCCATAACTTCCCGCATGCACTCCATCCTTCCAGGGCACTGTGCTGGCCAAGCAGGTAGGGGCTGTGTCCTACGTGGAGTGCTCCTCCCGGTCCTCTGAGCGCAGCGTGAGGGATGTCTTCCATGTGGCCACAGTGGCCTCCCTTGGCCGCGGCCATAGGCAGCTGCGTCGTACTGACTCACGCCGTGGACTGCAGAGATCTGCTCAGCTGGCAGGCCGGCCGGACCGAGGGACCGGGACCGAGAGCGAGATACACAAGGATCGAGCCAAGAGCTGCAACCTCATGTGAGGGCCCGGGGTGGGGCAGAGTGTAAGGAGTGCGGTGAGGGCACAACCAGTCCCCTGCAGCACCTGACTTCCTGACCGCCTGACTCTGGCAGGGACTCCAGGGCGGGCTGAGGGAGTGATTCTCCTGGGCAGGAGAGCTGAAGGCAGAAGGGTGCCACCATTCCCCACGCCCTCATTCCCCTCCTCTCCACAGGAAGTGGAGGAAGCCAGCAGGACAGGCATCTGGGCTGGGAGCTGGGCTGGGGAGGGGGTTGGGGAAGCCGGCATCAAGCAGCGACTTTGGTTAAGTCTTAGTAGATGAAGGGTGCCTTCCCGCCCCACACCCAGGATCCATATCCTGGCCCTGGCTTCCTTCTCTCTAGGGAAAGTGTCCATTCTGTGACCTTCCCTTTTTCTCGCCTTTCCCTTCCACAGCTGTTCTTACTCATCCTAACCTCCAGGCAACATGCACTAAATTAAAAAGCAAGTTGAGAAGCCCCTCCCCCATCTACCCACAGTCCTACCTCCTCAATCCCTTCCCCCAACTGTCCCCAAATAAAGCCCATGTCCATGGAAAACGGCTGTGGCTTTAGTTTTGTTGCTTGCTAAAAACCCAATCTACCAATTTCTAGCAGCGGGAGGGGAAGTTAGACTTCAGGAAGAACTTTCTGGTCTGTGCCCACAGAGGAAAAAAGCCATGGGTCAGATTAGCAGTGTCCTTTTAGGAGCCAGAGGTGGGGGAGTGAGAGATCTTGGGAATATTCATCTCAGTTAATGAGCCAGACAATCCGAAGGCCATTGGGGGTTTTAAAGTGGACTGATGTGCAATTCATTCCTCAGCCCAGCTGGGGCCCCCTGCTCTGCTGGGAGGGGGTCTTGCTGAAGTGGTCCAGGCCCCTCGGACACCATCTCCACTCCCAGCTTGGAATCTGCTGGTGCTCTAGGAGTTGTGGGGGTAGGGAAAGTTTCAAAAGCCTGCACGTCACAGAGACTGACTCGTCTCTGCGGTGAAGTTACCCAAAGGGGCAGTAGTTTGATTCTGGGGTTTCCTTGGAGGTGGGGGCAGGGGCTCTCACCTCCTTTCCGTCTTGAATTCCTGGATGATTTTGGAGGGAACATCAGCTGTGAGTTAAGGTCACTGCCCCCCTTGTCCCCCCCCCCCCGCCCCACAACCCCAGAGAGGAGGAAAGCCGGTGGAGGGGCTGGCTGGAGCTCTCCGTTGTCAGGAAAGACAGTGCTGGTCTGTTTTCTTGGGAGTCTGGTTTCACATTGTCCTGTATTCCCTCCCTGGCTCTGGTCCCACTGGCCTCTTTTCGGTGACATTCTCCCCCAGGAACCATCCCTGGCGGTCCCCTCCCCCAGCCCCAGCCCGTTCTTCCAGACACTCTCTGGGAGAGAGCACAAACCTCACCCTCCCATCTGCTGGGTTCCCCCCGAATTCGCAGCCCATCCCTCCCTCGTTCATTCAGTGGATATGCACTGAGCACCAGCTGCGCCAGACCCCGGCTTGGGGTTGTGACAAGACCTGGCTCTGTGCTCTGGAGGCCAGCCCGACGGGACGAGAGGTACCCCAGGTGTGACAGTGCCTTGCCTGTGGGAGCTCCTTACGGCCTCAGGCACCCAATCCTCCGAGCCAGGTCCCAAGGGTTACAGAGGAGTTTGTCTGGCAGGCACGGAAGGGGTAGGAAAGGCGCTCTGGGCTGAGGGTAAGCATGTGCGAACACGTGGCGATGAGAAAGAGTGTGGCACGGTTGGGGCTGCCCTGGCAAGGAGGACAGAAGACAAGGCCAGGAAGGGACATCGAGGCCACCGCAGGGCCCAAAAAGGAACCAGGTCTTCATTCTGAGGATGTGAGGAGGGACCAGGGATTTCAAGCAGAGAATGAAGGGACCAGGTTTGGTTTTTGGATAGATGGGTATCTGGATGAGGTGATGGGGGCTCGGGGGCATTGGGCTCTGAGATGTGTCGTTTAAAACAGCTTCTCCTTCCCTCTGCCAGGACCCAGTCTTGAGAGGAAAGGAAATCCCACCCACTGCTGGCTCGTCAGACACCCCTTTCCCTCCCTCTCCTATAGGACCCCATCCGGGTCCATCTCAGCTAATCTCCTCCAGGATTCTGGGACAGCTTCAAGGGTACTGGGCACCCAAACTGAGGTTAGGAGCTGACTCCAAGACCCTCCAAGACCCTCCTCCAGGATCCCGAGTCCTGGATGGAGGGTGCTGGAGAGAGCTGGCGCCCAGCTAGGGGGCTCTGAGGACTGACCCCTCCTCCACAGGGACCCGCCACACCATCAACCTGGGATTTGGGGCCATGGCTTTTTTTCTTTACTTTGGACTTTGATGCAAAGCAGACTCAAGCCTATAGCCACCAAAGTGCAGAGCGCCTGGGCCCCTCTCTTCTCCCAACTGCCCTCTCCTGCCTTGCTCAGGGAATGCAGATGCATTTCAATATCCGCCTAAAGCAAACATAATTAGGAAAATAAATCAGCGGGGGAAACCCCCAAAGTTTAATAGGTTTCCAATACCACCAGGAACAGGTTGTAGTCTCCTCTGCAGGTCTGGGGTGCCAGACGTTTGATTTCCCGGGAGGAGGCTGTGCTGCTGGGCTAAGGAGCTCAATGGGTGGGAGGAGGGAATGGGGCTGCTTCTAGATCCTCAAAGGCCCCAGCAGGCTGGAGGGAGAGGACTCTACCCACACCCCCACCCCAGATGCAGAAGTCAGACCCAGTCAGACCCAGCTTCCTCCTCCACAGCTGTTTCCCCCACAAATTAGACACCCGTTTGGGAAACAATGTAGCCTCGTTAATCATTTAATGAAATAAACAACTAATCACGCTGTGATGCTGCCAGTGTTTCTTAACACACACACACACCCCATCAGCCTGCCCTGGAGGGAGGAGGGAGAAGGAAGGGGTGAGGGTAGGGGCGGGGACTTGGTCTAACCCCTGAAATGCTTCAGCGGACTGAGGGTCATCCCCTTGGGACTCCAGCCTTCCCCGAAGGGACAGTCATGAAAAAGAGCTGGAGATTTGGAAGCAGAGGACCTGGGTTTCTGCTCTGCCACTTCCTCCCTGGGGAGCCTTTGGTGACGTTCTGCACCCGTCTGAACCTCGGTCTTCACACCTGGAAAAGAGCTGATCGCCATGTCTACTCCGCTGTGCTGTTGAGGAAGAGTCAGAGAGGAGGAAGGCTATGGGACCGCTGTTTGCCCCTTTCTAGGTGGCCGAGCGGGTGTGTCAGCCTTTACTCCTTACAGCTTGCGCTTCTGAGCCTGCCTGGGGGAATCGGGAAAGGCCTCTTGGAGGGGCTGCTTATGCTCAGGATTCAGAGGCTGGAGGAAGGCCAAAAGACAGGAGGGGGAGGTCTGCGTGTGTTGTTCCCACATCTATCCTGAGGGCTAGAGAGAGCGTTAATGACTCCTCCAAAGGCTGAAGTCCTTTGGTCCCAGATTTTCTTAACTCCCCCATAAACTTTTCTGAAGTCTCTGCGTGAGAACACCACGTTGCCATGGTGACCTCACCCCAGATAGGCTCAGACTGGTCCTGCAGGCTGAGGGAGGTGGGGGTTAGGGGTCATGTCCCTGAGGTTGCCAGTGTCACCAGGACCCTAGCAGGCAATCCTGGTACAGCTGTCTCTGCCTCCTCTGTACTCGCTTCCCCAAGAAAGGGGTTTGGCTCTTCCATGGCGTCCCCCCTCCCCTTTTGCTCTCTGCCAACAAAAGAGTTCCTTCTACACAGTGCAGCCCCCTCCCACCTTCCTCCTTCCAGCCGAGTCTGTCTCCATCTCTAGTAAATCCCTCTCCTCGTGGGTGGGGGTGAGGGTCAGAGAGAGGGGAGGCTCCACGTCCAGGCGGGTGTGATGGCTCCCCAGCAGCTGCCCACCCCAGCAGCCGCCCACCCCAGCAGCTGAAGGAACGAGGGGCTTGTGCGTGAGCGCCCCTCCCCCCACGAAAATGCCTCTGCTGTTGACTCCTAAATAACAGATGTCTGTCTGCATATTAATGAGATTGGACGAATAATTGGTGAGTTTTTCATTCAGTGTCAGAATGAACCCGGAGGCCTTATGTTCATGCACACAGACACCCGCTCACCCTCCATCCCCCCTCACCCCCGCCCCACTCTCCCCTTCCCCCAGAGCACAATGAGAGACGCAGATGCTGGCGAGTTTGACCCACAAAGAGGAGACCTCCGGGGTCTGGGCTAGGTTTGTCAGCTTCTCCCTCTTGATCACAGTCTCTGCAGACCCCCGGGGGCCTAAGCTTGCATTCGTGAGACACCAGGCAGAAGGGGCCCAGGAGAAGGTGGGAGCCAAAAGGTAGAGAGAGTTGTGGGGAAAGGCAGGTGCAGCCCAGGGGGAGCAACAAAGCAGTGGCCTCTTTCAGGGAGGTTGTGCCTCCCAGGAGCCCGGAATCAGTGGACCCCATACCCGCTTTAGCCCCTATGACAGGGTGTGGGGTGGAAGAACAGGGATTCTGGAGTTAGACAGCTACCATTTGCCAGCTGGGTGTTCTCTTGCCTGTTTCCCAACCTCTCTGGGCCTCTCCTACTCTCCTCGGCTCCAAGGACACCTACCTTGCAAGACTGAAAAGATGAAATGAGATCCACTATGTCAAATGTCCATCCTAGTGCCTGGTTTGTAATAGGCCAGCGCATATCAGCTCTCCCACCACCGATCCCCCAAACACACCAAGACAGTTTCAAAATTACTGCCTCTCCTGCCAGCCCCACCCGCGTTAGGGCAGGGGTTAATTAGAAGTTTAGTAATGATCCCGGCTGCCTGGAAATCGGGAGGGAAAAAGACAAGACGGAGAGGGGCAAGAACAGAGAGATGAGATGGACAAGAGAGAGAACTGATGGAAGCCCAGGCCTGGAAGAGTAGGAAAGAGACCAGGGCGACCGAACCACACGGGATGGAGAAGGTAGTGCAGGCAAGTGGAGTGAGTCCCCTAATGAGAGACTCAATTCTAGAGGGTAGATTTCGAAACTCCGGTTCTGCCTTGAACTCGGCCTCAGAAGCCTCCTCCCCTCCTACCACCTCAGTCTCTCGTCTGTAAAATGTGGGAGCTGGCTTACTCTCTAAGGCCCCCGCTCTGTGTGTGAGAACGTGAGAGTCCCTGGGGCCCCACACCTACCCCCTCTCTAGGGCCCGGCAGCCGCTCTTGCTCGGCTCCTCTCCCCCTCGGTAAAGGGATCCGCGGCACCAGCACACAACTGTCCATTGTGTCCTAACGAGGGACGAGCAGGGAAAACCAATCACTTAGGATGCAAATGAGGGGCGGCTGCAGCCTCCTCGCTTTGCCAGAGCGCCTCTCTTCTGCCCAGACCCGGGCGCTGCCCCCGTGGGGCCTTTCTCCCTCGCCCCCAGTTCCCATCTGGTCCTGGAGAAGGGGGGTGGGGGTGGGCAGACCGCCTTCCCATGGTCGCTCCCTGCCAGTCCCTGCAAGGAGCCTCAGCCCTCACCGCGGCCCGGCTTCTCTCGCCACCCCAAAGGGCAACCAGGGCAGCTCAGTTTCTGTTTTTACCTGGGCTGAAACGCATCTAACATTCAATTAGCCGTTTCGACGTGTACAATTCTATGGCATTTAGTGCAGTCACTACGTTGTGCGGCCGCCGTCTCTCTGGGCTCGGGTGTCGTACTCCCTCTGCCCCTTTCTGTACCCCCAGCCTCCGGTGGCACAGGGAGGCTGCTGAGGCCTCAGCGGAGTCCAGGAGTAATGGAGGCTGGTGTTGGACTAAAAGCTGAGAAAAGCCCAGAGCCAGCCTGGGATTGGAGGGCACAAGGCCTGGGCTTTAGGGTGGAGCCAGAGAAGACAGGAGAGGTCATCACTGCTTTCCCGCAGCACAGCCCTGGGACCCTATCTTCAGGAAATGGCCTCTTGAATTAAAAAAAAAATTTTTTTTTTCTTCTTCTTAATTTCTCTGGCATTTGATTAGAAACCAGAGGAGGTTCTGGCACAAAACTTCGTTTCCATGACTTTAGAGCCCCTGTGGGCTTGGGGATGATCCCAGCAGCAGCAGGCTTCTTACTCTGGCAGCTGCAGAGGGCCCCCGAGACGGCCCCCAGGAGCCCGCAGCCCCCAGGAGAGGCCTCCCCTCCACAGGCCCCGGGGACAGGCTTCCCCAAGGAAAGATTTTACACCTATGTGGCCCAGTTTATTCCATAGACCTACAGCCTAACAGCTGGGAAGACACCCATTACGTTGTAGTTTGAGTTTCTCTTGCTAATAGGCGCTACCATTCACTTTTATGTTGTTTTCAGGAGAAGACGGCAAACATCTGCCTACCTGCGTGTCTGTGTTACCTTCAGATTCACCCCTTTCCCCCCTTTCCTCATCTAGGACGTGTGGTCATGTTTTAAAACAAAACAGAACAGGACTCTTCTGGAATTAACCAGTGCCAACTCCTGCAGCATCGCAGAGAAAGAAACTTTACAGGGTCACAAACTTTCTTTTATCTTCTCTGGCCCCTATCCCCACTCAACTGGGGTCCACACTCCCTCTCTCCCAGACAGACACAGCCCAGACAACATAATGAGGGTATTTCCATCTGTGTTCTAATGAATAGGGAGTCCCGGGCTACTTAGTTCCGGCTCTGCCACCAATTCACTGGGCTACCTTTGGCAAGGACCTCAGTTTTATCACCTATAAAGTGGGAATAACAATTTTTACCCTGGCCATCTCCCAGGGAACAAGTGAGGAGGGAGAAATAATAGTTGTGCCAGTGCTTTGAACTCGCAAAGAGATTATCATGAACATCATAATTATTTCTCCAGTGATGGCGGCAGCCGTTTATCTGTCTTGAGTATCCAGCCTGGAGGGGGCCTCGCTGGAAGACACAGGGATAGGGGAAGTGGATGTCCACTGTCTGTGTGGGTGTTGGCTTGATTAATCACAAAGGAGCTGGCTTCGTGGCAGGCGAGAGAGAATCAAGGAGGAACTCTATAGGTGTGGGCTGAGAGGAGGAAGTAATTTTTGGACACCTAGATCTCTTACACTGTTTTTGGAGTAAATCAGGGTCCTAGGAAAGTGGGTGGGAAGGACTGAAGGGGATTAGCACTCCAAGGGGCAGAATGCAGCTGGCTTTCCAGGGACTAGTGTTGGGGGGGGGGCGTTGGATAAGCCCTTCACTCAATGGGTCCATTCATTCATCCTTGAACTCATTCATTCAGCAAATCCTCATTGGGCACCTAACAACGTATGTACCAGGTACTGGGGCTGGGTTCCAAACAAAGATAAAACGATACTGATCCTGCCCCTGAGGACCTTCCAGTCAAAGGGAGAAAATAGAATATACACACAAATGACTTATTGATGGAAGAAAGCATCATTAAAGAAGGGTGGCCAGGGTGCCCGAGAGGGAGCAGCAGGTGGGGCGCTGGAGAGGCTGGATTTCAGCTTGGGACGGCTTGTTTAGGAAGACTGGGCGGAGTGGGGTGGGGGGAGGGAAGGTGGTCAGAGAAATGTATCCACAGAAGACTTTCCCAACTCTTTCTGGATCAGGCGCTTCTTCCCTCAGTTCCGCCAGCTGCAGAGGTTCTCACTTGGGCCTTCCGGGATCTCCTGGCTTCCTTTCCACCCAGTCAAATCCTACCCAAGCTCCAAGGGTCAGCTGGAGATCCTTCACCCAGGGGTCCCGCCACACAGCCCCCAGAGGGCTTCTGGACCAGAAGGCACAATCCTGTGAGGGTTTCCCGTGGCTTTCTTGCCTCCCACTTTGAACAGTAAGCCATCTGAAGGCCAGAAATGGATCTTTTCTCCCTCCTTTCCACAACCACAGCGCACGCGCAGAGAGGTTACTGGGGACCTGGGCACGTAGTCTCCCCTCAGTCACTAACCTTATTGTTACTCACCGCCTCCTAGGATTGGTTCCCAGCACAGTTTAGCCCCGCACAAATCTTTCTCTGAACAAGGCTTTGCCACCTCCTTTTGTTGTATGACCTGGGGCAAGTTGCTTGACCTCTCCAAGTGTCCTGTTCCTCATTTGTGTGTTGGGAATAGCGCATGGCACTTAGCAGGAATGTGGCCAATGATAGTCATCAAGGATTTACTCTTGCTGTTGCCCCGAGAGCTGACAAGATCAGGTGGTCCGTGAAGCCAGGGCTGGCCTTCCATTTCTCTTCCCTTCTAATTTAGTCATCTTCTCCTCCCATCTGCCTCCTTCTGTTTTGTCCTCCTTGGGTCTTTCCTGTCCCCATTCGATGGGTCTTGCCTGCCTTTCTCCCTCCAGGCCAGCTGTCCCCCCCCCCACCCCCGCCAGCGGCTGGCTCTCACTAGGTGAGGGTTGTCTACACGCCTTTCTCTCCATCAGTCAATAAAGATAAATTACAAAATCATTTGTTTTATGTGTTCTAGTTACCTTGCGGGCTGTCTGAAATTGCCTTTCTTTAGGAAGCCCCATTTGCATATCTCTATGCTGGAGTCAAAGGCTGCAGCTGTGGTTTCACTGCAATTTAAATATTAATAAAATCTCTAGCTGTTTTTTTAAGCAGTCTGGCCCTTCTGCTCCTAGGCTGCTAATATAATTTAATCTTTGTCCTTTGCTTTGTATTTATTGAAAGGGCCATTTTAGAGTCAACTGAAGCCAGAGGCTGCAACCTTGGGAGATAAGAACCACTCTCCCGCCCACAAACCTTAGTTTTCCTTAAGAGGTCCAAGAGCCACCTCTCCCGGAGACCAAACAGACCTCAGGTAACATTTTACACCGCTCAGCAGCCCCTTACACTTAAGCCAGTGGTTCTCAAACTTGAGCTTGCTTCGGAATGAGATTGCTGGGCCCCGCAGCCAGTTTCTGACTCAGTACGTGGGGCGTGAGGCCCCGGAACCTGCATAGTTGACAAGTTGCTCCTGGAGGTCTTTTTCACCCTCCCCCGCTTAGTCCCCATCAGGGGATCATGGTTTGAGGGTCCCTCCACTAAGCTGCTTGTGAAACTGCCATATCGTTCTGGGTCCTGGAAACGAGGTCTCTAAAGTCCGTCTGTGCCGGTCCCCATAACTTGGGGGGAGACTCTCCAGTCTCCCATTGCTTCCAGACCCTCCAACCATTGCTTCGATTTTCCTGATCATTCAGACTCACTTCAGGATCGCCAGTCCCCAGCCCCCACCCCGCTGCCCCCCTCCGCCGCATGTCCCCAAGCCCTGCTCTCTACAGGAGCTGGCTGTCTCCAGTTCGCCTTAATTTTCTATTTGCCCAGATTCATTTCTTTAATTTTCTCCTCGTTATGGGCAGATTTACAGGCTGTTTGGGGGAGCTAAGCATCACTGAAGTACGGTAAAGGGGCCTCTGGCTCAGCCAGTCTACAGCCTTTGATAAGCAAGCTCCCTGGGTCCCTGGCTAGCAAGCCCTATTCTCTCGGGTTTCCGTGGGGAGATCTGCCGTTGCCCCTCGCACTGCCCTTCTCCCCGCGCTGCCCGCCTCTGGGGCCCTCTTATCTGCTCCTCGCAGCCTTCGCAGGGTACATTCTGGGCAGCTTGGCTTCTTCCGCTCCAACCACCCCAACACTGATTCCTTTCTTTTTCTTCTGCATGCTTCTGAGCCGATACTTTGTTGATGATTCTGGTTGCATTTTTTAGGAGGGAGATAATCTACAGAGCTCTTCTCTAGGCCCCCCTCCCTGCACCTGCATGATAATCCCTCCTCTTCTGCCCTTCCAGCTCCTTTGCATAAATTCGTTTGTGAGATGAGATAAAGGCAGTGGGACACCCCCCCCCTCCCCCGCCATGCTGCTGTGCCCAGAGGGCTAGACTGTGGGGTGGAACAGCAGGAGGCCGTCTTAAAGCCAGAGGTCAAAGGAGCGAGTAGATTTACTTCATCATCAGCGAAGCCTCTAAAACCCGGCCAAGCATCATGAGGCCAGGGCCAGAAGCTGACTTCCGGGAATGGCTACGCAGAGCTCGAGAAAACACACGGGGTGGATACTTGTCGGAAGACCTCGAGAGATAGTTACAGAAAACTTTTTTATGTGTCTCAGTCATCCCTGCTTTCACCCAAGATTCCTGGGAAGGCTGAGAGTCCTGGCTCACCCCCAGGGTTCAGCAAGCCGTGGCTTGTCACTGTGACTGAAGACTGTGTCAGTAGCACTCGCTTCCCACCTGCCTTTACTGTTCCCACCAAGCCCCATGGACTCCCTCCCTGGTGGGTAGACGGTGGGGCTGGCATGAGCCCAGGAGAGGTGGTGCTGTAGGCGAGGCTGAACTGGAAGGCTTTTGTTGTTGTTGTTGTTGTTAAGAGCTTACTTTCAAGTAATTGCCACACTAAACCTGGGGCTTGAACTCACGACCCAGAGATCAATGGTCGCAAGCTCTACTGACTGAGCCAGCCAGGCGCCCCTGGACCGGAAGGCTTTGATCACTGAAAGATAAGCAATAATAAGCTGGAGGCTGGACGGAGGTGGAAACAGGCAGCCGTGAGCCAATCCTGCCAGTCTCTGCTGAGGGCAAAGGAGGGCTGCTTTCCTCGGGGAGAGCTGCCGCTGGGAGGCAGGAACATTCTATTGCCTCCCACAGTGGCCTGCAAGAGTCTCGGGTGCTAGTTCCCCTCACAACCCACTCCTCTCCCCAAACTCCCTTGAGGCTTGAGCCAGTGCTTCTGACCCGGGTCCGGGACGGATGTGGGTGGGAAGCTGCACGGTGGGGCAGAAAGGGCATGGGTTTGGGTTTCCAGGTTGTCACTTACCAGCTGTGCAAACTCTGAGCAAAATCTTCTCTTTCCCATTCTCCTTTTTCAAATGAGGTGACAAATACCCACTTCCTAGGGCTGTGATGACGACCACATGAGACCAACGTGATGCCAGTTCCTTCCTTTTTCTCCATTCTTCCCTCACCCACCCACCCTCCTTACAAACGTGGCAGTGCTGAATCGTGTGAGGATTTAAATTCTCTTTGCCTCTAAGAGGACTCTAATCTCTGAACATGTGAAGACCAAAAAATGATGATACAGATTCTTATCCGTGGATTAAGTATGTTAAATAGGAGTGGTTGTCAGAAATCTCAAGATACCCTTCCCAAACTCCTGTCCCCCGGTTATTCAATCAAACACTAATCTAGGTCCTGCTGTGAAGGGGCCCTGCAGCTGTAATTCAGGTTATGGACCTTAAGATACGGACATCGCCCTGGATTACCTGGTGGGCACAATCAAATCACCTGAGCCCTTAGAAACAGAAATTTCTCTGGCAGGAGCTAGATCCGGCAGTCAGAGATGAAGGGGAAATCAGAGAGACTCCAAACATGAGAAGAGCTTTGACCAGTGTTGCTTGTTGGCTTTGAAGATGGAGCTAGGGGTTCATGAGCCTAGGAATGTGGGAGAGGCTAAGGATGACCTCTGGCCAACAGCCAGTAAGGAAATGGGGATTCTCAGTCCCACGACTGCAAGGAACAATCTGGCCAACAACATGAAATGAGCTTGGAAGCGGATTCATCCCCAGAGCCTCTGGAAAGGCACACAGCCCTGCTGCCTTGATGTTGGTCTTGCGAAACCCGAAACAAAGAAACCAGTTGAGCCAACTTGGCCTTCTGACCTACAGAACTGTGAGGTAATAAATGGATGTTGCTTTAAGCCATTAGGTTTGTGACAATTTGCTGTGGCAGCGACAGCAGATACAGTAGGAACTGAGGTCTCCTCGATTAACGCTCGGGGTTGGTACTATTGTCACCCCCATTTTACAGATGAGGAGACGGAAGTACAGTGAAAGGGTCTGAGCAGGTCTGCAGCTGTAAGCCACAAGAAGTCACGCTCGGTGGAAGTGTTTGCTACCAAGTTTATTTGCAGGTGAACAGCACAACATTTACAAAACATTTTGTACAATCAAATCTATATGCCCTCACACGCTGGGGGGCTAAGGAAGACCCGCTCCTTCCAACAGCTATAAACAGTCCTGGATAATGAGTTGATGAAAAACACTTTCTCTTCTTTCGGCAAACAAAATTATTTATGAGGCTGTACGGTTCAGCAATAGGAGGCAAAGAGAAAAAAATTACCTCAAGGAAAGCAACAGCTCCTTTCCTGGTGGGATCCGTCATTTTACAGACATGAAATATTCATATCGGAGATCTTATGCTTCAAGAGGAATGGGTAACATATCAGAGCTACAACAATAAATACTGTATTTATTTCTAACGGGGAATTAGAAGACTCTCTTCGGACTCCAATTCTTGAAAAGATTCTGCCATTTCAGAGCACATCCATGCTAAGAAATTCTTTAGAAATCCAGGGACTATAGCACAGACTTCCGGAGATCAGGGCCAGCGTGACTCCCCTCTCCTCTAACTCTCAGGGTTCATATTTATATCTATTACCTGCCTCTGAATCCCTCTGGCCCCCACCCGTGCTCCACTCCAACATCTGAGAGCTGCCCAAGGACTGTTCTGATTTTAAGTCACGTCACAGATTCCCCAAGGACTCGCTTTCCACTGAAGGGCCTGACTCTTGGCCTTTATGAACACGGGGTTTTAGAGAAGCAAACTTAGGGAGACCAGCTACTCTCGTGAGGCTAGCCATTCTGTGCCCCCAGCTCTAAGCCGACATCCCCAGTATGAGGAATAGGGCTGATAAATAATGAATCAGCATCTTGCTCAATTGGTGGGGTTTAAATGGTTTTAAATTCTTTTCAGGTGAAAAATTACGACAATTTTGTGCTCATGGCAGATTTCAAAGGGTGACTTGAAGCAGAAAATCTTTAAGAGACCCTTGCATTGCCAGAATTTCTTCTCAGGCTGAGATACATAAAATATTCAGTAACCGGGACTGTGGAAGGACTGAAGAAGAGCCCCCAGGGCCTGGAAAAAGGCTGCTTCTTAGGATCGTTGTCAGGGTCCTATGGAGACAGGCCCCAGACGCTACGGACATGGCTGGCTGGCGTGAGCAGCAGCTCTGCGAATCTGCGGGATCAGGTAGGTGTCCAGCTCCTGGCACTGGTAGAGGGCCACACTGTCTAACACCCACTCTCGGGTCACCACAAGTGCCTCACACATCTGCCCAATTGCTGGGGACAGAGAACACAAGCAGAAATTAGTGTCACTGCACTTTTTCCCAGACCAGACTCTTGTCAGTCTACTCCGGGACCTGGCTGTATGAGTTCACAGCGTCACTCAGGTTGGTGCAAAACTGCTGATCGTAAGTAATGCTTCAGGACACAGGACCTCATTCAGAAGCCTGAGGAATGACTGCTGGTGAAAGCCTACAGCCTCTGGCAACTTTACTAACATGAACTCCAATATGTTAAAGGAAAAGTCACCCAGGGGCGCCTGGGTGGCGCAGGTGGTTGAGTGACCAACTCTTGGTTTCAGCTCACGTCATGATCTCAGGGTTCTGAGATCCAGCCCAGCGGAGTCTGTTGGAGATTATCTCGCTCTCCCTCTGCCCCTCCCCCTGCTCTCTCTCTTTCAAATACAAATAAAATCTTAAAAAAAAAAAAAAAAGGAAAAGTCACCAGAGAGCACAAAACAGCACTGCAATTTAATGATTTTGCAACCTCTTAGGTGAGAAAGCAAAACAGTATGACGAGCATGATCACATGTGTGTAAAATACATGCATGTACATACATACACACATATGCCTGGGACAATGTCACCTTCACCATCTCTAAGTGGTGGGATTACTGGGATTATTTTATTGTGTTTGTGCTCATTTATATTTTATGTGATGAACATTAATTAATATCTAACCCCCACCAATGGAAATAGCTCACGTATTACTTATTTATAATGCAAAATGAGCAAACCACAAGAAGTTTTAAAAGGACATTTTAGCCATTCCCTCCTTCCTTCCTTCCTTCCTTCCAATATTCACTGAGCACCTAGAAGGTCCTAAGAACTGTGTTTTTTGTTTTTGTTTCTTCTTAAAGATTTTTATTTATTTGACAAAGAGAGACACAGCGAGAGAGGGAACACAAACAGGGGGAGTGGGAGAGGGAGATGCAGGCTTCCCGCGGAGCTGGGAGCCCGATGCAGGGCTCGATCCCAGGACCCGGGGATCATGACCTGAGCTGAAGGCAGACGCTTAACGACTGAGCCACCCAGGCGCCCCAGTCCTAAGAACTGTGCTAATCAAACACTGGGTGATCTGTGGTGAAGCAAACTCATCACACAGGACCCTGTATGTCACAGGCACATGCCCACGGCCTTCTGGAGCCCCACACGGGTGCACCATTACTCCAGTTGACTGAAACGGGACATTTAGATCTCAAATCGCCACAGTCAACTGCATACGTCATTTGGGCCCTGCCACCCATCCTCCTCTGGACAAAGGCTTACAGCGAGACTTACCATGGAAGCCACTGTCGTCCGCCCAGGCGTCCGGCTGCACGACCACCACTGGGTGAGTACCCTGCATCCCGGGAAGGAAACAGCATGGAGGGTATCAGAGCTGGACTTCTCTGCACGTCACTTCACCGCTTCTTGGTGGCGTGCTGAAGCGGACTACGTTAGGCGCAACCACAGAGGGGAGGGGTAAGGGCACGGGGCAAAAAGGAAGTGCTGGAGGGAGAGCCTTCGTAGTGAATGAAATACTTAGAGAACTCCAGTCTTTCCGGATCCGCCACACATGGGCGTTTTCTGGCACTGGCACACGATCAGGGAAGGCTCGGGCGAAGAGAGGCTTCTGAGGCCCACTGGCAGGGTTCCCAGGGACCGATGGGGGCCAGCCCTGCTCAGTCACAGGGCAGATTTTGTGCAGTCCCCCTCTGACAGGGCATCAAACACTCACCTTGCTGAGAGTGAATGACGAAGGCTCCTTCACCACAGAAGCCCCACAGAGGTGCACCATCCACTCTAGCTGATCTAAATAGCACAGAGAGACCTAGAATCACCACCGTGCCCTACACACTTAACCTGGGCGCTCTACCCCACGCTCCCCCGGATGAACGCTTACAGCAAGACTTCGAACTGGGAGAGTGTCCATCTCTGCTCCAAAAGGACAGAGAGGCCTTGAACGAGAATCGATACCAGGTATGCATTCTAAGTCAGTTTGCCACCGATACGTTACCCTGGGTATCGGTCCCCAGAAGGCCCCTTGGTAGATAAGGTTTGATAGTCTCTCAAATAAAACAAGATCCAATTTCCCTTAATTTGCTAAATTGCCGGCTAAGGCGCTGTGAAAAAATACCCACTTGCCTTCCCTCCCTCCCTGCCTAATTCTGTGTTGGTAATTGATAATCACGGCCACTGAGGGCACCATCCTGGGTGGTAATTACTGCAAATGTCAAGAGACAGGAAGATAATTCAGTCAGTCAAAAAAATACACATCATCCTGAACGGAGACTCAGTACATCAGGGGGGAAGGGCTCCACGCTGAGCTGGAATCGACCTCTCGGGGGAATAGAAATCAAAAGGGACTGTAGCGGTGTTCCACCTGCACCCGGAAAATCAGCAGAACAGACCAATGAATGGCTCCTGGGCCTCTTTGGGTGCTCTTTTCTCATCAGTCCATTTCTGGGGATAACGGAGGTGGCTCCTGTTTGTCTAAATGAACAGAGGTCAACTGACTCATCTCCAAAATGATACCTGCCAGAGACCTGGTCTTCATACACCAAAGAACAAAAACACTGAGAAATCCCCAAGTGGCACTTGGAAATTTCATAAAAATCCAATCAATAACCAATAAAGAAGACAGAAGCAAAATTACTCTGCCGGGCTCTCTTGCTGCCACTCATCGGTCCCCGCCAGATGCCAAGGCCATCTTTTAAGGAACAAGAGAAACTGATCCCTGGAGAGGAAGTGGGCACAGAAGCAAAGGTGGGTGGACTTTGCTTTGAAAAGAACAAACCAAATCTGTACACAAGCCAGGGCCTCTGTGCCACACAGCTCCGGAGTGGAGCCCCACAGCACTGCTGAACATAACATCACATGCAATGTCCGAGTTAATTAGAAAATGTTCACCCAGAGCCCTTCCCTGCCTGCTCTGGGCCTGTGTGGGGCCGCAGGCCCACAGGGCTTAGTAGCTGCCGTGTTTGTTTCTCAGTATCAAATGAAGACGATTTCGGAGGAGCAGAATTCTTTCTTAGCATTTACAAACCTGAAAGGTATCTTCTCCCCACCTCCTTCTTTCCCTCCTTTCGCAAACCAAAGGGCCGTAAGGGCACCTCTACTCCGTCTGAGCACAGAACGCTGCATCCTAGAAGCTAACTTTTCACGGCCTTCAAGCTCTTGAGAAGGGGCGCAGGGCTGGTTTTTGGACAGAGGGTAACATTTAGGTGCGGTTTTGTCCGACAGATGGTAGAGAAACAGAATACGCTCTAGAGGACTTCGCCAATCTGAGGAAGCCCCTTAAAACGGTCTCTCCTGTAACACTCCACCAGGGAAGGGAAAGGCTGGTGCCGGACTGTGTGCTTCTCCCAGTCTCTTACCTGTGGGCATGTTGGTAAAGGGCCCATAGCAACAGACTTCTAGGCCCCTGAAGATCTGGGAGAAGCGTGGGACAGAGGGATGGAGAGAGAGAAACACTAATTATAAATGAGTATGCATTTTATAAAAAACAATACAAACAGACTCTCCAAAACGAAGGACTTTCTTTTTTCTTTACCACCTGATCATTTCTGCCGCTTCCCAGAGACCATGAGTCCCATGCCCGAACACTGACAGATTTTAGAAGACTTCTAAAAAAAAGCGTGTGTGTAGTGCACCCACGCTACAGCCAGTCTTTGGTAGTCAGAGGCTCAGCATCCCGCTCTGCCACCAGTCAGGCCCAGGCTCCTTCCTGGTGACTTCACTTCTTGTTGAGACAAAAGAAAAACGAGCCCTCTTTATAGTTAAGAAAACGCTTGGATGGCAAGAAATTCAACCTGTAAGCTGCAGTTTGTTTTTCCAGACTTGGTACATCAAGGCTAACCAGCACCCTAACTGGCAGAGAAGTCTATGTCGATTTTACGTGCTCCTTTCGTCCTCTGACTTTCTTCTGGCCTCGGACCATCTGTTCCTACCTTCACACTGCTCTGAGAATGGCCACTGTTCCTTCCGGCAACCGAAACGGTTTTTCTTTTCTCTTTCTTTTTATTTTAAGATTTTATTTATTTGAGGGGCACCTGGGTGGCTCAGTCGTTAAGCATCTGCCTTTGGCTCAGAGCGTGATCCCGGAGTCCTGGGATCAAGCCCCGCATCAGGCTCCTCCGCTGGGAGCCTGCTTCTTCCTCTCCCACTCCCCCTGCTTGTGTTCCCTCTCTCGCTGGTCTCTATCTCTGTCAAATAAATAAATAAAATCTTAAAAAAAAAAAAAGATTTTATTTATTTGAGAGAGAGAGAGCACAGGAGGGGAGGGAGGGCAGAGGGAGAGGAAGAAGCAGACTCCCTGCTGAGCAGAGAGCCCGATGTGGGCTCGATCCCAGGACCCAGGGATCACGACCTCAGCTGAAGGCAGACGTTTAATCGACTGAGCCACCCAGGTGCCCCCAAAACCGTTTCTTTATCTACAAGTTAATCTAATCTGGAAGTCAAGTCTGGCTCTGCCTCTCCTCATGGAGCTGACCTGCCTGCCTGCTTTCCGGGAGACACAGATTATCCTGCACCCCCGACACGCCTCTTCCACTTACATACAGTGCTCGCTAGCACCGTCCACAAGAACTTTCTGAGGTCGCCTGGCTGGCTCAGTCGGTGGAGCATGTGACTCTTGATCTCGGGGTCATGGGTTTGAGCCCCACGTTGGGTGTAGAGATTACTTAAATAAGGAAATAAACTTTAAAAAACAAAAGAACTTGCTATGATGATGGAAATGTTCTATATTTGTGTTAATAAGGTGGCCACAAGTCACATGTAGCTACCAAGCTCTTGAAATGTGGTTACGGTGAGTGAGGAACTAAACTTCATATTTTATTTAATTTAGTTATCTAGAATTTCAACAGCCTCGTGTGGCTCATGTGACAGGCGGATTCTTACACATACACTGGCACAGGTTCTTAGGCAAGCACTAGGGTATCATTTATTTTTTATTTATTTTTTCAAAGATTTACTTATTTATTTGAGAGAGAGAGAGTGCGCACTGCGCAAGCACCAGTGGGGGGAGGGGCAGAGGGAGAGAAAACCTCTCAAGCAGACTCCCCGCTGAGTGCAGAGCCCAACGTGGGGCTTGATCCCACAACCCATGAGAGCACGACCTGAGCTGGAGGTTTAAACGACCGAACCACCCGGGCGCCCCGCTAGGTTAATCATTTAGAAGAAATGTGAAGCTGTGTCAGTTGGCTGGATGGGTATCATTTGGGTAACCATCCTTCTCTTGACCCTCTTTCTCCCCATTCCACAAAAAAGGAACCTGCCTAGGCCTGGAACTCACCTCCTTTCAAATAAGAGAAACCAGGGTACAGAAAAATCAGGAGCTAAAAACTCACGAAGGCCTTCAGGAAATGAGCCTCTCCACTCTCATCTCAGCTAGAGCCACAGGAATAAGAAACAGCAGCAGGTCGGGGTGCCTGGGGGGCTAAGTTGGTAAAGCGTCTACCTTCAGCTCAGGTTGTGGTCCCAGGGTCCTGGGATCGAAACCCGCATCAGGCTCCCTGCTTGGCGGGGAGCCTGCTTCTGCCTCTCCTCCCCTTTCCTGCTCTCTCTCGCTATCTCTCTCTCTTTCTCAAATAAGTAAAGTCTTTAAACAAAACAAAACATAACAACAAAAAGAGGAGCAGGACAAGTCTGTTTCTGTTGTGACAGCGTCCGCATATGCCACTCTTAGGATCTGTATGAAGAAACGGCATCCCAACCAGCTGACAGGACCTCGCTGCTCGTAATGTTGAAAGCTCTCCCCAGGCGGCTGGCTGGAGCCAAATGGTGCCGTGAAAAGGACAAAAGATTAGGAATTTTTATATCCAAGCTGACACTCACTGATGAGGATGTCTAGTTATGAGATAAGAAATTTGAAGTTTCGGCTCTACAGACACATTCCTCTCCCACAGGAAAACACTATGGCGACATTTAGTATCTTCAGAATGTCACTACTGTGCCCAGGCACCTTCCATCATTGCCATCCCCAAATCAGGAAAAATCCCCAAACGCTGGAATTTCCTTTGAAGGAGGAAGAATCTGGTGCTAATTCTGCCTTGCACGCAGGGAAATACAAACAAATGACTGGCTCCCACAGAACTCCCCTGGGGTGAAGGCAGAAGCAGAGACAGCGCCAGCAGCTTTTCTTGGCATCTGGAAGTTCCTTGATAGGCTCAGAGGGTGGGGGTGGGCTGACCCCAAGGGTTCAGAGCCCTGCCCAAGCAGTTTTCTCTAGAAAATCACCTCTGCTGGTTCTTGCTCAAGTTCTATAAAGGGACAGACGGTGCTCCGTATGGGACTGTTTGGAAAGGCCCAGTGATGCACATTTAAAAAAAGGAAGAAACACAGACTAGGCACGTAAGCACTCGGTCAGTGAGCTGAGAGAGCAGCCAGCTCAGGCCCGACAGGCAAGTGTGAAATCTTGCCCGGACTTCTCCCTGAGAGGGTGACATCGCTTTGGCTCCATCATCTGCTACAGTACGACCTGGGGAAAATCAAGGAGTCTTTCTGGGCCTCCAGTCGTTCATTTGTAAAGTTGTTAGGATAATCTATTTTTTTTCCTCTGTGAAATCTTCTATACCTTTCCAAGAAACTGCGGTATTTTTTTAAAGATTTTTTAATTAAAGTTTTTATTTATTTAAGTAATCTCTACACCCAACATGGGGCTCTAACTCACAACCCCAAGATAAAGAGTCGTATGCTCTTCTGAATGAGCCAACCAGATGCCCCTAGTATTAAGATTTTTTTCCCCAGTAATCTACACCTGATGTGGGGCTCAAACCTACAACCCTGAGATCAAGAGTTGCATGCTCCACTGACTGAGCCAGCCACATGTCCCAAGAAACTAGGATATTGTTAAGAGCTCGGATTCTGGAACTTGACTACATGTGTTCAACTAATCATGGGTTTCCAACTGGCTGTGTGAGCTTGGGCAATTCACTCAACTTCTCTGAGCTTTCATTTTCTCATCTATAAAATAGGTATAATTGGGGGCACCTGGGCGACTCAGTGGGTTAAGTGTCTGACTTCAGCTCAGGTCATGATCTCAGAATCCTGGAATCAAGCCCTGTGTCAGGCTTCTGGCTCAGCGGGGAGTCAGCTTCTCCCTCTCCCTCTGCACCTACCCCTTCTCATGCTCTCTCTCTCAAATAAACAAAATCTTAAAACAAAATAGGTATAATTATAGTACACACCTCATAGGGCTGCTGTAAAAAAATTTTTTTTTTTTTTTAAAGATTTTTTATTTATTTATTTGACAGAGATAGAGACAGCCAGTGAGAGAGAGAACACAAGCAGGGGGAGTGGGAGAGGAAGAAGCAGGCTCATAGTAGAAGAGCCTGATGTGGGGCTCGATCCCACAACACCGGGATCACACCCTGAGCCGAAGGCAGACGCTTAACCGCTGTGCCACCCAGGCGCCCCTGTAAAAAATTTTTTAAAAAGATTTTACTAATTTGTGGGGTGCCTGGGCGGCTTAGTTAAGCGTCTGCCTTCGGCTCAGGTCATGATCCCAGGGTTCTGGGATAGAGCCCCATGTTGGGCTCTCTGCTCAGTGGGGATCCTGCTTCTCCCTCTCCCTCCACCTGCCGCTCCCCCTGCTTGTGCTCACTCGCTCTCTCAGTCAAGTAAATAAATGAATAAATATTTAAAAACAAAGATTTTATTTATTTGAGAGAGATACAGCATGAGGGAGTGGGGAGAGGCAGAGGGAGAGAGAGAGGTAGACTCCCCACTGAGCAAGGAGCCCGACATGGGGCTTGATCCCAGGACTCTGAGATCATGACCTGAGCCAAGGTAGATGCTTAATGACTGAGCCACCCAGGCACCCCGGGCTCCTGTAAAATTATTAGTTAACTTGATTGTGTGTTCAGAGCAGACCCTAGCATACAGTATACATTATGAAGATGTTAGCTGTCGATTTATCAATCACTTTCTCTTCTTGCAGCAATGTCCACTTTGCTCAATGTGTCTCATCCCCCTTGCAGCAATGTCCACACTTCTCTACAGAAAGACACCACGGTGAAGTGGAAACAGGAAAGGCCTTAGCTTCACATCTGTTTCAAATCCCAGCTCTGCCACTTACCAGCTGAGGTTTGAACCCCAGACTGGAGTCCAAAGTACATAGCTTCCCTACACCTCTAAGTTCCTGCATTCATAGCATGGAGAGAATACTTATTTACCTTGCTGGGCTAGGAGAACTGAAAAAGAACCTAGGGGTGCCTGGGTGGTGTGGTCAGTTAAGCGCCTGACACTTAGTTTTGGCTCAGGTTATGATCTCAGGGTCGTGGGACTGAGCCCCAGTGTTGGGCTCCAGGCTCAGTGCAGTCTGCTTGAGATTCTCTCTCCCTCTCCCTCTGCCCTCCTGCTCATGCGCTCTCTTTCTAAAACAAACAAATAAATCTTCTTTAAAAATTAAAAAAGGGGTGCCTGCAGCGGTTAAGCGTCTGCCTTCGGCTCAGGGCGTGATCCCAGCGTTATGGGATCGAGCCCCACATCAGGCTCCTCCGCTGGGAGCCTGCTTCTTCCTCTCCCACTCTCCCTGCTTGTGTTCCCTCTCTTGCTGGCTGTCTCTATCTCTGTCGAATAAATAAATAAAATCTTTAAAAAAATAATAATAATAAAATAAAAAATAAAAAAGGGGTGCCTGGGTGGCTCAGTCAGTTAAGTATCTGTCTTTGGCTCAGGTCACGATCTCCGAGTCCTGGGATGGAGCCCCGAGTTGGGCTCCCTGCTTGGCAGGGGGTCTGCTTCTCCCTCTGCCCCTCCCCCTGCTTGTGCTCTGTCTCTCAAATAAATGGTAAAACAAACAAAGAAACAAACAACAAATAAATAAATAAGAACCTCTATGGAAGCACCCAGCTAGTGCTCTAGCAGTGACGATGCAATGCCCCTTACAGGTGCATGAGACCATCTCCACGGGGGGACTGGAATGCAGCGTGGTGGGTGCCATGTCAACATGGCAGAGTGGGCCTTTACCTTTCTGCCCCGGGATTCTCTTGCTCGCTTCGGACCTTGGTGGTTTCTTCCATTCACAACATCTCCTCTGACTTCAAAATCATGCTGGAAGAAACCCAAAGCAAACCACAGGGATCAGAGAAAGAGAAGCCTCCTTCAATGGAAGTAGAGTATATACATCGTATTAAGGAATTCAGTACTGCCAGGCAGAATTTTGACAACCTCGCCCCTGCCCCCAAAAAATCATTCTTTCTGGTGGATTGAATGAAATGACCAGCATCTCAGCTGCTGAAATCAATTCGCTGAAGCAAATCTTTGTGGGTAGAAATGAACAATTGGCTTTTCACCTCATCGGGACTTAATGTTTTTTAATTTTCAACATCTGTCTCTTCTCAAAACATTCAGTTAGCACTGAGATTAAACTGTTAATACTGTGCTGTTATAAAGGAAACTGGAGAATTCCTGATCTCTTAAATCAATTGCGTATTACCATCTAAAGAAATAAGGGCTTCTCAGATTTCCATCGAGAGATTTACAGCTAATGAGACCAAAATGATAAAATATACATTAACACACTAAAGAAAGCACTTTTTCAAAATCACTGGTTCTGAATGGTCAAGGATGAGGAAATAAAGAATAATGGGACTGCGGAGGTTAGAGCTTTTGGGCGAATTCTGGGAAAGAATGCTTAGGAATAATTCTGACCGAAACTCGATTATAGGGAAGACAGCCGTGAACATCACCATAGGCTGTTATTAGAGTAAAGAACACTTAACATTTCATAGACACTTGAGTGAGAAAAGTCTAGCGCTAAAAATGTCACCTATTTGAAGCTGACCCTCAAATTCCTTGTCCTGATTGCACCCCCGTGCCTACTTAAGCTCTCTACCTGGAAGTCTACTATAAATCCCCAAACTCACACATCTAAAACAGAGCTCTTGACTTTGCTCCTGCCTCCCGTTCTGCCCCCTCTCAGGATGCTTCTCCTGGGTCTTCCTTATCTGATTTACTATTACTAACATCCACTCTATTGTTCAGGCCCAAAACCTAAGCCTTAGCCCCTCAATGCCTCCCTTTACCTCATCCTCCAAATTTAACCCTTTAGCAGGTCCTATCTCCAAACATAACTCAAACCAACCTCTTCTTACCATCTCCATGCCACCCATTACCCTGCAAATAGAATTCAAATTCCTTACCACAACTTCCACCAAATCCTACCTGATCTAGCCCTTGTCCATGACCTTCTCCAACCCCTGGTCCAACCACTGCTCCCTACATATAATTCCCCAACTGCTGCTCTCCAGCTATACTGGCCTATTTTTCTTTAATTAATAAACCAAACTCATTCCTACCGCAAGACATTTATGCTTGCTGTTCTTCTGCCTGTTAACATTTGTTCCCTACATTTTCCCAGGCCAATTCTTGGTCTTTTAGGTCTCAGCTCAAGCTTTTCAGAAAGCCTTCCCTGGTGTCCCTAGGTAATCAACCTCCTCAGTCAGTTGCTAGTCTGTTCTGTATAGTTCTCCACGGTAAGTAAGTATGTATGTATGTATGTATTTATTTTTAATTATCCGGCTACTATCATTCTTTTTTTTTTTTTTTTTAAGTTTTTATTCCATAGTATTTATTGGTTTTGTTTGTTTGGTTTTTTAAAGTAGGCTCTACGCCCAGTGTGGAGCTCAACACGGGGCTTGAACTTACAACCCTGAGATCAAAACCTGAGCTGAGATCAAGAGTCAGACGCTTAACTAACTGAGCCACCTGGGTTCCCCTTTTATTGGTATTTTAAATGCATCTTTATTTATTGTATGTCTTCCCTCAATAGAACAGGAATCCCAGCAGAGCACGGACCCACCAGTCTCATCTGCAGCTGTATTCCTGTTCCCCAAGAGCAGGATTATATTAGGTCACGGAATCAAAGTTAAAACCAACAAAAACGTCATTTGATTAATTATGAATATGCTGAATAGAGCATAGTAGTTTAAAACTGCTTTTGCTAATTTTATTTTGCCTGATCTGTTGTCACTGGCAGCTCTTAGATGGCTCTGTTCTAAAATTATTCCTCCTCCTACGCTGTCTTATTTACCTCACTGTTCTCAGGATCGTAAAAGTAACATCTCTTTAAAGGCCTCTGAGTTTTAAGCACATACATTTGCATATTAATACGAAGGGTTTTCCTTAGAAGACTGTGGACAACGAGTTTTCTACAAAGGTCGATGCACGTGAGATCAGGTGGGCCTGTTTCTCAGGCTTACGAATCTTTTCTTTCCGCTTTATAAATTCCTTTTCCTCCCTCTGAGGAAAGGATTGTTTCTACTGAAACTTGAACAAATGAGTGAGAACACAGAATTTCCTGCGTTGCTCTGTGCAATTCTTGATGATTCACATCGTCAGGGAAAGTCTTTGGAAAGCAGTACAAGCAAGGAAGCAGAGAAGTGTTCAGTGATTCTGTGACTCAGCGGCACCAAGTCTTTTTGATTCGTTTGTAACATCGAGTACGTACCTCATCTAGTATCTTTCTTTCTTTAATAGACTGGGTCACCCCTAAAGAGATGACAGAAAAGACAGGTCACACAAAGGCAGAAGAAGGTGCTCTTTTCATGGAGGTGGACGGGGAAGCGATTCGGGTAACAGCGCAGACGGCAGAACACTGAGTAGAGGTCCTCTCTCTATAAGGCCACAGCTCCCTAATAGATTTTCTTCTGGAGACACAGTGCTGGCTTAATTTAAACATTATAAAAGTGCCTGCTGCACATGGATTTCTGCCTGGTATTAAATAAATCCTCAGTTATGTGCTAACTTTGCTAGGAGCAGATTAGGTCCTATTAGTTATAAAAAGAAATCCATTTCCCCCAACATCACCAGCTTATTTGAACAAAGAGATATGCATTCAAGATAAAGCTAGTTGAGTGTTACCATTAAAGACCTTTTGGTAATTCAGATTCAGCATCAGCAGAAACCTTAGGTGTTAAAAAATGTTAGGTGTAAAAATGCAATTCTGAGGTGTTAAAGGGAGGAGGGGAGACATTATATTGTACTTACAGAAATAGCTAACTACCCATTTTCCTCCTGCGATACCCAGAAAATATTTCAGTGTCCGTTCGCACACAAACTCAGCATCTGCAGGATGAAAAACATCCAAAGGATTAGAAGCTGAAAACAAAAATCAGGAAGTTCTGCTGTAAGAAGTTAAAGTGCCCCCAGTTCCTTATGCCACTTGAGATCAATCCGGATTGATGATTCCAACAGCCCTGGTGATAGACTCAGAGGCTGGAAGCATCTCTAATTATAACCAGGAAGTGTGCATCTTTGGAAGCCCGGAAGAGGCTGACACGAGGTTAACACCAAAGGAAAGGTCTGCTCTATCTTCTAGGAGCTCAAGATGTCTGTCACTGTGTTCAAGAAATTCCCCGAGTCAGTAGTACCGGAAGGTCTATGTCACTGGACGGCAAAATGTGAAAGGACACGAGTACGTGAAATCCTGAATCTGAAATGTCCACGTAAGTGATAAAGTTTCACCCCAGAACGTCTGCTGGGGAGTCCTAACTCCTTAATTCCTAATTTCTCTGAGAGGGCCAGGCAAAGAGACTATTTTCACAGCTTTTCTCTTTTCTATGTATTTCAGAAAGCAGTAGCTGAAGAATCAGTTCTGTTTTTTCGTAGCGTTTCAAAGGCCCCCTTTGTTTTTGTTTTTTTTTTTTAAAGATTTTATTTATTTATTTGACAGAGATAGAGACAGCCAGCGGGAGAGGAAACACAAGCAGGGGGAGTGGGAGAGGAAGAAGCAGGCTCATAGCGGAAGAGCCTGATGTGGGGCTCGATCCCAGAACGCCGGGATCACGCCCTGAGCCGAAGGCAGACGCTTAACCGCTGTGCCACCCAGGTGCCCCTCAAAGGCCCCCTTTGAAGAACTAAGCAAAATGAGGAAAGAACACTTAGTTTTAAACAGGAGAAATTGATTTAACTAAATCTTAAACACAGTAGGCCATCTGCCAGTGGAAGCAATAGCCATTTTTCTCTCCCAGAATTCTTCACGAGTTAAAAAAAAAACTTTTTTCTTTCTTCAATTTTTAAAGCTTTTTAAACTGTTGTAAAAGTTGATTCAGTAATAGACTTTAAACTCAGAATTCTATTTTAGTTCATTTTTAGTTTAAAAGTAGCCAATGTTGTATTGCCTTTGTTTAAAGACTGAACAACTTTAATTTGCATTTTAAAGTTTTCTTTTCACCTTTCAGCAGCTTTGCTCCCAAACTACAGCTTCAGATACATTAAACTTTAATGACATTCATCTCTAAAACAGTACTTAGTTCAAAGTACCTTCTCCTGGCACCTGATTCCTGTGAGCCTTATCCTCTGACCCTGTTGTACAGTCTTTGCACCTCAGAAACCGAAGATCTTAGAGGTTTCGAAGGCACTGTGTCCCTGCCCAGGAGTGCAGACCCTACGCTCAAGCGCCAGCAGCTACACGACAGAAACATCCTGGAGAGAACCACTGTACTTCCGGAGAGTCACTTTCACTCGAAAGGTTTTCAGACTTGAACTACAGTCTTCATCTTCTGTGTGCCGCACGCACTGCTCTTTGCTTTCTGGGGCCCAACAAGGGAGTCCACCTCCTCTTCCAGAAAGCAGCTCTTCAAATACTGAAGACAGTCGACTCGTTAACTTCAGTCTTTTCATTCCTTCCTCCGTTCTTCAAATGACGCTGCTATGAATGCCTGTCCCCCATCCTCGTCATCCACGTCTGGATAAACACTCTAGTTTAAGTTTGTCACTGCCCAGCCTCAGAAGAAAGCACGCTGCTCAAAGCAGAGCACGTCGTCTTCCGGGCAGTCGCTCCCGCAGACGATACAGCCGGGGGGGTCAGAGTCTACACTTCGCTTGCTCTGGACACTAGGCTTATATTCATAAGGCCCAATTTCAAATGAGCTTTTTCAGCAGCCCTGAGATGTTTGCTTAGATTTAAGCTAAAAGCCTCTGGGGTCTCCGTGATCATACAAGCCATAATTAAGATTGAAAAAGAGGAAGGTGTAGGACAAATGAATTTTCCCCTTCTCTTTTTCCTGGTTCATATGCTAGGCCACCTCAGAGCGGACAGTGGACTTGCTTCCTGAAAAACTGTCAACCACACTCAATCCAGGTGTGCGAGTGGAGCTAGGACACGGAGTGGACATGGAGCTGGCGTTTCCAACCGCCCAGATTTTGAGCACGAAGTCGCTTCATTCCCCTCTTTGCCCCATGTGTTCCTCCAGGACTTGGGCTCTGCCTTATCAGACAGCCCTTCACACAGTGTGGTCTAGGCAGGATGGACTAGAAGTGGCTCGCCGTTCTGGCTCACTACTCTCCAAATCTTAACCCAAACAAAAGGGGGTCAGGACATAGCCAAACTATTATTTTTCTTTCATAAATAACTGATCGACTGCTGGAAGATTGTCATCCATGCTTTGCTTAACAAACTCTCCCATTTCTTCATGTAGTTTTATGCAACAGATGCAACATGCTCTATCAGGCTCTTGGTATACCTGTTTTCATGATGACATGAGTAGTCTCTTCAGAAATTTGATTCGTTAAAGCGATGTGGTGTTTTTTGGCAAACTTCTCCACAAGCATCTGAAATCAAATGAAATATTACATTATAATAAATTACCTCTAGTACACAGCTTAGACTGTTGGTTACCCCAGCTTTGACTCTCCATTTTCCTCACAAAAGGTACATCCCTTTTATTCAAATGGGCCTGAAGGCCCAAAATAAATAGTAATTTAATAAAAATTATGTAGAAATCAGAGGAAAGCATTCTAAAATAGTCTGTGCTTACAGACACGGAATTACAACCCAGGATTCAAAATAATAATTTTTCCCTTTAATAGCAGATATCATTTGATTCCCTAAAACAGTTTCTTTGCAGAGTGATACTCGACTATAATTTAGATTTATCAGCCTACACTCTAGAAGCCAAGAGGTAACCAGCCTATTCAGAAAGGTATGCCACAGATATGGATGTGGCTGAAAAACACGGTTCAACCCTCTGATAGTTACAAAACATTCAAGTCAAGACGCTTCTAAAGGTCAGTGCGGAAACTATCAATTCCTCTTAAGGATGAGGATTGGAGGAGACTCAGATGCTTCCCAAAAGAAAGCTACAGCCTTCTAGCTATAATCTATCAGCCAAATAAAAATCAATAGGCAGTAAAAGGGATTAACCAGATCCATTATGGACACAGCTGACATCATCAGTAGCTACTGTTTGGTAAACAACTTTGCTTCCCAAGGGCCATCATGTACTGGTCATGGCCACCCATGCCAATATTTCTGCGCTGTACAATACTGCCGCGGAGAGCAGGCATCTTTCTTTCAAGCTGCCTTGCTCCCTACTGCCACAGGGCACTGCAAAAGGGAGGCTAGAGAAGCTAATGACATCCTCCCCCTTTTGCCACTGCCCTCTGCCAGGATCATTAGCAATTCTGAACTGATTAATTGCTGAAATCCCAGCCTTGAAACAGTGTTCAGTTAGAAGAGCAACTGCTGAAAAGATCATCTTAATATGGGCTTTGGAATTAATCATGTGTACTACAGTCAGCAGCTTTCATAATAAATTTACCACACTTCAGCAACTCTGAATGGAGCCTAAAAGTTTTCTTCTGGGCTTGCCTAAAGACAACACGTACCCAAGTCACTTACAGTCTAATCTGCAGCTCTGAGTTGTCCACAGCAAGAAAAGATTAGATCATTTTAGCCTCTCGGAAAAGCTGAACTCACAAAACAAAGGAAAGGGGAATGCTAATTTTCAATGAATAAATGGGAATTCTAGATGTACAGGGAAATGATCAAGAGCAGTAGAAGCAGACAAAGGTATGAATTTTCAGAACAGACAGCTGATCTGGACGCATGGTTGTGAGATGGGAATTCTAGCATTATTGATGAGAATTTATTCACTGTATCTACTAGGGCAGACACAGGTTACTCTCTGCCCTTTTAGCAGTGGGATACATTTGGCCCCTGAGCCACTACCTATAGAGAGGAGAAATGGTTCTAGGAAGGATATATTAAGAAAGGCTTAAAGGAAGCCTAGGAAGGATATATTAAGAAAGATACTTAAGAATGACTGGGTCATCTCTCGGTGTGCAATAAATGGCACCCACTATTGCATCCATTTGATACGCTGGTGTGTTATCTTACGATTTTAAAGAAATATTCATTCAACTTACTTTATTATGAAAGGATACCAATGGTGATTAACTACCCTGGGAGGTCAATTTCCTATGATGTCTGAAATCTACACTCTGCCCAAGCAGAAACAAAATTTCAGTGGTCTTAATATTTTAATGGATATTTTTCTACAATGTGAAACAAATCCTATTTCTGGTACCAGGGGCTCAAGGACATGTCAAATCCTAATAGGGAAGGGGTGCTGTAGGGCAGAAATGATAGAGCAGGCTATTGAATAACTGGGTTACAAGCCAGGATAAAGACAAACACTGGAGAAATGCCACTATCTGGCCATTTGCTTGGGACCACTTTGGATTTAGTTAATTATGCTCGTAAGCACACAGACATAAACCAAGGTGTTTCCTCTGGGGATTAAAACTATACTTACTTGCTTTTTCAGAAAAAAAATTAAAATTAAAAAGCTCTGTATTATACCCAAAGCTATAACCTTTCTGTTAATGTTTAATAATTATTTTAAGTAAATATATACAGAATAGTCCATGCTACAGCTTTATCTAGGTCCCAATCTTCAGAAATTAACAATGGAGGGGCGCCTGGGTGGCACAGCGGTTAAGTGTCTGCCTTCGGCTCAGGGCGTGATCCCGGCGTTGTGGGATCGAGCCCCACCTCAGGCTCCTCCGCTATGAGCCTGCTTCTTCCTCTCCCACTCCCCCTGCTTGTGTTCCCTCTCTCGCTGGCTGTCTCTATCTCTGTCGAATAAATAAATAAAATCTTAAAAAAAAAAAGAAATAAATTAACAATGGAAATTAGATTACATATAATCATTCTTGGTTCCTAGATTTCTCCCTATAGGTTATTCATTGCTAGTACCTACTTAAAACTAGTTGTAATTTGTTAAGAAATCTCAGTTGTTAGGGAGATACATAAATACACTCACAAATTCTTTTGGGGTTAAGCCTGATGCCACCATAGATATTGTTCTGTTGATTCTTTTTACTGAAGATATAACTTCTGGCTTCTCCCTGCCCACAGTGTCTTCCCTCTTATTATACCCAGCAGTATTAGCAACATCGACAGCAGCTGTACTCTTGGCTGATTCTTCAACTTGAAATTGGGGTAATTTCAAAGCAGAGGTTGAAGTTGGCATGCTGCTAACATGAGCTGGCTCTGGGGCTCTGTCTGCAGAGGGGTCAGACTCAGGGTCATCAGAGAAGAGGCTGATTCCAGACTCGAGGTAAGGGGTTCCCTCTGAAAGGCACAGGGGAAGAAGTTAGCCCAGACGACGATGAATCTTGAATTACAAATACTATTCATCATGATTCTATATTTTAAAAATAAAAGTTTAAGCCAACTGACTAAAGAAATATAGCAGCATTTTATTGCTAATGACAGGAATACAAGTAACTTTAAATATTCTTTTCGAAGTTTTTATTACCTATATTCTCCAACTGTTTAACAATGACCGTAAAGAACAAGGTACTTTTGTAAGGAAGGAGAACAATTTTGAAAAATTAGACAAATACTTGATTTTTCTTTATCCATGATGATATCATTGTCTTTTTGACTTAATAAATCATCAGATATCATTACCAAATTAAAAATAGAAGACCATTCCTGAAACACTTCAGAGAACGTCACTCCATCAGGAAGTAAGCATAGCCAAAGAGAAAGCATGAGATCCCTAAAATGACCTTAAAGAACATGGCCAAATACGACATTTAGTGCCAAAGAGCACCTCTTATGATAATGTGTTTTTGAGGACTAATTTAAAACTTTCTTTACTGATTGAAACTTTGATTTATAAGCCATAAAACACACCATTCATTTAAAGTGATTTATAAGGCATAAAATGCATAGTCATTTATATTCATTAATTCATAGAATAAGAGCTTACTTTGGAGATTTGACTCATTTTTCAATAAAGGACAGGCTGAAAACTTTATCCTAGGGCCCTAGAATTCTTTATTTTTTACTTTTTTTTTTTAAGTAATCTCTATGCCTAATGTAGGGCTCAAACTCATGACCCCAAGATCAAGAGTTGCACCCTCTACTGACTGAGCCAGCCAGGCACCCCTAGGGCCCTAGAATTCTTACTTAACAGTTGAAATAAAATATTTAGAGCACACAAGACTCTCCCATCCTCAAAACTGTTAGAGTTAAACCAGTAAAGACAGATTAAGAGCTGCAATAATTTTCATGTAAATTTGGATTAATATTCAAGCTATTTTTCTAAAATGGGTTTAAGTATAAGAGAAGCATTCGTTATAGACTAGACATGCTAGACATCCGAAAAGTTGATTAGCCAAAATATCTTTAGGTCAGATTCAAAGTAAAACAGAAGTGTTTTCTCCATTAGAGCAGATGAAATATTACCCAGATCTGGTCTTGACAAAGACTGCTCCACGACCTCTTGGGCCTCTGACCTAGTCGGTGCTTGGTCCTCCACACTGACGACCTTAATGAGCTCCTTTTGAGACGGGCAGTTTGTGTTCTGAAGATTCCTTGGGCCGCTGTGCACATACCAACTGGTATCTAACAACCGGGATGGAGAAGGGGAAGACCTAGAAGAAGGATGAAGGGAGAAACACACCACCACAGTTTGTGAAAGGACTCATCATACTTCCTGGGCAGCGGACGCGAAAGCGGAGCAGCTCACTGTCAGGGAGATGGGGAATGACTAGCGAAAAAGAACCCAAGTGACTGCCCAGAAGTCTGGATTCATGGAGCCTGCCAACGTGTCAGGGCTGACATATAACAGCTCCCCTTAGGGCCTGGGCTGAGGCAGGATATTTCTCAGCTGTTTAAAAGCGTGTCAGCAAATTTCACCAAATTCTCCACTGCCACTCACTCAATCAAATTCTATCCGCTCTTCCACTTGAGTCCAAATGGATGTATCAGAATCAGATCTCTCATGAAAATAGAAAGCTGATTAATTTTGACATTTCTGCACTCACTCTTTCTGCCCAATTTTAGCAGAATTCATAGAAACATCCCTATCTCCTGCCTTTTCAAGATCTAAAGCCATTCTCAGAACAAAAGCCAGCTATAAAGTACTGTCAGAAGAGCACATGCGCCCAGTGATTCCATCCTCCACTCTTTCCGGTGTTTAGGGCTTTGCAGAATAAGATACTTAGCAACAGATTTATTTAAAGGATACTTAACAGATTTGAGGAATTCATCCTCAAATGCATTAGTTATCGTTTCCTTTAAATAATAAACAATGGCTACTAAATAATCAAATACAATTTTTATAATATACAATTTATTATAATGGATTATATAATATAACATAATAATATTAATAATTATAATACATCAAATAATTGTCTATTAAACAATTATTGGGTGTTTACTACAAGTCAGGCAATAAAAGTAAGCCCTGTGCATTAAAGATGAGCAAAACCTGAATCACCGCTCTCAGGTAGTCTAGTAGAGAGAGGACGTTTAATCAACGTGTAGGTTCTTTTTTTTTTTTCTTTTTGTATATGTATGAAAAAAGCAACAAGAATCAGATGCTTAGCTGTCTAAGCCTCCCAGGCACCCCAATATGCAGGTTCTTTAATAGAAGTCTCTATAGGGTACACTGGGGAGGAGGAGAAGGTATAGGAATATTTAGTATAAATATTAAATGGTTAGCTCAATTGATGGCAATGAGGTCATTCCCTCTAAACATGGGCCAGTGCTTATGGAGGCCAGATCTTTGCATTCTCTCACAGCCACAATGTCAGTCTCCCAGCCTCAAAAATATATCAGTTCAAGAGGCTTGAAAGATAGTATGATTAGATTATTGACAACTTGTCACTATTTTCAGGAAGACAAATAAAAAATAAAAGTATATGTACACACAGTAGGATCTCAATAAATTGGAATTCTATTTCCCTCCTAGAGTGGTGAGATGCAGGCCTGCGATGGCTCTGAGGTTCTGTCCTGAACTTTCAAATAGGAAGAACAGCCCCAACCTGTCCTTTTACCCTTACAGTACTGTAAAGATCCAATGAGGAAGCAGATAAAGTACTTTGGAAAATATGAAATGCTACACAGTCTTATCTCAATAATGATTTGCATAGACATCCCTGAAAGATAGTCTGACTTTTCCTGGGGTCAATCAATAGCTAAACTTTTTCTAAAGAGGCCAAAACTTCAATCAGGGCCAAGGCTGCCTGTCTACCTCAGCTCCCAGGCTTGTTGTGGTTTCAGTTCAACGTTTTATTCTGCCCTTCAAAAGGGACAGATCTGTGCATTTCTCACCTCGTAGCTCATGCCTTGTACAGATCCAGAAAACCTACGTGCAATTAAACAAAAGAAGTGTCCCAGAGCAATGAGAGGTTAGAAATGGCTCTTTACAAAAAAACTAGAAAAAGGATGGTGAAAAAAATTTAAAAATAAGAGTTCAATACAAGTAAAGATGTTATTTAGAGACTACAACTTGACATGTATTACGTCTTACCTTCTTGTTCCTGGTTCTTTATTTTTACTGGTGGAACTATCCAGAGATACTTGAAATTTGTCAGCAGAAAGGCTTTCGGGATTCTGGCTTATAGGATAGTCACTACTTTTCTCTGAAGTTAATATTGCTTGAAATGGGATGAGAAAACAAAGAAATCTACTTTACTGTTTTGTCCTGATGGTGATAATTCAGGTGAGGATATCGATTTTTTCGAAAGCAGCAACCTGTGACAATCAAATTGATTTTTAAACAAGTATATCAGACAGAATTTTGTAGACCTAAGTGTTGCAGCACCAGGTGAAACTAAATGACTCAAAAATCGTAGGGACAATGAAAGGAAACACTTCAGGACGGAGTCAATGAAGATACCCGGCGGAGACGAGGCTGGGAAAAAACATACATTTTTTGGCCCTGAATGATAAGGAAACAAGAATAGGAAATGAATTTTTATCTCTGCAGCAAAATAAATTATTCTGAAATCCCCTTAGATAGCAGGGAAGAGAAAGTACTGGAAAGCACAAAGCACATTCCCTACTGCCTCCACATCAAAGACTGCAGAGGATGGGGGGTTGAACTTTTTGCACGTGTGGGGAAATAAGAGGGGAGCGGTCGGATGAGAAAGAAAAAAACAGGTGACATTTTGCTTCCCATTTTCAATGACTCAGAAAAAAACAAGCCAAAAAAACCCAACACACACAAAAACCAAGGTGCTGACTGATAAGGAACCTTGAAGGAATCTATGGAACAGCTGGTGAAACGGCACAGGAAAAGGAAAACACACACAACAGACCCAAGGCAAAGTTCTGGCACGTTAGTGCGTCCTTTTTATTTATTAATTCCTCCAAATGTATTATTGTACCACTGCTTTCTAGGAAATGCCTTCAAGGCAGAAATCCTTAAAAAGCAAAAACAAACACTTAAAATTACAAATGTCTTCTACCCATTAAAAAGTCACTGACGACTATAATTTATTTTGAGCTTTTATTAGTAAGTCAAGGCAGAAAATTTTAAACAAAAGGCAATACTAATTAAACTGTTTTTTAAGTCACTGGGTAGCCTGGGGGGAAATAATCACTGATCTCCCGAGTTATTCCTCAAATGCATTATTTCTAGTTTCCTTTATGCCTATTTTTTCCGGACCTGTGCGTTTCTAGGAACACAGGAACTCCCAACTGCTGAAAGCAAGCATTCTTACAGTGAACCAGCAGGTTTTTCTTTCAACTGTGTATCACTTCCCCCTAAATACAGGGTGATAATTGATAAAAGGTAATGTGTAGTCTCTAAGGAATCACACCAAACAGAATTAACCACTGGAAAGGGTTAAAATAAAAAAGTGAAAGAGTGTGTGGGGGAGGAGCCTCAGACACAAACACAGATATTAAAGTCATTCCATTGTCTAAACATCTGGCATATGAATTGCTCTTTTCTTTTTAAAGATTTTATTATTTGAGAGACAGCATGCGAACGCTGGAGAATGTGAGAGGAGGGTGGGGGGACAGAGAGGGAGGGAGAGAATCCCAAGCAGATTCCAAGCTGAGCGCAGAGCCCCATGGGGCTCAATCCCAGGACTCCAAGACCATGACCTGAACCGAAACCAAGGGTCAGATGCTTAACCGACCCAGCCACTCAGGTGTCCCGCTCTTTTCAATACAATAGGGCTCAAACTACAAAGAAATTAAACTAACCTGAATTGGATTCGATACCTCAATAGTATACAAAACACACAGGGCAAAGTTTTCTGCTCTTCTTTTTCCTTAATCCTTATTTCATAAAGCAGGACCTAGAGCCCAAGTCCTAGAATAGTCCCTCTTAAATCACCCCCTCTTCTGGGGGGTCTTTTTTTTTAAGATTTTATTTGAGAGAGAGAGAGTGTGTGTGAGAGAGAGATGAGGGGAGGGGTAGAGGGAGAAGCAGACTCCCCACTGAGCAGGGAGCCTGACTTGGGACTCGATCCCACAACCCCATTATCGACTTGGGACTCGATCCCATAACCCGGTATCATGACCTGTACCGAAGGCAGATGCTTAATGGACTAAGCCACCCAGGTGCCCCTCTTCTGGGGGGTCTTAACCTGTTATATTCTTCATGGGTAGGGAATATGGGCTAGACCAAACATTTAACAAACTTACTGACTGCCTATTATGCATTAAGAATTATGCAAAGTATTGGGAGGGAAATCAAAGGAAAAAACAACAGGGAAGAAGGAAAGATATTAAGAAATTATAAACTACAAAGTACAGGACCTACAATGAAATACAGTTTTAAAAAATACATAATCCAGGGGCACCTGGGTGGCTCAGTCGTTAGGTGTCTGCCTTCGGCTCAGGGCGTGATCCCAGAGTCCTGGGATCGAGCCCCGCATCAGGCTCCCTCCTCCGCTGGGAGCCTGCTTCTTCCTCTCCCACTCCCCCTGCTTGTGTTCCCTCTCTCACTGGCTGCCTCTCTCTGTCAAATAAATAAATAAAATCTTAAAAAAAAAAACAAAAAAAACACACCATAACCCACCCACCCCAACTGATTCAGAATTTCCAGGGCAGAAGCCTAGGAATTTTTAACAAGTGCTTCCAGGAATGAATATATTGTGGGACAGAGGAGCTCAGATGTGTCTAAAAATCACTTCCACTGTAACGGACTGTGATCTTACAAATGCTAATGTTTGCTTTTGAGTGACAGGTAATCCAGGAGGGAAAAATCCCAACCAAATGCCTGATATGAAACAGCTTTACATGTAGAGGGAAGTATACATAATTTATAATGGGTAAGGATACACATTTGCACAAAAATATGCAGGCTTGGGAATGACCTCGAGATAAACCACAGGACAGATCTATGCTAAGGGCAGAACATTTGAGGTGAAGACCTTTCATCATTTTAAGAGGGCCTTCATCATTTTAAGAATATTGGTTCAGGGCACGTGGGTGGCTCAGTCGGTTGAGCGTTTGCCTTCAGCTCGGGTCAAGATGGGGGGGGGGAGGTCCTGGGATCCAGCCCCCTGAGCCCCCCCACCCCACAGGGCAGGCTCCTTGTTCAGTAGGGAGTCTGCTTCTCCCTCTGCCCCTCCCCCTGCTTGTGCTCTCTCTCAAATAATAAAATCCTTATTTTATTTTTTAATATGTTATTTATTTATTTGTGAGAGAGAGAGAGCACAAGCAGAGGGAACGGCAGGCAGAGGGAGAATCAGCTTGCCGCTGAGCAAGGAGTCAGATGTGGGACTCCATCCCAGGACCCTGGGTGGCTCAGTCGGTTGAGCGTCTGCTTTCGAGTCAGTTCATGACCCCTGGGTCCTAGGATCAAGCCCTGAGTCTGGCTCTCTGCTCAGTGGGGAGCCTGCTTCTCCCTCTGCCTGCAGCTCCCCCTGCTTGTGCTCTCTCTCTGACAAATAAATAAAATCTTAAAAAAAAAAAAAAAAGAAGTTTGCTTGAATTTTAGTTCAACTCAAACCAACTTAAGAGAGGAAAAGTCACAAAACTTGAGTTGATATTAACTTGATACTCACACTGTTTCAGAAATAAAGCCACAAAATTTCAGAATTCATACCCAGAAATTTCCTTTCAGTAAGTCTGGGGTGGGTTTTTGAGTTTTTTAATAATGTGAATTAAAATATTTACTGAGTGCCTACTGTGTTCTAAAAGTTCTCTGCCCTCATGGAATCTACATTCTAGTGGGAGGTGAGGAGGAATTCTCAACAGTAAGCAAAAACAAATTGTGTATGATTAAAAGTTCGTAAGGGTTATGAAAAGAGTAACAGGGTAAAGTGGAGAAGTCAGAGAGGTAAAACTTGCAATAAAAAATATGGTGGCTCATGCTAGGTCTTAGTGAGAAGTAGCATTTGAACAATTTGTACAAGATATTTCAGTTATGCCAATGTAAGAGGTCATGGAGGACGCTCTCTGTGGAGCTAGGAGAAAGGGCTTTTTTCTCTTTCCTTTTTTTAGTAATGTCTACATCCAACATGAGGCTCGAACACACGACTGAGCCAGCCAGGCACCACAAGGACTCTTTTCTTCTCTTCTTTCTTAAGATTATTTATTTATTTATTTATTTGAGAGAGAGGGAGAGAGAGAGGAGAGGAAGCACAGAGGGAGAGGGAGAAGCAGACTCCCTGCTGAGCAGAGAGCCCAACATGGGGCTCGATCACAGGACCCTGAGATCATGACCTGAGTTGAAGGCAGACGCTGAACCGACTGAGCCACCCAGGCGCCTCGCACCTTTTATCTTTTAAACCAGGAAATTTTCATAAGCTTCTCCTCTCTCCGCTCAACATTTACCCACCTACCTCAGAACTCTGCGGATGCTATGAGAAAGAAGACTGTGAGTAAGTTTACTTTAAAGGATAGAGTAAAAGCTCCTGACAAAAATGTTACACAGAAATTCAGAAGAAATTTTCAAAAAGGTTTTCAAATCCATAGTACAGCATAATGTGTAAAAATATAGCATTTATGAAATTTTAAAATGAAGGAAAGCAAGCCACAAGAAACACGCTGTCTGCAGATCTTCAGGAAAAAATAAATGCACACACACAACACTCCAAAGAGGAGACAGTAGATTTACAGACGTATTCAAAGCCAGACAATACCATTTTCTACGTTGTGCATTAACATGGCAAGTCTAGTCTGTTTTTAGACTGAAGATGGTGAAAGCACCCCAAAGAAGAGAACTGTGCTGGGGACGGGACTTTGGGCTTCATTATCTGGGAGATGAACAAATGAAGGTACAGTTACAAAGAAAGCATTTAAGGAAATACATTTTGAACCACTGCCATAGCAACAGAGTCCCCAGCTTCTCACGCATGAGCTACTGTTTCTCCCTGAACACAAAAATACTGCAAGGCGCATTCTGGGACCAGGGCCACACTGTTCTGGAGAATTGAGACTTGAGTTCCTAGAAAGAAAAGACAGGCCCTAAAGGCCCCAGCAGAGCTGCAGAAGGGAGCGACGAAAAAGGAACCTTCATACTAAGTTAGCTGGGTAGGTATCACGGAGACAGTAGTGAAGAACACTTTGGGGGGACTCACCACACGTGCCTGTCCCTAAGCAGCAGCTCCCCCCCGCCCCCCCACCGTGGAACCCGTGCCTGCACACAGCCTCTCACCTATGTGTCTGTGGCTCTGCCCCTATTTACAACCTGCCTGATGTGCTATCTTCCACAAGGCTCTGTCCAATTAAAGACTCAAACTTTCAGCTCACTTTCCTTCATTTACTCCACGTTATTCCTCAGCTCAGTGCTCACTTCTTACAGGAAGTCAGCTCTGATCAATTCCAACCTGCCTGGATACTCCAAATGCCTTCGCTCAGAGGTCCATCCGGTCTTGTTGATAACCATAATGCTGGTATAAAGTGCCTGCCTCTCCCAAGTAACTGGACTTTTTGTGGATCATGGTGCAATTCCTGACAGCTAGGACAGCTCTCGCAAAACCAGAACGCGCATTAATTAGGGCTTTGGGACCTGACACCACTGTTAAAAGGACTAAGTCTGAGTGTTGTTTTTTCTAAGCTTTCTAGAATGAAGGTTTGCCTATTTCCAGTCTCCCGCATCATACTCAGTTTCCTATGGGGTCCCCGTAGCATCTCTTCTTTGTGGGTACGCAGTCAGACAATGGCACTTCATGACTGTCTTGGTTACTCTATAAGGTAAATTAGTTGTGAGCAGGGAACGGAGGCAAGGCTCTAAATAAAATTACCCGTGGAGTGACTCAGCAAACCTATGCTGAGCAAAGAACATAAAATGTCAGAGTTAGGCCCACACTTTTTTTTTTTTTAAGAGTTTATTTATTTGAGAGAGCGAGAGAGCGTGAGCATGAGTGGGGGGAGGAGCAGAGGGAGAGGGACAAGCAGACTCTGCGCTGAGCACGGAGCCCAATGTGGAGCTTGATCCCAGTCCCGAGATCATGACCTGAGCCGAAATCAAGAGTCAGATGCTTAACCGACTGAGCCACCCAGGCGCCCCTAGGCCCACACTTTTTAGAAGGATAAAGGCTTAGGGAGAAGAATTCCGCTTAACATACCAGAGTTAGGCCAATATGACAAACCTTTTTCTGATGTGTTTTGTTCCGGATTTAGCAGATCCTCCGGGGCACCAGAACCTGCTAGGAGGGAAGGGGAGCTGCGAGAAGGCTGGCTCCCGTGCTGCTCTAACACGGCTTCCAGTTCGGCCATTTCCTGCTGGAGCTTTATCAGGTTATCTTGCATGGTATCCCTCTGCTGTGAACACAAGAAATGACACCAGGAAAGTCACACTCTTCCAGCAACTTGCCACAAAGCAAGGATATGTCATACCAATTAATTTTAGCATGGGAACCGAAGCCACCTAGTATGGAATTGTGAGTTCTGGCTGAACACCCTTTAATCCAACCATATTCCTGCAATTAATGCCCATGAAATTATCTCAGAATGATGTTAGAGTGGGGGAAAAAAACTCCTCAAACTCTCCCAAATAGACTTGGCTTTATTGTGATGTCCTTTCAAAGTTGGTTATTTTCTTTTAAAGCGAGGGAGCAAAAAAAAGAAACAACGAAGGTAACACGATATTTAAAATTAGCATGATTCTGTTAACATTTTACACAGGCTGTGTTTCACAGACTTGGTACTGTAGAACTCTTACGAGATTTAGATTAGTCCGTATAAATAATGTCTGATTTCTAGCTGGTAAGGGCTGTTCCTTTTCTGGGATTCTTTGACCATTTAGTTTCTAAAAGAGAGAGAGCAAAGAGCTGATGCACTGATTTATCTATTTGTTCCTTCGACAACTATTTGCTGACCATGTATTATACGCAAGGCACTGTTCTAGTGCTGGGGATTAGAGCCCTCATGGTGTTGCCGTTCTGCAAGCGGAGAGGGTACCTAGAGATGACCTGCTGGAGGGAAGGATCTAGCACAAAGAGCCCTGGGTAATCCTGTAAGGACAGTTACTGTTTTCAACTCAAGAGAATGGGCGCTTTTTTTTTTTTTTAAGATTTTATTTATTTATTTGACAGACAGAGACAGTCAGCAAGAGAGGGAACACAAGCAGGGGGAGTGGGAGAGGAAGAAGCAGGCTCCCAGCGGAGGAGCCCGATGTGGGGCTCAATCCCAGGACTCTGGGATCACACCCTGAGCCGAAGGCAGACGCTTAACGACTGAGCCACCCAGGCGCCCCCAGATAATGGGCTCTTCCTGCTTATGGGGCTTCTGATGTTTATTTCTCCGTTTTAAGAAGAAATCTGCTAAGTCTTAGGTTTTTGATAAGCAAAGTACTTGGTAAATAAGGAGCTTTCCAAAACATACATTTCTTCATCACTGGTAGAAGGCACATCAATGGTTGCCGGCAAACCCCAGGGAAAGACTGTTTTACCCTCTGTTGCTTCTGATCCTTGCAAAATGACATTGCCCGCTACTAAAAACAAGCCATCTCCTTTCTCCTGCAATACCGAGTTCACAGTTTTCAGGTTTTTATGACCAGAAAATGTATTCCCAGCGTCACAAAGGCTTCTGCTGCTGCCCTGAGATCGCCCTGCTGCCAACCAGCAGTGCCATTGCCACCATGTGGTGCTTGTGGGTAGTTCTGTCGCTGATCACACCCTGGCCCTGGGGCGGCCTCAGTAAATCTGGAAGGAAACCAAGTGCACAGCCAACTGATAAGCTTCAGAAGCTGTATTAGTCACTTCTGGCACGACCATCACATCTAACCTCTCTGTGGCCATGAAATAGGTTAGAAAATCAGGGAAAATAGTAACAGGAGAACTGTAATTAGAGAACTTTCCTTTGGGTTTTCCCAAAGGAATTACTTTATAACCTAAATTCCCTTGTAGGTAATTGCCCAGATACATTTGGGAGACCAAAACCAAATTGCTTACCGAGGCTTTTTTTTTTATTATTCTAATTCTTTAGTGTTTCTGGAATTAGCCTTATTCTTTTCTATTCCCAACATGCTACTCTGATCTTTTTTAATACAGCTGCATTACTGTGGAAGTTCTTTAAAAGCCATTTTTACCGTGCCTCTTTCTTCCATAAGGATTTTAGTGGTATACCACTGCTCAGTCAATACCTTCTGAACACTATATAATTATTACTCATTACTGCCCTCAGGATAAAGTCCAAATTCCTAAGCATAGCATTGTTTTCCTAAACTACTCATATGTCGTTTTCCAGTTACACAGGACAGTTCTGTGCTTTCTGGACATTTCATGCCTCTGCGTCTTTGCCTTGATTGCTGCCTCCCTTCTCTATCTGGAAAAATTCTTCTCCTCTTTCAAGGCCCAGCTCAAATGGCTCCTTCAGAAGTCCCCACCAGCTACATCTACTATCAGGAACAGACGATCCCGCACTACCTCTTTTATACTACTAATGCATTAGCATATGGAAGTGGAATACCGACGCTTCTTGATGGGAGGAATCCTTCCTTAATCATTTTTGTATTCCCAATGCCTAGCAGGTAGTTAAGTACTCAGTAAATGTTTGATGCAAAAATGAATAAATAATTAATTAATCCGTCTTTGATAAAAAACAGATACTGATGGTACCAAACTAGGATTTCTCTATCTCCTATATACTTCTCCTTAGTTCGATTAAACAGATAGAGGGAAAAGATCCCACTTCAATCATTTTGCCTGTCTGTGCTACTCTAGACTTAAGTTAGCCAGGAAACCTGACCTTAAGTCTGTTTTGGGGTAGATGCTTGATAAAAACACTTGGCAAAATGAATCTTCAACAAATAGACATATCTCTGTGAATAAGATCAGGAATGTGAAAAACAAGGAGGATGGACAGAATCAGAAACCAGGACCTACAACCTTAAAACACAAGGGACAAAAAAGGTGAAAGGCATTGGTGAAAGGTCGACAGAGCCCCAAATCCACACCCAGAAAGATTCATAGGAGTTGCAGAGGAAAGGCCTCCTTAGTCTTTCTGTTCATTTAGTCACCATGGCAATCCCGTAGGCGGGGAGAACACTGGTGACAACTCAGGTGCAGAATGGGTTTCTTCCTGACTCCAGCAGGTTTCAGTGCTAGAGGGATCTGCTCTGTACAGAAAACGGGCAGGAGAAGACAAGCCCTTTCTTTCTATAGTCCTCAGAGCAAGGCCAAGAATTAGAAGATTTTAAAACTGGATACCACCTGGTTTTGGCAAAAGTACAGGGAAATGGGAACCATCAAGTCCACGGGGGCTGGAAGAAAACAGCTTCATTCAATCTTTCTGAAGAACAATTTAACAATATGTATCAAAGACCAAACACTCCAGTCCTAGGAATTTATACTAATGAAATCATTGGGAACGTGGGCAAATATTTAGCTATCAAGATACTACCATACGGGGGGTGCCTGGGTGGCGCAATCGTTAAGCGTCTGCCTTCGGCTCAGGGCGTGATCCCGGCGTTATGGGATCGAGCCCCACATCAGGCTCCTCCGCTGGGAGCTTGCTTCTTCCTCTCCCACTCCCCCTGCTTGTGTTCCCTCTCTCGCTGGCTGTCTCTATCTCTGTCAAATAAATAAATAAAATCTTTAAGAAAAAAAAAAAAAAGATACTACCATATGGGTGCCTGGCTGGCTCAGTCGGTAGAGCATGCAACTCTTGATCTTGGGGTTGTGAGTCTGAGCCCCGTGTTGGGTATAGAGATTACTTAAAAAATAAAAAATAAAAGATATTACCATAGTGCTGTACATAATAGCAAACTGTGCCTCTTACCCTGCAACCCTCATATTCGGCAACACGTCAAATAAATCATGGCTCACCCAAAAGACAGAATACTATATAGTAATTAAAAACGAATCACTGAAGAAAACTTAATGACATAGAAAACACAACATTACAATGTAAATACGTGGAGTAGGATATAAATTTTTTTTTTAAGATTTTATTTATTTATGTGACAGAGAGACAGCCAGCGAGAGCGAGAACACAAGCAGGGAGAGTGGGAGAGGAAGAAGCAGGCTTCCAGCGGAGCAGGGAGCCCGATGGGGGGCTTGATCCCAGGACCCTGGGATCATGCCCTGAGCTGAAGGCAGACGCTTAACAACTGCACCACCCAGGTGCCCCGGACATAAATATTTTTTAAAGATAAGGTATACACATATCCTTGTGCACATACAGGAAGAAGAATGAAGACTATGTATCAGTAAGTTAATAAGAATGACTACTGAGTAACCCACAGAATTTAATCTTTTAAATAATTAATGTATGCACATGGTATAAATTCAAGGCACAGGATAGCCAGAGAAAAGTAGGGCTTCCTCCTTCTCCTCCCAGTCTTCTACTTCCCCGCTCCGAGGGCAACTAGTATTACCTGTTCTGCGAAGATGCTGGTGTGAATCTTTAAATGCTGTAATACAATGCTTTTCCGAGACTATTCTTCCTGGAGTACTGAAACATTCCTGTTATCAAATGCCGTAGATATGACGAGGCTCTTATCCCATTCATAAGTAACCCTGATATTGGTCTTGAGCATGAGATATAAGAAGTAAAATTGTGGGGGTGCCTGGGTGGCACAGCGGTTAAGCGTCTGCCTTTGGCTCAGGGCGTGATCCCGGCATTATGGGATCGAGCCCCACATCAGGCTCTTCCGCTATGAGCCTGCTTCTTCCTCTCCCACTCCCCCTGCTTGTGTTCCCTCTCTCGCTGGCTGTCTCTATCTCTATCGAATAAATAAATAAAATCTTTAAAAAAAAAAAAAAAGAAGTAAAATTGTGTACTTTCTTTTTTAAAGAAAAAAGGGGACTTACAGGCACCAAAGAACAACTACCAAATTAGAAGAGAAAGAACAAGAAATCTCTACAAAACAACGCAAGGCTAGATTGTCTCTAACAGAAAGAGAACTCTGTAGGCTCCAATTTGGCCCCGAGAATGAACACACCCCCTCTCTTTGATACAGTAGTGCTCTCATAGATATACTTGCTATAGGGAGAATTGGTTTTGAAGGTTTAGCTTATTCATTAAATTCCAGATTGAGTGTGCTGCCATGAGCCAGCTGGTCTGTACGTATGTGTGTGTATGAAATAAAAGGCAGCATGAGTCCCGTTCAGATGCTAACAATCTACTTGGAGGAGACCAGGTACCACATACAACTGTTAGACCATTCATTCTAAAGGATGATACACAGGGCGCCTGGGTGGCACAGCGGTTAAGCGTCTGCCTTCGGCTCAGGGCGTGATCCCGGCGTTATGGGATCGAGCCCCACATCAGGCTCCTCCGCTATGAGCCTGCTTCTTCCTCTCCCACTCCCCCTGCTTGTGTTCCCTTTCTCGCTGGCTGTCTCTGTCTCTGTCGAATAAATAAATAAAATCTTTAAAAAAAAAAATAAATAAAGGATGATACAAGCAAATGTCAGAATGTGGGGTGCATGCTCCCGAACGCAGAGGACACGACAGACACCCCCCCACACACACGCTCTTTACCTGAGTGGTTAGAATATCACTCTGAGAGGACAACCCTGAACGGTCTTCAGAGAGGCTTGTTTCACTCTGATACCCGGATGCCACTTCACCTTAAATGATAAAAATAGCTTCAGATGTAAAAACAGACAGACAGCACACACTGCAACTTGCCGCACCCATGCCTTCCCATTGGCAGGACAAACTTCACTTTCATGTTATGTAAAATGATTAAGCTCCTTGTTTTGGGACACTCGGATTTCCTCTCGGAAATCAAAACAACGAAAACCAGAAAGAAGTCCACCAACAGTTAGATCTCATTCAAACAGAGAAGATGTGCTAGCTGGGTAAAGGACTTTTAGGGAAAGGCACCTTAGGAGGAACATGGGTAAAGTTTAAGAAGCAGTGGCTTTAGTTGGAAGCTTGTAAAACGTGCTCCCCCACAAGGCATCAACAGTTAGCTCATTTCTAGAACACGACGGGGCAAACGCAAAAACCTGGTTCCAGTACCTAAGTCTGAATCCACACTCTGTTCTTCGTGATTATCTTCGTCCAGGCCAAGCTCCCTTTCATCATCATCATCTGAAACCAATGCCTTGTCGCTCAGAACATCCAGGTTTTCAGACTGATGCCTCACTTGTTTGGAAGGGGGATCGAACATCAAGAAAGGATCCTGGCTGTTTGTAGTCACTGTCAAGTCTTCCAATGCACTGTGCTGTGAAGAAAATAAGCTCCCAGAACACCTTGCTTCCTCACTAAGATAATGTTCCTGGGATGCCCTTGCTGATGGTCCCTGGTTACTGAGGTCACTTAAACTACTCTTCCGTGAGTCTAGGTTCTCCTCTGTTTTCTTAGACAGACCCTCTGTGGCAACAGCATTGTGACGGGTAGGCTGAGAAGGTGTGTTGGTTACTTTACCAAATAGTAAGTGTTGGAAGCATGGAAGCTCTTCCTCTTCACTGGATGTGTTCTCTTCCGAGGACTCTAATTTCCTGGCCCCTCTTTGGTGACCCTGGGCCAAACGTGTTTCGTCTAAAGGGCTTCTTCTGAAGGCTCCTTTCTGGACACTTTTGCTAAAAACAGCAGATCTTTCCCTAATGTCACTTTCAGCAAAGCTGCTTTTTCCCTTTATTTTGTCACCATTTAATAGGTCATCAGGTGTCTCCGAACAAACCTGAGAAGCGCAAGTGCTTCCCATCGGTTGTTCGGGGTTATCTGAAATTAGACATGGAGAGAAATCTGCATTAACAGACAGAACTACGCCTTCATTTTCTCCTTGCCTTTTCATTTCCGGATGTTTACAATTACTTACAGGAGGGCTTTGCTTATAGACTTCAGGTTGCATAAGACCTAATCTGAGCATAGCATTTAATTTAGGTCCTCGGTGTCTACCTAGTTCTGCCTGAATGTTTTCACCACTGGAACCCACTTCATTAGTACTGGAACCCACTTCATTAACACTGCTTGAGCTGACTTCCTTCAAAGTGCTTTCTCTAATGTTATTTTGGCTAATTGTGCTCACTGTACTTTGAATGACGCTCTCATTTCCCATTGCTCTTTCAGGTGACATTGAATGCTGCTCAAACCTTTCCTCTGACGGGTTTTTCTTACATAGAGTTTTAACAGATGATCTGATGGGAGAAAGTGGTGGTATATGGTAAGGGTTCTGGGAAATTCCATGGTTATTTGCAATAAGGAGTTCAGCTTCCTTGCCTCTGAACAGAGATGACTGACAAAGCCCAGAGCCTCCTTTTATGCTACATTTGGCATAATCACCTGGCTTCTTAGCTTGCTGACTAACTGCAGAAAAGCCTGCAGTTGCATGAACTGCCTGCACATGCTTGATTTCAGACTCTTTCTTTCCCTGATTTTCTTCTTTTTGTCCACCTTCAAGAGTGACTTTTGGACTTTGTTTCCTTAAGGCCCCGGAGTGGGCACAGACCATTGCACAGTCCTTTTCTGGATCTTCTGGATTTGAAAACAGAGCAAATGACTGACGCTTTGAAACCTTGAATGTGTTGTATAAATACTGTGTGTCAAGTTCACTCTCTTCCATTGCTATTCTTGTCTCCTGAGTGTGGTTATCTTCACGTGTCAGTGGATCTGCAAAACCCTCTGTGTCATTTCTAGTATCTTTAGAACAACCGTGGATAGGTTCCTTGGGGTTTTCAGTTGCTGCGCACAGATTCGCACGTCGATTTGGTGCTGTTTTTGTCTTCCTTAGGGTGTCAGCTTCCAGCAACGAGATACTGTCCTGAGTGCCGTAATCAGTATCAGGTACCAGTGAAATACGGGTACTCTCCACAGATCTTTCAGTTTGCAAACCTCTTCCTCCACCCAAGAGCAGCTCTTTGGGATCTCTGGTACTATCAGACACTTGAATCCTTCCTAGGCTCTCTTCTGGTTCTTCTCTTTGAAGGCTAGGGTTGACAAGCTCTTGAGGTTTATTAGAACTTGAACAGTTAGCAAAAAAACCAGGCACGTTTGTCAAATTTAGCTCTGGAAAAGTATGACTGGCAAATCTCTTATTTATCTGTTCCCCTGGCTTACTGCCCCTCCTGGCTCCAGTTGCAGGTTCTTTACCTTCCATGAGCTGAAGCGTTTTGCTGTGTCTGACTGGCATTTGGTCCAAATGCTGTTTCTTCATCTCTTCACTGCTAGAACAACTATCGATCTGTAGTTCGCCATGATCAGGCGGGCTTGGATTTCTACTGACTACGAATTCAAGTGCACAAGTGTGCCTGGTGGAGGACTTCCTCCTCAGCCTGTTCTTCTTAGGGGCTTTCGAACTGGAGCTATTTAATTCCAGTTCCATATTGCTTATACTGCTGCTTATCGGTTCAGCTTTGCTTCTAAAAGCAGATTCTTTTTCCAATGATTCTGTTGGGTTAGCATTTTTCTCGTTCTGAACATAATCACCTTTTGCTTCATTCTCAGGACCGTTATTTGTAATATTCATCACGTGACCATTTCGTGCGATTTGGTTGGTTCCCTCAACTAGCTTTTCAGGAGTCTTTGGAACAACGGCCAAATCTACTTTCTTGATAAAATCCTCAGGAAGAAGGCCTGATGTAGTTCTCCTTTTACACTTTGCTTTATTTGTGAGGGGATGGGCTCGCGTTGTCTGAGGTTCTATAGCACGAAATCCTATAATTAGGTCTTCATTCGTGTGGCTAGGGAGGCTCGCCCTCCTCCGGTAGGTTTTCCCAAATATTTTATCTTCGATATTACTCTCTACTGACTTGGGGTGGACTCTTTCACTTCCACGTATCAAAGCAACCTGAGGATCACTGGCCATTAAATCTACTTTCTCAGAAGAACCAGAATATCCGTCCACTTCATTTGGAACTTCTACCGCACCAGCTACTCCAGTATTCGAGTCAGAGCCCCCATCATGTGAGTCATCAGAAGGTAACATTCCATCACTTCTGGAAAACCACTCATTAACTTTCTGTACGCTACTATTCAGCGTTATCCAAGGAACATCTTGGGAATCTCTAGGACTGTCAGAGCATGCAGGTTTCTGCTTCCTCGGTTCTTTTCTCCCATGCAGGGGATCAGCATTCAGAAGTACCTTTTTCTCTGTGCTGGGAGTCTGCCTATCATTACATGTTTCCTTACTTCCAGCCCATCTGCTCTGTTGGCTCCTTGCTGAGCCAAGCTGTTTGCTTTTATTACAGAATTCAGCCTTTTCTACATTCATTCTGTCTTTAGTGAGTAATAAACTGCTGTTCTCATGCTGTAATGAGCTGGTATGAGTATTTGTGCCACATGGCTCCACATGCAAGTTTGAAACAGAAATACCCTGATACTTTTCTGGATGCTTCTCAGTTGCATGCTTCTCAGTGGTGGTCAAATCTTTATTACCGGATTGATGATGTTCAATATTTGTTATGTCCTCAGAAATTTCACAGGCAGCTGAAAGTATACAAAAACAACAAGGTGCTTAAAAACTGAATTATCATGAAAAGAATATATACATTTAATACAACTTGGGGGTGGAAATAAAGCACCTGGCTATTTTTAGAGAAACTAGCCTCATAAACCACCAAGTATACTGAAGATGTAGCTCATGCACTTTCACAGAATTCCTGTTTATCTAGATTCTCATTATTTCCACTCAAAATACTTAAAATTTTAATTTCAGAATTTTCCCTGTTCATAAACCACACCTCCTATTTCCCTAACCTCTGACTAAAAGCAAACTGGGCATCAGATAGACAGTGATCTGTTCTATCTTCAGACTCATACTCCCTATATTTAAATACCAGTGTACGAAAGATGAAACACAAACACATCAGTTAAAAGTAAAAGGCAACAACCAGTTACATAGGGTACTATTATAATCACATCAGCCTCGTGCCATTGAAACAGATCAGCCTGTACCACGATACTTGAGAAAGAAAGACATTCTAACTCTGTTGTGAATTATAAATGTCCCAAATGGTCTTCAGAATAATCTGATTACAATACGGGATCTACCCATTCTCTCTTCAGTGCTCGTTAAGTTGGGAAGACTTGTCATTACCCTTTTTTGCAGGATTCAAACTGGCTTCAGCCCTGGCTCCTTGAGGGGTGATTTGTAACAACTCGTCGTCTCCCACACTATGGAGAAAAGACAGAAGCCTTCATGAGAAAACACTAGTTATACGCTCACAGAGTTGTCAAATAAGCAAGATTGAGCATTTCAGCTCCTCTAGGTACGGTTGCAGTAAGCTGATCAATTTGATTCAATTTCTGAAATTTACGCTCTGCTTTAGTAACTTCCAGTCAAAATGAAATGGTCAAAGACTGAGGAAAAACAGCCACAAAAATCAGAGGAGTTGTATAGATACATTGCTTTATGGACGGGCAAAAGAGAACTAAAATTTAAATGATAGGCAAACAATAGCCCAAAGATAGTAAAGGAAAAAAAACCAACATAACTTAAAAGTCTATCTTAATGAGAAAGCAAGAGCAAAGATACTTAAACAAAGGGAGCACTGGGATAGAGTGGACACTGCCTCCGTGCTTCTCTTCTAGCTAAAAAACATTTCCTCCCAATGAGAGATGAGGAAAAAGTCATTTGCAAACAAGATCTGACTGGCAATGGTACCACCATAGTTCAGACAAGCCATCACAGATCTTAGGGTCAAGCAATAATTCCTAAGGAAAGCAATTTGACAGGTAACCCAGTTGGGAGGTGGGTGGCTTGTAGATTATTGTATAATTTATGTAGACAACACTTGAGAGATAGATGGAATTAAGGAACAGAAAAAGAATTGAAAATGAAGTCTTTTAATATTTTCAGGAGCCAAACTACCACTGTGCCTGAGGAACTAAGTTAGACACAACCATCTGCTGGAAGCAAGTCTGAGCAGAATTCTGTTATTTTATACTCTCCTGGACTCCACTCAGGTTTTCTCACCTATAAAAAGCAAACGATCTTTAAGACCTATTCCAATGTCATGATTCTAACCTAAATACCAATCCTTAATATTAATTAACTAAATACAAAATGCCAACTTCATGGACAAAGGCTCTCTTTAACTCACCTGCAATAACTTGCCTTATTAACTGTATCTTCAGAAGAATCAGATCCTAAAAAAATTCCCAGATAACAAATCAATAAGAGGATTTTTATTGAAAGGATTAAACTCGATAAATGTACTTGTTGCACAACAGATATTCATTCAATAAATATTACTGCACACTGACTATATATAAAATCTGCAGACACAATGATACATATGGCAGGTAACAAAGAGAAGTGGTTACAAGCACAGGCTCTGATGTCAGAATTCCCAAGCCTGAATCACAGCTCTGCCACTTGCTAGCTTTGTTATCTTGGCAAAATGTCTTAACCTCTGCGTGCCTTTATTTGTTCATGTGTAAAATAAGTATAATAATATTAACAACCTCGGGGGTTTGCCATACATCTTTAATAAGCTATGCAAGTAAGGTCCAACAGTGCCTGGACCGTGGTAAGTGCCCCCTGGTATTCGCTATTATAGTTATTTTGATTATTTTTATGACACCACACCTGTTGTCTCGGGACTTATGAGATCTTTAAGAGGGGAAAAGACCAAGGATCTTATTTTATAAAGAGGTGATCGCTACATCTTTTACACTGTTTATAGAACACCATGAGCCTGGAAAAATACATTATTTTATTTTCACTTCCCAAAGTTCCCAGCCATTGTATAAATTATGAGGCTTTTGTTATCACTGTAAGACACTAATCCAGCAACTATTATTCTAAACTTACAAAACCTGTGTCTCTTACCCAATTCAATGTAGACAGACTTATTCTGAGGCTGTATCTGCTGCTTTGTCCTCAGAGATCTCACAATTCCAAGGTCAGAGAGGTGGACACTAAGACTGGTTTCCTGCTAAGCAGTACAGTAAAGAATGATCAACTAATTGTTGGTCAGTTCTGTGTTTCTTTTCTTAGAGAGAAACTCCAGGCCATGGACGGACGAAACAGACCATCATAATTAGCTAAAATCTGATACCTGAAAAAAACACTTGGCAAACTACAAATCAAAATGAATGAGTTATGTGTGGTTTGAATATTTTTTCCCTCTCTGTTGTTTTAAACTTTTCTAAACTGAATATGTATTATCTATGTAATTGTTGAAGAAAAGCATATTTTGAAGCTAATACTTTGTGTTATAGTATAGACAGGGAACGAGATTCATTTACTGCACATTTCCAATCACATCTGATAACAGGGTTATGAATGAAAACCCAGCAATCCTAAGAACATTCAGTACAGGAAAGAATATTTAAAAATCCAACATTACTTTGATGAAGCTTTCCTTCTTTTTGAGTCCTTCAACATCTACTGAAAAATGAATGCTGGTACGATGAGAACTATTATTTTTAAAATCTGCATTATTCATTCATATGCAAGTAACAACAGAGCAAATCACTGCATTTTCTTTGACAATTACACCTTTTAAGTTGAAGCAATTTTCAAATGGTAAAAACTGACTTTTTTCCCAGGCAACTTTTCAAAGAAAATAAATTAGAAGATACTTCCTGAAGAACTGCAGTGAGATGATTATTTTAAAAACTAGCAAGCTTGAACCTTAAAACCATCAGTGACCTCATGGCTACTTTAGACAAGCCAGAATGGATAAAGAACTAAAGCAGGGCATGGACCCAGAAGGTCTCTCTTGCCCACACTAGGTAAAAACAGGGACCTTCTCTCGGCTCTTCTAAATCTTGACCAATCACTTAATTTACTATCTTACCTGGTTTACTGCCTTTTTTTTAAAGAAGTTTTTTTTTTTTTTTTTAAGATTTTATTTCTTTATTAGAGAGCAATTGAGTAGGAAGGAGAGGGAGAGACTCTGAAGTGGCCTCTGCATTGAGCAGAGCCCAACGCAGGGCTCGATCCCATGACCCCCAGATCATGACCTGAGCTGAAACCAAGAGTAGGACACGTACCGATCGAGCCACCCAGGTGCCCCATGTTTACTGACTTTTTATGTAAATCCATGAGCATCTAGCACCTTCACTAATTCACAATGCTCAATAAAGAGATGTTACCAGAATAAATGAAAATGGCTTTACCAAGGCAGGGTTTTCAGGCTCACTCTGTCGAAGTCTTTTGGCACGGTTTCGATAGCCCATACTTTGGATAATAGAAACTTCCTCCTTTAGATGGTCAGGAGAGTTATTTTCCTTTTTTGAAAAATTATAGCTGTTTGCAACTATGAATTACAAAGGAAAATGTTATTGTTGTAGTTAGAAACAATATAGTAACTGTATCAAAAGAACCAAAAGAAATCCTGTGTATGCTCTCTCTGGTTTATTAAGACAATGCATTAAAGCTTACCTATCATTTTTTAAAATCTCCTTTGGAAATTCTACTCCTAGGAAACATACAGACTGTCAAAGTTATTTCTAATTTTTTTAATACCGAATCCAAGATACCAATGATGCAAGACACACCATTATTTTCTACGCCACTCAGAGAGAAAAAAACACTAAATTAACAATGGCACACCGCAGGTGGTAAATCACTCCTAATTTTGGAGATGCTAAAATGTAAAAAAAATGTGCATCTCAGGACCTATAAAATGAGGTGTGAGACCAGTGGGAATGATTTAAAAAATAAATCACAGATAAAGAGTTAAAATTAACCTAGACCAAAAGGTGTTATTGCCTATTCACAGAATAACTGTGAAAACTTCCGAGTTTTAATGGACAGCCAGCCACTTGAGCGCCGGCCCCTGGGGCTACGCAACACTTACACTGCAATCCTGTGTCCAGCTCGAAAGCATGAATGATTTTCAACAGCTCTTCAACAAGTTGACTAAATCTTGTACTTTCTTGTAGGCTTCTGAAATTAAATTGTTTGAGAAACACACTCAGCAAAGGATTATCAACTTTTTAAGGACACTAAAATAAGGAAAGATGTGTAAACGAAAAACAGATGTAGCAACAGCAAAAAAATTATATTTAGAGAACAGAGCTATTAGTGACATTACATTACAATCAAAACATCATCAACATCAGAACAAACTGTGTGGCAGGATTGGTTGTTTTCATAATTTTTTTTTCTTTTTGCCATTCAAGCCTACCAAAAGCCTGTAACTATCTAAAATTACAGTACTCTGAATCCATAGTAGATATACATCCACTGTATAGAGATCTTATCATTCTTTTTTTTTTTTTTAAAGATTTTATTTATTTATTTGACAGAGAGACAGCCAGCCAGATAGGGAACACAAGCAGGGGGAGTGGGAGAGGAAGAAGCAGGCTTCCAGTGGAGGAGCCTGATGTGGGGCTCGATCCCGTAACGCCGGGATCATGCCCTGAGCCGAAGGCAGACGCTTCACGACTGCGCTACCCAGGCGCCCCGAGATCTTACCATTCTTAATACCTGAACTCCAGCCACCCAACTTTCTAATTTGAGCTCTCAGGGATTTCTGTGAAATGATGATTACGTTACTTCAAAAGCACAGATAGACTGATGTAGGAAAGATGTTAGGGTTTGAAGCCAAGAATTCTTGAGACGTCTTTGGTGCAAAAAGGTGGTTTTATTAAAGCCCAGGGACAGGACCTGTGGGCAGGAAGAGCTGCACCAGGGTCACGAGGAGTGGTCCATTATATACATTCAAGTTGGGAGGGAGTTAGGGATAGCTTAAGTCTCTAAGGAATTTTGGGAGCAAGGTTTCTAGGACCTTGAGGGGGCTAGTTATTGTTAGGAAAAGGTCATTTATTAGTGTCTAATAAAACCTTAGTCATGAGACCCTTCAGATGTATACGGGTGGGTCATATGCTTGGGGGATGATTGCCAATATGTATCTTGGGGGTAGAGATAAAGGAATTTTTATATGTTAAAGTAGACTTACAAGATCCTGGAGGGTCAGGCTAAGATTGCCATTTGCCCTTAGCAAAGTGTCAACATGGAGGCAGTTGAGTCCCTAGAGGAAGGTCACTCTGCCTGTTTCAGGGACTTGTCAATAGGCTGTAAGTAGTAAGGAAGTTTAATAATTTTTCTTCTGCCTTTGTTTCCCACATCATAGATGATAATGTCCAAAGAGAGATTTCGGTTTAGGAAAGCTGCAGGACAATATAATTCATTTATTCCTTTAAATATCTGAGTGAGTACTATGTGCCAAACATTGAAAAAACAGTGCTGAGACTGAAAAAGCCAGTGCCCTAAGAGAACTTATATCCTGGTGGGAGAGACCCACAACGTATAACCACACTGTGCGTGTATAAATAAGTAGAAACAAGCGCAAGAAAGAAAAAGAAAAGCAGGACCTGGAGACAATGGGGGCAGAATGGTACAGTCCCACTTTAGATAAGACTGCACGCTTTTGCGCCATTCAGAAGCATTAGAAAGAAGCAATGAATTGCTCATACCTTCATAAGACAAACCCACTATAAAACTTTTAAGAAAATGACTTCAGAAATAAGTCATTTAGTACTTAGGCTTACTCCATCAGCCTAACACTCATTTATATATTTTTCTACTGATGAATAGTTTGACAGGAACCCCAGCTCCGTTATTAAGGAATTTCTACTTTTGCCTGTTGCTGTTGTGTCCAACCTCCCATCACTACCCAAGTTAGATACCTTTTGGTTATATCGTTCTTACACAAAGGACATTGTGAAGGTCCTTTCCTCTGGTTGAGAAGTTTCAGCATACAAAACCTATAAATTATAAAGAATGAAAGAACAATTCAAGTTACTTTTTTTCTGGTAGAGAGTATTCAAAAGGCAAATAGCCATGAAAAGATAATCTCACGACTGCCCTTAAGAGCCATTTTAAAGGTAATGGCAGGTGAATTACAACCAATGGCTTTAATTGTTTTTAGATGCTGCATAAGCAGAAACCAAACTACATAAGCAGTGATCTATGAAAAATGAACTTACATGCATATGGCTGACTGTTATGATCAAATTAAACTTATTAAAAAGTTAATATGGCATATTTAATGATATATTCATAATTATCTCACACTGCATAACCAGATATAAATGGTAAATAGCTTAAGTAAAATGATCATAATTAGTTTAAAAACTCAGTACGTCACTACAAAGGTATAGTAAATCAAGACAGTGTGCTGCTGGGGCGCCTGGGTGGCACAGCGGTTAAGCGTCTGCCTTCGGCTCAGGGCGTGATCCCGGCGTTCTGGGATCGAGCCCCACATCAGGCTCTTCCGCTATGAGCCTGCTTCTTCCTCTCCCACTCCCCCTGCTTGTGTTCCCTCTCTCGTTGGCTGTCTCTATCTCTGTCAAATAAATAAATAAAATCTTTAAAAAAAAAAAAAGACAGTGTGGTGTTGACATAAGGACAGACATATACATTGATGAAACAGAACCGAGAGTACGGAAAAACCCATATATCTACGGTCAATTGATTTTCAACAATGGCACCAAGACAATTAAATAGAAAAAGAATAGCCTGGGGCGCCTGGGTGGCACAGCGGTTAGGCGTCTGCCTTCGGCTCAGGGCGTGATCCTGGCGTTATGGGATCGAGCCCCACATCAGGCTCCTCTGCTATGAGCCTGCTTCTTCCTCTCCCACTCCCCCTGCTTGTGTTCCCTCTCTCGCTGGCTATCTCTATCTCTGTCAAATAAATAAATAAAATCTTTAAAAAAAAAAAAAAAGAAAAAAAAAAGAAAAAGAATAGCCTACCAACAAATAGTGCTGGGACAATCAAACAGTCACGTGCAAAAAGATGAAGCTAGAATCCTAATTCACACAATCCAAAAAAGTTAACTCAAAATGGATCACAGAATTAAATGTGAGAACTAAAACTATAAACCTTTTGACCTTGGGTTAAGCAATGATTTCTTAAATACCAAAAACAACCAAAGAAAAACTAGATACATTGGACTAAATCAACCTCAAGAACTTTTATGCCGCAAATAATACCATGAAGAAAGTGAACAGCCAGGGGCACCTGGGTAGTTCAGTCGGTTAGAGTCTGCCTTCGGCTTAGGTCATGATCTCGGGATCCTGGAATGGAGCCCTGTGTCGGGCTCCCTGCTCAGCAGGGAGTCTGCTTCTCCTTCTCCCTCTGCTCCTCCCCACCTCCCTGACTCCTGCTCTCTTTCAAATAAACAAAATCTCGAAAGAAAGAAAGAAAGAAAGAAAGAAAGAAAGAGAGAGAGAGAGAGAGAGAGAGAGAGAGAAAGAAAGAAAGAAAGAAAGAGACAAAGAGACGAAAGAAAGAGACAAAGAGACAAAGAGAGAAAGAGAGAAAGAGAGAAAGAAAAGAAAGTGAAGGGCCAGTCCATGGAATGGGAGAAAATATTTGCAAATCATATACCTGGTAAGAGACTTGTATCCAGGATATATAAATAACTCTTACAACTCAATAATAAACAGAGAAATAAACCAACTAAAAAATAGGCAAAGGATGTGAATTTTCTCCAAAGAAAATATACAAATGGTCAATAAGCACATAAACAGATGCTCAATATTATCAGCCATTAGGAAAAGGTAAACCAAAGCCATGATGAGGTGCTACTTTACATCTACCAGGATGGCCATAACCAAAAATATGTATTGCAGAAGATGTGGAGAAACTGCAATCCTCATGCATGGCTGGTGGGAATATACAGCAATGCAGCTACTTTGGAAAACAGTTTGGCAGTTCCTCAAAATGTTAAATACAGAGTTACCATATGACTCTGGAAGTCTGCTCCTAAAGTTTCTTCCCAGGAGAAATGAAAACCTACGTCCACACAAAACTTGTACACAAATGTTCAAAGCAGCATTACCCATTATAGCCAAAAAGCAGAAACAATCCAAATGTCATCAACTACTGAATGGATGGACAAAATGTGGTATATCCACACAATGGAATATTATTCAGCCACAAAAAGAACAAAGTATTGATAAGCTACAATATGAACTTTGAAAACATCATGCAATTGACCTTAGAAGTCAGACACAAAAGGTCATATATTGTATTATTCCACTTACATGAAATATCCAGAAATATCCAGAATAGACAAATCTATAGGGACAAAAAGTAGACTTGTGGTTGCAAAAGAGGAGATGGAGGGAGAATGGGGAGTAGCTGCTAATGGGTACAGGGTTTCTTTTTCGGGTGATGAAAATGTTCTAAATTTGGGGCGCCTGGATGGCTCAGTCGGTTAGGTATCTGCCTTTGGCTCAGGTCATGATCCCGGAGTCCCAGGATCGAGCCCTGAGTCGGGTTCCTTGCTCAGTGGGGAGTCTGCTTCTCCCTCTGGCCCTCCTCCCTTTCGTGCTCTCTCTCTCTCACTCACTCTCTCTCACTCACTCTCTCTCTCTCTCAAATAAATAAAATCTTAAAAAAATATATTCTGGGGGCACTTGGGTGGGTCAGATGGTTAAGAGTCTACCTTCAGCTCAGATCATGATCTCCGGGTACTGGGATCAAGCCCTACGTCGGACTCCTGGCTCAGCAGGGAGCCTGCTTCTCCCTCCCCTCTGCCTATCCCCCTGCTTTTGCTCTGTCTCTCTCTCTCTCTCTCTCAAATGAATAAATAAAATCTCAAAACAAACAAAAAATACATATATATATATATTCTAAACTAAGATTGTAATGATAGTTGCACAATTGTGAATATACAAACAAACAAACAAACAAAAACCCATAACCCTGAACTGTAACTTAAAATGGGTGAATTTTATAGCATGTAAATTATATTTCAATAAAAATGTTATAAAAAATCTCAAGAGGGGCACCAGGGTGGCTCAGTTGGTTGAGCGACTGCCTTCAGCTCACTCAGGTCATGATCCCAGGGTCCTGGGATTGAGCCCCACATCGGGCTCCCTGCTCGGTGGGGAATCTGCTTCTCCCTCTCCCTCTGCCACTCTCCCTGCTTGTGCTCTCCTACTCTTTCTCTCTGTCAAATAAATAAATAAAATGTTAAAAAAAAAAAAAGGCTCAAGGAAGGGAGAAAGTGTACTTATTTTCATAGTCACCATGTGTGCCGTGATAGCTGGCATAACCAAGTCACTCACTAGAAGTCTAAGGAGTGAAGAAGGGTCCAGCCTTCTGGGACAGGTGGGCTTTTAGAGCATCTCTGGATGGAGAACAATTTTGGTAGTTATCTCAGCGAATATGGCTAAGAAGACATGAAGGACAAATGCAACATATTCTAGTAAGTCTGCTTCCTTAAAAAAAAATACTATTCCTACTGACTGGTGGTGTCTATAAAGATCAATCTTCCCTTAGGAAGAAGACAAAAGACTCAGAGAAAAGACAGGTAGAAAAGGAAAAAGGGAAGAGAGCAGTAGAGACAGCTGTGGGGACAATCATTATAAGCAGGGATTCACTCATACCACCAATATTTACTACATGTCCAGTACTGTTCTAGATGCAGGGGATTTGGTGGAAAAGCAAAATAAAATCCATGCCATCATAAAGAACAGAATATTCTGGCGAGGGAGGTGACTGGGGAAGGGAGCAGATATAAGCAGTAAAAAGAACCACGAAAGAAAAGAGGGAGTTGAAAAGGCGCAGAGAGCACTTTTTACTGACCAAGTTCTCAAACACACAGTGCCCTCTCTTACTCTACACAACAACCCTGATGTATTGTCTTCATTTTACAGTACAGATGGGCCCCAGGGATGGTCAAGGAGACTAGGGTCCTTCTTCACCTATACAGATGCTTCATGACCATGCCGTACTCAACAACCGTTCTATAGCGTAGGGGACAGGGGTGTCAAAAAGCTACCTGCACTGTATATAATCCCCTTAAAGAGCCACAGACGAGGCTACCGCTCCTTGAGAAGATGCAAATCCTACCCATACTCTACCACAATGGCCCTAGGAGGCATCAGTGTGTTATACTGGCAAATGATATAATTACACAATTCATAGGAGGGACAGGGAGGGAACCTCCCAAACAGAGTACTGCAGCATACAGCAGCTAAGCCAGAGTGACAAGCTACATTAGAGTGCTGTAGCCCATACAAGAATCACACAAATAAGGCAGGGGAACTAGGTACGCAGAAATCAAGTATATAGGTCAAGTAGAACCAGACATAGGTTCCAATCTTTCCTTACGCTACAAAAAGAACAGATACCTCAAGGTTGTTAACTAAACTCAAAAGAGAAAATGAACTTGTACATGACTTGAAAAGACTAAGCTAAGGAAAGTACTGACAGACCAATGGAACATAGGTATATCTTTCAAGGCTGAGAAGAATTTGTTAAATTCCGTTTTAGAGCTCTGGGGAATCCATGTGATGCACCAATGAAATGAGAACACATATATATAAGTTCTACATGAGGTTCTCAGTAAAAATGTCTGAGTCTTTTTTTTTTTAAGATTGTATTTTTTGGTAAGATTTTATTTATTTATTTGTCAGAGAGAGAGAGAGAGCGCACGTGCACGCGTGAGTGCACAAGCAGTGGGAGTGGCAGGCAGAGGGAGAAGCAGACTCCCCGCTGAGCAAGGAGCCTGATGTGGGACTTGATCCCAGGACCCTGAGCCGAAGGCAGATGCTTAACTGACTGAGCCACCCAGGCATCCCTAAGATTGTATTTTTTAGTAATCTCCCCACCCAATGTGGGGCTCAAACTCACAACCTGAGACCAAGAATCACATGCCAGCCAGGCACCCCAAGTTTTCAGCCTCTTCACTTTCTAAAGCCCAATGCTTAAGGAAAGACAATATATTTTTTAGGCAATGTAGTATGCTTTCTAAAGAGTGGTGTCAGATTTTTAAAGCTGATAAGAAACAGTAAAATCACAGTGACACAAACTAATTTGGGGGGACTTTCAGAGTGCTCATTTCTGGGCATGTCTACATCCTGAGCAGATTAACAATGTTATGGAAACTCATTTAATTTTGAGCTGTTGGTCCAAATCTATCCCGGCAGGAAGCAATAAATTAATAGTTCTAAGTCTGGGCAAAATAAAGGCAGGATGACTTCTGGCTTCCTACAATTACATTGGGTGCCCTGGATTCCTGCCAACAGATCGTGAACCAATGCAGTCCCTCGTTAAAAGGAAATAAAGACCCTGAGAGCTCCATAGCTTAGCACCTCAGCATCCATTCATGTTGCTGGTCCCACCAAACCTTGTCAGTTTTGATAATAGGGCTCTGTCTTCTTGATCAAACCTCTTGTTTGTATTTAGTCCTAATGATCGAGAATCTATCTTGAGCTCTTCATCTGGAAGATTGTGCCTAGGTTCCTCGCCCAGTACCCCAGTCCCATGGGTTAAGGTTCTTGTCTCTTAGGGACAGGAATCTTAACCCTAACCCTCAGCCTCCTATGGTTGGATCCCTGTCACGTCTCTTCCCTTATCACCACCACCCTACACTTGTGTTCATTTTTGCTCCTAGACTCCTGAGAGACTATGTTCAATCTATTTGTCAGATTATCCATGTCTTGCCTATTTCTACATCTCTGATGTATCAACCCATTGCTAAATTCCAGAATTCCCTGATATCATGATCCAATATATCTGGCCATCGAACCTCTCTGACACTAACTCACCACTTACCTGGAATGTGGAGATCAAGACCAGAGCTGAAGTCAGACACTCAACCGACTGAGCCACCCAAGCATCCCCCGACACAACTCCTATACATGGATGCAAAGTTAGTTTCTTTTCCCTGGACAGTCTACTTTCTTCTCTTCATACCTTTGCCTGTAATTTCCTTCTTCCACAAGCTCTCAAAGTAAGGAATGTTCACAATGCAATCTCTTTACTCTCTATAATATTATATATTCATTACTCAAGGTGACGGGAAAGCATACAGTACATGTCAGAAAGATTCTCATGAAGAAACAATGAAAGTCCCAGCATTTAAAAGGTTAATTTTCATCTATCTATAACTTTTTAAATATTGGGCCTTTATTTATTTTTAAAGATTTTATTTATTTATTTGAATGAGAGAGAGCAGAGCCAGAGAGAGAGCATGAGCAGGGGGAGGGGCAGAGGGAGAGGGAGAAGCAGACCCCCCAGTGAGCGGGGAGCCGGACACAGGGCTCCATCCCAGGACCCCAGGATCATGATTTGAGCCAAAGGAAGACACTTACCTGACTGAGCCACCCAGGTGTCCCAATACTGGGACCTTTAAATTTTGTTTAATAAAGTATCAATCTCAAAAAACCAGTTCTATACCACAATAGTTTGAGAAGCTTCCCTCCAGGGGCCACAAAACTAAAAATCCTTAAAACAGAGGGATAAAGCTGTGCTCCCTTGGCACCTGACAGGAAGAAGGGCCTCAGGAATCAGAAGGAAACTCATGGGAGCAGATCTAGGACGGTGGGGTGGCACAGAAAAGGGGTGAGAGGCGGTGGGAACGGGCTCTGGATCCTTACCGACACAGATGAATGGGAAGAATAAGGTAGAATTCAGAGGAAGGAAAGGGCCAGCTAGCGGGTAGACTTGGGTTCGGGTATCCCTCCAGAGGGAATGGGTTTCTTTCAGCTTCAGCCAGCCCTCATTATCCTTATCCAGAAGGATTTTAGGTTATGGAAACATACTAAGAATCTGATGACAATTATGGGCTGTCTTTCCCAGGAAATTGCACATGCCTATAGCTTTTAATCCAATTAAATTTAAAACTGAATATAATTCTAGGACATGCATGAAAACCATTCACAAATCCCAAATGAAGAACTCCTGAATTTAAAAATTCCTTAAAAAAAAAAAACAAAAACACCTCCTGAGGGGGCACCTGGCTGGTTCAGTTAAGAGAGCATGTGACTCTTGATCTCAGGATTGTAAGTTTGAGCCCCACGTTGGGTATAGAGATGGAGGGAAAGGAGAGGCAGGGGCTGGGGGTAGAAGGGAAACATGCTCTCCATCTCATAACATTTTGTGCTAATAAACTCATGACCACAGACCTGGCTTTCACTTCCGATTAAAAGGGAAAAATATCTGGGGGCGCCTGGGTGGCTCAGTCGTTAAGCGTCTGCCTTCGGCTCAGGGCGTGATCCTGGCGTTCTGGGATTGAGCCCCATGTCAGGCTCCTCCGCTGGGAGCCTGCTTCTTCCTCTCCCACTCCCCCTGCTGTGTTCCCTCTCTCGCTGGCTGTCTCTATCTCTGTCGAATAAATAAAATCTTTAAAAAAAAAAAAAAAGGAAAAATATCTAAAAACAAATTAGTTGGCATTCAGGGCAAGTCTCAATCACAGCTTTACAACAGGGAGGAGAGGTCCCCCTTGTTCCACCAAAACACCTACCAAATGTGTTCCCAAATTCTTTCATCAAGAAACATTTTCAAACGGCAAGATCCTTAAAAATGTAAAAATAACTTGAATCATTGGTATGAATGAATTTCAGCCCAAATATAAACTGATATCAGATCCTTTCCTATCTTCACAAGGATTACGAAGCAGGCAAACACTGGACCTTAGAAGGAGAAATAGAGGGACGAACAGAAATAACAGAAAGGAGAAACTGGGAAATTGCTTATTGCACAATCGCCTGCAATCTGCTTTCACCCATGGACACAAAAACAAACAGCTGTTCAAAATGATCTCATATCCCACTGGATAAATATGCCAGTGTTTTCCCAGGAACTATGGTTACAACCAACTTCCAAAGGCTGTCTAAGTACTCGGAGGCAGAATGAAACAGAGTTCACTTAACTGAAGTAGCTAAAGCTTCTGTAAAGTTAGGTATTTCCTGTGTTGTGAAGAATAAGCACAAAAGCTAAATAACGGAGCCACGTGAAACATTCAAACTTACTTGCAAAATATGTGATCACACTTCGTGGAAACAGGCTCTTTGATCAACTCCAGACTAGAAGGATAGGAAAAAAAAAAAAAAAAAGGAAATGAGGCTCAATAATTCATTTCAATATAAATAAATTCTTGGTTAAGAAGTGCAACTTTAGGGGCGCCCGGGGTGGCGCAGTCGTTAAGCGTCTGCCTTCGGCTCAGGGCGTGATCCCGGCGTTCTGGGATCGAGCCCCCGCATCAGGCTTCTCCACTAGGAGTCTGCTTCTTCCTCTCCCACTCCCCCTGCTTGTGTTCCCTCTCTCGCTGGCTGTCTCTCTCTGTCAAATAAATAAATAAAATCTTAAAAAAAAAAAAAGGTGCAACTTTAAGCTGCTATAACCAAGTCAAGGTAAGGCTTTAAGTTCATTTAATAAATATTTATTAAATATCTGCTGTCCTAGGCGCCAAAAATACAGCAGAGAATATGATCCTTACCTCCCTGAGCTTTCAGCTATCAAAACAGAACATACTACTCTTTTCAGTACTCTATTATCTTTAGCATTTAAAAGATTGGCTGACATTATTCCATTATTCACTAGTTTTCACTGATACATTTTTCAAGCTAAATTTGGGGGGACGTCCTATATCTTAACTACACTTTAAGCTCCATGAAGACAACAAACTTCTTGTATTTCTTTTGGATCCCCTCATAGCGCTTTTTTTTTTTTTTTTTTTTTTTTTTTTTACGTGTGACTGCCTTTTTATTTTAAATTTCTTTCTTTCCTTTTTTTTTTTTTTTAAACGTAATCACTACACCCAGTGTGGGGATTGAACTCACCACCCCGAGATGAAGAGTCACATGCTCTATGGACTGAGCCAGCCAGGCACCCCTTAAATTTCTTAATATGGAAAATGTCAAGCATTTACACAAATAAAATAGTAAAATGAACTCCATGTATCATCACTCAGTTATAATGCTCAAAGCCAGTCTTATTACATCCATACAAACACCCACCCAAAGTCCAGATTATTTTAAAATAAACCCCAAGAGTCATTCATTTCATCTACAAATATTTCAGAACATACTTATAAAAGACAAAGATCTTTTTATGGCGACCATGAAACCATTATTACTCTCAAAAATTAATTTTCTTTAGGGTGCCTGGGTGGCACAGTTGGTTAGGTGTCTGATTCTTGGTCTCACCTCAGGCCTGATCTCAGGGTCGTGAGATCAAGCCCCACATCAGGCTCTGTGCTCAGCATGGAGTCTGCTTAAAACTCTCCCTCTATCCTTCCCTGCCACGTTCTCTCTCTCAAATAAATAAATGAATCTTTAAGAAATAATAATTCCTTTATAGCATCGGATATACAATATTCTAATTTCCCTCACTGTCTCTTAAAATGTAATAATTAAATCTATTTAGATCAGGATTTAAACAAGATCCATGCATTGCATTTGGTTGATATGTCTCAGGTGTCTTTTAATCTACAGATTTCACCTCTCTTTTCCCCCTTGTCATTTATTTTAATAAGTAGGTCATTTGATCTGTACCATTTTTTTTTAAAGATTTATTTATTTGAGAGAGAGAGGGAGAGCACAAGCAGGGGGAGGGGCAGAGGGAGAGGGAGAAGCAGGCTCCCCACTGAGCAAAGAACCCAATGTGAGGCTGGATCCCAGGACACCAGGATCATGACCTGAGCTGAAGGCAGAAGCTTCACTGACTGAGGCACCCAGGCACCCCCAATCTGTACCATTTCCCACATTCTGAGTTTTACTGATTGTAACTCTATAATGTGGTTTAACATGTTCCTCTAGCCTCTAGCTCCTATAAACTAGACCTCCAGGCTCGATCAAATTCAGATTCAATTTTTTGGCAAGAACACTTTACAGGTGGTACTGTGTGCTAGGACTTTTCTGATGTCAAGGAGGTTCATGATGCTGGGTTCGTGATTACTTTGTAAAAAAACAACGTAATAAATACTCACCAACGAAAATTTAGAAAATAAATAAATAAATTTAGAAAACTATTAAAATCTTGAGAAAAGAAAATTCATCACCCAAATTCCCATCCCTGCCGGTCCATTCACAAAATCTTAGTATCTTCCTGAGATTATTTCATTTACTAACAGAACAAGGAATTATTGGGCAGCTCCTATAGGCAAGTACTGTTCCTGGAGACAGAGCTAGAGCAGGACTAAGCCTGTCCCCAGAGAACTTTCATTCTCGTTGCGGTAAGACAGTTAACTGAGACTTAAACAAGAACATTTGGGAATAAGGGCTAAAAATAAAAATAAAGCCTGCTAACAGGGATGGGGAGTGCTGGGGGGGGGGGTGTTTGTATACAGAGCGGCCAAGAAAGGCCTCACTGAGGTGACAGTGGCAGACAGTTGCATAACGTGAGGAAACAGGCTGTACAACAATCGGGGGAAGAACATTCCAGCAGAGGGAGCAGAGAAGGCAAACTCTAAGCGGGCCCCTGCCTGCTGTTTCCGAAGGTCAGGAAACAGGCCATGGGGAAGCGCTAGTAGAAGAGGTCAGAGAGGCAGGGGGGAGCCTGAGGAGGTAGGAACCTATAGGTGATTTTAAGTTGTTATCTTTTATTCTGGACGAGAGCTTCAGCAACAGATTTTTAGTACAGTTCAGCCAGGACATCAAACAAGAGGCCACCTGTGTGTGACAGGAATGTGGGTCTTTTCATGACGTGTTTCACTTTTTAGAAAAGGATCCCAAGAAAAGCTGAGGGACAATAGCCTCGTTGTGAAAGGTTTGGTAACACAACTCTTGTGATCACAGGGCTTCTGACGCAGCACAAGTAACAGAGAGGAAAATACCACAGGAAGTCAGAAGGCCAGGTTTCTACTACTAGTTCTCCTTCTTATTAGCAGAGTGACCTCAGGCCAAGCCCTTGACCCGAGCCCCGGGTTCCTTCTCTGTCACCCACTCTACCAGTCTCTTCAAGTTATTGTCAGAATAAAATTAAATGTTACTTGGGGAAATGTTCACAACCTGAGATGACTTGTACCAATGCGAGAATTATTATCCGGACCTAATGTGATTTTAAAAAGAAAAACCACTGAAAAAGAGAACTCTGATTTGCTACTAAATCACAATTCCTCAGATAAGCTACATATCAAAGAAATTCTCAGTAAAGGCGAAATTGGATTTAGCTATGATACCAGATGGCTTTCATTCTCACCACTGACTCAACTCTGAAATAATTATGTTTCAGTATGGTAATTATAAGCCGAGCTATATAAACATACTGTAAACACAAACTTTAAACGGATGAAAACTTTGATATATAAAAGGTAAGGACGGTTGAAAAAAAGCTTGAAGAGGTAATGGGAAAAGGGGTGTCTGGGGGGCTCAGTCCGTTAAGCATCTGCCTTTGGCTCAGGTCATGATCCCAGTGTCCTGGGATTAAGTCCCGCATCGCCTTGTATTGGGCTCCCTGCTCATTGGGGAGCCCGCTTCTCCTTCTGCCTGCTGCTCACCCCTTCCCCCCATCATGCTCTCTCACTCTGCTCTCTCTCTCTCAAATAAATAAATGAAATCTTTAAAAAAAAAAAAAAGAGGGAATAGGAATGAGAAAAGTTAGACAGTCCTCTTCTAGGTCCTGATGAAAGTAAATGTTCACTATGAGTGCGATTCAAATATTTAAACACTGCTCAGGTCAGGCAATATTTTAGTCTTACTGTGTATTTGCATTTTGGGCTTCCAACATGGGTATAAGTGATTGGAAAGAGAAGCTGGGTTAGATTTGAAAAACCACCGCCACCTACCAGGATACACATTTTAGCAAACTTTTCTGAAAGTCAAAAATTTTATAGAGTTGTGTGTAAAAAGTTACAAAGAACTACTGATTATCAGAAATCAACACCAATGGTAATTTAAAATAGAGGCCAACAGAAGGTAGAGGCCAACAGAAGGTATTTTAGCTCAAGAGACCTCAAAGAAGCTGGAAGCCTACCCTCTAGCTACCGAAACACTGTTTCTAGTTATATTCAGGAATCATTTATTAAGACACGATTGCAAATTATACTGTTTCTGGGCACTGTTTTTTGTTTTAAACTTTTTATTTATTTGAGAAAGAGAGCTCTCGAGCACAAGAGAGGGGAGGGGCAGAGGGAGAGGAAGAAACAGACTCCCTGCTGAGCAGGGAGCCCTTGACGAGGGGCTCATTCCCATGACCCTGGGATCATGACCAGAGCAGATGTCAGATGCTCAACCGACTGAGCCACCCAGGTGACCCACGGGGACTGTTAAACAAATAAACAAAAAGTAGAGTAGGTATGATTCCCAACCTAGAACTTTCCATTTGAATGAGTTTAAGGTTTAACAATGAAGAGAATGAGAAGTTTTAGTTTAAAAACCTAAGTCTATTGCTAATAGAGAATAGATTAAAAAAAAAAATAGGGAGCTGGAAAACATACAATTGCTAACTGAAATTGAAAATTCAGTATTAACTTCAACTTTCATTCTTGCATCTGTACTTTTTATGTATCTGAGTTTTTTAATTGATGGTTTAATTTGCCAGAATGAGAAAGAACATTACATTTTTATGACTGAGTCTCATGGAAATGTAAAATAAATGGAGCCCGATGCCATTCTATTGAGGACTTTTTGATCACTCTTTGTAATTATCGTGAGTAAGTTTTATGCTGTTTCAAAAGTAATTTTTTTTCCAGTTGTCATTTCCTGCTTCTCTGGCTCTGATGATTCATAAAGTAGGCTATAAATCTATTTAGCTCTTGTTATTTAGCTGAAACGTTGAAGGGCAAGGGAGAGGAGGGCTACTTATAAATCTTGTATCTCTCTGGAAACGCAACTTGCATTTTCTTTAATCTTATTTACTTAACACCAAATATGAAAAACAACTTTGAAGCACAAAAAGAAATTTACTTAAATCTACTCTCCTTTATTGAAGGTAAGGGCAATAGGTGCAGCTTTCCAATTTACTTTATGAATATTACCCACCACTAACCATCACCATATTAAAAACCATTAAACTATTAAGGAATCAATTTAGCTTATTATTTAATATCTTCAACAAATGTTTAGTGAGTGACTACTATGTCCCAAGTGCCCTGCTCTAACCACTAAGGATACGGAACAAAACAAAACAAATAAAAACCCCTGCCTTCATGGAGTTTAAATCCTATAAGGATAAAGAAAAAGAATAAACAAATTATACAGAATGTTAGATAGTAATAAGAGCTACGGGGGAAAAAAAACAGGAAAGGGAAATAAAGAGTGTGTTGGGGTGGGGCGCCTGGGTGGCATAGCGCTTAGGCGGCTGCCTTCGGCTCAGGGCTTGATCCCGGCGTTATGGGATCGAGCCCCACATTGGGCTCCTCTGCTATGAGCCTGCTTCTTCCTCTCCCACTCCCCCTGCTTGTGTTGCCTCTCTCGCTGGCTGTCTCCTTCTGTCAAATGAATAAATAAAATCTTAAAAAAAAAAAAAAAAAAAAGAGTGTGTTGGGGTAACGGTGTTATCATTTTAAATAGGGTTGTCTGGAAATGCCTTTTTGAAAAGGTGGTATTTTTTTTTTTAAGATTTTATTTATTTATTGACAGAGATAGAGACAGCCAGCGAGAGAGGGAACACAGCAGGGGAGTGGGAGAGGAAGAAGCAGGCTCATAGTGGAAGAGCCTGATGTGGGACTCGATCCCATAACGCCGGGATCACGCCCTGAGCCGAAGGCAGACGCTTAACCACTGTGCCACCCAGGCGCCCCGAAAAGGTGGTATTTTAATCAAGATTTGTAAGCCACGCAATTATCAGGGGTAGAACATTCCAGGAAGAGGGAACAGCAAGCATAAAAGCTCAGAGGCAGGAGAGTATGTTCTATGTCTGAAGAAGAGTTAAGAGGCCAGAATGACCAAGGGTGCCTGAGTGGCTCAGTCAGGTGAGCATCCAACTTTTTTTTTTTTTTAAGATTTCATTTATTTATTTGAGAGAAAGAGAGCACGAGAAAGAGAGAGAGGAAGAGGGAGAAACAGACTCCCCACTGAGCAAGGAGCCTGATGTGGGATCTGATCCCAGGACCCTGAGTGGTGACCTGAGCTGAAGGCAGACACTTAACTGACTGAGCCACCCAGGAGCCCAGCATTCAACTCTTGATCTCAGCTCAGGTCTTGATCTCAGGGTTGTGAGTTCAAGCCCCGCAATGGGATCCATGCTGGGGGTGGAGCCTACTTAAAAAACAAAAAACAAAAAAAAAAACAAGAGGCCAGATTGACCAGAGTAAAAGGAGTAAGACGGAGGACGGTAGGCAACAATTCTTCTAAGGTTCCTTTCTGGCTTTTCACCAAGACATTTTGAGGTATAGTTTTTAATTATTTTGTAGATTTAGCAAATGCCAAAGATGTCACCTAGTGACTACTTGGGGTTCATAATCTTTGTTGTGCCATAGACCCCCTTTGGCAGCTGGTGAAGCCCATAAACACCCTTCTCAAAGTAATGCTTTTAAGTGCATAAAATAAAAAATATAAAATTATACAAGAAACTAATTATATTGAAATAAAGTTCCAGCCACAGGCCTCCAAGGGTCGAGGAGGGTCAGCAAATTAAGAGCTCCTGAATACACACAAGAGAATTTTCCTGAGGTGATAAAACTGTTCTATATCTTGACTGGGTTACACAGATATATACATTTGTCGAAACTCAAGTGACTTGCATACTTAAGATCTCTGCATTTCACTGTATGTAAATTATGCCTCAACTTAAAAAAAAACAACACAAAAAAGCCTTGAGGGGCGCCTGGGTGGTTCAGTCAGTTAAGCAGCTGTCTTCAGCTCAGGTCATGATGGATCGAACCCCATGTTGGGCTCCCTGCTCAGCAGGAAGCCTCTCTCCCTCTTCCTCTGCCTGCTTGTGTGTGCGCTCTCTCTCTCTGTGTCAAATACATAAATAAAATCTTAAAAAAAAAAGAAAAAAAAAAGAGTCGCATGCTCTGCTGACTGAGCCAGCCAGGTGCCCCAGTAGTCTTTTTTTTTTCCCCAAAGATTTTATGTAATTATTTGAGAGAGAGAGATAAAGGAAAAAAAACACGAGTGGGGGGAGGGGAATAAAGCAGACTTCCCACTGAGCAGGGAGCCCGACTTGGGGCTTGATCCTAGGACCCCAGGATCATGACCTGAGTGGAAGGCAGACACTAAACCAACTGAGCCACCCAGGCACCCACCACCCAAGTAGTCTTATTTAAATATACAGGGCTAGTTCAACCAAACACCTACCCACTCACAAGCGCAAATCATTTGTGATTTTATTTTGCCACTATTAACTATCCCCATTCCAAGTGATTGAGCTGTTTTTAGAGCTTGGATGAAAAGGCCAATTACTCCAAACCAGATTTCTGCCCCAAAGTAGAATCAATCAAGACAGTCTGTGAGCTAGGAAAGATGGAGAGCTGAGTGTGTTAAGGGAGTAAAAAGGGAAGGGGAGAGGCAGAGTGGAGAAAAAGGGTAATTTCTTATATTCCCAAAGCTCTTAAGATAAGCAGCAACTTTAATAGTCTATTCTTAATAGATAATTTTTTCTTCTTAATATGTGCAAGGCCAATTCTACTTATTTGCATAGGATATAATCAAGTAAAGAAGAATCTCAAATTAATAAACTCTTCTGTCAACTTACCAGATTGGACACTCTAAGATTTTCTGCATGGCATTAAGGACATTTTGTACTTCTTCAACACGATCCGCAGGTAAATCCATTTCTTCCTGTTCCAATGAATTTTAAGGCATAAGCTTAAATATATGTGTGTACATTTGTATGCACACACACGTTACTTTGAAAGGTTTATAAGAACAACAGCCTAGTTTCATTAAATGTCATTTTTAAATAAAAAATTAAAGATTGGAGTGCCTTAAAATTACACCAATCATAGAATTAACGACAAAAGTTTTATTTTTTTTATTTTGAAAAGCTGTTTTTTGCAATTAAGACCATTTAAATTCCCTATTTTTTTCCCCCACATAAAGCCTCCAACCACTTCCTTTTGGTCTTTTCCTCTCTCCAAGAAAAAGAAAGCCATAGTGGGATGAGATGGTAGCCTCATATTTCTCCAATCATCCTGGCTCTTTTCTTTTTCTTGCTGAAAACCAACCTCAACAAAAACAAAACCAACACCAACCGACGCTCCCCACCCCTGCTCTTCCCCATTGTTTTCCACTGGTCTGCATTCATCTCACGATCCTCTTTAGGCACATCCATGCCAGTAGCCTCTGTAACTACTGACGCCCCTCTACTTTCTTCTTGTACCTTGTCAGAAACGCATATGAAGCCAGTTCTTTCTTAAGGGCTCTCCCTCCAACTAAATCCAGCCTCCTCCTAGTCTCAGACACATTCCTAGCCTCTTTCCTTCCTCAGGATCTCATCACATATACCAGCCGGTCTTTTTATACTATGATGCGCCCCTCAGAACACATTCCAGTTCCTGCCACCAGGATCCCCCCTCGGACACACCCTGCCCCCCAATCCTCAGTGCTTTCCCTGCCCCGAGACCCACAAAGTGTCCCCGTCCCCACGATTTCTCCAGACTCAACGTCTTAGGCTTCTCAGGTTCCATCCTCTGCCGGTCATTGCCAGGTAATACCCATCTTGCTCTCCCACAGTCCACACCTGTTTCCTGTCCCACGGAGCAACCCTTGGACCCTCTCCCTTCCCGTAGGCTCTCTCACCTTCACCCAGAGCAAAGCGTCGGGGCTTCCCGGGTCCAGGGGCCCAGTTGTCTGAAAGACCCCCGGATCGCCCTCTATCCAGAAAGCCTTACCGAGATCACCCCGCGCAGTCGCACTTTCAATTTATCTGTAATTCCCGCGCTTTCCTGTTGCCACGGAAACCGGCCGCAGCCACTGAGCGAGAACCTCTCAGAATACGAGATTGAATCACGTTACGGAAGGGCGGAGCAGAGAGAGCCGAGAGTCTCTCCAGGCTCCCGATTGGTCATCCATTCTTTCCCCGCGTTACGTAATTAAAAAGAGACGGAAGAGAAAGAATTCACCCGGAGTTTTCCATTAGGCCCCTGCCCCCTCACCTCTACGCTTCCACTTGCGGCTTATTACGTCACAGAGTTTGCTGGACTAGGGCCGGAATCACTACCTGAGGCCCGAAACCGAGCGCAAGGTAGTGCCTGAAACAGTCGCAAAAAGGGGCCCTGTTCCCTCACCATTTCCGCCGCAATGGAAGTCTCCAGTTTAGGTAACTAAAAGGATTGTTGGGGGGGAACTACGATTTCCAGCATGCATTGCGGATCGAGAGGCCTTCGCCACAGTGTTCCTTGGAAACTGTAGTCCTATGGAGAGGCGCTTCCGATACCGGAAGCGGGCGCAGTTCTCACGGCAAGCCAGCTGATAGCTCGAAGAGCTCCGTGCGGTTATGCACGTCAACAGATATGGATTGGAGTGTTAGGTTTTCGTATCTTGAGAGCGGCGAATAGGCTAAAGAACCTACAAGTCCCAGGAAGACTACAGTTCCCATCCAGCCCCGCGAGTCTCGGGCAAGGAGTCCACTAAGGTCAGTGACCTAAGAGGACGCGGAGGGCGCCGAATTTACCTGGGAAGGGGAAACGGGATTCGACCCGCGACTGCGCACTCGTAGTTCCGCCCCTCTGCCCCAGTGTTTGTTATTGTTGTGCTGTTCTGGCGGCTCCTGCCCCGCCCCTGCCACGCATGCTCGACCAATCAGTGGGATGGTAGTTTTGAGGGACAACTAGTAAGAGCCAATCACCTTGTCCGAAACTCAAAAACTGGGGACTAGGCCCTCTTTCTATCCGCCATGTTAGATTCACCCCGCAGGAATAGCAGCGGAGCTGGCTGAGAACGGTTTTTGCACTGGCCTCCGGCAGGCGCCCCCCGGGGGCGGGGAGCTGGTAAGGAAGCAGCTGCGATTACGGAGGGGTGGGAGCACATCGCCACTGAGAGGGTTAGAAGTTTAAGGAAGGGATCCTGCAAAAAAGAGGGGGTTCTTCTTCCGTGTCTGGGGGGCAGCCAGTCTTGTCAGTGACCGGATGAGAGAGCCGTTCGGGTTGAGCGGCCGAGGGGGCGGATACTGCCAGAGAGATGGAGGGTCTGTGGCTCAGAACGCTCGGCATCTGGTGATGGAAGGCCGAGACACCCTAGTGTCTCCCCCTCAAAGGGGGCCCAGGCAAAGAAAACGAAAGAGAGTCCTCCGAGGGTGGTGACATTGTCTTGAGGACGTGGAGTGCTAGGAAACGATAACTCGAAGACTAGGATAAAGTCTGCAAGGGGGAAAAAAAATGGCACTGCCCACACAGCCTCCCAGCCCCATCCCCCTCGGCTTGTTGAGAACCTCATAAAGAAGTCTCCTTGGTCGGGGACCTCTGGTATTGGAAAGACACCGTTTTTCCTTTTTGTCAAACTCTAGGTCACGCATTTTAACCCCCAAATAGCTTGTCAGGCCTTTGGCGGAGGCAGTAATCAAAGTTCAGTTTCCCAGGTCTGCTTCATTAACGGGATTTCTTGGTATCCTGAAAAAACTGACGTAGAGGAAAAACTGATTGTGCCAAGCAGAGGGTGAGCCAGTGGCATGAACTTATAATAATGCCGGTTTTGAAAGCTGAAGGCCTAGGCCCCAGCCATCTGACTTTACTGGCTTTAAACCTACAAGGACAGATGGTGCAAACCATAGCTTCGGTATTTCCACAAGTTCAAGAGTAATGCTCTTGCTGAAAGAATTTTCACATAAAAGCCAAGCAGAAATAGGCAATTCTTTATGAAGAAGACCTGGATACGATCCAGCTTAGCTAGAATCCCCCACTTCCTGTTTTCTCTCATCAGCCTACCAGCTGGATGAGCTCCAAGGTAACTAAACTAATTTTAATTGTGTAATTTGAGAAAAGGGGAGTTAGATTAGTTTCCTTCCTTCTGGACTCTCAAAAGTGTGGAAGGGTTTCTCGGAAGTTGAAAAGTGAGAATGTGTTTCAGAATATCCACTTTTTGGCTGACTGAATCAGTTACTTCATTTCCCTGATACTTTTTGCCCAAGATTCTGGGGAGTTGATGGGAATTCTGTCCAAATGTTAAGGACCCCAAGAATTGCATTCCATATAAATGAATACTAGATGTCAGCAGATTGGTGCTAGAAACTGGTATTTTTTTGATAGTGAACTTGGCTCTAGGTAAAGACAAAGAATGAAAAAAATTGGAGAGTAATTGTTTTGGGATTAAAAAAATTCCTGATCCTCAGAGAGTTCAAGGTCCTTTTAAATGACAGCCTCAATTGTATTGTTTCACAGGGCAGTGCATTTTGGCTTCTGAAGACTGATTTATTGTAATCATTTTTATATTTGAGTAACGTTTTCAGAGAACTTGCACACACGTTTTTATTTGACCTATTTTACAAAGTAAGGAGCTGAAGCTCAGGGGTTAAATGACTTGCTCACCATTATGTGGCTAGTACTGTGGCAGAGCTGTGTCTGGAGCCCAGCTCTTCTCAGCCCTTTTGCTCCCTCTCCCAATATGCTGCAAACTCCTGAGACTTAGTCTTATTCATCTCCTGCTTCCTGTGCCTAGAGCAGAATCTGGTTCTTTGAAGAGATTTCTTAAAGATTTGTTGATGAATATGTTTAAAAGATGACCTTTTTCATTACAACTTGGGTTTAGATTTTAACAAACTATTTTTTCATAAAGTCATAAGAACAAACCAATCTAACAACTCATCAGTAAATAAAATCCTTACTAAAAAGCCAACTGACCAGAGGGGCATCTGACCGGCTCAGTCAGTAGAATTTGCAACTCTTGATCTTGGAGTTTTAGGTTCAGTCCCATGTTGGGTGTAGAGACCATTTAAAAATAGAATTTGGGGGGGGGGGGGATGGGATAGACTGGTGATGGGTAGTAAGGAGGGCACGTATTGCATGGTATAACTGGGTGTTTTCCGCAACTAATGAATCATCGAGCTTCACATCAGAAAACAGGGATGTACTGTATGGTGACTAACATAATAAAAAAACATTAAAATAAAAAAAAATAGAGTTTTAAAGGAAAAAAAAAAACTGACCAGAGTAGACATTCAGTTACAAAACTGTTAACTTCTTAGGCATGATAATGGTATCGTGGTTTTCAAAAAGTCTTGTTTTCTGGGTTTTTTTTTTTTTTTTTTTTTTAAGAGTTACATGCTCAATTTTATGGACGAAGTAATGGCTGGCTGTCAAAATAATCCAGTAGGGAACAGGTATTGCTGTAATAAGATTAGTCCCGTGTTGATGATAATTATGGAAGATAGCTGATGGGTCTTTAGGGGTTCATTGTATATTAAGTTTCTTCTTTTGTATATGTTTAAATTTTCCCATAATTGTTTTTTTTTTAATTAGGTTACTATAGTTGTGTTAAAACAGTTGACTACTGTCGATTCATACTGGGGGAATTGGGTGGGGGTAATACAGAAGTGTAGATGAAATGAGGGTAGCCTTTAATTGTTTATTCTGACTATATGTCCACCACTCTCTATTTTAATGTATGAAATTCTCCATAAAAGAAAGTAAAACTATAAAAAAAAAATACACATGAACTTGGATGAAAGGTGTTGACTGCTACCCTGTAGTTTCTTGGCTAATATTTTGTCCTCTAAATTGTTAAAACTGATGTAATAAAGAACCTGGGTTGCTCAATTTAGGAAAAGGCTGCTTTTTCAAGAAAAAATGTAGAATGTCACTTTTAAGTTAAGAGAAAGTAAATTCCCTGAGGGTAGAGACCTATCGGTCTTACTCTTCTCTCCTGCTACTAGCAGATATTGAGTGGTACCCATTGAATCAACGAATCATATAAAGTTCCAGAAAATCCGAAAGAATTTTACAAATGTTAGATGATTTCTGTGGGTGTGGCCAAAATTTACACTGTCTCAGCATGCATTTAACAGTGAGATTTGGGGGGTACCTGGATGGGCCTCTGACTCTTGATTTCAGCCCAGGTCCTGTTCTCTGGGTCGTGGGATTGGTGGGGCTCCACGCTCAGCAAGCAGTCTGCTTCTCTTCCTCTGCCCCTTGCCGTGCTCAAGTGCACTCTCTTTCTCTAAAATAAATAAATCTTTTTAAAAAAAACACAAAGGGGCGCCTGGCTGGCTCAGTTGGTTGAGCATCCAACTCTTGGTTTCAGCTTGGGTTGTGATCTCGGGGTCCTGGGATCAAGCCTCGCATCAGGCTCTGTGCTCAGCACAGAGTCTGCTTGGCTTGTCTCGCTTGCTGTGCTCCTCCCCCCCCCCCCCCACTCACACTCACGCTCTCTTTCTCTCTCAAGTAAATAAATAAATAAAAATCTTTAAAAAACAAAAAAAACCCAAACAGTGAGATTTGTTTTAAGCCACCCACCAGATTGTAAGTAGCAGAAGAGCAGAGACACTGTCTTATTCACTGCGGTGTCTTCCTAGCCTAGCCTGTATTAGGGCTTCACAAGGATTTGCTGAATGACTTACGCAGTTTATAGAACCGGCTCTAACGTATGTTCTCTCTCTCCTTATCCTCTCAACGCTAGCCCCACAGCATGGAACCACAGGTTACTCTAAATGTGACTTTTAAAAATGAAACTCAAAGCTTTCTGGTTTCCGATCCAGAAAATACAACTTGGGCTGATGTAGAAGCTATGGTGAGTGTTACTTGGTTTCTCCATCCTTGAAGCATAATTTTTTCAAAGGTAGCTACTTTTAACTGTGTTGTTTCATAGCTGTCATATTTACCTTTTCTAGGCCTTTTGGAAAATTACTTTTGACAGGGGTTCAGTATTCATATAGGAGATGGGCATCACCACCATCCACCCCCACCCCCCGGGGCACAAACAAATTCTTTAATTTGCAGCTAGGACTTAGAAAAGCTGTTAATTTTAGAAACAGTGTGAGGAATGAACTGGTGTGGGCCCCACCCTAACCAGGCCCCAGCTAATCGTTCTCCTGCCTGAGAGCAGATATGTTACTGTGGTTTGTGAACCATCAAGGATATGACCTATGTTTTGCAAGCTGATTGTTTTTATTGCTAGGTCAGAGGTTGAGTATCTAAAAGTTTATGCAGTGGGGTCCCTGGGTGCCTTAGCTGGTTAAGCATCTTAACTCCTGATCTCAGCGCAGGTTTTGATCTGAGGGTAGTGAGTTTGAGCCCTGCATTGGGTTCCACGGGCGTGGATCCTACTTAAAAAAAGAAAAGGAAAAAGTTGAGCAGAAAAATCTCCCACAGGTGCTTAGCTGCTCATCTCTTGTGTTGTTATCAAAGCCTTTCCGCCTCCTGGTTTGCCCTTTGTACTCTTCTGTTTTTATTTGGTTTGCAGTAGTGAATGTTTTACTTCCTATGCAACTGTGTTTATCCAAGGAAACCCTTTGGTAAAAGCGTGCTTTTATTTGGTTATGTGGTATGATAACTAAAAAGGAACAAAAAAAACGGGCAGACTTCACAAGATGATCTGATCTAGATCTCTGTCTGCAGCAAATACTTCTTTATACTGTCCTAAACAGGTGGTTATCCAGAAAGTTGGGTCTGTTTGTCAAATGATCTGAAAATTAAACACAGTTAGTGTTCTTTTTCTAGTAGTTAAATGAGTTGATAGCTTGCCTTTTTTCTTTATTGTAAATTTTAAATTATTAAAAGGTAATATATGCCCATTATAAGAAGTAAAACAATCCAAACGTCTATAAAGAAAAAGTTACTCTCTACTCCTTCCTCCTTCCATCCACTATTCCCACCTCTTTGGGGTAACCAGTGTTAACAGCCCTGTGTATACTTACCCACATTTTCCATGTTCATACAGATTTCATCCTAGGATCATACTGTAAACATAATACTGCAGGGTGCTTTTTTCCCCCAACAGTGTATTACAGACAGTTCTCAATCCATAGATAAGGATCCGAGCTCATCCTTTTTAAAGCTATGAATTGTCTATAGTACTTTGGTGTTGTCATACCATAATTTAACCATTTCTTACTGAAAGAGTGTATCTAGTTTTTTTTTAATTGAGGTATAATTGCCCTATAACATTACACAGGTTTTAGGTGTACAGCATAACAATTCTGTATTTGTATATATTGCAAAATGATCACAGTAAGTCTGGCTAACATCTGTCACCACACGTAGTTACAATTTTTTTTCTTCTGATGAGAACTTTTAAGATCTACTCTCTCAGGAACTTTCAGATATACAGCACAGTATTATCAACTGTATTCACCATGCTGTACATTACATCCCCAGGACTGACTGGTTTTGTAACTGAAGTTTGTACCTTTTACCACCTTCACCCATTTCATGCACCTCCCACCCCCTGCCCCCAGCAACGACCAATGTGTTGTCTGTATCTATGAGTTGATTGTTGTTATTTCACTTACTTAGTGCCCTCAAAGTCAAAAGGGTTTTGTTGTCGTTGTTGTTGTTGTTTTGCTTTTTACCATTGTATAATAAACTACAGGAGAGATCTCTTTGTCTATATAACCTATGCACTGTTCTGTAGGATAGTTTCCCAAAGAGAGATTAATGGGTCACAATGCATGTAATTTTAAATTTTAATAGATACTGCCAGGTGCTTTGCAGAACAATTGTAGCACCTAATAGAAACGTATGACAAGGGGCGCCTGGGTTTAGAGCATCTGCCTTCTGCTCAGGTCATGATCCCAGGGTCCTGGGATCAAGTCCCGCATAAGGCTCCTTGCTCAGTGGGGAACCTGCTTCTTCTCCCTCTGCCTGCCGCTACCCCTGCTTGTGCTCTCTTGTCTCCATCTGTCTCTATCAAATAAATAGAATCTTTATTTTTTTTTAAAGATTTTATTTATTTGTCAGAGAGAGCGAGAAAGAGAGCGTGCGAGCATGCACACAAAAGCAGGGAGAGCTGCAGGCAGAGGAAGAAGCAGACTCCCTGCCCAGCAAGGAGCCGGACACGGGACTCGATCCTAGGACCCTAGGATCACGACCTGAGCTGAAGGCAGATGCTCAACCAACTAAGCCACCCAGGCATCCCTAGATAGAATCTTTAAAATATATATATATAAAAGAAATGTATGACAGTACCCTAAATTTTTGACAACATTGGATGTTACGGCTCTAAAATTTTTTCACCATTCTGTTGAGATGACATCTCATTGCTTAAATTTGCATTGTTCTGGGGCGCCTGGGTGGCACAGCGGTTAGGCGTCTGCCTTCGGCTCAGGGCGTGATCCCGGCGTTCCGGGATCAAGCCCCACATCAGGCTCTTCCGCTATGAGCCTGCTTCTTCCTCTCCCACTCCCCCTGCTTGTGCTCCCTCTCTCACTGGCTGTCTCTATCTCTGTCGAATAAATAAATAAAATCTTAAAAAAAAAAATTTGTATTGTTCTGACTACCATTACGGTTGAACATCTTTTCATATATTTGTTGGACACATCTGATTTCTCTTGTATGAAATCTCTATACATTTTTGCCCCCTTTTAACTGGGTGGTTAATCTTAACAATTAGCAGTTTTGCAGATGGTCTTTGTGTATTGCAGATAATAACCCTTTGTTATGAGTTGTAAGTAACACCCCCCCCCATTCTTTGTCTTTTGACTTTGTTCATGTTTTTTTTTCTTCTATGCCATTTTTGTGTTTAATTTTTATGTAATGAAATATGCCCATCCTTTCTTTTATGACTTCTGGGTTTCTGTTACAACTTGCCTTTTTGATATCTTGATCATATACCATGTACATTTCGCTTGCAGGTAAAAGTTTCATTTGATCTGACCACTATTCAGATAAAATACCTGGACGAGGAAAATGAAGAGGTAAAGTATATGACGGTACCCATGGCCAGGTATCCAGAATAGGGATCTTATTTCTCAAGAGGGATGGTGGATTGAAAAGTTCAGACTAGTGTTTTTTTCATTGTGTAGTGGTTTAAATGTACTTGATAATTGCATGTTCCAAGCCAACAGTGGCATCTGAGATGGAGTTGAGAGATGAGGAAGCAACACTGAAGAAGGAAATTTGAGACATAACTTTTAAAACTATGTAGTGATACAGTTCAAATATATCACAAGCTGCCATTTAGTTTATAGTAACAAAAATAATGGTAAACCTTTATTAAGTGGTGGTTACATGTCAGAATAACAACAATACTATGTATTAGGTGTTGCGTTATCATCTATCTTTTACCCATGAGGAAACTGAGGCCCAGAGACGCTAAGTAACTTGCCCAGAAGCACAAAAGCTTGGAAATAGTAGAGTAGGGGGGTTCATTCCATACCTCCTGGCTCCAGAGCGCAGGCTCTTAACCGCTGTATTATGCTGCCTCTTACTTAATGTACCTAAAATAAAAGGAGGATACAGGAGTTAAGCAATAAAGTCCTCCATTATTCACAGTTAGTTCATGATACTGGAATAGCTGAACCCCAATCTGAGATTGTGCATCTTATCTGTGAGGTTGGTCCTAGTAACAAAAATGTTCAATTGAAGTTTATAACTCCCTGTTGCTTTTGTCCTTTTACAGGTATCCATCAATAGTCAAGGTGAGTTCCTGAGAGACCCTGTTCAGCTTTATTTAAAAGCTTTAGTCTGTTCATGAGCACGTACGTTTCCATTTACACTCAGATCTTGCTGCAATATTTATTTTAGAGTGGAATTTAATATACAGGAAATTGATACCACACTCACTCAGCCATGGGTATTAGTTACATAGTGGATTTTTATTTTGTAGCGGTTTTTTTTTTTGTATATAGATTAGTGCCTTTGATTGGACCCTACGGACAGCTTTAATGGAAGGTTCTCTTATATTTAAGATGCTAATCTTCTGAAAATATGCTTCCCAGTTGAACACATACAACTCCGTTCTCCCAGTTTTGCCTTTGTCCCTGACTTGGTATATATATTACTGTCAACTTACGAACATATAAAATGGTATTCCAGAACTTATTTGTAAGATGCTTGGTTGTTCAGAGCTCGGAGCGCCTTTTCCCTATAGGAAGAATATTCTGTTTGAAGGTTAGGCTCCCATGCTAGTCCCCGCAAAGCTTATTTTAACCAGCTCTAATGGTAGTTGATGATGATAATTTTATTGTGCTTCGATTTATTGTGCTTTGAAGACATTGCATTTTTTTTTTCAAATTGAAGGTTTGTGGCAACCCTGCATCACTTTTTCCAACAGCATTTGTTCACTCTGTGTTGCATTTTGATAATTCTCAAAATACTTCAAGCTTTTTCATTGTTATATATATTATGATAATCTGTGATCAGTAATTATGACTTGCTAAACGCTCAGGTGATCTTTAGCATTTTTTTAGAAATAAAGTATTTTTTTAAATTAAGGTATGTACTTTTTTTTTCTTTAGGCATAACGCTCTTACACACTTAATAGATTGTAGATGGTATAAACATTTTTGTATGCACTGGGAAACAAAAATTCATTTGACTTGTTTTGCGATATTCACTTTATTGCAGTGGTCTGGAACGAAACCTGCAATATGTTTGAGGGCTGCCTATATTAACACAACCCGTGAACTCCCTTGCGTCCTGCGCGTCACTGAACCTAGCATGAGGCAGCTGGGTTGAGGTTTCATAGCTGGAAGGCTCCAGTAGCCGGGGAGGGGGCACACACGATGACACGGGACTTAAGAGAGAGAACTAATGTACAAGTAGTTTCTTTTTGCAGTGGGATTGGAAGGGAATTTGTCAGCAGAAAGGTAGCAGCTGTTCATGTATAGGGATTGTAAGCAAAAAATTCTTAAAAGTAAGGATTGGCTGTCCTTAAATAGAATCTTTTGGGCTGGTGAAGAAATATCACAGTGTATGTTCTTTGTCTTTTTAGGGGAGTATGAAGAAGCACTTAAGGTAATGGTCATTTCATCTTATTTTCAAATAATTTTAAAAATATTTATTGACTAGGGGTGCCTGGGTAGCTCAGCCAGTTAGGCGGCTGCCTTCAGCTCAGGTCATGATCCCAGAGTCCTGGGATTCAAGCTCCACATCAGGCTCCCTGCTTCTCCCTCTGTGCCTACCCCTGCTCATGCTCTCTCCCTCTCTCTCTCTCAAATAAATAAATACAATCTTTTAAAAAAATTTACGGACTAAAACTAGAACCTGAATTCCAGTAGCCAGGGGCAGAAACTAATGAAACACAACAGAACAGATTTTGAGAGAGAATGTGACGAGTAGGGCATACCACTCAGCAAAAGGCAGCTCCTGATAGAAAGGTTCTTTCTAGTTACTGTTTCCTCTCATTTGTGGTCTTGGTATTGCTACTGTAGCATTTAAAAATACAGAGAGGCGCCTGGGTGACTCATTCGGTTGGGCGTCTGACTTGTGATCTCAGCTCAGGTCTTGATCTCAGGGTCATGGGTTCAGACCCCTCATTGGGCTCCACTCTGGGTGTGGAGCCTACTTAAAAAAATAATAGTTAGAAAAATAAAAATAACTCTGTGAAATGATGCTTTCTGGTTCACACTTCTCGTCTCCTTTCTTTACTTTGTTTCCTATAGAATGTTATAGGATAATGCGGGAGAATGTAAGGTACAAACTATTGAGTTCACCATTTTTTGCTTATCAGTAATGATTTAGAGCAATCCACAAGGTCCCTTCTTTTAAGGCATGCCCAGCTGTCCCTTCATTACCACCTTTGTAATTAAGATTTTTCTTTAAAGTTTGACTATCCTTTATGAACTTCTAGTCCATGACTATCTTCCATACTCACTTTTGGTCTAGGGAGGGAAAGCAAGATTTTTTTTTTGTTTCCTTTTTTAAGTAGGCTCCATGCCCGCTGTGGAGCCCAAGGTGGGGCTTGAACTCACAATCCTGAGATTAGACCTGAGCTGAGGGGCGCCTGGGTGGCGCAGTCGTTAAGCGTCTGCCTTCGGCTCAGGGCGTGATCCCAGTGCTCTGGGATCGAGCCCCATATCAGGCTCCTCCGCTAGGAGCCTGCTTCTTCCTCTCCCACTCCCCCTGCTTGTGTTCCTTCTCTCGCTGGCTCTCTCTGTCAAATAAATAAATAAAATCTTAAAAAAAAAAAAAAAAAGACCTGAGCTGAAATCAAAAGTTGGAGGCTTAACTGACTGAGCCACTCAGGTGACCCAAGACAAGAGTTTTTTTAAACTGGGAGCTGGATTTATCCTTTTTGTTGCCTGGTCGAAATTGCCATTGTGGGTGCCACTGGATTCAACAGTTTAGCCAGTCTTGGTTTTTATTTAGAAATCCTTATTTACCAGCTAGTTGCTTGGTTTTGGACATTCAGGTCCCGCACTGGTTTCTCTTAGTTGAGATACTCATCTCTTAGTAATCTCATGCTTCACAATTTCCTTCTTCCCCAGTTTTCATGTGTTCTTCCTATTTCCTCTTTGCCTTTTTTTTTTTTTTTTTTTAAGACAGAGTGCAGGGGAGTGAGGGGTTGGGCAGAGGGAGAGAGAATCTTAAGCAGGCTCCATGCCCAGTGCAGAACCCAACTTGGGGCTCAGTCTCACGACCCTGAGACACGACCTAAGCCAAAATCAAGAGTCGGATGCTTAACTGACTGAGCCACCCGGGTACCCCATTTCCTCTTTGCTTTTAAGCTGTTGTATTATGCTGTCCCCCACACCCTTCACCCTTGTCCAACTCAAGTCTGTGGTCTTCAAAACTCAGATTTCCCATAATCACTGCTTACCTGTCTAGTCAGAAATTCAGACCTCGGGGGGTACCTGGGTGGTTCAGTCGGTTAAGTGTCTGCCTTCGGCTCAGGTCATGATCTCAGGGTCCTGGGCTTCCATCAATCCCTGTGGAGCAGGGAGTCTGCTTGTCCCTCTCCCACTGCTTTTGCTCGCTCTCTCTCTCTCTAATAAAATCTTATAAAAATAAAAAAAATCTCAGACCTCGGGAGTCTAGATGTTGTATAAGCCTGCCCTGTCTCAGGAAGCAAGACTCTTTATATACATTTTTACATAGTACTTGCTATATGATATTTAAGATCCCATGTTTATATTTTGACGCATTTCATTATAGTCATTTCTTGAGCAATTTTTTCCACAGACTGTACCATACATTTCACTACCAGCCTCTTGGCTTATGGTCTAGAATAGGAGCTGGCAAACTAGCCAGTGGGCCAGCCATGGGTTTTTATAAATAAGGTTTTATTGGAACCCAGCCGTGCCTATTACATATCGTCTGTGGCTGCTTTTGTGCAGACTTGAGAAGAAAACGTATGGCCTGCAAGCCTAAAATATTTATTATGTGGCCCTTTAAGAAAATTTGCTGATCCCTGATCTTAATACCTTTCCAACTTTTTGGCCATAGAATGCTATTTTTAAATGGAAGCTTAAGTCCGATGTATAAAAATAAATAAAAGAACAATTCTTGTCACTGGGTGACAAATGGGGAGATCTAGAAACTGATGGACTTGACCCCTTATCTCTTGGACACTGGAGTACCTTCATGGAACCTCAAATGTTCCCTGAAGTAGAGTTTTCAAAATAGGATTTTTTAGAAGAAAAGTTGAGATTAAAACCTATAAGTAGGGTCATACATAAAAACCAGTTCAACAGAAAAGTAGTAACCCAGTTAATGAGAACATCTCACCTAATAAAGTGCTATCCTAAACCTACTTTTGCGTTTTTGATAAGAAAACCATTCCTAGTTAACATTTGAGGCAAAAAACAGCAGGATGACTAACAGTGTAGTATATGCCATTAGATTTAATAAAATAAAGATATATCCTAATATTTTCAGCGTAAATCACCATACCCCTTCTGTTTAGATGTCTTTGAGGTTTTTCATTTGGGAAAGGAAACTCACACGATATGTTTTTATTTCATAACGTATCCTCTCAGATGGCAGTTAAGCAGGGAAACCAACTACAGATGCAAGTCCATGAAGGCTCCCGTGTTGCTGATGAAGCCCTGCTGCCGCCACCTGTACCAGAAAAGCGGCCAGTCGTGAGGGCAGGGAAGAAGCCACTTGCACATTATTCGTCACTGGTGAGGGTCTTAGGATCAGACCTGAAGACCCCAGAGGAGCCTGCAGCACAGGTACAAAGAGAATGGACCTGTCCCCCTAGTTTTTCTAGCCTTACGTCTCATCGTCTCTGGTGTAACCCTTGAGCTGTCCATCAGAGACTTGGGAGTTACTGTGACCCATCTCTGCCTGACTCTCTGAACCTGGTAACTGGGTACTTCTGGAGAAGGGGCAAGAGGGTGATACAGAGACTTTGTTCTCCTTTTATACTCCTTCATACTCTTTATTGGGTTTTGTGTTCTTTTTTTGACCATACCTTTATATTATTTCACAAAAGAAACTTCAAAATACTACATTTCAGGAAAATTATTTTAAACAAGGCTGCCTGGCTGGCTCAGTTGGTAGAACATGCGACTCTTGATCTCAGGGCTGTGAGTTCGAGCCCCACGTTGGGTGTAGAGATTACTTTTAAAAAATCAAAATCTTTTTGAAAAAATAATCATCTTAAACAGAAAAAAAAAAAGCAGCCTCCAAGATCTTGGGTTGTGTTTCCTTGCAGCGGTTTCCACTTGTTCCCCGTGACTCAGACCAGCCTCAAGACAAGCCCCCAGACTGGTTCACAAGCTACCTGGAGACAGTGAGTGTTCTCTCTGATGTAGGTTTTAGCAGCCGGTGGGCACAGGTGGAGTGTGGGAGAAATAGCTGAACTCAGACGTCTCCTGCCTCTGGCGCAGGGGAATAAGGAGGGATAGCTAATCACTTCTAAACTAGAGCAGCTCCAGTCCAGAAAGCTCCTAACTTCTACAGGGGTGTATCAGAAAAGAGGGAGCCTAATTCTAAGTTTGAGGGGAAGGAACAAGTCTCTATGCTTGAGAAGGAAGAGCTTAGAAATGTACTCATCAAAACAATTTCTTGGTATCCCCTTTGAACCAGTGTGCATGTGGAAAGAATAGGCCTTCTTTTGCCACATTTCTCTCCATTCGTTCAGTAGCTACTAGCTGCTGCTGTTCTTTTACCAGAGACAGGGAGGTGTCTGGTCTGTTTGATCTCTTCAGGCTTTTTTCCAATGTTGGAACTGAGGGGTTTTTTTCCCCATCTTCTGCTCTGTATCCTAGTTCAGAGAACAGGTGGTTAAAGAAACGGTTGAGAAACTGGAACAGAAATTACATGAAAAGCTAGTCCTCCAGACCGCATCCTTGGGTTCTTGTCCATCCGAAGTCTCAATGCCCATTTCAGAGGAAACACTGTTTTTGCCAGAAAACCAGTTCAGCTGGCATATTGCTTGCAGCAGCTGCCAGAGGAGGATCATCGGGGTGCGCTACCAGTGCAGGTGAGCGGTCCCCTCGGAGCTCAGAGCTGTTCGACCACCTCCGAACAGCCTTCCTGGCATTCTGGAGAGGTCGAGGGAGACGGGGCACACACTGTCTCTGCCATCACACATGGATAGCAGCTCTAGATTGGAAACAGGCTATTCATCACCCACAAGAAATACTGTTTAAAGGGTAACTGTTCAGATTGATGTGTTCAGATACACATTTGAACTAACAGAGCCAGACAAAGTTCTGTTGCCAGAACAAAATTATATCACCAGGGATTATCTCCCTGTTGTTCCAAATGCTTTCGTATCTTGCTTTCTCCCATAGATTTTCCTTTGAAATGGATACATGTTAAGTGCTGTTACCTCCATTTTACGAGGAAACTTGGGACAGGGCAGGGCCAGGTGACATGCTCAGGTTACCACCTAGCTGGTAATACAGCCAATATGGAAGTCTGGTGTCCTCTCTCTCGACCTCTGGTACTTCCCACTTGCCATGCTTTTCCCCACAGCCTGTGCCCATCCTACAATATCTGTGAAGATTGTGAATCAGGGCCATACGCCCATGACTCCAACCACATCCTACTGAAGTTGCGGAGACCTGTGGTGGGTTCCTCTGAAGCGTTCTCTCAGCCGAGGTTCCCTGCCCCTCGTCTCCCTGCTGCTCTGGAACAAGCCAGGTAAAACCATGAGTACACGGATGGGCATCTTCGTTGTGGTGGTGGGGCATGAATCACAGGACTGCAGACAGTCCCCTTAGTTCCTACACATTTCCAGTTGATGGGTGACCATGGGGACGATGGGCCGAAGCTTATGAGACAGAAGTGAGAACCGTAGAGAGGAGTTAAGCTAGAAGCTGGCACTGATGGAGCGCCCGCTACAGGTGGCTCCGAACAGCTGCAACACTTGTTCATAAGGTTCACAAGGTTTGTTTTTAAAGACTTTCCATTTGTGACCTCACAGGCTCCAGAAACAGGTCGACAAGAATTTTCTTAAAGCAGAAAAGCAAAGGTTGCGAGCTGAGAAGAAACAGCGAAAGGCAGAGGTCAAGGAACTCAAAAAGCAGCTTAAGCTGCACAGGAAGATTCATCTGTGGAGTTCCATCCACGGACTCCAGAGCCCCAGGTCCCCTTTGGGCCGACCAGAGAGCCTGCTGCAGTCAAACACCCTGATGTAAGTCCGGGAGCCCGGGGCCAGGGTGGGCACCGAGGCTGGAGGTCCAGCCTTCCGAAACCAGAACTTCAGCCAGGTTTTTCCTTTTTTTTTTTTTTTTTTTTTTTTAAGATTTTATTTATTTATTCAACACAGAGACAGCCAGCGAGAGAGGGAACACAAGCAGGGGGAGCATGAGAGGAAGAAGCAGGCTACCAGTAAAGGAGCCTGATGCGGGGCTCGATCCCAGAACGCTGGGATCACGCCCTGAGCCGAAGGCAGACGCTTAACGACTGCGCTACCCAGGCGCCCCGTCAGCCAGGTTTTTCTCTTAATCAGCAGTCCTAACAGCCAAACTCTTAAAACTTCCTGTCCTATGGGCGCCTGGGTGGCTCAGTCATGTGAAGCATCCAGCTTTGGCTCAGGTCATGATCTCAGGGTCTTGGGATCAAGCCCCTGTCAGGCCTCCAAGCTCGGTGGTAAGTCTGCTGAAGTTTCTCTCTCCATCTCCGCATACTCGCTAGCATGCACATGAGCGCTCTCTCTCCCACTCAAATAAATAAATCTTAAAGAAGAAGAATTCAAACTTCCTATTCTCTGATCCTAGCATTCTGAAAGAGTGGTTTGGTAGTCACTGTCGACACTTTAGAGCAGCCACTGAGGTTCCAGACTGGCTGCTGTGCCCTGTCTTCAGTGGAGGCAGTTGTGATCTGACGAGCCTGACTCCAGTTCTTTTATTTATCCACGCTTATCCTCACCACAGCTTTTCAGTGCAGGAGTAAGATTTGTCTTTGTTGTTTAAGATTTTATTTTTAACCAACCTTTACACCCAACACGGGACTCATATTTACAACCCAGAGATCAACAAGAGTCGCGTGTTCTACCGACTGAGCCAGCCAAGTACCCCAAACCTGTTGTTTTTCATTTTTATTTATTAAGATTTATTTATTTATGGGGCTCCTGGGTGGCTCAGTCAGTTAAGCATCTGACTTCAGCTCAGGTCATGATCTTGGGCTCCTGGGATTGAGCCCCCTGTCGGGCTTTGTGTTCAGCAGGGTGTCTGCTTCTCCCTCTCCATCTGCCTCCCCCACTCGCTTGTGCGCTCTTGCACACAAATAAAATCTTTTATGTATTTATTTGAGAGAGAAAGTGAGAGGTGGGTGTGGGGAGAGAGAATCTCCAGCAGACTCCCCACTGAGCATGGAGCTCAACGCGGGGCTTGATCCCACAACGCCGAGATGACCACACTGAAATCAAGAGTTGGATGCCCAACCAACCAAGCCACCCAGGCACCCCTGTCTTGTTTTTTCAAAAATTCTATTAGTATTACTTTTTTTTTTTTTTTTTTAAGATTTTATTCATTCGACAGAGATAGAGACAGCCAGCGAGAGAGGGAACACAAGCAGGGGGAGTGGGAGAGGAAGAAGCAGGCTCATAGCGGAGGAGCCTGATGTGGGGCTCGATCCCGGATCGCCAGGATCACGCCCTGAGCCGAAGGCAGACGCTTAACCGCTGTGCCACCCAGGCGCCCCTATTAGTATTACTTTTAAAAATATTTTAAGTAATCTGTACCTCCAGCGTCGGGCTCAAACCTACAACTCCTAGATCAAGAGTCACATGCTCCGTTGACTGAGGCAGCCAGGCGCCCCCCTATTAGTATTATTTGTAAGGCAAATGCATTAGTACGTTAAGAGTTACTCTCAGCCTCTCGAACCCCACAGTGTTAGATATTCAGAAGCCATCATACCCAACACAAGTGATTATCTGAATTTCTCTTCAGGTTCCCTTTGCAGCCCTGTGCCCCTGTTATGCCAACCCTCAGTGCAGCATTTGTGGATGAGAATTTGCCTGATGGGACTCACCTTCAGCCAGGAACCAAGTTTATCAAACACTGGAGGATGAAAAATACAGGAAATGTCAAGTGGAGTGGAGACACAAAGGTATTTTCCCTCCCATGGAATGAAGATGAGGTGATTTGAAGTGACAGTGCTCAGCTGACCGGCTTTCTTTCTCTTGTCCCCGTTCTTTTCAGCTCAAGTTCATGTGGGGAAACCTAACTTTGGCTTCTACAGAAAAGAAGGATGTTTTGGTTCCCTGCCTGAAGGCCGGCCATGTGGGGGTCGTGTCTGTGGAGTTCATCGCCCCAGCCTTGGAGGGAACGTACACTTCCCATTGGCGTCTTTCTCACAAAGGCCAGCAGTTTGGGCCTCGGGTCTGGTGCAGTATCATAGTGGATCCTTTCCCGTCCAGAGAGAGCCCTGAGAACATTGAAAAGGGCATGATTCACTCAAGCAAAGCTGATGAGCTCACCTGCCAGCAAGAGGTGAGCACTGGAAGGGGAGACTAACGCTCCTCAGCCCACTCACAGCTGGCCTTTGTCCAGAAATCAGGAAGGGTAGCTCCTCCCCCAGCACCCCCGTGTGCTTGCATTGGGCCCATTCCTCAGGCTTTGTTTGCATGTCCTTAGGATCTTAGTGCAGGCATCCCTCAGTGCTCTTATATCTTTGTAATGATGTTCCGCCAGCCTCTCTGCTGCACGTGGACAGACACGGCTGCCTGGCCTGTTGAATGGCCGGACTGATGTTCCTGAACATCCCATGCGTGTGTTCCCTAAATACTGAGGAAGCCTTGCCCTTGTTTTTAGTTGTAGTTTTTGTAAGCAACTTCCCTTAATTAAAAAATCATTCCTTTTTTTTTTCTTCCCCCCCTCCCCAACCCCCCCAAGTGGTGGAGCACTGTTTCTTAGGGCATTTTACTGCTTAGATTTAGTTAACCAAAGTTAACGTCCTCTTTATTGACAACTGTTACTATGGTTAATCTCAGTTGTCATTAAAGGAAGCTGGTGGGGATTCCTGGGTGGCTCAGTTGGCTAAGCATCTGCTTTCAGCTCGGGTCGTGATCCCAGGGTCCGAGCCCCACATCAGGCTCCTTCCTCAGTGGGGAGCCTGCTTCTCTCTCTGCCTGTCATTCCCCCTGCTTGTGCTCTCTGACGATCTTTAAAAAAAAAAAAAAAAAAAAAAAGGAAGCTGGTGAAGGAGGTCGTACATGAACACACTGTATTATTTTTGCTACTTTTCTATAAGTCTAAAATGATCTCAAAACAAGTTTTAAAACATGTTGAGGTACAGCAGTATTTTGGTTTTTAGGGAGGCAACTGTCAGTTTACCTTTTGAGTTCAGTTGAGAGCCTAAAATTTGTCCCAATGGTTTGTCTGTATAGGAAACTTTTCTGGCTAAAGAAGAAATTCAGCTTGATGAAGCAACTGAGCAGACCAAAGGGACAGGAGCTTGCATCCCACAGAAGACAAAAAATGTTGCCAGCGAGAGGGAGCTCTACATCCCATCTGTGGACCTTCTGACTGCCCAGGTGGAAGACTGAGCACTTTGGGGGGCGAGGGACAGAAGGCAGTGGAGAAAGAGTCCTTACCCTGTTGAGAAGGTGGTCTAGCCACAGGCGGTACCCGGCGAGTTAGAGATCTGCCCACTGGATCTAGTCAGATGCATTGAATAGCAAGGGCTGTGGAAGCAGGCCTCTAGATGTTTCTTCTCTGAATTGGGAACTCAGTCTTGGGCTTCCCCACAGCTTCCCTTTAGTCGCCTCTGTGTTTCTGCTTTTCGGGTTCACTTTCACCCCCACTGCATTTTCTCTCCTTCCTGCCACTTGGTTATTTGGACATCTTGTTCCCACTTCAGTCTTCTTGACTTCACTTGACTGAGGTGAGGCATGAATTTGAACAGAGTCCAGGAAGGTGTGGAGCTCAGTGGCCTACAAGTCCCCCTCAAGACAAAACCTGGCTTCAGCATCCACTCCAAGTAGCCTAATATTGTGCTTTCTGTCCTCAGGACCTGCTGTCCTTCGAGTTGTTGGATATAAACATTGTCCAAGAATTGGAGAGAGTGCCCCACAATACTCCCGTGGGTAAGAATGTCATTCATCCCCTGTTGTTTATTAACAGACACAAAAGTGTTACACCCTAGACGCCGGTAGTGAGAATTTTATTCTGAGGAAATACATGGCAAGGATTTCTCCTATGGTGTGACATTAAAACCGCACCCATAGGTCTATTTTCCTTCTCTTCCCTGTTGTCGATCAGAGTTAAGACATGTTTGTGCAAGGCTTCTCCACCATAAAGGGACCCTTGAGGCACCTGGCTGGCTCATTTGGTAGAATGTTTGGCTCTTGGTCTTGGGGTTGTGAGTTCAAGCCTCATGCTGGGTGTAGGGATTACTTAAAATCTTGCGGGGGGGCTCTTCTCCATTTTTCTCTAAACATTATGTTCTTTTATTCTTTTACATTCCTGGTTCTCTGTCTTGGCCATGGTTTCTCAGGCCAGACAACTGTGATCCTTCCTGCATTCATTGATCTGAGATACTTCCACACCTAATGGTCTGCAGAAATTATTTACAACAGGCCTTGAAGCATACCTAGGTTTATTTCAGCCCTGCAGGGGGCAAGAAGCCTGTGAGCTATTGCTTCTAGACACTGACCCTTAATGATGTGTTGCTCTGTTGTTGTTGTTGATGGTTCTTCTGTCTTCATTCTCCAGATATGACTCCCTGCATGTCTCCTCTGCCGCATGACAATCCTTTAATAGAGAAGCCAGGCTTGGGGCAGATACAGGAAGAGAGCGAAGGGGCGGGATTTAAAGTGCTTCCCGGTAAGGGGATAAATATTTGTCACGTATTCTCATTGTCCCCTTATGTATCACACCGTCTTCACACACACTCCCTCCTACCTTACCTTAGCACGTCAGCGGGTTTTCTGTGGCCTCTCGTCTTGTGAAGTCTCCTCACCTTCACATGGAGCCAATCGAAGCTGTTCCTTAGCGTGGGACGTGACTAGAGGGAGCTCCCCGGCAGCAAGTACAGTCAGGGCTCGTGTCTTTCAGATCCCGCAGCGTCAGCCAAGAGGAAGGCTCAGAGCACGGCCTCCGTGGAGGAAGCAGAAGACGACCTGAGTGGGACCCAATTCGTGTGTGAGACTGTAATCCGATCCCTTACCTTGGACGCTGCCCCAGACCACAACCCACCTTGCAGACAGAAGGCCCTGCACAGTGAGTGTCCCCGAGTTCCCGCAGTGAGCAGCACGGTGTCTGAACTGTGACTGCCCGGCCCGCGTAGGAGGAAGGGCTCTGCTCCACTGAGCCTGGTGGTTGGGTGAGCTTTGTTAGGGTCTGGATCGTGGTGGTTTCTGTAGACTCCACACACTTGGCCTGAGCGTTTTAATTCTAGCCTCAGAAGCAAAGCAGCCACCAGAACCCATTTTCACACTTTTCTGAGGCACAGAATCACAGCTGAGTGACTCACGCACAGCAGCCACGTGTGCTGCCTGGATCCTATGCGGAGGAGACTGCCTGTAAGCTGACCGAGCTTCGGCAGAGACCTCCACTGGCCGCTGAGTGGTGTCCTTTCTCCAAGGACACAGGCCAGGAAGTAGTGGGCAGAAGCAGGAGTACCAAACTTAGTTTCCCAAGGTTAAATTCTGCTGTCATCAATTTCCTTTATAACAAGAACTTCTAGATAACTGGATAGGTAGAGACCATACTATGTATTTCTAGAACTATCCAAAACTTCAAATTCTAGTGCATCAAAATATGGGAAAATTTCTTGCGTTTATTATAATGAAATGGGATCTTATACCTTTAAATACGATTTGTCTCACTTTTGTTTAAAATACAGTCATTTCCGGGGCGCCTGGGTGGCTCAGTCGTTAAGTGTCTGCCTTTGGCTCAGGGCGTGATCCCAGCGTTCTGGGATCGAGCTGCACATCAGGCTCCTTCGCTGAAAGCCTGCTTCTTCCTCTCCCACTCCCCCTGCTTGTGTTCCCTCTCTTGCTGGCTGTCTCTCTGTCAAATAAATAAATAAAATCTTTTAAAAAAATAAAATATACTTATTTCCCTCCCCCCCACTTACGTACAAATACATAAAAATGTTTGTAGTAGTTATCTCTGATAGGATTATATTTCCTTCATCCTTGTTTTGCCAATTTTCTGCCATGACTCTCCATTACTTAGCAAAGAGGAGGAGGAAAGTAGGCATACAGTCCTGCAGTACTCACTACCTAACATTTTCTCTTGTTATAGCGCCGTTAGCTGATACATCCGTTTTGATTTGTCTTTAAGATTCATGGCACTTCTCAGGAGCCTTGGTGTTTCTCTGTACCTCGTGAGCTTCGGTTCTGGCTTTGCCTTGGCTTCAGACTTAGAATGTGGCCATTACTGGTTCTAGTGGCAGCCCTTTCCCTCTGGCCACCCCTCTCCTCTGGCTTTCATGATTATAGCTTATGACCCACAAGGCTTTATCAGGTAAGGGTAGCACTGGGAGCTGCTTTTAGCTTATAGCTTAAAATGGATTGCTTTCCTCCTTTAGTGAAGTTTGCCTCCCCTGAAGAGGGACCACTTGGAGATCAGCGGGAGGAGGCTGTCCATAGTGCCAAAGAAGCTGTTGTGGAAGAGGAGGAGGAAGACGAAGAGGAGGATGAGCTCAAAGATGAGGTTCAGAGTCAGTCCTCTACTTCCTCAGAGGATTATATCATCATCCTGCCTGAGTGCTTTGACACCAGTCGCCCCCTGGGTGACTCCATGTACAGCTCTGCGCTCTCACAGCCAGGCCTGGAGCGAGGGGCTGAAGGCGAACCTGGGCTGGAGGCTGGGGAGAGAGTCCCTGCAGGGGAGAACCAGCGGCAGGAGCAGAGCATCAACGACATCCTCATGACCTCACAGACTCTGGACACAGTGCCCCTTACCCCAGAGGTGGTGGGGCCTCCGCCACAGCTGTCCAGGTACCATCCACACCCCCCTCAGCGGGGCTCTTCTTCACGGGTGGAATAGGGAGGAAACAACTCAATCTCTTTGTCAGTCAGAAAAAGAGACTTTTTCCCGTAGGAAAGTCTGCATTTAGATGAATAAAAGTCGTATTTCTCAGAATTTGTGGATTCTGAATTTAAAACTGTGCTTGTTCTTAATTATCTAAGTATAGTCTGTCTACTTCTGTTTTGATCATTGAGAGCCAGTTTTTTTAGTTTGGCTTGGTTTGTTTTTTTGCTTTTGCTCCCAAAACCGAGGATCGAAGAGAGCCAGTTTTTAAACACGTACATCCCTGGACCTTCCTTCCCCATTCTACTGACTTAGCGGTAAAGGGAGCAAAACTCACTCTCATGTTAACCCAAAGTATAATAGGAAGTCATCTACTATGAAAAAAATATATTCTTCATCATCTGATTATTTTTCATCATCTGCTGATGTGTGTCATTGTTCTGTCATGGTATGGCAGATGGTGGAGCCTTGACTAGGATTTACATCACTCTCTCTCGGAGCTAGACATTTCCCTCAGTTAGTACCACTTAATTGGGGGGTGGGGGGTGGGGGACCTGACTCAAGCCGGTCTCTCTAGCTTGACTGTGGCTACAGAGGAAAACCAGAAGTAGCATGAGCCCTTCCTCCCTGATCCCTACATTCGGACATGAGATGTGGATCAGAAAAATGAAGCCTTTGTAGACAATCTGCCACAGCTGTGCCACGTGTGGTTTCTCCAGCGTTCCCACTGATTTTCGATGTTGTGTCTTTCTGAAAGGAGCCCTCCTTGTGCGCAGCCGGATGGTTTCCCAGAAGTGGATGTACCAGTTACCATACCTGAAGTGTCTTCAGTCCCCGATCAGATCAGAGGAGGTAACGACCAGCCTGAGCTTGATGTCTTTTTCTGTGCTCCTGACAAAACCAGGCATAAATAGGCACTCTGTCTTTGTGATTCTTGGCATGATTCGGAAACCTGCCCTTGTCTTTTTTCTGTGGCCCTCCCTCACATTCTTTTCTGTTCTCTAACTTCGTATTAAACGAGACCTCACAGAGGTGGGCATTGTGCTACAGTGGAAAGAACACAGGCTTTGGAGCTAGACCAGTCTAGGTTCCAGGCCTGGCTCCCCCTTTCCTCACTGTTTGACCTTGAAACGGTTCAGCACGGTCATAAAACCTACAGGGCTCTTTTCTTACCTCCAAAATAAGGAGACTGGCACCTTGAAGTTGTTAGTAGACCTTCAAAGTCACTTCCCACTCTTAATTAAAAAAAAAAAAAAAAAAACCTAAAGTACTTAGAAACTAATAAATGAGTGTGATAGGATTATAGACTTAGTTTTTCTGATTCAATAAACGGTCATCTTGGGTTGCATTCTGGACAGTTCCTCCTTATCACTTAAAATCACCTGCAGAATTTCCCAAATATTTTAAATAAATAAATAAATGCTGTGATCAGATTGCTGCTTGCCTCTCAAAACTCGCCTCGCTGAGTTAAACGCTAGGCATTTGTGGATGCCGCATCTAACCGATGGCTCTTTTGCTTTTAGAGCCCAGAGGCTCATCGGGACTTGTAAACAGCAGACACACGAGCTATGACCACTCAAGGTAACTGGACCTTGTGCAGCCTCTTCTTCAGAAGCAGGTGGATATCCTAGTATTGCTTCTGCTTACACAAGCTTCTCAAGGCATGTGCCACCTCCAGAGCGCAGAGGAGGAGAGCCATCATTCTTCCATGTTCTTATTTCTCCTGAAGCCTGTGAGCAGCAGTGAACAGAGGGCTACAGTTACGATTGAGGGTGTTCACATTCCAGGGGCGCCTGGCTGGCTGCTTCAGTGGAGCATGTGACTCTTGATCTTGGGGTTGCGAGCTCGAGCCCCACATTGGGTATAGAGATTACTTCAAAAAATAAAATCTTTAAAAAAAGGCGGGGGGGGGGGGCGCCTGGGTGGCACAGCGGTTAAGCGCCTGCCTTCGGCTCAGGGCGTGATCCCGGCGTTACGGGATCGAGCCCCACATCAGGCTCCTCCGCTGTGAGCCTGCTTCTTCCTCTCCCATTCCCCCTGCTTGTGTTCCCTCTCTCGCTGGCTGTCTCTATCTCTGTCAAATAAATAAAATCTTAAAAAAAAAAAAAAAAGGCAGGGGGGTTCACATTCCAGACCAGTATTCTCAAATTCACCTCACCTTAGTACCAGAGAAGGCAGGAAAGTCACGGTCCACTGTGCATCTTAGTTATGGTTTCTTACACACACCTGCCTCTCTGCTCCCAATCATCTCAGGGCAGTGGCAAGGGGGACTCTTCCCTACAGTGCCCAGAAAAACCACATTTCCTTTGGAGGTGTATCCTCTGAGATGACAATTAAGCAGACAGATTGCTAATACCCCTCTGTGCCCTTGACTGCATAATTTTCAGCTGGGACAGAAAGCTGGTGTACTAACCAGAGGGGTGTGTGGGCTTGCAGCAGGAGAGCTGGGCTCTACATCAAACAAAGGTTTGTAGCTATGAAACTAATAGAAAAATGATCACATTCTCTTTTACAGCCAACTTTTTTCCTCAGGGGAATCCATTTTCTTTCAAGGATTAGAGCCCAGATTAGCTTGTAGGAAGGGAATGGTTTGTGTCGTTTAGGGACATAATTTGGTTTTCCTCCCCAGGCACCACCACCACGGGAGCAGCATTGCTGGAGGACTGGTGAAGGGCGCTCTGTCTGTTGCTGCTTCTGCATACAAGGCCTTGTTTGCTGGGCCACCAGTCACTGCCCAGGTCAGTGTATGTGTCCTTTTCCTGTACCAAAGCCAAGTCACTGGAGAACATGCTGCTGCCTGTCTGGGTGGGAGAGTAGTGTGGCATTCTGCCACTTTCTAGCTGTAGGACTTTGGAAAAAGACCTAATGTTTGTTGAGGACCTGTTACGTGTGGGGAGCTCTTGCAAGTACGTGCTACAAGGTGAAGACGACACAAGTCCCTGCCCAAAGACAGTGGGACACAAGCGAGGTAAACAGTACAGTGTAAGATCGCACGCCGGTGTTCTCGGAGAACACCTCAGCCTGCGGTGGGCCCCTGCTTGGGGCCAGAGAAGGCTTCCTGGTAGATGATGCCTGAACTGAGTCCTTAAGGACAAAATAAGTATGTGCCAGGAAAGAGCAACAGAAAGAGCACTGTGACAGAGACTAACCAGTAAGAAGAGTTGGAAGTGTGAGCCCGAAAGATGAATTTGGGCTGGGAAGGGTAAGAAGAGAAAAGCCCAATTTATGTAGGTGGGGTGCTGTGGTAAGTGGTTTGGATGTTACTTTAAGGCTAGTGGGGGTGGGGGGCAGTGAATGGGCTTTAGGAAAATGATTAACATCAGATTTGTACCTAGTAAGATAACTCCACTACAGTGTGGAGGTTGGGGGAACCCTAAAGCAATCCATTCGAGAATCCATGTGTAGGTGGAGAAGGGTAGAAGAGAAAGAGAAATGGCACAACTTGGAGATCATAATTAAGAGGCTGCAAAGAAGTCAAGGAGGAATCCCAAGTTTCTGGCTTTGGGCAATGGATGGTACCATTCATTAAGACAGGATGTCCAGCGGGGCGCCTGGGTGGCTCAGTCCTTAAGCATCTGCCTTCGGCTCAGGTCATGATCCCAGCGTTCTGGGATCGGGAGCCTGCTTCTCCCCCTCCCACTCCCCCTGCTTGTGTTCCCTCTCCCGCTGCCTCTCTGTCAAATAAATAAATAAAATCTTAAAAAAAAGGGGGGGATGTCCAGAAAGGAGGATATATTTGGGCAGGACAGGAAGAAAATGAGTAGGTCCTTTTTGGATGGTTGGAGTTTGAGGCCCATCCAAGTGAGGTTACCCACAGTGCAGCTGGGCAAGTGCCTGCGGCTCACAGAGGAGAGGTGTGGCCTGGAGGTCAAGTCACCTGCACACACATTCTAGCAGAAACCACGTGACTGGGTTAGAGTTTCCGGGAAGAAGGGGGTGTAAAGCAAGAACAGCCTTTAAGGAGCCCCTAAAGAAGAAGGGCCCCGCCCAGGAGCCTGAGGAGGAAGATGTGCTAGAGCTTAGGGAAGGGAGCTTGAATGAAAAGGAGGTGCCAGTGCCGCCAGGGAACAGGGAGCAAGTGCAGAGGACTCAGAGCGCAGGTCGGCCTCATCCTCGAGTAGCTGGAGCACAAAGGGAAAGAGCAAAGCTGGGCCACGGAAGTCAGAGCGGGACAGGTATTTCTGCAGCTGGCCCAGCCGGGAGCAAAGGAGGCTAGCAGTCAAGGTGAGGGGGTAATTCGCAGGAAGAGATTTCTGAGGTGGCGAGAGACCACGGAATGGCAAGCAAAGGACATGTGGAAGGATTATCCTGGAAAGGAGGATGGATAATCTATGCTGAAAGAGGGAAGAAGGGAACAGTGGAGTTGGGTGTAGAGAGAAATGCCAGATACTGTGCTCAACACATATCCACACTCTGGTTCTAATCCTCTCAACAACCCTGCCAAAGAGGTATTTTTTATCTGTTTTCTACCTAAGAGAATTGATGGCAGTCAATACAGTTGGTAAGTAAATGGTAAGAGGATAATCCAAGAATGAAGTCTTGCCATTTGCAAGGACGTGGATGGAACTAGAGGGTATTATGCTAAGCAAAATAAGTCAGTCAGAGAAAGACAAATACCATATGATTTCACTCATGTGGAATTTAAGAAACAAAATAGAGAACATAGGGGAAGGGAAGGAAAACTAAGATGAAAACAGAGAAGGAGACAAACCATAAGAGACTTAACTCTAGGGAACAATCTGAGGGTTGCTGGAGGGGAGGTGGGGGGGATGGGGTAACTGGATGATGGGCATTAAGGAGGGCACGTGATGGAATGAGCACTGGGTGTTATGCAACTGATAAACCACTGAACTCCACCCCTGAAACACTAGTAATACGCTATATGTTAATAAAAAAGAAAAAGTGAGTTAGGGTAATCCAAAGTGTTAGGGTTTAGGAAGGTTATGTGTCCACCATAGGGCTTGGCCCAAAGAGGGAGGTAAAGGAATGTTAGCTCCCTGTTTTGTGGATTGTTCTTAAAGGGGGGGGGGGTGCCAAGAAGGTTGCCCAAGATGTCATTTCCCAGTTTCTTGTTCAGCTGCGCTGCATAGCTGACCGTCCTCTCCAGGTAACGGCCTCTGCCCCTACTTCCACTGGCCCCATCAGCACAGTAACCTTTACCTTCATGGTGTTTCCAGTGCTTGCTCGAATCTTTTCCTTCACCAGGCCAAAGAATGCTTCCTTCTGAAGCCACCGCCTCCTCGTCCCGAGGGCACTTCTTCAGTTGCCCGATTCGGGTACAAACATAGGGAATCCCGAGCAGGGCGTTCCCAGTCCTCCCTCAGGTGGCCATACAGTGTCAGGTGGACTGAGTGGCCATACCCTTGCGTTGAATTCCCTGGTATTTTCAACAGATCTGGAAAGATGTGTATGATTTACAAGATAATAACAATTTACAAGGCACATAAATGATACCGAAAATGTTGCTCTGCTTGACTACACAGCCAATAGTTTCTGACGATCAGACAGCAGCCCTGATGGCCCATCTCTTCGAAATGGGATTCTGTGACAGACAGCTGAACCTCAGGCTGCTGAAGAAACACAATTACAACATCCTGCAGGTTGTGACAGAACTGCTTCAGGTCAACAACAACGACTGGTACAGCCACCGCTACTGAGGAGTGGCCTCGTATTAAATCACTTTGCCTGCTGCTCAGAGATGATCTTTATTCTGTCCTTGGGGGCGTAGGGGAGAAAGCCCTGGCTTATTTTTTAATCTGATGAATCTATATAGAGCCCATTATTGAATTATCAAGACAGTACCTGCATTACAGTATTTTTTGGAGCAAATGAAAGACCAGAACTGAGACAGAGACATCGGATGAATTGTAGGAAAACGGTTCTTCAGTTGATTTGGATAAAGCTGCTGTCTCCATTTCAGTGCACTGAAGAGCATAACTTCCTATAGAACCGTTTTTCTTTCTGCTTGTATCAAAGTTGAGTGTTTTTCTTTGGTTAAATGTGGATGTTTCTATGGGGATATCTGTTGTCAGTTTTTAAAAGAAATTAACCTTGGAAGTTGTATTCAAGAATTCTTACAATTTTTCTAGCCTACCCCAGGTCTCACAGCTATGCGGTATTGAAGTGACACCCAGAGCCCCAGAGAAATCTTGTTACTCTTCCTTGTTCAAGGACAAAGTCATTTCCCTGCAAGACTTAGTAATCAGCGCTGTTGTTTATTCTAAAGACCCCACTGGTACATTCGAGAAGATTCCTTCTGGGTCTCCGCACTTCGTGAGAGGAGGAGGGAGTGTGCTCATTAACCCACCAGCACCTGTTGAGCTGTGTTTACTGTAGTAATTTTGCATACATTTTTCTTTAAGGAAACAAATTTAAGTAGATAGTGTGAAATATTTTGCTAATACTATAGAGAAGGGAAAAACTATTAAAAGGAAGAGAAATGTAAGTTACCTTTTTTCCTACCGTCAGGGCGGCGGATGTTAGAGGTGAAAAGTGAAAGGCAGGCTCCTAGGTTAATCTCGAAAAGTTAGTTCAGGGGTGGGCAAATAGGAAATGCTGATGACTTCTTGAATGTTTGAAATCCGTTCAAAGGTATCTAGCATTAGTGAGCCAAGAACAGAAGGCGGCTGTTTTGCAAAACTTGGATGACAAACTCTAAGTTTTGAGTTAATCCCAGAATGAATGAGAAAGCTTTCTGCCAGGGGCCCAGGTCCTCATTCTGTTTGCAGAAAGGAGTCTTGGGTACAATGGGTGAAGGAAAAGGTAACAAAAAAAAACACTAAAAGCTATTATTCATGAAAGTGACTTCCTGAAAAAAAAGACTCTTACCCTCATCCAGAAGGGGGAAGGACAGTAAACTAGTATTATTTAACCTGGTTGGTATTTATAATGAATGGTGATGTTGATTAATCATTAGTCATCATGATGTTTATTTACACTATACTTCTTGACCGCTATTAAATAAACCAAGATTCAGACTGCAAGCCAACCAGGCTGTTCATTATTTAAAACGTTTTTATCCGGGCTTCTGGGTAGAGGCTGAGCGGCAGGGTGTGTGTAATCAATTGGGTTGATTTCGGACGGGACCTATTCTGACCTCCTGAGTCGTACTGTAGGGGTCCAGGAGGACCCCGGGGGCCGGTCGTCCGTGTACATAACCGCTTCGAGAATGGTGAAATAAAGGTTCTTAGAAAGGCTTACCTGGAGTGGCTGGTGCTTGCGGAAGCAGCGTCCGGCCCCAGCGTGGTCTTTGAAGAGAAGAGCTCTTCCCTCGCCGCGGCGTCGGGAGGGGGCGGGCCCCTGGGAGGAGGGGGGTGGGTCCGGAGGAGCTGGGGCGGAGCCTCCCTAGGCACCGAGTCAAAGCTTGGGGCGAGCGCCCGGGTTCCCGCAGTTTCGATTCTGCCTGCAGCCGTTTCTGCCCTCCTGTCGCCCGGGGGTGGGGTAAGGCGCTCCCCAGATTTTCCTTTCTTTCCCTTTGGGAGGCAAGGGTTGAGGGACCTTCGGTGCCTTCCAGCCTCACGCAGGCACTGGCGGGTTAACAGGCTCGACTAACGGCCTCGGGGCGTCTCGCAGGACTTGCAACTCTCGAGAAATCCCAGCTCCTGCGGCTGCTCCCCTACTCGGGCCCCTGGCCGAGTCCTCCAGGGAGGCCGGGGTCGCCGCTGCCCACGCTCTGCAACGCTGCGCGTTCACTCCCCCAAGACTCTGCCGAAGGGGGCCAGTAGCCTGGTCAGCCCCAGCCGGTGGGCCCTCAGGTCACCCTGCCCTACAAGCCCTTCTCCCCAAAGACACATTCCAGAAATCTCACTCTTGGCTGACGGGAGCCCCGGATCCCAGACCTGAACCAGGTGAGGCGCTGTTGATGGGGGCCCAGGAAGGTCCGGTGTGCGGCTTACCTTGCCAGCTCATTCTGCCCCCACTCCTGAGCCTTTGGGGAAGAATCTGGATTTTTAGCCTTTACCATTCCTTAGTGAAGGAGAGATCCTGACCATTGCTCCCATCCTTCCCCAGGCATTCTTTCTTACCCCACAGAAAGCAGTGAGGAACAGGCTTCTGCTCTCATTCAGGGCCATTTTAAGGTTCTTGGGCACACCTGTGACCAGCCCAGCCGCCTTGTTCCCAAAATTCCCTGCCTTCCAGCTAGGCCAGCACCTGCCCAGGCTCAGGAACGGAAGCTTGCTTCAGCTCCCAGGCTGGGAGGTCACAGGCCTTTCTGCCCCGGTGTCCTGAACGCCTCTTCAGAGTCACCTTGTTGCAGAGGGTGACGGGACTCGGGACTATGGCCTCCCCCACCGCCCACCAGCCCGTCCACTTCCTTCCCTTGAAGCAAGTGACAGCTCAGCAACTTTCCCAGAAAAAAAAAAAAAAGTGCTTGGCTAGTCACTTGTAGAAGTCCCTTACAGGGAAATAACTTCTGCTTTTCTTCACTCTTCCCTCTTGCAGGCTGATTGAGCTCCCCTGCAGTAATGAAACGCCCCGAGATTTCTGATCCCAGAGTCCAACGTAAATGCTGTTTTCCGTATGCTAGCTTCCTTGGGCAGGAGCTTGCTGAAATTGGGGTGGCGCTCTTTGCCCATCTTGACAACCCAAAACCAGAGTGACATCCGGTCTCTGTGCTAACAAGCTTAGCACTGAATTCTGTTCTTCTCTCATTAGTGAAAACTGCCCCTGAATCATGGGTGAGACGTTCTCCCAGTTGGGCTCTCGGGAGGAGGAGAACAAGTCGATCCTGCCCCCCGGCCCGGCCATGGGCGGCAAGGCTGCCTGCTACTCCAGCACCCGAAGCAGCAAGTCTTTTTGTTCCCGCATGCCTTGTGAAGGGGCAGCCAGTGCCAGCTATGTGACTTGTCCCACCTGCCAGGGCAGCGGGGAGATCCCGCAAGGTGAGTGGCCCAAGGCTTTGGAAAAAGCCTGGAATCCAGAAAAAGCTCTCAGCAGCCAGCAGGCCCCTCTGAGCCTCCTGGAATGGAGTTGGGTCTCCCCGCTCTTGGTCCCCCAGCTGCAGGCCGGCCAGCGAGATGTTCACCTGCCCTGTGCTTACTGCAGAGACACCCCCACCCCTTCTGCCCTGGTGGTTCTCCCCAGCCCAGGGGGTCTCCAGCCTCCCTACCCCCTTAGCAGCACTGTACCTTAGGATTCAGAAAGTGACAAACGACCTCTTCCAAAGAAGCTAAGCTTCTCACTCATTTGCTGGTTGGTGCTTTCTGGAAATTCACGCCTGAGAAGGAAAATCTCCCTTCCATCCAGAGCCGACAAAGTTGAGCTGCTATCATCTGCCCAGCATTCCCAGTCCTGCTCTGGGGCAGTGGTGGCATGCTTCTGACTCGACTCTGTGGGGTGGAGGCGTGCTCTGGCAGGCTGGCACAGGAAACATTCAACATGCATACTTCTTAGCCCTCACTCTTACCTTCTTTCTCTCTACAGAGCTGGAGAAGCAGCTAGTGGCCCTCATCCCCTACGGGGACCAGAGGCTGAAGCCCAGGCGCACGTAAGCCCCTCTTCTCCCCTCAGCTCCACGTGCTGTGGTCACCCCGGGAGCTCTTTGTCTCCCCCATTCTGCCTCCCCCCCGAATTCTTCTCCACCAGAAGCCTCACTGAGTTCCTATATATTAGCTCCGTTTCCGGGATTTTTCTTGGTTTAAGAAGGCTGGGCACAGCCGATGAGGCCCGAGGGCACTGGGTGTCCTGAGCTTCGGTGCTTCCAAGAAGCCTGGCTCCCTTGTGAAAACAGAGAGGCGCTCTGGACTCTGCAAGGCCTTTCGGAAGGGAGGCAGTGGCCCCGGCTGCGCTTAGTTTGGGGAAGTTCTCTCTCCTCTCTGTGGCAGCTCACACCTGCCTGTTGTCTTCCCGGTGGAGATGGAAAGCCAGCAGCTGCCCATTCTGAGATACTCAGAGCCTCAGAGGCAGCCCTGAGTCTCCCGGGAGGGGGTGGTGACCCTGTTTGTCATTTGGGTGTGTCCAACGTGAATGCCTGCCTCCGCTTCCCAAGGTGCTCAGCTGCAGGCTGGGAGCCCCCGCCCGCCCTCCGGCCCCCTGCCCCAGACCCTGAGTCCGCCGGTGCCCCTCATAAATACCAGCGAGGTGCTGTCTCTGTAACGCCTGGCTCAGTTGTGAATTAGAGAGACGGATGATGTCCTGTTCTGAATATTAATTTTAAAAATTCCGAACTGTCTGTGTGGACATCTCTTGAGCGATGGCAGCTGGCCCTTGCTGAGCTGCTGTGCCGGCGGCCTCCGTGCTTTGTCATGCTTTAGCCCGTAGCAAGTTCTGTGAGGCAGGTACACGTCTCTCCAGTTCACAGACAAGGAAACTGAGGCCTAGGGAGCTTCAGTGGGTTGCTCAGAGCTCCTGGGCCAGTGGGGTACAGAGAGCTGGGAATGGCAGCCAGGCTGCCCGCCTCCCGATCCTGTGCTCCGACTCACTTGGGGCCACATCTGCACCAGGGCTGGTCCTCCTCAAGACGGGAGGTAAAAGCGCAGTTGGGGGGGGCTGGTGCCGGGGAGAGCCTTGTGTGGGGAGAGGAGCGCCCCTCTCTGCCCAAGGGTGCGTCCTATGCAGACCTGTCCCCTCCTCTACCCCGGGCCCTTCCGCTTTCCCACAGGAAGCTCTTCGTGTTCCTGGCCGTGCTCATCTGCCTTGTGACCTCCTCCCTCATCGTCTTTTTCCTGTTTCCCCGGTCCATCGCCGTGCAGCCCGCGGGCCTCAACTCCTCCACAGTGGCCTTTGATGAGGCCGACATCTACCTCAACATAACGGTGGGTGGCTGCCTGCTCCCCTGAGCCCCACCCCGCCTTGCCAGCAGCTCCCCTCTGTAGCCCTTGTCCGGGGTTGCCATCCCGGAGGGTGTCACCCAAGCCTGGGGAGAAGCAGGCGCAACCGTGAGCCCCATAGCAGACTGTGCCGAATGAGGACGGTACACAGCGAGGGGCCAGAATCAGGGCAAGAGGAATAAAACACAGGCTGTGGTCGGGGGACATGCCTGAGACTCCCTGGGTGGGTGGAACTGAACAGAAGCCTCACAGGATGAGCCTGGGTCCCGGGCCAGCTTCATGTCTTATGGTGACCCCTTCGCCATTAAGAGTCCCTCCAAGGGGCTCCTGGGACTGGGCTTCGGCAGCTGAGGCCCAGAGTGGGAGTGGGGCTCAGTCAGTTGGGGAGGGTGCGGTGGGGGATGGGAAGCTATCTGACTTCTCCTTTTCAAGGATGGTCACCTTCCCACTTCCCTTTCCCTTGTCTTCCTCCTCAGAATATCTTAAACATCTCCAATAGCAACTACTACCCCATCACTGTGACCCAGCTGACCATCGAGGTTCTGCACCTGTCGCTCGTGGTGGGGCAGGTCACCAACAGCCTCCTCCTCCACGTCGGCCCTTTGGCCAGTGAACAGGTGACTCCCTCGCCCCGGCCAGCCCTGCCCACAGGGGTGTGGACACGGGTGGTGGTCAGAAGGGGCCGCTGGGGTTGGGGCTCACCCTATATGCCTTTGGTTGACAGATGTTTTATGCAGTGGCCAACAAAATCTGGGATGAAAACACATAGTAAGTATCCCTTGGTCTCTTCTGCCTTAGCCCTTTCCCCGGCTGGAAACCCAGGCTTCATCCCTACCAGATTTCCTGACTGATTTCCAAACTGATTTCCAAACCCCTGACAGATTTCCAAACCCGCCAGCCAGCGTTTGGCCCTCACTCTCGTGGCCAAGACTGCAGTGTGCAAGGGGTTCAGGGTCCCCAGGCCCGTGCCTGTTTGGACTTAGTTTGGAATGAAAACAGGCCAGAATTTGGTTAATTCTCACAATACGTGACCCTGGGCTCTTCAGCCCGAATCGCTGAGAAGAGTGTCTTGGTTTCTGCTGAGGGAGGGGTAGCACACATCTCGGCCAAGCCTGTGGGGCTTGGAGGAATGATGCGGCAGCAAGGGTGACATGCCCACCTTACAGGGAGAGAGAGAGTGGGAGTGGCATTTGGGGCCCCTGATGGAAAAGAGCCCAGGAGCCTGGAACCTACAGGTCTCCTCCAAGCTGCCAGGCTGCTCAGTGTGAAACATGGTCCCGTGTTCTTTCTCTCTCAGCAAAATCTGTTCCTGGATGAAAATCAAAGTCCACCATGTACTTCTGCACATCCAGTAAGTAGGGCTTGGAGCCCGGGCGTCCCCCTGGCCCACATCTGACCCCAGGCTCCCCTCTGTTCCACCCTGTGGGAGGAGTCATCCAAAGCTAACTCCCTGATCTTCGCAGGCTCTTGGGAAAGCAGGTCCGGCCCCTTCCCTAGACCCCACCTTGCTTATAAGCCATCGGTGTGACAGCCACAGAACTGTCTGGATCACAGGTGGGACAGTTGTCCCAGGGGCTTTCGAGAGTAGGGAGCAGAAGGAAGAGCGTGGGGTGTTTGAGGGAGCCCCTCCTCCCCAGAGAGCAGAGCAGGGCCAGAGTTTTCCTCTTCCCCCCAGACACAGCAACAAAGCCTGCTTCCTCTCCAGGGGCACCCTGACCTGTTCCTACCTGAGCCATTCAGAGCAGCTAGTCTTCCAGAGCTATGAATACGTGGACTGCCGGGGAAACACGTCAGTGCCCCACGTGCTGGTCCCTCACCCGCCGTGACCCATCTGCTGTTCCCGAACTCCAGGCCCCTGCCAGCCTGGGCCGTATCTCCCAGCGCCCAGGGAAGGACTACAGTGACTTTGCCAAAGGAAAAGCTCTGCTTTATTCTACCTCCCCCTCCACACACACCCTCAGCACAGGAAACCCTACATGGAAGTGAACTTCACGTGCCCACATGCACACACGCACGCCCCTCAACGTCCTCTGACTGCCACGGGAAAAGAAGTCTGGTTCTTGTAGGGGCCAGCGCCAGGCTTTGCCCTGGTCTGTCTTGAGGAGAGTCTGACCTGATGTGTGCTCAGAGCTGCCTTCGTGTCCCTGGACTGGCCTCCGCCCGTTCTGTGCTGAGCACCTTGCTTGTCTCGCTCCTCTGGGGCTGGCCTTCCTCCGGCCTGAAGGGAGAAATCGTTCATTTTATGTGGCTTTTAAAACACGGATCTTTTTCAAGTTCTCCACCCAGTGATAGGAAAGGGACTTGAGGGACACGCGTGCTGTCTCCTCCTTCCTGCTTTGGTCATGTGACGCGGTGGCGGTGCTGGTCTGCTGCTGTCCTGCTAACTTGTGCCCTGACAGGATTGGCTACGGCCCTTGGGCTCAGCAGCCTCCCTGGTTAAAGACTGTCCCGGTTCCTAGGAAGGCAGAGCTGTTCTCTGGCTAAGGCATCTCTCCATAAAAACCATTTTATCGCAGCAGGAGCAGACATAGTAGGGGAGGAGAGGGGGGCACGCCGGCACCCCCTGAGCCTCTCCAGGAAAAACAGATGAAACCAGAGTCCTTTGGGGAGGTATTTATTGAGGTGAGGCTTCTGGCTGGTGGCAGGCCCAGACCCTGAGCGCATGTGACCGACACAGGTGGGTCGGAGGGTGGTGCGAGGGTGGTGCGAGCTGCCTGCAGAGCTGAAGCTGTCGGGGTCCCGCCGAGCTGCTGGGCTCCACAGCATCCCCGGCTTCGCTCCAGGGCCCATCCTCTGCTCCCAGAGGCCTCTGCTTCCCTTCGGGCACGGACAGGCTGGAACTGCGCATCAGTAGGGACTGGTCTCGACCTCTCCTCATTGAGTCCCTCAGATGAAGAGGCGAAGTCCCAGATACGGCAGGTTCCCCCTGGGCTCCAGATGGTGGCGGTTTGTGGTGTCACTGAGCAGGAATGGTAATGGCTCACTGAAGGGAGCGGTGGTTTTTGTCAGGCCGGGAGACGAACCGAGGTGGTGGGGAAAGCTGAATGTGAAGTTGGACGGTTGGAGGGGGGCAGTGGTAACAGCACCTGGTTAGCCGGCTGGGGGGACAACGGGAAGGAAGGAGGTTGTCCTGTCCCTGCACTTTTGTGCCTGAGTGACTGGAGTCAAGATGCTGGCAGGAGCACGGAAGTCCAGAAAGGCCAGGCGGGAGTTGCTGTGTCAGTTGCCAAATGTAAAGGATTTATATTGTATTCAATAAACTGTACTCAGTGTTAAAGAATAGAGAGTCTCCTGTGAGTAGGGAGGAGAGCTGGACGACAATCCCGGCCTGTTTCTGGGTGTCCGAGTGCCTGCCAAGCTCTCTTCCCCAGGCCCTGAGCCCCTCTGCTAACCTGTCCTGCCTTCTGGCTGCGGAGAGCGCTCCCAGGACCTCACTCGCTCTCTCCGTCTAAGTTCCTTCCCTATTCTCATATTCCTGTTCTGTGCCCCACCCCAGGCGCCCCTGCTGCCCCCCTCAGGAAACACTGCCCTGAGGGGCCCCTTCAGCCTGTGTGGGCAATCATGAAAGGCCCAGGCATCCCCTCACCAGCCCCAGGTGGAAAGGGGGACAGGTTGTGCAGGGACCCTGGCGTGTCAGCTTTCCGAAGTGGTGAGGGGGTGGAGCCTGACTGCTTCCGGGAAAGGCTGAGGTGGAGGAAGGAAGAGGCCTGTGGGGTTTTGTGGGCCAGTCCCCCTTCCCTTCCCAAGATCAGGTGTCCTGTACTTGAGGCTACAGCCCCCCTTTCCTCTGAGCTCTTGCCACCCCTGCCTCCCATCATCCATGCCACAGCTTAGCGCCCAGTATGGGCCAGGCGTTACACTGGACTTGGGGGGGCCCTGACTGCAGCTTCTAATGCTGCTCCAGGCCTGCACGGTGTGAGGCAACCTCTCCCTCCCCAGCTGTGTCTCGGTAAGCCTCGGCCAGTGGGGAGGGGTGATGGCTCCAGTGAGAGCCCTAATTGTAAAGCCCCCCAACAGGGGCATCGGGGGCTCAGTCGGTTAAGCATCCAACTCGACTCTTGATTTCAGCTCCGGTCATGATCTCAGGGTCGCAGGATGGAGCCCTGTGTCGGGCTCCGTGCGCAGCGAGGAGTCTGCTTCTCCCTCTCCCTCTGCTCCTCCCATCACTCACTCGAGCCCACATGGGCTTGCTCGCTCGCTCTCAAAATCTTTAAAGCCCCCGACAGACCTATCCTTGCTAAATAACAGCCGGCAATGGAGCTATAGACTTGGGAGGCCCAAGACCAAGTTCTCCCATCGGCTTTGCCTGCCGAAGCATGGAATCACCCATGCTGCGTCTCCCACCCACCCCATCCTCTTCATGGGTCCTCATTCCCCCTTCCCTTCCTCCCAGTCTCACAGAGCTGACCAGCCCCTTGATTCTTCTTAGGAGGAAGTCACATTTTATCCCTGGCTAGCCGCCTCTTCTAGAGTGGATCAGGAGGGGGTGACTTTGGAGATACTGGGGCTGGGGAGGGGCTGAGAAGCAGTCATCTGTGTTTTTGCTGATGGCCAGTGGAGTTGACGGTCTGTCTCTGTATCACCACTGCTGCCTGTAATTCGTTGACTGAGAAGAGGGAGAGACAGGAGGCAAACCGGGTTAGTTAGCCGTTTCTGGGCCTGCTGTTCTAGAACATTGTATCAAGCCTTTTGAGGCGAGAGGAATAAAAGTAAAATGGAGCGGCCCAGTCCTCATCCCAACGGGGCTAGCATCAGGCGCTCTCATCCTTTGCACCTGGGTCAGAGAAGCCTTCTTTCCAAAGCTTGTACTGTATTACGTCGTCCTCATCAGGAGTGACCACCCCGGGTCTGAAGGCCTGGATTGAGCCAGGCTCCAAACTAAGGGATTGTGATGCCTTCTCTCTCAACTGCCGCCTTCAGTGGTCCTGACCCTCTGTTAAGGAGGTGGTATTATGTCTCTCATTTGAGGGATGGGGCAGATGAGGCTCGGAGGTGCAGTCATGCTGCTGGGGAGTCACCGCCTCTCACTTCGAGTCTTGCCTTCCTCCTGCTCCAGCTGCCTCGGCCCCAGTCAGCACTTACAACAGCCCCTGTTCTGCTTCTCTGGCACCTGTCCTGTCTTTCCGAACAGACTCAACCCCTCCGTTTCTGCTGAGTGCTGAGCCACCCGCCCTCCTAGACATTTTTATGAAGGCAACAAATGGGAGGAATGGGCCGTCCAGCGGTAACTATATCACTGCATATAAAAGCTTTATGTAACGGACCTTATAAGTAATTGCAGCCCCTCCCGCCAAGGAAACCTCTCTAGAGTCCACACACACTTACACACGCAGCCAGAGTCTACCTGCCTTTCACACTGCCTCACCGTGAATCGTGAGTGCTCGGTGTATTTATCCGGGTTTAACTGGAATAACTTCCTGAAACCTGATGGTGAAACAGAGCACACATTATTCACCTGACAGTTTCTGAAAACGGAACACGGCAGAGCTGGACCCTCTGCTACGTGTCTGGGGGCAGGTGGCAGCCCCTCCCTAGGGCAAGGCACAGACGGAGCCCACCCTGAAAATTCACAACTGGGAAGGGGCACTGTGATTCCCCGTTCCCAACTTCGCAGGGCTCAGGACATGTCTTATTATGCCTATGACTCCGATCCCACCCTCACTCCCTCTGACACCCTCATCCCGGAGGAGGGGCTGCCACCCTCTGCAAAAGTCAGCAGCCTCCTTTGCCCACCCCAGGGTGATGCAAACGTCCCCAGGGGGAGTGGCCCCCAAGTAAAGGCCAAGGATGCCCGGGAGAGTCAGAGGCAGTGGGAATACCGATGTGGATTTTGGACTACAGGGCTTGGGTGGGAGCAGGGACTCTCTCATCACCGGCCCTCCCAGGCATCTCACTTACTGGGCCCTTGAGGGAGTTTTGTTCCTCCCGGGAATCTGTTAAAGCTGGATTGCCCTCCAGCTTGATGGGTCCCTACTGAGCCAAGCTGAGGACCTGGCTTTTGGGAATCCGGCAGGATGTGCACGGAGGTGCACTGAGTGAGAGGGTCCTGGGCGTTCTGTTGCCTTGGCTGAGGTGGCGGTGGCGGTGCTGGCGGGGTCTGTGACTGCTCCGGGAGCTGTGGCTGGGTGGGGGGCGCCTGTGGCTGTGGTGGCGGCTGTGGTTGCGCTCCTGGTGGCCTCGGGGGCAGTGGCAGCTGCTGCTCCTGTAGTGACTCCCGAGGGGACTGGGATTTTTTCTCAGGTTGGCCTTCCTCCTCTTGGAGTTTCTTCAGTTCCTGGCAAGAACCCCCCCCCCCCGCGAGTGGCATCCTCACCCCTCCCCATCCAGTCACCCATCAGCCAGAGACACTGCGGGGAGCAAGGCAAGCCATCAGTGGACAGGCAGAGGTGGCCCGAAGGTCTCTGTTCCCTGGACTTGGAGGCTGGGCTATCTCCCTTCACCCACCACAGCACCCGAGAACCGTTTCTTCGGTGACAGTGCCCCCGGCACAGCCCCAGCCCAGGAAACAGCAGCCTCCAAGCACCTACCTCCTACCTTGGGAGCTGTGCACTGAAAACAGTTTGCAGTGCGGGAGGATACAGAATGCTTTCTTGCAAACGCTTTGAAACAGCACGTCCAATAGAAATATTATGCATGCAACAAGTAATTTAAAATCTCCTAGTAGCCACGTAAAAGACCAAGAAGAAAACAGGTGGAACTAATTTGGATGTATTTTAGTTAACCCAATACCTCCAAAACATGTAATCACTATGCAAATACTGATGAGAGAGTTTATATTCTGTGTGTTTGTACTGAGTCTGCCAGACACAGCATGCATTTTATAGTTAATAGCACGTCTTGGACACTACATTTTGATCAAAAATAATTGCTTTAGATTGAGATTTCCTAAAATTCACAGTTGAAGATTTACATATCCAAGGTGTTCTAAACATACGTCAACGTTTTCCAATACATAAAGAGTATTTGTTTTTAAATTTATATTAAAATTAATTAAATGTATATAAAATTTTAAATTCAGTTCCTCGCTCTCACTAGCCACATTTCACAGGCCAGTGGCCACCCTATTGGACGGTGCATCTTTAAAATCTCTCAGGCCGGGGCGCCTGGGTGTCTCAGTCAGTTCAGTGTCTGCCTTCGGCTCAGGTCACGATCCCAGGGTCCTGGGATCGAGCCCCGCATCAGGCTCCCTGCTCGGTGGGGAGCCTGCTTCTCCCTCTGCCTCTGCGTGCCACTCCCCCTGCTCGTGCTCTCTCTCTGTCAAATAATCAAAATCTTTAAAAATAAAAAATAAATAAAATATCTCAGGCCTGCTCCTCCCTGGGTCCCCCACCAGGCCTCAGCCTAGTGCAACAGCAAAGTTGAGTTACCCTAATACACACACACACACACACACACACACACACACACACACGAGTCCACCCAAGAGAATACCAAAGGACCTTACTTTCTTCCTACCCCCAGCAAACAACATTGACCAAATCACAGCTTCCTAGGGATCTGTCTCCCCTCCCGTTCCCTTGCAGCCCCTGCAAGGACCTTGATGAACCTGGACCCCCCCATGCACCTGCTCCTGCCCCTCCTGCTCTTCCTGCTGCTGCTGCTGTTCCTGCTGCCGCTGCTGTTCCTGCCGCTGCTGCTGCTGCTGGGCCATCAGCCACCTCCTCCGGTCCAAAGCCATCTGCCTGCGCCGGGCCTCCCAGTGGTAAGCGCTACCCATGATGGTGGGGGTGACAGAAGGCCTTGGAAGGGGGGGGCAGGCAGAGCGCAGGATGCTGCCCCCACCGCCTCTGCTTTCTCTCACACCCACCCCACTGCCTGTAACCAGAACCACCTCACAATGGGAGGAGGGAGGCGGTCTTCCTAGGTTGCCTAGGGAATGTCTGTAAACCGCATCTCTCTCCAAGGCCCTGGGAAGTTGGAAAACACCCTTCCATCTTAGCTTTGAGTTTCCAGGGGCCCCAGGGACAGTTTCCAAGTCAGCTAGCTTTTGTCTCTGATTTCTGTCTCCCACCCTTCCCACGATTCCAGCACCCTCCTCTGGCCCTCTGCTGATGCCTCCCTCCCCGCCACCAAGGTTCTCTGGGGTTACCTTTCCCTCAGTCTTCCACCTCCTCCTGCTATGCTGAGTCAGGAGAAAAGAAAAGAAAAAATCCAATGAACTCTCACGGGGGTCTGAGCCCCTGTGAAGGCAGGGGGGCTAATTTGCCTGGGGGTTTAATATGCTGGGCTCAAGCCTGGGGTCTGCCTCTTCCTCTGACCTTGGAGACCCTACATCACCTCCCTGGGCTTCAGTCTCTTTGCCCGTAGAATGGCAAGGGTATTACTTGTTACTCCCTTCACAGGACCGGCATCAGGACCAAGTGGATTAATGGATGAGGAATGTACAAAACAAAGCAGAAAATTACCCAGTTGCGGGTTAATATTTTTTATTCTCCTACCCAAGTTTCATCCCCGGTAGGTGGAATGGCCAGGGGAGGGGATCATTTCCTGCAACCCAGGAAGGCTTCTGGGGGCAGGGACTGGTTGGGCTATTGACTGCTAGGCTACCTCCTACACCCACGTGCCCTTACCCACAGGTAACAATCTTTCTAGAAGCAGCAGAGCCTGAGTCCAGCTTGGGGTCTGGGGGCAGGGGAAGGGCATGGGTGTAAAAGGCCTTCAGAACCAGCCCCAGCTTCAAACACTGTGCTGGTGGAAAGCAGGGTGCGGTGGGAAGGTGACAAGGGAGAGCAGCCCTTGAGCCAAAGAACAGGTTGTTGGAGAACCTGTCAATTGGGGCAGCTGCTTTAATGGAGGGAGCCCGGGCTGTGGAGTCTAGCACACTCGGGCTGAATCCTGCTTGTGCCACCATTAGCTGGTTGGTACTTAGGTAGGTCACTCTGTCTCTGAGCCTTTCTGGTGACACTGTTTGTATAGAGGCCGCTTTCAGGCAACAGCCTTGAGCAATGGAATGTAGAAAGGGCCTGCGGCAAGCCACCACCAAACTGAATACAGACAGGCTCCTCGGGCAACCCGTCAAACTATCCGATCAGGCACAGTTACCAAAAAATGGAAAATTCCGTATGTCCCCATACCTCCTCACCTTCCATCTTTAAATACAGCCACCACCCACTACCTCGTGGCAGACCAGACCAGCTCCCCTCTGCTCCCCTGCCTGCGGCTCCCTGTACATGCACAAATGTGGCCTAGTTGCTCTCTCTCTGATCAGTTTCCTCCCCTGCAAAGTAGAGATAATAATACCTCCATCCAGAAAGTGTTGTGATGATTAAAGGAAATAATCCACGTCAGGCACAGGATTCAATAAACAGAAGCTTTTACATCCCAATAAACCTATCGTAAGTTTAGGGGCGCCTGGGTGGCACAGCAGTTAAGCGTCTGCCTTCGGCTCAGGGCGTGATCCCGGCGTTATGGGATCGAGCCCCACATCAGGCTCCTCCGCTAGGAGCCTGCTTCTTCCTCTCCCACTCCCCCTGCTTGTGTTCCCTCTCTCGCTGGCTGTCTCTCTCTCTGTCGAATAAATAAATAAAATCTTAAAAAAAAAAAAAAAAAGCCTATCGTAAGTTGAAAAAAAAATCTAGGTCGAAAATGCATTTAATACACCAGCCTACAAAACATCGTAGTGTCGGGGCGCCTGGGTGGCACAGCGGTTAAGCGTCTGTCTTCGGCTCAGGGCGTGATCCCGGCGTTCTGGGATCGAGCCCCACATCAGGCTCTTCTGCTATGAGCCTGCTTCTTCCTCTCCCACTCCCCCTGCTTGTGTTCCCTCTCTCACTGGCTGTCTCTATCTCTGTCGAATGAATAAATAAATAAAATCTTAAAAAAAAAAAAAAACCATCGTAGTGTTACAGAGCAATCTATCCTAGCTGCTAATTCAGGAAACAAACGGGTGAGCCCTGGCACTCTGTCCCGGCCAACGGCTCCATCCTGGGGAATCTGGAGGGGGCCAGACAAATCGAAAGCATAGCTCCTGGCTGGGTTTGCCAACACCGCTACCAAACCAACTCGGATAAATTCTTTGCTAGAGAAGCCAGTAACTCAAGAGAGGAGGGTTTGGAAAAGAGAAAGGGAGAGATTTATTTCAGGTGGCAGCAGCTAAGGAAGGTGACAGGCTTGAGCCTTAACAATCGACCTCTCCAAGAGCAAGACGGACACCTAGAGTTGTCTAGAGCTCAGGAGGGTACGTGCAAGAGAAGAGGCAGAGAGCATCTGACCGTGTGGATTTGGTATGTGGTCAGCCCATGATTATGGGCGGGGAAGGGAAGTGTCAAGTGTGGTCTCTACACATTCCATTGCTATCAGCGCTTCTCTGGTCTAGCGATGGGAATGTTCCAGTCATTGTCAATGCCTTAAGAAAATGTGATAAGAAATAACCATTGGGAGGGGCACCTGGGTGGCTCAGATGGTTTAAGTGTCTGCCTTAGGCTCTGGTACTGATTTCCAGGTCCTGGGATGGAACCCTGCATTGGGTTCCTGGCTCAGCAAGGAGTCTGCTTCTCCCTCTCACTCTGCCTCTCTCTCTGCTCGTGCTCTCTCTTTCTTTCTGTCTCAAACGAACAAATAAAAATCTTAAAAAAAAAAAAAGAAAAAGAAAGAAAGAAAGAAAGAAAGAAAGAAAGAAAGAAAGAAAGAAAGAAAGAAAGAAAAAGAAAGGAAGAAAGAAAGAAAGAAAACCATTGGGGTCTGTGGTTGAGCAAGAGGGTTTGCTGACAATAGCTTAGCCTAGCCTGCCTCAAGTGTGCTCAGAATGTTAGCTAGGGTGCAAAGGGAGCTTCCTTGTCTGGCCCCATTTCTGCCTATAGAAGTCTCCCCTTTTGTACAGCTCCTCAGAGCCCCCTTCTACTTGCCAGACGGGATGCTACCTAACTCATGAATCAGTGAATAAGGCCAATTAGGTCTTCAAATTTATTCCGCTGAAATTTTTTTTAAACACATTTAGTGGCAGTGACAGGATCCAAGCAAACTTCTGATAGCATTTGGGGATGAGAAACAGGTGTGGTACCCCGTGAAGCTGGTGCGTTCTCTGGCTGGCTGGTTCTGAGGGCCGTGGGTAAGTTCTAAGTCTGAACTCTGCTCTTTTTGCATGAAAACTTGACCTAACTGACCGCACAGATCCTTACTTGGTGGGAAATCTCCGTCCTTGGTTTTGTCCCCGATTCCATGCTGGGAACCGCTTGGTGACAGCTGCAATTCCCCGTTTAGAATCAGTCTGCAGTCCCCATTCTCTGGGTCTGCTGGTTCAGTCCTTTCCCCAGTCCCCAGACTCCACACTGGGAACTGTTGATGGTTACCAGCTGGCGTCAGACTGGGTCCAACTTAAAATGAACTGGGTCCAATAAGTAAAAGCTCTTGGTAATGGGAATCTTGGAAGCCAAAAGAGCCACAGATGGAGGGCATGGGTTGAGAATTTAAAAGCTGTTAGGGGGCGCCTGACTGGCTCAGTGGGTGGAACATGCGACTCTTGATCTCGGGATTGTGAGTTCAAGCCCCATGTGGGGTGTAGAGATTACTTAAAATCTTAAAATAAAATAAAATACTCCGGGTTAAGTTGGTCATAGAATGGGTTAGATGGACACTAATCACCCACAAACCCCAAAGAGATTTCCACGTACATGGGGTAAAACAGCATATGATCCCCAGCCCTGCAGCACATCACTCTTAGGTATTAATCTGGCTCCAAGAGACCGAAAAAGACTTAATTAAAAGAAATAGAATCTCTTATTTATTTATTTGTTTGTTTGTTTATTTATTTATTTGAAGGGTTTTATTTAAATTCCAGTTAGTTAACAAAATAGGATCTTTTAAGTCTAAAGAATTAAGCAAGCCATCTTCCAGCATACCTGCTTATTTTTTGTCTAACAACTATAATCCTGGAAGCTGTAGATGTCTACAAAAATGGCAAAATCTTACAAAAAAAAAAAAGCTAGAATTACATGGCCATTATAGGGAACGTTCCAATCAAAAAAGATCATTTATTTAAGACATGCACTTGAAGCAAGGGTTCCTAAATCAAACACAATGGCATACCTATTTTTGTTGGTATGCAGAAGTTTCTAAAAGGCTTCAAGAGTCCAAAACAGCTTCATTAAATCATTACAAAAGGCCGATGAGGTATGCCTGGGTGGCTCAGTCGGTTAAGTGTCTGCCTTCAGCTCAGGTCATGATCTCAGGGTCCTGGAATCAAGCCCCACCTCGTCTCTGAGCTCATTGGGGTTTCTGCCTGAGATCCTCTCCCTCTGCCCCCCCCACCACCACTTGCGCACGTGCTCGCTCTTAAATAAATAAAAATAAATAAATAAATAAAATGAAACTGCCCAAAGGTGCAGAAGATCCTCTTCAGCATCTGTTACTTCTTAGTCAAAGGCTGAACTTAGGGCCAAGAATTTTCTAAGCCGAGGGGCGCCTGGGTGGCTCAGTCGTTAAGCGTCTGCCTTCGGCTCAGGGCGTGATCCTGGCGTTCTGGGATCGAGCCCCACATCAGGCTCCTCTGCTGGGAGCCTGCTTCTTCCTCTCCCACTCCCCCTGCTTGTGTTCCCTCTCTCGCTGGCTATCTCTCTCTCTGTCAAATAAATAAATAAAATCTTAAAAAAAAAAAAAAGAATTTTCTAAGCCGAGGGAGGACCCCCACAAGTCTTTTGAAGAATTTTGTCATTATTGGGGCCTATGACCCTGGGCTGCCAGGTACTTATCACTTAGGTACTTGTTGGTAGGACCCGGTGAAGGCCAAAAATGGATACCCCAAGGATGGTATTCAATATCCTCAGTCTTCAGTATGTTCTCATAGAGAGAAAATCTAGCAAAATAGCAACTAATCTTTGACAAGCCATTCCTCGAGTCTTCCCTGTTTGCACTGATCGGTCTAGTATTCAAATATGCAAACAGGGGCATCGGGCGGGTTCAGTCCCTGGAGCATCTTGATCTTGGGGTTGTAGGTTCGAGTCCCACTTTGGATGTAGAGATTACTTAAAAAATATAAAATCTTGGGGCGCCTGGGTGGCTCAGTTGTTGGGCGTCTGCCTTCGGCTCAGGGCGTGATCCCGGTGGTCTGGGATCGAGCCCCACATCAGGCTCCTCTGCTGGGAGCCTGCTTCTTCCTCTCCCACTCCCCCTGCTTGTGTTCCCTCTCTCGCTGGCTGCCTCTCTCTGTCAAATAAATAAATAAACTCTTTTAAAAATCTTGTTATATACATATATAATCTTAAAAGAACAGCAAATAAGTGAACGAAAGGAAAAAGGAATCTGTGGCCGGCTTCAGAGCTGGTTTGGAAGCTCTTTCTAAGGTCACCCAACCTGTTCTCGCTGCCCCATTTGTAAGTGGATTATCTCCTGAGATTAGCGGATCGCTAAAAAGGCAGAATACATGATGGGAGGGCACCTGTCTGACTGAACTCGTGACCATAACTGAGCTCTTGAAAGAACTTTGGACCAAGACTGTAAACCAAGGCCCAGCAAGCTATTCACCTTACGGCGACGACAGCTCCAAGGCCAGGCATGCAACATAACACCTTATCCCCCCTCGTGGCACCCTCCTAGGGCTCCACCATCAAAACACAGGCCCAAAGATTGATGTCTCGGTTATAAGCAACTGGGACACTGGAAGAGATTGTCCTCAAAGGCCCTTTACAAATTCCGTGACATCAACTCAAATGCCCCTGCATTTACCCTTGGAGGACTGTCCCCACAAGCCCCTCCCAAAGCTGATGGGATTCTGAAGGATTTTGTATAAACTGCCACATTACTCCCTTAAACAGCTAAGGGGAAACCAAAATTAAATTAATGGGATTGTGCGGTACAGTCCGAAATATGTACTGCTTGTCTCGCTGAAACCTGACAAGGTATCTGAAAGGACTCAATAACACTATGATCAGAAATTTGGCCAAATTAGGGGCGCCTGGGTGGCTCAGTCATTAAGCGTCTGCCTTCGGCTCGGGGCATGATCCCGGAGCCCTGGGATCGAGCCCCACATCGGGCTCCTCCACTGGGAGCCTGCTTCTTCCTCTCCCACTCCCCCTGCCTGTGTTCCCTCTCTCACTGGCTGTCTCTCTGTCAAATAAATAAATAAAACCTTTAAAAAAATTTTTGGCCAAATTAGAAGCCAATATTCAAAGACTGATAGGATTTTTTTAAGACCTTCTCCCCTAAGCTAAACGTACCCAGAGGGAAGAAAAACCTTCCAACAGTTGATAATCATTTAGGTGGCAACCCTGTTCTTTATGAATTAAGGATAGCTGTCCTTCCTTTACAAATCTAGTCTTTACAGGCTAGTTGCTGGATGGCTCCAGATGTTTCCAGAATTGTTATTCAGAGTCCAGATTTATCTCAAAAGGTTTGTGGAGCTTGCATTTTTCCCCCTGTGCCTTTGAGATGTAAATGTTCTACCAGAGTAGACGGTCTTCCTGATCTGCAGACTTCAGGGAGATAATTCTTATCGAAAGAAAAAAAGGAGGAAAGGTCACTTGGAACTTGATTTGTCAAGGACAAATATAAATCCTCAATGTCTTCCCCACAAATGTTAATAGAAAAAGTCCTAGTCACCTGAGCAGGTAACCTTAATTTCTTCCATTT